>NC_090449.1:736691512-739185678 GCF_031143425.1 Pleurodeles waltl | reverse complement strand
CTGGATCGAGTCCTGGGTTCTGGATGGTGCCCTCTCATCCTGGTTTGCCATAGAAAGGGCACAGGGCCTTGGCCCAGTGCCTTCCTCCTGGTGCACCCCCAGACCACTGCATGTATACTGTACATTCTGACTTGACCCGCATCATGATTTACCCATAGTACGCTTTTAAAAGTCAGCGTGAATCCTTTGATGGGGTCAAAGCGAAAGTGCAGGAGATGCCGCTGTCCGACCAGCTAATATACCAAGCGAAGCTGAAAGTGGTCCACAACTTCCGATCTTACTTCTTTACAACTCCTAATGAGGTGTGAGAGTGGGCCTCTGAGTGGCATGTGCTCCAGCAGTAGGACCGTCCCCTTTCTGCCAGGTAGACCAGCAACATCTGAGGGTCTGTGGCAAAGAAATCTTTGTGGTCCAGGAGAGGTCCGAAATGCCAAAGACCCTCGTCTGTCTCCTCTGGTGCAGAAGGGGACTGACAGAAGTAGGTGCCAGAATCTGACACCCCAGAGAGAGGCTTCCTACCGAGTGACTTACAAGAGGCTACTTCTAGAGGGAAATGATGGAGCGGTCCGTCCCCCCTCCCTTATGGATGCAATTTGCCAAGGCTATTCATTTGTTCACCTCTAATGGGGGTGTGGATTCTGACCCGACCGGGGTGGTGGGAGCTCTTACATAGCCAGGACTGGGGTCAACACTCTTGACTGGAGGAGGTCCACTTCTAATGCCTATATGACTGACTGAAATGTTAGGTGTTACGGGAACTGATTAGGGTGACAGATGCTACTGGGGTGGCAATATGGGGAGGGGAGGAATTGTGGGGCAGGGATGGTATTATGGTTTTCTTCTGGTTCTTGACAAGAAACTTGGTTACACGCATCGGGCAGCACTCTTATCTGCTACTACTTTATACCAACACAGACATCTATGGGGGTGTCGCAACCCTCCTATAGGGCACCTTAATTTAGGCTTTCTACTCTTTTTAAATGGTTAGTTTTAAAGTCTTGTCATGGAGTGTCAAAGGGCTTTTGGACAAGATCAATGTATGGCAGTACTCTGTTATGCCAAATGATCCTGCCCTCCGGTCCTGATGCTTCAAGAGACCCACCTGTTTGGCACTTAGTGTTCCCTCCTGTGCAGATTTGGGTATAACTGGGCTTATCACATGGGATATGCTAGGGGATCTAATGGTGTGACCATACTTCTGCATAAAATGTTCCCTTTGGTGGTGAACATGTCGAGCCAGGACCCACAGGACCCTTTAAGTAGTAAGTGAGGGAACCATGGAGGGCTGTTATATTATTCTCCAGAGCGTCTATGACCTGCTTCCCCTCCTGACACAAACCCTAGTGGCACTTACAGAGTTTGGCTCTGGGCTACTTCAGGGGACCTCAGTTCTTGAGGGGAACTTCAATGTGACATCTCAGCCCAAACTGGTCATCTCTGGCCCTCTGACTGACCACTGAAGGTGCATGGCACAACAGCTGGAATCCTGGATGGACTCCATGGACGCCGTGGGGCTGTGTGATGTGTGGAGAACATGGCATCCCACAAGTAGGGAAATATATGCACAGTCAGCCTTTACCAAAACACTATCGCAAATTGATCTCATGTTTCTTCCAGCCATTGACACGCTACACACAATGGTTCACTCATACTACTAAGAGGGAATTCTAGCCACCCCAGTGACCTTCACTTTTGGGGTGTCGGTTCGGCCATGGCACCCAATGTGAAGGCTTAATGCCTGATGTCTCACAGATGAGCCACTCTGGAAGCACATTTGGACTGAACTCGAAATGACTTCGAGATCAACTTGGAATCAAAGGCCTCCCCTGGTTCGCTTTGGGCAGCCAATAATTTTGTGATTCAGGGTTTCACCAAATCTTATCACCAAAGAGCAGAGAGGCTTAAAAACAAGGAGCTGGTCCATTTGGAAACCTGAATACCGAAGCTAGAGAAACTATTCTGCAGACACCCTCAAGGGGGTTCACCAGCAACTCGAAATTGACAGTCTCTCTGTGCCAACTTGTGCTGGATGAGGCTAGACGATATTGATGGGTGTCCACCCAGTGAAAATACAAATATAGTGACAAAAATGTAAAATTTCTGTATTGGTCAGCTATTGGGGGAATGCGGTCATGGATAGCCCCTAGCATCAGGGATGGTCCTGGATGGTATGCCACTAGTGGGACTGGGGAGGATACAGCAGAGGTCTTTGCTGCCTATTATCAGGCGCAGTATGCCCACCATCCTCGACCCTAGTGGGAGCGCACTGCTCCACTCCTTCAGGACATATCCATCTCCAGACTCACTATGCTCGAAAGAGTTGACTTGGAGAATGCCATTATTGTTCATGAGATAGAGGTGGCCATAAAAGATATGAACACTGGTAGAACCCCTGGCTCCGATGGATTCCCAATAGGAAATGATCAATGTTATCAATCCCTACAATTTGATGAATTTTACGTTGAGGCAGAACAGTGGGGTTTCTTTCTTCGAGAGCAAGACGTGGCCACTATAATGGTCCTCCTCATGAAAGGACAGCCCTCTTATGCTTGTGCATCCTACCAGCCCATCTCATTGATAAATGTGGAACTGAAGGATGTTGCCAAAATCCTGGCCAGTAAGCTGCAGCATGTACTGTCTGATCTCATTCATGAATATCAATGTGGCTTTATGCCCAACCGCAGCATCTGCTATTGCATCTGACGTGTCAATGTGGTGCTCATTTGCTGCCACAAAGTGACTGATCCCTGTGTGCTCTTGCTGGTCACTTTCAAGAAAGCTTTTGACACAGTGAATTGGTATTATATCGAGCAGGTCCTGCATCACGTGGGCTTCGGACCGAGACATCTCAAACTGGTTTGGCTTCTTTATAAGGAGCACTCCACTCAGGTTCTCATTAATGAAGCTCAGTCTTTCCAATACTTAGAGGCATGTGGCAGGGATTCCCTCTTTCCCCTTTTGTTTTGCCTTGGTGATAGAACCTTTGGCCCACAGTATCCAACGTGATGCACAGGTGTGACGGAGGAGGTGGAGGAAGGGCACAACAGATAAGATAGCTCTGCATGCCGATGACGTACTCCTGTTTATGTTACATCTGAAACTGTCAGGTCCTTCATATTTCGAGGCCTCCACATAAATTGGCACAAGTTCCTCCTGGTCCTGCTGAGGGGGAACATGGAAGTGTTCAGCTGGCTGCACATTATCCTCACCCAAATTTTTAGTTTTAAATATTTGTGGATCTACCTATTGATCCTGACAGAGCTTACACACACTCTTAATTTAATTCTCTGTCTCACAGACACACAGAGAGCATTTCAGTCCTGGTCCAGCACCTAGCTTAACATCCTAAGTATGGTGTCCATCTTTAAGATGATTTTGCTTCTTGATTAACTCTGAAACTGCCATGCAAATCTACCACCTTCCAACTTCCAACTCTTGGTTCAAACAACTCAATGTGTTACTACAGACCTATATTTGCTGGGGACCGGCACTCCTGTATCACTTGGACAAATGCCATAAGGCAACGTTTGATGGGAGTATGGTGTTGGTAGATGTTAACTTCTATTATTGGGCATTCCAACTCTTGGTTGTTAATGACTGTATTAGTGTGGGGGGGCAGTGTTCCAGCTTATTGTGTACAATTGGCCTTATTGGGCCTAGACAGGGCCCTAGGGTACCTCTACGGGGGCCCTACTCCTACCTATATGCTTGAGCCCATGAAAGCACAGTTCTTCTGCTGGCAGGTGGTGCCGTAGTTCACAAATCAGGAGCACAATGTTACAGATTACCTGTTCAAGCAGACGCTGGTGGTGCCATACTGCCCAGCTGGAGGGTTTCAATCCATGGGACAGGTTTAGTATCTCATCCTTGAGTAACATATGGAGCAGCGCCCATATAAAGTCCTTCCCAAACTGCAGACACTCCAACTCCAACATCCACTGTTCCATAAATACCTGCAAGTCAGGCATGCGCTAGCTGTCCACTGTTTAGACCTCTCATACCTATCTGGACATAGGTCGCTGGAGGCGTGCTTGCTGATGGGCAGCATTGCCCATGGCTGAGTGCTGAAAATACACTGCTCCATAATAAACAATGCCCCTGACATGTTTGGGCCCCTGAGGCATAAATGGGAGGTCTAGGTGGAAGAACTTGATGATGCAGACTGGAGGAATGCATGAGAGATTGCTATATCCTCCAGATTGCAACATATCAACTTGAAATACTTGCACATGACATACCTCACCACCGCCACCTTTGACATGCCTGAAGACTCTCTATGCCCTGATTCTTACAACGCCTCCACCCATAGGCGGACCTTTTTCCCATCGTCTGGCAGCACCCTAACATTGCACCATACTGGAGGCGTATTGCAGGTATGCTAATACAGGTCCTGGGGAGACCTATTGTCATTGCTCCCAGAGAGGGTCTTTTTGGGGATCCTTGATTATGTGGGAGGGTAATGGAAAGTGGGCATTGACTGCTGTGGCTTTGATCCTAGCTACGTGTGATATCACATGCTACTGGAGCTCCCCAGTCTCACCTACAATCTTATAGTGGCAGAAGGGCATGGATTGGTGCTCCAAACTATAGGAGATTGTTTACAGTGTGTGGGGATGCCCACAGACACACTCCTGGATTAAGGGCAAATTGTTGTGGGTACACTGTCCCGTTGAAGAGCTCGATTACAGTAAAATGCTGTTGCTTGCAACATTCAGACTTATTTGGGTATATTCATTATATTCTTGAATATCAAGTTTGCAAAAACCAATGCTTGTTAAATGTCTCATTTATTATAACCAATGTTTGTTGATTATGCACATTGTATCCCACCTGCTAAACATGTGCCAATGTTAACTGCCGAAACAGGTGTTCTTCACAATGTGATCTGTATTGAACATGCGCCACAGTCAGGAGGATAATTGCTAGTTTCCTTAACAATCAACTGCCAAAAGGCACATGTGCACATTTGATTATTTAAGGGTGCTTGTGAGTCTGAGGCCTTGCTTGGCTTTGTACCTATTGCTCTGCTCACCTGTTTTTAGTCAAGTCAAGTTCATTATCCTCCAGCCTGCCTCCAGTCCAGTTCCAGTGCAAGTCAAGTTCCTTGTTCTTCTCCTTGCTTCCTGTAGAATTCCAGTGTTCCTCGTTCTCCGACCAGCTTCCAGTTTAGTTCCAGCATTTCTCATCCTCCGGACAGCCTCCAGATGACTTCTGGTGATCCTTGCCTTCCAGTGGGCTTCCTGTGGAGTCCTGGCTCTCCTCTTCTGTCTTCTGCTGATGATCTAGTATTTCCTATAAAAGAGAGAAAATAAGAAAGGTGAAAAAAACTGTTTGAGTTCTTCTGAAATGTTCAAGCAAGTAACTTCATTTCAAGGTAAAGAAAGAGTAATTGCTTAAATGAAACAAAACAGAGCTCCGTCTTTTAAATAATTTATGACAATAAGAACTAGTGTGATTTATCATTTGGGTGGAAATCTAAGATACCACTAAACAGACATTAAGGAAAGACATATTTCCTGTAACAAGCGCTCTCCTGAGAGTTATGAGATTGGGAATAGAGCAAGTTTATCACAAAAAAGCACTTTAATCAAGTTGATTGTTTTTGAGTTTGGATATTGCTTCAGAGACTCTGAAAGTATTGTAAAAAGAGGAAGAAACTTGTTCAGCCTTATAGAAATGTGTGCACAATGTGTCAACAATAACTGACATTATGCGATGTATAATTTCACAATAGTGTATGCAAGTTCAATGTATTAATGAAGTAATTCTTTTGCAGCCCAGAATCCTAAAAATCAAGAACCCAGTATTTTGAGAAATCAGAAGTCCTGGCTCCCAACACAACAGGTAGTCCAGGGTCCAGCTGTCTGATTTTGAAGTCCACAAAGCAGGAACTGGTATTTTCTCTTTTTCTCTTCCCCTTGAGAACTTGTGAGAGGACAATGTACTCTTCATTGTGCTCACGTTAGTCCTCAATGGAATTGGGGAATTGTCATCACCTCATCGGAATGCCTCATATTCAGGTGCGTGGCTCGCACAGAACACAAATAGTGGGACTCCCAGGGACTGCAGAACGCCACAGGAATCCAAGAGGCCTGGTTAGCTGACTTTATAACTGTTGCTGTAACATTGGAGAGGGAAGATGGTGGGGTGTGGGGAGCAAGGTGATATGCACCTTTGTGTTAGTTGAAATGCCAATAAAAATTAGTTTATAAAACAAATCTGAATGTCTTCCTCCTGAGAAGAAGCTGTTAATGACATCCCACAGGTTGTGGGTCACACTCTCACAAATTGCACCAGTCCTCCCTCAACACATTGTGTTAGATGCTGTCTAAGAACTCAATTATTTTTGTAGTTAATTTTACTCAGAAAGAACTTTTTAACAGTGTAATAATCATCCAGTCAAAACTATGAAATGTCCATGGGTATTAAGTAAATGTAAAATTGCATAGAGGGAACTTTGTTTCCCAATTCAAAATCAATGTTTTATAGAGCACTTTCTGTTACTGTGCCTGAAATTATCGGCCACCAAAAGAAAGTAAATAAGGTCTGTACTTTAAATATCTAATAACTTGGCTAGACAAACAGTCTCCCACCATTTTTGTAGTGAGAACCACTTCTGATCAGTGGAAATCCTCCTGAATTACTAAATGCCTACCAACTGCAGAATTGTCCTAGGATGCCCTCCAGGACAATATTCCTTCCCAAGACAGGTCCCTCAAGTTGTCTAAAACTTCCTTCTCATTCCTGGTCTTTCCTGGAAAGCCCTGACTCCTCATATTCACCTTCTCCCTTCCTCTGACCAATCTTTCCACCAGGACCAGCCCCTAGGGCAGCACCCCCATTATAGGGCCCCCAGAGTGATCGCTTCAGCTGCACAGAGTACTCAGGACAGCACCTATAGGACAGATATCATGGTAGTACTCCCCAATCATGGCCCGCAATTCTTCTTTCCCCCTCATGAGTGAGACAGCATTGCTGCTGGCAGCAATATACTCAAACTGGATAATATGTATGATGATACGCAGATCACAGAGCCTGTCACGACTCACGTGCTGCTTGCGTCTGGAATTTGCAGATCTAGTGGCGTGGATCTTCGATGTTCGGCTTTGGCCCAAAAAGGGGCGACTCTTTCTGGTAGCCACGGTGCTGTAGGTGATGGAGACGCCAAGAACAGACCGTGGCCTTCAGAAAATAGCGCCAGAGGGAAAAAAACCCTTAGAACAAAAGGGGAAAAAACCTCTAAACAGGAGGACTCCTGAAAAACAAGAACAAAAAGCAGGAATCAAAAAGAACAAAATTCAGGAAACACAGAGCAATGAAATCCAGAACTAAAAAGGCGAGGAAATCAGGAGCGAAGACACTATCTGAGCAGAAAGTGTTGCAGCGCAAGGAAATGAAGAAAACACAGCCCTTATATACCAAAAGACAGGAAGTGACCCACAGGAAGTAAAAGGACACCATATTAGACAGGGAGAGGTACATAGAACAAAACAGAATAGAAACCATAGAGAATAGGGAACAATGAATGCTGGGAAGAGAAAGGTAACCTGGGAAGGGAAGAAGACATAAAAAAAGTACAACAAAAAGACCCCAGAAAGAAGAAAAAGAAAGAGGACAAGAAGGAAGAAAGAAGAACAGGTAAGGGGGTCAGGAGACCCCAGCAAGGCGGTGGAAAACGACAGAGCGAGGCCCCATGCAATGCCTGGGGCCTCGAAAAGTGCATGAAAGGCTGGGGGCGCGCCGCGTTTTAGAAACGCGCTGTGCGGCCCCAGCCGAACGCCCGGCTTGTGCCGAACATTCGGCTCGTGCCGCACCACGCGGCGCGACAGTAGGTCCCCCTCCCGAAGGTCCAGGTTTGAGAGGAAATAAACGGTGAAAGCGTTGAATCAGGAGAGGAGCGTGAACAGAAGATGCATCTTCCCAAGAGCATTCACTGAGAGGATAACCCTTCCAATGAATCAGATATTGAAGCCGTCTGTGAAATAGACGAGAGTCACAGATTTCTTGTACCTCATATTCAGGAACATCGTTCACCAACACAGGAGGAGGACAAGGAAACTGCCGAGAGAAAGGGTCAGGTACGTAAAGTTTGAGCTGGGAAACATGAAAGACGGGATGAATCTTCCAAGTATGAGGTAAGCGAAGACGGACAGTGACAGGATTGATCAGCTGAAGAATACGGAAAGGTCCGTAGTAACGAGGTGTGAACTTGTTCAGAGAAAGACGTGAGGGTAGGAATTTGGATGAGAGCCAGACTTTATCTTGCGGGTGATAGTCTGGAGTGGTTCCACGTTTCTTGTCTGCAGCCTTCTTCATATATCTTTTGGTTTGTAACAGATTGGATCGAATTAGTCTATGGATCTGTAAAAGTCGTTTGGAGAGGTGAGTAATAGCGGGCAAAGGAGAGGTGGATGGAGGAGAAGTAGGAAAGGAGGTAGGATGAAAACCATAAGAGCAGAAAAAAGGAGTGACCTTGGAAGCACTGTGGACAGTATTATTGTAGGAAAATTCAGCAATAGGGAGATAAGTGTTCCAGTTGCTTTGGGTTGAATTGCAAAAACAGCGAAGGTATTGCTCTAGTCCTTGGTTCAGACGCTCGGTCTGTCCATTGGTCTGTGCATGGAACCCCGATGACAGGGCTCTGTTGATATTGAGTGTCTTACAGAAATACCTCCAAAACCGGGAAATGTATTGGGGTCCTCTATCAGATATAATGGTATGTGGAAGTCCATGAAGGCGGAAGATATGATCAATAAATATCTGGCTTAGTTCTTGAGATGTAGGCAGCCTTTTTAGGGCAGTGAAATGAGCCATCTTAGTAAAGGAATCCACAGTGACCATGATAACCCGGTTTCCTGCTGAAGGTGGGAGCGAACACATGAAATCGGTAGAGATGGTGTGCCATGGAGCTGGCGGAACAGGCAAGGGCTGTAGCAATCCTGCAGGTCTGGTACGGGGAATCTTGACTTGAGCACAAATAGGACAAGCCTGAACATATCTTTCAGCATCCTGCTTCCAGGTAGGCCACCAGAAAAACCGTGAGAGAAGTTCTTGTGTGGCCTTGATGCCTCTATGACCAGCCACCGGTGAATCATGGCACATTTGTAATGCTTTTTCTTTCACTCTGTCAGTAGGGAGGAATATCAAGTTCTGATAATAATGGAATCCTTGTCTCTTATTCAACAAAGGTCTTAGGTTCTCTACTTCGTGGTCCGATAGTTTGGTGTATTCCAGTTGTACTTCCTCCAGAAAAGATTGAGCCACTCCAATGATCTTACTAGGTTCCAGTAGATACTGAGATGGGGAAGGAGTACAATCTGGATAACGACGAGACAGAGCATCAGCCAGAATGTTTTGAGATCCGGGAATATAGGTGACGTAAAAATCATACTGACTGAAGAAAAAGGCCCAACGAGCCTGGCGACTATTCTGGCACACAAAATTTCGTAAACATTGTAGGTTACGGTGGTCTGTTCTAACCTCAAAAGGCTCTTTGGAACCCATCAGAAACTGTCTCCACTCTAGGCAGGCTGTTCTCAAAGCCAATAATTCCCGTTCAAGTACAGAGTAATGTTGTTCTGCTGTAGAGAGGATATGAGACAAATAGAAAACAGGATGTTCAAGACCATCATCCTCTTGTTGTTGGAGTAAGACAGCTCCGATGGCTCTTTCAGAAGCGTCGGTGACAACAATAAATTGTTTGTTGGTATCTGGATGCCGTAAGATGGGAGCTTGTGTGAAAGCTTTCTTTAAACCTTGAAAGGCTGTTTCAGCCGCCTCAGTCCAGATAAACCCTTTCGTTAAATTCTCCTTCTTTAAGGTATGTGTTATGTGGCTAGTTTGTTTTGCAAAGTCCAATATAAACTGCCGATAAAAGTTTGCTAATCCTAAAAAACATTGTGCTTCTTTAATAGAAGAAGGAGAAGGCCAGTCTAGAATCGCTTGTACTTTTTCTTGGTCCATACCTATGCCGGTGGAACTTAAATGATAACCCAGGTATTTTACCTCCGTCTTGTCGAACTCACATTTTTCTGGTTTGCAAAATAGTTGATGTGCCCGGAGTCTTTGAAGGACTTGTTTCACATGGGACGAATGGAGTTCAGGATCTCTGGAATAAATCAGAATATCATCTAGGTAAATGACCAGTGTCTGGTTCAGAAGGTCAGAAAACACTGAATCCATAAATCTCTGGAAGATTGCGGGGGCATTAGTGAGACCAAACGGCATAACTCTGTATTCAAAGTGACCAAATGGGGTCCTGAAGGCTGTCTTCCACTCATCTCCTTCTTTTATGCGTAAAAGGTGATAGGCTCCTCGCAGATCAAGTTTAGTAAAACGTTGAGCCCCTCTAACTGCTTCTAGAATGTCCCTGATGAGAGGCAAAGGATAACGGTCTTTAATGGTTATCTTATTCAGACCTCTAAAGTCCAGGCAAGGACGAAGATCCTTTGTCTTCTTGGGTACAAAAAAGAGAGGAGCCCCGGCCGGAGAAGATGAGGGAACTATAAGACCACTCTGGACATTGTCATCCAGATATTCTTTTAGAACTTCTTTTTCAGGTTCCGTGAGGGAATACATCCTCCCAAAAGGAACGATTGTGCCAGGTTCTAAGGGAATAGCACAATCGTAGTCTCGATGTGGAGGTAACACAGGCTTGGATGGTTTTTGGAACACATCTTGAAACTCCAAATAGTGTTCAGGGACTCCTTGGACTGTATTAATGGAAGAACCAGTAATACTTTCAGTGACTATAGATCTTTTCTGTGCCAATACTTGTCGGAAGCAAAACAGTTTTCATGACAAAATTGCGAAGACAAGGAAACTGTCCGGGTTACCCAGTTCACATATGGATTATGTCTGATGAACCACGGAATTCCAAGAATAATGGTATGGTTGGGGGACGTGATAAGATCAAAAGAGATGTGTTCTTGATGGTTTCCGATCTGTAAACTTAACATCAGGGTAGTGGTGTCCACTGGACCAGAGGATAATAAGGATCCATCCACGGTGTGCACCTGTTCGGGAACTTCTTTAGATTGTGTAGGAACTTGGTGAGTAGCAGCCCACGTCTGGTCCATGTATATTCCACTAGCACCACAATCTAGTAATGCCATAGTCTCTTCTTGACGACCATCAGGAAGTTGCAACAAGACAGGAAAAATGAACAAGGAGGTTGTATTGTCATTAAAGGAGCTGATGGAAGGTATAGCTGTAGATCCCATCCCCTCCCTTCTTACAGAGGACGGGAAGTGGCGTTTCCCGATGGCCTGGGCGGACGTACAGGACAGTTTCGAATTATGTGACCAGCAGAACCACAGTACAGGCACAACCCTTTCTTGCGTCTGTCTTCTCGCTCGCTGGCGGAGAGCGGACCTCGGGTAGTATCTACCTGCATGGGTTCCCCTTCGACGTCTCTAGCAGGAGGGCGAGGTTCCTCAGAACGCTGCAGACCAGCTCGTGGGGTACTTGGCTGGGAGAACCCTCTACTCCTTCTCTTCTCCGATCTCCGTTCCTGAAGACGATATTCGATGGACAGTGCTTGATCCATCAGGCCACGAAGATCTTCCACTCTGGTAGAATGTACTAGTTCATCCTTTATTTCTTCTTTGAGTCCTCTGCGAAATAACGTTACCAGAGTACGTTCCACCCAAGTGGTCTCTGCTGCTAGCTGACGAAAACGGGTTATATATTGCAGAACATCTTGTGAGCCTTGGTGAATGTCGCATAAGGCTTCTTCTGCAGAGGCTTCCAATCCAGGTCGACTGAACATTTGTTTGAAGCGACTCACAAAGGTGGAATAGTCCGACAAAACTGGGTCATTGGATGACACCATCGGGGTTGCCCAGGCCAAGGCTGGACCGGATAAGGCACTGATGAGATAACCCACCTTGGTCCTGTCGTGGGAGAATTGGGTTGGTCGGAAGGCGAAGTACACCGTTAATGCATCCAGGAACTCACAAAGCTTGGTTGGTTTGCCGGAAAAACGAGGGGTAGAAGCGGAGATAGTCGGAACATCACTAGTGCGGAGAGCCAAAGCCTGTCGTAACGCAGCATTTTCATTGCGTAGTTGTTGCAATTCCTGAGCTTGTTGCTGAATCGTGGTCAAAAGAGATTGATCAGAATCTGCAGCAGCCGCCACTGTATTATCCATGGTGTTAGAGGACGTCGGAATGGTTGGGCGCTGCAATCTGTCACGACTCACGTGCTGCTTGCGTCTGGAATTTGCAGATCTAGTGGCGTGGATCTTCGATGTTCGGCTTTGGCCCAAAAAGGGGTGACTCTTTCTGGTAGCCACGGTGCTGTAGGTGATGGAGACGCCAAGAACAGACCGTGGCCTTCAGAAAATAGCGCCAGAGGGAAAAAAACCCTTAGAACAAAAGGGGAAAAAACCTCTAAACAGGAGGACTCCTGAAAAACAAGAACAAAAAGCAGGAATCAAAAAGAACAACATTCAGGAAACACAGAGCAATGAAATCCAGAACCAAAAAGGTGAGGAAATCAGGAGCGAAGACACTATCTGAGCAGAAAGTGTTGCAGCGCAAGGAAATGAAGAAAACACAGCCCTTATATACCAAAAGACAGGAAGTGACCCACAGGAAGTAAAAGGACACCATATTAGACAGGGAGAGGTACATAGAACAAAACAGAATAGAAACCATAGAGAATAGGGAACAATGAATGCTGGGAAGAGAAAGGTAACCTGGGAAGGGAAGAAGACATAAAAAAAGTACAACAAAAAGATCCCAGAAAGAAGAAAAAGAAAGAGGACAAGAAGGAAGAAAGAAGAACAGGTAAGGGGGTCAGGAGACCCCAGCAAGGCGGTGGAAAACGACAGAGCGAGGCCCCATGCAATGCCTGGGGCCTCGAAAAGTGCATGAAAGGCTGGGGGCGCGCCGCGTTTTAGAAACGCGCTGTGCGGCCCCAGCCGAACGCCCGGCTTGTGCCGAACATTCTGCTCGTGCCGCACCACGCGGCGCGACAGAGCCATTTAAAATAAGTGAAAACCAAATCATGGACCTTCTCTTTCTCTTAGATAATAATATGGAAATCATATCTCCAGTATGAAAATTTTACAAAGTAATAGGTGCTCGTAATACTGGTATATTGTGGTCTTGCCAGTGAAACAGGACATTATTGTATATCCTAGCTCTTGTCTTTTAGACAATTATAACGTCACTCCTTGGCCTCCCATTCATAGCTCCCACTGCTTCCATTATAGAACTAGCCAGATTGAATATCTGTATGCCCCTGCATAATACAAAACTAGTCCCTGGTTGACCATCTTAACCTTAAACTACTTGATCTCTGATAACCACTGCCAGCTCTCTAAACTGAATTAAACTTTTCTCCCTGGTCCCCTGATTCACTCTCTTGGGCCACATTGTTTTTTTTCTGACCCTTTATAAATTCTCTTCCTGGATTGAGTCAGAGATCATCAAAGGGGCAAGCACCAACATCTCTGCAGACTGTTTAGTATCAGTGTGAGTTCCTCCATTTCCTGAAAGAAGGTGTGCTCATGGCACCTGATTGGCTCCTTCAGCTGTCTGCACTGTACCATGTCCCTAACGGCTGCAGGAAGTGGAAGATACTAAGATGAGTGTTCAAAGGTATTCTGGGAGCCTGTTGTGTGGATCACAATAGTGAGTAAAAGGTGAAACATTTCTTTGCATCAAGTGACCTTGACACACACATAAATGCATCTATTTCAATCATGCTGACATATGGAGTCAGATCAAGGCTGGGAAGTTGCTGGGCTATGAAAGTCCAGCTAGTGCTCCATGGTCATCTGCTGATGTAAAACCTTCTACTTGTGCAAATAACGTTAGTAGTAGTGACTCTATTGCTATTGCAGAGCACACATGCCATGGTGGATACTGGCAGGACTGTGATGGACAGGGCAGAAGCTTTTTCTCCGATCACCAGTATCTGTAATATCTGCGGGCAGATGTACAGCTTGCACTCTAGTTCCACTTTACAGTTCAAGACTACGTTTGAAGAAATGTTGGGCTGTATACACTTCACGCCTCAGTCACCACAGTCAGATGAGTGAATGCTTCTATGAAACAATAGCAGAAACCCCAAAGCAGATTCGCTTGCAAGAGCTGCTGACAGAGACCCTTCAAGCTATCTTTTTCTTGTGATCCATTGGTTCTATGTTTCTGGAGTACAGCAAAAGCGTTAACATAAAATTAACACCATAAAACATACGGATTCAAAGACTTTTAGAGGGAAGCTGTTTACAGAAGCTCATACAGTACTATGAAAGTAGTATACAAATACCAATACAATATTACAGGGTAGAGGAATGAAATACAATAAATAAAAGAAATGGAAGTTTATTTTACCATTATTATATATTATCATTATTATATTTTATGATTAATTTATTTTAATGTGTTGTGCTAAATCCGATCCGTATTATATTTTATGATGCTCTGTTGATTCTTGTCTTTGAAGAAGTGATTAATTTATGCTTAGTGGACGGCTGAATAGTTTAATGTCTCACTCAAAAAACCTATATTTATTTATAAACGTGTATATTTTTGTAATTCTTTTATGTCATTTTGTCTACTAAATCTAAAAAAAGATGACATCCTTATAAATACACATCATCAGAACATTGACTATATTGCATACACATACACATATGGGAGTGCTACGTGCTACTACTCCATTGGAGCCGTTTTGGAACAGGAATGATTCCAGCATTGGGGTGACAGAGCTGACGGTTTCAAAACGTATTCTCTTTTGTTTATCCAAAGATAACTATAGACTCCTGGATTCAATTCATGCACAACTCCAATCTATATTTCTGATTACATGCTTGTGATAGCGTAGGCATATGACCTCCTAAATTAGGCTTAGGTGACACATAATAGGGCAGTGACATCCACTACCCTCAGAGGTTGACTCAAATCTTTTGACTCAGAAAGGAGTAATAAGATCATCAAATCAAACAATAAGGACCAATAGCCATGAACAACAACAAGATACAATAAGGAGTCAGTAATTTTCACTCGCCATGACCTTTGCATCCTTGAATCACCACACCAATTTAGTAAAGTTTAAACATTTATTGCCCTTATATCACAATGCTAAAGGCATGAAAAAAAATATGTAAAATCCAGATGATAGCAATACAGAAACAATACAGACTGTCCAAAACGCCTGAAGAATCTTAGTCTGATGAGAGCAATCACGATCAAACACTCCAAAAGAATTGTACAGAATAACAACAGAATTCTTTGTGAAAGAGCAATAGTTTTAATTAGTTGTGCAGTTGAATCAGTCATAATGAATTAATTAACATTCAATTCAATTACTGAGTTAGACATCCTTCCTACCAAATTCTAATTCGAAAAGCATGTGTGGGACTGCGCTTTGTCACATACAAAAATGTAAAATAAGGCAAACATTAATTTGGAAAACATCTAAACGATGGTGCTAAAAAAATGCGGTTGGATTTCTAAGGGTGAACCTGCAAAGAAAACAAATGTACATTTGTTAGACCACTCCTAAAATAGACAGCAGTTAGCAGAGTTTTATAAGCAGAGCACAGGAACTGCAGGTCTTCAGCGATCAGCATCAGGAACATTTGAAAAGGGAAACAGTTCAGTAGAGTTGGGCCTAAAAGTTCTGAACTGTTAGAATCATAAGTCACTGAACATAATTGCTTCCAACTGGAACAGAACCAGACTGAAACTGAACTCAAAAGCACTGAAAAGAACTGGACTGACATCATCTAGAACTTTGCCTAATTAAAGTCCTAAAAAATCACTAGCTAGGCATGACTATGAGGTGTGACAGTGAACAACCAATTGAATTTCATTCTTTCTCCAATTTGTAACTTTCCTCATGGTTTCCTCGAAATAGGCCCATGTTCACGCTCTTTTCCGGGTGACGGTTTCGCAAGAATATTACCATTGTAGAAAACAGAATAGAGCATGACACATTAGCTAATATTATTTCCTGTTGGAAACTAAGGCCCATTGTTAAAACTATTAATAGTTATCATAAGGAAGTATAGAATGAACAGACTGAAAAGGAAAGTAGATTTCCACTGTGAGCTTTCAATGGAATAGATAATGAACAAAGTTTGCAAAAGATGTCACTTAAGTCAGCATAACATCTTAACACTATACTATGGAAAAAAACAAAAGCTTAGGCCTTTTGACTAATGTTATAAAATGAAGGAATAAAACAATTTTAATTGTCAAACCATATAATTTCATAATTAGTATTTCATGACTCCTAATTAATATTATATATTTCAAATCATATTTAGTGAATTAATTAATTAGTCAATAATAAACTCAAGTCATTACTCTTATTCATCAAATATTAATTATCCTTTGTCAATACAATGGCTAGATTCATCAAAATATGTTTCCAAAGTTATTTATTATTTTACATAGAACTCAAGATGGTGGCCACCATCTCAACCACATTTCAAACATTCACGTTTTACATTTCTAGCAAGTTTTTTTCTAATTAAGCCCCCATAGTGCGCGTCATTTACACAATTTGTTGATTCCTATTATTTTTATTTATTAATAATGTTTGCTCTTTAACAATCCCTCCTCTGATGGCAATATATGTCATCACTAAAGAACACTTCATTAATAAGACAATTAGTTTGTTTAATATATTGACAGTTAGGTTTTTGCAAATTTTCAAAACTTCTCAAATAACAAAAGTATCTGCTTCTCATCTTTTCATTTCTATTTCTTCCCTCCTCTGTTTATTTCGCACCTTTTGTAATTTTATGCATATGTACAGTTTCTAAAGTCTATTTATACGAATAAGACGCACAACCCCCATTAATGATGATTTTATTATCATTCCCATAAAACCCTGACCAAGATTGCCCAAGAAAATTCCCTCTTTAGCAAAACCTTTACCTATATTTTCCCACACACATGGTAGTTTCAGATTCTTTCAGTCAAATTTGTCAAATTTCTTATGTAACTTCTAATTTCTTTATTGTTGTCAGGGATGAAAGTGCAACAATGATGTGCTTTATGCATCTGACAGACTCTGCCATCTTTTGCTAAACAAATGTCTAATGCAAGACAGACCCATCGAACGGACTGCAGCCATTTCTGTGTCCATGAGAAGCATTGTTCCAGAAACATCTTTTAACATTTTGTCCACAAGGGTTGACATTTTTCAAATTTTCATGTCATTCAGAACATCTCCTAGAGGAGGAATAACTGCTCTAAGTATAGCCCCCATTATTTCTCAATAGGTTGCCCTTTTGATCTGGGTCTTAATTTATCATGAGTATCATTTATGTTATCATTCTGGTGCATTTTAAAGAAAAACACTCCCAGATAACAAGTCCATACCATCGCCTAGGGAGATGATAATAAGCATTTACCTCAAATATAGTACACACCAGGAATCACAGGATCTTTTCCATTTTACATAAAATCCCATATATTCCTAAATAGAAATACATGTCTGCATTCACTTGTGCCCACAAACGTAGTATCAGCTCTGGATTAAGGCATGTATATAAAAAGCTTCCCTATGTGTTGGAAATCTAAAGCAAGGTTTCCTTGCGTGTTAGTTACACTATATGCATGATGATCATTTTTATAATAGCATTTTATGAAGCCCTTCTCTATTTTCTCTTTAATTGCCTTTCTTCTATAGTCAGCCTGATTCAGGAAATTCTTCTCAACTGGTGAAAGTATGTATGCTAAATTATTCCTGTGAGCATGAGCTGTACCAAATGTCAGTGTAGGCTTAAAGAAACTCCCTATAATATTTATGTTTCTAGCTTTAGCAATACTACTCAAGTGTTGGTTAACTGGAACAAAAGAAAAGACTAAATTGAAATCCGAGTAAAAATATTGTATGTATTCCTGATTATAAAGCCTTGTTAGTAAAAGATTACAACTGGTCTCATACGTTAATGGTAAGCTATGATAGGTAATTCCTTCTTGTACTGAGAAAGGAAATTGTGTACACAAATAACATCCTCTCACGTCCATAGTCTCCACATATTCATAAACAAACAATAGTAAACATTAGAAGAAGTACCTCCTTGTGATTTGTCTAAACGTATGTAACTCTCCTCTTTGTAGAACATATCTACCTCAGAAAGTGTAGTAACCTCTTGTATTAGAGAAATTGTGTGAGTTGTTTCAGCTTTATCAGAAATGCTCATGCTTATAATTAACAACAAACTGAACAACACACATATAACTGCCAATCCACCACACACATATTTGCACCCATTGTTCCTATTGTGTCTCTTATTTCTATTGGGATTGATATCCATGGCCTGTGAAGAATCAAAAAGTGGAAGGAAGAAAATATAGATTAAATTATGCAGCCACTACAAAAATGATCTTCACTTTTCTTTACGATTATATGCAGCAACCTTCAGGCTCTCCAGAATTTGTCAAAAATCAGTTTAGCAGCATGGTCAAAATCATGTTCAAATGTCTCTTTTAGTAGAAAACAATCTGCTGTTCAATTACTATTATTTTCAATGTATAATGTCTCTGCTGGTCAATGGACAATGTAATTTCAAAACTCAGTTCAAGTGCAATTTCAAGTTCCAAAATGCTGAACTAGAGTCTCACAATTAAAACAAAAGGACATGACCTTGTGTTCCCACTCATCAGCTGTAAGGTACGCCCATTCACTAACTGTGTATCTCCGACTTGCAACTCTTTTCCTTTTTAATTTTTGACTTGCACTTGATTCTTCTTCACTCAGATCTGTTCCTTCAGCTGTTTCCTTTTCCTCATTCATGCTTCACAACACATCAGAAACTTTCCCAACTGTAGACAAGGAAGGCCACTTACTCCCTTTCACATTTTTCCAGGCAGTGACAATATAACAGGACTTACAATTCTCCTTGGTCTACCAGAAATCTGACAAATTCTTCTTTAACTTGTTTCACCTACAACACTAGCCATTTCAGGGAAAGTCAAATCTGACTGGTTTTGATTTAACTCACTCCATTCTCAGCTACTTCAGGAAACAATATTTGCTTTATCTATCCCTCCCAATCCTTTGCTTCTGGGTGAGTCCTCCTGCTCCGACTCGAATCTCCTGTTACAATCATCTCCATTTCTATTGATAAAGGATTATCAGGATTGTCCTCAAGTTCAGCTATCAGAGGAATATCTGGATCTTCACCAGTTTGCACTATCTTTACTTGTGTAGTCTCTTGTTCTAATTCTGTCCCTTGGAACTGATAACGCATCCTTTTATGTTAGTTTATACACATTAGGACTCGTTTTAGGCCAATGAATCTTGTGACCCAGTGGTGAGACACCATAGGACGAGATAACTGATCAATATGTCAAGCAATATATCAATAATGTCATCAATATTCACCACCACAACGCACTTTACCTCGGTTAAAGACATTAATCAAATTATCGGCGCAAGCATGACCTTTCAGTCATGAAAAACCACACCTTTGATAGAATTTTATGAATTTTATTCCCTATTGATTACAATCTACTAACAGAAGAGTTAATCTCAAAACCAAGAAGCATAAGAGCATAGTAACAATATGACAACTGTGATAAGATTTCATTAGTGCAAGAATCACAAACATAAGAACATAGCATGGCGTAAACAGATCAGAATACAAAGAATATCATGAATATCTCAGTTCAGCACAGCGCAACGTCAGTCTCTGTCTATTTGCGTCAGTCAGAGTGATTATCTGTCCTAACCACTAATTAGCATCGGCATGTTGGGCTTCATGCAAAATAATTTAGAACATCAATTTAGAAAACATCTAGCTATGGCCTCTTATAAAAAATTAAGCAGTTGGTACCTAGAAAGGAAAAGCAAACAGACAAATTACATATTGCATTGTCATAATTACCCTCCAAGGATTAAGTCAGCACACAGGATCAGTCTTCGTCTTCAGGACATCAGTCAAATTGCCATCAGTCTAACTTGGTCTAAAATACAGGGGGCACTTCCCTCATAAGGAGGAGAAGCGTAAAGGGCAGTCTATGGGTGAGGATGGTTTATTAAGTCTCAAGTCACCAAACAGAGTGACAGAGTTTCTAGATGAAATCGACAGCATTCCCTACCTAGTTCTAACGATCCTTCTGTGACATGGGTTTTTATCCCTTTTTCGTAATACCTTCCCCCAAAATTCTATTGGACATTTACTATACCCCACTATTTTTAACCTATCAAATTAAACATTAGGTAATTCCAATTGTCACCCCATGATAATTCATAACATTTTGATTGGTCTTCGTAATTGACGCCTTCGGAGGTGGCACATCCGGGGGGGTTTCTTCACCACTTGGCACATCTTTTTGGGTCATGAGTTCCTTTGTCCATGGTCTAATGTCCTTGTACGTTAGATTAATCTACTTTTGTTTCAAATTGTATTTGGATTCATACTAAGACAGCTAGCACGCGGATGAGAACAGAATATGGTTTGATACATGAAATGAAGAAAAGGAACAAATGCAGGGTAATGGCCCTTTGCGAGTCAGCACACTGGAAAACAGAGAAAAAATGCTTTAATATGAGAGCTAGGCAGCTAAATCTACAACTCACGCTAACTTAAGACCTATGAGATTTTAATACAATTGCAATATCGTAAATGTTAATATAAAACCATAACATGAACAATTTTTTACTCATTTTTGTTAGTTCACGTATATTGGTGACCTCACACATTATAGTCGTAATTCAGATGCGTGTTTAAGCAGAACACTAATTATTGTCGTTTTCTATGAAGCATCATTAATCATTGATATAAGCATTTCCCTTTTAGTATATGTAATATTTAAACTACGCTCTCTCAGTCCCTCCTCTGATGAAGCCCGTCATCACATCAACCTTTCCCTTGGCCTTTCACCTTTCATTTTTCACCTTGCGCATAATGCGCATTTCAACTTCTTGCCCTTTATGTAAACTTTCCCAGATTTCATTGAACATTTTCTCCCTTTCACTTTCTTTGTTTCTTCTGATTTTTTTTGTCCAATTTCTCTTGATTTTGTCATTGATTTTGCATGCCCCCCACAATCCTAATAAACAGGTCAAAACAATTAATAGACCCATTAATATTTTTGCAAGCACCCCATTCCAAATATTGCTAAACCAATTCCCAACTCTGGCAATTCCCTTTCCAAATTTCTCCCAGACACCAAGGCCCATATTTATACTGCTAACGCAGTTTTGCGTCAAAAAAATTAGCGCCGGCTAACGCCATTCTGAAGCGCCATGTGGGTGCCGTATTTATTGAATGACGTTAGCCGGCGTTAGCCGCCGGCGCCGTCTGGTGTGCGTTAAAAAAAACGACGTACACCAGGCAGCGCCGGCGTAGGGGAAAATGGAGCTTGGGCGTCAAGAAATGGGGCAAGTCAATTTTTTCGCCTCTACCCGATTTGCGCCATTTTTTTTCACTCCCAACCCCCATAGAAATGACTCCTGTCTTAGCAAAGACAGGAGTCATGCCCCCTTGCCCAATGGCCATGCCCAGGGGACTTCAGTCCCCTGGGCATGGTCATTGGGCATAGTGGCATGTAGGGGGGCACAAATCAGTCTCCACTATGCCACAAAAAAAAAAAAAAAACACTTACCTGAACTTACCTTAATGTCCCTGGGATGGGTCCCTCCAGCCTTGGGTGTCCTCCTGGGGTGGGCAAGGGTGACAGGGGGTGTCCCTGGGGGCATGGGAGGGCACCTCTGGGCTCCTTCAGAGCCCACAGGTCCCTTAACGCCTGCCTTTTGCAGGCGCTAAAAAACGGCGCAAAAGCGGCCGTACGTAATTTTTTTTGACCCGCCCACTCCCGGGCGTGAATTTTGCCCGGGAGTATAAATCCGACGCACATGCCTCGGAGTCGATTTTTTAGACGTGAACGCCTACCTTGCATCTCATTAACGCAAAGTAGGTGTCCACGCAAAAAAATGACGCAAACTCCATGGACTTTGGCGCTAGACGCGTCTAATGCCAAAGTATAAATATGGAGTTAGTTTTGCGTCGAAATTGCGTCAAAAAAAACGACGCAATTCCGGTGCAAACGGAGTATAAATATGCCCCCAAGTTCTTTCAAATCCGTACTGTCTCTAGTGAGGTTAGTAAGCATACTTCTAATCTTTTTACTATTGTCCGGAATGAACGAGCAACAATGACGCTCGTTGAGCATCTTGCAGACCCCTCCACTCTTTGCTAAAAGGATGTCTAAAGCAAGCCGATTTTGAAGAGTCATAGCTCTTTCTGCAGCAAGTTCAGTATCCATCAGGAGTATAGCCCCTGTGAAATTTGTCAGCATGTTATCCACAATAGTAGACAACTTTTGAATTTTTATGGAATTCAAGATAACCCCCACTGAAGGGATTATAGCTCCAAATATGTCACCAATGACAGCAGCCACTGATTCTCGTTTTTGTCTAGGATGTTGTAATTCAGATGTTTTAGGTATTTGCTTTAAGTCATCAATCTGGTAAATCTTTGGGAAAACTATTCCCAAATAACATGTCCCATACCATCCCCTAGGGAGACGGTAATAAGCATTAAGCCCACAGATGTAATAGATCCCAGGGATCGCTGGATCCTGTCCATTCAACATAAAAGTACATTTACTCTGAAACAAAAACACATGTCTACACTCACTCGTTCCCACAAACAAATTATCCTGTTCAGATTTTGGCCTATATACACAAAGCCTACATACATGTAATGCATCTATAGCTAGTTTACCTTGTGTTTTGATTGCAGTGTAAGCATAATCATTTGTATATGTGCGTTTTTCTAACCCTTTTTCTAATCTCTCCAATGCTTTGCGTCTATATCAGTGTGATCTAAAAAGCTTTTCTCAGCAAGTGATAATAAGCAAGTCAAATTATTGCGATGTGCATAAGCAGTTCCAAATGTGAGTGTTGGCTCAAAGAATCCTCTAACTATTTTTATATCATGTTCCTTAGCTAATTTATTTAAGAATTCAATCACAGGCACAAAAGAAAACACAACATCCAGATTCGAATAAAAGTATTGCACATGCTCTTGATTATAAAACCTTGTTAGTAGCAAGCTGCAACTAATCCCATAAGTAAGAGGGAGGCTATGATAAGTAACTCCCTCCTGCACAGATGAAGGAATCTTAGTGCACACATAACAATCTTTCGCATCCATGGTTTCCACATACTTATTTAGGAAGCGATAGAAGACATTAGTAGAAAGTTCCCCCTTTGAATTAGTTCCTTCATGCAAGTGTCTTGCATCCTGCTCAAATCTCTCCCACGGTGTTAGTATTGTAGTTTCAGGTTTTGAAGTAGCATTAATGGTCTCTTTCTCTATCCATGGCATTCCCACAATCACTCCCACAATTATTATTGCACACACAACACCTATTATAAGCCCTAGCCAACCACACACTTTACTTCCCTTGTTACTACTTCTATTATAAGCCATGTCTGTATAGAATCAGATAGTAGATCAACAATCAACTTGAGGATGCTTTAGAATATTCTCTTTCTTTTTCTGCGTGTATTTACAGCGTCTTCACTCACTCCAGGACCCCTTTTGTCAAATCAGATTAGCAGTTTGTCATAATCAGGTTTCTCAATGTTAATCCGGTTCTAGTGTCACTTTCGGTAATTTATAGAGTCTCTCTTTCAGTTTTCAGATTTTCAATTTTGACCAGAATTTTTTCTTTAGATTAGTTCAGGTACCATAATACTGGACTGGTACTTCTCGATCGAAACAGAATGCTACGAATTCTTGTTGCCACTCAGATGTTGTAGCATATGCCCATTCAGGTACAATATACCTTCTGTTTGCGACTCTCTTTCTTTTCAGCCTTCGTTCACCCTGTTGTTCTCCTTCGCTTAAGTCTTCCACTCGAGATGTGTCGTTCTCTTCTGTTATTATTTCGTTTGGTGTGTCTCTTATCTTGAAGAGTGTTTTCTCTGGCCAGTTATCACATTTATGCGTCTGCTTTCGGTGTGTCTTTTCAGAACGCTGGATAGCACCCTCCTCTTGTGATATGGTGTTTTCGCTTGATGGACCTGCAGCTGGCTCGAGAGACTCTGGCACGCTCCGATTTCTCTCTATTATTTTTCCTTCTTCTTCCTCTTCTTCTTCTGGGTCTGTACCGGGCTCAAGTTCTAACCAGTATCTGTCTACTTCTGGGAGAATCTCTCCTTGATTTAGTTCACTGCTTGAGGGACGAGGCTGTTCTCAGTGGGCTCTCCGGCAGTCTCAGTTCCTTCTTGACTGTTTTCTGTCCCTGAGACTTCTCTTCTTGAGGCTGTTGTGCCGGAAACTTCAAGTTCCTCTTCGGCAGGACACGTTACTTTTTCGTATGACTGGCATGTATCCAGTTTGGGACTCCTGCACACTTTACAGCAGTAGTAGTTATCAAAATTACTTGATATGGCCCTTTCCAACGTGGTTCCAGTCACGACTTTCTCACGTGCTTCTTGACAACCACCCAGTCACCAGCTTGTAGAGAGTGGCCTGGATCGCCAATCGGTGGCAATGTGTTAGCTTCCACATGGTGAGAGAAAGAGTGAATCACATCAGCCAAACCCTTGCAGTAATCCAACACCATATCATCTGTAATATTCACTAGAGCATTTGCAGCTACTGCTGGTAATCTCATAGCTCCACCCATGAGGATTTCATGGGGGGATAATCCAGTTTTCTTGTCTGGGGTGTTTCTCATTGACATCAGCACTAAAGGCAATGCATCTGGCCACTTCATAATGGTAGCTGCGCACATTTTTGCCATTCTCGATTTCAAAGTACCGTTCATTTGTTCTACTAGTCCTGATGCTTCGGGCGGTAGCTACAATGCAGCTTTTGTTCGATGTCAAGTGCAGCGCACAGGAGTTTAATCACCTCATTGTCGAAGTGTCTGCCCCTATCTGACTCTATGGAGACCGGAAACCCGAACCTTGGTATCAGTTCCCTAAGTAATAATTTTGCAACTGTAAGACTGTCATTCTTACGTGTAGGGTATGCCTCAATCCAGTGACTGAAAACACACACAATCACCAACACGTACTTCAATCCTCCACAAACAGGCATTTCAATAAAGTCCATTTGCAACTTGCTAAATGGACCGCCAGCTCTCCCAATGTGGCTCAAGGTTACCACGGTTTCTTTTCCGGCATTCATCTGTTGACAGATGATGTACCTGTGACAGGTAACTTCTGCGGCATGTATGAATTTTGGGTTGAACCAATCGATTTTAAATGACCTGATCATTGCATCTCTTCCAAGGTGAGCCTGTCCATGGGATAGCCTGGCAAATCGAGATAGAAGACTGTTTGGCAAGACTAATTTCCCTTCCTCTGAGACCCACAAATCATCGGCCCTTTGCACACATTGCATTCTTTACCAAGAGCGTTTTTCCTCCTTGCTTGCACGACTCTGTAATATTTTCAACTCATCTAACGTGTCAACCACTCGTAATGCAAGGTTCAAACATGTGTCATTTTCAGTTTGCGGTAACAGTTCCCATTGCTCCTTGAACGATATACAGTTCAATACGCAAAACCTTCCGACTGACACTTGATCTTCCCATGGACACAAAGGGCCTGATTCTAACTTTGGAGGACGGTGTTAAACCGTCCCAAAAGTGGCGGATATACCACCTACCGTATTACGAGTCCATTATATCCTATGGAACTCGTAATACGGTAGGTGGTATATCCGCCACTTTTGGGACGGTTTAACACCGTCCTCCAAAGTTAGAATCAGGCCCAAAGTCTTGTGATCTAATATGAGCACTGCATTTCACCACGGCAATTTCAAGAGGTAACGGAATTGTATGAAACAAATCCTTTATTTGTTTACCATTTTTCACAGGAGAACCAGAAGAGGTCATGAAACCTCTCTGTGACCACAGTTGGCCAAAATCATGTACGATTCCAAATCCGTATCTGCTGTCAGTATGGATAGTAACCTTTAGATTCACAGCTGAATGGCATGCCTTAGTAAGGGCAATTAATTCTGCCACTTGAGCAGAAAACACTCTCTCGAGCCAGGAGGCTTCAACGATACCAGCTATGGTACATACCGCATAGCCAGCTCTCAGTGTTCCAGCAGAATCTCTTAGACAGGACCCATCGACAAACATGATACAGTCATTTTCTTTCAACTGTGTGTCCTGAATGTCTGGGTGAGGTTTGGTACATAACTCGGTTACCTCAAGACAGTCATGCTCAAATTCTTCCTCATTTTTGATTTCAGTATTTTCAACAGGAAGTAAAGTTGCCGGGATCAATACAGTGCACCGCTTGAGAGAAACATTTGGTGACCCCAATATGATTGTCTCATACCTAGTGAGACGAGCATTTGTCATGTGCTGAGTTTTAGTTCGAGTCAACAAAATTTCAACTGAATGTGGAACCATTACTGTTAGGGGGTATCCCATGACTATGCCTTCACACTGTGTAAGGCTCTGACCAACTGCTGCAACTGCGCGCAAACAACCCGGTAAGGCTGCTGCAACAGGGTCCAAGGTAGCTGAAAAATATGCTACAGGGCGATTTGCATCTCCATGGGCCTGTGTTAAGACCGGCAAGGAACAAGCATCACGTTCATGACAAAACAACAGAAAAGGTTTCGTATAGTCAGGCATTCCTAACGCTGGTGCCTTGCACATGCATTCTCTCAATTCCATAAATGACTCAAGTTCTTCCTTAGACAAAGTTATGGTGTATGGCTCATCTTTGATCTCTTTGCCTGTCAGCTTTATCAATGGTTTTGAAATGATCAAGAAGTTGGGTATCCACAGGCGACAGTAGCCCACCATTCCCAAAAACATCCTGACATCTCTTTTTGTTGTTGGGGGGTTCATTTGTAAGATAGCTGTTATTCTTTCCTTTGATATTCTCCTGGAACCTCTTTCGATCAAATGTCCTAGGTATTTCACCTCTTTCTGACAGTATTGCAGCTTCCTGGGTGACACCTTATGCCCATTTTTTCCCAAATGATTCAGTAATGCAATGGTATCGTATTTACAAATGTCCCTAGTTTTGGATGCAATCAGCAAATCGTCAATGTACTGCACAAGAATCGAATTAAAAGGCAGTACCAGGGACTCCAAATCCTTTTTCAATATCTGATTGAAGATGGACGGTGACTCAGAAAACCCATGAGGAATTCTGCACCAACTGTACACCTTATCCAGGAATTTGAAACTGAACAAAAATTGGCTATCCTCATGAAGAGGTATCGAAAAGAAGGCCTGTGACAAATCTATGACAGTAAACCATTCACCATCACAGGGAACCTGGAACATTATTACTGCTGGATTGGGCACCACAGGGCAACATTTTACCACAATTTCATTTATTTTTCTCAAATCCTGTACAATTCGAACTTTTCCACAGGGCTTCTTTAAACCCATTATGGGAGAGTTACACGGACTGCTCAAAACCTCTTTCAGGACTCCCTGCCTGAGGAAATCTGCAATTATTTGCGACACTTCGATGAGAACGTCTTGTGTCATATGATATTGTGGCACATGGGGGAACACCACATTTGGCTTTATCTGGACCTTAAGTGGTTCTACCCCTTTTATTAGTCCTACTTCCTTTCCGGTCAGGTCCCATACTTTCTCTGTCACTGTCCCTTGTAACTCGACAGGCAAATCAATCAAGGTAAGCATCGGGAACAAAGTAATCAAAGGATAATCTTCATTAGTTGTTCCTGTGTCTTCTTCTAAAAACTGTCCTTCGTCTCCCTCATCATCACTATTTCTCTGTACCTCGATTCCGTCATTGGAACAGGTAATTGAACATTTTGTCTTGCACAGTAAGTCCCTTCCCATTAGGGATACCGGACTTGAGTCACAGACTACAAACCTATGTAGCCCCTGAAAGTTGCCGATCTCAACCTGCACTGGATCTGTAATCGGATTTGTCAACACTGGTTTGCTACCCCAACCACTCTTATGGTACGCCCTGAAAGGGGCAATTTCGGAACCTCTGCACTTCGGACTGTAGAGCGTGTAGCTCCTGTGTCCACCAGGAATGAGACTTTATAACCCATCACCTTTCCTTCCACATATGGGCCCCTTTGATCCACCTCTAAGGATGCTGCGAGCCTGCATTCCTCACTGTCTGAACTATCATCTGACCACTCTTCATTCATTCCATTTTCACCTTGTAACGGGAATTGTTGTACTGTATTATTTTGACTCGTTACCTGACCTGTGACCTGTTGAGGAACCATCACCAGTTGCTGTCACATCGGAGCCATTGGTAATTGCATTTGCTGTCTAGGTACCATAGGAATCTGCTGTTGTACTGGTTGCATTTGTACTGACTGAAAACGCGGCATTTGTATCTGTTGCATGGGCTGTACCCCTTGCATTTGTACTAGATTGTTCTGAAAATTCGGGTTTTGGTGCCTCATTTTCGGGCCCCGTACATTTTGTAATGTACCGACATTGGCACTTTGCTGAACAACACCATCCTGCACCAGATTCGGGCACTTCCGTTTCCAGTGCCCCACGCCCCCGCACGCGTGACATGGTGACATCTTTTTCGCTCCTTGTACATCATTTTGAACCACAACAGTATTTAAATCTGGACCGCGATTCACAAACCCTCGGCCTCGACCTCTCAGCTGTGTCTGAAACGCACCACTCATTTGCGGTTATTGCTGTATCATCTGTTGAACTCCATTTCCCTGTATTCCTGCCTGTGCAGCCCTTATCTGCATCACCATCACTTTCTCTTTCAGCTTCTTCTGCTTCAATTCAATCTCATCACTACAGTATTTCGCATACTACAACACCTCATCAATCGGCTTTGCTTTCCAACAAATCAAATGATTCTTAATCATCTGGCTAACCTCTGGTCTCAACCCTTCGACGAATCTAAACACAAGATGATTCATGTCCTTCGGTTCAATTGTCTCAGTACCACTATAGTGTTTGAATGCCTTTAGTAATCTCTCATAGTAAGCATGTATTGATTCCTTAACCTCTTGAGAGGTCCGGTCGATTTTCTGCCAATCAGTCACCTTTGGCGATACCTTTTGCTTCAAAAACTCAATCACCTTATGATAATGCTTCATCGCCTCTTCAGAGGGTGCCCCGGTCACCTTATCTCTTGCCGGCTCCTTCGTCGGCCAATCTACCCCTCTCTTGCACTCGAGCCACAGATCAGGCGGAACAATGATCTCAAACAAGGTATTCAAGTCTTCCCAGAGACACTTCGCAAGTTTCACAAACCTATCTGTTTGCTGATACCATTCGATCAGTTTTTCTCTCAATCTGGGATAATCGTTAGTAAAAGATAGGATGTCTCCTTTGGACCACGGTACATGGACTAAGACACCACCAGCTGTCTCTCTCATAGGTAATATTTTTACTGATTCCAGATCGGGTGAGGCCTTAGCTCGATTAGACCCTGGACTGTCACCCTTTTCCTTATCTCATTTCTTTGCCCACCTGCCTTCCCATTTCTCCAGTGCACCCCAAATTTGTGCATTTTGCAACAATTCTCTCAGATGTGCCTTCATTTCTGCAGACATCATGTGCTCAAAATCTTTGGAATCAAAATCCAATCTGTAACTTCTTTTCAGGTGTTTAGTATTTCCGATATCATTATTTTATTTATCTGCTAGGTTCGCTAATCTCTGATGCACCTTGCCTACCTCCTTGGTAATCTTAGGACACAGAAATCTTAATTCTGCTTCCGTGTATGACTCCAATCTGTTCACTCCCATTGTTCCTTCCACTAACTCGGCAGCTTCTGCCCCTAATCTTACAAATTTCAGGTATTCGTCTTGTTTTTCTGGTTCGACTGTAACCACTGCAGCCTTTTGTGAAGTATAAGTCTTTTATAACAATTCATTTAGCTGTTGGACTGTGAAACCCTGCAATGAGATGTTCCCTGCATGTATCATTGGTGAATGCGAGGTGTTTGTACTCACTGTCTGTGGAGTTAAAACTCCTAATCCTGCTTGGCGTATTGCTTCGATGGGTGCTCCCACTGGACTAAAGTCCATTAAGGACCTCGGCTGTTCAACCGCTTGTTCTCCTGGGGCCATTATCTGGGGAGGTCCCATGGACCCTCCTTTTATCGCGTCTTGAGTCATCACTCCCTGATCACATACACCAGTTTTGCCCTGCGCATATAATGGCACCGGTGGACTGACAGTAATTGGTAATAATATGGCAGCAGGTGTCTGACCCGGTCCCAGACTTCGTGGAGCAGTAACTCCATAGGTCTGTTCCAAGGCACCTGGGACAGGTACTAATGGTGGACCAGCTACAGGGTTGAACCCTGGTATCAACTGTGGTTGCGGTTTGGACAATAATTTCAGAGTTGACTCAATCTGTACTAACTTTGATTTCGTATATCGGGTCTGGCGGCACTATCAAATTTGTAGTAGTCTCAAGTACTGGAACGTCTGGGTAGATTCTCTGTATCTGCGGTTGCAACTGTATCGGTATGTCTGGTGCAGTGGGTACACTGACACCATTCTGTATCGAAGCCGTATCACTAGTCTGTACTGTATCAGCAACTCCCTTTTCCTGCGTCTGGTTCCCAGGATCCATGCTAGTGCTTGGGGCACTATCGCTCACCGCATAAGGTGGCGGGCAATCATGTAGTACTCTATCCATAAATTCCTAATCGTTTGAATCATCTTCCTCTTCCCAAGGTCTTTTATTCTCTTTAGATTTGCTTGAGTCTTTATCTGTCTTACGGGAGGTTTTCCTTCCCTGTGTTTCTTCTCCCTGTGCTATTGCTGGGAACAATTTTATTCCATCGACTATCCCCCTTCTCCACATCTTACTCTCGTCATCCCATCTAGCCTCTGCATAAGATTTTTCTGCCCTTCTCAGCCTTCTTTGAAACTTTTCTTGCCTCTGTTTAAGAGCCATAAGTTCCCAAACTTCTAAAGCCTCGTACTGTGCTGGTCTTGGAAGTGGTTTCTGGGTACTTAACATCCATCTCAGATTTTCTAGCACTTCGTATTGAATGTTCCATATTCTGGAAATGCCAAACATCCCTCCTTCTCTGTCAATTTGCGCCACTGTTTCATCCATAAACATGGCGCGACACCTTTCTCATCCATGACTATATAAGCTGGAGTGCCCTCAGGTGGTGTAGGTTCCCCTTCAGTCGCTATAATATATGCATCTCCTTTCAAAGCGCTCTTAAATGCTTTGACAAAATTCATTTTGCGGTTTTCTCTTGTTTGTATTTTATTCGGAAGTGACTTAGTTCCCAGGACACTCTTCACCCACCTTTCTCAACCTATTGCCTCTCACGGACGGCAGCCAATCCGTGCGCGACCCCTCTCGACAACCGACCTATCTCAGCGCTGCACCACTGATGTCACACTCACACACACTGCAGCTGACAAAGTCTTGCGGCTTGTCTGCTCCTCATTGAACCCACACAAACTAATGCAAGTTATTGCGAGCACCTTAAATGACAACACAAATCTGTTGGTTTACTACAGGAAGGGTAATACATTTGCTTCAGAACTTTACAGAGATTTCACTTGAAGCCCCAGCCACTACTTTCTCCTTTTCAGTTCCCGCATACGCAAGCAGAATTCGACCCGCAAACTCTACTCTCGACTTGTCAATGGCTCGTCCTAGTGCATTTTAGAATTTGCCAAATCTCCATCGAAGGTTTCACACATACGTTTAACACAAACCTGACTTGTCAACCACGCCCGATTGACCTATTAAACCGCACAGATTACAACATAAACCCAAGTGTCTCCTACACTTGTCAACATACTACTGAGTCTTAGACCACGACAGGTCCGTACATAAACAACCAACCACGTGGATAATTTTGAGCATTAAGCGGCACACTCATGTGAAGTATGCCGACTTCCCTACTCTCATACTGCGGACTATGCCCACTCCTCTTACTTGGCCTAAATACACACAAATCTCACAATCACCGGCAAAAAAAAAAAAAAAAAAAACATAAGCTTAGCAAGCGCAATACTCTAAACCACACATTATGGCGCCGAGAACATCCCCAACTCACTTAGGCAGGCTCCGAGATCCCAGGAAATTCATGGCGAACTTAGAAACCCATCATACCTCCAATTTGCATTATCTCAGAAAAACAAATTAAACAATAATTCTCCGTCCTAGGACCCCCAATGGCCAAAACCGCCGCTCTGCTACCAGAACTGATAACGCGTCCTTTTATGTTAGTTTATACACATTAGGACTCGTTTTAGGCCAATTAATCTTGTGACCCAGTGGTGAGACACCGTAGGACGAGATAACTGATCAATATGTCAGTCAATATGTCAATAATGTCATCAATCTTCACCACCACAATGCACTTTACTTTGGTTAAAGACATTAATCAAATTATCGGCGCAACCATGACCTTTCAGTCATGAAAAACCACACCTTTGATAGAATTTTATGAATTTTATTCCCTATTGATTACAATCTACTAGCAGAAGAGTTAATCTCAAAACCAAGAAGCATAAGAGCATATTCACAATATGACAACTGTGATAAGATTTCATTAGTGCAAGAAGCACAAACATAAGAACATAGCACGGCGTAAACATAGATCAGAATACAAAGAATATCATGAATATCTCAGTTCAGCACAGAGCAACGTCAGTCTCTGTCTATTTGCGTCAGTCAGAGTGATTATCTGTCCTAACCACTAATTAGCATCGGCATGTTGGGCTTCATGCAAAATAATTTAGAACATCAATTTAGAAAACATCTAGCTATGGCCTCTAATCAAAAATTAAGCAGTTTGTACCTAGAAAGGAAAAGCAAACAGACAAATTACATATTGCATTGTCATAATTACCCTCCAAGGATTAGGTCAGCACACAGTCTTCGTCTTCAGGACATCAGTCAAATCGCCATCAGTCTAACTTGGTCTAAAAGACAGGGGACACTTCCCTCATAAGGAGGAGAAGCGTAAAGGGCAGGCTATGGGTGAGGATGGCTTATTAAGTCTCAAGTCACCAAACAGAGTGACAGAGTTTCTAGATGAAATCGACAGCATTCTCTACCTAGTTCTAACGATCCTTCTGTGACATGGGATTTTATCCCTTTTTTGTAATACCTTCCGCCAAAATTCTATTGGACATTTACTATACCCCACTATCTTTAACCTATCAAATTAAACATTAGGTAATTCCAATTGTCACCCCATGAAAATTCATAACATTTTGATTGGTCTTCGTAATTGACGCCTTCAGAGGTGGCACATCCGGGGGGTTTCTTCACCACTTGGCACGTCTTTTCGGGTCATGAGTTCCTTTGTCCATGGTCTAATGTCCTTGTACGTTAGATTAATCTACTTTTGTTTCAAATTGTATTTGGATTCATACTAAGGCAGCTAGCATGCGGATGAGAACAGAATATGGTTTGATACATGAAATGAATAAAAGGAACAAATGCAGGGTCATGGCCCTTTGTGAGTCAGCACACTGGAAAACAGAGAAAAAATGCTTTAATATGAGAGCTAGGCAGCTAAATCTACAACTCACGCTAACTTAAGACCTATGAGATTTTAATACAATTGCAATATTGTAAATGTTAATATAAAACCATAACATGAACAGTTTTTTACTCATTATTGTTAGTTCACGTATATTGGTGACCTCACACATTATAGTCGTAATTCAGATGCGTGTTTAAGCAGAACACTAATTATTGTTGTTTTCTATGCAGCATCATTAATCATTGATATAAGCATTTCACTTTTAGTATATATAATATTTAAACTACGCTCTCTCACTCCTCTTGAGACTGTGCCATTTCTGCTGATGCTCTCAAAATCACTAGATCTTCCAAAGGATATGGCACTTTACAAGTCTCACTCATATGAATCCAGTTTGGAATTCCAACACACTTCACAGCAGTCATCGTTACCAGTATGATCTGAAATGGACCTTTCCAGCTAGGCTACAAGCAAGTCTTTCGCACATGCTTGTTGATCACCACCCAATCACCAGCCCTTAGACTGTGAAACTGGTCTTGGGATGTGGCATGGCTATTGCTTCCACCTGGTGAAATAAAGAATGAACCACATCAGCTAAACCCTTGCAGTAATCCAGCACCAAGTGCATTTGCATGAACAGCTGGCAATCTCATGGCTCTGCCAATCAGTATTTCATGTGGTGAGAGTCCAGTCTTTTTGTCGGATGTACTTTGCATGCTCATCAGAACCAAGCATAAAGCATCAGGCCATTTCTGATTAGTAGATGCACACATTTTTGCCAATCGAGCTTTTAGAGCACCATTCATTTGTTCTACTAATCCAGAATCCTCTGGATGGTAACTAAAGTGCAGCTTCTGCTCAATGCTTAAGGATGAACATAGCATTTTTATCACCTTGTTATTGAAGTGACTTCCTATATCTGATTCTAAAGAGGCTGGGAACCTGAATCTTGGGTTCAGCTCCCTAAGTAACAATTCTGCTACTGTGAGGTTATCATTTCTATGTGTAGAGTAGGCTTCAATCCAATGACTAAATATGCAAACAATCACAAATACGTATCTCAAACTACCACACACAGGCATCTCAATGAAATCCATCTACATTCGGTTAAATGAACCACCTGATTTTTCATTGTGACTCAAATTGTCAGCAGTTCTCTTTCCAACGTTCATTTGCTGACATGTAATGCATCTATGACAAATTTCATCTGCAAACTGTCTAAATTTTGGATTGAACCAAAATTGCTAAAATGTTCAAATCATTGCATCTCTGCAAATGTGAGTGTGACCATGATAATATATAGCATTTGTGTCAGTAGACAGTTTGGCAAGACCGCCTGCCCTTCATTTGAAACCCAAATGTTATTAATTTCTCTTTGTTTACAACCCAATTTTATACAACATTTTTTTCATCTTCTGGAACCTCATCTTGCAATCTTTTTATTTCCTCCCAAGTCAACCACTGTCAACTGAAAACATTGACTTGTCTCATCAGTATCTATTACATTTTTCCACTCTTCATTAAAAGTGGCACAATTAAGTGCACAATATCTAGTAGCTTGATCAGCATATGCATTACCCATAGAGTTAAAATCATTTGCTTTGCAATGTGCAGTGCATTTGACAACTGCAACTTTCTCAAGTAATTGTAAAGCTTCCAGTAACTCATGAATCCTATCACCATTTCTAATTGGTGAGCCAGAAGAGGTCATAAAACCCGTTTGGGACCACAACTGTTTGAAGTCATTCACAACTCCAAGTCCATATTGGCTTTCTGTAAAAATCGTAATTTGGAGCTCTGATGAAATAAAGCATGCTATAGTAAGAGCAACCAATTCAGCCACTATTGCAGAAAATACTCCTTGAAGACATGAAGTTTTGAGTATACCAGACATGGTGCACACAGCATAACCAGCTCTCAATGTTCCCATATTGTCTCTTAAACAGGAACCATGAACAAAAATAATTTGGTCATTTTTCTCTAACGGAGTATCCTGAATAGCAGGTCTGGGTTTGGTGCACAGTTTAGTAACATCCAGGCAGTCATGTTCTACTTTATTTACATTTTCAAATTCAGCAGTGCCTATAGGTACATAAGTAGCAGGGTTAATTACTCCACATCTTTTCAGGGTAATATTTGGGGACCCCAGAATTAACAACTCATAGCAAGTCAATCGAGCATTTGTCAGGTATTGAGTCTTGGTCCTGATAAGCAAGACCTCAACTGAAGGAGAGACAAGAACAGTTAAAGGATGTCACATCACAAAGCCCTCACTTTGGGCAACCCCTTGCTTCGGACAACCTGGTTAAGCAGAAACAACCTGATCCAATGTAGCTGAGAAATATCCTACAGGACATTTTACGCCATCATGTACCTGTGTCAGGACAGAAAGAGCACAACAATCATGTTCATGACAAAACAATGAAAATGGTTTTGTGTAGTCATGCATTCCCAGAGCTGGTGCTCCTCACAGACTCTCTCTCAGCTCAGTTAAAGCTTTCATACAAGCTTCATCAAAGGGCACTGGATCAATAATATCTTTGTGGGTCAATTTTTGCAATGGTTTGAAAATAACTGAAAAATTAGGAATCCATTTGTGACACAGACACACACACCTGCTTTCTGCACTATAGAACACCCCCTCACACACCCCACAATCCTTTGCAACGACAACTACTAACAGAGACATCGAGGATCACACCAATGGAGGACACCACACGTCAATACCATAGGCACCAACACACCTCCCACGCATCACACACCACACAACTGCACCAGCAACACAATACACACATCATCACAGCACACATACACCAGATACCATCAGCACACACAACCAAACACCCCAACCCCACCAAGCATCCTAGACTGCACCCTACACACACAACGCACGCCCCCACCCACAACACAACAATGTCCCGTCAGAAGCACCCACATTTCACAGATGATGAGTTGAGGGTCATGGTAAATTAATGTGTCAGGTGAGAGCCACAACTGTTTGGAGCTCAGGTCCAGCGAACCTTGATAGCCAGGAAAATAGAGTTATGGCAGAGGATCATTGACGGGCAACTCAGTGGGCAACCATTCACGCACAAGGGAGGACATCAGGAAGAAGTGGAACGACCTACGGGGGAAGGTGCGTTCCATGACATCACGACACCAGATTGCCATCCTCAAGACTGGTGGTGGACTTCCCCCCCCCGAGTTCACATCGTGGGAGGAGAAGGTCTTAGACATCATGCACCCAGAGAGCATGACTGGAATCATCAGAGGACTCGACTCTGGTAAGTCGACAACACTCCCCAGGCACCAACCACTCCTTTCCAGCATGAGTCCCCACCACCCATCACTCCCTAATCCACCCCACATCACAATTCTGCAAACGCCCTATGCCCCTCACTGCATGCCACCCACTCCCACTGCCACTATCCCCACCCAGTCCCTCCCAAATGCACAGATACCAATCACAATGCCAAGCACCACAACTCCCACAATGCATCACTAAATATCAATAGTTCACAGTCCCACGTCACATTGGAACACCTGCACGGAAAACCATAGCACATGCCACACAAACTGGATGCTTCAACTGCGTTCCAACACATGGCATTGATAGCAATGCTATCCAAAATCCTCAATCCCCAATAGAAAATGGAAACAATGCCACAATATGTTACCTGCAAGCAATGTCTGCAGTGCTGCAGCTGTCATTGCTATCACTGGGAAGCAAGTGAAGCCACTCCATGCATCAGACGCTGATACGAACAAATACATCTCCACAATGTAACTCCTTCCCTTTACATCAACTTGTCCTGCTGCCATTGCCACCCAGCAGCCAATGCCAGAGACAGACAGCCCTCCCAGGATGAAGGCCCCAGTGGATGTCTGGATATTGACGACTTGCCTGGGCCATTTGGGACAACCGGTCAGTCTACCACCACCAGCCCCACCCTGGACACATCGGATTTCCCCAACCATGTGTCTACTACGGCACAGCCAACCCTTCAACCCCAAACCTGTGTCCCAAGGACCGGTCAATCAGCAGTGTGCCCCACAGTAGAGGTACCAGAGTCAAGGCCACACACCGAAGATGATGAAGGTCCTAGTGCAACTGGGAGCGGGTACACTGTGCCAGGGACACAGGCACAGGGGGGCAGGGGCAGTGGGAGGGCACCTGTGGTCCAAGGATGGGGCACCCACACCAAATGACTGGCCAGGAGGCCATCTCACAAGTCCTGAGAGAATACCACCAGTCCAAGGACACTACGGACAAGATCCTCGTAATTGCCCAAGAGAAACAGAAGCTGCAGAGGGAATACCACCAGGAGGCCCTGCAGCAGTGGCAGACCTTTAATGCGACCCTGACCTCCATTGCAGGGGTACTGAAGTAACTGACCACCATCCTGCGTATGTCCTCCACCCACCACCAGGCCCCTTTCACTAGCCACATTCCAACAGAGCCCTCCACTTCTCCAGCAGCTAGTGGAATGGAGGCCCTGCCAGAGGACACGGAGGCCACCAGCACCCCTCCCCTATAGCTGAGGAACCCCCATGCAAGCGAGGATGTCCATCGAGACATCCTGCAGGACCTGATGCCAAGACCAAGACCACTGCCAGTAAGTGACCCTCTCCTAAACATTCTCCCTTGTCTGCCACTGACACACCCTGTTGACTGTCCACTGTCATGTCTCCATTTCCCATGGCCCCTTGGACACTGGACCTGGACTACCTACAGCTGGGACAACAACTCTGATGATTTCACCCACCATGACCCTACTCATCACCCATTGCACGTTTGAATACCATTAAACACCTTTAATCACAACTACTGCCTGCGTCATTATTATTGTTATAATTAAGATTTTCTGTAAATCTGCAATTTAATCTGGAGACATGTGCTATTGGGGAGTTTTCAGGAAAACTACATTAGGTTAACTGTGACTTTGCATGATTCCACTTCTTTATTTAGACCGATATCTCGACCTGAAAAATCTCACACTGTTAGAATAACTGTATCTTGTAGGGCACTTGGTAGGTCCTGTAGTGTAAATGCAGGAAAAAGAGTAATCAATGGGAATTCTTCATCAATTAGATTACAGCCAACTGGTATACATGATTCCTCATCATAACTATTTGTTTGATTGGCAATTCCATCATTCGTGCAAGTAATTGAACATTTTGATTTTCACAATAAGTCTCTTCCTAGCAGATATACTGGACTTGAGTCACAGACTACAAATTTGTACATGCCTTCAAGAGTACCAATTTTAACAAGACTCAAATCAGTAATGGGGTTTGATTTGATACTCCTACAACCTGCACTGTTCTCCCAGAGAGTGGCACATTGGAAACTTCTGCAGTTCTGACAGTAGAGCATGTGGCTCCTGTGTCAACCAGGAATTAAATGACATGACCCACAACTGTTCTATTTACATGAGAACCACTCGGATCCACCTATAATGAAGCTGCTAGCACACATTCTTCTTCTTCTAAACTCTCACTCATGATTTCATCACTCAATTCATCATCACTGTGTAACGGGTACTGTGTAATCAATTGTTGACTATTTTGACTGAATATTTGTTCCATGTTCTGCAAGGAACCACTACCTGCTGCTGCTTGAGGCATTTGCATTTGCTGCTGCTGTGGCATCATTTGCATCTGCTGTCGCATTTGCTGTTTTGGTACCTGGAAACGTGGCACCTGCTGTAAGAGAATGTGCATTTATTGAATCTGCATTTGATTATTCATATTCTGAACATTTACATTAGGATTCCGATTTCTCGTTCCTCTCAAATTTGGGAAAAGATTATGTTCATTCATCTGCACAACATCTTCCTCCACCATCAAAGGACATTCCAGCTTCCAATGTCCATAATTATTGCACGCATGACAAGGTAAAGTTTTCTTTATTGCCTGCAGATCACCTAGATTAACATTAGTATTCATATCAACACGATTTCCTTTTCCACCACCACCATGTCCTCTTCCTCTCGCCTGTCCCTGACTCTGAACCACCTGCATCATGCACCCTGTTGCTGTTCTACTACCTGCATCCCTGATTGCGCCGTTGTAATCTGAATCATCATTGCTTTTTCTCTCACTCTTTTCTGTTTCATGTCAATTTCATCACTGCAATATTCAGCAAACTGCAATACTTCATCAATCGGTTTTACTTGCGAGCAAATCAAACGACTCTTAAGCATTTTACCAGTTTCAGGTATCAATCCTTGTACAAACCTAAACACAAAATGAATCATGTCTTTGGGTGCAATTACCTCTGTAATGTTTGAATGCTTGCAACAACCTTTCATAATATGCATGTATTGTCTCCTTTGCTTTCTGAGCTGCCCTATCAATTCAATACCAATCAATATCCTTGGGAGAAATTCTTGTTTTCAAAAATTCAATCACTTTGTAATAGTGTTTCATTACATCAGGAGATGGTGCACCTGTAACCAGATCTTGTGGAGGCTCTCTCGTTGACCAGTCAACACTCCTCTAACATTCAATCCATAAATCAGCTGGGACCACTATTTACGAAAGAGTATGGAAATCCTCCAACAAACTCTTTGCAAGTTTCACAAATCTGTCTGTCTGTTGATACCATTCCACATGTTTCTCTCTCAGTCTTTATCTAATGTTCCCCATGATTGAATAATTTGGATTAATTCTCTAATATGAATTTTCAATGCAGGAGATCTCATGTTTGCAATGTCTTTTGAATCAAATTTTAGTCTATAACTCCTCTGTGATGCTTTCGACGTCTCAATATGCACTACACATTTGTCTCCAAGCTCTGATAAGTTCTGGTGTGCCAGTCCTGCTCTATTTGTGACATCTTTACACATGAAGCGTAACTCATCTTCATATATGAGTCAGTTATATATAATTCAAGTGTTCCCTCATTCATTTAATTTAATTCAAATTTTAATCTTGCCAGATTCAGTGTTCTTTTCCCTTCAGCAACTGTTTTCATTGCTGATGCTCCACTCACTTTCTCTAACCATTCTGTTATTTACTGAGTTGTCAAGCCTTGTAAGGAACCATTATTATTTACTTTGGGTGCACATTGTGGAGTATTACAGGGTGGACATATAATTCTTTCAGGTGACACTAGAACCGAATTTGGAGAGACCAAAGTTTGTGAGATCACAGGACAAGTTACATCAAAAAGCGGACATGTTTTGACAAAAGTCCGATTTATTGGCGATATAACTCCAGTAGTAGCATTGAGTTTCTCCATTTCTGCATTTGAATTAAAAGGAGAAAACATTGTAGCATTAACTGAGTTAGAAATCTAAGTATTGCTCTCATTATTTCCCTGAGTGTGAGAAAACAGAGCTGATTGCAGAGGCCCCCTAATTTTTTGCCCCCATTTTTCACTTTTTGCTGGTGTTTTCCTGACTCTGATGGTGCCCTGGATACTGCTAACCAGTCCCAGGGCCTGTGCTTTGTATAAAATAAGTATGCAAATTATGCTAATTATAATTGGCTATGTCAACCTACCTATAAGTCCCTAGTATATGGTAGGACATGTAGGTTTAGGGACCCCAGCATAGATAGTGCACCCATAGGTGCACTGCTGAGGTGCCCAGTGTCATTCTAAAGACAGGCCTGCCTTGCTGGCTGCTTTTAAATTAAAGTTATATTCAAATTCGACTTTGGAATTAAAAGTACTTCCAAAGTCTTAAACTACCTTATTTTTACATATAAGTCACCCTATGGTGTGCCTATGTGCCCTTACGGTTGGGTGTTCTGTAACTATAAGCAGGGACCTTATAAAAATAGTTTTATAAGCCCTGGGGCCAGATGTAGCAACCAGTTTGCGACTCGCAAATGGCAAAAATTGCCGTTTGCGAGTCGCAAACCGGAGTTTGCTATGCAGAAATGCATTTTGCGAATCGGGACCGACTCACAAAATGCATTTCCGACTCGCAAATAGAAAGGGGTGTTCCCTTCCTATTTGCGACTCGCAGTGGTATGCAATTCCATTTGCGACCGCGTACGCGGTCGCAAATGGAGTCGCAGTTACCATCCACTTGAAGTGGATGGTAGCCCACTCGCAAATTGGAAGGGTTCCCCATGGGACCCCTTCCCCTTTGTGAATGGACCCCAAAATATTTTTTCAGGGCAGGTAGTGGTCCAAGGGACCACTACCTGCCCTGAAAAAATTCCGAAACAAAAGGTTTCGGATTTTTTTTTAAGTGCAGCTCAATTTCCTTTAAGGAAAACGGGCTACTCTTGAAAAAAAAAAACTGCTTTATTAACAAGCAGTCACGGACATGGAGGTCTGCTGACTACAGCAGGCCTCCATGTCAGTGAGTGCCCATAGTCGCTATGGGGCAGCAATTTGCGACCCACCTCATTAATATTAATGAGGTGGGTCTTTGCGACCCCATAGCGACTCGAAGAACGGTGTCTGAGACACCGTTCTGCATTGCAAATTGCGAGTTGCAATTTGCGAGTCGCTTGGACTCGCAAATTGCAAGTTGCAATTTGCAAAGTACCTACATCTGGCCCCTGGTGAGGTAAAACAGACACATTTGTTTTCCCCTCATTGCAGTGAATGGCCTCCATAAGCTAGAATGGGGAGACTTTATTTTAATTTATAAAATCCCCTTAAGTGTCAGATACCTCAAGTTTGGTATCAAGTTAATTGTTATAATAATCCTCACAATTTATAATTGTTGGATTTAATATAACTTATTCAGGTAAAGAGTGTTAAACTCTACCTAAAAAGTTGCCAACGTCAGCCCTGTAATGCTCTGCTCTGATTGGCCAGCCTCTGGCAGCCTGGCAAGGCTGCCTTGATGAGATGTGAAGTAGCCTGGGCTGAACACAAAGGGGGAGAAGAACTTCCCCCAAAAGATGGAAAAGCAGGAAGGGCTGCCAAACTGGTCTTCAAAAGCAGGGAAGGACATTTGGAGTAGCCTAGCACCTCCCTTGCGTCCTGCAACCCCAGACAATTAGGTGCCCCTCTTGATTAGATTAGGAGAGGGGTGTGTTTAGGATTTTTTGCTACACCAGTGGGTGGGCTCAGCCAGATGTAACCTCCAAAAATCAGTTTCAGCCATGATGGATTTTTTAAGAATGTTGCTCCCTGCGATTGATTTCTGCCACACTTCCCAGGAAGTGGTCATCACAGGGGGAAGAAACCTGCATCTGATTGGAGAACCAGGACCCCCCTGTTTTTCACCCAGGAGCAAGGATAAAACTGGCAGAGCTGCACCCACACCTCAGATCCCTTCCAGATCCCTGCAAGAAGAACATCAGAAGAAGAAGGACTGCCCTGCTGGACCCCTGACCTGCACCTGGACATTGCACTCTGAAAGACTGCACCAGCTGCACACTTGGGCTTCACCACAAGAAGGACTTTGCCTGGCTTCAACCGGTTCAAGGAGGGACCCCATGTTTGCTACAGGGACAAAGGAGCTGCCCAGAGTCTCCTGCATCAAGTCCTGCAAGCAGTGCCCTGCTGACCAGCATCCAGTGGCTATTTGAGGATTTTGACCTAGTGCATTCTGAGAATTGTAGTCCCAACTCCGAAGGAGCAACACAGAGCTTCTGGAACCTTGGATCAAGTTGTGGACACTTTATGGACCTAAAAATGACCTCTGGAAGAAGATCCAGAAGTTTGGAGATGTTTGTAGCAACTCCATAGGTTGAAGAGGTGCATTGTGGGAGTTGTAGTTCCAGACCCCAACAGGCAAACTAGAGCCTCTGAACCCTTGGCTGGTGCTGTGGACCACTTTCCTGAATCAAGAAACACTTCTGAAAGTAAGTGTGACAGTGTCACCACATGGGTAGTCTGAACTCTGGACTTTGTTCCTTTCCAGTGTGACCGTTTTTTTAACCCTTTGAGCGCTAGTTGCTTCTATGCGCTAGAAAGCATTAATTCTTTAAAAAATCATATCTCTGGTTCCCCTTATCCAATTGTAATCGTTTTTGTGTAATTTTAAAGATAAAAATATAATCTATTTCTATAGATTGGTGGCTGGTTTTTATTGTGTTTTGTGTTTTACTTATTTACTGTTTTGTGATTTTTAAATGTTTTACACATTTGTCTCCTAAGTTAAGCCATGTCACTCGTTACCAAGCTACCAAGGGTTGAGCTGGGTTTAATTTATTGAGACCTAACTAGGCCTAAGTGGAGGTTAGTGGCCTATTTGTAAGTGTAGGTACTTACCTGCCCTTACCAATAATCCATTTTCCAACACTGGGCATGCAATGGAACAACTGGACAAATTCTGACAGGAACTGTTCATGCTTCTGGACCTGGTGAAGTATTTTGATTTTTTTAGAAAGTCATTCCAGCATTCTTACCTGCAAGTACTGAGGAACTCGATTGTGATGCTGTTACTGAAGTATACATTGGCATTATCTGAGCTTGATTACCAAGTTGAACAGAAGATATTGAACAAGGTGTAGACTCTATTTGAACCATGACTGGTTTCTAAAGTATCTGTGGTGCCACTGGAACTGTAATACTCGGTGCAGTACTAGCAACACAAATTGGAGAATATATTACAGGCTGAGCTACAGTTTGGATTACAGGAGTTTGAGGTACTGTAATAGTAGGAACATTAGTTGCGACCTGAACTTTACTCTGTGTTTCTACACCTGAAGGCGAGCTTGGACTAGCATTAGCACCTAGATTTGCTTCCTATACTGCATATACAAGAGGACAATTTCTCAATAATTGTGTTATAAACGTATTATTATCTAAATCACTATCATAAGTCAGTGAGTGCTTCTGCTTCATCTGACTTCGACTCAGTTCCCTCAGAATTATTTTTCTTTGTCTTTGGTCTAACACTGTCACCTTTTTCTTGTGTAATTGAAGGAAACATTATAATATCTTGTAAGGTTTCCATTCTCCAAAATTTCTGCTCATTGTCCCATTTAGATTCTAACAATGTTTTCTCAGCTTTTTGCATTCGTCTTTCAAATCTGCATTTTTCTTGTTGTCTGGATACTAGCTCCCAAGTAGCTAAAGCTTCAAATAGTGCTGGTCTTAGGGGGGCTTTAATTCATAAAGTACTATTCTCAAAGTTTCTAAAATGTTCATATTAAAATTCCATAGCTAGGAAAAGCTAAACAGCCTTCCTTCTCTGTTATTTTGCACCAATGTTTTAACCCAACACAGGCTGATGGACCTTTCTCGTCAATTAGTCAATTACTCTGTACGCAGGTGTACCTTCTGGTGGGGCAATTTCTCCTATTCGAACTGGAATCAAAGCATCTCCTCTCATTGCACTCTTTAATGCTTTGAAAAATGTCATTGTCACCTTTAATAGGGCTTTTAATTACAAATTAAATCCAAAACAGGAAGTATTTCAGTCCCAACACCCTTCTTATTTGCTACTCTCAACCAATAGATGTTCACGGTTGGACTATTCTGTTTGACGTACTGACCTTCAAACTGCAGCACCAAATTTGAGTCATTGCATCAACTCACCATCCTGTGATTCGTAGCAAATCACTTTAAAAAAGGAGAATCTGACCTTGTGTAATGTAGAGTAGGGATGTGAGTGAAACAACGCTGGCTCACACTTTAGTCGTCCTCCGCTCCATGGTGGTTTCATCTGTTTTGCCACATTCGCCAAGATGGTTGCATTGATGTAAATTATAATATTAAGTACCAGTTACCACTATTGCAACAGATTTCTTTCAGAGCAATTTTCTCTTCTTGGAGTCAGGAGCCTGGGCTAGACCTCAAAAGATTGCACCCATTGAACTACTTTTTTTAATCGAAGTCTTAATTACAAGAACATGAAAGTGATCCCTCTCTGAACTTGGGTGCAGGTTTTTTATGTACTGTGACTATTTTTATTGGTGCCTACACACAGTACAATTGTACAACTTTTAATATCCTCCATCTATTGCTCTCCTGCTCCCCAAATGCTATCACTGCTCATCAGTAGATTTACTTGTGCTACCCCACGCCCTGCTCCCCATTGCTCTCAAGCCTCTTCTTGTCCCATTTTGTTTTTACATTTTAAGGAGGGCCCTCAAGTGCATTTTGCTACTGGGTTGCCCCTGTCAGAAAATAGGCTTTTGTCCATTGTTTTTTAATTTACTGCTCCAAGATGGGAGTCTACCATTTCGGAACGGTAAATAAAACAAGCTTTTGCAATGCAATCGGTCTTGCGTTAGCTCGTGTTAGAGCTATTAGCGTTGAAAATTCCTAATGTGACCTTTCTTTCCACACAAACTGGAAATAAAAAATAAAACAGTTGACATATGCGAGCAGATTCCAAGCGCCGCCGTGAGCTCAAAGAGAAACACAAAAGGAAAAAGAAGTTCGCTCGCAGTCAAATTTATCGACAAAAGTGCAATTATCCATGTAACAGGGGCGATGTGCAAGAAGGTAACAAAAACACTCTAAGGAGGGACAAACGTAAAGCAGTTACCAACAAAAACAAAGGATTTTTGAAAGGCAAGCCCACCAACCAGTGGTAGTGATGGTCGTGGTTAAAAGCCCAGATACATACCAACACGTCGGAAAAGCAGCGCTTGTGCGCTGCTATGCTCGACCTAAAGACGACAACCCTGTCGTGTCATATGCAAGTGCACATGCAGGTGTAGAGAAACGTGCGAGTATTGCTCATCACACGGTGATCTTCATTGCGTCACGATAAATATGTTCACATGCGTGATGACGCAGACACTTGTATACATCCTCACACTTGGTTAGACAATACCTTCTTTTTGGTTGCAATGAGAATTATTTTCTTGATTGGAATGAGAATTCTTATGTGTTCGGCATTTGTTAATGCAGTCTAGAGATAGTATGAACAGCATGTGAAATGCGGTATGAATACGACTTTATATTGCGAGGATATTATAGTCGTTGTCTTAAATAGTTTTGCTTGGTTGAAATCCTCTTCCCTTTACTATGGCTTTGTATAAATGCGTTTCTAGCCCGCTCGAATGTTAGGTTAATGGATATTTCTTAACATATCATTAAACATGATTTACCTAGTGGAAACGACAGGTATGGTTTATAATTAAAATAGACATAATCTTTATAGTTTAGTCGACCTTGATTCCATTTTACTTTCATTGCAGATTCTTCACCGACTTTCAAAAACACTGCAAGGGAAGATGCCATTAAAGGGAGAGCTGAAAATAAATGCAAGCACTGTGCATTAAATAACCGCTTTCCCAGCACAGATCGGGTCCATTGAAAATTATTTTCCATCTAACAAACCGGATATTTGGGTTAGAAAAATTCAGGGAATACAATACTTCCTACCATGAGTTCATTGTAGTTATGGGGACAGTTCTTTGCCCTGTCTCTACAGTTGGGACCTATAATTCTTTTACTTTCCCCCTACTGCTATAACCAGTGTGGTGTTCTAGGGGTCCAGGGGGATGTTAGTGAAGACAGATGTGAGCACTGAGTGAGCAGAGGCTAAGAGACTCAGAAAGCTAACCTTGGCAGGCTGCCCACTTTTTCAAGTCATATAGTCTCAATTGAAAAAGTACACTTGGCCTAAATCTGAGTTCCGGTGTAAGTAGTTCATCAAAACACACTCACCTCAGCTCCTTAAATACACAGCGAGATCTATGAAGGGTATAGAAGGGCTCACGGACACGATTTATGAAGGCGCAAGGCTATGGCAGGAAGAGTATGACCCTGTAAATATCCCCATTAAGTAGTAAAATAGTTGCTGCAAGGAATTATAATAAGAACTTTCTGTGAGCTATTAATCCCCTAGGAAAAATGTGAATGTTTTCACAATCTTTCATCTCTGTTTGAAGGCAGAAATAGGCCTCTAAAGTACAAGGCGCTGTTCAGTGGATCGAGAATATTGTCATCTTCTCCTTGGTCCTTAACTGAAAAGAGAGAAAAAAAAGAGCGATCAGTGAAACCCACAAACGTTTACAACTGACTTTATGTGTTGTGCGACTTCAAAGAATGCGGACAACATGTTCCCCGAACAGTTTGTGGATTAAAGAGGATTCCAGAAGTTACAAAATGTACAGACCCTCGATCTACAAACTGCTGCACCGGTTTGTGTAATAAACCTAGGATACACCAGCGAGATGCTGCAAAAAATGTTACAGGGCAAAGTAGAAGCGACTCTTGAGGTTTGTCAAAATAATGCTTAAGACGTTTGGCATTTAAGGAACTCAGGATTCCTTGTTTTACCCAGCAGTCTTATGCCCTTGTAAACTTTTTAATACTGTAAAGTCATGCACATCTACCAGTACCGTCAGACCACCATTGCTGAGATGCAGCTGAAGCCAGAGTCGCATGCAAACCAAATGCCTACTTTAGAGTTTGTTGGAAACGTAGATGCCCCAAACTTCTGTATGAACTGCTAACGTGGATGAAGTTCTGTCTGAAAAATGCTCCCCTCCATCCTGCCTCTATGGTAGATCAAATTCCAGCCATGAAATTGGTTGGGAATTAGCACTGGCACTAGTGCATTTTCCATTGCCACCCAAATCTTTAGACCTGATTAAGAATGTGGCGGAAACTGAAAATCTTCTAATCTTTGGAAGAAGTGCAAACTGCAGCAAGTAATGCACTAGTGGAATTTACACCACCTTAGATATATAGATTTATAGATGGGTAATAGTAAATAACGAAGATGTTTTATAACTAGAGGTTCTGAGTGACATGAAATAGAGGAGAACAAACCTCTAGGTCGCTCAGAGTCTGTAGGTGAAAAATTCCCGTTATTCAATTTTTACTCATAACCTTCCATAATTTTGTGTTATGTATGGCCCTCAAAGTGTTTTTAATTGCTATGCATGAACAGAGGATTAATAGAGTAGCCATACAAACAACGGCCTCTCCTCTCTGTCCAAATGTAAAAACAAAACTGGTTTCCTGCCACCCTCCTCTGGCCCCCAACAACTGTATTTTCCCACCTCATCTTCCCATTCCAAAGATGGGCTCTCTACTCTCCGTTTGAGCAGAGTCTACACTGCTCTTACAAGGCTGTCAGAGAACCGTGACGTCAGATGATTTTCATTTACCACCCAACTCTAAATCAAGCACTAAATAATGCTACAAGTCTTGTGCTGGATGGGGCTCAATGGTTGGTTTTGGCCAACAGAAAACTGGCTGGTAAAGCTGACCATTATATTGTCTCTAAATGCTTCGATACATAGTCATTTTCATTCAGGGTTTCTTTCGTCCGGCATCTTACAGTAAAACATATTTTGCCCTATTGTGTGCATGGGTATCCCCTTGTTCTCCTGTGCATCCAAGCAGCAAACAGGACGAATCCAAAATGTGAGAAACCTGTGAGTTCCCTCTTAAGTTTGGATTTCAATATAATTTACAAATACATTCAAAGCGCATTGCCATCCTAAAAAGTTGCTTTAACAAAGAAAAATCAAAAGCATGAACTTCTTTCAACAGTGTTTCCCGATGAAGGGGGATTAACCTGAGAAACAATTGTTAACCTAAGAAATACTTATTAAAGTTTTTATTGTGCAATTGGGAGTGGAATTGGAACGAAAATCAGCCATAGACCATTTGATAATACCTACTTCACATTTCACGAAGAAAGCCTAGCAAACAAATCTTATAATGTGCTGAGTTGCCATATCACCCATAAGCATTACTACTCTGTAGCAACAAAACAGCTCACATTCTAGAAGGCCACTGAGAACTAGCTCACATCCCCTGTGCTCGAGATAAGACCTAGGAGCAAGGGTCCTACTGAAACTTTCAGTGAAGAGCAAGAAACTTTGTTCTCATTTACACTTAAGCCCACCATTGAATGGCAAGTATGGAGGCTTTGCTAAGTTTTTTAAGCTTAAATTGTACATTCCAATACTGAGTATTGCCTTTAACTGTCATGCTGTGCCATTATGCAACTGTAAAACAAGGGCTGAAGAGTACCCACTAAAACATGCAGGGTCTCGTTTAGTTTTTTATAACACCACATCAGCAACAACATCCTTGATTTCGTCCTCTCTGATACGCAAGGAATTTGGGGCCATATGTACGAACACTTTTTCCCATAGACACAGAATGGGTAAAAACCTTTGCTATATCTGGCCCTCAGTGAATAGTCAGGAGCACAAAGGCTTGGCATGGGATGGACTTTTAAGAGAACTCTTGTGGGGCCTCTTCCAAGAGGTTTCAAGAAGTTTGTACACTAGCGGCCATTTTGTGAGTGGTTTGTCAAGACCAACAAGCCCGACAACCTACAGGTGCCATTTCTCGATTTACTGTTGACAGAGAGGAATCCCACTGGTGTGTCTTCAGAGAAAACATGCCTGATCTGCTTCTTCTTGCATTCCTCGGACTCTGGAAGTTTTGCACCCAACTTACTGGTGATGGAATAGTTTTCTGACTTATCAACCTCAGCCTACAGATTTCTACAGATATTTACAAAGGCAAGAACTGGAAAAGGGAACAAGTTACGCCAAGGGACTGATGAATTACCTGCTAATCCTGCATATAAGACTTACTTGTAGGAACTTTAGGAAAACTTGAACATGAACTCAGGTTGCACCCACAACGTAGAATTGTCATGAGCAAACCACAGACTGGATAAACAAAGACAGCAAAAAGAGACTGTGAAGTTGGTGTGATTTTTATGTGATTTTTTTATGTTTGAGGTAGAGTAACATGTCCTGTTAACACTAAATCAGGCCCTAGGTTTAGTAATAACAAGGTAGAAAGTTTGCTAACTAGACATGGTTGACACAACTTTGGTTTTACCACTCATTTACCTCTCAGCTATTCAAGAAGCAAATTGATACAGAAGATAGTCAATTCTGAAAGTCATCACCAATGGTATAGCCACTAGAATAAAAACACTCTGTGTGGACCCAAATTCATCTTGCTCTCTATCCTGACCCCCTCCAATGCTCACAGTATAATCACCTGTGGAAACTTAACAGCGGATTCTGTTATTGAGAAGGGATGTGGTTGGCCCACATCGTTCTTGTAGGGCATCGAAATATAGGTTAGTGTTTGCATGAGTTCTGACTTTACCACCAACATGAAAAAAGGGATGTGTTAGTTCTCATATATGTAGGTGTCACAATAATCTGCATTTCTAATGGTGTCTTATCTGTGAATAAGTAGGTGTTACTAGGCCACATGCTTGTGCTTCAATCCTGGAGTCTCCAGCTGCCAAGAGTGGAGATTCTCAAACGCTTATAACTAAGCGTTGAGTAACATCAATTGATATATAGCTGAAAAACTACTGGTTGCAATATTCCAAAACCTGCGGAGACTTTGTCTGGACAAGAGAGGCTGCAAGAAATTGAAGGAAGCTGCGGCTGTGCTAGCATGCCAATGCTTTGCAGGAGCATTGTTAATTGCAGCTAGGGAGAAGGCTGGTTGTAACAGCCTTCCGCTGGTGACACCAGTGATATTATGGTGAGTAGCAAATAGTAGTGACTGACTTCTAGAGGCCGAAGAGCTGGTCATGAGTTGAGGGAGGAGTACAGATTGTTATCGATAACCAGACAGGTGAAGACACTTGAGTGGTTTTAATCAGTAAATAGATCACGTGCAACATTAATCTAGTGATTCTGCCCACTTTGGCTACTCTTAAATGCCTTACACCAGAGCCGTAGCTACCGGGGGAGCCTTTGAGGGCGGGACAAGCCCGTGTTGAGGTTTATCCCCATCAATTGACCTTTGAGGCCAGAAGAGTTTCTGGTGAAATAGAGCAGTTTATTGTACTGAATTCGTTTTAAAATAATATAGAAAATAAGAACTGCCCAGCATTCGCACGTGTGCGTGAGAAAAGTATGTTAAAGTGGTATGTCACCCCCTTATTTATCTGGAGTTATTAGTAAGTTCAGGAAGCATTTTGGGCGTCCCAGAAACAGGCTGATGTTACATGCAATATAGATAACAGAACATGCACATTTACATTACTTGTTGGCAGCCTCAGATAGCGAGGTCATGGTTTGTGTGTTTATGGTTTGTTTGTGTTTTACCACCTGCCACACCTTTTACCTGTGTGCAGAGATTTAAAGCACACTGACGAGCAGTTGGGAAGTAGAACTTCCCAGATGTCCCGTTAAAACGTTAATGAGGGACAGCAAGCAATAGCTGCACCTGACAACCGAGACAGTAACCCTTAATCTCAGTACACCTCTTTTTTGTGGCTGCAATATGATTATTAGCATATTTTAAAAGTACTGCTAGGACTTTAATTATACTACTAGCAATAGTTGGCAGTCACAGCTTAGATACTTTATTTGAACAGGCTCCCTTCTTCCCATCAAGGTCAGGGGAGGTACTGCCTGCTTTATTTCACGTTGTCAAAAGCAGTACAACACGCTATAAGTAATTGGTCAACATGTTCCAAATCCTACTGTCCTTAATGAGGCAAAGCCCTACCAGGAAATTATTTCTACATTTCTGTATAGGATACTTCTTGGAGTATCAGCATGGCTGACCTAGGACCTGGTATACCATACATTTTACTTACTCTGCTTCTATTCTAGAGCATTTCAAAGAGGACTGGCTTGTTCTGAAATGTAGCTTGGTGGGCTGACGTGACTGTTGTGTGCATCTTCATTTAGGTATTAGAACCCAGGTTCCTTTCTTGGAGGTGAGATAGTTGGCAGGTGAAAGTGACTGCTGGAGACATATTCAAGTAGCATGACCTTTAGTAATTAAATCTATAATAAAGAGATATGACATAATATTTCTAAGAATGGCTGCTCTGGAGATGTATCTAATGTTAAAAAATGTAATTTGTTAATAAACCTTCAGGTGTGTACACATTGGCGTTTCTACTCCCAGAGCCAGATTTTGACAGTCCCTCGTTAAGACAACAGAATGTCTAATAATTGATAAACATTTATATTCACCTCTAAGACAGATGCAATATAGGCAGTTTATAAATTACCACTATTATGCAGGCTTTTACTGAGTGTTGATTTTCGCCGTCCCTTCCAAATGAAGCTTAAAGACATAGATATACTGTGAAAGGTTGGATGATGGAATGACTAGCATGTGGGAGATTGTGGAGAGAGAACCAGAACCTTGGGGGGATTCTGTTAGCGCATCTGGACATATTTGGTTAATTTATAAGGGGACGCGTTTGTAGGTTGATGGACCTTTTTTTGGACTATGCTTGGAGTAGTTCCCACCATAGGGCTCAGTACCAATGCAAATTAATGACAATACCAATCAATAACATCAATAATCTTAGAAGTCTGTAATTTCCACTCACCATGACCTTTCGATCATTAATAACCACACCTTTATGTAAAAGTTAGAATGTTTATTTCCCTAAATTAGCAATGCTAATACCATGTAACTTAGTCTCAAAACCAAATGATAAGCATAACAGAAACAATACTGGCTGCCCAAATCTTCTAAAGAATCTCAATTTAATCAAGGCTTGGACCACTACACATTCTGAGTTTACAGTACAAATCAGTAGCAAGAATAACTGCGTAAGAGAAATGGCATACATTTATATTCAGCAAAGAAAAGGCATCAACTGTTATACAGGTATCGAGCATCATCAGTGAATATCCTAACTAACCGTCAGATTAGAGTAGCATGTTTGGACTTCATGAAAAACAATCTAGTCAACACAAATTTGGAAAACATTTAACTATGGCTCTATCAAAATAAGTGGTTGGTACCCTGGGACAAAAGCAAAAAGACCTAGCAATCAGTAACATTGTCTTATACCTTGCCTCAGTATGATTCAGCAAGGTGTGACAGTCTTCGTCAATTGGACATCTGTTCGGTCAGCAAGGCATCAGAATTCAGCATTAAAGTGCACGAAAGTAAAGTCTCTTCATGCAGTTCAGAAAGAATAATATCTAAAAACACTCAAGAAGGATGGAAAGAATGGCCTCTATGGGCAGTTCGAAAGCATCTCCTCTCGGTGCGGTCTGGCTAAGTTCAATTCCCTAAAACTTCATATCACGTTGTTATTGGTCCAAGGCTTGTACGTTTACGTGTAGTCCAATGAAAGTAGACCCTCAAATCTAAGAATTTACTAGACCACTGTTTACATGTCAATGATTGGCTCCTCTTCTCCTGTTCCCATCGTTGACTCATCAGGTAACAAATTTGCATCAGCTTACACTTCAGTCAGTGCATCCATTGTCCGCTCCTGGGAAAGTCATCTTTACACACATTATTTTATACAATGTATCCCTAGCTAGTACAACATTTTCTAGCAAGCAGTTCTCATGGGAAAGAATTATAGTTACTGACATTTGGTCCAAGCAATAGAAAATCACAATTTGGAATGCTGAACAAAGTCAAACATTCACCCCCAGTACATAGATCTGGGCCTAAAATCCATTGTTTTTTTGCTACCCATGCAGTTCCAGTTTGGACCCAGCCATATGCAAATCTGTCTTGACCCTGTTCCCCATGTGAACAGTCCAGCCCAAACTGCCAAGCCAGGTCCTCCCTGGACTGGAAACAAGCATCTTAGGACCAGTTTCAGGGTATCACCCTTCATCAGCCAGGCTAGCTTGCCTCCAGTAGCATGGGGAGCACAGGACCCACGTCTAAGCATACCTTTCCCACTTGGGGCGACAAATGGGGAGGACCTGGCCTGGCAGTTCGGGCTGGACTGTTCCCATGATTAACAGGTTCAAGACTGATTTGCATATGGCTGGTCCAAACTGGGGTGGGATGGTGAGCAAAAGAACAATGGTTTAAACCCAGATCTGTGACTGGGGGTGAGTGTTTGCATTGTTCAGCACTCCGTCCATCATCCTTTGTGTTACTAAAGTTGCCCTAAGTGGGAAGGGTATGCCCAGACGTGGGTCCCTTGCTCACTGTGCCACTGGATGCAAGCTAGCCTGGCTGATGAAGGGTGATACCCTAAAACTGGTGCCAGGATGCTTGTTTCTGGTCCAGGGAGGACCTGGCCTGGCAGTTCAGGCTGGACTGTTCCTATGAGGAACAGGGTCAAGACTGATTTGCACGTGGTTGGGTCCAAACTGGGGTGGCATGGTGAGTAAAAGAATGATGGATTTAGGTCCAGATCTATGTACTGGGGGTAAATGTTTGACATTGTTCAGCAGTCCGTCCATCACTTGTTATTTTTGCATTTGTTGTCCCAAGTGGGGAGGGTATGTCTAGACGTGGGTCCCTTGCTCACTGTGCCGCTGGATTCAAGTTGGCCTGGCTGATGAAGGGTGATACCCTGAAACTGGTACCAGAATGCTTGTTTCCGGTCCAGGGAGGACCTGGCCTGGCAGTTCGGGCTGGACTGTTCCCATGAGGAACAGGGTCAAGACTGATTTGCATATGGTTGGGTCCAAACTGGGGTGGCATGGTGAGCAAAAGAACAATGGATTAAACCCAAATCTGTGACTGTGGGAGGGTGTTTGCATTGTTCAGCACTCCGTCCATCATTCTTCTGTGTTACTAAAGTTGCTGTAAGTGGGAAGGTTATGCCAAGACGTGTGTCCCTTGCTCACTGTGCCACTGGATTTAAGATAGCTTGGCTGATGAAGGGTGATACCCTAAAACCAGTCCCAGGATGCTTGTTTTCGGTCCAGAAAGGACCAGGCTTGGCAGTTCGGGCTGGACTGTTGTCATGAGGAACAAGGTCAAGACTGATTTGTATATGGCTGGGTACAAACTGGGGTGGCACAGTGAGTAAAAGAACGATGGATTAAACCCAGATCTGTGACGGGGGCTGAGTGTTTGCATTGTTCAGCACTCCATCCATCATCCTTTTGTGATCCTTATCTAACACCAGATTCGCATTAGTATGTTGGGCTTCATGTAAAACAATTTAATCAACACAAATTTCGAAAACATCTAACTATGGCTCTATCAAAATAGTGCGGTTGGTACCTAGAAAGAAAAAGCAAATAGGCATAACAAAACACATGTGTAACAGTATACCTCTCCTCAATTGGATCGGCAAGCTAAGATAGTCTTCTTCATCAGGACATTAGTTTGGTCAGCAAGGCATCAGGATTCAGCATCCAAGGTCAGGAAAACGCAAAGTCTTTAAGCATTAAAGTAAAGCATGTCTCTAGACGCTCAGTGAAGTAATGGCCTTTCGGCAAGAAGAAAAATGGGCAACTCCGCTGTCTTCCATCAGTGCAGTCTGGCTAAATTAGATTTCCTAAAATTACTTCCCAAGTTCCTATTGGTCAAGGGATTGCATGTTCGCACTTTGTCCAATAAAACTAAAATATCAAATCTATAATTTCTACTAGTACTCGGTTCACATGTCGCTGATTGGCTCCTTTTGTCCCGTTCTCATCATCCGGCTCGTCAGGTAACAATATTGTTGCAGCTTGTACTCCAGTCAGTGTCTCTATTGTTGTCCTCCTGAGAAAGTCAGTCTTGGACATATTACACTTCTAATGTTCATTTTACAAGAACAGTATCTTCTAGCAAGCGGTTCTCATGAGAAAGACTTTTAGCTTCAAGCACATTTGGTCAGCACAGTGGAATATTACAATTTAATTCTTTAAGCAAACATTTTGTTAATCAGTTTAGAAATACAGCTTGACATGAGGCCATGCAACTAGGCCACGACCTCCGCTAATTTAAAGCCTACAATTAATAAAGCTAAGACATAATGCATAATCCTTAATATGATGTACTACTACATTAATCAAACAAAAGCTCCATATTTCATATTAATACACCATTAATAAGTACACTTCATGAACAATGGCGGCCACTCACATGAACACATTTTCAAATGTGTGCATTCTTTTTCACTATATTTATACATTTTCTATGCAAATCCAATACTCAGAATACATGAAAATTCATTATTAATTTTTATTGACACCTGTTCAGCAACTATAACAATCATATGTTAGTTGATAAAACAAAGTTAATCTCCAGATTACCATGGGCACATAATGCTGCTCAAAGACAAGATATAAATCTAATTCCAACCACCTTGAGCATAGTACATTAAAAAACCTTTTGGTTCACTGTTTTGGATCTAATCATACACGCCAATTGCAAAAAGCGTGAGACAGCAAACACTATTTGTTTTTTTGTGTCCCTCTTCAAAATCCACACAGCGTCCCAGTAATGTCTCCTGCCTAAGGATTTACAAACTTAAATAATCCATTTCTTATGAGGCTGTTTACGAAAAGAGCAGAAGAAAAATAAATGTGCCTCTGTTTCACTATGAAGCAAGCTTTGAGGGCAATTTATTTTTGAGCAGCCTGTTTTGTTCCATTTTGCAGTACGACTTCCAAGTGGTAGAACACCACACCTAAACTGCACGTATATGCGTTTTGCCTGAAGGGGGAAAATTCTATCTAGATATGATTGGAAGCAGGGAATACATTTATAAATTAGGAGCTGAGCAGACATAATCCCATCATTCTGAACGTTCAAATTCCTCTCTTAAACCCACTCCAAGGAATTCTTTTTAAGCTTCTGTGTGACTCCCTTATCCATTTTGCCTGGGGCATTGCAGATCTCATTCATTTTTACCATTTAACATGGATTCTTTACGTGTGTTAGCCAGGGTATGCGCAATTCCAAATCAGAGGCAAATAGTTCAGCTAAAGATTCCCTAAAGTGAGCCAACTCCCCTGTCATCCAGACCCTTACCCAGTGTAGAAGAGGTTTTAACAAGTTTAGCTGGTGGTTGTTGTTTAGAGCCAATTCATACCTCAGGGTTATAAGGGGAGTACTCGAGGGTAGATTAAAAAGGGCTCTGATTAAGGGCGTGGCCGAGGCGTCAAGATGGCGGTCGCACTTTCATAGTGCTCCGGACCCCTCCGTCATCCGCCTCCATCAAACACTCCATCCGATGCCATCACAGCCATGGAGTGACTCCAGACACCTTACTGCCTCCCAGGACAAGGGGAAAATAAAAAACTATCATCCCCAACTTGCGACGATGAAGTCCTCTGCCGGGAAGTGAGAGCCGCTCGCATCCAATATGGCGGACCGCGGGTAAGGACGCACGGAGATCCCGTGCTTCATGGCGTGGAGAAGTCCTGCAGACAAATGCTGGCTGGCCGCGGTATCCTGAACAGCCTGGGACGGCGTGTGACCCTGGGGAAGGGGAGCAGAGTGCCGTGTGGTGGGGCCCGGCTTCGACTGGAGCAGCGCGCGGCCCTGAACTAAGGTGAGAGGAGCACCGCGCTGAGGAAGGCCGACAGACCCGGCGGGGCCGGCGGTGGACCGGGGCCCGCGGTGCCCTTTATTTTTCCGGCCCCCCCTCCCGAGGGAGAAGATTCCACAGCCTCGTGGCGAGGAGGCGACCTGCAGCCATTCCCTGGCCGACCGTGGCGCCCTGAACGGCCCGAGGCAGCGTGAAGACCCGGAATGGGCCGGGGACACCTTCACGGTGACCCTGATGAACCAGGAGACGCCGGGTTCTAGCGGCGATCCCGCGGAGCTCCCCGGGGGCACCGCAAGGAGAGGGCATTAAGAACCGAGACATCTGTTCACCATTGAGCTCCGACCCATAACGACGTGGGCCAGGGGAGGCTCCTCCGAAGCTAAAAGTCAGTCGGTGCAACATAAGGTGAGGTGGGATAGAGACTAACGCACAATGAGAACACCCCCAACATATGAGGAGCACAACACCTCATTAATGGAAACTCTATAGGGCCTCAATCAAGAACGACCCATAGATTGGGATAACCACCCAAACATTGAACCAAGATCCACGCTGTGAGTTAGAGGACAGCTCTCTGGTGTGCCCCCCGCCTACCTTTCTTGGAGAAGACATCCGAGCCGGGGCCATGTCCCCAGACGGTGAGGTGACGACTGGGTCTCCTTCTACCTGGGACCACAGAGTGTCCGACTGGTGCGAACTGGGGTCTGGAAGCTGCTGCTGCCCCCTGGGCCTCCCGTTGGTCTGCTGGGCACGGATGGACGCCGAGAAACTGACCACCAAACTAAAGCACTCGTGACCTTGTAATTGCGAACACTGACCCCCCGAGCCGCAATATGCCATCAACACCTGACTGTCTTATGGGAACAGAATCTCTTTGACACCACCATGGGCAAAGATAAACCAACGCGGCAGACAACGGCACAGACGCGTATGGACCAATTTACCACGGGAGCCACCGGGTCCCGGATTGACGACCACGCTCCAGGCCGAAACGGCGACCACGAACAACATCTGAAGACCTAGCGACAATACTCCAGGTGATCCAGACATCCCAGGCGGCCGTTTAATCTAAAATAGGGGAGGTCAGGGTAGACGTGGCCTTGGTCCGACAAGATCTCCGGAACGCCACAGCCCGACTCACAGAGGCTGAATCCAGGATCTCCACGGTGGATGACGAGGTGACCGCTCTCAAAACCCAAGTCGCTGCTCTGACGGCTCGCACCTCTGTTCTACGCCGGAGAGCTGAAGATGCTGAGAACAGATCTAGACGCAATAACCTCCATGTGGTGGGCCTTCCTGAGGGCGCGGCGGAGTCCTCGCTGGCCCAATACTTGGAGGACTGGATCCGCTCCTTGATGCCGACTGATTGCCTCACGCCGTGGTTCGCAATTGAACAGGCCCATAGGGCACTGCAGTCGAGGCCTCCTCTGGGCTCTCCGCCCAGTTCGGTGATACTCCGTCTTTTTAATTTTAAAGACCGTGATGCAGTGCTACAATAGGCACGTGTGAAGGGCGATCTCACATGCAATGGAACGAAAGTCCTACTCTTCCCAGATTACACGAGGGAGGTTCAACAACAAAGGCACTCATTCACCAAAGTGAAACAAAAACTAAGAGCTATGGATGTTCAATATTGCCTTTTGTTTCCAGCAAGACTCCGTGTTATTTATAAAAACAAGACTCACTTTTTTGACCACCCGACTCCGGCCTGGACCTGGCTGACGGAGGAAATCCCCCTGGGCCGTGGTGCGGAAGGGGCCGGGTCCCAGCAGGGGTCTTGTCCGGAACGACAAGGGGACCAGCGGTCTGACCCACGCTGTCGCACGCGCTCGAGAAGGCGCAGAACACCAGGGGGTCCCTCCCCCGTGGGGCCGCGGTCCGGGGCCCACCAGATAGACTCCCGAAGCCCGGGTTCTGACCGAGAGGCTAGACATGCTGAGGGAGACCCGGACACACCGAGAGGGGGCGGGCCCATTCAGGACCTCCAGAAGACACAGACCTATCTCGCAGTCCAGTGCTGTGACTTCACCGGCACAACATCTTCCAGGCAGACAGACATTGCAAGGCAGGGAAGGCCTGGGTTACACCAAAACTAACTTACAAATGCTTACTATGTGTTACTTAGAACAGATCCGGAAATATGGAGGGGTCCACCACCTCCGCCACCACCACCCTATCAGTTGAAGTTTCATCCCACTAGTTGCAGAGTGGGATGGTGTATAAGGGAGACAGATGCTTCTGGGGGGAAGTATGGGGAGGTAAGGGAGTTGGGGGAATGGGTGTTTTGGCCTAGTTCCAAAGGCCGAAGTTATGATGTTTAAAGTAAGATATCATTTTTGTTTTATGCCAAGCACTCAGAGTAGAAAAAATAGAGATTCCACCAACATTAGAAAACCGTATGCCCCCCCGGGTCAGACACATAAGAGAAGACCCTCTGCAAACCAAGGGCCGACTAAGGGAGGCCCTAAGAGCCACGATACAACCTCTCCACACACATATCCCCATGAATCAGACACAAGTAATCTCCTGGAATGTTAACGGTCTCTTGGACAAAATTAAACGCACAGCTATGTTTACATATATACACCGATATAAACCAGAAATACTCTTGTTGCAAGAGACTCATCTCTTGGGAGACAACTGCCCCTTCCTGACACATAGAGGCTTTGATAGGGTATACCACGCTGGATTCACTCGTGGCTCGAGAGGGGTGGCTATATTATTACATCGGTTGTTCCCCATGACACACATCCAGGTGCGAAGACACCAGCAGGGGCGCTATATAGCTATCACTGGTAAGATTGAAGGGAACATGATTAATGTGGTCAGTGTTTACGCCCCCCCCGCCGCTAGCCCAAAAAACCCTCAAGGATCTCTCCCAGCTACTTCTCAATCTACCTCCGGGACTCACGATGGTGGGCGGTGATTTTAATGCTACCCCAAACCCGGCTATGGACGTAGCCGGTCCACTCTCCACACACAGACATACAGCAGCGGCAGGGCTCATAGGGTGGCTCTCTGCGACGGGGCTCTGCGATGCATGGCGGGTGTGGCACCCAAGACGGCGTCAGTTTACCCACACCTCAGCAGCCCATGGCTCTCAATCCAGGATAGACCTGGTACTGCTCCCAAGCTCAGACTGTACAGCCCTCTCCCACATCGAAATATTGACACGGGGAATCTCTGACCATGCTCCACTTAGATTTATAATAGGTCCAACGCAGGTGTGGCGGCTAAATGCTTGGTATCTCCAAGACATAAACTACACCGATCAGCTGCGTAGGGCAATACAGGATTACTTTGACCTAAACATAGAGTCGGTTACTTCCACGGGCACCCTATGGGCGGCGAGTAAGGCAGTGCTGAGAGGCTCAGCAAAGAGCCTGATACGCAACCGAGAACACACACAGGGCCAACATATCGAATGGTTAGAGCTTCGGGCCAGAGACCTCGAAAGGGAGGATGAAATCCACCAAAGTGAAAGCGTAACACAGCAATTATTCCTAACCCGAGAAGAGATTAGGGACCAATACCTGGAGGCGGCAAAGCACATGTGGAGGGCGAACTCGGCAAAAATCTATGGATGGAGAGACAAAACGGGGAAAATGTTATATTGGCTGGTGTCACATCACCAGGCCTCCAGGATCGTCCCCGAAATCCAAGACAAGGAGGGCAATCTTGTAACGGGGCATGCAGAAATAGCAAACTCCTTTGCCACATATTATCGAACATTGTATCAGGCATCGGACAAGGTGGGCCTAGATCTGGCTCGCCATCTATTAGACGGCACCTCCCTCCCTCGATTACCAGTGGCAGAGGTGCGAGTCCTAGAAGACCCCATCAGCGTAGAAGAAATACAAACAGCTATCTCAACACTAGGCACTGGGAAAACCCCAGGCCCAGACGGATTCCTCTCAGAATATTACAAAGCCTTCAAGGAAGAGTTAACACCACATTTACTAAATCTCTTTACAGAAATAGAAAACAATGGCACCTTCCCACAAGAATTGGATGCCGCCACCATTGTGGTAATACCCAAGACCCAACCTCCCTCATTGCACTGTGCCGACTACAGGCCAATCTCACTGATTAATACTGAAGTTAAGATCTTTGCCGCCATCCTCGCTGCCCGTCTTAAGAGGGTTCTGCCCCTCCTAATACACCCAGACCAATGTGGATTCATGGCCTCTTGCAGCACCAGACATTGTGTCCATCGGTTGCATGTGGCCCTGGACGAGCGTCATCGATTGCCCCGAGACCTCGCACTTTTACTCATCGACTTTGAAAAAGCATTTGGCTCAGTAGATTGGGGATTTCTCCTGCTTGTGCTCCGCCGCGCGGGCCTGGGCCCGAGGTTCTGCCGTCTAGTACAAGCCTTGTACGTTAGCCCCAATGCCCGGGTGCAAGTTAACGGGACTCAGTCCTCAAAGTTAGAGATTCACCGAGGCACGCGGCAGGGATGTCCCTTGTCCCCCCTTTTATTTACCCTAGCTATCGAACCCCTAGCCCAGATGATCAGGTCCGACTCGATATACCGAGGGTGGAACTGGGGCCATACACAGGAGGACAGAATAGCGCTCTATGCTGACGACGTCCTACTATACATTGAGGAACCCAGCACAACGGGTCCACGCAGCCTTGAAATATTGCGGTGTATGAGCAGACCTCGGGACTAAAAATTAACCCCGCCAAGTCAATACTGATCCCACTGGCAAGCTCTAGAGACTGCTTTGACTGGCAAGATAGGATTCCTCTGCGCAGACTCAGCTTCAAATATCTAGGTATATGGGTGTCCCTACTGCCCGAGATGACATGGGCCAAGAACCTATCACCGTTGTTGACACATATCAAGACGGACCTGCAGAGATGGCACCCCCTACCGCTAAACGTAATGGGCCGTGTAGCCCTATACGAAATGATGATCCTGCCAAGACTTCTATATATCTTCCAGAACTTTCCACAACCTATCCCCCGCTCCTGGTTCAGGCCATTGGACAGCGCTACAGGGCTATTCCTATGGAGAGGAGCCAGACACCGAGTAGCGGCACACCACTGTAAAAGAGGGACATATGATGGAGGTTTGGGCGCCTCAGACCCCTACCTATATTACCTGGCCACTCAACTAATAGTAATTCATGACTGGTTTAATGGGGGATGGGGGGACCCAGCCTACCGGGTGGAACTGGAACTCCTGGGATTCCCACACCTCCTAAATGTAATGTATGGGACACCCCTCCCGCAGGGGACCGGAGAAGTAACAAAAGCGGTCTTCCTAGCATGGCGCGCTGCCTTGAGAATGACCCGTTGGAATTCTGTTATCACTCGACAGACCCCCCTGTGGCAAGGGAAATGACTAAGTGCTACAGCAGCACTAAAGGGTTTCACAGATTGGGACCTGGTGGGTATCTCTCTGGTAGGAGATGTATTGTCTGGAGAATCCAGGAAATCATTCCAAGACTTGCAAAGGGAGTTCCAACTCACCCCAACACAATTTTTTAAATACCTTCAACTTAGACAAGCCCTAAAGGTTCACCTACCAACAATGGGCCCCCTCCCGGAATTCAACCCAATAGAGGCCAAATTAATTATGGGGAACCTGGGGGGGAAAGGCATTTCCCAAATCGATAAAACACTGATAAATAACACGCCCGGTGACCTGGGTGCCACTAGAACTAAATGGGAGTCCTGGGTTGGCGCCCTGGATGAGACGGAATGGAGAGAAGCCATGATGGCACCCAGGTCACTGGCAATATCGGCCAAACTCCGCAGAGTGCAATTCTATTATTTACATAGTGCTTACCTAACACCAAATAGGCTGCACCGAGCGGGATTGCGCCCCTCCTCCCAATGCCCACGATGCCCGGATGGGCCTGCAGACTTCTTCCACATGGTCTGGTCCTGCCGAGTGATACGACCCTTCTGGGATGGGGTGCTCCAGGAATTGGGTGCAGTCCTGGGGAGGACGATACAGAGCTCTGCAAAAATGGTCTTGCTGGCAGTAATGGATGAAATGGGTGGACCACGGGCACATCGGGCTTTAGTAGCCACAGCCCTGTTGATTGCCAAAAGAGACATAGCTGCAGCCTGGGGCTCTCCCAAAGGCCCATCACTACGAAAATGGAGAAGGGGAGTTGACTGGTGTGCGAGTAAAAAAAAAGTGGTATATGAATCTAGAGGTTGCCCCCGCAAATTTGAAAAGATATGGGGGAAATGGATGGATATGATGTAGTAGGTGGTAATGGGGACGGGCCTCACACTATAACAATGTAGTACTGAAACGTATACTAGGGTCCGCCCTTTGGCTCGAACTTTCGTCCCAACGCCGTTGTTACCTGGGGAACACGACTACAACCATAAAGGCAATTGTGATCAATATTGTTACTTTAGACCCTAACTCTCGTTGTAATGTCACAATGTTTCATGATCGCTCTGTTCGGCCTGCTCGATGTGCTTATATACTTTATTATTTTGTTCACTGTTTCCTTTTCTCAGAAAACAATAAAAATGTGTTTATCAAAAAAAAGGGCTCTGATTAAATTATTTTCAGTCTGTGCTAATACTGCAGCCTTAGCATAGCCCCAAATCTCAGCCCCGTATATTGGAGCTGCCACCTCCACAGCTCTATATAGTTCCAGGGCTGGCAACACCGATCCTTCGCCTGTACCTCCTCCCTATGGCCAATGCCCTCTGGTAGAGAATGATATTACTTTTCTCCATTTGCCACCCCCATGACATATTATCTGCCAACCTCACCCCAATATAATCAAAATATTTGGCTTGTTCTAGTGGAACACCCTCTATTTCTATTTTGCCTCTAAAAGACAGGTGGGTTATACTTAGATTTAGCAGGGTTGAATTCAAGGTCTCGTTGGTGGCAGAGATCTGCAAATGCATTCAATTCACTTTGTAATCTCATGGGGGTTCTGGATATAAGGAGCGTGTCATCATCAAACATAACGAGGGGTGTACGGACGCCAGCAGATTTAGGTGCACTGTCTGCACTGAGACAGCCATGTAACTGGCCATTTATATAAGGGCTGAATATTGTCAGCGTGAGTACACAGCCCCGCCGCATACCTTTTATGAGGATACTGTTCATAAGGTCCCCACCCTATTCTATTCCACTTTAGCATATGTTTCCTCATGAAGGGTTCTCAAGATCCACAGGAGATCACTAGGCATACCATAGGCCTGGAGGATCCTCCATACCTTATCTCTAGGAACCAAATCAAAATCTGCTCTCAGATATAGAAAAGCAACATATAGGTGTTCACGTTTCAAGAGAGTCTACTTTCAACATAGGGCCAGATTTATACTTTTTGACATTAAACTGCGCTAACGCAGTTTAGCGTAAAAAAGTATACTGCCGGCTAGCACCATCCCAAGACGCCAGCCAGGCGTCATATTTATAGTATGACGGTAGCCGGCGGTAAGGCCTGGCTAGCGTCATAAAAAAGGATGCTACCTGGGTGGGGGAGATGTAGGGGGAACGGGGGTTTAGCATCAAAGGATGACACTAGTACCTACAGAGGCATAAAAATGCCTCTAACCAGACTAGCATCATTTTCTGACGTTAAAACCCCATGGACATGACTCCTATCTTACGTAAGACAGGAGTCATGCCCTCCACCCCAATGGCCATGCCCAGGGGACATATGTCCCCTGGGCATGGCCAATGGGCCTAGTGCCATGTAGTGAGGCTCACGTTAGGCCCCTCTATGGCGCTACAGAAAATAAAAAAATAATACTTACCTATACTTACCTGGCAGGGGGTCCCCCATCCTCTGCTGTCCCTCTGGTGTGGGTGTGTCTGGGGAAGGGCACCTGTGGGCTCTTTCCATGGTCTCTGACCATGGAAAAAGGCCCACAGGTCCCCTAACGCCTGCCCTGACCCAGGCGTTAAATAATGGCGCTAAGCAAGCTTAGCGCCTTAGCGCCATCATTTAAGGCCCCCAACCCATGTGCTTGATTTTAGCACGGGGGATAAATATGGCGCTAAGGCCATATCGTAATTTTTTGCCCAGGAATGCCTACCTTGCATCTTATTGACGTAAGGTGGTCTTCCGCTGGCAATAAATGACTTTAACTCCAATATTTTGGCGCTAGACATGTCTAGCACCAAAATATAAATATGGAGTTATGTTTACACTGAATTAGCGTAAAACAAAATTACGCTTATTCGGTGCAAACAGAGTAGAAACATGACCTATAGTGTTTTAAATCAAAACACCTGGTCCAAGGTGCTGACTTTGGATCTAAAGCCTGCCTGGTTATCTTCAAGGATTACATTATCCATAAGCCTGGATTGGAGCCTAGTCAGGACCTGCCTGCAGCATATTTTCTGACTGGTATCTATTAAACTTATAGGTTTATAGTTATCTGGTTCATCCCTTTTACCCTTTTTGAATATTGAAATTATGACCTCTCCTCGCCAGGGGAAGGGGATGATCCTGCTCATCATGATGGTGATACTAAGAGTATTGAGGTAAGGGACCCATACATCAGGGGCAGTTGTCTCACCATATTGTTGCTTGGAGAATACAGCAACAGAGTTCAGCTGAATCCTTTGGTGTTTGCCCCAGTTACTACTAGAGTGGTGCATGGTGTGTGCAAAGACACTGGATGATATTCACTTAAGGTAAAACCAGACCGGTTCTACAGTGTTTTTCCTACACTGTACTGTGCTGTTCCATTGATCGGCACACTATTCGTCTACTACTGCGATCAATTCATTTATTGAAGCTACTTATTATTCAGTGCATTCCATTTTTGTTTAGTGTATTTACTACTGTTTAAGTTGTGTGTTATTGTAATATGGCCAGCATACAACCTCATCCGGTTGTCATTGCTGAGTCTGGTGAGCCTCCCATACAATGGGAGTTGTTTCTTAATTTACTTGAAGCATATGGTGAGGTGCAGGTGGACGGTGAATGTACTCCGATAGATGATTGTCTTTACTCGAACACAGGTTAGGCACTATAGGATTAAGGATGTTCAAGAATTTGCCTCCCTTGCAGAGCATAGGGGATATGGATGTGTACCGATGTGCTGTTAAGCGAATGAATGAAAGATATGGGCGGAAGATAAATGTGGTAGTGGAATGAATCAAATTTTGTTCTCGAGTACAGAAGGAAGAACAATTGACCAGTTCATGGCAGCTTTAAGAGGCTTGGCTGTGACGTGTGCGTTCGAGTATATGTCATAAGTGTTGAGAGATCAATTGTTGATTAAAGTGAAATCTAAGAAGATCCAAGAGAAACTATAGTCTTGTGGTGAATTATCATTAAAGGGAGCAGTAGAGGTTGCCAGAAGTATTGAAGTGTCATATAAATGCATACAGGTTGTAAGGAGGGAGAATAAGAATGGTGAAGCTGTGTGTGCTACTGCTAGTGGCACAAATATTAAGGAAAAAGACAAAAATATAATTTGATTCATGCTAATGTGTGGAATGACAATCCCACAGGGATGTCATGTTACAGGTGTGGGTCGAGCAATCACTTAGCTAATTCTAGAGCATGTCCTGCAGTAAGAAAAGTGTGTAGCACTTGTATGAAGAAAGGGCATTTCAGCAGGGTATTATAAGAGCACTGAGAGAAATGTTAGCTGAGGTTGCTGAGGAAAATGGGTTAAGTGTGCAAGGAGTTGTTTTAAGTATTCAGAATGATGATGATAAAAAGGAGGCAGTAAAGTTGCCCAGTTCTTTGCTGAGTATTGATGGTGTACAAGTTGAAACCATGGTGGATTCATCTGCGTGGCACACCATTATGGGCAAGAAATTGTTTGATAAGGTGTGGCCTGGAAAATAGCTGGTTACAACCAATGTAAATCCTGGCAGTTATTCAGACCATAGAACTCCGATGGTAGGGGTTATGCAAGCAGAATTGGAATTTGGTGCCAGGAAGTGTTGTGGTAAGGTGTATCTAGCTGACAAAGGTGCTATGATCCTGGGGTGGTCCTATATCACACAGCTTGATATCAAAGTGGATCTCAGTACCAGTTTACCTCTGTATTCTGTAAGTGATGAATAAATTGTGTCAACTGTAATTAACACGCAGTATACACAAATGAAGAAAGAATATACTAGTGTGTTTGGAAATCACTTAAGTAGACTGAAATGTTTTCAGCATAAGATCATTTTGCATGGGAATGTATTACCAGTAAGGCAAAATTGAGGAATGTACATCTGAATTATAGAAAAAATTGACAGAAATTCTGCGTGATTATGTGAGAAAGATATTATTGAATCCATTGGGAGTAAAGACTGATTATCTCCAGTCATGATTTCACTCAAGTCCATTGGCAATTTGAGTCTGTGTGTGGACTTCAAATGTCTAGAGGAAGCCATTTGTGTGGATGCATTTCCATTACCTAATCTACAGGAATTTATGTCATCGACTGGAGAGGCTACAGTGTTTACAATTGATCTTACCAGTGCGTATCATCAAATTCAAGTGGATAATGACTCGAGGCATTGCACGGCATTCATAACACTAGAAGGAGCGTTCCAATACAAGAAGATGCCTTTTGGTCTTGCAAGTGCTTCTGCTGTTTTTCCAGAGGGAAATGCCTGGGATTTTGCAAGACATAACAGAAGCAAGTGGTTTTACTGGATGACATCTTAATATTTGGAAAAGAGAAAAGTGAGCATAATAGAAACTTGAGGAAAGTGTTATCTGCTGTTATGCAGAGTGGCTTAACAGTAAAAGAGAAAACAATAAATTTTTAAAAACTGCAGATAGAATACCTGGGTCACTTTATATTGAAAAATCATATCAGCCCAAAAGTTGGCCATGTGAAGCCATTGTTAACGCTCCAGAACCTACATGTAAAGAACAATTGATGTTCTTCCTAGGGCTGACTACATTTTATTCTCGGTTTGTAAAGAATTATGCTACAAAGGTGAAGAACCTACAGTCATTATTGAAAAAGAATGCAAAGTTTTGTTGGGGTTGGGAACAGGCTAACATTTTATTGCAATCAAGAACAGAATATTGCATGCACCATTTTGAAATGATTTGTGATAGGGTAGATTGCACAATATCAGTGGATGCTACTGGATATGGTATTGTGCAGTTTGGTCTCAAGGAAAGAATGGAACTGAATGGATTGTTGCATATGCACTGTGTACTTTGACACAAGTAGAAAATAACTACTCAGTAATTGAAAAGGATATGCTGGCATCCCCCTGGGCTGGGAAACAGTTCAGATTGTAAACTTGGGGGAGAAACTTCAAAATATGTACTGACCACAAAATATGTACTTTTTCGGGAGGGGGGAACTCACACCCTTGCTTAGCATGTTTGGCATCAAAATTACAAACATGCCATTATGACATTGTATACATTCTGGGCAAGAAAACTTGTGTTGATGATGGTTTGTCATGACTATCATTAGAGACTGACAATGGCTGTGTTTTGGATGAGGGTGAATGTGATGTGGCTTTCGCATATGATGATGTTTTGTGTGGCAAAGTTATGGAGGCAGAATATGGTCTAGAGTTATCCAAAGCAAGATGGATGCAGGAGATGGAGATGAATGGGCTATTGTTAGTTATAATAAATAAATTTCAGAAGGATGGCCATCTGAGCTTTGGTTGCAAGGTGAGTGCGGTACATTCTGGAAGGTGAAGGATGAATTGGTGGATCATTGGGTGATGGGTTGTTGTGCTTGCAGCTCAAGTGACAAAGTGGTTACGCCTGTAGTTATACCATTACAAAATGTGGAATTTCCATATGGACCATGGCAGAAATTAGCTATTGATGTTATAGAGCCTTTTGCCACTTTGCCTTCCAAGGAAACCTATGCCATTGTGCTCAATGATTACTCTTCCAAATGTCCGGAAGTATGTATGGTGAGTAATGTTACCACTAAAGTGGGTATCGAGTTTCTTGAAGACGGTTTTTCTAGAGAAGGTGTTTTGGAAATATTGGTTTTAGACAATGGTGTAGAACTCATGTCATGTAAGATGCAGCCATTTTGAAAGCATTTGTAATGAAGCATGTGAGGGTGTCTTTGTGTCATCCCAAAGGTAATGGCCAGTTTGAGCACTTCAATAGAGTCATTAAGGAGTCTATTCAATTAGCATTGCAGCCTGGATTACCTTGGAAGAAGCCTCTTCAAAGTGTGTTGTTATTATATAGTATTACCAATCATTCAGTGACTGGCAGGATGCCATTTGAGATGTTAAGGTGAATGAGCCCTTCTACCAAACCTGTTCCAGGGTGGTGGAGAAACAAGAAGGAAGTGGTGGATGGGATGGAGGTTATTCACCAGAATAAGGAGAAGGTGGAGGCTTATCAGGCACCAGTTAGGAAAAGGTTTAACAACAGTAGGCAAACACCGGACATATCTGCAGGTCAGCATATACCCATGAGGAAACCCAGATTTATTGAAGAAGGTCGCATCTCGTTGGTTGGATCCATAGAGAGTAGTGAGGGCTTTTGATGATGCTGTTCAACTTGAGGATGGGAAAGTTTAGAATTTTCTTGTGTAAGTCTGTGCAATAGTATTGGCACCGTAAGTGAATATAAGTGCTGTGCAAATGTTAATGTGAATGAGTACATGATGGGTGATGGCTATGTGATTGGTGATGAGGTATGTCCAAGGGTTGAACATAGTTTCCGCATGAATGAGACAATTGACGATTGTGTTGCGGTTGATGGAGTTCAAGGAAACCTGGAGGTACATGTGCATCGAAGTGTGAGGGAGAAAGAAATTACTAAATCACCTTGAAGATTATTTGGTGGGATGAAGTGTCACTCTGTTCCTTTATTATTAATGTAGCACACATTATTCAATGCACTCTTGTGTTCATTCTATGATGCTATGTTAGGTATAGGTTTATTCTATGATAGCTTGTCATGTGTTGTGTATACTTTTTTACCATATGGTAATGAGCATTCATTTTGCATTTCATTTTATTGTTTTGTTGTTATTTTGTTAGTGGGGGAAGGTTGTGTGGTAGGTTGGTGTAGGAAAGTGCCTGGCATCTTAACCCCATTTTTACTTGTATGACAGTTTGTTTTTGCCTGTCTCACTGGGATCCTGCTAGCCAGGACCCCAGTGTTCATAGTTTGTGGCCTGAATGTGTGTCCCTGTGTAGTGACTAACTGTGTCACTGAGGCTCTGCTAATCAGAACCTCAGTGCTTATGCTCTCTCTGCCTTTTAAATTGTCACTATAGGCTAGTGACCATTTTCACAAATTCTAATTGGCATACTAGAACACCTTTATAATTCCCTAGTATGTGGTACCTAGGTACCCAGGGTATTGGGGTTCCAGTAGAACCCTATGGGCTGCAGCATTTCCTTTGCCACCCATAGGGAGCTCAGACAAATCTTACACAGGACTGCCACTGCAGCCTGAGTGAAATAACGTCCACGTTATTTCACAGCCATTTTACACTGCACTTAAGTAACTTATAAGTCACCTATATGTCTAACCCTCACTTAGTGAAGGTTAGGTGCAAAGTTACTAAGTGTTAGGGCATCCTGGAACTAGCCAAGGTGCCCCACATAGTTCAGGGCAATTTCCCCAGACTTAGTGAGTGCGGGGCCACCATTACACATGTGCACTACATATAGGTCAATACCTATATGTAGCTTCACAATGGTAGCTCCAAATATGGCCATGTAACATGTCTAAGACCATGGAATTGTCCCTCCATTCCAAATCTGGTATTGGGGTGCCAATCCCATGCATTCCCGGGGCCCCACCATGGACCCTGGGCACTGCCAAACCAGCTCTCTGGGGTTTTCTCTGCAGCTACCGCTGCTGCTAACCCACAGACAGGGTTCTGCCCTCCTGGGGTCTGGGCAGCCCAGTCCCAGGAAGGCAGAACAAAGGATTTCCTCACTTTAGAAATAGGTGTTAAGGGCCTGAGAGGAGTAGCCTCCACAGATGGTGCCCTCCTTGCATAAACCAGTCTACACACGTTCACGAACCCCCATCCCGTGCTCTGGTGTGGAACTGGACAAAGGAAAGGGGAGTGACCACTCCCCTGTCCATCACCAGCCCAGGTGTGGTGCCCAGAGCTCCTCCAGTGTGTCCCAGACCTCTGCCATCTTGAATCCAGAGTTGTGAGGGCACAATGGAGGCCTCTGAGTGGCCAGTGCCAGCAGGGGACGTCAGAGTCCCCTCCTGATAGGTGCTTACCTCACTAGGAGGCCAATCCTCCTATGAGGGCTATTTAGGGTCTCTCCTGTGGGTTTTTCCTCAGATAACGACTTGCAAGAATTCGCCAGAGTTCCTCTGCATCTCCCTCTTTGACTTCTGCCAAGGATCGACCGCTAACAGCTCCAGGATGCCTACAAAACTGCAAAAAAATAGCAAGAAGACTACCAGTAACATTGTAGCGCCTAATCCTGCCGGCTTTCTCAACTGTTTCCTCGTGGTGCATGCTCTGGGGGCTGTCTGCCTTCACCCTGCACTGGAAGCCAAGAAGAAATCTCCTGTGGGTTGACGGAGTCTTACCCCTCCTAACACAGGCACCAAACTTCAGCTTCACCCTTCCTCTGGGTCCCCTCTCATCATGATGAGCATGATCCTTGGAACACAGGTGGTGGATCTAAGTGACCCCAACAGTCCAGTGATCCATCTGTCCAAATTTGGAGGAGGTAAGTCCTTGCCTCCCCGCCAGACAGTAATCCTGTGTACTGCAAGAACTGCAGCTGCTAGGGCTTCTGTGCATTTTTGCAAGAAATCCTTCATGCACAGCCTAGCCCAGGTCCCCAGCACTCTGTCCTGCATTGCTCAAATTGCTGAGTTGACCACCGGCTTCATGGGACCCTCCTTTGTAGTGTTGAGACGACCACCGTGCTCAGTTTTCTTGAACCCGTGTTCAAGTACTTCTGTGGGTGCTGTCTTCTTGTGCATGGACTCTCTGTGTTGCTGAGGGGCCCCTCTGTCTCCTCTTCCAAATGGTGACCGCCTGGTCCTTCCTGGGCCTGGGCAGCACCCTTTTTCTTCAACTGCAACCTTTGCAGCTAGCATGGCTTGTTTGTGGTCTTTCTCCAAAGAAGCAACTCTGCATCCTCCAGCACTCCGTGGGACATCTTCTGTGCGAAGAAAAAGTTCCTGGCATCTTCCGTTGTTGCAGAATCTTCAGCTTCTTCCACCCAGAGGCAGCCATTTTGCACCTTCATACGGGGTTTAGTGGGCTCCTGCCCCCCCCCGGACACTTTCACGACTCTTGGACTTGGTCCTTTTCCTTTACAGGTCTTCAAGTCCAGGAGTCCATCTTCAGTGCTTTGCAGTCAGTTATGGTCTTTGCGGGAATCTCCAACAACAACTTTAGTGTGTTTCTTGGGGAAGTAGGGTCACTTTACTCCTACTTTTCAGGGTCTTGGGGTGGGGTATCTTGGACACCCTTAGTGTTTTCTGACACTCCCAGCGACCTTCTACACACTACACTAGGCCTGGGGTCCCCAAGTGGTTCGCATTCCACTGTCTTAGTATATGGTATGTGTTGCCCCTAGGCCTATTGCATCCTATTGTATTCTACAGTCTTTGCACTACTTTTCTAACTGTTTACTTACCTAATTTTGGTTTGTGTGTATATTTTGTGTATTTTACCTACCTCCTAAGGGAGTATATCCTCTGAGATATTTTTGGCACATTGTCACTAAAATAAAGTACCTTTATTTTTAGTAACAACGAGTATTGTGATTCTTATGATATAGTGCTATATGATATAAGTGGTATAGTAAGAGCTTTGCATGTCTCCTAGTTCAGCCTAAGCTGCTCTGCTATAGCTGCCTCTATAAGCCTAAGCTGCTAGAGCACTACTAATCTACTAAGAAGGGATAACTGGACCTGGCACAAGGTGTAAGTACCATCAGGTATCCACTATAAGCCAGGCCAGCCTCCTACAGTTGGATGATAGAATATTTAGCTTCAGAAATTTACCTTGAGCCCAGTATATTCAGGACTCTGGAAGTAAAATGTCCACATTTGTTTCAACCCGTACGGACGATCTAATACGGATGTCTTTCCCATGTTGGTAATGGGAATCTTCACCGATGTTGCAGTTCCATGTTGCATGATGGACTTTGGATAATAATACCTTCTGAGTCATGTGTAGTGATGGATGAGCAAATCAACCTGCATTATGGACTTTAATATGCAGTTTTCTAGTTGGATGAGAAGCAGTCTGCTTCACTCTACCCTTCTTGCTGGATACCCTTGGGCTCTGAGAGGTACAGACCTCTCTAGCCTTGTAATTTTTCCTAGGCCCAAGAAGAAGACTCTTGACCAAGCTTTCAAAATGCTGATGCCTTCTCTTTTACCTAATTTTTGCCAACTTTGGTTAGTCACCTGTTCCCCAGATGTCATTTTTCCAATTCTTTTTTACCTTTTTGTCCATGTGTTTAACACAGCAGATGTTAACTTTTCAATTGCTAATCTGTAGGGTTTTGCTTGCCCTAGCCAGCTAAGCTTACATGATTTTTAAATTGCCTTAATGCTTAAAAGAACTGATCAGCACTTGTTTTCAGCCCATCAGATGTTCTTGCTGCTCTTTTGTATTTTCATTGTTGAATGTTTAGTCCTTTTGATGTTATTGTGTTTGAACTTTCCAGACGCTTTAGTGAACCAATGGTGATTTTATATGTTTATAAAATTGTTTTGAGAATTGCCTACATGACTTTGAGTCTGAGCTTGGAATAAAACTCCTTAACTTTACTTCAGACTTGAGTTTTCCTTTTATGACCCATGTGATCATACTGACATTTCAATTTGTGATGTTTTGAAGTTTAGAATTGAACTATTTCCTTACCCCTTCATGCTGGGTGAAAACATTTATTGACTTTGTTGTGAAGCATAACTCAAAGAAAAATATGCTTTAGCACTTTCTTCCTCACAATGTAGGTATTAGCAGGTCTGTGGACTGACCCTCGTGCTGTCAGAGTAACCATAGACTTGTCACGGGCACACCCACTACATGCATGTAGTCTCTGTCTTTCCTCCCTTTGGAGAAAATGCAAACACACAGGGCCTGATTTACAAAGGAAAACTTGCACTTTTGTGTAATTTTATGGAGTTTTTTGTTTTTGCAAACTATGAATTAATAGTAAGTTTATGACTACAGAGACTGCAGTTGGGACGGACAACTCTGCACATAAAATGATATGACAGGTCTATATTTTTATGTGCAGAATTCTTTGCCACACCTGCGGTGTATCCACATTGTAAACTTATTATTCACTCATGAAAATCAAAAAGACATAAACTTACACAAAAGTGTGATTTTACTTTTGTGAATCATGCCTAACATATTTTGCTGCATTCTTTGTCAATACTCTCATGCTAGACAGCTTAAGTGCTGGGGTGTCTTTCATTTTCATGTACTTCATGAGAACATTCTCTGGATAAAAACATGGTGTATAGTTAGATTAATTTCACTACTCTGTCACTTTCTAGATTAGTAGATGATGCAGATTCAGATTTCTCAATGACACTGAGAACTTTTTCAGAATATTGTCTATAGCCTCTGCACGTAGATGCTGTAATCTGTGCTTTTTCAGAACAAGGAAGTGATAGTTGTATCTACCTCTATTGTCTGCTGCTGCATTAAACAATCCATGTTTATATAAAGAAGGTGAATAGTTGTAATTGGCCATACTGTAATTGTCAACAACAGCAATTCGTTTTAGGTTCATGTAGAAAAAGGGAGCAATGCATAGTACTTCTGCCTCACTGGGTGAATAATTCATGCTATTTTTGCTTAGGTATCTTAAAACCACAACATATCAATAGTGTATGAGTCTACTGTCTCCCCAAAAATCTGAACACACTACATACTGATGAGCAGGATGTTTTGGGAGATGGCAAAGATGAAACTCCCATGAAATGTTATGCTGTAGCATAGTTTCATAGTGATTACTATGTACATTGCCCTTTCCAAATGTTTCCATTGAGTCTACCTAATATTAGCCACTCTCAACTCTTACAACTAAATCTCTGTTAAAATGGACATAATGAGAATAGTGACAGATCCACCTGTAGAAAAGCAACACATAACATAGAATGGAAAACAGAAAAATAAACATAACACACATAGCAAGAAAGAGATGGGAAATGTGTATATAGAAGTGACAGGAAGAGGAACGGGGAGAAAAGGTGGAATGGGTAGTATGAAGTTGTTGAAAGAGAATGAGGTGAAAACAGGGGGAATAAGGAAAGAATGGGAGGGAGACAAGGGTAGAGAACTGGAGAGAAATAAGAGGGAAAAGAATGGAAGAAGAGAGAAAGAGACTAGGAGAGAGAGGAAGATGAACGGACAGATACAAAGAAAGACAGGACAGTGAGGCCATAGAGGCAGAGAGGACAGCTTGTGAGAAGAATGGACATTTGATAGCATAAAAGTGCAAATTAAGACGGGGGAGACAAGTGGGAACAAGCATTGGCAAAGTCAATAGGTCTTGCCTATACAGGAGCTATTGACTTTGGCAATGTGCTTCCCATGTTGTACACCAGTGTGGCTGCTGTCCTGCTAAAGGTTAGTGGTGTGGAGTGTTAGAGTGGAGTAGGGGAGTAGAGTGTCAAAGAGTGGATTTGTTGGAATGTTGTAGAGTGGAGTAGGGAGAGTAGAGTGTTGTAGAGCTGAGTATAGGGGAGTAGAGTTCAGAGGTCCGTTGGCAGAGAGTTTCATAGAGTGGAGTGGGCTGGTATAGGGTGCAGTGGGTTGGAGTGGACTGAGGTAGTGGGGTGGATTAGGTTGGAGTAGAGTGGGGTGAATTGGATTGAGGTAAAGTGGGGTGGATTGGGTGGACTGTTGTGGGTGGACTCAATTGAAGTGTGGTTGATTGAAATGGGGTCTGGTTGATTATGTGAAGTGGATTCAAGTGGGGTATATTAGATTGGATTGGGGTGGATGAGTTTCGATTGGAATGATAGAGCTGTGGTGCTGGGATTTGATTGGAGTGGGCTGGGGTGGATTGGACTGGAGTGGAGTGGGTCAGATTGGACTGGAGTGGATTGGATTGACTGAATTGGAGTGAGGTGGATTGGATTGGTGTGGGCTGGACTGGATTCAAGTGGGGTGGGCTGGATGGAATGGATTGGATTGGAGTGGAGTGGACTGAACTGGGATGGGGTGGGTTGGGGTGGATTGGATTAGGATAGAGTGGGGTGGATTGGAGTAGAGTGTGGTGGATTGGAGTGAGTGGGATGGATTGGAGTAGGGTCAGTGGATTGGAGTGAGGTGGATTGAAATGGGTAGAGTGGGTGGATTGGATTGTGGTGGACTGCAGTGGGATGGATTGGAGTGGGGTGCGGTGCGGTGGATGGATTGGACATGAGTGGAGTGGACTGAAATGGGATGGGGTGGGGTGGATTTGATCCGGGTGGGGTGGATTGTAATGAGGGGGATTGGATTAGGGTGGATTGGATTGATGGGTAATGGATTGGACAGGGGTGGATTGGATTGGGGTGGGTTGGATTGGAGTAGGGTCGGCGGGATGGATTGGATTGGAGTGTGGTGGACTAAACTGGAATGGGATGGGTGGACTGAATTGGGGTAAAGTATGTTGGACTGGAGCAGAATGGGGTAAATTTGTAGAGTAGAGTGGATTGGAGTGGGGTGGAGTGGACAGAAATGAGGTGATGTGGATTGTGGTGGACTGGAGCGGTGGAATGGATTGTAGTGAGGTGGGTTGGATTGGGGTAGCATGTGGTGAATTGGATTAGAGGGGGTGGGCTGGAGTGGGGTAGACTGGAGTAGGGTGGATCAGAATGGGGGATCGGATTGGGGTGGATCAGATTGGGGTAGATCAGATTGGGGTAGGGTGAAATGGAACGAGTTGGATTGGATTGGGGTGGCTGGATTGGGGTGAGGTGGACTGGAGTGGGGTAACTTAGATTGGGGTGGGTGGACTGTACTGGGGTGGGGTAAATTGGAGTGGGGTGGATTGGAATGGAGTGAATTGGGTTGGAGTGGGGTGAATTGGATTGATGTGAGGTTGATTCATTGGCGAGGGTTTAACCGGATTAGATTGGAGTGGAGTAGATTAACGTGGTTTGGCATGGACTGGAGTAGGATGGATTGGGGTGATGTGAGTGGACTGGATTGGAGTGAGGTGGAATGGGTAACAGTGGATTTGATTGAAGTGAGGTGGATTGGAATGGGTGGATTGGATTAGAGTAGTGTGGGTTGTATTGGAGCAGGGTGGGTTGGATTGGAGTGGGGTGGGGTGGATCGGACTGGAGTAGGGTGGATTGGACTGCAGGGGAGTGGATTGGGGTGGGTGAGGTGGAACAGACTGGGTGTGGTGTATTGTACTAAGTGGAGTAGATTTGACTGGGCTGGATTGGGGTGAGTTGGATTGACGTGGGTTGGACTGGATTGTAGTGGGGCGGATTGTGCTGGATTGGAGTGCAATGAATTGGGATAGAGTGGGTGGATTGGACTGGAGTAGGGTGAATTGGAGTGGGGCAGATTGTTTTGGATTGGAGTAGGTTATTTGGGATTGGATTGGGGCAGGGTGAAGTGAGGCAGGTTGGAGTGGGGCAGGTTGGAGTGGGGCAGATTGTTTTGGAGTAAAGTGGGCCAGATTGGAATTGGGTGGTTTGGAGTGGGACAAATTGTTTTGGATTGGAGTGGGCCAAGCTAGAGTGGGGTAGATTGTTTTGGATTGGAATGGGAGAGATTGGAGTGGGGTAGACTGGGGTTGGGCAGATTGTATTAGGGTGGATTGAAGTTGGGTGGATTGGATTGCAGTGGGGTAGATTGGATTGGGTTGGTGTGGGGTGGATTCAATGGGACTGGGGTGGATTGGATGGGAGTTTGGTGGACTGGAGTGGGGTGAATTGAAATGGAGTGGGGTGGGTTGAATTGGAGTGAGGTGGACTGGATTGGAGTGGGCGTATTGTTTTGGATTGGAGTGGGACAGATTGGAGTAGGGAGGGTTGGGTTGCAACAGATTGTTTAGGATTGGAGTGGTGTAGACTGAAGTGGAGCAGATTGGAGTGGGGTGGATTTGAGTGGGACAGATTGTTTTGAATTGGTGTGGGGCAGATTGTTTTGGATTAATGTGGGGCAGATTGGAATACAGTGGATTGGAGTAAGGTAGATTGTTTTGAATTGGAGTGGATCAGATTGTTATGGATTGCAGTGGGCAGATTGTTATGCATGGGAGTGCAGCAGATTGAAGTGGGGAAGATTGTTTTGGATTGGATTGGGGTTGATTGTTTTCAATTGGAGTGGGACAGATTGGGGTGGGGTAGATAGGAGTGGGGCATATTGTTTTAGATTGGAATGGGGCATATCGTTTTGGATTGGAGTGGGGCTGATTGAAGTGGGGCAGATTGTTTTGGATTGGAGTGGAGCAGATAGTTTTGGAGTGGTGTAGATTCTTTTGGATTGGAGCGGGACGGACTAGAGTGGGGCAGATTAGTGGGGCAGATTAGATTGGGATGGGCTGGAGGATTGGGGTGGGTTGGGTGGAGTGGAGTGGATTGGCCTGGAGTGGGATGGATTGGTGTGGGGTGAGGTGGGTTAGATTGGGGTGGTTTGTAGAGGGGCAGATTGGAGTGGGGTAGATTGCGGTGTACTGCACGATTAAGTCCTAAAGCATAATTTGAGAAATTACACATGATAAACAAACAATGTCACCTTACAATATTTAGAACAAGATAATCGTTACCTTTTGAGAACAGCACCCACAAGCAAAATCAAAAGAAAACATGAGTGCAAAGTGAGAAATGACGACTTGGCAAAATTAAAGAAAGTTTGCTATAAAACACTTAACTTTGCAATTTTGTTTGTCCTGTTGGGCATGTTATTGACATTCACATGCCTTCTGTTTGCAGGGTACTAGAAGTTAAAAAGAACAAAATAGTGGCTCAATCACGTTGGGAACGGCGGACAAGCACTAATTAAGTTGAATCAATCAGTGCTTGGTTCCTGCTCCACACAGAGGAACAGAAATGATACCAGGCCTGCAGTGATAAATTAAGAGGCTGTAATGAATAGTGCCTGGCAAGCCAACAAATGGCAAGAGACAGGTGGGATCCACGCCTTTTACTGCACACAACAGAGTCTTGTCTTGCAAGCGAGAGGCACATTCTAGCATATGCACTCGCAGGATCAACCCTAAACAGATAATGTAAAGAACTTTTTTTGAATTAGACCACTATTACTGGTCCAATACACTTTGAAGCACACAATTTGGCCCTACTTCGATATCAATGAATTGGCTGGGTGGGGAGAAGACCACACAATTTCGTGTAATACAGTATTTATAGTTTTTGGCCAGTTTTTAAACAAGCCAATATTTGATCAAGTTTTGAGCAATGTTGCTGACCCAGTATGTTTTTAGGGTCGAGCCTGCATTGCATGCGCTTGCGTAACGCTTGCGAGATGCTTTAGGAATTAGAAAAAGGCTCGGAGCCCTGTCCACGTCACGTCAGTGTCTTTCATTGGTTCGTGGGCTTGCCGGTTAGAATCTGCTTGCTTTGATTAGTGGAAGGCACGCATACGTCATGCCTTTTCTGGTGGTAAGCCCTCCTCGAGTGCAGCGACCAAGTACAGAAAACAAGTGAGACTCACTGTTTCCCGTCAGGTTTGTGGACTACTTTTTCTCTATTTTCGCAGCACGATCTCGCTTGGCAGAAGTTGAGCGCTTTCTATAATATCAACCCTGTCACATAGTTAATTGCACTTTTTCCGGTTATGTACATAATTGCACTTTTGCTGATAGGTTTCATTACAAGTGAACTGTAGCAGCGCGATCGCACTGTGTTTTTTCTTTTAACATGGCAAGAAAAATCCGGTTAGGAGTTTGCAACTGGTAGTAGCTGTAACTCGGACAAATGCGAGACCCTAGTGCATTGCAAATGCTTGTGCATTAAATATGCTCATTTCCTAAAGATATCCTTAGCAAACAATTCTACTTACCAGTGTTATTGGTGGCACATTGTTAGTTGGGTAATCTCTTAGCAATGGCATTCACCTGCCCCCTCCCTGCTCCAAAATACTAGCTAAAATATCCCCTTACCAAAAAATGATGTTTCAATAAAAATATGTCAGCCCAGAAATGTTGGCTTTCTTACTGGAAATACAACTAATATATTGAGCAATGCACAGCGTGCATTTCCCCATGTAAAATGGCATTAAGTTATATTTAGTTGTCACCGATATTGCAGACTTAGCCTCTATTCCAAACACCTTGATAAATTGCAGCACTTATGCAAACACCTCTTTTTATGAGTTTTACAATCAGGAGTGAGTAAGACTTATCTGCAAACATCAGAGTTTTTCCGTGGTAATAGTCAGCATGTCAAACCTACTAGATAAAAGGCCCGATAAATATTGAGCCTTGCAGATTCTGTGCGTTATATCTCTAAATCCACAATATACTCGTCAATTCACTGCAGATAGTCGCTTTTTATCGCTCTGTAACCGTACGGTAGGGTTGTTAATTAGGTGCGATAAATACCACACTGGTACTGGGATACTCACAATCATGGCTTAATTGTGTTTAAGTAACATTATTTGCTTTTTTTCTTTTCACAGATGACCTTGTGGATACAGTACAAACTCCCTCTGAGGATGTTTTGAACTCTCACCACGTTGTATACAAAAGTAGTTTTGTGTGTTTGTAAAGGAACTCTTTGTAAAAATGTTGTCCTTCAGAAAGAATCCCAATAATCATACAAAAACGCCAAAATGTATTGCGTGCTTTAAAACCCCAATGCACTGTAATATTTTACCATACAACATACCCCTGCCTATGGGGGTGGTACAAGGCATGGCGTCTCCGAGGGAGCAGCATTTTCCTTGTTGATATTATAGACTCTGCAATGACAATAATCGTACTTCTAATTTTCAATGAGTACACTCTTATTAATTGCTGATAATATAAAAATATGGTTCCAGCTGAATCACACCATTGCACTGTGACTTCTTTCACGTTTTGTTCCTGATTCAGCATCGGGTAGGGAAAGATGGGCTATGCAAGACCTCACTGTCTCAACAAAGTGAAATTTGCTGCGACTTACTGTAGGCAAATAGCACTTCTAATCATCCCAGTGCCACTAGTATTACAAATGGTCATAATGCAAGCTTTCTTTTGCACTTAGGCAGCCATTCGATACTTAAAACTCCACAAACGCAATCAGTGCAACTGAAAAAAATTGAATGGTCCCTTTAAGTCCAACAGTTGAGCTAGCTGTGCCAGTCCACAGAAGCTAAATTGTTTTTGCCGCGGCTGAAAAAAGGACACAGCACTCTTCTTTTCCGGTGGAACCAACTTTCAAACGAGTTAAACAAACGTCTGAAATAAATCAGTATTTCTCTTTTAAATGTTGTTACATCGACTCTAACAAGAAGCATGTCTGTAATAAAACTAATGATGTCTTCAGCAGGAACTTGTAGTGGAAATCAAACATGCCATTAGCTTGTCAGGCTTAGCCAAGTGAAATAATAAGCAGCTGGGAACGGCTACACATAAAAATGGAAAACTGTTGCCCCTAACAGAAGATTTCCTCAGAGAAAATGAAGTACGAGGGGCGAGCAACAGACCTGGTTATTCATGAGCGAGGAGTCAGAGCGAGGTCAGTGGCAGGACTTTGCTGAAACAGTCACGCGGGCACAGGAAATGGCGGCTGACTGCAGGATTCCAAAAAACCCGAACTTCTACCTGACATCGAGACCAGTAAATCAGGCCACGAGAAGGGCGTCTGGCGCAGAGGTCAGCCCCCTGCCAGTCCGCATACGGTAAGTATCGAGCATGAAGGAGCAACATTCACAGTAGCATTTCATTCCTCATTTTTCTGCCAAAACACTGTTATGACTCATGAGGTTCATCTGGCTCCAATTTCTTAGGTGCTCCAAAGGTGAAAACGCTCGTGTAAAGGTTATATAGAGGATAACAGATGAAATACCACCTGTAATTGGGTTATAGGGACTCTGAGTGATTCCTGTGACCTCACCAAGAGTGTAGACCAAGCAGTCAAATGAATAGATCGAGAAAGACATGCATCTGTATTTTAAATGCATGCAACGTGCCCTAAAGCACTAGTATCTCAGTAAATGCATTTTATCCTGCACAATCTATAAGGTAGAGACCAAGCACGTTTTTGGCACACGTTGTGTCCTTTTGATAAACAAGTGGTGGAAATGAAGCCTTCCGCAAAGCTGTTGCCCACCCCGAGGACCCCATCTTGAATTCTGGTATAATACAAGCACATACACGCATGCACAAATGTACATATATGCACTAACAACACAGCCAACATTTCCTGTGAACAGGCGACACAGATTGTGGCCTGTGTTGTGTCGGGGTCCTAGGCCCGCATACTAGTAAACACATACGATGCAGACACAGTGGTAGGGTTCTGTAAAACTGGCATTGGGCACGTGCGCCCGGCCCTTTTTATTGGCAGGGTCACCTGACTGCTGACACCTGTGTTGGGTGGGTGTGGGGTGTAGATGTAAGGCCAGCCCTCAGCCGAGTGGCTTTGCAAAACACTAGAACTTGTCCAGCAGGACACTACATTCCACCCAAACTTTATTGAGGAACAAAACAAAGTCCAACCTGTAAAATAAAACACAGTAACAAAAACACCACCATCGGTCTCTCGGCCTCGAAAAGGCAGGCCGCAGTATTGCAGGGGACAGGTGCAGCTGGGAGCACCTGGACACCTCCGCACAAGTCCATAATTGAAGCAGGTACACCTGGACACGAACACTGTGTGGATGGAGTCCGGACTCTGTGGCAGTCCGAAGGTTGGTTAAGTGTCCACTCATGCACTGTGGTTCATTCCTGTAGGCACTCGTGGCGAGGCTGGTGGTGCATACAGTTCACTTTCTTCGAAATGGGTGTATTGTTCGATTTGGGTGCATCATTCGAATTGGGTGCATCATTCAAATTGAGTGTGTCATTCAAATTGGGTGCGTCATTAAAATTGGGTGCATCACGAGCGTTGGTGGTGTCCGCTGTGAATATGCTTGCTGAGACATCCTGGCTTCATGAAGGCAAATCCCTCGAAGACGGATGACATCTGTGATGATATGAAGTCCTCCTCTGAAACCTTTGTACATCCTGATACTTTGTCGGTTGAGCAGCTTCAGACCACTTCTCATTTGTGGATTCTTCACTCTGGAACTTACTTCATGTGCTTTCACTGGGTTTGCCACGAGACCAGCGTGGACTGTGCTGGGCTGCGCGTAGGCTGTCTGCAGGCTGCTGCAGGCTGCTGCAGGCTCTCCAACAGGAACCACGGTCAAGTCATATGTGCAACCGCAAGGGTGGATGTTTCGTAGTCAGTGCGCTTGCCAGCATGGATCAGGTGCAGGTGGGCTCTCAGACGGTCTCAGGGCAATTGTCTCTCATGTGGCCAGAAGGAAGTCTAGTTGGTGGCGTGTTAATTCACCGAAGACAGTCTTGGTGTGCTGTGACCTGTTGGAATCTCCATTGCACAGCCTTGCTATCTCCTCGACTTCATCGGTGGGGCAATGTCGAGTCCTCTCTCGCACTTGGGGAGGCCCCTTGTTTAAGTTGCCACGGGACTGCTTGTGGTCTGCGCTGGGGCTGCTCGTATGCCACGTCAGGGCAGCTGCAAGACCTCTGAGGAGCCACTGCCTGGTCGCTCGTGCAATCACAGGGGTAAATGGGTCTAGGTCACAAGTCACTTTTGCCACCGAGAGCAGGATACAGGTAGGGTGAGCAGGTGGTCATTGGTTGACTGGTTCCTCAGAGCATCAAAGCAACGGTGTAGAACTCCAGTCTGGTTGTTTAACTGCTCCTTGGATGGATAGCTTGATGCACATGGCAATGATGTTGCTTGCCATACGGAGACCTGGACGACGAGTGATGTTGCTGGAGTGAGGGTGACTAGAGGGACATCACCATAGCTAGTGCAGTCTTTCTTTTCCTTGTGTGCAGATGCTAGCAGTGTTGCCATCTGCTTTAAGCAGCCGGTGACAGGTGGCTTGGACGGTCACACTGTGAAGCGTGGTGCAAATACGCAGTTCGTACATGGCGTCTTACATTTGGTACTCCCGCTCAGCTGTCTCCAGTGACGTCACCGCACCCCGGTGGCTGTCTTGTCTGTGGGTTTACTCTTCCTTTGTGGCATGAGTCCTCCATCTCTCTACCCTGTGATCTTTCGCTCTTGTTCTCCTGTGGTTGGCAGATGTTGCAGTGTGACAGGTGTTGTCACACAATTTCCTTTCATCCTTCTTCACAGTGTGGCATTTTGCCACGCTCTCTTCTTCTTTGCTGTGGCTCTTCCTCAGTGTTGCAGTAGTGGCATCTTGCCACTCAGGGTGTGCGACTCTCCTCTTGCCTGTTGCGAGTTGCTGCCAACTCCGTCTTGAGGCAGTGTGGGAGAGGACACTCCTTGATTGGTCTCGGGCTCGTTGCAGGGCAGTGACGGTGCGTCACTTTCTTTCCCGCCTCCTCTTCACTTGAGGGCGCAGTGCTTGCGCCTCAAGGCAGCACCATCCCAGCACCAGGTCTTGCTTGAACCTGGGCATGCTATTCTGTGTTGGTCGCTTCTTGCGACCTGCTGTGTCATGGGCCAAAGGTGGCCATCTTGTGTCGTGGTAAGGCCGGCTGACACGGCCTCATCTCCTGCGCGTTACGTCACCCTCTTGGGTCTCTGTCCATCTTCTCGGGCTCCTGCCCGTGTTGTCAGTTTCAGTGGCACAGCTCTCTGTGCACCTGTGACATTGTCCCTTTTCCTTCTGGGTGTCTTTTGTTGATGCCTGGCATACCCCTCTCTTATCTTGCGATAATGTCCATCACTGCTGGGGCATGTGGCCTTCTTTCGGCAGTGGCAGCAGACGGCCACCAGGGGCTGCACAGTCCATGCGTGCTCTCCTTGTGCCTCATGTGGCACTTATGTCCATTTCTCACCATTGCAACTTGACTGGGACAGCGTCGTACGCGTCGTTTCCATCTTCTGCGTCATTTCCGTCTTCTGCGCCGTTTTCATCCACGGGCACGCTGTTGGTCTGGCACAGCCACTCTCCGGCGTATTGCTTTAAACTTGTCTTGCAACACAGCTTGTTTCCGTGTTAAAGCGTAAACAAGGGTGCAGTACCTACTTTAGGCGCTAGATGTCACTAGTGCACTTTTCTCCTGCTTGAGAGACAGTCATTCCTCCCACCGGGCCTCGTTTGTCCAAACAGATGCCGGTGAGGAGCCATGCTTCCAGAAGGAGTTCATCAGGCTGGAGGGGGCTGCAGTTAAGTTTTTATTTTATTCTTTTCCACTTTTCTTTCTTCTTTTCTTTTTTCTTCTGTTTTTTTCTGTGATGTTGTAATATTGTTGTATTTCCTTGCCCAGCCGCGTTGTGAAGAGGGAGGCAAACGGCACGGAGTTCAGTGAGGGAGGCTGGGGGGGCTCCGGGCACTTTAATTCTTCTTAGGTGCATGTCAGCACCTCTCTCCTTCCATGCACGCATTTTCCTTGTTTTTTCTTGAAGGGGGGGCGTGGCCCTGGGCACTTTTCTTTTCTTTGGTGCGTGTTGGGCAGCACCTCACCACAGGGCAGTCCTTTTTTGTTGCGCGGCCGCAGCAACATACCTCGCTCTGCGGGCCGCATTGCCTTCCTGAAGGTGGGGCGGGGGCAGACAGCCCCGGCCATTTTTCCTCATATTTCTCAGTGCGCAACAGCACCATTTGCCCCTTATACGCAGCCACAGCTTCTTTCGTGCACACTGCGGGCTGTGCGCTTCTGACACTATCATTTAAAAGGGGGGGCCCTGGGCATTTTCTCTTGGTGCGCGACAGCACCATTTACCCACATAATGTGCGGCCCCAGCAGCTTTCCCACATGCTGCGGGCCGCGCTTTGGCTGACACAGGGGCAGCTCCGGGCATTTGCACAGGTCTTTTTTGGTGTACAACAGCACCACTCATGGCAGGGCCGCAGCAGCCTTCTCTGATGCTGCGGGCTGTTCTTGCTTTTCTTCCATGGGGGAAATGGCGGCGCTGGGCACTTCGCGCCTCGACACATCGCTGTACCGCTTTCACTTACGGCGACCGCAGCCGTTTTGGCAGTACTGCGGGGCGCTCTGGTCGCCAGCACCTACCACTTCACACGCACTGGCCGGGCTGGAGCTGCGACGGCCTTCTCCCCCCCTTCCTGAGCTGGTTGCTGTCATGCTGGCAGGATACATGGGGGTGCCTTATGCAGAGGCATTCTTCCCCCTGCGCCCAACTGCAAAATTCCTGTCGGGAGCCACGTGGGTTTGTAGTGCCCACTCTCGTCGCCAATGTTGAGTCGGGCCCTAGGGCCTCATACTAGTAAACACATACAACGCAGACACAGTGGTAGGGTTCTGTAAAACTGGCCTTGGGCACATGCGCCCGGGCCTTTTTATTGGCGGGGTCACCTGACCGGTGACGCCTTTGTTGGGTGGGTGTGGGGTGTAGATGTAAGGCCAGCCCTCAGCCGAGTGGTTGGCACAACACTCGAACATGTCCAGCAGGACACTACAGCCAGGAGCGGTTGTATTTGGCTTAGGCCTCAATCTCAAATGTGGCCTTTCCATTTTAAACACTTGTTCAATCTTAGGCACTTAATAAAATTAGGTTTATGCTAGAGGTCTCAAAGGCTGGAAGTGGCACAGGACTCTATGGATTACCGAGAAGTCTTGACTCTGGGGAGTAGAAGTTCGGTGGAGATACAGGAAAGCAAATTCCAGGACATGGTACAGAAGGCATGGGAGATGAAGAGAAGCAATCGTTATCACGTTTGTGAAGAATGTATGTATTAGTAATTATGTAGTACAGCCTTAGCTGTTCTGCATCAGAGTCCAGTATATCAAGTGGTGATATATACATTTGAATTAATCATTGTTACATACTTTGTGGCACAGGTAGATAACGTTACATGTCTCCAATGACAATGTGTTTGGTTAAAAGTCAATATTAGGAATAGAATCCAGCGTTTTGGGTTTCACCCACTGTATTATGATACGTAATACGGCTTGGGGGAGTCTTGCTGGCGAGGTGGTGCTGGTGGTGCAAAACCACCAGGACCCATTCCCTCCTGGATGACCAGCTCGCCGGAAAAGGTAAGTTGATCGTAAGGTAAGTTGATCGTCCGAGGGCGAGGGGAGTGTGAGTGCATGTGTGTGCGTGTATGTGTGCGAATGGGGGTGTATGATTGTGTATTTGTGAACGAGCAAGTGGGGGTGTCTGGGTGTATGCATGCGGTTGGGGGTGTGTGTCTGCATGTATGCGGAGGGGAGGGAGTGTGCCGTGGTCTGAGTGATTAGGTATATGTATTAGGATGCATGCGAGTGAGGGTGCATGTGTGCATGTCTGCGAGTGAGTGGAGGTGTGTGTATGAATGTATGCGTATGCAGAGGTGTGTGTGTGTGTGTGAACGTATGCGTATGCGGAGGGGTGTGTATGTGAATGTATGCATATGCAGAGGTGGTGGATGATTGTGGAGGGGGATGGTTATCTGTGAGTAGGATGCAGGAACCACGACCAAACTCCAGAAGAGGCTGCAACACATCAGAACGCCTAGGCACGCCTCATCCTGGACATCCCCCGCCACAGCCACATCACAGGCCATCTGAGAGACCTGCACTGGCTCCCAGTTAACAAGAGAATCACCTTCAAACTCCTCCCCTGTGCTCACAAAGCACTGCACAACACTGGACCAGAATACCTCAACAGACGGCTCTCCTTCTACACCCCGACCCAGCATCTCTGCTCCACCGCCCTCGCAACCATCCCACGCATCCGCAGAACTACAACCGGCAGCAGATCATACTCGCACCTAACCGCCAAGACATGGAATGGAACACTCTTCCCACCCACATGTGTCAGACCAAAGACCTCCTTACCTTCAGGAAACTTCTCAAAACCTGGTAGTAGCACCTCCTCCCCTCGACCCACCTCAGTGCCTTGAGACCCTCACGGGTGAGTAGGGCACTTTACAAATTCCTGATTGATTGATTGATTGTATGTCAGTGTGAGAGCAGGTTGGGGTGTTAGAATGGATGTGTACGGTTGTGGGGGTGTATGGAAGTGTGTGTACGGTTGAGGGGGTATTTGTAAGTGTGTGGATGTGTGGGGGTGCATGTGCCGGCGATAGGAATGGAGATTCGTGTCGCTGGGTGTCTTACCGCTGGAGTTTTCGTGGCGGGGTGACCGCCACAAAAAGCCTGGTGGTCTGCATCCTTGTAGTCCGGGTGGCAGGCAGTGGCCTACTGCCGGGCTGGAGGAGCTCACCGCTGGCCACATCGGTGCAAGAACACTGGTGGGCCAGGCGGTGTTGTGGCGGTTTGGCTTCTGTCAAACCCCACAACTTGTAATGAGGCGGTCTTTACCGCTGAGTCCGTGGCGTAGCAGTAATACCACCACAGTGAGCCTCATAATGAGGGCCTTAGTCTTAGGACATTCCTTGCCATCCATTAGCAAACAAGTTCTTGTAACTGAGAAATATTTCCATGAGAGCAGATAAGCCTGAGCAAGGGGTTGCCAATATATATTAAATGAAAGGGGAGACAAGATGGACCTCAAAATGTGTATGAATTGAAATGAGAAATTATCAAGTTGGACTATGTCCGAAATGTAAAAATGTAAAAAAAAATTAAGCCATACCCTGTGTACAGCACTGTAGGAACAGGGAATCATTTATGGTATTGAACGCAGTGGAAATAATTGAAATATTCACAGCACCGACACTGACACCATCAAATTACAATATTAAGTCACCAATAACTGACGTGACAAGTCATTCTATACTCATCCATGGCCTGAAACTGGCTTGAGGCCTTTCACAAGTTTGAGTATAAAGTTGCTACATAACCATATGTTACAGTAGTTTGGTGATGTGGAATTAAGGAGACTGGACTAATTTGGCTGGGTCATTGGACTCTAGGGAGCATATCTCTAGTAACAGCAAACTGTTTGTTTACAAGTTGGTAAAAAACTGTGCAACATTGTCCAAAATAGCTAACTGTAGCCTACCTCAGCAGGTATATATGGGAGTTCATGAAATCTTACTTTTGTTCGTAGTGTTCATTAGAGTTACCAAATACATCTAGGGAAGGAATTGGAAATGACCAGTTTTTCATGTAAGAATGGTCTGGTTTCTAAGCTTAACATCATGATCTAGTTCAGGTTTGTCAGACGTTATGTGGTGTTGTGTATTGTGATGTCGTTGTATGGCCTTGTATGAAAGCAATGTGGGGACCTTAGGACACCGATTCAATGTGTAAGTTCCAAAAAGTCCTGTTTCAAAGTATTAATAAAAAGAAAAGCTGGTCCCTGGCAGTATCTGATAGTATAGCTTTGTAAGCAGCCTCATTATCTATGAAGATGGCAGGCATACATTTTATTAAGGACCTCTGGTACAATGCCCCCTTGACCCCTCCCCCTCTAGTCAATTGCCTCTACTTGCCTTTAACATTACTATTAGTGCTACTATGACTTTCAAAGCTATAGTGTTATGCAGACCTCAAAGCCATTAAATCAATGTGTGGAATGTCTACTAGAAAGCACTTCCCTAATCACTCTCTTCGATAACAATATCTTGTTAGCAGGTGTCTAATATCTGGGTAGATGATTATAATGTCATTGCTACTCCACGTTTTCTGTATTCCTGTGAAGCAGTGGGCCTGGTGCAGTTCTTCACAAGCCCTACACATAATTAAAACACAATATAAATAGTTTTTGTGACAATTCCACAGACACAGTTTTTTCATTTGCTATACCTACCTTGGTTGAACCACAAATTAATATTCTTTTTCATAATGTTCCTTCCAAATATGATTAATAACAGTATTGAATCTAAAGATCTGAGCAGATCTTGGTCCAAGCTTGATAACAACTGCAGCCACTTCCTGAAAACTGTTGTCCAGTTCTGATTAATCAGATTGAGCAAGACTCATTCTCTGGAGAGATTTCGATTACCTCAGCATTAGGCAATGTTATTCCACTGCAGTCCATGCATTCTCGTAAATGTGTTCCAGCTAAACCCTGATATTCTTAGGAAATCTCTCTCTTCTATTAAGAGGGAATGTAAAAAAAGCAACACATACATGGAGGTAAACCTCCTCAGTTAAGGCCAAAAAGGACTACAAAACAGTATCAGATTATGGGCCGGATTACGAGTTTGGCAGTTGGATCACCAGACCACAATGTTGGCATTCCTAAAAAGACTGCTGCACTGGTGGTCCCCAGACTGCAGTATTACGATGCAGACAGGCAGGACCACCACCCGCCAAGGAAAAAAGCAGACCGCCAGCAGTGCTGCCGCTTGTATCTAGGCAGTCCGACCTCCAGCACCATCAGCACCAGGGCTAACCATAGAGCGTATTACAAACACACAGTCTCATTGCGGCAGTTAGCCAATGGCGGTCAACCACCGCTGTACTCATATAGCAAAGTAACAAACAAGTGCACATTGGATGAATTCAAAAACAACACAGCTGACACACATTGGTCGAGTGGACACACCTGCTAATCACACTATAAAATACACCCCTTACCAGACCACAATCCTTTGCATTTCCACAGTGAGCCAGAGAAAGCCAACCACCGTTTATTGAATATTTCATAGATTAGGCACCCTTTTTTCCACCATCCTATAGAACACCCTGCATATACTTTTGTCCATTCTCTCCCTATTGCACTTCTTCTATTAAATAAGTCCTGTTCAACCACTTTATTTGTCCACCATGTCACATTCCAAAAATCCTAGTTTTTCTGAAGATGAGTTGAGAGACATCGTGGATGAAATCATAAGAGTAGAGCCACAATTATTTGGAGCCAAGTCCAGCACACTCCACTCAGCAGGAAAATGAGAATGTGGGACAAGATAGTCGACAGAGTGAATGCTTTAGGCACCACCCTGTGCACACAAGAGGACATTAGGACAGGTGGAACAACCTCAGGGACAAAGTCTAGTCCCTGGTCTCCAGGCAGCATCTGGAGGCCAAGAAGACTGGTGGTGGCCCTCCCAGTATCCCATTAAGACTCGTTCCCTGAGAGGAGAAGGTCTTGGCTATCCTGCATCCTGAGGGCTTGACAGGAATACCTGGGGGACTGAAATCTGATAAGTTACAATACAAAAACTGTAACAAAACTGCAATGTCATACATGCTCACAGCTCAGCTTTTGCCACTGTCTTGGTCACGTACCTCACCAACATTCAATACCAAGAGAATCTGAGTTTTAACATTTGTATTATTGGAACCAACATCACAGCTAGCAATGCCCACCACATGTCATATGTCCAAATGGTGCCTGTAAATCTCAAAATCTCAAAGGAAAAAACATTCCAGGATTCATGGTGTGTCCCAAAACGTAAATGTATGCTCAAACATAAACGCAGCCTGCATGCAGATATTTAACGCCCAACATATGTCAAGTGTTGGGAGTGGAGGGAGTGACTCCATCTCTCAGGAGGCCCTGTTTCTGTAACTCCGATCACCAGCCCAGTGTTCGCTTGCCCCAATATATCTGTTAGTGAACTTCCAAATTAAGTTTACTAACCTGGGAGGATACAATTTATCAGCTGTTATGAAGTAGATGTAGTGACCTGGCTACTAAGGCAAGGAGGCCTTGTTTCTGTAACTCACAACACCATCCCAGTGGCCACTTGTCCAAATACCCTTGTTTGCTAACTTTCAATTGAAGTGTGCTCACCTGGGATGATATCATTTGTGTAGTGTGTGTAGTAGAGAGAGTGACCTGACTGTAACTTCCTGGAGGCACTGTTACTGTAACTCCAACCACCAGCCCAGTGTGCACTTGTCAAAATACCCCTATGTCTTAACTCTTGATTGAAGTGTACTCACCTAGTAGGATACCATTTTCGTAGTGTGTATAGTAGAGAGAGTGACCTGACTGCAACTCCCAAGAGGCCTTGTGTCTGTAACTCCAAACACCAGCCCAGTGGACACTTGTCCAAATACCCATTTTTGGTAACACTCAATTGCAGTGTACTCACCAGGGAAGATACCACATATCAAGTGTTATGAAGCAGATGTAGTGACCTGACTGCTAAGGCCAGGAGGCCCTGTTTCAGCAACTCCAACCACCAGCCCAGTGTGCACTTGTCCAAATACCCCTGTGTCTTAACTCTCAATTGAAGTGTACTCACCTAGTAGGATACCATTTGTGTAGTGTGTATAGTAGAGAGTGTGACCTGACTCCAAAACCCAGGAGGCCTTGTGTCTGTAACTCCAAACACCAGCCCAGGAGTCACTTGTCCAAATACCCTTCTTTGGTAACTCTCAATTGAAGTGTACCCACCTAGTAGGATACCATTTGTGTAGTGTGTATAGTAGAGAGAGTGACCTGACTGCAACTCCCAGGAAGCCTTGCGTCTGTTACTCCAAACACCAGCCCAGTAGGCACTTGTCCAAGTACCCTTTTTTGTAACTCTCAATTGAAGTGTACTCACCTGGGAAGATACCACATGTCAAGTGTTATGAAGTAGGTGTGGTGACCTGACTGCTAAGGCCAGGAGGTCCTGTTTCAGTAACTACAATCGCCAGCCCAGTGTGCACTTGTCCAAATACCCCTGTGTCTTACCTTTCAATTGAAGTGTACTCACCTGGGAGAAAACCATTTGTATGTGTGTGTAATAGAGGGAGTGACCTGGCGGAAGCTCTCAGGAGGCCTTGTGTCTGTAACTCCAAACACCAGCCCAGTGGTCACTTGTGCATACTCACCTGAGAGGATACCATTTGTATAGTGTGTGTAGTAGGTAGAGTGACCTAACTGCAACTTCCAGGAGAGCCTGTTTCTGTAACTTCAAACACCAGTCCAGCGTTTACTTGGCCCAGTACATCTGTTAGTGAACTCTCAATTCAAGTTTTCTCACCTGGGAGTATACCATTTGTCAAGTGTTAGGGAGTAGAGGGATTAACATGCCTGCAAAGCCCAATAGGCCATTTCAGTAACTCCAGCCACCACCCCAGTGTTCACTTGCCCAATTACCCCTGTGTCTTAATTCTCAATTGAAAGGCACTCACTTGGGAGGATACCATTTGTGTAGTGTGTGTAGTAGAGAGAGTGACCTGACTGTAGCTCGCAGGAGGCCCTGTTTCTATGACTCCAACTACCACCCCAGTATTCATTAGTCCAAATATATGTCTTAACTCTCAATTGAAGTGTACTACCATTGGTGTAGTGTGTGTAATAGAGAGGGTGACTTGGTTGCAACTCCCAGGAGGTCTTGTTTCTTTAACTTCAAATACCAGCCCAGTGGTTACTTGTCCAAAGACCCTTGTTTGGCAACTCTCAATTGAAGTCAACTCACCTGGGATGATACCATATGTCAGGTGTTATGAAGTTGATGTATGGACCTGGCTGCTAAGGCAAGGACGCCCAGTATCAGTAACTCCAATCACCAGCCCAGTGTGCACTTGTCCAAATACCCCTGTGTCTTAACTTTCATTTGAAGTGTACTCACCTGGGAGGAAAGCATTTGTATGTGTGTGTAGTAGAGGGAGTGACCTGGCTGCAACTCTCATAAGGCCTTGTGGCTGTATCTCCAAACACCAGCCTAGTGGTCACTTGTGTGTACTCACCTGGGAGGATACCATTTGTATAGTGTGTGTAGTAGGGAGAGTGACCTAACTGCAACTTCCATGAGAGCCAGTTTCTGTAACTTCAAACACCAGTCCAGCGTTTACTTGCCCCAGTACATCTGTTAGAGAACTCTCAATTCAAGTTTTCTCACCTGGGAGTATACCATTTGTCAAATGTTATGGAGTAACCTGACTGCAAAGCCCAATACGCCGTTTCAGTAACTCCAGCCACCACCCCAGTGTTCACTTGCCCAATTACCCCTGTGTCTTAATTCTCAATTGAAAGGTACTCACTTGGGAGGATACCATTTGTGTAGTGTGTGTAGTAGAGAGAGTGACCTGACTGCAGCTCCCAGGAGGCCCTGTTTCCATGACTCCAACTACCACCCCAGAATTCATTAGTCCAAATACCCATATGTCTTAACTCTCAATTGAAGTGTACTACCATTGGTGTAGTGTGTGTACTAGAGAGGGTGTCTTGATTGCAGCTCCCAGGAGGCCTTGTTTCTTTAACTACAAATATCAGCCCAGTGGTCACTTGTCCAAATACCCTTGTTTGGCAACTCTCAATTGAAGTGTACTCACCTGGGAGGATACCATATGTCAGGTGTTAGGAAGTTGATGTATGGACCTGGCTGCTAAGGCCAGGACGTCCAGTTTCAGTAACTCCAAGCACTAGCCCTGTGTGCACTTGCCCAAATACCCTTGTTTGGTAACTCTCAATTGAAATGTACTCACCAGGGAGTGTCCAAGAAACAGATCATGCTCAACTCAGAGACGCGTCTGTCTATCTAGCTCCATCTTGACCTACTAACCCAAAATGAAACTACTGAGGACAGGAATGACACTTTATCCAGTGTGTACAATAAGTATTCCTAAGGCTTTAAACTGCATCACCAGATTGGTATTGGCAGCAGACACATTGACACAGCACTGTGCACAGGATAACTCCAGTCACATATACAACAAAGTCCTGTGTTTGCCTGCATCCCACTCAACTAGGCCTCCAAATGGTCAAAGCCAAATGTTATCTCTCCACTATGTTGGCTTTACTGGTGGTAAAATGTCATTTTCAGGCCACCTTCCTAAGTGCTACTGATCTGCACATCTCATCAGCTGCTTGAGTCAAATAGGTTAGGCATGCTTTACATGTCTTGTGAAATAACCCAATACCATGGTAACTTGGCACAATAGGATTACCTACAACTTAACTATGTCCAATGTCTCTGCTTACTGTAATACAAAACATTTGGTGGTAGATGTCACAATTCAACTATTAACAATATATGTTCTTCAGCAGGTCGAGCTGCCACTGGGCACACAAAGGCTACAGTCTACCACTACCCCCTGGATAAAGCCCTCATTGACAACAACACTCCTTTACTTGTGGATGTAGAGGAAGGTCCTGACCCATCTCAGCAACCTGATCAGATGGCAACAGTGAGTCTCACTGTGGCCACAATGTCACCTCCCAGCCCTTTTGCTCCAACATCCTATTCAACAAATGCAGCCCCCAACCTATGCACCAAGCAGAGTTTCCATCATTCTGTGCCCCCAGTCCTGGATCCTGAGGTGCAACTCAACACTCCTTACACTAAGGATCCAGGACTCAGTTAGAGAGGGCACCCTGTGTCAAGGGCACATGCTTGTGAGAATAGGGTGTGTGGGAGGGATGCTGTGGGCAAGCCGAGTTTGGTCACTGGGGCTGCTGTTAGCCAGGACACCAACAGTCACATCTTGGGGGTCTATCAGGAGTCTCAAGGTGTGATGGCCAGATGTTGACTGAACTCAGGGACATTTAGCAGCTGCAGAGGGTCATGATTGAAAAAAATAGATGCCCATAACACAGAAATGGGTACCCTAACAGGGCTGCTGTGGGAAATTAACACCACACTGATCAGGGATTTATTCCCAATATCTACCCCTTCCTGTGTGGAAAGTACATTATGCCAAAATATATCTGTGGCAGACACAGGAAGCGAGGCCCTGACAGAGGCACAACTATCTGTAGACACCCCTGCCTCTGCAGCAGCTGATCCCCCCTCGCAAGTGGGGATGTCGAACAAAGAATCCAGGAGGTGCGTATGGCAAGACACCCACCATTGCCAACTATATTCCTCTTCCTTAAGGTCCTTCTTTGTGTGTCACACATTCACTCTGTGGCCAGATCCTGAACCACCTTCCATTTCCAATGGGAAGAGTACTCTGGACTTCCAATGGTGAGGCATCTACTCCAATGATTTAACTCGCCATGACTGACCCCGATCACATTTGTTTTGTTGAGTCTTGTCATATATTTTATGTTAGTTGTAGCTTCTAAATAAAATCACCTGTCAATGTCTCATTGTCTTTTGTTTTTAATTTCAAATTTAGCCCTGTAAATATGTCAGACCATGTGAACCATACGATTATCATCCAAGGTACTTGTTCAATATGTTGCATGTACACAGTGTCCAGCTCAGAATTACAACCATCCCACACAAACACATACATACAAGTGTCTGGTCAAAGAAAACAAATATTACAGTGCACAGCACATAAACTGTCAATATGGCTGAAATATTGCAAATCATAAATGATTACATTATACTGAGTAAATTAACATATTTACAGGTACAGACCTCCAGACCATGGAACAAAGGCATTTGCCTGACATTGTCCTATAGAATAGGTAAACATTGAAGTGGTTGATGTCATCAGCTGGGGCCATATCGCCCACCACACCAGAGTAATCCAGCATCATATAATCCAAGACTCAGGAAGATGGCAGTACAACAGTTTCTGATCACAGGGTCATTATAATCCAGTGCTCATGCACCTGGTGGTATGACACAAACATATGGCAGTGATTTGGCACAGGCACTGTGGTCTATAATGATGAAACACATCAATAGCTACATACAGGTCATGCAAAAGGAGTGTTTAGCCAATGTGAAGGGTAACTGACATGGTTGTGGGCTAGGACTACCTATTTTCTGGCCACATTATGACACACATGATGCATCAGGGCCACCACAAGACACAAAATAAGTCCAATGGAGTCTTTTAAACTTCTATCCTAACACTGTGCAAGCTGTCTTGGCACAGATTCCTTCACCCAAACTGTGCCAACTACATTCCCTAGAACAATCCATGTCTACTTTGTATGTCAGAACAGCATCACACACCTGCCAATGTCACAGCTCTGAAATGCCCACATGAAAATGTCATGGTGTAGGTACCTGTTAAAAGAGCAAACAAAGAGTATAGGCATCAAACCATACATATGACACAAGTCGCATAGCAAGCATCTGGAAAACAAAGTACGCTGCAATAACTCTGACACAAACAAAGCAACATTATCAGGGTGGGCAGGTGTTAAAAACTATCTCATCAAACAGCCTTTTACTAATTTTGGCTGCGTATTAGCTCTCCAACTGTTTAAAAAAATAAACTCCACCGATTTTCACAACTAAAGCGCATTGTACAGTCACAGTAATGATATCACATGACATATTTACTCTCATGAGAAAAAGCTGTTGATGAGATCTTGTCGCGAGTCAGCTCCTTCTTCTTCACCACTGTAATTTTTAGTTGGCATTTCAGGATTCTCACCCGGTGGTAATGCAGGCTCCCCCTCCTCTGGGATGTGTGGGATATTCTGCCACAGGGGGATGTTGTGGGGCATGCAGCATGACACAGTGACCTGACTCACTTTCCCGGGTGAGTAGAGGAGGGCTCAACCAGTCCTGTCCAGACAGCGAAATCTGGCCTTCAGAACCGCAAAAGCCCACTCCAGTGCCCTCTGTGTTCTTCTGTGGTCCTCATTGAAGCGGACTTCCCCTGGCATAGTAGGATTCTTCAGCGCCATCAATAACCAAGAGCGGTTTGGATATGCTGAGTCTCCTGTTAAGGAATGGGACATAAGTGTAACAATGAATCACTGACTTGATGATTGTAGCATCTGACATTGCTCACACACAATCAGGAGAGAGGTGACTTACCAACCAGAAAGGCCCTCTCTGGTTGCAGTTGTGATGGCAGTTGGGATATTGTGCAGTTCTGCATTATAAAGACTCAGTGAAATGGGCACAGATGTTTGAGATGTAGAGATCAGATAAAAAGACAACTTGCTCGTTGATGGAATAGACCTTTTTTCTGTTGTGATAGACTTGTTCAGAGGCCTGCAGTGGCACCAAGACAACATATATGCCATCAGTGGTTCCAACCATATGTGGGAGGCAGGCAAAACCATTGAAATCAGCCTTCACATGGGCTAAATCCTCACATCGGGGGAACCTTATATAGTTGTCAATATGTTTCAACATTGCTAAGAGGAAATCTCTCAGCAGTAGACTGAACATAGGTTATATCATACCACCATGCAGTGCCACCGTCTGTTGGAAGGACCCAGTCGCCAGGAAGTGCAATACTGCCATGACTTGAACAGTAGGTGGCATGCAGTTTGTATTACTGTTTGCTGGCATCAGATTTGGCTTCAACTGGCAGCATAAATCTATTATTGTTTGCCTATTACAACAGTACAGCTGGATTATGTGGCGTTCCTCCATAGTTTGAGGGTGCGGCAATGGATGGTAGACAGGACGCTGTCGCATTCTCCGTCTCCCAGGGTACTGACTGGAAATACATTACACCCAGTACATATCACAGCTGTCACCTACAGAAGGGTCAAATGTGATTCCCCTGGATGTTAACACTTGTGTCCACAGCATGGATTCGGGCGGCATCTAACTATCTGCTACTCAAGTGCCCCTCGAAATGAGCCAGCCTTTTCCATCTGCAAAAAATACCTTCAGCAGTGGTGGACAGTGCACCGCCATCATATGCCATCTGTGCCCTTCAACACACTACACTGGTGATTGTGTAGTAGGACCTATACAACAAGACTGATTTAGGATATCTGTGATGATTCGACACATATATTGTCTTGATGCATCTAACAGGGCCATATGCCCTATTTCCAACCACCAAAATCGTGGATTCCTGCCCTACTTCACTGGACATCAGAAACTAACCGCAGCTACCAGCGGAAATCGCTCATGCAGTAGGCGGTACCAACCATAGCGGATACAGTGATAGGCTAAAGTTATTGCCTGTGCCGTTCGCAGGCAAATGGCTGTGGCTGTCGGCAGTGATGACCGCATATGTGTATGCCGCATTTTTCAAAATCACTGACTTGACTCCTGACACTGCTGCCATCAACACCTCCACCAATTCAGATGCTGTGTACCATCTCTGGGAACAATCATGCCACAGCCAGCAGGTGAAAGGGCCCCGTCTTCTCTCCAGAGGGGCTGGAGAATCTTGTGGATGAGGTCTTTCCCCTGTATTGTCAGCTCTATGGATCACGAGAAGAGCAAGTAAGAGTCTCATAGGCACAATTGACTTTGTTATACATCATCGTTCCCTGTGTGCCAGTTAAACTTCTTGTGTGCCTGTTGTCACAGTTTGTGTGGTATCAACAGCATGTATTGAAGAAAAGTACTAAATGTTCTGGACATTCACATTGTGTTGTGTGATGTGTTTTGATCCTCCTTGATCCTCCTTGTGTTGGATGCATAGATCTAAGCAAGGAGACTTTACTGCCATACAATGACATTTCTTTGAATATGATGGTTGAAAATGTCAGACAACATATATGTGTGTGACAGAATGAGCTGTGTATACATCTTGTTTGGGTCATTTGAGGATCTTGTAGGCAATGTGTATTGTGCCACAGATCTTTCACCTATATCTGGTCTTGCCAAACTGTTAGTTGGGAGGCATATCATGACTCACAGTGCCCTTCAGGTTGCAACACAAGCCACAAGCCACATTGATGATGGCCACATGATGTACTGTCATGCATGGAAGTGATGAAAATGTGAGTGTCATGTAGGTTCAGCCTGCAGATACCAGGGGCTGTCAAATGTGTCTTCCACTATGTGACATACCCCAGGCTGTGGGAGAGCATCTGTGGCTATGCAACTGTGGCACTGTGCCCACTCCCTATGGACCTGCAGTTCATGTCAGGTGGCCAATATGAGGCTGTAGTGGCAAAACTCGCCCTGAATGCCTCAGTCCATTGACTATATTAGGAAGGGGTACTGATATAAATCTCTGAACTAGTCCATATGTGCAGTTTGCATGATTGTCAATGTGTGTCTTTGACTCATGATAGGCCACTTACTCCCATAGCTCTGTTGTCACCTTCGCATAAGTGATATTTGCCCAGTACAAGCATATTGCACAATTGACAAACCCACAGTGTAGATAGTGTGTAGATTTGAGGGAGGCCATGACACGAGTAGCTTGGTCACATCACAGAAATTGAACCAAACATACCATTGTATGTTGGATGCCATCTCCTTAGGTTTGGCATATATTTTCAAAAGTGTGTTTTGTGGTATAGGTACATACCACAAAAACCCACTCTGAAGTGGTGTGAGTCTGCATTTGGTAGGCCACATGTCCACACATGCATAGGGTAGAGACTTTCCATGCCCACCATGCCAGCCCTTTCATTGTCACTCAAGTCCTAGGGTGAATGTGTTGGTCTAGTCAGACCCAAGGAGTTTACCCTTCAGAAACCACAACAGTGTGTAGTGTTTCATGGTGGCTCGCATCACAGAACATGTTGCTTACGTCTAGGCTAACTGATGTCAGTAGGCTTGCTTAGTCACTGTAGGCCATAAGCAGGGTAGTGGGTTAGTCTGCAGATAACTCCAAAAGTGTGTAGTTATGTCCCTATACTTCTCAGCATATGTGCTTTAAAGTTGTGGTGTGTTGACAAGCTGCACAATTTGTGCTTGGTATTTCTGACATGTGTGACACAACCATTTGTGCAAAAACCTGTGTTTGTAATCTTTTCATTTGTCTCTTGCATCCATACAGGTCAACACCCATCGGAAGAAGCGGATTTGGAGAGCCATCACCTGGAAGGTGCAGACCCTGGGGGTCCATAGCCGGTGGGGCACTCACTGTCAGAAGAGGTGGGAGGACCTGAGATGCTGGGCCTGGAAGATCGCTGAGTTCCAGCTGGAGCTGTCCTCCCAACGGGGGCAGAGCACATATCGGAGCCTAAACCCCCTAATGGCCTACATTGTGACAGTGGCATACCTGGAGCTTGATGGGAGTTTGAAGGGAGAACAGCAGCCACAAGTGGTTGAGTTTAGGCCACATTCCTGTCTGTCACATTGCCAAGTTGATGTGTTAGATTTGGCCATCTCCCCCTGTAGACTAGGAATGATCCATGACACACAAGATGAGTAACTGTTTGTGTAGGTAGGGAAGTTGGTGCATGCTGATGTACCTTGCCTATTAGTCCAGGGACCTATGACACAACCAAGTACCATCCACAAACAATTTGCTCTCCAGGGCCAACACATGGCTGTGTACAGTGATCAATCAAGTAATGTTAGTTATTGTTGTAGGTATAATTTGTACACAACAGTTCAGTAGTCGGACAGCCCACACAAAATGAAGTGATGGATCACTGACCTCAGCCATGTGTCTGCTTAAGTTAGTAAATTGGCATCTGCCCCCCATAGGCCACTTGCCTTCAGTGTGTCATGAGTGCTGGTGCCTCACTACTATATGTCATGTGAAGGCGGACATCATACATGTGACAGAGCATACATTGTTCTTTGGGTGCAGCTACAGACCAATATTTTCCATTGGTAAGTGGGGAATGTCCATTGACATGATTTGTGTGACATCACTGTTGCCAACATTCCTGGTGCCTACATGTTAGCATGTGTTCCTTTCACTTTTGACAAATTATTTCCACTGCTGTTTAATGCATGGTCTATCTGTCTTTGCTGGATGATTTTTGTAGTCACTCACATATGTGTGCATGCCAACATGTGTTTGGAATTGGACATATGTCATTGGGCTACATTTCATGTGATGCCACAAACAGGAGTGTGTCACCATGGCTCATACACACCGTCACTGATCATTGCATGTCATTTGCCATGTACAACTGCAGTAGCAATGAAGGACATTAAAGGTAGGACTACAGTTTTTAGCCACAATGGGTATTTCTATGTCATTGATGTGGCATCATGTAGCAAAGTGCTTTGCACACGTGAAATGGGGATGGTTATTTACCTGACTGTTGACATGCATAATGAAGTGACTTTCAGTAATGTGGGAATCATATGTGGTTGTCGACAACCATTCATCCACGGAAATCTGGGTTTACAGGACCACAATGGAGACAGTGACCTAACGTCCCATTGGGCAACATGTTAAGGGCCTTCGACAAGTACTTGATAATCCCTGAGCCTCTCCAACATTCAAAGGACTATTGGCTTCTACTGATGCAATCAGAGTATGTCATTATCAGAGGTGCCATTCAATAGAGGTGATTATCCTGGGGCTAGCTGATTCACTGTGTTGTGGATTTTGGAGACACATCTCCCTAAAACTTTGCAAAAGTTATCTACAGTGTACATTCCTATACTAGAGATGTAGTATATCTGAGCAACATTATTACACGCTCCATGACTCCACTAGAACAATTTACACAAGGTAAAGTGAGCATTGGTGATTTGTTTGCAGTGTGACATAGGTATTTCCATGTTAACTTCTTCAGGCTACTGGACATCTGTCAGCAACATTCCAGGATTTTCGACCATCAATTCTTATTATTGTGGGATTGTTTATGTGACAAAAAGATGTTTGCATGACCTTGTGTGGGATCTCTGGTAATGAACTTGGCATTGCCCTACTATTGTATGACAACAGGTAGCTGAGGTATGCTACATGAGGCAAACCATTGAAGGTGATGAGGTCTCCTACTTGTTCAATGGTTGCTGTGGTGCACAACTTCACCCATGCAATTGGAGTTTTCTGAGATTCATATTTTCCTGTGGGCAACTGTTGACAGTTCATGTGGCATGCATACATACGGTGTGGTAAATGTAGGAGCCACTTTGATGGAGTTTGTTGCTGTGACCTACTTTACATCATGGCAATGTTTGCTAATCACAGCATTGTTCAAGTGTGATTAGGGGCATGTAGTGGCTCACTTTCTCTTTATATTTGCAGCATCATCTCAGGCAAGCAAAGGAGACAGAGCGGAACCAAGTGGGGAAGCTTCTAGCCATGGTACCTCCTGTCATGACACTGCCGACAAGGAGAGACCCAGTGGCCCAGATGGTGAGGGGAGTCCCACGGAGGACACAGGATCGACCTCACCTCTGATTCTACTTCCAGTGGCCACTCCCTAGTGGTGGTGTACCCATCAGGACTTGTACCACCCTTGTCTGCCTCCCCTAGTTCTTTTGCCATCTTCCTGGTTGTTCCCCACCCAGTTGCCCATGCCCACTCACCCAAGAGGTAGGCATCTGCTTCACCCCAGCCACCTCACCCCCACCCCTGTTAGCTATGCTGCCCTGAGTTAGGAGGCTTTTTACCTCCTGAAGAGTATTCTTTTGGGGCAGACTGCTACTGTGAATGCCATGCAGGGTTTGGTTCGCCAACATCAGCAGACAAATGTGTACCTGGAAGGCATCCATAGCGACATGTCTGGCCTACAGAGATCTTTTCAGGCTCTAGCATCCTCACTGATGGCAGCCGCCCCCCCCCACAGTCCCCCAACACCTCCCTCTTTCCAATCCAAATTCCCTATTCCCCTACCTTTCCCAAGCACACAGACACATCTGCACACAGCCACCTCAAAACACACAAACAGCACACATAGACACAGGCACCACAAGATACACCGGCACACAAGCACTCAGCAGTCATTTACAGACACCACAACAGCCACCATTTCCTCAGACATCCACACCAGCCCACACACCACAACCACCATACCGACAGATACCACCACAGCACCCAGTGACACATCCACCACACCTACCATACACCCAGACAACACCTCACAACCCACACACATCAGATACATACCTCCAGACAAATACCCCAACACACACTGACACATCCACCACATCCACCATACCCACAGAGACCACCCCAACACACACAGACACATCCACCACATCTACCATACCCCAAGACACCACCCCAACAGCCACATACACATCCACCACGCCCACATCCCCCAGCACTCCACCTCACAGCCCCCAAGACACAGAAACACCCACACTCACAAACGTAACAGATACCACCCAAACCCAAGCATACCTCACACATGTATACACCAAAAGGCATCAACAACCACAGGCAAGACCACCACTCCCTCAGTCTCCAAACCCCCATTCCCATCTGATGACCCTACCCAATTTCCCAAAGAAAAGTTCCTTTTTGACTTTGCCCTTTTCCCTGTTACCTCCATCCTCCCTCCCAAACCCAAGACGCCCCCACCCACATCCCAAGCCATTCCTCTCACATCCAAGTCCTCCCCTGTCATACCTGCCCCCCTATAAGCACCCGTACTTCTCCAAAGAAGACCACCCCTCCAAAGAAATAGTCTACCACCCAAAACCCAAACCCAAGCCCACCCATGATCCTGGAGATAAATGAATGCCCACTTGATGCCCCTTCCTGTGGGGGTTCCCTGGCAATGATTGGAGTCAAGCTTTGGCACAGTTATGTACATGGCCAAGTATTTTAACTGGCCAATTTCCTTTGGTCTTTAGCATTTGCTGTTAATAAACACAAGTTGTTGGGTACACATGTGTCCTACTATTACTTTTCTACCTTTTTGTTGTTCCTGAGTAATTTGTGTTTTATGCCTTTGTTGTGTGTGTTTCACCCTGATTGTTGATTCATATTCTGTTGTTGACAAAACCTGACTTTGTAGGCAGTGCTGGTGTCACCCCGGACAAGGCTAGATGTTTACTGTATGGATATGTGTTTGTTAATCCAATTGGGGTGTCATTGTATTGTGTTATGTTTGATATGGTAATAATTTCCTCTTGGGTTGATCAATGTCAGCATGTGTAGTGTTGGTATTGTCCTCCTGACATTGATTGGACATTCGTCTTGTGTGCAAGCTAGAGTTTTGTGTGTCGACACATGCAGGGGGTTCAATTGTGCTATCTTACTTTACATTTGACTGACCATGTGTCCAATTTGATGTGTGACGTTCCAGCTACTTCGTCTACATGTATGGTTCATGCAATTGCTGGTGCATTTACTTCCTTGACTTGCAATCACACATTTGGCAGATAGGCATGTCACATGGCTCTACTATTGTTGTCCCTGAGATACATGAAGGGTCAGTTCCTGTGCAAATGGTGTTTTGGGGCATGTGCAAAGTAAAAAGATTCCCAGGGCAGCATCCTTCCAGGAGCACTCCTGATACACCCATCCCTATTGTGCAGGTATTGTTTGTATTGTGAGCTTTGGATATTTGTCGCACAAAATATTGTACATCCCATTGTGTTGCAATGTGGGTGATATGTGTGGGTCCATTACAGGGAGGTTTCATGGGAGGGGTATTTGGTTAAGAGACACATCATTTCATATGTGTCTTCAATCTGATGACAGTGCATGGCATTTGAGCGACGTGAGGGTGTCAGTCAAATTACATATGATGTTACTGTGGTGTTGCTGATGTGTGACACAATGTCCTGTACACTTCACTATCCCTGTGACTAAGATGTGCAGACGTGTGTTTTGGTGGAGTGTGATGGTGCAGTGTCAGTGACCTGCCTGAAGGGGGCGTTTTATGGCTGTGAATGTGTCATTTGTTGTGAATGACTCTGACTCTGGATGCAATGACAAGTGTACTTGGTCCACGTAGCGTGACCCCCATATCATATGGATGATGACACGATGATCTGTTGTTGAGCTTAATGACACAGGTAGGTGTGTGTTCTTAGCGTGGGTTGTGTCCATGGCGGTGTGAATTTTGGGCTCTATCAGTGAGCAGCAGCTGCGTCAGGATGTGTGTTATTGGCTCCATGGCAGCACAGGATGTGTGACGATGCCTGCAGATGAGTTCCTTCCTTTATACTCTCTGTTTCTGCCTGCTGGAACATAGTTATTGGACCACCACGGTCACATTGACAGAAGGCAAAATCATAATGTGTCTGCCGGAAACACTGGCTCTGACCGCCTAATTGGCCTGTCTCGCCACTGTGGCGGTCTGTTCTGCCTGACGGTGCTGGTGGGGCAGCGATAGTCTTTCATCTATGGAACTGCATGCATCATAATATGGTGGTTTGACAGCCAAGCCGATGGCCGTCAGACAGCCGCCATCGCTATGGCGGTCTATGGACAGGCAAACTTATAATGAGGCCTTAAGACTGAAACTGTTTAGACAGTCAGATATCAGACTTGTATTACAGATTATCGAAAATTACAATATTGAGTGACTGCAATATTGTGTCAAAATATCATGTTTACCTACATTGTTTGTAAACTACAAACATCTTATTGTCAAAAATATACTGTTACCTTATTTTTGTATCACAAAAAATACAGTAAGTATATAATTTTTTAATATATCTTTGATTATAAATAATGTATTTACAATATTAAATTAGTCAAAAATAATATAATTAAGAATAAATAGCTTTAAAACATAATATTAAAATGTACATACCTATTATATATGTTTGTGTGTGTATGTGTATGTATATATATATATATATAAATATACATACATATATATATATATATATATATATATATATATATATACACACACACAAAATGAGGCAACTTTTCACATACATTACATTTCAACTATTAACAGTAATGTTAAAGTACAAATTAGCAAATATGCATATAACCATTTGTATATTACAATTACAATATAAAAATTGTTTCAAATCATACTGCAGAAAAATATCTATAGAAGTAAATATTTAAACAATTATAAACATTTAATAAATTAATATTATTTCTAGTAACTAAAACATTAAACAATCTGTTAACAAAAAAAAATCACAATCAATTAGATAAATACAACTAATATAAAAAAATGAAATTTAGAAAAGTAGCTGTTTTTAAGTAATACAAACAAAAATAGGAAACTATTTAAAAAAAAGAATTAAGAATAAACAAAAGTAGTAAAAATAAATAAATAATGTAACTCCAATTTAAACAAAAGTAGAACAAGTGTTACACTTTTGAAGGATTAGTTATTATTGGCACTTCAGAACTGAAATCAGGGAAAATGTTGGACTTTAGAAGGGTCAGATCTACTATTCCCACTTTAATCTAACAGCAGGAGTGAAAGTGTTGGACTTTAGAGAAGTTAAATTTACTATTTCCACGTCAGTCCAACCAGTTAAGAAAGTGTTGGACCTTCGAGGGGTTAGATATCTTATTTTCACTCCAATCAAAGCAATATGGGGAAAGCTCTGGACTTTGGAGTGGTTAGATTTACTATTCTCGAAATTGTTGGACTTTGGAGGTGATACATTTGCTATTCCCACTCCAATCTAAGCAACAGTAGGTAAGGTGCTGGATTTCGGAGTCGTTAAGTTTGCTATTCCTACTTTAATCTAAGCAATAGTAAGGAAAGTGTTGGATTTCAAGGAGGTTAGATTTACTATTGCCTCTTCAATATAAGAAATCATAGGGAAGGTGTTGGACTTGAGAGTGGTTAAATTTCCTAGACACATTCCAGTATAGGCAACAGTAGACAAAGGCCCTCATTACAACCCTGGCTGTCGGTGATAAAGCGGCAGTAATACCGCCAACAGGCTGGTGGAATAAAATGGAATTGCGTCCATGGCGGAAACCGCCAACACAGACAGCCACTTTAACACTCCGACCGCCACGGCGGTAGAAACCAACACTGCAGCGTTAACCGCCAACAGACAGGGGGAAGTCATTGTACCGTCCACACTATTACAAGGCACCAATCCGCCAGCTTTTCCGGGGTGGTACCAACGGCATCAAAAGCACGGTGGAAACATTACACAGAAGGGAAACCACTCACCTCTCGACACCCAACTAATAACCATGACATCAAGGAGCCTGGGTTACAGGTCCTGCCGATGCTGGTCTACCTCCTCATCTACCAGGAACATGAAAGAAGGCGGTGACAGTGAGTACTGCACCTAGCACACCGGTGAGGGGAGGAGGGAAAAGAGAGTGACACACGCACACAACACCCGCACCCCCCACCCACAACAACACACACATATCCAATCACATCACAGATACACCCCGTCGCCCCCTGGAAGAACACAAGGACCAAATGAAATTAGTTTAACAAGCGTAATATTCGAACAATCAGATAGCATTAGTATATACAAATATTAACAGCAAGTATGCAAGTCCGTACACTGTCCCATTAAATGTCCGTGGACCATTGGCCCCAAAAAGCATGGGCGAAGCCCACACATGACACCTGCCTCAAAACAGAGATAACACTGCAGGGGCATCAGGTCGAAAAAAAAACAGGCACCTAAGGGGAAGGGGAGTGTGGGCACCTCAGCCGGAGGATGGGACGAGGCCACTGCTCCTCGAGGGGGCTCCATGCCCACTGCTTGGTCTTGGGGAGTGCAAAGCCACAGTCTCTCTAGTCGGTCGTTGCGGCGGTGTTCACCGCGGTACAGGTTGCTGGCCTGTCTTGAGAAATGGGGGTCACCAATCCCTCACCCGGAGGCTCCGTGCCCTGCGGTGACTTTGCTTTGCTCTTGTGTCTTGTGTCCCTTCCCCACCTTGGAAGTAGCTTCTGGGACTTTGGCACTGTCCTCTTTGGTTCTGGATGAGGCCTTGCTGGGTGGGTGGTGGGGCTTTTCTCTTCTGCATGCTGGCCCCTTCTTTACCTTGGCAGGTGAAGGAATAGGGTGGTCCTTGGCTTCAGTAGGTGTCACACTGGCAGCCCTGATGGGTGCCCCCATCGATCCTCCCAGACTTTAAGGGACGACGATTTGGTGGCTGAGGTGCTGGTCTGGGCTCTAAACCACCTGGCCCTAGGGGAAGGACGGGGGGAGGTGTAGGGAAGAAGACAATGGTAGCCAGGAAAAGATTTTTAGACACCCTAGGAAGGGAAGATGGAGGGGGCTTGGGAATGGAGGAAGAGGTAGTGGTTGTAGGAGTTGTACGTCTGCTGAGTTTGAGTGAAGGTGCATGGGTTGGAGACTGTTGTGAGGTGGATGGCTGTTGAGTGGGTGTGTGCCGGCGTTTGTGTACTTGGGAGGAGGGCTCACAGACACACTGGGAGAGGACACAGGGGACGTGTGAATGGTAGTGGGAGTGGTGACTGCACGTGAGCGGTGTGTAGTGACGGGCATTCTGGTGATGGAGGTAGTGGCTGAGGATGTAGTGCATGCAGGTGTGAGTGGAGACGAGACTGGGAGGGAGGTGGAGGACGTGGAGGAGGGGGACACAGTGGAGGCAGTGGATGTTGGTGTGTCTGTATGGGTATGGTGCTTGTGTGAGTGCCTGTGGGATGTGTGGTGCTTATGTTTGCCTGAGCCACTTTTGTGTGTTGATGTGTGTGCATGCTGGTCTGATGGTGTGCTTGGGATAGGCTACAGTAGAGGGGATTGGGTCTGGGTAGTGGATGTTTGAGAGGGGAGGCTGGACACAGGGACAATGGCTGCCATCAGTGCTCTTGGATGCTGTCCCACTGCGTTGACCCTGTCGACAATTCTCTGCCATAGCTCCATCTTCCTTGCAATGGACGTCTGCTGCACCTGTGATCCTAATAGCTGTGGCTCTACCCAGATGATTTCCTCCACCATGACCCTGAGCTCCTCCTCAGAAAACCTGGGGTGTCTTTGAGGTGACATGATGTGGTGTGGGTGATGTGTGAGGTGATGGTTGATGTGATGTGTGGGGCGATGTGTTGCCGTGTGTTCTTTGAGGTGTGTGGATGGTGTATGAGTGATGGTGTTGTGTGCCTCTGGATGCTGTTGTTGTCGTAGCTTTTCTGTCTCTCTGCTTCTTCCAAAAATGTTGTAAGGGGTTGTGGGTAATGTGGGTGTGTGTTTTATAGTGGTGTGAGTGTGTGGTGTGTGTATGTGTATCAGGTGTGTGTATTTTGAATTGTCCAATGTGGTTGTGTTTTGTAAATGTGTGTGTATTTTGAGCACAGCAGTGTGTACCGCCAATGGATTACCGCAGTTGAAAGACTGCTGCGTTGATTCATGGGTCATGATAGTGTGGGCGTTTTCCTGTTGGCGTTACAGTGTGGGTTTTTGTACCATCAGTTTATCACTAACCTTTGGTGTGGCGGACTTGTGTGGGTGTCTGTCTTTTGGAGGATTTCTAAGTGTGGGTCATAATACTCGTAGCGGATTTCCGCCGCGGACACGGTATGTTGGCGGCCGTCAGCACGGCGGTCAGCAGACTTTACCGCCAGGGTTGTAATGAGGTCCAAAGTGTTGGATGTTGGAGAGGTTAGATTTGCTATTGCGCCTCCAACATAAACAAAATCATAGAAAGTGGTGGACTTTGGAAGGATTACATATAGAATTCAAACTAGCAACATAACATTTATAAAACATATTCAAAATAAGAAATATATACTGCATAAATAAAACAGAATAATACAACAAAAATAATCAAATACATTAGAAAAATAAACACCTTTCAATAAAATTCACTTCAGTACATATTACCTAAAAATATCAAATTAAAATTTAAATAAAACAATAATAAAATTAAAATACTACTTAATCCCTTAGCTGCTGTCCCCTCCCCCCCCTTGCTGAGCCCTTTTTTGGCTATTTGGGGTAGTTCGCACTTAGGCTTTCATAATGTTTTGTCCACATAAGCTATCCAAGCCAAATTTGTGTCCTTTTTTTCCAACATCCTAGGGATTCTAAAGATACCCAGAGCGTGTGGGTTACCCTGGAGGAGACCAAGAAATTAGCCAAAATACAGCTAAAACTTTGTTTTTTTTCAGAAAAATTGGGAAAAAGGGCTGCAGAAGAAAGCATGTGTTTTTTCCCTGAAAATGGCATCAACAAGGGGTTTGCGGTGCTAAAATCACCATTTTCCCAGCTTTCAGGAACAGGCAGACTTGAATCAGAAAACCACATTTTTCAACACAATTTTGGCATTTTACTGGGACATACCCCATTTCTACTATTTGTTGTGCTTTTAGGCTCCTTCCAGTTACTTACAGAAATGGATGTGAAACCAATGCTGGATCCAGGATAGCTAAACATTTCTGAAAAGTAGATAAATTCTAAATTTGGGGGTCATTTGTGTAGATCCTACAAGGTTTTCCTACAGAAAATAACAGCTGAAATAAATAAAATATTGAAATTGAGGTAAAAAAAACAACCATTTTTCTCCACGTTTTACTCTGTAACTTTTTCCTACGATGTCATATTTTCTAAAGTAATATACTGTTATTTCTGCTGGGCTCTTCTGATTACGGGGATATATAGGGCTTGTAGGTTCATCAAGAACCATAAGTACCCAGATCCAATAAAGGAGCTGCAACTTGTAATCAGTTTTCATTGTATACCGGGTGTCCAGCAATTTATTTGGTGAAATATAATCAGTGAAAAATAGGTATCAAGGAAACCTTTGTATTTACAAAATGGGCACCAGATAAGGTGTTGTGAAGCAGTAGTTATTTGCACATCTCTGAATTCATTCTGGGGTGCCCATACTAGCATGTGAATTACAGGGCATTTTTCAAATAGACATCTTTTTTACACACTGTCTTAAATTTGGAAGGAAAAAGTGTAGAGAAAGACAAGGGGTAATAACATTTTCTACTATTCTGTATTCCCCAAAGTCTTACGATAAAAATGGTACCTCACTTGCGTGGATAGGCCTAATGCCCGTGACAGGAAACACAACATGGACACATCACATTTTTACATTGAAATCTAATGTGTTTTTTGGAAAGTGCCTAGCTGTGGATTTTAACCTCTAGCTCAGCTGGCACCTAGAGAAACCTACCAAACCTGTGCATGTTTGAAAACTAGACACCTGGCGTAATCTAGGATGAGGTGACTGGTGGGCTCTCAGCAGATTCTGTTACCCAGAATCCTTTCTAAACCTCAAAATTTGGCAAACAAAACAATTTTACCTCAGATTTCGGCCTGCAAAGTTCTGGAATCTTAGAGGAGCTGCAAACTTCCTTTCAGCCAGCCTTCCTCCAAGTCTCCCGATAAAAATGGTACCCCACCAGTGTGGGGAGACCTAGTGCCTGCGACAGGAAATGCCCCAAAACACAACATGGACACATCACATTTTCCCAAAGAAAACTAACCTGTTTTTTGTAAAGTACCTAGCTGTGGTCTTTGGCCTCTAGCTCAGCCGGCACCTAAGGAAATTTAGCAAACCTATTTCGTTTTTTTTAAACTAGACATCAAGAGAAAATCAAAATGGGGTGACTTGTGGGGCTCTCACCGGGTTCTGTTACCCAGAATCCTTTGCAAACCTCAAAATTTGGCCAAAAAAAACACTTTTTCCTCACATTTTGGTGATGGAAAGTTCTGGAATATGAGAGGAGCCACAAATTTCCATCCACCCAGAATTATTTTTTTAAAATAGTTTTTATTAACATTTTATTGGTGTACATAATCAATTCCGTTCATTGTATACACTTACATTTATTCATGAAATTATACAAGCTGCAACAGTTTCCAATGTTGGTCTCTAACATATTATTCGTTGGCTTTCCATTCGGATCTGATGCTCAGACTTGTCTCTGTGTGCGATTTGTGTATTGATTGCGCTAGTTCCTGTGTCGTGCATTTTGTTATCGTTCTCTTGTTCCTATACCAATCCTACGCTTTAAAACTAAAACAACTATCAACATGTGGTATATCGCAGAAGGGGAAGGTACTGACTACTGATTGTAGGGGTGTGGGCCCAAGGGCTCCCCACCGGGCGGGGTGCCACGTCCAGTCGCCACCTCTGTGATTTCCCTATTGGGTGGCGATGTCACCAGGTGGGACTGGGGTACTCCCTCCGCCTATAGTCCCTTATAATATCCATATCCGCTGGTGCTCTCCAGGTCTGCCCACGTTCTTCTCTTTTTCTTTCACTAATCACCCATTTGAGTTGGGACAGTCCAGGGAGTCACCCTTAGTATTAAGGTTCAGTGTGTTTCTCCTGTTCCGGTTCCTCTCTCTTCTTGTTCTGTGTTGCCCCCTGACCCTCCTGTTGATGTTCCTGCTTCCCATTCCCTACTCTCCCACTTGGTCAATGCCTCCTCCCAAGTAGGAGCGAGGGGTGTCAGGCACACTCCCCAAGCTTCCTCGCTTTGTAGTACCTGCAGTTCAGCCCTTGCCCACTTTGACAGGTCCCGTCTCCAGTCCTCCATGAGGGGGGTCCTTGGTGACTTCCATATCTCTACCTAGTGTCTTTTCACATCTTTCCCTCAGTGTCTGCAGTGGGTCAAGTGTGTCGTCACTTTGGGCCTTATACAGCCCAGACACCTGGTGCTGATCTATTCCGGAGGTTAGCAGGAGATGCAGGACCCAGTGTATGGTAGGTTCCGCATTAACCGTGCCCCAATGTACCTTTATGTGATGTAACAGGTAATGATGTAGTAAAAAGTGCCCCGCTGGTATTCCCTTTTGATCAGTCATTTCTGTGAAAGACCTCAGTACCCCATCACGGAAGAGGTCCACTATATTCTCTACCCCAGCTTTGGTCCAGACTCCCAGCCCCAAACCCAGTAGGGTGCCCTCCTTGGTACCCTGTGTTATCACTGATAAAGGCAGTGCTGCAGAGTAAGGGCGTCCAGTTCCCACGCGTTGCAAGCATCTCTTCCAGCATGACAGGGCTACCTTCGTCATAATACTCCCTTCCTGGGCTTCCACTCGTCGGCCTATCCACTCTGTATCTGTTGCGCCGTTTTCCGTGTACCTGTCTAGGCTACCCTCCCCAGAGCACCATCTGGAGATCCACTGTAGCTGACATGCCTGATAATAAAGTTCACAATCCGGGACTCCTAATCCCCCACCACTAGTCGGTCTACACATAATCGTAAGTGCCGTGCGTCTGCGACCACCATCCCAAATGAGGGCCCTTAGGAGGCTGTTCAGCTCCCTCCACCACGACAAGGGGAGTAATACCGGTAAGTTGGTAAAGTAATAAAGGAGGCATGGAAGCATTTCTCTCCCTACGTTACCTTCAGGTAGGTCCCTGAGATCGTGGAACACCTGTATGCCCAAATATTTGAAGGTGTGTGGTGCCCATACCATATCCTCCGGGCAGGATGCAGGGCGCGGGCTTCCTGCTGTCAAGGGAAATACAAAGGTCTTGCCCCTATTAAGGCGCAGGACGGACAAGCCTCCAAAGTGGTCCAGGTTATCAAGTGCCCACGGTAGTCCCGAATCGCCCTCCCTTAGATACATCAGGATGTCATTAGCATAGAGGGAGATAATATGTTCATCCTCTGCCCACTCCACTCCCCTGCCCCTGCCCTCCGTCCTTAGTCGGGCCGCCAGAGGCTCAATCGCTAAAGCAAATAACAATGGGGATAATGGGCACCCCTGCATGGTGCCCCTGTATATAGAATAAGTTTCCGACACCGTCCTGCCTGTCCTTACTCTTGCCAGTGGAACCATCCACCCAGAATTCTCCTGATAAAAATGGTACCTCACTTGTGTGGTTAGGCCTAGTGACCTGGACACATCAAATATTTACATTAAAAACTGAAGTGGTTTTTTGCAAAGTGCCTAGTTGTGGATTTTGGCCTCTAGCTCAGCCGCCACCTAGGGAAACCTAGCAAACCTATATATTTTTGGAAACTATACACCTTGGGGAATTCAGAATGGGGTGACTTGTGGGGCTCTCACCAGGTTCTGTTACCCAAAATCCTTTGCAAACCTCAATATTTGGCAAAAAAAAAGACTTTTTCCTAACATTTCGGTGATAGAAAGGTATGGAATCTGAGAGGAGCCAGACATTTCCTTCCACCCAGCATTCCCCCCAAGTCTCCTGATAAAAAATGGTACCTCACTTGTGTGGGTAGACCTAGTGCCCGCGACAGGAATAGATCACACAATGGTCCATGTTGGTCCTTACATGTGGACAACTGTTAACCCTGGGGTGATTCATTCCTGATGGAGGCACTAGGTACAGGCACTAAAGTGGGGTAGCGTTTTTATCAGGACAGGTGGGGAAACACTGGGTGGTAGGAATTTTGTGGATCCAAGCATATTCCTGTAGTTTGTGTGACAGAAATGCAAGAAATGTTTTAGTTTTTATTCAACATTTCACCTTTGCAGGGTATTCTGGGTAAGAAAACTTTGGGGAATCCACACAGGTCACCCCTCTGTGGACTCCCCTGGATGTCTAGTTTCCAAAAATCTCTGGGTTTGGTAGGTTTCCCTATATGGCCGCTGAGCCCAAGACCAAAACACGCAGGTGCCTGCCTTACAAAACCAGGTTTTGTGATAAATAATTTTGATGTCTCCACAATACGATTTAGCGGTGGAATTTGGGGCTGAACTAAATTGGGGAGCTCCCAAGAGAGCACTCTCTCTGTGGTTTCCACGGCATGCACCTGCTCTCTGGGTTGGGCTTACCCGCTTTTGTCCCGCTGCACAGACTGTGCTTGCGACGGGACAGCAGGACTGTCCTCATCACCTCCCTCATAATTAATGGAAGAGGAGTTGTCGAATGGGATTCCTCCAACTGAAAAATCACTCTCAGAGTCTGCGCCATTGTCCTTTCTCTCAGATGCTGTCTCAGTATCTGCTGTCTCAGTTTCTGATCCTTTATCAGTGCTGTCCTCTATAACCCGAGTGAGGGCTTGAGCAGCGTTTATCGAACAAGATGCCATCTCTGCTACTGGCAAAACTGTTGCTCTAAAACACTAGCCTATGTAGACAGTCACAAAATTGCTGGTGGGTGTGTGTGTGTGATAAGTGCAACAGTAGAGGTCACCTTACCTTTGCTTCTTCCCTCTATCAGCATGTTCTTTGAAGACACTCAAAAAAAGGACAGTATTACTTCACCTTGTCACGTACCAATCATAACAGTCTTTAGCGTCTCTAGTGCCAAGTCCAACAATCATTATTGGTGCTCCCACTTCCATTACCTCCTCCTCTGATTCTCTCACTACCACCCAGCAAAAGTGCCCTTCATCTCTCCATAGCCACCCCGCACATACATTTCATTTGTATTATAGCGCAGGTAATGGCTGGCTTTTCTAATCTACTCAGCTATTTACATAAAATACACATTTGATTTTTGCAGTCGGCATATAAACCTTCTGAGCTACTTTATGGCATCAAATCTGCCACTAGACTAAAGTCAGATCCTTTTGTAGCAGAAATATAATCACAAGACTTACTTCAAGTTTTTATTGCTGCCTAAAAGCTACAGTTGAAACGCGCCAGTTGAAGTATGTGCATTGCTTTGAAGATGCAAGCTGCAACTGCAAGAGAACTGGTGGCGAATATATATATGTATATATATATATATATATATATATATATATATATATATTTATTTATATATAGAGAGAGATCACTTTTATATGTGGGTGTGGTTTTCCTGGGGGCCGATTGCAGCCCCCAGGGAAACCGCACAGGTGTTGACAAAAGTGATATATATATATATATATAGATATATACAGATATCTATATATACATATCTATATATAGATATAGATAGATAGATATATCTATCTATATAGATAGATATATCTACATAGATATGTTGCTGTATAGATCTCTATATCTATATATATATATATATATATATATATATATATATATATATATAATTTTTAATAGATGTATGGTTTCATTGGGGGCCGTAGTATTTTAAAAAATGATTGACCCCACAAGGGGTCGCCCTGCTCACGGGTGACTCCCTGTCAATTTCTTAAAAAAAATAAATACATTAAACCCCCGGGTGGCAAAAAATGCCCCTGGACAGGGGGGCAGCCCATTTTTCAAGGGGGCCAACTCCCCCCAAGTGAAATCACAGGTGTCTAGTGGGGGTTTCCTGGCCCTCGATCGCAGGCTACGAAACCCATTCGGGAAGGCCTTGTTTGAAAGGGGAGAGTCTCCCCTTTCAAACAAGGCCCTCCCGAATGTCAGGAAGGCTGTTTGAGGCTGTTTTCTCCAGTGGAGAAAACAGATAGTGACGTCAACACGGGGCAGGTGGAGACACAGAAGATGTTTTTTAATAAAAAAAAATCGTCGGGTGCAACACAGCCGAGGATTTTTTAACCCCCTCCCTGGTGCCCGCCACTGGTCGTGACTCGCACCAGGGAGGTAGTGCAGGCGTTGGCCACTGGCCAACACCTGCACTGAAGCAGTTGATGCAAATACAATTGAAAATAATAATAAATATAAAATATATTTTACAAACTGTCTTATTAAATATGCATATTAGTCAACTAATTGCTATAAAAAAAACTAATGTGCACAACAAATAATCAATTAATCATTTTACATATCTAATCTCAAATTAAATATTTCTCTACACTATTACCCTGTAAACCCAACAACACACTACTAGGATATACATTTATAAATAAATTACACAGTTGAAATTACAAACTATAGTATATATTTTAGATCAATAACACTAATGATGCTGACAATTAAAATTAACATATTAACTAATGTATACTAAATGGATTAAAACATGATATTTATTACGACTATACTGAAGTAAACAACATTAAATAAATTGATAATCTTAAAAATGATATTATTATTATTTGATGCTGGACCGTACGAATCATTAGTGCATCAGGTACGGTGGCACTCATTAATCAGGGTGTGAGGCATCCAGTTATTGCTTTCTTTAGTAAATTCTTTGGCTGTGATAGAACATTTTCTATGTTTGCATTTGGGTCCAGATTACATTTGCCACTGAATGGCTGCAGGCTTTCTCAGTAAAGTCCTCGCTGCAGCATCTTTTGTATTTATTTTTGGAGAACTCACCAAGATCTTTCACTGTCTACAGTCAGCTCCTCCCACGATGAATGAAGCCTGACTCAGAATTTTAACTTCTAATGGCCTTCTGTCTGTTCTGTCTCCCTCCTCTTGAGTAACATGTGGCAAGACTTGCAGCAGGTCAATTGGAGAGGTAGGCTGTTGAGCAGAGTGTTGCAGCTTTCAACTTGTAATGCATATCAGCCAACATAAATTCACCCTCAGTAGGTCTTCAATCTCAACTTCAGTTCTTTCCTTCAGGCAGCATACTGAATCAAAGTTTATGATTCTGAAACATGTGCTATATCAAGATTCCTTTTGTGGGCATGGTCTCTAAGAAGACTACTTGTACAAGGTCAAAACCTTAGCCTTTGCCAATTATAACTAGACCTTTTTCATTGTTGTATATGTTTCCCCAAATGAATTTATTGATTTTTACCTTCAATTGTATTTTATATTAACTGTACATTTCTTTTTATTGTGATGATGATTTACTTTGTTCACAGTTTTATGGGGAAATTTCATTGTAATAAACTTAATAGAGGATGATGTTGACTAACATAATATTTACGTTTTTTTAAAGTAGTATTTTCTATTTTGATTTTTGATAACACATTAGTAGTTGTAATTAATATTGACAGAAAATGTACTATTCAGAGGCTTAATTTCCCACAACAACATTTTCCTTTGGCTAGCGAATATTGGGTTTGCAATTTTAAAACCCTGAAAATGTTTTTAAAACAGATTGGTCCTTTCAAATACTGCAGTTGATTTGTGGCTTCTAAATTGAGACATCAATTCAAAGATTCTTTTTGATTCTAAAAAAAAACCATTAACTAACAACAGCTGCTCTCATTAGGTTATGTCATATTTACTGACAGTACTTATTTTCTTTCGTCTAATCCCATCAGTTGCAGAGCACAGAAAGGACAATAAGTGATGCAAAAGACCACCAATGGGGTTGGATTTGTTTATTTATTAATTGTGGTTGTCACGAACATACCATTTCCAGAATATTACAAATCAAATAATGCACAAAGGGTTGGGTCAACAGACTAGTTAGATAGAGAGAAGTGTTGGGCTTCTGTGTTGAGCTTGTGTTGTATGTTTTGCTCTTCAGGCTTTTTTAACTTCTCAAAAAATAGTTTTACTATTGAAACAATAAAATGGCCAACAGCTAATTTGGAGTCTGGCTTTAGTGGTATTCTAAACTATATAACACCAAAATATTAAAAAATATCAATAATAATCAACAACACTGCTTACTATCGCTCTATGTATTCTGATAATGTTAACTTTATTTGAGTAGCGGTGTGTAAATTGTCAAATAGTGGCCCTTTACTTCATTCATTGATTTGCTACTTACCTCCTCTTTTTTGTATAGCAAATCAACTCGTTTTCCAAATACATCTACAGAAATTGTTTTTGTTTTAAAAAATGCTAACACTTTCATGTATGGTGGATTCAGTGTTTTCCTGAATCTATTCACAGAGAGCAGTACTGGCCAATAACTATTATATATACCCATTTAAAATATATAATTCGGAGAGGCAATGGTTTGTTTTAGGTGTTGTTTTAATTGTTGGTGCAAAATCTGCCCACCTAAACTCACAGGCTGAAAAAGGAGAACAAAATGACATTGAAATGCTCTACAACCCAAATAAAAAAAATAAAAGACATTAAAAATGGTGTGTAAAAGAAAGCAGTGGCATAACCTAAATTGATGGGGTCCCATGCATAATGGGAAGAGGGCCCCCTAAGTTTCCCATATTGCACAAATATTCATTGGCCTGGAAAGACCATTGAATGTCTCAAGATTAATAGTAGAGCTATAAGAAGTAATCTGAGATTGTTTAGATCTTGAACATATGAATCGATACCAAGAAAATAGATTATTTATTTGAGGAAAGAGATTGGTCTGAAAATATGAAATCAATCTTTCAAAAAGTGTCCCATTGCAGAAAAGTTTTAGGGTATAATTGGATTTTGAAGCTATTGAGACAATGCGTTCTTCAAGAATGCGGTAACACATTACTGAATTAGTAAAAATGCATTTGTAGAGTGAGTTTGAGAAACAAGCGAGCAAATGGGCAAAGAAACATGAGAAGAAAAATAAACAATTAGAGGAGGTTGAAGCAAATAGTAAGCCACCACCAGGTCCCCCAGATAAAGGAAAAACTCAAACTTTTCCATTAAGAGAAATACCACATGGAGGCAATGTCCATATACCTTGGAGTACAGCCAATCTTGTGTCTTTTACAAATAAGTTTTCTAAACTGAGAGAGAATGCTGTGCAGTGATTATGCGCAAGCTGACAGATTTGTAGAAAATTGCAAAGGTGCTGTTGACTGTTTGGAATATGTTCTTTAATATTGTAATGTCAGGTGATTTGTGGGATCAGTGTAAAATTGCTGTACAAAAGCCGCGTACAGAACCAACGAAAGATGTACGTTCTAATTCACCATCTTCTGTAGTAATGAATAAATAAAATGAAATGTTTAGCTTTTTGAAAGGCAAAGTTCCTGAAAAAGATATTGATTGGGTAAAAAACAAAGAACAACACAAGAGGCAGACAAATTGGTTTATAACTATTATGAGTGATTGTTGCAGGTGTTCAAACAACACTGTGGACAAGAACATACCAACAAGAGTGATAAGGGTTTTTTTGTGTCACAATTTGTTCTTAGATTAAGACCAGAGATCATTATGCATAAAAAACAGAGGGGGTCATTCTGACCCCGGCGGTCATGGACCGCCGGGGCCAGGGTTGGCGGGAGCACCGCCAACAGGCTGGCGGTGCCCCACAGGGCATTCTGACTGCGGCGGTTTGGCCGCGGTCAGATGCGGAAAACCGGCGGTCTCCCGCCGGTTTTCCGCTGCCCAAATGAATCCTCCATAGCGGCGCAGCGAGCTGCGCCGCCATTGAGGATTCTGACACCCCATACCGCCATCCTGTTCCTGGCGGTTCGGCCGCCAGGAACAGGATGGCGGTATGGGGTGTCGTGGGGCCCCTGGGGGCCCCTGCAGTGCCCATGCCAATGGCATGGGCACTGCAGGGGTCCCCGTAAGAGGGCCCCACTTTGTATTTCAGTGTCTGCTTTGCAGACACTGAAATACGCGACGGGTGCCACTGCACCCGTCGCACCTTCCCACTCCGCCGGCTCAATTCTGAGCCGGCGTCCTCGTGGGAAGGGTGTTTTGCACTGGGCTGGCGGGCGGCCTTTTGGCGGTCGCCCGCCAGCCCAGTGCAAAACCCAAAATACCCTCAGCAATCTTTCGACCGCGGAGCAGTATTTTGGAGGGGGGAACTCTGGCGGGCGGCCTCCGCCGCCCGCCAGGGTGAGAATCACCCCCAGAGTGTGTTACTATCAGTAAAACCGTTAGATGAGATCCTGAGATTAGCAAAATACTGTAGTGATGAACAGGAGATGAAGCAGAACAAACTTAAGGAAATCTTTACCCTTGTGCAGATAAAATTGGCACAGAAAGGATTTCAGAATCTGTAATTTGCAGGGAATTCTGGTGGAATGCAAGGTTTTGGGTTTCAAATTGGTATTCACATTGTTCTGGGAGGTATGATTGTTCCACAGGGTAGAGGTCAATGAGTTCTGGTTGATCCAAATTCTGGTGTAGTTGTTGCAGCACTGAAAAAAATGACTCCTTGTTATTTTTGTTACAAAATTGAGCATTGGAAGAGGAAGCGCAGGCTGAATCCAAATAGAAATGAGTGGAGATGGTCAAACGCAAGGAGGAATTCAAGTGCAGATGCAGAACATACCCATCCAGCAAAAGTGCAAATACAGACACAGGTTCCAATAATGCAGGTTCCACAAGCCCTGATGGTCCCACAGAATATGGGAAATTCTAGATTTTATGTGAATCAAATGCGAAGAGCAAATCCAGACCCATTTCAGACTCAGAATCAGAACCCATTTCAACAGATCCCTATTTTGGCTTTGATATTTGCAATGACTGTGCCAGAGGGGGGAGGAAGACTGCGTACTTGATGCAGTTATAGAAGTAGACCAGAGTAGAGCATCTTTAGAAGAAAAAGTTAATGGCCAGCAAGTGTCATTTCTGATTGACACAGGAGCTACCCATTCCAATGTTAGAATATCAGAAGTCCCAGCTCTGTCCCTCTCAGGAAAAGATCGAAGTTGTAGGAATTACAAATAAATAGATCACAAATCCAGTTTCAGTAAAGGTCCCTGTAAAAATATGTTCATTTGAAGAAAAACACCATTTTGTAGTGTGTGTAAAAGTGCTAGGAAGAGATTTGTTGTGCAAGTTAAATTGCGCCATTTAATGTACACCTGATGGTGTCAAGTTTCAAACTCATGATGGAGATGTTGAATTCAGAATGGTCCGACAAGAAGCAGCTATAGGGCTGTATCTATTGAGAACAATAAAAGAGTTACCTTCTGATTTAAAAGAAACTGTGAACCTAAAGTGTGGGACTTCACAGGAAAGGACATCAGACTAATTAAAGGTGTAGAACCATTTAGAATCACAGAGAAGCCCAATGCAGTTTTTTTAGACATCCACCCTCCAATATGGCACCAGAGACAGTGGCAGGAATAACACCAATAATAGAAGACATGTTGAGGCATATAATTCAAAGAGAAATTGTTGGGAGCCTTTGCAACTCTCCTATCATGGGCTTGAAGAAGCCTAGAAACCTAATTGTATATACTGGATTGTTCAAGACCTCCAAAAGATTAACAATATTGTTTTTCTGTGTTGTCCAATGGTACTGAATCCAACAACCATCCTTTTCAACATTCTGTGCTCTGAAGAATGGTTTATCATTGTGGACTTATGTCTGGCCCTTTTCTCTATCCTGTTGCATGAGGACAGTCAGTTCTTGCTCTCTTCTGTATTCAGAGAGAGAGTTTTGCCATGGCGCCTAGTTTCAGAAGGGTATAATGAGAGACCATCCATTTTCAATCAGATTCTGAAGAAAAATCTGAAGTCTCTGCAGATGCCTTGCAATTCAGTTCTTGTACAATATATCAATGACCTACTTGTGGCATCGAGCACTGGAAAACCTTGCAGGCAAGATACCACTGCATTGATAAATCACCTAGCTGACAATAGGCATGAAGTGGGACTGATTACACGTCTGGCGGTCATTAGACCACCAGACTCGCAGTGGCAGTAGGACCACCACTCCTGTGGTGGTCCAACCACTATATTACTACCTTGGCAGTCAGAACGCCAAGGTACCACCGTCTCTGCCGAGATCAGTGATGCCACAGGTTGACGGGGAGTGCAGGTCGTAATCAGCCAGTGAGCTGCATGCAGCGCCACCCTGCTGATCATAACTTGATTCTCTACCAGCCTTAAACCGCCATGAAAAGGCTGGCAGAGAACAGGTGCAGGGGGCCATAGGGGGCCCCTGAACTGCCCGTGCAATGCCTGTGTACTAAATATTACCTATATCTTTGGCACCATTTGACAAATCTTCACAAAATTTTCCCAAAAAAGTAGTCTGGTGATATTTGCTGTGCACAGGAAGTGTTGGGGTGATCCGTCAAGCAGGGGACAAGAAAAAGGGGGCTCAAAAACTTTGCGTTGCCCATGTTAATTCCCATAGGCCCTGCCAACACGTCTACAGCCCGAACCACTGGACAGAATTACTCCAGATTTGGCAGAAAGCTAGCTGCCAGTACGCAGATTTTGCTTTTTCTTATGTGGTGTAAATCTGTCCAGTAGTTTAGGAGATTTTTAATGGCAGATACATTTGTATATCTCTGGCTGTGAATAATTCTCAAAATTCAGGAATTTTCAAGAATATGCGTGCAAAAAGAAGTGTTACAATTGGCTGATTGCAACCTGACTAGAAAGTTGTGACTGACATTTTATTTCACGGGACACGGTCCCCGGGGTGAAAATTCAAATTGAAAGTGGCATAAGGGGTCAGGGTGACTGTACTCTGACCCTAGAGGTGTGATATAGGTGTGGTTTAGGGGTACATTATAGGTTTAATATAATTGTGCATCACTTCATGCAATTTTCGCAAAAATTCACACATTTCTGTGAATTATTCACAAAATATTTGCGAGTATGGAAAAATTTGAAAGAAAAACCACATACTCATTTATACACTAATTCATTCACTCATACATGCACTCGGAGGCCCAGGGGCCCATTCATAAAACCACTCAGACACTCATGCACCCACTCAGACCCACTCATAGGCTCACAGGCTCACTTTCAGACCCACTCAGACACTCACGCTCCCACTCGCACATCCACTGACATAGACAGGCCCTGTGGCCAACCTGTGTACGGCCACAGACCATTTGTGGTGCAGGCTTGGGTGGTTATAAAGGCTTGGCTGCAAGTTCAGGCCTTCTGACCAACCCCCGACACACACAGCCAAAGGCCGCACACAGCAGGAATTTGAATAAAAAATTTTTTTTTAATTACTTTACATTAAAAAACCATAGAAATTCACTGTTAAAAACAAAGTTTACAGGGCATCATAGTTAGGTTCTGAATTTACTCTAACGAAACCATAGAAATTCAGCAATTACAGTTAGATTCTTTCAAGTAACTATAACTTGCATGGGGAGCTGCGCTGAGCCCCGCAGATGGATACGTGGATCTCGGAAACCGTAAACAAATTTATAAAATATTAACGCACACACTTAGGCATTCATACATACACTCTCACACTGACTCTCACACCAAGACATAGCCTGTTACACCCACTCTCACACCCATACAGACACTCTCACACTGACTCTCCCATCCAGACACTGTCACATCAACTTTCACACCAACAGAGACATTCTCACTCCCACTCTCCTACAAGACATACCCTCTCACATCTACTCTCACACCCAGAGAACACTCTGACATTCACTCTCATACACAGACACTCTTAAACCCTCTGTCACACCAAGACAGACACTCTCACACCCACTCTCATTTACAGACACTTTCACTTGCACTCGCATACACTCATACCCTCTCTTACACCGACAGACACTCTCACACCCACTCTCACATCTAGAGAGACACTCTCACACCCACTTGCACATCAACAGAGATAATCTCACACCCACTTCCCCAGCAAGGCAGACGCTCTCACACCCTGTCTCACATCCAGACAAACACTCTGACATCCACTCTCACACCAAGACAGACACAGTCACATTCACTGTCACACCAAGAGAGACACTTTTACACCTATTCTCACACCCTTACACCCTCTCACACAATCCCTTACACCAAGACAGACACTGCCACATCTACTCTCACATCCAGACAGACACTCTTACATCCACTTGCACATCAACTGAGATACTACCAAAGCCACTCTCACATTAAGACATACACTGTCACATCCACTCTCACACCAAGAGAGACACTGTTATATCCAGTGTTACACCAATAGAAACACTCTCAAACCCATTCTCACAGCAAGACATACCCTCTCACATCCACTCTTACACCCAGACAGACAGTTTCACACTCACTCTCACACACAGACACTCTGACACCCTCTCTCACACCAAAAGACACTATGACACCCAGTCTCACATTCAAACACTCTCACACCAAGACAGACACTGTCACATCCACTGTCATACCAACAGAGACTCTCTCACACCCACTCTCATAGTAAGAGATGCAATCTTACATGCACTCTCACATCCAGACAGACACTGTCACATCCACTGTCACACCAACAGAGACACTCTCAAATCCACTCTCACAGTAAAACATACCATTACACGTCCACTCTCACATCCAGAGAAACACGCTGACCCTCACTCATACAGACACTCTCACACCCTCTATCACACCAAGCCAGACATTCTCACACCCACTCTCACATCCAGAGAAACACTCTCACACCTACTCTCACACTAAGACAAACACTCTCACATCTAAAAAGACAATGTCACAGCCACTCTGACACCCAGAAAGACACTATTACATCTCCTCTCACACCAAGATAGAAACTCTCACGCCCAGACACTTTCACACCCACTCCCCCATCCAGAAAGACACTTTCACACTCACGCTCGCACAAATACGTTCTCACACCAAGGCAGACTCTGTCACACCCACTCTCCCATCGAGACAGACACTCACATCCTCACTTGTACATCAATAGAGATACTCTCACACCCACTCTCACAATAAGACAGACACTCTCACAACCACTCTCATTCCCAGATAGACACTTTCACACCCATTCTCACACCGAGACACTCCTACTTCCACTCTCACACTAAGACAGACACTCTCACATCTAAAAGGACACTGTCACACCCACTCTGACACCTAGAAAGACACTATTACATCCACTCTCACACTAAAACAGACACTGTCACACCCTCATTCACACCTGGACAGACATTCTCACGCCCACTCTCACATCCAGACAGACACGTTCACACTCACTGTCACACACAGAAACTCTCACAGCCTCTCTCACACCAGAACAGACACTGCGACATCCACTCTCACATCAGAAACACATTCTCCTACCCACTTGCACATCATCAGAGATACTCTCACACCCATTTTCACAGCAAGACGGAAACTCTCACACCCACTCTCATACCCAGACCTCGCACACCCACCCTCACACCAAGGCAGACACTCTCATGCCCAGTCTCACATCCAGACAAACATTCTCACACCCACTCTCACTCCAAGACAGACACTGTCACACATCCAGAGTGACACTCTCATGCCCACTTAGACACCAACAAAGATACTCTCACACCCACTTTCACAGTAAGACAAACACTGTCACTCCCACTCTCATACCCAGACAGACATTCTCATTCCCACTCTCATACCCAGACACACTCTTACACCTACTGTCACCTTATGACAGACACTCTCACATGCACTCTGACATCTAAAAAGACACTCTCACACCCAGACAGACAGTCCTACACCTACTCTCACACTAAGGCAGACACTCTCACATCCTATTGCATATCAACAGAGATACTCTCATATCCACTTTCACACACTGTCACATCCACTCTCACACCAAGAAAGACACTATCACACCCACTTTCCCTTCCAGAGAAACACCAACACCCACTTGCACATCAATAGAGATACTCTCACACCCACTCTCACAGTAAGATAGACACTCTCACTCCCACTCTCATACCCAGACAGACATTCTCACACCCTCTCTCACACCCAGACAGTCAGTCCTACGCCTCCTCTCACACTAAGACAGACAGTCTCACACCCACTCTGACATCCAGAAAGACACTTTCACACCCTCTCTCACACTAAGACAGACATCGTCACATCCACTCTCTCATCCAGAGAGAGACTCTCACACCCACTTGCACATCAGCAGAGATCCTCTCAAACCCACTCTCACACAAGACAGACACTCTCACTCTCATACCCAGAAAGATATTCTCACACCCAGACATTCTTTTACACCTACTCCCACACTACAACAGACACTCTCAAATGCACTTTTACATCTAAAAAGACACTCTCACATCTTCTCTGACACCCAACCAGACACTATTACACCCACTCTTACACTAAGATAGACACTCTCCCACCCAGTCTCACACCCAGACACTCTCACATCCAGGGAGACACTCCCACACCCACTTGCACATCAGCAGAGATACTCTCACACCTACTCTCACAGCAAGACAGGCCCTCTCACAACCCCTCTCATTTGCAGACAGACACTCTCACACCCTCCCTCACACCCAGACAGACACTCTTACACCCACTCTCACATCTAAAAAAACACACACACCTACTCTGCCACCCAAGCATACATCCACTCTCAGACTAAGACAGAACAGCTCACACCCACTCTCAGACCCATAGATACAGTCTCATATGTATTGTGATGCTCAGATTCAAGCTGCCACACCCACTGTCACACTCAGACACAGTCTGTCACACCCACTCTCACATCCAGACATATACTCTCACACCCACCCTTGCACCCTAAGACAGCCTCTCACATGCACTCTCACTGTTAGACACTTTCATACTCTCTGTCCCATCCAGAAGCTATGAGGCTGTGCTCAAATGAAATGCAGAAATGTAGTTGCAAATGGATGGTACTAATGAAAACTCGAAACAATAGTCTTTTATTGGTTGTTCTATGTGTGTTGGTACATAAGGGCAGGTAGTGATACTGCGAGGAAAGAGAAAAGATGTGGGATTGGCTTTTGTGAAAGAAAAAACTGTTGTTGTTTGTGATATGCGTATTATTTGAAAATGTCAACCACACCTGCTATGTTCCATTTAAAATGAAGCATGGTGCTTGCAGAAACTGTTATGAACTTATGACCTACTGCTGCAAGAGAATGTTGCAAACTGCACTACCATGGTGGCATACTTAGAGGCACATGGGGGGGAAGGTATAAAAAAGACTAGACTGTGACTTGGTAGTTTGAGTTCCACTAGGAAAAAATGTGTTTACCTTAAACATAGTTGTGGCCTACTGCTGGAGACTGAACGTTTGCACTTTTATTGTCAGCTTCAGTACCCATTAGAAAGGCTGCATGAGAATTGTGAAAGTGTGGTTTTAGTACAGTACACATAGCACTCAGCTAGTCTTTAGGTAGGTAAGAAATAGAGCGCAGTGCTTTGTGGTTAAAACATTAAGCATGTCCTTCTAAGTTTCACTGAGTTAAAGATGCAGTTGGAGACTCATATTCTCACTTATACAATCAGCTTCCCACCCATACTTAACTCATACATCTGTTAAGAAAAGGATAGAGCCCTTATACACTACGAAGACTCTGAGAAGACTGTTTATAGATTCATACACACACTCAGGGAGCAGTTATGTTTCCCATAGTATTTCAGTCAGTTGCACACACACACACTTACATACCTCTGTACTCATATTTATTTAGACATGTGGTGGGACACTGACATAGGTACTGCTGTAGTCAGACACATATATACTGAATACTTACACAACTTACTCACCCATCCACACAAGTACTGCTTTAAACATGATTCAGGCCTAATCCTGTACAGCCTGAGTATGTAGATTTACTTTCAGGATGAATTGCCATTACAAAGGCTGCTTGCTAATCTTAAACTGTTGTTTTACTTCTGAAAGTTAAGTATTCAGGTAGGATAGGTAGTCCATATAGTAAGCAACACTGTAGTTAAAAGATAAAAGAGGTCCTTTTAACTTTCACCGATTTAGACAGGCACTTGCAGACTTCTATGTTATCTTATAAATGCAGTGTGCAAGTAACATTGCAACTCATATAGCTAATAACAAAAAGATAGAACCACAGTCAAGAGTGATGCCCACTTATGAACTCATGAACATCGTCAGTAGTTATGTAGCCAGCAGTATCAGAGACAGTTGCACACACACACACACTTACATACTGTTGTAGTCACCAACACAGCCAGTTAGCTCTTCATAAAGACTGCTACAAACACATTTATAGACCCACAGACTTAATAAGAAAGCCAGTGATATAGTGTCATATTTTGTTAAATGTGTGCTGGTACAGTCATGTACAGGCTCATACACTAACTCAGATATGTACCAAGGTACTGATACAAACTAGTCACCTATCCAGAGAGGTCCTCCTTTAAATATGGCTTTAGGCTACTACTACAGAGTGTGAGTGTGAAACATTATTGGTAACTTGAGTTGCCAATAAAATCCATTTGCCAAGCTTCAAAGTGTACTTTTAATACAAATAAGTTACCCTTCACTTAGGCAACCAGTGACATGCAACCAATAAGACTGTGAGAGGGACAGTTATACATTGATGCATACTCAGAGATAGCAGTTATATATCCAGCAGTATTGATGGCAGTTGCACACACAGTTACATTATCATTACTCACTATGTATACTAAAATATCTAGTGGGATAGTCATAGAGGTACTGATACACTCAGTCAGATATGTACCACATACTAACAAAACCTGCTGAGCTATCCACATAAGTACTCTACTACTGCAGACTCCGAGTATGAAATTTTACTATCAGCTGCATTTGCCATTAGAAATGCTGCTTCTTAGTCCTTAGCTTGTCATTTTAGTGGTGAAAGTTCAGTTCTCAGGTAGGCTGTAGGTAGGGCATAGAACAGGAAGCTTCATACTTAAAAGATGAAACGTTCTTCCAAGTTTCACTAAGTTAGATGTGCAGCTACAGAGTCTTATGCTCACTTATATATGCAGTGTCCAACTCATACTGCAGCAAATATAGCTAATAACAAAACAATAGAGCCACTGACACATCTAGTCAGACACTGGGAGAGATGCTTATACATCCATGCACACACCTAGGCAGCACTTATGATCCCATTTGTATTGGGAGCAGTTGAACACATTTACCATATTTACTTAAACATCTGGTGGCATACTCAAAATGACTCACACAGTCACTCAGATATGTAGACAGGTACTGCCAGAGCGTACTTACACATAGAGATAACTATTACTTTAAACATGACTCAGGCCTACTACTGCAGACTCTAAGTATGCATCTTTAATGTCAGTTGAAGTTGCCATTAGGCTGCTTTTCGTGCCTTAAATTGTTATTTTAGTGGTCAATTCACTTGTCAAGTTGGCTGTATAGAAGACATAGACCAGGAAGCTTCAAATTTAAATGATGAAACATGCCCTCTAAGCTTAACTAACTTAGATGTGCAGTTACAGAGTATTTTGCTTACTTATTTATGTACGGCCTTATTACAAATTTGGCGATCTCAGGACTGCCATGTTGGCGGTGATGGTTGTACTGCCAACAGGCTGGCGGAGAAGACTGCCAAATTATGACCATGGCGGTATTCCTAACAGAATACAGCCAAAGCACTGTTAGCACCTCCACTGTGGTCAGGGTGCCACGGAAGGCACCTGCAAGCCGGCGGAGACCATGTTTCCACCAGAAAGATTACGAGGTGGCACACCCCCAAGGTTTCCGCAGCGGTTGCACCACCACGGAAACCCAGACGGAAACAATCTGCATAAAAGGAGGCATCCTCCTTCAGGAAGCCATACTTGTCTGGAGCTGCCATGGAACCAGAACTAGACATCTTGCTGCTCCTCCTCGCTCAAAGACTTCGGAATCTTCGCCGCCAACAAAAACCGTAAACACACAGACTTACCTGTTATTGTTGTATATTGTCAATATATGTACACTCACACAACATACAATCGGGAAGGGAGCGTGAGGGCAGCATTCACACATAGCAGCACACTGACATGCACACTCACATACAGCCACACACACACCCACACATACACATGACACATGCTATGGCCACCTAACACAAACACATCATCACAAACACACACAGGTATACACAAAAACACTGCACAGGTCCCATCTCACACAGTACGACACAACACCATAACACATCACAACATGTCACAACAACACCACAGCCGCACCGCCCCCAGTACATTGGCAAGCACTCACAATTGACACAACCCAGGGACACATCACATATACAACACAACGCACAACCAACAAAGAACAAACACACACAATCACACAACCATGCAACTTTCCAATCGACACACACATCACACACACCACATCATATCCATCAGACCATGCACAAAACACACACACGCACACAGTCAAACCTTCACACTAGAAAGTAGCTCAGCTGCACCTACTCCTTTTGGCATATCCAGATTTGAAGTATGATAGAGTCTAAACCCATATCACCAACACGTGTATCAACTGTGTTGTAGAAAAGGATGATATAGACTTTGTGGACCTACTCATCTTAGTCATTCTCTACTTGAAAACAAAGTCCTGTACACTAATAGGGGCCTACTTAGCACACAGGATTTACCCACAGACATACACAGGTAGCATAACAACACCTTAAATAGAAGGGACACCTGTCATGTGCCTGAAGTCCACATAACTTCTCATTCCATGATAAGTGGCCACAGCAACATAAGATTATTTAATTGCCAACATCACTATCCACACATCAGACATGAAAAACCTTACATCTGTTGAGTAATGTTACACTGACATAACCCACTTCTGAGGTAACCATGATGGAAAAATACACCTTGAGGCAATCCACCAACATGTGATTGTGAACTATCATACCGGCAACACGATTGTCAGTGCAAATTAAGGGTTTCCTTACTAAACGCCCTCAAAGCATACCCACAATAGCAAAAGTAAGTTTGCTTAAGTACAATCACAATGTTGATATATTGCAGAAATTACCAATGTAGACATGGGCCCCAATTATGAGTTTGGCAAGCCGCTGAGGCCAACCGCCAAACTTGCCCTACCATCAAGCCACCTGTGCAGCCTGAACACCTCCCGCCCTACTAAAAGTTCATTGCAGGGCTGGAGTGCAGAAAGGCTGCAGTGAACAGGGCCTTAACATCGATGCCCATGCTAAGTGCCTTTGTCAGTGCAGGGGCCCCCTTGGGGCACCACCATCCCCTTTCTTCCAGCCTTTGCATGACGGGGCTACCGCCATGCAAAGGCTGGCAGAAAGGCGACTCATAATCCCCAGGGCAGTGCTGCCGTGGCGGATTACAACCGCTGAGACGACCAGGCTGCTGCCTGGCGGCAAGCTGACAGTGCCGGCGGTTTCACCAGAATAGAATTGTTGCAGCCCAACTGCTGCTGTGGCGGTGGACCAACCACAACCATGACCGCCAGGGTCATAATTAGGGCCTTGATGCTGGCTAAAACCAGTGTGTATTGTCCCTATGTAGAATATGTCCTGCCCCATTTAGCATGCCCACAACACATTGGCTAAGGGAATTGCAGGGTAGCAACTAAGCTTCCAAATAACATTTACATGGTACTAATATTCTGAACTCTCATGTCAACGATATGGGTTGCTCTGGGAATCCAGTATACCACCATGCTTTCCAACATGTGTGATGTCCGTTTTGATGAAATATTACATGTGCCAATGCATAGTACTCACTTGCCAATGGGGACACATCCTAACAGCTCTAAGTGTAGCAAGTATGGCATGTAAAATGTCACATTGAGATCACAGCCTCACATTAACTTGACATTCATTTCATTACTCAGGATTAGTAGGACTATATTCAGCTGTCAGACTCCATGTTGCATATAGAGCTCGATGAAAGGGCATTGGAATGGACAGAGGTCAAAGACCTGGACAACTTGCCATCAGAATATTGGGTCTATGGATCAGTAGGTACCCTGGATCAACCAACAGGGTAAATAGAGCAGAATGGTGGTACGCATATGACACAGTCACATGTGCATCACCATATCCTTTTTCCACAAAAGGGATAGGATATGTGAGTAATATGTCCCAATACACAATAGAATGTGCACACCAGTGTGCCAATGTTATCAACTGTACATATAGGTGTTCCTAGGAGACCGTTTAACTTTTGCACTTACAACTTTGTCACAGCTTAGATTCTAACACATCAACACTGACCTGGCAGAGGGATATAAATATTTCTAGTCAGTACTTACCCCCTTGTGGCTGCTGAGCTGCCCTCAAACACCTGTCCAAGTCAGGGTAGGCAGCAGCCAAAATGCAGGCCATTGGGGAGGGTCAAGGTCCGACAGGCACCACTCCCTCCTTTGCAGGACATCCCCAGCTGGGCCTCTGCAGTCTTCCAGGACCAGCGTCCCAGGTCCTCCCACAGCTTCCTACAGTGGGTGTTTCACCGGCTGTGGACCCCCAGGATTCCCACTTTCTTGGCGATGGTGCACCAGAGCCCCTTCTTCTGATGTGCTTTGACCTGCATGGATAATACAGGCAAGAGGAGAAAGTCATGTCCACATGTATCAGCCCAAAACAAGTAGGGAGAAAACTTAAGTTAGTGCAAGTAGCCAAACATACCCTTACTCACACTTCAAACTCTTTTTCAAGTTCTAATTTGCAGTCAGGCCATGTGCGAAGTGGAGTCAGCCATACAACATGCATAACCAGTACCAGGTGTTGGCTAGAAACATCTGACCAGACCACAAGAATGCCCTTAAAATGGCATTGGACAACAACTATATGTCACACCTCCATTAATGTGAATGCTGTAATGTTTTTTTGTAGATCAGGCTATGGTTAGAGCGGCAGACACGCGCTTGGATGCCTGGCTTCACCCTTGGGCTGTCCAGGAGTGGGCGCCTCACAGGGAAAATCCAGGAGGGGTTCCACAGCGGTATGCGTACAGCGCCTTGAGACCCTAACGGGTAAGTAGCGCGCTATACAAGTGCGAAGTTTACAGTTTTACAGTTTACATACATGACACACTACCTACTATGTATCAAGCCTACTAGCCTTTCTCTGCACATCTGCAGATGTCCATCTACCCACACATAATCGCTCATTCATTCATTCATGGACATTTCAGCTACCTCATCAGACACTACCTTTCACACATTGGTTTTGCTTTTGACTCACCTGCTCTTTAGGTGCACCATATAGCTGTTCATGTAGAGGTAGGACCTCCTCCACAAGCTTGTCTCGCCCTTTGGGAGATAAGGCAGGGGCCCTATCACCTGCAGGACATAGCATGATTGTTCCCAGGGGCAGTACACAGCAGCTCAGATTGTGGAGGACTTGCTGGCAGCAGTGTCAGGAGTCTAGTGAGGAATGCTGCAGAAGATGGAGGTCACGTCCACCACATACCGAACCGTCCCTGCCAGTGGACTTCGCGATTTGCCCAAGTCACCCAAAGACAGCAATGTGTTCCAATGGCAATGTCCACCGCGGTTGTAACTGCCTACCGCCATGACGACATCCGCCGGCAGAGTTAGGTCTCTTCCTCATGTCCAGTACAGTAGGTCGGGCAACTGCCATTTTAAGGGTCAGATATGTACGGAGAAGTAATGGAAGGTGTGTCATTTACTAAAAACTAGTGTCTACGATCATGTTTTAAGTACTGACTTCAAGTTTACATGTATCAATGTGCTTGTGATTATTAAAGGACGTGAAAAAGAGGCATTCAGGGTAATCAACATGAAAATGAACTTCCAACATTTTGATATCAAGCTAAATATAGTATAGGTGCAACAAATTTGTCTGACACTTGAACTAGTTAGATGTTTCATTTACTGCCAGTGACATATTTTACCATGGAAAGAACATATTAGAGCTTATGGGATCTAAATCAAGTAAACAGTAATATTTTGCGTAGCTATGTGCTGCAAACCAAATTTTATTTGTTTCATGTGACATGTTATTGATAAATGTGTGATGTTTATGTGATAACAGCCATAATGTATAGATTGAGTCATTGACATATGTTCTGTTGCTGTCCCACATGGTTACCCTGGAAAGAGGAGAGCAAGACAACCTCCAGTGTACCGCCCACCAGCAGACCTGCAAACCATGGAGGAGAGACATGCAATCCAAATATATCACCTGGATAGGCATACAAATATGGATCTCTGTCGTCAGTTGGAGACAGATCTGATACCTGCTATTCGCAATCCCAATAGCATACCACCCATCATTCAAGTCATGTCAGTGCTACATTTTCTGGCCACTGGGTCCTTTTGAAATACAATGGCCCTAACTGCAGGGATGTCTCAGCCCCTGTTCATTCTAGTTTTGAAGGCTGTACTATCCGCATTGTTAAAGCACATGGACAGTTACATCAGATTTCCCCAGTGTCAGGATTTGGTCCTTGTGAAAGCTGATTTTTTGTGCTTTGGGGTACATTCCAAATGTGGTTGGAGCCATAGATGGCACCCATGTAGTCTTTGTTCTCCCAAAGTGCCAATGAACAGGTAGATAGGCACGGGAAAAACTTCCACTCCATCTATGTCCAAGTGGTCTATTTGGCTGACCTGTACATTTCACAAGTATGTGCAAAGTATCCTGGATCAGTCCATGATTCCTTCATCATGCGGAACAGCAATATCCCACTGCTGATGTCTATACACAGAGAGGGCCTGGCTGGTTGGTAAGTCATTGATTTCATGTGTGTCTGTAACTTTTTCATGTTACAAGATTTGTGGATGTCCAAGATTAATGTTTGGCTTGTTGTACCTATTCCCTACAAGTGACTCTGGCTACCCAAACCATCCTTGGTTGTTGACACCAGTGAGGTACCCAACCACGCCAGGGGATGTCTGCTTTAATGAGGTCCATAGAAGGACAAGGCATGTTGTGGAGTGGATATTTGGGCTCCTAAAGGCAAGATTTCACAGCACAGACAAATCTGGAGGAGCCCTCCTCTACTCACCCAACAAGGCATGTCAAATTATTGTTGCCTGCTGCATGCTCCACAACCTTGCCCTGAGACATCAGATACCATACATACCAGATGAGGGGGAGCCCGCAGATACTGTGGGTGGAAATGCAGATTTGGCAAGTGAGGATGGGTATGATGAAGATGAAGCTGGTGATATCAGGGCAGGTCTCATCAATCAGTACTTCAACTGACTCAAGGTATGTTATGGGATGTTGCACTTGAGATTCCATGTGGTTATGCCTGGCATGTCATGTTCTATTATCCACTATCAGGGAGGTCTTAAGTGGATCCAATGCAAGTGACTCAGATATGCATGCTGATTGCTACTTGGAATTGTGTACAGAACTGTTATGTATCTAGTGTAATGGTTTGTACATGCTGAAGCAATATCACATTTGTACTTATGAATTGTCAATATGATGTATGTGTTCTACCCTGTCTTGTACCTTATCTTTGTCAATCACAGGTTAGCAGATTGACTGTTTGGGTCATTCTCATTTGGAAATCTCAGACAGTGTCATAGGCAGGTGGGATTTGAATGCTGACATGAGAAGTGGACTACAGCTACCTGACCATGGTAAGTGGAAGGTTCCAGGACTGGGGAGATCGGTACTGATCTCTGTCTGTATCATGGGGTAGGGTCATTTGGAAGCTAATGTATGGGTATGTGATAAGGCTTTAGCTGATGATACATTGAACCAGGAATTGCCTCCAGGGATGTGGAAAGACTGACAAGTCCCTAATTTCAGTATTCTGTGGGTTCGTAGTGAATGACACCTAAGCTGAAACCCTGAAGTCCACAGCAGTACTTCTCTCTATGTGATGATTGCTATTCTTAAAATAAATATATGGAGAAGTGCCACACAGGTGATTTGTGTCATGTCTATGTGACAATCTGAATGCAATATGTATCCCGGTTATACAGTAGATGTGTGACGAGCGTAACAAAGGTTTTACATTACAGAGGAACCTTTTGCTGCAATAATTGTCACACATGACATTTGTATATGGTTGATGCATCACACTTAGACAGGACCTGTAGTTAAGTGGTGTTTACTGGGGAGTACACAGCAATATGAGGGATTTGAAACAAAAATGACACCAAGAAAACTTTGAAGGGGTCAGTCATGGCAGATGAAATCATCAGGGTAGCTGCTACGCCATTAGGAGTCACAAGTCCAGTGTCCTTGCACCATTGGAAAATGGAGTTAGGTTTCAGAACAGTCAACAGGGTGTTTCTGTGGCACACAAGGGGAAACAAACAGTAGATGTCCACTTCCTGTCAGTGGGCTTTGTCTTGGCATCTGCTCCTCCTGGATGTCTGGGTGGACGTCCAAGTTTGTGGAGGGTTCTTCAGCTGCAGAATGTCAGAGACATTTCCTTCCCCTGGCAGTGCCTCAATTCTACTAGAAGTCACAGATGTCAAAGGGGCTGATAATTCATTACTAATGGAAGAAGCCTGATATTGGGTGCAAGACCTATTAAAGGTACTGTTAATGTGCCTCAGCACCCGAGCAATGGAAGCCATGTTGGGCCTGCCCCTGCTGCATGGTTTCATGGTGGTTGTCCCTCTGCAGCTGCTGAATTTCCCCCATAATGGTCCGTACCTGGTCCACTATGCCTTGGGAATTTTGGTAGTCTCCCAAGACTTGAGAAATGGTCTCCTGGTCAGTTGTATCCCTTTGAGCCCCCATCCGCTGGCCCACACAATCTCTCCCATATACCTTATCCCTGTGCCTGTGCCCCTGGCACAGTGTGCCCACTCCCACTGGTGGTAGGACCATCATTGTCAAGGGTGGTAAGAGGAGACTCAGGTACCTGCACCGTAGGGCACACAATGGAAGAAACCATCCTTGGAACACAGATTTGGGGTAAATGGTTGCCTGTGATGTAGATGCAACAGAGCTAGGAGGAGTGGATGTGGGCAGAGTAAGGCGGACAGTTGTAGACTGACCAGGTGTCCCTAATGGGCCAGCTTCATTCTCATTGTCCAAACATCCAGGGTTGCTTTCCTCAATGGGGCCTTCATCCTGAGGGGTAATAGCAGTCTCTGGTGTCCTCTCCATGTTGAGAATGGCAAGGTTATCTGTAGGAAAAGTGGAACACACAGTTGCTGTATGTGATGCAACATGTAATGTTTAACCTTGACCACTAGACATGCTGTGTGACATGCACACAATGCCTTTACATGGACCCCTGATATGACAATGACAGCTGCTTCCAAATCTTATTTAGAAAAAAGTGAGACAATGAAATTTTCAATTCCATACACTATGCGCTAAGCTCTTTCAGTATGTTGGTATTTAGATGACTGCTGATACCCTCACATCTTGTCTGACTAATGACATGAGTAAGTGCATTTTTCTTTGTAATGTGTGTGGCATCATAGATCCAATTACAAGATGAACAATACACAATGGTATAAGAAACAAAAGAGGGATGGGGAGATTAATAAAGGTCCAGTGTAAGGCCTCCCAAATTACTAAACATATCACAAAGAGTACACAGTTCCTAAACGCTAAATGTAAAGGCACAGGTTCAGCACCAACAGTTCTAGTACTCAAAAGAACAGGCCCTCACACATCCATAGGATGTCATGCTTCATCATAGAGCCTGCTCCACGTCAGACCGGCGCTGCAATGTCTGACGGGCCCCCGAAGGGGGCACTCTGCTGGAGATCTTTAACAACAGTGTGTGCCAAAGGTAAGAGTTAGAAATATATGCAAACCTACCCTAAAAAAAGGAAAGCAGGAGAAACCAAAGAAAACTGAATAAAATTGGCTCAAGGACCTCCTAACTGCTAGTTTTAATTGTAGTGGAAGGCCTTGGTCAATATTAAAAACACAAAAGGGGAGTGGGTACGGAGTAAGGTTCCCCCACTCTCAAAAAGAGGTGCTGTTGAGGAAACTCTTCCCAACAGCCAGTAAATCAGGTCAACATGTTTTGCGCCCTCTATGTCCCTACAGATCGTACGGTGCTTCTTCAGGACCAACAATAGCATAAATTCTTCTACTGTACTACATACCTCAATGGGTTATCAGAGTGTAGAAATTACTTACATGAACACTACACCGTAAATGACCTAAAAAAGTGAACCTGTGTAAAAGAAAGAGCAAGGCAGTATGTATAAACGTCATTAGAACAATCTGGTCCCCATCTATTGCAAACAACCGGTGACATTGTGATGAACAGTGTGACAGTTGTGAGCAACCAAAACCATGCACCATTAGGTACACTAATATACTCCTTACCCTCCCCTCCTAGGGAACGAGTTTCTTGGGATCAAGCGGACCTTGGGACCCACAACTCTGAATAAAAATTTGTGCGAGTATATGTGCAGTCACAACCAAAATCTGGGATTAAAAATGAATATATAAAAATCCATTGTTTAGAAGGGGTTCACCACGGTTGCGTCATGTCAAGAATTAAGATTCACTGACAATAGTAAATACACATAGAAGTCAGCTGGTGGAATAGTAAAAGGAGTCCAACTTAAGAGTGGAGCAAAAGTGTGCATGAACGCTGGTAAAACAAAGTACACAAAGAAGGTGGAAATACATGGAAACTCCTAATACTATTCGTTCTGATGTCTAGAGCAACAAAAAGTCCAAGAGTCCGATCATTATTGGAAGCATCAGTATGTGTGGCCACGGATCTCAGTGTGAAGAGGGTGTGTGACCATGAAGATGGATATGCTAAACGCAAATGAAAAAATTGCATAGGATTACGTATGTACAACGTAATTAATGTAGTCCCGGGGCCACCCAACCATATTGAAAACAGCCGAGCATTGAAAGGCAAAAGGAAAAACCAAAAGTCAGTAAGCCACTAGTTGTCAGAGCTGGGACACAGTATAGGAGTTACCATTTGTCCTGGGCCTCTGTCTGGATGTACTGCAAGTGAATCCAGTTTTGCATTTATTCCCCCCATCAGGTGAGTATCATTCTTAGGTAGCTTTTCTCAAGGGCCAGTGTGGTTGGGGACAGAGCTGTAGCTGTGTTGTGCTTGTAATTAGAATAGTAGTGGGCCATTGCATTGTTGTCATTGCCGTAACCTTTTACATATTAGAGCGGTCAGGAATGGTTGCATTGATTATTTGTTTCACATAGCAGACATCTTAAATGTAGTACACTGTTCTGGTTTTCTTTATGGGGAATAGTGCCTTCTGGGAGTTGTAGTGATATCACTTTCCAGTACTTCACATGCCATTTCCAAGGACATTGGCCCCAGGTGAGTTTAGTAGACATGTGGCATGCCAGAGAGAGGTATTTTTACATTTGGAAAGAGTGATGGTGGGTGGTTTGGTCATTGAGGTGTGGAAAGGTGATCAGTGAGCATGCAAGACTAAACGTTTTGGTGGCATATATGTTGTGGTGACTTACCCGAATCCACTCCCCCCAGGTATTCCCGTTAGGCCCTCAGGATGTAGGATGTTCAAGATCTTCTCCTCCCAAGATCTAAACATAGGGGGAAGAGGTAGGGGCCCACTGCTAGTCTTGAGGATCACCAAGTGGTGCCTGGCCGTCATGGAATGTACCTTCCACCTTAGGTTGTTCCACCTCCTCCTGATGTCCTCCCTTGTGCGTGGATGGGTGCCTACAGAATTCACCCTATCGATTGTCCTTTGCCACAACTTCATTTTCCTGGCTATTGATATTTGCTGGACGTGTCCTCCAAAAAGTTATGGCTCTACCCTGACAATTTCATCCACCATGACCCTCAACTCATCATCAGTGAAACATGGGTGTTTTTGTGGGGACATGGTAGTGGTGGTAAAGACGGTGAGTTAATGTCAATAAGGTGTAATGAAATGTTAATGATGAGGTGTAGGTGCTGTGATGTGAGAGGGTGTTAGTTGCTGTGTATTGTGTGTGATAGTATTTTGTGTGTTGTGTATGTTGTGCAGGTATGGGATGTATGAGAGAGGAAATGTATATGGATGCCTTTTGTTGGTTTTCCTATCTCTGAATAAGATTTTGCTTGTCTCTGGCTGTTTGTAGCACTTTGATTGCAAAGGATTGTGGGTTGTGTAGGGGTGTCTTACATAGTGCAGTGTGTAGGTATATCAGGTGTGTGGATGTGTGTCAGATGTGGGGTATTCAAACCATACAACGTGATGTGGTGTTCTGTCTGATGTGAGTTCAGGCCACCATGGTTCGCACCGCCAATGGTTTTCCACCACAGAAGAACAGCTGCCGTGATTTGTGGGTCGTAATATGATGGGAGGTTTTTTGTCGGGCTTGAGGTGCATTGTGGGACCGCCTCTTTTCCGTCCTCCAGTGTCCTGGCGGTTTTGGATTTTTGGCGTTTTGTGGCAGACTTCACAGTGTGACTCTTAATACGGCAGACGGATGACCACCAACATGATGGTCTTTTGGCACATGCCAGCCAGTCAGAGCGCCAAATTTGTGATCAGGCCTGTAGTGTCTAACTAATACTGTAACTCATATAGCTAATAACAAAAGGATTATTGGTATATAGCTAGAGCTAAATGTATTTACACACAGACGCATTTACACATGCACTCACACATTCATGCACACACTGAGACACACACACACAACACCCCCCAACCCCTTCCACTGTCGGAAGCCCGAGTTACCTTGGTCGAGAAGGTCTTATGGCGGGGAATGGGAAGAGCCACTGCTACCACCAGCAGAGCACCGTCAGGCCGTATTCCTTGTCATAATGCAGCCAGCGGCGTTCTACTGGCATGGGGGTGCTGGTGGTAGCAGCACCACGTTACCACTGTCCGTCACAATGAACACTGCCAAATTTCCACCCTTCTTTTGGCAGAAGTGCGGCAGTGCCCATAATATGGCGAACAGATGATAGCCGCGGTGGCGGTATTTTGGAGGGCGTCTCCGCATCGGTAGGCCGTTTTTACTGCCACTATTAAAATTACCGTCTTTATTTTGTAAAAGTCCAGCTTTATGTTTAGGAGATTTGAATAGAGCTCTGTTACATGGTAGTGTGGCAGAGGTTGAGAAAGATTCAGAAGATATTAAATTTTCTTTCTTTGGACCTGAAGAAGAAAATAGAGAAAATGAGGAGGAACCGCTGAGAACTGTAGAAGAAGTGAATAGTCAGATAAGTACTGAACATTTTACACAGGACATAGACAAGTTCAATGCAGTGTGTTCTGAGAAACCTGAATATGTAAGGATCTGTTGTCACCATACTCATTACAAAAATCAAAATCCTAATGTAGATGTATTTTCTAAAACTGAAGAAAACAGCAATGATGAGTTGAAGGAATTTGGTGCATATCTATTTGTAGAAGAACTGTTTAATGTAGATGCAAAAGAAACAATATGTAAGTTTTGCTGTAACAGATTGGAGAATTATATATAGCCAGCTAGAGCAATTTATTCATAATATATTAGAGTTAGTACCAATTCCAGAAGACCTTACTGAATTAAATGTGTATGAATCAATTCTAGTAAAAACTGTGCACTCATTTCAAACAATTATTCGAATGGAGCCAAAAACAGGGAAACTGCCACCAACAGAACTACAGAAAGGACACAAATGAAGAGTTGTATATTTAACTTTAGATTTAAAAAATATTTTGATACTGTTGGTGTTGAAGAAGATAAAGATGTGCCAGTGATTATTCTAGTAAATGGAGTACTGCCAAAAGTAAGAACATTTGCAAGAAGTATTGGATGTGAATCAAGTAAAAAAAGCAACAATGTACCTGAAAGAAAATACAAACATGTGAGTATCACTGGAGAAGTATGTTGTATTGATTATGAAGCATTGCAGTTAAGTGGACAAACAGAGAAGGTGGATAAGCAGATATCTCAAGACAAATATGAGCTCTATCGTATCCATCCATTACATTCAAAAGGAGCTATTGGGACGCCATTGATCTGTTTTAAATTAAACAAGCTAGAGACACTCAAATGAGTGTCTGGGAAAACAATTTAGAGGCTTAGGCCCTCATTACAACCTTGGTGGTAAATGCTGCCTACCGCCGTGCTGACGGCCGCCAACATACTGTGGTATTCCACCACTGGTATTATGAATCACACTGAAAATTCTGCCACTATACAGACAACCATACAAGTCCGCCAGCCCATAGATCAGTGATAAACTGGTGATACCAAAACCCACACCGTTACACCAACAGTAATACGCTGTCAACACCAGAGCGGTACGTGCTTTATTGGCGACAAAAATGCAAAAACCCAGCACTCTCAAAACAACGTAATTTATGCATTGTGCTGATATGTTGTGTTTTAACCTTTTGCATTGCAGAGTTCAATCCTGAAAACTTATTTTTAATATGTTTACAAATACTGTTCCTTTGCAATGTATTGCTGCAGGTTTTCAGAGTGTGTTAGGGTGTGGCTCCTTTCCAGGACCTTCCAGAGACTTTCCCTGCAACATACCTGGGCGTGGTTCTAGGCTGGGCCAAGACTTTATAAAAGAGGGTCAGCCCAACTCCCAGTGTTCACTATTCAGAGGTCCCGGTGCAGAGCAGCAGCTTCTTCCTGAGCTCCTGTCCCAGCGGCCTATTTGGATCTTCCAGTCTTCTGCCCTCATCCTTCCTTGGTGATCATTGTTTCAGGCGGTAAGACGGTGGTTGGCCATTTTCCAACACCGTAATTGAGAATTTTCATGTTCCTGATTTTAATTCTAAAAAGAATAACAGATTGCTTGAGCGCTGCCATTTTTGACATTTAGATGATGGTTTGCAAATAGGCAGGACACGCGAGTTATTCCATAAAGTCTTTGACTTTGTCATTCATTTACGCGCTGTCATTTCTTGACAATTATGTGGTGGCTTTAGAATCTGCAAGGCGCACGATTCGTTTAATGGTGTTTGGACATTGTTGTCCATTGCGCGCTGATAGTTCTTGACATTTACATGATGTTTTATGAGTTGGCAAGACGCGCAACTCGTTTCATGAACATTTAACTTTGTTGTTCATTACACGCTACCATTTCTTGACAATTACATGGTGGCTTAAAAATCGGCAAAAGAAGCGCGATGTGCTTCATTGTACTTTAATCTTGTTATTATTTGTGAGCTGTTAATCCTTGACATTTATATTGTGTTTTACGAATCGGCAAGACGCGCAAGTCGATTAATGAGGATTTGACTTTGATATTTATTGCATGTTACCATTTCTTTGTATTTTACAGGGTAACACTTGAATTGGCAAGACGCACAATTTTTTCCTTGAGTTTAATTCATGTTGTTTTATTATATGCTACTATTTTAAGATATTTATTATATAATGTTTGAGTCTACAAGTTATGTGATTTGTTTCCTGAATCCATACTGCATTATTCATGGTGCACAATCCTTTTAATGGTGTTTACTATATAGATATATATATATATATCTGTAATATTTGCAATTTGTGTTGAAACATTTTAAGAGTACACAGAAGGCCATAGTTTCTAGATGCAATATAGTATGGTCCTAGTATACATTTTCAAAACAGGTTTTTAGATGACTAGTTTAAAATTTAGTCAGAATGTTTTATCTGATTCTCATGTAAAGGAAAGTACTTGAATAAGAACGTTTTCGTTTAATTCATCCTGATTCCCCTACAGGTATCCAGCCATCTTGAACCTTAGTCATTTTAAACTTAACTCTTAGATTGTTCATGTTTTCGGAGTGACTAGACTTAGAATCATTGTTTAGTATTGATTTCAGGATATATAATTTTCATATTGTGTGTTCTAACCTGTTTCTTACTACAGGTCTCCTTCCCAGCCGTTCCCTTCCTAATCCCCTCTTCCCCTCTTGAACTCTCTCAGTCTCTGTGATTTATCTATCAGAGTCTTGGAGCTGTTCAGTGGTGGACGCCCCGAGGATCTGGTGACTCTGACAGAATAGTGAGCCCACAAATTATTATCTTCCTGGCTTGTGTATGTTCTCAGCATGGCCACGCTAGACGAGTTAGTCAAGGCTATCATCCAGCTCCAAGCAGAGGTGGTATCATCCAAAGAATTGACAACTAGCCTAGCAGAGAGAGTGAGTCAGTTGCAAGATAAGGTAGAGAAGAAGGAACAAAGTCCCACAGGTGTGTCTTGGCTAGGTACTTCTTCTCAGGCTTCTGGAAGTAATCCAATTTCCCTAAATGTTCCTTCTGCAATTCCTTTAGCTCCCCCAGAACGTTTCTCAGGTGACCCATTGAACACGCAATCTTTCCTGGTTCAAGTGGAACTACACTTCACCTGCAGACCCAATACTTTTCCCGATGCTCAGTCCAAAGTAGCTTTCTTGTTATCATATCTGACTAGGGATGCAGCTACTTGTGCAATTCCTCTTGTGCGTAAAAATAGTCCCTTGTTGTATAACTGGAGAAATTTTGTTCGTGAATTTGAGAGAGTTTCTGATCGTAGAACTGTAACACAGTCCGCAGATTGTGAATTACTAGACTTACGCCAAGGAAATCAAGACCTAGTGTCGTATTTAGCCAACTTTAACCGGCTGGTCGCCGAGACATCCTGGCCTGAAGAAAAACAAGCGGTATTGTTTTACAAGGGACTCAAAGAGGAATTAAAAGATATCTTAGCGCAAATCGATCCACAACCTACAGACTGTAAAGAATTAATAAATCTTGTCCTGAGACTTGATCATCGTTTAGCAGAACGTAAAGGAACACGCAAAAAGATTGAAAAATATTCATGGCGCGTTCATGATAACAAAGACTCAAGAACTCTGAAAGAAAGAACGCCGGAACCGATGGAAATTGGAACCATCAGAAGACCTTTGACCAAAGATGAAAAGGACCTACGCAGAAAAAATGGACAATGTCTTTATTGTGGGTGAAAAGGTAATTTTGCCAAAGATTGTCCAATCAAACCAAAGAACAAGCAAGGTCCAGTTCAGAAGGTCGCAGCCAATGCACCAGTCGAGTTGGAAAACTAAAACACCCGAGATGCAGAGAAGGGTTGCTCTTGGATGTCACTGTGGACCCTTCACAATCTAGACATCTTAAACTGGAAATAAGAGTTCAGGTCAAGAAAAAGATCTATTTCAAAAAAGCTCTAGTCGATTCTGGGGCTACTGGGACTTTTGTTGATCTCCAAGTGGTTCGTGCATGGGGGATCCCATGTATTGAAAAGAAAACCCCAGAAATCATCCAGGCAGTCGATGGAAAACTCTTGACTGGAGGTCCGATAACTCTTCAGACTATCCCCTTGTCGATGATTTGTGAAGATAAGATTCAAAGAAAGAAACATGAAGAGAAAATCATCCTAGACGTGATCCATGCTCCCCAATATGGGATTATACTTGGCTTGCCATGGTCAACTCATCACAATCCAGAGATCAATTGGGCAGAACGAAAAATAGTATTCTCATCTGCGCTATGTAACGAACAATGTCTCCAAAAGATTAAAGTACCAAAAGTTTGTAACTCTTACATAGCTACTTCCGCGGCGAAAGAAATTCAGCTGCCCAAACAGTATTCATCTTACAAAGATGTATTTGATGAGAAAGGAGCAGAGACTTTACCTCCTCATAGATCTTATGACTGTCAAATTGATCTAGCTCCAGGTGCGATACTTCCCAACTGTCATGTGTATGCCCTGTCAGAACATGAAAATCAACATTTACGAAAATATCTAGATCAATTTTTGGAGAATGGCTTCATTCGCCCCTCTAAGTCTCCTGCAGCTTCACCTTTGTTTTTTGTTCCAAAAGCTAATGGAGAACTTCGAACTTGCATTGACTATAAGGGATTAAACAAAGTCACCATCAAGAATAAATATCCTTTACCCCTAATTCTGGTCTTATTGGAACAAGTAAAGAGAGCAAAAATCTAAGCGAAGCTTGACCTTCGAGGTGCTTATCATTTGGTAAGAATGAGAGAGGGTGACGAATGGAAAACAGCGTTCAAAACAAGATATGGCCTTTTTTAATACACCGTCATGCCTTTTGGTCTGTGTAATGCTCCAGCAGCTTTTAAATTTTTCTTGAATGACGTTCTTAGAGAGTACCTCGACATATTTGCCATACTCTATATCAATGGCATTTTGATATACTCAGACAATGAAAACGAACATGTCCAACATGTCAAGAAAATTCTTGCAGCCCTCCGAAAACACCATTTATATTGCAAACTAACCAAGTGTGAGTTTCATGTTACCACAGTTGAGTTTTTAGGGGTTATTCTCACCCCTCAAGGTATGGTGATGGCAGAAAAGAAAGTAAAAGCCGTATCTGAGTGGCCCACCCCAAAAACTGTTTGTGATGTACAATATTTCCTGGGGTTTGCAAATTTTTACCGGAGGTTCATAAATCATTTCTCCCAGACAGTGGCTGCAATCACTAAGCTACTAAGAAAGAAAGAAAAGTTTATTTGGTCCCCAGAAGCTGATCAAGCCTTCTCGACTTTAAAGAAAGCTTTCTTCACTGCCCCAGTCTTAACTCATCCTGATGTGAATCAACCTTTCATAGTGGAAGCTGATGCTTCAGATGTAGCAATAGGAGCAGTCTTATCACAACGAAATAAAGACACTGGTCAACTTCATCCTGTAGCTTAGATGTCTCGGAAGTTGAACGAAGCCGAACAGAACTATGTTATTGCTGAAAAAGAGCTTCTAGCGACTCGTGACGCCTTTAAAGAATGGAGACATCATTTGTTGGGTGCCAAATACACTGTTACAGTATATACTGATCATCGCAATCTTCAATTTATGAGTTCCGCCAGACTTTTGACCCCTCAGCAATTACGCTGGATGCTTTTTTTTGATTTTGTAGTAACCTTCCGGTCTGGTAAAGATAATCGCAAGGCCGGCGCCTTGTCCCGTCAAGAGTCTACCACGTTGCCTGCATTTCAAGCCTCCAGAGCTATCTTTGCTCCTGACAAGGTTCTATGTATCATAAAAACTGAAGATTTCTTTGAAGAAATTCGCAATTCTTTCACTGTTGAAAAATGGCAAACATGGGTCCAAGCTGATCCCAAAAGGTCAATCAAGCAAGGTTTACCCTTTCATGACGCTCGTTTGTTCGTACCCACTACCAAACTTCGCAAGATAGTGTTTCATTGGTTACATGTTATACCTACGGCAGGTCACCCAGGTACTCCTAAAACTCTGAAACTGATCCAACGTTATTTTTGGTGGCCTACCCTAACAAAAGATGTAAGAGAAATGGTAAACAACTGTGAAGTTTGTGCTCGCATTAAAACAAGTCATTCAAAACCAAAAGGATTATTACATCCACTTCCAACTCCAAGTCGTCCATGGGAGCACATTTCTTTAGACTTTATTACCGGTCTGCCAGTGGTTCAACAGCATTCAGTAATTATGGTGGTAGTAGATAGTCTCACAAAATATGGACATTTCATTGCCTGTAAAAAATTGCCCACTTCTAGTGAATTGGCAACTATTTTACTGAACAGAGTGGTTCGTTATCATGGACTGCCAAAGGTTATCCTCTCCGATCGGGGGTCTCAATTTTCCTCCAATTTCTGGAAGACATGGTGTAAAACACTCTAAGTGACATCTACGCTATCTACTAGTCACCATCCTCAAACAGATGGTCAAACGGAGAGACTAAATCAGACTTTAAAACAATACCTACGTGCCTACGCTGAAAAGGCACTTCATTCTAGGACATCTATGCTCTGGTTAGCTGAGTTAGCTTACAATAACTCATTCCACACTTCTATTGGCGTTACACCCTTTTTTGGTTTATTTGGCTATCATCCTAACACCTTGCCCATCACAATTCCTCAAGAAAGTTCTCTTACTCCAGCTGTGCCAGAAACCATTCAGCATTTACATCAAACCCAGAAACTGATTCAACAGTATTTAGAAAAAGCCAAACAAAAATATAAAAGGCATTATGACAAGAAACATTGTGAGGGACCGCAATAGTGTGGCTTTCCACAAAATATACACACTTCAAGAAGAAGCACATGTTTAACCCCAAATTCATAGGTCCTTATACTGTCCTTCAGCAAATCAATCCGGTGACCTATAAAATACAATTGCCCGGATCCTTACAGATTCATCCAGTGTTCCACACTTCCCTCTTGAAAAAGGCAGTCCAAAAGGTCCACCCTCATCCAGCTCCTGTTCTAGTACAAGGGGAAGAAGAATATGAAGTCAAGAAAGTGTTGGATTCTAAACTGAGAGGGCGTGATCTATGGTATTTAATCTTATGGAAAGGTTATGGTCCTGAAAGTAACTCATGGGTTTCCGCATCTGATATTCATGCTCCAGTACTTGTGAGACGCTTTCATCGTCTTAATCCAAGCAAACCAGGCCCTAGAGCGCGTCTGGGAGAGGGGAGTACTGTCAACACCAGAGCAGTACGCGCTCTATTGGCGACAAAAATGCAAAAACCCAGCACTCTCAAAACAACGTAATTTATGCATTGTGCTGATATGTTGTGTTTTAACCTTTTGCATTGCAGAGTTCAATCCTGAAAACTCATTTTTAATATGTTTACAAATACTGTTCCTTTGCAATGTATTGCTGCAGGTTTTTAGAGTGTGTTAGGGTGTGGCCCCTTTCCAGGGCCTTCCAGAGACTTTCCCTGCAGCATGCCTGGGCGTGGTTCTAGGCTGGGCCAAGACTCTATAAAAGAGAGTCAGCCCAACTCCCAGTGCTCACTATTCAGAGGTCCCGGTGCAGAGCAGCAGCTTCTTCCTGAGCTCCTGTCCCGGCGGCCTATTTGGATCTTCCAGTCTTCTGCCCTCATCCTTCCTTGGTGATCATTGTTTCAGGCGGTAAGACGGTGGTTGGCCATTTCCCAACACCGTAATTGAGAATTTTCATGTTCCTGATTTTAATTCTTAAAAGAATAACAGATTGCTTGCGCGCTGCCATTTTTGACATTTAGATGATGGTTTGCAAATAGGCAGGACACGCGAGTTATTCCATAAAGTCTTTGACTTTGTCATTCATTTACGTGCTGCCATTTCTTGACAATTATGTGGTGGCTTTAGAATCGGCAAGACGTGCGATTCGTTTAATGGTGTTTGGACATTGTTGTCCATTGCGCGCTGGTAGTTCTTGACATTTACATGATGTTTTATGAGTTGGCAAGACGCGCACCTCGTTTCATGAACATTTAACTTTGTTGTTCATTACATGCTACCATTTCTTGACAATTACATGGTGCCTTAAAAATCGGCAAAAGAAGCGCGATGTGTTTCATTGTACTTTAATCTTGTTATTATTTGTGAGCCTGTTAATCCTTGACATTTATATCGTGTTTTACGAATCGGCAAGACACGCAAGTCGAATAATGAGGATTTGACTTTGATATTTATTGCATGTTACCATTTCTTGGTATTTTACAGGGTAACACTCGAATTGGCAAGACACACAATTTTTTCCTCAAGTTTAATTCATGTTGTTTTATTATATGCTACTATTTTAAGATATTTATTATATAATGTTTGAGTCTACAAGTTATGTGATTTGTTTCCTGAATCTATACTGCGTTATTCATGGTGCACAATCCTTTTAATGGTGTTTACTATATATATATATATATATATATATATATATATATATATATATATATATATATATATATATATATATATATATATATATATATATATATATATATATATCTGTAATATTTGCAATTTGTGTTGAAACATTTTAAGAGTACACAGAAGGCCATAGTTTCTAGATGCAATATTGTATGGTCCTAGTATACATTTTCAAAACAGGTTTTTAGATGACTAGTTTAAAATTTAGTCAGAATGTTTTATCTGATTCTCATGTAAAGGAAAGTACTTGAATAAGAAAGTTTTCGTTTAATTCTTCTTGATTCCCCTACAGGTATCCAGCCATCTTAAAACTTAGTCATTTTAAACTTAACTCTTAGATTGTTCATGTTTTCCGAGTGACTAGACTTAGAATCATTGTTTAGTATTGATTTCAGAATATATAATTTTCATATTGTGTGTTCTAACCTTTTTCTTACTACAGGTCTCCTTCCCAGCCGTTCCCTTCCTAATCCCCTCTTCCCCTCTTGAACTCTCGCAGTCTCTGTGATTTATCTATCAGAGTCTTGGAGCTGTTCAGTGGTGGACGTGTTGGAAACGTGCACAGACCCCGAGGATCTGGTGACTCTGACATACGCCCACAGATTCATGACTCACGAATCCTCCCAGCGGTCTTTCAATCATGGTAAACTATTGGCGGTACACACCGCCGCGCTCAAAATACATACACACTAACAAAACTACACCACATTGGCAATTTAAACTACACACACCTGGCACACATACACACACCACACCCACAAACTCACACCACTATAAAACACCCACCCACATTACCCACAACCCTTTCCACGAAAAAAAGATTGCCAACAGAGAGAGACACAAGCCAGGAGCACCCACTCAATTAGAGGCACAGAACACCATCACCCATACACCATTCACGCACATCACAGCAGACACCCCAACCATCACCCCACACATCAGCCCACACATCCTCACACATATCACACATGCCACATCCATGGCACCCCAAAGACACCCCAGGTTTTCTGAGGAGGACCTAAGGGTCCTGGTGGAGGAAATCATCTGGGTAGAGCCACATTCGGATCACAGGTGCAGCAGTTGTCCATTGCATGGAAGATGGAGCTATGGCGGAGGATAGTGGACAGGGTCAACACCGTGGGACAGCACCCAGGAACCAGGGATGACTTCAGAAAGAGGTTGAACGACCTATGGGGGAAGGTGCTTTCTGTGGTTGCAAGACACCAGGTAGCAGTACAGAGGACTGGCGGTGGACCCCCACCTCCGCCCCCACAACTAACAACATGGGAGGAGCAAGTCTTGGCAATCATGCATCCTGAGGGCCTCGCAGGAGTAGCAGGAGGACTGGACTCTGGCAAGTCAAATCTTAACTACTTTATCCCCCCCACCCTACCTGCATGCCATCACAAACACCTACTCCTACCCTCACCCCCATCACTCCACCACCTCATATATACCCCACCATCACAACCCACCCACCCACCCCAATACCAAGCCCTGCATGCAACAACAATGCATGGACACCCATCACAGACCTGCATGGATACCCATCAACCCAGCATGCCCAGTAGAGAGACTCACCCAGCCCAGAAAATCACCACTCACACAAGGCCAGGCTGACAGGGAAATCACAATCATACAGGGAAACACACCCATACACAAGATGGCACACAGACACATTAACAATGCATTTGCATTCCCACAGGACCCATGCTCCACGTCACCGGAGAGGAGGTGCCAGCCACATCCAGTCCCCCACCTGAAGAGGCCCATATTGACGACAGCAGCTCTGCACACCTGGATCAGGATGACCAACCTGGCCCATCCGGAGCCTCTAGACAGTCGGTTCCCCCTGCCACAGTCCCAACCCACCACAGACCCTCCCCCCTCAGGAAACACCAGCCAGCACCCACCCAGCGGGCCCATGCCACTGTCCCCAGAACATCTCAATCAGCAGTGTGTCCACCACTAAAGGGACCCCAGGCAACCCACAAACACAGGACGATCAGGGACCTGGGGTCAGTGGCAGTGGGCACACGGTTCAGGGGACAGAGGCACAGGACAACAGGGAAGCTGGGAGGACTGCCGTGCGACAGGGGGAGGACAGGCCCAGGGAACCCACTCTCCACAAGGCACTCTCCAACATCCTGGGAGCATACAACCATTCCCAGGAGACGATGGGCCAGATACTGGCCAAGTTGCAGAAGACCCAGCGGCTGCAGGAGGGACAGTACCTGGGGATCAGGGATGACCTAACAAAAATATACACCATCCTGGTCACCATTGCAGGGGTGCTGGCTGACATGGGCAAGATCATGAGGGAGGCAGGAGCACAACAATGGGCGCCTGACACTAGCCAAACCGAGGAACAGCCTTCCACCTCCGCCGGCGCTAGTGGACAGGAGTAGCCGTCACTGGATCAACAGGCCACTAGCACCCCACCCCCTTCAGAAGGAGAACCACCCCGCAAACGGTCCCTGTGATCCATGCAGAAGCCAGAGAACATTGCCAAGACTCCCGCCAGGAAATAGGACTCTCCTGATTGTCACCCTTGTGTCCCACTCTGTTACCCTGTCCACCTTGAACTGCCATTGCTCCCCTTCCTATGCCCACTTGGACAATGCACCTGTGATACCAAGAGACTGGACTCTACCCTGGACTTTCCTCCACCATCACCCCAGCCCCTTGCACATACCCCTATACTTATGAGCACCTAAATAAACATCCTTGGAAAAAATACCAATCTGGAGTCAGTCTAATGATTCACAAATTTATTAGTACAACATTAGCAAAGCATTGCAATGCAAATGTACAGTGAAATATACTTTAGGATGACCTTTAGGAGGCAGCAGTACACATAGCAGGAGTCAGATTGCGGCACAGAGATCTGATAATAGAGATTCCAAAGGGACCAGTCAGTGGCCATAGACATAGGGAAAGAGGCTGCCTTGTACAATGTCCAACAGATAACTGAAATGTAAAGTGGAGTTACAGTGACCTACCTGTGTGTTACTGGAAGTACTGCTGTATTATATTTGTTCTGTTGTCCACATCTTCTTCCTCTGCCTCCTCTTCCTCACTGTCCACAGGCTCTACCGCTGCCACAAGACTATCTCCAGGCTCATCCTCCTGCAGAAAAGGCACCTGGCGCCTCAAGGCCAGGTTGTGCAACATGCAGCGATGATCTGTCCCACCTTCTTGGGTGAGTAGTACAGGGATCCACCTGTCAGATGGAGGCACCGGAACCTGGCCTTCAGGAGGCCGAAGGTCCTTTCAATGATCCTCCTTGTACACCTCATTGTAACGTTTCTCTGCCCTTGTCCTGGCATTCCTCACTGGGGTCAATAGCCATGAGAAGTTGGGGTAACCAGAGTCACCTGCAAATATCGAGGGACAACTGTAAGACACACACTAACCCTTAGGGACAACCCCATTCCCAGACACCAACATATACTGGGTAGGGACCTTGGGCTCACCTATTAGCCACACCAGGTGTCTTTGGAGTTGGCCCATCACATATGGGATGCTGCTAATCCTTAAGATAAAGGCGTCATGTGCAAAGCCAGGATATTTGGCATTCACATGGGAGATGTACTGGTCCACCAAACACACCATCTGCACATTCATAGTGTGATAGCTTTTTCTTTTACTGTAAACCTGTTCATTTCTCCGGTGGGGGGACACAGATGCCACATGTGTACCATCAATGGCACCAATGATGTTGAGGATATGTCCCAGGGCATAACAGTCAGCTTTCACTGTGGCCAAATCCTCCACCTGAAGGAACATGCTGTAGCTGTGCATGTGTTTCAGCAGGTCAGACAACACTCTGGTCAACAAGTTCGAGAACATTGGCTGAGCCATCCCTGATGCCATGGACACTGCTGTTTGAAAGGAACCACTTGCCAGGAAATGGAGCACTGACAGGACCTGCACTAGAGGGGGGATTCCTGTGGGCTGGCGGATAGCTGACATCGGGTCTGGCTCCAATTGGGCACACAGTTCTTGGATTGTGGCACAATCAAGTCTGTAGGTAATGATAATGTGTCTGTCCTCCATAGTTGCAAGATCCACCAGGGGTCTGTACACTGGAGGATGCCGCCATCTCATACTCTACCTCAGAGGTTGAAGCCTATGGAAGAGAACGGTGAGCAGAGGGTCATATTCCCACATCTATTGCACTAATGTTGATTTATTTACTTTACAGAAACAGTATGTGAAATCGAGAGTCAGTTGATGTGCCAATGTCTGCTGTGACGTGGTTAGGTGCCATGCCCTGTGCCCCCTGAAATGGTGGCTGCCTGACCTGTGAGGAGGGACAAGTGGAAATGAGGTAATTGTGCTGGCATTGTGCGCCGTTGCGGTAGGCGGCCGATGACCGCAGCACAACTTCACATTGGTTATCATTGGGCCCTAAGGGTTCCAGGAGCCAATGGCGATGTACACCGGCGTGACGGTACTGCTGCAGACGTGACCGCCATTTTCTATCTGTTCACTCACTTGCTACCTGACATTGTCGTTGGGGTTTTTGGATTATTATATTTTTGTCTTTCATTAGTCTGGTTTGTAGTGGTTTGCTTTTGTAGTCATTTTATATTGTATATATCTCTCTATATATAAAAAACATTCTTTTGCATATGTGCTAGCCCTAGTAGTCTCCTTGGAAATTTTATCTTTCATTGAATGCTATCTGCATGAGACATATAATTTGTAGGAATTAAGTAGTGGGTATATGAAAGAGTCTTCTTCCCATCTGTCCACCATCCATATTACATCTGTTTCACCATTTCACTGTGATTTTCACCCTATACCTAGAGAAAAAGTCTGGAAAGGTAACAGAGAGGAATTATTTTTTTTAGATTTCAGGTTAGATCCAATTATGGAGTCCATTAAAACATTTGGATTCAGTGAGGAAGATCTAGCCAAACTATTAGACCAACCAAGATCAGGTACAGGGACATCCATCTCTTCAAAACAACCTAAAGAAAGCTGGTTCAAACTATTAGAACTAAAGAAAAAAACCAAATGCACAGAACTACATGCAGAATAAATCTTAGAGTACCTTCGAGCAGGGATTATTCCCACAGGGCTAAGAGTGAGAAACATCCCAGGCCTCTTTGTAGAGATTCGACAATTTTTAGAGAAATGGTCATTGATCTCCAATCGCTGTTCTCTGGATTGGATGATCCTCATAATAGAGACCGCGAGAGAACTGATGGAAACTCTTATGAAAGAAATTCAGTCATTAGAAGAAGAACTGAAAACACAAGACTCCGTACAGGAAGCGAAGAAACAGATAGAGACCATCAACCAAGAACTTGAATCATTTAATTTATATCTAGTCAAGAGAAAGACAGACAAGCTTAGAAAGGATATTAGATGGTTCACCAAAGAACGAGCATACCCGTATTTATCAGACTGATACTATGCGAAATCAACAACAAAATGTACCAGACCAAGACCGACAATACTGGACGAACAAGAACATTGTTACCTTCTCTGATACCTCAGAATCTGAGGGGGGAAGGAACTTCCAACCAGTTTGAACAATACAATGCAAGGGTAGGCCCCAATGAAGGCCCCAGTCATTCGAACCATTTTTTATCCAGAGGAGGAAGACCCCGAATGAGATACAGGAACTACCAGAGAGGCAGATTCCAGAATACGGACAATCCTCCACATACCCTACAAACCAGGAGACAACAATATGGGAGGGATTAAAAGAAGTACCAGTTTTTAATTTAAGAACTTCTCCTATGGACACAGATACTGAGTCTTTGTTAAAGAAAGGGCTGTCATTCATCCCTACTACTTCCATCAACAAATTTGATCTTCTCTCTGACCTTCATGCTTTCTTTCGAAGAATCAGGCTGTCCAGATACTTCGAAGGTAAAATAGACACCAGGGAATTAAATCTATCTGGATTAAAACCTACTTCTACCTTCACTCCCCACCTTGATATGGTAGGATCTGAAGTCAAAATCTTTGAAAATATAGGGGGTCATTCCGAGCCGCCCGCCAAAGTAACCCCGTCGGAAGACCGCTCCGCAGTCAAAAGACCGTGAGGGTCATTCTGACTTTCCCGCTGGGCCGGCGGGCGACCGCCAAAAGGGCGCCCGCCGGCCCAGCGGGAAAGTCCCTGCAACAAGGAAGCCGGCTCCGAATGGAGCCGGCGGAGTTGCAGGGGTGCGACGGGTCCAGTGGCACCCGTCGCGATTTTCACTGTCTGCAAAGCAGACAGTGAAAATCTTTATGGGGCCCTGTTAGGGGGCCCCAGGGGCCCCACGACACCCGTTCCCGCCATCCTGTTTCTGGCGGTGAAAACCGCCAGAAACAGGGTGGCGGGAAGGGGGTCGGAATCCCCATGGCGGCGCTGCAAGCAGCGCCGCCATGGAGGATTCCCTGGGCCAGGGGAAAACCGTCGGGAAACCGCTGGTTCCCCTTTTCTGACCGCGGCTTTACCGCCGCGGTCAGAATGGCCCTGGAAGCACCGCCAGCCTGTTGGCGGTGCTTCCGTGGTCCCCGGCCCTGGCGGTCATGGACCGCCAGGGTCGGAATGACCCCCATAGTGTCTAATAAGATTCAATCTCTGTTGAAATCTGCTCCGAGACCCTTCTTCAATTTAAATCAAGGAGAACATATCACAGTTAAACCGTGTGACAAAGGAGGGGGCATAGTACTGTTAGACACTGAAATTTATAAATCTAAGATCCAAACTATGTTAAATGAATCAGAATATTACCAGAAAACAGGGAATAATTGGCATGAACGAGTCAGAGGAGAGATAACAAAAATAAGTGTTGAAGCTTTAGGTAATGGAATCATATGCCAACAAGAATTCCAATACCTTAATCCAGCGAAAACTAGGACCCCTCTGTTCTACGGAGTCCCTAAAATACATAAAAACAAGACAGATCCCCCAATGAGACCTATAGTCTCCACTGTAGGGGCGTTAACAGAACCTTTATCTAAATATGTGGAGAAATGCTTTTATTCGAGACACCAGCCACATTATTGCCAAACTAGAAGGTCTCCCCTTCAATTCGACTACACAACTACTAGTAACAATGGACATTGAGGCACTATATACCAACATCCCGCAGAAAGAGGCATGGCTAGCAGTTGCCCGCCTCTTTGAGAGAGAAAGTAACACAGAACATTCTTCCTTCATTCTACAGTGTCTCAACATTGTCCTACGAGAAAACTTTTTTGAATTTAATGGTCAGACATATCAGCAGAAGAAAGGAGTCAGCATGGGGGCTGCCTGTGCCCCAAGTATAGCCAATATCTATGTAGGCTCCTTCGAGGAAGCCCATATTTACAATGAGATGGCACCATTTTACGAAAATGTTCATTTTTGGTCACGTTTCATCGATGATATCTTCTTCATCTGGACAGGTGAGGAAGATGCATTAATGGAATTCAGTCAGTGGATCAACCTATGTAATTCCAATCTCAAGTTCACCATCCATACTAGCAGAAAAAAAGTTGAATTTCTAGACATTTGGATTGGCCACAACAACTCCCAACTTGAGATGTCACTGTTCACTAAACCAACAGCCAGAAATACTATATTGCATTATGATAGCTTCCACCCTACCAGTCAAAAACAAGGGATACCCTTTAGCCAATTCCTACGGGTCCGTAGAAACTGCTCTAGCTTGAGTGATTTTGAACACCATGCAAACATTTTGCAACATAAATTTCTTCTACGAGGATATCCTAGAAACCTGATTAGAGACTCCTACAAAAGAGCAAAATACTACAATAGGACTAGTATGTTCGAGAAACAAAATAAAAAATCCACACCTTCCATAGTGTGTGTAATCCAACACTCAAACCTAAATGAAAAAATTAGGAAAATTATTCTTGCCAATTGGCATATTCTTAACAGCGGTTTGAACCAAACACCATTAGAACGCCCTCTGCTATCTTTCAGGAAAAACCAAAATATCTCGAACTAACTAGTGAGAGCTAGTCTACCTAAAAATGAGACCTTTTGTCAGAAGTCCATATATGGGAATCGACCTATCACAGGCAACCATAAATGTGGTAATTGCAAGGCTTGCCCTAGAGCCATCGTGGGCAATGTATTCCCGTGGAAAGGTACTAACTTTCAACTATCGGAGATGACGAATTGCAAAAGAGCTAATTGTATCTATTTAATCAGGTGTCGGTGCCCCCTCCTATATGTAGGAGAAACAGGAAGAGAAGTCAAAGTTAGAATATTGGAGCACATTTCCAATATTCGAAATGACAAAGAGAGTGCCCCTTTGGTTACACACTGGAAACAGCACGGACATAAAATCGAGGACCTCTCCTGGACTGTCCTAGAAAGAATTAAGAACTATGGACAGATAGAGGACCAAAAAACCCGGAAAAAGAGAGAAGTCTACTGGATTTTTACATTAGACAGCTGTGAAAAGGGATTGAACGAGTACATCCCCTGGGAAAACGCTATCACATAAGCCAAACTCTCATTGGTAAGTATCTATATTCTAAAATAGTACTTTTATCAATAAACTTTAAGATTTTTTCCTAGTTTTATTTTTTTCTATAGGTTTGTATATCTTTACCACGGTCATTTCTATCTTCATTCTTATTTCCATTTCTATATTTATGTTCAATTTTAATTTAATTTTTGTCTTTATTTTTACCCTTATTTACACTCCTATACCCTTTCTTTCTTTTATATGCTGATAGATATTCTCTGTTAGGTACTTTGCCAGACATTAATATCCATTTCATTAGATCTTAGCAAGTATTCTACAGAACCATCTGAACCGAAAATAACTTCTGTCCTTTCAATCACAAATATAGAGCTAGTTGGAAATTGAGTCCACAGTTGGGTTCCATCTGTTGTCCACTCTATCTATAAGTGACGTATCCCTATTTACCCATAGTCCTTAGACATTATTTATGTTTAATTTTGACTTCCCTTGCATCTATATTAAATAGAGTACAATATATCAATGAATAGCTTGTTCAGTTTCCGTTCGCGCCGTCGGTATACTTCCAATATGGCGCCGGCTTTAGACCGCCCAACTATCTTACAAGTCGGCGGCCCAGTGCTACTAGGAATACTATTTTGTAGCCGTATAAGAACGTTTACGTACAGCAGCGGCTGACTCTAGTCAGCAGATGCGGAGCACTCGAACGTCGCGATCGGTATTTCGGTAAAGTATTCATCTCATTTCTTTTCTTTTCTCACTGCCCTTGCATTATACTTATTCCATCCAACTATCTGAGTAAATGATTTGAGTGGCCTATAATACAGAGCCTAACTACTTTTGCCCTCTTTCTTCCTTTTTTTTATTTTTATATAATTTGTAATAGCCTCTTTTATCATTTTCAGACACACAAATTCTGGATTCACTCCCGGTATTGCTACGAGTTTGAGAACCCATAAACATCGATTATATGGACTTAATTTAATTTTCTCAGCTACTACCAGCCAATATTCAGGTGAATTTCAGTATTTACAAACAATAGCAGTAACTTATATCTATTACACCACTAAGATCCAATCCATCTACTTACTTATTTATTTATCTATTATGTGGTCTTTGCTATCTATTTATTCAGCTCCGCTTCTTGTACAATAACTGGCATCATCACGCCCTGTAGTGAAATAGAAACGGCCGGAAAAGCTATTGTTTCACAAAAATGCTAGAAAAGACTCCTCAAGTAAGGTCTTACTTTATTAGAACTTATTACCTTTATTAGTAAACACACACCAGGATGCATGTAATCACAGAAGGGAATTAAGGAATGCTGGCAGCACAATGTAAGGTACCCTCCAACTATAGTATACTAACTACCAGTCTCTCTAACTATTTTTAGGATGCATCACCGTTATTGATTTAACACTTGTCATTTTAGGTTCCCTAACATAATATCTTTAGTTTCTAGCCTTCTATATTTCATATTCCATTACTAACACTACCTTAAGTGCATTTAGACTCCTTGGGCACTTATCCTGATATAACAGCATGTCACTCTTGATTGACACATATGTAAAATATAAACAGGTGACCTCTAGGAAACTAGCACTATGATTCATATAAATTATCATATATTCCCTCTTATCAGATTTCTTGACTACATTATCAAACAATACACTACAAATCTAAAATTAAACTGACCAGAAGATTTGGCTGCAAAGATTAGACCACTATTGAACAATACCATTGGGAACGGCCCTGAAGAAGGTGACCCACAATACCGTAAAACACTGAAACGCGCGTAGGCCTTTTGGTCCCTACGGTACCACTTCGATAGAACTACGTCAACATTGTTTCTCTTTTTGTGTATTAGACTATCAATATTAATGTACTAGAAGTCTTTATTCTATGTATCTTCACCATTAAGAATCGTTTTTGTCTTATTATGTTATTAGGACTAGTTTAATTGGTGCTATGTTCCACTTGTATATAAGAGACCTCTTTTCATTTGTTTCGTCTAGTGTGCTTGTGGTATGTCTGATTTAGGTATTTCGTCTGTTTTTTATGAAATAATGTATATATTTTTCTATGAATGTACTACTATTGAATAATAATAATAGAAAATTCATATAAAACTATATAATAGGACTATTCTATTTGTGAGTAACTGCCTGAGTACAGCAGCCTGATATCATGTGTTTATAATTGGTCAGTCATATTTAGTTATTATCAGTTACAACTATTTTGTTGTTCTCTTGAAGATTACAATATCTTCATGTATACTTAAGTAGCTCTCTTAGTAGTTTTCTCTTCAACAGAAGAGGACCTACACTGCAAGTGCTGCTGTGACCTGTATCTGGAAGTGACAATAGCTCATGTGTCTGGGGAAAGGGCCCCTGCTTTCACTGCGGAGGAGTTGGAGAAACTGGTGGATGGGGTCCTACCCCAGTACACATTACAGACCTCCAGACAAACAGGTGAGTACATTGTGAGCATGATGCATGTGGCATGAATGTATGGAGTCCTGTAGAGGTAAGCCACAAGTTGGGGGGTGCTGAGGCGTCCTGGCTAGAGTGCAGCATGTAAGGTGGTCACTGTATGTGCGTCAGGGGATGGGTGGGAACTGGTGGGCAATGAGTCTGACGGTCCAGACGGGTGAGTAATTCCCTTTTCTGCTGTCTTTTCCCTCCAGGTCAGTGCCCACCAGAAAAAGGGTATTTGGTGTGCCATCGCCAAGGAGGTGCAGACCCTGGGGGTCTCTGACAGGCAGAGCACCTACTGCCGCAAGAGATGGGAGGACCTGCGCCGCTGGGCAAAGAAGACAGCGGAGGCCCAGCTGGGGCTGACCTCCCAACGAGGAAGGGGTGACCGTCGCACCATGATCCCCCTTATGTTCCGCATCCTGGCGGTGGACTACAGATTCTGAAAGCTGACTTTGAGCGCGTTTTGAGGTACCTGGGTGGGGGATGTGGGCTGTGGGTGCCCCTAGGCCAGGGCGAACATGGCAGGGTAGGTCCCTTGTTGGGCAGGCCTTGGAGTACTCCAACCCCAATAGTATAAGTGGCCAACTACTACTGGAAAGGGTCCTGTGGGTTTCTGGTGTGCGGATGCTGACGTTGGGCATTGTACCCCATGGGCTGGTGACTGTCTCAGTAAATGGTTGGTCATGGCCTAGTGCATAGGGCTGCTCCCTGTGGGTTGTGTACGCCAACGGTAGTGGTGTTGCTGGCACTGACCAAGTGTATCCTCTGTCTCTTCTCCCCCTTTTTGTTTTGTCACCCTGTCCTTGTGTGCATGAGCATCATCTGGCGGAGGAGCAGAGGCACCAGAGACGGAGGGAGCTGCATTCCACATGGGCCAGGAGGCCGAATCCACTGAGGGGAGCACCACGACGGCTGCAGGAGGGGAGACCACAGCGACTCCTCCTTCGATGGAAGTTCCCTGGCAGTGATGGACACCACTGTGCCCACCCCAACAACAGATACAGGGGCCACCCCCCTACCAGCACCACCCTCCCAGCAGCACCTCAGCGTATTTCCCGTGCCCGCTCACCTAGGAGGGTGGGCATCTCCTTCGCCCCAGGCACCTCAGGCCCTGCCCCAGTCAGCTCTGCTGCCCTCAGTGAGGAGGCTCTTGACCTCCTGAGATCCCTCTCTGTTGGGCAGTCAACCATACTGAATGCCATCCAGAGTGTAGCAGGGCATTTACAACAAACAAATGCAAACCTGGAGGGCATTCACTCTGGCGTGGCGGCCCTACAGAGAGCATTTTAGGCTCTGGCCTCAGCACTGATGGCAGCCCTTGTCTCTGTGTCCAGCCTCCCCCCTCCAACTTCCTCTACCCAGACCCAATCTACCTTCAGACCAGCATTCACCCAAATCACCACACAAAAGTGGCTCAGGCAAACATAAGAACCACACTTCACCTCACAGGCACTCACTCAAGCATCATACCCATGCAAACACACCAACATCCACTGACTCCACTGTGTCCCCCTCCTCCTTATCGTCCACCTCCATCCCAGTAGCGTCTACACTCACACCTGCATGCATTACATCTTCATCCACTACCTCCATCACCAGCACGCCCATCACAACACGTCCCACATGCGCAGTCACCCCCACCACAACCATGCACATGTCCCCTGTGTCCTCTCCCAGTGTGTCTCTGACCCCTCCTCCCAAAGTACACAAACGCAAGCACTCACCCACCCAACAGCCATCCACCTCACAACAGCATCCAGCCCATGCTCCTTCCCCCAAACTCAGCAGACAGACACCTCCTACAACCACTCCCTCTTCCTCCACTCCCAAACCCTCTCCATTGTCCCATCCCAGTGTGTCTAAAAAACTTTTCCTGGCAAACATTGACCTGTTCCCTACCCCTGCCCCCTGTCCTTCCTCTCGGGCCAGGGTGTCCAGATCCCAGGCCAGCACCTCAGCCACCAAGTCGGCTTCCGCTGTGGTACCTGCAATTCCCAGAGGTTCAAAGGGGGCACCCGTCAGGCCAGGCAGTGTGCCACAGACCCCTTCAAAGGGCCAAACTATTCCGCCACCTGCCAAGGTGAAGAAGGGGCCAGCATGCAGCAAGGGCAAAGAGCAACACCCACCCAGCAAGGCCTCCTCCAAAACTCCAGCTGCCAGGACCATGGTCCCAGCAGCATCTGCCAAGGTGAGGAAGGGGCAGAAAAGCCAAGGCAAGGCACTTCAGGCCTCGGAGGCTCCAGGTGAGGGCCTGGTGCCCACCATCAGAACCGACAGTCCTGCCACCTGTACCACGGCCAGCACCGTCACAAGCACCACTGGAAGCACTGACACCTGCACCGCCACCTGCCCCGCCACTGCCATCTCTACTGTCAGCAGCAGCATCCCCAATGGGCAGCCGTCCAAGGCTGCAGGAGACGGGCTAGTGCCTCCCTCCACCACTGGCAGCACCGGCACCTGCACCACGGCCAGCACCGCCAGCATCCCCGCCACAAGTACCGCCACCTGCACCGCTGACAGTAGGACCACTACCAGCAGCAGCGGTCCCAGTGTGCGTTCATCCGAGGCTGCAGGAGAAGGCCTGGAGCCTCGCACCACCACTGAAAGCACCCCCACCAGCACTACCACCAGTTTGCAGCTTTAGTCGCCGCAAGATGGAGTCTGGCCCTGCCTACATGGAGTATCATGCTACCTCGTCCACGCAAATCTCATGCCTCAGACACCCAGGTGAGGGAATATGAACTGTCACACCCCAAGTGCTGCATCACTGGGCACAAAGCCCCCTCCAGAACCAGTGGAGAAATGCATCCACTCACCCTATCCTTGGGAGGATGAAGCACACTGGGCACAAAGCCCCCTCCAGAACCAGTGCAGAAATGCATCCACTCACCCTATCCTTGGCAGGATGAAGCACAGTGGGCACAAAGCCCCTTCCAGAACCAGTGGAGCAGCCATCCACTTGAGTGACTGTGGCCTTGCACTCCCCAGGACCAACCAGTGGGCAACCCACCCACTAGAGACTGTGGCCTTGCACTCTCCAGGACCAAGCAATAGCCAACCCACCCACTTGAGAGACTGTGGCTTTGCACTCCCCAGGACCAACCAGTGGGCAACCCATCCACTTGAGAGACTGTGCCTTTGCACACCCCAGGACCTAGCAGTGGGCATGGAGCCCCCTCGAGGAGCAGTGGCATTATTCCATCTTCTGGCTGAGGTGCCCCCCCTCCCCGTCCTCTTGAGGTGCCTGTGTGTTTTCGACCTGATGCCCCTGCAGTGTTCTCTCCATATTGAGGCAGGAGTCAAGTGTGGGCTTGGCCCATGATTTTTGGCCCAGTGGGCCACGGGCATTTGCAAAGTACAATGTATGGCCTTCTGTACATATTGTAAATATTTGTATATACTGTTTTTCTATTTGTTACGTATATCTGCCTATTTCTAAAATATCACTTATTTCACTCAATTCCTTTTGTATTTGCGTTCTTCCAGGGGGTAACAGGGTGTAAATGTACTGTTGTTGCATGTGTTTGTGTGTATGGTGTTGTGGGTGAGGGTGGGGTTGGGGGTGTTGCGTGTTGCGTGTGTTTGTCACTCTCTTTTTCGTCCCCCCCTCCCCTGTGTGCTAGGTGCAGTACTCACCGTGGTCGTCGCCACCGCCTTTGATATTCCTCGTATATGAGGAGGTAGACCATCATGGGCAGGACCTGCAGCTCGGGCTCCATGGCATCCTGCTTCTTCGTTAAATGTCGTGAGGTGAGTGGTTTCCCTTCCAAGTCCTGTTTCTGCCATGCTTTTGAGGGCGTTGGTACCGCACCGGAAAAGCTGGCGGATTGGCGGGTTGTAATGGGTGGGCGGTACATTGTCTTCTGCCTGTCTGTTGGCGGTTACCGTGGCAGTGTTTGTTGCTACTGCCACGGCGGTTTGTGTGTTAAAGTGGCTGTCTGTGTTGGCGGTTTCCGCCGTGGTCGTGATCACATTTTTTTTACTGCCGGCCTGTTGGCGGTATTACCGCCTCTTTAACACCGACCACCAGGGTTGTAATGAGGGCCTTAGTGTTTTCCATAGTGATTTCCCACAGGAGAAGGTGGGTGCTACAATGAGAGACCTATACAAATGCCAGCATCTTAATATAGGTTAACAAGACTATATTCAGAGGTCCGTAGGTTTGGAAAATCTATTCCCTACATATTCCATCTGTTATTTGAAAGTGCCTTGTCAGGACTATCTTATGCTGTGAACCACATTCTTAAGACAGGGTCAACCTGCAAAATCTTTCTGCAAGGGAGTTTGTCGATAAAACACAAGGTAAAGATGAAAATCTAGAGTACAACTAAATTAATTTCATGGCATGTCTCCATGGGACTCATGAATGCTGATATCGTCATCATGGAGAACTTAAATGTATGCTCTGCAAGTTTGACCATCTACTTGGTTTCTAACAGTTGCAGAGAGTACGCGTGGGATGCTTTGCTACAATTTCTAAGAGAAGCAAACTCTAATATTAAGGATATCCATTTGAAGACAGCAGGATAACTGTTCTCTTTGGATCCTGCTGATATATGTAGGTATTTCAATCATAGTGTTTCAATCGAAGATGAGTTTTATATGCTATAAAACAATTCCAATGCAATCATGGATATACATGTTGTTGCTGACAATTCCATTGCTGTTGCTCGCTATGTCACTTCGTACATTACAAAATGAGAACTAAATCAGTCGAAGGACACATGGGAGGAGATAAGCTCTTACAGGTGCTGTGATAGGTTAAGTTCAGGTAGTTTATTACCTAGAAAATATGTGTTGTTATGAAATTCTGCAGCACTATAGGTACAAAGATAATGTTTCAGAAAACATTGATGAATAAAAATATGGTGTAGCTCGTTGTGATGGTTGTTTGGTTTGAAATCCAAAAGGTAACTTAATAAACCATAGAAAACTTACTTGTCAAACTGCTGAGAAAAAAATATTTTTCTACTTAGTTCTTCTCCAACTATTCAAACCGTGGCATTCTGAAACAGAGTTACTTGGACAATATGACCCCTATGAAGACTCTTTCCATGCCGCAAAAGACAGCATTCAGTGTCCAATACTTCTACAATCTCTAAGAAAGTTGTACGAAGAAATTAAACAAGAGGAGACAATTGCTACTGAGAAAGCAAAAGACAGCTCACAAAGCAGCCAGAGTTCAGAACATCTCAGTCAAGATCCCCTTGGACACCCAATAATTGAAAATGAAGCTGCCATAGCAATGAATGAAGTGGAGGCAGCAAAGCAACAAGCAAGAGAAGAAAATGTAGACTTTGAACAGTTAGTGGAACAACTCAATGAACAGCAGAAAGAAATATACATGAAAGTTAAAGGAAAAAATAGAACGTGGACTCCTCCATGAAAAGAATCAATGTAAGTGTTCAAGTTTTGAGCCAATTAATTTGTATGTAAGCAGACAAGCTGGCACTGGCCTTTGGGCCTTCCTCGCGGTCCTGTCACTTTCTCTCTCTTTCTCTCTCTTCAATCCATAATGGGATGGAAGAGACAGAGGGAGAGATTGTTATTGCAGTGGTCTCTCCATACAATTACCTAAAAGAGAAGAGACAAATCGCTAATTGCTTTGTCATAGGAGATCTCAGTATTATGCATGGGTGAATCTATTTTGTTTTCTTTTAAGAGACTTGTTGAATCACAACAACTTCATTAATCTCAAATTCAAGAAGTGAAAACTCCTCAAATAATCTTTAGACTCATTATTCTCATAATAAGTGACTGTGAGCCATAGAACGGAAACAGTCCAGACTGCTGGTGACATTGATATGGGCTGATTCAACTCGTCCAAAAACACTCCCTTCTGCTACAGAAACACAAATCAGAGGGAGACCTTGTAGAAGTAAATAACGTATTGCAGTTTGGTGGTATTTATCTATGTTCCTTGTAGTTGTCCACAGTTGTGTAAGCTGTATATTGAGGTATTTTTGAAGAATACAGGTACATGCTCTAAGACAGAGGAAGACAATCAAGTATAACTGTAAATAATTTCTACGTGATATGGCTAGTTCAGAAAAGGCAGTGCTGGAGAAATAAAGTATTTATAACTGTATGTTTCCAACTAATGTTATCAACAATATACTCTAGCTTTAAGTTACAGATACGTATTTGGAAGCAACGCTCCTACTTATAAATTCTTGTCAAATGTCTGACTACACAATGTTGTTGCAAGACTTCGATTTTATGAAAATGACAAACTGGCACTATGATCAAAACTCGTCATCTGCTTTTCGATTACTGTTCGCGTTTAAAATGTATTTTCTGTCATTGCATGGATTGTATACCAGGGGGAAGTTATTTCCGTTTCTACATATATGTTTTTTAAATTTAAAACACCTAATTTATCCTACCGAAATGTGTTGTAGAATTATCTGTTAGAGACAGAATGGATTACCCACATTCTACGATAGAATGAGTGATTCGGCAGTGAAAGGAATGTTTTAAATATTAACTCGATAAGCAATAACCCTTACTTGTATGTCTTGTAGAATCTTCAACACAACCAATTTTAATTGGAATTAAATGAATGTAATACAATTTTAATTTTGATTTCAAATTTGACTGCAACGTTTGCATTAATGTGTTTTGCACAGTGGCATCATGCCACCTCCCCTGATCTCACCAGGGCAAGCTACATCACACTATCGTTGACCATGATAATTTCATAAAACAAGTGATTATACAGCCTTTTTGACTCTGATGAAATCACAGGAGGGAGACAAAAATAAAATTCAGTTGATAAGATCTAAAGTCTAAAAAGAATCAGACACTGGGTGGTCATTCAATTGGAAGTAAAGGAATAGCATTCCATCTGCAAATCATTCCATTGTTTATTATTCTGTAGAATTCTCGACCATTGTATCTGTTCTTGCTTGTGTTGGATTGGAGTGATGCACAAAAGAATGGGTGCATATAAAATCAGAGAACTGTATGAACACAGGCATCATAGGGTCGCAACTGATTATCAGTCTTTTTCACTGAGGTCAGAAGACAAAGGCAGATATATGCAACATTAAAGCTGAGAGTGCTGATGTTCCCCACTTTCGAAGGCACTGGTTACTTAGGGGCACATTTACAAGAAAATGATGAATCAACTGATGCATCACTTTTTTTGCGCCACTCTATGCCCCCTAAAGTCATCATGGTAGTGCTGTATTTATTATACAGCACACCATAGCCCCTTAGCGCAATAGTGACATAATTTATGATGGTATTGTGGTGCTTTGCTTTGCCTTCATTTGTGGCGGTAGTCCAACAAAGCCCAGGGAGGCCCATAGGTTATAATGAGAATGCCACTTTAACACCTGACCAGAGCTGGTGTTAAAAATGATGGAAAAATGTAAATTTCACTGTGCCATTTGTTTGGGCCTCCCTGTGTAAAAACGCCCTCCTTGCACACATTATACCTGGCGCAGGTATAATGTGGCGCAAGGGGTTACAAAGTGGTACAATGCATGCATTGCACCACTTTGTAAATATGGCCTTAACGCCTCCTTCGCGTACAAAAACTTAAACCAGGGCAGCACAAGAAGGTATGTTAAGTGAAGTAACTCTTACAGGTGTTCGTGACTCTCAGGGAAATAGTAGAGAAGCACTTCAGACCTGTTGGTGCAACTGACCTTAATAAGTAAACTAAGGAGGCGCAATAGGCGCAATAGGCCGATGAGCCTTTTGACTGCGCTTAAGATGTTCCCACGATAAATCCAGTACATGCAGATCAATCTTCAATACAATGAATAACATTAATAATCAATAGGAGTCAGTAACTGTCACACACGATGACCTCACAGTCATGAATAACCACACCTTAATGTAAAAATGAGAATATTTATTTCCCTATATTACCAATGCTAATGTCACATAAAATAATCTCAAAATCAAATGATAAAGATACAGAAACAACACTGGCTGTCTAAAGCGACGAAAGAAACACAATCTAAATAAAGCTTGAACCACTACACATTCTAAAGTTACAGTGCAAAGTAATAACAAGGACAACTGCACAAGCGATATGACATACATTTGGATTCAGCAAAGAAAAGGCATCAAATGTTACTCCATGTATTGATTTTCATTACTGAAGATCCTAGCTAACACCAGATTAGAATTAGCATGTTGGGCTTCATGCAAAACAATTTAGTCAACACAAATCGGGAAAAACATCTAACAATGGCTCTACCAAAATAACGTGGTTGGCACCTAGAAAGAAAATCAAATAGACATAGCAAACAATATCATGGTCAATATACCTATCGTCAGTTTGGATCAGCAATCTGTGACAGTCTTTGTCATCAGGACATCAGTCTGGTCAGCAAGGCATCAGGATTCAGCATCAAAGTTCAGAAAAGGCAAAGTCTTTCGGTATTCGTACGCTGGATAGGTGTATTAAAGAGGAGATATGGTGCACCAAGGAAATTTTCAACGTAATTAAAAATTATCCAAATTATATGCAACGGTGCACTACTATGGGGAACACACCCTAACCCCAATTACTGACTGAAATCAATCAGCCTACCTATATGCACGCTGAGGCACCCGTCTCCCTAGAGTAAATTGCCAGTAATAAAAATCACTTGTATGTTAGTGTATTTTTCCCATATGCATCACCACTCACCTATTTAACTAATGAGAATACAAAAATATACACAATGAACTTATCAAGTAACCTTCAATCTTATATTTTAAATATCTAATTAATGTCCATACCACATTCAAAAAAACTCCTTTCACAAACTAAACTAAATTAAAGTCCAATTTCATCAGTCCATCTCCTTATGAATAAACTGGACACATCAGGGTTGTTCCATGTGTTACCACAGACCATTAGATTTTTACTTCAATTGATGCCATTGATCCTCAAGGTTGTTTAAAGTTCAAGTAGGAATCCAAAATAGATCAACAAGTCCCAGTTCTTTCAAACAACTACTCAGCCAACACGTGTTTCGTCATTTGACTTCCTCAGGGCTGGAATTTAGTCGCATCTCTTATTTTGAAATTCTCAAGATAATCCAATATACTGTCTAAGTGAAGTTACTAATCAGTAGCTCTTCCACTGTCACCATAAGTCTATAGCAGTCGTCTTGAATCTGCTCATTGATTCATCTCCAGAGAATGTTCTCAGAGCACTCTACACACATGGAACGTCGGTCAATAAACTGGTGTCCTTCCACTCTCCGCCCAACGCTCAAATAACCGCCGATAGGTGTGTAGAGTGCTCTGAGAACATTCTCTGGAGATGAATCAATGAGCAGATTCTGTGGTGTGTTCTCTTGATGGGCCTGCAACTGGTTCAGGAGGAGTCAGATCACAATGGCTTTGATCCGCTTCAACTTCTACCCCCTCGGGATCTGGCAACTGCTCTGTTTGTTTCTCAAATCTGTCTGCTTCTGGGCAAGCCCTCCTCTGATTAGGCTCTCATGCTGCCTCAATTGAGATAGCCTCACTCTCATGCTTCTGAAGGTCTTCTCCTTCGTCTCTCACAGAAGTGACTGAACCGTTCTCAACGGGATCAGATCCGGTCTCAATTCCTCTTTGTTCTCCTTCTGGCTCTGAGACTTGTTCTGTCGTTGTTGGTACTCTCAACAATTCCTCTTAATTGTCCAAAGGACATGCCACTTTCTTTGTGTGGCTGGCATGGATCTAATTTGGAACTCCAGCGTACTTCACATCTGTGGTAGTTGTCAGAATTACCTGGAAAGGACCCTTCCAACGAGGCTCCAAACACGTTTTCCTGACGTGTTTCTGAACCACAACCCAGTCACCGGCTCTCAGGTTTTGCCCTGGGTCATGGATGGGTGGCAGTGTGGTGGCCCCCACCTGCTGAGAGAAATAGAAAACCATATCAGCCAGACCTTTGCAGTAATCCAACACCATATCATCTCTAATGTTGACAAGTGTATTTGCAGGCACCGCTGGCAACCTCATGGCTCAGCCCATAAGGATCTCATGCGGCGACAATCCTGTCTTCCTGTCAGGTGAGTTTCTCATTGTCATCAGAACTAAAGGGAACGCGTCAGGCCATTTCAAATTCGTGGACGCACACATCTTTGCAACTCTTCACTTCAAGGGGCCATTCATCTGTTCCACTAGTCCTGATGCTTCTGGGTGGTAACTACAATGCAACTTCTGCTCAATGTTCAATGCTGCACACATCAATTTAATTACTGCATTGTTGAAGTAACTTCCCCTATCTGATTCTAAAGAGATCAGAAACCCAAAATGTGGTATCAGTTCCCTAAGCAGTAGTTTCGCTACTGCAAGGCTGTCATTTCTTTGTGTAGGGTATGCTTCAATCCAGTGACTAAAGATGCAAACAATCACCAACACATATCTCAAACCTCCTCACACAGGCATCTCAACAAAATCCATCTGCATTCTGCTGAATGGACCTTCCACTGTGTCTCAAATTAACCACTTTCACTTTTCCCGCGTTCATTTGTTGGCAAATGACGCAACAATGGCAAACAGCTTCAGAAACCTGTCTAAACCTTGGATTGAACCAACTGTGCTTGAATAATCAAATCATGGCATCCCTCCCAGCATGTGCTTGACAATGATAATACCTAGCCATTTGAGACAACAAGCTATTAGGTGAAACTAATTGAAACTCTTCTGATACCCAATGTTTATCTTGGTGCTGTACACATTTCATTTTGCTCCATGAACCTTTTTCCTCCATGATAACATTATTCTGCAATGCTTTCAATTCTTCCAAGGTATCAATTACTTTCAATGCAAAATTTGGACAGGTTTCATCTTCTTCAGGTAACAATTCCCACTTACCTTTTAATGATATACAGTTCAATGTGCAAAACCTTGTGAATTGATCCGCATATCCATTTGGATACGGACCGCCACGGCCAGCAATGGGACCCACCAACAACAAATGCACACATTGGCAAGTTTGAAAGCCACACACCTGGCACACATCCACAACACTATAAAATACTTACATACACACACCACAATCTTTTGCAGAATAATAGCAAGACAGATATTGACAACTTAACACACATACACTGAACTAACCATCACACAAGTCACACACACAAACACACCACCAAAAGATATACATACCCCAAATACCATCACAAGCCACACACACAACCACACAATACCACCCTCACCAATACACCCACAACACACCACCCACAACACACACCATGGCACCCCCTAATCACCCCCCTTCACAGACAGGGAGCTAAGGACCATGGTGGATGAAATACTCAAGGTTGAGCCACAACGATTCGGGGCACAGGTGCAGCAGACACCCGTGGCCAGGAAGATGGACCTACTTTAGTCAACAAGGTCAGTGCAGTGGGAAACCATCCACGCACAAGGGACGACATTCGGAAGAGATGGAACGACCTGCGTGGGAAGGTACAGTCAATGGTATCCAGGCACAACATCGTCGTACAAAAGACTAGTGGCGGTCCCCCACCTACACCCCACGAATACACTGACTGGAGGAGAAGGTCCTGGCTATCCTGCACCCAGAGGGCCTCGGCAGACTCACTGGAGGACTGGACTCGGATAAGTCAACTACAATATCTTAACAGTCACCACACCTGTAATGCATGTACCTCTCCATCCCTCTCACCACCACCAGGACCCCATCCCCTATTCTGTCCCCAACAACCACATCCAACTTCCCTGCATGCCCACAGTCCCACAAACGGAACACCATCCAGCCCCCTGGGCACAGTAACCTACCCCTGCATAGATTCTTAGAGGCACAACAGCACCCACAATGCACATCCACCCCCCCACATAAAATGCACTAAATGTACACAAAGGGTCCTTGCATGCCACGACAGGGGAATATAACCATCAAATAGTGCAGAGCAGTGCAGCAATTGCCGACAAAGTACCTGACACCCACCTTTCTATTCCCCACACACAGGCACCACCACCCGGACAGAGACGTCAACGAGTGCCAGCGCCCACCTGAAGACAGAGGCCCCACTCAGAAAAGTGCAGATGGATGCCTTGAAATAGAGGAACTCCCTGGCCCATTACACAGTCCTGGACTGTCACCCTCCAGCAGCCCCACACAGGATACTACTGACACCCTTACCACCCAGCCACCATCATCAGCTCTGGCCAAATGACCCCACACCAGTGTTTCCCAGCCACAGACTGGCGGCCCACATGCACTGAGGCCAGAGTCTCCACCCACCAACAGGCAGGATGACGAAGGGCCCAATCCAAGTGGGACTGCCAGACCTGTGCAGGGGACACAGGCACAGGGGGCTAGGCCCAGTGGGAGGGCATCATTGGCCCGGGGTGGCCAAAGGTGGATGCAGCAGCCCAGGAGGTGATATCCATGGTCCTGGGAGCATACCACCATACCCAGGACAGGATGGGCCAGATCCTGGCCACCTTGGAGCAGAATCAGAGGCTGCAGGTAGCACACCACCAGGAAGTCATGGAGCAATGTAAACATCTCAATGCCACCATGGCCTCCATTGCAAGGGTGCTGCAGCACCAGTACCACAGCCAATCTGAGACCTCCACCCACGTGCAAGCCCCGACCACTAACCAGGACACTGCCCTGCCTACCACATCTGCAGCAGCTACTGGACTGGTGGCACTGCCAGAGAACACACAGGAAACCAGCACCCCTACCCCTGCAGCCCAGCTTCACCTTCACAAACGTGCCCTCAGACCCAGATATGCCACTGAAACACCAGCCAAGACCAAGACCAGCGCCAAGAAGTGACTCTGCCCTGATCTGTCTCCCTTGTGTGCCACTGAGCAACCTTGTTGACATGCCACTGCCATCACACCAACTTCCAATGGTCACATGGACTAAAACCCAGTGCTACCAACAGGTGATCATATGTAACTGAGTATGTATTTGTACCATGTACCCACTCCCTTTCACTGTCCCAACACTTATATATATTTTGGCATTCAATAAGTACACCTATGCGCTCAAATTGTATGTCCCTCGTCAATATGATATATGAAGAGTGAGTGTATATGCATTAGACAGTTAATATCATAATCACACCTTTATTACAGGAGAGGATCCAATGGATTGTAGCGTCTGAAGTATGTCACACTGTACACCATATTGGGTTTCCTGGGACATGCCACCTTAGTCATCAGTTCCCATTGTCACTGACAATAGACACCACATTACTTATCACATGAGTCAGACTGAAGCTATGCAGTGAATAAATCAGCCTCATTGAACAGTACCTTAGAGTCACTGGAAGCATAGGCAGATTAGCTGAGTCCTGGAGTTGAGATCTTCCCCCTCTTCTTCCTCACCATCACTCTCATCCCCACTCTGAGGTTTCAGGGCTGGTTGGACAGCACCCTCCTCTTCCAGAAGGGGGATAGCTTTCCTCACAGCCAAGTTGTGCAGCATGCAGCAGGCCACCACTATCTTACACACCTTGTCAGGGACAAAGCACAGAAATCCCCCAGAGACATGGAGGCAACAAAATCTAGCCTTCAGGTGACCTATGATGCGTTCAATCACCCTCCTAGTACGTCCATGGGCCTCATTATAATTCCTCTCTGCATCTGTCCTGGGATTCCTTATAGGTGTCAGGAGCCATTGCAAGTTTGAGTAGCCAGAATCACCTGCAAACGTGGGCGAAAGAGGACTTGAACAAACTGCCTTTACTTGCATACAGCCTGGCTTTCAGCTATGTACTGATCCAGTGTCATACACATTCACCTGTGAGCCAACCTCTATCTCCTCGTAGTTGTTCCATCATGTGTGGCACACTGCTGTTTCTTAGGACAAATGAATCATGGACTGACCCTGGGAACCTGGCATTCACATGTGAAATGTACTGGTCACCAGTACACACCAATTGTACATTCATGGAGTGATAGTTCTTACGATTTCAATACACCTGTTTATTCACTCTTGGGGGTATGAGAGCTATGTGGGTTCCATCAATGGCACTTATCAACATGTGGGATATTAGCGAAGGCATAAAAACCTGATTTGATGGCGGGAAGTACAGCCTTTTGGTGAAACTGGACATATGTTTGCAAGTGTTGAACGAATGCATCCAGGAATTTGGACAGGATGAGGCTGAACATTGGTTGTGAGATCCCAGCACCCATGCCCACTGTAACCTGAAATTAGCCTGTAGCCACAAAATGGAGCACAGATAGCACTTGCACAGTTGTAGGGATGGCATGCTGATTTCGATTACCCTGCTTCAGAACAGGATCTATTAATACACAGAGGTCATGGATTGTAGCTCTATTGAGTCTGTAGGCTTTAATGATGTGACGTTCCTCCATAGTTTCAAGATCTACCAGGGGTCTGTATAAAGATGGGGACCTCCCTCGCCACATGGGTCTCTTCCTATAGGGGCGTAAAGAAACACATTCTTAGTGTCAACTTACACTTGCATCCCATGATGTCACTGGATTTTAAATTGTGCTACATGTAGGCAACACACTCAAATGGAAAGCATGAGGTACACCGTCAGGCAAATGTGGGCTAGGTTAACTCTGTCATAATGACATCACAGTGTGGGCACACTTCCAAAGATGGGTACATGTGAGGATTGTATAATCATATCAGCAAGCGACGAAGGGGAGAGAGATTGGGGCCTTGGATGAAGGCCCTGGCCAGGTTATGGTGATGTGGTGGTGCAAAATGGCAGCCTCCTGTCATCCCGGTATGATAGAGTGGAAGTGACTTCATTCCACTGGTCTTAGTCGTCATGGTGGAAGGGGGTGTTCACCGCCGTGCACCTGATCATTGGATTACATGGTTGTCAGTGGGGAACCTGGGCCAATCATGATCGCTGCCGGCGATGACGGAACACACTGCTGCGGTACCTACGCCATTTTGTCAAACCCTTGACACTTGACTCCTGATTCGTGTGAAGGGTAGTACTCCACTGCGTTTGCTGCTGTGTCCTGACTCTGGTCCCCGAGATGGAGCGAGTTACAGGGGAGTGGGTCCCGGCTTTCACTGCAAAGAAGCTGGAGAAGACGGTGGATGGGATCCTAACCCTGTTTGCGAAGTTGTATAGCCGTCCAGAGGAGCAGGTGAGTTGGCATCTGTCATGCTTAGATGTGTGTGATTGTGGAGGATGCCTATAGGCATGTGTGTCCGATGTGTGACTGGCAAGCCATAGATTGTCTGGCACATCCTGCCTGTGAGTTGAAAACATGCCTGTCAACAATTGCCGTTCCACATGGAACGACATGGCAATTGTATTCGGTGCACACATACTGACTTCTGTTTATTTTCTCTGTGTGTCCCATGCAGGTCAGCGCCCATCAAGAGAAAGGCCTGTGGCAAGCCATCGCCAAGGAGGTATGGACCCTGGGGGTCTACAACTGGCAAAGCACCCACTGCAGGAAGCTGTGGGAGGACCTGAGGCACTGGGCCAGGGAGACCGGAGAGGCCCAGCTGGGGAAGGCCTCCCAACGAGGAAGGGGTGCCCATCAGACCCTGACCCCCTAATGGCCCGCATTCTGGTGGTGGACTATCCGGATCTGGGTGGGTGCTTGAAGGCAGTACAGTAGCCACATGGGGGTGAGTACCAACACTGTTACCGTTTTGATGGATGTATTTAGTGCTGTAGTATGTATGCATTGTAGTGCCAGGCACTTGGACAAGTGTGTTCCTGCAGTCCTGCCCCCTCAAAGTCCTTGGGATGTTGTAAGGGCTAGTTTGGGTAGTCTATAGGTCTATGAGGGGCCCCCCTTTTGGCATCTGGTACTCATTGTGGCCTTATGGACTTGTAAGTGCATTGGCTGGGCATGGTCTCTCATGGGTGTGCTGTACACAGTGCATCAGGTTTGTGTTCCATGAGGGTTATGTGGTGTATTTTGGGGTCATGTCCACTAGTCAGGGGCACAGTCATTACGTATGTTGTCTGTGCTGAGTGTACGTGTGTGACCTGGATGGGAGTGTGTGTGAGCCAAAATGTACATATTTTTTGACAATGTTCTCCCTTGTTTTGTTTACCCACCCCCTGTGCTCTTGTGTCCCTGTGTACATTAGCATCATCTGGCGAGAGAGCTGAGGCACCGGCGAGTGGGAATGCATCAGCCCACGGTTCCAAGAAGGCAGAGTCGAGTGACGCCAAGAGGACCAGTGGGTTGGAGGGCGAGAGGAGTACCACAGGGGAGGCAACTACCACTGGAGGTAGTGACTCCGATACCTCCTCCGATGGGAGCTCCCTGGTAGTGGCAGACCATACTGGGACCACCCATTCCTTGCCATCTTCCACCACCCCCATACCATCACCACCCTCCCAGTTGCTCCTCACCGAATTGCCCGTGCCTGCTCACCCAGGAGGGTGGGCGTCTCCTTCACCCCAGACACCTCATCCCCTACCCCAGTCAGCCCTGCTGCCCTCCTGGAGGACGCTATTGACCTCCTGAGGACCATCTCTGAAGGGCAGACAACCATTGTGAATGACATCCAGGGGCTAGCATCAAAGATGCAGCAATGCAATACTTACCTGGATGGCATTCATTGTGCCATGTCTGGCCTACAGAGATCTTTTCAGGCTCTGGCCTCCTCTTTGATGGCAGCCAGGGTCCCTGGTATTTTCGTCCACCCTCCCACCACCTCTACCCCTTCCAGCACCCCACTCCATTCACCCATCCCAAGCACACATACAGACAGCCATGCACACAGATCAACACACAAGAAGCACACAGAAAAACACAAGCACCACACTTCCTATCACATGCAGGCATACACTCAACATTCAAAATCACACACAACATCATCCACTTCCCCCAGTGTGTCGAGCTCCCTCACCACCCTGTCTGTCATCTCACTGTGCACATCCCCACACACTGCACCCTCAGTCACTGCTGCTGCCCCCATTCATGCAGTCACCACAACATCTGACATCCAGACATACACCTCAGACACTATACCTGCACTCACCACAACTACATTGACAGACACTTGCAGCACACTCACCAGACCTGCAGACAACATCCATCTGCACTGGCAGCCTGTCTTCTCCCACTGTGTCCACCCCACCTCCTCCCAAACACTCAGACATTCACACACATCCACACCACACACATCAACCACACATAAGAATTCTTTACAGGTACCTGCCTCCACGTCTGGCACACCTAAACGTGCTACGAGCACTCCCTCAACCTCCACTCCCAGACCTGCCTCCAAATCCACTCCAACTGCCTCTAAGAAGCATTTCCTCTCCTGTGTTGACCTGTTTGAACCCACTGGCCCACCCCATCTTGTCCCTAAACCTGCCCATGTCCTTGCCCAGCCCACTCCTTCCTCGTCTAAGTCCACCCCAGTCTGACCTTCCCATTCCCGAGCCCCTTCGCTATGGAGGAAGAAGCCCTGTGTTGCCCCAGGTCCCTCTGTCAACCCCTGGTCCAAGCCCACTCTCCCTCCTTCCAAGGGCAAGCCTAAACCCCTCCACCTCCCAAACCTAAGCCCAAGCCCCCCTTCCAGATGTAAGTCCCCACCCCGGCCACCCCCTGCCCCTGTTCCCTGAGGGGCCTGATTGCCCCATTGATGCCCCTTTCCAGAGGAGTGCCCTTTGCACACATGGGAGTCAAGTTCGGGCTGTATTGGCCCTTCAGGGACTCACAGGTGGACTGGCCAATGGCCTTATTTGGATATTAGTTTTGATTTGTCAAATGAATTTCCGTGCCCAGTAGTGCTATTGGCAAAATATAGTGACGTTGTTCGTGTTTCACTGTAGGGGTGTGGTGTGCACATGTGTGTTCTTTGATGCAGGTCTTTGTTGGCTTGTGTCTGGTAAGTACATTTTGTTTTGGTATGTTTGGCTTGGGATGTGGGAGGGGTTGGGAGTGTGTTGCAGGGTGGGTGGGGTGGGTGTGTAACTGTGCCCTTTCTTCCCCTGTGTACTGTGCTACGGTACTTACCGTTGTCGTCTTTGCCGTCGGTCACGGTCCTGAAGGAATATGGCAAGGAGCAGCACTAGCATTATTTCCAACTCTCGCTCCATGTCTACGTTGGCGTTTTCTGTGTGCCTCCGCTGACTGTTTCCTTTTATATTGTCTGTTTCCGCCACACTTTGCTTGGTGGTGGTTCCCGCCCCGGAACTGCTGGCGGTCTGGTGTTTCATTATTTGATGGGCGGGTAGGGCTTTTCCGCTGGCCTGTGGGCGGCCTCTTCCATGCTCGTCTGAACTTAAAAGATGGCGGTGGGTGGATGACCCTGCTGCCTGTTTCTCATGTGCTTCATTATTTGGCGGTCCTGACAGCCAGCCTGTTGGCAGTAGTTACTGTCACCGCCGGCGGTGTGGTGTTTACCGCCATGTTCATAATGACCATCGTAATCTTGTGACTTCAGATGTGCCCTGCATTTCACCACGGAAATCTTTTCAGGCATTTGGATAGCATGCAACAGTTCCTTAATTCTTTCACCATTTCTCACTGGTGAACCAGAAGAGCTCACAAAACCTCTCTGTGACCACAATTGGCCAAAGTCATGGACTATTCCAAATCCATACTGGCTATCTGTATAAATTGTAACTTTCAGCTGAGCAGGAACATGGCAAGCTCTAGTAAGAGCTACCAGTTCTGCTACTTGTGCAGAATACACTCCTTGAAGCCAAGACGCTTCTAGGATACCAGTAGTAGTACATATGGCATATCCTGCTCTCAGTGTCCCTGTATTATCTCTTAGACATGAGCCATCAACAAAGATAATTTGGTCATTCTCTTCCAATCGAGTATCTCAAATGTCACGTCTCGGTTTTGTGCACAAGTCAGTTACCTCAAGACAATCATGCTCAATGTCTTCCAACTTCTCAAGTTCAAAATTTCCACTTGGAAGTAAGGTTGCCGGGTTCAGCACTGTGCATCTTTTCAGTGACACATTTGGTGACCCTAGAATATTAATTTCGTATCTATTCAATCGTGCACCTGTCAAATATCGGGTTTTCGTCTTTATGAGTAGGATCCCAATAGAGTGAGGGACCATGAGTGTTAAGGGATGTCTCATCACAATGCCTTTACACTGTGTAAGGCTCTGTTCAACCGCTGCAACTGCACGCAGACAACCTGGTAAGGCTGCTGCAACTCGGTCCAAAGTAGCTGAAAAATATGCTACTTGGAGGTTTACACCTCCATGGACCTGCATCAAACAGTGGAGAACATGCATCACACTTGTGACAAAACAACGTGAAAGATTTTGTGTAATCAGGCATACCCAAAGGGGAAGCTTTGCACGGACTCTCTCAATTCAGTAAACGCTTTCATTCCAGCCTGGTCTAACACTATGGGATCAGTGACCTCCTTGCAGGTCAGCTTCTGCAAAGGCTTGGAAATTACAGAAAAATGTGGAATCCATTGGGGACAATATCCTACCATCCCTAGGAACATCCTGACATCTCTCTGTGTGGTCGGAGGATTCATGTGTAATATGGTTGTGACCCTTTCTCTGGATATTTTCCTTATTCCTTTCTCAATTTGGTGACCCAAGTACTTTACTTCTTTCTGACAGTACTGCAATTTTAGTGGCGACACTTTATGACCATTCTTTCCCAAGTGATTCAGTAAGGCAATAGCGTCATACTTGCACTCGTCCTCTGTTTTAGACGCAATCAACAAGTCATCAATGTACTGCACCAATGTTGATTGGAAAGGCAATTCCAACGACTCCAAATTATTTTTCAAGATCTGATTGAATATGGAAGGTGACTCTGAAAACCCTTGAGGAATTCGAAACCAATAGTAAACTCGATCCAAAAATGTGAAGCAAAAGAGAAATCGGCTATCCTCATGAAGAGGCACAGAAAAAAAAGCTTTTAACAAATCAATGACAATGAACCACTCAGCATCACTTGGAATCTGCGACATGATCACAGCCAGATTTGGTACCACGGGGCAACATTTGATCACAATGTCATTTATTTTTCTCAAAACCTAAACATTTTGAACTTTCCCACATGGCGTTTTCAATCCCATTTTTGGAGAATTACATGGGCTACTCAACACTTCTTTCAGAACTCCTTGTTCCACAAATTCTGCAATTCTTTGGGCGACCTTCATAAGTACATCCTGTGGCCTAAGGTACTGGGGAATTTGAGGAAAAACGGCATTCGCCTTTACAGAAACTTTAACTGGTTCAACTCCCTTTATCAGACCTATCATTTATTCCATTCTCACTGCGTAACGGTAATTGGTGAACTGTATTATTACTTTGGTTGGACCTCTGACCTGTGACCTGTTGAGGAAGCATCACCTTTATGCTGTTTCATTGGGGCTTGAGGTATTTGGATTTGCTGTCTAGGTACCATAGGAACCTGCTGTTGCATCGGCTGCAACTGTGTCATTTGCACACATGTCATTTGCACCTGCTGCATGAGTTGAAACGTTTGCTGACCGACACCCTCCTGCACCATCATCGGACACTCCTGTTTCCAATGTCCGACCGCTCCACAAGTGTACAAGTCAACACTCTCTTCATCCCCTGCACATCATTCTGAACCACTACAGTACTCAAATCAGGACTTAGATTCACATTACCTCTACGACCTCTACCTCTCATCTGTTTTTTAAATACCATGTTTCCCTGCTGCAACTGAGGCTGTGGAAAATGTCCCTGCATCCCTGTCTGTTCAGCTTTAATCTGCATCATCATCGCCTTCTCTTCCAACTTTTTTTGCTTCAATTCAATCTCATCACTACAGTACTTTTCATACTGGTGCACCTCATTAATCGGCTTGGCTTGCCAGCAAATCAAAAGACTCTTAATCATCTGACTAATTTCAGGACTCAACCCTTCTACAAATCTGAACACAAAATGAATCATGTCTTTCGGCTCAATTGTCTCTGTACCATTGTAATGCTTGAACGCCTGCAGCAATCTCTCATAGTATGCATGTTTCGACTCGTTTGCTTTCTGAGCTGTCCCATCAATTCTCTGCCAGTCAATGTTTTTAGGCAAAATTCTCGTCTTCAGAAATTCAATCACCTTATAGTAATATTTCATTACTTCAGAAGATGGCACACCTGTAACTTTATCTCTGGTTCTTTAGTCGGTCAATCTATACTCCTCTTACACTCCATCCAAAGATCAGCTGGAACTACTATCTCTAATAAAGTGTTCAAGCCCTCCCATAGGCACTTGGCAAGTTCCAGAAACCTGTCTGTCTGCTTGTACCATTCCACTGGCTTCTCCCTCAATCTAGGATAATCATTTGTGAACGACAGAATATCGCTTCTGCTCCAAGAGACATGAACAAAATTCCCTACCGGAATCTTTCTCATTGATAATAGTTTCACTGGATCTTTGTCCTGCTGCACATTTGCAGTCAGCTCTACAGAATCCCTTTTCCTTTTGTCTCTTTTCTTTACCCATCTGCCTTCCCACTTGTCTAATGCTCCCCAAGTCTGGGCTCTTTGAAGTAACTCCTTAAGGTGTGCCTTTATTCCGGCGGATCTCATGTGTTCAAAATCTTTAGCCTCAAAACGTAACCTGCAACTCCTTTTCAAATGCTTTGTTTTCTCTATTTCTATGCTGTATTTTTCTGCCAGGTCTGCTAGCTTCTGATGTACATTGCTCACTTCCCTCGTAATCTTTGGGCAGAGGTATCTCAACTCTGCTTCTGCGTAGGACTCTAATCTGTTCACACCCAAAGTTACCTCAATGAGTTCACCCGCTTCCATGCTTGTCTTGTGTAGTTCAAGTACACCTCTCCCTTTGAAGCACTCTGCGGGGTATTCAGTTTGTCTAACCATTCGTTCAATTACTGAGCAGTCAAACCCTGCAAATGAAATATTGGTGGCCTAGACAGGTGGTACTTGTTGCACAGCTGCATTCGGGGTCTGTGGTGTCAATAATTTCAGGCTCTGACTTATGTTTTACCCTATCACAGTATTTGGAGGAACTCCTAGTGGTCTGAAATCTAGAAATGATCTCGATCCATCAAAGGTCTGTTCCACAGGAGAGGCTACCCTTACATTCTCATTAAGTCCTCCCCTCATTGAATTCTGACTCAGGACTCCCTGTCCCCTCGCACTGCTTTTCTCTTGTGTGAACAATGGCACAATCGGTCCTATAGCAACAGGTACATATACAGCATCTGGGCTCGGTCTGACACTTAAGTTCTGTGGTTGCGTAGTTCCCATATTTTGGCTCATCAGTACAGACATATCTGTCTGTGTTCCTGTTATTGGAGTATAGCTCAGCGTTACCTGTGGCTGCACTTGCGTCAATAAAAGTGGAGTCAGCTCTGTCTGAACCAATGTCAGTCTCTGGAAAACCTGTTCCGTAGGCACTATTAGATTTGTGGCAGTTTCCACAATGGGCACATCAGGGTAGATTCTCTGGACATTTGGCTGTGGCACCTGAGTTTGTATTACTGGAGTAATAGGTGCATTAAAGCTACTCTGCATTGGACTCTGTATCAGGCTAGGATTAACCTACACCGGACTCGCTGTCCCATTTATCTGTGTTGGAGCTGAAGGATCAGCGATGGTTCTCCGACCACTCTCATGTGCTGCATATGGTGGTGGATAATTTCTCAATGACTGTAAAACAAACTCATCGTCATCTGAATCTTCCTCGCATGTCAAAGATTTTCTAACTTCCCTGCATTCAGAAGGGCTCTTGCTAGTGTTTCTAGTAACGTTTCTCCCTTCTGTCTCTTCATCTTGCGTAATTGCTGGGAATAACTTAATCCCCTGCAAAGTCTCCGTTCTCCAAAGCCTCTGAACATTGTCCCACCTAGCCTCTGCTAGTGTCTTTTTTGCCTTTCCCATTCTCCTCTCAAATTTCTGTTGCTGTTGCTCTCTGGCCACTAATTCCCAGATCGCTAATGCCTCAAACTGAGCTGGTCTCGGAGGGGGTTTCAAATCATACAACACCCTCCTCAAATTCTCTAGGCCCCACAAATTGAACGTTCCATTAACAGGAAACACTAAGCTCCCATCCTTCTCTGTCACTTTGCGCCATCGATTTAACCAAAGACATGGCACAACGCCCTTTTCTTTAATTACAAAGTAAGCTGGTGTATCTTCTGGCGTTGTAATATCCCCTATACTCGTTGTAATGTACGTATCTTCCCTTAAGGCACTCTTTAACCCCTTCGCTGCCAGGCCTTTTCCCCCTCCTGTGCCAGGCCTTTTTTTGCCTATTTGGGGCAGTTCGCGCTTAGGCCCTCATAACTTTTTGTCCACATAAGCTAACCAAGCCAAATTTGCGTCCTTTTTTTCCAACATCCTAGGGATTCTAGAAGGTACCCAGACTTTGTGGGTTCCCTTGAAGGAGGCCAAGAAATTGGCCAAAATACAGTGAAAATTTTGTTTTTTTCAAAAAAATTGGAAAAAGTGGCTGCAGAAGAAGGCTTGTGGATTTCCCCCTGAAAATGGCATCAACAAAGGGTTTGCAGTGCTAAACTCAGCAGCTTCCTAGCTTTCAGGAACAGGCAGACTTGAATCAGAAAACCCAATTTTTCAACACAATTTTGGCATTTTACTGGGGCATACCGCATTTTTGCAATTTTTTGTGCTTTCAGCCTCCTTCCAGTCAGTGACAGGAATGGGCATGAAACCAATGCTGGATCCCAGAAACCTAACCATTTCTGAAAAGTAGACAAAATTCTGAATTCAGCAAGGGGTCATTTGTGTAGATCCTACAAGGGTTTCCTACAGAAAATAACAGCTGAAAAAGAATAATATTGAAATTGAGGTGAAAAAACCATCAATTTTTCTCTACGTTTTACTATGTAATTTTTCCCTGCAATGTCAGATTATGGAAAGCAATATACCGTTACGTCTGCTGGACTCCTCTGGTTGCGGGGATATATAGGGCTTGTAGGTTCATCAAGAACCCGAGGAACCCAGAGCCTATAAATGAGCTGCACCCTGCAGTGCGTTTTCATTCTATACCGGGTATACAGCAATTCATTTGCTGAAATATAAAGAGTAAAAAATTGCTATCAAGAAAACCTTTGCATTTCCAAAAAGGGCACAAGATAAGGTGCTGAGGAGCAGTGGATATTTGCACATCTCTGAATTCCGGGGTGACCATACTAGCATGTGAATTATAGGGAATTTCTCAAATAGATGTCTTTTTTACACACTCTCCTATATTTGGAAGGAAAAAATGTAGAGAAAGACAAGGGGCAATAGCACTTGTTTTGCTAATCTATGTTCCCCCAAGTCTCCCGATAAAAATGATACCTCACTTGTGTGGGTAGGCCTAGCGCCCGCGACAGGAAACGCCCCAAAACGCAACGTGGACACATCCCATTTTTTTTAAAGAAAACAGAGGTGTTTTTTGCGAAGTGCCTACCTGTAGATTTTGGCCTCTAGCTCAGCCGGCACCAAGGGAAACCTACCAAACCTGTGCATTTCTGAAAACTAGAGACCTAGGGGAATCCAAGATGGGGTGACTTGCGGGGCTCGGACCAGGTTCTGTTACCCAGAATCCTTTGCAAACCTCAAAATTTGGCTAAAAAAACACATGTTCCTCACATTTCTGTGGCAGAAAGTTCTGGAATCTGAGAGGAGCCACAAATTTCCTTCCACCCAGCGTTCCCCAAAGTCTCCCGATAAAAATGATACCTCACTTGCTTGGGTAGGCCTAGCGCCCGCGACAGGAAACACCCCAAAGCGCAACGTGGACACATCCAAAAATTTGGAAGAAAACAGAGGTGTTTTTTGCGAAGTGCCTACCTGTAGATTTTGGCCTCTAGCTCAGCCGGCACCTAGGGAAACCTACCAAACCTGTGCATTTCTGAAAACTAGAGATGTAGGGGAATCCAAGATGGGGTGACTTGCGGGGCTCAGACCAGGTTCTGTTACCCAGAATCCTTCGCAAACCTAAAAATTTGGCTAAAAAAACACATGTTCCTCACATTTCTGTGGCAGAAAGTTCTGGAATCTGAGAGGAGCCACAAATTTCCTTCCACCCAGCGTTCCCCCGAGTCTCCCGATAAAAATGATACCTCACTTGCGTGGGTAGGCCTAGCGCCCGCGACAGGAAACACCCCAAAGCGCAACGTGGACACATCCAAAATTTTGGAAGAAAACAGAGGTGTTTTATGCGAAGTGCCTACCTGTAGATTTTGGCCTCTAGCTCAGCCGGCACCTAGGGAAACCTACCAAACCTGTGCATTTCTGAAAACTAGAGACCTAGGGGAATCCAAGATGGTTGTGACTTGCGGGGCTCGGACCAGGTTCTGTTACCCAGAATCCTTTGCAAACCTCAAAATTTGGCTAAAAAAACACATGTTCCTCACATTTCTGTGGCAGAAAGTTCTGGAATCTGAGAGGAGCCACAAATTACCTTCCACCCAGCGTTCCCCCAAGTCTCCCGATAAAAATGATACCTCACTTGCGTGGGTAGGCCTAGCGCCCGCTACAGGAAACACCACAAAGCGCAACGTGGACACATCCAAAATTTTGGAAGAAAACAGAGGTGTTTTTTGCGAAGTGCCTACCTGTAGATTTTGGCCTCTAGCTCAGCCGGCACCTAGGGAAACCTACCAAACCTGTGTATTTCTGAAAACTAGAGACCTAGGGGAATCCAAGATGAGGTGACTTGCGGGGCTCGGACAGGGTTCTTTTACCCAGAATCCTTTGCATTCCTCAAAATTTGGCTAAAAAAACTCATGTTCCTCACATTTCTGTGGGAGAAAGTTCTGGAATCTGAGAGGACCTGCAAATGTCCTTACACCCAGCGTTCCCCCAAGTCTCCCGATAAAAATGATACCTCACTTGCGTGGTTAGGCCTAGCGCCCGCGACAGGAAACACCCCAAAGCGCAACGTGGACACATCCAAAATTTTGGAAGAAAACAGAGGTGTTTTTTGCGAAGTGCCTACCTGTAGATTTTGGCCTCTAGCTCAGCCGGCACCTAGGGAAACCTACCAAACCTGTGCATTTCTGAAAACGAGAGACCTAGGGGAATCCAAGATGGGGTGACTTGCGGGGCTCGGACCAGGTTCTGTTACCCAGAATCCTTTGCAAACCTCAAAATTTGGCTAAAAAAACACATGTTCCTCACATTTCTGTGGCAGAAAGTTCTGGAATCTGAGAGGAGTCACAAATTTCCTTCCACCCAGCGTTGCCCCAAGTCTCCCGATAAAAATGATACCTCACTTGCATGGGTAGGCCTAGCGCCCGCGACAGGAAACACCCCAAAGCGCAACGTGGACACATCCAAAATTTTGGAAGAAAACAGAGGTGTTTTTTGCGAAGTGCCTACCTGTAGATTTTGGCCTCTAGCTCAGCCGGCACCTAGGGAAACCTACCAAACCTGTGCATTTCTGAAAACTAGAGACCTAGGGGAATCCAAGATGGGGTGACTTCCGGGGCTCGGACCAGGTTCTGTTACCCAGAATCCTTTGCATACCTCAAAATTTGCCTAAAAAAACACATGTTCCTCACATTTCTGTGGCAGAAAGTTCTGGAATCTGAGAGGAGCCACAAATTTCCTTCCACCCAGCGTTCCCCCAAGTCTCCCGATAAAAATGATACCTCACTTGCGTGGGTAGGCCTAGCGCCCGCGACAGGAAACACCCCAAAGCGCAACGTGGACACATCCAAAATTTTGGAAGAAAACAGAGGTGTTTTTTGCGAAGTGCCTACCTGTAGATTTTGGCCTCTAGCTCAGCCGGCACCTAGGGAAACCTACCAAACCTGTGCATTTCTGAAAACTAGAGACCTAGGGGAATCCAAGATGAGGTGACTTGCGGGGCTCGGACCAGGTTCTGTTACCCAGAATCCTTTGCATACCTCAAAATTTGGCTAAAAAAACTCATGTTCCTCACATTTCTGTGGGAGAAAGTTTTGGAATCTGAGAGGAGCCGCAAATTTCCTTCCACCCAGCGTTCCCCCAAGTCTCCCGATAAAAATGATACCTCACTTGCGTGGGTAGGCCTAGCGCCCGCGACAGGAAACGCCCCAAAACGCAACGTGGACACATCCCATTTTTTTAAAGAAAACATTGCCTACCTGTGGATTTTGGCCTGTAGCTCAGCCGGCACCTAGGGAAACCTACCAAACCTGTGCATTTCTGAAAACTAGAGACCTAGGGGAATCCAAGATGGGGTGACTTGCGGGGCTCGGACCAGGTTCTGTTACCCAGAATCCTTTGCAAACCTCAAAATGTGGCTAAAAAAACTCACATTTCTGTGGGAGAAAGTTCTGGAATCTGAGAGGAGCCACAAATTTCCTTATACCCAGCGTTCCCCCAAGTCTCCCGATAAAAAAGATACCTCACTTGTGTGGGTGGGCCAGGTGCCTGCAACAGAATAAAGCCCAAAACCTGAAGGGATAGAAGGGATAGCACAGCAAGTTTATAAGGGCATATTCTTTTATACATCTTGAGACGGACTCTGCTTTGGGGACCCACATAAGTGAGGTGTCATTTTACTTGGGAGACTGAGGGGAAAACTGGGTGAGTAGGAATTTTGTGCTGGAGCGGTGATCCTACTAAGAAAAATCAGGAAAATATGCTTTTTTATGCAAATTTTGAGGTTTACAGAGTAGTCTGGGTAAGAAAATGTTAGGGGAGCCACGCAAGCCACACCTCCCTGGACTCCTTGGGGTGCCTAGTTTTAAAAAGTTTCTGGGTTTTGTAGGTTTCCCTACATGAAGGCCGCACCCAGGACCAAAAACATAGGTGGGCCCTCCCCCCCAAACAGGTATTTTTGGAATATATATCACTTTGATGTGTGCACATACATCCGTGATGTGCCAAACACTAAAATTGTGAAAAGAAACACACTTAGGTTATGTGAAGAAGACCTCTCACCCACCAACCAAGTTGGTGGCATGCTTCATCATCGGGGTCCCACCCGAAGCACCTAGCGTGTCACAGGTGTGGTGCGACGCCTGATTACAGCGGAGCAGGTTTTGTTATTTTTTACAACACATACTGGTTGGATTTGGCACGAGGGTGAGTGATGGTTCAGTGGATCAAATTTTATTAACAAGAGATTTCACAAAAATGAAATGCACTGCTAATAAGTGAAAGGCAAAAAAGTGAACCAATGACTCACAGCTCGTGAGCTGTAAAGCCGCGACAAGGCACCAACCGCTTTACAGTCCATTCACACACCTTTCATACATGACACGCACAAGACAATTCACACCGCCAGCCACGGGCCCAGCACATTACAACACTCACATCGACAGACCGCGCCACTCAAGGGCCCATCACTTACATACGCCCACATGCCTGATACAAGAATCACACCAGCTGATGTGAGTGTGGACTGCCGTTTGGCTGGCACCGCCAGCCAAGCGCCACCCCACGCACACCGCCAGCCAAGCGCCACCCCACGCACACCGCCAGCCAAGCGCCACTCCACGCACACCGCCAGCCAAGCGCCACCCCACGCACACCGCCAGCCAAGCGCCACCCCACGCACACCGCCAGCCAAGCGCCACTCCACGCACACCGCCAGCCAAGCGCCACCCCACGCACACCGCCAGCCAAGCGCCACCCCACGCACACCGCCAGCCAAGCGCCACCCCACGCACACCGCCAGCCAAGCACCACCCCACGGACACCGCAATCACTTTTTTTAAATTTATAAACAACAAAGAAACTACTAATTATAAAATAAGCACAAAACTACAAACACAAAAGCTCTAACTAAATACACAACAGATGCCAACCGTGAAACATATGAAAATATAAAACAGACAGCTTACGCTCACGGTATTTCCCAAAAGTTTTCCCTTGTGTGGTAACTTCTAAAACAGCTGGGCACACACAGCCCAGGCTTTGAAGGGCATTCGGGGCAGTACATCCGGCTCTCCCTCCGGATTGATCTCCGGGCACATACTCTACATTTCTTTGTGGGTATGTCTTTTTTGGGAGTGGGAGGAATGTGATCTGGAAAGTGCCGATCTTTCAATCTAGCCACATCCTCCACCACTTCTACTCTAGGAACTCTTGCCAGTTCCACCACAATAAGGCTTTCTATCACCGACTCCTGAAATTTAACAAATGTCATCCTAGACTCGGGTGAACAATCCTTGTATACAATAAAGGCATTAAAAGTTGCCAAATGAAATAAATGTAGGCCCAACTTTTTATACCACACATATGACTTACGAAGAGCAGTGTAAGGTTCTAACCTCTGATCTACTCTATCAACACCACCCATGTGCCTATTGTAGTCCAAAATGCACGCAGGTTTGCGCACTTCCGCAACCTGACCCCAAACAGCCACAGGGGAAGTACTCTCATCATGGATGGTCGATAGCATGTACACATCCCTTCTGTCTGAAAATTACAGAGCTAGCAGCTCATTATTCTGCAAGGCACTGCACTGTCCCCTCTCAAGTTTTTTACAGACAAGCTCCCTTGGATAGCCTTTCCTGTTAGAACGGATTGTCCCACAAGCAACAGTGTCCACCCTAAACAACTCCTTGAACAACTGCACTCCAGTGTAGAAATTATCTACGTACAAATGGTGACCTTTGTTAAACAGCCGTCTAGCAAGTTCCCACACAATTTTTTCGCTAACTCCAAAAGTGGCCGGACAACCAGGAGGGTCAATACTGGAATCCCTACCAGTTTAGACCCGGAAATTATACACATATCCTGTACTGCTTTCTGACAGCAGATACAATTTAATCCCATACCGTGCCCTCTTACTAGGAATGTACTGCTTAAAAACTAAACGCCCCTTGAAAAGGACCAAAGACTCGTCCACACTTATGTCTTTGCCTGGGACATAGACCTCTGAAAACCGATCCACAAAATGATCAAGGACAGGCCTAATCTTAAAAAGGCGGTCACAATCAGGGTGATCTCGTGGCAAGGCTAAAGCATTGTCTACAAAATGCAGCATACGAAGAAGAAGCAAATACCGATTACGTGTCATAGTTGCAGGAAATATAGCAGTTGCCATCAAGGGACTAGTAGACCAATAAGAAGCCAGTGACGGCTTCCTGATCAACCCCATCAAAAAAGACAAACCTAAAAACCTTTTCATCTCTTCCAGATATGTGGGAACCCAATGAGTAGCTCTAGACTGAGGCTTAAGTCTGGCAGCGTTGTCCCGCAAATATTGCTCTGCAAACACATTTGTCTGCTCCACAATCACTTCCAAAAATACATCGTCCATAAACAAGTGAAAGAAATGGACAGGCAGAAAGTTTTCCGTATTAACTCTACACCCTGGGAGACCAGTAAATGCAGGTAACTGTGGCTGCTCCATGTTTGGGGCAATCCAGGTGTCAGGTCTTCCAATGGGAAACCCTGCAGCCCCAGGCTGCTGCACTCTTGGCACATCAATGTCCTCCTCTAACACAGGCCCTTCATCTGCACTGAGAGTAGCTTCCTCATCAGAAGAATACTCTCCGACAGAAAACTCACTTCCAGAATCTCCTGCTTCCTCCTCTGCCTCAGATGCAGAGTCAGTGTCGTAATCATGGTCTGAAGACGACTCAAAGAGCATGCGAACAACCTGCTGAGCGGTCACTTTGCGGCTAGCCATGATCCTAACAACAAATGGATTGCCAACAACAACTAGCACTAAAATAAGTAATAAACAAAGTGTAGCTTTATCACAAAGAGTTATGTACTACAAAAAACTATACCACACAGTTGCCTGAAATAGCTACTCACCAAGCAACTACTCTGACACAGACAGCAATCACCAATGATATCCCACTAAAAAGAAAAAAGAAAAAAGCATTTTAGACATATGACAACACAAACACCACTGTGCTCAAATCTAAGGACAATGTCAAACACACAATACTGCATTTAGTACACCACCTACAAACATGTCAACAATACTCCTTTGGAGTAAATTGCGTTCACTTACCTAAAACATGCAACTATGCAAACCACAGGACAACTACTGCCAAAACCGCAAAGATCCACAGCAAAGGAAGCAAAAGCGTTGAACTAGAAGAAAAAGAAGAAATAAATTGTTATAATCACAAATACAAATACTTTGCCAGTTGACAAACACCCCACCACCAAGAACTTAGAAGTTGTCCCTGGTACCTAAGTGGATCCTGCCCCCCTTGGGGGTAGATGGGCGTAAAAGAATTGGCCAATCTGACCCCAAGGGGGGCAGAAATGGGCAACACCTCTGTGCCCCCTTTCAGGGGCGACCCTTCCCAAAGGGGGCACCCCCAGCACAACACAAAACAAAAAAATCCCTGCCGTATTGGTGGTCTCTGCCCTCCTTGGGGGCAGATGGCCCTACAAAATTATGGTCAGAGATGGGCAATACAAATTTTCCCCACCTTAGGGGGGCGACCGTTGCCCAAGGGGTGCCCCCAAACACACACCAAACACAATCCCTGGCACCTAGTGTGCTTCCACCCCCCCCCCCCCGGCCAGATCGTCCAAAAAATGGCTGGTCTGCCATCGGGGGGGCCGAAACAGAAAAAAAAAGCTCCCCAGGGGAGCGACACTTGCCCAAGGAGTTGCCCCCAAAATAAACAATAAAAACAAAATCCCTGGTGTCTAGTGGTTTTCGCCCCCTCTCCCCCCCCCCCCGGGGGCAGATCAGCCCAAAAATCGGCTGATCTGCCCCCGGGGGTCGCCCCCAAAAACACACAAAAAAACCCCTGGGGGGGGGCGAAATACAAATAAAAGTTGCCCCTGGGGGGGGGGGGTGACCCTTGCCCAAGGGGTCGCCCCCAAAAACACACATAAACAAAGATATCCCTGGTGTCTAGTGGTTTTCGCCCTCCCCTGGGGGCAGATCTGCCAAAAAATTGGCGGATCTGCCCCCAGGGGGGGCGAAATACAAATAAAAATTGCCCCCGGGGGGGGGCGACCCTTGCCCAAGGGGTCGCCCCCAAAAACACACATAAACAAAGATATCCCTGGTGTCTAGTGGTTTTCGCCCCCCCCTGGGGGCAGATCCGCCGAAAAAACTGCAGATCTGCCCCCAGGGGGGGCGAAATACAAATAAAAATTGCCCCTGGGGGGGGCCACCCTTGCCCAAGGGGTCGCCCCCAAATTTAGCCAAAAAGAAAATCCCTGGTGGCTAGTGGAGATTCCTGTTCCACGATCGCGGGCCCTGCCTGCGATCGTGGAGCAGGAATCTTGAGAAAACAGACACAGGGGGAAAGGAAAAACCCTTTCCTTTCCCACCGTGTCTGTTTTCTCAACCCCCCCGCCCCCCAAAAACGGAGAGGACTCACCTTAGAGCTCCTGCTCCGAAGACGCGCTGGAAGCAAATGGCTTCCAGCGCGCCGGCAACACTAGATGACGTCAGCGCGCTGTGCGCGCGCTGATGTCATCAGATTGCCGTGGGGGCGGGGGTGGAAGGGGAAGGTCTTCCCCTTCCATCCCCGCCTGGGGGGGAAGGGGGGTGCACGGGAGGGCACGCTAGCGCGCCCCCAAGTTCCCCTGTGCCTAGGACGAGATGATCTCGTCCAAGGCACAGGGGAACTGTAGCCTTGGACGAGATCATCTCGTCCAAGGCACAGAACCGGTTAAAGCTTTGAAAAATGTCATCTTTTCGACCTTTATGTTATTCAAAATCAAATCAGGAAGTGACTTTTAATCCCATAATTCTCTTCACCCACTTTCTCAACCAAATTGTGCCTCACGGACGGCTGCCAATCTGTGTGCGACCCTTCTCACTAACCAACCTATCCCAGCGCAGATCCAGTGATGTCACACTCACACATGCTGCAGCTGGCAAAGTCTTGCTGCTCGTCCTCCCAAACTCAAATTCAAACAAACTAATGCAAAATATTGTGGGCACTAAACAAAATCAGAACCCAATTTGCCGGTTTACTACAGGTAAGGTAACACAATCGCTTCAGAAATGTTACAGATTTTTCACTGACGGCATTTTGCTCTAACAGCTACTCCTTCTTTCTCAGTCTCTCTGATTTGCACGCAAAATTCGACCTGCAAATTTCACTTTCAACTGATCAGTGGGTCTGTCCTGGTGCACATTCGACAGGACTCGCCAGATCTCAGTCAAAAATTATTTCACTCTCTTTGACTCACACTCTGACTTGTCAACCACACCCGATCGGCCTACTAAACCAGACAAATTACAACAAAAACCAAGTGTCTCATGCACTTTTCAATATACTCCGGTTTCTTAGACCTCACAGGGTCCGTACATCAAAACCACGTGGATAATTTTTTAACACAAAGCGCCACACAATTTTGAAGTTTAACAATTTCCCTACTCTCACACTTTGGAGTACGCACACTCCTTCTACAACTTCATTTGGAGTACGGAAACTCCCCAAACCCTCAAAAACATCACAATTCACCTGCGATTTGCATAAGCTGTGCAAGCCAAAAACCTACTCCATTCACACTGTCGCTTGAACACCGAGAACATCCTCAAACAACCATTGGCAGGCTCAAGATTCTGGGAAAGTCATTTCAGGACTTGGTACACATTTTCCCTCCAGTTTGTATCATTGAAAAATAATCCAAATCTCAGTAATAATGAGCTCTCAAGAGACAAGCCAATCAAACTACTACCATCTCTGTGGACATCTATTATTTCTCTGCTACTATCTCTGTGAACACCAGTTATTTCTCATTTACAGCCTCCGGGACCAAGAACTCTGCTACCTCTCTTTCTTGAACGTATGATGGGCTCTTAAGGAGACAAACCATCAATCTCTTCTACCATCTCTGTTGGCGCGTCTGACCTTAATATGTAAACTTACAGGGGGATGCAAATAGGACAATGAACCTTTTAACTGCGCTTAAGATGTTCCCACCATAAATCCAGAACATGCAGTTCAATCATCAATAACAATCAATAAGATTAATAATCAATAGGAGTCAGTAATTGCCACATACCATGACCTCACAGTCATGAATCACCACACATTTATGTAAAAATGTGAATATTTATTTCCCTTTATGAACAATGCTCATGTAAGATAATCTCAAAATCAAATGATAAACATACAGAAACAACACCGGCTGTCCAAAGCGAAGAAAGAAATGCAATCTAAATAAAGCTTGAACCACTACACATTCTAAAGTTACAGTGCAAAGTAATAACAAGAACAACTGTGCAAACGATATTACATACATTAAAATTCAGCAAAGAAAAGACATCAAATGTTACTCCATGAACACCAGATGAGAATTAGCATGTTGGGCTTCATGCAAAGCAATTTAGTCAACACAAATTTGAAAAAACATCTAACTATGGCTCTATCAAAATAGCACTGTTGGTACCTAGAAAGAAAATCAAATAGACATAGCAAACAATATCATGGTGAATATACCTATCCTCAGTTAGGATCAGCAATCCGTGACAGTCTTCATCATCAGGACATCAGTGTGGGCAGCAAGGCATCCGGATTCAGCATCAAAGTTCAGAAAAGGCAAAGTCTTTACGTAGTTTGAAAGAATAGAGCTAAACTCTCAAAAGAATGGGGAGAGTGGCGCATCTCTTCATGGTGCAGTCCAAGTTAGATTTCCAAAAGGCTACTTCCCAAGTCCCTATTGGTCAAGGGATCGCATGTTCATACTTTGTCCAATAAACCTAAAACTTCAAAAATACATTTTAACTAGTACATGGTTCGCATGTCAGTGGTTGGCTCCTTCCGTACTGTTCTCATCATCTGGCTTGTCAGGTTACAATATTATTGCAGCTTATACTCCAGTCAGTGTCTCTGTTGTATTCTCCTGGGAAAGTCAGTCTTACACGCATTACATTTACAATGTTACATTTAGCAAAAACATCTTCTAGCAAGCAGTATTCATGAGAAATACTTTTAGCTACGAACACATTAGGTCAGCACAGTGGAAATTCACAATTTAATTCTTTAAGCAGACATTTTATTAAACACCTACTAAATACAGCTTGACATGAGGCTCTGCAACTAGGCCAAGACCTCTGCTAAGTTAAGACTTATAATTAATAAAGCTAATACATAATACATAACCCTTAATATGATGTATTACTACATTAATCAAACATGAGCTCAACATTTCATATTAATAAGCCATTAATAAGTACACTTTGTGAACCTTGGCGGCCACTCAGTGGTCACACTATCAAATGCGTGCATTATTTTCTCTGGATTAATACATTTTCTATGCAAATCCATTATCAAAATACATGAATATTCATTAATATTTTTATTACAACATCTGCGCTAGCAGACCTAACTCAAAGGAGGTGGTGGAGTGAGGTACAATACATCTCATTTATCACAGTAGTCAAAAAACAACCTTGATCATGAAAATCTGCAGTTTCAAACTTTACGGGCAATGATCCACAGGCCTACAGCATACAAACCAATAAGTCCGATTCAGGCGGGATTCTCACGATTTTTAAAGCTAAAAATGGCTTTATTGTGTCCGTCTCCTGTCTGTAATTGCCCGTGCCATGAGAGAAATACATTCTCCCGATCCTCCCACTTTCCTCTTCAGAAATGTTAGCATGTATGCCACAGGCACACAGGGCTCACACTGGACTCAAGATGCCCTCCTTTATCTAGCATGTAGCCTAAAAATGCATGGACTGATGAGGCACAAAACAATAAAACTTAGAGAAGTCACGTTTTGTCTTTCACTGGAGAAATCAGAACTCCAAAAACGCAAGTCTGAACGTAGAAATATTCACCATGCAAAGATGCCAAAAGTACATTCTTTTTTGAATTACTGAATTTCTCCCACTGTGCGCTTCCACTCCAAAAGTCAATGGCTTCTCCAGGACCTTCTCAAATGACTATTTTCCTTGAGGAGCCTTTCTCTGCCACAGCCCGCCTCGTTGCCCTACTGTGGATTTTTTACTTCCATTTCAGAGTCCAAAGGTAGAACTTCCAACCAGGGTGAACCAGTTTTCTGTATCTAACCCACGCTCCATCGAAGTCTTGCTTAAATTGTGCCTAGATACCGGCCACGTCAACCAGGTGATTGTGGTTGGCGCTTATTGCTTTTTGACTCTATTTTTATTTAAAACTTTATTGTTTTCTGTTATTGACTTTTTAACTGTTATTTACTTCAAAATGCTTTACACATTTTTCTTAAATTATGCCTATCTACTCTGTGCTATAGCTACAAGGGGAAGAGCTCAGGTTTGAAATACTGCAAACTTTACTAAACCTAACAAGATCATAACTTTATTTCTTGTAGGAGACTCCAACTAATAATCCACTTTCTCACATCTGATACTTTCCTCTGTCCCCATTGTCCTCCTATCCATACTAGCCCCACCAGATGCCTTCATCAGCTCCTTGACCAACCAGGAAAACTCTAGTCTGCTTTCTTCCATGGACCTGTCAAACACATTGGCCTGAGAAGCATTCGGAACAAGACAAATCACACATGCAAATAGTTTGTAGCAACCAATCAAGAGTGACCTACCTTGTCTATCTTGGCTGCTCCACAAACAAGAGGCCCTATGTGGCCTTACTGTCAGAGAAATGACGGCAAGGGCAATTGCTGGTGTGAACAACTCTTCGCATCACTGGCTTGACAGGCATGGGCAACTTTGGAAACACCAAACACCTTTCAGCAAACGCTGCCTACCTCCACCTCAGCCAGAGCAGAACACCAGAAACAGCAGTTACTAGAGAAACTGTTTCCACCTTTTCAAAGCAAGACAACAGAAACTGGAACTGGGAACCATGCACTGCATTTGTCTGAACATCTACATCCTCACTAACTAGAGAATTGTGTATAGCACTCAATTTTTCCAATGAATGCACAAACCTCTCGGTGTCTCACAAACTGCCTTTCTTGTACCATGATCACGCCAAGATCCTTAAGCAAGAATGGAATTCTCTTATATGGCCTACTAACTTACTTTAAATAAGACTCATCTTTATCACAGAAATGTGGCTGGTAGAAGTTATCTCACTGATTCTTCCTGAATAGTTACTTAACCCTATTCATAAATTACCAGATGAAGAGAATTGGTATGGAAATAGCAGGGATTTATGAAATATGGGAACAACCACCAATGTATGAACAAATACAGTAGACACTACCTGTGTGGTGGCACTCCTTCTACTTGACCTGTCATCATCATCAGACCACTGTACAACAATTTACTGCTCCACAATCTGAGTGTCACTGGAATCTAAATTACAGTTCTCAGTAGCATTAAGCCCTGCCTAGCAGAAAGATTCTAAATCTTCACACTCCCTCCTTTCTTTGCAGCAGAATGTATCAAACAATGGGGTGTCCCTAAAGCCTTAATGACCATCCCTTCATTTTTAAAATGTATGGGTCATCACTTCCAGAAATTGCCAACTTTTTAAGCTTGCTTGCTATAAATTTAATGAGCACTCCCAGATTATCTAAAATCTGGAAAAAAACACAAACTTGGAAAAGTCAGAACTCAGCCAATGCTGAAGTTCAATAAACGCCTGAGTGCTATAGAATGCTATAGAATCACCTGAAGCCCCATCCATCAAAAAACAGAATTCCTCAAACCAAACCAATGCATAGAACTGGATGGAGAAAAACAGTTTATGCACTGGTGATTGCTCATCTAGCCATTCTACAAGTTAGATGCCACACAGAAACAGGAGACATAAGAACAATGAAAGCAGGAAACTAACAAAAAAACAGGTCGCTCTTGAGAAGGCTAGTCTTGATTAGAATACAATTAAACATAAGGATATGTAAGAGCTGAGATCAGACATCGGTTCACGGACCAGCGGTAATGAGGAGGACTCTGATTCTAGAAGCCTGTAGAGAGACTTACACAGGGATTCTGAAGTCACGCCTGTGGGTAGACAAGCAAGTACATACGGCACCAATAAATCTAGACTAGTAAATAGTTTCTTTGTAGTTGGTACATTCTGGCGGGATGGTGGAGGGTGCTAATAGGAAATAAACAGCTAGAGTTCAGGTAATGTTGTAGAAGCTATAACATGACTGTAGGGAACCCTGCCTGAGTGCCACTGTCTTCTAGCAGTCCTCTCACACTGCACCTAACATAGATGGGCAAACCAGATGGACAAAGCGCTATCAGTTTTAATTGCTATAGGAAATCGCATTGGTCAGCATCAGGAAGTTGGTAAGGAATAAACCCAGACTGGTAAAATGTAGGGAACTTCTAAAATTCCACCTTACACCTTTAGTACACATTACTTGCTCACATGGGAGGTACATTTTACCAATGGTCCCAGTACTCAGCAGAGGACATTGGAGGTGGAACACAAGTCCTGAATGATGGCCAGATCACTTAATATGGCTCACGTATACAATTGCATAACCTGGAATAAAAGGGGATTGATTCACTCCATCACAGGATATAGAGTGCAAGCTCTACTGAAGCTCTGGAACACCCATATTGTGAGTCTACCAAGAATCCATTTGACACAAATGGAATTAGACAAATTGAGCAGGAGATGAAAGTGTCAGATAGTGGGTACTACCTACTTTGGAGTCTCCAGGGGCACCCATATGTGTGGCTAGCCCCTGGGGCACCATTCAAAATTAGATGAAGAAATATTTATGCAGAGGGCAGATATACTGTGTTGAGGGGTCAGTAGGTAGAGAAGAAGTGATATATATTCACTGATATATGCTCCTAACGTGATCCAGATTCAATTTCTTGGCACCCTGCATCCCACTCTGAACCAAAGCTATAAGAGGTCGCAATTGTGGGGCAGAGGTTTAAATGCTTTCCCGAATTGCGAGAGGGATAGATCCATGCCACCACCTTTGGGTTTCCAAAGAAGGGTAGTGTCACTAAATTTGGACCATGGGCCTGGTAGTGGCAGCTGATATGTTTGTGGAGGGAGCCTCACCCAGCTACACAGAAGTGCCTCTATTCCTCATCCAGGTACAGGAGTAACCCTAGATTAGACATTTTTGTGGGAGGCAATAAGATAGAGAGAAAGGACAGTTATATCACCAGTCTGGGTTGCACTGAGTCAGATATAATCCATTTTAGTAAGCACTGATATGGGGCAGGACCCCAACTGTTGGTGGCTGCAAGTGAAGGTCTTCCATGATGTACACTTTAGAGTTGAATTTGGGATCATTTAGACCACTAATTCCCAAAGGTTTAGCTCCAGCTTTTTAGCTAGACACTAATACATTGGCAAAGTTTATGATGGAGGTCAAGTATGGCTCTCACCTTGATCCCTGCCTTCACTTCATCTACTCATGATTAGCCACAATATTAAGTCCCTTCTTTCCTCATATTTTTAATCTTTCCTTATCAGAGGCATCCTACTCAGACATCTGGAAGCAAGCTCCAATTTTACCTTCAGAAAAAAATCAGGAACGGATGCTTCCATTCTTTCCATATATTTCTAAAATCTTGAAAAAGTTAGTAAATGGCCAATTAACTAATTTCCAAGAAAATGATAAATGGCTGGATTGCTCGCAGACATGCTTTTGAGCTAATAAACATATGGCGTCCACTACCTTGGCAGTACTGGATGATAATAGGTCAGTAGTTGATCAGGGCAAGGCTGCCGCCCTGATTCTACCTGACCTGTCAGCAGCTTTTGGTACCGTTTCCCATAGCCTACTGATTAAAAAAATCCATGAAAATCAGCCTCCACTCGAAAACCTTACAGTGGTTTGTCTCTTTTCCATAGAATAGGACAATTGGAGTTCAGTTGAGTACGGTTAGATTGCATTCACATGTTTCTAAATGCGGAGTATCTCAGGTTTCTTCCTTGTGCCCTACTCTTTTTAATATTTATGTTTTATCTTTGGCAAAGATTGCAAAGAAATGGGGCTTCAAGATCGGTTTGTATGCAGTTAAAACACAGTTGATTACATCCATTGGGAAGATAGATGAAGAATCTCAAGTCAGATTAACTAATTGCCTTTTTGAAGTGTCAGGTTGGATGAAAGACCACTGTTTAAAACTAAGGCCCTCATTACAACCCTGGCAGTCGAGATAAAGCGGCGGTAAGACCGCAAACAGGCTGGCAGACCAAAAAATGGGTTCACGACCACGGCGGAAACCGCCATTATAGACAGCCACTTTAACACTCCGACCGCAAGGGCGGTAGCGACAAACACTGTGGCGGTCACCGCCAACAGACAGGCGGATGACAATGTACCGCCCACACTATTACAGGGCACTAATCCGCCAGCTTTTCCGGGGCGGTATTAACGACATCGAAAGCACGGCGGAAACAGTGCACTGAAGGGAAACCACTCACCTTTCGACACTCAATGAAGAACCAGGACGCCATGGAGCCCGAACTGCAGGTCCTCCCCATGCTGGTGTATCTACTAATACACCAGGAATTTGAAAGAAGGCGGCAGAGACGATGACGGTGAGTACTGCACCTAGCACACAGGGGAGGGGGTGAGGAAAAATAGAGTGACGCACGCACACAACACGCAACACCCCCACCCCCACCCTCACCCACAACACCATACACACAAAAACATGCAACAACAGTCAAATCTTTCATATATTAGAAATAGGCAGATAAAGTAAACAATGCGAACAAACAGTATATACAAATATTTAAAATATGTACAGAAGGCCGTACACTGTCCTTTGCAAATGTCAATGGCCCAGTGGGCAAAAAAAATCATGGGCGAAGCCCACACTTGACCCCTGCCTCAAAACGGAGAAAACACACAGGTACCTCAGGGGGAAGGGGGAGCACCTCAGCTAGAAGATGGTACTATGCCACTGTTCCTGGAGGGAGCTCCATGCCCACAGCGATGTTCTGGGGAGTGCAAAGCCACAGTCTTTCAAGTCTCTCAAGTGGGTGGTTTGCCCACTGCTTGGTCCTGGGGAGCGCCAAGCCACAGACTCTCAAGTGGGTAGTTTGCCCACTGCTTGGCCCTGGGGAGTGCAAAGCCACTGTCTCTCAAGTCTCTCAACTGGGTAATACTCCATGGAGGCAGAGCCACACTCCATCCTGCGGCGACTTAGGCTGCAAACTGCTGGTAATGTCAGTGCTGATGGGGGTGCCTCAAGTGGTGGATGCAGGGTCCAGGATGTCTCCTGCAGCCTCGGACGGCTGCCCACTGGGGATGCTGCTGATGTCTGATGTAGTGGTACCGGCTGGGCATGGGGCGGTGCATATGGCGGTGCAGGTGGTGGTGCCTGCGGCGGTGTCTGCGGCGGAGATGCTGCCGGTGATACCCGTGGTGCAGGTGCTTGCAGTAGTGGGGGGAGACACCAGGCCGTCTCCAGCAGCCTCGGATGGCTGCCCACTGGGGATGATGCTGGTGACTGTTGTTGTGGCAGCGGCGGTGTAGGGGGCGGTGCAGGTGGCGGGGCAGGTGGCGGTGCAGGTGGCGGTCGTTGTGGAGGTGCTCACCGTGGTACAGGTTGCTGGCCTGTCAGGACACATGGTGGTCTCTAGTCCCTCACCTGGAGGCTCTGAGCCCTGAAGTGACTTGCCCTTGCCTTTGTGTCCCTTCTCCACCTTGGTAGACGCTGCTGGGACCTTGGCACTGTCTTCTTTTGTCTTGGATGATGCCTTGCTGGGTGGGTGTTGAGTCATGTGCATGCTGCATCACGGCCCCTTCTTAACCTTGGCAGGTGTAGTGAAAATAATTATGTTTGACCACTTATTTTGTGTTTCACCACTGTGCATATTAGTTGCTCAATGTTCACCAGTAGCACATTACATTCTGAATTCAGTTTAGCTGCCTATTGGCTTTATCGTGGCGTTAGACATTGCAGTTGAGACATTGCAGGTGAGCTGTGTTTTTCCACATGGTAAACCAAGCGGTGTTTTTCGTATTTTGCTCTCACCGAACCATAGCATGATAAGGAAGCGCATATTTTGTGTTTTTTCTCTAGTCAGTCTTGGGAAAGAACGGGCCTTGAAGACTTGGCCAACCTTTGATGCTTGTTTTTTTTTCCAACTCTGACCTACAGTAGCCAGCATTTCTTTATAATTCTCCTCTAAGGGGGAGGGCTTTCTAGAAAGTTCTCTCGTAATTATTCAAAGGTATAAAAAAGATGACTCTGTTCAGTAGCGTGGAATTCCGAGACTTCAGTCAGGAGCGGGCGCCAGCTGCCTGATCTGTCCCGTGGGGGTGGAAAATCTCTTTCTCGCAGTTGAACAGGAGTCATTCTTCTTGCTGGCATGAGAAAGATGAAGTATTTGGTGGGCCCTACTATGGTGATGAATTTTGACTTTTATTCTTTGCTTTGAAGTTATGTTATAATATAATGACATATATTTGCTGTGTACATTGCAATTGAGAATCACTTTGATATATTTTCCTTTCATTGCTGTGACTACTTTTAAACGTGTTCCTCCAACCTACTAATCTCCTCTCTCAGGAACCTCGTGGTGAAGTAATAATAAATATCTTTAAACTAAGAAGTGCATTCCAGAGATTGTTTTCAGCTCGGTCATTAGTGAAAGCAAAACAGCAGGTGGCAGAATCGGGTGGTCTTTAGCATCTGTATGTGGCACACTGCCAGCCCTGACGGGTGCCCCATTCGATCCTCTCAGACTTGCAGGGACCACAGCGGACAGCGAGCTGGTGGCTGAGGTGCTGGCCTGGGATCTAGACATTCTGGCTCTAGGGGAATGACGGGGGGTGTAGGGAAGAGGTCAACGTTAGATAGGAAAAGTTTTTTTGACACACTGGGATGGGAAGATGGGGGTGTGGGAGTGGAGGAAGAGGTAGTGGTTGTAGGAGGTGTACGTTTGCTGAGTTTGGGTGAAGGTGCATGGGCTGGAGGCTGTTGTGAGGTGGATGGCTGTTGAGTGGGTGTGTGCCTGTGTTTGTGTGCTTGGGAGGAGGGCTCACAGACACACTGGGAGGGGAAACAGGGGACGTGTGTATGGTTGTGGGTGTGGTGATTGCTCATGAGGGATGTGTTCTGATGGGCGTGCTAGTGATGGAGGCAGTGGCTGATGATGTAGTGCATGCAGGTGTGACTGAGAGAGACGCTACTGGGAGGGAAGTGGACGAAGAAGAGGAGGGGGACACAGTGGAGGAAGTGGATGTTGAGATGTGTACATGGGTATGGTGCTTGTGCGAGTGCCTGTGTGATGATGTGTGGTGCTTATGTTTTCCTGAGCCACTTTTGTGTGTTGATGTGTGTGCATGCTCGTCTGAAGGTGTGCTTGGGATAGGGTGAGGTAGAGGGGATTGGGGGTGGCTAGTGGAAGTTGGAGGGGGGAGGCTGGACAGAGGGACAATGGCTACCATCAGTGCTGAGGCCAGAGCCTGAAATGCTCTCTGTTGGGCCAGCATGCCAGAATGAATGCCTTCCAGGTATGCATTTGTTTGTTGCAAATGCCTCTCGACATCCTGGATGTTATTCAGAATGGTTGACTGCCCAACAGTGATGGATATCAGGAGGTCAATAGCCTTCATACTGAGGGCTGGGGTGAAGGAGATAACCACCCTCCTGGGTGAGCGGGCACGGGAAACACGCTGAGGGGCTGCTGGGAGGGCGGTGCTGGTAGAGGGGGTGGGGGCTGTACCTGTTGTTGGGGTGGGCACAGAGGTGTCTGCCACTGCCAGAGAGCTTCCATCGGAGGAGGAGTCGCTGTCACTGGTATCCCCTCTTGTCCCCGTCGTGAAGCTCCCCTCGTCCTCTGTCCCACTGGTGCCTTCACCCTCAGTGGATTCGCCCTCATGGGCCATGTGGGATGCAGCTCCCTCCGTCGCCGGTGCCTCCGCTCCTCAGCCAGATGATGCTAATACATATAAGGACAGGGTGACAAAACAAGAAGGGGGGTAGACAGAGGATACACATGGTCAATTCCAGCAACACCACTAGTGTTGGCGTACACAACACACACTGAGCTGCCCTATGCACTATGCCATGCCCAACCACTCACTAAAGTAGTCACCAGCCCATGGGGTACAACGCCTAACACCAGCATCTGCACACATGACACCCACAGGACCCTGCCCAGTAGTAGATGGCCACTTGTGCCATAAGGGTAGGGGTGCTTCAGATCCTGCAAATAAGGGACCTACCCTGCCATGATCGCTCTGGCCTAGGGGTACCCACAGCCCACATCCCCTGCCCAGCTAGTTCCTAAAACGTGCAAAGTCAGCTTTCTGAAACTGTACTTACCCCCCTTGTGGCTGCTGTGATGCCCTCACGCGCCCATCCAACTCCAGATAGGCCACCGCCAGGATGCGGAACATCAAGGGGGTCATGGTGCGAAGGGCACCCCTTCCACATTGGGAGGCCAGCCCCAGCTGGGCCTCTGCCGTCTTTTTGGTCCAGCGGCACAGGCCCTCCCATCTCTTGCGGCAGTGGGTGCTCCGCCTGTGATATACCCCTAGGGTCCGCACCTCCTTGGTGATGGCACGCCAAATACCCTTCTTCTGGTGGGCGCTGACCAAGAGGGAAAAGACAGCGGAAATTGTAATTACTCACCCATCTGGACCGTCATACTCATTGCCCACCAGGTCCCACCCATGCCCTGATGCACATACAGTGACCACCTCTCATGCAGCATTCAGGCCAGGACGCCTAAGCACCCCCCAACATTTGGCTTACATCCACACCACTCCAAACAGGCATTGCCCACACATCATGTTCACAGTGCACTCACCTGTTTGTCTGGAGGACCGTAGAGTAACCTGTACTGGGGGAGGACCCCATCCACCAGTTTCTCCAACTCCTCTGCAGTGAAGGCAGGGGCCCTTTCCCCAGACACTCTAGCCATTGTCGTTTCCAGACTCAGGAATTGCAGTGTAGGTCCTCTCCTGTTGATGGTCAGGTAGCAAGTGAGTGAAAAGGTAGAAAATGGTGGTGACGTCCACCGTGTACATTGCCATTGTCTCCTGGGACCCATAGGGCCCAATGATAACCAATGCGGAGTTGTGCGGCGGTCATCGACCGCCTACCACGACGCAGCACAACGCCAGCACAGTTACCTCATTTCCCCTTGCCCCTCCTCACAGGTCAGGCAGCCGGCATTTCAGGTGGGCACATGGCATCGCACCTAACTGCATCACAGCACATATTGGCACATATACTGACTCTCCATTTCAAACACTTCTTCTGTGACATTAATTCAAAAACAGCTATCTATGCGGAAATATGACCTTCTGCTCACCGTTCTCCTCCATAGGCTACAACCGCTGAGGCAGATGATGAGAAGGTGGCATCCTCCAGTGTACAGACCCCTGGTGGACCTGGCGACAATGGAGGACAGACACATTATCATCACATACAGACTTGATTGTGCCACAATCCAAGAACTGTATGCCCAATTGGAGTTAGACCTGATGTCAGCTATCTGGTAGCCCACCGGAATACCCCCTCTAGTGCAGGTCCTGTCAGTGTTCCATTTCCTGGCAAGTGGCTCCTTTCAAACAACAGTGGCCATGGCATCAGGGATGTCTCAGCCAATGTTCAGTGGCCATGGCATCAGGGATGTCTCAGCCAATGTTCTCCAACGTGTTAACTAGAGTGTGTTTTGCCCTGCTGAAACACATGCGCAGCTACATCGTCTTCCCCCAGGTGGAGGATTTGGCCACAGTGAAAGCTGACTTGTATGCCCTGGGACATATCCCCAACATCATTGGTGCCATTGATGGTACACATGTGGCATTTGTTCCCCCCGCAGAAATGAACAGGTGTACAGGAATAGAAAAAGCTATCATTCGATGAATGCGCAAATGGTGTGTTTGGCGGACCTGTACATCTCCCATGTAAATGCCAAATATCCTGGCTCAGTGCATGACGCCTATATTCTGAGGAATAGCAGTATCCCTTATGTGATGGGCCAACTTCAGAGGCACTGGGTGTGGCTAATAGGTGAGCCCAAAGTCTCCACACACTATGAGTAGGTGTCTGGGTATGGGGTTGTCCCTAAGGGTTACTGTGTGTTTAAGAGTTGTCCCTCGATATTTGTAGGTGACTCTGGTTACCCCAACCTCTCATGGCTACTGACCCCAGTGAGGAATCCCAGGACAAGGGCAGAGGAACGTTATAATGAGGAACATGGGCAAACAAGGAGGATTATTGAGAGGACCTTCAGCTTCCTGAAGGCCAGGTTCCAGTGCCTCCATCTGACCGGTGGATCCCTGTACTACTCACCCAAGAAGGTGTGCCAGATCATCGTGGCATGCTGTATGTCGCACAACCTGGCCTTGTGACGCCAGGTGCCTTTTCTGCTGGAGGATGAGCCTGGTGATGGTCTTGTGGCAGCGGTGGAGCCTGTGGACAGTGAGGAAGAGGAGGCAGATGAAGAAGATGTGGACAATAGAACAAACATTATCCAGCAGTACTTCCAGTGACACACAGGTAAGAGACTGCGACTCAACTTCACATTTCAGTCTAGTTTTGGACATTGTACATGGCTGCCTTTTACCCTCTGTCTATGGCCACTGACTGTTCCCTTTGGATTCCCTTTTTTTAGATCTGTGTACCCCATTTTGGCTCCTGCTATGTGTACTGCTGCCCACCAACTGACATACATTGGTATAATTCAATGAACATAGACGTTGCAATGCTTTGGGAATATTCTAAGAATACATCTTTCCAACCATTACACTGACTCCAGTATGGTTTATATTTAAATGGTGTTTATTTTTTGTGCTAAATAGTATGGGTGTACGGGCAAGGGGCTGAGCTGATGGTGGTGGAAGATCCATGGTAGAGTGCAGTCTCTTGGTATCACGGGTGCATTGTCCAATGGGGCATAGGAAGGGGAGTAATTGCAGTTCAAGTTGGACACAGTGACAGAGTGGGACAGAAGGGTGACAATCAGGAGAGTCTTATTTTCCGGCAGGGGTCTTGCAGTTGTCTCTGGCTTCTGCCTGCATCGCAGGGACCGTTTGTGGGGTGGTTCTCCTTCTGCAGGGGGTGGGGTGCTGGTGGTCAATTGGTCCTGTGGTGGGGCCTCCTGTCCACTAGCGCTGGTGGAGATGGAAGGCTGTTTCTTGGTTTGGCTAGTGTCAGGGGCCCTTTGTTGGGCCACTGCCTCCCTCATGGTCTTGCGCATGTCAGCTAGCACCCCTGCTATGGTGACCAGGATAGTGTAGATTTTGTTGACGTCCTCCCTGATCTCCAGGGACTGCCCCTCCTGCAGCCACTGGGTCTCCTGTAACTTGGCCAATACCGTGCCCATGGTCTCCTGGGATTGGTGGTATGCTCCCATGATGTTGGAGAGTGTCTCGGGGAGGGTCGGTTCCCTGGGCCTGTCCTCCCCCTGTCGCACAACAGTCCTCCCAGCTTCTCTGTTGTCCTGTGCCTCTGTCACCTGAACCGTGTGCCCACTGCCACTGACCCCAGGTCCCTGATCATCCTGTGTTTGTGGGGTTGCCTGGGGTCCCTGTAGTGGTGGACACACTGCTGATTAACGTGTCGTGGGGATAGTGGCATGGGCCCCCTGGGTGGGTGCTGTGCTGGTGTTTCCTGAGGGGGGGCTCTGTGGCGGGTTGGGACTGTGGCAGGGGAACCGACTGTCGGGAGGTCCTGGATGGGCAAAGTTGGTCATTGTGAATCAGGCGTGCAGAGCTGCTGTCATCATTGTGGGACTCTTCTGGGGGGGGACTGGATGTGGCTGGCACCTCCTCTCTGGTGACGTTGGATAGGTAAATACATTGTTATCGTATTTGTGTGTGCCATCTTGTGCAATGGGTATGTTTCCCTGTATAATTGTGCTTTCACTGTCGCCTTGGCCTTGTGTGATTGCTGATTGTTTGGGCTCGGTGAGTCTCTCTACTGGGCATACTGTGGTGATGGGTGTCCATGCAGGGCTGTGATGGGTGTCCATGCATTGGTGTGGCATGCAGGGATAGGTATTGGGATGGGTGGGTTGTGATAGTGGGGTATATGTGAGGAGTTGGAGTGATGGGGGTGAGGGTAGGGGTAGGAGTTTGTGATGGCATGCAGGTAGGGTGGGGGGATAAAGTAGTTAAGGCTTGACTTACTGGAATCCAGTCCTCCTACTACTTCTGCAAAGCCCTCAGGATGCATGATCGCCAAGACTTGCTCCTCCCATGTTGTTAGTTGTGGGGGAGCAGGTGGGGATCCACCGCCAGTCCTCTGTACAGCAATCTGGTGTCTTGAAACCACGGAACACACCTTCCCCTGTAGTTCGTTCCACCTCTTCCTGATGTCATCCCTTGTTTTTGGATGCTGTCCCACGGCGTTGACCCTGTCCATGATTCTCCGCCATAGCTCCATCTTCCTTGCAATGGAGGTCTGCTGCACCTGTGATCCGAATAGCTGTGGCTCTACCCGGATGATTTCCTCCATCATGACCCTTAGCTCCTCTTCAGAAAACCTGGGGTGTCTTTGGGGTGCCATGAATGTGGTGTAAGTGATATGTGTGAGGTGATGTGTTGGGGTGATGTGTTGGGGTGTATACTGTGATATGCGTGGATGGTGTATGAGTGATGGTGTTCTGTGCCTCTGAGTGTGTGCTCTTTGCTTGTCTCTCTGTGCTTGGTCTCTTTTTTTTAGTTGTTAGGGACTGTGGGTAGTGTGTGTGTGTGTGTGTTTTATAGTGGTGTGAGTGTGTGGGTGTGGAGTGTGTATGTGTGTCAGGAATGTGTATTTTGAATTGTCCAATGTGGTGTGGTTTTGTGAGTGCGTGTGTATTTTGAGCGCGGCGGTGTGTACCGCCAATGGGTTACCGCGGTTGAAAGACCACTGCGTTGATTCGTAGGTCGTGATACTGTGAGCGTATTCCTGTTGGCGTGACAGTGTGGGTTTTGCTATCGCCAGTTTATCACTGACCTTTGGTGTGGCAAACTTGTGTGGGTGTCTGTATTGTGGCAATATTCTCTGTGTGGGTCATAATAACCGTGCCGGATTACCGCCGCGGTCACGGTATGTTGGCGGCCGTCAGCACAGCGGTAGGCGGCATTTACCGCCAGGGTTGTAATGAGGGCCTAAATGCTTACAAAAGATAGATCTTGCTCTTCAGGAGGGGCCTACCAGATATGGGACTCCGCTTGATGGCCTTCCCCTTTAGCAGCTGCTCCTCAACCTAAGCAAGAAGCAAAAAATCTCGGGTTTAAAATTCACAACCCACTGTCCATGTAGGACCAAGGCAGCACAGTTTGCGGCAAATGGTCAGCTATCCTTAAACTCTTGAGAAAGTTGTTCAAATGGATACCAGTCGCTTGGTGAAGAACGATAGTCCAAGCCCTCAACGAGTAGATTGTACTATGGGATTGCACTATATATGGGTATGGCTAATTATCTATTTCCGAGACTCCCAGTGATTCAAAATGCTGCCACAAAGCTAATCTGTAATATGGACATATACAGCTCAGCCTCAGCCTGTTGGATCACCTTCAGTGGCTGCCAATGCAAAAAAAGAGCAATCTTCAAGCTGTCACACATATAAAGCTCTACATAAGATAGGGCCTGAAATTCTACAAGCCAAAGTGGAAATTTTTACCTCAGCATGCGATCTCAGGTCATGCAATTGCGCTCTGGCAAAAGTCAAGCAGATAAAAAGAGATAGAGCAGAGGGACGGACATTCTCTCACCTAGCAGCATTCCATTGGAAAGCACTACCCCTCGACTTGCGCCTTACAACAGTAAGAGAAGCGAGCATGACTGCCATGAGAAGGTGGGGTGGTTTGTCCCCCTGAGAGAACTTTGAAAAAATATCGGGCAAATGGTGTATTTTAAAGCAGATTTTACAAAGCAACTCAAAAGTGCATTAATGCAAATCATAGTTAAAGTCATGCAGCAGGACAGAGGTCAATTGCTAAGACATGGTCAAACACTGTTCCGAGGTATTCCCGCAGTCACCCTTGAACTCGTTATTTTTAGCGCTGAACTAAGGCTCCGATATTCATTCATTTTTTCATTCACCATCTCAGACTGCTGCCTTTCGGCCTTGGTATGCAACATAACTATACACATGCAGACAGAAAGAACACTTGGCAGTGGGGCTGAACGGGGCCATGTGAGGCAGATGCTAGCAAGCTCTACCTGGTATCTGAATGAAATAAAAGCAGGACAGACTAGGACAGAAACATTACCAGGCATTGGTTCCTTGCAAATGAAACTGATAATGTTGAGCAATGAGGAGTCTCTGAGATAAGTAAGCCTCTATATGAGGCACAGTGATTAAACATTAGGGGCCCTATTTTGAGTTTGGCGGGCGGAAAGACTGTCTGACAAACTCCCAACAAGGTGGCCACTGCCTACGCAGCAACCTTCCCACCGTGTTATTTAGAGTTTCCCACTATGTCAGTGGGCAGAAACCTGAGTTTCCGCCCGCTGGCCTAACAGGAAACAGGCTACAGCATTGTCTCTGGCTTAGAAAGCCAAAAACATTTTCTTTAATTTAATTTACAAACAGCCAAAACTCTTCAATCATGCTTGAATATGAAGTTGGAATTGGAAAGCAAGGTGTATGTTCTGAATGGGACTGAAACCCAATAACCTACTTATAACCTACAATTTCAGAAATGAACTTTGACTCAGTCAGTCTGCGTGCTGAGTATCTATGCTGGCCAGACTAAGTCGACATTTTGAAACACACTGATGTAACAAGTAATAAGTGCAGTGTACCCCTCTGAAAAGCTTCAGGAATCATGTCACACAATCCACCTCAGCTCTGCACGACATTATCACAAATAATTCAAATTAATTAATCTTCCGTCAAACAAGCTACAATAGTAATTATAGGGTTTTCATTTGCCACAAGGTCAGGCAAGTCTCACTGTCATTACTGATGTGAGTCATAAAGCCTCAAAACCCATGATATTTATTTTATTTTATTTATGTGTTCCTCGCTGTCAGCACGCAGACTGACTGAGTCAAAGTTCATTTCTGAAATTGTAGGTTATAAGTAAGTTAGCGCGTTTCAGTCCCATTCGGAAAATACAGCTTGCTTTTCAATTCCAACTTCATATTCAAACATGATTGAAGCGTCTTGGTTGTTTGTAAATCAAATCAAATAAATTGTGTTCCCATTTTACTAGTTTGAATCAAACTAGTAAAGGCAAACACATTTTCTTTGATTTAATTTACAAACAGCCAAGACGCTTCTACTCAAATCTCCACCCTTTTCCTTTTGCCACCGAAGCCTGACAAGAAGACCACCATGCTGCACCATGCTTTGTTGTTTCATCATTTAGGATTAAGAACTGGAGTTATAAAGCACAGCAGATAACCAATATGCCACATGTTTAACTCTGGCCACAGTGACATCACGCCAAAGTTACACACTATTCCACAGAATCCACATGGTCCTAAATATTTGTACCTCTTTAATTATTGTTGTCTGTGTTTCGAATTGGAGTGCCACAGCTGCCTTTTGGCCTGTGGGGTCAGGTCAGCAGCTCCCAGCTGGAAAGTTTTGGAACTTGTCTGGGCGTCTCCCCTCACTCCCTTGTGCTCAATGTCTTTACTGGCCCAGCACAGGAAGAGGGAGGAACAGAGCTGATGTAGTCTGCCTTTTATTCGAGCACCTGATGACATAAAGGTCCTCAGAATGTGACAATTTTCCTTTTATGTTATGTTAATCACAGTATTAAAAATTAAAGGTAAAAGCTGCACTGACATGCAATCTAAATGTGCACTTGCTTGTATTTCAGAGGACTTAGGTGGTATTTGACCTTAATCACATGTTATAGGGATACAATTGATGTCAAAGTATAATTTAGACTGTAAACTAACAGTGCTTATCCCCTTCGCTGCCAGGCCTTTTCCCCCTCCTGTGGCGAGCCTTTTTTTGGCTATTTGGGGCAGTTCGCGCTTAGGCCCTCATAACTTTTTGTTCACATAAGCTACCCACACCAAACTTGCGTCCTGTTTTTCCAACATCCTAGGGATTCTAGCGGTACCCAGACTTTGTGGGTTCCCCAGAAGGAGGCCAAGAAATTAGCCAAAATACAGTGAAATTCTTTTTTTTTTTTTAAATGGGAAAAAAGGGGCTGCAGAAGAAGGCTTGTGGTTTTTTCCCTGAAAATGGCATCAACAAAGGGTTTGCGGTGCTAGAATCACAAGCTTCCCAGCTTTCAGGAACAGGCAGACTTGAATCAGGAAACCCAATTTTTCAACACATTTTTGCCATTTTACTGGACATACCCCATTTTTACGATTTTTTGTGCTTTCATCCTCCTTCCAGTCAGTGACAGAAATGGGCACGAAACCTATGCTGGATCCCAGAAACCGAAACATTTCTGAAAAGTAGACAAAATTCTGAATTCAGCAAGGGGTAATTTGTGTAGATCCTACAAGGGTTTTCTACAGAAAATAACAACTGAAAAAATAAAATATTGAAATTGAGGTGAAGAAATCTGCAATTTTTCTCTACGTTTTACTCTGTAACTCTTTCCTACAATGTCAGATTTTTTAAAGCAATATACTGTTACGTCTACGGGACTCTTCTGGTTGCGGGGATATATAGGGCTTGTAGGTTCATCAAGAACACTAGGTACCCAGAGCCAATAAATGACCTGCACCCTGCCTTGGGTTTTCATTCTATACCGGGTATACAGCAATTCATTTGCTGAAATATAAAGAGTACAAAATAGCTATCAAGAAAACCTTTGTTTTTCCAAAATGGGCAGACGATAAGGTGTTGAGGAGCAGTGGTTATTTGCACATCTCTGAATTCTGGGGTGCCCATACTAGCATGTGAATTACATGGCATTTCTCAAATAGACGTCTTTTTTACACACTCTCTTATATTTGGAAGGAAAAAATGTAGAGAAAGACAAGGGGCAATAACACTTGTTTTGCTATTCTATGTTCCTCCAAGTCTCCCGATAAAAATGATACCTCACTTGTGTGGGTAGGCCTAGCGCCCGCGACAGGAAATGCCCCAAAACACAACGTGGACACATCCCATTTTTTGACAGAAAACAGAGTTGTTTTTTGCAAAGTGCCTACCTGTAGATTTTGGCCTCTAGCTCAGCCGGCACGTAGGGAAACCTACCAAACCTGTGCATTTTTGAAAACTAGAGACCTAGGGGAATCCAAGATGGGGTGACTTGTGGGGCTCTGACCAGGTTCCGTTAGCCAGAATCCTTTGCAAACCTCAAAATTTGACTAAATAAACACATTTTCCTCACATTTCGGTGACAGAAAGTTCTGAAAACTGAGAGGAGCCACAAATTTCCTTCCACCCAGCGTTCCCCCAGGTCTCCCGATAAAAATGGTACCTCACTTGTGTGGGTAGGCCTAGCGCCCACAAAAGGAAATGGCCCAAAACACAACGTGGACACATACCATTTTTTTTACAGAAAACAGAAGTGTTTTTTGCAAAGTGCCTACCTGTGGATTTTGGCCCCTAGCTCAGCCGGCACCTAGGGAAACCAACCAAACCAGCACATTTTTGAAAACTAGAGACCTAGGGGAATCCAAGATGGGGTGACTTGTGGGGCTCTGACCAGGTTCTGTTACCCAGAATCCTTTGCAAACCTCAAAATTTGGCTAAATAAACAAATTTTCCTCACATTTGGGTGACAGAAAGTTCTGGAATCTGAGAGGAGCCACAAATTTCCTTCCACCCAGTGTTTCCCCAAGTCTCCCGATAAAAATGGTACCTCACTTGTGTGGGTAGGCCTGGCGCCCACGAAAGGAAATGGCCCAAAACACAACGTGGACACATCCCAATTTCTTTACAGAAAACAGAGGTGTTTTTTGTAAAGTGCCTACCTGTAGATTTTGGCCCCGAGCTCAGCCGGCACCTAGGGAAACCTACCAAACCTGTGCATTTTTGAAAACTAGAGACCTAGGGGAATCCAAGATGGGGTGACTTGTGGGGCTCTGACCAGGTTCTGTTACCCAGAATCCTTTGAAAACCTCAAAATTTGGTTAAAAAAACACATTTTCCTCACATTTCGGTGACAGAAAGTTCTGGAATCTGAGAGGAGCCACAAATTTCCTTCCACCCAGCGTTCCCCCAAGTCTCCCGATAAAAATGATACCTCAGTTGTGTGGGTAGGCCTAGCGCCTGCAACAGGAAATGCCCCAAAACACAACGTGGACACATCCCATTTTATTGACAGAAAACAGAGGTGTTTTTTGCAAAGTGCCTACCTGTAGATTTTGGCCCCTAGCTCAGCCGGCACCTAGGGAAACCTACCAAACCTATGCATTTTTATAAACTAGAGACCTAGGGGAATCCAAGATGGGGTGACTTGTGGGGCTCTGACCAGGTTCTGTTACCCAGAATCCTTTGCAAACCTCAAAATTTGGCTAAATAAACAAATTTTCCTCACATTTGGGTGACAGAAAGTTCTGGAATCTGAGAGGAGCCACAAATTTCCTTCCACCCAGTGTTCCCTCAAGTCTCCCGATAAAAATGGTACCTCACTTGTGTGGGTAGGCCTGGCGCCCACGAAAGGAAATGGCCCAAAACACAACGTGGACACATCCCAATTTCTTTACAGAAAACAGAGGTGTTTTTTGTAAAGTGCCTACCTGTAGATTTTGGCCCCGAGCTCAGCCGGCACCTAGGGAAACCTACCAAACCTGTGCATTTTTGAAAACTAGAGACCTAGGGGAATCCAAGATGGGGTGACTTGTGGGGCTCTGACCAGGTTCTGTTACCCAGAATCCTTTGAAAACCTCAAAATTTGGCTAAAAAAACAAATTTTCCTCACATTTCGGTGACAGAAAGTTCTGGAATCTGAGAGGAGCCACAAATTTCCTTCCACCCAGCGTTCCCCCAAGTCTCCCGATAAAAATTATACCTCACTTGTGTGGGTAGGCCTAGCGCCTGCAACAGGAAATGCCCCAAAACACAACGTGGACACATCCCATTTTATTGACAGAAAACAGAGGTGTTTTTTGCAAAGTGCCTACCTGTAGATTTTGGCCCCTAGCTCAGCCGGCACCTAGGGAAACCTACCAAACCTATGCATTTTTATAAACTAGAGACCTAGGGGAATCCAAGATGGGGTGACTTGTGGGGCTCTGACCAGGTTCTGTTACCCAGAATCCTTTGCAAACCTCAAAATTTGGCTAAAAAAACACATTTTCCTCACATTTTGATGACAGAAAGTTCTGGAATCTGAGAGGAGCCACAAATTTCCTTCCACCCAGCATTCCCCCAAGTCTCCCGATAAAAATGACACCTCACTTGTGTGGGTAGGCCTAGCGCCCACGAAAGGAAATGGCCCAAAACACAACATGGACACATCATATTTTTTCACAGAAAACAGTGCCTACCTGTGGATTTTGGCCTCTAGCTCAGCCGGCACCTGGGGAAACCTAGCAAACCAGCACATTTCTGAAAACTAGACACCTAGGCGAATCCAAGATGGGGTGACTTGTGGAGCTCTGACCAGGGTCTGTTACCCAGAATCCTTTGCAAACCTCAAAATTTGGCCAAAAAAACACTTTTTCCTCTCATTTCGGTGATAGAAAGTTCTGGAATCTGAGAGGAGCCACAAATGTCCTTCCACCCAGCGTTTCCCCAAGTCTCCCGATAAAAATGGTACATCACTTGTGAAGGTGGGCCTAGCGCTCACAAAAGGAAATGGCCCAAAACACAACGTGGACACATCAAATTTTTTCACAGAAAACAGAGGTGTTTTTTGCAAAGTGCCTTCTCTGTGGATTTTGGCCTCTAGCTCAGCCGGCCCCAGGGGGGGCAGAAATGGCCTAAAATATATTTCCCCCCCATCCCCCCTGGGGAGCGACCCTTGCCTACGGGGTCTCTCCCCTTGCCTGACGGCGTAAAAAAAATGATCCCCAGTGCCTAGTGGTTTCTGCCCCCCTTGGGTGCAGATTCACCTAAAATCAGCCGATTTGCCCCCAAGGGGGGCAGAAATGGTCTAAATACAATTTGCCCCTCCAGAGAAGCGACCCTTGCCTAAGGGGTCGCTCCCCATCTCTAAAAACACACACAAAAAAAACACAAATAAAAATTTGCCCTGGCGCCTAGAGGTTTCTGCCCCCCCGGGGGCAGATCGCCTAATAACAATAGGCCGATCTGCCCCCGGGGGGCAAAAATGGGCAATAATAAATTTGCTCCCCCCAACCCCCTGGGGAGCGACCCTTGCCTACGGGGTCGCTCCCCTTGCGTGACAGCGCAAAAAAAAAGATCCCTGGTGCCTAGTGGTTTCTGCCCTCCTTGGGGGCAGATTAACCTAAAATCGGCCGATCTGCCCCCAAAGCGGGCAGAAATGCTCTAAATACAATTTGCCCCTCCAGGGGAGCGACCCTTGCCTAAGGGGTCGCTCCCCATCTGTAAAACAACAACAACAACAAAAAATCCCCGGTGTCTAGTGGTTTCTGCCCCCCTTGGGGGCAGATCGGCCTAATTAAAATAGGCTGATCTGCCCCCCTGGGGGGCAAAAATAGCCTAAAATAAATTTGCCCCCGAGGGGAACGACCCTTGCCTAAGTGGTCGCTCCTCTTTTGTGAAATTCACAAACAAAAAAAAAACTCCCTAGTATCTAGTGGTTTCTGCCCCCCTTGGGGGCAGATTGGCCTCATAAAAATAGGCCAATCTGCCCCCAAGGGGGGCAGAAATGGCCTAAATATAATTTGCCCCCTATGGGAGCTACCCTTGCCTAAGGGGTCGCTCCCCACACCTAAAACAAAAAACTAAACAAAAACAAACAAAAAAAATAATAATTATCCCTGGTGCCTAGAGGTTTCTGCCCCCCCTGGGGGCAGATCGGCCTAATAATAGGGGTCGCTCCCTTATGCCAATTTCCTTTTTATAAAACACATCCCTGGTGTCTAGTGAGCGTTTTGACAGCCGGATTGCTTTCAATCCGGCTGCCAAAACGCAGAGAGAGACTTCAAAGGGAAGGAAATACATTTCCTTCCCTTTGAAGCCTCTCTCGGACTCCCCCACGTGATCGGAAGAGAAATGCAAAGCATTTCTCTTCCGATGGGGGAGGCTCTGTGACAATCAGCGAGTGCTCATGCGCTGACGTCACAGGGGGGGTGGGTGGTGGAAGGGGAAGGGCTTCCTCTTTCATTCCTGACTTGGGGGGGTGGGAGGGACCCCCCCCAGAGGGAGCGCTAGCGCTCACTCTTGGCTGTGTGCCCAGGATGTAATGGTTATGTCCTGGGCACAGCAGCACTGTGCCGCAGGACGTAACCATTACGTCCACGGCACAGAAGGGGTTATAGAAACGATATTAGATTTCTAATGATTAATGTCTCAAAAATGAGAAGAGATTCACTTCTCTGTTGCACCAAATGAAATGAATATCCAGTTTGAAATTAAATGTATTACTCATATTAATGAAATATTAATGCTGAATTTCCGTTTGCATATTATACATGTTTTACTAAAACATATTTAAATGTGTTATTGTAATTCTTTGTCTTAGCATGAGTGAGGCCTGTTGAAGCAAGTAATTTTTGACTGTGCTAGACATACTGATTTATTTCCTAACGTTCTCATGAGAAGCTTTATTGTTTAAAGTACAGAGAGAATGTAGGGTAGTGTCCTTGACGGAGAACATTGAGGAAGATAGACTGACATAATATACAATTGTTTCAAACTTGTGTGGAGACACACAGATGTTCCCATGACAGAATTGTGAAGGATTTGGACTGTTTCAATTTGGAGCTATATGATCAATTATTATTGGATGATGCCCTTTCAATGTGACATGAACTTATACCTTTGATGAATCAGAATGCTTTGGGAACTCTTAAATATTGATGAACATTTGAATTTGAGCAGTCCCTGACAGATCCTTGTGGTCCCCTGATGGTGCCCTGATGCTTGCTGGTGTTGATGCTTTGCTGATGAAGATTTCCTGAACGCTGTACCCATTGGACAGGTATCTTCTTCTCTGCCATTGCCCTTTCACATACCTTTTTAAGATTTAGAAATCTTTTATTTTCCCTTTCAGCTGACTCTTGACCGAGCTTCCGATATGCTGACGCTTTCCCTTTTTACTTATCTTTGCCTAGCTTAGTGATGTGCAGTCTGAGATTATCTTTTTTGAAATTATTTTCATCCTCTTTGTGCTTTTTGTCTTTTTGCCCACATGTGTTTCTCCCCACACATGTATTTCCCAGATTTGGTCAGTTGTAGGGTTGACCTGTGCCCAGTTAAAGATTATTGACTCTGTTAATTCGATTTGATTGAAGATTGTTAACTCTGAGGAACTTATCATCTCTGCAACTCAGATATTCTTGTTGATGATTTGCATTCTTCTTCTTGGAGGTTTAGTTTTATTAATGTTAGTTTGTCTGAACTTAAGATGCCTTGGGCAACCCTTGGTGATTATGTATCTTTATAACTTGGTTTTGCACATTGTGTACATGACTTTGAGCTTGTGTTTGTAATACATCATTAACTGTATTCCTGATTGGAGTTTTCCTTCCATGGCCACATTGGTCATGGTGTTTAAATTATTGGAGTTGGATTGATATTTGTTAATGGTTCTACCACACTCCTTGCTGAGCATTGATTCCTGCGAAGGATGAAAATGATACAACAGTTATGGTAGCAGAATTATGGTTTTGTCTCAAAAGAGGGGGAGGGGAGAACCATTTCTGTTTAGTGTTAGGGAAATAGGATTGATCCCATGTGATTGCCCAGTCTAAAGATTGTCCATTCCAAAACGTGTCCCTTGGTTCGGTGTGAAGATATATGAAGTTTCTGCATTGTGCGTACAAGTGACAGGAGCATGAGTATAAATAGGGTCTTGCACTTGTGTTGCTTTGGCTTGAAGATTGTGGTGAAGTGTGATTTGGGGAAGTGTTCTGAACAGTCGTCCTACTCATAGTTATTGTGGCACTTTTTGCTCAAAAATGTCTGCAGTTCTTGTTGTTGTTGACGGGTCCATTGTGGCCCACAATCCTGGGATAACATACAGGTGTAGAAGATAACTGGTTAATTTATTGTCTGCAGTGAGGTACTTGTCATGAGACGTTGTTCACAGAGCCAATAGTTTTACTTGAATAAGTGTGAGTTGTTGGTTCGTATTTCATGAATCCTAGGGGCCTATGGAAGAGCTATATCAAACAGAGTGAGAATTGCTTGCCAAGTTTCACTCATGTAACTATGAAAGCTACAGTTGGAGAAGTGTAAGCCCATACAGCTTTGAAGTGTTTGACTTCCAACCCATAATGTGCAGACAGGTTGTTGGTTTTTGCTCCCAATATTTTTCATTAGGTGTGAGTGAGCGATAGTGTGAGAGACAATTGCGAAGCAACTGCAGCTCTTGAAAGAAATGAGTATGACGCCATATTGTACAACGCTGGTATAGGTCGGTTAGTGTGAAGCCATGCTTGGATTGAACAATGGTGCAAAATCACTGAGAAAGAAGGTGCTTTAGTTTTTCCCCAATACAGAACATTTACTTTGAGAATTTTAGACAATTTGAGGTGAACAATGTATGAAATGAGACCGCCTCCAAGACCCGCACAATTTGAAGCCCTCAGTATTTGGCAACTTGTTGCCTGTGAAAGAATGTCAGCTAAATATGAGGATAGAATGCAGAAAGTAATTGAGACACTTTCGGAAGCTAGATGGGATCCAGAACAGAAAATGTGGAAAGCAGATATATTAAATGGAGTCAGAATGTTTCCAGCTATTGCAGAGGAAGGTGATGGGAGTACAGAACCTTAGACTCAAAAGAAAGCAGAAAAAGCAGAACCAACAGCAGAAGCCGAGACTAAAAAGTAACATGTGACAGTGATTCAGATGATGATCATATAAATCAGTTATTGATGAATTGTCCACCACCATATCATTCAATAGAGACAGGAATGAGAGGTGAAGCAGTACAGAATACAACCCAAATGTGCCAACTGCTCCAGTTGTACAGACCCAAATCAGATTGTTCTAGTTACATCTGTAAATTCAGAGACACAAGTTTCTGTGGTTTATCCACCAGTTTTGACTGTTAACACAGTTCAGTCCATTCCAAGTCCAGTTGTGAATCAATTTGTCCCATGTCCCAATATGAGTCAAATGGTGCAGATAGCTTATGTGAATCAGCAGTTCAAAATTGCACCCTGCACCAGTCAGTACCAATGTTTAGTTGAGTTCAAACAGTGCCAAATGTTACCCCAAGTCAAACAGGACAAAGTTTCAGCACTCTCGTAACAGGACGGAGTGCAGGATTGCTAATTCCTCAAAATCAGACAAATCTTATGGGTACCGATGCATTAACTGTCCCTGTGACTATAGGTCAAGTTGTTCCTTTGTACGCTTCAGGTAGTATTTGAAGTAATGTTCATTCGATAAATTTCCTGACTGAAATACCAGTTACATCTGCTGGGATATCAGCAATTGGTATGCAGAGATCAGTGTATTCAAACAATTCAGAGCTGGAGAGAACAGCTTGTTTTGTTCCACCTTTGACCCTTATACAAATTGCAGAACCTAACCAGATGTTAAATTAGGCAGGACCAATCCTTGATGCGAGATTTCCTCAGGTAACCCTACTGCCTTCTATGCTCAGACCATATCATACTCCAAATGTACATTGCAGTATCCTGCAAGAAGTATTCCAGAAAAACAATATTAGTTTACAAGGTTTTACAGCACAGCAATTGATAAATTGGTTAAATAGTTTGAGTCCACAAGGTGCAGCAGGATTGACAACTTGTAATGCCAGAACAGAACAGACACCAGAGCGAGACAGATCAGTTAACATGCTCAGTATAAATTTGAATTGAATGACTTGATCCTGGGAATGTTGGACATAGCTCAACTACGGCTCATGAGCAAAGATGTTACTCAACCTGCATGACAGGTTTATGAGAGATTATCTGAATTAGCTGAGAATTATGACGTGGATTTAGAAAAATCAAAACCCTTGAAGAGAAGTTACAGATTAGAGTTCAGTTCAAAAGACATAGCTAATATGAGATCGCCTGGAATGAAATTGCACAATAAGGAATTGATTATCTATATACAGACATGGAGAGCCTTAGATAAGTGGGAAAGCAGATGGGCCAAGAAAAGAGATCAGAAGAAGGCAAAGTTAAATGTACCTCCGGCAGGTGCAAATCAAGCTGAGGACGATGTGAATATGATGCCCATGAGAGAAATACCAGGGGGAGATTATGCTCACCTACCTTGAAGTAGCAGTGATAAACTTTCTTTTACCAAGGATTGCCTGAGATTGAGAGAAAAGCCTATGGACTGGTACAAGCAGACAGGGAGATTTCTGAAACTTTCAAAATGCATGTCGGAAGATTTGAATACATTGTTTTACATAGTGGTTCCTAATGATTTGTGAACTGCATGCAAAGTGCATGTTGATTGGCCTGAATGTGAACCCCCAAGAGATCCAGTAACAGGTGCACCTTCCAAAGAGGTAAAGAAAAGTATCACAAGGTGACTGAGTTTTTGAAAAATAAAGCGTCTGCAAAACATATTGATTGGCAGAAAATAGACAGAACAGTCCAGGGGACAAAATAATAGATTCATGTTAACTACAAGAGATTTTTGCAAGCTTTCCAGCATCACAGTGGTACTGAGACCATAGAAGCCAGACATAAGCAAGATGATTCAGCAGCAATTGATTTGTTGGCAGAATGAACCGATTGATGACATTCTACATTATGCGAAGTATTGTAGTGATGAGATACAGTTGAAACAGAAAAAGTTGATATAAAATTCATGTTTTTTCTATTGAAAGCTGCACAGAAAGCAAATCAGAATCCACAAATGATGGTGAACACTAGTGCAAAGTAAGGAGTACCACAGCAAGAGAGAAAAATTGTCCAGTCTAGAGGTAGAGGATGTAGTGTTCAGATGGATCAGTGTAGAGGTGTTCCTGATGTCCGGTCTTTGAAGAAGACTAATCCGTGTCACTTGTGCTGAGGCTATGGTCATTGGTGACGGAATGTCCATATAATAATGTGCACGTTCAAGTGCAGAATGCTGGAGTTGCTCAGACTCAAGGGAACAATCAGGTTCAAATTCATAGAGTTCAAAGACCCTGAATTCACAATGTACATGTATCCCCAGGACAGTTGATGATACAGCAGCAGGTGATTATGCAAAAGTGAATTTGAGTGATGAGGAATTTGCCAAAACTTTTCATAGTGATAGTTCTGATGATGAGAAATGCACGCTAGGTGCATCCTTAAAAGTAGATCAACGTGGACCCTAAGTAAAGGCAAAAGTTACAGATCATGATGTGTCCTTCTTGGTTGATACTGGAGCTACATGTTCCACTGTGAGAACAGCTAAAGTACAAAATGTGTCTCTTTCAGGAAATGGAATCTAGGTTGTAGGGGTTGCCAATAAGCAATTGCAATTGACAAATCCTGTAACAGAGTATGTCCCTGTTGAAATAGGTTCATTCGAAGATGAGCACCAATTTGAGGTCTGCGATGCAAGTCCTGTAAGTCTTCTGGGATGTGATCTGTTGTGTTAGCGGAATTCTTCCTTCAGTTGCACACTGTAGGAAGGTAGCCTCTTTCTAGCCTTGTTACCCCCACGTTTGGCCTGTTTGTGAGTATATATCAGGGTGTTTTCACTGTCTCACTGGGATCCTGCTAGCCAGGGCCCAGTGCTCATAGTGAAAACCCTATGTTGTCAGTGTGTTTGTTATGTGTCACTGGGATCCTGCGAGCCAGGACCCCAGTGCTCATACGTTTTTGGCCTATTTGTGTTCCCTGTGTGGTGCCTAACTGTCTCACTGAGGCTCTGCTAACCAGAACCTCAGTGGTTATGCTCTCTCTGCTTTCCAAATTTGTCACTAACAGGCTAGTGACTAAATCTACCAATTTACATTGGCATACTGGTACACCCTTATAATTCCCTTGTAAATGGTACTGAGGTACCCAGGGTATTGGGGTTCCAGGAGATCCCTATGGGCTGCAGCATTTCTTTTGCCACCCATAGGGAGCTCTGACAATTCTTACACAGGCCTGCCACTGCAGCCTGCGTGAAATAACGTCCACGTTATTTCACAGCCATTTACCACTGCACATAAGTAACTTATAAGTCACCTATATGTCTAACCTTCACCTGGTGAAGGTTGGGTGCAAAGTTACTTAGTGTGTGGGCACCCTGGCACTAGCCAAGGTGCCCCCACATAGATCAGGGCAAATTCCCCGGACTTTGTGAGTGCGGGGACACCATTACACGTGTGCACTATACATAGGTCACTACCTACGTATAGCGTCACAATGGTAACTCCGAACATGGCCATGAAAAATGTCTAAGATCATGGAATTATCACCCCAATACCATTCTGGTGTTGGGGGGACAATTCCATGATCCCCCGGGTCTCTAGCACAGAACCCGGGTACTGCCAAACTGCCTTTCCGTGGTCTCCACTGCAGCTGCTGCTGCTGCCAACCCGTCAGACAGGTTTCTGCCCTCCTGGGGTCCAGGCAGCCCTGGTCCAGGAAGGCAGAACAAAGGATTTCCTCTGTGAGAGGGTGCTACACCCTCTCCCTTTGGAAATAGGTGTGAAGGGCTGGGGAGGAGTAGCCTCCCCCAGCCTCTGGAAATGCTTTGATGGGCACAGATGGTGCCCATCTCTGCATAAGCCAGTCTATACCGGTTCAGGGATCCCCCAGCCCTGCTTTAGTGTGAAACTGGTCAAAGGAAAGGGGAGTGACCACTCCCCTGGCCAGTACCTCCTAGGGGAGGTGCCCAGAGCTCCTCCAGTGTGTCCCAGACCTCTGCCATCTTGGAAACAGAGGTGTTGGGGGCACACTGGACTGCTCTGAGTGGCCAGTGCCAGCAGGTGACGTCAGAGGCTCCTTCTGATAGGCTCTTACCTCTCTTGGTAGCCAATCCTCCTTCCTTGGTAGCCAAACCTCCTTTTCTGGCTATTTAGGGTCTCTGCTTTGGGAAATTCTTTAGATAACGAATGCAAGAGCTCACCAGAGTTCCTCTGCATCTCCCTCTTCACCTTCTACCAAAGGATCGACCGCTGACTGCTCCAGGACGCCTGCAAAACTGCAACAAAGTAGCAAGACGACTACCAGCAACATTGTAGCGCCTAATCCTGCTGGCTTTCTTGACTGTTTCCAAGTGGTGCATGCTCTGAGGGTAGCCTGCCTTCATCCTGCCCCAGAAGCTCCAAAGTAATCTCCTGTGGGTCGACGGAATCTTCCCCCTGCTAACGCGGGCACCAAAAGACTGCATCACTGGTCCTCTGGGTCCCCTCTCATCCTGACGAACGTGGTCCCTGGAACACAGCAACTCTGTCCAAGTGACTCCCACAGTCAAGTGACTCTTCAGTCCAAGTTTGGTGGAGGTAAGTCCTTGCCTCCCCTCACTAGACTGCAAAGCTGTGCACCTTGTGATTTGCAGCTGCTCCGGCTCCTGTGCACTCTTCCAGGATTTCCTTCGTGCATAGCCAAGCCTGGGTCCCCAGCACTCCGTCCTGCCGTGCACAACCTTCTGAGTTGTCCTCCGGCGTCGTGGGACTCCCTTTTGTAACTTCGCGTGGACTCCGGTTTACTTTACTTGCAAGTGCCCGTTGGGGTACTTCTGCGGGTGCTGCCTGCTTGTGTGAGGGCTCTCTGAGTTGCTGAGTGCCCTCTCTATCTCTTCTTCCAAGTGGGGATATCCTGGTTCCTCCTGGGCCCCTGCAGCACCCAAAAACCTCCACCACAACCCTTGCAGCTAGCAAGGCTTGTTTGCAGTCTTTCTGCATGGGAACACCTCTGCAAGCTTCATCGCGACGTGGGTCATCCGTTTTCCAAAGGAGAAGTTCCTAGTTTTCTTCTTTCTTGTGGAACTCCAAGCTTCTTCCAACCAGTGGCAGCTTCCTTGCACCTTCAGTTGGGGTTTCCTGGGCTCCTGCCCCCTCTTGACACTGTCGCGACTATTGGACTTGGTCCCCTTGTCTTACAGGTACTCAGGTCCGGAAATCCGTTGTCAGTGCACTGCTGATGTGTGTTCTTCCTGCAGAATCCCCCTATCACGACTTCTGTGCTCTCTGGGGGTAGTAGGTGCACTTTACTCCTACTTTTCAGGGTCTTGGGGTGGGGTATTTTTCTAACCCTCACTGTTTTCTCACAGTCCCAGTGACTCTCTACAAGCTCACATAGGTCTGGGGTCCATTCGTGGTTCACATTCCACTTTTGGGGTATATGGTTTGTGTTGCCCCTATACCTATGTGCTCCTATTGCAACCTATTGTAATTCTACACTGTTTGCATTACTTTTCTTGCTATTACTTACCTAATTTTGGTTTGTGTATATATAACTTGTGTATAATACTTACCTTCTTACTGAGGGTACTCACTAAGATACTTTTGGCATATTGCCATAAAAATAAGTAACTAAGGGGGTCATTTTGACCCCGGCCGGTGGCGGAAGCCGCCGGCCTGGCTGGAACCGCCAGAATACCGCTGCGCGGTCAAAAGACCTCCGCGGGTATTCTGGGTTTCCCGCTGGGCTGGCGGGCGACCGCCAGAAGGCCGCCCGCCAGCCCAGCGGGAAACCCCCTTCCATGAGGATGCCGGCTCCAAATGGAGCCGGCGGAGTGGAAGGGGTGCGACGGGTGCAGTTGCACCGTCGCGATTTTCAGTGTCTGCATGGCAGACACTGAAAATCTTTGTGGGGCCCTGTTATGGGAGCCCCTGCAGTGCCCATGCCATAGGCATGGGCACTGCAGGGGCCCCCAGGGGCCCCACGACACCCCTTACCTCCATCCTGTTCCTGGCGGCCAAAACCGCCAGGAACAGGATGGCGGTATGGGGGTCGGAATCCCCATGGCGGCGCAGCAAGCTGCTCCGCCATGGAGGATTCCCCAGGGCAGCGGGAAACCGGCGGTACACCGCCGGTTTTCCGTTTCTGACCGCAGCTGTACCGCCGCGGTCAGAATGCCCATGGGAGCACCGCCAGCCTGTTGGCGGTGCTCCCGCCGTCGTTGGCCCTGGCGGATTTTACCGCCAGGGTCAGAATGACCCCCTAAGTGTATTGTGTTTTCTTATGAAATTGTGCATATGACAACAGTGGTATACTAGGAGCTTTACATGTCTCCTAGTTCAGCCTAAGTTGATTTGCCATAGCTACCTTCTATCAGTCTAAGCTGGTAGAAACACCTCTTCTACACTAATGAGGGATAACTAGACCTGGCACAAGGTGTAAGTACCTCTGGTACCCACTACAAGTCAGGCCAGCCTCCTACACACACCTGAAGGAATAGCGATTCAGACAAATGGAGATGTGCATGTAAAATTGAACAGTAGTATTCAAGTATCACATAATGACATATATATACATTTGCCTGAAGATTTAAAAGAAACTGTGACACCTGAAGTTTGGGAATTTTCAGGAAAGGAAATAGGGCTCACTAAAAGTGTTGAGCCATTAAATTGACAGTGAAACCAAATGCATATAATATGTTCCCAGATACAATTGCTGGGCTCACTCCTTTGATTAATTGTTTGAGCAGGGTATCTTAAATGTTATCATGGGAAATCCATGTAACTGTCCCATTTTAGGATTGTGGAAGCGCAATGGAACTATCGCTTAGTTTAAGATTTGAGAAAATTGAAAAATATTGTTGTTTCATATTGTGCCATTGTACCAAATCATGCAGTGATTGTATTCCGAATTTCCTGTGAAGCTAAGTGGTTTATAGTGATTGATCTTTGACAGGCATTCTATTCTGTTCCATTACATGAGGAAAGCCAGTACTTATTCACATTTAAATTCAGCAGTCGTTTTTTGGCATGGTGCAGAACTCCTCAGGGGTATATGGAGTCACCATCCATTTTCAATCAGATCTTGAAAAAGAATCTGGAATCCTTTAAAATGTCCTATCATTCAGTCTTAGTGCAGTATATTGTCAACCTATTGGTTGAGTCAAATACCAGAGAAGCATGCAGAAGAAATACCATTGCCCTTCTAAATCATTTAGCAGAAAATGGCCATAACGTTTCCACTGTAAAAATACAGTATTGCAAGAAAGAAGTCTCGTATTTGGGTCACCACATTGAGAAAGGTGTGAGGAAAGTCTCACAAGAAATAATCTCAGCAATCAAGAAAACACATCTTTCAGTAACACAGAAAGAAGTCTGAATATTTTTGGTAATGGTTGGCTACTGTCATCAGTGGATTCCAAACTATTCCCTTTTGGCCAAGAACTTACAGAGGCTAACACATAAAGATGTGACTGACCAAGTACTGAAAACTGCTTAAGTGCCTTCACTGAACTGAGAGAGAGCCTATGCCAAGCCCCAGCTCTGGGAATGCCTGACTATAACAAATGTTTTTCTATGTTTTGTTGCGAGAGAGATGTATGTGAGCTCTCAGTTTTGACACAGTTGCATGGAAATGTAAACAAGCCTGTGGCTTATTTTTCTGCTGCACTTGATACTGCAGCTGCAGTGTTGCCTGGTTGTATAAAACCTGTGGCAGCCCTCAATGTTAGCATAGAACAGTATGAAAGCATTGTGGCAGGACATCCACTGAACGTTTTTTTATTCCCCACTCAGGAGGGATTTTTTAAATCCATACAAAAACCCAATATCTAACAAGTGCTTTTTTAACCCATTTTTAGCAAAATATCCTTGCCTCGTTGAATGTGAGTAACAAGAGGTGGAGTTTTAAACCCCCAACTTTGATGCCCATTCCTGTTGAAAATGCAAGTGACCATGAAGAAGAGGTTGAACATGACTGTCTCGATGTGACTGAATTGTGCATCAAACCAAGACCTGATATTCAAGATGTTCCTGTAGATGAAAATGATTGTGTCATGTTCATTGATGGCTCCTGTTTGAGAGATAACGATGGACCCTGAGATCAGGTTATGCAGTTTGCACAGTCTCAGGAGTGATATAAGCCTCCTGGCTTCGAGGAGTCTTTTTAGGCGAAGTAGTCAAATTAGTTGCTCTTACCAGAGCGTGCTGCGTTTCTGAATAGCATAAAGTGAACATTTTCACTGATAGCCAATATGCGTATGGTGTTGTTCATGATTTTGGACAGTTATGGTCTCAAAGAAGTTTTATGGCCTCTTCTGGTTCTCCAATCCGAAATGGTGACAAAATGTATCATTTGTTGAATGCATTTCAATTGCCAGCAACAATTGCCATTGTGAAATTCCAAGCCCATAGGAAATGAAATGATTATGTTAACCTGGCTAAAATCTATGCGGGTGAAGTTGCTAAGTTTTGAGCTCTGAGTTGTACCTCCTTTAGTGGAGAGTGGAACAGTGAAATACAGGATGAGAAAAGCCAAAATGTCTTGATGACTGCTGTTGACACATGGGAGGAAGTGAAAAGATTGCAGGAAGAAGTGACAGAAGAAGAACAGCGAAGTTGGATCACAGCAGGATGTGTCAAAAGGAATGAAGATGATGTTTGGGTTTCAAGTGATGGAAGAGTAATGTTGCCAAATAGCTTTCTGCCCCGAATGGCAAGACACTAACATGGAAAGGCACATATAGGTAGAAATGCAATGATCAGAATCTTGAAACAAACATGGTTTAATCCTAGGTTTAGAGTGATTGCTGAAGCCACATGTCACCCATGCATCATGTGTCAACAAATGAATGTAGGGAAACACACAGTTACACTGAGTCACATAGGTAGATCAGGAAGACCTTTTAATTGAATGCAGCTGGATTTTATTGAGCTGCTAGTGTGTAATGGACTGAGATATGTTTTAGTAATTGTATGTATTTTCTCACCCTGGGTTGAACCCTACCCCACTAGGAGAAATTATAGTCTCACAGTAGCAAAGCTGTTACTGAGAGTTTATACCTAGGTTCAGATTCCCGACTTCTCTAGAATCAGACTGAGGAACTCATTTTAACAGTGAGATCCTAAAACAGTTGTGTGCAGCATTACAAGTTGAGCAAAGACTGCACCACAGTTATCATCCAGAAGCTTCAGGTCTGGTCAAACAGATAAATGAAACACTGAAGTCCTGACTTTGTAACACTGAAATGGCCAGATACATTGTCTCTTGTTTTGACGAGTGTGTGCAGCACCCCTGACAGGAAGACAGAATTGTCTCCTCATGAAATCATCATGGGGCACTATCAGATTGCCAGCAGTGCCTGAAAATACACTTGTGAACATTAAAGATGTCTTGTTCTGGATTATTGCAAAGGACTAGCTGGCATGGTGCGTTCTTTGTCTCATCAAGCTGGAGAGGCTACTATACAGCCACAGCAGGAACTGTGTCATGATCTGTGTCCCGGTGAACAGGTTATTCTCAAGAAGCATGCAAGGAAGACATGCTTGAAGTCGAGTTGGAAAGGCCCTGTAGGGGTTCCTACTACCCGGTAATGGAAGACGACTACACGCGTTGGTTACTATATAGTGTTTATTCTTTATGAATTGTCAGGACAGTCAAATGTGCTCAGTCTATATGTCTGTTTTCTCTCTTCTTCTCCTTTCCTTCTCTCTTCTGGTTTCCTCTTCCCCATGGTTGAGTAATGTTCCTCTTCTCTTCTCTATTCCTTTTAGGGGGGTCTTTCGGAGAAGGACCTCACTGTCGAGGGAGCAAAGGGAAAGAACGAGAGAAACCGGAAATAAAGGTAAGTGAGCTTTTGTTTGCTCTCTCTATATATGTCCTAAAGGGGTAGGGAGTGCGGGAATAAACCAAACAAGTGCAAAATAGAGCCCAGCACAAAAAAGGGTGCACTTGACAATCATAGAAAAAAAAAAACATTCTTGTGCACGGTTAGAACAAGTGAAAGTAACTATATTCGGTCTAGAATTTTACTTTCGTTCACCAGAATGTTCACTAGTCTTTTGTGGAGCCCAAGTGTCTGCACCGTCGTAAAGAAACAACTCTGTCCCTCCCAGAGATTGTTTGAGTTAAATAACCCCTCTACCACCAGTATCCCGATGGATTTAGAAGGCAGGCATGTACCTGCGTGAGCCATGTCCCTTCAGGGATGTGGCTGGCTCTGGCGCCCGTCTGGTCCCTCTGTGGTGGTGCCTTCCTAGGTATCGTCGTAGACGGCGATGTTTCTGCTTTGTTGCAGTTTGGCATGCCGCTGTTGTGCTCCGTCCGTCATCGGCTTTCTCCTCCTCTGCTCCCTGGAATGCGCCATCTTCCTCACGTTCAGTCCTTTTAACCCAGATGTCCGGGTTGACATCCTGCGACAGCACTTCCGGGTGTTTGAAGGTGCCCCCGGGGCACCGTTCTACCTGTCCCGGAGTATCATTGCAGATCAGGGTTGCGCCGACCCTGTTACAGGCCCCTCCCTAGTTAGTGGTCCTCATGACAACAACAGCTGTGAATTGTGCTGGTCTCCCGAACTGGGAGCACGTGAGTGACACTCACAAAGCTCCAGATGCTGTTCTAGGGGTCTGTTACAGTGAGTGTGAGGCGTCAGGTTAGCCAAACTGTTGGGGCTGGACAAGTGGCTGCAGAACAGTCTCGGTCTGATGAATTTGTGAGCAAATCAACAACAGTGACAACAATGGATGCTGCAGAAGTGTTGAGGCAGAGATAGTTAACTCATGCAAGCTCAGATGCTGATGAAGGATCAATTGTGCTATACAAAAGAGTTGTGGTAGGAGACAAATGACCTAAGGAGAAAACTGTGCCTGCTGTACAAGTGTCATCAACTACTGCTGAAGAAACTGAAGAGGCTAGTTAAAGTGAAAGTGATGTTGAGAGTCAGGTAAGCAGAAGCTAAAAAAAAGAGTGCCAAGCAGAAAGTACTTAGCACCTGAATGGACTCAGTTGATAACTGGGATCAGGATTTTGTTACATTTTGGGCTAACAAGTCGAATTCAGCTCAGCTCAATATTTTTGAGATTGAAATTGCTTTGGAACTGAACTCTGAAATCTCATTGCCCGTCATTACGTTTTGGAAGTGATTATCAGTGATTGTAAACTGTGCCTTTATTAGAAACATTTGAACTTTTAGTAGAAGCTATTGAGCATTTGCAAGTAGAGAAAACTCTTGATGAACATTCTAGAAGATCAAGAAACTTTTCTAAATAATTGTATTTTGTATTGCTTTGCTCACAGATAAAAAGACTCAACAGAGACAGTGATAAACAAAAGCTGCTTTCTTTTTTTATTTTGAATTCAGACGTTTTGGTGTGGAATTAGAGAACTCACTGAGTCAAATCGCAATAGAAGTAGTAAGTGTAAATATATATGTATAGGTCTAGCAGTAGTGACAGTTATCATGATCATATTATTGTTTACAGGTTCGAGTTTGCTATAGCAAATGAGTCAGATCAGTTTGCACCCATAGTTAATGGTTAGTATTAGTAAATCCCCTTGCAGATCAAAATTAATTTCACACAGATGAGAAGTATTTACACACTGATAGTTCTAAATGTGATGTATCATCAAATGTGTATTATAATATGTTGAATGAGTATGTTGAGACAATGGAGCTTAGAGACTGCTATGTGTGTACATAGCTCTCTTCATCACTTAGTCAAGGAATTGCATATCAAAGTTAACCTCTAACCTATGGAAGTTCCTGTAGTCCGTTATTAACATTGATTTATTAGCAAGAGTATATATCAGTATTTGTATTCAAATTATTATTTGGTGTTTTCAGTTTTTCCCATTATGAAACATTTAAGTAGCATTACAAAGACGAAAAACATTGACTATGTGGGAGGTTTCTTTGAACCTCCATTGACATTTGGAACAGTATATGCACACAAGAATAATTTAACTTGTATTCTTAGTCTTGCAGAGAAGTAATTCATTGGGCAAGTTCAGGAAAGAAGGAGCGCAATGAAAGCCAGAATTGAAAAGGAATAGTTTTGCAGAATTGGGAGAGAGATGCAACACACTCAGTGGCTGGAAATCAAGGATTCCTGGCTATTGACTGGCAACATGTAGGAAAGCAATGTGTACATAGGCTAAATCAAAGACTGATGCACATTGTGTAGGTACTAGTGAGTGTAGACACATATTTTTTTTAAAAGTGCTTGGACCTTTATGCTGAATGGTCAAGATCCCACCATGCTAGGTGTTTATTTCATATGTGAGCAAAATGCCAATTACAAGCTGCTGAAAGGCTGGTATGGTACATGTTACTTAGGACTAGTTTTACAAAGATTTTTCATGTGAAACATCTTAATGATTCAGTTTGGAGTGAGAAATCAAACTCCAGAGTCAAAAGAGGAGCAAATACTTCAGAGATTACAGACAATATTTTTAGTGCCATAATTTTATCCGCTGGTGTGATCTTGAATGATATCAAAATTAGAAAGTTGTCAACAATAGTAGATAAGTTATCTACAGACACCTCAGGTGCCATATTGTTAATGGACACAGAAATGGTAGCTATGGAATCAGTGGTTTTGCAAAGTCGTCTTGCTTTAGGCATATTTCTCGTGAAGGAAGGCACAGTGTGCAAAGAAGTTGTACATACTTACCTGACAACAGTAAGGAGATACGAAAGTACGTTTCAAACATGACTGACTAAAAACAAGACCCGAAAGAACTGACAGCAAGGGGTGCACAGGAGACTATAGGAAATGGTTTTACAGCCATTGCTGAGAGGAGGTATTGTGGGAACTGTTTTGAAACCCCTATCAATAGTGGTTCTAGGTGCACTAGTTGCAGTTGAATATTTACACAAGATACTGAAGGAGAAAAAAAGAGTCGACTGCAAAAGGAAGAAATAGAAATGGAGGATAAGAGAAGCCTGTATTACAGTCAAGTCAAGCAGTTGGAGGATTTCAGAAGATCTTACCTGAAATGAACTTATGAAGTTTTGGGCTATCTAATTGAAAATGAGAGTGGGAGTAATTTATGATGACTTAGTAGTCAAAGGGGGGACTGACGTAGCCTGATTTTTAGTAAAGCCCCTCATGTCATAAAGGTCATCAGTATATGACAGTTTACGTCTTATGTTAATCATAGTATTAACAATTAAACGTAGAAGCTGCACTGACACACAATTTGAATATGCATTTGCTAGTGTTTCAGAGTTCTACTTAAGTGTTGATTGAATTTAAGCACATGTTAGAGGTATGAAATTAATGTTAAAGTGTAATTAGGACTAGGCAACAGTGCATATAGAAATGATTTTGGATTTCTAACGAATACTCTCTCAACAAAATGTGCATAAAAGGGAAGAAATGCACTTCTACCTAATGAAATGCATTAACAAAGCTCTCCCGTTTAAAATTAAATGTATTACTTATATTAATGAAATATTATTAATGATGATTAATAATGACCTTGCTTATGACTGAAAAAACAATGCTACACCCTTCAAAAAATATAAATGTATTTATTTATTTACATGTAATATGGGGGGAAATAGGAACTCTGGGGGCTAGAGAGGGTGACAAAAACAGCAGTGCAACACACCAAAGCCCCTAAGGAGGAACCACCCTTGCCCTAAATATGGTGAGCCAGTCACTGCTCAGTGTTTGATGGCCAGCGCATGCTAGGAACCAAGACACTGACCGATTCACAGACTCCATTTTGTGGATTATTTATTAGTGCTATAATATTACTACTCATATACTACAAAATGCTGTTCATAAACCTAAGTATGGAGGATTCAGCCTCCTCCTCCTCTCCTATTTTCTTAGTCAGAGATCTTCATAGAACTTTCCTACATTTTGGAATGTTGGGGGGAGATGGCCAGAAAATGATGAACACTTACTATAAATGAGAGATGTTTAAGAGGGATAAGTAATGGTTAAGTTAGGGTTAAAGAAGGTAGAGGGAGGGACAAACACCTAACTACAAATGGGTAAATGTATTGCTATTCACAACTAAACTTCTATACTTACTACAGCCAAAAAGAACCCAAAGCAGATGTAAATGAACTCCATTTCAGACCTGGAGTAACTACAACAGTACATATGATCAATCACTGGGTATGAAAACCCTCCCTTAGAATATAACGAAAGCAGTGATTTACAATAGGATCTCATTGTAAATAATGTTATTTTTTAATATAAAAATGTAATGTTTTAAAATTATATAATATTAAATAAATAACTTTGTTTTAATTAAAAAATATATGTAACTTTTGTTTAAAAAAATATAGATTAATTTAATTATATGTGTCAGGAATAAGGCCATGCGCGATCCAGGTCCCACCCGAAACTCCGCTGCGCGGCTCTGAAGCACTTTCTGCGCACCACTTGTCATCCCCTCTTGCTCCAAAGGTGGCCATCAGCGTCGTCTGCCCTGTGGCAAAGCTCATAGAGCTGCAGGTTCAGGACATTGGTGGACAAGATGCACTTATGAGTGCTATTCCATGAAGGGACTGCAATTCCCATTTTTTTAGAGGCAGCAGCCATCTTGGGGTGTGGCAGGCCTATAAAGCCCACCCACACCCAAGTGCGTTGCTCACTATTTTGAAGACTTCGATGCAGTCAGACCTCGTGGGGGATTCTCTGAAGAAGAGAAGAGTTCCTGCATGGCAGACTGGCATCCAATCGAAGTATCCTTGTTTCCATGGTGAATTCAAAAACGAGTAGGTCGTACTCATAGCGGTAAGCCCTAGATGACTTCAATTTTGGAGGAAGTCAGTATTTCCAGAAGTAAAGCGCCCCTTAGCACAACAAGCAAAGCGTTTTCAGTTTCCAAAGTACAGCGGACTTGGCGCGACGATCAAAGGCGTTTCAGAGCACAGGTGTAAAGCGCTTTTTGCACGACAATTTAAGTGCTTCAGTTCACAGATGTAAAGCGCTCTAGGCTCGGCAATTCAAGCGCTTCAGTCCACAGATGTAAAGCGCTCTAGGCACGGCAATTAAAACGCTTCAGTCCACAGATGTAAAGCGCTCTTGGCAAGACAATCAAAGAGCTTCAATCCACAGGAATCAAAGACTCTTGGCACAACAATCAAAGTGATTCAGGCCACATAAGTAAGGCGCCCCCTTAGCATAATGAGCGTAGCACTTCAGGCAAGACAAGTAAAAGTGATTCCTAGTGGTATAAGTAAAGCGCTTCAAGTTCAATGAGTAAAAACTTCTCCGCATGTCACATGGCAACCTGGACTCAAGTGCAGGAAGGTTCAGTCAAGGGACTGCAGGTCCTGTGGAAGGAAGTACCAAAAGGTCAAAAGAAGTTAAGAAACTAACAGGAGTGTAATTAGACCAATAGACAAAGTTAAGTAGGCATACCATGAAGTGGGAAGTAGGAAGAGAATGGAGATGAGGCATAAGAGCAACAGCGAGTGAGCATCTATTTTTTTGTAGAGCCCTTTTTGTGATGTCTGTGAGTGTGTTATTTTAAAAATTAGGCCTGCTGTTTGTGCACCCTTTAGCCATGTAATGTTTAATTTTATTTAATTTTATTCTTTTAGTATTGGCCACATTTGTGGTGGTGTTTTATTTTCCTTTATCTTGTTGCCCTTTCTTCTAGGAAAGCATTACATTTCTTAGCACAAGATTCTTTCACTTTGCTTTGATAGGATTGTCAGCACAAGTGGTGCACTATGGAGGTCATTATGACTCTACATCCTGCCACATTATGACATTGGCAGTTTGTCCAAAGCCAAACCGCCAATGTACCATACCGAGTGCCATGGTGGTAACGACCTTTGTGCTGGAGACTTCACTCTCCAGCCTTACCTCCATCCGCCACCATGACCACAGCCAGATTCCCGCCATCCTTCTGGCTGAAATCCAGCTGTGGTCATAATACGGCGGGTGGCTGGTAGCCGCAGCGACGTTTCTTTGGCGGCCGTCGCTGTGGCAGTAGGCGGTCATTACTGCCATTATTATAATGATGGCCTATGTCTCTAACATTCACAGAAACACACATATTTTTATGTGCGGACACTGTCTCAGAACAGCAGTTGTTTTATTATAAAAACATTTCCCTGTCCAATGCACATTAGAGGGAGGTTCCAACCAGATGACCACGACTGCATGCTGTCTGATTTTCATTACAGCGGCTCGTTGAGACCACTGATTCCCTGTCTCACATGGGTAGGGCATTTCTGTAGATAACAGGCTTCTCCACTACTGTCATTCTCAGGTATGGGAGATGATGTCTTCCCAGTGGGGAATTCTGATGTGCGGATAAGGGCTTACCCTGCTGTGCTCTAGCATAGTTTAGCTAGGAATTACACATATTGTGCATAGAGACAGTACGGTGGAACCTTTCCTGTGTTCACTTTTCTTGTCATCATTTTGCTTCTAGTATGTTTCATCATTCTAATTATTACATTTCATGTTAGTTTATCTAAGACACAGCTGATTCAATAAGTCCTATTAAACCATTTCCTGCCTCTGTCTTTGCATGTGTTACACTTATTTAACTGAGAGAAAAGGATGAGATCTGATCCACCACGATCTCCCTGAGAAGTCACAATGCCATGCGCACGGTTGCCTCAAATCATCCCTGCTCTTGGGCAGAGATGAGGCACTGCTAGCTGGCTGGAAATGGATTAGGCCAACAGTTGTCACATGGTGTGGGATTGGACTTAGTTCCCCACAATTCAGGTGATGCTGCCGCTCAAATCCAGCAGCATCATTGGTACAATGAGAGGCAACGCAACAGTATCATATGGATAAAGTACAGATTAAGAAGAGTTTAATGTTTAGAGATGTATTTTGATTGGTCTGCAATGAGCGCCAGCGTATAGTTGTTAGGATGCTTTACTCCACCTCTACAGGAAAGCAGCAATTTCTTTTGACTAGTTTAATAGCTCAACTTTCGTTAGACTATCATATGAGCATTACTAGAGAGGGGTTTTAGCTCCACCCACATGTTGGCAGCAGGAGTACATGTTTTGATTGGGCAGAAGTTATGTGCTTTCATAAAAAAGTACCTGCCCTCCACACAGCTGTTATCATTTTTTTATTTATCCAGCAGCCTGAGATTGAACTTTTAGGGGTGCACACATGATATTGTAATGCTATTAAAAATGTCTTTAGATACCAAGGTCATTTATGTTTTCTCTGTGAGGATCATAAATGAGAGGAGAGCAATCATTAACCTTCATGGATTTTTAGTTTTAGTCAGGTTTGAAAGTGAAACTGTCAATTCACCTTTTAACCTGCACCAATATTATTCTAAAGTTCTTTGCTTCCTCACAAATACATATTTATTCCCATTCTATATACTTGCAATGTTTTACAGTGCCATACAAAATTCTTGTAAAGCCAGACTTATTGCCATTGCCAATGCTTGTTACAACTTGATTGTGCGTCCCTGTCCTGAGGCAGCTAATTCTTAAGTTCTGAACCTCAAGAACATGTCTAATGATAGAAACTTAGCTGGTCATTTTAAAATATACCATGTCAACAAGCTGGACCAGGAAAACTGATCTGGATGTCGTAGTACTAGAGGAAACTATAGTTTCCTTTAGTGTACTGAATTTAGTTGTTATACACAGAAGTTAAGCAAGACTCCTTATTACAGGTATGTATCCCTCCAATTGAAAAGTGATCTAGAATGGATCATTCACTGTTTGTTTTCACAGAGCTGGCTGTGGTATTATTTATTATATGAAGATAAGTCTGGGTCTGATGAAGTGTGGGTTGTCAGACCTTTCTCTTTAATTTACCCTCACCTACATCAATAGACCCTGTGCTACTTTACTTAAATGTAAAAAAGGAAAGGTGCCAGTTTACGAACCTTGAAGATTTTTGTGCCACCCAGAAAAAACATTATCAGATATTTTTCAGCCTCCTATATTCTTACTCTTCCTACAGTCAACTCTTTTGATACTCCGATTAGTCTCATATGTTTGGCAACATCCCAAAAAAGTGTAGTTTTATTCAATTCATTTAGAACAAAGATGAAACGCTGTACTTTTACCTCATTGTTCACCCATTCAATCCTGTTCAGTTTATAAAAACTGTTAAATTTATTGTTCACTTCCATGTTTAATGGCCACATGTTTCAGCACTCCTTTCGTATTCTAGATGCCTTCCATGGTTTCTGTTGCCTGCTTGCACTCCCAACCATTGCATGATTTGAGTTACCACAACCCCATAATCCCATCCTGCTGTGGTCGCTGATCAGATTCCTTGAAGAAAAGTGCAAGGTATTGCCATCAGTCTCCAGATTTCTCTTTCTCCCCCTTATGGTACCTTATGATTCCTCAGTCTTCTTGACCTTAGTCTTCCATCACATCCTCTCTTTGGCATTCATGGTCACATGTAGGGCCACATGATGCTCATAAGGCATTTGTAAGAACAAATAACTTCTCTCTACTTTTTACACTTCTAGACATCTATGTGTTTGTAGAACTTTGCTTCACCTATCCTCTTAGCCTAGAGCAGTGGTTCCCAACCTGTTGTCCGGGGACCCCTGGGGGTCCGCAAAGCCTTTTCAGGGGGTCCACGAGAGCCTAGAAAATTAAAACATATTAACAAATATTGAAAAATCAGGTCCCCAGGTTCCAGTAATGACTCAGGCGGAGGTCCCCAGATTCCAATGATGATTCAGTGGGGGTCCCTTGGTTCCATTAATGTTAAAGTGGGGGTCCACAGACATCAAAAGGTTGGGAACCACTGGCCTAGAGTATTGTCACGTAGGTTCTCATTATCCTAATGAGGCTACTGGATTCGGGTGGCAGAATTGCACAGATTTTGGGGTACTTAGTAGAATTCCACACCAGGTGATGTCTGTTGGCCTCATCTGGGTTTTCCGGCTAACTAGCAGTGCCTCATCTCCACCAAAGAGTAGGGATGATTGTGGCAACCGGGTGCATGACATGAAAGACTCCTCAAGGGAGTCATGGTCAATCTGATCTCATCCATTTCTCTTAGTTACACTAGTCTCACACAGACAAGGACAAACAGAGGCAGAATATAGTTCAATGAGAGTAACTGCATCTTAGATAAAACAGCATGTATTGCAATAACTAGGATGATAAAACACAGTAAAAGCAAGATTGTGACAAGGAGAGGGAAACACAAAAACAGTCCCACCATACTGTCACTAGGAGTGATATATAGTTCTCCTACCTACGCTATGTTTGCGCACAGCATAATAAACCTAATCCACCCTCCAGGTTTCCCCCTGGGAAAGGATCATCCCTCATACCTGAGTGAGGAAGCCTGTTGTCTAGAAAGACACCATCCCCATGTAGGCCAGGGGTTCGGTAGTCTAAGCAAGCAGCTGTAGTGAGGCAATCAGCAATCAGCATGCAGTCATGGTCATCTGGCTGGAATCTCCCTCTAACGTGTATGGGACAAAGGAGTGTTTTTATAATAAAACAGTTGATATTCTGAGAAATGGTCCCCACGTATGAGTGTGTGTGTTTCTCTGAATGTTGGAGGCACAGCGTACCACTTTTGCTGGCAACCCTATCTGATTGTAGCATTGAAGAAAACACAAAGTGAAATGAATGTCCTACTGAGAAAGTAATGCTTTCCTAGGAGAAGGAACAACTAGATAGAGAGAAATAAAACAACACCGCAAATGTAGCTATTGCTAGAAAAATAAAGCAATGCTGAATAAAATGTAACTGGGCTAAAGTGCACAACAGCAGGCCTAGTTAGCTAAATCAATGTGTCTAAAATATGACTAAAATAGCTATACAACACCCTCCTCTTGCCAGTTCAAAGGTGGTTTAAAAGCTTAAAATAAAATGAAGCCTAATAAAACCCTATCAATAAAAGCATATAAACAGAAATGTCAATAGTGACAAGTTAAAAGACACCTGAGCAGGAATAAAATGACAATTTAAAATTCAATGGTGACTCTAAAAAAAGCCAAATTTAAAGTTCAGCGTAATTTTGAAAATCATCAATTATATCCCACACAATTGAAGCCAGGAAATGTTCTACTTCGGCAGGCGGTAAAATATCCAAATTGTTCCCAAGGAAAACCATAGAGCACTTGTGTTCCAAAGCCTGAGCTTCAGCTGAGACAGCAGCATTTGTGTTGTGCCCAATGTTGAGTTAAGAGTGGCAGGATCCACAAAGGGTAAACCATAGATGGCTTCCTGTAGCAAAAACACCCTCAACGCACATGTCTGATAGTAAGCCCTCATCGAGAACATCAACAGATTATGGTCCAATGAAAGTAAGCGCCGTGCAGAAAGACATACTGACAGTGCATATTCAAAAAGGCACCAAAGGCATCAAAACACGGGCCACACACAATCCAACACTGGTCGGAATGACAAGGACCAGTGGCACTTCAGTTGTTCCAGGAGTGGTGCTCCAAAATACTGCATCATGCCTTCATGACACAGTTGCACTGGTGGAAGCACTTTCAGTCCTCCTTGCTATGAAGGGATAGCCATTGCACAGAACAAATACCAACAACAAAATGCCACCTGTTACAGCCAAAGTAATCGGAAATCCCCCGAAAATACTCGAAAATATTGAATGTATGGTTGAAGGTATTAAGCCTAATACAGAGGAGAAGGTGTGAACCAAACCAGAACCAACAGCCTAAAAGAAATATGCGATTGTAGTAGTACTGGACGTGTTGAATATTCATCCGACAAGTTTACCAAAGTGTCCTGGAAAATCTGTGTTTAAAAGGGACTGAATCTCTGCCGATGACCTCGCACCCTAAAGTGCATAGGTCTCACGTGCCGATGTAAGTGCCACATGTTTTTGAAATAATACAGCCTTGAGTCTGCTCAACTTGTCAAAATTCACTTCAGAAGTAGCAATATGAGGCCAAATGTCTGCTACTCCTTTCTGTTGCGTAGGGGAAAGAGGGCATTCCCACAACATGCAACAATTTGGGAGACCAAAACGACATAAGCACTTCTTGCTTGCATTCCACAACAGCTCTCACTGTTCAGGAGCACATTTCTACCATTTGAGAGCACCTGGAATGCATGTCTAATCAAGGCTACTGGAATTCCCTTCAGATAACAAGCCAAATTTGCTGCCGAGGCATTACATGCCCAGGCAAGGACAGCTGTTTACAAACCATCTAATGGCTCACATAAGTCTCACATTCGCTATCGCTAAGAAAGACCTCTTTCATGCCATTGAAAAACATGTATGAAAAGGGAAGCTCCCACACCTTGTGTATATAACTATCTCCCAGCCTTTCATATCTGCCTACTGGAATGCGTTTCATACAGGATGTGAATTGAAGTGTTAAAATAGGCAGATTTATAACCCCATGTATTAGCCATTCAGAAGATGGTATTTCAGCCACAGTAAAAGGCAACTTTTCTAATTTCTCTATGTTTAGCATCACATAAGCCACTTCCTTTTTAGCCATTATTTGTTGTTGTCACATTAAATTAAATGTTGAAAAAATGTCCCTTGCGCTAACGTGTTGCCAGGGAACGCGACCCGCTTTCAGTGTTTGTTGTGTCCATCCTAACTGCATAATGGACCTTAGCTGACTCGGTCCATGGTGTAAAGATGGCATGTCACTCTGTACTATATCTATTGCAGAGGATACAATGTTATTTAAAGTGTATATCCGGTCAAACAAGTTGTTAAACCCATTTTCTACAACGGCTAATGCTTTCTGTAAATTTTCCTGATCTATTTGCCTCAACCGGGCAGCCGCTTCTTGTTGGGAAAGTTTCCAACTTTCATTTTATACTGTATATAAGAAGCGTTTTCTGTGTTGTCTTTTGGGGCCTAACAGGAAATCCTGTAAATCTGTTTCATTGGACAGGAGACTCAGGTGTTCTTTAACAGCACAAAGTGAGGACATTTTCAACCATTGCTGGCATAATTTTCCTACACTATATGCTGTTACCATACTTAAGTGTTCTGCAAGGGTCCGGCCTATTTGTTCTAAAACCCCCATGGAGTTTACAAAACGTATACGCCGCCCATTGGTGTTTACTGGCGACAATAACCACCCACCTGGATGTGAAAGTGATGTGTTAAATGTTCCATTCTGGAAACAAAATAAAATAAAATGATGGACGGAGTGTTGAAACTTTTCAAACACTCACCCACAGTCACAGATCTGGGTTTAATACATTGTTATTTTGCTCGCCACGTCACCCCAGTTTAGACCCAGCTATATGCAAATCAGTCTTGACCCTGTTCCCCATGGAAACAGTCCAGCCCGAACTGCTAGGCCAGGTCCTCCTTGGACAGGAAACAAGCATCCTGGGACCGGTTTCAGGGTTTCACCCTTCATCAGCCAGGCTAGCTCGAATCCAGTGGCGCAGCGAGCAAGGGACCCACGTCTGGGCTTACCCCTGCCACTTAGGGCGCACAAAGCAACATCACAAAACAAAATAAAATTATTGACGGAGTGTTGAAACTTTTCAAACACTCACCCCCAGTCACAGATCTGGGTTTAATCCATCATTACTTTGCTCGCCACGTCACCCCAGTTTAGACCCAGCCATATGCAAATCAGTCTTGACCCTGCTCCCCATGGAAACAGTCCAGCCCGAACTGCTAGGCCAGGTCCTCCCTGGAAAGGAAACAAGCACCCTGTGACCGGTTTCAGGGTTTCACCCTTCATCAGCCAGGCTAGCTTGAATCGAGTGGCGCAGTGAGCAAGGGACCCACGTCTGGGCTTACCCCTGCCACTTAGGGCGCACAAAGCAACATCACAAAACAAAATAAAATGATGGACGGAGTGTTGAAACTTTTCAAACACTCACCCCCAGTCACAGATCTGGGTTTAATCCATCGTTACTTGGCTCGCCACGTCACCCCAGTTAAGACCCAGCCATATGCAAATCAGTCTTGACCCTGTTCCCCATGGAAACAGTCCAACCCGAACTGCTAGGCCAGGTCCTCCCTGGACAGGAAACAAGCATCCTGGGACTGGTTTCAGGGTTTCACCCTTCATCAGCCAGGCTAGTTTGAGTCCAGTGGCGCAGCGAGCAAGGGACCCACATCTGGACATACCACTGCCACTTAGGGCGCATAAAGCAACATCACAAAACAAAATAAAATGATGGACTGAGTGTTGAAACTTTTCAAACACTCACCCCATTCACAGATCTGGGTTTAATCCATCGTTATTTTGATCGCCACGTCACCCCTGTTTAGACCCAGCCATATGCAAATCAGTCTTGACCCTGTTCCCCATTCTGGACCCATTCATCGAGCTGATTTTCAGATGTGGTTATATATTATTGCCATTTGTAAAGTTTTGCAGGTGTAGGAATACTGGGCGCATTCAATTCCTTAATTTTTGCTAATCCTAAACAACTTGTCTGTTGTACTGTTTAATTTACAAATATAATTTGAACAGGTATAAGGCATGCTCTAAATAAAACTTAATTTCCCCTTATTTGCCAATTTTTAGTTCCCCACACATTTTTCAAGTCTATCGACTTCAACCAGTAATCATGGCATTCTATAGCCAACCAGGAAACAAGGGAATCAGAATAAATAAATTTTGTGTCTTTCAATCAAATATGTTGACTTTCCATCACTGGCAATTTGAAATAATACAACTCAGCATTTTTTAAATTGTGCCCAGAAAAATATGCAAACTTTTCAGTATAGGTTTTGGAACTCCCCACTGGTGGAGTCAGAGAGTGTTCCCACTGTGTATAATTAAAAATACTCTTTGGGGTACTTGTTCTGTGAATGAAATGATGTCCATAATACTTATAACAGAACATACCTCCATAATTTTCTTTGGGTTGATATACATCTTTATTTTCAAATACTGTACAATACTGTAAATCAGACATCATGGAATCAACTGTTTTCACATCCCAATCATCAGAAACTACTCCGGGTGTAATTACATTGTTCATAGAAAGTGTGAATACATATGGAATTTGAATGACCTCCCTCAGGCCACACATATTACTTAATACTTTATCCCAAACAATCTCATCAGGAATTGGTATGGCAGAAATGTTCACTAGGGATAAGTCGCTGTGGACTTTGTGTGATGAAAAATTTGGTTTTAAGACATCATCCACCAGTTCAACTATAGAGCGTTCAGGAAAGTAATGACTATGTATAAGTAGAAAGAAAATACTGACAAACCAAATCCAAAGTACAAAGGCAAGTGCAGTTAGGAAAAGATATAGATAGTTCCATGGAAGAATGAAAAAGCTAAGTTAAAGCCAAATTATTAGCTTACGTGCTCTTGACAGTTCTGTTGCAGTGGAGGCGGATGAGTCAGTGAAAGTGTCATTGATATCGGCAAAGTATCCAGAAGCAGTTCGTGCAAAAACTGGAGCTGTGTTTGGAAAAGGAGAACTTCCAGAAGTCTCCCTCGGTGGTTCATAATAGACTATGACATATGTTTGTGTAGAATTTCAATAAAATCGATCAATATTATTGGTGTTATTTGTAGTAGTAGAAGTTAGTGAAACCAGTGAAAGCTCATTTTCCACCCTCCCCAAACTCAGAGAGGAGTCAGCGTTGTTGTTGAAATCCTGTAGAGGAACATCCTGGTCTGTAGTAAGAGGGATTTGGGTACTACCCAATAGTCCCTTTGGTCTGCTGTGCAGGATCAGCTGCATTGTGTAGCTTGACATTGCCGATAGAGACAAAGCAATTTTCTTTAGAACCAGGCACCAGTGGTAAAATGACAGTTCTGGTATCGTGTATTCCCAGGACTGGAACCGGTGCACAATAAGAAGGACTTAACTCCTTTTTCACGGCTATCTTTTTATCTAAGTTTGGGAATCCAGGCAGTAGATGTTACTGGTACATCCCTTATTCCCAAGGAGGCAGCACTGGCAGATGCCTTCTCAACACGGAAATGTTGTAAGTCCTGCAAGACAGTGACACATTCATTTATGTCAAAGAGTCTATCTGCCGTCTCCACGCCAGGACCATCAAGATCTGGAACATACATTTGTGTTTAGAACAGGCATTTGTATGATGTCCACCCCCCCAGGACCCCACTGGGCAGATTGTTAAGTGCTCTCTGGACTCCATAGAGGTGTGTAAGCCAGCTACAACCCATGCCTAATACTTTGGCTGTTGAGGATCGCTTTATATCTCAGTTTTGTCACTCCATGGTACTATTTCCCTTGGGATAAAATGGAGACAAGTAATGCAGTTAGACCCCTAACTAAGCCATGTCATCCCTAAAAGCCCTTGAGGCAAAAGCAGGGCCCTGGTCTGAGTGGAAAGCTGCACCAGCATATGTGCCAATAAAGACTTGCAAATCTTTATTCACAGTTTGAGCATCAGCTGAACGTTGTGGCCAACCCCATAGAATTCTGGAGCATTAATCAACAGCGACTAAGATGTATTTGTATGCACTATCAGGTGTCAGGGGACCAGAATGGTCCATGTACACACATTGTAATGGTTTTTCGGAAATTAGGAGTGGTGTCTGCGGTGGGCCTTTGATGGTGGATCCTTTTATTTTCTGGCAGATGTCACAACAAAGGACATACTGCTTGGTTTCTTTGTAGAGACCTGGCCACCAGTAACATGCTTGTAACAATGAAATTGTAGCCCTCACACCAGGATGGGCAGAAGCAACTCCCTCATGTGCTGCTTTGATCAATTCTGGTCTTTTGTCTTTATTAGGAATCACACGATTTCCCACCTCTGGTATCACTACTAGGGCTGCATTGAGGCATGATATGTGGTAGGAGTATTTAGCAGAATATGCTTTTGGTAAGGGGGGCCATCAGCCGAAGCTTTCACAGCTGCCAGTGCTTCATCAACCAATTTCTTTCTAGAATGAGTTCCTGCAGAAGCCATAGCTACTGCTGATTTGGCTGCTTCGTCAGCCAATGTGTTATCCTAGTGTATGGACAACATGAACGTTGGGTAGCGTTTCCTTCAGATCTGCTACCTTCCCCCACAGAAGTCTGTGTTTAATGGTGTGTCCTTTTGAATCTGGGAACCCATTCTGGCACCAGTAATGCATATTTTCATTGACGGACTGGACTCAATAGTATGAATCACATTCAATCCATGTCATCTGCTCAGGATCCTATGTTCCAGTGCCATTACCAGAGCCTTGAGCTCTGCAAGTCATGCAGTGCAATCCCCTATGGTCTGCGTGTAAGTATGCTGTAGATGGAATTTGCCGTATTTCATGTATCCACTCATGACTGCGCAAGCGATGGAATAATGATGTTTGGTGCCTATAGCTGTTTGGGCTGAATCATCAGTGTTCTAAATTGTCTGATACTGTTCAATAGGCAATGTGCTGGAACTGGATATTCAACTTCATATTGCAAAAATTATTGGGTTTGTAAATTTGAGTCAAAAATATAATCAACATCTGTAGCCATCAGAGATGTCGACCATTGGAGCCAATGTGGATGTAATGCTTTAGCGTTAGGGCGCTGGCTTTGGTAACAGCCTCGACAGCTGGAATGGGGGATAAAACAATGATACATTTCCCCTGGGCCAGAAGTCTCTCTTAGATGACAGCCATCTGAACAGCAGTGAGAATTTTCCCAGTGGGAGCAAAGCGTTGTTCAGCTGTGGAGTACAGATGTGATTTGTATGCAATAGGAATGGTCTCATTGAATGTTACGTGAATGAAATCAATAGCACCAGCAATTATTCTGATGACCAGATGTTTTTCTTATCCCTTGTATGTAGGTGTTTTGCTTCAAGCATGTCTTTTTGTAATGCTCTGAGAATACGTGTGTGTTCGACTGTCCAGTATTTGCTGGTAAAGTCAGGATGTATTAAGTCAGACAATGGTTTAATGTGTTGTGCATTCTGGAATGTATGTTCTGCCAAAATTTAAAAAGCCCAATAAGGACTGTAGCTTTTTTATTGTGTTTGGAAGTTGTAATTGTGTTAATTTTTCTAAAAGTTGGGGCGTAAGGCTCTTGCCTTCATCCAACAGTTCGTATCCCAAAAACAGTACACTAAGATAGGCAATTTTTTTTTTTTTTTAATTGAATTTGTAGCCAAATTTGGTATATCCTACAACAATGCGGGCTACCTGTCTTATATGTTGCCTAGGGTCATCATCCGTGAGATAGACGTCATCCACGTATGACAACGCCTCAGGGCCTGGACTTTTCTTGTACCCTTGTGGGAGTCGGCATATTTTTTTTCTGAGAGCCTTAAGCACTGAAACTTGTTAAGTCCCTACTTTCAGGCGCTATAATTTGGCAGAAAACCCCATTGGAAATATCCAGGGTTGTTTTGTATTTTTTTACACCCTATATTGTCCTTAAGTGCTGTGCTGGGTGCATATTGTATAGCAAATGTGCATGTTTGAATGTTTAAATGTCTGTAGTCTAAAACTATTGTATATGCATGGTCGGGTTTAGTGACCGAAAACGTTTTGTGAGTTCTAAAATATCTTCCTGTCGTACTTCCAACAGAAGCAGCCTGTCAGATGATTCCCTTGAGTTCTACAGCAGCCTCCCAGAGTGTGCCAAAGAACAACTAGAGCACTAAAAGTCTTACTTATGACAAAAGTGTGGCACACCTGAACGCTTATTGATTGAATCAAAGTGATTATAATTAAAACATTTAATTTAGAAATGAACACAATGAGGGGGCTTTTTCTCAGCAGCCAATAAAATTGAGGTTTTTATAAATAATACATTTCCCATCAAATCATAATAACCACATGACTAACCATAGAGCATGGCCCTATAAAACCTGAGTACCTCTAACTACTTCCTCTTTCTTTTCTGCTCCGCAGCCAGTTAAGGGCATCCTCCATTATTTTATTATTACTAGGGATTGTTTGTGATAGCGATATTTCAATGTAGTGAAACTGTAGTGCTTATTTCTGTGCAGGCGAATGCTAATTTTCCATTAATTTGAAAAAAATTCCATGCTCATAATCTGTTTTATCAGGTTCTTTTTCTGACCCTTTAATGGGGTGGCAATTTGTGTGGTGCAGGAGTAAAGATTGCGCTGCCAAAGTCCATGTGACGCAACGTGCATGCGCGACCTAACGAGTGATGTGCGGGCTTTATTCCCTTGCTCGTCGAGTCACATGTGCAGCATTTCTAGTCCCCCATGATAGCACTGCTCCCGGTGATGCCCTGGTGTGACTGAGTTCACCCAGGGTTGTGATAATTTAACAGAGGCTTTGCCCAGAGCTATTTTGTGTTAGGTCCTCCCTTCACTTTCAAAACATTTTGCATGCTGACCTGACTTTGGGATGAAAATACATTAAGGCATATACTTTTTCCCCCTTCATTTCCCCGAGGGCCTCTCTTACTCTGGTAGTGTGCCCCTTTTTGGGACCATTTAAATTTGTTTTTATTGTATATCGAAATTGAGAGAGACATAATGTATGAAGAATATCAGGACGGTGATGAGAGATACTATTATGATGATAGGCAATCTAGCTCATTTAAACAAAATCTGATCCAGGCCTGGGATGCAGGGGTGCCCCAGACTGTCAATGATGCCTTAGTGAAGGCTATTGCTCCACTGAAACATCACCTCTATGGCTTTGCCAAGCAACAAGTCTGGCTACCTACCCAACAGGCATTATTGATGTGGGCAAAAACAAGCCTGTGGCCAAACAAAATGAGGAACCTCATGCAGAAGCATTTGAAAGGCTGGCAGCATCTCTGGCTAAGGGGCACCCTTACAGTATCCTTTCTGGCTCCAAAACTGGTGCAAGTGCAGATGACTCTGATTCTGTGCCTCCTCAGAGCTCCTCTCTCAAAGAAGGTCAAGCTTCATGCAAGCGTAAAGCCAAAACCCACCATACCACTCTGAACAAACAGCCAAGGGTCCTGACATTTTTAACCATGGGACATCATCCACCCCAGATCGACAGCATGGGTGCCCATTCAGGAAGTGGTGGACTACGTCAAGGCCCATATACAGCAAGAATTTGACAAAGAGGTCTGGGCTCTTCTGCGCTCTAAAAGCCCCACGCCCGAACTGCCAGGCAAAGTGGCAGAGACCCCAGAAGTGAATCCCACCATAGGTACATATCTCAGAAAGTATACTAAAGATCCAAAGAAAGGTCTAGATAGGGCATGGAAAGCATGCCAAGATAAATTATTGGACATGACAGGTTTTTCCACTAACATTCCAGGAATTGGTCTACCAGTCTAAGGAGTCTGATTTCCCTATTGATACTGAGGTCCTGGTGGGTTGTGCCCAACGGGCTATTTGCCAATTGGGCAATACAAATTGTGCAATTTTTAATGAGAGCCGTCGCTCTATCATTATGAAATTAGACCCTAAAATGGAAGACCTTGCTTCTTCAGAAGCAGGACCAACGGCGCAAGGCTCATTATTTGGTGCCCCCTTCTTAAAAGAACTATCCAAATTTGTATAGGGCCGGATGTTTCTGGGGGAGATCATTTGGCCGTCGATACCAAGGGTCACCAAGAGATAACTTCCAAAGAGGTAGAGGTGGCTATCAGGAACAAGGCTTCACCTTCTATCCCACCAGGCATACATTCAGAGGTTGTTTCTAGAGAGGAAAATACAGAGGCTCCTCATATTACACCCAGGACACTACCCCGTCAGGTAAGAATTATTCTTTAGGGGGACACACCTAATTCTATTTTCACAATTGGCAAAAGATCTCTCACGATCCATGGGTTCTCGTGACTGTCCTAGGTTTCAGATCGGAGTTTTTTTAAACACCCTTACAGTTGGCTCCTCTGCTCATGCTGGGTTTTTCCCAACTAGATGAGACTTTCATTCATTCCAAAATTAAATTGCTCCTCTTAAAAAATGTGTCAGAGGAGTCCAATTGCCACCCCGGGCTTCCTAAGTTCCATTTTTCTGGTCGAAAAGAAAGGAGGCAGCTCAAGATTAGTTCTCAATCTTTGAGAGTTCAACCAATGGATACTTTACTGTCATTTCAAGATGGAGGGGATCCATTTGTTATAGGACATTCTTCAAATAGGGGATTGGATGGTAAATTTAGATTTAAAAGATGCTTATTGTAAGGAAATGCCTCCTTGGCATGGTTACCCCCTGACTTTTTTGCCTTTGCTGATGCTAAGTTTTGATTTGAAAGTGTGCTGAGGCCTGCTAGCACCAGTAATCTTTCCCTAACCTGTACTTTTGTTTCCACAATTGGCACACCCTGGCATCCAGGTAAGTCCCTTGTAGCTGGTACCCCTGGTACCAAGGGCCCTGATGCCAGGGAAGGTCTCTAAGGGATGCAGCATGTCTTATGCCACCCTGGGGACCCCTCACTCAGCACAGACACACTGCTTGCCAGCTTGTGTGTGCTAGTGAGGACAAAACGAGTAAGTCGACATGGCACTCCCCTCAGGGTGCCATGCCAACCTCACACTGCCTATGCAGTATAGATAAGTCACCCCTCTAGCAGGCCTTACAGCCCTAAGGCAGGGTGCACTATACCATAGGTGAGGGCACCAGTGCATGAGCACTGTGCCCCTACAGTGTCTAAGCAAAACCTTAGACATTGTAAGTGCAGGATAGCCATAAGAGTATATGGTCTGGGAGTCTGTCATGCACGAACTCCACAGCACCATAATGGCTACACTGAAAACTGGGAAGTTTGGTATCAAACTTCTCAGCACAATAAATGCACACTGATGCCAGTGTACATTTTATTCTAACATACACCCCAGAGGGTAACTTAGAGGTGCCCCCTGAAACCTTAACCGACAATCCGTGTAGGATGACTAGTTCAAGCAGCCTGCCACACACCAGACATGTTGCTGGCCACATAGGGAGAGTGCCTTTGTCTCTCTGCGGCTAGTAACAAAGCCTGTACTGGGTGGAGGTGCTTCACACCTCCCCCTGCAGGAACTGTAACAGCTGGCGGTGAGCCTCAAAGGCTCACCCCCTTTGTTACAACACCCCAGGGCACTCCAGCTAGTGGAGTTGCCCGCCCCCTCCGGCCACGGCCCCACTTTTGGCGGCAAGGCCGGAGGAGATAATGAGAAAAACAAGGAGGAGTCACTGGCCAGTCAGGACAGCCCCTAAGGTGTCCTGAGCTGAGGTGACTCTGACTTTTAGAAATCCTCCATCTTGCAGATGGAGGATTCCCCCAATAGGGATAGGAATGCGCCCCCCTCCCCTCTGGAGGAGGCACAAAGAGGGTGTACCCACCCTCAGGGCTAGTAGACATTGGCTACTAACCCCCCAGACCTAAACACGCCCTTAAATTTCATATTTAAGGGCTCCCCAGAACCTAGGAACTAAGATTCCTGCAACCTAAGAAGAAGAGGACTGCTGAGCTGAAAAACCCTGCAGAGAAGACGGAGACACCAACTGCTTTGGCCCCAGCTCTACCGGCCTGTCTCCTCACTTCTAAAGACACTGCTCCAGCGACGCTTTCCACAGGGACCAGTGACCTCTGAATCCTCAGAAGACTGCCCTGCATCTAGAAGGACCAAGAACTCCCGAGGACAGCGGCTCTGTTCACCAAAGACTGCAACTTTGCAACAAAGAGGCAACTTTGAAACAACTTGTGTTTCCCGCCGGAAGCGTGAGACTTGGCACTCTGCATCCGACGCCCCCGGCTCAACTTGTGGAGAACAATCACTTCAGGGAGGACTCCCCAGCGACTGCAAGACCATGAGCAGCCAGAGTTGACCCCCCTGAACCTCCACAGTGACGCCTGCAGAGGGAATCCCGAGGCTCCCCCTGACCACGACTGCCTGCTTCTAAGAACCCGGCGCCTGGTAGGGACACTGCACCCGCAGCCCCCAGGACCTGAAGGATCCGACCTCCAGTGCAGGAGCGACCTCCAGGTGGCCCTCTGCCTTGCCCAGGTGGTGGCTACCCCGAGGAGCCCCCCCCTTGCCTGCATCGCTGAAGAGACCCCTTGGTCTCCCATTGCTTTCTATTACAAAACCGACGCTTGTTTGCACACTGCACCCGGCCGCCCCCATGCCGCTGAGGATGTACTTTCTGTGTGGACTTGTGTCCCCCCCGGTGCCCTACAAAACCCCCCTGGTCTGCCCTACGAAGACACAGGTACTTACCTGCTGGCAGACTGGAACTGGGGCACCCCCTTCTCCATTGAAGCCTATGCGTTTTGGGCACCACTTTGACCTCTGCACCTGACCGGCCCTGAGCTGCTGGTGTGGTAACTTTGGGGTTGCTCTGAACCCCAATGGTGGGCTACCTTGGACCCAAACTTGAACCCCGTAGGTGGTTTACTTACCTGCAAAAACTAACAAACTCTTACTTCCCCCAGGAACTGTTGAAAATTGCACTGTGTCTAGTTTTAAAATAGCTATATGTGATTTATGTGAAATCTGTATATGCTATTTTGCTAATTCAAAGTTCCTAAAGTACCTACCTGCAATACCTTTCATTTGAAGTATTACATGTAAATCTTGAACCTGTGGTTCTTAAAATAAACTAAGAAAATATATTTTTCTATACAAAAACCTATTGGCCTGGAATTGTCTTTGAGTGTGTGTTCCTCATTTATTGCCTGTGCGTGTACAACAAATGCTTAACACTACTCCTTTGATAAGCCTACTGCTCGACCACACTACCACAAAATAGAACATTAGAATTATCTCTTTTTGCCACTATCTTACCTCTAAGGGGAACCCTTGGACTCTGTGCATACTATTCCTTACTTTGAAATAGTGCATACAGAGCCAACTTCCTACACTTATCTGTCAAATTTGTCCCCTCCGCCCTATTGTCAGTACTGTTAGCGTGTCTGACCTTAATAAGTAAACTTAGAAGGGGACGCAAATAGGTTGATGTACCTTTTGACTATGCTTAAGATGTTCCCACCATATATCCTGTACATGCAGATCGATAATTAATAACAATCGGTAACATTAGCAATCAATAGGAGTCAGTAATTGTCACACACCGTGACCTTGCAGTCATGAATAACCACACCTTTATGTAAAAGTTAGAATGTTTATTTCCCCATATTAACAATGCTAAGGTAATATAGGTTAATCTCAAAATCAATTGATAAACATACAGAAACAACACTGGCTGTCCAAAGCGGCAGAAGAAACGCAATGTAATCAAGGCTTGAACTACTACACATTCCAAAGTTACAATGCAGATAAAATTAATAGCAAGAACAGCTGTGCAAATGATATCACATACATTTAGATTCAGCAAAGAAAATACATCAATTGTTATTACATGTAGCGAACTTCATCAGTGAGCTCCCTAACTATCACCATATTCGAATTAGCATATTTGGGCTTCATGAAAGGCAATTTAGTCAACACAAATTTGTAAAGACAGCTAACTATGGCTCTATCAAAACTGACATAAGGCCGTGCAACTAGGCCAAGACCTCCGTTAAGTTAAGGCCTACAATTAATAAAGCTAATACATAATACATAACTCTTAATATGATATATTACTACATTAATCCAACATAAACTCAACATTTCATATTAATAAGCCACTTTGTGATCCCTGATGGCCACTCACGTGAGCACACTTTCAAATGTGTGCATTATTTTTCTTAAAGTTAATACAATTTCTACACCAATTTGACACTCAAAATACATGAACATTCATTAATATAATCAGCGTTAACAATCCCTCCTCTAATGACTAAATGTGTCATGCACTAATCCTTCATTCGCAAATTTTAGCTTCTGCTAAAATTCTGTCATTTCAATCCCTTTGAATCTTTGTCCCTTTTTCAAATGTCTCCTAAACAAATTTTCCCTTTTGTTTTCTTCCTTCCTCTGATCATTCTTTGTCTTCTTTCATTTGATCAGTTTACACAATTTACATATTCCTCCAATTATACAAATCACAATTATCAATATCCCTTGTATTATTTTCAATAAGATCCCTCTCCCAATGTTGCTGAGCCAATTTCCCACTGAAGCAAATCCCTTGCCAACTTTCTCCCAAACACCTGGTTCCTTCAACTCTTTCAAATCAGCACTCTCAGTAAGTAAGCTTCTAATTTCTTTACTATTGTCCGGATGAATTAACAGCTATGCCTATAATCAAGCATGTTGCAAACTCTGCCTTCTTTTGCTAAAAGATCAAGGCGAAGAGTCATAAATCTCTCCGTAGCCAATTTAGTATCTATCAGGAGTATGGCTCCTGAAAAATTGTCAGCATGTTATCCACAATAGTAGAAAACTTTCAAATCTTTAACAAATTCAGAGCAACTCCTGCTGAAGGAATCATTGCTCCAAATATATCTCCAACTATGCTAGAAGGAGACTCTCCTTTCTGTAATGTGATATATTTCTGTCACTTTCGGAAACCTTTTCAGGTCATCAAGACAAAAAATCTAGCATGTCCCAAACCATCCTCTAGGAAGACGGTATTAAGCATTAGGACCACAGATAATATCTGCCAGTTATCGCTGGATCCTGTCCATTCATATTAAATGTCCATTTACTCTGAAACAAAAACACATGCTTACTTTCACTCGTTCCCACAAAGTGTCAGTGCGAGATTTAGGCCTATATACACAAAGCATCCCTACGTTGCGCATCTAAAGCTAATTTCCCTTATATTTTATTGCACTATAAGCATAATCATTTGTGTAAGTCCTTTTCTCAAAAACCTTCGCTAATTTCTCTTTCAATGCCTTTCTCCTGTCATCTGTGTGATCTAAGAAGCTCTTTTCTAAAGGTGTAAGCAAGTATGTCAGATTGTTTCTGTGTGCATAAGCTGTGCCAAATGTTAATGTAATCTGTAGACAAGAAGTGGTACAATAGTAGGGACAAATCTAAATGCTGATTTACACACAATGAACTTCTGAATTGGTCATTGGAAGTGTACTTTAATTACAACATAATTCTTCACTTAATTTTTGGACATAAAATAACAAAAATGACACACATGTAACAATATATATAAAGCTGAAATTACATCAAAATTACATACAAAAACATATACAAAACTGTCTTCATCATTCTCCAAGATTAGAATTAATGTGGTTGTCTAAATACATTGAAACTTCAGTCCACATATATTGAGATGGTTGCATCGGCTATCATATCTCAAATCTTTGTTTTCCTTAACTCCTTGTTAACAAAGGTTTGTGTGCTCTAATCATAATCCATCAACTAAATATTTCTTGCAGGTCGACGCATTTCGGCCCCTTCACGTATGGGCCTCTTCAGGACTCACGGAGAGATAAAGACCTTTAAATGTAATTAATATACATAACTTAGTTCGACTTTCTTAAGAATTATTTAAAAATTATTCCAGAAAACTCCTTACCCGTGACAAATTATCCATAATGTATTTCACCATTGTGTGGTATTTATGATTAACATGCTCTCAGTCTACTTGTGCAGTAGAAAAATCACGATTAAAAATGTGATTTGATATACTTAGAAAAAAAGAAGAAATATGATTAACATGCTCTCTGCCTACTTGTGCAGTTAACAAATCACGACTAAAAATGTGATTTGGATTACTGAGAGGAAAGAAGAAATAGAAATACCCAACTAACATCATCATGGTTATTTCAAAATGTATCACTGCCTTACAGTGCTGAGTACGGGACCATCCAAACAAGCAGCCTCTATTTATCTAAAAGTGGAAAAAACACAAATTTATAGCTGACTGGTAATAAGATTCAGGGTGAAGAGTATAACTTAATAAAGCGATTTGGACAAAGCGGGTCAAATGCTCATAAACTTACTTCTTTCTTTATTTGTCGGAAAGTGTGCAAGTTGCTCAACAAGTCGTCCCTCCCGTGCGCTGAACGTGTCCCTGTTACTATTAGTTTCAGCTGTAGCGGTGCCATTTTAAACAAGGGAAATGTAACCCTTTGGTAATCACAGCGGCAGCCATCTTAACTGCTAGCAGCTTATTTTCTAACACACTGTCTTCATAAGCACAGTCGGTTTCTAGTTTTAGAAAGGCAGACTATCTCCTAATAAAACTTTATATCTCTCATTGTCTTGTATTACCAATACTTTCTTCAAAGCCAAAAGAATGTAGAAATAATCATCGTCGGAACGGTGGCCATCTTGACTATTGGAAAAATGATCTTGCAACTAGTGGCCATCTTGAACTAGCTTTAAACTTAAGTAACAGGGTCAAAGATATAATCATCTCAATATCTTATCATATCATTATTTTTTACAGAATCATGATACCAGTGAGAAGTTTTTACGCTGCTGAGTAATTAAATTCACCAAAACTTAAAATAAATCACTTTGAGGGAACCAATTATCACTGTTATGGCAGACATATTCATTGAACAAGAACATTACCAGTCATCTGAACAAATAGTCATTTGTTTCTTCAGCTATTTCTTTAACTCATTATTCTCTGCAGGGGAAAAGATCTCTATTAACACTCATTACTTACTTAAACAGCAACTTTTGTTAAAAAGGTCTTAGAGATAACGAGATATTAACATATAGAATTATCCATTCGTTCCTTAGCCCCTTCTCCAACATGAAGTGAACAGCCTAAGTCTGTATACCTCATTGGACTTATAATAGCAACCTTCCCTGGATGTCAGGCTTCCGTATTTTCATATCCACATCCGTGCACTGGTGCATATTGATCAATATAACATTTTTTGCCACCATGATGCCATAATTTTAAATTAAATTAAAGACGATAGATCAGCCTGGTAATTCAGGCCTCGTCTTTCTGTTCCATATTTCTCGATAAGTCTTGCCGACGTAGTGATCAGATTTCTATTTAATCCTGGACCATCTTTAGTAGGGTGTACCACTTGCAAAACTGTCCACCAGATCTCGTCTGGTTTATGATTCAGTTTTTTATAATGTTCCTCCAAAGGTGCGCTTCTGATTACACATTAAATATTTGATCTGTGTTGTTGGATTCTAGTCTTAACTGCTTGTGATGTTTGTCCAAATACACCAATTTGCACGGCCACTTGATGAAATATATCACGTTCTTGGTGTTGCAGTTACAGAAGAATCTTTGTCGATGTACTTGTCCATTTATCCTTATTTCATTCATAAATTGACAAGCTATACAATTCTTACATCTATAATGACCTTGTCAACATTATTCTGCAATGTTTTCAACTCTTCCAGTGTGTCAATTACTTTCAATGCACAACTTGGGTGTTTTGTCTTCTTCAGATAACAATTCCCACTTATCCTTGAATGATATACAGTTCAATGCGCAAAACCTTGCAACTTGATCCGCATATCCATTTCCCATCTTGCGATTTCAGATCTACACTGCATTTCACCACGGCAATCTTTCCGGGAATTTAGATAGCATGCAACAATTCTTTAATTCTCACACCATTTCTCACTGGTGAACCCGAAGAGGTCATGAAACCTCTCTGTGACCACAACTGGCCAAAATCATGGACTATTACAAATCCATACAGGCTGTCCATATAGATGGTAACTTTTAACTGAGCAGAAACATGGCATGCTCTAGTAAGGGCTACCAGTTCTGCCACTTGTGCTGAATACACTCCTTGAAGCCAAGATACTTCCAGGGTACCAGTAATTGTGCACATGGCATATCCTGTTCTCAGTGTTCCTGCTTTGTCTCTTAGACAAGAACCATCAACAAAGATAATTTGGTAATTCTCTTCCAATCGGGTATCTCTAATGTCAGGTCTCGGTTTTGTGCACAAGTCAGTTACTTCAAGACAATCATGCTCAATATCTTCCATCTTTTCAATTTCAACATTTTCATTTGGAAGTAAGGTTGCCAGGTTCAGCACCGTACATCTTTTCAATGACACATTTGGTGATCCTAGAATACTCTTCTCATATCTGGTCAATCGTGCACCTGTCAGGTATTAGGTCTTGGTGTGTGTAAGTAAAACTTGAACTGAGCGAGGGACCATTATTGTTAGGGGATGTCCCATCACAACGCCTTCACACTGTGTGAGGCTCTGTCCAACTGCTGCGACTGCATGCAAGCAGCCTGGTAATGCTGCTGCAACTGGGTCCAAAGTAGCTGAAAAATATGCTACTGTGCGGTATACGCCTCCATGGACCTGCGTTAAGACAGACAATGAATATGCATCACACTCATGACAAAACAATGTGAAAGATTTCGTGTAATCAGGCATACCCAAAGCAGGAGCTCTGCACAGACTCTCTCTCAATTCAGAAAACACTTTCATGCAAGCCTGGTCTAACACTATGGGATCAGTGGCCTCCTTGTGGGTCAGCATTTGCAGTGGCCCGGAAATGACTGAAAAATTGGGAATCCACTGGCGCTGGAAGCCTACCATCCCTAAAAACATCCTGACATCTCTCTCTGTGGTCGGGGGATTCATCTGCAATATGGTTGTGACCCTTTCCCTGGATATTTTCCTTCACCCTTTCTCAATCTGGTGACCCAAATATTTCGCCTCTTTCTGACAGTAATGCAATTTCATTGGAGACACTTTATGACCATTCTTTCCCAAATGGTTCAGTAAGGCAATTGTGTCATACTTGCACTCGTCCCTTGTTTTGGACGCAATCAATAAGTAATCAATGTACTGTACCATGCTTGATTGGAAATGCAATTCCAATGACTCCAAATTATTTTTCAAGATCTGATTGAATGGGGAAGGTGACTCTGAAAACCCATGAGGAATTTGACAACAACAGTAAACTCAATCTAAAATTTGAAACAAAAGAGAAATTGACCGTCCTCATGAAGAGGCACAGACAAGAAGGCTTGTGACAAGTCTATGACAGTGAACCACTCAGCGTCACATGGAATCTGAAACATTATCACAGCTTGATTTGGTACCTTGGGCCAACATTTGATTACAATGTCATTTCTTTTTCTAAAGTCCTGGACAATTTAAACTTTCCCACAGGGCTTTTTTGGTCCCATTATTGGTGAATTACATGGGCAGCTCAACACTTCTTTCAGGAGCCCTTGTTCCACAAATTTTGCAACTATTTGGGCAACCTTTATAAGAACATCCAGTAGCATGTGGCACTGGGGAATCTGGGGAAAAATTGCGTTTGGCTTTTCACGAACTTTAATTGCTTCAAATCCCTTTATCAGACCAATATCTTTCCCTGTCAGATCCCACACTTTCTCTTTAACTGTCCCCTGCAAATCAGGAGGAAGCTCCTTCACTGTGAACACAGGAAAGAAATTAATTAATCAGAGGGTATTCCTCATTTATAGTCTTGCACTCTATCTCTGGAGCTGGGTCATCCACATCATCACTATTCGTCTGTATATTGATTCCGTCATTTGAGCAAGTGATCAAGGACCTGGTTTTACACAGCACGTCTCTTCCCAGTAGGGATACCGGACTTGAATCACAGACTACAAATTTGTGTAATCCCTTAGAGTTGCCAATTTTAACCTGAACTGGATCTGTGATCGGGTTGGTCATATACTGATTTGCTACTCCTACAATATGGATTGTCTTTCCTGAAAGGGGCAAATTTGGAACTTCTGCACTTCTCACTGTACATTGTGTAGCTCCTGTGTCAACCAAGAATGAAACTTGGTGATCCATGAGTTTTCCCTTGACATAGGGGCCTTTCTGATCTACTTCTAAGGAAGCTGCAAGCACACATTCCTCCTTATCCAAACTCTCACTCACCCAATCATCGTTTATTCCAATCTCACTATGTAACGGAAATTGGTGAACTGTGTTATTACTTTGGTTAAACTTCTGACGTGTAACTTGTTGAGGAAGCATCACCTGCTGCTGTTCCATTGGTGCTTGAGGTATTTTAATTTGCTGTCTAAGTGCCATCGGGGTGTGCTGTTGCATCGGCTGCAACTGTGTCATTTGTACACGTGGCATTTGTATCTGCTGCATGGGTTAGAAACCATGCATTTGATACACATTACCCTGAAAATTCGGATTATGACCTCTCATTTTCGGTCCTCTCATGTTTTGAAATGAGTTAATGTCATTAGTTTGCTGAACGACACCTTCTTGCATCATCATCGGACAACGCAACAATTTCTTCATTCCCTGTACATCATTCTGAATCAATACAGTATTCAAAACAGGACTTCTATTCACATTACCCGTGTGACCTCAACCTCTCATCTGATTTTGAAATACCATGTTTCCCTGCTGCTGCTTTTGTAGCTGTTGTGGAAAATTTCCCTCTATCCCTGTTTGTGCATCTTTAATCTGCATCATCTTTTTCAACTTTCTCTGTTTCAATTCAATCTCATCACTACAACACTTTGCATACAGCAACACCTCATCAATCGGCGTTGCTTGCTAGCAAATCAAATGACTCTTAATCATCTGACTAATTTCAGTTTGCAATCCTTCCACAAATCTGAACACAAACTTAATCATGTATTACAGCTCAGTTGTCTCTGTACCACTGTAATGCTTGAACGCCTGGAACAATCTCTCATAATATGCATGTATTGACTCTTTCGCTTCTTGAGCTGTCCTGTCTATTCTCTGCTAGTCAATGTTTTTGGGCGAAATTCTCATCTTCAGGAATTCAATCACTTTATAGTAATATTTTATTATCTCAGGAAGTGGTGCACCTGTGACCTGATCTCTCTCTGGTCCTTTTTTCGGCCAATCTATACTCCTCTTACACTCCATCCACAAATCAGCTGGAATTACTATCTCTAATAGAGTTGTTGTGTAGCCATTTTAGCCATAGCTCCGTGCACGTTATTTTAACACACTAGGACAAGCTGCTGTGCACCTTAACTTAGATCTATTTAATTCGGCTTAATTTTATTATTGTTATAATAGCCACTTTTACGGTCTTGTTTCATTTTCTGTTTATCTTACTGTTTTTGCCTAGGCCAGCACTCTGTTCTCAAACAAGACATTCTTGATCAATCTGTGCTTCTTCCAAGGCTACAGCACAGAACATTGCCGGAGAACGTGGTAGAAGTTTAGTCTCCAACATTCGTAGAAAACACACATCCTTACGTAGGGACATTTTCCCAGAACATCAGCTGTGTTGTTATAAAAACACTTCCTTGTCCCTTACACGTTAGAGGGAGATTCCAGCCAGAGAACCACGACTGTATGCTGATTACCGAATGCTTTGCTACAGATGCTAACGCAGACCGCAGGTCTTTGCTCAGGTATGGGGGACGATGTCTTCCCAGGGCAACCTGAAGGATAGAATTAGAGCTTAACATGCTGTGCTCTATCATAGCTTAGGCAGGAGTTATTGACAATAGTGACGGTATGATAGCGTTATTTCTATTCTTCACTCTCCCTGTCAAAATTTGTATACTGTCATGTTGTATCGTTCTGGTTATTGCAGCTCACACTTTGCTATCTAAGATGGAGTTGTTTTATTAAACTCATTATTGAAACATATACTGCCTCTGTTTGTCATTTATATATGAGACTAAATGTAACTGAGAGAAACGGATGAGACCTGAGTGACCATGGCTTCCCTGAGAAACCAAGTATGTCAAGCGCTCGGCTGCCCAGTCATCCCTATCCTTGGGTAGAGATGAGGCACTGCTAGTTAGCCAGAGCAAAACCTGGATTGGAAAGACAGGTGTCACTCGCAGTGGGTCAGACTTAGGGAGTCATTATGAACATGGGGGTGTTTACCGCTGTGTTCATGCTGGCAGTCATTTCACTGACCGCCAGCCTCCCTGAGACACCGCCGGCCGCATAATGAACATTCTGCTGGGCCAGCAGGCAGAAACATTGTTTCCACCTGCCACCCAGCAGAATGCATGGCCGGGACATTGCCGGCGTCAATGCCTCTGTGCAGCGGGTGCAGCTGGCAGTGACCTGCGTGATGGGGCACTGCACAGGGGCCCCTGCACTGCCCATGCCATGTGCATGGGCAGTGCAGGGGCCCCCAGGGGGGCCCCGGTGCACCGCTTCCGCCAGCCTTTACCTGGCAGGGTAACCCACAAGGGAAAGGCTGGTGCCAGAAGGGATCATTATCCGAGGGGCAGCGCTGCTTGCAGTGCTGCCCTGTCAGACAATGATTCCCTCCACTGTCAGGCTGCCTGTCGTCGGCAGCCTGGCGGTGGAGGAGGGCCGCCATAGGCCCTCACTGTGTACATTATATGGTGGTTCAGTCCACCATGCTAGTGGCGGTCTTTGCACCCACCGCTGGTATGGCGGGATGAACAGCTGGGATCACAATGACCCCCTTAGTCTCCCACACCGCGGACGATTCAGCCACTCAAAATCCAGTAGTCTCATTAGAATAATGAGAGCCTACGCGAAAGAGTGTTCAGGTCCGCCCTTAGGCACTTTGCAAGTTTCACAAACCTGTCTGTCTGCTGGTACCATTCTACTGGTTTCTCTCTTAACCTGTTATAATCATTTGTAAAAGATACAATGTCACTTCTGCTCCAAGGGACGTGAACAAAATTCCCTCCTGGAATCCCTCTTATCGGTAACATTTTCACCGGATCCTTCCTTTGCTGCACATTTGCAGTCAGCTCTGCAGAATCCCTTTTCCTTTTATCTCTTTTCTTTGCCCATCTGCCTTCCCACTTGTCTAGTGCTCCCCATGTCTGGACACTTTGGAGTAACTCCCTAAAGTGTGCCTTCATCCCTGCAGACCTCAAGGGTTCAAAGTCTCTTACGTCAAAATCTAACCTGTAACTCCTTTTCAAATGGTTTGTTTTCCCTATTTCTAGGCCGTACTTCTTTGCCACGTCTGCTAGCTTTTGATGCACATTGCTCACTTCCCTTGTAATCTTCGGGCATAGATACCTCAATTTTGCTTCTGTGTAGGACTCTAATCAGTTCACACCGATAGTCCCTTCAATGAGCTCACCCGCTTTGATTCCTAGTCTTGTGTAGTTCACATACTCTTCTCCCCTAGGAGCACTCTGAGCAGTATTCAGCTTTTCTAACCATTTAGTCAATTGCTGGGCTGTTAAACCTTGCAACGAAAGGTTATTAGCCTGGGCAGGTGCCACCTGTTGTACCACTGTGTTCGGGGTCTGCGGCATCAGTAATTTCAAGCTCTGACTAACATTTGACCCTATCACAGTATCAGGAGGAACTCCTAATGGACTAAGGTCTAGCAATGATCTAGATCCGTCAAAGGTCTGCCCCATAGGAGAGACTACTCACATATTCTCATTAAGTCTTCCCCTCATTAAATTCTGACCTAGGACTCCCTTTCCATCTGCACTGGGTTTCTCTTTTGCACACAAAGACACAATTGGACCAGTGGTAACAGGTACAGATACAGCATCTAGACTTGGTCCAACACTTAAGTTCTGTTGAAGCGTAGTTCCCATATTCTGGCTCATTAGTACAGGCACATTTGTCTGGGTCCCTGTAATCGGAGTGTATCTTGGCATTACTTGTGGCTGCACCTGCGGCAATAAAAGTGGAGTCGGTTCTGTCTGAACCAACATTGGTCTTGGGAAAGCCTGTCCTGTTTGCACTTTTAGGTTTGTGGCAGTTTCCACTATGGGCACATCAGAGTAAATTCTCAGGACATTTGGCTGTGGCACCTGAGTTTGTACTACTGAAGTAGTAGATGCATTAAGACTACTCTGCATTTGGTTCTGTGTCGAGCTAGGATTAACCTGCACCGGACTCGTCACATTAACCTGTGTCAGAGCTGAAGGATCAGCACTAGTACTCGGACCACTCTCATGTGCTGCATATGCTGGTGAGCGGTTTCTCAATAACAGCAAAATAAACTCATAATCGTCTGACTCTTCTTCAAATGTCATATATCCTTTAGACTCCTTTGATCTCCACTCCCTACTCTCGGTAGGGCTCCTGTGTTGTTTTTCTAGTAGCTTTCCTTCCTACTCTCTCGCTGTCCTGTGTAATTGCTGGAATAAACTTAAATCCCCTGCAAAGTCTCGGTTCTCCAAAATTTCTGAGCATGGTCCCACTTAGTCTCTGCTAGTATCTTTTCGGCTTTCCACATTCCCCTCTCAAATTTCTGTTGCTGTTGCTGTCTAGCTACCAAATCTCAGATCGCCAATGCCTTGAACTGGACTGGTCTCGGAGAGGGTTTCAGGTCATACAGCACCCTCCTCAAATGCTCTAAGCTCCTCAAATTAAAGGTTAAGTTGGCAGGAAATGTTAAACTCTCATCCTTCTCTGTCACTTTGCACCATTGCTTTAGCCAAAGACAAGGCACAATACCCTTTTCTTTGATCACAATGCAAGCTGGTGTACCTTCGGGCCCAGCAATATCTCCTATTCTCGTTGTAATATATGTCTCTCCCCTTAAAGCACTCTTTAAAGCTTTGAAAAATGTAATTTTTGTGACTTTTATTTTGTCCTAAATCAAATCAGGAAGTGACTTTTAATCCCAGAATTCTCTTCTCAAACAAGTGCACTTCACTGACGGCTGCCAATCCGTGCGTGACCCTTCTTACTAACCAACCTATCCCAGCGCTGCTCCAATAATGTCACACTCACACGTAGTACGGCTGACAAAGTCTTGCGACTTGTCCTCCCAAACTCAAATTCACACAAAACTAATGCAACATATTGCAATCTCTAACCAAAAACAAAACCCAATTTGTCCATATACTACAGGTATGGTAACACAATCACTTCAGAAACTTTATGGATTTTTCACTGATGGCGTTTCGTTCTAGCAGCTACTCCTTCTTTCTCAGTTTTCTTGATTCTCAAGCAAAATTCGACCCACAAATTTCACTCTCAACTAATCAGTGGGTCTGTCCTGGTGCACGCTTGAAGATCTAGCATCTGAACAAAGGTCTGTCATATTCTCAACAAGACCTTCTCTCGGAGGATGCGAAAATGGAGATCTCCTGGTGGTTGAGCCGTATGGAAGCGTGGAACGGCAGGGGCATTTTTCCCTCAATGTCTGAGATGACTATAGAATCAGATGCCATCCTTTGGGGCTGGAGAGCCAGTTGCAGACAGATGTCCATGGGAGGTCGGTGGTCTCAGAGAGAATTATCTCTACATATCAATTACCTGGAACTTGTGGTGGGTTCTTTCGCAATTGGGAATTTTGCAGCAGGCATAGCGAGGTGGTGCATTCTCCTCTGCATGGACAACATATTGTCGGTTTGATATGTGAACAAGCTTGTTGGGACCCAATCCAAGCTCCTGATGGAGATTGCCAAAGACTTCTGGCATTTTTGTCTCCAAAATCACATTTCAGTGACAACAGACTACCTTCTGGGTCAACGAAACGTGGTAGTAGGCTAGCATTCTCGACATCTGAGAGATGCCAGTGATTGGAGACTTCACCCGAAGCTCTTCAGATCTCTAATGTGCAAATGGGGTCCCTGAAATATCGACCTGTTTGCGTCAAGTTTGAACAGACAGCTTCCAACATATTTCAGATGGCATCCTGATCCGGGGGCTAGGGCGACAGATGCTTTTCTTCAAGATTGGACTCTGTTCCCCTCCTATGCCTTTCCTCTGTTTGTGATGATTCCCAGTGTACTAGCGCAATTGCAATGACAAGAAGCCGAAATGGTGCTGATCAATCCTTTTTAGAGGGCTCAAGCATGGTTTCTGACTATACTGGCGGTACCCTGTGCCCCTCCCATCCTCATACACTGGCGTTGGAATCTGCTCCTGGACCCAGTGGGCCATCCGCATCCAATGATTCAAACAGGTCAGCTGTCTCTAGTACCCTCGCATCTGTCAGGCAAATGTGGAGTCTCCCAGGTCTTTCGAGAGAGGCTCAAGGCTACATTAATCAGGCATGGGCTTCTAGTACCCACAAATGGTACACCTCTGCTTGGAGACGCTGGTGTTGTTGGTGTAATTCACAGGGTGCATATCCCTTTAACACAGATTGCACCATGATACTGAATTTTCTATCCTCCTTCACAGTGTCAGGGATGGTGTATAGTTCCATCAACAATTTCCATTCGCAATTTCTGCTGAACATGCATTAATCGAGGGGAACCTGTGGGTCAATTACCGCTCATAAGTGAATTGGTACGAGGCATTAGGATGTTGAATCCCCCCTTCCCAAATATTCGGAAATTTGGGATGTTAATATGGTCCTTTTGTTTTTAGACGGCCAAGCAACAAAAATCTGTCCAGGAAGCAGTTGTCGCCTAAATGAACTATGTTACTTTGTATTATTTCTTGTAAAAGAATCTCAGATGTGAGAGCCTTAGAGCTGACAGGTTGACGTTTTTAACCAGTGGGAGTATCATTTGTTGTCACCCAACAGATGAAGTGTAATACCAGGTTGGTATTTTATCTCGCTTTTCCAGACAACCTCAAACAGCAAATTTTGGTCAGACATGATTGGTCAGCTTGTGATAGCCGTTTGTCCTGTTTCTTCTACTACTTTTCCAAAAAGGATGGCATGGCTTCTGTCAGAAGTGGAAATATATGTGTCTAAATTTGGCGCTCATTTGACCAGAGAAGCAATGGCGTCAAATATTTTTTATTTGGGATCACGTTTAGAGGATATCTTTTGTACTGCTGATTGGTCATCAGAATCTACTCTTAAAATGTTTTATTACAAACATATTATGGATATATCATCAGAAGTGATGGCACAGCTTTAAACAAGCATAATCGGAGCATCGGCACCTGACATAGAATGTAAAATTTTCTAGCCTTTGCAACAAGAATTTTCAATTCTATTAAAGACACGAAGGCCAGGATTATCTCACCCTGTGATGTCATTCAATGGTATTAATGTTTTGTATTCATACGTTTATCTATACATATTGTTGTTCCATTTGAATTTTTTCCCTCCATTGGCAATTTTACTGACAAATGGTTTTATGATTGTCTTCCTTGTTACTGGAAACAGAGTTTATGGCTTGTCCTTCATTGTTTTCTTTATAGGTCAAGACGACAAATGATTGTCTACCATCCGTTCTTCATTTTGGGATCCAAGTTCGTGGGATTCTTTAGCTGTGTTCCAGGTCGACATTGTTGGTTTGATGTCCTGAGTCCTTGGATTCCAGAGAGTGTTTTTTCCTTGGGACTAAGGTTCTTTGTTCTTGTTTGGATTGGTCACAGCCAGTGAAATATCTGTGTCTGAGATGCAAAGAAAGAGGAAGTGGTTTGATTTACTCAGGTTTTATAGAGGCATGCTGTATGGTTATCTATGTGGTTATTATGGTTGGATGGGAAATGTATAATGCAAAGAAATGGCACCCTGTTGCAGTTACCCCCCACTTTTTGCCTGATACTGATGCTGACTTGGCTGAGAAGTGTGCTGGGACCCTGCTAACCAGGCCCCAGCACCAGTGTTCTTTCACCTAAAATGTACCGTTGTCTCCACAATTGGTACAACCCTGGCATTCAGGTAAGTCCCTTGTAACTGGTACCCCTGGTACCAAGGGCCCTGATGCCAGGGAAGGTCTCTAAGGGCTGCAGCATGTCTTATGCCACTCTAGGGACCCTTCACTCAGCACAGACACACTGCTTGCCAGCTTGTGTGTGCTGGTGGGGAGAAAATGACTAAGTCGACATGGCACTCCCCTCAGGGTGCCATGCCAACCTCACACTGCCTGTGGCATAGGTAAGTCACCCCTCTAGCAGGCCTTACAGCCCTAAGGCAGGGTGCACTATACCACAGGTGAGGGCATAGGTGCATGAGCACTATGCCCCTACAGTGTCTAAACAAAACCTTAGACATTGTAAGTGCAGGGTAGCCATAAGAGTATATGGTCTGGGAGTCTGTCAAAGACAAACTCCAGAGCTCCATAATGGCTACACTGAATACTGGGAAGTTTGGTATCAAACTTCTCAGAATAATAAACCCACACTGATGCCAGTGTTGGATTTATTCAAAAATGCACACAGAGTGCATCTTAGAGATACCCCCTGTATTTTACCCAATTGTTCAGTGCAGGACTGACTGGTCTGTGCCAGCCTGCTGCTGAGAGACGAGTTTCTGACCCCATGTGGTGAGGGCCTTTGTTCTCTCTGAGGACAGAAACAAAAGCCTGCTCTGGGTGGAGGTGCTTCACACCTCCCCCTGCAGGAACTGTAACACCTAGCAGTGAGCCTCAAAGGCTCAGGCTTTGTGTTACAATGCCCCAGGGCACTCCAGCTAGTGGAGATGCCCGCCCCCTGGACACAACCCCCACTTTTGGCAGCAAGTCCAGGAGATATAATGAGAAAAACAAGGAGGAGTCACTGGCCAGTCAGGACAGCCCCTAAGGCATCCTGAGCTGAGGTGACTCTGACTTTTAGAAATCCTCCATCTTGCAGATGGAGGATTCCCCCAATAGGGGTAGGAATGTGCCCCCCTCCCCTCAGGGAGGAGGCACAAAGAGGGTTTAGCCACCCTCAGGGCTAGTATCCATTGGCTACTAACCCCCCAGACCTAAACACACCCCTAAATTCAGTATTTAGGGGCTCCCCAGAACCAAGGAACTCAGATTCCTGCAACCTAAGAAGAAGAGGACTGCTAAGCTGAAAAACCCTGCAGAGAAGACGGAGACACCAACTGCTTTGGCCCCAGCTCTACCGGCATGTCTCCCCACTTCTAAAGACACTGCTCCAGCGACGCTCTCCCCAGGGACCAGCGACCTCTGAATCCACAGAGGACTGCCCTGCTCTAAAAGGACCAAGAAACTCCAGAGGACAGCGGCCCTGTTCACCCAAGACTGCAACTTTGTTTCAAAGGAGCAACTTTAAAACAACTGCGTTTCCCGCCGGAAGCGTGAGACTTGCTACTCTGCACCCGACGCCCCCGGCTCGACTTGTGGAGAAACAACACTTCAGGGAGGACTCCCTGGCGACTGTGAGACCGTGAGTAGCCAGAGTTGCCCCCCCTGAGCCCCCACAGCGACGCCTGCAGAGGGAATCCCGAGGCTCCCCCTGACCGCGACTGCCTGCTTCCCAGATCCCGACGCCTGGTAAAGACTCTGCACCCGCAGCCCCCAGGACCTGAAAGATCGGAACTCCAGTGCAGGAGTGACCCCCAGGAGGCCCTCTCCCTTGCCCGGGTGGTGGCTACCCTGAGGAGCCCCCCCCTTGCCTGCCTGCATCGCTGAAGAGACCCCTTGGTCTCCCATTGATTTCTATTGGAAACCCGACGCGTGTTTGCACACTGCACCCGGCCGCCCCCGTGCTGCTGAGGGTGTACTTTCTGTGCTAACTTGTGTCCCCCCCCGGTGCCCTACAAAACCCCCCTGGTCTGCCCTCCGAAGACACGGGTACTTACCTGCTGGCAGACTGGAACCGGGGCACCCCCTTCTCCATTGAAGCCTATGCATTTTGGGCACCACTTTGACCTCTGCACCTGACCGGCCCTGAGCTGCTGGTGTGGTAACTTTGGGGTTGCTCTGAACCCCCAACGGTGGGCTACTTTGGACCCAAACTTGAACCCCGTAGGTGGTTTACTTACCTGCAAGAACTAACAAACTCTAACTCCCCCTAGGAACTGTGAAAATTGCACTGTCTAGTTTTAAAATAGCTATATGTGACACAGTATATATTCTATTTTGATTATTCAAAGTTCCTAAAGTACTTACCTGCAATACCTTTCATTTGAAGTATTACATGTAAAATTTGAACCTGTGGTTCTTACAATAAACTTAGAAAATATATTTTTCTATACAAAAACCTATTGGCCTGGAATTGTCTTTGAGTGTGTGTTCCTCATTTATCGCCTGTGTGTGTACAACAAATGTTTAACACTACTCCTTTGATAAGCCTACTGCTCGACCACACTACCACAAAACTGAGCATTAGTATTATCTCTTTTTGCCACTATCTTACCTCTAAGGGGAACCCTTGGACTCTGTGCATACTATTCCTTACTTTGAAATAGTGCATACAGAGCCAACTTCCTACATATAATTTATAAAAATGTCAGTCATATTGGCTGCTGAGAATAAAAAGCATAGAAAGAGAAGCATAATCCTCACCTCTGTGTCCGTAATAGAATTGAAAATTCTTGTTGCAAATGCTAGAAACTTTTATATTGTCATTTAACCCCCTGGTGATCAGCATCTTATAGTATTTTAATGAGCAGCTAGAGTGCTACCATTCTAAATTCATGCCGAAAGTGTGGCACATCAGAATGCCATCTTGATGGAATTGACCTGGAACACTAAAAACATTTTCTATGGAGGATACCTCAGTAAACAAGGAAATTAGGGTGCCAGGCCCTTTGTCCAAACCCCCCACTGTTCATTGCGATGGGCATCTTACTTAACTTACATTTAAAAAAACATAGAAATTCATGGAAAAAAACAAAGGTGACAGGCATGTTTTAGTTAAGAAATACAATATAAAAAAAAAAATAGAAAATCACTTAAAAAAGCGTTACAGGGACATTATGGTTAGGCTGAGATTTTACACGCACAAAACCACAGAAGTTCAGCTGTTAGAGTTATTTCAAGTAACTATAATTCATTTTCAGTAAAAATTATTGATGAGAAAACTGTGCATGGCGAGGGCGTGAGTTATAGCTACCATAGGGCACAATCTATAGTTACTTGAAATAACTCAAACTAAAACAGCTGAATTTCTATGGATTTGTGCATGTAAAATCTGAACCTAACTATAATGTTTATATAACCTTTGGTTTTTTTTAGTGTAAAAAATAAATACATAAATAAAAAATAAAACATATATATATGTATATATATATTTTTTTTTTATACATATATATATATATATAGAGAGAGAGAGAAAGAGAGAGTGAGAGAGAGATTAGAGAGAGAAAAACCTACTGATAATCACCAGTAGGTAGTTATAGTTAGGGCCTAGTTTCCATTGAAAAAATGTGTTTTGTCTTGGCTATAGCTTTGGCACCGTTTGACGAATCTTCACAAAATTTTCCAAAAGAAGGGTGCCCAATGTCATTGTGCATGGAAAGGTTCGAGGTGATCCATCAAATGGGGGCAGAAAAAACAGGGGATCAATAAAAGTGCATTTCCTATTTTAAATCCCATAGGGATTTTGACCATGACTACAGCTTGAACCGCTATGCGGAATTACACCAAATTTGGCAGAAAGGTAGATTTTGCTCTGGAGAGCATGCTTCTTTTTATATTTGGTCTAAAGCTATTCAGTAGTTTTGGAGATAGTTAAGGAAAATCAAATTTGTATATGTATAAGTATAAACACCACAAATCCTCCCATCTCATGCAGACATCTGATTAGCTGCCAACACTTCATCCAGGAAGCGTTGGCAGGCACATTGAGACTCGGCTTCAGCTGAGTCTAAAAAAAAAACCTAAAAAAAAGAAAACAGGACCAGGTACATTTACCCTAACCCATAGCCTAGGTGCAGGGGTTCCTCCGGGACCACACCAAAGCAAAAAATCATTAAAAAAAAATAATCAAACAAAATTTGCATATATTTGTATTTTTTTTGCTGCAGATTTTTTTAAAAACAAGAGCGGTCTGCTGTGCTTGCTTTTAATTTTGACCCGGGTGGGCCAGGTCCCAGGGACATACTTAGTTTTATAATAATGGAGGGTGGTGTAAGCACCCCCCTCCTAGGGCTGTTACAAGCTTGGGTGACCACCACCTCCCTGAGGTATGTTTTACTAATGTGAAGTGGGCCCACGCAGACCCCCTGGGTCCCAGGAACCACCACCTCCCTGGGGCAAGACACAAAAAAATGAATAGGTGAGGGCCCGTGGACTCCCCCAGGACTAGGGACAACCTCTTCCCCAGGGCTATATTATTGAAATATTCAAAGGGGCTGCACGAACACCCCTGGGCCTCAAGGAACATCACTACCCCTGGCTAAAAGAAAAAGATTTAATTGGGGGCTGCGTGGGCCCTCCCAAGTCCTGGGGACCACTACCTTTCCTGGGGCAACAATAACAATTAAAGAGGGGGCGTGCACAAACCCCACCAACCCCGGGGACCACCACCTCTCCAGGGCCAAATATTAAATGAGAAAGAAGGAGGTGGGTTGTGCAATGCCCCACCCCACTCCTGGAACCATATATGGTCTTGGGGATCGCCACCCCTCAGGACTGCCTCCTGCTAACATCTGAGGTGCCCATCCTTGGGAGGCAGCTGTTTCCTTTTGCTTGGCGGGAACTCTGACAGCTCCCAGCAAGCAAAAGCAAACATAACTCTGCTCCCTGCAAGCGGGAGCGTGAGAACTGCTCCTGCTTGCTGTGAGGGGAGTTTTCATGTCTTCCCCTGCCAGCTGTAATGACGGCAGGGAAAAAGATGAAAAGATTGGTCCTGCATGCAGGGAGCTGCATTTTTAGCAACTCCCTGCATGCAGGAGCAATGCTGGCTTCCACGGGGGCCTTGAAGCTCCCCCCTATGGTACCCTAACAATCAAAACTTTATGTGCATAGCCAAAGCAAAGCAAGTATGCTTTCTCTGCATTTCCACAGTGAACACTCACCTGTAATCCTTGATGGAGGTGGTTGCATTCTTGAATTTTCTGAGCATAATATCTCATGTAGTGACTGTGGAGAGTGGACTCTTTCTAGTCATCTGCTGTTGAGACCCAAGATCGTGTTCTAAGCTTTTAAAAAATACAGGTATATAAATGTGCCTAGAAGACCTGCCCAGTTGGCCCCACTCCATGGACATTAGTGATATGCAATGTCTTAAAGTACCACACAAGGACACATTTCCTACTGATTTTGGAGATGCGCTTTTGCTGAAAAGGAATATAATCACATCTCCACCAAGCAAAGAAGCACTTCATGAGTGTTGTGGAGTAGGGAGCAGCGTTGGGTGGTTATAGGGCATTTGACACAGGGCCTTTCAGCCAACCCCCATCGCACACGACCAAAGGTCGTACGTAGCACAGGGTTTCAGCGATTATAGTGGGTCAGCCAAACCCCTATAACCACCCAATGGCACGCCACACAATTATGTATATATGTATGTATGTGTGTATATATTACCTAGTGGTAGTCGTCAATAGGTAGCTACAGTAAGTACCTGGTTTCTATAGAAAATATTTTTTGTTTTGCTAATAACTTTGGCGCTTTTGACGAATATTCACATAAGTTTCCGAAAAAATACGATACTCACGTCAGCTGCCATCTGAAAAGTTTTGCTGTAATCAGTCGAGCGGGGGCAGAGAAAAAGGGGGTCCAAAACGCTTTTCCCCACATGGATTTTTTCATTGGGATTTTGAACAGGATTAGTGCCCAAACCACTAGACGGAATAACATGAAATTTGGCAGAACGGTAGCTCTTGATCAAGAAAGCAACCTTTTTGTTATTTGGTGTACATCCATTCAGTAATTTTTGAGAAATTAAAGAAAAAACTAATTTGTATATATAGGGACACAAAGATTTCGCAAACTCTTCCAATCTCATGCTGAGATCTGATTGGCTGCCAACACTTCAACAAGGAAGTATTGGCAACCATCTTGGGACTTGGCTTCAACCAAGTCCCAGAAAAAAAGATGAAAACATTTTTGTTAGAAGGCCCGGCCCCAGGTGAGGGCAACCATATTGACCTTTGTCCAACTTTCACTGCTTATGGCCAAAAACTGTGTGAAGCATGGAGTGTGGTGAATAGGGGGTGGCCGCGGGGACTGTCTGCAGGCCAATCTGACTGCAAAGGGACAAAGTCTGTGCACGGCGGAAGGTTGAGTGGTTATTAGGGCTTGGTAGCAGGGCCTGGCCGTGCACGGTGGTGGTTCGATTAAGCAATAGTAATGAAAATCACTCTACGTTAAGAGAAAAACCCATAGAAACTCACCTAGAAAACTACTGGTTACAGGGCCGTTATAGTTAGGAAACAGAGTTTAGAAAACATAGAAATTCACTTGAAAAAAACAAAAGTTATAGGGACGATATAGTTAGGCTCACATTTTGAACATGCAAAAAAAAATAGGAATTCACCTGTTATAGTCAGAGTTATCTCAAGTAACTATAACTCATGCCCTAAGGTACTTATAACTCCTTCCCTACATTACACACAGACAGACACACACACACCTAGGAAAAACATTTCTTGTTTTGCAAATAACTTTGCCACTGTCTGAAGAACCATCACAAAATTTTCTAAACTAATACAACACTCCGTTCAGCTGCTGTCTTACAAGTTTTGGAGTGATCCGTCAGGCAAGGGCCAACAAAAGGGGGTGTCCCAAAACACATTTTCCCCATTCATTTTTCATAGGGATTTTGAACATGACTACAGCCAGAACCTCTGGATGGAATTACACCACAGTTTCTGGTCCAGAAAACATACTTCTTGGGATTTGGTGGAAATGTATTCAGTAGTTTTAGAGATATTAATGGAAAAATAAATGTATATATCTAGTGACGCAGATCCTCTGTGGATCCCGTAGAGCTTGGGCTGAGATCTGATTGGCTGCCAACAATCAAACCAGGAATTGTCGGCAGCCATTTTGGGACTCGTTTTCAGCTCTGTCTCAAAATAAAAGGCAAGGTGACAAGGTGACAAGGTATAAATCCCCTAATCCCCTAGCCTTGGTGCTGAGGCTCCCCAGACCGCACCAGGGTAACAAATCAATTTGTAATCAATTTTGGTGAAATTTGCAAAAGGTCAGAGATGCGGTCTCCTGCGCTTGTTCTTACTTTAGCCCCTGGGTGGGTCAGGTCCCTTATATAAAAAAAAAGGAGGGGCACACTGGGCCCATTCCTAGGGCACTTAAGAGGCCTAAGCTCTTCTAAAGAAAGAAGGGGGCTGCACGGACCCCTCTCTTGGGACTTTGTTATGCCCTGGGGATCACCACCTCCCCAGGGCTTAACATTGAAGCAGGGGGCCTTGCGTGCCCCCCCAAGCCCAGGGACCACCACCTCCCCAGGGCCAGTTGGATTATTTAAACAAACAAGCCCCGCTCCTGGGCCATGTACAGCACCAGGAATTGTCACCTCCCCTGGACCGACCCATGCACAACAAAGGAGAGGGACCATACGTTCCCCCTCCTGGAACCATTGTTGGCCCTGGGGACCATCACCCCCTGGGGCCTGCTCCTGCTATCTCCAATGGTGCCCACCCTTGGGAGATAGCGGTTTCCTTTTGCTTGGCGGGAGTTGTCATGCGGGCACGGAAACAGTTGAAAGATTGCCCCCGCACACAGGAAGCTGCATACTTAGGAGCTCCCTGTGTGCTTGAGCAATGCCAGATCCCAAAGGAGGCATGGAGCCAGCTAGGACTGCAGGGGCCTTGTGGCTCCCACTCCTTTATTCACATAGGGATAAAGCTTGCAAAAAATTTTGCAAATGCTACAGCATTTTATAGGCCAATTATTTACCAAAGAAGCCAGTCGAGGAAAATTCTGAACTGTCTAACTCTTTCTTGAAATGCAATTGAACTGTCTTGCTCACATTTGCTCACAACCCAAGCAAGAGTAAAATTGATTCCAAAATCCATCCTGATCAAACATCATAGCAATTTCACAAAATGAATTGATAAAAATCATTGCCATGCTATGCTCATCATTGCACGTCATTGAATCCATCCGTAATACCATATCAAAGAAATTTGCTCTTGCATCACACTATTTTAGGTCAACCGTATTAAAGTTTTTCTTTCTTAGGGTATTGAATTTTACATCCTAAACAAGGTATAAGTCACCTCCCTCTGAGTAAACATGATGGCAATCCCAAAGATCTAAATACCATCTGAACAATTTCAGATCTATCCTTTCTCAACAAACAATAGAATGCAGCATTGAGATTCAAACAATTCATTACATAACACAATCTCATCAAGGAACAGCAGTCAGGTTTAAGAGCCAACTGCAACACCATGACTGCAGTGCCTCAAATTGCTGAGGATGCTGTCCTTGTCCTCGACAAATTAAATTCCTTCCTCTTCACCCTCCTAATTTCTCAGAAGCATTCAATACAGTCACATTGGCACTCAATCATGCTATGAAGAATGGGCATTAACTAAACATTACCCAGAGAATGTTCCTTGTACTTGAACAACCTCCTCCAATGCACCAAAAATTGTCAAATCGCAATATAATCAATCTCCTTTTCAACATGAAGGACAACGAGGATCTAGTATCTTTCCCGTCCTTTTTCAACTTGTATATGCAACCCTTTTGGATCACTCCTAAGCATCTCAATTAATTTATTTGTGTTACTTCCACACTGGTGACGCTGAGCTTTAGATGAAAGACAAATGACATCTCCACCAGGGGAAAAGGTCTGTAAAAAACACAAAGCATGCCGATTTTGGTGTGTTATTTGCAGACTCAGCATGTTATACTTAATTTCCAAGTTAGAATAGGAGGTATTTACTATATGTGGTAAATTTCTCACTCTGGGGAAATGGGTTTTACCATGTGTGGTCAGGTCAATATTGGCTAGGACATTTGATAACTGTGTGACAATGAAATTATGTTTGCCACTATGAACACGGCACTCACAGAAAAAAAGTGGTTGTTTGTTGAGGGTTATTTTTTAACTGTGTTAAACAATCTGTTCAATAAATGTTTGGTTGTTTTTTGGGAGGATTATATTCAAGGTGTAGTTTTTGGAAGTTGTATCCACAATTCTCAATTCAGCTGAAAAATGTAGGAAAGATTTTAGGCACCGGGTACTAATCCTGCCCTCCATTGCCCAATGCTATGCTCCATCATTGCCTTACTCCTTAGCCTCTGTACTTAGCTTGCTGCCCCTACCCTCCGTCCCCTTGCCCTCCAATGTCTATGTGAATGCCCCTGCTCCCCCCTTTTTGTCCACTATCTTCCAAGGACCTGCCACTGCCCCTCCTATCTACTCTGAGTGTTCTGTTGAGCTGCCACTGCCACCCCACCTGCATGGTCAGATAGCTTCTGTATGTCTCTGTCACCGCTACCCTGCCTGTCAGTGTTCCATGCCCCATCACCTCCCCCCTGTCCTCAGTGGTCCATTTTGCTGCCGCTCCCTTCAGCCCTCCATACTCTATTGTGCTGCAACTGCTCTACCTATCTGCCCTGCATGGCCTGTTGTAAAGCCCATTCCCCTGCCCTCTTTTATCTGTGTCCAGCCCCTACCCCTCCCCTCTTTCCTCCATGTTTTTTTTTGCATACCCCTGCCCCCACCCTCTTGCCCACCATGGCTGTTGTGCTTTCACCAACCCTCCTGCTTGCCATGCATGGTCTTCTGTGCTGCCACAGCCCCTCCCTGTGTGGTCAGCTTGCTGCCCCTGACCCACTCCACTTTCCCTCTGTTGTCTGTGTATGCCATTACAGTCTCACTGTTGCCTTCCATGGTGTGTTGAGCTTCCAGTGCCCAGTCTGCCTGCCCTCCATGGTCAGCTTGCTGCTCCTGTCCTGCCCCCTGCCCTCTGTTTTCCATGTGAAGGCCCCTATCCCCTCCCTCCTGCCTTGTCAGGTCCGCTGTTGTGCTCCTGCACCCTCCCTCTAGCCTTTCATGCTCTGTTATGCTGCAACTGTCCTTCCTCTCTGTCCGGTATGGTCAACTTGCTGTCCTGGCCCCTTTTTCCTCTGCTGTTTGTGTGCATGGCACTGTCTCCTCCTTATTGCCTTCCATGGTCCGTTGTGCTGCACTGCCATCCCGCTTGCCCTGTGTGGTGTATTGTGCTGCTGCAACCCCTGATGCCTGCCCTGCATTGTCAGTTTGGTGCCCCTGCCCATCTCCCACCTGTCTTCTGTTATATGAGCTCATGTCCCTATCCCATTCCTCCTGCCCTCCAGGATCCATTGTACCATACTGGTGAACATTTTGAACTTGGTACGAGGGAAATTTTGAAAAAGAGGTGATTTTAGGCAGGAGACTGATAAAATAAAGCCCTTTGGGGCTAAAAAAACCTGTGAGTTTCCTGCCTGAATCGGGTCCGTTGGCATGTACAGTTGTACTGCCACTGCCTCTTCCTTCTGCCCTCAATGGTCTGTTATATTGCCACAGCCTCTCACTTGCTTGTCCTGCATGGTTGGTTCGTTGCCCCTGCCCCGCTTTCACCTACACTCCAGTGTCAGTTGTGCTGCCACTATCCCTCCTGCCTGCCCAGGGTGTTCATCTTGTTGCTTCTGCATCCTCCTCCCAGCCCTCAATTATTCGAGACTGTGCCCTTGACCTCTGCCTCACTACAGTATTCTAAAGAACAACTAGGCTCCTAACATTCTATTTTTGTTTCAAAAGTGTGGCACACAATGGCATTTTCATTTAAGCCAAACTATAATACCTTCCTTTAGAAATTATAAAAATGAGAGGGTCCTATTCCCACAGAAATTATAGTTAGTGCTCTGAAAAACTAAAATGAGGAAATATTTTCTGAGTTCTCAAATAGCCACAAAGCACTTTTAAATTATTTGCTATCTTTATTTTTTTATCCAGTTGATCACTTGATTATATGTTACACTTAGGTGAGAGGATGTGACATTATGGCCAAAGCTGCAGACTTTGCAACTGGGGAACCAGGTTCAAGTTTTGGTGTCAGCTTGACATCCTGTGATTCTGGGAAAATCACTTAATCTCCCCATGCCTCAAAACAAAATGGATTTGTCCTTGTGTAATGTAACTGATGCTCATGTAAAGCGCTCCAATACCTTTGGATCACATCTGTGCTATACAAAACTGGAAAAAGGCAAAAAATTAAGTGTTTTGCTCACTTTTGTCATGAATTCAGAATGTTAGTTCTCTAGTTGTTCATTAAAACACTCTAGTAAAGCTGCTGATCATCAGGGAGTTAACTGATAGTCTGCCGCTGGGGTTGAATGTGCATGTTTCAGTCTGCATGCCAGAATGTTTTAATGAAATAGAAGAGGAAGATATTTGAGAACTCACATAAAACATGTCCTAATTTTCCTTTCGACAGCACTAATTGTAATTTCTATGACAAAATCAACCCACTCATTTTGTTCTTTTCTAAATTAAATGTTTTAAATGTTACCAGTTTGATTCAGTCAAGATGGCGTCAGGTGTGCCACACTTTTGTCATAAGTGAAACACTTAGCGCTCTAGTTGTTCTTTAGAACAGTTTGTGCGGCTGCAGTAGAAGACAAGGAAATCAACTGCCGGACTGCTCCTGTTGTAAGACAGTTGTTTTACTGAGAATGTCAGACTTAATTCTCATATGGCTGAGAAAGATAGTGTGAATTTACAGAAAATATGCTATTGTTTTAGCTTCTAGCGCACCTACCTCTATGGGAAAATCACGAAATAAACTGTTTTCTCTCATGAAATCCCAGCAGGAGGCTTTTTCACAGGGTAACATCACCTTAGAACACACCACAATTCCTAAAATTAGTATGGTACCATCAACAAATGATTTATAAATCACCCTTTATATGTTCTCCTTTTTTGTGACCCTCAAAACCTGCCATTCACTACAATGCCTTTCAATGGGTTGCATTCATGTATGTTGGTCTCAAGATGGCTGTCAGCACTTTCTGGTTGATGTGCTGACAGCCAATCCCATCTCATTATGAGATCTGTGCTAAGACTCTGTCTAGATATAAAAAATGGTTTCATTTAATATCTCAGAAACTACTGAACAGATTTATACCAAATAACAAAATGCATGCTTTCTGGACAAGAGCTACTTTCCTGCCAAATTTGGTGTAATTCCAATCAGCAGTTCGGGCTGCAGTCGTGTCTAAAATCACTATGAACATTAACATGGGAAGCACAGTTCTTTGACCCCCCCCTTTTTCTCAGCCCCTGCTTGACGGCTCACCCAAAAACCTTCCATGCACAACAAGACTCTAGAGGCCGCATTTTTTTTGTAAATTTCATTAAGATTCCTCAAACTATGCCAAAGACATAGCCAAGCCAAAACTATGGAAACTAGTTCTTAACTATAACTGCCTACTGCAACCGCAAGTAGGTAATATGCCCATCTATCTATCTGTATATATATATATATATATATATCTATATCTATCTATATATATCTATATCTATCTATATGCATTTATATATATATATACATACATATTTTCACTGAAAAAACAAAGGTTACAGGGACATTATAGTTAGGTTCAGATATTACATACACAGAGCCATAGACTATAATCCCTGCCCCAAGGTAACTATAACTCATGTCACCTGCCATGCACAGTTTTCCCATCAATAATTTTATTGCAAATGTTGCCGTGATATTATCAATGATGCATAAAAGATGTCATGACTGATGGTATATGTGGAGTCATTAGCAGTGCATGGTGAGGGCGCGAGTTATAGCTACCTTAGGCCAGGAGTTATAGTTTCTTAAGATAAGTATGGGGGCTTGGGGAGAGCGAGAGCTTGCCCCTTCTCCCCCCGGGGCAGATCGGGCATCGGTGGTACAATCCACCACGTGAATTACGATTGGTTCAATGGGGCGGAAGGGTGGATTTTATAGTGTGGCTATATATGGAAGGGGCAGGGTGTGGGCGGCTTCTTTGGCTGTTTTGCCACACCCAGGGTAGTTGTTTTGGCTATAAGCCTTAGACTTAGCAGTAGGTTAATTGCATTTTATTGGTTCCTTTTGTTTATATGTCAGTGATGGAAAATTTGAGTAGGGTTATCAAGGCTTTGAAGGTTCTGCAGGAGGAGGGCAGGGAGGATTTTCTTCAGCAGGGGGTTTTGGAGCAGGCGTGGGTGGGCTTGAAGAGGCTTAAGAGGGCATCGTCACAGGGCGTGGCAGCGGCTGTTATGGCTTGTGCGTCACCTTTCCGCTCCTCTAAAAAGTTTAAACAGAAGAGCGTTATGGGGCGGAAATATGCGGAGCCCGTTGATGATTCTGCTTTGTCCGAAAGGTTTGTGGGCAGTAACTCACCTCAGCGCATCGTAGGTTCCAAGAGAGGTGGCACAAGGTTTGCGCGGCATGCAGGCGCTTCTATACGGCAGCGTGTAGCCTCTCGAGGGAGAGGTGCTGCGGAGTCGAGTGCGGTGGCAGCATTTGGCCGCATGGGGGCCAAGGCGCATGCACCTGTTTTGGTTTGCCGGGAGGGGAGAAGAAAGAAGCAAGCCCCGCTCCCCTCAGAGATGGTTAGCAACCGAGGGGAGGGGTTATTAGAGGAAAGTGCATTAAGTATGAGAACCAAGATAGCAGCGCCCATCGCTGATCGGCAGGAGCTGATTGTGTTTTTGTCAGATTCGGATGAGGAGTGTAGGTTGGGCGAAGTTGGTAGTGTGCCTAATTTTGGGCAAGTTGGGGCCTTTCCCCATAGTTAGCCATGGCAAAAAAGTGCAATTTGTGGCCAGATTGGTTAGTCCTATGTTGCACAAAGTGCAACATTGGGATGTTGAAAATCGGACATTATTTCAGACAGGGCGGCTGGTTGAATTTATTGATAAAGGTGAAGTTGGCATGAAAGGTATATTAATTGGAGAAACAGATGTTATTGGTAGCACAGGTAGGGCACAGGTTAGGCTGGATTTTTGGCGCCCTGATGCTTCAGTTTGTTTACCTGGGTGTGGCAATTCACATGCATTGGGCGGGCATGAGGACCACTTTAAGGGGGCAGATCTTGGGCAGCTTGCTCCCAACCAAGGACTCTCAGTGGGGGTTGGAACACCCCTAAGACACTGGAGCGAAAAGAGGGCGAGACCTGGAGTGGCTCGCCCGACGTCGGGGGATGCGCTATTACCAGCACAGCCAAGTGGGCAGACCGTTGTTCATGAGGAGCCTTCTACCAGCTGGAGCGCTGGTGGTTTGGTGCAGGACATTGGTATTGAAGACGAACTTTTGGATTTCTTTGAGGTCAATGAGTCTGAAGGTTTAGTTGTTGGGAGGGAGGGGGGTTTAGGTGGGCAAGGGATTAACAGGATTCAGGCCCATATTTATACTTTTTTAGCGCCGCATTTGCGCCGCTTTTTGACGCACAAACGGCACAAACTTGCAAAATCCAATTCTATTTTGCAAGTTTGTGCCGTTTTTGCGTCAAAAAGCAGCGCAAATGCCGTGCTAAAAAAGTATAAACATGGGCCTCAGAGTTTTGGTGTCTTACAGGAGCACAGGAAGGCAGCAGTCCGGAACGATCGTCAAGGAGGAGAGAGTCGGCTGACCTGCTTGTCCGGAAATTTACCAAGAGGTGAGGAGAGAAGTGCTATTTCGGGCATGGGTAGAGGGGTAATTCTTGAAAAAGGGACATCAGTTGGGAGGGCATTGGTCAAAGATATGGGTGTTCAGGTGGGTAATTGTGACAAGGATGAATTGGTTCAAAAGGATGCAAACTTGGAGGTAAGTGTTTCGGTTGTAAGTTCAGGTAAGGCAGAATGGGAGCGTTTGGCCCAGAATCAAGGTACCAGTAGTCAAGTTGAAAGTGCGGGGGAAGTGTGAAGAATAAAAAGCTTCCGTACAAGGGGGTGTCGATGCCTTTAGGGGCGCATCTCACTCAATCTTTGAAGGACAAAATTTGCAGGGGTGAGTTTATTGATGCATTTAAACTGTTGCACAGGGAGATTTGAAAGAAGAAGAGTGGGAGTTGGCGTGCAGGCCCAAAGTACCCACTACAATTGAGAATTGGACTTCGGCATTTTTTATTTTTGCCAGTGTATATTGTGAACGCTTTCCAGATCAGTGTGTGGCTTTATTTAAATACATGGATATTGGTCGGTGGGCTCAAATGGATTATGGTGGTTTTGGCTGGTTTCAATACGATGCGGAATTTTGTGCCAAAATGGCGGTCTATCCAGATAAGGAATGGGGCGAAATTGACAACTAATTATGGATGCAGTGGTTGAGGACGGCATGGAATGCGCCAGTTATGCATAAGGCTAGTGGTTTACCTTTACAGTACAAGCCCTTTCAAGGCCGTCCCACCCATTAAGGGGTGGGGAATGCTACAAGGGGTCAATTGCCACAAAATGGGGCTTGCTAGTCCTTTAATAGCGGAGGGTGCACAAGGCAGCAGTGTAAATTTAGACATGACTGCTCAAGTTCTGGAGGTACACATCCCGTTTTCCAATGCCTGGGGGGCATGCACTGGGGTTGGTAGGGATCGTAGGGGAGAGGGGGCAACAGTGGTAGGGGCCACGTACATCATTTGGCAGGTAAAGGGCCCTACACCTATTAAGCTGGATGTACTAGGTTGGTGGTTGCAAAGTTATCCCACAGAGTCTGAAGCAAAGGTGCTGTGGTGGGGATTTTCATTTTGGTTTAGGATTTGTTTTCAGGGGCCGTGAATCAGGATGTGGGCAAGGAATTTGAAATCGGCATTAGATCATCCGGATATTGTGAGGGAAAAATTGAGGAAAGAGCTTGTTCTGGGCAGAATTGTTGGTCCACTTGATAGCTGGCCTCTAGAGAATTTGACCATTTCCCCATTGGGAGTTGTGCCAAAGAAACAACAAGGTGAATTTTGCTTGATCCATCACTTGTCTTGGTTGGTCGGTGCATCCATTAATGACTTTATTGCCACGGAAGATTCTGCAGTGCATTATGCGTCAGTGGATGAAGTAATTGCATTGGTGAGTGGGGCAATGATGGCAAAGTCTGACATTCAATCCGCTTTTAAGCTCCTTCAGGTGCATCCTGATGACTTTTCTTTGCTTGGTATGCAGTGTGAAGGTGCCATTTATGTTGATAGAATGTTGTCTATGGGCTGTTCTGTTTCGTGTTCATTGTTTGAAATGTTCAGTTCCTTTCTACAATGGTATTTTCAGAACAGGATATAAACTTGTAACTCTTTACTTGGATGATTTCTTTTTCGTGGGTGTTTCAGAGTCATGTTGGAGATAGGAGTTCCTTTAGCGCCTGAAAAAGCTAAAGGTCCTACAAGTTGTTTGAGTTTTTTAGGAATTGAATTGGATTAGCAAAAAATAGAAGTGCGTTTGCCTACTGATAAAGTGCAGTTATTGATTGGGTTGCTGGGGGAGGAGGTAAAAAAACCTAAATTGGAGTTGAGGCAGGTTCAATGTTTTCTTGGGCATTTAAATTTTGCGTGCAAAGTTGTGAGAGTTGGAAGGGCTTTTTGTAGAAGGCTAGGTTTTTCTATTAGGGGAGCGGTTTTACCTCACCATCATATCCGTTTGCGGGCGAGTGTTCGGGAGGACTTCTAGATGTGGATTGCCTTTCTACAGGATTTCAACGGAGTCACAATGCTGGTGGAGGAGGCAGATTGGTTTTGGCAGGTCCAAATTTTTTCTGATGCAGCAGGCGCTAATAGTTTTGGAGTTTTCTGGGATGGGCATTGGGCTGCGGAGGCTTGGCCGATGGCATGGAAGGAGGCTCACCATAGTATTGTATTCCTGGAGTTAGTCCCGTTGGTGCTGGCTTTGTCTATTTGGGGTCATGCATTAGCTAACAGGAACGTGGTTTTCAACGTGGACAATCAGACAGCAGTGAACTTGGTTAATTGCCAGAAGGCCAAGGATGAAAAAGTGTTACGTCTTCTGCAATTGTTTTTATTGATATGTTTGAAGTTCAATATAATGTTCAAAGCCGGATATGTACCAGGTATCAATAATGATATTGCCGATGCGCGATCTCGTTTGCAGTGGTGGAGATTCTGTGGGCTTGCACCGGGAGTGGACGTGCAGAAGACACCAGTTCCTGGGGCATTATGGGAGTTGGGAATGTGAGGATGCTGGAGCTGATTCAGCAGTCTATAGCCCTTTCTATGAGGAAAAGTTACGATCAGGCTTGGTCTGAATTCATAAAATCAGGGGCGGTTCTTAAAGAAAGGGGGGAGGATGCTGTTCGTTTTATTATGCAGCAGATCGAGTTGGGTTTATCTGTTGTAACTATATCTGGTAAGTTGTCTGGTATTTCTTTTTACGGTAAGTATTTTTGGGGTTATAACCCGATGGAAGGCGAAATTTGTAGGCGGATCATTGCGGGATGGGCTAGGGAGGGTGGTGCGCGGCGCGGTCAGAGATGCCCTATAACGTCACAGTTGTTAAAAGAAATTGTTTTGGTATTGAAAGATGTTTGTTTTTCCCAGTGGTAGGTGAGTTTAATGGCATTATGCATGTCATGGCTTTTTCATGGAGCATTTAGAGTCTCTGAGCTTTTGGGTTTAAAAGGTAAGGAAGGTATCTTATGCCCGGAGGTCAAGGAAAGGCAATGTGGGATTTATTTTTGGTTACGGGTTTCAAAAATGGACCAGTTGGGTAAGGGTAGGGAGGTGGTATTGCTAGGGGTGCAGTCTCCTGAGGGGCCAATGTATTGTTGGAGGTCCTTTGCTGGTAAGTTGCCGGTGAGTTCTAGATTGGTATTTGTCCATGAGGATGGTTCTACATTGAAGTTTCATCAGTTGCTTTCAGTTCTGAAGATGTGTCTGAGGAGGTTGGGGTTGAATCCAAGTTTTTATGGTACTCATTCCTTCAGAATCGGGGCTGCTACGGAGGATCCGCAGCGTGGGTTCTCGGATAGGGCAATAATGGATTTGGGGCGTTGGAAGTCTCAGTGTTTTCGGCGCTGCGTTAGAACGAGTCTGTTTGAGAATTGTTGATGTAGTTAATTAGTCTTATTCCATTAGGTAAAACATTTTTTTCTGCCTACAGGTTGTGTAGCTGGCCCTCACAGAGCAGTTTGTTCGGTCTAGATAGTGAGGCATTCGTTTGTGCGGTGGGCGGAGAAGCAGGTATCATCAAGACACTTTGGAAGACAGTTGGGTTTGGATGGGGCCAGAATTAGGATATCTTGGATGGGTAAAAGCAGTATGAGGTGGGGTGAATTGTTGTATTTCTTTTCAAAAAGATTAGCTCAAGGGGTGTGTCCTGATTTATTAGTGGTGCATTTAGGTGAAAATGATTTGGTAGCTTTATCAGGTATAGGACTTTTGAAAGCCATGAAGATGGATCTTTTGAGGAGTAGACAGAGGTGGGCGGGGACGCATATAGTTTGGACAGAATTAGTTCCTAGGAGGGTTTGGAGGGGAGCGAATTCATTTAAAAGTATTAAGAAACAGAGGAGAAAGGTGAACAGGGAGATGCAGGGTTTTTGTTTGGCTGAAGGTTTTTCGGTTCTACAGCATAGTGACTTTGTTCATGGAGAGCCACACCTGTTTAGACAGGATAGTGTACATTTATCACTTTTGGGCAATGAGCATTACTTGCTGGAGCTTCGGCTCAAGATATCAGAGTTGTTGGGAGTGAAGTTATGGGATCAGCACTGAAGGTCATGATTTCTTGGGTGGGCAGGAAAATGCCTGTTGGGTTTTCCTGTGTGGCGGGGTCTTTACAGATATGCTTTGGGGGAGAAGGGTATGGAGGCACAAAGTTGAGATGTCAGGGAGTTTTTGACAAGGAACAAAAGGGAGGAAAAAGTAAGGGGAAATACAGAAGGTGGACAGCAGGACAGATGGGTACTGGTTTGTTTGGGGCAAGATGGGTATGGAAAGGGGGCATGAGTTTTATAGAGGGTGTGGGTGGGATTTTTAGGATGTGTTCATGTATTAGTAAGGTGTTTTATAGTTTTGTAAGGCTAAATGCCAAGGTTTTATTGTCCAAACCTGTTCTAATAAAGTGGCCTTTTAACCTCCAAGTCTGAGTGTTGGTGGTTTGTGCGCCGTTTCGCCCGATGAGGGTTTGGGGGGAGCGAGGGCTTGCCCGGTCTCCGCCAGGGCAGATCGGGCATAGGTGGTAAAATCTACCACGCTAATTCCGATTGGTTCAATGGGGCAGAAGGGTGGGTTTTATGGTGTGGCTATACATGGAAGGGGCAGGGCATGGGCGGCCTCTTTGGCCGTTTTGCCACAACCAGGGTAGTTGTTTTGGCTAATCATGCGCCCTTCCCATTCCATAGTAGTTTCTTGTTTTTTCTCTTCTTTTCCCATTATTCCATTTCCTTTTTTCTAAATCTAATGATTTTGTAAAGGAGTGGTGGGTTGTTTTTTTCTAGCTTTTTTACTTTATCTGGGATCGTTGTCGGGGAGCTTTTGACAAGGAACAAAAGGGAGGAAAAGACAAGGGGAAATACAGAAGGTAGACAGCAGGACAGATGGGTACTGGTTTGGTTGGGGCAAGGTGGGAATGGAAAGGGGGCATTGATGAGGGGTAAGTTTTGTAGAGGGTGTGGGTGGGATTTTTAGGATGTGTTCATGTATTAGTGAGGTGTTTTATAGTTTTGTAAGGCTAAATGCCAAGGTTTTATTGTCCAGACCTGTTCTATTAAAGCAGCCTTTTAACCCCCAAATCTGAGTGTTGGTGGTTTGAGCGCCGTTTCGCCCGATAACAATAACTGTTGAATTTACATTCTTTTGTGCAGATAAAATCTGAACTTAACTACAACATCCCAGTAACCTTTGTTTTTTTTCCCTATAACCTTTGTTTTTATGAAAGTATATACAAGTATAGAAGATATAAAAATATCCAGTCTTCAAAGTGTTTCTTAGCGTCAGGATTGTTGTGAAAGAATAGTAGTTCTCTTGATTTTTGCTCTTTTTTTGTTGTTGACATTCAAAATGAGGCAGCACTAGAGATTAGTTTCTTGCATATTTGAGGAGACTGTTTAACACAAATGCTTTCAACCCTTATTGGTGGCTCTGTAAAGTGTTGTTGTCGTTACTGCTGGGACTTGTTGAGTACTAACCCACATCCTTTTATCAGCACCAGCTAATTAGGGCATAAGGCACTTCACATCATTTTGTTTTCATCTACCAGTAGTATGAGCAATATTGGAGGCCACGCAGTGGTTAATTTGTACTGGATTTTGCAGGTGGTGTGCATCCACTCTCAAATGTGGGAATTGGAATATCTGGTGCTCGTTAGAATGCAACTTTAAATGTTTAAACTTTTTAATAGATACCTTAGCTTAGACATTGTTGGATTGTCTTATCAGTGGAATTTCGTAATAAGATGTCACATAAGTGCTGATTCTTTGCATCTATCTTCCAATTAACTAAAGATTTTAAGTTGCCAGTCAGTCAATAATTGATTATATAATCATGGTTCATGTTTTTAAAACCTAAAACAACATGTCTAAATAAAAATAATAGTGTTTAGCATTGCATGATGGTGGTGAGAGGTTTGACTTTGATGCTATAATTTTTCTGTTTTAGGGGTGATGGTGGTTGAAGCTGGTGTGCCTCTTTCCTTTGTAAAGGTGTCAATGCTGCTGTGTATTTCTGCTGTAGTTTTGGAGATCATCTCCAATATCACTGTGAGAAATTTTGTGTTTATTGACAGTGTGTGTCTGCTATTTTATTTTGTGACAGTTTAGATTTGCGAGTTTTTGGTGTCTGTATGTGTGTGCGATGCTAATGAGGGGTGTTGGTACTTGGGTATCAGTATACGTTATCGGGACTGCTGGTTTTTGCTGTGACATCACTGGGGCAAAGTCGGGAATAAAGGCAGAAGACACAGTAGCCTTGTCTGTCCTTCAGTGAATGGTCAGGAGATGATCGTTCAGTTTTGAGCGCAAACTGCTGTAGAAAGATCAAAAAGCAGAGGAGGCGGGTGATTATAGGAGTCACTTAAAGTCTGTAGCCATGCATGGCATCACACTTCCATAGTGCTGAGAACGTTGCTGCTCCGGTGCTTTTCACATGCATCCTTGCCTTCAGCAACAGATTGCAGGGTGTGTGGTGCATTTGAACCACTACTACTTCATGTGTATTCTTTTCTTCTGCAAACACACACACACTCAGCATCCACACATCCCTTTGTTCACAGCTACCCAAAATCACGAAGAACAAATGAACCTCGCAGAGGCCATCCACGATAACTGATGGCCAGAGCTCAGGGGATCTGGGAAGGGCATTGGGAACTCAGGTAACCCTTGTTTGCCAATCATGGCATTTGTTTTTAGTCACAAATGACTCTATTCATGCCTTGGCACTCCAGAATATTCCCCCTGTAGCATGCCAATGGAAAGTTCATGTTGGAGCAATAAAGATTTTGCCCCAGGAAGGTGGTGGACTATGGGGCTCAATGAGACTTAGTAGGGGTGCTGTGTGCACCCACCTCCTTATTTTAAAAAAAAATGACCCGGGACCTGGCATACATGGGGAATCTATTCAAAAGAAGAGCGGGAGCCCACTTTTTATTTTTTTATTTTTTTTATTTTCACCGGATCCGCCACGGTGTTTTGTAAAAAATTGAAAAAAATGCTTTTTTGCTGAAGCCGAGTCCCAAGATGGCTGCCAACACTTCCTAGCTGGAAATATCTCATTCTAAGTATATCATTCATCAAAGCCTAAATCACCTTACCTCTCAATTTCTCACTTTCTCTCTCTCTCTTCCAGGGTTGGGTGGTTAGTTGGGTTAGCCACAAGGACTGGTCGCACTCCAGGCTCTGCGACAAACACCATCGCACATGGCGTAAGACCATGTGCAGCGCAAGGTTGGGTGATTATAGGGGGGTGACCACGTGGCCTGGCCACAGGTCAGGGTCTGCGGCCAACCGCCGTCATGCACGGCCAAAGGCCATGCACTGCATTGGTTGGATTAACATATAGTAATGAAAATTATTATACATTTAAAAAAAACAGAGAATTCACTGAACAAAACAAAGGTTACAGGGATGTTATAGTTAGGAAATAGAATTTAGAAAACCACAGACGTTCACTTAAAAAAGCAAAGGTTACAGAGTCATTATAGTGAGGCTCACATTTGAAATGTACACAGCCATAGAAGTTGACCTCTTATAGTTAGAATACAGGTGAGCAAAAAGGGGTAGGTTGATCGTGTTCTCCACGCCACTGATCTCTAGCAGCTCTGCACTAGCCTCTGACCTCAACCTATGGGGCATGATATCGCTTTTACTTAGGGCTGGAGAACTACTTGGTGTCCCCACCCTATTACACACAAGGGCACTACAACTTGAGGGAAATCCTCAGACTAGAAAACTTACCATTACTTACTACACATGAAAGGTAGTACCTTTGTGGGCATTATTTTTGCATTATTTACACATCACTTTTATGTTCCAATTTGGTGACTCAGGATCACTTTTACTGCACTCTAATTCTAGTCAGTCCTGAAGAAGCATAGCAGACCCTATTTAGTTGGGCTACCAGCCACAAAACATGTTGACTTGGTTTACGTATGTTTTTTGGAACATTGAATCCCTAAGCCCATACATGTTACAGAATTGCTTTTTAATTCAGCCAAGAGTGCCACTACATTAAAGATCAGAGATGGACTCTCTTACACTCGCTTAGATTGCATACACTTGACCCTGACTGTTAGGATACCCTCACACTGACTATCATCATCATCATACAGCATAAAACAGAAGCTCTCTGATAAAGTGACCTGTCAAGGAGCCCGTAGGGCATTGCAGGGCCGATCCTACAAGGATCAGCCCGATGATGAAGCATGGCATCCCCATGGGGTGTTTGAGAGCACCATTAGATATTGCATACGATTCCCCTGGGTTGGAACAGCGCTTGGTCTCTCCATCTGTCTTAGTGGTCTTTATTAGGAACAGTACCTTCTCTTTTAGTATAATTGATGTTTTGGGAGACCAGGTACTGGAACTTCATTGGTTCTAAGCTCCCCCTTTCTTTATTTTGAGTTAGACATAGTTAGAGTAACCTTTGCCAAGCACTGCTAATTACCCTTCAAATATGGCACTCATGACATCTTTGATAACACCATTGATAATATCAGTTGAATATTTGCAATACCATTTTTGGCAGAAAAACTGTGTCTTGCACGGATCCGTGAACAAGACTAGTAATAGTTTAAACTCGCGGGTGGGGGGACAGTTATTTGTGCACAATAAAGAAAGCTTGGATAAAACGCTTACCAGAGTGCAATGTTCCTGCTGTTGCTATAAGAATTTATATATATATATATATATATATACATATATATATATATAGTGACCGCCACTAGGTATTCATAGTTAAGAACTAGGTGCTCATTTCGACATCAGCAGTCTTTTGTGAGGACCCTCGTCAAAGCGGGAGCCAAAAGACAACCAGTGTTGGCAGTTGGAAGACTGCCGTATTACGAGTCACCTCCGGATTTCTGCCCATAAACAGGCAGAAATCCAACACCGCCGGCCTGACCGACAGTGGATGAGAGGTGGTTCCACTGCCAGCGCCGCCACGCCACAAGGACTCTGCCAGCCATATTACGAAAAGTAATATTTCACAGCGGTCCTTGCAAGGCAGTGCGGCATTGGTGGTGGAACCGCCGACATCCACCCCCTCCTAGACAACCACCTCGACGTGGGCTACTGTGCGGCCCAGACAGGTAGGTGGGCCGACCAAAATGGGTGTATGTGGTGTGTGTGTGCATGTGTGTGAGCATGTGTGTGTGTTTCAGAATGGGTATGCATGCATGTGTGTGTGACTCCATGCATGAGTGGAGGGGGAATGTGTGCATGTATGCGGAGGGTGGGGGTGTGTAAGTATGCGGAGGGGTGTGTGTGTGTATGAATGCAAATAGGGGTGCGTATGCATGCAAGCGAGGGTGCATGTCTGTGTGTGAGTGAGTGGTGTTTGTATGTATGCGTGCGGTCAGGTGGGGTGTGTGTCTGCAAGGGTGTGGATGTGTGGAGGAACATGTGCTGGTGACAGGAATGGGTATTCCTGTTGCCAGGTGCATTACCACCAGGGTTTACATGGCAGGCACCACAGTCTTAATAAGGGCCCTAGTTTCTATGTAAAAAGTGTTTTTTTACTTTTCTATAACTTTGGTGCTACTTGACGAATCTTCATGAAACTTTCCAAACAAATTTACCAGTCATGTCAGCTGTTGTCTAGAAAGTTTCGGGATGATCCATCCATGGAGGGGGTGAGAAAAAGGGGAGTACCAAAACATGTTTTCCCCCTTCGGTTTTACATAGGGATTTTGAACAGCAAGAGCACTTAAACTACTTGACAGAATTATGCCAAATTTGGCAGACAGTAGGTCCTGGTCCAGAAAGTGACTTTTGTTGTTTTGGTGTAAATCCTTTCAGTATTTATTGATAAATTAAGGGTGAATATGTTTTTATGTATAGGGACGCAAAGAATTTGGGACCCCTCCCGGTCTCGTGCAGAGATCGGATTGGCTGTCAACACTTCAACCAGGAAGTGTTGGCAGCCACCTTGGAATTCTGAAGCCGAGTCCCAGAATTATTTTATTTTTTTAAAGAAAAGGGGCCAGGGTGCAGACACCTTGGCTCCTTAGCTCTGGTGGTGGGGTCCCAGTGGGACTACACCAGGGCTAATGGTATTTTTGTTTTTTAATTTTGGCACGGAACCGCAGCGGATCCACGCATCAGATGATTTTTTTTTTTTTAAACAAAGTGCAGCTTCCTATTTATTAAGCCCTTTGGTGGGCCAAGTCCCATGGACATTCTTTTTTTTTGAGTGCAGGGGGGCCTGCTGGCCCCCCAGCCCTGGGGACCACCGCCTCCACATGGCAAAATGAAAATTGTGTGGGAGGGCAACACAGCCCCCGACGCCCCAGGGATCATGCCCATCCCAGGGCAAAATTATTTTTAGACATAGGGGAGGCCCGTCGACCTCCACCTCAGCCCCAGGCAACACCACCTCCCCGGGGTTTCAATTAGTTAAGAAGCAGGGGGCCATCCTGCAACTATAACTCACGCCCTCACCATGCACTGCTAATGAAACCACAAATTTCCGAAAAAAGTGTTGTTAAGACTTGTTGTGCACATAAAGTTTTGGGTGAGCTGTCAAGCCGGGGCAGAGCCAAAGAGGGGGTCAAAAAAGGTGCTTTTCCCATGTTAATTCCATGTAAATACCCATAGATTCTTTAGACACGCCTGCAGCACGAATCACTGGGCAGAATTACACCAACTTTGGCAGGTAGGTAGCTTTTGGTCCAGAAGTATGCTTTTTGTTATTTGGTATAAATCTGTTCAGCAGTTTTTGAGATACTGAAGGAAATCCAGATCTGTTTATCTAGAAGCGGAAACACGTCCCAGATAGTCCCAGTCTCATGGTGAGATTTGATTGACTACTAAAATTTCAACCAGGAATTGTTTGCAGCCATTTTGGTACTTGGTCGTCTCCTGCTCTTGTTTTTAATTTTGGTCCCGGGAGGGCCAGGCCATGGGTACATGTTTGTCATTAAAAATTAGGGGTGCACAGGGCCCTCCTCCTAGGGCTCTAAAAAGTCCTGGGGACCACCACCTCCCAGGCCAAAATGTCATAAATATGCAGGGGACCACCATCTGCCCGGGACACAAAATAAAATGAATAAAGGGGGCCCTGCAGACTCTCCAGGCCCTGGGGACCACCACCTCCACAGGGATATATTTGATAATAATAGAGGGTGCTCAGACCCCCCCTGGGTCCCGGGGACAAACATCTCCCCGGCAATGGCCTATGGAGATCAAAAGAGGGTGCTGCACGGCCCCACCACCTGCAGCCAGACATGGCCCTGGGGCCACCACCTGCCAGGGCCAACTCTTGCTACCTTCCAAAGTACCCACCCTCAGGAGGTAGCTGTTTGCTTTTGCTTGTTGAGAACTGTGAAAGCTTGTGATAGCTCCTACGAAGCAAAAGCAAACATAACTCAGCTCCCAGCAAGTGGGTGTGTTGACACTGCTCTCACTTTCTGGAGGTGGAGTTTTCATCTTTTTCCCTGCCTGCAGGCATGTGGGCAGGGAAAGAGATACAAGTGTTGCTCTTGCATGCATGGAGCTGCCTTTACAGCATCTCCCTGCATGTAGGAGCAGTGACAGCTCCAGCAGGAGGCAGGGACCCAACTGGGACCATGGAGGCCTTGACGCTCTCTCTGCAGTTCCCTAATTATCTTAAGTTCATGCGCATGTCCAAGGGAAAGCAAGTGTGCTTTCTTTGTATTTCCACTGTGAACAGTTATCTGTAATCCTTGATGGAGGTCTTTGCATCCTTGCTTTGTTGTAGCACAATATCTCATGTAGTGTCTGTGACAAGTGGATAATTTCTTGTCATCTGCTGCTGAGACCAGAGATCGTGTTCTAAACTTATAAAAACTACAAGTATGAGCATGTTTCCCAACAATTTTGGAGACACATTTTTGATGGATAGGAATATGATCACATCTCCACCAATCAAAAAAGAACTTCATGAGTGATGTAGGTAGACAGATGTGCCTAGCCGCAAACCAGACCCTTCAGCCCGACCCTCGTGTTCACAGCCAAAGGCTATGTATGGGGAAGCATTGGGTGATATAGGGGGCTAGCCGCAGGGACAACACCGTGCATGGCCAAAGACCGTGCGTGGTGGTGGTTGGATTAATGTAAACTAATTAAAATGTATGTTAAAAAAACATAGAAATTCACTGAAAAGGGTTACAGGGATGTTATAGTAGGGAAATAGAATTAAAAAACATAGAAATTCACTTAAAAAGCCACATTTTACAAGGGACATTATAGTTAGGCCCACATTTCAAATGGTCAAATCCATAGAAATTCAGCTGTTCTAGTTATCGTTACCTCAAGTAACTTTTACTCATGCCATAAGGTAACTATAACTCACGCCCTCGCCATGCACTGCTAATTACCCCAGATACTACATCACTCATGACTTTTTTTATTTTCTATGACTTCATTAATAATATCACAGTAACATTTTCTGTAACATTATTGATGAGAAAACTGTGTGCATGGCGGGGGCGTGAGCTATAGTCACTTGAAATAACTGTGACTAATATATATATATATATATATATATATATATATATATATATATATATATATATATATATACACAGAGTGCTGGTACCTGCTCTATATTTTTAGTTAGCTTTACCAGTTACTAGAGATTGGAATTCCTTGGGTTTTTCACCAATAATAACTTTACAGACCTATTGTTCCTTCTACATTTTCGGATGATGCAAAGTTTTGCAGTGATTAGTCAAGGGGGTGCAAAGATTAAAGGAGGTCCCAAAACATGTTTGTCACCAATGCATTTTCCATAGACTTTTAGGGTTCTACAGGTAAGTAAGATAAGCATTTATTTTTTAAGTTTTAAGGCATTTTAACTGAGTGCTATCTGTTTCTGTGGCATTTTTGTGAAATTGTTTGGTATTTTACGGGGGTATTGTGGTACCTAATGATGACAAGTCATTTTGTGATTGGCTAATGACTGCCTTTAGAAAGGTTAAAGACAGCCAGGTTTTTTTTAGGTATACTTTGCCTGGGTTCCACCTTTTGCCCTTACATGAAGATAAGTATTAGGGGGCATGTTTACAAGCCTGTTGCGCTGCTGTTGCGTCTTTTTTTGTGACGCAAAAGCAGAACAAAACCTAAAATCATAACTATGAGGCGACGCAAAGCCACTTTGCAGAGCTTTGAATAGCCTCCTAGATACAGAGTAAGGCAAGGAAGCACAAATCAATGCATTTCCTTACTATGCTACAGAGGCATTCCATGGTCATTGTGTTGGATGTTCCCATGCAACACCCATTGATTTCAGCACATCCCCAGATTTATAACCCGGGGAGGTGCCAAAACCTTACATCTCCTAGTTGTTTCCTCATTCTATGTGTTCTGCATTCTGCAGAAAAAAGTCTCCTGGGATTGTTTTTGTTTACAAAAACAATCCTGCATGCAACACAGGCAGTTCAAGGTACCTGCATTTGGGCTAGACTGCTAAAATGGCGCCAACGCAATGGTAAAGAACAGGAATGTGCTGTATGCCATAGATATGGCGCATTCCTGTCCTTTCCATTTGACACAAGAAAGCTGCACTGCCCTGCGTCAAAAGCCCATAAATATGGTCCTGTAACAGTAATATGTAGGGGAAAATATTTATAAGTTTCTATATGTTTTGAAGAATGTGCAGATGACTGTGCTACTGCTTCAAGAGCACCACAGGACAGTAAATAAAATAAAAAAAGAAATATGTTAAAAGGTTTTATTTTTTTTAAAACCTCTTGTATGCTATATTTTAGAAATATGGTGTACTACAGTGCATTTCCCATTATTAACATATTTAAATCTCAAGCAAAAATATATGTAATACCATGGTAATACCTAAAAATTACAGCGCTACTTACATTTTTTTTTTATTCTTAGTTGTCCCTAATCTGCTGTAAAAACCTACAAAAAAGTATAAATACATTTCTCTACCTATTAACACTTTTATAAAGTGTTAATAGTTAGGAAACAACAATAAAACATACTACTTTCCTTCATCTATGTCTAGGGCACAGTGAAAAACAGAACTAAGAATGCACACAAAATGTGTTAAAAACAACATGGCTGCCTTTTGTGTTTGGTAAACACAGCCACGAGCTAATCACAAACTGCCTTGTCCTGCACATGTACTGTGGTTTACCACGAACTTACCGTGGTGTACCTTGGCACAATATATAACTATTTTAAAAATTGTAACTTCAACACTACTTACACTATTCACACATACTACCACAAATTACCATTCAAACAAAATAATCTATTTTCCTGCCACGTGACAGCTCCATCCGTCAACACACTTTCACGCTACATCTGTTTCAATTATCACACGCCACTCTACTCCACTATACACTATAGCACTCTACACTATGCCACTCCACTCTGTGCTATCACACTCTACACCACTCCACTCTACGCCACCCCCTTATTTATCACTCTGCGCTAATCAAGTGTATGCATCACCGTTCTAGCACGCTCCACTCTAGGACACTCCACTCTACTTCACAACAGTGTACGCTATTAGACTCTATGCCACTCCATAGTGTGACACTCCAGTATATGTCAATACACTGTATGCAACTTCACTCTACGACAGTACACTCTATGATATTACTCTCTATGCCACTCCACTGTACGCCACTTCAGTGTACACCACTGCACTGTATGCTATTTCTGTGTATGCCACTTCACTATACATCTCTCCATTATATCCCAATTCACTGTATGCTAGTGCACTGCCATCACTCCATTCAATGCCACTCCATTGTAGGCTACTTCACTATACACAGTCCGCTCTATCATACTACACTCTATCCTGTTCCACTGCATGACACTCCATTCTACACCACTATCCTGTACGCTATTCCACTATATGACACTCCACTCTATATCATTAAACTGTACGCCAGTTAAGACTAAACATTATTCCACTATACTACACTGCATGCTACTTCACTGCATGCCACTCTGCTCTCTGGCACTACACTCTTTTCCACTACACTCCGCTATTCTACTGTCCACCATGCCACTGTACAACACTCCACTCTATGACACTTATCAGTACACTAGTACACTGTACGCCACTACAGTCTACCCTACTCACTCTACCGCACTCCACTTTACAACACTCCACTATATGATATGGCCCTCTACAACGTTCCACTCTACGCCATTCCACTCTATGCCACTCCAGTGTACACTATTGCATTCTAAGCCACGCCAGTGTATGCCACACTGTTCTACACTATTCCACTAAATGATGCTACACTGTACCTCACTCTATTCTACACCAGTGAACTCTAGAACACTTCACTGTACACCAATCCAATCTATGCCAGTCCACTGAATGCCACTCCACTCTATGCTATTCCAGAGTATGCTAATCCGCTGTAACACAATCCACTACGGACCACTGCATTGTACATCTCTACACTGTATGTCAATCCACTCTACACTAATATACTGTATGCAACTCTGCTGTACGGCACTTCACTCTATTCTATTCCACTCTATGCCACTCCACTGTGAGCCATTTCTCTGCATGCCACTCAAATAAATGATATTCCACTGTACACCACTCTAGTGTATGCCACAACACTCTACCCTACCCTACTCTACCCTTCTCCACTCCACTCTACGCCGCCACACTTTATTGCACGATTTGTATGCCACTCCAATCTATGCCACTGCACCCTTCACTATCCCTCTCTATGCTACTCCACTCTGTGCTATTCCATTGCATGCAACTCCATTCTCGCCACTTCACTCTGCGCTATACCATTCTACCACACTCCACTGTACACCACTCCACTGTATGCCACTCCACTACTCCTCTTCCACTCTATGCTGCTACACTCTAAGGCACCCCCTCTATGCTGTTGTACAGTATGCCACTTTACTGTACCTCGCTCCACTGTATGCCACTCCACTCTATGCCACTGCACTCCACGCTACTCCACTGTATTCTATTACACTCTACCACTCTACACTACGCCACTGAACACTTTGCCACTCCACTGTACACTATTCTACTGTATGTCACTTGACTCTACACCACCCAACTCTACAACATTCCACTCTATACTATTCCACTCTTTGCCACTCCACTATACAACACTGGACTATATCCCCTGCACTGTATAACACTTCACTTTACAACACTGCACTTTGCACCTCTAGACCTTAAATTTATAATTTACGCGATACCTTAAATTTATTATAACCTGCGCACCTCCATACACAGCATATTCAAATCGGTAGCCACAGTACCTTAACTATAAGTCCCCACTGTAGCATGCACGTTGTTCTCACAAAAGATATGATTTGCTCTGGCATAACTATTATTATAATAATATCATTATTATAAATATTATTATTTCAGATGTTGTATCTGATGGAATATAAGGTATGAGCAGTGCATACAGAAGGGGTGATTTAGAGTACACTTACCTCTTTTCTTATTTTGACCCTCTATATCCTTGTTACGATATTCTGTCCCATACATATTCTGCTTTTGATAATCAGTGGTACAATCCATGACATCACTGTTTTATAGACTGTTGTCACGGAACTGCAGTTCCCAAGTCTTAATTTGCAAGCTAATTTATAGCTAAAACGTTGGTACCTTTCTCCCTGGGATTTGCTCTTAATATATATTTTGGACGTTTCCTGTGAGAAAGAGTGAAACATTCCTGACCACTGAATTATTCATGACAAAAGACAGTGAAAATAGATATGTGAAGCACACGCAGATTCGAGCGAACTTCCTGTGGCAGAGCTCAACATTACCAACCCTTCCAAAAGGGGGCTTGGCCTGGGTTTTTTTTTGCACGGCTTCAAAATATTTAGCCTGAGAAGTAGCTTCCTAAATCAATATCATGAGCTTGGAAGTCAAGACATCTAAGCAGCCCATCTGGTGGGAACGTGAAAATGAGGGTTGTATGTTTGGAAAACATAGCTCCAGCCTGTTCTAGTTACCTAAACTACTGTTCTTCTGTTGTAAATCGCCTGAATTAGAAGTCCCCAAAGATCACAGACATTATTCCATTTCAAAACTCTTACAAAAACGTTAAAACGTTATTTTAATTGTGAAATGCCTTTGCGAGTGACGGTGGATGTCTTTAGTTAAAGGCATCCAAATTGAATTAAGGATACTTTCCATCACATAATGTTGCAGCCAGGAGTAAAATAGGGGAACGCATTTCCCAAGCCCTGCAACAGCCCCCGCGAGTAGAACTTAGTTTCTTTCATGTTGGACTTAGTCTGATTCTCTTCGACAGTTTTATTATATGAGGACAAAGTACAATAATTTACTGTTTGTAGGCTGGCCTCTCATTGTCTCAGTGAAAAGTAGATAATATTATCATGTATCTAAACTGGAATGCGCCATTCAACGTGTTGCACAGCTTTATTCTGCATTATGATCTAGTGCCCCCCGTTGTTAATTTATAGAGCTTCCCAAGTAAATGTGTAAACGTCCTTTCGCTGATAATACAATTAAGATAGCAGATTGCATTAGGCTAGTTCTACCTCAGAGAAATTACAAAAATAGAGACATTCAATAAACAGACATTGCTCAGTTGTTGGCTGTACATCCTCTTGAAGTACGTGCAGTTCTAAATATACTAATGCAGAACATAAAACAAATATCATTTAGTAATTAATGTAATAAAATGGAGCTGCTTTGCTATTTGTGAGCAACATAGCTCAAAGAAGCAGGAATGTAGAAATCCGCGTTTGTGAGAACAAAGGAATAGTGTTGCAGTGCAGCAAATGCGGTTCAAAATGGTTACAACAAAGTAAAAAACAAAAACGTTACCTTGCCTATTTAAGACGCCAGCACATTCGTAGAAGTATGGGAATGTACCTCGAAAGGGTACTGTTTTAAATATGTTCGCGCTCACTGTCTCTGCCACCTTCATTTTTTTCTCACTTTTATGCCTTCCTTCCTCATTCGCCGCTGCTTCTTTTGCACTCAATTATCGTCTTTCTTCTTCATGTTTTTAACACGGGGAATTTTCATTTCAGCAACAGAAGGAAAAATGCTGCCACATCCCATTATCTCACCACTTTTGTGCAGACAAATAGCGTAGCAATTGTGCCATCGGCCCTGGTGCCAGCAAGGAAGCTGGCCCCTTTGACTACTGTTAGGGGGGTGTTTAAGTACAACAATACTAGGAGTTCAATGGGCCTCTCATGGCTCTGACTCTGGGCCCGGGTGCCACTACACCTGCAGCACCAATGGCAGCTCGACCCTGCCGACGACCGGGATTTGTGATGAAATCTTCATTGAACTGGGGCAAAAATCATGAATTACTATCAGTTGGGGCAGAAAATGTTGCTGACCTTTGGAGAGGTGGGAATGCACTAAAATCACACATAGAAGTGGAGATTACAAATGTCGTCCCATGAAAAAAAAATATTCACTGGTCTAAACAGACCAAAAATGCACCACTGTTTTTTAAAGAATTGTCGAGCATATTATGCCATTGTTTTACTTACATAGGCGGTTCCTAGGAGTAATATTCCCTTCAGAATAAGTACTGTGTAGTTTAAAAGTAACTTTTCCCAACGAAAACGGATGCTAGCAGCTGCCGGCGATTAGCTATAACGCCGCCGCTCAAAATAATGTGACAGGCACTCCCTAAAAATGAATATGGTAACAGCATTATGATGAACACCACCCTATCATATATGTGGACGTGTACCTCCAAACTGTGTGCGTGGACCACATTTTCAGAGCCACCCACAGCTGATTGTCTCATGGTGTGCTGCAAATAAACTCCCTTATTGTCAGGATTTCCCCAACGGGAAACATGGGGAACAGTGACTTCAGCACATTTACGGGGACGGGGGTGGAGGGGCGTTTCGGGTGTAGTTGGGTAAAAGTTTTTTTAGTCGGATATTGTGAACTGTGTGTTGGATTTCACCTGACATTTTTACATGTCCACACTGACAAAAAACACTCACTCTCCTTCGTCTATGTTATAGAGGACTTTAAAAAAAAGTTGATTAGTTTGAAAAATATTGCTATTTAAGTACCTTTAACAATCTGCACTCTTCTCTCTTTCCACTGCCCCTGAAGCCCCGCTCACGTACTGCTTCTCTTACAATGTGTTTTAACAGGGTGTCCCGGCACGATAGTTGGGAAATCTGAAGCTGTCCTCCCCCGCACACCAATCGTACTGAGCCAGCTACGCGCTTGCACAACCATCTAGTAAAGGAGAGTTCACATGTGAAGAGAAATAGAGCAAAACCCAGTTTCAATAACCTTAAATCTGTATGTTGAGGCATACTCAAATGCCATTTTCCTAACAGCTAAGGAAAGGGCTGCTCCCCCAGGAGATCAGGTTGCACCACTGAGGGATAGGAGTGAGTCACAGAAGTGCAGTGGGTCTGGTTTGGGCTCCTTCCAAGGGGGCAGGGCACTTTTTAAACAATCACTGGAGTTGTCTAGAAAGTGATCATAAACAATCAGAAGCACTCCCTTCAGAGCATATTCTGTACAAGGACATGTGTGCGAGGTAGCATGACATGCCAAAATTGCAAGTGATCCATAACCATGAAAAACAGAAGGTAGGCTCTGACACAAATCGAGTGATGCTCTAAGAATGACTTCATATTTTATGACACAGATGATAGAGCCCCTTCAATACCAAAGCGCACTGGAGGGATTAAAAGTAGCATAGCAGAGTGTGTTGTGCACAATAAGTACTTAGAAATGAAGACATTTGCTAAAATGTAAATCCCTAAGGGCAATGCAGATGTATTCTCAACTCCGTAAGAGATGACACATGCAGGGCTAGCTTTAGCGCTGTTGGCACCCAGTGCAACAATCCTTTTTGGCGCCCCCCCTGGACCTCCTCCGCGGTTTCCCTCACCACTACCCAGCAAAAGAGCACCTCATCTCTCCATATCCCCTCTCTCACATACATTTCATTTGTTTTAAAGTACCTATAAAGGCAGGCTTTACTAATCCACTTCGCTTTCCCCATAAAATACAGATCCGTGCTTTGCAGCCGGCATATAAACCCTCTGCACTACTTTATGGTTTGTCAAAACTGCCACTAGACAAAATTCCGATCTCTGTCTCTAGCAGGAAAATTAATCACAAGAGTTATCTTTACATTGTTATTGCTGCCTAAAAGCTGGACACACAAGGAACTCTGGAGCAGGTGCTTTTAAATTGTTAGTTATTGTTAAACACAGCACCCCTCCCTCCAGGTCACTGCCCCCTCCAGGTCAGCACCCACTGTGGCTGGACCATTCACACTGCCATAAAGCCAGCCTTGGACACATGCATCAATTGTGTAGGCAAATTTAGAATATGTAAATCCGGAATTTACCTAGGGCCTTATTGACAGTTGTATGGTACAGACAGGGTGTAAATATCTGTGCAAAATGTATATTTCCATGTTGTAACTAGGGGTGGCTCCTTCGCCATGGTGGAGAGGAGTCGCCCCCCCTTGCTAAGAACCAGCAGATGAAAAATAAAACAATAGCTTGACATTGTTATATTTTTAATCTGCTGGCTCAGCCAGCAGTGCAGGGAGGGGTGGGACTGGACTACGGTAGGGGGGAGGAGGAGAGAGCGTGCACCTAAGCGTGCATGTCTGTTTGGTTGGCTGTCTCAGGCCGGCCAAACACAAATGCGCACTTAGGTTTCTCCAACCTGGCTGTGTACGCAGCAGGGCTGGAGAAACTGCACAGACCCCAGGCTTGTGTCTGAGCGGCAGTCCAGGCCGCGCATTCCAATCCTGACGCTGCTTTCGGTCTAGCTTTAGAATGAAAGCAGCACCAGGATTGCTGGGGAGTCTGTGATGGTGTTCCAGTGAATGTTGGGACACCAGAAGAGAAGCATGGGGGCGACGATAACGAGGAGATCAGTAAGTGTTTTTTCTTTTTGTTTTTGTTTCTCCTTCCCCGAGGTCGCCTCAGCACCTCCCTTGACATTTGCAGCAGCCGCCACTGGTTGTATCACTGCACCTGCACCATGGAATTATGTATTGAACTCCATGGAATAGGGGGTTACCGCTTGGAACCAGATTTACAAGTCATTAAAATGCACAGAATTCCCAAGTCCCTGGAGTTTAACACATACATTCACCACCTGTTCTGAGCAGGTGGTAAGTGATATGTGGGAAACTCTGTGCTGGTGGGGTTGGAGGGATATGAGTGTGGTGAGTAGGGGAGAGAAAGGGCAGAAAAAGTCCAAAAAGTCTGGTGGAGGGAGTACTGAATGCTCTTCCCTGCGAGGAAAAATAAACCTGGTTCAAACCTTAGCTGTTACTGCAGCCAAGGCTTTGTGATTTTAGTGGACTAAATTACTGTCTGGTGAAATCATGTGCGATTCTCCCACATCAGGGAAAATAAAGTGCAATAACACCAGCCCCCTCATGATCAGTCAGAGTGGAATTTCGTAAGCAATGTCACTCCGCCTGACATAATCAGGAGCTACTTTGGCAAAAGTGGCAATGTTATACATATATTCTGCTGTAATAACTGAATATTTACGAAAAACTCTCATAGCAAGTATGCAGATGTCATTTACATCTTTTCATTCAAGTGATTTATTTTCCATAAAAATTCTTTTTATGACCAAATTGCTAGGTTAATATTTAGACTAAACTGTAAAACCGACACAAATCAGGAAATGTAGTCTTGCAAGGGCTCGTTATTCAACGCCCTTAATTTCATGCTGACATCACGAATTAACTTTAGAAATTTCTTCTGAAAGTGAACTACGCAACAGATGGCTAATGGGAGACTGAACATTTCTATTGCGATTTCTGTAAAATGTGTAAAAATATATCTAAGTGAGGTGAGCATGAACAGGGCCACTAAAATTATGAAGGACTAAATTATGCAACAGGGTTGACTAAATTGTGCAGCAAGAAAAGGCAAATTTTGCAGCATAGTGAGGTATTTTGGTACTTTAATTCACCCTGAACAAAGTTTTCACCTTGTTAGTACCAGTGTAACACCTGAAAACAGCAATGAGCAATGAAAGGGGGGGAATTGGTACTTTAAGACAGCGCTGTACCACATGTGTAACTATGTTTAGCAGCTTTTAAACCATTTGAGCTGCAAACATATTTTAGTTTTAATACGCAACTTGCGTAGGAGCACATAACTATGCAAAATACACTGTGGCTGATAATTCCAGTCATCCTGCACGTGAGCAATGGATTTACCCAAATGAGTTGCACATTTCTCCATGATCACTGGTTTGTTATGTACGGTTATTTAACACACTAGTTTCAAGAAGAAAAATGCGACATTTAGAAAGGGAATGACAAAGCATAAAATCTCTTATTAATACATGCAAATTAAAAGCAGCCTGGAAAATACACAATTCTGTAATTACAATACCCAGCAAATTATATCCAAGATCACATAACAAGTTCTTCACATCCTTCTAAATCTCTGATTAACTTAATCCATAAAATAGCCTCCTCACCCTTGAAAGAGACTGCAGTATCTTCTTATGTAAAAAATACAACTAATTGCTCATGTTTTTCACAGTGAACATGGCTATTATCAGGGACAAAATAATACTGAGAAATTCACCACCAGTGACTCACTTCCCAAAATCAAAGAAGACATTGAAAAGCCTTTCTTCAACAACAGAAGAACTCTACAGAATAGTGAAACAACCCAGGCCAAAATATCAAAGGTCGCTTTCACCTCTGATGGAGCCAAAATGTTAATTAAGAAATCATTAACGATTTATATGTCTGTTTACTAATGGAAAAGATGAAATAAAGAAATTAATTGTAGCAAATAAAGTGCGCTCGGGGAGTGATCACGATGTGTACTAAAAGGACCAAAAGATGTAAAATAATGAAAAACATATGAGAAAACAGTACTAATATGTCATAATGAAACGTATAACCTATGTTTTATATTAATTCATATTCTTAAATTAGCCGGACTAAGGGCCTGGTTTCACTGGGCCTTGCTCGCTCTGAACATGGAGAATGCTAATGCTTCGCAAAGGACTGGTAACTGGAGAAGGAGACCTTGAACAGCTCAGAGTTCAGGTGGTTTAGCTAGAACATTCTGCAATGTACCAACGAACAGGAGATGATGAAGACAATTTGATACAATTATGTGTAGTGTAGGCTAAATGTACTTTCCCAGGACTTGAACAATAGAGGCACTTACTGGAGAAACAGATGCAACAATTTTGTTAACTGAAGAGCTGGATGCTCTCCTCATTGCATAAAGAACCAATCAGTTTTATGGGACTTGAGTCGTATGCAAACTCAAAGATTTGGTAAACAAAAACGATAGGTTAGAGTCATATCTTTTGACCAATTGATCAATTAGCAATTAGTGGGATTGACTGGGAGACCCTAATAAAAAGTCATGACAAGGGGCTAAGACTTCAGAATCTAGGCAACTCTGGGAAGAAATTGGTGACGTCAGGAGACGCTGTTCGAGGTGCTGATAATGGGCTCATACTCTGTGAGCCTGATCCGTAGCTGACTCTTTGATGACCTGGGGACAAAGACTGACTTGTTGCTGATCCATCCTGGAGAGGTAGCTATGAAAATGTGACTGACAATTTAGTGCCTTTTCTTCCAGGTACCATCTGCGCTGTTTTATAGAGATTTCTCTCTTAGGTAGACTTTTTCTAAATTAATGTTTTCTCTAAATTGTTTTTGCATGAAGACCCACATGCTAATGCTAATCTTGGTTAGGTAGGCGGTCAGGGTTGACGTTGACGGTGACAAATGACTGACGGATTAATTTGCTGAATTACATTCTTAGTGCTGATGTTCATAGTTTATGGCTTTACATTGATGCATATGCTTTCTTGGAGAAAATGTTTTTCTAATGATGGATTAATAAAGATTGATTAATAAAGATTGAATTAACAAATTATTAGAATTGTAATCAATAGGGAATAAAACTTGTTAACCCTTTTCATGAGTAGTGGTTATTTCTGATTAGTATGGTTTCTATTGTGGTTCCATAAGTGTTTGTCTTGTTTATTGATGTTGATTATTGGTTCAGTGGTCACTGCATAACTAGAATACTCCGTGCGATTCAAAAGGTTCATCGACCTATACGTGTCCCCTTGTAAGTTTACTTACTAAGGACTGGGCGCACTAGAAGTTTTTGGTAAGGTTAGTTTCCTTGGAGGACTAGTTATGTGGTGATTACTGGTTATGGTAATAGTTTAAGTTAGGATTAGTTGTTCATATTTTATGAAGTTTGAATTTTGTTTTTCTGAAATGGCAATTGTAGGAAAAATTATGTCCCCTTAAGCCCAGAAATGACTTTCCCAGATACTGGATCCTGCTAGTAACACTGGGTATGTTCTTGGCATGTTTTGTGATAGTGCGAAAGTGGTAGGTTGCGCTTGCACAGGCTTAAGCAAACTGCAGGTGAATTGTGATGTATGTGAGGTAAGAAGGAAGTCTGCGTACTCCAGTTGAGGTTAGTTGGGGCGTGTGTACTCCGACGTATGAGAGTAGGGAAGTCATCAAACTTCATATGTGTGTGGCACTTTGTGCTAAAAAATTATCTACGTGGTTGTTGGTGATGTACGGACCCTGCGTGGTCTAAGACTCCGGAGTATATTGACAAGTGTAGGAGACATTTGGTTATATGTTGTAATCTGTCTGTTTTAGTAGGTTGATCGGGCGTGGTCAACAAGTCGGTGTGTGTGATATTCGAGTAAAAGAAATTTAAACTGAAATTTGGTGAGTTCTGTGTGCACCAGGACAGACCCATTGATCAGTTGAGAGTAAAATTTGCAGGTCGAATTTTGCTTGTGAATGTGGGAGATTGAGAAAGAGGACTAGCTACATGAGTGAAAGGGCCATTAGTGAAAATCCGTAAGGTCTCTGAAGCGATTGTGTCCCTTCCTGTAGTAAACCAGCGTGTTTATTTTAGTTACTATTTGATTAAAGGTGCTCGCAATAATTTGCCTTATTGTGGGAATCGAAGTAGGAGGACGAGCCGCAAAACTTCTTCAGCCACTGAGTGTGATGTCAGAGTGTGCCACGCTGGGGTAGGTCGGTAAGTGAGAAAGGTCGCAAGCAGATTGGCAGCCGACCGCAAGAGGCAATTGATTGAGTAAGCGGGTGAAGGGAATCTTGGGATTAAAAGTCATTTAATTATTGAATCGAAGTAAACAAAACAAGTAAAATGAAGTTTTTCAAGGTGTTAAAGAGTGCAATGAAGGGCGATACTTACATTAAAGCGACAGAAGGGGAGTCGACCCCACCGGAAAATTCTCTGGCTCATATTGTGATGGAGAAGCGAGGTGTAGCACCGTGTTTGTGGTTAAAACAATGGTGCACACTAACAAAAAACCAAGGGTCTTTAGCGTTTCCGGAGCATGGAACATTTAATTTGAGAATTTTGGATCAATTGCGAATGTCATTATATGACATGAGGCCATTACCAAGACCAGCACAGTTTGAGGCTTTAGCGGTTTGGGAGCTAGTGGCCAGACAGCAACAAGTGATAAGGTTAAAAAAAAGGATAAAGCGAGTAGAGAAATCTTTAGCCAAAGCCAGATGGGATTGGGAACAGAAGAAATGGAGAGCAGTGACATAACAGGACGTCAAGTTATTTCCTGCTATTACGGAGGAAGGTGAGGCAGAGAAAGAAGATAGTGCTAAAGAGGATGGAAGTGCAGGAAAGAAGAAAAAGAGAAAATCTTATGTTGATGATGTTGATTCGGATGTTGAGGATCTCATTACGCAGCTGTTGAGAGATCGACCTCCACCTTTAATGACTTATGCAGGGGTCCAGGCACTAGTACTACTGCAGCTGCTCCGGCACCAGCACAGGGGGCTGAGGGAGCAGTACAGGCAGAAGGAGGACAGATACCGGAAGTGGCACAGAGTACACCTAATGCAGGGACAGCTACTGTGGTTCAGGCACAGATGCATCTGCCTTCAGTGCAGAGAATTTATCCAGATGTACCGGTTCTTGAGACAGTCTCGAACATAATGGTGCCAAGGGAGCAAGTGCTTCCGAAGCCAGTGCTAGTTCAGACAGATCCGACACCAATGTTATTGCCTTCAGCTCAAGCGCAGGGTTTGCCAACATTTACACCAATGACAGGAACACAGTCAGATGTCACACCAGTCATGAATCAGGCAATGGGGGTAACACTTTCACAAGGTGCGAGTGTTAGGGCAGCTCCAGATGCAATATCGCTACCCATTACTGTTGGTCTAGCGGTACCCTTATTTGCGCAAAAGAAACCAAACGCAGGAGAGCAGGACGAAATGTCACAGATCCCTGTGAGAAGGGGAGTGAGTGACCCTGTGCAGATGATGCCTTCTGCAGGACAGATTTGTAATGGATGTAGACCTTTAATGGATCCTAGTCCACTTGTAGCGCTTCCTGATGCAGCAAATGGCCCAAATGCAAGTCAGAGCCTGAAACGTATGACGCCGCAAGCTTCAGGTGCAGTGATGCAACAGATACCAGTGCCAAATACAAGTAACATTTCACTACAGGGATTGTCAGCTCAGCAATTGAGTCAGTGGTTAGATAGTCTAAACACTCCTCAAAATGCATCTGAGGGTGAAGATCAGATAAATTGTGTAAGGCTGAATATAGAAGCAATGGAGTTAGTTGAGGGGACAATGGTTGTGAACAGATTAGAATCTTACACAGAAGAAGAGCTGAGGTATTTGTGTCCAAAGATTACAAGGGAAGTGAGTAAAATACATCAGAAATTGGCAGAGATAACAGAGAAACATGACATTGAGATTGAGAAAACGAAGCATTTCAAACTCAGTTACAGATTATATTTTGAGGCAAAAGATTTTGAACACATGAGATCAGGAGGAATGAAGGCACACTTGAGAGAATTGCTGCAGAGTGCACAGATCTGGGGAGCATTAGAAAAGTGGGAAGGTAAATGGATAAAGAAAAAAGATAAACAAAAATGGGATTCACAAGAAAGGTCTGAAGGTGTCGACAAGGGAGAATCAGTTAAGATGCTTCCAATGGGAGAAATTCCAGGAGGGCAGTTTGTTCATGTTCCATGGCACAGGAGTGATATATTGTCATTTACAAATGATTATCCAAAATTGAGGGAGAAGCCAGTTGAGTGGTATCAACAGACAGAGAGATTTGTGAAGCTTTCCAAATGTCTGTGGGAAGACTTGAACACGCTATTGGAGATAGTGGTACCAGCTGACTTGTGGGTTGAGTGCAAGAGAGCAGTGGACTGGCCGACGAGGGAACCAGAAAGGGACAGAGTAACAGGTGCACCTTCATCTGAGGTAATGAAAAATTATTATAAGGTGATTGAGTTCCTGAAGACACGGATTTCCCCAAAAACATTGATTGGCAGCGGATTGATAGGACGGTCCAAGAGTCTAAAGAACCACTACATACCTACTATGAAAGATTGTTGAAAGCATTCAAGGAGTACAGTGGTAAGGAAGGAATTGAGCTGAAAGATATTTTGTTTTCAGGTTTGTCGAAGGTTTGAGACCAGAAGTAGAGCAGATGATTAAGAGTAATTTAATTTGCTGGCAAGCAAAGCCGATTGATGAGATGTTGCAATATGCAAAATACTGTAGTGATGAGATTGAATTGAAGCAGAAAAAGTTGAAGAAGAAAGCGATGGTGATGCAAATAAAAGCAGTTCAAACATGAGGGCATGGAGCTATAGTACCGCCTATGCCGCCGCAGCAGAGAGCTGTTATGTTCCAGCCCCAAGTGAGAGGTAGAGGATGTGAAGTGGACATGAGGCTTAGTCCGGACTTAGGGACTGTGATTGTTCAGAATGACATGCAGGGGATGAAAAAAATGGTACCATGTCATTTGTGCTGAAACGTGGGACACTGAAAGCGGGAGTGTCTATTGATGGCACAGGATAGTGTTGTTCAGCAAGGTGACATCCGTACATTTCAAACTGTGAAAGTCCCAAGAAAGAAAGGATTTATTCCTAATGTTCAGAGTCGAGGACAGAATTTCTTACCAGTGCAGCAAATGCAGGTGCCACATGCACAATTTACCCAATTGCAACCAGTACCGCAGCAGGTCCCCATGGTACTTAGACAGCAAATGCAGATACCTCAAGCCCCTGTGGAGCAGCAACAGGTGATGCTTTCTCAGCAGGTCACTGGTCAGAGACAAGACAGTAGTAATAACACAGTGTATGATTTCCATTTTACAGTGAGGATGAAATAAACGAAGAATGGATGAGTGACAGTTCTGATGAAGGAGCTTGTATGCTTGCCGCTTCCCTAGAAGTAGATCAGAGAGGGCCTTTTGTGAAGGGGAAAGTGATGGGTTACAAGGTCTCATTCAAGTTTGATACAGGAGCTACACGCTCTACAGTAAGAAGCATAGAAGTCCCGAATTTACCTCTTTCAGGTAGAACAGTTCAAGTTGTGAGAGTGGAGAATAGACAGTTGACAAATCCAATCAAAGAACCAGTACAGGTCGAAATTGGAAATTATCAAGGATTGCAAAGATTTGTAGTGTGTGATTCAAGTCCTGTATCCCTATTGGGAAGAGACTTACTGTGTAAAACAAAATGTTCCATTAATTGTTCAGACACAGGGATAGAGGTCCAAACAAATAGTGATGATGAGGAAAAACAGGTGACTGAGATGATGGTTAACAATGCCCCTGGAGAATACCCGTTGATTGAGGTTTTCCCCAATGTTTACTGTGAAAGAATTGCATGCATATTGGCAGGGGACCGTGAAGGAAGAGGTCTGGGATTTGACAGGGAAGGAAGTAGGTCTGATTAAGGGAGTAGAGCCGATTAAAATCACTCTGAAGCCCAATGCAGTGTTCCCACAGCTTTCACAGTAGAACAAGGCACAAGATGTTTTAATGAAAGTGGCACAAATAATTGGAGACTTTTTAAAGCAAGAAGTTTTGAAAGAAGTGCTGAGCAGCCCATGTAATTCACCGATACTGGGTTTGAAAAAGCCAAGTGGAAAAGTGCGCGTTGTACAAGACTTGAGGAGGTGGTTAAATGTTGGCCGGTAGTGCCCAATCCAGCAGTGATACTGTTTCAGATTCCTTGCAGGGCAGAGTGGTTCACAGTGGTAGATCTGTCACAAGCTATCTTTTCTGTGCCACTTCATGAGGATAGTCAGTTTCTTTTTAGTATCAAATTCCTAGACAGAGTCTAGAGCTGGTGCAGGCTTCCACAAGGGTATACGGAGTCACCATCACTGTTTAATCAGATTTTGAAAAAGAACCTGGAGTCGTTGGAATTGCCATACCAATCGACTCTAGTGCAATACATTGATGGTTTGCTAATTGCATCTAGAACAAGAGACAAGTGTAAACATGACTCGATTGCCCTGTTGAACCATTTGGGAGAATTTGGACATAAGGTTTCACCTGCGAAATTGCAGTATTACCAAAAATCTGTAAAATAACTGGAACACCAGATTGAGAAAGGACAGAGGAGAATTTCCAGGGAGAAAATTACTATGATTCTGTAGAGAAGTCCCCCGACTTCACAGAGAGATGTCAGGGTGTTTCTGGAAATGGTGGGGTACTGTTGACAGTGGATTCCAAATTTTGCTGAAATTGCCAAATCCTTGCACCAATTGACACATAAGTAAGTTACAGATCACATTACCCTAGATGAAGATCAGATGAAAGCATTCACTGAATTGAAAGAGAGTTTGTTCAGAGCTCCAGCGTTGGGTATGCCTGATTACACAAAGCCTTTCACATTGTTTTGCTTGTTCTTTGTCTGTCTTGACACAGGTCCATTGAGGTGCTTATCGCCCAGTAGCTTATTTTTTAGCTACCTTGGACTCGGTTGCAACATTTTTACCAGGTTGCCTGCGCGCAGTAGCCTCAGTTGGTTAAAGTCTTTCCCAATGCGAGGGGGTTGTCATGGGATACCCTTTGACGGTAATGGTACCACACTCTGTTGAGATTTTACTGACACGGACGAAAACACAATATTTGACGGGTGCAAGATTGGCAAGGTATGAGACGAGCATATTGGGTGCTCCAAATGTACCATTGAAAAGATATACAATGTTAAATCCAGCGACTTTGCTTCCAAGTGATGCTGCTGAAATTGAAAAGGAAGAAGATATTGAACATGATTGTCTTGAGGTGACGGAGTTGTGTACAAGACCGAGGCCTGATATTAGAGACACAAGTTTGGAAGAAAATGACCAAATTGTCTTTGTTGATGGTTCGTGTCTCAGAGATGGAACAGGCACACTGAGAGCAGGATATGCTGTGTGCACAATTACAGGCACATTAGAAGCTTCATGGCTTCCAGGTGTATACTCTGCACAAGTGGCATAACTAGTATCTCTTGCTGCAGCTTGCTATGTCTCTGCAAAACTTAGAGTTACAATCTATACTGATAGTCACTACAGATTTGTAATTGTTCATAATTTTAGCCAGTTGGGTTTGCAGCGAGGTTTTATTACCTCTACTAGAACTCCAGTGAGAAATGGAGACAGAATCAAAGAGTTGTTGTATGCAATACAGTTACCTGAAGAAATTGCTGTGGTGAAATGTAGTGCACATCAAGAGACACAGGATTACATTTCACTGGGAAATGGATATGTGGATCAAGTTGCAAGGTTTTGCGCATTGAACTGTATATCGTTTAAAGACAAGTGGGAACTAATGCCTGAAGAAGAAAATAATTGTGCAAGATTTGCTTTGAAAGTAATTGATACACTAGAAGAATTGAAAACATTGCAGGAAAACGCAGACAAGGAAGAGAAAAGGCTTTGGGTGAAGTTTAAATGCGTTCAAAGACCAGATGAGATTTGGGTCTCTGAGGAGGGTCAGATGGTGCTGCCAAACAGTTTGTTGACTCAGATGTCCGTTATTATCATGGCCAAGCACATATTGGAAGAGATGCCATGGGCAGGCTGTTTAACCCCTAGGGTGCCTTGGACGAGGTCACCTCGTCCTACACCCGGGAACTGGGGGGAGTGCTAGTGCTCCCCCATGTGCACCCCACCCACCCCCCCAAGGCAGGGATGGAAGGGGAAGCCCTTCCCCTTCCACTCCCAACCCCCCCCCGGCAATCTGATGACGTCAGCATGGACACAGCGGGCCGACGTCATCAAGTATTGCCAGGACGCGCTGGAAGCTATTTGCTTCCAGCGCGTCGAGGGAAGAGGACTTCCTTTGGTAAGTCCTTCCCTTTTTCGGGGTTTTGGGGGGAAAACAGACATGGGGGGAAAGAAAAGGGTTTTTCCTTTCCCCCTGTGCCTGTCGATCACGGGCCAGGAATCTCCACTAGACACCAGGGATTTTTTGTTTTATTACTTTTTGGGCGCGACCCCTTGGGCAAGGGTCGCTCCCCTGGGGGGCTATTTTATTTAGTATTTGCCCCCCCCGGGGGCAGATCAGCTGATTTTTCGGCTGATCTGCCCACGGGGGGGGGGGGCGAAACCCACTAGACACCAGGGATTTACTTTTATATGTTTTAATTTGGGGGCGACCCCTTGGGCAAGGGTCGCTCCCCTGGGGGATATTTTTTTTCTGTCTCAGCCCCCCGAGGGCAGATCAGCCATGTTTTTGGACGATCTGGCCCCCAGGGGGGTCGAAGCACACTAGGCGCCAGGGATTGTGTGGTGTGTGTGGTGTGTGTTTGGGGGCACCCCTTGGGCAAGGGTCGCCCCCCCAAAGTGGGGAAAGTTCGTATTGGCCATCTCTGCCCCCTTTGGGGGCAGATGGGCCTATTTTTGTAGGACCCTGCCCCTAAGGAGGGCAGAAACCACCAATACACCAGGGATTGTATTTTTTTGTTCCCCTTTTTTTGTTTTGTGCTGGGGGTGCCCTCTTTGGGAAGGGTCGCCCCCTAAAGGGGGCACAGAGCTGTTGCCCATTTCTGTCCCCCTTGGGAGCAGATCAGCCAAAAATGTTTACGCCCATCTGCCCCCAAGGGGGGCAGAATCCACTTAGGTACCAGGGACAATTTCTAAGTTCTTGGTGGTGGGGTGTTTGTCAACTGGCGAAGTATTTGTATTTGTGATTATAACAATGTATTTCTTCTTTTTGTTCTAGTTCAAAGCTTTTGCTTCCTTTGCTGTGGATCCTTGCGGTTTTGGCAGTAGTTGTCCTGCGGTTTGCATAGTTGCATGTTTTAGGTAAGTGAAAGCAATTTACTCCAAAGGAGTATTGTTGACATGCATGAATGACATGTTTGTAGGTGGTGTACTAAATGCAGTATTGTGTGTGAAATTGTCCTTAGATTTGAGCACAATGATATTTGTGTTGCCATATGTCTAATTTGCTTTTTTCATTTTTCTTTTTAGTGGGATATCATTGGTGATTGCTGTGTCTGTGCAGAGTAGTTGCTTGGTAAGTAGCTTTTTCAGGCAAGTGAGTGGTATAGTTTTTTAGTACATAACTCTTTGTGATAAAGCAACACTTTGTTTATTACTGATTTTAGTGCTAGTTGTTGTTGGCAATCCATTTGTTGCTAGTGAGGATCATGGCTAGCCGCAGAGTGACCACTCAGCAGGTTGTTGGCATGCTCTTTGAGTCGTCTTCAGACCATGATTACGAGACTGATTCTGCATCTGAGGCAGAGGAGGAAGTGAGAGATTCTGGCAGTCAGTTTTCTGTCCGAGAGTATTCTTCTGATGAGGAAGCTACTCTCAGGGCCTGTTGTAGAGGAGGACATTGATGTGCCAAGAGTGCAGCAGCCTGGGGCTGAAGGGTTTCCCATTAGAAGACCTGACACCTGGATTGCCCCAAACATGGAGCAGCCACAGTTACCTGCATTTACTGGTCTCCCAGGGTGTAGAGTCAATACGGAAAACTTTTTGCCTGTCCATTTCTTTCCCTTGTTTATGGACGATGTATTTTTGGAAGAGATTGTGGAGCAGACTAATTTTTATGCAGAGCACTATTTGAGGGACAACGCTGCCAGACTTAAGCCTCAGTCTAGAGCTACTCAGTGGGTTCCCACATATCTGGAAGAGATGAAAAAGTTTTACGTTTGACTTTTTTGATGGGGTTGATCAGGAAGCCGTCACTGGCTTATTGGTTTAATAGTCCCTTGATGGCAATGGCTATATTTCCTGCAACTATGACACGTAATCGATATTTGCTTCTTCTTCGTATGCTGCATTTTGTAGACAATGCTTTAGCCTTGCCACGAGATCACCCTGATTGTGACCATCTTTTTAAGATTAGGCCTGTCCTTGATCATTTTGTAGATCGGTTATCAGAGGTCTATGTTCCAGGCAAAGAGATAAGTGTGGACGAGTCTTTGGTCCTTTTCAAGTGGCGTTTAGTTTTTAAGCAGTACATTCCTAGTAAGAGGGCACGGTATGGGATTAAATTGTATATGCTGTCAGAAAGCAGTACAGGATATGTGTATAATTTCTGGGTCTACACTGGTAGGGATTCCAGTATTGACCCTCCTGGTTGTCCGCCCACTTTTAGAGTTAGTGAAAAAATTGTGTGCGAACTTGGTAGACGACTGTTTAACAAAGGTCACCATTTGTACGTAGATAATTTCTACACTGGAGTGCAGTTGTTCAAGGAGTTGTTTAGAGTGGACACTGTTGCTTGTGGCACAATCCGTTCTAACTGGAAAGGCTATCCAAGGGAGCTTGTCTGTAAAAAACTTGAGAGGGGACAGTGCAGTGCCTTGTGGAATAATGAGCTGCTAGCTCTGAAATTTTTAGACAGGAGGGATGTGTACATGCTGTCTATTATCCATGATGAGAGTACTTCCCCTGTGACTGTTTGGGGTCAGGTTGCGGAAGTGCGCAAACCTGCGTGCATTTTGGACTACAATAGGCACATGGGTGGTGTTGATAGAGTAGATCCGAGGTTGGAACCTTACACTGCTCTTCGTAAGTCTTACATGTGGTATAAAAAGTTGGCCCTACATTTATTTCATTTGGCAACTTTTAATGCTTTTATTGTATTCGAGGATTGTTCACCTGAGTCAAGGATGACATTTGTTACATTTCAGGAGTCAGTGATAGAAAGCCTTATTGTGGTGGAACAGGCAAGAGTTCATAGAGTAGAAATGGTGGAGGATGTGGCTAGATTGAAAGATCGGCACTTTCCAGATCACATTCCTCCCACTCCCAAAAAAGACTTGCCCACAAAGAAATGTAGAGTATGTGCCCGGAGATTAATCCGGAGGGAGAGCCGGATGTACTGCCCGAATGTCCTTCAAAGCCTGGGCTGTGTGTGCCCAGCTGTTTTAGAAGTTACCACACAAGGAAAAACTTTTGGGAAATACCGTGAGCGTAAACTGTCTGTTTTATATTTTCATATGTTGAGTTTCACAGTTGGCATCACTCTCATGTATTTAGTTAGAGCTTTTGTGTTTGTAGTTTTGTACTTATTTTATAATTAGTTAGTGGTTTCTTTGTTGTTTATAAACAAAAAAAAGTGATGGCGGTGTACGTGGGGTGGCGCTTGGCTGGCGGTGTGCTTGGGGTGGCGCTTGGCTGGCGGTATGGGTGGGGTGGCGCTTGGCTGGCGGTGTGGGTGGGGTGGCGCTTGGATGGCGGTGTGCTTGGGGTGGCACTTGGCTGGCGGTGTGGGTGGGGTGGCGCTTGGCTGGCGGTGTGGGTGGGGTGGCGCTTGGCTGGCGGTGTGCTTGGGGTGGCGCTTGGCTGGCGGTGTGGGTGGGGTGGCTCTTGGCTGGTGGTGTGGGTGGGGTGGCGCTTGGCTGGCGGTGTGCGTAGGGTGGCGCTTGGCTGGCGGTGTGCATGGGGTGGCGCTTGGCTGGCGGTGTGCTTGGGGTGGCGCTTGGCTAGCGGTGCCAGCCAAACGCCAGTCCACACACTCATCAGCTGGTGTGATTGCTGTATCAGGCATGTGGGCGTATGAAAGTGATGGGCCCTTGACTGGCGCTGTCTGTCGATGCGAGTGTTGTAAGGTGCTGGGCCCGTGGCTGGCGGCGTGAATGGTCTTGTGCATGTCATGTATGAAAGGTGTGTGAATGGACTGGAAAGCGGTTGGTGCCTTGCCGTGGCCTTTCAGTTATTACCAGTGCATTTCACTTTTGTTAATAAAATTTGATCTACTGAACCATCACTCACCCTTGTGCCAAATCCAACCAGTATGTGTGGTACAAATGACAAAACCTGCTCCGCTGTAATCAGGCGTCGCAGCACACTTTAGACACGCTGGGTGTCTCAGGTGGGACCCCGATGATGAAGCATGCCACCAACTTGGTTGGTGGGTGAGGGGTCTTTTTCACATAACCTAAGTGCGTTTCTTTTCACAATTTTTGTGTTTGGCACATCACAGACGTATGTGGACATATCAAAATGACATATTACAAAACTACCTTTGTTTGGGGGGGAGGGGCCACCTATGTTTTTGGTCCTGGGTGCGGCCTTCATCTAGGGTAACCTACCAAACCCAGACATGTTTTGAAACTAGACACCCCAAGGAGTGCAGGGAGATGTGGCTTGCGTGGATACCCAACATTTTCTTACCCAGACTCCTCTGCAAACCTCAAAATTTGCTTAAAAAAGCTAATTTTCCTGACTTTCGTTTGTACGATCACCGCTCCTGCACATAATTTCTACTCCCCAGCGTTCCCCTCAGTCTCCCAAGTAAAATGACACCTCACTTGTGTGGGTCCCCAAAGCAGAGTCAGCCTAAAGATGTATAAAAGAAGAATATGTCCTTATCAACTCGCTGTGCTATCCCCTCTATCTCTCTACAAGTTTTTGGCCTTATTCTTTTGCGGGCACCTGGCCTACCCACACAAGTGAGGTATCATTTTTATCGGGAGACTTGGGGGAACGCTGGGTGGAAGGAAATTTGTGGCTCCTCTCTGATTCCAGAACTTTCTGTCACCAAAATGTGAGGAAAACGTGTTTTTTGTAGCCAAATTGTGAGGTTTGCAAAGGATTCTGGGTAACAGAACCTGGTCAGGGCCCCACAAGTCACCCCATCTTGGATTCCCCTAGGTCTTTAGTTTTCATAAAGGCACAGGTTTGGTAGGTTTCCCTAAGTGCCGGCTGAGCTATAAGCCAAAATCTACAGGTAGGCACTTTGCAAAAAACACCTCTGTTTTCTTTAAAAAAATGTGATGTGTCCATGTTGCGTTTTGGGGCATTTCCTGTTGCGGGCGCTGGGCCTACCCACACAAGTGAGGTATCATTTTTATCGGGAGACTTGGGGGAACGCTGGGTGGATGGAAATTTGTGGCTCCTCTCAGATTCCAGAACTTTCTGTCACCGAAATATGAGGAAAATGTGTTTTTTTAGCCAAATTTTGAGGTTTGCAAAGGATTCTGGGTAACAGAACCTGGTCAGAGCCCCACAAGTCACCCCATCTTGGATTCCCCTAGGTCTCTAGTTTTCAAGAATGCAAAGGTTTGGTAGGTTTCCCTAGGTGTCGGCTGAGCTAGAGGCCAAAATCTACAGGTAGGCACTTTTGCAAAAAACACCTCTGTTTTCTGTCAAAAATTGTGATGTGTCCACATTGTGTTTTGGGGCATTTCCTGTTGCGGGCGCTAGGCCTACCCACACAAGTGAGGTATAATTTTTATCGGGAGACTTGAGGGAACGCTGGGTGGAAGGCAATTTGTGGCTCCTCTCAGAGTCCAGAACTTTCTGTCACCAAAATGTGAGGAAAACGTGTTTTTTTAGCCAAATTTTGAGGTTTGCAAACGATTCTGGGTAACAGAACCTGGTCAGAGCCCCACAAGTCACCCCATCTTGGATTCCCCTAGGTCTCTGGTTTTCAGAAATGTACAGGTTTGGTAGGTTTCCCTAGGTGCCGGCTGAGCTAGAGGCCAAAATCTACAGGTAGGCACTTTGCAAAAAACAACTCTTTTTTCTTTCAAAAAATGTGATGTGTCCACGTTGCGTTTTGGGGCATTTCCTGTCGCGGGCGCTAGGCCTACCCACACAAGTGAGGTATAATTTTTATCGAGAGATTTGGGGGAACGCTGGGTGGAAGGAAATGTGAGGCTCCTCTCAGATTCCAGAACTTTCTCTCACCTAAATATGTGGAAAACTTGTTTTTTTAGCCAAATTTTGAGGTTTGCAAAGGATTCTGGGTAACAGAACCTGGTCAGAGCCCCACAAGTCACCCCATCTTGGATTCCCCTAGATCTCTACTTTCCAAAAATGCACAGGTTTGGTAGGTTTCCCTAGGTGCTGGCTGTGCTAGAGGCCAAAATCTACAGGTAGGCCCTTTGCAAAAAACACCTCTGTTTTCTTTAAAAAAATGTGATGTGTCCACGTTGCGTTTTGGGGCATTTCCTGTTACGGGCGCTAGGCCTACCCACACAAGTGTGGTATCATTTTTATCGGGAGACTTGGGGGAACACTGGGTGGAAGGAAATTTGTGGCTCCTCTCAGATTCCAGAACTTTCTGTCACCAAAATGTGAGGAAAACGTGTTTTTTTAGCCAAATTTTGAGGTTTGGAAAGGATTCTGGGTAACAGAACCTGGTTAGAGTCCCACAAGTCACACCACCTTGGATTCCCCTAGGTCTCTAGTTTTTAGAAATGCACAGGTTTGGTAGGTTTCCCTAGGTGCCGGCTGAGCTAGAGGCCAAAATCTACAGGTAGGCACTTTGCAAAAAACACCTCTGTTTTCTTTAAAAAAATGTGATGTGTCCACGTTGCGTTTTGGGGCATTTCCTGTCACGGGCGCTAGGCCTACCCACACCAGTGAGGTATCATTTTTATTGGGAGACTTGCGGGAACACTGGGTGGAAGGAACTTTGTGGCTCCTGTCAGATTCCAGAACTTTCTGTCACCGAAATGTGAGGCAAATGTGTTTTTTTAGCCAAATTCTGAGGTTTGCAAAGGATTCTGGTAACAGAACCTGGTCAGAGCCCCACAACTCACCCAATCGTGGATTCCCCTAGGTCTCTAGTTTTCAAAAATGCACAGATTTGGTAGGTTTCCCTAGGTGCCGGCAGAGCTAGAGGCCAAAATCTACAGGTAGGCACTTTGCAAAAAACAACTCTGTTTTCTTTAAAAAAAAATATGATGTGTCCACGTTGCATTTTGGGGCATTTCCTGTCACGGGCGCTAGGCCTACCCACACAAGTGAGGTATCATTTTTATTGGGAGACTTGGGGGAACGCTGGGTGGAAGGAAATTTGTGGCTCCTCTCAGATTCCAGAACTTTCTGTCACCAAAATGTGAGGAAAACGTGTTTTTTTAGCCAAATTTTGAGGTTTGCGTTTTGGGGCATTTCCTGTCACGGGCGCCAGGCCTACCCACACAAGTGAGGTATCATTTTTATCGGGAGACTTGGGGGAACATAGAATAGCAAAACAAGTGTTATTGCCCCCTGTCTTTCTCTACATTTTTTCCTTCCAAATTTAAAAAAGTGTGTAAAAAAGACATCTATTTGAGAAATGCCCTGTAATTCACATGCTAGTATGGTCACCCCAGAATTCAGAGATGTGCAAATAACCACTGCTCCTCAAAACCTTATCTTGTGCCCATTTTGGAAATACAAAGGTTTTCCTGATAGCTATTTTCACTCTTTATATTTCAGCATATTAATTGCTGTATACCCGGTATAGAATGAAAACGCACTGCAGGGTGCAGCTCATTTATTGGCTCTGGGTACCTAGGGTTCTTGATGAACCTACAAGCCCTATATATCCCCGCAACCAGAAGAGTCTGGCAGACGTAACAGTATATTGCTTTCAAAAATCTGACATTGCAGGAAAAAGTTACAGAGTAAAACGTAGAGAGAAATTGCTGTTTTGTTACCTCAATTTCAATATTTTTCTTTTTCAGTTGTTATTTTCTGTAGGAAACCTTTGTAGGGTACAGAAATGACCCCTTGCTGAATTCAGAATGTTGTCTAGTTTTCAGAAATGTTTAGGTTTCTGGGATCCAGCATTGGTTTCACGCCCATTTCTGTCACTGACTGGAAGGAGGCTGAAATCACAAAACAGTCATAAAAATGGGGTATGTCCCAGTAAAATGCCAAATTTGTGTTGAAAAATTGGGTTTTCTGATTCAAGTCTGCCTGTTCCTGAAATCTGGGAAGCTGGTGATTTTAGCACCGCAAACCCTTTGTTGATGCCATTTTCAGGGAAAAAACCACAAGCCTTCGACTGCAGCCACTTTTTCAAATTTTTTTGAAAAAAAATGACATTTTCATTGTATTTTGGCTAATTTCGTGGCCTCCTTCAGGGGAACCCAAAAAGTCTGGGTACCTCTAGAATCCCTAGGATGTTAGAAAAAAAGGACGCAAATTTGGCTTGGCTAGCTTATGTGGACAAAAAGTTATGAGGGCCTAAGCGCAAACTGCCCCAAATAGCCAAAAAAAGGCTCTGGACAGGAGGGGGAAAAGACCTGTCAGCGAAGGGGTTAAAGTTGATTGGTTTAATCCAAAATTCAGACAAGCAGCAGAGGCAGTATGTCATCAATGTATAATCTGTCAGCAACTAAACGTGGGTAAAGGGACAATGGTGAATTTGAGCCACATTGGGAAAGCAGGAGGACCATTCAGCAGAATGCAGTTAGATTTCATTGAAATGCCTGCATGTGGTAGATTGAAGTACGTGTTGGTGATTGTGTGTGTGTTCAGCCATTCGATTGAAGCACACCCGACACAAAGGAATGACAGCCTCACAGTAGCAAAACTGTTGCTTAGAGAGTTAATACCACAGTTCGGATTTCCGATCTCTTTAGAATCAGATAGGGGAACACACTTCTACATGAAGTGATTAAACTCTTATGTGCAGCATTGAATATTGAGCAGAAATTGTGTTGCAGTTACCGTCCAGAAGCATCAGAACTAGTGGAGCAAATGAAAAGTACATTGAAATCAAGAATTGCCAAAATGTGTGCCGCAACAAATCTGAAATGGCCAGATGCATTACCTTTTGTACTGATGTCAATGCGAAATATCCCTGACAGAAAGACAGGATTGTCACCCCATGAGATTCTCATGGGCAGAGCAATGAAGTTGCCAGCAATTCCAGCTAATGCTCTTGTCAATATTACAGATGATATGGTGTTGGACTGCTGCAAAGGTCTGGCTGATGTGGTTTGATCTTCCTCTCAGCAGGTGCAGGCTGTTACCCTGCCACCCATCCATGACCCAGGTCACAATCTGAGAGCTGGAGATTGGGTCGTCATCAAAAAGCATGTTCGAAAGGCTTGTTTAGAGCCGCGTTGGAAAGGTCTGTAGCAGGTGGTGCTGACAAATATGACAGCTGTGAAATGTGCAGGTTTGCCGAATTGGATACATGTGAGCCACACAAAGAGAGTGGTGAGTCTGCAAGAGCATGAAGAAGTGTTGTTGAGAGCACCAGCAATAGCAAAACAGGTAGTTATACCTGAGCCAGAACCGGAACAAGTCAAACCTGAAATTGACTCAGAGCTGGTGGAAGACGGCTCAATCACCCCAGGGAGAGACAAAAGTGCAGAAATACAGGAGGGTGAACGAAAGCCTAACTCAACAGATGCAGCAGGAGAACCGAGCACAGGAAGAGTTCTCCCAGAAGCAGATGGTGCTGAAGCACAAACAGAGCAAGTGCCAGATCAAGAGGGGGAAAGAGTTGAGACGGATCAAAGCCAAAGTGGTCCGACTCCTCCTGAACCCGTTGCAGGCCCATCAAGAGAAAACACCATAGAGAAAGAAAAAGTCCAATCCTGAAAATAATATTGACAGAAGGAACAAGGAAAGGAGACATTTGGCCTGAATCACAAATTGGAAAGAAAAAAGAATTGGTCATAAATGAACCAATAGAGGAAGAAGTGGATGCTACAAGAAAAGACAAATTAAGTAAAGGAGAACTAGGTGGAGTACGAAGGTTGAAAAGAAAGAGAGTAGCAAGTCAAAGATACGCAGGTCCTGAGTGGGCATATGCAGCAACAAGTGAATGGCAAAACGAGTTCATGTCCTTTTGCTTTGACAGAGAAGTTCTTCATCAGTACTTTGATGCAACCTGAAGGGAATCAATAGACTGAGTTGTTGAACTAATCTGACGAAAAAGCTAAAAAGAAACTGTTGCAATAAACCCAGAAAAGACATTGATAACCTGATGTGACATTTGAAAACTCGGATGTGACAATCTGCTAACCGATTTTGATAAAGGAGAAAAAGGGTTCCTGTGTGTGAAACCAATCTGTGAGGAATAAATATTTTTCCTTTTCTTCATTTTTGATTTTTCCTGTTGCACTTTAACTAAGAGCTATTTCTACTTTCTGATTCTTTACAGATCATGGCTGAATTAAATAATCGCGTTAGAAATATTAGATATTGTAGGTATTTGAATGTGGGAATGGCAATTATGTGTGGAATAATGTTCATAATAATGATTGTGGGTATGTCTGTTCATGAAATGAAAGAGGCTACTATTGCTTCTGTTCCTGAAACCACTACACTAACAGCTTTAGAGAGGTTTAAGCTAGCTGAAAAATATTTGCATGACTATACTAATGCACAAGGAGAGCTTTCTTCCAACGTGTTCTATCGGTTGTTGAGTGAGTCTGTGGAGACTATGGATGCGAGGAATTGTCTTGTGTGTACGCAAATTCATTCCTTTGTGGAAGAAGGGGTTACGTACCATAGCTTGCCATTGACATATGGTATAACTTGTAGTTTGCTACTAACCAGATTCTATAATCAAGAGTATATTCAATATTTTTATTCCAACCACGATGTAGTGTTTTCTTTTGTACCTATTATTAGATATTTGAGTAAAGTAGCTAAGGAGCATGATATAGTGTTAGTTGGGGGATTCTTTGAACCAACACTAACATTTGGAACTGCTTATGCACATCGTAAAAACCTAACTTGCTTGTTAACTCCATTAGAAAAGAGCTTTATAGGGCATACCGATGACAGAAGGAAAGCATTGACGGAAAAGTTAGAGAAAGGATTAGAGAAAAGGACTTATAAGAATGATGATGCTTACACTGCTTACACTGCTATTAAAACACAAGGGATATTAGCTTTAGATACATTACATGTAGGGAAGCCTTGAATGTATAGGCCAAAATCACGCTCTGATACCTTATTTGTGGGAATGAGTGAATGTAGGCATGTGTTTCTGTTCCAGAGTAAATTGACTTTTATGCTGAATGGTCAGGACCCTGTGATTCCTGGGATTTACTATATATGGGGACTTAATGCTTATTACCATCTTCCTAGAGAATGGTATTGGACAGGGAAACACCTGGAACAAAGACTCCGAAACCACAAAGTTGTGAAAAATGAAAGCGAAACAACACTTTCATTTTCCACGACTTCTTGGTTTTGGTAGCTTAACCATGCATGTCTGAACAACGTACATGCATGGTTAAGGCACAGAAGAAGGGAGTCGGAGTCGACGCGGTGAAGGAGGAAGTAAGTTGGGCTGGGACTGGGGCTGCTTTTTGGGGGCGTGGCAGTGTGGGGGGCTCGGGGTGATTAGGGTTTAGGGCGGCAGGGTGTAGGTTTAAGCGTTGGGTTGGAGGGTTGGGGTGTTTAGGTTTTAGGGGTGGGGGTGGGGACTCAGGTATTTTTAGGTTTTGGGGTGGGGCTGGGGTGATTAGGGTTTGGGGGAGGGGGGTCAGGGTTTAGGTTTAAGGGGTGGGTTGGGATGTTTAGGTTTGAGGGGTGGGGGCGGGGACTCGGGGTATTTTTAGTTTTCTGGGTGGGGGCTGGGGGTGATTAGGGTTTAGGGGGAGAGGGGCTCAGGGTTTAGGTTTAAGGGGTAGGTTGGGGTTTGGAGTGGTTTAGGTTTTAGGGGAGGGGGTTGGGGTTCTGGTAATTTTGGGGGTGGGGGTTGGGGTAGTTGTGGGGATGGGGGGTCGCGGTAATTTATGGGGTGTGGGGCTAGGGGATAAGCATGCTGGAACTGTGCATGCTGGCCGCTAATGCCTTTACCGGGAATGCGTTTACAACGGTAAAATCGTTGTAAACGCATTCATGGTAAAGGCATTAGTGGTTAGAACGAGGTCGTTGTTACGACCTCTTTGTTGAGCCACGGGTACTTGAAGCACCCGTTGTTCCAACATATAACCATGGGAAATGCTTTTTAGGGATAGTTTTCCCTAAGAATTATCAGATAGATGATCTGAAGAAAATACCAAAAGTGAATGAATTACATCATGAGCGACAGAGGAGGGAAACCTATTCTGCAATTGTGAGGGATATTTTTGGTGCAGTAATTCCTTCTGTAGGAGTTATTTTGAATACAATCAAGATACAAAAGTTGTCTACTATTGTGGATGACATGCTGAGAAACTTTACAGAGGCAATACTCCTGTTAAATACTGAATTGGCTGCGAATAGAGCTATGACGCTTCAAAATAGGCTTGGTTTAGACATAGGGGCTGATTCTAATTCTGGCGGGCGGCGGAGGCCGCCCGCCAGAATTCCGCCCCCATAATACCGCTCCGCGGTCAGAAGACCGCGGAGGGTATTATGAGTTTTTCCCTGGGCTGGCGGGCGGTCTCCAAAAGACCGCCCGCCAGCCCAAGGAAAAACTCCCTTCCCACGAGGATGCCGGCTCGTAATCGAGCCGGCGGAGTGGGAAGGTGCGACGGGTGCAGTAGCACCCGTCGCGTATTTCAGTGTCTGCAAGGCAGACACTGAAATACCTTGCGGGGCCCTCTTACGGGGGCCCCTGCGGTGCCCATGCCATTGGCATGGGCACGGCAGGGGCCCCCAGGGGCCCCGCGACCCCCCCCTACCGCCATCCTGTTCATGGCGGCTTTCCCGCCATGAACAGGATGGCGGTAGGGGGGGTCAGAATCCTCATGGCTGCGGAGCGCGCTCCGCAGCCATGGAGGATTCAAACGAGCAGCGGAAAGTCGGCGGGAGACCGCTGACTTTCCGCTTCTGACCGCGGCTGAACCGCCGCGGTCAGAATGCTCGTTGGAGCACCGCCAGCCTGTTGGCGGTGCTCCCGTGGTCGGTGGCCCTGACGGCCACCGGCCGCCAGGGTCAGAATGACCCCCATAATTTTTGCGAAAGACGGCGGAGTCTGTAAAATGATTAATGCTAGGCATTGTTGCTTGTTTATACTCGAGAATGATAAAGAGATAAGAGAATTACTTACTAATTTAACTAATTCAAGGAACCGGGGTTTGGGAGAAGGTTGGAAATGGATTTGCTTCTGTGGGTAGTTGGTTTAGTCAAATTTGGAATGGGGTATTGTGGAAAGTTGTCCAGGGAATATTAATTGTGATTGTTTCCATATTAGGATTATGGGGTACAAGCAAATGATGGCAAAAGATAAAATTAAGACAATCTAGGAATGATCAGAGGAGGGAAGAGTCACCTAGAAGACAAATTTATAGAGAAAATTCAAGGAGAAGACAAAATACATCTGAGACAGAATTATAAAGTATTGTTAAAGAAAGGTGTGATGACATTTTTAGTCATCAGAGGAGGGACTGATGGAGCAGAAATGTTAATTAAGAAATCATTAATGATTTATATGTGTGTTTACTAATGCAAAAGATGCAACAAAGGAATTATTTGTAGAAAATAAAGTGTGCATTAAAAATGTGCCCTCGGGGAGTGATCACCATGTGTACTAAAAGGACTAAAAAATGCAAAATAATGAAAAACATATGAGAAAAATGTACTAATATGTCATAATGAAACTTATAACCTATGTTTTATATTTATTCATATTTTTAAATTAGCCGAACTAAGGGCCTGGTTTCACTGGGCCTTGCTCGCTCTGAACATGGAGAATTCTAATGCTTTGCAAAGGCCTGGTAACTGGAGAAGGAGACCTTGAACTGCTCAGAGTTCAGGCTGCTTAGCTAGAACATTCTGCAATGTACCAACAGACAGGAGATGATGAAGATAATTTAATACAATTATGTGTAGTGTAGGCGAAATGTACTTTCTCAGAACTTGCACAATAGAGGCACTGACTGGAGAAACAGATGCAACAATTTTGTTACGTGAAGAGCCGGTTGATGTCCTCATCGCATAAAGAACCAGTCAGTTTTATGGTACTCAAGCCGTATGCAAACTCAAAGATTTGGTAAACAAAAACTATAGGTTAGAGTCATATCTTTCGACCAATTGACCAATTAGCAATTAGTGGGATGGACTGGGAGACCCTAATAAAAGTCATGACAAGGGGCTAAGACTTCAGAATCTAGGCGAATCTGGGAAGAAATTGATGACGTCAGGAGATGCTGTTCGAGGTACTGATATTGGGCTCATACTCCGTGAGCCTGATTTGTAGCTGACTCTTTGATGACCTGGGGACAAAGACTGAATTGTTTCTGATCCATCCTGGATAGGTAGCTATGAAAATGACAATTTTGTGCTTTTTTCTTCTGGGGTCCAACTGCGCTGTTTTATAGGGATTTCTCTCTTAGGTAGAATTTTTCTAAATTAATGTTTTCTCTAAATTGTTTTCGCATGAAGATCCACATGCTAATGCTAATCTTGGTTAGGTAGGCGGTCAGGGGTGACGTTGACGGTGACAAATGACTGACAGATAAAGTTGCTGAATTACATTCTTAGTGCTGATATTCATAGCTTATGGTTTTGCATTGGTGCATATGTTTTCTTGGAGAAAATGTTTTTCTAATGATGGATTAATAAAGATTGATTAATAAAGATTGAATTAACAAATGATTAGAATTGTAATCAATAGGGAATACAACTTGTTAACCCTTTTCATGAGTAGTAGGTATTTCTGATTAGTATGGTTTCTATTGTGGTTCCATAAGCATTTATCTTGTTTATTGATGTTGATTATTGGTTCAGTGGTCACTGCATGACTAGGATACTCCATGCGATTCAAAAGGTTCATCGACCTATATGCGTCCCCTTCTAAGTTTACTTACTAAGGACCGGGCACGCTAACACCTACTTAAGCCAACATGCTGAACTAAAATTGACAGCACAATATCACAGTAAACATTTCCAAACAGTCTGAAAGCAGGAAAAAATCTCACCAACCCTAACAAAATTAAATATGTTTTCAGGTGTCCTAGCCAAATATATGCCAATTACAAACTAGAAATGTGTCTCCATCCAACTAACATCATATATAAGGGAAAACTACCTATTAGTAGAACAACAATCAGGTTTCTAAAAAGGCTACTGCATGGAAAGTGCAACTCTGAAAGTTCTTAATGACATCCCCTAAATTCTGGATTAAAGAGAGTAATGCTGTCACAAATTAGCTTACTACTTTGGGGATGACCCCTAAGAAATGATTATACACAATTTGCCTAAGCCAAAACACAGTTTGAAGAAAATCACTGCTCGAGCCCTAGTATCTATTGCACAAGCAGCAAGCAGTCGCCCATAGAAATGCATATTACGTTCAAGCAAAACCAACTATTTGTATAACAAAGAACACAATCTTCAAATCAATTGAGAATAAATTGAGAAATATTTAATTGCACCAAAGTTCACCAAGATCATCAAAATCGGATAAGTGGAACCAGAGATTTAAATTTTGAAAGTTTTAAGAAAAATAAAGCCTTGAAAAAGTAAAGTGCCATTGAAAAACAACAGATTGTGGTTAACCTGACTCTAGATATGATTTCAGACTCCCCATGACAGAGCAGAGGTAGGAAACACCAAGTGGGTAGCCCTGGTCAAAGATTTTACCTTTGAACTTAGGAGCTGATTATGAGTTTGGCGGTCCAACTCTGGGACCGCCAAACCAAGCCGATAGCCTCACTCCCCATCGCATTATGGTATTTCCGCCAGGCTGACCAGTGGAAACATTGTATTATGACGTTTACACCAGCCAGTCCAGTGGAAAGAGTGTGGCAGCATTGGCCTCAGCTCCCTTAGGGAGCCGAGGCCTATGCCGTTGCACACCAGCACCCTCAGAATGTGCACTGTCTGCTAAGCAGACAGTGCACATTCAGAGGGTGCGGGCAGGTGGCCCCTGCACTGCCCACAACATGGTCGTGGGCAGTGCAGAGGCACCCTTGTGGCCCCCAGGGCTGGCTTTCCGCCAGCTTGTTCATGACAGGTACCCCACCATGAAAAGACTTGCAGAAAGTGGAGTCATGACCAGTACGGCGGTGCCGAACTCAGCACTGCAGTGGCTGACCATGACTCTGACTGCAGCCAACCCATTAGGATCTAAGATCCTGGCGGTGGTGGCAGTCTCTTAGCATCAGTACTCGGACCGCCAAACTCATAATCAGGCCCTAAGTCTGAAATGTAAGCCAGAATTCTTCAGGTGGGCAGGATCCAAGGTTGAGATCAATAAGGGTCTCTATAATTCACTCATAAGATTGTTGAGCTTCCACTGAAAATATTGTTTTTTGCACAAAAAGTTCAGAGAGCTCCAGAACTGGATTTGATAGCATCCAAAGGCACTTCACAGTTCAAACACATTTTTGGTTCTCAAAATACTTCAAGGGGCAACTCTGGGAGCTGTAGTTGGGAAGAATGCTATGAGGCCAGATGTCTTTACTGCAAAGTCCAGCTGTACCTGTTTTCAGCACAGCTAACAAACTCCTAGCAGGACAACTCTGGTTTCCATGCCTTCCTTGGGTGCGACTACCGTAGGCAAGTCCCAACACCTTGTTACAGTCCTCCAGATGTTAAGAAAGTGACTAAGTTCCACTTTTCTCCAAAAGTTTGGAAAGGTTTTTCTTTTCAACCATTTAGTACGTCTCTTTCCAGCCTTGTATCCTGCAGGGTCCATTGCTCTGTGATCAGCAGGGCCCTTTTGGAGTCAGGAGTCCCTCTGCTTTTTGTGTCCCTAAAGCAGGCAAACAAGGTCTAACAAACTGACCCTTGAAAAGCAGAGCTTCTTCTCCAGGTGATTCTTACCAAGTTTCTGGAATGTTTAGTGGAAGTGGGGTGCAAATTTGTACATACAAAATCCTGGCTACTTTTCTTTTCATTTGTCTACCTCCTTTTGCAGCACTTCCGCTTTGTCTTGAAGTAAACTTAACATAGAGTTATTTTTTCAAAATCTCAGAACTCTTCTGCCCCTTGGCAGGTCTCAGTTCAGCTCCTCATCTACTGCTCAATTTTGATGGGGTCTCCTCCTATCTGAAGGGGGCCAGACTGGTTCTCTTTTCCAATATTACAGGAGGCTAGCTTTCTTGAGGGGTCCTATAGAAAAATGAAGATTAGGAAAAGCCCTCTAGGGCATCTCAAACTGTAAAGATGTGTCAAGGATGCCTTTTGTTCTGCAGTGTGTTCCAGTGTACTTGCAGATAGCTAACCCAGGCTACGTGGCTAACAGTTAACGCAACCTTATTCTTCCTAGGCTAAGAGGCAGGCCATTGTCTTCTCAACATAGGTGATTATTTCTCCGCGATATGGATTTATATTCAGGTATTAGAGGTGCCATGAGTGGCAAAACTAAGTTGAAGCCAGCTCTGGCCAAAGTAGCACAAAATGCATTTTTATAAAGTTACTTTTCTACTAAAAGTAACAAAATCTAATTTGACCATTAGACCAGATTTTGAAAATTAAGTGACCAATAGCTCTGAATTGATTCTTGAGTAGGTGATGGCAAACAAAAATCTTTCAATCATATTAACACAAGTTCATGGAAAAGAAGTCTAACACCCTACAAATTGTATATAGTTTTTAGGTTGTATTTATGTGAGGACATATGAACCTCAATTTGTAGTGTTACTTATTATTAAATATTAACACTCATCAGCATGGGCTTTCAAGGCACTCTTTAGGTGCGAATTATGGATACATAAAATAAGGCTTTTCCAACATGTCAAAGATACTTTTCCCTGCCATGTGTTACTACAGTGCACTTAAAAACCCCGAAACCGGTCCCAGGATGCTTGTTTCCGGTCAAGGGAAGACCTGGCCTGGCAGTTCGGGCTGGACTGTTCCCATGAGGAACAGGGTCAAGATTGATTTGCATATGGCTGGGTCCAAACTGGGGTGGCATGGTGAGCAAAAGAACGATGGATTAAACCCAGATCTGTGACTGGGGGTGAGTGTTTACATTGTCAGCACTCCGTCCATCATCCTTTTGTGTTGCTAGGTCTGCTAGATTACCAAATAAATCTTTGTGGTGCTCTTGAAAGGCAGAGAACAGATGGTGTGACAATTCTTGTGTATCCACTCTCTAGTTGCTGACAAACTCTATTTTGTCCTACCAGACTTCTGAGTCTGGATTTATTTTTGGTACAGTAGCTTACTTAAAATGGACTTCAATGTTAGAATGGGAAGTCACTAGAATTACTGTTAGACCTGGCAGGTTTTTGGCGTGCCTCCCCTGTCTTTTTGCCCTCTGACCTCCTGTTTTTATGGTTTACTGGACTCTGTTTTTGCTGGTTTATTCTCTCTGCACACTTTACCAATGCTGACCAGTGCTAAAGTGCAAGTGCTCCATGTGTAAATTGTACTGTTGATTGGTTTATCCATGATTGGCATTTTTGATGTACTGGTAAGTCCCTAGCAAAGTGCACTAGAGGTGCCCAGGCCTGTAAATAAAATGCTACTAGTGGGCCTGCAGCACTGGTTGTGCCACCCACATTAGAGGCCCTGCAAACATGGCTCTGACCTGCCACTGCAGTGTCTGTGTGTGCAGATTTAAACTGCCAAATCAACTTGGTAAGGGTACTCACTTACCAGGCCTCAACCTTCTCTTTTTGTATATGTAGGGCACCACTAAGGTAGGTCCTAGGTAGCCCCATCGGTAGGGTGCACTGTATGTGAAAGGTAGGGCATGTACTGGTGCGTTTTACATGTCCTAACAGTGAAATACTTCCAAATTGTTGCAAGGACTATATCCCTCATATGTTAACATGGGGGCTGCCTTTAAATAACTTTAAAGCACATATTCCCTTTGAGGGCAGATAGAAATATGAAGTTTGGGGTCTCTGAACTCAAAATTGAAAAATTCATCTTTTAGTGAAGTTGTTTTTTAGATTGTGAGTTTGTAAATGACACTTTTAGAAAGTAGGCATTTTCTTGCCCAAACCAATCTGTGACTCTGCCTGTTTGTGGATTCCCTGTCTGGGTTAGTTTTACAGTTGGGCTTTTGTGAGTTCCCTCTAGACAGTGACACAAAGGGGTCTGGGGTGTAGCCTGCATATCCTGATGGGCCATCAGAGCTAGAGTGGAGGGAGGAGTGGTCATTTACACCTAAAAGGACTGTGCCTGCCCTCACACAATGCAGTCTCCAACCACCTGATGTGCATCTGGGGCCTGGCCTGGACAAGGAAGGATCTTGCAAACACTTGAGACTTTGCTTTGAAGTTTGCCAACTTCAAAGACAGAAAGGGATATAAGGAGAGGACCCCAAACCCCAAGCTTTTAGAATCTTTCTGGAATCAAGAGGAACCTCTGTCTAGGCGAAGAGCAGAAGAGCTGGTGGAGGAGTACTGTCCCTTTACTGTGTTGCTTTGCTGGACTGGACTGCAGTTGCTGCTTCTGCCTAAAAAGAGTGAAAGGGGTGAACTTTGCTATGTGTCATGCTTGAAAAAGTTCTCAAAGGCTTGGAGTGGAGATCGCCTCCTGTTGGAAGTCTCAGGGACACCAAAGACTTCAGTCTCCTTGACCTGCAGCACTGGGAACTGTGTGTTTTGTGTTGTTCAAGAGGAGAAACCAATGCGCCGCCGCCAACAAAGCTGATGTCCTGCACCATGATCTGTTGATGCCGCATGGAGTCGAATTGCCCTGCTTTGCACTGCTACCCTGGTCTCACTGACACCGTCATCCGACAACTGCACCAAGCCACTGCTCGCACCGCGACCTGTGGGCCAGCACTCCGGCATCGCCTGCTCACACCTCAGTGTGGGCATCCCCAACGACGCCACTCCTGTTGACATCGGCACTGCTGCCTGTACCGTGGCCTTTGGACACCGCTCGTTGGATACACAAAGCACTGTCCTGTCGCACACTGCAGCTCCTGTCCACCGACACCAGCACCATCAACTCCAGTGTTGTCACCAGGCATCCCTGCCTGCACCGTGGCCTGTGGACACCGCTTGTGAGGGTCACGAACCACTGTCCTGTCCCGCACTGCCGGCTTGGGCCTACTGACGACAGCGCTTCAGCAACAACGATGCCGCTGTCTTCACCGTGACCTGGTGACACCGCACGTCGCACCGCCCACCTTCACATCGCACCCCTGGTTTCATCTACGCCATTGGATGCCATCACCGAGCCGCTGCCTGCACTGTGACCTGCAGGCACCACACTTCACATTGTCCCGCTTCACACCGCAGCCCTGACGCTATCCATTCCAATGCTCCTGACTTCATCAGCCCAGATCCGCAAGGCCCGTGACTTCCAGGGCCCGACGACTCCTGCACCAACTCCAGAACCGCCGCCGCGACGCTGCTCTCAATAGCTCCCCACGAGGATCAAGATGCCCTGCAATTCCAAAGGTACTGTTTGCAGATCTAGCCAACACCGTCGCTGAACCGCGAAGCCGTGGCTGGCCTGAACTGTTGTTTTTGTTGATCACGACACCGTGATAGCCCCAGGTGGCGCTATGGACTTCAAGGAACTGTATTTGTGAGTAAATCTTGCAGAATTCATATATTTATTACTGTATGGCGGATTTTTATCATATTTGGTCTTGCTTTATATAGATAAATATAGGCAATTTTTCTAAAATTGGTGTGGTGCCCTTTCATCGTCTTTTCATTTAATACTGTGTGCTATGTGCAAATTCTTTACACATTGCTTCAGAGATAATCCTGACTGCTCATGCCAAGCTACCATGGGGGCGAGCAGGGGTTATCTGAGCAGGTATCTCCCTATATACTGACTAGACTGAGGGTCCTGACAGCGTGCAAATAGATTGCCAAATAGAGACCCCGTTTCAAACAATTACCATAGCACACTTCCCACATACATCCCCAGAATTCAGAGCCCAAGTTTAGTGTGGCTGTTGGCTTTTACCATCTTGGAAAATCCTAATTAGGTAGGGTTGGCCCAGGAACTTTTAGTCCATTGTTTAGGGTAAGCGCAGAACTACATTCTACACACTTCTCATGCCAGACATAAATCTGTCACTTTTAGACACCCACAAACATAAGGCTACCCTATTATGATAAATATGACCATGCAATACTTATATACCATATATAATGTACCTAGAGCCCATTCATAAATGTAATTGTTTTCTTTTTCTTTTTTGTAGATTTAAATCAATATATTCATAATACAAAAATATTCCTCAAGACCAAATAACAATCATCAATATACAACGTTCTATATACAATACAATAAAGTATCAATCTGATAAAGATTTTAAAAAAATATATTATCCACCCCTGCATTAAACAATCATACCTCACAATCTTAATCAGACTCAATTCTCATTTGTACCATACCACACTCTACATCAGACATACAATGCACTCATCTAAAACAAAACATCCCTTACTATTTCAACAAGATATTGAATTATGGTTCCAGTATAGCATACAATCAATTAAATCCAACATACATAGAATCATATTCTACATTTGTTCATAATCATTCTTTTCTTGGTTAAATTGCTAAGTTTGTTATATCGGTCCCACAACTTAACTCAAATCCTATATTGTTAGAAAACAGTAGCGCTGATACGTGTTTCGGTGTCTCTTCAACCAAGAAGCCACCTTCATCTTTTCTGTATGAGAGGGCCTCTAACCTCTCTCTGAAAACAATAAAATGCAGGGCTCAAATTAAAGCAAACTAATAGAATACAAATCAATAATAAGGTAAATATTCCAGCAATCACCACAAGCACCAAGGCCCATATTTATACATTTTTAGCGCCGCATTTGCGTCATTTTTTGACGCAAAAGCGGTGCAAATTTACAAAATACAGTTGTATTTTGTATTTTTGCGCAGTTTTTGCGCCAAAATCGGCGCAAATGCGGCGCTAAAAAAGTATAAATATGGGCCCAAGTGTACATTCATCAAAACCAAAATGTGGAATACACATAACGAACCATAAAAACCAAAAGGAATAAATAAATAAATAACACCCAGTGTGAGTATGCAACCCTAGTCTACCCAACATGCTGCCAGACCTCCTCCATGACCTCCAGACTGTAAAAAAAAAAGGAACAAAAGATAACAAAACAACACCCATGTGTCAACACAAATAAACCCTTCATAGACCAGACTAATACTATCATCTATTCCAATATTCCAATTACTTGTGTACAGTCCATACAATGACTTTACAATGGACCTTATATTGCCATGGGGTAATCAAAGGTGGAGGTCAGGAATCATGACCTTATGATACTACTATACTACACTGTGACCCATAATAGTCAAAGGGACACAACAAATGCGAATGTAAACCAGGGAAGGAAATATCCCAACACCTTAAGATAACATCAGAGCGAGTTACTCAGCAATCCCACGTATCAGTACTGCTAACCATAGAACTGGGAGGTGTCCCAGTTATCTACAATCTACTATGTTCCCGAAATGTGTAAAGCAGATACTCATCTCTATGGGGTAATTTCCCCAAATCAAAGTAGATACAAAGTGGAGAGGGAACTAGGAGGAAATGCTTCTTCCCCACTCTTGCAATGGAGTAACCTAACACAAACCAGTAAGGTGGCTCTACTAAGCCCAGAAACCTATCCCGCTCCTAAATTCCCCTACCTGATATCTGGATAAAGGAGGACAGATAAGGTTCGGATCAAAAGTGTCCACACGTCGGGTTCTCCTCTTCCAAAGTTGAGAAAATGTGGCATTCAGGTAGAGCCCATCAGTAAGTATACACCGGCCGTAGAAAGAAAAGCAGAAGTGATGTGTCGCTCCAACCCTTAGGAGGCACACTAGGAGACAGCCACATGATGCACGCCATCATGGAAGAGTCTTAAGTACGGACATGAGTAGAAACCCATTTAGCCTGAGGGTACACAGGAAATAAAGTGGCCCAACCAAAGATGTCCTTGGGGCGGACCCTAGAAATGCAATGTTCTAGGGGAGCCCCCAAAAGAAATACACATCCTTCATAATATTACTGGAAGTGAATGTCGCTCCAACCCACAGAAAATTCACAAAAAGAAAGCCACAGAAAAGGATTCATTTTGACAGGGTCTAAATGCAGGCTCAAAAAAATAAACGGTAGAAAGCTTGAAACTGCATAGAGCCATTCATACAGCTCCTAATGTTGCATAAAAGCCTTAGATACCTTAGTATAGGGATCACTGTGTCCCAAAACGCAAATACATTGCCTGGAGCCACGTTCTATCGCCAAGCATCTACTTCTGGTCCAATTTGCTTGCCTGTCCATATACCCAATAACCTATTAGAGTAAAAGATAACAGAAGAAGCTATAGCACCAATAGATGTGAAGAGAGAGTGGGGAAAACAGAAACCTCAGTAATCCAAGGTCCCAAATTCAGGTGCAACTTACTATAGGATAAAATATAGTTCAAGGGCAGATGGGACTTAAAAAGGTCCAAAAAGTGAGACAAAAAGTGTGAACCAAGTCACAACTACAACCTACCTTACAGAATGGCATTCTCCCACTGAGTGTTATCATTAAGCTTATGTCTCCATGTATATAGGGTGAAAATCCAGAATACTACTCTTTTTTTCCTGGTTTTTCTTTTTCTACATTTAATTGATGGTATATTATACTGGAACCATAATTCAATATATATATTTTTTTTTCAACGAGTGGACAGTATGTCTGATGTAGAGTGTGTATAGTGATATCGGGACAAATGAGAATTGAGTCTGATTGTTTGATGTAGGGGGTGCATAAAACATTGCTTTTAATCTTTATCACATTGATACTGTGTATTGTATATAGAACATTGTATATTGATGATTATTATTTGGTCTTGAGGAATATTTTTGTATTCTGAATATATTGATTTTAATCTACATGAAGTAAATAGAAAATGATTAAGTTTATGTATGGGCTCTAGGTTCGTTATATATGGTATAAACGTATTGCATGGTCATATTTATCATTATAGGGTGGCTTTATGGTTTATGGACTTTGTTATTTCCCCTGCTAGGGTTGCTCTATATGTGTTTCAGGGGCCCTCTTTTGCATTTTTAGACTTTCAGACACCCACTTCACAACACTTTTGGCTTGAGATCAGAAGAGGACTGAACCTACTGTCTTTTACCTGAGAAGAACCCCAATTGACTGAACCTGCTCCCTCTTGTTAACAGGATATAAAATGGACTTCAAGGGTGATAAGACTTACTGTCTTTACAAGCTACTGGATCAATGTGGATCAGTTGTCTCAGATTTTAATATCCAATGGGAAAACATCATTCATCGTCATGCATATCTATGTGTGAATTTCTTGGGAAGATAGATATCATGTATATAGGTACAAATTTAATAAACCCTATGCATTTCAGACTGTTACTTTTGTCAGGGGCTGAGAAATCTTCCTTGTTTACCAGTATGCTCTCATCTATCCATCCAATGCCGGGAATGGCATTCGGATTATGTATATGTACATATATACATGATAACAATCTTCCCAAGAAATTCACATATGGATATACATGAACATGATTGATTTTTTCCCATTGGATAATAAAGTCTGAGTCAACTAATCAACATTGATGGAGTACAATTGATTCAATCTAGATACATTTTTAGTCAACAAGTGGGAAGGTATGTTATAAGCCACAGGAGGAGGCTTTCCGTAGTTTAGAGAAGGGACACTGCTCCTGGTTGATGGCAGTGCTGTTTGGCAAGTTGTGTATCATAAGCCACGGCACACCTGAAATAAACCCATATTGTGGGGCACTGATGCGATAAAAATAAATCAGTTCCAAATGTTGTTGGTCTGCCAACTGGAATTTCAAAGTCATTTTGGCAGTTTGCATGGTAATTGGGCTTGAGGTCAATACTCGCCCAACCACAGTTTGCACAACCTCAGTTTTTTTTTCATGAATATGCAAGGTAATTTCAATATCTTTGTTAAGTTGCATCAAAAAAATTGCAAGTGGCTGCAGAGTCTAGTAAAGCCATAATGGTATGACACTGTTCTGGTCCATATATTAACTCCCTTTGCAAAGTGATACATGATCACACACCTGTGTATTTAGTGAAGGGATACTCCATTCGCTTAAACAATTTCCTTCTTTGTTGTTTGAACTGTCTAGTTTTTTGTAGGAGTTTCTATTGAATTTACTACGCACAAGCTCATAAAGTGTCATGATCCTGAGCGGCGACTCTAGAGTCTTGGAATTGCATGTCCTGCATGCTACTGGTACCATGTGACATGACATGGTGACTTTACCGTGAATAAGTATTGGTTACATTGCCATCGAAGGACATGCCTATAAACTATGTTCTGATATAAAGGAAGTTTTCTGCTATCATTTAATACATTACCATGAGATTTGGTTGAGCACCAAGCCCATATTCTGTGTTCTTTGTTTACTATTTTGTACTGTAGCATGATACTTGCCTTGGTTCTTACTTGTTGCTCTGGCAGGCTGGTGTGGGCTGTGGTAACCTTTGGGATAACATGTCCCATATTGGGTTGAGCTCCAGTCTAAATAGAACCCCACCCCAAACCACACACAGAGGCCCTCATTATGTCATTGGCTGTAAATCCTGCTTACTGCCACGGTGACAGCCGCCAACATACCGCCACGGTCACGAACATCGGTTTGTCATATTATTACACACACACACACCAAACCGACAGAATACTGCCACAAACACAAAGCCGCCAGCCCAAAGGTCAGTGCCAAAGTGGTGGTACTAACACCAATACATTATACCAACAAAACAATGCCCACCACATTATGACCAACGAATCACCACGCTGACATTCAATGGTGGTAATCCATTGGCACTACACATCGGCGCGCTCAGAATGGCCACCCTAATAAAAAACAAAACAACATTGGCCAAAACTAAACACACACACCTGACACTCATACACACACTACACCCACCCACCCATGGCACTATAAAACACATACCCACATCACACACCACCCTTTACGAATACCAATAAGTGCCACAAGACTAAAATGAAGACCACTGAGACAACTACACACACACACCACAAACACCCATACATCTGTCATGCACTCCACATCCTACACGCCACCACATCACTCAACACCCTCTGTACAACACACACCACACAACACCCATGTCCCCACAAAGGCACCCCCGTTTCACCGATGAGGAGTTGCGGGTCATGGTCAAGGAAATTGTCAGGGTAGAGCCACAGCTGTTTGGAGCACAGGTACAGCAAATATCCATTGCCAGGAAGATGGAGCTATGGTGGAGAATCATGGACAGGGTGAATGCCATGGGACAGCATCCAAGAACAAGGGATAACATCAGGAAGAGGTGGAACAACCTACGGGGAAGGTACGTTCTGTTGCAGCAAGGCACCAGCTCACCATACAGAGGACTGGCAGTGGACCCCCACCTCATCCCCCACACCTCACAGCATGGGAGGAGCAAGTCTTGGCAATACTGCATCCTGGTGGACTCATTGGAGTAGCTAAAGGACTGGACACTGGTGAGTCAATATTTACTACTTATCAACCCCCATAACTGCATGTCATCTCACCCCCTCATCCTCACTCCCATCACTCCACTCCATCCCACCCACTGCACCTACACATACGACTAACCCCAATGCCAAGCCCTGCAGGCCATATCACCAAAGCATGCACAGCATGGAGAACTAACAAGCACACAACCCATCACCACCATACACAAAACAAAGGTGGCAGGGCAACAGCAACAATAGAGGGGAAGCAAGGGTTGTATAGTATGTCACAGACATGAAGTATAATACATCACTTACGTCCTCACAGGTGCCCCAGCTGATCTCAGCGACGAGGAGGTGCCACGACTAACCAGTCCCCTAACAGAAGACGCCCCCAGTGATGACAGTAACTCTGGACTTCAGGCTCTGGATGAACTACCTGGCCCATCAGGGACCCCTGGTCAGTCGGCCACCCCACCCACTCACAGTCCACCACAAAGCCTCACCAATTAGTATCCAACACCATAAGCACCCGCCCAACGTCCCCACACCTCTGTCCCCAGAACACATCAATCAGCATTGTGCCCACCTGTACAGGGACCCCAGTCCACACCTCACACCCAAGACAATCAGGGACCTGAGGTCAGTGGCAGTGGACACACCGTTCAGGGGACAGAGGCACAGGGGAACAGGGACACTGGAAGGACCACTGCGCATCAGGTGGAGGACAGGCCCAGGGCACCGACTCTCGAGGAGGCACTTACCAATGTCCTGGGGGCTTACCAACAATCCCAGGACAAGACGGGCCAGATCCTAACCAACATGCAGGAGAACAAGCAGCTGCAGGAGGTACACCATCTGGAGATCAGGGAGGATTTGTAGGCCCTCAACACCACAATGGTCTCCATAACAGGGGTGCTGGCAGATATGGCCAACATCATGAGGGACTGGACAGCACACCAACTGACCCCTACCACTAGCCAGTCTACTGACCAACCCACCACTTCCGCTGCAGCTAGTGGGCAGGAGGCCTTGCCACAGGACCCACAGGCCACCAGCACCCCTCCTTTTGCAGAAGGTGAACCACCCCGCAAACGTTCCCTGCAACCCAGATAGAAGCCAGAGACACTTGCTAAGTCCAAGACCACCGCCAGGAAATGAGACCCTCCTGAATGTCCCCCTTATGTCCCACCTTGTCACCTTGTCCAATTTGAACTGCATTTGCTCCCTTTCCCATGGCCCCTTGGACACGGGACATGTGCTAGTAACAGACTGGAACAATACCATGGACTTTCCGCAACTATCACCCCATTACATTGCACTTTTCCGTCAAATATTTGCACTACAATAAACACCCTTGCACACGGCCTAAGTGAAAGTGTTTTATGTGATGAAAATGTGCATATATGGAAACAGTTACATCTTATGCAAATGATCTCAACACTGCGATAGCATACATTTTAAGACCTGTATCTGTCTGTAGATATCACATCAGTACACTGTTGTCATATCACCAACATCTGCAACATGAGAAGCCATAGGTCACAGTAAGTAGAGATACAAAGGAAGTGAATGCCATCCTGCTACAGCCACACAGAACACATCAATAATAAGAGGAAGGGTCAGTTCCACTGCCTCACCTGCGTGTCATTGGAAGTATTGACGTATAAGTGATGTTCTGTTGTCCACATCCCCATCCTCTGCCTCCTCATCCTCACTGTCCTCCGGGTCCACTGCTGCCACAGGGGCATTTCCAGTCTCCTCCTCCTGCAGATAAGGCACATATTGTCTGAGGGCCATGTTGTGCAACATGCAGCACGCCACTACTACCTGGCAGACCTTATCAGGTGAGTAGGACAGGGATCCGCCGGTTAGATGGAGACATCTGAACCTGCCCTTCAGGAGGCCAAAGGTCCTCTCAATAATTCTCCTGGTTCGTCCATGTGCATCATTATAACGATTCTCAGCCCTTGCCCTGGCATTCCTCACAGAGGTCAGGAGCAACGATAGGTTTGGGTAGCCTGAGTCACCTGCAAGTATTGCGGGACAAACATTAGCCTTACACAGTGGTAGGGAGTCAACACCAGAAGGCATACACTGACATACATTGGGTGGGGACTCAGCCTCACTAATTAGCCACACCCTGTGCCTCTGTAGTTGTGCCATCACATGTGGAATGCTGCTATTCCTCAGGCTGAAGGCATCATACACTGACCCAGGATACTTAGCAGTGACGTGGGAGCTGTACTGGTCCGCCAGGCACACCATTTGCACAATGAGGAGTGGAAACTCTTCAGATTCCTGAACACCTGTTCATACTGCGCCTTGAGACTCTCACGGGTGAGAAGTGGGCTTTACAAATACTCCGATTGATTCTGGCGGGGGGGACAAATGCAACATGCGACCCGTCAATCGCCCCAATAATGTTTGGTATTTGTCCATTGCATGGAATCCTGCCTTCACAGTAGCCAAATCTTCCACTTGGGGGAAGGCGATGTAGCTGCACATGTGTTTCACCAGGGCAGACAAAACCCTTGCCAGCACGATTGAGAACATTGGCTGTTGTCAAACCCACTGTCACTTGGAAAGAACCAGTTGCCAGAAAGTGGAGCACTGATAGAACCTGCACTAGAGGGGGGATCCCAGTGGGATGACAGATAGCTGATATGAGATCAGGCTCCAATTGAGCACATAGCTCTGTGATTGTGGCCCTGTCCAGTCTATAGGTGAGTATTATATACCTCTCCTCCAATGTAGACAAGTCCACAAGGGGTCTGTACATGGGGGCTTGTCTTGTCCTCTGATTCCTCCACAGTGGTAGGTATCTAAGGGACACAAGAGTGAGTAGGCTGTCACAACTTAAACAACGGAACCAAAAACCTCATTGTACATAGAGCAGGAACGTGATGGGACATTGGGAATGGCAATGTATGTGCAAAAAATGGAAATGACGCAGTTCTCTAATATCTGAATACTGTCCACGCCATAAAATATCGATCGCCTATCCTGTATGTAGGGACAGGTGGAAGTGATGTAACTCAGCCGGTGTAGCGCTTCATAGCGGAAGGCTGTCTTGCTCCGCGGTGCTATTCCTCATTAGATAACATGGGGCTTTATGCAGTACAGTGGCCAATGGGGATCATTGGCGGTGGTGACGGTGTACACCACCACGGATGTGACCACCATTTTCTGTCAATAACCTCACTCGATTCCTGACTTTCCATAGGACAACACCTACACTGTGTGTGCTGCTGTGACCTGTGTCTGGATCCTGCCATGGCCGTGTGACCGGGGGAAAGGCCCCTGCTTTCACTTCTGAGGAGTTTGGAGCATTTGGTGGATTGGGTCCTACCACAGTATGGGCAGCTGTATGGGCCCACAGACCAACAGGTGAGTACACCTTGGGCACGAGGCATGTGAGAGGGTTGCATGGAGATGTGTTTGCAAGCATTGGGTCATTTTTGGTGGTTGTATGTCTGGTGGTAGTGTACATGGTGGACGCTGAGTAATGCGTGTGCCAATGGGGATGGAAGGGGATTTGTGGGCCATATGTGTGACGGGCTGGATTGTCTGGTTAATGGTGTCCTTGTGTCTTTGTTTCCTCTGCAGGTCAGCGCCCACCAGAAGAAGGGATTGTGGCATGCTATCGCCAAAGACCTGCCGACCCTGTTGGTGTACAGCAGACAGAGCACCCACTGTAGGAAGAGGTGGGAGGACCTGAGACACGGGGCCCAGAAGACTGCAGAGGCCCAGCTGAGGATGGCCTCCCAACCAAGGTGGGGTGCCTGTCAGAACCTGACCCCCCTGATGGCCTGCATGCTGGCGGTGTCCTGCCTAGAGCTGGATGGGCACTTGAGGGCATCACAGCAGCCACAAGGGTGTGAGTACAGTATGCATTACAAATATGATTGGCAGGTGGCATGGGAACCTGGTGGTGGCTGTCAGTTAGTGGGTGCCCTTCAATGCCAGCTCAGAGAACGCAGCATGAACCCAGCTCAGGGGTAATGGGTGTATTGCTAAATCTGGTAACATGGCTAGGTTGCATAGCATGTCAAACAGGGAGTAGGGGGTCCCGGGAGGGGTGCAGTTGGCGGTGTTTAGCTCTCATCTTGCTGTGGTGCCTAGCCAACGTAATGCCAGTGCGAAACATGGGACACAATCCTGATCAGTGTGTGTGACGGTAATGTGTATGCCATATGTGCTACTGGTGTTTTAATTGACGAAGTGCTCCCTTTCTCTCTACCCCCCCTTTTTTCTGTCATCCCGTCCATGTGTGCATTAGCGTCATCTGGCAGAGGAGAAGGGGCACCGGCAACAGAGGGAGCTGCATCCCACAGGACCCGGGAGATAGAGTCCACCGATGCCGAGGGGAACAGTGGGATGGAGGGTGAGGGGAACACCACAGCAGAGAAAGGGGGTGACAACACTGACTCTGATACATCCTCCAATGGAAGCCCCCTGGTGGTGGTTGACACCTCTGGGACCACCCCAACTACAGGTACAGCCAATCCCCCGTACCAGCACCGCCCTCCCAGTAACCCCTCACCTAGTTGCCCGTGCCCGCTCACCCAGGAGGGTGGGCATCTCCTTCACCCCAGGCACCCCAGGCCCTGCCTCAGTGAGCCCTACTACCCTGATTGAGGAGGTTTTTGACCTCCTGAGAACCATCTTTGAAGGGCAGTCAACCATTGTGAATGGCATCAAGGGGGTAGCATCCCAGATGCAGCAATGCAATGCATTCCTGGAGGGCATTCACTGTGTATTGGCGGCCCAACAGAGATCGTTCCAGGCTCTGGCCTCTCCTCTGATGGCAGCCATTGTCCCTGTTCCTACCGTCCTTCCTCCAACTACTACTTCCAAGTTCTTATCTTCTCAACCCCAACCCATGCCATGCATGGTTGTGTGTAAGGTGTGTTTGTGTTAATGGTGTGTGTTTTGCGTGTGTGTCACTCTCTTTTTCCTCCCTCCCTCCTTTGTGTCTTCGTCAGCATTGGTGTTCCAGGTGGAGAATGCCGTAGGAGAGCATCGGGAAGACTTGAAGTTCTTGTTACATGGCTGCCTTGTTCTTCTCCGTCTCCGAGGGTGTCTTTCGTCTTCTGTGTTCTGTTTCTTCCAGGCTTTTGATGGCGTTGGTACCACCATATTATGTCATAATATGTTGGTCGGTACCTTGTCTTATGCCTGGCTGTTGACGGCTACCGCAGTGGTCAGTGGTTTTTACACCCTGGCGGTTGGTGTGGTACATTGGCTATCTATGGGCATTATCACAGCCATTGTCATAATTTGAAGGTAATTACCACCAGCCTGTTGGTGGCATTTCCGCCATTGTATCACTTACCGCAAATGTCATAATGACCACCTTAATATTCATCAGCCTACACCTGATGGGCTTTATGACTGCAACGTGTTCTCGGGCATGATTCCTGATTCGGTCTGACTACTCGCCATGGACCAAAGACTTGATTGCCAAGGCACTCAGCTGGAGCTGAGAATGCAGATTCCCTGAGTACATGCTGCTCCAGCAGGAAGTAACAAATCGGATGGGTCTCTCCCGGTAAGAGCTCATTGGCACTGTGACACTGGACATGTGTATAAAGATGACATGCTTATTTGGAAAATCTTTTATTGTCAAGATCATGGAAAAAACAAATGGAGACTAGCGGAAGCACACAACCTTGTCATCTTTTAGACAATACCATAGTATGTGAGGCTAGTCCTACAACAGAGATATTCATAAAAACTGCATTGGTAATATGTGTATGTTAATCCCTGTGGTAACTACCCTGAGTGAGAAACACATCAAGAGACTATGCCCTGAACTGAGCATAAATGTACCTTATGTTCCTCGTGTAGGAGAATTACAAACTACAGTACATGGAGCATGTGGAATTATCAGGGTGCTGCTCACCTCTACTATAGACAATCTAGAAGAACAACACTCACAGCATTTACAGAGCTGCATTGTGGTAGATATTTGTGATCATACTCCACAAATCTGTGATACTGTGCTACTGTGACATGGTCTCTGTAAATACAATGTATTGTTTTACAGCATGATATTTTACAATGTATTGTGCTTCATAACAGCTGATATACATAAACATGTATATCTATTTATGTATATCTGCGCACCCTACAACACCACCGACATGTGGAATCTGCTCAACTTAAGTCTCTGTTTCTCTAGCAGAGTTTTTAAGCATAGGATTAGCACAGTACCATTGATGACGTAGAGAGTGACAAAGCCTTTTGCAACTCTAGTTACAGCTGATGAGCTCTAACTAGAGGGAACCACGCATCAAAGGATTGCTTTTATTCATTCCAGATTGGTTTGGATAATATTGTGCCAATCCAAAGCTGCAATGCTGTGCCTGGAGTGGTAAGAGGTTTTGTCATTTATAAGTCAGGCTCTGCAGCTAACCCCCCCTTAGATAGCCAAACCTCTGTGCACAGCGTGGAGTTGGCCACATGGCCTGGCCTCTGAGTAGCCAACCCTATGCCATGCACAGCCTCTGCAGCACTAAAAAATAAAAAGTGAGCCTTTTTTGGGTTTATAAAGGGGTGAACATATCAAAAAGTAAAGCAGATCTATCATCTTTCTTCCAAAATCACAAATAATACTTTCTTCAACGTATATTTCAATAATTCACATAATTCAATGTTTATTAATATTGATCCCTTAAAATATGTTTATTATTTTTTTATTAAAAGCATGTGTGTGACTCTTTCTTTTTATATAGTTTTTATTACTACATTCTATGGGTAAACAATTAGAAAAAAAATCTTTAGGTACATATTTTTTTTTTTTTTTAAATCTCTGATGTTTTAAACATATTTTTCATCCCCCAAAAAAGCAATTATAAAAACCTTGTATTTTTTTAATACATCTTTAGATCACATTACAGAACACCATACAACCAGGTCCTAAATGGCACTGAATTCCCATCTCCACAGCAAAAGCTTTAGCCTGGGAAATGCTTTCAAAATATGATCTGTTCTCTTGGGGTCATAGATTCAATGACCCAGGAGACTTACTGAGCTTTTTTATAATTTTGCTGGGCGCTGCAAAAACTCCATATCATTAATATATTTATTTACATATATTCACCAAAAATAAAAAGTTAAAGGAACATTATAGTTATGTATGTTAATGATATCTTACTTTTCAGTAAAAAGACTCAGAAATTAAGTGATGAAACAAAAGGTTACAAGGACTTTGTAGTTGGGTGAAAATGGCAGTTAAAAAAATACAATTTTAAACAAACATAGTAAGTTGAATTTACCAGTTGTAGTTATCTCAGGTAACTATAACATGTGTCCCTGCCATGCACAGTAATGTCAATGTCATCAATAATGTCATATCAGACTGTGCAGTGAAATTATCAATGATGTCACAGAATATGTAATGAGTGCAGTAATATGTGAGGTAAATAGCAGTGCATTGTAAAGCCATGAGCTATAGTTACACAAGAGCATGTGGTTGGCACAGTATCCTGATTTTGTGTGAATTTACCAAGCCGAAGTTTCCCTGTCTGTGGCCTGCCCTTAGCTATTTTTCAGCTGGATAATACCCTTCTGTGAAGGACAGGACATGCTATGGCTTGGAAATGTCATCCCAGTCACAAAACAGGGCTAGAGATGTTGGGGGGAGTACCACAACGACATAGCTGTGACTCCACTCAAAAGAGGATCATGTGAAGGGAAGGAGTTCAGCCAAAAGGTACCAGTCCATTTACTGCTTCCTGTGGCAACTTGCAGAGGAAGGAACAGTTACTCACTGCCATAAAGAGACTTTGAAGGTATTTGTGGTTTTGTTATTTTAAAAGTCCACTGACTTCATACTTTGCTATACATGTGAAGTTTTAACTAATCTATACAAAGTTCTATTTTGCGCGATTTTACAACCATGCACACCACTATGACTTGATTTAAAGTTGAAAGGAAGATAAAACAAATCAAAATAGAGGCACATCCAAAGGCCCATGCTAATGGCAGTGTTTTAATAAGGCTCCATCAAAGCCTTCCTTCATGAAGCTGGCTCAGCACAACTAAAACATGATGCGACCATGATCCATGGGGGACAGAGCTAGTACACTTTCAGTGGATCTGTGGGGCCGATGGAGAGGACTGAGATCCCGACAAAAAAGGAGGATTTGAACATGGATGGTGGACAGCAGGGCTCACATAATGAGTGCCCTGACATGGAGACTGGGTGAGCTTCAGTGCAGTGGAGTAGAGGCACACTGGAACCAGCCATGAGCAAAGTATTGGGTGACAACAGAGACGCTGATCTGAGGGACAAAGAGGAGACAACAGAGATCCACTAGAAGAGGTGAGGCGATGACTTCTCAGCACACATTCTGTGAGAGCTCGCCCAGACCTCATGATCATAAAGGGAGGATCGAACAAAAACTTAAGCTTGTAGCCCCACTGTAGTGCTTAAGAGCTGGCAAAAATAAGTTTTTTAAATACCTGTACCTCCCCCCAACAGATCCAGGCTAGTCCTATGAGGGTATTATTCAAAGCCATAACCAGGATGGTAACAGCATAATAGTAGACCTAAGCGTGCTTACGGCCTGATCACAACTTTGGCGGTTGAACTGAGTCGACTGCCAAAGCCATGGGGAGGAGGCTGCTGTCATCTGGCAGCTCCCCCCCAGTCGTATTACGATGTTTCCACCAGGCTGACCGGCAGAAACATTTCTTTACGATGTTTCCGCCAGTCCGACTAGCGGAAACAGAGCCACAGCATTGGGAGCCGAGGCCAATACTGTGGTACACCAGCACCTTCGGAATGTGCAGTCTGCAGTGCAGACAGTTCACATTCCGGGAGTGCTGATGGGGGGGCTGCACTGCCCATGACAGGGGCAGTCCAGGGGCTGCCCTGTGCCCCCCTATCCACTGTCTAGTTGCTGACAAACTCTATTTTGTCCTACCAGACTTCTGAGTCTGGATTTATTTTCAGTACAGTGGCTTCCTTAAAATGGACTTTTATGTTAGAATAGGAAGACACTACGATTACTGTTAGAACTAGCAGCTTTTTGGTGTGTCACCCCTGTCTTTTTGCCTTACTGGACTCTGTTTTTGCTGGTTTATTGTCTCTGCGCACTTTACCACTGCTGACCAGTGCTAAAGTGCAAGTGCTTCATGTGTAAATTGTACTGTTGATTGGTTTATCCATGACTGGCATTTTTGATTTACTGGTAAGTCCCTAGTAAAGTGCACTAGAGGTGCCCAGGCCTGTAAATAAAATGCTACTAGTGGGCCTGCATCACTGGTTGTGCCACCCACATTAGTAGCCCTGTAAACATGGGTCAGACCTGCCACTGCAGTGTCTGTGTGTGCATATTTAAACTGCCAAATCAACTTGGTAAGGGTACTCACTTACCAGGCCTCAACCTTCTCGTTTTGTACATGTAAGCCACCCCTAAGGTAGGCCCTAGGTAGCCCCATGGGTAGGGTGCACTGTATTTGAAAAGTAGGGCATGTACTGGGGTGTTTTACATGTCCTAACAGTGAAATACTTCCAATTTGTTGCAAGGACTATATACCTCATATGTTAACATGGGTGCTGATTTAAATAACTTTAAAGCACATATTCCCTTTGAGGGCAGATAGAAATATGAAGTTTGGGGTCTCTGAACTCACAATTGAAAAATACATCTTTTAGTGAAGTTGGTTTTTAGATTGTGAGTTTGAAAATGCCACTTTTAGAAAGTAGGCATTTTCTTGCCCAAACAAATCTGTGACTCTGCCTGTTTGTGGGTTCCCTGTCTGGGTTAGTTTTACAGTTGGGCTGTTGTGAGTTCCCTCTAGACAGTGACACAAAGGGGTCTGGGGTGTAGCCTGCATATCCTGATGTGTCATCAGAGCTAGAGTGGAGGGAGGAGTGGTCACTTACACCTAAAAGGACTGTGCCTGCCCTCACACAATGCAGTCTCCAACCCCCTGATGTACACCTGGGGCCTGGCCTGGACAAGGAAGGATCTTGCAAACACTTGAGACTTTGCTTTGAAGTTTGCCAACTTCAAAGACAGAAAGGGGTATAAGGAGAGGACCCTGAACCCCAAGCTTTTAGAATCTTTCTGGAATCAAGAGGAACCTCTGCCTAGGAGAAGAGCAGAAGAGCTGGTGGAGGAGTACTGTCCCTTTACTGTGTTGCTTTGCTGGACTGGCCTGCAGTTACTGCTTCTGCATAAAAAGAGTGCAAAGGGTGAACTTTGCTATGTGTCATGCTTGAGAAAGTTCTCAAAGGCTTGGAGTGGAGATTGCCTCCTGTTGGAAGTCTCTGGAACACCAAAGACTTCAGTCTCCATGACCTGCAGCACTGGGAACTGTGTGTTTTGTGATGTTCAAGAGGAGAAACCGATGTGCCGCTGCCAACAAAGCTGATGTCCTGCACCATGACCTGTCGATACCGCATGGAGTCGCATTGCCCTGTTTTGCACCGCTACCCGGGTCTCACTGACATGTCATCCGACAACTGCACCAAGCCACTGCTCACACCGCGACCTGTGGGCCCACACTCCGGCATCACCTGCTCACACCTCAGTGTGGGCATCCCTGGCGACACCACTCCTGTTGACACAGGCACCGCCGGCTGTACCGTGGCCTGTGGACACCGCTCGTGGGATACACAAAGCACCATCCCGTCGCACACAGCAGCTCCAGTCCACCGACACCAGCACCATTAACTCCAGTGTCGTCACCAGGCATCCCTGAGGGTCACGAACCACCTCCTGTCCCGCACCGCCGGCTTGGGCCTACTGACAACAGCGCTTCAGTGACAACGATGCCGCTGTCTTCACAGTGACCTGGTGACCTGTACGTCGCACCGACCACCTTCACACCGCAGCCCTGGTTTAATCTACGCCATTGGATGCCATCACTGAGCCGCTTCCTGCACTGTGACCTGCAGGCACCACACGTCACATTGTCTCGCTTCGCACCGCAGCCGCAATGCCATCGAATGCCAACGCTCCTGACTTCATCAGCCCAGATCCGCAAGGCATGTGACTTCCAGGGCCTGACGACTCCTGCACCAACTCTAGAACCGACGCCGTGACGCTGCTCTCCATTGCTCCCCATGAGGATCAAGATGCCCTGCAATTCCAAAGATACTGTTTGCGGATCTACCTAACATCGTAGCTGGCCCGCGATGCAGTGGCTGGCCTGAACTGTTGTTTTTGTTGATCACGACACCGTGATAGCCCCAGGTGGAGCTATGGACTTCAAGGAACTGTATTTGTGAGTAAATCTTGCAGATTCATATATTTATTACTGTATGGTGGATTTTTATCGTATTTGGTCTTGCTTTATATAGATAAATATAGGCACTTTTTCTAAAATTGGTGTGGTACCCTTTCGTCGTCTTTTCCTTTATTACTGTGAGCTATGTGCAAATTCTTTACACATTGCTTCAGAGATAATCCTGACTGCTTGTGCCAAGTTACCATGGGGGTGAGCAGGGGTTATATGAGCAGGTATCTCCCTATATACTGACTAGACTGAGGGTCCTGACAGGGTGCAAACGGATTGCCAAATAGAGACCCCGTTTCAAACAATTACCATAGCACACTTCCCACATACATCCCCAGAATTCAGAGCCCAAGTTTAGTGTGGCTGTAGGCTTTTACCATCTTGGAAAATCCTAATTAGGTAGGGTTGGCCCAAGGAACTTTTACTCCATTGGTTAGGGTAAGCGCAGTACTAAATTCTACACACTTGCTCATGCCAGACATAAATCTGTCACTTTTAGACACCCACAAACATAAGGCCACCCTATTATGATAAATATGACCATGCAATACGTATATACCATATATAATGTACCTAGAGCCCATTCATAAATGTAATTGTTTTATTTTTATTTTTTGTAGATTCATATCAATATATTCATAATACAAAAATATTCCTCAACACCAAATAACAATCATCAATATACAACATTCTATTTACAATACAATTAAGTATCAATCTGATAAAGATTTTAAAAAAATGTTATCCACCCCTACATTAAACAATCATATCTCACAATCTTAATCAAACTCAACTCTCATTTGTACCATACCACACTCTACATCAGACATACAATGCACTCATTTAAAACAAAACATCCCTTACTATTTTAACAAGATATTGAATTATGGTTCCAGTATAACATACCATCAATTAAATCCAACATACATAAAATCATATTCTGTATTTGTTCATAATCATTCTTTTCTTGGTTAAATTGCTAAGTTTGTTTTATAGGTCCCACAACTTAACTCAAATCCTATATTGTTAGAAAACGGTAGCGCCGACACGTGTTTCGGTGTCTCTTCAACTAAGAAGCCACCTTCATCTTTTCTGTATGAGAGGGGCTCTAACCTCTCTCTGAAAACAATAAAACGCAGGGCTCAAATTAAAGCCAACTAATAGAATACAAATCAATAATAAGGTAAATATTCCACCAATCACCACAACCACCAAGTGTACATGCATCAAAACGAAAATGTGGAATACATATAAAAAACCATAAAAACCAAAAGGAATAAATAAATAAATAAATAACACCCAGTGTGAGTATGCAACCCTAGTCTACCCAACATGCTACCAGACCTCCTCCGTGACCTCCAGAATGTGAAAAAATGAAACAAAAGATAACAAAACAACACCCATGTGTCAACACAAATAAACCCCTTGTAGACCAGACTAATACTATCTTCTATTCCAATATTCCAATTACTTGTGTACAGGCCATACAATGACTTTACAAGGGACCTTATATTGCCAAGGGGTTCACACAATTAGCTCCTTTTCCAGATAGTGACAGTCCAATGACTAATTCCCCTGGGGAACAAAAACAGGAAGACACAATTTTATGGTTCGTGGTCCTAAATATTTACATAAACTAAGGTTCTTTCAATGAGCCCTAATACGATAGATATCTGTTGATAGACATCCAGGGGAATATATGCCGTCAACATAGATTTGATGTCATCTAGGGAAAATCCATCCAATGTTACTACAATCACTCCTCCTAGTGGTCACAGAGCTACCATAGAGGGTTCAAGGGCAACTCTCATCCAATAGTTTACTGTTATGTCTAACAGGCACTGGGAATATGACCCCGCACGTAAACCTATAGAATGAATAATCAAAGGTGGAGGTCAGAAATCATAACCTTATGATACTACTATACTACACTTACACTGTGGCCCGTAATAGTCAAAGGGGCACAACAAATGTGAATGTAAACCAGGGAAGGAAATATCCCAACACCTTAAGGTAACATCAGAGTGAGATACTCAGAAATCCCATGTATCAGTACTGCTATCCATAGAACTGGGGGGTGTCCCAGATATCTACAATCTACTATGTTCCCGAAATGTGTAAAGCAGATACTCATCTCTATGGGGTAATTTCCCCAAATCAAAGTAGATACAAAGAGGAGAGGGAACTAGTAGGAAATGCCTCTTCCCCACCCTTGCCATTGAGTAACCTAACACAAACCAGTAAGGCTGCTCTACTAAGCCCAGAAACCTATCCCGCTCCTATATTCCCCTACCTGATATCTGGATAAAGGAGGACAGATCAGGTTCGGATCAAAAGTTTCCACACCGCGGGTTCTCCTCTTCCAAAGTTGAGAAAATGTGGCATTCAGGTAGAGCCCATCAGTAAGTATACACCGGCCGTGGAAAGAAAAGCAGAAGTGACGTGTCGTTCCAACCCTTAGGAGGCACACTAGGAGACAGCCACATGATGCACCCCATCATGGAAGAGTCTTAAGTATGGACATGAGTAGAAACCCATGTAGCCTGAGGGTACACAAGAAATAAAGTGGCCCAACCAAAGATGCCCTTGAACGGACCCTATATTTCCTACAATAGGAGAAATGCAATGTTCTAGGGAAGCCCCCAAAAGAAATACACATCCTCCAGAATATTACTGGAAGTGAATGTCGCTCCAACCCACAGAAAATTCACAAAAAGAAGGCCACAGAAAAGGATTCATTTTGACATGGTCTAAATGCAGGCTCAAAAAAATAAACTGTAGAAACCTGAAACTGCATAGAGCCATTCATACAGCTCCTAATGTTGCATAAAGGTCTTAGATACCTTAGTATAGGGATCACTGTGTCCCAAAACACAAATACATTGCCTGGACCCAAGTTCTATCGCCAAGCATCTACTTCTGGTCCAATTTGCTTGCCAGTCCATATACACAATAACCTATTAGAGTAAAAGATAACAGAAGAAGCTATAGCACCAATAGATGTGAAGAGAGTGGGGAAAACCGAAACCTCAGTAATCCAATTTCCCAAATACAGGTGTAACTTACTATAGGATAAAATATAGTTTAAGGGCAAATGGGTCTTAGAAAGGCCCAAAAGGTGAGACAAAAAGTGTAAACCAAGTCACACCTACAACCTACCTTACAGAATGACATTCTCTCACTGAGTTTTATCTTTAAGCTCATGTCTCCATGTATCTAGGGTGAAAATCCAGAATACTACTCTTTTTTTCCAGTTTTTTCTTTTTCTAGATTTAATTGATGGTATATTATACTGGAAGCATAATTTTTTTTTTTTTTTTTTAAATGAGTGGACAGTATGTCTGATGTAGAGTGTGGTATGGTACAAATGAGAGTTGAGTTTGATTAAGATTGTGAGGTATAATTGTTTAATGTAGGGGTGGATACATTTAAAAAAAAATCTTTATCAGATTGATACTTTATTGTATTGTATATAGAACGTTGTATATTGATGATTGTCATTTGGTCTTGAGGAATATTTTTGTATTATGAATATATTGATTTTAATCTACATGAAGTAAATAGAAAATTATTAAGTTTAGGTATGGGCTCTAGGTACGTTATATATGGTATAAACTTATTGCATGGTCATATTTATCATTATAGGGTGGCTTTATGGTTTATGGACTTTGTTATTTCCCCTGCTTGGGATGCTCTATATGTGTTTCAGGGGCCCCCTTTTTGCATTTTTAGACTTTCAGACACCCATTTCAGAACACTTTTGGCTTGAGATCAGAAGAGGACTGAACCTACTGTCTTCTACCTGAGAAGAACCACAATTGACTGAACCTGCTCCCTCTTGTTAGCAGGATATGAAATGGACTTCAAGGGTGATAACACTGACTGTCTTTACAAGCTACTGGATCAATGTTGATCAGTTGTCTCAGATTTTATTATCCAATGGGAAAGCATCATTCACCTTAATGCATATCTATGTGTGAATTTCTTGGGAAGATAGATATCATGTATAAAGGTACAAATTTAATAAACCCCATGCATTTCAGACTGTTACTTTTGTCAGGGGCTGAGAAATCTTCCTTGTTCACCAGTATATTCTTATCATCTTCATCCAATGCCGGGAATGGCATTTGGATTATATATATATATGTACATATATACATGATAACAATCTTCCCAAGAAATTCACATGTGGATATACACAAAGATGATTGATTTTTTCCCATTGGATAATAAAGTCCGAGTCAACTAATCAACATTGATGGAGTACAATTGATTCAATCTAAAGAAACTTTGAGTCAACAAGTGGGAAGTTATGTTATAAGCCACAGGAGGAGGCTTTCCATAGTTTAGAGAAAGGACACTGCTCTTGGCTGATGGCAGTGCTGTTTGGCAAGTTGTGTATCATAAGCCACGGCACACCTGAGATAAACCCATATTGTGAGGCACTGATGTGATAAAAATAAATCAGTTCCAAATGTTGTTGGTCTGCCAACTGGAATTTAAAAGTCATTTTGACAGTGTACATGGTAATTGGGCTTGAGGTCAATACTCGCCCAACCACGGTTTGCACAACCTCAGGTTTTTTTTCATGAATATACAAGGTAATTTCAATATCTTTGCTAAATTGCATAAAAAAAACTGCCAGTGGCTGCAGAGTCTAATAATGCCATAATGGTATGACACTGTTCGGGTCCATATATTAACTCCCTTTGCAAAGTGATACATGATCACACACCTGTGTATTTAGTGAAGGGATACTCCATTCGCTTAAACAATTTCCTTCTTTGTTGTTTGAACTGTCTAGTTTTTCGTATGAGTTTCTATTCAATTTACTACACACAAGCTCATAAAGTGTCATGATCCTGAGCGGCGACTCTAGAGTCCTGGAATTGCATGCCCTGCATGCTACTGGTACCATGTGACATGACATGGTGACTTTGCCAGGAATAAGTACTGGCTACATTTCCATCGAAGGACATGTCTACACACTATGGTGGTCATTCTGACCTCGGCGGTAAAAGGCGCCTACCGCCGGTCAGAAATCCTCCATAATCCCGCCGCGGTCGCGGAAACCCGCCACGGTCATTCTGACCCGCAGAAGGCAAACCTCCGAAAATCCGACCGCTACAACAGACCGCCAGACCAGCGGTCGGCGGAAAGGTGGAGGTGACCAAACCTCCACCGCCACGCCAACAGAAATACGCCCATCCCATTACGACCCACGAATCCACGCGGCGGTCATTCAAACGCGGTATTCCATTGGCGGGACACACCGCCGCGGTCAGAATACACACAAACGAACAAAACTCAGCCACATTGGACGATTTGAATCCCACACACCTGATACACATACACACACCACTCCCACACACACAATACAATATAAAACACACACCCACATCACCCACAAACCCCTACGCTTAAAAATTCGGAAAGAAGGCAAGAGCGAGACACCAGCATCCAAAAAATAACAGCCACAGCCACTCAACACCATCACCCACACACTATCCACACACAAAACAACACACACCACCACACTCAACTCACTTAAATACACATACTCCACCCCCACACATCATACACACCACCCCATGGCACCCCAAAGACAACCCCGCTTCACAGACGAAGAACTCAGGGTCATGGTGGAGGAAATCGTTCGGGTAGAGCCCCAGCTGTTCGGCACACAGATACAATACACCAGCATTGCCCGGAGGACGGAGCTATGGCAGAGGATTGTCGACAGGGTGAACGCAGTGGGACAGCACCCCAGAAATCGGGAAGACATCAGGAAGCGATGGAACGACCTACGGGGGAAGGTGCGTTCCATGGTATCCAGGCACAACATCGCCGTGCAGAAGACTGGCGGAGGACCCCCACCTCAACCCCCACAATTCACATCATGGGAGGAGGAAGTCTTGAACATCCTGCATCCTGACGGCCTCGCAGGAGTCGGCGGAGGAATGGATACTGGTAAGTTGAAGCTTCAATACTGCTTCCCCCCCACCTGCATGCCAAATCAGACCCCAACCCTCACCCCCATCCTCGAACCCCACCCTCACCCCCACCCCCATCCTCACCCCCACCCTCACCACCACCACCATCCTCACCCCCACCACCATCCTCACCCCCACCACCATCCTCACCCCCACCCCCAGCACACCTATTCCCCGCCAATGTCTCACCATCACAACCCACACATCCCAAAACCTAGGCCTGCATGCGTCCACTAAGCATGGACACCCATCACCAAAGCATGCCCAATGCATATACACATCCCCCCCACAAGCCACCCTCACCAAAGCCCCCACACACGAATGCCAGCACTTGGGGACACGAGAACCCACAGATACACCCATATGCGACACATTTAAACTATAACCATACCTCTATACCCCTGCAGGACCCGACCGTCAACACACCGCAGCGGAGGGGCCAGAATTCTCCACACCCCCCACCCAAGAGGCCGTCAGCGATGACAGCAGCTCTGTCGACCTGGACACCGATGACCAGCCCGGACCATCGGGGACCTCTGGACAGTCGGTTCCCCTCACACAGGCCCAGGCCACTACACACCCAAACCCCTCTGGGAACACCAGCACAGCTCCCACCCAGCGGGCCCATGCCTCTGTCTCCAGGGCGCGTCAATCTGCGGTGTGTCTACCACTACAGGGCACCCAGGATAACCCACCACCCCAACAACAACAGGGACCTGGGGGCAGTGGTAGTGGGCACACCGGCCAGGGGGCAGAGGCCCAGGGAAACAGGGCAACTCGGCGGGCAGCTGTGCGACAGGGGGGGGAGGAGAGGCCCAGGGAACCCACTCTCCACGAGGTCCTCACCACCATCATGGGAGCATACAACCGCTCCCAGGAGACGATGGCGACGGTACTGGCCCGGTTCCAGGAGATCCAGGTGCTGCAGGAGGAACACTATCGGGGGTACAGGGAGGACATCAGAGCCATCAACACCACCCTGGTTACCATGGTAGGGCTGCTGCAGGACCTCGTAAACAGCAGGGCGGACACTGAACAACACCCAAGGGCCCCTGCCACTAGCCTGGACCAAGAACAGCCATCCACCTCCGCCGGCGCTAGTGGACAGGAGGCCCCCGCACAGCAGCAGCCCACCAGACCCCCACCTCCTGCAGGAGAAGAACCACCCCGCAAGAGGGCCCTGAGATCTCGCAAGAAGACAGAGTAGGATGTCAAGACCCCCGCCAGCAAAGGATACCACCTGATGTCATCCCACTGTCCCACATTGTCACCCTGTCCATCCTTGAACTGCCCATGCTCCATCTCTCCACAGGCCTCTGGACAATGCACCTGTGTGACTGTTACTCTGGACTCTGCCATGGACATTCCTTCACCATAGCCCCCACCCACTTGAAACCACCCATCCCATTTTGAGCACTTCAATAAACACCTATTTTGCACCAAAATATCAGGAGTCTGGCTGTGATTTCAATAGATTGTAATTGACATGACAGTGCAAATATGTCCTTGTACATGGTGAAGTCAACAAACAGCTGCCACAAAGCTGTAGTCCATGGGGAAACGAAGCACAGGACTCGTAGTGGGGACCCCAGATCTGAAATAGGGAGGGAAAAGCCAAAACTCAGTCATCATACACTGGGGCAAATAGACAGGCAGCAGAGATGCTGGAGAGTAGTTAACATTTACTAAATTATCTTTGAAATGTTACCTGTGTCCTATTGGAAGTACTGTTCAATGATTCTGTCCCTGTTGTCTGTTTCAGCCCCGTCGTCTTCCTCCTCGTCACTCTCCTCAGGTTCCACCGCTGCCACAACACCACCGTCTCGACCATCCTCCTGCAGGAAAGGCACCTGGCGGCGCAAAGCCAGGTTGTGAAGCATGCAGCAGGCCACGATGATGTGACACACCTTCTTAGGTGAGTACATTAGGGATCCACCTGTCATATGCAGGCAGCGAAACCTGGCCTTTAGGAGGCCAAAGGTGCGTTCGATCACCCTCCTAGTACGCCCATGGGCCTCATTGTACCGTTCCTCTGCCCTGGTCCGGGGATTCCTTACTGGGGTCAGTAGCCACGACAGGTTGGGGTACCCAGAGTCCCCCACTAGCCATACACGGTGTCTCTGTAGCTGTTCCATCACGTAAGGGATGCTGCTATTCCTGAGGATGTAGGCGTCATGCACTGACCCTGGGAATTTGGCATTTACATGCGAGATGTACTGGTCAGCCAAACACACCACCTGGATGTTCATTGAATGGTAATTTTTTCTGTTCCTGTACACCTGCTCCCTGTCTCTTGGGGGAACCAAAGCCACATGGGTCCCATCAATGGCACCAATTACGTTGGGAATATGTCCAAGGGCGTAGAAATCACCCTTCACTGTAGCCAATTCGCCCACCTCAGGGAAAATGATGTAGTTCCTCACGGATTTCATCAGGGCAGACAACACTCTGGATAACACCTTCGAAAACATGGGCTGAGACATCCCGGAAGCAATTCCCACGGTTGTCTGAAATGACCCACTTGCCAAGAAATGTAGTACTGACATGACCTGCACCAGAGGGGGAATCCCTGTGGGTTGGCGGATGGGGGACATCAGGTCGGGCTCCAGCCGGGCACACAGTTCATGGATAGTGGCACGGTTAAGACGGTAGGTCAGGATAATGTGGCGTTCTTCCATTGTCGACAGGTCCACCAGCGGTCGGTACACGGGAGGATTCATCCGTCTCCTCGCCCAACCCAGCGGACGGTGCCTAGGAAGGACAACATGGAGCACACAGTCAAGCAACCCACAGGTACGTACTCACAGCTAGCACAGTATACGATTCTCTATGCAGTGAATGGCGTGTCTGAGTGGCTATGCAAGGCCTATGCCTGTGTGACGCAGTTGAAATTGAGCCATGTGGGCCCTGGAAATGGCGGCTGCCTGACCTGTGAAGTGTGACAATGGGATGTGAGGTCAATGCGCTGGCGTGGCACACCGCGGCGGGCGGCGGGCGAAGACCGCGGCGCGAAGCCGCATTGGTTAACATTGAAGCCTATGGGTTTCAGGAGCCAATGGCGAAGGGCGCCGGCGGTGGCGGGACGCACCGCCGCGGTACGCACCGCCGCGGACGTGACCGCCATTTTCTATCTACTTATCCACTTGCGACTTGAACTTTCACAGGAGAGGACCTATACTGCAAGTGTTGCTGTGACCTCGGTCTGGAAGGGACAATGGCTGCTGCGACTGGGGAAAGGGCCCCTGCCTTCACTGGAGAGGAGTTGGAGAAACTTGTGGATGGGGTCCTCCCCCAGTATGCGCTACTCTACGGTCCTCCAGACCAACAAGTGAGTTTAATTCAATATGGATTTGGGGCCACTGGCTGGCTTGGGGGCCTGGCGGGGATGGGGGGCATGTTGGGGCTGGCGGGGGGCCTGGCGGGGGGCCTGGCGGGGATGGGGGGCATGTTGGGCATGGCAGGGGGCATGGCGGGGGGCCTGGCGGGGATGGGGGGCATGTTGGGCATGGCGGGGGGCATGGCGGGGATGGGGGGCATGTTGGGCATGGCGGGGGGCCTGGCGGGGATGGGGGGCATGTTGGGCATGGCGGGGGGCATGGCGGGGGGCCTGGCGGGGATGGGGGGCATGTTGGGCATGGCGGGGGGCATGGCGGGGATGGGGGGCATGTTGGGCATGGCGGGGGGCATGGCGGGGATGGGGGGCATGTTGGGCATGGCGGGGGGCATGGCGGGGATGGGGGGCATGTTGGGCATGGCGGGGGGCCTGGCGGGGATGGGGGGGCATGTTGGGCATGGCGGGGTGCCTGGCGGGGATGGGGGGCATGTTGGGCATGGCGGGGGGCCTGGCGGGGGGCCTGGCGGGGATGGGGGGCATGTTGGGCATGGCGGGGGGCCTGGCGGGGATGGGGGGCGTTGGGCCACTGGAAAGGAAAATGCTGAGAAACTTGAACGTGGTATTTCTCCCTCCCTGTACGTGTCACATAGGTCCGCGCCCATGAGAAGATCGGGATTTGGCGTGCCATCGCCAAGGAAGTCCGGGCCCTGGGGGTCCACCATCGACGGGGCACCCACTGCCGCAAGAGGTGGGAGGACATCCGCCGCGGGACCAAGAAGACCGCCGAGTCTCTGCTGGGGATGGCCTCCCAACGTAGGCGGGGTGCCTGCCGTCAACTGAGCCCCCTGATGTTCCGGATCCTGGCGGTGGCCTACCCTGAATTGGATGGGCGCGTGAGGGCAGCACAGCAGACACAAGGGGGTGAGTACAAGCATTATCTACTCTGTTGTCGCGCAGTGGAGGTGTCTGGGTGGGGGAGGAGGGCTGGGGGTCCCCCTAGGCCAGGGCGATATCTGTAGGCTGGGCACCCCCGTAAGCCCCTGTGTCCCCAGCCACCACCCTCAGTAGTTTGTCAGTACAGCCATCCCTGGGCCGTGTCATCCATGGGTGCAGTTGTCAACTCTAGGCGTGTAGGGCATGTTCCACGGAATGCGTAGCGTACCCCAAGTGCGCAACTTAGTGCAGGGGGCATCTGTGTCTGTCATGTCCGCTAACTGTACCGGAGATCCATGTACTCAATATCCCTTTATTTCTCTCTCCCCCCCCCTTTTTGTTTGTCTTTCTGTGCTTGTGTGCATCAGCATCATCAGGCGGAGGAGAAGTGGCATCGGGGCAGGAGGGAGCTGCATCTCACATGGCCCAGGAGGGCCATGCCACAGAGTCAGACTGGACCAGTGAGACGGAGGGCGAGGGGAGCTCCACGACGGGGACGACTGGAGCCTGCAGCGACACGGACACGTCCTCGGAAGGGGGCTCCCTTGCGGGGGTGGCACCATCCGTGCCCCCCGCCATTACAGGTACAGCCGCGACCCAGCGCACCATCTCCGCCCTCCCAGCAGCCCCTCAGCGTTCGCCCCGTGCCCGCTCTGCCAGGAAGCCGGGCATCTCCTTCGCCCCAGGCACCTCAGGCCCTGCCCCTGTTACCCCCGCTGCCCTCAGTGAGGAGGTCATTGACCTCCTCCGAACGCTCATTGTTGGGCAGACTACCCTTTTGAATGCCATCCAGGGGGTGGAGAGGGAGGTTCATCGCAGCAATGCGTACCTGGAGGGCATTCATTCGGGTCAGGCTGCCCATCAGCGATCTTTCCAGGCTCTGGCCTCAGCACTGACGGCAGCCATTGTCCCTGTCTCCTGCCTGCCTCTACTAACTCCCTCCTCCCAGTCTCCTGTTCCTCTGCCTGTCCCACCCACACCATCAGACCAGCCTGCACACACCTCAACACCCAAGAGAAGCTCATCCAAACATAAGCACCACAGATCACGCAGACATTCACACACGCAACATTCCGATGCAGACATGCCAACAGTCACTACCACCTCTGTGACCCCCACCTCCTCGTCTCCCTCCTCCCTCCCTGTGACGTCTACACTCACACCTCCATTCACCTCACCATCAGCCAATGTTTCCATCACCAGCACACCCTCCACTCCAGTCCGCACACGTGCAGTCACCACCCCCACTGCCATTTACACGTCCCCTGTGTCCTCTCCCACTGTGTCTGTCACCCCCTCTTCCACACCACACAAACACAGCCACCCACCCACCCAACAGCCATCCACCTCACGACAGCCTATCCCTCCTGCACCTGCACCCAAAGACAGCAAACGTGACTCACCTACAACCACATCCTCTCCCTCCACTCCCATTCCCACTGTACCTACCACTCTCCATTGTCCCAAGAAGCTCTTCCTCGCCACTACTAACTTCTTTCCTGACCCTGAGCCCCCCCCTCCTTCTCGTCGGGGTAAGAAGAGCACCTCAGCCACCACCAGCCCTGCAGCCCCCTTGACAAGGGTGCAGGGATATTGGAGCCCGCCAGCCCGCATGTCTGGATCTTCGCCCAGCAGCAAGGGGACAGCCAGCCCACCCCCTGGGAAGAGGAGCAGAAGGCGGAAGGGTCGCCGCAGGAGCCCGCCTTCTACATCCCCCCCGGACACCACCCAGAGACAGTCACCAGCCACAGCTCCAAAGGGAGGAAAGGGCCACAGGCCCACGACTAAGGAGGGCAAGGGCAGCAAGTCGGAGAGGTCAGGCAGCAGGCCTGCTGCCCAGGAGGGGCCCACAACCCCCATAGCCGCTGCCCCAGGAAGAAACCGGCACAGCTGCCCCGGGAGAGCCCACCACCCCCATAGCCGCTGCCCAGGGAGGACCCAGCCCAGCTGGCCAGGAGGGCCCCACCACCCACAGCCCAGGTGGGCAGTGAAGGAGCACCATCCCCGCTGCCCAGGAGGGCACCACCAGGCAATTAGCAGTTGGCCATAGACCGGCCGCCGTCTCCAGAACCGCTGAACTGGGCCCCGCCGTCTCCAGAACCGCTGAACTGGGCCCCGCCGTCTCAAGAACCGCTGAACTGGGCCCCGCCGTCTCAAGAACCGCTGAACTGGGCCCTTCAGGGCAAGGAGCGCTGAACTGGGCCCCGCCGTCTCAAGAACCGCTGAACTGGGCCCTTCAAGGCAAGAAGCGCTGAACTGGGCCCCGCCGTCTCAAGAACCGCTGAACTGGGCCCGCCGTCTCAAGAACCGCTGAACTGGGCCCTTCAAGGCAAGGAGCGCTGAACTGGGCCCCGCCGTCTCAAGAACCGCTGAACTGGGCCCTTCAGGGCAAGAACCGCTGAACTGGGCCCCTCCGTCTCAAGAACCGCTGAACTGGGCCCCGCCGTCTCAAGAACCGCTGAACTGGGCCCCGCCGTCTCAAGAACCGCTGAACTGGGCCCCGCCGTCTCAAGAACCGCTGAACTGGGCCCTTCAGGGCAAGGAGCGCTGAACTGGGCCCCGCCGTCTCAAGAACCGCTGAACTGGGCCCTTCAGGGCAAGAACCGCTGAACTGGGCCCCGCCGTCTCAAGAACCGCTGAACTGGGCCCCGCCGTCTCAAGAACCGCTGAACTGGGCCCCGCCGTCTCAAGAACCGCTGAACTGGGCCCTTCAGGGCAAGAACCGCTGGCCCTTTGGCAGACGTGGCAGGGCAGGATCTATCTCGGGCAGGGCTGCAGGATGTCCTCTGGCCAACTTGCCTCCTCCAGTGGCAGTGGGGTCTGGTATGGACTGTATGGACTGTGACTTTGCTCTCCCCAGGATGGCCCAGTGGGCAGGCCACCCACTGTATGGACTGTATGGACTGTGGCTTTGCTCTCCCCAGGATGGCCCAGTGGGCAGGCCACCCACTGTATGGACTGTATGGACTGTGGCTTTGCTCTCCCCAGGATGGCCCAGTGGGCAGGCCACCCACTGTATGGACTGTATGGACTGTGGCTTTGCTCTCCCCAGGATGGCCCAGTGGGCAGGCCACCCACTGTATGGACTGTATGGACTGTGGCTTTGCTCTCCCCAGGATGGCCCAGTGGGCAGGCCACCCACTGTATGGACTGTATGGACTGTGGCTTTGCTCTCCCCAGGATGGCCCAGTGGGCAGGCCACCCACTGTATGGACTGTTTGGACTGTGGCTTTGCTCTCCCCAGGATGGCCCAGTGGGCAGGCCACCCACTGTATGGACTGTATGGACTGTGGCTTTGCTCTCCCCAGGATGGCCCAGTGGGCAGGCCACCCACTGTATGGACTGTATGGACTGTGGCTTTGCTCTCCCCAGGATGGCCCAGTGGGCAGGCCACCCAGTGTATGGACTGTATGGACTGTGGCTTTGCTCTCCCCAGGATGGCCCAGTGGGCAGGCCACCCACTGTATGGACTGTTTGGACTGTGGCTTTGCTCTCCCCAGGATGGGCCAGTGGTCATGGAGTCCCCTCGTGGATCTGGCGTCGTGTACTCAAGTGGCTGAGGTGCCCCCCCTTCCCTTCCCCCTGAGGTGCCTGTCCTATTTTCTTTCTGATGCCCCTGCAGTGTTCTCTCGGTGGAGTTCTTGTCGTGGGACTGGGCCTTGCCCCTTTGCACAGGACCCCTGTGATCCACGGACAGTGGTTGGACTACATTTAGTAGCTGTATATATTTTGTACATAGTTTATTTATTTATTGGGATTAATGGTGTACATATTTCAATATATCTGCCCGTTTATGATCTCTTCTTTTGGTCTTTGCATTATTTCGGAGGGGGGTGGTTTGTGGGTTGTGACAGTGATCTGTGGGAATGCATTGATGTGTGTGTTGTAGTGGGTGTGGGTGGGTGGGTGTGTGCCGGTAATCTTTTCCCTCCCCTGTGTCGTAGGTGCCGTACTCACCGATGTCTTCCGCGCCGCCGGGCGTGCTCCTGGTATATGAGCAGGAATAGGAGTGCGGGGATGACCTGCAACTCTGGCTCCATACTGCCGGAATCTCGCGTGGAGTGCGTAGAGGTGAGCGTTTTCCCGTTCGTAGTCTGTTTCCGCCGTGTTCTTATCGGCGGTGCTCCCGCCCCGGAAAAGGTGGCAGATTGGTGGGTCGTAATAGGGTGGGCGGTACTTTGTCTGCCGCCGGGCTGTTGGCGGGAACCGCCGCGCTGTTTGTTTGTACCGCTGTGGCGGTCGGAGTGTTAAGTTGGCGGGCTGTGTTGGCGGTTCCCGCCAGGGTCAGAATTGCATATTTTAGACCGCCGGCCTGTTGGCGGCTTGGCCGCCGCTTTATCACCGACCGCCAGGGTCAGAATGAGGGCCTATGTCCTGATATAAAGGAAGGTATCATTTAACACATTATCATGAGATTTGGTTGAGCACCAAGACCATATTCTGTGTTCTTTGTTTACTATTTTGTTCTGTAGCATGATACTTGCCTTGGTTCTTACTTGTTGCTCTGGCAGGCTGGTGTGGGCTGTGGTAACTTTTGGGATAACATGTCCCATATTGGGAGGAGCTCCAGTATAAAGAGAACCCCACCCTAAACCACACACACATAGGCCCTCATTATGTCATTGGCTGTAAATCCTGCTTACTGCCACAGTGACAGCCGCCAACATACTGCCACTGTCACGAACATCGGTTTGCCATATTATGACACACACACACACACCAAACCGACAGAATACTGCCACAAACACAAAGCCGCCAGCCCAAAGGTCAGTGCCAAAGTGGTGGTACTAACACCAATACCGTTATGCCAACAAAACAACGCCCACCACATTATGACCCACGAATCACCACGCTGACATTCAATGGCACTACACACCAGCGCGCTCAGAATGTCCACCCTAATAAAAAACAAAACAACATTGGCCAAAACTAAACACACACACCTGACACTCATACACACACTACACCCACCCACCCATAGCACTATAAAACACATACCCACATCACACACCACCCTTTACGAATACCAATAAGTGCCACCAGACTAAAATGAAGACCACTGAGACAACTACACACACACACCACAAACACCCATACATCTGTCACGCACTTCACATCCCACACCCCACCCCACCACATCACTCAATACCCTCTGCACAACACACACCACACAACACCCATGTCCCCACAAAGGCACCCCTGTTTCACTGATGAGGAGTTGCGGGTCATGGTACAGCAAATATCCATTGCCAGGAAGATGGAGCTATGGTGGAGAATCATGGACAGGGTGAACGCCGTGGGACAGCATCCAAGAACAAGGGATAACATCAGGAAGAGGTGGAACGACCTACGGGGGAAGGTACATTCTGTTGCAGCAAGGCACCAGCTCACCATACAGAGGACTGGCAGTGGACCCCCACCTCCTCCCCCACAGCTCAGAGCATGGGAGGAGCAAGTCTTGGCAATACTACATCCTGAGGGACTCACTGGAGTAGTTAAAGGACTGGACACTGGTGAGTCAATTTTTACTACTTATCACCCCCCATAACTGCATGTCATCTCACCCCCTCATCCTCACTCCCATCACTCCACTCCATCCCACCCACTGCACCTATACATACGACTAACCCCAATGCCAAGCCCTGCATGCCATATCACCAAAGCATGCACAGCATGGAGATCTAACAAGCACACAATCCATCACCATACACAAAACAAAGGTGGCAGGGCAACAGCAACAATAGAGGGGAAGCAAGGGTTATATAGTATGTCACAGACATGAAGTATAATACATCACTTACGTCCTCACAGGTGCCCCAGCTGATCTCAGCGACGAGGAGGTGCCACGACTAACCAGTCCCCTAACAGAAGACGCCCCTAGTGATGACAGTAACTCTGGACTTCAGGTTCTGGATGAACTACCTGGCCCATCAGGGACCCCTGGTCAGTCGGCCACCCCACCCACTCACAGTCCACCACAAAGCCTCACCAATTAGTATCCAACACCATAAGCACCCGCCCAACGTCCCCACACCTCTGTCCCCATCAGCATTGTGCCCACCTGTACAGGGATCCCAGTCCACACCTCACACCCAAGACAATCAGGGACCTGAGGTCAGTGGCAGTGGACACACCGTTCAGGGGACAGGGGCACAGGGGAACAGGGACACTTGTAGGACCGCTGCGCACCAGGTGGAGGACAGGCCCAGGGCACCGACTCTCAAGGAGACACTCACCAATGTCCTGGGGGCTTACCAACAATCCCAGGACAAGACGGGCCGGATCCTAACCAACATGCAGGAGAACAAGCAGCTGCAGGAGGTACATCATATGGAGATCAGGGAGGATTTGCAGGCCCTCAACACCATAATGGTCTCCATAACAGGGGTGCTGGCAGATATGGCCAACATCATGAGGGACTGGACAGCACACCAACTGACCCCTACCACTAGCCAGTCTACTGACCAACCCACCACTTACGCTACAGCTAGTGGGCAGGAGGTCATGCCACAGGACCCACAGGCCACCAGCACCCCTCCTCCTGCAAAAGGTGAACCACCCCGCAAACGTTCCCTGCAACCCAGATAGAAGCCAGAGACACTTGCCAAGACCAAGACCGCTGCCAGGAAATGAGACCCTCCTGAATGTCCCCCTTGTGTCCCACCTTGTCACCTTGTCCACTTTGAACTGCCTTTGCTCCCTTTCCCATGGCCCCTTGGACACTGGACATGTGCTACAAATAGACTGGAACAATACCATAGACTTTCCTCAACCATCACCCCATTCCATTGCACTTTTCCGTCAATTATTTGCACTACAATAAACACCCTTTCACACGGCCTAAGTGAAAGTGTTTTATGTGATGAAAATGTGCATATATGGAAACAGTTGATCTCAACATTGTGATAGCATACATTTTAAGACCTGTATCTGTCTGTAGATATCACATCAGTACACTGTTGTCATATCACCAAAATCTGCAAAATGAGAAGCCATAGGTGACAGTAAGTAGAGATGCAAAGGAAGTGAATGCCATCCTGCTACAGCCACACAGAACACATCAATAATCAGAGGAATGGTCAGTTCCACTGTCTCACCTGTGTGTCATTGGAAGTATTGACGTATAAGTGATGTTCTGTTGTTCACATCCCCATCCTCTGCCTCCTCATCCTCACTGTCCTCAGGGTCCACTGCTGCCACAGGGGCATTTCTAGTCTCCTCCTCCTGCAGATAAGGCACATATTGTCTGAGAGCCATGTTGTGTAACATGCAGCACGCCACTACTATCTGGCAGACCTTATCAGGTGAGTAGCACAGGGATCCACCGGTTAGATGGAGACATCTGAACCTGCCCTTCAGGAGGCCAAAGGTCCTCTCAATAATTCTCCTGGTATGCCCATGTGCATCATTATAATGATTATCAGCCTTGTCCTGGCATTCTTCATAGGGGTCAGGAGCGACGATAGGTTTGGGTAGCCTGAGTCACCTGCAAGTATTGCGGGACAAACATTAGCCTTACACAGTGGTAGGGAGTCAACACCAGAAGGCATACACTGACATACATTGGGTGGGAACTCAGCCTCACCAATTAGCCACACCCTGTGCCTCTGTAGTTGTGCCATCACATGTGGAATGCTGCTATTCCTCAGGCTAGAGGCATCATGCACTGACCCAGGATACTTAGCAATGACGTGGGAGCTGTACTGGTCCGCCAGGCACACCATTTGCACATTGAGGAGTGGAAACTCTTCAGATTCCTGAACACCTGTTCATACTGTGCCTTGAGACCCTCACGGGTGAGTAGTGCGCTTTACAAATACTCTGATTGATTCTGGCGGGGGGACAAACGCAACATGTGACCCGTCAATCGCCCCAATAATGTTGGGTATATGTCCATTGCATGGAATCCTGCCTTCACAGTAGCCAAATCTTCCACTTGGGGGAAGGCGATGTAGCTGCACATGTGTTTCACCAGGGCAGACCAAACCCTTTCCAGCACAATTGAGAACATTGGCTGTTGCCAAACCCACTGTCACTTGGAAAGAACCAGTTGCCAGAAAGTGGAGCACTGATAGAACCTGCACTAGAGGGGGGATCCCAGTGGGATGACGGATAGCAGATATCAGATCAGGCTCCAATTGAGCACATAGCTCTGTGATTGTGGCCCTGTCCAGTCTATAGGTGAGTATTATATACCTCTCCTCCAGTGTAGACAAGTCCACAAGGGGTCTGTACATGGGGGCTTGTCTTGTTCTTTGATTCCTCCACAGTGGTAGGTATCTAAGGGACACAAGAGTGAGTAGGCTGTCACAATTTAAACAATGGAACCACAAACCTCATTGTACATAGAGCAGGAACGTGATGGGACATTGGGAATGGCAATGTATGTGCAAAAAATGGAAATGACGCAGTTCTCTAATATCTGAATACTGTCCACGCCATAAAAGTTCGATCGCCTATCCTGTATGTAGGGACAGGTGGAAGTGATGTAACTCAGCCGGTGTAGCGCTTCATAGCGGAAGGCTGTCTTGCTCCGCGGTGCTATTCCTCATTAGATAACATGGGGCTTTATGCAGTACAGTGGCCAATGGGGATCATTGGCAGTGGTGACGGTGTACACCACCACGGATGTGACCACCATTTTCTGTCAATAACCTCACTCGATTCCTGACTTTCCATAGGACAACACCTACACTGTGTGTGCTGCTGTGACCTGTGTCTGGATCCTGCCATGGCTGTGTGACCGGGGGAAAGGCCCCTGCTTTCACTTCTGAGGAGTTTGGAGCATTTGGTGGATTGGGTCCTACCACAGTATGGGCAGCTGTATGGGCCCCCAGACCAACAGGTGAGTACACCTTGGGCACGAGGCATGTGAGAGGGTTGCATGGAGATGTGTTTGCAAGCATTGTGTCATGTTTGGGGGTTGTATGTCTGGTGGTAGTGTACATGGTGGACGCTGAGTAAAGCGTGTGCCAATGGGGATGGAAGGGGATTTGTGGGCCATATGTTTGACGGGCTGGATTGTCTGGTTAATGGTGTCCTTGTGTCTTTGTTTCCTCTGCAGGTCAGCGCCCACCAGAAGAAGGGATTGTGGCATGCTATCGCCAAAGACCTGCCGACCCTGTTGGTGTACAGCAGACAGAGCACCCACTGTAGGAAGAGGTGGGAGGACCTGAGACACGGGGCCCAGAAGACTGCAGAGGCCCAGCTGAGGATGGCCTCCCAACCAAGGTGGGGTGCCTGTCAGAACCTGACCCCCCTGATGGCCTGCATGCTGGCGGTGTCCTGCCCAGAGCTGGATGGGCACTTGAGGGCATCACAGCAGCCACAAGGGGGTGAGTACAGTATGCATTACAAATATGATTGGCAGGTGGCATGGGAACCTGGTGGTGGCTGTCAGTTTGTGGGTGCCCTTCAATGCCAGCTCAGAGAACGCAGCATGAACCCAGCTCAGGGGTAATGGGTGTATTGCTAAATCTGGTAACATGGCTAGGTTGCATAGCATGTCAAACAGGGAGTAGGGGGTCCCGGGAGGGGTGCAGTTGGCGGTGTTTAGCTCTCATCTTGCTGTGGTGCCTAGCCAACGTAATGCCAGTGCGAAACATGGGACACAATCCTGATCAGTGTGTGTGACGGTAATGTGTATGCCATATGTGTTACTGGTGCTTTAATTGACGAAGTGCTCCCTTTCTCTCTACCCCCCCTTTTTTCTGTCATCCCGTCCATGTGTGCATTAGCGTCATCTGGCAGAGGAGAAGGGGCACCGGCAACAGAGGGAGCCGCATCCCACAGGACCCAGGAGATAGAGTCCACCTATGCCGAGGGGAACAGTGGGATGGAGGGTGAGGGGAACACCACAGCAGAGAAAGGGGGTGACAACACTGACTCTGATACATCCTCCAATGGAAGCCCCCTGGTGGTGGTTGACACCTCTGGGACCACCCCAACTACAGGTACAGCCAATCCCCCGTACCAGCACCGCCCTCCCAGTAACCCCTCACCTAGTTGCCCGTGCCCGCTCACCCAGGAGGGTGGGCATCTCCTTCACCCCAGGCACCTCAGGCCCTGCCTCGGTGAGCCCTACTACCCTGATTGAGGAGGTTTTTGACCTCCTGAGAACCATCTTTGTAGGGCAGTCAACCATTGTGAATGGCATCAAGGGGGTAGCATCCCAGATGCAGCAATGCAATGCATTCCTGGAGGGCATTCACTGTGTATTGGCGGCCCAACAGAGATCGTTCCAGGCTCTGGCCTCTCCTCTGATGGCAGCCATTGTCCCTGTTCCTACCGTCCTCCCTCCAACTACTACTTCCAAGTTCTTATCTCCTCAACCCCAACCCATGCCATGCATGGTTGTGTGTATGGTGTGTGTGTGTTAATGGTGTGTGTTTTGCGTGTGTGTCACTCTCTTTTTCCTCCCTCCCTCCTTTGTGTCTTCGTCAGCATTGGTGTTCCAGGTGGAGAATGCCGTAGGAGAGCATCGGGAAGACTTGAAGTTCTTGTTACATGGCTGCCTTGTTCTTCTCTGTCTCTGAGGGTGTCTTTCGTCTTCTGTGTTCTGTTTCTTCCAGTCTTTTGATGGCGTTGGTACACCATATTATGTCATAATATGGTGGTCAGTACCTTGTCTTATGCCTGGCTGTTGACGGCTACCGCAGTGGTCAGTGGTTTTTACACCCTGGCGGTTGGTGTGGTACATTGGCTATCTATGGGCATTATCACTGCCATTGTCATAATTTGGAGGTAATTACCACCAGCCTGTTGGTGGCATTTCCGCCATTGTATCACTTACCGCAAATGTCATAATGACCACCTTAATATTCATCAGCCTACACCTGATGGGCTTTATGACTGCAACGTGATCTCGGGCATGATTCCTGATTCGGTCTGACTACTCGCCATGGACCAAAGACTTGATTGCCAAGGCACACAGCTGGAGCTGAGAATGCAGATTCCCTGAGTACATGCTGCTCCAGCAGGAAGTAACAAATCGGATGGGTCTCTCCCGGTAAGAGCTCATTGGCACTGTGACACTGGACATGTGTATAAAGATGACATGTTTATTTGGAAAACCTTTTATTGTCAAGATCATGGAAAAAACAAATGGAGACAAGCGGAAGCACACCACCTTGTCATCTTTTAGACAATACCATAGTATGTGAGGCTAGTCCTACAACAGAGACATTCATAAAAACTGCATTGGTAATATGTGTATGTTTATCCCTGTGATAACTACCCTGAGTGAGAAACACATCAAGAGACTATGCCCTGAACTGAGCATAAATGTACCTTATGTTCCTCGTGTAGGAGAATTACAAACTACAGTACATGGAGCATGTGGAATTATCAGGGTGCTGCTCACCTCTACTATAGACAATCTAGAAGAACAACACTCACAGCATTTACAGAGCTGCATTGTGGTAGATATTTGTGATCATACTCCACAAATCTGTGATACTGTGCTACTGTGACATGGTCTCTGTAAATACAATGTATTGTTTTACAGCATGATATTTTACAATGCATTGTGCTTCATAACAGCTGATGTACATAAACATGTATATCTATTTATGTATATATGCGCACCCTACAACACCACCGACATGTGGAATCTGCTCAACTTAAGTCTCTGTTTCTCTAGCAGAGTTTTTAAGCATAGGATTAGCACAGTACCATCGATGACGTAGAGAGTGACAAAGCCTTTTGCAACTCTAGTTACAGCTGATGAGCTCTAACTAGAGGGAACCACGCATCAAAGGATTGCTTTTATTCATTCCAGATTGGTTTGGATAATATTGTGCCAATCCAAAGCTGCAATGCTGTGCCTGGAGTGGTAAGAGGTTTTTGTCATTTATAAGTCAGGCTCTGCAGCTAACCCCCCCTTAGATAGCCAAACCTCTGTGCACAGCGTGGAGTTGGCCACATGGCCTGGCCTCTGAGTAGCCAACCCTATGCCATGCACAGCCTCTGCAGCACTAAAAAATAAAAAGTGAGCCTTTTTTGGGTTTATAAAGGGGTGAACATATCAAAAAGTAAAGCAGATCTATCATCTTTCTTCCAAAATCACAAATAAAACTTTCTTCAACGTATATTTCAATAATTCACATAATTCAATGTTTATTAATATTGATCCCTTAAAATATGTTTATTTATTTTTTATTAAAAGCATGTGTGTGACTCTTTCTTTTTATATAGTTTTTATTACTACATTCTATGGGTAAACAATTAGAAAAAAAATCTTTAGGTACATATTGTTTTTTTTTTTTTAAATTTCTGATGTTTTAAACATATTTTTCATCCCCCAAAAAAGCAATTATAAAAACCTTGTATTTTTTTAATACATCTTTAGATCACATTACAGAACACCATACAACCAGGTCCTAAATGGCACTGAATTCCCATCTCCACAGCAAAAGCTTTAGCCTGGGAAATGCTTTCAAAATATGATCTGTTCTCTTGGGGTCATAGATTCAATGACCCAGGAGACTTACTGAGCTTTTTTATAATTTTGCTGGGCGCTGCAAAAGCTCCATATCATTAATATATTTATTTACATATATTCACCAAAAATAAAAAGTTAAAGGAACATTATAGTTATGTATGTTAATGACATCTTACTTTTCAGTAAAAAGACTCAGAAATTAAGTGATGAAACAAAAGGTTACAGGGACTTTGTAGTTGGGTGAAAATGGCAGTTAAAAAAATACAATTTTAAACAAACATAGTAAGTTGAATTTACCAGTTGTAGTTATCTCAGGTAACTATAACATGTGTCCCTGCCATGCACAGTAATGTCAATGTCATCAATAATGTCATATCAGACTGTGCAGTGAAATTATCAATGATGTCACAGAATATGTAATGAGTGCAGTAATATGTGAGGTAAATAGCAGTGCATTGTAAAGCCATGAGCTATAGTTACACAAGAGCATGTGGTTGGCACAGTATCCTGATTTTGTGTGAATTTACCAAGCCGAAGTTTCCCTGTCTGTGGCCTGCCCTTAGCTATTTTTCAGCTGGATAATACCCTTCTGTGAAGGACAGGACATGCTATGGCTTGGAAATGTCATCCCAGTCACAAAACAGGGCTAGAGATGTTGGGGGGAGTACCACAACGACATAGCTGTGACTCCACTCAAAAGAGGATCATGTGAAGGGAAGGAGTTCAGCCAAAAGGTACCAGTCCATTTACTGCTTCCTGTGGCAACTTGCAGAGGAAGGAACAGTTACTCACTGCCATAAAGAGACTTTGAAGGTATTTGTGGTTTTGTTATTTTAAAAGTCCACTGACTTCATACTTTGCTATACATGTGAAGTTTTAACTAATCTATACAAAGTTCTATTTTGCGCGATTTTACAACCATGCACACCACTATGACTTGATTTAAAGTTGAAAGGAAGATAAAACAAATCAAAATAGAGGCACATCCAAAGGCCCATGCTAATGGCAGTGTTTTAATAAGGCTCCATCAAAGCCTTCCTTCATGAAGCTGGCTCAGCACAACTAAAACATGATGCGACCATGATCCATGGGGGGCAGAGCTAGTACACTTTCAGTGGATCTGTGGGGCCGATGGAGAGGACTGAGATCCCGACAAAAAAGGAGGATTTGAACATGGATGGTGGACAGCAGGGCTCACATAATGAGTGCCCTGACATGGAGACTGGGTGAGCTTCAGTGCAGTGGAGTAGAGGCACACTGGAACCAGCCATGAGCAAAGTATTGGGTGATCTGAGGGACAAAGAGGAGACAACAGAGATCCACTAGAAGAGGTGAGGCGATGACTTCTCAGCACACATTCTGTGAGAGCTCGCCCAGTCCTCATGATCATAAAGGGAGGATCGAACAAAAACTTAAGCTTGCAGCCCCACTGGAGTGCTTAAGAGCTGGCAAAAATAAGTTTTTTAAATACCTGTACCTCCCCCCAACAGATCCAGGCTAGTCCTATGAGGGTATTATTCAAAGCCATAACCAGGATGGTAACAGCATAATAGTAGACCTAAGCGTGCTTATGGCCTGATCACAACTTTGGCGGTTGAACTGAGTTGACTGCCAAAGCCATGGGGAGGAGGCTTCTGTCATCTGGCAGCTCCCCCCCAGTCGTATTACGATGTTTCCACCAGGCTGACCGGCAGAAACATTTCTTTACGATGTTTCCGCCAGTCCGACTAGCGGAAACAGAGCCACAGCATTGGGAGCCGAGGCCAATACTGTGGTACACCAGCACATTCCGGGAGTGCTGACGGGGGGGGCTGCACTGCCCATGCCAGGGGCAGTCCAGGGGCTGCCCTGTGCCCCCCTATCCACTGTCTAGTTGCTGACAAACTCTATTTTGTCCTACCAGACTTCTGAGTCTGGATTTATTTTCAGTACAGTGGCTTCCTTAAAATGGACTTTTATGTTAGAATAGGAAGACACTACGATTACTGTTAGACCTAGCAGCTTTTTGGTGTGTCACCCCTGTCTTTTTGCCTTACTGGACTCTGTTTTTGCTGGTTTATTGTCTCTGCCCACTTTACCACTGCTGACCAGTGCTAAAGTGCAAGTGCTCCATGTGTAAATTGTACTGTTGATTGGTTTATCCATGACTGGCATTTTTGATTTACTGGTAAGTCCCTAGTAAAGTGCACTAGAGGTGCCCAGGCCTGTAAATAAAATGCTACTAGTGGGCCTGCATCACTGGTTGTGCCACCAACATTAGTAGCCCTGTTAACATGGCTCAGACCTGCCACTGCAGTGTCTGTGTGTGCATATTTAAACTGCCAAATCAACTTGGTAAGGGTACTCACTTACCAGGCCTCAACCTTCTCGTTTTGTACATGTAAGCCACCCCTAAGGTAGGCCCTAGGTAGCCCCATGGGTAGGGTGCACTGTATTTGAAAAGTAGGGCATGTACTGGGGTGTTTTACATGTCCTAACAGTGAAATACTTCCAATTTGTTGCAAGGACTATATACCTCATATGTTAACATGGGTGCTGATTTAAATAACTTTAAAGCACATATTCCCTTTGAGGGCAGATAGAAATGTGGAGTTTGGGGTCTCTGAACTCACAATTGAAAAATACATCTTTTAGTGAAGTTGGTTTTTAGATTGTGAGTTTGAAAATGCCACTTTTAGAAAGTAGGCATTTTCTTGCCCAAACAAATCTGTGACTCTGCCTGTTTGTGGGTTCCCTGTCTGGGTTAGTTTTACAGTTGGGCTTTTGTGAGTTCCCTCTAGACAGTGGCACAAAGGGGTCTGGGGTGTAGCCTGCATATCCTGATGTGTCATCAGAGCTAGAGTGGAGGGAGGAGTGGTCACTTACACCTAAAAGGACTGTGCCTGCCCTCACACAATGCAGTCTCCAACCCCCTGATGTACATCTGGGGCCTGGCCTGGACAAGGAAGGATCTTGCAAACACTTGAGACTTTGCTTTGAAGTTTGCCAACTTCAAAGACAGAAAGGGGTATAAGGAGAGGACCCTGAACCCCAAGCTTTTAGAATCTTTCTGGAATCAAGAGGAACCTCTGCGTAGAAGAAGAGCAGAAGAGCTGGCGGAGGAGTACTGTCCCTTTACTTTGTTGCTTTGCTGGACTGGCCTTCAGTTACTGCTTCTGCCTAAAAAGAGTGCAAAGGGTGAACTTTGCTATGTGTCATGCTTGAGAAAGTTCTCAAAGGCTTGGAGTGGAGATTGCCTCCTGTTGGAAGTCTCTGGAACACCAAAGACTTCAGTCTCCATGACCTGCAGCACTGGGAACTGTGTGTTTTGTAATGTTCAAGAGGAGAAACCGATGTGCCGCTGCCAACAAAGCTGATGTCCTGCACCATGACCTGTCGATACCGCATGGAGTCGCATTGCCCTGTTTTGCACCGCTACCCGGGTCTCACTGACACGTCATCTGACAACTGCACCAAGCCACTGCTCACACCGCGACCTGTGGGCCCACACTCCGGCATCACCTGCTCACACCTCAGTGTGGGCATCCCTGGCGACACCACTCCTGTTGACACAGGCACCGCCGGCTGTACCGTGGCCTGTGGACACCGCTCGTGGGATACACAAAGCACCGTCCCGTCGCGCACTGCAGCTCCAGTCCACCGATACCAGCACCATTAACTCCAGTGTCGTCAACAGGCATCCCTGAGGGTCACGAAGCACCTCCTGTCCTGCACCGCCGGCTTGGGCCTACTGACAACAGCGCTTCAGTGACAACGATGCCGCTGTCTTCACAGTGACCTGGTGACCCGTACGTCGCACCGACCACCTTCACACCGCAGCCCTGGTTTCATCTACGCCACTGGATGCCATCACCGAGCCGCTTCCTGCACTGTGACCTGCAGGCACCACACGTCACATTGTCCCGCTTCGCACCGCAGCCGCGATGCCATTGAATGGCAACGCTCCTGACTTCATCAGCCCAGATCCGCAAGGCATGTGACTTCCAGGGCCTGACGACTCCTGCACCAACTCTAGAACCGACGCTGTGACGCTGCTCTCCATAGCTCCCCACGAGGATCAAGACGCCCTGCAATTCCAAAGATACTGTTTGCGGATCTACCTAACATCGTAGCTGGCCCGCGATGCCGTGGCTGGCCTGAACTGTTGTTTTTGTTGATCACGACACCGTGATAGCCCCAGGTGGAGCTATGGACTTCAAGGAACTGTATTTGTGAGTAAATCTTGCAGATTCATATATTTATTACTGTATGGTGGATTTTTATCATATTTGATCTTGCTTTATATAGATAAATATAGGCACTTTTTCTAAAAATTTGTGTGGTACCCTTTCGTCGTCTTTTCATTTATTACTGTGTGCTATGTGCAAATTCTTTACACATTGCTTCAGAGATAATCCTGACTGCGTGTGCCAAGTTACCATGGGGGTGAGCAGGGGTTATATGAGCAGGTATCTCCCTATATACTGACTAGACTGAGGGTCCTGACAGGGTGCAAACGGATTGCGAAATAGAGACCCCGTTTCAAACAATTACCATAGCACACTTCCCACATACATCCCCAGAATTCAGAGCCCAAGTTTAGTGTGGCTGTAGGCTTTTACCATCTTGGAAAATCCTAATTAGGTAGGGTTGGCCCAAGGAACTTTTACTCCATTGGTTAGGGTAAGCGCAGTACTAAATTCTACACACTTGCTCATGCCAGACATAAATCTGTCACTTTTAGACACCCACAAACATAAGGCCACCCTATTATGATAAATATAACCATGCAATACGTATATACCATATATAATGTACCTAGAGCCCATTCATAAATGTAATTGTTTTATTTTTATTTTTTGTGGATTCATATCAATATATTCATAATACAAAAATATTCCTCAACACCAAATAACAATCATCAATATACAACATTCTATTTACAATACAATTAAGTATCAATCTGATAAAGATTTTAAAAAAATGTCATCCACCCCTACATTAAACAATCATATCTCACAATCTTAATCAAACTCAACTCTCATTTGTACCATACCACACTCTACATCAGACATACAATGCACTCATTTAAAACAAAACATCCCTTACTATTTCAACAAGATATTGAATTATGGTTCCAGTATAACATACCATCAATTAAATCCAACATACATAAAATCATATTCTGTATTTGTTCATAATCATTCTTTTCTTGGTTAAATTGCTAAGTTTGTTTTATAGGTCCCACAACTTAACTCAAATCCTATATTGTTAGAAAACGGTAGCGCCGACACGTGTTTCGGTGTCTCTTCAACTAAGAAGCCACCTTCATCTTTTCTGTATGAGAGGGCCTCTAACCTCTCTCTGAAAACAATAAAACGCAGGGCTCAAATTAAAGCCAACTAATAGAATACAAATCAATAATAAGGTAAATATTCCACCAATCACCACAACCACCAAGTGTACATGCATCAAAACGAAAATGTGGAATACATATAACGAACCATAAAAACCAAAAGGAATAAATAAATAAATAAATAACACCCAGTGTGAGTATGCAACCCTAGTCTACCCAACATGCTACCAGACCTCCTCCGTGACCTCCAGAATGTGAAAAAAATGAAACAAAAGATAACAAAACAACACCCATGTGTCAACACAAATAAACCCCTTGTAGACCAGACTAATACTATCTTCTATTCCAATATTCCAATTACTTGTGTACAGGCCATACAATGACTTTACAAGGGACCTTATATTGCCAAGGGGTTCACACAATCAGCTCCTTTTCCAGATAGTGACAGTCCAATGACTAATTCCCCTGGGGAACAAAAACAGGAAGACACAATTTTATGGTTCGTGGTCCTAAATATTTACATAAACTAAGGTTCTTTCAATCAGCCCTAATACGATAGATATCTGTTGATAGACATCCAGGGGAATATAAGCCGTCAACATAGATTTAATGTCATCTAGGGAAAATCCATCCAATGTTACTACAATCACTCCTCCTAGTGGTCACAGAGCTACCATAGAGGGTTCAAGGGCAACTCTCATCCAATAGTTTACTGTTATGTCTAACAGGCACTGGGAATATGACCCCGCACGTAAACCTATAGAATGAATAATCAAAGGTGGAGGTCAGAAATCATAACCTTATGATACTACTATACTACACTTACACTGTGGCCCGTAATAGTCAAAGGGGCACAACAAATGTGAATGTAAACCAGGGAAGGAAATATCCCAACACCTTAAGGTAACATCAGAGCGAGATACTCAGAAATCCCATGTATCAGTACTGCTAACCATAGAACTGGGGGGTGTCCCAGATATCTACAATCTACTATGTTCTCGAAATGTGTAAAGCAGATACTCATCTCTATGGGGTAATTTCCCCAAATCAAAGTAGATACAAAGTGGAGAGGGAACTAGTAGGAAATGCCTCCTCTCCACCCTTGCCATTGAGTAACCTAACACAAACCAGTAAGGCTGCTCTACTAAGCCCAGAAACCTATCCCGCTCCTATATTCACCTACCTGATATCTGGATAAAGGAGGACAGATCAGGTTCGGATCAAAAGTTTCCACACCGCGGGTTCTCCTCTTCCAAAGTTGAGAAAATGTGGCATTCAGGTAGAGCCCATCAGTAAGTATACACCGGCAGTGGAAAGAAAAGCAGAAGTGACGTGTCATTCCAACCCTTAGGAGGCACACTAGGAGACAGCCACATGATGCACGCCATCATGGAAGAGTCTTAAGTACGGACATGAGTAGAAACCCATGTAGCCTGAGGGTACACAAGAAATAAAGTGGCCCAACCAAAGATGCCCTTGAACGGACCCTATATTTCCTACAATAGGAGAAATGCAATGTTCTAGGGAAGCCCCCAAAAGAAATACACATCCTCCATAATATTACTGGAAGTGAATGTCGCTCCAACCCACAGAAAATTCACAAAAAGAAGGCCACAGAAAAGGATTCATTTTGACAGGGTCTAAATGCAGGCTCAAAAAAATAAACTGTAGAAAGCCTGAAACTGCATAGAGCCATTCATACAGCTCCTAATGTTGCATAAAGGTCTTAGATACCTTAGTATAGGGATCACTGTGTCCCAAAACACAAATACATTGCCTGGAGCCAAGTTCTATCGCCAAGCATCTACTTCTGGTCCAATTTGCTTGCCAGTCCATATACACAATAACCTATTAGAGTAAAAGATAACAGAAGAAGCTATAGCACCAATAGATGTGAAGAGAGTGGGGAAAACCGAAACCTCAGTAATCCAATTTCCCAAATACAGGTGTAACTTACTATAGGATAAAATATAGTTTAAGGGCAGATGGGTCTTAGAAAGGCCCAAAAGGTGAGACAAAAAGTGTAAACCAAGTCACACCTACAACCTACCTTACAGAATGACATTCTCTCACTGAGTTTTATCTTTAAGCTCATGTCCCCATGTATCTAGGGTGAAAATCCAGAATACTACTCTTTTTTTCCTGTTTTTTCTTTTTCTAGATTTAATTGATGGTATATTATACTGGAAGCATAATTCATTTTTTTTTTTTTTTTAAATGAGTGGACAGTATGTCTGATGTAGAGTGTGGTATGGTACAAATGAGTGTTGAGTTTGATTAAGATTGTGAGGTATAATTGTTTAATGTAGGGGTGGATACATTTAAAAAAAAATCTTTATCAGATTGATACTTTATTGTATTGTATATAGAACATTGTATATTGATGATTGTCATTTGGTCTTGAGGAATATTTTTGTATTATGAATATATTGATTTTAATCTACATGAAGTAAATAGAAAATTATTAAGTTTAGGTATGGGCTCTAGGTACGTTATATATGGTATAAACTTATTGCATGGTCATATTTATCATTATAGGGTGGCTTTATGGTTTATGGACTTTGTTATTTCCCCTGCTTGGGATGCTCTATATGTGTTTCAGGGGCCCCCTTTTTGCATTTTTAGACTTTCAGACACCCACTTCAGAACACTTTTGGCTTGAGATCAGAAGAGGACTGAACCTACTGTCTTCTACCTGAGAAGAACCCCAATTGACTTAACCTGTCCCTCTTGTTAGCAGGATATGAAATGGACTTCAAGGGTGATAACACTGACTGTCTTTACAAGCTACTGGATCAATGTTGATCAGTTGTCTCAGATTTTATTATCCAATGGGAAAGCATCATTCACCTTAATGCATATCTGTGTGTGAATTTCTTGGGAAGATAGATATCATGTATAAAGGTACAAATTTAATAAACCCCATGCATTTCAGACTGTTACTTTTGTCAGGGGCTGAGAAATCTTCCTTGTTCACCAGTATATTCTTATCATCTTCATCCAATGCCGGGAATGGCATTTGGATTATATATATATATGTACATATATACATGATAACAATCTTCCCAAGAAATTCACATGTGGATATACACGAAGATGATTGATTTTTTCCCATTGGATAATAAAGTCTGAGTCAACTACTCAACATTGATGGAGTACAATTGATTCAATCTAAAGAAACTTTGAGTCAACAAGTGGGAAGTTATGTTATAAGCCACAGGAGGAGGCTTTCCATAGTTTAGAGAAAGGACACTGCTCTTGGCTGATGGCAGTGCTGTTTGGCAAGTTGTGTATCATAAGCCACGGCACACCTGAGATAAACCCATATTGTGAGGCACTGATGTGATAAAAATAAATCAGTTCCAAATGTTGTTGGTCTGCCAACTGGAATTTAAAAGTCATTTTGACAGTGTACATGGTAATTGGGCTTGAGGTCAATACTCGCCCAACCACGGTTTGCACAACCTCAGTTTTTTTTTCATGAATATACAAGGTAATTTCAATATCTTTGCTAAGTTGCATCACAAAAACTGCCAGTGGCTGCAGAGTCTAATAATGCCATAATGGTATGACACTGTTCGGGTCCATATATTAACTCCCTTTGCAAAGTGATACATGATCACACACCTGTGTATTTAGTGAAGGGATACTCCATTCGCTTAAACAATTTCCTTCTTTGTTATTTGAACTGTCTAGTTTTTCGTATGGGTTTCTATTCAATTTACTACACACAAGCTCATAAAGTGTCATGATCCTGAGCGGCGACTCTAGAGTCTTGGAATTGCATGCCCTGCATGCTACTGGTACCATGTGACATGACATGGTGACTTTGCCAGGAATAAGTACTGGCTACATTTCCATCGAAGGACATGTCTACACACTATGTCCTGATATAAAGGAAGGTATCATTTAACACATTATCATGAGATTTGGTTGAGCAACAAGACCATATTCAGTGTTCTTTGTTTACTATTTTGTACTGTAGCATGATACTTGCCTTGGTTCTTACTTGTTGCTCTAGCAGGCTGGTGTGGGCTGTGGTAACTTTTGGGATAACATGTCCCATATTGGGAGGAGCTCCAGTATAAATAGAACCCCACCCTAAACCACACACATAGGCCCTCATTATCTCATTGGCTGTAAATCCTGCTTACTGCCACGGTGACAGCCGCCAACATACTGCCACTGTCACGAACATCGGTTTGCCATATTATGACACACACACACACCAAACCGACAGAATACTGCCACAAACACAAAGCCACCAGCCCAAAGGTCAGTGCCAAAGTGGTGGTACTAACACCAATACCGTTATGCCAACAAAACAACGCCCACCACATTATGACCCACGAATCACCACGCTGACATTCAATGGCACTACACACCAGCGCGCTCAGAATGGCCACCCTAATAAAAAACAAAACAACATTGGCCAAAACTAATCACACACACCTGACACTCATACACACACTACACCCACCCACCCATAGCACTATAAAACACATACCCACATCACACACCACCCTTTACGAATACCAATAAGTGCCACAAGACTAAAATGAAGACCACTGAGACAACTACACACACACACCACAAACACCCATATATCTGTCACGCACTTCACATCCCACACCCCACCACATCACTCAACACCCTCTGCACAACACACACCACACAACACCCATGTCCCCACAAAGGCACCCCTGTTTCACCGATGAGGAGTTGCGGGTCATGGTACAGCAAATATCCATTGCCAGGAAGATGGAGCTATGGTGGAGAATCATGGACAGGGTGAACGCCGTGGGACAGCATCCAAGAACAAGGGATAACATCAGGAAGAGGTGGAACGACCTACGGGGGAAGGTACGTTCTGTTGCAGCAAGGCACCAGCTCACCATACAGAGGACTGGCAGTGGACCCCCACCTCCTCCCCCACAGCTCAGAGCATGGGAGGAGCAAGTCTTGGCAATACTACATCCTGAGGGACTCACTGGAGTAGCTAAAGGACTGGACACTGGTGAGTCAATATTTACTACTTATCACCCCCCATAACTGCATGTCATCTCACCCCCTCATCCTCACTCCCATCATTGAACTCCATCCCACCCACTGCACCTACACATACGACTAACCCCAATGCCAAGCCCTGCATGCCATATCACCAAAGCATGCACAGCATGGAGATCTAACAAGCACACAATCCATTACCATACACAAAACAAAGGTGGCAGGGCAACAGCAACAATAGAGGGGAAGCAAGGGTTATATAGTATGTCACAGACATGAAGTATAATACATCACTTACGTCCTCACAGGTGCCCCAGCTGATCTCAGCGACGAGGAGGTGCCACGACTAACCAGTCCCCTAACAGAAGACGCCCCTAGTGATGACAGTAACTCTGGACTTCAGGTTCTGGATGAACTACCTGGCCCATCAGGGACCCCTGGTCAGTCGGCCACGCCACCCACTCACAGTCCACCACAAAGCCTCACCAATTAGTATCCAACACCATAAGCACCCGCCCAACGTCCCCACACCTCTGTCCTCATCAGCATTGTGCCTACCTGTACAGGGATCCCAGTCCACACCTCACACCCAAGACAATCAGGGACCTGAGGTCAGTGGCAGTGGACACACCGTTCAGGGGACAGGGGCACAGGGGAACAGGGACACTTGTAGGACCACTGCGCACCAGGTGGAGGACAGGCCCAGGGCACCGACTCTCAAGGAGGCACTCACCAATGTCCTGGGGGCTTACCAACAATCCCAGGACAAGACGGGCCGGATCCTAACCAACATGCAGGAGAACAAGCAGCTGCAGGAGGTACATCATCTGGAGATCAGGGAGGATTTGCAGGCCCTCAACACCATAATGGTCTCCATAACAGGGGTGCTGGCAGATATGGCCAACATCATGAGGGACTGTACAGCACACCAACTGACCCCTACCACTAGCCAGTCTACTGACCAACCCACCACTTCCGCTACAGCTAGTGGGCAGGAGGTCATGCCACAGGACCCACAGGCCACCAGCACCCCTCCTCCTGCAAAAGGTGAACCACCCCGCAAACGTTCCCTGCAACCCAGATAGAAGCCAGAGACACTTGCCAAGACCAAGACCGCTGCCAGGAAATGAGACCCTCCTGAATGTCCCCCTTGTGTCCCACCTTGTCACCTTGTCCACTTTGAACTGCCTTTGCTCCCTTTCCCATGGCCCCTTGGACACTGGACATGTGCTACAAACAGACTGGAACAATACCATAGACTTTCCTCAACCATCACCCCATTCCATTGCACTTTTCCGTCAATTATTTGCACTACAATAAACACCCTTTCACACGGCCTAAGTGAAAGTGTTTTATGTGATGAAAATGTGCATATATGGAAACAGTTGATCTCAACACTGTGATAGCATACATTTTAAGACCTGTATCTGTCTGTAGATATCACATCAGTACACTGTTGTCATATCACCAAAATCTGCAAAATGAGAAGCCATAGGTGACAGTAAGTAGAGATGCAAAGGAAGTGAATGCCATCCTGCTACAGCCACACAGAACACATCAATAATCAGAGGAATGGTCAGTTCCACTGTCTCACCTGTGTGTCATTGGAAGTATTGACGTATAAGTGATGTTCTGTTGTTCACATCCCCATCCTCTGTCTCCTCATCCTCACTGTCCTCAGGGTCCACTGCTGCCACAGGGGCATTTCTAGTCTCCTCCTCCTGCAGATAAGGCACATATTGTCTGAGAGCCATGTTGTGTAACATGCAGCACGCCGCTACTATCTGGCAGACCTTATCAGGTGAGTAGCACAGGGATCCACCGGTTAGATGGAGACATCTGAACCTGCCCTTCAGGAGGCCAAAGGTCCTCTCAATAATTCTCCTGGTATGCCCATGTGCATCATTATAATGATTATCAGCCTTGTCCTGGCATTCTTCATAGGGGTCAGGAGCGACGATAGGTTTGGGTAGCCTGAGTCACCTGCAAGTATTGCGGGACAAACATTAGCCTTACACAGTGGTAGGGAGTCAACACCAGAAGGCATACACTGACATACATTGGGTGGGGACTTAGCCTCACCAATTAGCCACACCCTGTGCCTCTGTAGTTGTGCCTTCACATGTGGAATGCTGCTATTCCTCAGGCTAGAGGCATCATGCACTGACCCAGGATACTTAGCAATGATGTGGGAGCTGTACTGGTCCACCAGGCACACCATGTGCAGATTGAGGAGTGGAAACTCTTCAGATTCCTGAACACCTGTTCATACTGTGCCTTGAGACCCTCACGGGTGAGTAGTGCGCTTTACAAATACTCTGATTGATTCTGGCGGGGGGACAAACGCAACATGTGACCCGTCAATAGCCCTAATAATGTTGGGTATATGTCCATTGCATGGAATCCTGCCTTCACAGTAGCCAAATCTTCCATTTGGGGGAAGGCGATGTAGCTGCACATGTGTTTCACCAGGGCAGACAAAACCCTTTCCAGCACAATTGAGAACATTGGCTGTTGCCAAACCCACTGTCACTTGGAAAGAAACAGTTGCCAGAAAGTGGAGCACTGATAGAACCTGCACTAGAGGGGGGATCCCAGTGGGATGACGGATAGCAGATATCAGATCAGGCTCCAATTGAGCACATAGCTCTGTGATTGTGGCCCTGTCCAGTCTATAGGTGAGTATTATATACCTCTCCTCCAGTGTAGACAAGTCCACAAGGGGTCTGTACATGGGTGCTTGTCTTGTCCTCTGATTCCTCCACAGTGGTAGGTATCTAAGGGACACAAGAGTGAGTAGGCTGTCACAATTTAAACAATGGAACCACAAACCTCAGTGTACAGGAACGTGATGGGACATTGGGAATGGCAATGTATGTGCAAAAAATGGAAATGACGCAGTTCTCTAATATCTGAATACTGTCCACGCCATAAAATGTTAATCGCCTATCCTGTATGTAGGGACAGGTGGAATTGATGTAACTCAGCCGGTGTAGCGCTTCATGGAGGAAGGTGGTTTTGCTCCGCCGTGCTATTCCTCATTAGATAACATGGGGCTTTATGGAGTACAGTCGCCAATGGGGATCATTGGCGGTGGTGACGGTGTTCACCACTACGGATGTGACCACCATTTTCTGTCCATAACCTCATCTCTGTAGGGCAGTCAACCATTGTGAATGGCATCAAGGGGCTGGCATCCCAGATGCAGCAATGCAATGCATTCCTGAAGGGAATTCACTGTGTATTGGCGGCCCAACAGAGATCGTTCCAGGCTCTGGCCTCCCCTCTGATGGCAGCAATTGTCCCTGTTCCTACCATTCCCCCTCCAACTACCACTTGCCAGGTCTTATCTCCTCAACCCCAACCCATCCCATGCATGGTTGTGTGTATGGTGTGTGGTTGTGAAGGGTGTGTGTTGTGCGTGTTTGTCACTCTCTTTTTCCTCCCTCCCTCCTTTGCGTCTTCGTCGGCATTGGTGTTCCAGGTGAAGCATGCTGTAGAAGAGCAGCCGGAAGACTTGAAGTTCTTGTTACACGGCTGCCTTGTTCTTCTCTGTCTCCGAGGGTGTGTTTCGTCTTCTGTGTTCTGTTTCTGCCAGGCTTTTGATGGCGTTGGTACCACCATATTATGTCATAATATGGTTGTCGGTACCTTGTCTTACGCCTGGCTGTTGATGGCTACCGCCGTGGTCAGTGATTTTTACACCCTGGCGGTTGGTGTGGTACATTGGCTATCTATGGGCATTATCACTGCCATTGTCATAATTTGGAGGTAATTACCGCCAGCCTGTTGGTGGCATTTCTGCCATTTTATCACTTACCGCCAATGTCATAATGACCACCTTAATATTCATCAGCCTACACCTGATGGGCTTTATGACTGCAACGTGATCTCGGGCAAGATTCCTGATTCGGTCTGACTACTCGCCATGGACCAAAGACTCGATTGCCAAGGCACTTAGCTGGAGCTGAGAATGCGGATTCCCTGAGTACATGCTGCTCCAGCAGGAAGTAACAAATCAGATCGGTCTCTCCCGGTAAGAGCTCATTGGCACTGTGACACTGGAGATGTGTATAAAGATGACATGCTTATTTGGAAAACATTTTATTGTCAAGATTGTGGAAAAAACAAATGGAGACTAGCGGAAGCACACAACCTTGTCATCTTTTAGACAATACCATAGCATGTGAGGCTGGTCCTACAACAGAGACATTCATAAAAACTGCATTGGTAATGTGTGTATGTTAATCCCTGTGATAACTACCCTGAGTGAGAAACACGTCAAGAGACTATGCCCTGAACTGAGCATAAATGTACCTTATGTTCCTCGTGTAGGAGAATTACTAACTACAGTACATGGAGCATGTGGAATTATCAGGGTGCTGCTCACCTCTACTATAGACAATCTAGAAGAACAACACTCACAGCATTTACAGAGCTGCATTGTGGTAGATATGTGTGATCACACTCCACACATCTGTGATACTGTGCTACTGTGACATGGTCTCTGTAAAGATTAATAAATATTATCCTTCCTTTCTTTAAGCACAGCTATAGTTTTTATGAGTACACCACCAACTCAGGGACCCTCAGGTAACTTAATTTAAGTGATTCAGGGATTCTATTGTAACTACACTATGGGGGTAAGGGCATTCTAAGTGTCAGTTACAAACCCTTGTTGCTTTTTGTTTGTTTTTACAGGTCCTCCTCTCAGCAATTACTTTCCCACACACCTTTTCCCTCTCCTGGCCACTCCAATAGCATGTGCCTTTACTGCATTCAGACTTGGTGGTGCCTGGAGGAGGACTTCTATATCATCCAGCGAGCTCCAAGAAATTTCATGGGTCTCCTGACAAAAAAGGCCTTTCCTGCCACTGATCAGCTGATCAATGAAAAGTGGACCTGGACTCAACCCTCCTGTAGATCTCTGCCCGGCACCCTGTCTCTCTTGACGTCCTGTGGGAGCTTTACAGGTGTATTACTGTGATGAATTGAGTCTATGAAAGGCTAAAGTGAGAAGGTAAAATATTTGACCAAGAGAACCTGGCTGGTGTATCCATTGAGCTCAGCGTCAAATTGTTATTGGGTCTCGGTCTACCAGAACGTTTGACTGTCATGGGCACTTTATCCTTCTTGGCTCTAATCCTATTTAACATTTTAGAGATTCATATTTCCAGTTCTCCCTGCTTCATTGATGTCATTTTGGTGCTATTGTGTTTATTGACTGTTACTTTATTTTTCTAATTCAGTTTTATTGCTTTGCATTTTGACTTAATTACTGTTTTGCTGCTGCATACATACCTTACATACTGCTATAACTCAAGTTACACTTATTAGCTATCGGGGGCTGAGCTCAGGTTAATTTAGTGATTAGGAAGGTTCACCCTGGCAAGGATTGCAATTCTTCCTTGAGGTGGGTAGTCACCCCCCCAAAATTATCTAATTTCTTACAGGGATCTTACACTCTACAGCAAAATAATTATAAAAAAGCTAAAAAATGCAACAACATTTGCCCAGTACCTTAAGGTCCCCGCTGGGTACCACTGGAAGCTAGGATCAAATTCAAGATCAGGTGCCTCACCTATAAAGCTATGCACTTCATCAAACCACTCTACCTGCTACCTGACTAATTTAGTTTTCAGGAGCAAACAATCACCAAGTAGTAAAGATTCTCTAAAGTTTGAATCACCAAGGGTTATAGTCCACTGGATCCTCAGTCTGAGGATTGTACATTGACTAAGTTCTTGTTACCAAAGGGTCTTAGGGCCTCCAGCTCTGGAAAATATTCCAGATAAATCTGTTAAAACATAGTATGAGGGTTTTAACAGCTGTTCCGAAGTCACTTTATGGAAGGAACAGTGTCACTTTCTTCAGAAGAGACAGCTAATACTAGTTTCTCTGTATTCTTTTTGACCATATATTTCCCAAGGGTGAGGATGGTGTCCAAGGTTAATCCAAGTGACGGCTAAATGGAACTCTCATGAGGATCTAGAACTTTGCAAAGCTCTGACAACCTACTTGTTGAAATCGCACACTTCAAGAAAACTCTCAAGTAAACATTCTCAGGAATGCTCCCAAGTATGGAATTCAACTCCTCTATGCAGTATTTAGCAAAGAGCTGCAGTCCCTCGTTTTTGTATGACACTGCCACCTTTTACAACTCCTTTGAACTTGCAGATCCCCCACTGCCAATGCTCTCAGATTTTCAAATAATTTTGTATATATTCTTTTTTCTTGTACTATCTATGCCAGACAGATATCGTCCTTTACCATCATCTTGAAACTATTTGTTCCCTTCATACCATAGGTACTGTGCTTGGCTACCCTACTGTGGTCTTGTACGCACAATATAAAACTGCAAATAAATAAATAAAATGAATATCAGTTGTAACAATAAATTTTGTTTACAATGCATGTCTTTTCCACTTATTTTTACATCATTTTGATTATTACAATGTATTGTTTTACAGCATGATATTTTACAATGCATTGTGCTTCATAACAGCTGATGTACATAAACATGTATTTCTATTTATGTAAATATGCGTACTCTACAACACCACCGACATGTGGAATCTGCTCAACGTAAGTCTCTATTTCTCTAGCAGAGTTTTTAAGCATAGGATTAGCACAGTACCATCGATGACGTAGAGAGTGACAAAGCCTTTTGCAACTCTATTTACAGCTGAAGAGCTCTAACTAGAGGGAACCACGCATCAAAGGGTTGCTTTTATTCATTCCAGATTGGTTTGGATAATATTGTGCCAATCCAAAGCTGCAATGCTGTGCCTGGAGTGGTAAGAGGTTTTTGTCATTTATAAGTCAGGCTCTGCAGCTAACCCCCCTTAGATAGCCAAACCTCTGTGCACAGCGTGGAGTTGGCCACATGGCCTGGCCTCTGAGTAGCCAACCCTATGCCACGCACAGCCTCTGCAGCACTAAAAAATAAAAAGTGAGCCTATTGGGTTTATAAAGGGGTGAACATATCAAAATAGAAAGCAGATCTATCATCTTTCTTCCAAAATCACAAATAAAACTTACTTCAACGTATATTTCAATAATTCACATAATTCAATGTTTATTAATATTGATCCCTTAAAATATGTTTATTATTTTTTTATTAAAAGCATGTGTGTGACTCTTTCTTTTTATATAGTTTTTATTACTACATTCTATGGGTAAACAATTAGAAAATAAATTGTTAGGTACACATTGTTTTTTTTTAAATCTCTGATGTTTTAAACATATTTTCCATCCCCCAAAAAAGAAATTATAAAAGCCTTGTATTTTTTTAATACATCTTTAGATCACATTACAGAACACCATACAACCAGGTCCTAGATGGCACTGCATCCCCAGCTCCACAGCAAAAGCTTAAGCCTGGGAAATGCTTTCAAAATATGATCTGTTCTCTTGGGGTCATAGATTCAATGACCCAGGAGACTTACTGAGCTTTTTTTCCTAATTTTGCTGGGCGCTGCAAAAACTCCCTATCATTAATATATTTATTTATATATATTCAACAAAAGTCAAAAGTTAAAGTAACATTATAGTTATGTATGTTAATGATATCCTACTTTTCAGTAAAAAGACTCAGAAACTAACTGATGAAACAAAAGGTTAGAGGGACTTTGTAGTTGGGTGAAAATGGCAGTTAAAAAAATACTGTTTTATACAAACATAGTAAGTTGAATTTACCAGTTGTAGTTATCTCAGGTAACTATCACATGTGTCCCTGCCATGCACAGTAATGTCAATGTCATCAATAATGTCATATCAGACTGTGCAGTGAAATTATCAATGATGTCACAGAATATGTAATGAGTGCTGTAATATGTGAGGTAAATAGCAGTGCATTGTAAAGCCATGAGCTATAGTTACACAAGAGCGTGAGTCCCCAGACCTGACCCTCAGCCCTAAAATCCCATAAGTCCCTTTATTTATACCCGACAAGGAACCATAAAAAGCTTTTCACCCTTACTTCTACCCACCCCTGAAGCCTAAAAACACTTTACCTCCCTTTCCTTGTATGAACGACTGAACCCTAAAAATCTCTTACCTCCTTTTACCTCTACTCATCCTTGAAATCCTAAAATCCCCTTACCTCCCTTTATCGCTGCCTGCTCCTGATTCCTAAGGACCCCTTACCTCTTTACCACTACCACCCCTGAACCTTAAAAATCTCTACCTGTTCCATAACTCTAAATAAACCCTAGCCTCCTTTACCTCTAACTGCCCCTAAAGCCTAAACATCTTACCTCCTTTACCTCTACCTGCTCTTAACCGCGTAATACCCTACCCCTTAACCCTTAAACCCACTTTGTGAAGTGACATGAAAATCATGTCATTAAAAACACTTGCCTGTGTTGTAAAGTCCTGCTTTGTAAAAAGCTTTTATGTACCTGTGTTGTTAACATTTGCATTGTAAAATCCATCATGTAAGCCCCTCGTTGTAAATATTTAATGAAAAAAAAAACTGGACCTGTGAAATTAGGAAATGCCATGTTAGCCAAGGTTGGCACAGTTTCCTGATTTTGTGTGAACTTACCAAGCCTAAGTTTCCCTGTCTGTGGCCTGCCCTTAGCTATTTTACAGCTGGATAATACCCTTCTGTGAAAGACAGGACATGCTATGGCTTGGAAATGTCATCCCAGTCACAAGGCAGGGCTCAAAAGAGGATCATGCGAAGGGAAGGAGTTCAGCCAAAAGTCCAGTCCAGTTCAGTCCATTTACTGCTTCCTGTGGCCACTTGCAGAGGAAGGAACAGTTACTCACTGCCACAAACAGACTTTGAAGGTATTTGTGTTTTTGTTATTTTTAAAGTCCACTGACTTCATACTTTGCTATACATGTGAAGTTTTAACTAATCTATACAAAGTTCTATTTTGAGCGATTTTACAACCATGCACACCACTATGATTTGATTTAAAGTTGAAAGGAAGATAAAACAAATCAAAATAGAGGCACATCCAAAGGCCCATGCTAATGGCAGTGTTTTAACAAGGCTCCATCAAAGCCTTCCTTCATGAAGCTGGCTCAACACAACTAAAACATGATGCAACCATTATCCATGCGGGTCAGAGCTGGTACACTTTTTCTGCGGGCCGATGGAGAGGACTGAGATCCCGACAAAAAGGAGGATTTGAACATGGATGGTGGACAGCAGGGCTCACATAATGAGTGCCCTGACATGGAGACTGGGTGAGCTTCAGTGCAGTGGAGCAGCAGCACACTGGAACCAGCCATGAGCAAATTATTGGGTGACAACAGAGACGCTGGTCTGAGGGACAAACAGGAGACAACGGAGACCCACTAGAAGAGGTGAGGGATGACTTCTCAGCACACATTCTGTGAAAGCTTGCCCAGACCTCATGATCATAAAGGGATGATCGAACAAAAACTAAACTTGCAGCCCCACTGGAGTGCTTAAGAGCTGGAAAAAATAACTTTTTAAAATACCTGTACCTCCCCCCAGCAGATCCAGGCTAGTCCTATGAGGGTGATATTCATAGCCATAACCAGGATGGTAATAGCATTATAGTAGACCTAGGCATGCTTACGGCCTGATCACTTTGGCGGTTGAACTGAGCTGACTGCCAAAGCCATGGGGAGGAGGCTGCTGTCATCTGGCAGCCCCCCTCCCAGTCGTATTACGATGTTTCCACCAGGCTGACCGGCAGAAACATTTCTTTACGATGTTTCCGCCAGTCCGACCAGCGGAAACAGAGCCACGGGATTGGGAGCCGAGGCCAATACTGTGGTACACCAGCACCTTCGGAATGTGCAGTCTGCAGTGCAGACAGTTTATATTCCGGGAGTGCTGACGGGGGCCCTGCACTGCCCATGCCATGGGCAGTCCAGGGGCTGCCCTGTGCCCCCCACCATTAGCTTCCTGCCTGCCTTTTTATGGGGGGCCCGCCATAAAAAGTCTGGCTGAAAGAGGACTCATGATCAGCACAGTGACTCTGAACTTAATGCCGCCGTGGTTGAGCACAACTCTGACCGCCGCCACACCATTGGGAACCATGTTTCTGGCAGTGGCTGCAGTCCCCTGGCGGGCTGACCCCCTGGGATGTAATCTGGAGGGCCGACTGCCAGACTCGTAATGAGGTCCTTAGTTTTTGGCCATGGTACAGGATGTCCCCATGGAACCCAACAGTCACTGAAATGATGATAGATGGTGTAAATGAACACTCTGCTGAGGTGACAAGCAGCAGACAGACCACACAGCAGGCACTCAGTGAACAAATGTGAGGAATACTACAATGTGCGCTTCATGCCATGAGTACTGATTTGGGGGTCCTTAATGTTATCTGCAGATCCCTTGAACTAATGGATGTAGGGTCCAACTAGGGGCAAGACGTCTATGACAGAGGAGACCATTCTGAATGATCTTACTGCATTATGACTGTCAGTGACCACAGTGAAAGATACCACCACAAAATCAGCAGCAGAGAGTTTGTCAATAAGATTGCATATTACTCCATTCCAAACACATCTATAAACAACAGAGGACTCTTAGTGAGACAGAAAATTGACACATCCATTGACTGGGAGCAGGTTACAGATTATAGGACAGAGGCTGATGAGATAATCTGCGTTTTGCCAGTATTCCCGAGAAAATGGAAGGAGGTGATATTATCACATTCCTGAGAAAATGTATCCTGGAACTTCTGAGCATGACGTTTAGTCTCCCACTCGAGGTCCAAAAAGTACATAGACTAAGATCACTCAATCCCAGAGCCAAGGGAAACCCTGCAAGTGATTTGCCTATTTATATAGACACTAGCACACTAGGCAAATCATAAACGTGGCAAAGAAATATGAGTCTTTCTCTGTTGTCAATTAACGGATCTTGATTGAAGCAAATCTGAAACAGGATGGATTCTTGGTGCTGCATCCACAGCTAAAGAAGCTGGGGATTAAAAATGAACTAATAGATCTGGCAACCATGCTCATCACATACAACTAATTAACAATGGATTATGAGGATCCTGGTCAATTAGAAGGATGTCTGGACTCACTCAAGGACACAATCATGAATACTTACCAGCACCACTAGAATGCTGCATGCCATCCATCCCAACCAGATACAACCTCTGAACTGGAGCAACTGGGGGAGAGGGAGAGACTAAGAAGTGACCAAGCAATGGAACACAAGATCGAATTCGAATAATCACACTAAATCATTTCCTCCCAGGGACAAGACAAGGTCACTCCTGAAACCCTCCTGATGGTGAGGAGAATAGACAATGTAGCAGATAATAGACTTCTAGTTGTTAGCACTGCGCTCTTTTATGCCAATGCATTGTCTGCTCTTTTTATCCTTTCTCCCTTCCAACTAGACATTACTGCCCTGAATCTGCCTTACTTTGATATGACACTGTTGTAATATAAGTACTATCAATGAACAGTGTCACCTTTATTCCGGGTGTCTAAATTGGCCAATGCCAAGACATCCCTGTGCTTCTCTATAAGTCATATGGTGAGATTCTTGTTCATCTTACTGAATCAAGCCATCCGGTTGATTGGAGGAAGGCTCCTGGGCCACAACTTTCCACCCGAGTTACAGTTGCTCTCTCTCCAAGTGAGGGTCCTGATAGGTTTCCTCAGGTTTAACCATGAGCACTCCAATGATAAACTTTTCTTAAATCATAGCATTAGCAAAACTAGGAACCCATTATACTTAGACAAAAGCCACACAACTCTAATCACAAGTGTTGATTAACTAAAGACTACTGATTAGACACACACCTATTCCATCACATTCTTACTGGTTCGAACAGCAGCAAGTAGGAATTTCTTCTTGTATGCCTTCCAGCCAGAGGACAGGATACTTTGAACAACTTGTCAGTAGTTTCTCTGAATGTAAATGGACTAACCCATTATGTTAAGAAAAAGAAAATACAATCCTGCCTCCACTCATTATACTCGGATATAGATTTTATCCAGTAAACTCACCTCTAAAACACTGAGGGTCATTAATTGTGTCATGACTGAATAGGGAGAGAATTTCAGAACAACAAATTTTCTAGTGAAGACCCCACTTGTCCCTCGGCCAAGCCACATTGTAAAGAAGAATTGACAATCCTTACACAAAAGTGCCTACCTATCAGATTACATAATGTGTGGCATAATCACGGGGCCATTATGTCCTTATCAAGGGTTTGCTACAGCATTAGTCCATGCTCCTTGGCTCCATAAACAGACCACTCTCCACTAAGTGTAAGGTATTTAACAAGAATCTTACTTCAACAACCACAGTCAGAAACATTGTCGGGGGGAGACTGGAACATTACATCCGACCCTTATCTGGACAAATCAGACCAGCCAGTGGCCAGGAATGTGACAGATAGACGTCTCCTTCTGGAACTCCAATCTCACCTTTCCCTCTGTGACCTACTATACCCAACAGATAGACAAGATAAACACATTTCATGTGTACATGGAATGTTTTCAAGGATCAAATACTTTTTAAATTAAATATAACTCCAAATTGAGTGTGTGATGAAGTCATAAAAACCAAACAGCACCTTGCATCATAAGACATTCCACGTTTGCCTTGTTCCTGGATTAGGCATTCCTATGATATGTAGATGGAGAGACTAAACATGTCCCATTACAAACTTCTACAGGAAAATCAAAACCTGCTCATGACGACCCATACATACCTGAATGAAATGGCATTTTAGTACCTTCTGCTCACGTGCTCAGTGCAGGGATGAAAGCAAATATCAGAGGAGAATTGATGAGGGCCTCAGAGACGAGAGACTCTAGTGCTGAAACTGACATGAATGTACGAAGCCACACATACTAAGGCAGAATTACAAAGACAACTGCAAGCCAAATATGACCTAAACCAACTACTAACACAAAAGCAGGAACTATGTTCTTCAGAAATAAACAGCGTCATTATGAGAGGTGAGAAAAAGTGATTTGTCTATTGAACTTGCGGAATGTGAACATGGCTAAAATTGCTCTCATGCTAAAACCTTTCAAAGATCCACTGGAATTCACCAGTTTCAGAACAATATCTCTAATAAATATGGACATGAAGAAGTTGGCCAGGTACTGGCTACCGGACTCAAACTGGCATTAACATCCTTAGTTCACTGTGACCACGTGGGTTTTTTCGTGCACCGCCCCACCACATCTCATTTACTCTGAATACTACATGTCAGGTGAAAGATGATACGGAAGAGATGGTGTCTCCCCCGATGGATGCAAAGAAAGCCTTTTGTTGGGTTGAGTGGAACTCTTTGTTCAAGTTCTAGGGGAGATTTGGACTAGGTAACACATTTCTCACCAGGGTCAAATGGCTATACACCAATGCAACAGAAATGGTGGGATGCAACAGCAACACTTTCTCCGTTTCACACACATAAGCTTTATTCGGCCGGCAGACCATCAAAGCATACAATACAGTACGATATAAATATAAATAAACATCATAAAATCATAGGAAAATTTAAAAGAAGAAAATAAAATCCATGTTTGCCCGACTAGTAACAATTTCAAATCATTGTAAATAAAAAATACGTATGCGCCATGCCATTACTAAGAACTTACTTACTGCATAAATTGTCACATTTGAATTGTGGCTTTTTAAAATCCTCAAAGCTAAAAAACATTTCCTTAAGTTCAGTTCCCGACAGATTTTGTGAATCCATTTAAACCTTGGGGTTGAGTAAGCGGGACAGAAAAACATAAAATGTTCTATTGTTTCAGAAGAAGTGCCACATGCAGGACAAATATCAGAGCTTAACTTAGGTCCCCATCTGCTCGTCAAGGCCTTCAAAGATAATGTTCCAAATCGAAATCTGGCATACAAGCTTTTGCCTAGTAAGTCAGGTATTATATCTAGATGTAGTTCGAACTCTGGGTACCATTTAAAGTCAATAAACAAATTAGTTAAATGACCATTCGATTTTTGAGAAATGTAATTATTACGTATGTGGGACCAGTAAGCTCCCTTCAATACTTTAACATGGGACTTCACAAGTTGCTGGGGATTCTCCCAAAAGTTCCTCAATCCCAGCGTGCAAAGCCAGCCGGATACGTGTTTGATCCATGGGATTGACGTAGAGTTAGGGCTTTTTAACAATTCTAATAGAGAAAACTTATATATGGCCAGTTCGGGAACTACCCAAAGCCTCACCCAATATACTAGAGGCCGTAAGATAATTAAATCAGCTATTCGTTTAAACCCTAGGTCTAAAAATAGGGGGGTTAATGGGGTACTAGTAGGGCAAGCACATAAAGCCCGTGCAAAGCTATTCTCAGTTTTGGTTATCCTACTATTATCTGCCATGCCCCAAATCTCTGTGCCGTAGACAGCAGCACTCTATGCCTTAGCCACATAAATCTTTACTGCTGGAGACACAACTTTAGCGATCGTATTCCTATAGAGGCGCAATATGGATGCTGCCCGATGTTGCAAAAGCCCAGCACTCTTGCCAACTTGTTCCTCCCAAAGGAGTGTATCTGTAAGTCTCACACCCAAGTAATCAATGGAGCTAACCTGGTCCAAAATGGCTCCATCTAACCTAATAGTGCATTTCTTACGAGGGCCAGAGCGAAGCACCATCAATTTCGTTTTCTTCAAGTTCAGCTCTAAACCAAAATTCCAGCAGAATGATTTAAATCTGTCCACAAGAATTTGCAACCCCATAGGGGTTTTTGAAATCAATAGAGAGTCATCCGCAAAAAGGAGAATTGGAATTTTCTGATTGACTAGTGTGGGAGCATCGTTCTGGCATGTTATTAGTTCTTGGACCACCTCGTTGATGAATAAAGAAAACAGAAGTGGTGCATCCCTGACGGACACCTCTTTTAATGGGAAATTTATTAGTCAATTCACCTTGTTTACCCCATCTTACTTGCGCGTATGTGCCTTCGTGCATGCTTATTAATAGATGGATAATATCAGGTGGTGCCCCTATTTTGTATAACACTCCCCAAAGCTTATCTCTTGGGACCAAATCAAAAGCAGAATGTAGGTCAACAAAAATGACGTATAGAGTTTGCTTTGCCAAGACTACATATTTCCAGTGTAGCACGGTCAACCTGAAAGCCTGGTCAACCGTGCTAACTCTAGAGCGGAACCCTGCCTGGAGCGGTGAAAGGATCTGCTGCTCCGACACCCAGTTCGACAGTCTAACTAGCAACTGTTTAGCAGAGATTTTTTGTAAATTGTCGATTAAGCTGACCGGTCTGTAATTGATTGGAAGATTTACATTACCCTTTTTGTAAATTGGGATAATTTCTGTGCCCTTCCACGTCTCAGGGATCTGTCCTCCTTTTGTGATTTTATTTGACAGTAGATTGATATACCAGGTCCATATAGATGGCTCTGATTTATAAAGGTCGCCTGGAATTTTATCAGGACCTGGGGCTTTACCTGACTTTAAAGAGTTGATAGCCTCTGCAGTTTCTTCTAGGGAGAAACAAATATAACTCTCAGGGTTATATGGATTCCCATCAGGTGGAGAAGTGGCAAGGTTAGCATTTTGTAAAATTAGAGGGTCTAATCCCACTTTATCACAGTCAACAGCCCCAGTGGAGATAGTTCCTTCATACAAGAGAGAGAAGTGCTCCACCCAAGTTCTGGGTTGAATGAGGTTCCTTAGAATAGACCTACCCCCTCTCTCGTGCTTCGTCAGCAGTTCCCAGAAGAGCGTATTGTTGTTTGCTTTTGTAGCATCTAACAAATCCTGCCAAATAACATCTTCCCAGGTTTTCTTTGATTGCAAAATTGTCTTTTTATACATACATCTTGCTTGTTTGATCGTCCCCGTGGACCCAGCCTTTATGGCTTTTCTTAGCTCGGTCTTAGCCTTTATACATGCATCATTAAACCATCTACTGTTAGATGAACCCCTGTGTTGCCGGCTTACCAAGGCTGCCTTTTTGTAAAAAACACTTTGAAGTTTGACCATCATATCTTCGTGGATATCAAGAAGTGGGATAGCTTCCGGCTCGAGGTCTTCGTAAGCTGACAGATTATCTAAGAACACTTGATAAATCTTACATAGCAGATAGGGGTTTGACATGACTTTGGGCCACCTCACCTTCGTATTAGCATTATTTAAAATAGGGGGAGGGACCATTAATGGTTGTGTATTCGAGGTTCTACCAAAGATATTCCCAGAGAGGGTAAGCAACAGTGGGGAGTGATCCCTCTCGCATCTTGAATCTACCCTCATGTCAAGCAGCAGTGGCCAAAGACGCACATCCACCAAAAAATAATTAATTACACTGGCCACAGAACCTCATAGAAATGTCGGTGCAAGATTTAAATCAGAAGGAGTACGGCCATTGCAGGCCCTTAGGCCAAACTTTAAGCATAAAGTAGCGAGCTGTGCTGCGACACGAGAGCGTGGAGGATAATTATCACCATCCAATTGTGCAATCCCCGATAATTCGTCCTCTTCCACAGTTAAGTCACTAAGAAATGCTGAGGGTTCAAAGGTGTAATTTACATCCCCTGCAATAATTAAATAGGAATTAGTTTGTATCGTGTCTAAAAAATCAGAAAGTAGAGTTAAAATATGTGATTCTGTACCACGTGCAACAGAACGGGCATAAACATTGATAAGAGTTATGTTAAAATTTTGATGAAAAGAAATTTGTAAGCCCATCAAATCGGGACAATCAAATTCTAAAACCTTATAGTCACATTGGAGCTTTGAATTTAGAAGAATTAAAAATCCCCCTTTCGCTCGACCAGTTGCTTTCTCTGATGGCTGTGTAGGGATATTAAAAGAGAGAAACCCATGCATACTTGATTGGTCCTCAACCCAGGTTTCTTGGGTTGAGGAGCAACACTTTCTCCGTATTTCAGCTTCAGATAGGAATGCAACAGGGGTTCCCGTTTGCCCCTCTACTTTTCATCACGGCACTCAAGTCTTTAGCAATAGCATCAGACATAATAAGGACATGAAAGGTACGTGCTACCAGGGCAGCAACTAAAAACACTCCTCTATGCAGGTGACATACTGATTCCATGCGCAACCTGAACAAGCCACCCTCTAGTGTTATCAAGACTTTCTCACACATTTCAGAAGTTCTCAAGCGACAAAATCAACTGGTGGGAAATGTGAAGCTCTGCCATTCACATACACCACTACCATCTCATCAATCAGTGACCACCAATTCAAATGGCAACAAGCCAATTTGAAGTATCTAGGGATATACTAACGTACATGGCTTCATTGTCTACTGGGAGATAACATGGAACCGATTATGTCGAAGCTGGTCTAGCCCGCTGGTCTCTGTTACATCCTCGAAGTAGGGAAGGATTGAACGTGATGCCACGCCTAAACTACATATTAGCATTCCTGCCACTACATATTCCACCCCGTATGAATAAAGAACTGAATAAAATGTGGAAAGCATTCATATGGTTAAGTGCAAAAATCATCATTAAAGATGGGGAAACTCATGCAGGGACGGAGTATGGGACTTGCAAATAGCCCATATAGAATCACATTGGCTAGCATTTCTGCTCGTTCAAATCGATATCTGACCCATAGCACACAGAACACACCAACATGGATACATCTTGAGAAATTTATCCTGAAATTAGTGAAATCTATACAAATATTACATACACCAAACACTGGAAAACTTGCATTCACTAACCCTCTCAAACAGACAATGACATATGTGTGGCCCAAAGCTCATTACATGCTGGGAGAGAACAGTTGTCTACATAAAAGAGACTCACTCTTGCATACTGCTTGTCTAAAAATTGGGAGGTGTGGAGCACTCAGTGACACTGGGTAGATCCCAAAAAATAAAAATCATGGACAACCTGATAATGAATGGCATGTTCAAAACATTTAGGAAGCATGGTCAGAGATCAACTTGCAACTAGCAGCATTCTGGAGCTATCAACAAATATATTACTGTCTACACACTGCTGCCCAGCGTCTCCACTGAATAAGGGGAATCCACTATGCTTACCTATTTTCTCAAAAGGGGGAACAAACAAGGGCACTATGTCCAGACTTTACCAGATCTCTATAAACCACACTTTCTCATTTTCAGTGTAACTACACTTGAAGAAGTGGTGGTCTGTTTGACTTCAGTTATAGTACACAGATGTGAAATGGATGGCGATCATAAGTGCACATGACAAACACTTTAAGGAAGTTAGACTAAAGCTGAGAAATTTTAAAATTCTCTATAGGTGACACTGGTCTCCTAAGAGGGTGAAAAGTACAGTTACTCTACCTGGAGCAAAGTGTTGGAGATGCAAGTACCCTAATGGTGACATTGTTCACTTATTTTGGGACTGGCCCAGTCTGGTTACATATTGGAAAGGAATTTGGGATGTGTTGAAAAAAATACCTAGACAACTTAGGTCAGCCTACAGCCCTGTCAATTCGCTACACAACTACACTTGCTTCCCTGAAATAACACATCAGATATCCTGATGGTTTGCTACCGCTCTTGCAGTGACCAATTTGAGTTTGTTAGATTGTGGAGAACTGGCAAATACCCAGAGGTGGGATCATGGTTGAGGGAAATATACACAACAGCGTCATGTGAAGGGTAACACATCCCTTAAAAGATCAAATGTATACGCTTGAAGCAACAGGGGAGAATTCCTAACCACTTCCAGAAACTGAGTGAGACATACACGGCTCAGACACCACTACCGCTCTTAGAGTCCAATAGATTGGCTGGGAAGTATAGAATGCAAATCTATAAAGCTTCTTAGAACGACGTGGACACAATACTGTCAGTCACCAATCCCCTTCTTTCGCCCTAGTTCCCCCCTTTTATACATTAATTTCATCATAAGTGAACAGAGCCAGGATAGAAGAACAAACCATTCTGAGAATCCCGGAAAGTCTAACTGACTGTGGCCTATTTCCCTGTAATAATATGTGTTACTGCAGACTGTCTGTCTTAAGTTAAGTTTACAAAAACATACCTTACTTGAAATAGTATTAGACATCATTACGTTATACTAGATTATATTGTAACTTTTGAGAGGAGTGAACCTGGGTTGAGAAGAGTACGTATTATGTTTGATATTATTCATTCCTGGTTGGGGGGTATAACTAAGGCAAATAAACATGAAGATTGTGAAAACAAGTGGAACAGTGGAATAGGTAGGCAAGCAGTGGGGAGGATGGAAGGGGTGTGAGTCAAGGTTTCATAAATCTGAGCCCAGACTAGGATGTGGAAAATCAGAAAAGACCTACTACTGTTTGCATTTGACCTGAAACTTATGATGTAAGCTTTCTGATTGTCATTAATAAAGAGTTATTAATTTAAATAAAGCTCAAAATTCAGGAGCAAATGCTAAAGTAGAAGCATTTACAAGTGGATTGTCCTCCAGCATAGCTTTAGTAGGGTGGAAAATATTTTTATTTGTGCATTCTCCTCTGGATTCAATATTTTGTCCAGTAATGAGTTACCACCTACCTCTAAGACTGTCCTCATTTCTCATGACACAGCTGCAGGTCCACCCTCTCTTTAAGTACTTTCCTGTGAATGCAGACTTTAGAGCGGTCAGATTTACTCTTCCCACTGTAAGCCGAGTACCAGTAGGCAAAGTGTTGTACTTTGCAGGTTTTAGATCTGCTATCACTAATCCCAGATTAAAAAAGAACAAAATAACTAAGTAGATAGATAAATAAATAAGCATAAACATATGGTCGAACAAATATATCAAACAGTATAAAACATTGTGGAATTAATTAAAAGAATACGATTATAACAAATGGAATTTGGACTACAAATAAAATAAGATAATACATTTACTAATTAAAAACATTTATAAATATGTAGATATATATACACATATGTATTAATATACACATATATGAATATACATTTAAAACACTCCTCACAATACCTGAAAAAAATAATAACTCTGGAAAAATATATATCACTCAAAAAAGTAAGTCTGAATAATTAAAAAATAAAATACTATAAAAGTAATAACTGTTTGAACAAACTGCATTTAATCAATCTAGTCAACAACTTGAAAAACAAATACATAATTTGCATTGCTAATACATTGATTAACAAACTAACAAATAGATCACTGATTAATAAATCTATTAAATTACACATAAAATTATGTACATAATTATGAATTCTATCAAGAAAAAATATATATATAATAAACCATTTATAAATAATTATAAAATATAGATAAAACACTTCCATCTGTCCATCCTCATCAAAACTAGAAAAAATAACTATATCACAACAATGTTAAAAATATAAATAAAAATACTAATTGCTATAAGTAACTAAATGATAATACATTACATTAATTAAATCTAATAAATACAGCAATTAAATAATCTATATAACTACTAATCTCCTCAACCAATTAAACTGCATAAAATAAATACATTATATCTAAACAAGTATAAAACATGTCACAAAACCTACACACCCAACTCCCCTACCAACTCAGAAATGTCATTAAATAAAGAACTTAAAATTAAATAAAAACGTTAATTATATTAGCTATAAAGAAACGACAAAAAAATCGACAAAATATATATACATAATTAACATAAAATAATAACACATAACACAAAAACAATAAAACATACCAAAGTAATGGAAATCTATTTTATATACAAGTATATTACACCAAGCAATATAAAACACCTAAAAATTATATCCTTACCTGCAATATTCTGTCCTGCAATATTTTTGACACAACATTTTGTATTCAATGATACTTTAACAACAATATTAGGTTTGTGCACCAAAATCTAATGTTCGATTATTGGTAGCATGCCACTAGTATAGCCTAGTCAATTGGTTGCTTTTCAGGCTTTTTACATTACTCCAACCTTTTGGCAATGCTCCTAACTTGGGCTTTCCATTGATACCTTACCCTTGGTACCCCAAATTAGGAGACTAGTCTCCACTTACTTCTGGTTGCTGAAAAATCAAAAGAAAAGAATCTTCATCCATCATTACAAAGGGATGCTGTCTTCAATGATTAACTTTCTGTTTGGGGTGTGTCAAAATAATGTTTTTAGGCATGCCTAGTGGTTTAATCTCCCATCAGCAATCTTTTCAGAATACAGCAGCCAGGTTTATCATCTGTGGAGAGGTAAGGTTACTCCTTCCTCAGGTCACTGCCTTTGTTCAGTTATCAAGGCAAATTTTCTTCATGGTCATCTGCCTAGGGCAGGGTTCTGCAAAGTCGGTCCTGGAGAGCCGGTCCATGCCAGATTTTTAGCATACCCACATTTAGAAACAAGATGTTTCAGAAATCTACATTTTTCTAAATGTGGATATGCTAAAAATCTGGCGTGGACCCGGCTCTCCAAGACCGACTTTGCAGAACCCTGGCCTAGGGCAAGTGCTGAGATATGCCTCCTAGGATCTTGTAGCTCCATATAAGACAAATCTTTTTCTTATCTTATTCCAAAATCTTGGCCTAAACTGTCTCTTGTGTTTCAGGTCCAACCCAATCTATCATTTTTGCAAGCAAGTGAAAAGCAGACTTCTCTAGTTGGATTTTACCCTTTTGGGTGGTTGCCTCTAAATGCTTCAGGAAAACCTTGGAAAACTCTATAGATGGCCACCAATGCAATTAATAGGAAAGAGCTCTGGCACAGCTGTAATTTTTCTCTCCTGATGCATTTACTCACTTGCTCACCTCTGTACTTATTTTAAGATACGTTTTATGTATAGCTATATGTCGCCTCATGTGTTCTTCATTGCAATGTACATTTGTGGATGTTTGGGTAGCATGCATCTATCCAAATGCCCCCTTTTCAATATCACTCACTCGCTACCACCAAATCTGGTCTTGTAGCATTACTGTAACAAACTGGTGTTGCATTAACAAATGCCATCTTGGAAAATTCAATTTTCAGGAGTTTTCTGAAACAGAGGTGATTTGGTTCTACTTTCTCACTGGGATTAAACAAACTCAAGTGTTTTGGTTCCTGAACTCCCAGTGGTCTGGCTGACTATTTCTATTATATCAAGATGCTGTTTTTGGATAAAATGCAAGTTGGCTGATCCAAGGTTCCTGATGGGGTTTAGTAGGGAGCCAGGTTTTGAAGCTTTCCAGGGCTTTTTTTCTAAAACCTTGTGAATGATAAATAATATCTTGAATTGTATACTCAAATTCAGCTGGAGCCAATGCAGTACTTTTAGCACTGGTTTGAGGTGGTCATATTTCATCAAACTGATTAATATTTTAGCTGCCATGTTTAGTATCCTTACCAGTATATTAGTGTTCTTAGGAAGACCTATATACATTATGTTGCAACAGTTCAGAAGGACATCACTTAGCAGCTGGCCAACTCTATCCAAGAGGATGGTTGGTAATATTAGGAATATTTTCCTGACATGTTATAGGAAGAGAGGGTAAGCCATTTTTATTTTTTTATGTGCTGAGTTTTCTGCCCTGGCTGCGGAGTCTTTGCCGTGGTAAACCTACTATTAATTCATAGTTTGTGAATAACAAAAATGTGTAAACTTTCAAAAAAGTGTAAATTTAACTTTCTGAATCAGGCCCTATGTTTTTGGGTCAATTATGCCCATGCAATGACTAGACATATTCAGATAGGGCCCTATGTGCCCAGCCTGAACCTACTCAAAAAAGCGTAAGGGAAAGAAGAAAAGGGTATGCTAATTTTGTGTGCATCACTGTCTGATTTAATTATCTGCACAAAATGCATTTCAAATGCCCATTTTGCAACTACACAAGTATGTAAGTCCTGGACTAGGTGTACTTGCATACTTTATAATGTGAGCATATTCAAAATCATGACATAAAATAGAACCCATACGTGTTGTATACACCATATTTGTTAAAGATTGGTTGAGGGTTGAAAGGATGAATCAATGCTTAAAAAATCATTTTAGCTTCTGTGAAGGCAAAGAAAGCTCCACAACATTTTGCAAGTAACTACATGCCACCCTGAAAAGTTCCCTTTCATGTACTAGGGGACTATTTCTGAAGTCGTGTTTTGCACTTCACTTGTGGCACAACTTTAACTCATGCTTTAATTTAGGAAGAAATAATCTGAGAACCTTTCAGCCAATTAGAATGGACTGACATGAGAATGTTGGTGCAAGAGAGCATATTTGACTTTTCCCTTGTCAGGACTTCTTGAAACCACATAAGTGAGGTGCAACTCTTGATTAAAACAGTGGTGTGCCCAGAGCAAGTCCTATTCGTCTGAGCGATGTACAATTACACAATTTGTGCCTCTACCATCTAATAATCTATCACTATCACTATTAGGGAACAGTTTTAGTTCTGTAAATCAAACAGTGGAATAAACATTCAATACAGTTGTTTTATTTAACCCAGTGAGGAGTATCATCATTATCTCATTGAAAACCACCTAAATGCATGAATGAGATAGCTATCTACTGATTCTCAAACATATTACTACAATTTCCTATACATCAGTCTAACACCATAGCTCTTGCTTGCCTGCAGCCCAATCAGAATAAGGGTTCCCACCATAATTTAGGCCATGGGTTATGCCACAGAGTACAAACATGTTGGCATGTGCTGATACCTGGGTAGTCGGATTTCCATTCTGTCTTTTGGAATGCATAAGAACATTGGACTGGAATGGACAAATGTGGCACATGTGTGAGCAAAATGTACATCTACCCGAACCAGCTAAGTAGTATGATACCTGACAGTTTCCTATGTGTCCTAGGCAGTGGAGTATTGCTGTCTTACAAATTTTCATTGGTGCCGTTGTGCATTCTCTCAAGAATGACAACAAGGATTTTCTTCCATGTACTGTGATCACATCTGTCCTGTCACATAATAGGAGCAAAGCTGGAGAGCAGAGCTACAAGATTGCTTAGAAGCTCTGACTCCCCGCTTGCTTAATCCGGTCTCCATTCCTCTTGCTTCTTCCCTTTCTGGACCTGTTCCTTTTGCTCCCTCCCAACTGCTGCAATCTCACTTTTCCCCTTCTTGCACATCTTCTAAACCCCATCCTGCATTAATTTGTTTTGAGGTCCTAGTAGCTCCCTGTACTCCGCTACTGGACCAGTCACATACACTGATGCAAGCAACATATTGCCCATACTTTATTTTAATTTACCATCAAGAAATATCTGTTGCAGATCATAGAACAGTAACTTAGTAGTAAATAAAACAAAAAAAATGGTAAGCTTGCCACTGTGCATGGGTAACCATGCACAGGTGCCATGTTGAAATGATTTATGTGATCCTTTCACAAAAAACATTTAAAGATGGCCATCCAAGCATCGGCATATGCGCTGACACAGAGGCAGCCATCTTGTAATGGCTTTTGTCAAAATATAACACAGATCATTTCAATATGGCAGCTGATAAAAGCACAGGAACCTGAAAGTGGGCCACGTGGAAATGGTATGTTATACTCCGTGACAAAAAACATTCTAAGATGGCCACTCCAGTGCTGAAATATGTGTAGGCGCACTGATGGCCTTCTATATATGGTTTTTGTCCTAAAGGGCAGCAAAGCAAAGGAACATTACTATTGCAAATAGCTCTGTCACTGCATATTAAAGGCTCATCAGATTGGCTTTGACAATGTTATTTTTTCCGTTTGATTTTATTGCTTGAGGTACAGTTTGCTGTCCAGGTCTCCTCACCACTAACGCCACAACTCACATATGGTTTCAATATTTTCCATGTATTTGCATACATAGTTCTTTTAATGCATATATATATATATATATATATATATATATATATATATATATATATATATATATATATATATATATATATATATATATGTAGAACTTTAATCACGACACCCTTGAACATATTGAGTAGTAGTTATGAAAGCCAGTAAATTGTGGCTTGATATAAGGAAACCATGCTCCTTTTTTTGATACATTCATATTTGAACCTCATGAAGACACATCTAGATGTCATTAAAATGCCTGGTGGTAGACAGAGAATAATAGCAGGCAGATCTGGGGATGTTTTTAATGGATTATCAATGGTCTTAAACATTTAAGTGTTATTTCCTGTGCAAGGACGCACACTTACATATTAACAAAACTTTTGAAATATGTTTTCATAAAGTCTATACTTCTCCTACATGCTTCCTTGCCACCCCGGGACCACATTCCTCGTTTATTTCATTATTTAGAATTTAGAAGTTCATAATTGCTACTAGGGAAACATAAAATAAAATAAGATGGCAACTACGGAATCTCGAGGAATCTATTATTTTTTTATTTGAACTTCCATGCTTTCCCATTTTAAATAATTCATACATTTGGGCATACAGATACAAAAGATTGAAATATATATTTTCGGAAACTGTAAACACGACCTTTATACATCCTTGCTGACCGTGGAACTTTAACCCCTAGTACTGCATGTTTAAGCATCTAAAGATATTGGACCTGTGAATAGGAAATAGTGCTGGGCAAATAAGGTAATATTTTTTCTAGATCATCATTGTCTCACGTTATAAAATTACATTATATTTACTTAGGCAAACAAATATTGTAATTATTTTAGTAAGCTCATAATTTCTTGACAATCCTTATATTTTATTCCATGCTACCTCTGAATATCCTCAACTGATGATTAGTAGAGAAATGTGACCTACCAAGCAGTTCAAGAAATCTTAATAAGTATTGAACTGTACGTAGATTACAGTACCTGTGTTAGGCACATTTCTATTTCACTTTCACTCTTTGCGTACCTAGAATGCATAATACGGAAGTAATGTTTTTTTTTTTTTTATGGATTAATTTAAAAGGTTTCAAAACCGAAATATGACTGTGAAGAATCAACCTAACTCTGTAGTTCATATATGAATTGTAAGTGAGGTGAACATTACGAAAATTAAAAACATACTTTTTAAATGGACAATACACTGTTGCATTCATTGACCAATAGCCAGGTTTAATTTCTTTATTCCTTGTACTCAGACATTTCATGTGCTTCATAGGAAGAATTGGTGCTGTTTTCAATACTTAACATTTCCATTAGAACAATCATCATTGTATGACTAGTTTTCTCTAAGGTCCAAAATCTAACAAACAGACGAATCATATGAGAATTCTCAGTGTGTTTGATCCAGAATACTAATTTACTCTAATGTTTGTTACAGTTCGACGTGCCAACGGCTGTGTACCTTCTCGTGCGTTCTCTAGTATTCTGTGCCCTCACTCTTTCAAGTTTTATTACATCTTGTGTGAATCAAGGAGCACATTCCTTGATTCTTCCAATGTGGATCAAACCTTGCTCTAAGTGGAAGATTACAATAGGAAACCTTCAAACCACCCCAACTATCCAGAAGCCAACCGCCATTTTTTCGATAACAGACAGCCTTAACATCTTTTTCTTTGTTGTCAGGGATCTATTTTTGGACTTCTTCATGCTCCATCCTGGACTTGGTGGATGTAGTTATTGTGCCTAACCGGGAGCGATATGCAAATCAAAACATATTGAAGCCTCTATGAAGAATGGGGAGCCTTGTCAATGATGTGATGAAACTACACTATCAAGACAACCAACTCAAGAGTAGGAAGTGGAAAAATATGCCATATCCTCTTACAGTTACAGTGTCATGCTTTATAGCGAGGTCTGGTCTCACTATGGTGCTATGTTAGCGTTCATAGTGGGCCTCTTGGGAACACTAGGGGAAAGCATAACCAGAGTAGAATGAGAAAGAGTCTCAACCTAATCTTGTTTAATCATGTGACTGGTAAATATTAACAAAAGGTTCGATGTGTACTCCTGGAGTTTAATGTGCACTTTTGGATGTGAGGACCATGGATATAGGTGAAGGACAGAGGAGGAGCCGCAGTAGCCATGCTCAGTCTGGCCACCAGCATTAGCTTGAAGCAGAGGGAGTCAGTGACATGGCCTGACATGTCACTACTGGGTCAGAGACTCTAGGACTCACTGGGTCTGATTGCTGGAACAGGGTTCCAGAAAGATGCTGGAATAAAAATTATGTGGAGACAAGGCTAGAACCTTCAACACCGCACACAGACATTACAATAGAGTCCATGAAAGGGACAGTAATCTAACAGGGGCAGTGAGCACAGAAACAGTCAGGAATGCAGGTTAATCACAAGGAGTGGGAAGGAGACACAACCCCCATTATAATTCAAAGAAGCTGGGACTTACATTCTACTAACAAGAACTAATAACGTACCCTGATGGAGAGAAAAGGAATAGCTCCCACATGAACATTGCTTCCCTCCTCATTTTTCGTACATGCTCCAAGTGGGTGCCGGTCACGGATGTCACCTTTCCTAGAATACTATTACTAAAGGATTAACAGTGCTCCTGCTCCTCCCCAAATCCATGCAGTGAAGACAACCTTGATGAATAAAAGTTACCTTCATTTAATGCTGTATTTGGGTTCATCGAAAGGTGCAAAGCTGACAAAATGATGTACCCATCTTTAACAAGTAATGGGAACGGAAGCAAAGTTACAGGTAGAATCTTTAATGATATTTAAGACTCTGCTTTACTAAAGGGTTAAATATTTGCTTAGTAGTGAGCATGAAAGTCTTGTTGAAGAGGATGACAAGGGCGACAGTATCGCCACTGAGAAGTACTTCTCTAGGATTTGAAAGAGTCCCAGCGTGGGGCGACGTGGTCTGTGCATGTTGGATGTTCCACTCACATGTAGGGAAATGAGGAATGAGAGTAACGAACAGCAGCCCAGTTATTACTGGGGCTCTGTACTTACATCCTCTTGAGAGTACTTGCAAAACCTTGACGGCCACCTTGGATAGGCTGCTGTCCCATTACCCAAAATAGGAGTTATGTTGCTATTTGCTTCTCAAGAACAACTGGATACTGGATACTGTGTGTGCGCGTGTGTGTGTGGGTGGGTGCGTGTGTATGTGTGTGCGCCTGTTGCTTAGACTGAGCACATCTGCTCTCTAGAGTGCTGGTGTGTAATGAGCTGTGGCAATCTCGACATGAGTTTGTTTCTCAGCATCTCACTACACCCCATGTGGACTCAGACTACAAATAGATAACATTCTGTAATTTTCACTAATTTTACTGCCTATTCACACCAAACTGCTTATGGATTTCCTGAGGACTGACCCAAAACGTGAATTGCACTGCAAGAAAGCTGAAGGCTTACCCTTCCCACACTGTATGCATACAGTCCTGTGGGACTATCCAAACTGTAAATGACACTTCAAGCAACGTGATGAACCAAAGCTAGTAATTTTAATGTTATGAAGCATTAGTAAACGATAGCAAAACACCGAAAGACTTCTGAAGCTGTTTCTAAGCCATACCTAATGAAAGTCTATGTTAGTTTAAATTGTTAGTCATACTATCGCGAACAACCTGATAAAAAATAGTTTAAGTAAATTCGGAGCCCTACCTAGGAGCAAGTCACCCAAATACACAATTTCCACAATGCAAGTACTGTAAATAAAATGAATTCCATATTTTAGCAAATATTTGAAGCAGATGAGCACATTAATAATTTGCTTCCAACCTTTAAGGTTTGTGAGTAGAAGTTGATAAGTTTGAACCATGTTTGATTAAAACCTATGTATAAATTGCCACTATATAATTTAATTTTCATCAAGGCAATCAAAGAAACTTCCTATGCCAATGATAATCGTTGAATAAATGTTGGCTACATTAAACTCTTTACGTTGCAATAACCAATATTATTATAGTGGAGTTCTATTCGAAAATATAATCCATATGGTTTATTTCAGAAAGGGGGGCTATAAAAACACGATTCGTTATTCTCAATGACTCCGTTTTGGATGAAGTATACAGACTGAGAATGTTACATAGTGAAACTGATGCCCTTTTTCTGCACTGTGTGCAATTGTTAATTCTCTATAAAGAAATCATAAGCCACGTTTTATGTGGCAGACTTAGCCAGTGTTTCCTTTCCATAAAACATGTTTTTTCTGGTTGCTGTTAAGATACAAATACGCCATTGTTTCCACTCGTGTTTTACTAGAAATAATTAGGCAAATTGTCGTAGGAGCCTTAATGGGAACAAAACGTCCTCTGTAACTTATTGTTGTTAAACCTTGTCATGTTAAAAAGCGATATTTTTAGTTATACACTGAAATTTTGCAGATTTGTATCTGTATTTCCATATGTGCTTTAAGTTTCATGCGCAATTGAGAGCTTATTTTGCATCTCTTACATTCCCAGTGTATGTTTGAAAGGCTAATAAAGAATAATTTGTTTGTTATGATTCCATGTTATTAATGGTTATTGTTTTAATTAGTTTTACAATATAATGTCAATTTAACAAATAACTAACTAAAGGATTCTTACTGTCGAATGCAGTTGCAACAAAACTGATTTTACCATTTAAAAGTAATGGAAAACCCATAGAGGCATATTTACAAGAAAGTGGCGCATCAGTGCTGATGCACCAGTTTTTTTGCTTCCCCCTGCCCCACCTAATGACACCATGTGTGCGCTGCCTTTACAGTACGACGCACCCTGACACATGTTTTGCCAATAGCATCAATTTTTGACTTTATTGTGGCGCTTTGCTGCACTAGCGTCACAATTTTTGACACTAGTGCAGCATAGGGCAAGGAGGCTCATTGATTACAATGGAAGCGTTACTTTAATGCCTACTTTGAGAGGGCATTCAAAATGATGCCAAAAATGGCACTGCCATTTTTGTGGGCCTCCTAACACCATAATGCCCCCTTGCATACATTATGCCTCATGCAGGCATAATGTGGTGCAAGGTGTCATAAAGTGTTGCAATGCATGCATTGCGCCACTTTGTAAATATGGCACAGCGAAAAATGCTTCCTTGAGTCACATTAGCGTAAACAAATGCCACTAGTGTGGCACAAGGAGGTGCTCGGGCTTGTAAATCTGGCCCAATGTGTGGTGCGAGTGGTCCCTTCAAAAGTGACGTGATCTGTTAATTCAGGCTGGATTGGTGCTACTAGAGGAGAACTGAGATTGATTTGCCTGGATGTCTGGAAATGCAGATTGTGCAAAAAACAAGGACCAGTCCTAATCCTAATACAGATACATACAGTATGAATATGGAAGAAGGTGACAAAACTGCAGGGTCATGAGCACATGTACTCCACTTTTAGAATTCTGGAATCTTAGGTCATTTGCAGGAACATTAGGAATAGCAATTTCCTAATTGTGATTTCCTGTGAATCGCAATTCCTATTGGGTCGCAAATAGACCTACCTCATGCGTATTAATAAGGTACATTGCAATTTGTGACCCACTAGGAATAGTTGCCACCACAGGGATGGTGGCCTGTTGGGGTCAGCAGACTTCCATGTCTCTAATTGCATTTAAATGGAGTAATCTGTTTTACAAAGAATGCAGCCCATTTTCCTTAAAGGAAAACAGGATACGTTTGAAAAGAAAAAAATGAAACATTTAAGGTTCATTTTTTTAAGAGTAGGCAGTTGTCCACGGGATAGCAAGGCCTTGCTGCGGTGCAAATGAACTTAAGAGTTTTCCACCACCAGGTCATGTAAAACTTAAAAGTACATGTACAACTTTTTTAATGTACTGCGCCCTGCACTTGGGACTGCCGGGGCCTACCTTAGGGGTGCCATATTTATTAAAAATGAAGGTATGGGTCAGGCAAACATTTATTTTGCCAGGTCAAAATGCCAGGTTAAACTGAACCCACAGGCTCTGCAAAGGGAGGCCCGAGTGATGTTTAAAAGGCTACTTAAGTGGGTGGTACAATCAGTGCTGCAGGCCAGTGCTGCAGGCCCACTAATAGCATTTCATTTATATGCCCTGGGCACATGTAGTGCACTTTACTAGGTACTTTTAAGTAAGTTAAATATGCCAATAGGGTATAAGCCTATGTTACCAAGTTTTGAGCAGAGAGCTCTTAGCACATGTTAGCTGTGACAAGTGTGCAGAGTCCTAAGGCCAGCAAAAACAGGAGGACTAAAGGCAAACATTGAGGGGGAAACCACATCAAGGATGCCAGGTTTAACAATATCATTCTGAACTATTTTGCACTTACTTTCAGGCCTCTATTTTGATACTAGTTTATAGGCCAATGTATGCAAAGGAAGCTTGGATGATGTCAAGAGTGATGTAATAAGTGATGTCATCAATTATGTGATTTGAGATGTTATCAGTGATATAGTTGATGTCATAGAACATGTCATGAGTGATGCAGTATGTGAGATCATAAGCAGTGCATGCTAACTATAACTGATGAACATCTGTGTTTTTTTTAGTTCAAAATGTTAATATTGTCACTGACATATTGATCTAATTATTACGTTACTTTAACCTTTGGTGTTTTTTCAGTGAATTGATAGGGGTTTTGTGTTTAGCATAAAATGATATTTTGTTGCTATGCATAAACTCAACCCGCTCACTGTGTACGGTCTTTGGCTGTGCATGATGGGGGGTTGGCACAGGCCCTGCAGCAAACACCCCAAAAACAACCTCAGGCTGTGCCTTGACATTGGCCGTGCAAAGCAGTGGGTTGGCCATCTCAATTGGAGGCTGTCAACCCTTCTGAAGGAAGCCAACCTCACTCTACGCATGGCCGTTTGTGGCTCGTGGTGTAGAGTTGGCCATAGGCAGCCACCTAAAGACCTAGATGCAGCCAGAGGCAGCCAATCCCATGCGGCACACAGTCTTTGCTCGTGCATGGCGTGGGGTTAGCCACAGGGCCCGTGTTGCAGCCAGGCCTTGCTTTCAAATCCAGGCAGGCAGCCAACTCCCCACTGCGGTTAGTCTTTGGCCATGTGTAGCAGGGAGGTGGCTGTACACAGGGCTTGGCCTGCCACCATTCCCTTTGACCAAACCTCCAGCAGGCTATCAAACCAACACCATTCACAGCCTTTGCAGGGCACATCAGAGGGTTGAACTTAAGCCCCAGGCAATACATCCCCTGAGGCCTAAATATATATATTAATGGGGGGGGGGTGCGGCCCCTGCCTAACCCTTAATTGTCCCCAGGGACCCAATCCCCCAGGACCAAATACAATTAAACATGGGAGAAGTGCATGCAGCCCTTCTCGCCAAGCCCTAATTGGCTCCAGGGACCGCATGCCCTGGGGCAAATTCCCATAAAAATTGTACAGAAGGCCACACAGCCTCCTCCCCGAGCCTTATTAGGCCCTGGTGATCACATCCCCTAGGGCCAGACCATTATCAAAGGGAGGGTTGTGTGGCCCGGTTCCCCGAGTCTCATTAGAGCCTGGGGACCCCATCCTCCAGGGCCATATTTGTTTGAAAGGGAATGGGGTGCATGGGCCCCTACCCTTAAAAACCTCTGTGGGCCCCAAGAGATGGGGCCCAAATAGCTGAATATGGCTCGGGGAGACGGCCTACCCTGCCCCCTTATATTCCTTAATTTTAACTTCTAGTCAGGGGACTATATCCCGAGTCCTGTAAGTGGTGCCAGCAACATGAGACAAATGTTGCTGGCAGACGATCAGAGTGCTCGCTCCAGTGAAAGTCAAACTCCTGCAGAAGTGAGAATGCCAATAGGAAAAACAGCTCCCTGGGCCAATCAGAGTACTTGAATTTTTTCTATAAGTGTATTTCATAGTTTTACCCCATAAAACTTCATAAAAATTGAAAAGAAAGACAACAACAACCACAGAAGACAAACATTAAGAACAATAAGGTATATACTTTCAATAAAAGTTAACTATATTCTTTAACTCAAACAGTTTCATAAAAAACATATAGGCAAAGATTGGAAACCCCACCAAAAAATGAAAATCAGTTGAAAAGTGTATAAACAGTTACTTCAAGAATCATACCAACAAAGAGCATACTGTGAACAAAAGTTAACTATAATAAAACATTCCTAAAGACGTACCCCATGAAATTCTCATAAACCTGTACAAAATAACCACGCTAAATAGGCTGAAAATGATTTAAGGTATGTGGAAGCAATTAATTCAATGGTCATAGAAAAAGGCCCAACCTCTTCCTCTGGAGTCAGACTACACATAAGGGCGTAAACTATAAAAGAATTTGTGGCCGTCCAAAAAATTAAAAGAGCAATTTGATAGAATGTTACCCCTACCGCTGTACAAAATGACTTAATCCACACTCTTCTTGGCCTCGAGAACATTGGGCAAGAAAATAATAGATGTTCAACATCCTCAATCATGTTGGTACAAGTTGGGGATTTTGTTGGATTGGAGTCCAGTTACTGGTGAACCTACTGGCCAGGACTGTACCCAGGATAAAGGATCAAAAGAGAGAGTAATCAAAGGAGTACTTTGGGGAAGACAAAATAGAGATCTTAAAAAACAATTCTCCTTTGTGGTCAGCCCAGTGATAACCTCTACTGCCAAGATTTCTGCCCCACTTGGGGCAGTGTACCTTTGCATGCTAGACCTCAATGGCCAGAGAAACAGATTTGGGAGTTTTGGCTTTATATCTCTTGATGATCACAGATGATCTGTCTAAAATCCTCCTCTAAATGACCTATGGGTATTGAACACAAAAACATTAGTTTTTAAAGTGTTCCTTCCAGGCCTTGGAATTTCACACAAACAAGGTCTGTAATCCAATTGGAGTATGGGAAAAAAAACACAAGAGCATTGTCAGCAAATAATAGAGCTGGAACAGGGTGCCTCCCAGTTTAGGGACGTTGTGAGTGTAGTCACGGAGATGTTTTACAACGTCATTTATATAAGAGCGATTATAATCAAGATTGTCCCAATGGGAAGGGAAACCAGAAAGGAGGGTCAAGTCCCTATACCCAGTTACACAACTGCCCAGAAGTGTGCCAGCATGATTATGTAGTCTTGTATGACAGCTAGGTGTTTCCATTTGACAAACAGGATGATTGAAAACTCAATAGAACAAAAGTTTCTCTGTTAATCTAATATTAACTTTAAGTAGGCCCATTAACCTTTTATTCAGAGCAGAGAAAGCTTCTCTCACATCGGTGAGGCCATTCCTCAAGCTGCAAGTTATAACTATAATGTCATCCAACCAAAATGTTTTGGTCGTGAGATCAAAATTTTAGTGCTGCTTCTTTTACTGTCCTGACTTGTAAGATGGATATAAAAATTAGAGCAGATATATGGGGGCAAAATAGTGGGCTGGTCATTTTTAGGAGCTTCCAATTGAAGACGGCCGTTAGTAATAGTTGTCTGTACACTACAGAGCATGAGGTCCTTTTTCCACTCAGAATTTTGTGGGTCAGCGAGAGGAGAGGTTTTCATACTGGGACAATCGTTATTTGCTTTCCCTCTTATAAAATTGGGTTATCTTGGTCTTAGGGGTCTGCACCACGGGCGGATTCCCCCTTCATGATCAAATTGCCAATATCATGCAATGTGCAGTTTTATGCCACATATCTTCTAGTGGACTTTGGCTCCTTCCCAGCAACCAGTAGATGGTTAGCCGCTATCCTTTTTCCAGTTTAATTCAATAAACAATAATGAGTGCTAGAACACAACTGAGGTTAGAACAATAGCGTTTTGTTATATGGAAGGACACTCTATGATTACATAGGGGGTTGAGGTAGTGCTATATAGCATATAGGGGGTCTGGCTCTTTCTCCCCTCCTCTCGTGGCCTCTCCTTGGTGCCACTGAGACTCAGTGAACTATGGGGCTTAAAGTCCCCTAGTGCACAAAGACGTCCTATGTAGCTGGGTCAAGGTAGCACTATAGAATGCAGAGGGGGTCTGACTCCTCCCCCTCTAATGGCCTCTCGTTAGTGCCACTCAGGTGCTATGAATTATGGGACTCGAAGTCCTCCAGCACACAAAGGGTCTCGCACAGTGAGGGTTGAGGTAGCGCTGTATAGCGCAAAGGGAGCGTGGTTCCTCCTCCCCTCCTCCCGTGGCATCTCTTTGGTGCTGCTCAGGTGTGATGAATTATGGGGCGAAAAGCATTCAGGAAGACAGAAGAAAAAATTGCTCCTGTCTGAAGAGAGCAGCATGTTTTGCTGCTCTCTGAAGACCAGAGTAATGCCGGTTCCTGCTGGAGGCGAGGAACCAATTCAGGCTGCAAAGGCATTGGGGATCTCCCAGCGGCCTCCAACAAAAGAGAAATGGACACGCTGGGTGGGCTACAGGGCAACCACACTTCACTGGCCAGGTCCCTGGGATGGGGTCCCGGGGGCCAATTTTGACCAAGAGTGGGGGACTGCATGCTTCCTTCTTTTCCATTGATAACATGGCTGGGATCCAAGCGATGGAATCGCCATGGCAGAAAACAGCCCTGGGAGCAGGTCTGCATGTCCCCTCCCTCTTTGAATGTGAAGTGATGCCCTGAGTGGGCTCCAGGAGCACCCACCATTTACTGGGTGGGCCTGGGGATGGAGGACTCTCAGGCCAATATTGGCCTGGGCAGTGGAGCTGCGTGCCCCCTTCCCCTTTCAGACAATGGCTGGACCCTTGTAGAAGAGGCCCTCCATGTCCTCCGGAGGGGGCCATGTGGCCCTCTTTCTCAATTATTAAAAAATTTGGTCGTAGAGTTAAGGGGTCCTGGGGCCAAAATTGGCCCAGGGAAGGGGGCTACATGCCCCTCTCCCCCTTATAATATATGTCTGGGCCCCGGAAGATGGGGTTCCCGGGGCCAGAAGTCAGCCCGGAGAGGGGGGTTATAGGTTGGCTGCCTTTGAGTGCTTGGCCAGGCCATGCAGCCAAACCCCCCACTGCGTATGGCCACACACTACTAATTACCCCAGATAATACACTATGATGACTTTTTCTATATAATAATGAATTATATCACTGCAACATTGGCAGTAAATTTATTGATAAGTAAACTGTGCATGGCAGGGGTACGAGTTATATTTACCTCAGGGCATGAGTTATAGGCCCTGATTTATACTTTTTTGCGTCACATTAGCGTCATTTTTTTACGCAAAAGCGGCACAAACTTACAAACTACAATTGTATTTTGTACGTTTATGCCGCTTTTGCATCAAAAACTAATGTTAATGCAGCACAAAAAAAGTATAAATCAGGGCCATAGTTTCTTGAGATAACTTTAACTGCTGAATTTCTTTAGTTTTGGGTGTGTAAATTGTGAGACTAACTATAATGTTCCAGTAACCTTTGTTTTTTTTGTGAAGATAGATAGTGATGTAAAGTGCTCCAACATCCCATGATGGTAAGAGATGAGCTATAAAACAAATGAAATAATGTCAGAGAAGAGCAATAGAGAGATGAGAGGTACTGTTAGAGGGTGATGGTGAGTGAATCACTGAAGGACCCCAACAAAGATTGGCACATCCTGCTGCACTATAAAGTCATCATTTACTATGCTTTAAACCCTAATACATTTGAATATATAATGCAAAATGTGTTGTAGGGTGCACTGTTTTTGCCATTTTTTTCCAAATTTTCTTGAGGGAGTGAGAATCTCCCAGGCTTCATTGCAGTATTCGGGCTCACTCACTATGCACCCTATGAGGGCTGGTCTGTTAAAATTTGCCAGTGCTGCTTTGAGTTCCCAGTTCCCCCCTGCCAGCCATCTGTCAATTATTTCATACAATGACAGGACCTGCTATGACTTCTCTTCCTGTCAATATATCGGCAGGATTGATGAGGTCCATATCCTGGACCAGATGATGACCAACTGTCTATTGCAGTGGGCCTAAATAATCTTATTAAAAGGAAGTGTTTCTGATTTTGCTAGTCCTATAGTGTCGACAGATGTGTGTGTGTGAGCCTGGGAAATCCAGTTTTTTGGTTACACTTGTGTATTTTCCACTCTCCTGTGCCTGTGTGCCATCCCTTCCAAATTCCCAGTCAATGAACATTTCATGAGACCTAACAGTAACAATATGGCAGGCCAAAACTTTTGCACCTAAAAATGGTGAAACACAGTGAAACATGTCTCTTGAAATATCACTAAAGACACACATACATGATTTTAAATATCATTACATTAGTTTGCCTGAGCTGGCCATTATTTTCAACCAGTGGTTCAGTGAAATAAGAGCTGTTTATGCAATGTTTTCATCCTAATCATCAGCCTTTAATTAGTTTTGTGAGCTTAACTGAGAGTTGGTCAGTGTTACACACACACACACACACACATACACATATTTTATACAAACTGCACCTCTCAAAAATCATGCAAATAGATATGTAAGTCCCTTGTTTCAGCTACTAGATCTGCCCCAGACTTAGTGCCACATGTATGCAGATGACACAGAAATCTGCACCTAGCTAGAAGATCTCCTTAATCGGTCTAATTTGTGGTGGCCCCTCCGCTATGGCAGAGGAGCATCGCCCCTCACCGCCAGCAGCAAGCGCTGCAAATCCTTTACCTAAGTTTATTATCCTTTCATTGTTGAAGGGGTGGGGCCCTGGGAATGACGAGCACTGGGGGGAGTGCACTGTGCATTCCCCTCAGAGTGCATGTGTGCTTGGCTGGCCGTCTCGAGCTGGCCAAACACACATGCAAAGTGTGCTCTATCTAGCCCAGCACTGTGTTGCCAAGCTGGATAGAGCAGACACCGGCTCCCAGTCTGACTGGGAGCACCCTGGCTGGGATCTCCCAACCAATCCTGACGCTGCTCTGAGCAGCGTCAGGATTGTCCACAAGGCAGGCTGGGAACCTTTGTCTGCAGCCTGTGGAGATGGAGTGGAGGTATGTTTTAACCCCTTCGCTGCCAGGCCTTTTCCCCCTCCTGTGCCAAGCCTTTTTTGGGCTATTTGGGGCAGTTCGCGCTTAGGCCCTCATAACTTTTTGTTCACATAAGCTACATATGCCAAATGTGCGTCCTTTTTGTCCAACATCCTAGGGATTCTAGAGGTACCCAGACTTTGTGGGTTCCCCTGAAGGAGACCAAGAAATGAGCCCAAATACAGTTAATTATTATTATTTTTTTTAATGGGGAAAAAGGGCTGCAGAAGGCAGCTCGTGGTTTTTTCCCTGAAAATGGCATCAACAAAGGGTTTGTGGTGGCAAGATCACCATCTTCCCAGATTTCAGGAACAGGCAGACTTGAATTGAAAAACCCAATTTTTCAATACAATTTTGACATTTTACTGGGACATACCCCATTTTTACTATTTTTTGTGCTTTCAGCCTCCTTCCAGTTAGTGACCAAAATAGGTGAGAAACCAATGCTGGATCCCAGAAAGCTAAACATTTCTGAAAAGTAGACAAAATTCTGAATTCAGCAAGGGGTCATTTGTGTACATCCTACAAGTGTTTCCTACAGAAAATAACAGCTGAAATAAAAAAACATTGAAATTGAGGTGAAAAAAACCAGCCATTTTTCTCCACGTTTTACTCTGTAACTTTTTCCTGCGATGTCATATTTTTGAAAGCACTATACCGTTACATCAACTGGACTCTTCTGGTTGGGGGATATATAGGGCTTGTAGGTTCATCAAGAACTCTATGTACCCATAGCCAATAAATGAGCTGCACCTTGCAATGGGTTTTTATTCTATGCTGGGTATACAGCAATTAATTTGCTGAAATATAAAAAGTGAAAAATAGGTATCAAGAAAACCTTTGTATTTCCAAAATGGCCACAAGATAAGGTGTTGAGAAGCAGTGGTTATTTGCACATCTCTGAATTCCGGGGTGCCCATACTAGCATGTGAATTACAGGGCATTTCTCAAATAGACGTCTTTTTTACACACTGCCTTACATTTGGAAGGAAAAAATGTAGAGAAAGACAAGGGGCAATAACACTTGATTTGCTATTCTGTGTTCCCCCTAGTCTCCCAATACAAATGGTACCTCACTTGTGTGGGTAGGCCTAGCGCCCACGAAAGGAAATGGCTCAAAACACAACGTGGACACATTACATGTTTTTTGCAAAGTGCCTACCTGTGGATTTTGGCCTCTAGCTCAGCTGGCTCCTGGGGAAACCTAGCAAACCAGCGCATTTTTGAAAACTAGACACCTAGGGGAATCCAAGATGGGGTGACTTGTGGGGCTCTGATCAGGTTCTGTTACCCAGAATCCTTTGCAAACCTCAAATTTGACCAAAAAAACACATTTTCCTCACATTTCGGTGATAGAAAGTTCTGGAATCCGAGAGGAACCACAAATTTCCTTCCACCCAGCATTCCCCCATGTCTCCCGATAAAAATGGTACCTCACTTGTATGGGTAGGCCTAGTGCCCACGAAAGGAAATGGCCCAAAACACAACATGGACACATCAAATTTTTTCACAGAAAACAGAGGTGTTTTTTGCAAAGTGCCTACCTGTGGATGTTGGCCTCTAGCTTAGCCGGCACCTGGGGAAACCTAGCAAACCAACACATTTTGGAAAACTAGACACCTGGTGTAATCCAAGATTGGGTGACTTGTGGGGCTCTGACCAGGTTCTGTTACTCAGAATCCTTTGCAAACCTCAAAATTTGACCAAAAAAACACTTTTTCCTCTCATTTCGGTGACAGAAAGATCTGGAATCTAAGAGGAGACACAACTTTCCTACCACCCAGCGTTCCCCCAGGTTTCCCGATAAAAATGGTACCTCACTGGTGTGGGTAGGCCTAGCACCCACTAAAGGAAGTGGCCCAAAACACAACGTGGACACATCACATTTTTTCACAGAAAACATAGGTGTTTTTTACAAAGTGCCTACCTGTGGATTTTGGCCTTTAGCTCAGCTGGCACCTGGGGAAACCTAGCAAACCAGTGCATTTTTGGAAACTAGACACCTAGGGGAATCCAAGATGGGGTGACTTGTGGGGCTCTGAGTAGGTTCTGTTACCCAGAATCCTTTGCAAACCTCAAAATTTGACCACAAAAACACTTTTTCCTCTCATTTCTGTGACAGAAAGTTCTGGAATATGAGAGGAGCCACAAATTTCCTTCCACCCAGCGTTCCCCCATGTCTCCTGATAAAAATGGTACCTCACTGGTGTGGGTAGGCCTAGCGCCCACGAAAGGAAATGGCCCAAAACACAACGTGGACACATCACATTTTTTCACAGAAAACAGAGGTGTTTTTTACAAAGTGCCTACCTGTGGATTTTTGCCTCTAGCTCAGCCGGCACCTGGGGAAACCTAGCAAACCAGCGCATTTTTGAAAACTAGACACCTAGGGGAATCCAAGATGGGGTGACTTGTGGGGCTCTGACCAGGTTCTGTTACCCAGAATCCTTTGCAGACCTAAAAATTTGGCCAAAAAAACACTTTTTCCTCTCATTTTGGTGACAGAAAGTTCTGGAATCTGAGAGGAGCCACAAATTTCCTTCCACCCAGCGTTCCTCCAAGTCTCCCGATAAAAATGGTACCTCACTTGTGTGGGTAGGCCTAGCGTCCACGAAAGGAAATGGCCCAAAACACAACGTGGACACATCACATTTTTTCACAGAAAACAGAGGTGTTTTTTGCAAAGTGCCTACCTGTGGATTTTGGCCTATAGCTCAGCCGGCCCCAGGGGGGGCAGAAATGGCCTAAAATAAATTTGCCCCCTAACCCCCACAGGGGGCGACCCTTGCCTACGGGGTCCCTGCCCCTGTGTGACATTGGCGCAAAAAAAAAGATCCCCGTGCCTAGTTGTTTCTGACCCCCTTGGGGGCAGATTGGCCGAAATATAATTTGCCCCCCCCCAGGGGAGCGACTCTTGCCTAATGGGTCACTCCCCATCTCTAAAAAAACAAACAAACAAAAGAAAACACACAAAAAACATGTGCCCTGTCGGCTAGAGTTTTCAGCCCTCCGGGGGCAGATCGGACTAATAACAATAGGCCGATCTGCCCTCGGGGGGGCAGAAATGGCCTAAAATAAATTTGCCCCCACCCCCCCGGGGAGCGACCCTTGCCTATGGGGTCGCTCCCCTTGTGTGACGTTGGCGCAAAAAAAAGATTCCCCGTACCTAGTGGTTTCTGCCCCCCTAGGGGGCAGATTGACCTAAAATCGTCTGATCTGCCCCCAAAGGGGGCAGAAATGGACTAAATACAATTTGTCCCTCCAGGGGAGCGACCCTTGCCTAAGGGGTCGCTCCCCATCTGTAAAACAACAACAACAACAAAAATCCCCGGTGCCTAGTGGTTTCTGCCCTCCTTGGGGGCAGATCGGCCTAATTAAAATAGGCTGATCTGCCCCCCAGGGGGCCAGAAATGGCCTAAAATAAATTTGCCCCCCAGGGGAACAACCCTTGCCTAAGGGGTCGCTCTCCTTGCGTGAAATTCGCGGGGGGAAAAAGTGGGCGTTATAGCAGCCGGATTGCTTGCAATCCAGCTGCTAAAACGCTGAGAGAGACTTCAAAGGGAAGGAAATAACTTTCCTTCCCTTTGAAGTCTCTCGGCCTCCTCCACGTGATCGGAAGAGAAATGCTTTTGCATTTCTCTTCCGATCGTGCTGGAAACTGAGTTTCCAGCGCGATGTCACGCCGCGGCCGCCGCGGCTCCTACGGCGGCTGCGGGTCGCCGCAGCGCGGCATTCTTTTCATGCCGCGGCCTGTGTGCGAGTCGCGGGTGAGGCCGCGGCTTGCGTGCAGGCCGCGGTAGAAGCCGCGGCTTGCGCGCAAGCCGTGGGAAGAACCATAAGCCTGGTCAGGCGTCGCAGCACTCGCCGTGCCCCCTTCTTTCAGTTCTGCCGCAAAGGCAGACACGGCAGGGCTTGAGACCCCGAGTGGGTTTCAGGCCTGACCGCGCATAGCGCATTTAGTGCGCTTTACATTTCAATCTAAATGATATAAACATCTGCTCACCACTTACCAATGTCTACAGGCAAAAGCCGAAAACTTGCACATGGTGGTGTTTTTATGCCTGCCTTTTCCCTTTCCCAGCATGCTGCCCACTTCCTCTCTTCCCAGCATGCATTGTTTCTCTTTGTTTGGACGCATGTACTTTATTCACTATTATACTCTTTTCCCCAATCCAAGATGGTGGTGTTTCTACTTCCTGTTTCCTACTTACTGTCTAGAGGTATATAAGGGGAATTCAGCTGCTTGTTCATTGCGTTGCAACACTCCTTTGGTGGTAGTCACGCTCCGGCTAGTTTCTTCCTGTGAATCCAGTATTTCCTGACCTGTCTTCGTTTCCAGTCTTCCTGTACCCTCGGATCTTCAGCTCTAACGCCTTGGTGTCCTCCTTCTGTTTCAGGGAGTTCCTGTTGGAGGTTTTTTACCCTATTGGGGTTTTCCCTCTGGGACTCCTTCTGGAGGGCACAGACTGTAGTGGCTTGCTATTGTCAAACAGCACCGTGGCTACCGGAAGGGGTCGCCCCTACCTCGGCCAGAGCAGGGGTCGTTCCCCAACCCTCCTCAACTTCGACGGTAAGCCCATTGAAAACAGTGGCACGCGATGGGCGGAGGCCTTGTGACAATCAGCGCGCGATCGCATGCTGACGTCACGGGGGGGAGGGGTGGGGAGGGGGTCGGGGGTGGAAGGGGAAGGGCTTCCCCTTCCATCCCTGCCTTGGCGGGGTTGGAAGGGGAAGCCCACAGAGGGAGCGCTAGCGCTCCCTCTGGGCTCTGAGCCCAGGACGTAATGGTTACGTCCTGGGCACACGAGCACTGTGCCTCAGGACGTAACCATTACGTCCTGGGCACAGAAGGGGTTAAAAAATATATATTTATTTTATTAATCCCCCCTGCGCGCCGTCCTGCCCCCATGTATTGCTACATACACTACGTAAATGTATTGCTACATACACTACGTGCATGCGGCAGCACTACGTGCAAGGTAAACAGTGGTGCAGAGTGTGGACCATTGGCCTCTGCTTTCATTGGCCTTCGCTTCCATTTTGGTTCACGACTCCATTTTGTCGAGTCTGGTTCGGTGCAATAGGCACTGTTCTGTGGTTTTCCACAAGCTTCGGCAAGCTGAAGGGTGGGGTGTTTTTCTGCTCAACTTCGCTCCATCTGCCTGGTACGAAGGGCGCTATTTACATTCCACGAGCTATCAGTTAGAACAACAGGGGGATGCGCCTGTACACAAGGAGGAATGCAAGCTTCACCTTGGAGTCCTCTCCTGGGAACTTGGCCCGTTCTGAGGAGACGTCTCGAAGGGTGAACAAGGTACCGCCGATTGCACAATTTGTAAAGGAGGGGGTCTTTTTCTAGAAAAGACTCCTGGGCGTTAGTAGATACTATAAAAGTTGGGGGCCTGGATGGGCTGGTTTAGGAACTCTCTTCTGGGTTGGACGCAACGCCAGGAGGACTGATTGTCCCGAACAGAGGCTCCCTGTGTCAGCTGATTTGGGTTCCCCAGCTTTGTGTACGGCGGAGGGATGCAGACGCTCTTTTCGGTGAAGCTTTTCAATTTATTAAGTGTATTGTGTGTGCGCGTGTAATGTGTACTTATTCTTGCAGTCATTTTCATGCTATTGAGCATTGAAGTATATTGTGTGTGCGCGCGTAATATGCACTTATTCTTGCAGTCATTTTCATGCTATTGAGCATTGAGGTATATTGTGTGTGCTTGTATTATATGCACTTACTCTTGCAATTATTCACAGAGTGCTTATATCTTTATCATTATTCTCATGTTATTCTCTTGATGTATATATATATATATATTAGTGTGGTTTAGTTTTGCTAGCTGAGAACTTGCCCCTTAAATAAACTTGATTATTCTACTTACGAAGGTGTTTGAGAGTGATTGCTTTACATTGTGCCTTAAAATATCCTGAAGTGCATAGTTTTGATATTCTGAAGGGTAAAGCAGCACACCCCACGAGCCACGACTGGGTCTAATCTATCATTAACAGTGGTCACATCCGAAACTGGATGGGAATAAGAGAGAATGCTTTTTGGTTCTAGGCAAAAACAGAATTATTAGTTTCTGGAGGATAAAATAATGCCTCATTGTCAATTTGACTGAAAATTCACATTTGTGCTTCAAATCAGTGTGGTGGTCAATAATACCAGCAAGCAATTACTTGCTTTGCACAGTTCTTCCTATCATACAAAGGTTCCACTGGACCAAACTAATGTTACATCTTATCACTGTTTATTTAAATTATTATAATATGCTCTATACAGGTCTTTTGAACAAATCTGACAAATACTTAAGTATTTGCTGACATTAAGAAGAACAGATGGTACGTCGTCAAAAAAAAATATAATTGGCAACTGTTAGGATGCAAGAAAGGAACAAGCATGTTATCCTCTCAGTTGTCATAGTCAAGCAGACATGCGCAGTCACTTTAGCGGTAAAGAAAGACTGTGAGATGTATACCAAGGTTATGGGTCTCGACCCACCTATAGGAATAAACATCCGAAGAAAATAAGAAAAAGATTGAGAGTCCTTCTAACTAAAATCTGACCCACAGCTGAGGAGTCTCATTTGCAATAAACCTTGCTATAGATATTGTGGTAACCAGTAAGTGAATACATACAAATAAGAAATACAGATAGATTTGAGATTTTGTGACATTCATTGAGAGAATGTTGGTGTACATTTGGTGGGAGGGGGTGGACAGTGATTGTAGATGGGGGAGGTGAGGGCCAGTGTGCTTGTTCTGTATTACTCTCTGTCTAATCCATTCTTGTTGATAGGGCCAATATCTCTTCCTACTTTTTGTCTGAACATGGATCAAGGAAGGGGGGCAAGATAGCCTGGAATATATTTATGTCATCCCACAACCTGTGAATGAGCAGTTCATATGAGGCTATATTGTACATTTTGATGAGCCACTCATCGTGTGAAAGTAATTATTAAGATCACCAATGTTACAATATGCAAACTTGGCCATGGTCAAAGCTGTTGTCATTAGTACATATTTATGTCTTGTGATCACAGATAAGTCAGAAGTTTTGTGTAACATGACTAGTTGACCATCATATGAAGAGGGAAGTCAATTGCTGCTCTCAGGGTATGTCTGATACAGGCCCAGAGTTGCTAAATCTTAAGGCAGTAATAAAGAATGTGGATTGCTTCACGGTCAAAATTAGTACTTCTCCAACAGTTGGAATGATGTATAAGACAGCCAGTAGTTAACTTTTGCTGTGTCCGATATCAGTGAAGGATCATTTTAAGGAGACCAAACTTCACAATAGATTCATGCGTTCCCCTGTCTAATGCTTCTATTTTCACCACTTATCCTGTTTCAATGGTCCCTGTGCACCAGCTTTTGCTATTTGAGACAGTCTTAGAAGCTTAGAATGTAAGTGTTGTGCCAAGAGATTGTAGAATCCCAACATTACTCCTTTGTGTATTCCCCAGATCTTGATATTTAACAATAGGGAAGTTTTGTATGACCCATGGGCTAGCCCTCAGTATACTGGATAGAATATGACCCATGGCCTAAAACTGCATTAATTATTGTTTGAATTGTCTTTGTGGAGCAGTGTTGTGCACTTCATGTTAGAAAGTACAGCCAGGTTGGTTTAAATTGCAGTCTTGTGTTCATCAGGCACTTGCTGAGTATAGGTCAGTTTCCTGTCAACATTGAAATCTCAGTGGGGGTCTTTTACAGTGCCTTTCCTTTTTGGGCTTTTTGAGCTGTGGGTTGTGCCTTTATGAATTTGTGACTTTCATTGACAGAGTACGTAGATCAGTGGTTTCCAACCTGTGGTCCAAGGGAGCCCTGGAGGTCCGCAAAGCCTCCTCAGGGGGTCCGTGACTCCTTAGAAAATTGAATAATAATAACAGTTTAATAAAGTGTCTCTAAATAAAGTGGCTAACTGTACAATTGAAAATTTTAAAATGCACTGTAAACGGCAAGGAATATGAAATTGGAGACTAATATTTACAATTAGCTTCCTTGGATTGATTTATGGGAGCAGTGAAGGTGCACCAAACATACTGTAGCAAGGACAATGTGTGGCTTCAGTTGAATTTAGAAAAACTCCAACCTTCCTATTAAAATTACATTTTTTATTTGTTTTAATTTATATTTGCACATTGAATAAAATGTGCTAACATGTGTGTACGTGTTTGAATGCTTGTTTCGTTATTTTTTGTGTACTGTTTTGCACTTCATATCATTGACAATATTTAGGGGTGCCTGACTTCCAGTAATGACTCAGCGGTGGTCCCCAGATTCCAATAATGATTCAATAGCGGTCCCTGGGTTCCAGTAATGATAAAGTGAGGGTCCACAGATGCCAAAAAGGTGGGAACCACTGACTTAGATGTTTTGGCTCATCAAACAAGAACAGAGACAAGTTGGATGTGTGTTGATGCAAAAGGAAATGGCATGATGAGTAGGTAAGCTGCTGATTTAAGGATGTGCAGCTTTCTGCGTTGTTAGTTTAAAATGACACATTCTCACTATAGTAATAGTACCTGACAGATAATCCCTGCTACCCCATTGACTGAAGAAGGTTAGGGCAGGGAAGTCTATTCGTGATTGCGTTCTTTTGTGAGCAGAAAAGTTCACCTTTGAATTTTCTTGGTGTCTCTTAACGAGATTCCACCTCTCTGGTGGCTCGCTTCTTCACGGTGCCCCCAAGTACTATGCATTTGGTGTGAAATGGAGTATGCCAGGCTGGTACAGCTTTAGGAATGCCTTGTGTTTGAAAACGTTGTTGACCTATGGAATTCCTTCAACAGAGTGTGTTTCCAGTCATGTCATAACTTAATATGAAGGAATAACGAGGAGAGCAGTGGTGTTATGCAAAATCATGCCCCCCCCCCCCCCCATTGACCTTGAACTGAATGGAGGTCCTGAAAGGGCTGTGTCCCCCATCCCCCCACCTTTCACCGCAGGGGCTGCAGGAATCTGCTTTACGCTCCTGGAGGTGAGGCAGTGTAAAGGAGCGTAGTATCGGAATGATTGGCTGTTTCCTAAGACGGCAGCATGCTGCTTTCTGGGCCACTGCATGTGTCTGCATGCTTGGACAATGAGTGAGAGTAAGAGGACTAGAGGAGAAACAGGAAAAACAAGAAACTGTGTATCACCACTCAAAAAGGCTTTGGCTAATCTCGCTAAAGTGTTTTTCTTTCAAGCAGAAAATAATTACGTTTGACAGCGAGATAAAACATCAAGGATTTCAGCTCGAACTTGAAAGAAATTCAAGTATTTCAGAGAGTAACACCTCCAAGACTTCTCATTTTTCAGAAAAATACAGTGACTTACCTTGTCTTTTCCACTCCATTGGAAAAGACACGCCTTTGAAGAAAGGCTTTTAATAAACAAAATAGGCTTTGAAGACACGACGAACACACTCAACATACCTCAGTATTAAGTGTCTCGTCCTATCTTTTGCAATTAGCTTTACTAGGATAATACACACCGACCCACTGCACCAAACTAGGTACATACAGCATTTTCACCAGCTGACATTTTGGCTCACGTCCTATATGTTGAATTGAAAAAGTAGGATATCTTTTTTTTTGTTCAGCGGGCGCTGGTGTTAAAATGCAGCACATAGGAACAGACCAGTTCTCCAGTAAAATGTGAAATGGGTGGAAAAACAGTGGAGTTTGGTGCAAATACAAATGGCATCCAGGTGGTTTGTGGCCGAATTAATGCATTAGTGTATAGGAAAAATGTATCTCTGAGAAAAAAGCAACACCTGTACTATAAAAAATTGTTGTCTTTTTCTTTATACAACTTTGTTTCTGAAACTTGAAAGATGGCAATCCCAGCACAGCAAACAATTTGTTGATACCACGGTTAAAAAAAAACAAGCTTTCTTGCACAACACTTTTTTCCATTTTTATTTAAAAAACAACCTCAAAATGTAGCTGTATGGTGACTGTTTTGGGAATTTTCTCGAGGGGAATCTACAAAACCTGGGTACCTTTAGAATCCTCATAATGCTGGAAAAAAGGATGCAAATTTGGCAGTTATACCTTATGTGGAAAATGTTATGTAGGCACAAGTGCAAAGCACCTCAAATATAAACAAGCATTGACAAAGCCTATAAAAAAGAATTGGCAAAGCCAACATGTCTCACCCTTTCCACCAAATGGCTTGTCAATGTTTTTTGCCAATGGTCTGCAGTATAGGCAAAAAAAAAAAATCTGAAAAAAGAGTGCAATGATGGGCTCACCAATGCCAGGTGTACACATGATGACACTCTAGAAGCCAAGAAGGATGACATATTTGTGTAGAGGGGCTTATAGTGTGAGAGCATAAAGTGAAGGGACATAGAGTGGAAGAGCATAGAGTGAAAAGGTGTAAAGTGGATGGGCATAGAGTGGAGGGGCATAGAGTGGAATACAATGTTGTACACTGGAATGTGTAGAGCAGAGTATCAGAATGTCATGGAGTTGCATAGAGTGGAATAGAGTTGTGGAGTGGCATAGCGTAGAGTGCCATAGAGAAGTAAATTCATAAAGTGGAGTGGCGTTGAGTGAAGTAGAGTTGTACTGTATAGTGGAGTGGCATAGAGTGGAGTAGAGTGGCCTACTGTGAAGTGGAGTAGAGTTGAGTGGGAGACAATGGCATAGAGTGGAGCATAGTGCGATAGAGTGTAGTGTAGTAGAGTGCAGTGAAGTGGCATAGACTAGAGTGGCATAGAGTGTTCTAGGGTGTCTTAGAATGGAGTAAAGTGTCATAGAGTGGAGTAGTGTAGCACTGAGAGCCGTAGAGTGAAAGAAAATGGCATGGAGTGCTGTAGAATGTAGTAGAGTGGCATAAAGTGTCATGGAGTGGCGTAGAGCGGAGTGGCATAGAATGGCATAGAGTAGAGCACGCAGAGGAGCGTGCTCAAGTGAAGTGGACTAGAGTGGCGTAGAGTGGAGTGGAGTGTGGTAGAGTTGATTGTCATGTTGTAAAGTGGAGTAGAGTGTTGTAGAGAGTAGTAGAGTGGAGTAGATTGGCATAGAGTACAGTGGCGTGGAGTGAAGTGGTGTACAGTTGTGGTTTTTTAGAGTGGAGTATGCATGATATGTTAACACAGTTCCATTACAAACAACACATTTTCGATTGAACCGACCATTACATTTGCAGCATAGTTTTACCGATAAAAATATACAGTGCAAAAATTATAATATGTGGAAATGACATCACCTAGTGTACTGATTTGTTGTGATCATATTAAAATATTTGCTTCAATCTCATTTCCAAATTACAAAAAAAGAGCTCAGTTTGTGCTTTCCTGATTCTGATATATTCTGAAATACGTGTAGAGTTAATTTACTGACATTTACATTTTGCTGTGTGCTAGAAAACCCCTTCTCTTTCCCAGTACTAGACAATAAATCCTCTCACTTTGATGTCACAGAAAGAAATGAAAAACCCAAGCTCCCTTAGAAGACAGAGCTTAACATTTGACGCCTGTCTTTTAACACGCAGCAAACATGACTAGATAAGAAAAAAAATTCAAGGCCTGTTTATGGAAAGTGAGGACTCGTGGAAGAATACAATCAGCTGAGGTGAACAAGCTTTGCTCCATGGGAGGGATGAAGACATGCTGGAAAGCCTGAAACAAACAAAGCCAGCAAATAGAAAGCCAGAAGATGTAAGTTACAAACCACAAAGCCAATGGTAAGCAATGGGTGAAATGCATTTCCATGAAAGCTTTTGGAATGACCACAAGAAGTCTTTTCATCAAGGAGAATACCTGCTACATGTGGAGCCTTTACCCTGACTTGTAGCTGAAACAGTTCTTACTTTAAAGAAATTATGCAATTCAGACATCAATGTAATGTTTTGCTGCACTTAGAATGTGGGGAGCTCTGTAATATACTACTTTTCTTGTTTTTACTCATAAGTTTGAGTTTCACAACACTGCTCCACCATACAGCGTAAGCAGAATTCCTGCCATGGTCATTCTGCACCCTAAACTCCCAATACTACGTTGCGTGGTGATTTGTGATTGCAGAATTTCAGTATGATTGCCAGTTTTCTTCTCACAAGAGGGTGGAATTTCTGCATGAATTGGTCCTCCCACAATTGTTGTCTAGTAACTGAAATAAAAAATACTTAATATAATTAGGAAAAATAGCCACTGGTGACAACGTTTTCATCTGTAATTTTTTGTCATGCGAGCCAATTTACAAAAGCAATATATTATTATGTCCAAGAGGTTGTTCTTGTCACACGGATATGCAGGGTTTGCAGGTTCTCTAAAGAAGCAATACAGAGAGCCAAAAACTGAGTTGCAATGTACAATGGTTTTTCAATGTGTAGCGACCCTACAACAATTCATATGTAGAATATATTGAAGGAAATGGGTATAAAGGAAACCTATGCATTTTTTAAATGTGCACAGGATACTGAATTTAGTGGTTATATGTACACTTCTAAAGTTAACAATACTATCATGTCATATGGGAGGCATTTTGAAAACGGTCCTCATTCTTTCATACTGGCTTGCATTTGGAAACCAAAAATGCAGAAAAATTCCATCCAATAACATCAATGTTCTACTATTCTCTGTTCCCATGCATCTCCCAGTAAAAACAATACCCCACTTGTGTCCCTGTGCCTAGCAGCTATGACAAGAAACACCCCAAACTGAGACCTGGAGACATCACATTTCACCCAGCAAAACCAATGCTTTGTTTACAATGTGGGTAGCTGCAGAATTTAGGTCCTAGCTCAGCTGCCACTCAGAGAAACCTACTAATCCCAGGCCTTTATGAAAACTAGCCACCCAGGAAAGTTCAGGGTGGTGGGTCTTCTGTGGATCCCATGGCTTATTTTTTTAACCAGAAGACCTTGCAAGTCTCAAATTTTGTCTGAAAACACACATTTTCCTCGCATTTCTCAGAGGGAACAATTTGAAAATTGGGGTGGTCCACAAAATTTCTACCACTCAGTATTTCTACTTGACTCTTGATAAAAATTATGTCCAATCTCCCATGACGCAAAATAACCCCACAAAAACTTGGAGACGTGCTACTTCAATCAAAATGGACATTTTTTGTGATATGGATAACTGTGGAATTTGATCTCTGGCTTGGCTGCCACTTAGAGAAAACTACCAAACCCACATATTTCCGAAAAATAGACATCCAGTGAAGTCCAATGTGATGTGACTTCTGGACCTCTGGAAAGGCCCAAAATGTAACATGAACAAATCAAATGTTGCCACTCTGGACCAATTCTTTTCTTGCTAAGGGGTTAGCTGTGGAATTAGAGTCCTGGCTGGCCTACATGCCTGGGATGCCTGTAAACCCAGACATTTCTGAAAACTACATATCAAGGGGATTCTAGGCTGGTGTGACTTGTGTGGCTCTCATAACATATTTATTTTACCTGGACACCCTTGCAAATCTTAAAATTTGACTAAAAACATGCATTTTTCTCACATTTCATAAAGGAAAGTTTCAGAATCTGTGGGAGACATAATTTTCATACAACACAGCATTCCCACACTTGTACTGATAAAAATGGTACTCCACTTGTGTTGGAGGGCTTAGTGTCTGTGACAGAAAAGTCTGAAAATAGACCATGGACAGATTATGGCAGTCATCATGAACATGGCGGGAAAGACCGCCGACCGTCGTGGCGGCGGCAAATGGAAACCCGCCATATAATGAACAAAAAACCCAACCCCGCCAAACATTCTAACACCACCACTCCCCGCCAGGACCCTGTCGGCGGGAATCCCGACCCACCCCACCCCGCCACCGCAAGCACACCCACATCCCGACCTCCAAATAATGATGCACAAATCACCTCAGCGGACAGTGGAGGCCGGACAACCATTGGTGGCTGCGACCGCCACGGGCGGCAAGTTGGCCCAACAGCAACTAGTGCACACATTGGCTAGGCTTAGCATCCACACACCTGACACACATCCAGAACACCATAAAACACCCCCAGACACACCCCACAATCCCTTGAAGGAAACCAGGACAAGAAGACGGAGAGCGCCAGACAGAGAACGCCAGCAGACAGGACACGCATAGCGACCCACACAGGAGCACCCAAACACCGTCCCCAGTCCCGAAGCCATCCACCACCCTCACCATGTCCCCCCCAAAAATCCACGCTTCACTGAAAGGGAGCTAAGGACCATGGTGGACGTGATCCTTAAAGTGGAGCCACAAATATTCGGGTCCAAGGTGCAGCACACACCAATCGCCCGGAAAATGGAGCTGTGGCAGACCATTGTCAACAGGGTGAATGCAGTAGGACACCATCCACGCACCAGGGACGACATCCGCAAGAGATGGAACAACCTGCGGGGGAAGGTCCGGGCCACGGCATCCAGGCACCACATCGCAGTGCAGAAGACTGGGGGAGGAGCACCACCCACACCACCCGACTACACCGACTGGGAGGAGAAGGTAATCGCCATCCTCCACCCAGAGGGACTCACTGGACTCACTGGAGGAATGGACACGGGTAAGTCGTCTACATTTACCCCATATACACCACACCCCTCCCAGCCATTACGCACCACATCCACCACCCTACATCACCCACAACTCACTACCAGGCCCACACCACTCCCGCTGTGCACAGCCACCCACCCCTGCACGTACCCACAATGGAATAATAACCCCCACCACAATGTAACGCCACCACTGCCACTAAATGCAATGTCCACCTCACAAAGGCACCCCTGAAGGCCACTGAAAGGCACACCAGCACTAAATTGCACAGTGCAGTCCACCTCAAACCCTCATGCATATGTAACAAACATTTCTATGTCCCCCAACAGGCGCTACCACCCATTCAACCCTAATGGAGGGGACAAGGAGTGCCACAGCATTCCAGGGAGACAGAGGCACATCACAGTACACTGGTGAAGGATCCCTGGACACTGATGAGCAGGCAGGCCCCTCACACAGCCCTGGATGCTCACCATGCAGCAGCCCCACCCAGGAAAACACTGTCACCTCTAACACCCAGTCAAGACCAGCAGGCCAGGGCAGGCGTACCAACACCAGTGGACCCAGGGCACAAACAGGTGGAACACAGCTACAGAGGCCACAGTCTCCCAGCCCCAACATGCAGGAAGACGAGGGCCCCAGTACTAGTGGCATGTCAAGACCTGCACAGGGGATAAAGGCACAGGGGGGCCAGGGCAATGTCAAGTGCCCCAGTGGGTCAGGGGGTAGGGCACCGGATAGATGCAGCAGCCCAGGACATCATTGCAGAGGTATTGGGGGCATACCATAATACCCAAGACAGGTTGGCACAGATTGTAACCACCCTGGAGCAAAGTCAGAGGATGCAGCTGGTACACCACCAACAGGCCATGGAGCAGTGGAAAGAACACAATGCCACAAGGGCCACCATTGCTGGAGCACTGCTGCAGTTGGTCTACACACCTTATCAGACCCATAGGCCAGGGAACCCCCAGAGATATGTAGGCATCAGAATCTAGCCATCAGGAGACCTATAGTACGCTCTATCACCCTCCTAGTACGTCCATGGGCCTCAATGTATTTCCTCTCTGCATCCGTCCTGGGATTCCTCACTGGTGTCAGGAACCAACGCAAGTTTGGATAGCCAGAATCACCTAGAGAAATGGTCAATACAGAATCGTCATTGGGATGTCCTTAGTCTGACAGGCTGTTTTTCTATAATGTGTCAGTTAGTGACAGGCACACTTACCTATGATCCACCCTCTTGGAGTTGTTCCATCTTTTGTGGCACACTATTGTTCCTCAAAACAAATGAATCATGGACTGAACCCGGAAACATGGCATTCACATGGGATATGTACTGGTCTGCTGTACATACCAATTGGATGTTCATGGAGTGAAAGTTCTTCCTGTTTCTGTACACCTGCTCACTCACTATTGGGGGGATGATGGGTATGTGGGTTCCATCGATAGCACCAATAAAATGGGGAATGTTTGCAAAGGCATAGAAGTCTGACTTGATGGCAGGGAGCTCAGCACTTTGGGGGAATCACACATAGGATTGCAGTTGTTGTACAAATGCATTCAGAATTCTTGTCAGTACCTGGCTGAACATTGGCTGTGAGAGACCAGCACCCATGCCCACTGTCACTTGAAAAGAGCCTGTGGCCAGGAAATGTGGTGCGGAGAGCACCTGCACCTCAGTTGGAATGGCATGCTGATTACGATTTCCAGGAGTCAGTGCAGGATCCAGTAATGCACATAGGTCCTGAAGAGTTGCACGTGTGAGTATGTAAGTGATAATGATCTGATGCTCCACCATGGTCCCCATATTCACAAGGGGTCTATACACAGATGGTGCCCTTCCTCGCCACAAGGGTCGGTACCTGTGTGGAGTAAGAACAAGGAGTCATGTGCACACATACACTTGTATATTTGCTAAACACATTCACTGCATTCTTCAAAGAAGTGTCTGTACAATAACTGCAACCTGACAGATGTACATTGACATCACTAAGAGGTAACGGAGTAAATCATGTGTGATTATATACTCTATGGATAGAGACATAGGTGCTTCATATGGCTAGTAGGCCCAGCATTGTGAGTAATTTGAATTTCAAGATGCGTAGGTGATGGCAACATTTCTGCCCAATGTAGTTCTGCCCCTTCGTTGTCGAAATGACCTAAGACCACTAGCGGTTACCCGTCACAGCGTACGGCGGTTTTGACCGCTGTTCGCACCCTCATTGGCTAACATGGATGCCAATGGGGAATCCTGGCATATCATGATCGCTGCCGGTGGTGATGGTGCATTCCGCCGCGGAACGTACGCACGTTCGTCATCGTGTGATCACTTGACTCCCTGAACCTGTGCGGACAAGTACTCCACTCTGTGTACTACTGTGGCCTGCCTCTGGCTATGGATGTTCCACGTGGTGCAGGGGAAAGGGCCCCGGCCTTCACCCAGGAAGAACTGGAGAAACTGGTGAAAGTGGTCCTGCCCCTGTATGGCAGACTCTACAGCCGGCCAGAGGTACAGGTGAGTCCGGGTTTGGGGGGCACTGTGTGTGTAATGGATGGAGTGGATTGCTCAAATGTGCGCTTCTGTGAGCCAGGATGGGGCTTGGTGCATGGAATGCTGCGTGCCACTGTCCTGCATGTCTGGGAGTACTGTCTGTCCTATGTCTAACAATCAGCCAGCTATTGCCATCATGCAGGTGCCTGACCTCTGTGTTTCTTCTCTGTGTCTCCCTACTAGGTCAGCGCCCACCAGAAGAGGGCACATTGGCATGCCATGCCAAGGAGGTACGGACCCTGGGGGTCTACAACCGGCGGAGCACCCACTGTCGTAAGAGGTGGGAGGACCTGCAGCGCTGGGCGCAGAAGATCAGTGAGGCCCAGCTGGGAAGTCCTCCCAACGTGGTAGGGGTGCCTGTCGGGCACTGAACCCCCTCATGCGAAGGATCCTGGCGGTGGCATACCCAGACCTGGATGGGCGCTTGAAGGCTGCACAGCAGTCACAAGGGGGTGAGTACTCACAGCCCATACTTCAGCCTGGAAGGATGATTGCGTGTGCGATAGGGCTCATGGTGCTTAGAGCAGGGTTTTTGACTGGTGTCCAGCTACTGTCTGCTCCCCAAAGGGTGTAGTGGTGTCCCTGTCAATCAATCAATCAATCAAAAGATTTATAGAGCACGCTACTCACCCGTGAGGGTCTCAAGGTGCTTGTGGGGGGAGGCGGTGAGGGGGGGTTACTGTTCAAACATCCATGTCTTGAGGTTTTTTCTGAAGAGTAGGAGGTCTTTGGTTTTGCGAAGGTTGGTGGGGAGGGAGTTCCAGGTTGTGGTGGCGAGGTAGGAGAAGGCCTTGCCTCCTGTGGTGGTTCATTGGATGCGGGGGACTGTAGCTAGTGCGAGGTCGGCTGATTGGAGGTTGCGGGTGGGAAGTTCACTCTTTCGTTGAGGTAGGTCGGGCCGGTGTTGTGGAGGGTTTGTGTGCGTGGATGAGGATCTTGAAAGTGATTCTCTTGTCTATGGGGAGCCAGTGAAGGGATTTGAGGTGTGGTTGGATTCGTTCGTGGCGGGTGAGGTCAAGGACGAGGCATGCAGCTGTGTTCTGGATTCTCTGGAGTTTGAGTGTGGTGCCGGCGTAGAGGGCGTTACCGTAGTCTAGTCTGCTGCTGATGAGTGCATGGGTGACTGTCTTCCTGGTCTCTGGGGGAATCCATTTGAAGGATTTTTTTAGAGTGCGGCTTGTGTGGAAGCAGGAGGAGGTTAGTGCATTGATTTGCTGTGTCATGGAGAGGGAGGGGTCCAGGATGATGCCGAAGGTTGCGTGCGTGGTTTGCGGGGGTGGGTGCGGGGCCTAGGGCGGTGGGCCACCGGGAGTCGTCCCATATGGTTTTGTTGGGGCCGAAGATGATGATCTCGGTTTTGTTGGAGTTAAGCTTGAGGTGGTTAGTTGTCATCCAGTTGGCGGTGTCGAGGAGAGCAGCGTGTAGGTTGTTTTTGGCGGTGGTGGGGTTGCTGGTGAGGGAGAGGATGAGTTGGGTGTCATCTGCGTAGGAGAGGATAGTGATTCCGTGTGGTCGGAGGATGTTGGCTAGGGGGATCATGTAAATGTTGAAGAGTGTGGGACTGAGGGAGGACCCTGGGGGACTTCGCAGATAATCTTGGTAGCGGTGTAGTGGAATGGTGGAAGGCGGACTCTCTGGGTCCGGTCGGTGAGGAAGGAGGTGAGCCAGTCTAAGGCTTTGTAGCGAATTCGTATGTTGTGGAGACGTGTGCGGAGTGTGTGGTAGTAGACAGTGTCAAAGGCTGCCGAGAGGTCTAGGAGGATGAGTGCGACGGTCTCGCCTTTGTCGACTTTGGTCCTGATGTCGTCAGTGCATGCGATGAGGGCGGTTTCCGTGCTGTAGTGCTTGCGGAACCCGGATTGTGAGGGGTCAAGAGTGTTGTTTTCTTCGAGGAAGTGGGATAGGCGGGTGTTGACTAATTTCTCAGTAACCTTAGCGGGGAAAGGGAGCAGGGAGATGGGGCAATAGTTGGAGAGGATCTCCGGGTCGGCTTTGTTTTTTTTTAGGAGAGCAGTGATTTCCGCGTGCTTCCATGGGTCGGCGTAGGTGGCAATTGATTATGTCACGGAGTATGGGGGTGATGGTTGGGATGGCTTTGTTGTAGATGCGATGTGGACAGGGGTCGGAGGAGGATCCGGAGTGGATGGAGTTCATGGTTTTTTCGGTTTCTTCCTGTGTTGTGGGGGCCCAGGTGGTGAGTCTGGTGGGGGGGTCATGAGTGGGGGTTGAGTTGGGTGAGTGAGGGGTGTGTGTGTGGTGGGTGTGTGTGTGGTGGGTGTGTGTGGTATGAAGCTGTTCTGGATGTCCAGGATTTTGTGGTGGAAGTGGTTGGAGAGGGCGTCACATAGGGGCTGTGTGTGCGTGGGGTCTATGTTGCTGGCTTTGTGTTTGGCTAGCTCTTTAATGATGGTGAAGAGTTCTTTGCTGTTTTGAGAGTTGTTGTCAAGGCGTGTCTTGTAGTGATCTCTTTTGGCGGTGCGTAAAAGTTGGTGATGGGTGCGAATGGTGGCTTTGAGGGTGGAGAAGTTGGTTGTAGAGGGTTGTTTTTGCCATATTTTCTCCGCTTGGCGGCATTTGCGCTTGGAATCTTGGAGTTCGGGGGTGAACCATGGGGCGTTCTTGATGTTGGGCTGGCGGTGTGTTTTCTGAGGGGGGCTAGTGTGTCTGCGCAGGTAGTGATCCATTTAGAGAGGTTGTGTGCTCCTGTGTTGGGGTCGTTGGTGTTGGGGGAGAGGCTGTGAGCCAGTTGGGAGTTCAGCCGTTCTGTGGGGATCTTGTACCACATGCGGTAGGGTGTGGTGTGTTGATGGTGGTGTGTGGGGGGTTTGGTGAAGGAGAAGTGGACGCAGTGGTGGTCAGTCCAGAGGAGTTCGGTGGTGTGGGTGTAGGCTATGTGTTGGCTTGAGGTGAAAATTGCGTTGAGCGTATGTCCTGCTGAGTGGGTGGGTGTGGTGACCAGTTGTTTGAGTCCGAGGTTGGTGAGGTTGTCTATGAGGGAGGTAGAGTTGTGGTCTTGAAGGTTCTCCAAGTGAAAGTTGAAATCACCGAGGAGGATGTAGTCTGGGGAGGTGATGGCGTGCGAGCTGATGGTGTCGGCGATGGTGTCGCAGAAGGCGGGTCGTGGTCCCAGATGGTCTGTAGATTAGTGTACCTCTGAGGGTGGAGTTGTTCTTAATGTGGATTAGGAAGTGCATTTGTTCTGTATTGTCGATAGTGTCTTGGGAGCTGGTGGTGACTTTGATGGTGTCCCTGTGTAGTATGGCGATGCCACCACCTGGCCTGTTGAGGCAGTCTTTGCATTGGAATTTGTATCCCTTGGGGGAGGCGATGGCTAAGTCGGGTTCCGAGGAGGGGTTGGTCCAGGTTTCCGTGAGGAAGGCGATGTCAGGTGAGTGTGATGTGATGAGGTCCCAGAGTTCTATGGCATGTTTGTGAAGGGAGCGGGTGTTGAGGAGCAGGCAGTTGAGGTGGTTGTGGTGGGTGGTGTTGGTGTGGTGCATGAGGGTGTTGTTGCGGGGTGTGTTCTGGTTGTGGGGTGGTGTGCTGCGGGGCTGGTTGGTGGGGGTGAGGGCAGAGCAGGTCAGGTTTCACCTACCTCAGCTTCAATGAAATGACAGGATATGGTTGTAGGTCAGTATACTGCTCAGTAGTCAGGGCCATGGTCATGGGCCTAGTGCACGGTGCTGCCTGTTGGGTGAGTCTGCTGGGTAGGTGTATGTCTGGCCATTATGTATCAGCATTCAGCTACTTACAAGTGTCTCTCCTGTTTTGTCTCCGATCCCTGTTTTCTTTTGTGTGTCTGGTACAGCATCAACATCAGGCGAGGGAGCTGAGGCACCAGCTAGTGGGGAGATAGCGGCCCACGGATCCTCTGAGGCAGAGACAACAGACGCCCAGGGGAAAAGTGGGTGGGAGGGCGAGGGGACTTCCACGGGGAGGCTAATACCACAGGGGGTAGTGACTCTGAAACCTCCTCGGATGGGGGTCCTCCGGCGGTGGCAGACACTAGTGGACAAATCACGACCATGAGATCTTCCACCACCACCCATACCATCAGCGCCCTACCTTCTGCTCCCCACTGAATTGCCCGTGCCCGCCCACCCAGAACGGTGGGCGTCTCCTTCGCCCCAGGACCCTCCTCCCCTACCCAAGTCAGCCCTGCTGCTCTCACAGAGGAGGCTATTGACCTCCTGAGAACCATCTCTGTAGGGCAGACAACCATCGTCAATGCCATCCAGGGGCTAGCATCAGAGGTGCAGCAGACTAATGCCTATCTGGATGGCATTCACGGTGCCGTGTCTGCTCTACAGAGATCTTTTCAGGCTCTGGCCTCCTCTTGGACAGTAGCCAGTTTCCCTGGCCATTCCGTCCTCCCTCCAACCTCTTCTACCCCTTCCAGCACCCCACTCCCTTCACTCGTCAAAGGCACACATTCAGACACACAGTCAAGCACATCAACACACAAGAAACACACTTCCAAACACAAGCACCACACCTCCCACCATAAGCATTCACACAGCCAACAGACACCTGCACACACAACAACGCCACTTCCCCCAGTGTGCCCGCCTCTTCCGCATCCCTGTCGGTCCCCTCTACATGCACACCCTCATGCACTGCACCTTCACTCACTGTTACTGCTCCTCTTCCTGCACTCACCACAATAGCAGACAGCCATACATGCACCCCGTACACCACAACTGCACTCACCACCTCCATGTAGTTGACACATGCAGCACACTCACCCGACTTGCAGACACTCAGCCAACATACATCCACACTAGCTGTCTGTTCTTCTACCACTGTGTCCACCCCCCCACCTCCCAAAACACTCAAACGCACCAAGACACCCACCCATCAGACATCCACCACACCACAGCATACTGAGCAGTCACTGGCACCCACTACATGCACACCTACACCCCATACATCAACTCACTCTGCCTCCACTCCCACGCCCTCATCCACGCCCACCCCAATTGCTCCCCAAAAACTTTTTCTCTCACGTGTAGACCTGTTCGAACCCACTGGCCCACCCCGTCTTGTCACAAAACGTGCACACCTCCTTGCCCTTTCTGCTCCTTCCACATCGCAGCCCACCCCGGTCCAGCCTTTCCATTCCCGTGCCCCTCCTCCAGTTAAGAAGAAGGCCCGCTCAGAGCCTAAGGCATCCTGCTCCGGCCGAGCCAACCAGCCCCCACCCCCTTCAAAGTAGAAGCCCACCCCCTCCAACCTCCTCACGCAAGTCTAAGTCCCACCCCCGTCGTAAATTCCCACCGCCACCCCCACCCCCATTCCGTGAGATTCCTGGATCCCCCTATGGTGCCCTGTTAAGTGGAGTACCCAGCACTTGTGGGAGTCAGGTGTGGCCAGTTGTGGCCAAGGACAATTGACTGTTTATGGACTGGCCATTGGCCTTGTTAGCATCATTAAGCTCACTGAGCTACTAAATAAAGTTTCTGTGTGGCCTGTGTTTGGGCTGCACGCAGTTTTACCCTGGTGTTTGTTTAAATAATTTATGACTGTGGTGCTATTGTATGTCCTATGGCCAAGTTGCAGTGGCCTTCGGTCGGGTACGTCCCTCTTGGTGTGGGGTGTCTGACTATTGCTGCTGGTAAGGGTTGGGGGTGGCTTTGCGGGGTGGGTGGAGTGGGTGGGTATGTAACTTTGCCCTTTCCTCCCTTTTTTTGTAGGTTGTGGTACTTACCGTCGTCGTCTTCGTCGGCGATCTCGGTCTTGTAGATATATGGCAAGGAGCAAGGCTGGCATGATCTGCAGCTCTCTAGCCATGGCTGCCACTGCACATTTTGTTGTCCTCCGGTGGGTGTTTCCTTCTATTTGTTTATTTTCCACCTGGCTTTGTGTGGCGGTGGTTCCTGCCTCGGAACTGGCGGCAGAATGGTGGTTCATAAGCTGATGGGTGGGTTGGGCCTTTCCGACGGCCTGTAGGCGGTCTCTGCTGTCGTCAGCGGGACTCCTTTCCTGGGTGCGCTGGATGCGTGAGTTTCGTTTGGTTCATTATTTGGCGGTCCGGACCGTTCCTCTGTTGGCGGTTTTTGCATTGTGGGTAGCTGTGAATTTTTAGATTAGGCTTGGTCTCCACCCAAGGAAACCTACCAGATCTAGACATTTCTGAAAACTTGACACACCTGGGAGTCCACAGTGGTCTGACTTGCATAGACTCCCTCCCCTACAATTAACCTGCCTTAATGCCTTTCAAACTTCAAACATTTGCAAAACAACATTGATTTTCCTCAAATTTCTGTGAAATAATTTTCTGGAATGTCTGAAGATCCCCCAAATTCTTGCCATCCAGCATTCCCACACTTCTCTTGATAGAAATGTTACTTGTGTGGCTTGTCTTAGAGGCAGTGAAACAACAGGATTCAAAACACAACATTGACATATCAACATTTCTTGTTAAAAAAGACCTGATTTGGTGATGGGAGTAGCTGTGGTATTTGGCTACGGATCAGCTGCTAAACCTACAAAACCCAGACATTTTTTTGAACTAAACACCTGAGGTTGTCAGAAGTTGTGTGCCTTGCATGGATCCCAAGAGTTATTCCTACCATTAATGCCCTGCAGACCTTAAACTTTGCTTAAAATCACACATTTCCAGAATCTGTTTGTATTTACAAAATTACTATAACCCAGCTGGGCATATCACTCACAACAGGAATAGATCAAACCAGGGACTATGGCCTTCTGACTAAAGAAAAACAACTTTGCGGGATCCACACAAGTCACACTACCTTGGACCTCTCTGGGTCTCTAGTTTTCAGAAATCTCTGGGTTGGTAGGTTTCTTTGGAAGGCATCCACTACTCAAGCACAAACTGTTATGGATGGTTTTAGCACCAATAGTAGTGCTAGGTTCTGAGAGCTAATACTAATAGCAGTATCAGAATAAAGAATTTATAGCTACTAGAGAGTGAACCATTAAGCCTTGTCAAGGAACTAACCACATCACTGACCATTCACAAGCTTTTCATGCAGTACACACAATGCCGTTTATACCGCCAGCCACAGTCGCAATACAATACAACACACATCTTCCATTCATGGGTCCATCACATTCATACACCACTTGACTTGACTAAAATACGAATCACACCGCTACTAATCCAATCATAATCTAACTTGAAAACAAACACACCACCAGGAAACCTCTATATACACGCTAATAATCATGATGTAGGTAGGTGCTTCAACAAGCTTCACTATATCCCAGTGGAAAGAAACCTAGCATAAGCTTTTGCTACCTCTTTATGTTTCTGTCTCCCTGAAAGCCCTGAGTGCAATCAGATGTATGCTAAGTAAATCTTTACTAATGCCTCCTCTGACAGCCACGTAAGGCTTAGGAACATACATTTTTCATTTGCCTTTAGGACACTTGGGCCCTCATTACAACATTGGCGGTAAAAGACGCTTACCGCCGTGCAGAAGACCGCCAACACACGGCCGCGGAATTCCGCCACAGCCATTATGACCCACAGCTCGGAATCCACCAAAATTCAGACACCCACACAAGTCCGCCACACCAAAGGTCAGTGATAAACTGGCGAAAACAAAACCTCCACCGTCACGCCAACAGAAATACGCCCACACTATCACGACACATGAATCCACGCGGCGGTCTTTCAACCTCGGTACTCTATTGGCGGTACACACCGCCGTGCTCAAAATACACACACTCTTACAAAACACTGCCACATTGGGCAATTCGAAACACACACACCTAATACACATACACACACCACTCCCACACACCCATTACAATTTAAAACCCACACCCACATCACCCACAAACCCCTACGACCACCATTACAGAGAGAAGGCCAGAGAGAGACACCACAAACAACAACCAAGAATCCACAAGCACAAAATACCATCACCCACAGAACTTCCACGCACCTCACACAACACACCACTAAATATTACCCCACTTATCACTACACACACCAGCCCACACTTCACCCACACCACCCCATAGCACGGCAAAGACAACCCAGGTTCTCGGAGGAGGAGCTCAGGGTCATGGTGGAGGAAATCGTCCAGGTAGAGCTACAGCTATTCGGATCACAGGTGCAGCACACCTCCATAGCTAGGAAGATGGAGCTATGGCGAAGAATAGTGGAAAGGGTCAACGCAGTGGGACAGCACCCAAGAAATAGGGATGACATCAGGAAGAGGTGGAACGACCTACAGGGAAAGGTGCGTTCCGTGGTCTCAAGACACCACCTTGCGGTTCAGCGGACTGGTGGCGGACCCCCACCTCCTCCCCCACAACTATCAACATGGGAGGAGCAGGTCTTGGTGATTCTGCATACTGAGGGCCTCGCAGGAGTAGATGGAGGAATGGACTCTGGTAAGTCAAAGCTTTATTATTATATCTCCCACCCTACCTGCATGCCATCACATAGCCCCACCCTCACCCTCACCCCCATCACTCCTACTCCTCACAAATGTCCCACTATCACAACCCACCCATCCCAACACCAAGCCCTGTGTGCAACAACAAAGCATGGTCTCCCATCACCAAAGCATGGCCACTGCACATACCCATACAAACCCCTAAACCACCATCACACAAGGTAACACACAGAAATGTAAGCACTGGGGTACACGGTCACCCACCTATTGCACACCATGGCTCACACAGATGTAATAAACATCCTGTTATACTCCTGCAGGACCCCTACCCATCGTCACCGGACAGGAGGGTCCACACATGTCCACACCACCAACAGAAGAGGCTCACAGTAATGACAGCAGCTCTGTCCAACTGGATCTAGATGACCAGCCTGGCCCATCGGGGACCTCAGGACAGTCGGTTCCCCTGACACAGTCACACGCTACTACAGAGCTTGCCCCCTCTGGAAACACCAGCACAGCACCCACCCAGCGGGCCCATACCTCTGTCCCCAGGACACGTCAAGCAGCAGTGTGTCCACCACTACAGGGAACCCAGGCTAACCCACCACCCCAACACCAACACGGACCTGGGGGCAGTGGTAGTGGGCACATGGTCCAGGGGACGGAGGCCCAGGAACACAGGGGAACTGGGAGGGCTGCTGTGTGACAGGGGGAGGACAGGCAAAGGGAACCCACTCTCCACAAGGCCCTCTCCTCCATCATGGGAGCCTACCACCACTCCCAGGAGACGATGGCAAAGGTACTGGCCAAGTTTCAGGAGACCCAGCGCCTGCAGGAGGAACAGTATTTGGGCTTCAGGGAGGAACTCAGAACCATCAATTCCACCCTGGGCACCATCATAGGGGTGCTGAAGAAAGTACTCAACACCAGGAGGGACACTGTGACACAACAAGGGGCCCCTGACACTAGCATGGATGATGAACTACCCACCACCTCCGCCGGCGCTAATGGACAGTAGGCACCACCACAGGACCACCACACCAGCACGCCACCCCCTGCAGATGGAGAACCGCCCCGCAAACGGTCCCTGAGATCCAGGACAAAGACAGAGAACGATGCCAAGACCCCCGCCAAGAAATGAGACCACCCTGAATGTCATCTTTCTGTCCCACTTTGTCACCCTGTCCATCCACAAACTGCCCCAGCTCCACTTCCTATGCCCATTTGGGCAATGCGCCTGTGAGACTAATAGACTGGACTCTGCCATGGACATTCCTCCACCATCATCCCTCACCATTTTACAACCCCCTCCAATATTGAGCACTTAAATAAGCACCCTTGAAGCACAAAACAATCTGGAGTCAGTCTGTGATTTCGAAATAGTGTATTAGCAATTACAGTGGCAAAATGCTCTTTCAATTGTAAAGTCAACATACCTATGTGACACAGCTCTAGTCCATGAGGAAACAAAGCAGATGTCAAACTGTGGGACACACATCTGTGAAATCGTAAGGGAAAGTGACAACTCAGTGACCATACACTGGGTGAAAACGACAGACAGTAGAGAGGTAGTAGTGTTAAACTACATGTAGTAGGTAGGTTTGTATTCTTACCTGTGTCTCACTGGAAATATTGCAGGATCATCGAGTTCCTGTTGTCCATGTCCTCTTCTTCTGCTTCCTTGTCTTCACTGTCCACAGGCTCCACAGCTGCAACAACACCGCCATCTGGACCATCCTCCTGCAGAAAAGGCACCTGTCGTTGCAAAGCTAAGTTGTGAAGCATACAGCAGGCCACGATGATCTGGCACACCTTCTTTGGTGAGTAGAATAGGGATCCACCTGTCATATGGAGGCACCTGAACTTGGCCTTCAGGAGGCCGAAGGTCCGCTCTATTATCTGCCGAGTTCGCCCATGTGCCTCATTGTAGCGTTCCTCTGCCCTTATCCTGGGATTCCTCACTGGGGTCAGTAGCCATGACAGGTTGGGGTAACCAGAGTCACCTGCAAATGGCGAGCGACAACTGTTAGACACACACTAACTTGTAGGGATGTCCCCAGATCCAGACAACCATTCCCACTGACTTGCTTCCAGATGCTCACCTAATAGCCACACACGGTGCCTCTGGACTTGACCCATCACATAAGGGATGCTGCTATTCCACAGGATGTAAGCGTCATGCACTGAGCCAGGGAACTTGGCATTAACATGGAAGATGTACTGGTCTGCCAAACACACCATCTGCACATTCATGGAATGATAACTCTTCCGATTTCTGTACACCTGTTCACTCCTGCGGGGGGTACCAAAGCCACATGTGTCCCATCAATGGCACCTATGATGTTGGGGATATGTCCCAGGGCATAGAAGTCTCCTTTCACTGTAGGCAAATCCTCCACCTGAGGGAAAACGATGTAGCTCCGCATGTGTTTCAGCAGGGCAGACAACACTCTGGACAACACGTTGGAAAACATAGGCTGGACATCCCTGATGCTATGGCCACTGTTGTTTGAAATGACCCACTTGCCAGGAAATGGACTACTGACAGCACCTGCACTTGAGGGGGGATCCCTGTGGGATGGCGGATAGCTGACATCAGGTCTGGCTTCAGCTGGGCACACAGTTCCTGGATTGTGTCACGGTCAAGCCTGTAGGTGATGATCACATGTCTTTCCTCCATTGTCGACAGGTCCACCAGCGGTCTGTACACCGGAGGATGCCACCATCTCCTCACATGTCCCAGCGGTCGGTGCCTATGAAGGACAACAGCGAGCACAGAGTCAACCAACTCAGAGGTACGTACCCACAGCTTACACCGAACACTAATCATAATCAGAAAATTGGCCTGTATGAGTGTTGAGGCAAGGCCTAGGTATGTGTGACGCAGTTAAAAATTAAGCTATGTGGGCCCCTGAAATGGCGGCTGCCTGACCTGTAAAGTGGGGCAGTGGGATGTGAGGTAACTGCGCTGGCGTTGTACACCGTCGCTGTAGGCGGTCGTAGACCGCAGCGCAATGCTCCATTGGTTAACATTGGATCCTATGGGTCCCAGGAGCCAATGACGATGTACGCCGGCGGTGACGGTACGCACCGCCGCGGACGTGACCGCCATTTTCTATCTGTTCAATCACTCAATACCTGATCTTTGACAGGAGAGGACCTACACTGCAAGTGCTGCTGTGACCTCGGACAATGGCTCGTGCGTCTGGGGAAAGGGCCCCTGCCTTCACATCGGAGGAGTTGGAGAAACTCGTGGATGGGTTTCTCCCCCAGTACACGCTACTCTACGGTCCTCCAGACAAACAGGTAAATATACTGGGAGCATGCTGTATGGGCCATGCCTGTGTGGAGTGGGGTGGATGAAAGATGGGGGTGGGGGGAGATCGAGGCGTGCATAAAACGACGGTGAGTGCATGTGCATCTTGGCAAGGGTAGGGATAGGGGCCAATGACTGTGACAGTGCATTTGGTAATAACTTTTCTTTTCCCCCTGTATAATTCATGTAGGTCAGCGCACACCAGAAAAAATATATTTTTTCACTCCTGCGGGAGGTACCAAAGCCACATGTGTCCCATCAATGACACCTATGATGTTGGGGATATGTCCCAGGGCATAGAAGTCTCCTTTCACTGTAGGCAAATCCTCCACCTGAGGGAAAACGATGTAGCTCCGCATGTGTTTCAGCAGGGCAGACAACACTCTGGACAACACGTTGGAAAACATAGGCTGGGACATCCCTGATGCTATGGCCACTGTTGTTTGAAATGACCCACTTGCCAGGAAATGGACTACTGACAGCACCTGCACTTGAGGGGGGATCCCTGTGGGATGGCGGATAGCTGACATCAGGTCTGGCTTCAGCTGGGCACACAGTTCCTGGATTGTGTCACGGTCAAGCCTGTAGGTGATGATCACAAGTCTTTCCTCCATTGTCGACAGGTCCACCAGCGGTCTGTACACCGGAGGATGCCACCATCTCCTCACATGTCCCAGCGGTCGGTGCCTATGAAGGACAACAGCGAGCACAGAGTCAACCAACTCAGAGGTACGTACCCACAGCTTACACCGAACACTAATCATAATCAGAAAATTGGCCTGTATGAGTGTTGAGGCAAGGCCTAGGTATGTGTGACGCAGTTAAAAATTAAGCCATGTGGGCCCCTGAAATGGCGGCTGCCTGACCTGTAAAGTGGGACAGTGGGATGTGAGGTAACTGCGCTGGAGTTGTACACCGTCGCTGTAGGCGGTCGTAGACCGCAGCGCAATGCTCCATTGGTTAACATTGGATCCTATGGGTCCCAGGAGCCAATGACGATGTACGCCGGCGGTGACGGTACGCACCGCCGCGGACGTGACCGCCATTTTCTATCTGTTCAATCACTCAATACCTGATCTTTGACAGGAGAGGACCTACACTGCAAGTGCTGCTGTGACCTCGGACAATGGCTCGTGCGTCTGGGGAAAGGGCCCCTGCCTTCACATCGGAGGAGTTGGAGAAACTCGTGGATGGGTTTCTCCCCCAGTACACGCTACTCTACGGTCCTCCAGACAAACAGGTAAATATACTGGGAGCATGCTGTATGGGCCATGCCTGTGTGGAGTGGGGTGGATGGAAGATGGGGGTGGGGGGAGATCGAGGCGTGCATAAAACGACGGTGAGTGCATGTGCATCTTGGCAAGGGTAGGGATAGGGGCCAATGACTGTGACAGTGCATTTGGTAATAACTTTTCTTTTCCCCCTGTATAATTCATGTAGGTCAGCGCACACCAGAAAAAAGATATTTGGCATGCCATCGCCAAGGACGTCCGGACCCTCGGGTTCTACCACAGACGGAGCACCCACTGCCGTAAGAGATGGGAGGACATTTGCCGCTGGAGCAAGAAGACGGCGGAGGCCCAGCTGGGGATGGCCTCCCAATGTGGGAGGAGTGCCCGTCTCATCATGACCCCCCTGATGTTCAGGATCCTGGCGGTGGCGTACCCGGAGTTGGATGGGCGCTTGGGGTCATCACAGCAGCCACAAGGGGATGAGTACACTCTCATTCGGCTGATTTTGCGCGCAGTAGAGGTGTCTGGGAGGGGGAGGTGGGCTGTGGGTTTCCCTAGGCCAGGGCGAATGTGCTAGTTAGGTCCCCTTGTTCTGGCAGACCCTGTGGCACCCCACCCCACCTGTGTACAGTGCCAAGTACACCTAGTCAGGCTCCTGTGTCATCCATGTGTGCAGATGTCGTCCATAGCCTTGTAGGCCATGTTCCAGGGATTGAACAGTGGAGCCCAAGTGCGCGGCGTAGTGCAGGGGGCTTCTGTCTCTGTCGTGTACGCCAACTGTAGCGGTAATGCATGCTCTGAACATGTCTTTCTTCTGTGGTCCCCCCCCCTTTTTGTGGTCTCCCTGTTCTTGTGTGCATTAGCATCATCAGGCAGAGGAGCAGTGGCACCGGAGCAGGAGGGAGCTGCATCCCACATGGCCCTGGAGGGCGACACTACGGACTCAGAGTTCACCAGTGGGACGGAGGGCGAGGGGAGCTCCACAGCGAGGACAGGAGCTGACACCAGTGACACGGACTCGTCCTCTGATGGGAGCTCCCTTGTGGTGGTGGCAACATCGGTGCCCCCCGCATCTACAGGTATACCCGCCACCACCCTACCAGCACTGCCCTCCCAGCAGCCCCTCAGCCTTTGCCCCGTGCCTGCTCACCCAGGAGGGTGGGCATCACCTTCGCCCCAGGCACCTCAGCCCATGCCCCAGTCACCCCTGCTGCCCTTAGTGAGGAGGCCATTGACCTCCTCAGGTCCCTCACTGTTGGGAAGTCTACCATTTTGAATGCCATCCAGGGTGTAGAAAGGCAGTTGCAACAAACAAATGCCTTCCAGGAGGGCATTCATTCTGGTCAGGCGGCCCTTCAGCGAGCTTTTCAGACTATGGCCTCAGCACTGATGGCAGCCATTGTCCCTGGCACTAGCCTCCCCCCTCCAACTTCCTCCACCCAGACCCAATCCCCTCTACCTCAGCCTATCCCAAGCACACCTTCAGACCAGCATGCACACATGTCAACACACAAGGGAAGCTCAGGCAAACATAAGCACCACACATCCCACAGGCACTCACACAAGCATTACACACATGCAGACACACCAACATCCACTGCTCCACTGTGTCCCCCTCCTCCTCGTCTCCCTCCTCCCTCCCAGTCTCGTCTACACTCACACCTGCATGCACTACATCTACAGCCACTACTGCCATCACCAGCACACACACCACCACACCCCGCTCACGTGCAGTCACCACTGAGTCCGTCACGAGCAGGATGAAGCACACTGGGCACCAAGCCCCCTTCAGAACCAGTGGAGTATCACATCCACTACCTCTGTCCTTGGCAGGATGAAGCACTCTGGGCACCAAGCCCCCTCCAGAACCAGTGGAGAAAGACATCCACTACCTATGTCCTTGGCAGGATGAAGCACCCTGGGCACCAAGCCCCCTCCAGAACCAGTGGAGAAAGACATCCACTACCTCTGTCCTTGGCAGGATGAAGCACTCTGGGCACCAAGCCCCCTCCAGAACCAGTGGAGTATCACATCCACTACCTCTGTCCTTGGCAGGATGAAGCACTCTGGGCACCAAGCCCCCTCCAGAACCAGTGGAGAAAGACATCCACTACCTCTGTCCTTGGCAGGATGAAGCACCCTGGGCACCAAGCCCCCTCCAGAACCAGTGGAGAAAGACATCCACTACCTCAGTCCTTGGCAGGATAAAGCACTCTTTGCACCAAGCCCCCTCCAGAACCAGTGGAGAAAGACATCCACTACCTCTGTCATTGGCAGGATGAAGCACTCTGGGCACCAAGCCCCCTCCAGAACCAGTGGAGTATCACATCCACTACCTCTGTCCTTGGCAGGATGAAGCACTCTGGGCACCAATCCCCTTCCAGAACCAGTGGAGAAAGACATCCACTACCTCTGTCCTTGGCAGGATGAAGCACTCTGGGCACCAAGCCCCCTCCAGAACCAGTGGAGAAAGACATCCACTACCTCAGTCCTTGGCAGGATGAAGCACTCTGGGCACCAAGCCCCCTCCAGAACCAGTGGAGAAAGACATCCACTACCTCAGTCCTTGCCAGGGTGAAGCACTCTGGGCACCAAGCCCCCTTCAGAACTAGTGGAGAAAGACATCCACTACCTCAGTCCTTGGCAGGATGAAGCACTCTGGGCACAAAGGCCCCTCCAGAACCAGTGGAGACTGTCATCCACTTGAGAGACTGTGGCTTTGCACTCCCCAGGATACAGCAGTGGGCAAACCACCCACTGTAGAGACTTGAGAGACTGTGGCTTTGCACTCCCCAGGATAAAGCAGTGGGCAAACCACCCACTGTAGAGACTTGAGAGACTGTGGCTTTGCACTCCCCAGGATGCAGCAGTGGGCAAACCACCCACTGTAGAGACTTGAGAGACTGTGGCTTTGCACTCCCCAGGATAAAGCAGTGGGCAAAACACCCACTGTACAGACTTGAGAGACTGTGGCTTTGCACTCCCCAGGATAAAGCAGTGGGCAAACCACCCACTGTAAAGACTTGAGAGACTGTGGCTTTGCACTCCCCAGGATAAAGCAGTGGGCAAACCACCCACTGTAGAGACTTGAGAGACTGTGGCTTTGCACTCCCCAGGATTGTACAGTGGGCAAACCACCCAGTGTAGAGACTTGAGAGACTGTGGCTTTGCACTCCCCAGGATTGAACAGTGGGCATGTGGCCCCCTCGTGGATTTGGCGTCGTGCACTCAACCGGCTGAGGTACCCCCCCTTTCCCTCCCCCTGAGGTGCCTGTTTTATTGCTATCTGATGCCCCTGCAGTGCTCTCTCCGTCATGGTCGGGGATCTTGTGTGGGCCTCGCCCATACCGTGTGGGCCCAGTGTTCCACGGACTTCAATGGAGCACTACGTGGACTACTATTCTTGGTGTATATTTTGTTTATAGTGTATATATGTATATTTTTGCGTACTGGATTTTAATATATTACAATGGTTACACTCATTTTCTTTGGTCTTTGCATTCTTTTGGGGGGGTTGCGGGGTGTAACTGTAATGTATCAATATGTCTTAGTGTGTGTGTTGTTGTGGGTGAGGGTGGGGGTGTTGCGTGTGTGTGTCCCTGTTTTTTCCCTCCCCCTTCCTCTGTGTCGTAGGTGCAGTACTCACTGTGGTCTTCGCCACCGGCATTCGTGCTCCTGGTAGAGGAGCAAGAAGATAAGGGCTGGCACGATCTGCAGCTCTGGTTCCATGGCGTCCTGGTTCCTCGTGGGGTGTGTAGAGTTGAGCGTTTTCCCTTCCAAGTCCTGTTTCCGCCGTGTTTTTGTCCGCAATGAATCCGCCCCGGAAAAGGTGGCAGATTGGTAGGTTGTGATACTGTGGGCGGTACTTTGCCCTCCGCCTGTCTGGTGGCGGTGACTGCCGCGCTGTTTGTTTGTACCGCCGTGGCAGTCGGAGTGTTAAATTGGCTGTCTTTGTTGGCGGTTTCCTCCATGGTCGTAATTCCAATTTTTTTTCCACCGGACTGTTGGCGGTCTTACCGCCGCTTTAACACCGTCCGCCAGGGTTGTAATGACCACCTTGATGTGCCAAATCCAACTCTTTCCAATGTGTGGATGTAAGTCGGGGTGTCCAAGGATGCCTTCAGACTTGCACTCCATTCCTTGGACTTTGTGAGCATATCTACCCTTCTAAGTGTGGTAACTAAGCTGGGGCAGACTGTTCTAATTTTCCTAAACAGAACTTTCAAAACTACTAATAGATTCAGGTTTTGGTACACAGTGTGACAATGTGGTATGTGTCCCATCCACCTTTATGTCAAGTACTTTGACTGTAATGCAGTTGTCATACAGCAAACAGAACCCCTACCAGATTCCCTAGTGAAGATGAAGGTGGCAAGAAGCCCACAAATATGACCCATGTATGTAGTGCGGGTGCAGTTTTCTGTATGTGATTCATACCTTGAACATCTGCCTCCCTCCTACAAGACATCCTTATAAAAACAAACCTAGACTAAGCTTTTCTCACCTCTTCATGCCTCTGTCTCCATGAAAGCCCTGATTAATACCATAGACATGCCAAGCAAACTATTACTAATGCCTCCCAGAAATCTGAGGTCAGGAAGATGTGTCTTCCACACGTCTTTAGCACACTCACTGTGCTAAATACAACTCCTCCACTATGTACTTGGGAGTTGGATGGGGTATCCAAGGACGTCTTTGGAACTTGGGCTACTCAGAATGTTTTAGCATATCTACATTTGAAAATAAGGTAAAAAAGCTGGGATTGCCTTTTCTAAGCTCCCTAAACGATTTAGGATTTGGGGCACAGGGTTCTCTGTGACACTGTGGCGTGTATTCCATCCAGCATTATGTGCAGTGCTGTGTTGGTAATACCCTTGTTATCCAACCACATTCAGACGGAGGATGAAGGGGGCAATCCGGCAATAAGCAAGACCAAGTTGCAATGATTTCCCAAACTGGAGTGAACAAATTGATAGACTTCTTGCCTAGTCAAGTAGTGACTCATTAAAGGTATATATCTAAGCATAGGCACTGTCATGACTTGTGCCCTATGTTTTCGGGTCTTACCTGCCGGGTCCATACCACCCTTCCTTTGTGGCGCTTCCCTCAACTGAATAATCCCAGTAATGTTTGCTTCCATAGTGGGGGAAACATCCTTTATGCCGAATTTTTTATAACAAAGTCCTGGTTAACGAAAGCGGAACAACGCTTTCTTTAACCACGACTTCGTTATTTTGTGCCTTAACCACGCATGTCCTGAACAACGAACATGCATGGTTAAGGTACAAACAAGGGAGACGGCTGAGGAGGATGACGCAGATGACAAGGTGACGACTCAGGTAAGTGGGGGGTTTTAGGTTTTGGGGAGGGGGTGGGGGGTCAGGGGGTTTTAGGTTTTAGGGTGGGGTTGGGGGGTGGGGCGTTTTTGGTTTTGATGAGTGGGTGGGGGGTCAGGGGGTTTTAGGTTTTAGGGTGGGGTTGGGGGGGTGGGGCGTTTTTGGTTTTGGGGAGTGGGTGGGGGGGGTCAGGGGGTTTTAGGTTTTGGGGTGGGGTTGGGGGGGTGGGGCGTTTTTGGTTTTGGGGAGTGGGTGGGGGTCAGGGGGTTTTAGGTTTTAGGGTGGGGTTGGGGGGGTGGGGCATTTTTGGTTTTGGGGAGTGGGTGGGGGGTCAGGGGGTTTTAGGTTTTGGGGTGGGGTTGGGGGGGTGGGGTGAGGGATGTAGGGTGAATGGTGCCTATTGCTAATGATTTTATCAGGAATGCCTTTACAACGAAATATTGTTGTAAAGGCATTCGTGGTAAAATCATTAGTAGTAAAGACGAGGTCGGTGTTCCGACCTCGTTGTTAAGGTTAGTAGTAGTTTAAAATTCGGTGTTCCGTCATATAACCCCATAGTGGTGCCTCTCAGGACTGTGCTCTCTCTATGGTTTACCCCTCCCAATGAAGTCTGAACCATTGACTCTCCTGTTGTGTTGCTATGCAAGATTCACCCAGTTTGCACCTGCAGATATCACTGCCCAGTTAGAATAACCATGTTTCCTCTGAAAAACACTTGGCTGTTCCATCATGCACTTGGGTTCCGTTTAATGGTCATAAGTCAATTACTGTTTGCACCTGTTACTGCGTAGGCCCATTTCTCCTGTTATGCAAGACATGCATTTCCCTCTCCTCAGGTTCATTGGAATATTCCACACCTCAACGAGGGGCACATGCCCTTCTGGAACACTCTTGGTTTCATGTAAAATACTCTGGTTGAATATGGATCAGTGCTTGGCCTCAAAACCGTTACCCATGTGCACCAGCATTGTTCCTGCACTCACCTTCCTGTGTCACAGTCCAACGCAAGGCTGTTCCTTGCAATTGTCTCCTGATTTGCTTGGAGTTTCCAGTGCTCTTGTCTTCCAAGCCCTTCTGATAACTCCATGATTCTGGCATCTACAAAGCTTCCAGTCTTGTCATCCATGAGTAACAACTCCGCTTCTGCTGAGCTTATTGAACCGTGTGTCCTGTCGGTTTGGATTTCAGTTCCATTATTGTTAAGGCTAAGTACCTAACCCTCAGGTTAGTATGCACTAAACCAGAGACTTGTGATATTTCAAGACTTTCTTCCTGAGGCATGATCCTGTTTTGAACTCTGAACATTGTTGGAGTATTGAGCCCTCCCGCAGAGGCCCATTACTTCTGGACAAACTGTATTTGGCACCTTGGGATAAGTTTCGAGAGTCTATAGTTGCAAGCTTTCAGACTCAGATTTCCTGTATGTTCCAGAGTTCCGGAAGTTCTTTATTTATTCTTGAGCTGGTTGTTTTTCTCTCTTTCATCTAATGTTTGTGTATTGCATCTACATAGAAGATATCCAGGTCCAGGGAGCTCCAAACTTCTAGGCAGTGAACTAGACAGTCAGGCAGTTCCCACAGTGACATGGGTTCTTCTTTTTCTTGTTTTATCCCATCCCCCTCTCCCCCGGAGGCTGTTGGTAGAACCAGACAGTCGTAACTCGTTACACTGCTCAGCCCCAGTTTGGATTGGAGGTCCAACATCGTCCCTGTGGTTGGAACCAAGTAAGTGTGTGATGGGCACAGAAATACTACCAGTATGACAGCTCCACTTCAGTCAATTTCCCAAAACTCTACGTTTGTGTGGTACAAAATAAAGCAACTTGGATAACACTGGTGTAGTGGAATGTCTCTTTTTACATGATCAACCTCATGTTTTTTGACTGAGGCTAATGGTTTCTTTTGTTGAGTCTGTGCAGTGTGCCTCTACTAACCAAACCCAGTACATGTACTCTGGTCCTTAAATCTTGTCAAAATTGTCTATACTCCTAACTGGCATATTTAACTTACTTATAAGTCCCTAGTATATGATACAAAGTATACCCGGGTCTGTAAGTTAAATATCACCAGTGGACTGCAGCACACATTGTGCCACCACTAAAGTGACAGTGCAAAACATGACTGCAAGCCTGCTACCAGTCACCTGGATGTGCAGGTATAAACTACAAATCTGACCTGTCAAAATATCCCCTTGTGACAGGCTTAAATATTTCTCGTAAATATTAATAAGTCACTCCTAAGTTTGGTATAATGTAGGACAGGTAGAAATTTAATGTAAAATGTTCTTTTTAAGTGACAAGGCCCCAAAAGCTATTTTCACTGCGCAGGATGAGCTGTCTATAGGAAAGCATTGGACGTTAATATTAAAAATAAATGATGGTATCTCTGGCTAGGAAACAGCTAACAAGTTCATTCTTTAACGTTTTAAAATATTTATTATCCAATTCATTAGTAAAGTCAAATTTGTACTGCATATGTTACTAAACATAGTTTTAAAAGTCACCATTTGCCTACCTTGAGGCATTACGTGGCCACATGGTTGAGCTTCTGACAGTAACCCAGATGCTGAATAGCTCCTTGAGGAGGTGTGAACTTGCTCCCTGAGCTTAGACAAAGGCTCATGGTATGGGTAGGTGTTCTGTTCCTCCGACCAGATGACCATTTGGGCAGTGCACAGGAACTTAATTATCATCAAAGAGGCCTACCCTGTCACAGGCAGATATAATTAACACCTGGTCCTGCCCCACTATGTTGTTCCTCTAATCAGTCAGGCATCAGGCCCAGTGAGAGGGGAGCTGCCCCAGAACAGTTTTGAGTAACTACTAAGGAGGAGCTACTCAGTTCCATAGCCACACCTCCAGGGTGGGCCCAGGAGCTCTCTGATCTGGGAGTAAGTAGACAGGAGCACTGTGGGATTGCTTAGAATAGGGTACATAAGGACTGCTGCAGAAGTCAGTTTGGACCCCTTGGAACTTTTTTTTACTTTTGTTTAGGGAGCAGTGAGGAGTCATGCCCTCAAAGGCTAGTGTCAGGCATAATGTAGCATTCCTTCTTTAATTGGACCTGTGTGAGATAAAAGAAGGAGTTCACCTGCTGTTGAGACCCTTGAGGAGAGCCCTAAGGGTTGGACCTGTTCCCACTTGTTCCCAGGAGATAGAAATGGACTCCAAGGATGAGTACCTGATCTTCTGCTAAGCAACAGGGACACTAAAGATGCAGGAGGCCCATTTCTCTGGAAAAGCCCAGCAGACCAGTTTCAAAAGGACCTGTCTTGCATCCTGATGGTGGCTTCTGCTGGGGTTAGTCCTGAACTCCAAGAGCTTTTCTTGCTGTCCTACAACGCTTGTCTGGTGTCAGAGTGTACTTCTGTCCAAACTTAAATATTGGGACTTGGAGAACCATCGAGGGACCAGGAGCAACCTGCCAGCCAATCAACCGAGGGTGTATCTCTGGTGGGCTGGCTTGACTGAAACTCCCACTACATTATTTTCCATAGCAGGAAATCTGATTCAGTGGGCCCATTGGCAACTGGCATCTGACGACGTCGAACTCTCTTTGGCTAAAGCCTTCCCCGCTGTGGAACTCTGACTTCCAGAAAAGAGTCTAAGTCTGAAGGTAGAAATCTTCACCCAGCCTGACACCAAGCATCATCCAGTTGATATGGCTTCTGGGGGTGAACTCAAGACTCTCCTTGCTTGGAGCTTCTTTGACAGCTTCACTGAAACAACTCATTAATGAAGAGGGCCTTGCCCCACTGAGGACTCTACCTTCTTGAAAGTGTTCTAAGTTTGAGGGCCCTCGTATCCGGCCCACGCTCCATTGCAGTCGGCCTCAAACCTTAAACTTGTCCCGATGTATTATGATCAGTGACCCACCATTGACGCTTCGGCCTTTTTGGTGCTATTTTTATTTAAATCTCTGAAAATGCATATATCTTGTCCCCCTTATTGGATTGTTTCTTCTTCAGAGTCATTTTGCACATTAAAATATTCTCTATTTTTATAAATGTAGTGAGATTTTATTGTGTTGTATTTTTGACTGTTTAACTGTTTTGGTACTTCTCAATGCAATGTCAGTTTCCTAAGTTAATCCTGTCTGGTTTGTGCCATAGGTACCAGGGGTTGAGCTCAAGTTGAAATTACTAAACCCTTTACTGGACCTAACCAGAAAAGTTACATTATTTCTTGTGGGGATTACCATCTACCCCAACTAAGTATTCACTTTCTCCCAATCCGTCTGTCTTAGATGGGCACTAGGGACAGTTATTCCGACTCTCATGCATCTTTCCTTGCTTTAAGCAAATTCTGCATCAACAATTCTGCATCTGTTTCCCAGGAATGCAGTCAGCTGTGTGCCAACATCCTCCATAGCAGATGAAGTAGAAGCTACTACTTCTACAGCAACAAGACTTTCAAATATGGCCAACTTGAATTTCAAGGAAATTTGTGGTCTGATGGTAAACAACTTATGTATTGCATGTTGCCATTTTTTATACCTTGTGCAAGACTTCCAGCTTGTGGTATATATCTGAAGTACCAGGCCATTCTTATCCACCACATCCATGTACTTGTTGTAATCGGGAATTTGACTGTGGGCAGTTCTTTGGGCTTTTTGGAGCTTCTTACAAATAAGCTTCTGAGGACATCTTTTGTGGTGACATCAAATTGTACCACATGCCTCAATGCCAGCTTTGTACAGCTTGCTGAACAGCTCGACTCATATATAGAAGTTGTCCACATATAGATTACAACCTTTATGAAGGAAAGGTTGGACAAGTTCCCATACAACCTTTGCACTGATTCCCAGCCTGGACGGGCTACCTGCAGGATTTAAAGCGTAGTCTTTCTCTGTATATATTCTCAGGCAGTATAGATAACCAGAAGAGCTTCTGCATATCATGTACAACTTGATGCCATAAAAGCTCTGTTGCTTCGTATATACACCCTGAACCATTTCTTCTTTGTACAGAATTAAGGACTTCCCAACTGCTTTATTCTTTACAGGAGTATCACCTCCAGAAATCTGATACAAATGTTCAACAACAGGCACAGTTTTGAACAACCAGTCATGGCTTGAATTGTCCCAGAGCAATGTGGCAAAATTATAATTGAAAATCAAAACCTGTCTCTGCTCATGAATGGTACAAAACTGAGTGTTATCTATACCATGATAATATACCAGCAGGACCACACACTGGATTTGTGCCACTATTCCCATGTTGGGCATAAGGCCCAGAAACTCTTTCAACTCAATACCTGAAGTCCAAAGGTGTGCCCTAGAATGAGGCCTGAGAGTGCCTCCATGATCCCCCATAAACTGATTGGCACAGAAGTTTGTTTGGTGTACAATTTTGTACTAGGAAGTCAACATCAATAACAGGATGGGCTTAGTCAATAAGCAAAACATTTGGTGAACTGACTTTACATCCAGCATCTGCAGTGAAGGTTTGAGGTAAAATTAATCTGGGAAGCTGCCAAGAGAGCACTCAGTGCTTTGTGCCATGCCTGATTATTCTCTGAATAGGTCTACCCTACTACTCTCTCTCAGCTGAACAGATTATTATGTTTCCAAAGGGACATCATAACTGCCATTATCATGTTTCTCATAGACACTGGAAGATGAGTCATCATTGGATGGAACTCCACTGACTGATAAATTGCTTCCAGGTTCTGATCCTGCCTCTCAGATGCTGTCTTAGTATCAGATTCTGACTTAGATCTGCTTTGTCAGTTGAGTTAGGGTCTAAGCAGCAGTCACCAAGATGCCATGTCCTTTAACTGTCTAAAATGTTACTCCTGAAATATTATCACATAGAAGGCAGGACTATGCTTGCTAATTAGTGGGTTGGCAAGTGTGTGTGTGAGCTCAAATGTTATAATGACAAATAAGTGGACAAGCAAAAAATCACTTAGCGCTCAATAGTGCAACCCAAAGTACTTCTCAAAAGAACATCTCAAAAGACTTAAAGATGCTAAAAGAGACAAAAATAAATGAACAACCTATTACTTCAAATTGCCACATACGCAATACCACAGCATAAATCGTGGGGCGAGCGGGGAGCCCACCCCATACATTTCTTATTTGCTGAGCCAGTGACATTGCCCACTCCGGCCAAAGCACATTGTACCATTCACACTGCCAACTCCAACCACTGTTCTTTTATTGTGCCAATCACACTGTCTACTAAGGTCACTGATCACTCATTGTGCCATTCACACTGTCCACTCCAGTAATTGGACATTTATATTGCCATTCATACCGCCCACTGCTGGTACTGCTCAATTATTATGGCATTCACAGGGTTGCCACGCTTATTCTAAATAAATACGCCCATTTATTAACATTTTGCTGGTCTGGAACAGGCAACAGCTGGTAGATAAAAATAATTCAATATGGTTGTGAGTGTTATTTATTACAACTATATCTCTGTTTGCTCTAAGAGCACAAGCCTAATACCAATAATCAACAACAACCAACAAAATTACAGGATTATCCGATAATCTCAGGCTCTGGTGCAAAGTGCAGCCAGTAATAAAGTGCTTAAGGCTTCTGCAGGGGTAATAAGCACTATATAAATGCAATTCCATACATACCGACCTGCCACCAAAGGGCACAAAGAACTCAAGTCCCTTCCAATAGCACGGAGAGAAGTCAGAAACCTAAGGGTACCCATTGTTTCAGACCATTCCTTGATACCACATGTCAACAACATCACAAAGAGCACCTTCTGCAGAATCAAAACACTGTGGGGGTCATTCTGACCCCGGCGGTCATGGACCGCCGGGGCCAGGGTTGGCGGGAGCACCGCCAACAGGCTGGCGGTGCCCCGCAGGGCATTCTGACCGTGGTGGTTTGGCCGCGGTCAGAAGTGGAAAACTGCCGGTCTCCCGCCGGTTTTCCGCTGCCCACAAGAATCCGCCATGGGGATTCTGACACCCCATACCGCCATCATGTTCCTGGCGGCTCTGCCGCCAGGAACAGGATGGCGGTATGGGGTGTCGTGGGGCCCCTGGGGGCCCTTGCAGTGCCCATGCCAATGGCATGGGCACTGCAGGGGCCCCCGTAAGAGGGCCCCAGAAAGAATTTCACTGTCTGCATTGCAGACAGTGAAATTCGCGACGGGTGCCACTGCACCCGTCGCACCTTCCCACTCCGCTGGCTCAATTCTGAGCCGGCGTCCTCGTGGGAAGGGTGTTTTGCACTGGGCTGGCGGGCGGCCTTTTGGCGGTCGCCCGCCAGCCCAGTGCAAAACCCAAAATACCCTCAGCGGTCTTTCGACCGCGGAGCGGTATTTTGGAGGGGGGAACTCTGGCGGGCGGCCTCCGCCGCCCGCCAGAATTAGAATCACCCCCTGTGTCACATAAACTACAAGCCATCCTCACTATTGGAATCTACAAGAATGACTATACCGTAAACCTATGCCTCTTCACACCCAGCTTCATCGTACGGAAAATACAGCTATTACAAAATGCTGCTGCAAGACTCCTTCTCTGCCTTCACCCAAGAGAATGGTATGTTATATTATTAGTATTTTTAAAGCTTACTATCACCCACGAGGGTGCCCTGCACTAAATGCATGACTCCTGTCCTGTAATGTCTCCACTGGCTAACTATAGCTAGAAGGGTAATGTTCAAGGCAGTCTACATTATCCACAGAGCCTTCCAAGGAAAAGGACCACTACACCACAAGTCATAGTCAAGCAATAAAAACAAAACAGTACTCCGGGCTTGCACTAGACATCATCATACCACCTTACTAGAAGAAATCCAAAGGTGGCATTGCATTCTCAGTATATGCCACCAAGCTCTGGGTCTCACAATCAGCCAAGATTTGAAGCTTTCAGGAATACATACACTTTCGTTGGAAATATGGTTGTTACCAAAATACCTACATCATCTCACAACCCTGGAACTGAACCCAGAAACATCATCAAGTTGAATCTACAGTTTAAAAGCCACAGACATGGAACAATCCAACCTAGCACACCAGGAAGCGCTGACCTATGGTCAGCCTTGGAATAATACAGTAATGTGAATTTTTAAATAGCCCCTTTGGTCACACTACTAGCATGACACTCAGCAGTTGGCAGACAAATATAGCTTAATCTTCTTACGTTCACATAAACTCTATAGGCTATGGGTCTTGTCCATTACTGAGTACTGTACTAGCCAAAGATCCAGCCATCGTCAACTGAATATGCATGAAATAACTAAAAAGATCTGTCACATACTGCTGGTCTACTATAGGACCCTCATCTAGTCCACCACCGCAGGTCCCAACTGGCTACACACCATGAATGCTTTCATACATCTCACAATAACAATCTGACCTGGGATGACAGCAACAAAACCATCCCAACAGATCTTCTTCACAGTTTTTCTCTCTCCAGCCATAGCTGCTCAGGACCAAATAGTTTAAACAAAATATCAGATTGGACAACCCAGTGTGGTAACCAGGTAAGCAGACTATGATCATCAGAACTGCTATAATTGGACATATACAGCTGCTTAAAGCTGCCAGCCTGTTGAAAATCATAAACTGCACATCTTTCTCTCATATCTCTTCATCTACCACACTAAGCTCTGCATACAATTACACACAAACACCTGAGGTTCTTTTTAAAGACCCAGCTGTTGGCTGATGGCCGCACTGGGGAGGTAGGACAGGAGGTTAACAAAAGCTTGATGTTCAGGTCAAGTTGTGAGCAAATAATTTTTGACCATTAAATACAGAGGACCATGAGAAACACAGGATGAGTGAAACAACTGAGGTAGTTGCTTAATGAGAGGTTGCATTTGATTGAGGTAAACAAAAGCCAGTGTTTCCCTATCTTCAGCCGCATTGCCTTACAAACTAAAAAGTGTTTGAAGTCTCAAACTAATGTAGATTCTCCAATTCAACTGAGAAAACAAATCTACCAAACGTCATTGTTTTGCATCCCATTCCCTTGATCTTGACAATTACACTATGGTTTCAGACTATCATAATCAAAACATCTCTGACTGAAATATGGCATCCTCAATATGATTTAGGAAATATCACAGGGAACTTACCAATGCCTAATTGACAATAGAAAATCCACAGCCACTGGGATGATATTTTTGCTAGTGATATGTACTACAGAATATTTCTGTCAGATTGTGTTTTAGTTCATAATACTTAATCCACAATATTTGTATCAGATGCTATCTTTGCTAATCATATTCTGATATACAACCACAATCAAACTTGGGCATCACACCCTCCAGAGTTTTCCCCAGCTTTCACTGTGCCTAATCAAACCTCACAGCTACTTTCTATTCTTGTACCAAAATCCACACTGCTGCCCAAGGATAGGGTTCCTGTATGATTAATATATTTAAAAGTAACACATACCACATCAGTGATGTTTCCGGGGAAATCTTCTAATATGCAACAGTTAGCTCAGATAACAATGGTCAGTTGTAGTTCCATTTAATTAACCCCTTCTGTGCCCAGGACGTAATGGTTACGTCCTGAGGCACAGTGCTTGTGTGCCCAGGACGTAAGCATTACGTCCTGTGCACAGAGCCCAGAGGGAGCGCTAGCGCTCCCTCTGTGGGGTTCCCCCCCACCCCACCAAGGCTGGGTCCCCATCCACAAACCGAGCCCCCCAACCCCTGTGACATCAGCGCGCTGATTGTCACAGAGGCCTCCTCCCAGCTTCCAGCGCGATCGGAAGAGAAATGCACGTGGGGGAGGCCGAGAGAGGCTTCAAAGGGAAGGAAAGGAATTTCCTTCTCTTTGAAGTCTCTCTCTACGTTTCAAAAGCCGGATTGTAAAGCAATCCGGCTTTTAAAACGCCCACTAGACACCAGGGATTTATTTTTCAAATGAAATTGCCATGAGGGGAGCGACCCCTTGGGCAAGGGTCGCTCCCAGGGGGGGGGCATTTTTATGAGGCCAATCTGCCCCCAAGGGGGACAGAAACCACTAGACACCAGGGAGAATTTTTTTGGGGGGGAATTTCACGCAAGTGGAGTGACCCCTTAGGCAAGGGTCGTTCCCCTGGGGGGCAAATTTATTTTAGGCCATTTCTGCCCCCTTGGGGGGCAGATCAGACTATTTTAATTAGGCCGTATATGCCCCCAAGGGGGGCAGAAACCACTAGGCATAGGGGATTTTTTTGTTGTTGTTTTACAGATGGGGAGCGACCCCTTAGGCAAGGGTCACTCCCCTGGAGGTGCAAATTGTATATAGGCCATTTCTGTCCACTTTGGGGGCAGATCGGCCGATTTTAGGTCAATCTGCCCCCAAGGGGGGCAGAAACCACTAAGCACCGGGGATCTTTTTTTTTTGCGCCAATGTCACGCAAGGGGAGCGACCCCGTAGCCAAGGGTGAGGCCTATTGTTATTAGGCCGATCTGCCCCCAGGGGGGGGCAGAAACCTCTAGGCGCCAGGGCTAAAAAAAATGTGTGTTGGGGGAACGATGGGTGGAAGGACATTTGTGGCTCCTCTCAGATTCCAGAACTTTCTGTCACCGAAATGAGAGGAAAAAGTGATTTGTTGGCCAAATTTTGAGGTTTGCAAAGGATTCTGGGTAACAGAACCTGGTCAGAGCCCCACAAGTCACCCCATCATGGATTCCCCTAGGTTTCTAGTTTTCAAAAATGCACTGGTTTGCTAGGTTTCCTCAGGTGCCGGCTGAGCTAGAGGTCAAAATCCACAGGTAGGCACTGTTTTCTGTGAAAAAATTTGATGTGTCCACGTTGTGTTTTGGGCCATTTCCTTTTGTGGACGCTGGGCCTACCCACACAAGTGAGGTACCATTTTTGTTGGGAGACTTGGGGAAACGCTGGGTGGAAGGAAATTTATGGCTCCTCTCAGTATCCAGAACTTTCTGTCACCGAAATGAGAGGAAAAAGTGTTTTTTGGGTCAAATTTTGAGGTTTGCAAAGGATTCTGGGTAACAGAACCTGGTCAGATCCCCACAAGACACCCTATCTTGGATTCCCCTAGGTGTCTAGTTTTAAAAAATGCGCTGGTTTGCTAGGTTTCCCCAGGTGCCGACTGAGCTAGAGGCCAAAATCCACAGGTAGGCACTTTGCAAAAAACACCTCTGTTTTCTGTGAAAAAATGTGATGTGTCCACATTGTGTTTTGAGGCATTTCCTTTGGTGGTCGCTAGGCCTACCCACACAAGTGAGGTACCATTTTTATCGGGAGACTTGTGGGAACACAGAATAGCAAAACAAGTGTTATTGCCCCTTGTCTTTCTCTACATTTTTTCCTTCCAAATATAAGAGAGTGTGTAAAAAAGACATCTATTTGAGAAATGCCCTGTAATTCACATGCAATATTGTCACCCCGGAATTCAGAGATGTGCAAATAACCACTGCTTCTCAACACCTTATCTTGTGGCCATTTTGGAAATACAAAGGTTTTCTTGATACTTATTTTTCACTTTTTATATTTCAGCAAATGAATTGCTGTATACCCGGTATAGAAGAAAAATCCATTGCAAGGTGCAGCTCATTTATTGGCTCTGGGTACCTAGAGTTCTTCATGAACCTACAAGCCCTATATATACCCGCAACCAGAAGAGTCCAGCTGACGTAACGGTATATTGCTTTCAAAAATCTGACATTGCAGGAAACAGTTACAGCGTAAAACGTGGAGAAAAATGGCTGTTTTTTTCACCTCAATTTCAATATTTTTTTATTTCAGCTGTTATTTTCTGAAGGAAACTCTTGTAGGATCGACACAAATCACCCCTTGCTGAATACAGAATTTTGTCTACTTTTCAGAAATGTTTAGCTTTCTGGGATCCAGCATTAGTTTCTCACCTATTTTGGTCACTAACTAGAAGGAGGCTGAAAGCACAAAAAATAGTAAAAATGGGGTATGTCCCAGTAAAATGTCAAAATTGTATTGAAAAATTGGGTTTTCCAATTCATGTCTGCCTGTTCCTGAAAGCTGGGAAGATGATGATCTTGTCACTGCAAACCCTTTGTTTGTGCCATTTTCAGGGAAAAAAACACAAGCTGCCTTCTGCAGCCCTTTTTTCCCATTTTCTTGAAAAAAACAAAATTTTCACTGTATTTTGGCTAATTTCTTGGTCTCCTTCAGGGGAACCCACAATGTCTGGGTACCTCTAGAATCCCCAGGATGTTGGAAAAAAAGGACACAAATTTGGCGTGGGTAGCTTATGTGAACAAAAAATTTTGAGGGCCTAAGCGCGAACTGCCCCAAATAGCCAAAAAAAGGCTCGGCACAGGAAGGGGAAAAGGCCTGGCAGCGAAGGGGTTAATGCCTTACTTCCAGGTCCACCAATGATTCCCTTCACCAAAACCTCCTGTGATCAAAATCGAAGTTCAGAAACCAAGGCAGGTGGGTATGGCACCTGCTTCGACCCCTGACCCTCAATGCCTTAGAAATGTTGTCAGGTGCCTAAGCATAAGTGCTCACAAGCATGACTCTTTGCCCTAGAGCCTAGAAAAGTCCAATCACAGGGAAGGCACCCCTACACAATCATGTATTTCACAATAAAACTGGGTGAACGGAGGAGGAACCAATTTCTCTAAAACCATTATGAGAAAAAGGCAATGTAGGAGGCTGGCCTGGTTTGTAGCGGGTCCCTAAGGTACTTATACCTTATACCAGGTCCAGTTATCCCATATTAGTGAAATGTAGGCAGTGTCTAGAAGCCAGGCTCTCTAAGGGTAACTGTAGCTGAGCAGCTAAGGCTTATCTAGGAGAAATGCAAAGCTCTTGCAATACCATTGTAGTCACACAGTACTCACACAGGAAAGAAAATACTCAGCGTTACAAATATAAGGTTGCTTTATTTTGTTGACACAAATGACAAAAATACTATAGAGACTATACTCCCTTAGGAGGTAGATAATACTCAAATTATTTATGCTAGTATGCAGAAATATCTGTAAAAACAGTTAGAAACCAGTACAAATATTGAAGATCACAACAGTTAGAAACAGAACTTGGGGAACAAAAACCATATACTAAGAAAGTGGAATGCGAAAGTTGGTTTCCCACCTATGCAAGTGTAATATGTATAGGGGCGCTGGGAGTATTAGAAAGCACCAAAGGTAAGTAATAGAACCCACCCCAGAGCCCAGGAAAGCAGGAGTAAATCACAGTATCTTTCCTAGAACACATAAGAAAATGAGGAAGAAGATTATGCAAGAACCAGAAGAGACTGCAAGATACCAACAATGGATTCCTGGACCTGAAGACCTGTGGAAGAAGTGGACAAAGTCCAAGAAGCACAGAAGAGTCCAGGGAGAACAGGACCCCCCTGCTAACCCGGATGAAGGTGCAAAAGAAGAACCATCTTTAAAGAACAACAGTCAGTACTGCACCCAAGAAGATGGATGTGGGTTCCTGGTTGGTGCAGATGATGTCCCACACTGGCTGGATTATTGAAGTCTGGTTTGCATCGCTGGATTCCGCCAACAAGCCTTGGCACATGCAAAGCTCGCGGTCAGCAGAAAATGGTGCTACCTGGGACCAGGAGGGACCTGGTGGACTCTACCCAGGAGGGGGAGTCACAGGGGGCTCTCAGCAGCTAAGAGAGCCCTTAGAAGACCAGGCAGCGTGCACAGGAGTCTCACAGGATTGCAGAAGTCGTCTTTGCTTCTTTGTTGCAGTTTGTAGAGTTCCTGGAGGGTCCAGATGCAGTTTCTTTGGTGAGAAGGTGAAGTAAAGGATGCAGAGGATTCCTGCTGGAGTCTTGGAATCCGAATCTGAAGAACCACACAAGAGAGAGACCCTAAATAGCCCTGAAAGGGGGCTTGGTCAGCTAAACAGGTAAGTACCTATCAGGAGAGGGCTCTGAAGTCACCTGCTGGCACTGGCCACGCAGATGCTCCCTGGGTTTCCTTCCGGCTTGGAATCCAAGATGGCAAAACCCAGGGACCTTCTGGAGGAGCTCTCAGCACCACCCCTGGGGTGGTGATGGACAGGGGAGTGGTCACTCCCCTTTCCTTTGTCCTGTTTCGCGCCAGAGCAGGGGCTGGGGGTCCCTGAACCAGAGTAGACTGGATTATGCAAGGAGGGCACCAAATGTGCCCTTCAGAGCATTTCCAGTGGCTTGGGGAGGCTACCCCTCCCAAGCCTGTAATACCTATTTTCAAAGGGAGAGGGTGTAACACCCCACTCCCAAATGAAATCCTTTGTTCTGCCCTCCTGGGCTTGAGCTTCTCAAGCAAGAGGAGGGCAGAAACCTGCCTGAGAGGTGATGGCAGCTGGGGCTGCCTGGAAAACCTCAGAAGGCTGGAATGGCAATACTAGGGGTCCTCGAAGGACCCCCAGAGTGCATGGAATCATACAACCAATGCTTGTAAAAGCATTAGGGTATTATTCCAACATGTTTGATACCAAACATGCCTATGTTCGGAGTTACTTTTTAGCTGGACATTGGTAGTGACCTATGTCCAGTACACGTGTAAAATGGCATCCCTGCACTCACGAAGTCTGGGAAAATAGTACTGTAAAATGGCATCCCTGCACTCACGAAGTCTGGGAAAATAGTACTGGCGGTCATGGGGGCACCTCTACTAGCGCAGGTGTACTCCCACACACAGGTTCTCTGCACCCTTCCCTCAGGGCTAGAGGGCCTGCTATAGGGGTGCCTTATAAGTGACCTGGTGCAATGTAAATGCTAGTCAAAGGGTGCATTCACCTTTTCACACAGGCTGCAATGGCAGTCCTGTAGAAGCCTTTGCATGGGCTCCCTAAGGGTGGCAAAAGAAATGCTGCAGCCCAAAGGGATCCCCTGGAACCCCAATGCCCTGGGTACCTAGGTACCATATCCTAGGGACTTATTATGGGACACCAGTATGCCAATTGTGGGTAAAATACTGGATTACCAGTATGTAATGACCATAATTGAAGTGAGAGAGCATAACTACTGGGGTCCTGATTAGCAGGATCCCAGTAGACACAGTCAAACACACTGAAAAACAGGCCAAAAGTGGGGGTAACTTTGCTAGAAAGAGGCTACTTTCCACAGGTAGCAGAAGAGAAATATATTTTTGATAAAATGGGATAGACAAAGCCCACATTTTCTCCATGCTCAGTCCCACTCTTAAGACTGAAACATACCCTAAACAGCAATCTAATACGTCCTCAGACTTACCTTACCTTCTCTTCCTAAACTCGAATCAGTACAGCATGATTCGTCTAATTTCCCCTATCTTGACATCATACTTTATCCAGGACTTCATAATGCTGTTCTTTTCTGTGGTTCCAATGGATCGCAATCACTTAATAATAATAATAACGTGTTTCAAGATAAAACATCTCTAAAATTCTATAAATTCCGTAAATTCCTTTGCCATGAAACCATGCGAGGATCTAAAATCAGTTTCTTAATTCTAAGATGCAAAAAAGTGCGTGATTAAGTATGCATCCCGGATGGCAGGTTTATGTCTTTGGTGTGTGCAGTCAAGAATTTGATAAATTTGCATATTGATTGTGCATCATTAGGATCAAACATTGACATCACCGCTGACCGACAGGAACGAGTCCCATTTCTCATAAAAAGCGGTTTTAATAGTTGTCTGTGGGCTTCTTTTAAGGCTGGACAAATACAAATCAGGTGAACCATATCTTCTTTCGGGCCTTTGCATAGTCTGCAGGAAGTCTCTCCTCTATTCTTCCACGATGGTTGATCCGCTCTAGCAGGAGATGCTCCCAAACGCAGAGTCAAGAAGCGATGCTTGATGTGAAGTGCGAAGGTTTCGGCCAGGTATTGTGATGGGGCTATGGTGGTATAAGTGTGCATTACCAGCCAGGCGTGTGAGCGTTGCGCAAGTTTAGCTTTATCATCTAGAAAAAATTGGATACTTATTTCCTTTTTTATCGCTCGACACAAAGGGGAATACGACATGTTGGAATCCCATAGGTACTTTGTTTTCGTCTCTTGCAAGGAGTTGTTCAGGTATCTGTTGTATACTGAATTAGGATTGCCGTTTAATGAACTCCATAGTGCCGCTACTAGCGGGCTGACAGTGTTTTTACTTATTTTGTCCCAGATCTTTATTGTGTGGGCCTTCCTGTCGAGCTGCTGTTGTGTTAGACCAAATTCCAGCCTTATCTGTGCAGGGGAAGCAGAGCGAGGAAGATTGAAGACTTGCTTATAGATTTTTATTTGCTGCCTTTCCAGAAGGCTAGCATCTTTCCCGTATTGGGCTGCGCTTCCGTATGTAATTGCTGGAAGGAATTTAGCCGACATAACCGACATTAGTGGTTTATATGATGGGCCCTTTAATCTTTTAGCAAGAGTGCAGAAAGCGAACGTCAAGGCTTTGGACTTCTGTAGAATATACTGGTTTTGCGGCACAAAATTGATCTTATTGTCTACTGTAAGTCCAAGATATTTGTAGCTGCAGATCGTATCGAGAGTGAAACCGTTCAATTTTATTTTGTTTGCAGGATTCAAAGAGCAGCCTATTGACATATTATTTTTGTCTTTGAAGTGTTAACCTCTAGTTTGTTTGTCTTTGCAAATTCGCCCAAGGCAGTAACCAGTCGTTGCAACCCTATTTTTGTGTGGCTTAACAGAACAAAGTCATCAGCATACGATAGATGTGTTAATGCCAGACTTCCCATCCTTGGAGAATGTGAGTTGGCTGCATCTAGTTTTGCAGAGAGATATGCCATGAAGAGGTTAAAGAGGTGCGGTGCCAACACGCAGCCTTGCTTTAATCCTATATTTGTTGGTATTCTCCTGGAAACTTTTGAGCCGTCTGTTACCTTGATTCGTACCCAAGTTTTGTCATACAGCAATTCTATACACCTCAAAATACGTTCTTGCAAACCCCAACTCCGTAGTTTGTTCCAGAGAATTGCTCTGTCCACACAATCAAAAGCACTTTTGAAATCCACAAAACATATGTGTAAATTTTTCTTTAAGCACTTTGCTCGGTTGGCTATATCTCCTAGCGCAAGAATGTTAGTCACTGTGCCGTAGCCCTTCCGGAAACCAGTTTGATTCATAGGGACCAAGGTATTTAAATTAGACCAGGTGAGCAGGTCTGCTAGGATTAAAGAGGCAAAGTATTTGGCCTCACTGTCAATTAGAGCTATCAGCCTATAGCTAGCTGGGTTTGCCCTGCTGCCTCCTTTGTATATAGAATTAATGATGGATCCTTTCCAACTACCAGGAATGGTACTGTTACGTTCGACTTCAGCATATAATATTGACAGAGTGGCTGACTAATAATCGAGATCCGCCTTAAATATGGCTTGGGGGAGACCATTAGGGCCGGGAGCCCCGTCCCTACGGCTCCTTCTGATCACCTGGGCTACTTTATTGGCACTGAATCTCATATCACTCTGAGGAACGTCTGTAGGTTTTAGGGAAGCCTTCAGTTGCTGATTTTCTACAGGAGGGGTTGGCTTAAAAAAGATGTCTAACAGGTAAGCCACCCATTTATCTTCTGAAATTGAAGTACAGTTTATTACTCTTGCTTTTCGGTCTATTTCATTCACTGACATCCAGAATTCTCTAGTATTAGCCTTTCTTAAGTTGAAAAGTAATTTGATCCAGAAATCATCCTCCTTTTGGGTTCGTATTTGCCATAGCTGTTTCTTATAATTTTTCCGAAGGGTTTTTATTTGGGCACATAAAGATTCTATAGGAGGTCTATCTTTTGTGGATCTGAGTTTACGTCTCAGATCCTTTCTTAATTCTAAGATATTTGGTGGCATAGTTAGTGGCCTCCGGTTATGATTTGGAGCTTGACGCCTGGCCGAGCCAAGTGATGGTACTAACTGTAGAAAGCTGGCCCACACTTCCCCAGCTGAGAGATCTTGGCATGCTGTTGATTGAAGCAGGGTTTTTATATTTATGCACAGCTGTGGTAAAGAGGACTCCGTCCAAAACAAGCGGTTTAGATTGACAGAGGTTACTGTTCCTAATTCATTTATGGCTGGAAGAAAACACAGAGCGTTCCAAGCCAATTCTATGTGCTGAAGCGAATGATCACTGTGAAGAGTAGGTATGATTTTTAATTTTTTAACATGTGCCAGCAGGGGAAGAGAGACGGCAGTATAGTCAATTGTAGTTGCAGATTTTGCACTATGATGAGTAAAGCTGGGTGGGACATCACCTTTCACCCTGCCGTTTAGCACCCTCATACTCAGATGTTCTAAGGCCTCGACCAATTGCTTGCCCCTTATATCCAGTTTCATCTGTATTGATGGTAACTGTGGTAGCACTGACCAAATTGCGTTTTCTGCTGCCAATTGCTCGTCCGGTTCTGGAGTATATATCAGGTTACTATTAAAGTCGCCTGTTACTAAGATGTCCCATGCTGGATTAGCGCACGTATCTCTTCTACCTTTTGTAGTAACTTCTCGAAGAGAAGTACTTTGCGATGTTTCCGCGGATGGGCGTAGACATTAAAGATAATTAGTGGAGCGAGACGATTTAAACTAAAATTGATTTTTATTGCCTGTAAGTCCGTTGATGAGAAGGCCAGCTGTTCTGTTGTGACCTGAAGTGCCGTAGAGATGTATGTGGCTAGACCGCCGCTTGCCCTGCCTGATTTGTTTGATTTTTTAGCTCCAATGTGGTATAGTGAATAGCCTCCTAGTTCTATCGGGTCTACCAACCATGTTTCTTGCAGCACTATTATCGAGTAGTTGCAACTGGACATTATTGTAAATCCTTCTGTAATAATTGCTTTTGCTCCCACAATGTTCCAGGACATAATAGTAACGGTCAGCCTTTCGCAATCACTTAATAGACACATTTTAAAACTTTTCAACAAAACGTCCTATTTCCCACTTTGTCATCTCTGAAACGAAACTGTCCATTAAAGTGATGTTCTGGCATTTTTGTTTTCTTGACTTCATTGCTCTATAACTACAAACTTTAAAAGTAATGCAAAATCCATCTGGTGATCCTTTATGAAACTAACTAAAACATTCCTGCGGATGTTTTGCTGCCTTTTCACCCATCCAACAAACATTCATATTTTCAAGGTCTTTCTTTCTGTAAGATGACAAGAGAACCATATTCTGTCTGAACAAGTCATGTACACGAACTTTAAAGTAGTCATATACAAATAACAAGCTCACTGTCAGTGTTAAACACCATCATTTTGCTCATACGGCCCTGTCCAAAGCATCCCCACCAAATTTCTCAGAAAAAAAAACAGAAGAAAAAAGAATACTGACATTTTCTGTTACAATTCGCCAGGACATTCTTCTGGTCGCCGTTTTCCCTCTTGCTAAACTCCAGAGCTATACGTTCTTCTTTGTTCAGAGAGAATCTAAATCTGCCTCTACACTTGATTCATGGGCTGCCACATAGAAACCCAGTTGCATTCTTTAAAAAAAACCACTCATATTATCCGATATCCAATACCTTTCTGATGATAAACATATTGGGCTAAGTCTTAGCCATGGACCTCATAGCATTTGGCACTTTCCAGCAAAAGCAATGATGGGAGGCCCCACCCTACATCAATGTTCAGCTGCTGCACCACCTACAGCTCTATCATTTAAGCCACAAACATCTATATAACTATGTCTTTCAGTGTTCCAATTGTGTCCCATTGTAAACTACTCATTGTGGATTCACAGTATTGCTTGATCCCCAAGAAGGTCAATTTTGTCACCAGACCTGATGTAGCAGGAATGCTAGTGCTACTTTTGACTTCACAGTGATCATCTACATGTGACAATCTTTGCATTTTATTATTTGAAGTCTTAATTAGCTAGTTGTAAAGTGATACACTGACGGCCTATATTTATGTGTATTCACTGTAGGTTATTAAGCTTGAGTATCGTGGAGTTGCCTTAAAACTTCATGTATAACAAATTAATTCAATTCTATGTGATTTTTTATGATGTAAATTAATACTGTGCACTAAACCTACAATAGATTTCTGAAGAGAAATGTTTTATTTTTACATGCAAAAGTCGAAGACTGCAGTTTTGCATTATTCTTACAAAAATGTATTAACAGAGTTATTTCATTTTAAATCTACTGTAACATGAACACCGACAAAGAATACTAATTAATTCATGATTTTAAATTTTATATGTGCCTCATTTGCATAAAATAATGTGCAATTTTTAATCACTGTACTTAGTCTTAGTGAGGCGTGCAAAGCCCTGTTTCCTGACTGTGTAGAAAAGTCTTTAGTCATTCTTGCTAACGTGCCATTCTTTTCAGACATTGTTCCCATGAGATGCTAGCCTGGTAATAGATGTTGTTTTACACATAGTGAGCCTGAGAAATTACCCTTGAGCCCAGTACATTCAGGAACTGTGGAAGTAAAATGTCTACATTTGTTTCAACCCGCACAAATGATCTAAAACGGATGCCATTCTCACGTCGGTAATGGAAAACTTCACTGATTTTGCAGTTCCATGTTGGTTGATGAACTTTCATTGGACAGTTACACCTTCCCAGTCTTGTGGAGTTGAGTGATGGATAAGCGAATCTTCTTTCAATATGGACTTTAATCAACAGTTCACCACTTGGATCAGTGGCAGTCTCTCGCCAGACCCTATTACTCAGACCCACCTTACCTTCAGGAGCAGTAAATTTTTGCCCCAGATGTCATTTTTTCAAATTCGTTTTGTCATTTTTTTAAACTGTTTGTAAACATGTGTTTTAGCCCAGCACATGTTAGCCTGTGACTTGCTAATCTGTACGGATTTCCCTTGCCCTAGTTAGCTAAGCTTAGATCACTTTTAGATTGCCTTAATGCTTAAAAGAACTGAACAGCGCTTGTTTCGTATCCATCAGATTATCCTTCTGATGATTTATACTTTCGTTGTTGAATGTGTGGTCCTTTTGATGTTAGTTTGTTTGAATCTTTTCCATCGCCTTGGTCAACCCTTGGTGGTTCTGTATCTTTATAACATTGTCTTGAGAATTGTCTACATGACTTTGAGTCTGAGCTTGTAATAAAATGAGTTAACTTTATTTCAGATTGTAGTTCTCCTTGCATGGCCACATGGGTCATACTTTCATTTTAAATTGTGATGTTTTCCACTTTTTATTGAACTATATCTCCACCCCTTTATGCTGGGTTAAAAGATGTATTGACCTCGTTTAAAGCATAAATTTAAGAAAGAAATGCTTCATCAGATCTGATAGCAGAGGCCTAGTTTCTTGCATGAGGGGGAGGACTAGTTAGACCTAGTGTTAGAGATTCTTAAACTCTTTGTCATGTATATTGCCACCGACAATTTTTTCCCCATGGTTTATTCCAAAGATTGATGAAGTTCCAGCATTGTTCTTCTGCAGTGAATATGTGAGTGTTAATAAGGTTTGCACTTGCTTTGCTTTAGCTAACAATTGCAGTAAGGTGTGATATTGTGAAGTGTTTTGTGGAGTTTTTGCACTTGTGTGATTGTGGAGCTTAATGCTAAGCAATTGTTGAATGGGTACTGTGTGTAAAAATTGTAAATGGTGGGGAGCTGCTGCGAGGAGTAAGACTGACATCATTGTGTGTCTCGCTGGTATTGGTCAGTTGGTGTGAAGCCGTTCTGGTATTGGTGGGCTACATCACAGAGTGTCGCACTGCTATAGATTGTTAACATCGAGAAGAGAATTGTGTGAACTGACTTACTTCCTGATTGAGAATGAAAAATGTATTGTCAATGTGTGAATTTATTTGAAAATGAAGTTCTTTAAAGCATTAAAGAGTGGATTAAAAGTAGATATATTTATTCCGGTTAGAGAAGGAATGGAGGCTCCACCCAAAGGTACTCCAGGTCGTTATGTATTGTCCGAAAAAGGTCTTTATGCATGTTTGTGGCTTGAGCAATGGTACAAAGTTACTGAGAAAGAAGGTACATTAACATTTCTTCACTTTGAAACAGTTAACTTACGAATCATTAAGAACTTCAGGTGAGTCCTTTATGAGATAACACCTCCTCCAAGAACCGCACAATTTGAAGCACTTAGTACTTGGGAACATATGGCTTATCAGAAACAGTAACATAAGTATGAGAGTACAATAAAGAAAGCAACACGAAGAGTTGCAGATGCAAGGTGGGATAGTCAGCAAAAAGCTTTGAGAGCAGATATCATCATACTCACTACACCTTATTTTTTATAGCTCAGAGCATAAAGGTAAACACATAAAATATAAATAGTACATAGGGTTAAAATGCTACAAACATTCTTATCAAACTACAGAGTTAAAACACCCTATTATAAGACCACAAGAATAAAGACAAAATGAACTAAAGAGCCCACAAGTCAAAGCAGCCGTATACAAAATGGTAAGCTTCTTAATGAATTGCACATACATTACTTGAGGTAAAACAGATAACAAATCACAGTTCATGCAAATACAGTGGCCAGTGCAATGTCAGTTTCTATAGCATTGTAAAACCTATTTAACAAGGCTTGAAGCTTCCCAAGAAATTTTATCATCTTACAATAAACAGAAAAACACTTCATAGTCATAGTTGATTTAGCCCCATATAGCACAAGCTTACATGTTACATTAGTAATGAGCTAATGGTTTTAAACTTTCTAAGAACATCACACCCACTAGTTACTTGAGGTTGTCATCAGTTGTGCCGCATGGGTAAGAAATAGGTACTCAACCTCCCATCTCACTATCTACAAACATCTTACGCCTTAGCCATAATCCCATTAGATATTTTGTCAACCCGAACCCCAGTACTGTACTGGTGTCAGTTCACAAAATTCTAAAAGCATCCAAGACCGCCTAGGTACGCATGTTCTTACGCCGGGGGTGAGCCACTAAGCCTAAAGTTTAAGATAGTAAGGGCAGAAAATAATAGATATTCCAATGATTCCTTATTCCAGTGATGCTTTATGTGTGTCATGGGGTGGCAGATCCTCCCTCTACCTCCTCACAGTGAAGGCACTTCCTGTTGCAAAGAGCTATGGGACCCTGAGTTTAGTCCCCTTCAGAAGTGTCAGGCTGTTTTCTTCCCATGCAGCGGGAGTCCTCATGGGGCTTTATGCACATCAGGGGTTTGCAACTTCTCCCTCTACCTCCTCATGGTGAAGGAGCCTCCTGGCTCAAAGAGCTATGGGACCTGCAGCCCATTCAGGAGTGTCACGCTGTTTCTTTCCCATGCTGCGCAAGCCTTTGTGGCACTTTATTCCTGTTGGGTATCCCAGCTCCTTTCCCTGTCTCCTTAGGGTGACTGCGCCTCATGGCACAAAGAGCTGTGGGACCTGGAGTCTCCTTCATGAGTGTCAGGCTATTTTCTTGAGGGAGCTAGGCTGTATCCAGCCATTACTGGCGACAACGGAGAAAATACTGAACCAAAGACTAAGAAAATGACAGATAAAGCAGAACAGAAAAACATGCTGAAAAGAAAGCTGAAACTTGTGAGAGTATTCAGGTGATGACTTTAAAAATCAGCTATTGTTAAATTGTCTGCCTCCGTATAATTCAGAAAAGATAGGAGTCTCAAGTGAGGCACCAAGAAATATGACCTTTTAAACAGGCCCCAAATCAGGCAGTGCCAGTTTCAAATGTGAGTTAAGTAGGACAGATTACTAAGGTAAATCATCCAGTTCCAAATGTTATCATAAATCAGTCAGATCAGAGTTCTAACATTAATCAGCAATCATAAAATTGTAATTTGAGTCAGTATGTGCCAAATTTCAGTTCACATCAGCCTATGTAGCAATTTACCCCAAGTCAACCAGGACCAGGTTTAAATACTACTTTAATAGGACAGATTTTAGAAATGGCAGCTCCTCAGAACCCTATGAATTACACGGACCCAGATGTATTGAGACTTCCAGTAAAATAGGTCCAGTTGTTCCTTTGCATGCTCAAAGTATGAGTGGAATTAATCCACATAAAATTTCCTGATTGTTCAGAATTTCCTGAGTACCCCAGTTGCATCAAGTAGTGCACAGGGATTTGTCAGGCTGATTGGTTCAGAGGCGGAGAGAATGAATTCTCTTCCGATACCATGGACCCCAGCACAGATTTCAGATCTGACTTCAATGACAAGTCAGACAGGATTTACTCCTGATGCGAGGTTTCCTCAGAGAACCTCACCATATTTTGTGCCCAGATCAGAACGTCCTTTTCAAACTAATTATAGTACCCCTACCAGAAGATTGCCTTTTAACACTCCCGAGGCCATGTGAATTGCAAATAACCAAAATCAGGTAATTGCAGGTCCTTCAGGAGCAGAAGTATTACAGAATAGTGCAATAAGTTTGAGAGGCTTTACTGCGCAGCAATTGAATGAGTGGCTGAATAATTAGAGTCCTAAAAGTGCAACAGGGGGAACAAGTTGCATTTCAAGAGCAGAGCACACCTCACAGAGACATAGACCATTACCTATACCCAGATTTAAGTTAGAATGAAATGAGATGATACTGGGAAAGTAGACCCTGTTCACTTGGAGATTTACACTGAAGATGAATTTTGGTTTGAGTGCAAGGACATTACCAAACGTGCAGGTCAAGAGTATGAAAGGCTAACTGAATTAGCCCCGAGATATGATGTGGTTTTGGAGAAATCAAAACCCTTGAAGAGAACTTACAGAGTAGATTTTATTGACAAGGATAAATTGAACATGAGACCTCCTGGAATGAGATTGCAGTTAAGGGAATTAACTTGTTACATTTAGAAATGGGAAGCTTTAGACAAATGGGAAGAAAGATGGGCAGAGAAAAGAGATCAGAAGAAAATGAGAACAGATTCGCCTCCAGCAGGAGCAAGTCAGGTTGAGGGAAATGTGATGCTTCCCCTGAGAGAAATTCCAGGTGGTGGATATGTTCATGTATCTTGGAGTAGGAATGATATATTGTCCTTCACAAATGATTATATGAAATTGAGAAAGATACCGGTGGGATGGTGTAAGCAGATAGAACAATTTGTGAAACTTTCCAAATGCCTGTGAGAAGATTTGAATACAATGTTCGACAATGTGGTTCCAAGTGATTTATGAACTTAGTCTAAGGTTGCTGTTGATTGTCCGGATAGTGAACCTCCAAGAGATCCAGTGCCAAACGTACCTTCTGAAGAGGTGATGAAAAAGAATCAGAAAGGGTGTGGCTTTTTGAAAAACAAGATGCCTCCTAGAGACATTGATTGGCTGAGGAATGACAGGACTTCTCAAGAATGTATGTCGATACATTCCTATTATGAGAGATTGTTGCAGGCTTTCAAGCATTTCAGTGGCACTGAAGCCATAGAGGCAAAATAGATGGGTCATTTTGTGCTCAGATTTGTTCTGGGATTGAAGCCAAACATAAGTGACATGATTCAGCATCATGTGATTTGTTGGCAGAACAAACTAATTGATGAGATCCTGCGGTATGCAAAATGCCACAGCAATGAATTGGAATTGAAGTAGAAAAAAGTTGAAAGAGAAGGCAATGGTGATGCAAAGCTGCTCAGAAAGATAGCCAGAATCAACAGTTTGCTGGAAGTACTGGTGGTATGCATGGAGTGCAACAAGAAGGAGGTAATGGTAATCAGCAAAAAGGTGGAGAATGTGGTGTTATTTCAGATTAGAATGGAAATGTTGATGGGCAGGCCTTAAAAAGAATCAATCTGTGTCATGGTTGTTGCCAGTTGGGGCACCTGAGGAGAGAATGTCCCATGAATGGTGCAAATAATCCGGTACAGAGTAATACAGTTGTACAAGCACAAGGCAATAGTCAGGCTCAAATGCAGAGAATTTAAAGATCCCAAATGCAAATGGGTCCCAGAGACAGCAGATGCAAGTTCCACAAGCACCGATGTTTCAACAACAGACAGATGTTTCCCAAACAGAATTTAAATCAGGGTACAGATATAGCTGTGAATCTGTCTGTTCATCACAATTTCCACCAACTGATCTAAGTGATGATGATTTTTCAGTTATTTTTCATTTAAGATGATCCAAAGAAGAAGAGGAATGCATGGTAGATGCTTCCTTAGAAGTGGAATAACATGGTCAATATGTAGTTGGTGATGTAAATCGTCACCATGTGTCCTTTTTAGTAGACACAGGTGTCATGCACTCTACTGTCAGAGCAGCAGAAGAACTGAACTTGCCACTTTCAGGAAAAAATTTCAAGTTGTAGGATTTGCAAATAAACTATGATCCAACGCAGTAACAGAATATATCCCCATAAAAATAGATTCCTTTAAAGATGACCATCAATTTGTGGTATGCGATTCAAGTCCTGCAAGTCCTCTTGGACGCGAAGTGCTATGCAAGTTGATTTGTTCCATCAGCTGTACCCCACATGGTACTGAGATCCACGTGAATTAAGAAGATGCAGCATTTAAAATTATGAATCAAACCCTGAGTGTTGACATGTAATGACTTACCCAAGGATTTAATAGATGCTATGTCCCCTGGCGTTTGGGACTTTTCAGGAAAAGAGATATGACTCATTAAGGGTGTTGAGTCTATCAAGAGTACAGTGAAACTGAATGCTGTGTATCCACATAATATGACACCTGAAACAATTGTAGAAATTACTTTGATGATAGAAAAAAAGGAAGTCCATGTAACTCTCCCATTATGAAACTGCGGAAGCCAGTGGAAAATACTGCATAGTCCAAGACCTTAGAAAAGTGAATGAGATTGTCGTTCTATGTTCTATGTTGTTCTGTTGTACCAAATCCAGCAGTGAGACTATTCCAAATTCCATGTGAAGCAGAGTGGTCCACCATGACTGGCTTGTGCCAAGCATTATTTTCCATACCGTTGCATGAGGACAGCCAATTTGTGTTTGCGTTTTGGTTTGGCAGTCATGTTTGCTTTGGTATGCTATGAGATTGCCAGCTGTACCTGCAAATGTGCTTGTGAACATCACAGATGACTTGGTACTGGATTGTTGTAAAGACTATCTGATGTGGTCATTCTGTGTCTCAACAGGTTGGAGACGCTGCAGTCCAGCAGGACCTCTGCCATGACCTGTTCCAAGGCACCTAGTGATGGTCAGAAAGCACATGATGAAGTCCTGTTTATAACCGTTTCAGAAGGGGCCACACCAGGTCATGCTTTTGACTATAAAGACTGTAAAATGTGCTGGTCTCCCTAACTGAGTACATGTGTGCCACACTCACAAACTTCCAGGCCATCTTGATGATATAACACCTGTCCCTGGGGGGTCGGTTACAGTGAGTTGAAAGGATGAGGTTAGTCAAGAAGCTGGGGATGTTCAAGTGGCTAATACAGCCCAATTGCGGTCTGAGGGGGCTCTGAGGGAACCAACAGCAGTGATTGGTACAGAAGATTCAAGACAGACACAGTTGGCTCCGCAAAGCTCAGATGCTTACGAAGGACCTAGGCCCTCATTACAACCCTGGCGGGCGATGGTAAAGCAGCGGTAATACCGGCAACAGGCCGGCAGAAAAAAAAATGGAATCACGACCATGGCTGAAACCACCAACATAGACAGCCACTTTAACACTCCGACCGCCACGACGGTAGAAACAAACACCGCGGCGGTAACTGCCAACAGACAGGCGGAGGACAAAGTACCGCCCACTGTATAACAACAGGTCTATCCGCCACCTTTTCCGGGGCGGAACCAACACTATCAAAAGCACGGCGGAAACAGCACACAGAAAGGAAACCACTCACCTCTCGACACGTAACGAGGAACCAGGACGACATGGAGCCTGAGTTACACGTACTCCCCATGCTGGTCTTCCTCCTGCTGTATCAGGAGCAGGACAGACACCGTTGACGACCACAGTGAGTACTGCACCTACAAATCAGGGGTGTGGGAGGGAAAAGAGAATGACACACACATGCAACACGCAATACCACCACCCCCACCCTCACCCACAAAACCATACACACAAATACATGCAGCAACATTACATATACACCCCCCCGGCCAGTGGAAGAACACAAGGACAAAATTAAATGATTGTAACGATTGTAATCATGAAAGATCTGATAGTGAAAGTTCAAAAATCAGTATATACAAATATGTACACCAACTACACAAGTCCGGATGGTGTACCAATCATTGTCCGTGGACCAGTGGTCCCAAAATGCATGGGCGAAGCCCACACAAGATACCTGACTCGAAACGGAGAGAACACTGCAGCGGCATCAGATTGAAAATAAACAGGCACCTCAGGGGGAAGGGGAGGGGGGCACCTCAGCCGGATGAACGCACGACGCCACTGCTGCACGAGGGGGCTCCATGCCCATTGCTGTATTCTGGGGAGTGCAAAGCCACAGTTTCTCAAGTCTTTCCAGTGGGTGGTTTCCCGCTGCTTTATCCTGGGGAGTGCAAAGCCACAGTCTCTCAAGTCTTTCCAGTGGGTGGTTTGCCCACTGCTTTATCCTGGAGAGTGCAAAGCCACAGTCTCTCAAGTCTTTTCAGTGAGTGGTTTGCCCACTGCCTTATCCTGGGGAGAGCAAAGCCACAGTCTCACAAGTCTCTCAAATGGGTGGTTTGTCCACTGCTGTATCCTTGGGAGTGCAAATCCACAGTCTCTCAAGTCTTTCCAGTGGGTGGTTTGCCCACTGCTTTATCCAGGGGAGAGCAAAGCCACAGTCTCACAAGTCTCTCAAGTGGGTGGTTTGTCCAATGCTGTATCCTGGGAAGTGCAAAGCCACAGTCTCTCAAGTCTTTCCAGTGGGTGGTTTGCCCACTGCTTTATCCTGGGGAGTGCAAAGCCACAGTCTCTCAAGTGGATAACAGTCTCCACTGGTTCTGGAGGGGGCCTTGTGCCCAGAGTGCTTCATCCTGCCAAGGACTGAGGCAGTGGATTTGATTCTCCACTGGTTCTGGTGGGGGCATTGTGCCCAGAGTGCTTCATCCTGCCAAGGACTGAGGTAGTGGATGTGATTCTCCACTGGTTCTGGAGGGGGCATTGTGCGCAGAGTGCTTCATCCTGCCAAGGACTGAGGTAGTGGATGTGATTCTCCACTGGTTCTGGAGGGGGCCTTGTGCCCAGAGTGCTTCATCCTGCCAAGGACTGAGGTAGTGGATGCCTTTCTCCACTGGTTCTGGAGGGGGCATTGTGCCCAGAGTGCTCCACATGCAGTTTGTCCAGTCCCATTCCCTCACATGGGTGTGTGTGCCACAAGATTGCCTAGGAACAGGTAGAACGATACGCCATGGAGGCAGAGACATACCCCACCCTGCTGCGGCTTCGCCTTCCATCTGCAGGTGCAAACAGTGATGAAAGTCATGCCTCATGGAAGCTGGGCAGGGTCCAGGAAGTCTCCTCCAGCCTCGGACGGCTGACCACTGGGGATGGTAGCCATGTCAGCAGTGGTGCCACTGTCCAAGCACGTCACGGGGCTGGTGGTGGTACTTGCTGCGGTGTCTGTGGCGGCGGTGCTAGCGGTGGTGCATGTGTCAGCACCTGTTGAGGGACACAGCAGGACGTCTCCTGCAGCCTCGGACGGCTGCCCACTGGGGAAGATGTTGGGGACTGTTGCTGAGGCTGCAGACATGCAGGTGGCGGTGCTGGTGGCGGTGCAGGTGGTGGTGCTGGTGGCGGTGCAGGTGGCGGTGCTGGTGGCGGGGCAGGTTGCGTTGTTCGCTGCCGTACAGGTTGGTCTAGTCATTGACAGAAGGGGTGACACTAGTCTCTCAGTTGGTGCCACCGTGCCCTGTCCTGACCTGCTCTTCTGCTTTTGTGCCTTCCCCACCTTTGATGGTGCCGCAGGTGTCTTGCCACTGTCCCCTTTTGTTTTGGCGGAGCCCTTGGTGGCTGGTAGGTGCGGCTTCTCCCTCCGGGATGTGGGCACCTTCTTCACCTTGGCAGGTGGCGGAATGTCCTTGGCCTCGCAAGGTGGCACACTGGCAGCCCTGATGGGTGGCGCACTCGATGACCCCGCAGTTGCTGGCACCACTGTGCCTGGGGATTTGGTGTCTGAGGTGCTGGGCTGGGACCTGGGAAGCCTGGCCATAGGGGAAGGACAGGGGAGGGGAGGCAAAGGGAAGAGGTCAAAGTTTGCCAGGAAATGTTTTTTAGACACACAGGGGCGGGAAGATGGAGGGGGTTTCGGAGTGGAGGAAGAGGTAGTGGTTGTAGGAGGTGTACATTTGATGAATTTGGGTGAAGGTGCATGGGCCGGAGGCTGTTGTGAGGTGGATGGCTGTTGGGTGGGTGTGTGCCTGCGTTTGTGTACTTTGGGAGGAGGGCTCACAGACACACTGGGAGAGGACACTGGGGATGTGTGCATGGTAGTGGGGGTGGTGATTGCACGTGAGCGGTGTGTGGTGATGGGCGTGCTGGTGATGGAAGTAGTGGCTGAGAACGTAGTGCATGCAGGTGTGAGTGGAGACGAGACAGGGAGGGAGGAGGAGGACGTGGAGGAGGGGGACACAGTGGAGGTAGAGGATGTTACTGTGTCTGCATGGGGCTGGTGCTTGTGTGAGTGCTTGTGGGATGTGTGGTGCTTATGTTTGCCATGTCCACGCTTGTGTGTTGATGAGTGTGCATGCTGGTCTGATGGTGTGCTTCGGATAGCCTGAGGTACAGGGGATTGGGTCTGGGTGGAGGAAGTTGGAGGGGGGAGGCTGGACACAGGGACAATGGCTGCCATCAGTGCTGAGGCCAGAGCCTAAAATGCTATCTGTTTGTTGCAAATGCCTCTCATCACCCTGGATGGCATTCAAAATGGTAGATTGCCCAACACTGAGGGATCTCAGGAGGTCAATAGCCTCCTCACTGAGGGCAGCAGGGCTGACTGGGGCAGGGCCTGAGGTGCCTGGGGCGAAGGAGATGCCCACCCCCCTGGGTGAGCGGGCAAAGGACACACGCTGAGGGGCTGCTGGGAGGGAGGTGCTGGTAGGGGGGTGTCAGCTGTACCTTTTGATGCGGTCGGCACAGAGGTGCCTGCCACCACAAGGGAGCTTCCAACAGAGGAGGAGTCGCTGTCGCTGGTGTATGCTCCTGTCCACGTCGTGGAGCTCCCCTCGCCCTCCGTCCCACTGGTGGCTTCAGGCTCCATTGCTTCACCCTCCAGGGCCAAGTGGATTGCAGCTCCCTCCTGCTCCGGTGCTACTGCTCCTCTGCCAGATGATGCTATTGCATGCAAGAAGAGGGAGACAAAACAAAAAGGGGGGGGATAAGACAGAAGAAACACATGTTCAGTGCATGCAACACCACTACCGTTGGCGGACACCACACACAGGGAGCAGCCCTCTGCACTAAGCCATGCACTAACAGTTCCAAGCAAATTCACATGCCCATGGGGGATGAGGCCTAAGCCCAATTGCTGCACACCTGGAAGTCACAGGAGCCTGACTAGGTGTAGATGGCTATTACCAGTAGTGGGGTTGGGGTGCCACAAAGCCTGCCTACCAAGGGACCTTGCCTACCAAGTTCGCCCTGGCCTAGGGGCAACCACAACTCACCTCTCCCACCCAGACACCTTGTAATGTGCACAGAGTCAGCCGAATTAGAGTGTACTCAACCCCTTGTGGCTGCTGTGATGCCCTCAAGCACCCATCCGACTCCGGATAGGCCACCGCCAGGATCCGGTACATCAGGGGGTCATGGTGCGACGGGCACCCCTTCCACGTTGGGAGGCCATCCCCAGCTGGGCATCCGCCATCTTCTTGCTCCAGCAGCGCATGTCCTCCCATCTTTTACGGCAGTGGGTGCTCCGTCTATGGTAGACCCCCAGCGTCCGGGCGTCCTTGGTGATGAGACGCCAAGTACCCTTCTTCTGGTGGGCGCTGGCCTGGAGGAAATGTTAAGTAAAAATGGATGTTTCTAGCCCGTACATTTCATCTCACGCATTGCCAAACACCCCCCACACTGGCCCTGCCATACAAACACACACAATCCTGACATGCTGGCCTGTCCCCCTCCCCACCCTCTTCCATCCACGACACTCCATACACTCAGGTGCCATCCACCATGCTCACAGTGTACTCACCTGTTTGTCTGGAGGACCGTATAGTTGCGTGTACTGGGGGAGGACCCCATCCACCAGTTTCTCCAACTCCTCCGAAGTGAAGGCAGGGGCCCTTTCCACAGACACTGTAGCCATTTTCGCCTCCAGACACAGGTCACAGCAGCACTTGCAGCGTAGGTCCTCTCCTGTTGAAGGTCAGGTATCAAGTGAGTGAACAGCAAGAAAATGGCGGTCATGTCCGCAGTGGTGCACATTGTCACCGCCCTCGTACATCGTTATTGGCTCCTGGGACCCTTAGGGCCCAATGTTAACCAATGCGGAATTGCGCCGCGGTCTTCGACCGCCCACCGCGACTGTGTACAACGCCAGTGCAGTTACCTCATTTCCCCTTGTCCCACCTTACAGGTCTGGCAGCCGCCATTTCAGGGGGCCACATGGGATGGAAAAAAACTGCGTCACACCTATCTAGGCCTGGAATATAGACAGATACCGGCACATTGCGATTTTCCAACATTTTAGCAAATAACACATTGTGATACCTAAGTGTTGGATGACCCTCTGCTCGCTGTTCTCCTCCATAGGGCACGTCTGCTGGGACAGGTGATGACATGGTGGCATCCTCCGGTGTACAGACCCCTGGTGGACCTGTCAACAATGGAAGAGAGACACATCATTATCACATACAGACTTGATTGTGCAACAATCCTGGAACTGTGTGCCCAGTTGGAGCCAGACCTGATGTCAGCTATCCGCCATCCCACAGGAATCCCCTCTCTAGTGCAGGTCCTGTCAGTACTCCATTTCCTGGCAAGTGGGTCTTTTCAAACGACAGTGGCCATAGCATCAGGGATGTCCTAGCCTATGTTTTCCAAGGATTTGCCCACAGTGAAAGGTGCATTCTATGCCCTGGGACATATCCCCAACATCTTTGGTGCCATTGATGGTACACCTGTGGCATTTGTCCCCCCCCGCAGGAATGAACAGGTGTACAGAAACCGGAAAAGCTACCATTCGATGAATGGGCAGATGGTGTGTTTGGCAGACCAGTACATCTCCCATGTGAATGGCAAGTATCCTGGCTCTGTGCATGACGCTTACATTTTGAGGAATAGCAGCATCCCTTATGTGATGGGGCAACTCCTGAGGCACCGTGTGTGGCTAATAGGTGAGGCCAAGGTCCCAACTCAGTTGACATAGGTGTCTGGGTATGGGGTTGCCCCTAAGGGTTAGTGTGTGTCTAACAGTTGTCCCTCGACATTTGCAGGTGACTCTGTTGACCCCAACCTGTCATGGCTACTGACCCCAGTGAGTAATCCCAGGACAAGGGCAGAGGAACAGTACAATGAGGCACATGGGCGAACTAGGAGGATTATAGAACGCACCTTTGGCTTCCTGTATGCCAGATTCAGGTGCCACCATCTGACAGGTGGTTCCCTATTCTACTCACCAAAAAAGGTGTGCCAGATCATCGTGGCCTACTGTATGCTTTGCAACTTGGCTTTGCGACGACAGGTGCCTTTTCTGCAGGAGGATGGTCCAGATGGAGGTGTTGTGGAGCCTGTGGAGCCTGTGGACAGTGAAGAAGAGGAAGCAGAAGAAGAGGACATCGACAACAGAAACACAGTGATCCAACAATACTTTCAGTGAGACACAGGTAAGAAGACATCACAGTCTGCTACATCTGATTTAATTGTTCGACCTCTCATCTGTCTGTCACCTTCAACCAGTGTATGGACCCTAAATTGTCACTTTCCTTTTCAATTTCACAGATGTGGGTCCCACTGTGTGATATCTGCTTTGTTTCCTCATGGACTAGAGCTGTGTGGCATAGGTATGTTGACAATACAATGGATATATCATGTTTACACAGTTATTGCAAATACACATTTTTGAAAGCACAGACTGACTCCAGATTATTTTGTGCTTTAAGGGTGTTTATTTAAGTGCTAAATATTGGAGGGGGTTGTAAAACGGTCAGGGGTGATGGTGGAGGAATGTCCATGGCAGAGTCCAGTCTATTAGTCTCACAGGTGCATTGTCCAAAGGGGCATAGGAAGTGGAGCTAGGGCAGTTTAAGGATGGACAGGGTGACAAAGTGGGACAGAAGGATGACAATCAGGGTGGTCTCATTTCTTGGCGGAGGTCTTGGCATTGTTCTCTGTCTTTGTCCTGGATCTCAGAGACTGCTTACAGGGTGGTTCTCCATCTGCAGGGGGTGGGGTGCTGATGTTGTGGTCCTGTGGCGGTGCCTCCAGTCCACTAGCACCGTCGGAGGTGGTGGGCAGTTCATCGTCCAGGCTAGTGTCAGGGGCCCCTTGTTGTGCCACAGTGTCCCTCCTGGTGTTGACGAGTTCCTTCAGCACCCCTACAATGGTGCCCAGGGTGGTGTTGATGGATTTGAGTTCCTCCCTGAACCCCAAATACTGTTCCTCCTGCAGCCGCTGGGTCTCCTGAAACTTGACCAGTATCGTTGCCATCGTCTCCTGGAAATGGTGGTGGGCTCCCATGATGTTTTGAGAGGGCCTCGTGGAGAGTGGGTTCCATGGGCCTGTCCTCCCCCTGTCGCACAGCAGCCCTCCCAGTTCCCCTGTTTTCCTGGGCCTCTGTTCCCTGAACCGTGTGCCCACTACCACTGCCCCCAGGTCCTTGGTGTTTTTGGGGTGGTGGATTAGCCTGGGTTCCCTGTAGTGGTGGACACACTGCTGCTTGACGTGTCCTGGGGACAGAGGTATGGGCCCACTGGGTGGGTGTTTCCAGTGGGGGGAAGCTCTGTTGTGGCTTGTGCGAGTGTGAGGGGAACCGACTGTCCCAAGGTCCCAGATGGGCCGGGCTGGTCATCTAGATCCAGTTGGACAGAGCTGCTGTCATCACTGTGGGCTTCTTCTTGTGGGTGGAGTGGACATGTCTGGACCCTCCTGTCCGGTGACGTTGGGTAGGGGTCCTGCAGAGGTGTAAAGGCATGACTATTGCATCTGTGTGTGGCATGGTGTGCAATGGGTGGGTGACCCTGTACCCCAGTGCTTGCATTCTTGTGTGGGACCTTGTGTGATAATTGTTTAGGGGTGTGTGTGGGTATGTGCAGTGGCCATGCATTGGTGATGGGTGTCCATGCTTTGGTGTTGCATGCAGGGCTTGGTGTTGGGATGGGTGGTTTGTGATAGTGGGACATATGTGAGGAGTTGGAGTGATGGGGTGAGGGCGAGGGTGGGGGTATGTGATAGCATGCAGGTAGGGTGGGGGATGAAGTATTTAAAGATTTGCCTTACCAGAGTCCATTCCTCCAGCTACTCCTGCGTGGCCCTCAGGATGCAGTATAGCCAAGACCTGCACCTCCCATGTTGTTAGTTGAGGGGGAGGAGGTGGGGGTCCGCCGCCAGTCCTCTGAACCGCAATGTGGTGTCTGGATACCACGGAACGTACCTTCCCCCGTAGGTCGTGCCACCTCTTCCTGATGTCATCCCTTGTTCTTGGGTGCTGTCCCACTGCGTTGACCCTGTCCACGATTCTGCGCCATAGCTCCATTTTCCTAGCTAGGGTGGTGTGCTGCACCTGTGATCCAAATAACTGTGGCTCTACCCAGATAATTTCCTCCACCATGACCCTGATCTCCTCCTCAGAGTCTGGGGTGTCTTTGCAGTGCTATGAGGTGGTGTGGGTGATGTGTGGGGTGGTGTGTGTTGTGATGTGTGGGGTGATGTTTAGGGGTGTGTGGTGTTTTGTGCATGGATGTTGTATGAGTGATGGTGTTGAGTGCCTGTGGATGTTAGTTTGTAGATGGTGGTGTCTCTCTCTGGCCTTCAGTCGCAATTGTGGTCGTAAGGGTTTGTGGGTGATGTGGGTGTGTGTTTTATATTGTATTGGATGAGTGGTGTGTGTATGTGTATCAGGTGTGTGTATTTTAAATTGTCCAATGTGGTAGTGTTTTGTAAATGTGTGTGTATTTTGAGCTCGGCTGTGTGTGCCGCCAATGGAATACTGCGGTTGAAAGACCGCCGTGTGGATTCGTGGGTCGTGATAGTGTGGGCGTATTCCTGTTGGCGTGATGGTGGAGGTTTTGTTATCGCCAGTTTATAACTGACCTTTGGTGTGGCGGACTTGTGTGGGTGTCTAAAGTTTGGCGGATTCCGAGCTATGGGTCATAATAGCTGTGGCGGAATTCCACAGAGGTATGTTGGCGGTCTTCTGCACGGCGGTAAGCGGCATTTACCGCCAGTGTTGTAATGACCCCCTATATCCTGGATGTGTTTCTTGGTAATGTCTGAACCTCGTTTTTATTCAAGATATTTGAACTTTTATTAGAGGCAATCTGAATGAAGCTTTTCCAAATTTCCACCTGAACTTTGGGAGAAAAATAGTTTTAGTTTTATTTGTCTTGCTATTTGCTTTGCTCACAAATAAAAAAGGACTGAAAGAGAGTTGAGATTTTTGCTGCCACTATTTTGCATCGTTACATTTTGTGATTTTTGATTTTTGATTTTATCTTTTTATTCTGAAATCAGAGAACTCATGGAGGCAAACAGAGAAGGTTAAATTCACAAGTACCGCCAGTTCTACAAGCACTATAGTGAATAAAAAGTATTTGTTCAATGAGAAAGATTTACACGCCGATGGGCAGATGGACCAGAGGTGACCTCTCTTCCAAAATATATTATAATCTGGTACTGAGCATGTAAATACCATGGAGGTGAAAGACTGCTATGTCTGCACCCAATTGCCTTCCTAGGTTAGTGAGGGAATCACTTATCATAGTAGTTACTTGACTTATGGAATTTTCTGTAGTTTTTTGTAACAGCACAAGTATTTCCAGTATTACTATGCAAACTGTGAATTAGTTTTCTCAATTGTCTTCATAATGAAGCATTTGAACAACATTGGCAAAGCTAAAAACATTGACACAGTGGGAGGTTTCTTTGAACCTATATTGACATTTTGTACATTGTATGCCCATAGAAACCATCTGACCTTCATTCGTATTCCTGTAGAAAAGGAATGTATAGCACAAATTGAAGACAGAAAAGCAGTGAAAGCTCAGGTAGAAAAATGAGTAAGGCTATATAGTTGGGGTAGAGAAGAAGAAACTAATTCATTAGCAGAGAATCAAGGATCCCTTGCCTTAGATTGGCAACATGTAGGGAAGCTGCATTTATACACACCTAAGTCAAAGACTGACACAAACTTTGTAAGGACGAGCAAATGTAGACATGTTTTTGTTTAAGAGTGTTTGGACATTAATGTTAGCTGGACAAGACCACATCATGCCAACTGTTTATTTCATCTGTGGGAAAATTGCTTTTTATAAGCTACCCAAAGGAGAGTATGGAACATGTTCTCCAGGAATAGTCTTTCTAAAGATGTATTATGTGGAGCATTTTAATTATCCTTTTTTGGGATGAGAAGTCAAATACCAGAGGCAAACAATGTGCTAGTGCTTCAGAGGTTGTAGGAGACAATTTTGGTGCCATAATTCCATCTGTGGGAGTAATCCTGAATGATCACATGATAAGGAAGTTGTAAACAATTGTAGATAAGCTATCTACAGATACTGCAGGTGCCTTCCTGTTAGTTGCTACAGAAATAATTGCTGTAAGATCAATGGCTGTAGGCACCTGGACACCTAGTCCACCACTTGCCTGTGGCTTGTTCCAGACTGATCCAGTTACACCACAGCTGCCTGGGTTTCTCGCTGGGGTTTTCCCTGCCGGGTTTTCCCACTCACCTTTCTTCCTGGCAAACAGAAGTCTCACCCACCCCAGCATCTACTTAATGCAGGCTGCAGCGCAACTACATCAGTAGGTACTTGGTCACCTTGCCTACCACTTGCCTGTGGCTTCGAGTTCCTGCTTGTTCCAGACTGATCCAGTGACACTGCAGCTGCCTAGCTTTTCCCACCAGTGTTTCCTAACTGTGTTTTCTCACTCACTGGTCTTCCCACTAACAGGAGCCCCACCCACACCAGGACCTACTTAATGCATGCCTCAGTGTGTCCCTGTAGCAGATGCGCAGAGCAGGTGCTCCAAAGGCAAGCCCATCTGCACTCATCTGTGCCTGGACCATGCCCAGCGCCACAACCTCTGGCCCTCCCTCCTCCCAAAGATACACTATTGCAGAGCTATACACCCTCGACCCCAGATGCCGCAACAAACACTGCCACCGTGCCGACCCATGCTCCACATTAGGACCTTTTACCTGCACCCACTGCCACTTCACCAACCACAACACACACACCACTGCACTGACCAGCCCTACTCTGAACACACCACAGACACCACCTGAACAAAAACACCAACTCGCACTTATCACCACTCTTGCACCCGGCATCATCTTTCTCACTGAGACTTGGCTTAACCCCTCATCCACCTCATACATTGCCATAGTGATCCCCGATGGATGTAAAATCACTCACCAGGACCACACCAACAAGCTGGGAGGAGGAACATCCATCATTCACAAAGAGGCCATACAGTGCATCACCAACAACACCACCACCCCCATGGAACATCTCAAAATCAAGTTCCACACAGATGACAAAACAACCATCAGAGTTACCCTCGCATACCAACCTCCAGACACATGCTCCAGCTTCTGCAACACCATCGCAGTCTTCATTGTGCCCTTAGCCTTAGACTCCACGGACTACCTCTTCCTCGACGACCTATATTTCCACATCGACGACCCCAACGACAACAACACTGCGCACCTCAACAGTATGAGCAGCCTCGGATTGAACTAGATCATCCACGACCCAACACACACTGCAGATCACACAATGGACCCCATTTTCACCTCCAGCAACCAGATCAAATGCAGTAATGTCACAGAACTCACATGGACCGATAACTCCATCGTCCACTTCAGCATCTCCAGCTCCCACACCTCCACCCCCAAGATGACTAGCTCCCCCCACCGGAGGTGGAACAAAATCTCTGAGACCAGATTGGGTGGATGCCCTCCACCTCCAACCCCGCTACCGACACAAACCTTGAACAGGGAGTCAAAACCTTGAACACCCAGATCATAAACTACACCAACAGCATCACTCCCATCAAGAGCAACATCCAGAGAAAATCCTCCAAAAAGGCCGGCTGGTACACCCAAGAACTGAGAACAGCGAAACGAGACAGCAAGCAGCTGTAGAGGAGATGGCGCATCAGCCAGGACACCTCTGACAGAGCAGCCTTTAAGACCTCCCTCAACCTCTACCGCTGCCTGCCGATGGTAACAAAGAAGACAGCCCTTGTCTCATGCATCAAAACCAGCACCAACACCAAGGAACTTTTCAACTTTGTTAAGGAATTCTCCAACCCGGCTGCCAGCAAAAACAATATCACACCCACAACAGGATTGCAACCATATGCAGAAACCTCGAACCCCAACCCACATCTACGGCATTCCTCAACAAATAGGCCACCACCGTCACTGACATCAACCACACACTGACTACTTAGCACACCATCTTCACCCAGGACATCACCTCTATCATGAAATCTATCCTCTCGGGAGCTCCCATAGACTTATGCCTGCACCATATCTTCAACCTTGGAAACCAAAGGATTGGCCAGGAACTGACCACCCTGTGCCACACCTCTATCTCCACCGCAACATTTCCTGATGCATGGAAACACGCCAAAGTCAGATACCTACTCAAAAAATGATTCACCAACCCCAGCAAACCCAAAAACTACGGGCCAAACTCCCTACTCCCATTCCCAGTGAAAGTATTGGAAAAGATCATCAACAAGCAACTCATGACATACCTGGAACAGAACCAGCTACTCAATGCCTCCCAATCTGGCTTCCACAGCAATCAAAGCACTGAAACTGCCCTGATCGCAGCCACTGATGGCCCTCCTCGTTCGAGGAGAAACAGCAACTTTGATCCTCCTCGACCTCTTGGCAGCCTTCGTCACAATATCTCACCACATGCTGATCAAAAGACTCCACCACATTGACATCCAAGGGTACACGCTGAGATGGATCACCTCCTTCCTCACCAGAAGAACCCAGAGAAGCCACCTCCCACCTTTCACATGTGAACTGAAGGAGATCACCTGCGGTGTCCCCCAGGTCTCATCCCTCAGCCCCACACTCTTCAACACATCTATAACCTCACTGGGCAACTTTGTAAGATACCATGTCTTGAACATAATTTCCTACACAGAAGACACCCAACTCATCCTCTCACTCACCAACGATCCCTCCACCACCAGAACCAACTTCCACAGATGCAGGACAAGCATTGCTGACTGGATGAAGAACAACTGCCTGCAGCTGAACACTGACAAGATGGAAGTACTGATCTTTGGCAACAGCTGCAACACATGGTATGGCTCCTATTGGCCATCAGACCTAGGACCCACACCCACTCCCTCCAACCATGCCAGAAACCTCGGAATCATCATTGACAACAAGTTCACCATGAAATCACAGATCAATGCCATCTCCTCTGCCTCCTTCCTCACTTTGTGCATTCTACATAAGATCTTCAAGTGGCTACACCTACACATGAGATGCAATGGAACACAGGCCCTTATCACCAGCTGACTGGACTATGACAATGCCCTCTACTTAGGAATTGCCACACACCTCCTATAGAGATTTCAGACCACACATAACATTGCAGGCAGACTAATCCTCAGCTTTCCTCAAGGAACCCACATCACACCCCACCTCAGGCAACTCCACTGGTTCCCCATACAGAAAAGATGCCAATTCAAGCTACTGACTCACGCACACAAAGGCTCTACACATCCAAGGACCCATGTACATTAACCACTGTCTGTACTTCAACCAACAGTAGAGAAGAGTACACTATGCTTTCTTTTCACATGCCCATACTCCATGCATCTACTGAAGCAAAACTGGAGGATGCTCCTTCTTTCACATTGCAGAAAAACCTGGAGCAGCCGCCCCACAGACCATCACCTCACTTCCAGAATTCCAAATGGCCCTCAAGACCGGGCTGTTCGACAAGCCTCCGGGAACTTCAAGCACTTGGATACCCTATTGGGTTATTAACCGCGCTTTATAAATCTTGATTGATTGACTGAATGGCTTTCCAAAATTGACTTGCATTAGACATCCTTCTTGTGAAAGAGGGCAGGGTTTGAAAGAGGTTGGCATTATACTGAGACCTATATTGAAAATAGCTTTGTGTGCCTTGGATGCATTTGGTCTCCATAAGTTATACAAGAAGTTGAAAGTAAGGAGAGCCACGAGAGGAAAAGGAAAGGAAATAATTGAGGTGGATACTAGAAGGAGTATAATTTACAGTGACCTTAAGCAGTTATAGGAGTCCAGAAATATTTCCTAGAACAACTTTAAAGATTTTGAACTGTCTCTTTGAAACTAAGAGAATGTAATCTGATGTGATGGCTTGATTCATCATCAGAGAGGGAGATTTACGTCACAGTGATCATCTGTACATGACAACCTTTGCATTTTATTATTCCAAGTTTTAATAAGGTAGTTGTAAAGTGATGCACTGAATGCCTAAATTAATGTTGATTCACTGTAGGTTATTAAGTTTGAGTGTGGTGGTATCTCCTTAAAACTTCATGTATACAAAATTACTTCAATTCTATGTGATTCTTTATGATGTTAATTATTAGTGTGCACATAAATGACAATAGGTTTCTGAAGAGAATAGTTTAATATTACATGTAAAATTCGAAGATTGCAGTTTTGCATTATTCTTACAGAAATGTATTAACAGAGTTATTTCATTTTAAACCTACTGTAACATGAACACTGACAAAGATATTTAATGATTAATTCATGATTTTAAATGATATATGTGCCTTAGTTGCAGAAATGAATGTGACATTTTTATTATTAACTATGCTTAGCCTAATTGAGACCTGCAAGGCCCTGTTTCCTGACTGTATAGAAAAATGTTTAGTCATTATTGCTAACGTGTCATGCTCTTCAGACATCATTCCATTGAGATGCTAGCTTGGTAATAGATGTACTATTGTTTTATACATAGTGAGAATGAGAAAGCCTCGAGCCCAGTATATTCAGGGACTGTGGAAGTAAAATATCTACATTTGTTTCAACCTGTACGGATGACCTAAAATGGATGCCTTTCTCATGTCGATAATAGGAATTGTCACTGATGTTGCAGCTCCATGTCATTTGATGAACTTTCATTGGATAGATACACCTTCCGAGTCAGGTGGAGTGATGGATGAATGAATCATCTTGCACTATGGACTTTAATATACCGTTCCCCACTGGGATCTGTGGCAGTCTCTCTTCAGACCCCACTACAGCTTTTTTTCTCACCTTCCCTTTATGACCAGACCCCTTGAATTCTGAGAGGTACAGACATCTCTACCCTTACCCTTTATTCCAATGCTTTGCTGATACTTAGACATTTTCCCATGACACCAAAAATACTCTTGACAGAACTTCTGAAATGCTGATACCTTCACTTTTTCCCTTACATTTTGTCAACTTTAGTTAGTCACCTTTTGCCCTAAATTTCATTTTTCCCAATTCTTTGTGTCCTTTTTCTTTTTACTTTTTGTCCACAGTGTTTTAGACCAGCACTTGTTAGTTAGTGACTTGCTAATCTGTAGGTATTTCCCTTGCCCTAGTTAGCTAAGCTTAGATGACTTTTACATTGCCTTAATGCTGAAAAGAACTGAACAGCACTTGTTTCCTGTCCATCGGATTATTCTTCTGAAGTTTTGTATTTTCATTGTTGAATGTTCAGTCATTTTGATGTTAGTTCGTTTGAAACTTTTCCTCCGCCTTGGTCAACCCATTGTGATTCTGTATCTTTATATCTTTGTCTTGAGAATTGTCTACATGACTTTGAGTCTGAGCATGTAATAAAACTCCTTAACTTTATTTCCCACTAGAGTTTTCCTTCTGTGGCCACATGGATCAGACTGTTATTTTAAATTGTGATGTTTTGAAGTTTTGATTGAACTATTTCTCCACCCCTTCATGCTAAGTGAAAAAATTTACTGACCTTGTTTAAAGCATAACCTTAAGAAAGAAATACTTTATCAGACCCATTGCTTTTTCTGAAGCTGATGGGTCTCGATTGTCAGCCATCTGCTTAAAACAGAGCCTGCCATCCTCCCTGCCATTATATCTTGCCGTTAAAATAAAGATGCCCAGGCAGTACGGTCCATTCTCAGACTCGTATATGCTGCAAAATTCAGTTGAAGAAAGGATCTACAGATTTAAAATATTACTCTTACAATAATCACTAGGCATGGCCTTGTTACAAAATATACTCTTATGAAATTGCTTTTCAAGCCAGCAAAATCCATATGGCCTACCAAAAGGAAACACAAAGCTGACAGATGCCAATAAAAGCTAATAATTGGTCTACAACTGAATATATCACAAAGTATGTACTCCTGCTTGGTGACATAAGTAGTCAATATTTCCTCTGGCCACGGCAGATGGTGGGTGAATCAAACATAATTTCCCCTCCCTATTCCTGAGATTTATCCTTGATTGGGAACTAAGTAATTCCTTCAGTGGCCTGGAAAGGGACTTCTAATTTTCAGTCATCCATTTCCACCTTGAGATAAATTATTTTTAAACCTACCTGACTCCCTGGTCGTTTCCTCATGGTCTCATTCACAACCTACCTCTTTTTCCACTGCCACAAAAGGTGCAATCTCACTTTCCCAACTGGCCACAACAATGCATAACTGAAAAATGAAATTCCAATGTTTGCTGACATTTGCTCATTGATCTTGTACAAGTCCATATATTTAATATTCAGCAAACTTTATCCCTGCAGTCCTGTCTCTCCGGTGGCACAGAAAAGGAATGTAGAGCACAGTCAAGCCGCTAATGTCATGGACCACTGTTACTGGATTTATGCGATCCAGTGGTGCCGCAAACCAATTTTGAGTTCTAATCAATGCATAAGAGAACTGTTCCATAAAAGGGTCTACATTTCTCATTGAAACACAACTGCATAGTACTCCCAAATAGCTGTTTGTCCTGTGTATTACGTCAAGATATTTAAGCAATCATGTGTACAAGTATGGCAACCTATTATACTGGACCCAATCATATTTAAGTCTTCCTCCTTGAATGCTTGCAGCACAGTTCCCTAAGACAAGGTTTATATATCTCAACACAATCTCCAGAAAGCAAATGGAATCCCACCAGTACAGTATAGGCCATAATCGTCCACTTTTTTAACTGTGCTGCCTCCCTTGCTCCCTTGGCGTGCTGTTAGTTTCTTCCTAGTCTGGGTAGTGTTTTCTTGTGGCATCTCCAAAGAAAGGTCCATCTGCATCATGTTTCTGCCTTTACAGAGAAGGTCCAGTCTGTTTCTCACCAAGCTCTGTACAAATTCTATTCCTTTTCCCACTTCCTTTCTTGGCAATTCATTCTCTTTTCAGAATTGCATTGTTCTCAGGTGACCTATGAGCTTATCAAGCATCGTACAACAGTTTTCATTTTGTCACATTCCTTCTTGGAAGTCTGTACTCCAGGATCTGTTCCAGTTCAATCCGTCAATGGGTCCCCACTTTTCTCTACTCACTGGTACTCACATGGGTAGGTGACCTAGCAAGATCTGTGATCCTCTTTCTCAATATCCACCCCACTTGGCATTTTTTATAATCTTGGCCCATTCACATCTCAGTCGTATTATTCTCTAGGAATCCTACTCCTCTGGCAAGACTGGCACCTGCACAATTGATAAAATCCTTTCTAAATTTTGACTGAACTTTTAACTGTTCTGTAGCAAATATTTTAGTCCTATTAGTTTCCCTAATGAATACTTTTGGTTTGTTCACAATCCCCCATCGTAATATGTATGTATCTCAACAACTGAAATTGTCTAAGCAACCCTAAATTGGCTATGACACAGGGAAAGAACTAACCATCAGGGAAAAGAAGCATCCTTTAGTGTCTGCTTGGCACCCATTTTCATACCGAGTCCTATCCAACCGAGTCCTCCAAAAAATCTGAAACCTTACGCACCCATTACGGCACTGATTATGTACATTTTAGAAACTAAACACAAGTGTAACTCAAGCCTTCTTCCAGAGCTGAGAAATCTGTAGCTAATCACCCTTCCTGTCTATGCCAGAATACTTTCAAATCCTACCAGAAGGTATTGCTCTAACCAGCGCAAACAATTGTTTCCAGCACCAAAATAGGCATTTCTTTGTGTCAAGCCAGTGATAGCACCACTTGCAGTTGTGTTCGATGCAAATTCTTGTGAGTACTACAACAAATGGAATCTCAGGCTTTGCTGTTTGATTCTGACCCTATAAGGAGCTAATCTCAGGTTAGGCAGAGCCTCACAGTGTTTCTGTGTAGAGCTTGCACCTCAACAGCTCAAGCAAGAAAGAGACAAGGCCATGTGCTCAATTAGGTTTTTGGAGGACAGCCTGTCCTCCACTAGGATAACAGAGTAAATTACTCTATCGTCTTCACCAGCCTTAAACATTTGAAATGTCCACGGGCTTGACTGATATTTCAAGCATTGAGAGAAACTGCCCCCATTGTAACTTTGCCAGATGACTCCATCAAACGTGATAGAGCTATCTGTCAAAGTTATACTCTTTTGTTTAAATAAAGTAAATCTCAAAGCAGGATTTCTTTTTGAAAAGAAAAAAATGCCCCCCTCACCATTGGAGTTTCCTCCCATGGCCAGGTGGTCATTGTGCACTTTTGAATGACTATCATTACCATGTGTTCCTGGAGGGGAGGGGCATTGATAAACAGCTATATGCTTGACCATCTAAATTAGGTGGGTGAACATGTAGCAAAACCTCTGATGGCCCTTACCCGTCCCAGGCCGCCATTTGAGTTTTACCACAGCAGAGATGAGGTAGTGTACTCTTTTAACCAATCCAATCTCCTTCCCAGAAAAATACCATGTCATCTTTGACAGTATGTCTTAAATCCAGAGACAGCACTTCTTTGGTTAAAACTGGGAATAATTCAACATTTGATTCTGAGGAACTGATGTTGATTACAGAATCTTCATCTTGGATCTCTACTGCATTCCCATCTGGTGTACAATATATCGCACAATTCATTATATACAATAAATCCCTTCCCAGTAGATTCACAGGACATTAGTCACACGAAATGCACTGGTACTTATTTTCCATCTGATCAATTTAATTGGAACATCTGCTGTAACCTGATTAACAATCCTGTTTATTACTGTTCCCTCACCATGGGCTTATCTACCAGAGTGGGGTAGGTTGAACTGTGGAATGGGTAGCCCGTACCAATCAAAAAGGAAATGAGATGGCTATTGACTTCTCTGTCAATGTATGGGCCACTTTGTTCTACCTTTAAGACTGCTCCAAGCAAGTAATCCTCCTCCCCCTCTGGCGTCATCAGTGGGAAATACTCACAGCCAATTCATCACTCAGACTCAGTATATTCTGCTGGTACCTCACATTACGGGTCATCCTGTTCACAATGTTCTGTTGCATCACAGGTTAGTATTGGCATAAAAAAAAGATTTCTTACCCTGCACACACACATATATATATATATATATATATATATATATATATATATATATATATATATATATATATATATATATACATATATATACAAACACAGAGCTGCAAGCTCAACCCAGCAAAATCAACAATGCACATAGTACCAAGATAATATACAATGCAGCCAGAAAAGCAGGGGAAGGGATAAAGTAGTGGGGAAAGAACAAAATAGCCACTCATCATGGAATAGGTCTTATACAGACAGTAATAACAATTGCATCAATGCCATTGATTGTAATAGGCCAAAAAGCTTCACATGCTGTAGCACTTGTAAGTTGTGCAGGCTCAGCACAAATCAGAAGTACCTGGTCAGAACACCACCTGCTCAGCAGAATAAAAAGCAACTGCAGGGGGATAAACACCACTCCCCACCCAGATGCAATTAAGGGGAATCAGGATCTAACATCCAGAGAAGTGAAATAACCCCCCCCCCCCAGCTGTGCTCTCCTATGCCACCAAATAGGGCGCAAATGGGGACCAAATGTCCTTTGGGTGGAAGCGGACCAGTATCAGCTCCCAATAAGCGTTCAGTTGCTCATGGCAGTATGTAGCACCCTGCAGCCAACAGGCTATCTGGAGCGTATGCACCTGCCCAAGTTTACACACCTCAGGGGGAACATCCTTTACGTAGCCAAGCAGTGTTAACCACAGTTCCAGCTTGGGTACAAATCCCGTAATATGCTCAACAGCGTCAAAGACATCAGACATGAAGCTCTTAACATTAGGACACTCCCATGCTAAATGCAAAAAATCAGCAGTTGGCGTAGTGCACGCAACTCGAATCGTCCACCATACCCATCCAAAGTAACTGCACAGGCATGTGATACACTCTATGCAGATATTTAAAATGAATTAAACAAAGTCTATGGTTTGGGGAGAGGGCCCTAGATTGAAGACACCAGTACCTCCACTGCTATTCACTAATGGAAATATCCAAAGAAGCAGACAATGTCTTGTAGGCCGTAGGTGTGCGTATCGGTGTAGTTGCTGCATTCCAGAATAGAGGCGTATGACAAGTCTGCTCAGGGCTGGGTTAGTAAGTATCTCCTCTATCACAAGTAATGTTGGTGGGGCCTCTGGGAAAGTTCCATGAATGGCCCATAGGGCTGGTCTTAACTGGTAGTAAGTCAGGATATCTAGGGCCGAGTGGGCAGGATCATGGAGCACTTGCTCTGGGGTGGCGAAGGTCTACTCAGGGTAAGCATTATCAGAAGACATCAGTTACAGCCAATGCCAGTAGCTGCAAGCACCCATGTTCTCAGCCACAGATATCAAGATGTGGCCCCAATAGGCACCGACTGGGCGTATAGGGGATCAAGGAGTGCCTGTTGGCTCATTTCGTCCCACACCCAAACTGTGCACACCACTGTGTCAATCTGAGTCTGTAACCACTAAGGAGAAATACACAGAGTGACCTGAACTTACAAGGTAATATCATCTGCATACATTGAGACCATGACCTTTGGGGTTTAAATGCAAGCCCACAGTTGGAATGATGCTGCTGCAGGTGTGCTGCCAGGGGTTCCATTGTGACTGCAAAAATGCAGGGCAACAGGGGGCATCCCTGTTGAGTGCCCTGGGAAATCATGAAAGGAGGGGTAATCACTCCTCTGACCATATGGTAGTTTAATCAGCTACAAGAACTTACCTCCAATGCTGAGGCACACCAGAAGATGGAAAAGATAGAGCCATTTGAGTGAATCAGGGGCCAGATGTAGCAAAGTCCGGCTTTGCGACTCGCAAATTGCGAGTCTGAGCAACTCGCAATTTGCGAGTCGCAAAGCTGGATGCAGAATGGTGTCTCTGACACCATCTGCGAGTCACAAGGGGGTCGCAAAGGCCCACCTCATTAATATTAATGAGGTGGGTCGCAATTTGCGACCCCCTTGCGAGTCGCAGCACTCACAGGGATGGTGGCCTGCTGGAGACACAGACCACCATGTCTGTGACTGCTTTTCAATAAAGCAGTTTTTTTTTTGTAATGCAGCCCATTTTCCTTAAAGGAAAACGTGTTGCATTACACACGAAAAAATTAAACGTATCAGTTTCATTTTTTCAGAGCAGGCAGTGGTCCTGCCTGCTCTGAAAAAAAAATTCTGGGCCATTCACAAAGGGGAAGGGGTCCCCGAGGGATCCCTTCCCTTTGGCGAATGGGTTACCACCAGTGTGACACTGGTGGGAACTGCAAATTGCTTTGCGACCGCGTTCACGGTCACAAAGCAATTCTGCATCGCGATGCGAATCGCAAATAGGAAGGGGAACACCCGTTCCTATTTGCGACTTGCATTCCCATTTTGCAAGTCGGTAACCAGGTTACCGACTCGCAAAATGGGAATGGGCATAGCGATGTGCTTTTTGTATGTCGCAAACAGTGAAATTCGCTGTTTGCGCCATGCAAAAAGTTTGCTACATCTGGCCCCAAATGCCTCAATGGCATCTAAGAGCACCTAAACATCACTAAGGTTGGGGTCAATAGTATGAAGAAGGGCAAATGAGGTGCACAGGTTGTGTGCCCTTGTGCTGCTGGGTACAAAACCAGATTGGTTAGGCCGTACCATGTTTTGCAGCAGGGGGAGGAGACATGAGATGATCACTTTTGCCAGAATGTTGTATACGTTAATCATAGAAAAAAGGTCTACAGGAGTTGCAACACTGTGGATCCTTGTCGGGCTTCAAAATCGTGACAATAAGGACCTCCAAAGGGAAAGGGGGAGCACATTGAACAACAGAAACTCCGTATACATATCCTCATACCTATTCATGAGGTGAGGGGCAATGGGGGGGCATATTACTTGTAGAAGGCAGAAGTGAGGCCATCAAGGCCAGGGGCCCTATCTCCAGGCAAGCCCCTAACAACCTAAATCATTTCCTCTACTGTAAACGGTTCATTGAGAAACCAGCAATGGCTATCTTCTAGCCAAAGCAGCTGTACAGAATCTAGGTAGGAGGCCAGATCAAATGAGGCTTCAGGCAGGGTACAGCAAAGAGTAGAAGGAGATCATAGCACATTGTATAGCCTCTACGTCAACATGGGCAGTCTAGTTGTCATCTAAAAAGCTTCAAAATATAAACGCTTGCCCAGGGCCTGTGCAACAGGCCAACAAGAGTCTTGCCCACTCTATCTCCATCCCCAAAATGCCAAGCATGGATCTCCATCCCAAGATAATATGGCCTGAGTTTAAGAAAAGTAGTGCTGCATCTAATACAGCGCCACTTTTCTTGAGCCTCTTAGCACTCCCCTACCGCCACCATTTGGGTGCCGTACTTAACATACGGTGCACCATGGCGCAATAACGTCAAACTTTTTGATCTTATTGATGTACTGTGCATGATTAGCGCCAAAATGTTGGCCCTTATCCTGCAGAGTACATAGGAGGCCCATTGAAAATAATGGTATGCCCCCTTTAACACCTGCTCTGGAATGGCATTAAAAATAGCTGCTAAAAACGGTACAGTGGAATTTCTTAGATTCCACTGCCCCATTTTTGCTGTCCCCTTAACAGGGGAACCCCTCCCCTTGCATACATTATGCCTGGTGTGGGCATAATATGGTGCAAGGGGTTACAAAGTGGTGCAATGCATGCATTGCTCCACATTGTAAATATGGCGCTGCAAATTCGGCCTCGTTGGGCCACATTAACATCATAAAACATTCTGCTAATGTGGTGCAAGGAGGTGCTAGGCCCTCTTAAATCTGGACCTGTATTTCCCAGGGTAGCACTTCATTCTATTTCAAATGCTTACTGCGGGTGGATGCCAAGGTGGTCTCACTAAAGGTGGCAAAGTATTGGAATTCCAGGCTCCTGATGTCACTTCCAACTGCACTAGCTCCCTGTGCAGTGCCATGAGCACACAGCTTGCTTAGTAAAGCACCCAACTGGGCCACCACTTTGAACACCTCCTACAGGGTGGCCAGAGAAGGAACAGACTGCATATTTTGCTCGAAGTAGTCAGTGATGGCCATCCGAACCTCAGTCCCAAACACCTGGTCACGGGGAGCATTAGGGGGAAGCCTCCAGGAGAAAACACTCAAGGGTGGGGCTAGCTCAAGCAGGACAGAGGCATGATTGGACAGTGTCCAAAGGAGGTGTGTGATATTGGTATTCCAATTGGGTGCATGGAGGGTGTAGCAGATATCAGTGAGGTCATTGTCTATCATTAGGGTAAGTTAATTTGTGGCAGCACTTTGGTACAGACATTGGGAATCACTGGACCTGTCTTCACGGATGCCTAAAATCACATTGAAATCCCCACACCACACTACTGCCCCCAGGCCAAACATCCCGCCAATCTCCAGACCTCAGCAAAAAAAGGGGGTCATCTACATTAGAGCCATAAATCAAAATCAGAATCAGGGGGTGTCCCTATTGGGTCCCCAGCAGTATAACACACGAGCCCTGCTGGTCACACAGTATGCAGCACATGCTCCATGGAAGGCCCTTACGGAGCAGCATTGTGATGCCGTGCATGTAGTTGGAAGAGTGAGCAACATGGCACTCAACGATCCAGCCCACTCACAGTCTGGGTCAATTCAGTTAGATGCAGATCCTGTTGTAAGCACATGTCAATGTTATGTCTTTGCAGAAATACCAGGACATGCTGAGCCTTGCACCCATCATTTAGCCACACTCCAGGTCACACATTTAACAGGAGGCATCCATAGTTAAGGGGGAATGAGTCAAACAAATCGTAGGGTGACCACATCCGACATAAAGTGAAATAGTTGTGATGCTGCGTGGCAGCAAAGAGCCAAAAATACCACTAAACAAAATACCAAAAACAGTACCCTAATGCCCACTCTTCCTCCCACTTTGACCTCCCAATCAGGTCAAACATCATCCCCACCCCACTGTCTGCCGAAAAAAAAGCCAACACACACAGCAAAACCATGTAAGGAATCATCCATGGGTGTGTTAAGAGGTCCCAACACGCTCCCATCTCAAAAGTGGCTGGGTGGACGGGAAAAGAGGAGCATGGGGACAGCAGAGGTTCAACAAGCAGTGTCCCCAGAGTACATACACAAGATTCCCTCATGAATCTCTCTCAAGAAAATTCTTAAACTGTCCCTGTTGCAATGTTTGGATCACTTACAACATGTCTCATCCTGTCTTCTGCCCCTTTCACTCTGTTTTCATTACCTGTCCCTTTCTTACGTCTTTCTCAATATTTTTTTAAATCATTCCAATCTTATGTTTTTAACATGTGCTCTTTGGTTAATCAAACTCATATCCTTAATATCATAATGCGTTAAATCCACTTTATAATTTTTTTACATTTTTCATTCTGCTGATGTCAATCTCTAATTCATCAGCTAGCTCCTCTAATTTATTGTATGCTTCATTTGCACATCTGTCTGTTTCTTTATTCAAATATTTTATTTCATCAACATTTTAAGTCAAAAGCCTATTCAAGCCCACATTGCCTTGAAACAGCTCATGAAATCCCATTTTTAAAATGCCAATGCTAATTTCTATAGGAGACTCCTAAACTACCACTGTTCCCATAGGTGCAAAAACCTGTTTCTGAATTTCATATAGTATAACCGTACTCATACTAGGCACTGTTGTCCTCAGCAACTCTGTAGGGGTACTTGGTACCACTACTGTGGGAGTTTGTACCCCCACCGTAACTCTCCCAGCATCTGTGTCCACTCCCGCTGTAGCATGAGTAGCATTTGACACTGTCCGTACATGTAGGAGTTCTGGAAATTCAAAACCTCACTTATAAATGTGTCATCAGATTCAACTGCCTGTTCATTTTTCTTTGTCATTTTATTTTTACCTTGTTCCTCCTTCTCAGTAGGTGTAGCAGAATGAATTCAGAATTACAGCAAGCATCCTAACAAACATAATCCAAATACAGTGTAGTTCTGTCAAAGAAAATCCTATCACAGTGCAGCATCGTCAGCAACCAACCAATAGGTACTCTGATTTGTGGTGACCTCTCAACAATCTCAGTGCGGCTTCCTGGCTGAAAAAAAAATTATATGACGACTTATCCATGAACAAACAAAAAAATTACAATACATCATTAAATTCAAATACCTAAATAAGCCCTTCTCTGTTTACACTAGAAAGGAAGGAATAAAAAGTCAGCAAACCAAATAAAAAATTAAATCCCAAAGTATGAAACTTCAGATACAAAATTCAGAAACGAGTATCAGAAACCAAATCATCCACACAATACTTCAATCCACATTGATTAGACACCAGTCCAGTAGATATCCACTCTAGTCAGTATGCTTGCTCTGTGCAGACAAGTGAAGTTCACCAATTAAGAAACAGAAATCCACCTAAAAAACTCATACCTCAATACAAACTCACAAATAAATTCTCCCTATTCATAACATTGCAAATCGTTCTGGATGGCACAGCCAGTTCTCAAGAAGATCCAATGCCAGAAAAGTTGGCAGAGTTCCAAAAACTCTTTTCTCCCATAGCCCAGGCATAAAATAGACAGTCTTTGGGACTACTCTAGAGATCCCCTAATAATAAGGAAGCGCTCTAAAGCAGCAATCCTCTGCTACCCAATGTGTGGGAGCCTGAACCCGTATAAAACACTGAAGTCCTATATTTTGAACATCGCCAAAATTTATCTCTGGTAACACGGATCCAGCACCCTTGATCTAGCAATAAGAAACACCACCCTCCTCAATATTAGGCCAAAGAAAATTAGCAGAATAAATCAAATAGTGACTGGACCACTGAGTTGTAGTTCAAGAAAATGTTAAAGAATTTTATCACAAAACTCAAAAATAGGGACTATAGGGAAATTCAGTAAGTACCACGAAGGATCAAATATAGAGTACAAAGACAGAAACCAGAAATCATTCAAAAGGTCTCTAATTGTCAGCACCACAAAGCACACCAGCAGCATTTCTATTAGGGAAAGGAAATCTCTCAATAATCAGATAGAGTCTTGTGAGGAAAAATTATAGTCTCAACCTAGTCAGATAGAGTTTCTTGAGAAGAATGAGTCTCACCCACATACTCCCAGAACCAGGGGTTTTTATATGCAATTTACACATAAATAATGAGCAAAACTGCTCATTCAGCATAGCATGACTAGCAATAGTAAATATTGGGCAAATCAGAACAAGATCATCATATAAAGGTTTACAATTGTAACTCATTTCTAAGATAATCAAGAATCTTCCATTAGCTTCCACAGCAACAGCAGTCAGAGATGTAAAACACAATATGAAACATCGTTGAACAAAGACTAACACACTATGATGCTAGCAAGCCTCCATTGGATCTTCTAGCCAAAGTGTCTTTCCCAAAAATACATCAGGAAGGTTTCATTCACAATACACGCACTCAAAGAAAAATAAATAATGATGTCATGTTATACTGTGGGGAGAGAAGACACGCAGGGGGGCACTGACTAGGAGGGGAATGAGCTGGAACAGAAAGAACAACCATGGAAGCTGCAACCATTTTAATAAAAATGTTGCCTTCACAAAAATGTGGCATAGCTAAACCAAATTAATAATCACACTCTCAAACATTACTATTAATTTGTTTTAAGTGCAGTATCATTAATTCATTAGTTACAACTACATTCATCATAAAAATCATTAATATACACCAATTATTTATCAGCCAAAATTACACGTTTGAAATAACATTAATGCTGCCATATGCATTGTATACAGCTGGGGAAATAGTCTGACAGTCTGTGCCTGGTTGTCGTAGTCTCATATAGCTGCTTCCTCCTGGGTGTACTCCAAGAGCACATACTAAGATTTATGATTGATTAGGTCCCACTGATATTATTTATTTGAGACATAATAATTATACATAGAAAGCAAGGCTATGGCCTTATGCTAGTTGGCGTGTTTAAACAAAATGTTTTCTTTAAGTGTCCCATATTATTTACAGGTTACGCACAATAGGCAATAATGATTATTACTTTCCCTTCCTGTAGTTTTAGGCCTAAGCAAGTCTATTAGCAATGCTCCACCCACAACCATCCAAAATAAAGGGAGTTGCTGAAATTTGAGCAGTCTCTCCACTGAATGTTTTTACCCAAACCATTCACGTGAGAGGCTCTTCATACTCCCCTATCTGCCCACAACACCCAGGGGGGATATTAACAGCTGGGCAGTTATGAAATGCTCCCATTGTGGACCTATAACCCTTACTATAGACAGCAAATATTGATTGGTTGGCCAGCTTCCAAGATTCCACTGTGGGTGCTTATAAAAGTTTGTTCATGGTTTTGGCACAAGAGGAGGGCTCACACACCGGGTTGGACTAGAACAGAAACTAGGCCTGGGCACCAACATGAAATTGTCCTCCATTCATGGATTAGATATCTTAAGAAGTGGCCCATATTTGCAAATTGGGGCAATTTTCAACTTGTAAAAACAAGCAGTGTAAGTGTTTTGGAAGGGATGGAAGACAACATAGATTTCTGCTTGCTACAGGCAATTTTATTTTAATATCAGGAAACTCAACACTTACAGCCCAGCAGACGATAAAACAGACAGCCAAAAAAATGGCTCACAAACTGAACTGTTAGAGCTGCACATCGGGCACTGCCTAAATGTCCTATAAGCTGATCTGACCCTGCTCACACAATAGGACAATAACATTCCCTGCCTATCTATCACAAAGAAAATATTCAGACAGTTGTAACCCACTTATTGTTATGGGCAAACTAGGCAAAATGTTTATCTAATGAAACCCTAATTTAGGCATAACAAAACAAGATCATTTCTTCATTGCTAGCATGGCTTCAAACAGCAATTCTGAGCAATCCCATGGACCCGCTCTGCAAATCCTCGAATATGCACAGGGTCAAAATCTAATGTTATATGTAGGTTTTACTGATTTTAAAGTGTTTTGCACTGGTGAAATGTTAAAAAAATATTGGGCCCAATTCACAAAGGTCTGTGAAAGTTATGACGTTTCCTAATTCATAAACACTGACATTGCATATAACCTAACCATGCACAACTGACACATTGCTGCAAATAACATGAGCATAAGACGGTGGCATACACCAATTTCTCTAAACCTACAAACGCTTAGTCTATGCATTGCTTAAACGATACAAGGTTAGGTTTGGGACTTTTTAAATGTCTAATTTTTTGTGTAGTAATTATTTTCTCCAATGAACATAGTACTGCATGAACCTCACACCTCTCTTAACACAACTATTGCATTTCAAATATTTGGTTTATTTATTTCCTGGTCTTTTGCATGGGACCCACATCTTATCATGGTTATACCAGCTGCGACTCCTGCCTCTTAACATTAGCTCACATACCACCTTTTGGCCCGGAGCAAGGCTCCTCTTTTTGGAGCTGGAAAATGTACATTCCTGCCCTCACTTCACCATAGTGAACCATAGTATTTCAAGCCCCCCCCCAACATAAGTGCACACAATGCCATGCATCTGTGCTGAGGCCTTTTTGTTTAACCAGGGATTAGATACTGAGATCTCATCCTGACATCATGTGCACTCTCCTTGCACAAAGGTGATTAATGTTCTCTCACTGGGTTTAGAGGACTGAGAGTTGTGGAAGTGGTACCAAAGTCAGTGTGCAGGGCTGGCCTTTTTGCCTGTTGCCTTCTAGGGAGAAGGTCTAATGGATTCTCCCAACCTGTCTCAAGTTGTTCAGCAGTACCCTGAAACCAAGCCCTTTGCCCTTACATGTGCTATATGGTTGACACATGTGCGAGCGCCTATGTTAGTTACGTGATTGCGTGGAGTATGTATTGTGACAGTGGCCACAAGGGCTTCTATTTAGAATGTAGTCAAATTCAATGGTGCTTAATATGAAGGGAGAAGACTCAAGGGTGTTTAGTAGAGCAAATGTGGGGTGGGTATAGAGGTCTCAATGATGTACTGGTAAGAAGAGAATGAGGGAATGAATGGTTTTGATGCACTGTAGATATAATAGACCATTTGTGTTGGGAGAGTGGATTGGGGATCGGAGGGATGTTTTGGGGGAAGCTGCCAGCTACACTGTTGTGATATCCTGCAGGATACAATGTACTCCGTGTTTTTTGATAAAATAAAAAATGTATTGCAAAACAAAGGAGACAGTGGGTCCCTTTGATGTCAGTGAGTCCCTCCCCTGTCCCTTTCCTGGTTTTCTTCTCAGAAAGAGTTAACCTTACTGATTAACAGGTGCTGAGAGGGACAGCCTACACAGCTTTAGTGACCATGCTTTTGGTCTCTCTTAGGAGGATACTCCCAGTTCCCTGCTCACACTTTTGACAAAAGCACTTACTTTATCAGTATGTCTGAAAATCTAAAAAATGCTCAAAATCAGCCACAGAACTAAATTACTGGAAATCCAAAAAGGTTACGGAGATGGAACGGAAGATTTTAGTCTGTGTTCTAAGATTTTGCAACAATTGCCTGGTGTCACTCACCATAGTAGCCCAACAGAACTCTTGGAGCTGCAGGCTTGGGCTAACAACTACCAACTCCCTTTACCTGAATTGGGAGTAGTAACATGGGAAAACTCAACAGGTCTGCTAGGAGAGGCTGCCTGGACCCTGCTCAGTTGCTTAGGATGGGTCCTAGAGGCATCCTTGCACTAGGAAGACACTGGTGTGAAGGCAGTTGACTGAGAAGGAGCAAGACAACAGAAAGCCACCAATGAGATAGTAGGAGAAACCTGCACAACTGTGCTGTGGGTAAGGTTCAGAGTCCCGAAAGTATCCCCAATAGAGACATCCACATTGTTACATAGCTTGTAAGGTGTCAAGGATGAACTGCAGGAAGTCGTACGAAAGAAGCTAACTTTAGCACTACAAAGTCCTTCAGAACTGTGAGAAGCCGACCACACTGATCGTTGAATCACAAGAAACCATTTGCAAGATCCATGAAGGATTTGCAACTAGAGGAGGGCATCTATGCTGTGACGTGAGGTGGGAAGCTAGCTTGTTTGGGTTGTGGGTTGTGACTGGACCTCAATAAGAACACAAGCCAGAAGACCTCTAAAACCACATTCACCACAAGTGTAATGCAGCATCCTCTTCATTGGTGCTGGCTTGGATCTTTGATCCAGTAGCAGGTACTGGCATATTTGGAGTGAGAGTGTGAAGAGGTCAGCTGGGCTGGGGCCACGACACCAACTACTCTACTTAATTACTGTTTTGGAAAATCACATCAGGGAGGTGTGCCTTCACTAAGAGCAACACCAGAGGGTGGGTACTGCACCCATGAAGCCAAACAGACTTTGGGGCCTAAAAGAAATGTGCTGTGACATTGAACCCTGACAAGAGTGGTAAGCAGAGAGAAGCTCTTGGGACTCACATGTGACTGTGAAATGCATTTGACCAGCAGGCACTGCCTAAAGTACCCCTGAGATTTCTCACCCATCAGGCCAAAGCACAGCTATTGCTTTAATATGTCCCCCATTACTATTGAGGGTATTTGTATCCATATGACTAACCCCTCAGTAAATTATGCTGTGTATTTTTATTGTATATGTAAGTTGTGATAAAATACATTTATCTTCTCATGATAAGGTCCTGGCTGGACAGTGATTTGTTAACTTGTGTTGGATGCTTGTTGAGTGCTGAGTCTCTAACCCCACACCACCTCTGTAGGTAAGCTTTGGACATTTCCAGTCCGCTGTCAGAGAGCTAAGTCCTAAAAGGGTGTACTTGGTGATCAGTTTTAGGTCCCATACTATGTTTAAACCCTTGGATGTCAGTTGTAAATGGCTCTAATTCACACAAACTGATCTCAGTTCAAAGCCATGAAAAAGTAAACAAAGCAGTAATGCTTAAGCTACTTATTAACTGCATTGGACACGAGTAACCTATTTTTTGAAAATTCAAATGTGTGTAACGTTCATGTTTCTAGCTTTGTGGATCGAGTGTAAGAATGAGGTGTTTAAGTCAGTAATAATACAGCAGTTGAATCCTGCTGAAAAACAAACACCTTCTGCCAACAGAAAACAAAATGACAAAAGCATTTATGCTGATCACTTGGCAGGCAGGGATTCATAGTATGGTGCAGCCACAACCCATCCTTGGGATGCAATCTTACAACCTACTCTTCAGGATATGTCTGCAAGTCACCTTTCTTCATACTGAGGAGTGGTGTCTCAAGACATGTTGAATGAGTAGCACTGGATGTCCGATCCCTGAGTGCTTATGTTGCACTAAGTTATGTATCCCATAGCAGATACTTGTTTACCCTACAATTGACCTGGCTATTACATAAAGATTGTAGCCTAACCAAAGTTTTAAGACTATCCCACCTAATACTATATGTAACTGCGGAAGAAGAAACACTGGAGGGTACAATTTCTTGGATAGCAAAGAGCTCTATGGTGCCTGCAGGAGCATTGATGGGGATATTACAAAGTTGTAAAATGATCTAAACCAGAATATAAATCCAAATGGCTCAATGAAACGGGAAACTAGGCAGTTATGGCATTTTTGTCACTGAAAGTAAGAATTAGGTTTTGTTAGGAACTGATTTGAGATATTAGTGATATTTTATATAATTTAATTGCAATTGTTTTTAAATTAGTAGGCTAAATAAATTGAAATTAACATTTTAATTAAATATTTATATATGCAATAATATTATTTTGAATGAATTGTGTTCAGAATTATTTCATTTTTTGAACTTCTAATTAATTTTTCTTTGAAAGCTTAAAAGCATTAAATATGTATGGAACCTAATGGCAGTTTTTGAAATTTTAAATGTACAGTAGTATTTTTCAAATTAGTAATTTATTTGAAAATATAAACTTACATTTGAAAAAATAGAAACAATTGTATTTAGAGAGAGAATACTAACCTCACCTCACTATTTACATGTACTTTCCCAAACGTTTGTTTTACAGGAGTTACAACAGCAAATTTTCCCTGACCCCCAAGTTTATGCCCTTTCCCCAATATTTATAGAACTAGAGATAGAATAGTAAATCTGCTGCCCAGGCTTCCACAAATATGTGCCTTTTCTCCAATGTTAGTAGTGGAACTAGTTAATCAGATCCCCTAAACATATACTCTAATGTTAGTGGAAATGGAATTAGAATGCTAAGTCTGCATCCTCCTCCCACTACCCAATTATATGCACTTTTGCCGGCTGTCCTGGAGTTAGAAAAGTAATTATGACTCCCATAAATGTGTGCAATGCAATGTCCCCACTGTTACAAGGCCTACAGTTAGAATACGTATACATATTTCCTAACTTAGCAGGACTGGGGTTACAATAGTGATAATGATTCCTCTTTAAATTATATTCACTTTTCCCCAATGTTTGCAGTTTTGGTGTTAGAATAGCAGATCTGCCTCTCTAAGTATAAAAAGCACTTTCCCCAATATTAGTGGGACTGGAGTTATAATATTAACTCTGGCCCCTCATCAACATATGTAATGTCCACAATATTTACAGGACTACAGTTAGAATAGAAAATATGTCCCCCACTCAAATATATGCTCTTTTCCCTGCTCCAAGGTGAGTGGGACTGGAATTATAATGTTACATGTGATCCACCCAACTCTAAGTATATGGACATTCTCACTGTTCAGTGGACTGGATTAGAATTTTAAATCCTATAGAAATATTAAGTGAATATATATATATATATTTTTATGAATATTGTTAGGCTCGCATTTTAAACATACAAAACCATAGAAATTCACCTGTTTTAGGTAGAGTTATCTCAAGTAACTATAACTTGTGCCCTAAGGTAACTATAACTCACACCCCGCCATGCACAGTATTTTTGTCCCCCTCTCCAGGCCGATCTCGGCCCCAGGGACCCCATCCTTGAGGGCTCAGTCTAAATATATATATTTTATACACTTTCAGCGAGTCTGCCATGACTCCTGCTGAATATTAAAAACTAAGTTTTTTTGCTCTGGGTGGGTCCCTCTGGGACACCAGCAACAAAGCTAATGGGTCAGGGTGTCCCTACCCTGGCCCCTTCTCTTATTTTTTACATTTTTGTCTGTGACTTGGTTGAAGCTGAGTCCCAACATGGCTGCCAACACTTCCTCACTTAAGTGTTGGCAGCCAATCAGATCTCAGCAGGAGATTGTGAGGGTCCATGGAGCCTTTGCATCCAAAAATATACAAATTCGTTTTTTATTTAATTATTATAAAACTAATGAATTGATTTACACCAAATAACAAAAAGGTTGCTTTCTGGACCAAGAGCTACCTTTCTGCCAAATTTGGTGTAATTTCGTCCAGTGGTTTGAGTGCTATTCCTGTTCAAAATCCCTATGGAAAAATGCTTGTGGAAAAAGCATTATGGGACCTTCCCCTTTTTTGCACCACCTACTTGACTGATCACCCCAAAACTTTCCAGACAGATGCTGATGTGAGCATTGAATGTTTTTGGAAAATTTTGTGAAGATTCCTCAACCGAAAAAAAGATATAGGCTAGTAAACAAACTCTTTTTCTACTGAAACTGGGTGCTTCATTATGACATTGCTGGTTGCACCACGGGACCGCCAATTCCATGGGAAGAACAACACTGCCATGCCAGTGGCATCCCCCCAATCGTATTTTAATGTTCTCACCAGGCTGACTGTCAGGAACATCATATTACGATGGGAACAGTGCTACGGTAGTGGTCTTGGCTCCCTTAAGGCTAATACCGAAGCACATCAGCACCCTCAGAATGTGCACTGTCTTCTTAGCACACACTGTGCGTTCCGAGGGTGCTGGCAGGGGGTCCACCGCACTGCAGAAGCCATGGGCCATGCACAGGCCACGCTGTAGCTCTCTGCACTGCCTTTCTGCCATCCTTTTCATGGCGGGGGTCCCGCCATGAAAAGGCTGGTGGAAAATTGAGCTGTAATCAGCACGGCGGCACTGCGTGCAGTGCCGCCATGGCTAACCACAACTCAGGACGCCGTCAGCCCGTCGGGAACAATGTTCTTGGCGGGGACAGCGTTCTTCAAGCAGTCCTGCCCGCCTGTGTTGTAATGTGGCGGTCAGACCACATGGAGTGAGGCCGTCCGACCATCGCCGCGGGGCTTGCAGTCTCATGAACACCAGCCTCATAATCAGGTCCTATGTCCTAACTATAACTACCTAGTATCTCAGACAAGTTTGCTTCCATTCAGCATTCACCCTAAACAAGGTTAAACCAAACAAGAAACAGTCATAACCACGCTTCGCTCTGATGTATGTTTATTCCTCCATGGTGGCAACAAAAACACCCCACACATTTAAGAGATCGTCTCGTTGATCATGAGTAAACTTACAAATGTGTACCATATCTTATATATCCCATAGTGCATTTAGTGATTCACAACATAAAAAATGGACTTGCAGCTTGCTGAGACATTTCAATTTAACTGAACGCAGCAACCATCTTTGTTGAGTAATGTACCTCAATTGCAACAATATCACCCTTTTCTCAATTTAAACATTTTAAATACTAAACCAAATAGTAAATCTTTAGTATCAAGGGCAGTTTTTCACACAATTTAAACTACTTCCACCCTTTTGGTTGGAGCCATCAGCATCACAATGACATAATTTAATTCAATTGACTAATAATCTGGCCCTAGTGAGCATGCCATGATTGTGGCAGCCATCTTTGTTGAATCAAATGACTTAATTTCCACAATAACATCCTTCTCTCAATTTGACTATACCACATCTCAGATCGAAGAAAGAATCTAGGGTATCTAAAGCCAGTTTTCACACAATTTGGATTTTTGCTACCGCATTTAATCTGAGTCATCAAAATCATAATGGCATCATTCTAATAGTTTGGCTACCAATCAGGCATTCAACTGTGTGCATTTTCTTCTGTGTTAGTAGGACATAAATTAGATCAGTAAACCCATCACTGCGCTCTGATTATATGTAATTCCCCAAATGCTGTGGGGCAGGAGTAAGAATAGCAAATCTGCTAATCCCCTCTTCCCATATATGCTCTTTTTTCCCAATATTTCTATCAAATGCATGTGCTTTCTCCAATGTTAATGAGAATGGAGTTATAATATTAAATTGTGCACCCCAATTATAAGTACTTTCTCCAATGTTAGTTTTCTATGATTTAGACAAGTAATCATGACCTCCCTAAATGTGTGCACTTTCCCTGAAAACTGAATGTGACTAACAATCCAATTAGATATGCACTTTCCTCAATCCTCATAGGACTGGAAGTAAAATAGCAATTTCAACACCCAAATACATGCACTTTTCCTAATATTTATTGGACTCCATTTAGAATAGCAAATCTGTCCCCACAATATAGGTAATTGTCCCCACCTTTAGTGACCTGATACCACAATTGCATATGTGGCCCCCAAAAATACATGGACTTTCTAAAAATTGTTGAACTGGATTAAGACTCCCAAAAATCAGTTCCACATTAAAATTTATATGGTGTTAATGTTTGTAGAATTGTAATAAAATGTATGTCTTGATGTTTTTTTATAATTGACTTTTCTAATTTTTTTTGCTTAGATATATGCAATTTATTATTTTTTAATAGCGGTATCTATATACATATTCTTAAAATTATGTACAATGAAGGTAGAGTTTGTGTTTTGGCATATGACTTTAATCTATGAATTTAGATGTATTAACTATAACATGTTTTTATATTGTTGGTGATTTTTCTAATTAAAACAATGTATTTTATTGTTGTATGTTTATAAAATGTTTTAATTATGTATAATATTTTTGAAGCATGCAATATTTTTCACATAGCATGATCAAAAAAATTGTGTTAAATACAAATTTGCGTCTTTTTAAAACTAAATGTATTCTAAATACATGTTCATGTAATGTGTTCAAATGTGCTTAGAAAAGTATTTTAAATAGTGTATATTTTTAAAATAATTACATTATAATGAAGTTAATTATTAGTAATTAATAATATATTATTTTAACTGTTGTTACACATATTCATCAATACTTATTTTTACAGTAGATATCTCTGTTAATTCTAATGGTTTTTAACAATACTATATTAGTACAGTATATATTTTAGTAGTAGATAGTTTTATGCTTTGTATATTATTTACTGTTGATATTTTGGTGGTAGATATTTTGGGGCGAGATGAAAGAAGCCACAAATTCACAGAATCAGGCTGTTTGGAACAGCAAAAATGCTTTTTGCAATGTACAAATTCCAAATTATGATGCAGTAACTTATTACTGCATCGGAACACATAGAGTATTGTTATTTGGAAGGGGCGTGTTCAGGGTGTTCCTTCCAAATAGAGAATCTGAATGGTAAGAACCACTGTTTTGTGACCAAATTGCAGTCTTTGTAGTGTTTATAAATCTAGCCTCAAGTGATTTTAATTTTAACTATAGTAAGTCTGTGTTTTGTTAGTTTATATTTTGACACCAGTGTGTGGGTATACAGATATTTATATAGTAGATATTAAGGACTACAGCCAACAGTGGCTTACTACCACTTCAAATCCCTGGGGGATGTTATTCACTTCCTTTAAATTCAGGGCAAAATGAGACAGTGATTAAGTCAATAAAATGATCAAAGCATCAGTTGTACTGATTGTGCTATGCCTAGCCTTTTGCTTTATGAACTCCGGATATTACAGAACCTATCAATGCTTTGCTTAAAATGTAAAGAGTCCCTGCCCATTGTGGCAAGTAGTTGTGGTAGTGTTTTAAAGATGCTGACAGCCAACCCTGAGATCTTGACCAAATCCTTAAAACATAGCACATAAAAGAAATTGCAAGAACACGTGGGACAAACCACCTACTCCACTGAACAAGAAATGTTGTTGTATAGCTATTTTAGCCATTTTTTAGACAGGTTATTTAAGCAAACTAGGCCTGCCATTGTGCACTTTAGTCCAGTTACATTTTATTCAGCATTGTTTTTTTTTGCTAGCATTCGCCACATTTACGGTATTGTTTTATAGTCCTTATCTAGTTGTTCTTTCTCCTAGGAAAGCATCACATTCTTAGCACTGCATTGATTTCACTTTGTGCTTTCCTTAAGGCTGCAGTCAGATAGGGTTGCTGGCAAACATGGTACACTGTATCTCTAGCATTCAGAGAAACATACAAATCCTTATGTGGGGGCATTTTTCCTAGAACATCCATTGTTATATTATAAAAACACTTCTCTGTCCCATACATATCATAGGGAGATTCCACCCAGATGACCACAACACCATACTGATTGCTGAATGTCTTTGCTGCAGCTGCTTGCTTAGACTGTCGTATCCCTGGCCTATATGGGAACAGTGTCTTCCTAAACAACAGGCCTCCTTGCTCAGGTATGGGGGATTATGTCTTCCCAGGGGGGGAACCTGAAGGGCAGATTGGGACTTATCACGCAGTGCTCTAACATAGCTTAGGTAGGAAACAACTATATTATTCCTAGTATGGTGGGACTGTTTTTGTGTTTCACTCTCCTTGTCAGAATTTGGCTTCTAGTGAGTTTTATCATCCTAGTTATTGCAATACACACCATTTTATCTAAGATGCAGTTACTTCAATAAACCTTTTTGAATGTGTGAAACTAATGTAACTGAGAGAAAGGGATGAGATCTGATCTACCATAATTCCCCCTGCAAAGTATGTGGATGGGCCCTCTGCCCGTGCACCGTGGCAGGCAGTGCACAGTGTGTGACTTTTGTGGGGACCCCCTGGAGCTTCAGGCAGGCCTCCCTTGCACCGTGGGGTCTGCAGGGGGCTAATGCTATAAGACTGATATCAACCACTTCACCCTCCACAACATGAAACCCCGTTCCCATACTAAGAATTCTTCTTAGTTTGTGCAAACTGTTGATTGTGCTAACACTGAAAGGACAGCTGAGTTCTTCAATCTTAAGAAAAATAAATAAGGATGACTCAAATGTCCTGTTTCTTCCAATACCAACACGTTTGGAATGATTTTTTTCATTTATTTGGGTTTAGTGGTGTTTTGCTGTGAACACATTTTATTTATACTTTAGGTTGCTGTAAAACTTCAATTACACATTTTCAAAATTGTATTTCTTCATCACACGTTGGCATTACAGAATTTCAGGAAACTTGGATGAACCTTTAGAAATCGCAAGTATGTTCAATAAAATGTATGCGTACTAGTAAGTAACTCTTCTTGAACCTGCATGCCTGGCCACGTGTCGTCTTCCTGCAGACAAGAGTCGTTTTTGCTGAAACCCTTGCATGCATTACCTGAATATCTTTTGTCTGCCACAGATGGTATTTTCCAACAACAGCAATGGACAACCTTTATTGCTTTAAGCCATGCCCTGTGCCCAGGAAACGGCCTTTACATTGGGGCTAGAGCCACGCAGGCCGTAAGAACACAAGCATTAGCACGCATGCCCTGAACCAAGCATGTGCCTGAACCACGCAAATACGTGGTTAAGGCACCATGCATTTGCGTGGTTCCAGGCACACAGGAGGAACAGCCGGAAGAGGAATGCAGCAACTGGGTAAATGGGGCTGGGGTGGGTGGAGGTAGTTTTTAGGACAGGGTGGGGTAGGTTTTTGGGTTCAGGGTGGGAGTAGGAGGTCGGGTAGTTTTTAGGACAGGGAAGGGTAGCTTTTAGAGTTCGGACGGGGTCAGTGATTGGGGTAATTTTTAGGACAGTGTGGGATAGTTTTAAGGACAGGGTGAGGTGGGTTTTAGGGTTTAGGGCAGGGGGTTCAGGTTAGTTTTTGGGACAGGTCAGGGTAGGGTTTAGGGTGGGGGCAGGGGATGGGGTAGTTTTTAGGGCAGGGTGGGGTAGTTTTTAGGACAGTGTAGGTTTTAAGGTTTAGGGTGGGGGTCGGGTAGTTTTAAGGATGTGTGGGATAGTTTTTAGGACAGGGTGAGGTGGGTTTTAGGGTTTAGGGCAGGGGGGTAAGGTTAGTTTTTGGGACAGGTCAGGGTAGGGTTTAGGGTGGGAGCAGGGGATGGGGTAGTTTTTAGGGCAGGGTGGGGTAGTTTTTAGGACAGTGTAGGTTTTAAGGTTTAGGGTGGGGGTCGGGGTAGTTTTAAGGATAAGGTGGGGTAGATTTTAGGGTTCAGATTGGGGTGGGGTATTGGTGTAGGCTTTAGGACAAGGTAGGGGAGTTTTTAGGATAGGGTAGGTTTTAGGGTTTTGGGGGGGTCACGGTAGCTTTTAGGACAGCGCAGGGTAGGTTTTAGGGTTTAGGATGTGGCAGAAGGTTGGGGTAGTTTTTTGGACAGGGTGGGGAGATTTTTGGACAGGGTAGCAAGTAGGGCAGGGTTGGGGTAGTTTTTAGGACAGGGCGTGGTAGCTTTTAGGACAGGGAAGGGTAGTTTGGGGGGTTTAGGGCAGGGGTGGAGGTCAGGTAGTGTTTAGGACAGACTGGGCATGTTTTAGGGTTTAGGGTGGGTGTCAGGGTAGTTTTTAGGACAGGATGGGGTAGGTTTTGAGGTTTAGGATGGGGCAGGAGGTCTGAGTAGTTTTAGGACAGGGTGAGGGAATTTTTAGGACAGGGTAGGTTTAAGGGTGTAGGCTGGGGTGGGGGTAATTTTTAGGACAGGGTGGGGTAGAGTTTAGGGTTCAGGGCAGGGGGTCGGGGTTCTGGGTCATTTTTAGGACAGGGTGGGGTTGTTTTCAGGACAGTGTAGGATTTATGGTTTAGGACAGGGGTCGGAGTAGTTTTTAGAACAGAGCAGGATAGGTTTTAGGAAAGGACAGGGCAGCTTTTAGGGCTGGGTGGGGGTCGGGGTAGTTTTTAGGACAGGGTGGGTATGTTTTAGGTTTCAGGGCGGGGTTGGGGTAGTTTTGAGGATAGGGAGAGGTAGTTTTTACGATAGGGTAGGGTTTAGGGCAGGGGTGGGGGTTGGTGTAGTTTTTAGGACAGGGCAGGTTAGGGTTTAGGTCAGTTCATGGTATCTTTTAGGATTTATGATGGGGTAGTTTTTAGGACAGGGCAGGGTAGGTTTTAGGATTTAGGGCGGGGTGGGAGTTTGGGGGGTTGTATCACACAACTACGCATGGCGTTACTAAATATATGTTTACTAAGCATGCTTTTACAATGAAATTCGTTGTACAGGATTGCTTGGTAAAGCATGAGTGGTTAAGATGCTGCTGTTGTTCCGACCGCATTGTTAAGCCATGCGTGGTTCTGCCATGCATGGTTCTGACACACAACCCCTGTGCCCTGCCCTCAGTGCCACACAGCCCATGATATACAACAATGAGCCATGCATTGTGGGCTCCGGATTCAGGCCTGAGCCTTTTATTGTTGCATGTGTCCAGCTATTGTAACCCCTGCAAATTCAGCCAAACCTGTGTTCTGTCCTTCTAGTCCTAAAACCTACAGTGAAAGACTTCTAACAATGTGCAGCAACCTTTCTAGGTTTGGTATGGCTAGCAGCCATACAGGCCCCCCACCCATTGACCTAAACCTTGCCCTGGATTAACTTAGTCATACACTCTACCCACTTCCCATAGGTAAGAGTCCCTTGGCAGTGCCCTGTGAAATGACTGCACATAACCTATACCCATGTTCAATGGGCTCTGACCTTAGGACGTGGTCTATGGCATGGCTGTGCTCCAAACCCCAAAGCCTACCATACATGACTTACGGTTCTGGGCTGTATGTTCACTACCGTGGGCATGACCTTATACCTGTAAAGCCAGAGTTCCAGCCCAAAGGGTATTACATTTCCTGATAGACCCCCAGAGCCAGCTGTTCCCATCATTCTACAATGCAAAATAGGCTCTAGACGAAGGGCTTATCTGGCAACAGTGCCCTTCACCTACTATTAATGCACCAAAGTCTGCTGTATGACCTTTACCTAATCTCTGTGACTAGTTCCCTTTAGTCCTAGAACCCTTTTCAGAGGCCCTGTACCAAGTCGTCATAGCCCTAGAGCTCTTTTCAGATTGCCTTTGCCCATGTTAGGTGGCTGTCGGGGCAGGGCATGCCATCTGGCGTGGTTTGGTGCAGTTGTGTGTGGTTTGCCCTCTTCTGATGGCGTCAGAAAACATGTATCTGATCTTTTTTTGATGCTAATGGCAGAGGGTGTGGCCTTGAACAGTACCTTGCACTCAGGCCCCATAGCCTAGAGCCGTTGGCCACACACTGTGTCTGGTCCCCATAAAGCCAGAGTTGGCTGCTCACATGTTCCAGCTGTGCCTAGCAGGCTTTGGTGACGGCTATACTTTTGTCCATATCCAATGATCATTGTCCTTCCCATATAGCACCAGAGGCTAATGCCTTTTGGTAATAATGTGCATTGGGATGCCTAGATCTGTACAGAGCATTGTTTCGATTGTTGTGTGCCGACGAACTTTGTTAGTTATCTTGTTTTTGACGATTTCCTTTTCTCGTGGGATTTGTGATCACTATTCTCCTTACAGTGGCCCTTTCCATAAATGTTCTCATTGAATTCAATAACACCGGAAAAAACGTGAAAGGTTGTTTTCCTGTGCTACTGAATTAAATGAGAAAACCGCTTTCTTCGTACACTATCTGGCTGAACTGTAATTGAGCTATCATACTTTCATCTTTTGTGTTGTCATAAGCCGTCTTTTTTGTCACATCTGTATTGTCATACGGGAGACGTCTGACGCACTCGTTCAACCAAATACCTAACATATTCATAACACCACAGAAAAGAGTATCGTTTTCAACCCAATGGCTTTTAGAAAACGGGTGAAAGGTGGCATTGGAATCATCTGCACACAATAAAATGGTAAATATGATCTCCGTACACAAAAGGCAATAGGATAGGACAGGATTTTGCTCTTAATCTCAAACCCTCACAGTGGTTCCAGCTTGTCTGATCTGGTGACGTGTGAATGAATGGAATAAATTACACTACTAGCACATGGCTGCGTTATTTTCTTTTGAAAGAAAGTGACCTGTAGAGAAGATTACGCTTTCCTTTTAGGTGTTAGAACTTTATTCACACAACATTTAATATAGTCCCGAAAATATTGTTCATATACTTTTTGTCAGCTGCCGCTGTGTCATTCAGTAAAAAAGGAAGTACCTCCCATAGTTCTCAAATTAATGGGATATGGACCGCCCAAGAGGCTCCTGCCTGAGAGGTTCAAACTACACGGTGTCCTAGAGGCGAAATAAAACCCCGAGAATTGGATGTTTGCTTTCCTCTTGAAGCCAAATCTCATCAAAATCGAATTTATATTTCTTTATTCTGGCAACACCCTCCAGCCTCAGAAAACACAACTTTGGTTGGAACAATGCAAATCTCTAAGGCTCAAAAAGTCTACTGTGATTTGGATGATGAAGTCCACCAGATAGCAAAATCCAACTGCTCAAGAACTTTACACTTTACATGGACTTTTTCTAGACCATTCTTTCACAGATCCTGATCTATGGTGATGGTGGTAATACCCTTCTAGTTGGCCTCGGAAAATAGACTTTGGTTGCAGAATGTTTTCATGGGCTCGATGTTCGACATCAGTTCAATCACTCTGGACCTTCATCATGTACAACTAAGTGCCAGTAATGTTTTAATGGTCCTTTCCATCACTTACACAGCAGCACATTTACATCAACTTGTGCTCTCTACATAGAAAAATTATTATCACTGGAAGGACACAAACTTCCAGAAGTAAGACGTCTGTTCTTGAAAAACCCTAAGTCTAACAAACTAAAAACAGCAAGTCAGGCATACTTAACCTATAGAACAAATGTTTGGAACTCTTTACTAAAAGAATTTAGGCTTCCTGAAGTTTCAATTAGTCTTACTAATCCACCTATTCATAGAATATCTGTCATTGTTGTACCTTTTGAAATTCAAAGGTGATAAGTGGGAATACTTGCAAAACCACCATGTAATGGGTCCACAGGTGCCCTCCTCAAGCCCCAGGAACACCCCCCACCCACACCAGAGGGACACCAGAGGATGGGGGGCCCCATCCCACATAAGTAGGGTAAGTATAGGTAAGTATATATATTTTTTAGTTAAAGTGCCATTGGGGGCCGAACTTGGGGCCCCCTGCATAGCATAGGGTGCAATGGGAATGCCCAGGGGACACTGATCCCATGTCCTGGCCATTGGGGTTGTCAGCATGACTCCTGTCTTTTCTAATGGCGACGGCAGGTCACGGCAGGCCAGCGGCATCGTTGGCAGCGTCGCAGTGATTTCTCCTCTTGAACAGCACAAAACTCACAGGATCATATTTATACTTTTTTAGCGCCGCATTTGTGTCATTTTTTGACGCAAAAGCGGCACAAAGTTACAAAATACAATTGTATTTTGTAAGTTTGCGCCACTTTTGCATCAAAAAGTGGCGCAAATGCGGCGCAAAAAAAGTATAAATATTGGCCACAGTTCCCAGTACTGCAGGTCGAGGAAACTGAAGTCTTTGGTGTCTCTGAGACTTCCAACAGGAGGCAAGCTCTACTCCAAGACCTTGGCGAATTTTCTCAAGCAGGACACTGTAGGAAAGTACCATCTTGCCTGGCATGTTACCCCCATATTTCACTGTGTGTATGTTGCTTTAGTCCTTGTGTCACTGGGACCCTGCCAGGCAGCGCCCCAGTGCTCATAGTATGTGCCCTGTATGTGTTCCCTGTGTGGTGCCTAACTGTATCACTGAGGCTCTGCTAACCAGAACCTCAGTGTTTGTGCTCTTTCTGCTTTCCAAATTTGGCACTGCAGGCTAGTTACTAAATTTACCAATTCTCATTGGCACCTTGGTACACCCACATAATTCCCTTGTATATGGTACTGAGGTAACCAGGGTATTGGGGTTCTAGGAGATCCCTATGGGCTGTAGCATTTCTTTTGCCACCCATAGGGAGCTCAGACAATTCTTACTCAGGACTGCCACTGCAGCCTGCGTGAAATAATGTCCACGTTATTTCACAGCCATTTACCACTGCACATAAGTAACTTATAAGTCACCTATATGTCTAACCCTCACCTGGTGAAGGTTGGGTGCCAAGTTACTTAGTGTGTGGGCACCCTGGCACTAGCCAAGGTGCCCGAACATCATTCAGGGCAAATTCCCCGGACTTTGTGAGTGCAGGGACACCATTACACACGTGCACTATACATAGGTCACTACCTATGTATAGCATCACAATGGTAACTCCGAACATGGCCATGTAACATGTCTAAGATCATGGAATTGTCACCCCAATACCATTCTGGTATTTGGGGGACAATTCCATGAACCCCCGGGTCTCTAGCACAGAACCCGGGTACTGCCAAACTGCCTTTCCGGGGTTTCCACTGCAGCTGCTGCTGCTGCCAACCCCTCAGACAGGTTTCTGCCCTCCTGGGATCCAGGCAGCCATGGCCCAGGAAGGCAGAACAAAAGATTTCCTCTGAGAGAGGGTATTACACCCTCTCCCTTTGGAAATAGGTGTGAAGGGCTGGGGAGGAATAGCCTCCCCCAGCCTCTGGAAATGCTTTGATGGGCACAGATGGTGCCCATCTCTGCATAAGCCAGTCTACACTGGTTCAGGGATCCCCCAGCCCTGCTCTGGCGTGAAACTGGACAAAGGAAAGGGGAGTGACCACTCTCCTGACCAGTACCTCCCAGGGGAGGTGCCCAGAGCTCCTCCAGTGTGTCTCAGACCTCTGCCATCTTGGAAACAGAGGTGTTGGGGGCACACTGGACTGCTCTGAGTGGCCAGTGCAAGCAGGTGACATCAGAGGCTCCTTCTGATAGCCTCTTACCTCTCTTGGTAGTCAATCCTCCTTCCTTGGTAGCCAAACCTCCTTTTCTGGCTATTTAGGGTCTCTGCTTTGGGGAATTCTTCAGATAACGAATGCAAGAGCTCACCAGATTTCCTCTGCATCTCCCTCTTCGACTTCTACCAAGGATCGACCGCTGACTGCTCCAGGACGCCTCCAAAACCCCAACAAAGTAGCAAGATGACTACCAGCAACATTGTAGCGCCTAATCCTGCTGGATTTCTCGACTGTTTTCTGGTGGTGCATGCACTGCGGGTAGCCTGCCTTCACCCTGCACTAGAAGCACAGAAGAAATCTCCCGTGGGTCAACTGAATCTTCCCCCTGCAAACGCAGGCACCAAAAGACTGCATCACCGGTCCTCTGGGTCCCCTCTCATTCTGACGAGCGTGGTCCCTGGAACACAGAAACTCTGTCTAAGTGACTCCCACAGTCCAGTGACTCTTCAGTACAAGTTTGGTGGAGGTAAGTCCTTGCCTCCTCACGCTAGACTGCAAAGCTGTGTGCTGCGTGATTTGCAGCTGCTCTGGCTTCTGTGCACTCTTCCAGGATTTCCTTCATGCACAACCTAGCCTGGGTCCCCAGCACTCTGTCCTGCAGTGCACAACCCTCTGAGTTGGCCTCGTGGGACCCTCCTTTGTAACTTCACGTGGACTCCAGTTCACTAATCTTCTAAGTGCCTGTTGGGGTACTTTTGCGGGAGCTGCCTGCTTCTGTGAGGGCTCTCTGAGTTGCTGAGTGCCCACTCTGTCTCCTCCTCCAAGGGGCGACATCCTGGTCCTTCCTGGTCCTCAGCAGCACCCAAACACCTCTACCATGACCCTTGCAGCTAGCAAGGATTGCTTGCGGTATTTCTGTGTGGGAATACTTCTGCAACCTTCATCGCAACGTGGGACATCTGTCTTCCAAAGGAGAATTTCCTAGTCCTCTTCGTTCTTGCAGAAATCCAAGCTTCTTCCATCAGGAGGCAGCTTCCTTGCACCTTCATCCGGGGTTTCCTGGGCTCCTGCCCCCCCGGACACTGTTGCGACTATTGGACTTGGTCCCCTTGCCTTGCAGGTCCCCAGGTCCAGAAATCCCTTGTCAGTGCACTGCTGGTGTTTGTTGTTCTTGCAGAATCCCCCTATCACAACTATTGTGCTCTCTTGGGGTAGTAGGTGTACTTTACTCCTCCTTTTCAGGGTCTTGGGGTGGGGTATCTTGGACACCCTGACTGTTTTCTTACAGTCCCAGCGACCCTCTACAAGCTCCCATAGGTCTGGGGTCCATTCGTGATTCGCATTCCACTTTTGGAGTATATGGTTTGTGTTGCCCCAAGACCTATGCTTGCCTATTGAAACCTATTGTAATTCTACACTGTTTGCATTACTTTTCTGACTCTTACTTACCTATTTGTGGTTTGTGTACATATAACTTATGTATAATACTTACCTTATTACTGAGGGTACTCACTGAGATACTTGTGGCATATTGTCATAAAAATAAAGGACCTTTATTTTTAGTAACTCTCTGTATTGTGTTTTCTTATGATATTGTGCATATGATATAAGTGGTATAGTAGGAGCTTTGCATGTCTCCTAGTTCAGCCTAAGCTGCTTTGCCATAGCTACCTTCTATAAGCCTAAACTGCTAGAAACACCTCTATTCTACTAATAAGGTATAACCGGAGCTAGCACAAGGTGTAAGTACCTTTGGTACCCACTACAAGCCAGGCCAGCCTCCTACAGACACACAGCAAAGTTCACCCTTTGCACTCCTTTCAGGCAGAAGCAGCAACTGCAGGCCAGTCCAACAAAGCAGCACAGCAAAAGGACAGTGCTCCTCCTTCAGCTCTTCTCCTGGGCAGAGGTTGCTTATGATTCCAGAAAGATTCTAAAAGTCTGGGGTTTTGGGTCTTCTTCTTATACCCAGTTCTGCCTTTGCAAAGTCTCAGATGTTTGCAAGATCCTTCCTTGTCCAGGCCAGGAGGTCGAAGACTGCATTGTGTGAGGGCAGGCACAGTCCTTTCAGGTGTGAACGACTACTCCTCCCTCCTCTCTAGCTCAGATGGCTCCTCAGGATATGTAGGCTACACCCTGCCCCCTTTTGTGTCACTGTCTAGAGAGGTGCAAAACAGCTCAACTGTCAAATTGACCCAGACAGGCAATCCACAAACAGGCAGAGTCACAGAATGGTATAAGCAAGAAAATGCCTACTTTCTAAACGTTGTATTTTCAAACAGACAATTTAAAAACCAACTTTACTAAAAGATGTATTTTTAAATTGTGAGTTCAGAGACCCTAAACTCCACATGTCAATCTGCTCTCAAAGGGAACTGCACTTTAAGGATATTTAAAGGCAGCCCCCATGTTAACCTATGAGAGAGATAGGCCTTACACAGTGAAAACCGAATTAGGCAGTATTTCGCTGTTAGGATATATAAAACATACTAGTATATGTCCTACCTTAAACATACACAGCACCCTGCCCATAGGGCTACCTAGGGCCTGTGTTAGGGGTGCCTTACATATAGTAAAAAGGAAGGTTTAGGCCTGGAAAGTGGGTACACTTGCCAAGTCGAATTGGCAGTTTAAAACTGCACACACAGACACTGCAGTGGCATGACTGAGCCATGTTTACAGGGCTACTAATGTAGGTGGCACAACCAGTGCTGCAGGCCCACTAGTAGCATTTGATTTACAGGCCCTGGGCACCTCTAGTGCACTTTACTAGGGACTTACCAGTACATCAATTATGCCAATCATGGACAAACCAATCAACAGTGCACTTTAGAAATAGAGAGCATATGTACTTTAACACTGGTCAGCAGTGGTAAAGTGCCCAGAGTCCCAAAGCCAACAAAAACAAGTCAGAAAAATAGGAGGAAGGAGGCAAAAAGACTGAGGATGACCCTACAAAAAGGGCCATTTCAACACTATCTATCCTTAAAAACAACAATAAATTGGTTATGTCTCTTTATTCAGGTGATAAAACAAAGTCTGTTATAAAAAATAAACATTCCAATAAATACTACTAAGAGTGATTTAAAGACAACATTTTTAAATTCTTTATGAATGCTGTTCAAATCTGTGCATGGATGATTGATCTATTACCTACTGGTGGTTACCAGTAGGTAGTTAGAGTTAGGACCTAGTTTCCATAGAAAAAGCGTTTTTTTGTTTTGCCTACAACTTCAGCTCCATTTGACAAATCTTTACAAAATTTCCAGAAATAGTTTGCCACTTAATTCAGGTGCTATCTTGAAAGTTTTGGGGTGATCTGTCAGTGGGGGCTGAGAAAAAGGGGGCCAAAACGTGTTTTTCCCATGCAATTTCACATAGGGATTTTTGGACATATCTATGTCCCGAACCACTGGATGGAGGTGCACAAAATTTGGTGGAAATGTAGCTCTTGGTCCAGAAAGAGCCCTTTTTAAGGTTGAACCTTCAATAGCATGCACTAGCACATATGTCTCGCTTGAAGGGCTCTGTTGTGTACAGTAAAGGGCATGGAACCCGCTGGTTGCTCACCATTTGTTGGCTTGCATGGCACTCTTCTTTACAGCCTTGTAACTCTTCCACTTCAGGCCTGGCATCATTTCCAGTCCTGTCGGTGTAGCAGGGACCAAGCACTGATTGATTTAACTTAATTAGAGCCCGTCTGCTGCTCCTGACATGATTGAGGTACTATTTCTTCCATCCTCCCCTGCCTTCTGCTCCCTCATTAGCGTTTTTTTAATCTTCTGACTACAGACATTTTAAATGTTCCACACAATAAAACGGACTGCAAATCAAGCAATTTGCTAAGTTTAACACACTGCTTATATACTGTTTTGCAAAGAAGTAATGGCTGGTATTCAAAACAGGAGTTAAAAATCACAATTTATCACAGCACACACAAATTCTGTTTTTAAATAGGCCCACTGACAGTTTCTCCACAGTGGTGTTCATTGGGCTGAAAGCATTAACTTCTTGAATACTTTATCTCACTGGTTTTGCTACTGGCTTTGCTTTTCACCTGGATGCTAGGTTCCATATCTGCACTACTTAAGCTTGGCTTACACTCTTTCCCCATAACAGCAAAATACAGTGCAGCGCCACTTTCCTTTCGCCCCTTAGTGCCCCCCTACCAGCACCATGCATGTGCGGTATTTAAAATATGGCGCACCATGCCGCAGGATGGGGGCAATAGCGTCATAATCCCTGACGCTATTGATGTACTCTGCAGGGGTAGTGCCAAACTGCCGAATATATAGGGGCCCATTGCATTCAATGGGATGCCTCCTTTTTTGCCCCCCCCCCCAACGGAGGTATGCCCCCCCTTGCATACATGATGACTGGTGCAGGCAAAATGTGGCACAAGGGTTTACAAAGTGTAAATATGGCATGTGTAGAAAGCCAGGTTAGCGCTGCATTAGCGCAAAAAAATATGAATAGTGTAAGTTATTATATGTCTGGATTTAGAATTACTCTAGATATAATGCTATGGACTTATGTTCTCAGGACAAGTGTTTGGGCAACTTTTTGGTCTACTTCATGAAGTAATATAAGATATTCCTTAGCAAAGGACATTTTCACATGTGGTCTTCTCATTTGTCTATCCCTTTTAGGCGTGTTGTTTCATTCAGTTCGAGCTGATCTTGGCGTTAGGATGCACGCTGATGGTTACTACATACCAGTTTTCTAAGGAGATTGATCTTTGTAATCTGTTGTGGGTAAGTTGTTGGTTGGATAGTTGTTAGGTCCCCTTTGGTTATATTCCTAGTGGGGCCACGTGCAACCCATACATATCACTTTATCAAGGTCTTATGCCTGATTATGGTGTTGGATTCATATTTCTTTTTTTTTAGGTGCTTCCTATTGTATTTCTTTGATCCTGATGATGACCCGCTGGCAATTAATTTACCATTAGGGCCGAAACGTCAACAATATTGTACTGTGGACTGCATTTAAAAAAAGTTGTCAATTTAAGACATGCAAATAATGGGTGCTGTATTATTGTGAATACTGAATGAGTTATGAGCCACAGTTCGATGTGTATATATTTGTAAATATTCATGGATGCACTTTTTCACCTTTTCACTTTTTCACAGCGCCATCACTTTGCAGGAGCACCTCAGTTTAGGAATGTTGTATTTATTTTGGACAATATCAGTGTAATCTGTTCTTCATGTGTACTTCTTTTGCTAATAAGAAAGGATTTATATGTGCCTAAAAAAATGTTCATATAACTAAGGGATTGAAGGTAAAATGTATTTATACAAGGAGTTTGGATGTACTCATCTGTTTGGGGGTTGAATGTTTGCCATGGAAGCCAAGGCTGACAACGCCCCCACAGGGACCGTTCTGTTTGTTTCTTAATCGTTTCACCCTGGTCCACAGGTTACAGGGTTGCCACATAATTTTTTACATATAAGGTGGCCTTAGGGCCTCTTAAATCAATCCTTTAATTTAGAAAAGAACTAAATGAGGGGGTTCATTTAGTCATAGAAATTATGGTTAGGGCTGTAGAAAGAAATATTAGGACACATTTTAAGTGAGTTCTCAAATATCTTCCTCTTCTATTTCATTAAGACATTCTGACATGCAGACTGAAACATGCACTTTCAGCACAAGCGGCAGACTGCCGGTTAACTTCCCGGTGTTCGGCAGCTTTACTACTGTGTTCTAATGAGCAACTAGAGTGCTAACATTCTGAATCTATGCCAAAAGTGTGGCACATCTGGAAGAACTGGAAAACTGAAATAATTTTCTATTGAAAATACTGCAGTAAATGAGATTATGGTGCTTCATAACAAATATGTGTCCTAAAATGGCTACCAGAGAAAAAAGAGCCAAAGTGTAGCACAAATATCATCCAAATGTAACCCAAGTATAGCCGAATGACAGAAATGTGCATTAATTTCTTTGTTTTATGGCAGTTTCAGATAGTGCAGACTTGACCCGGAGGTACTGTAGTGCTTTACATGAGCAAATTTACATTACACAAGGACGTATTCATTTTGGTTTTAGGCATGGAAAGATTAAAGGGGTCATTACAAGTTTGACAGTCTTTTGGCAAGACATTTGTGGTGGCGGCTGCAAAAACACCGCCATATTGGCAGTAATCCAACCGCCATATTGAGTCACACTGTGAAATCCGCCAAAAAAACTGCCAGAATTATGAAACCGCCAGGACACTGGAGGATGGAAAAGAGGTGGTTCCACCACCAGCCTGACAAAAATCCTCCCATCAGATTGTGATCCACAAATCACAACAGCGGTTCTTCCATGGTGGAAAACCATTGGTGGTGCGAACTGTGGCGATATGAATTCACATCACACTGAACACAACACCACATTGGATAGTTTGAATATCCCACACCTGAGACACATCTACACACTCAATACGCCTACACACTCCACTATATAACACATCTCTACACAACACACAATCATTTGCAAACACAACCTCACTCACAGTCACAGAGGAGAAAATACTATCACAGATTCAGAGATAAAAACTTTTGGCACTCATACACATTTTTCCATGCATACATCCCATGCCTGCACAACGTACACAACACACAATATACTATCACACACAATACACAGCAACTGTCACCCACTCACATCACAGCACCTACACCTATCACTAACGTTTTTTCCAACCTTTCTTAATACTACCTAACCTTCTTTAACACAACTACCATGCCCCCACAAAAACACGCATGTTTCACTAATGATGAGTTGAAGGTCATTGTGGACAACATTGTCAGGGAAGAGCCACACCTGTTCAGACCACAGGTCCAGCAAACATCAATAACCAGGAAAATTGAGTTGTGGCAAAGAATATTTCACATGGACAATTCTGTAGGCAGCTATCCACACATAAGGGACGATATCAGGAAGAGGTAAAATGACGTCAGGGGGAGGTATGTTCCATGGCATCGAAGCACCAGCTCACAGTACTCAAAACTTGCGGTGGCCCCCCACCTCCTCCCCCTACTTTCACATCTTGTAAGGAGAAGGTCTTGGACATACTGCATTCTGAGGGCCTGACAGGAATACCTATGGAAATGGAGTCTGGTAAGTACCTACAACATTTATGTCACCAAAATGTTTTTTCTTGCATGCTCTCTCACCACCTTACCACACCTCAATTAACAGACCACCCATCACCCATCTGTGCCAAGTGTACAAATAACCCTCTCTGGCATGTCACACATCCAATAAGCTCACCTGGGTCCACAGCCCTTTCAAATGGCATGTTAAGTCCTGGGTACTGATAGCACTACAACTCCCGGAAGGTAATACTCCACCACATAGACAACCAGAACAGTGCACCACATTCGAGATGTCATGCATGTGAAACTAACAACCAATGTGACCCATCATGAATGTTCCACTGTGAAACAGCTTATGACAATTAGAGCAATGAAATGCCTCATTCCCACTACCATTACTAGCAAAACACAGCTATAGCTGAGTGCCCAATCAAACTGCCTTAGAAAAAAGATTCCTAAAATTGAATTTTACTCACCTGGGGTTGAAATCTAGATGTCAAAGCTGGATGCACATAAAGTACATCCAGATAGAGGTGACTGTCAATTGCTTGATCCCATACTGTGTCCCTACTCTGACAGTATTGTGCATTGTACAGCTTTATTGAGTCATTTATCATGCAATACACTTCACTAGGCACAAACAGGTTATCACCCATATCACTATTCAGACAACATAAGAGGGTATCAGCAGTCTAACAATAACTAACAACATAGTACAACATCTTTGAGCAGGGTGTATGGTAATGAAATGTCATAGTCTCATGTTGTACGAGCTAAGAATAGGTAGCAGCTGTCATTGTCATTTCTGGGGATCATGTTAAGGCAGAGTGTGCAACTCACACAACATCACTAATACTCAAACTTAAACATAACCTGTTGTATCACTCACAGCAACTCTGTGTTCCCCTTCTCCCCAGGTAACCTTGCCATTGTCACCATGGAGAGGATACCTGAGACTGCCACAACCCCTCTGGAAGAAGGCCCCTTTGAGGACAACACTCCTGGATGTTTGGGCACTGAGGATGAAGCTGGTCCATCAGGGACACCTGGTCAGTCAACAACTGTCAGCCTCACCCTGCCCACATTGACTCCTCCTAGCCCTGTTGCATCTACATCACAGGCAACCATTCTCTCCCAAACCTGTGTACCAAGGAAGGACTGTTCCATCCATGTGTGCCCCCCAGTACAGGTACCTGGGTCTCCTCTTGTCACTCCTGACAATGATGGTCTTGCCACCACTGGGAGGGGCACACTGTGCAAGGGGCACAGGCACATGGGGTGAGGGTGCGTGGGAGGGATGGTGTGGGCCAGATAATGGGGGCTCAAAGGGACAACACTGACCAGGAAATCATCTCCCAAATGTTAGAAGCCTACCAAAATCCCCAAGGCATGATGGGTCAGGTACTCACAATGATGGGGGAAATTCAACAGCTGCAGAAGGACAGCCACCAGGAAGCCAAGCATCAGTGGCAGGCACAAAATGCCATCCTGGCTTCCATTGCTATGGTGCTGAGGGACATCAACACTACCCTGATTAGGTCTGCTATACAACATCAGGCTTCTTCCAGTGGTAATGAGTCTGCTGGCTGCTAGTGGAATGGAGGCCCTTCCAGGGGAAGGACATGCCTCAGACACCCACCTTCTGTAGCAGAGGAACCCTCTGCAAATGTGGACATCCACCCAGACATCCAGGAGAAGCAGATGTCAAGACCAAACCCTCTGCCAGGAAGTGAACCTCTCCTGATTCTTTCCCCTTGTGTACCACAGATACACCCTGTTGACAGTTCTGAAATAGAACTCCATTTTCCTTACAGTGCAAGGACACTTGACTTGTATTCCTTAATGGTGTAACAGCTACCCTGATGATTTCATCCACCATGACTGAACCAATCACTGTTTACTTTATGTTAGGTCTGTTTCAATTCACACATATTGTTTTGCACTCCCCAATAAATACAACTTGAGCACGGGCACTGTGTAAGTGTCATGAATCAACCATGTACAACTGTCCTGTATGACAACTCATATACCAATATGTCCGTCTGTATTGTACAACCTTTTTTACGGACATCACACATGTACAGTATCACCATGAGACCCATTACATTGGGGTTGTAGCATAGATATAAGCCAAAACAGCTGTATTGTACATCTCCACATATTTATTTGTAGAATTGCAACCAACAGATAGAGTAGTACTGTTTGTGACTTCAGTATGTCAGCTTAGGTATCATACACTACTAACCCACAGGGCACTGAAGTTAGGGACGTCAGTCTTCCCACAAGCCAGGAGGCATACAGATTGGTCCTTTGTATCACCAGGTAAAGCCTTATCACATACCCATACCTTAGCTTCCTAATAATCACTCCCCATGATTCAGACAGATATCAGTACTGATGTCCCCTGTCCTGGAACCTTTAACTTATCATGGTCAGGTACCTGTAGGTTTGCCACTCACCTATGTCAGTCCTCAGAGACATGCACATTGGTCTACAAAGTAGTAACACACTGAGAGTTATGTGCAAGTCAGGTCACATAGAAAAGAAACCATTATGATGGTAGAAGCTCTGGTTCAACATTTTCACGTGTCAGACACATATGGACACACACATGGCACCATTTGACCACCTCTAGTACCAAACAGGTCTTCTTGGTAGGAAAACACACTTCCATCCCAGTGTTCTGACAGTCTGGCCATATAAGTGACATTCCACATACTCGTGTTAATCAGTACCTGGTTTCATCCGTTTCAACTTCTTATGTCCGCCTGCAAATCCCATCTACCACTGTCTGTGACTTGCCAAGGAGGAAGACCCAAACTAAAACTCAGCAAATCTGTGATTGTCAAAGATAAGGGATAGAGCATAATTGAAACACACATCAATTCTGACAAGTCATTTGTACAAGGGTGATTTTGCTTGTGCAGTAACAAATCATGACACTGTATAAACACTGTTAAGCAACAATCTGCATGCCTATCTGACTCATTGGCACTGGAGCTACCTACGACCTCACAGATGATGGTAAGTAGGAGGTGATATGCCAGACATCATTTGTAGATTACAAAATGGAATCTCACTATTGACAACACATCACAAACCTTTAGTCAGCTGAAGTACTGATTAATGAGATCTGCCCTAATGTCTCCAGTTTCATCTTCATCTGACTCATCCTCACTTGGCAAATCTACATTTCCACCCACAGGTTCTGGTGGATGAATCATATCTGATGACTCAGGGAAAGGTTGTGGAGCATGCAGCAGGCAACAATAATTTTTCATACCTTGTTAGGTGAGCAGAGGAGGGCTCCTCCAGATTTGCCCAGACTGTGAAACCTTGCCTTCAGGAGCCAACGTTCACTCCATGATATGCCTTGTCCTGTGCACCTCATTGAAGTGTACTTCCCCTGGCATTGTTGGGTACCTCACTGGTGTCAATAACCAAGAATGGTTTGGATAGCCAGAGTCACCTGTAAGGAATAGGTATAAAAACACAAACACTATCTTGGACATGGCCATTTGTGATAGCAGGAGAAAAACTGTGCAGAAACACCTGTCATATGTGGTTTACCAACCAGCCAGGCCATCTCTGTGTAGAGTTGTTTCATCAGCAGTGGGATATTGCTGTTCCGTATGATGAAGGGATCATGGACTGATCCATGATACTTGGCACATACTTGTGAAATGTACTGGTCTACCAGACACACCACTTCGACATTGATGGAGTGGTAGTTTTTCCTATTCCTATGAACCTGCTCATTGGCACTGGAGGGAACCAAGGCTACATGGATGCCATCTATAGCTCCAATCAAATGTGGAATTTGTCCCAAAGCATAAATACTCTGCCTTCACATAGGCCAAATCCACATGTTGGGGAAACCTAATGTAGCTGTCCAGGTGTTTCAACAATGCAGACAGTACACCCTTCAAAACTAGTCTAAACATGGGCTGAGACATCCCTGCAGTTAGGGCCACTGTATTCTGAAAAAAAAACAGAAAGTGTAACACTGGCATGACGTGATTGATGGGAGGTATGCTATTGGGATTGCGAATGGCAGGCATCAGATCTGACTCCAACTGATCACAGAGATCCCTTTTCATCTGCCTATTCAGAAATTTGCATAATGTGTCTCTCCTCCATGGCGTGCAGGTCTACTCGTGGGCGGTACACTGGAGGTTGTCTTCCTTTCTTCATGCCAAAGTAACTATGTGGGACCGAAATAGAATGTAGGTGAATGTACAATGTACACATAATGAATCTGTTCATATACAAGTCAAACATATCTCCATATGACGTCAGGTGCAACATATGACATTTGATGTGCAGCATATTGCAATGCATCTTATGACAGTCCCCTTGATTCAGATTCCCTAAACCCTCTTATGTACTTTACATGCATATATATAGCTGTGACTGCCAGTGTTTGATAGTCCTAGCTAACCTGCATGAGAAACATATTTGTTGCACCTGTACTCCATTGACGTTGCACATAGGATGATGAGAATTGGTGATGATTTCCATTACCACCCATGCCCCTGTTTCCCAAATTTTACTACTCACATGCACAATGGGACTACTAGAATACAAGAAAAAGCAATGAGCTACAATCAATATTCACTTATATCTAGTTAGGATAGAACAAAGCTGTAACAAAATTTAAAAAAAAAATATTTATTACAAATGTATGTCAAACAACTGCATAAATCAATATTCAAATATACAATTATACAAAGATAAACATGGAAAGACAAAAAAATATTTCCATAAATATTTACACCTATACATAAATTAATAAACGGAGGCAACCTAACACATCAGACAAAACAATTAAGATAATCAGACCATGACACTACATAAACATACACATAAATTATCTTACAGTACAGTGGAATACAAATTAAGAATATACAATTTATTTTTCTGAAGCTGAAAAGATATTCACATGAATGTCATATTGTTATTCAATTCCTAATTATGTCTCCATCTTCTTTGATAAGAGAAAGATTTCTATTTTAACCCCATAACTTCAGGGTTCATACAAAAACCAAACAATAGTAGGAACAAAGCCTACGCGCGTTTCGGCGGAGACCACCAAATTTGAAAAGCCGCCTTCCTCAGGGCCGTTCCTTTTCCATACTTAATACATAATGTCGTAGATTGAATAAGTTCTCATCTTTCCCTTTGAATAAATCCTGATAAATACAAAGCAAAACAAAGTAATACATTTTAAAACCAGGCTCTTGAGATTCCACTGCCCACCCGTGACTAAAGACCTCAAAATCGACAACCAATAAATTATGAGGTGAAAACAGAAAACACCAAAGCAAAAATAAAAGGGACCCACTTCCCTTCCTTTTTTCCTTTCTCCCTCCCACCCCCTTCCCGCCCCCCCGTTTTCCCCGTTTTCCCCCCCCCCCTCTCTTTCCGGGGGGCCCCCACCCCCCCTTTCCCCCCCCCCTTTTTTCAGTTATTTAGTATGTTTTGTTAAACAAAATGAGGTGATTATATATATCCGGTTATGTGTTTTTACAAGGACTTATTTGCGAATTGAAGTAGAAATTAGAAAACTGAACCTTGTCTGCACTATAATTGCGGAAACTCAGCAACATCATCGCCGGGTATTTATTTATTTATTTATTATTTTGTTTTTTAATGCTGTTATTGGTGATTATACACACAAGGGAGATGGTGGTGTTTTTAATTATTTGTCTAATTCACTTCTATTTGAAGTTTTCTTACCTTCTTCTTTTTTTATTTATCCACATCTTACTTTATTTATTTTTGCTTTGGCGTTTTCTGTTTTCACCTCATAATTTATTGGTTGTCGATTTTGAGGTCTTTAGTCACGGGTGGGCAGTGGAATCTCAAGAGCCTGGTTTTAAAATGTATTACTTTGTTTTGCTTTGTATTTATCAGGATTTATTCAAAGGGAAAGATGAGAACTTATTCAATCTACGACATTATGTATTAAGTATGGAAAAGGAACGGCCCTGAGGAAGGCGGCTTTTCAAATTTGGTGGTCTCCGCCGAAACGCGCGTAGGCTTTGTTTCTACTATTGTTTGGTTTTTGTATGAACCCTGAAGTTATGGGGTTAAAATAGAAATCTTTCTCTTATCAAAGAAGATGGAGACATAATTAGGAATTGAATAACAATATGACATTCATGTGAATATCTTTTCAGCTTCAGGAAAATAAATTGTATATTCTTAATTTGTATTCCACTGTACTGTAAGATAATTTATGTGTATGTTTATGTAGTGTCATGGTCTGATTATCTTAATTGTTTTGTCTGATGTGTTAGGTTGTCTCCGTTTATTAATTCATGTATAGGTGTAAATATTTATGGAAATATTTTTTTGTCTTTCCATGTTTATCTTTGTATAATTGTATATTTGAATATTGATTTATGCCGTTGTTTGACATACATTTGTAATAAATATATTTTTTTTAAATTTCGTTACAGCTTTGTTCTAAACTAGATATAAGTGAATATTGATTGTAGCTCATTGCTTTTTCTTGTATTCAAGTATTATTCCCTGGATGGGCTACTTATCAAACCAGGGACCCTCGATAGTCTTTTTTACAAAGGGACTACTAAACATGAAGGCAGCAATTAATATATTTTTTGCACTATATAGGAAAGCATAAATGATGCACCTTCCATTACTTTCCCATACATATAATTGCTTCAAAATGACAGCTTTTCCTGACCTACTGTACTGGACATGAGAAAGTGACCTAACTCCACCAGTGGATGTCATCATGGTGGTAGGTGGTCACAACTGTGGTGCACATTGCCATTGGAACACCTTGCTGCCTTTGGCAGACCTGGGCAATGGTGATGTTCGTCAGTAGTGATGGTCATGTACGTGGCAGACCTGACCGCCATCTTCTGCAGTATTGCTCACTTGACTCCTGACACTGCTGCCAGCAAGACCTCCACTACCTAAGCTGCTGTGTACTGCCTCCGGGAGCTACCATGCCAATTCCTGCAGGTGATAGGGCCCCAGCCTTTACCCCAGAAGAGCTGGACAAGCTCATGGATAAGGTGCTACCCTGTATGAACAACTATATGGTGCCCCAGACAAGCAGGTGAGTCCAATGGTATACTAACATGTGAAAGGTGGAGTATATGATGGTGTGCATGAAATGTGAAGCATTGAGGGATTGGGCAATCATGTCTGGATATATGGAAATGTGTACGTGTACATAGGCAGGCATAAAGTTGTGATACATGGTAGATAGTGTATCATCTATCTTTCTTTAAACACAACATAAATTACAGCATATACAACAATTAAGGTGTGAGAAATGTAAATGTGGCCTGGCCATATGTGTCTAATCAATGCCTGGTACTGATCATGCATGGTTATATGGGTGACTCCACTTCACACGTGGGCTGGCTGCAGATGCAAAATTGGGAAGGAGTTAGAACTGAGAGGAAGGGAATGTTTGCTTATTTGCTGTGACTGAAGTATTCTGACACTTGTGTTGGTATGGTGCATGTTGACACAACTTTCTCCTTTTTTCTGTGTCATCCATACAGATCAACACCCATAAAAAAACGGAATCTGGTGTGCCATCTCCAAGCAAGTGGGGATCCTGGGAGTCCACAGCCAGTGGAGCACCCTATGTAGAAATCGGTGGAACGACCAGAGATGCTGGCCCGGAAGACCACAGACGCCCAGCTTGGGATGTCCTCTCAATGAGGGATGGGTGACTGTCAGACCTTGACTCCCTTAATGGCCCGCATTTTGGTGGTGACCTATCCTGAGTTGGATGGGTGTTGGAGGGCAGCACAGCAGTCGCAAGGGGGTAAGTACTAACTACATACATGTGCCATCCCTCTGCCATTTCAGTGTATGATGTGTAAGTATTTAAGCGGTGACAATGTGGTAAGTGCTAAAGGCGGAGGGTCCCCTAGGTACACCTAGGTGTACTGGTTATAACATTGATGTACTGGTGTGGGCATTCTATTGTGTCTAGGGACATAAGGCTTGCAAATGTTGACCATATTGTATTGAAGCACCTCCCATTGAAAACTTGACTCCTTTTACTCTGAATGAAACTAGGGAGGCTACTAAGGCCCAAAAATCAGGAAAATCCCCCGGGTCAGATGGTATACCTGCTGATTTATTTAAATCTGACCTTGACATGTGGGGCCTTTATGTTAATAATGTATCAAACGCCGTTCTGGCCAGTGGAAACTATCCCCCGCTCCTGGAAGGGAACAATTAATGTACCTATTTATAAAAAGGGGGACAGAGCCGCTCCCGTGAATTACAGACCAGTTAGCCTCCTGGATAATCTCCCAAAAATATTTTGCTATCAGGTTCTGATAAGGGTTAAAGAATGGCTAGAGGAAACTCAAGCCCTCAGTGATCTCCAAGCAGGTTTTAGACAGAAAATCAGTACAATCGACCAGATATTTAGGTTTCTCATGATTAAATGGAAGACTGTAGACCTGGGTGCAGGGAATCTTTTTGTGGCATTTGTGGATCTTAAATCCACGTTTGATTTGGTCCCGCGCTGCAAATTGTGGGAGGTACTGGACGGAGCCGGCTTCCCTGGTCCCCTATTAAACTTAATTCAAAGTTTAGATACTGAGAGTTTTGCGAAAATTCGATGGGGATTAAATGGGGAGGTAACAAGAGAGATTCCGATTAAAAGAGGGGTGAGGCAGGGATGTGTGCTGGTCCCCCACACTTTTCTTAATGTTTATCAATGCATGTATCCCTTACTTACTGGACTATGACAATGATGCACCAAAGCTAGCCGGGACAAAGATTCTGTGTCTGTTATTTGCGGATGACACTTTGTTACTATCCCAAACTGCCCCCGGCCTTGCTAATCTACTTGTGAAGTTTATGTGCTTTTGCAAGGACCACAGCCTTGAAGTTAATACTCTAAAAAACAAAAATATGATCTTTGGCAATAAAAAACATAAAATAAGGAGGACGATTTTATTGGATGGGGAAGCACTAGAGAGTCACTGACTTTGATTATCTGGGAGTCAGATTAGAGGATACGCATAAATGGCAGGCCCATTTATCAAAGGCTTATATGAGACTGAAACAAAACTCGGGGGTGTCTTGAAATTTGCTAACAGATCTCCCAGATTCGCAATCTCTCCCGCAATAGAAATATATAAAGTACAAGCTAGAGGGGGGGCTCTTCACGGAACAGAGCTATGGGGACATGGCAATCTGAGGGACTTAGAGCTTGCTGAAAATTCGTTTATAAAAGTTCTGCTAAAAATACCTGCTAGTTCCCCCACTTTGCCTATTAGGATGGACTTAAATTTAGACTCCATCGCCCACATAGCCGCTTTAAGACCAATATTGTATTGGATCAGGATTTGGTCCATGGATATTTTCAGCCTGTATAGAACATGGTTGAATGCCCTGCTGAGTACACACATAACAAGAAAAATCCCATGGTGTAATCACGTTGAAAACAGCTTGACTAAATTAGGGTTGGTCTTGTTTTGGACAGATCCCCATCGCCTTCCAAAAAATGTGGCACAAGTTGTCAAAGGATGCATACTGGTTAATCTTAAAAATAGGAAAGCTAGCTGAGGTGTCCTCGTTTAGTTTGACAGATAGATTTATATCAGTCAAATGTCAATATGAATTCTAAAATTATATGGACTTGATTTTATCCCCCCGAGTACGTGCACTCTACATTAGATTCAGGTTGGGGTTGTTACCACTGCGCACGTTTACTTGCAGGTGGTCACAACAGGATAACCAACAAGATCTATGCCCAATGGGCTGTGAGTCATCTGAATGTATCGCTCACGTGTTATTCCATTGTCCCGCATATGCCAAACAGCAGACTCGATGGATTATACCTCTTTGCAGATTCATGGACATTAACAACCGGCTCCTAGCTCTTAGGATCTGCAAAACGAATACCCATGGCATTGTGGTATGTGCGCTGGCTAGATTTTTTGATGCAATTTGGCACATAAGAGTGAAACGGTTAGGGGCAGCTTGTAATGCTCCACACTAAAGCAAGTTTGAGTCTGCAGATAAGATTGGGTGTGTGGCTCCTACAGGGAATATTTGATTCTAATTTTAAAGCTGCCATATTGTATTTTGTATTTTGTATTTTATGCTTGGGTGAAGGATTTTATATAACTGTTTTTTCATATTGGTGATCTTTTTAAATTTTGACTATGTTTTAGAAATGTGTATTTCATATTTTAATTGCTCATTTTCGAACACTATCTAGTTAGGGAGTTTCATATAATTGTTGCTTTATATCCTTAATGTGTGTATCGTATGATGAGCTTTTATGGTATTTTTATTACAGAAATAAAGCTTAATGATGATGATGATGATGATGATGGTCTTGAAGCATGTGGTGATACACATATGACTGTGTCATATGTGTACCACTATGCTGCTATATAAGTTACTTGCTGGGTCATCCTTCCCACCTACTGATCCATACTTCAGATATCCTGTTGGTAAAATGTCCAGGACTTTGATCTCTTTCCATTCCTATTCCCTGGATATAGCTCTATGAGCAACATAGGGTAGGACAGGTTAGAAACAGGCCAATTATTCATGAGTTGTGAACTAGATGTAGAGTTCACGTGACGGTGTGATCTCAATCTAAAATTTCACATGGCATACTTGCTACACTTACTCAGAGATGTGAGGAGGTGTCCCCATTGTTAAGTGTGTACTGTACATTGTCAAATGTGATATATAATCATCCGACTTGATGAAATGCATAGTGGTATTTTTACATTCCTAGTGCAAGACATATCAATGAAATGTGAATTCAGACTATTTATACCATGTACATGGCATTATGAAGGTAAGTGGCTAGCCTGCTACTTCCTTAGCCAATGTTTTGTGGGCATGCTACATAGGGCAGAACATTTCCTCTATGGTACAATATACATTGTTTTTTGTCAACATCATATGTACATTTGTAATTCATGCCATTTTCTAGATCTGTGATCCAAGTTTGGCATAATTACTTTTACCATACTAAGGGGGTCATTCTGACACTGGCGGTCATTGACCGCCAGGGCCAACGACCACGGAAGCACCGCCAACAGGCTGGCGGTGCTTCCTGGCCAATTCTGACTGCGGCGGTAAAGCCGCGGTCAGAAAAGGGAAACCGGCGGTTTCCCGCCGGTTTTCCCCTGGCCAAAGGAATCCTCCATGGCGGCGCTGCAAGCAGCGCCGCCATGAGGATTTAGACCCCCTTCCCGCCAGCCTGTTCCTGGCGGTTTACACCGCCAGGAAGAGGCTGGCGGGAACGGGTGTCGTGGGGCCCCTGGGGGCCCCTGCACTGCACATGCCACTGGCATGGGCAGTGCAGGGGCCCCCTAACAGGGCCCCATTAAGATTTTCAGTGTCTGCTTGGCAGACACTGAAAATCGCGACGGGTGCAACTGCACCCGTCGCACCCCAGCAAATCCGCCACCTCCATTCGGAGCCGGCTTCCTCTTTGCTGGGGCTTTCCCGCTGGGCCGGCGCCCGCCGCCCGCCGGGGTTGGAATGACCCCCTAAATCTGTTTGGAAGGATTTTTGTATGGCTAAGCTGAATTTACACTGACTTCATTGTGTTGCATGTTTTGCAGTTGACATTCACATGTTCGTGGAATGGTATATGTTGTTAGTCAATTTGCTGGATTCTAGGTGTGTATCTTAATCATGGTCACTTAAGAAGTTGTTTATGTCAGTGTACCTTTACTCCAGAGATGTAAGGTTACACATGTCTGAAGTGCTGATAGTAATGTTGCCATTTTGATATTGTTGACTTGAAGTTGAAAATCATCATGATTAGCAGAACTGTCTGTGGCCTTGATGCACATGACAGGTGTCCATTGTATTGAAGGTGTTGGTATGTCTGGGGTTGTCTGTGGGTGAATCCTATCTGCTGAGTAGATCCCTATTGCTGTACATGACTTTGTTTTCTATGTGAGAATGACAAAGATGAGTAGGTCCACAAAGTAAGTATATACCTTTGTAAAAACACTATTAATTCGTGTTGTTGAAATGGATTTTAATTCTATTATACTCCAAATTTGGATATGCCAAATGGAATAGGTGCATCCGTGGATTTTGCCATTGTGAATGTTATAGACACAGTTACACGTTATGTGATTGCTAAGCTACACGCTGTGTTGAAATTGAAATGCGATGAGGTAACTTTCATAGTCCATGACATCTGGTAATAGACTTAGCAAGTGTAGATTTGGATTATGTATGAATGTGAAATCAAAGTTAACACTAATTCCCATTGATGGATTGTTGTTTCACAGTGATGCTCTGTATAGGGACACACTTTTTATGTTGACAAATCATCTTGTGCAGGTATGGTTTGTGTTTTAGCTGTACTGATAGGATGGTGATGTAGTGGTCAGATAGTTGGCTTATGTTGTGTGTGACATTGTTGTCATCTAGGGTTGTTGAAAGTATGTTGTTGTGACATGATGTTGGCTCACAATGGTTCCTACCTGGGGGCATTTTACACATAGATGTGATGTTACTGTTGTGTATCGTATAATGTGTATATATGTAAAGATTGTGATGATCTTACCTCTCTCTCTGTTTCTCTGCATCAGCATCTGCAGGCAAAGGAGATGGGGCACAGCTGAGTGTAGAAGCTGCTAGCCATGGGGCCTGAAGTCATGATACCACCAACACTGAGGGACCCAGTTGCCAGGACGGTGAGGGGAGTTCCACGGGGAGACTGGATCTAGTTCTTCATCTTCGGAATCCTCCTCCAGTGGACACTCCCTGCTGGTGGTGGACCCATCTGGGACCATCCCAGCACCATCTCAGTCCACCATTCCCCTCACTACCACTTTCCTCCCTGTAGCTCCCCACCCAGTTGGCCGTGCCCGCTCACCCAGGAGGGTGGGCATCTCCTTTGCCGCAGACACCTCTGCCCCTGCCTGTGTCAGCCCTGCTGCCCTCAGTGAGGAAGCTATTGACTTCCTGAGGTTGATCACTGTAGGTCAGTCGACCTACTCAAATCAAACAGAATAATGTGTTCCTGGAGGGCATTCACATTGCACTGGCTGGCCTACAGAGATCCTTTCAGGCCCTGGCCTCCACACTGACAGTAGCCTGTCACCCATTGTCTACCGTCCCTCCTCCACCTTCCTCTTCCCAAACCCAAAACCCCTTCCCCGACCCAGCCAAAGCACACAGATACACAGTCAGACAGGCATGCATCCACCTCAACATCCAAGGGTAGCTCAGACAAACATAGGCACCACAAGACACGCTACCAGCATGTACACAAGTAACTTACAGATGCAGACACATCAACAGTCACAACCTCCCCTGATACCCACCCACCCCCAGCATCACTGACACTATACCTGACACACCTGCAGACAACACAACAACATTCACAGATCCAGCCACTACATCTATGACCTTGGACATTTCAGTATTATTTCACATTTTTAATACATCTTTGAACAAACTAGTTGTTGGTTTCGAAGTTACATATTTGTCCTGCATTACTTTTCTTAGGGCAGATTTGTTCATGGCTGACATTGTTTGTGTGTGAGTATTTGTGTGTAAGTGGTGCTTGTGTTACCTGTTTTGTCTGGGCAGCATGTGAGGTTGGGTGTAGTGCTTCTGATCCCCAGTGATGGGTGTGTGTTGTGTGATGAGCATGTGTAGGCTGGGGACATGTTGTTGTCATGTTATTGAGTGGTTTTTGTGTTGACATGTTTGTTGCAGTGTTGTGTTGCTTTATGTGCTTTGACTGTGTGCGTCTGTGTGTTTGCTGCTTTGTACTGTTGTGTGACTGTGTGGGTTAATTTCCTGTTAGTGGTATGTTGTGTTGTATGTGTGTTTTGTCACTGGGTAGTGTCTATTGTAGGTTCTTGCCAATACATTGATGGGGTAGCTTTTGTGGTGTTGTTGTGACATGTTATGGTGTTATGTATGACTGGGCGCGCTTACCTGAATCGAAGGGGACTACATATCCCAGACTGCCTAGGGGCCCCAGGAGGTGGCCATCTTTGTATCACCTGCTCTCACTCTCATTTCAACGAGCGCTATAAAGCGCAGGGGGACAAACTGTAGCGCGGTACGCGCTTACCTGAATCTAAGGGGACTACATATCCCAGACTGCCTAGAGGCCCTAGGATGCGGCCATCTTTGTATCACCTGCTCCCACTCTCATTTCAACGAGCGCTATAAAGCACAGGGGGACAAACTGCAGCGCGGGATGCGCTTACCTGAATCGAAGGGGACTACATATCCCAGACTGCCTAGAGGCCCCAGGAGGCGGCCATCTTTGTATCACCTGCTCCCACTCTCATTTCAACGAGCGCTATAAAGCGCAGGGGGATAAACTGCAGCGCAGGACGCACGCAGGCCAAGGGCGGGCCCGTCCGTGCCCGTCAGAGCCTGTAAGAGTCTGGGCTGGGCCATGTCTCTTTAATTTTTGATCTGATATTCCAGATCGATCCAGATAGTTCCATCAGACAAGAGTCCAGGGTGCTAGGCTTTGAGAGCAATCCTGAGCAGGAAGGAAAGCCCTTGCATTAGACCTAGTGGAGAAGGAGGATTAAGTAGTTAGATAAACAGGCATGGGGAAACGTAAGGCATCAGAACCCCCATGGGGAAAGGAGAAAATTACAAAGAAACTTAGGAATGCAGGCGAAAATTGTACGATATCTGAAATTGATGACCTAATAGAGGAGGTAGAATCTTTACTAAGTAATAGATCCAACCCTCGGGAGGGCTCTGATAAAAAGATAACTTCCTATTATACAAAGAAACCAGAACTAGGGAAAGGGAAATCAATTGATAGGAAAGAGAACGACGGTCAGCAAGAGGAAAACCTACGCCCTGATATTAGCTTAGTCAGGCATAAAGATGATGCTATACGGGCCTCATGCCATTCCCCAACTCCAACAGGAAGTACTAGGAAGAAGGGCTATGCGCAGGGGAGTGATATTGTGTGTTCCAATAGATATGCAGCCCTGGCAGATCCCGTTGTAAATAAGGTACAGAAGGACCGGGAGGGGAAACCCATGGGCAAGCATGACCAAACTGCTCCCTTAGTACAGTCAGTCATAGAGAAGATACCACCGGCTAACCAAGATCCAGAAAACTGCCCAAAATTCAAAACTAGGAGTTTAACAGATCTTTATGATCTAACGGTTAGACTAATGCAGGAAGTCAGGGAGCTAAAATTTGAAGTAGGAACCCTATCAGCTCTTGTGGAAAAAGGGGGCGGTATGGGAACCCGTAGAGACCAGCGTGCAGAAGGGGTCCCAACTGTATCACTGCACTTACAAGGAAGACCCATATCCCCCCAGAGGCCGATTGCCCAGCGCAACTCTACTTTAACTAAAGCTAGTGCTCCCTGTGCACCGCGAGGGTGCGCAAAAGGGGACAATGATTGCAATATTGGGTTACGCAACATCCCAGCAGGTAAGGTAGGAGAGTTACAACAAGAATCTGGGAATTCTGTATGGGAGAGTCGCCTGAAACCAAGGTCACAAGGAGAGAAGGCGGGACGTGCACTTAAACCTTATAACTTATCATATAATGACAGCGTGCCCACTACTACATGGGGCAGACACCTTGAAGAAAATCTAAGGTCTCCTAGGGCCGATGTAATTTATTTGTTAAATGTCCCGAAATTGGCCCAAAATAGTATGGAGGACGAGGACTCCCTAAAGAATAAACTTATTTATTGGATCAGATACAAACGTCATTGCCTATCCCTAATCCGCTAAGATATTATGAGGGTGGAAAGAATGCCAGGAGAGATTGGGAAGCAAGATGTTGTCGCTGTGACACTAAGGGATGAAGGATTAATCGAAGGCTTGATTACTGTAGAGCAGAGAGCCAGAGCTCCACAAAAAAATGTCATGAGATTTACTTTGGATCAGTTTACCAGTAAGCTTATAGCTCAGAGGAGCAACCATAGAAATGGGGGACTGCAAATGATAAAGGGAGATTCTGACCTTGAAGCAGTTGATTGACTAATTCAACCAGACCAATCATTCTTGGGACTGATTAGAGATCCAATAGTAGTAGAGACCCAGGAAGAAAATAACCAACAAGTTACAGGGATAGGGAGCATTGAGGGGCACTTGCCTGGTAGTAAGGAGCCGATTATATCTCAGAGCCCTACTACTAATGCTATGACCTCAGCGGGAAGGGGACCAGTTATCATGGTCTCCTGGAACGTAGCAGGTCTAAAAAGTAAGCTCATAGACCCTGACTGGCACGATTATATTGAACAATTCCATGTTTGTCTTTTCCAAGAGACCTGGTTAAAGGACCCACCATACAAACTGGGTTCCAAAACTTTTTTTATTAGTGCCACCTCAGTAGCAAGAGGGAGGCCGCCTGGGGGGGTTGGTTGCATGGGTGAAAATTTCCCTTAATAAGGAGATAAACAAACATGATACAGGGTCTGCTGACATTTTGTGGATGGAACTAGGGGACAAAAACAAGGCGTTATTTCATTTATTCAATGTGTATATAAGGCCCAGAAGATCAAATCAGGATTCATACGAAATAGAAATATTAGATGGCATGCTTAAGAAAATCCCGATAGGAGAAACAATCTTGATAGGGGGAGATTTTAATTGCAACTACGAACCCATAATTGGTCTTAAACACCTAGTAGAAGATGAAGATTTAGCAAGAGCAGTCCCCCTCAAATCTACTGAAGAGGTAGTCCCCGGTACGGATGCTGCCCTGCAACTCATGGGCCTTACACTAAAGTATGGATTGAGGGCTTGTAATGGTAGAGTGGGACAATGTGGTCTTAATATGGACACATTCCAGAGAGGTAATGCAGGTTCAAAACTGGATTATATCATGCATAGCACGATTACATGGGAGAGAATAGTGACCTTTAAAATAGATAAGAGGAAAGAAAGGGATCATTTTCCGTTAGTAATTGAATTGAGGGGCTACCTCCTAGATCTAGACTGCATGAAAAAGGATAAGGTGGAGTTTCAACCTACCCTTAGTAATAATCGTAGGGAAGTAAAATGGCCAAGGATATTGGGCAATTTGGGTGTTATGACGAATATCTATAATATATACTCAGAATTGCTGGAACCCCATGCCCATAAAATTGTGTTGACATTCCCATTATAGATATTCATCAATCATTGAGCACTGCTTTGAGACCCTATCTTACTAAACAGATACAACAAAAACACATACAGGACAGGGAGCAAACTATTTCATCTAATCCCTGGTATACCCCTGAATGTAGAGAGGGAAAAACACTACTGGTAGAAGCTCAAAAACAGAAAAATCCAATAGCAGTGCAACAGGCAAGGGGCGGTTATAGGAAACTCCTGGTTGCAGCACAGAAAAACTTGGAAGACCAAAAATGGCACGACCTCTTAGAGGCAGCCAAATGCAATGATGTAGTAGCCTTTTGGAAGATAGATACTCACGGTAGGAAAGAGGAGATATTCAACACCGAACATCATATTGATCCCTGTGCGTGGGTTAATCATTTTCCGAATCTCTATTCAGATTCTTCCGAGCATGATTTACATCTTTCCCTGCATATAGAATTACCCTCCTGGGGCAGTTTACCTGACATACAATTTAGCCTGGAAGAAACAGTGACTGCCATAAAAGCGATTAAAATAGGCAAAGCCCCGGGTGTGGATAAAATCCCTGGGGATCTGTTTAAACATAATATAGACGTATGGGCACCCTACGTAAATCTACTTAGCAATGCTATAGCAAGGGGAGAGCCAGTTCCTCAGACATGGGAAGGAGCGGAAATAATCCCAGTCTATAAAAAAGGATCTAGGGAGGACCCGGGGAATTACAGGCCAATTAGCCTAATTGATGTTATGCAAAAAATATACGCTAGGCAGGTGCTGAATAGATTAGCTAGCTGGATAGAGGAATATAATATTTTGACAATATACCAGGCAGGTTTCAGGCAGAAGACAAGTACAATTGACCAGGCCTTCAGGCTATTATCCATATTGTGGAAATATTCAAAACTAAAAAAGGGTCATCTCTACATTGCGTTTGTGGATTTGCGCGCGGCCTTCGATTTGGTCCCAAGAGACACTCTATGGGCCGCGTTAGGGAAACAGGGTATGCTGGGGAATCTTTTGCACCAGATAAAGAGGCTGCACGAAAATACTTATGCAAAGGTACGGTGGGGCCCAAATGAAGAGCTGACAGATCCAATACCCATTAAGAGGGGAGTAAGGCAGGGTTGTGTGTTTGCCCCAACCCTCTTCTCACTATCCATCAATGATTTGGTTGAGTACCTTAAACAGACTCAGTTCCTGCTCTCCTTTTTGCAGATGACACCATCTTATTATCTCAAACTCCCATGGGCCTACAGACTCTTTTAGGAATGTTTAGTAAATATTGCATATTGAAGGGGCTAGAAATAAATACAAATAAGACAAAATATTTGATTGTTAAACCCCACAGAGCACTTAAAAGAAGCATCCTGATCAATGGGCATGAATTGGAACGAGTTAAAAGTTTTAATTACCTAGGGATATTGCTGGATGCCAAGTTGTCCTGGACGCGGCATATTAACAAAGCTGTAACATCTCTGGTCCACAGCTCCACGGCGATAAGCAATAATTACAAAAACTCAAGAACTGAAATGGTCTCACCAGTGTTCGAGGTCTAGAGATATAAAGCGCAGACCGCTGCTTTATATGGCGCCGAACTCTGGGGAATTGCAAACCTAACCTCACTAGCATCCCAAGAAAACAGTTTTATGAGGGGGGTACTGGGACTGCCACCATCAACTCCATTGGTCCCTCTTTCTCACGACTTAAATATGAAGCAAATAGGTAACATGGCAGTTTTGAGGCCATTGCTTTATTGGTGTAGGCTTTGGTCAACTCCAGATTTGATTCACTACAGGCAAGCACTAATTAAGATAATGGATCTTGATAAATCAGTTTCCCTTCCTTGGCTTCCCCATATAAGGTCCTGGTTTTATAACCTATGGCTTAAATCCTTTTGGGACGAACCCCATACCCTTACGACACAATCTAAGATTCGGTTAAAGCATGAATTCTGGGATTATTCCTCGATTAGTCCTTTCCATAGTAAGGATCTGGGTAGATTGACCTCGAAATTTTGGGATATTAAGCCACACCAAGATCTGAGGAATGGCTAGATACAATTCAGCCTAGGCGAGCAAAAGCACTATTCATGAAATTTCGATATGGAATCCTCCAGATTAAGGCGTTCACCACCAAATGGTGCCCCCAGACCGAGAATATCCATGATTCTAAGTGTGGATTATGTAATATAGAATCTACTGAAACGGTGAACCTAGATGTATTAAACACATATAGACAAACTTAATGGTGTAACAAATGGCTAACGGGCTTCCCATCCTGTAAGATAATAGATCACTGGTATTTAATTTGATTAGGATATAATTTTAGAATTTTCTAATATAAGGAATGAATAGAATTATTTCCCAATTTCAGGAATTTTATTCTATACCATGTAATTGACTTGATCAAATGGCCAAATGGACTTCTATCTTGAAAGTTAATAGAACAATGGTATTCCATTGGGTTTGGACTTAAGTTTAGAAATTTTTAACTTTTTAGTATAAGAAATTATTATAATTGATTACTCTTTATTGATTATTGGAGTATTACTTGTTATTCATGCAACTGATTTTAGTATCAGTTTTTTTGTTATTTTATGATGTTTTGATTGTATTATCCTTTTATGGCTAACAGCCGAATAAAGGTTTGTTTGATGACTGGGCTGGTGCTGAGTTTCTAGGAGTTGGTGTGTGTTTTTGACATGTGTGTGTGTGTGATGGACGTAGTGTGTGTACTATGTATGTGGGGGGGTGTATGTGGCTGTCGGTGAGTGTGCATGTCAGTGTCAAGTTATGTGTGTGTGTCGCCCTCACCCCCTTTACCCGATGGTATGTTGTGTGAGCGTACAAATTTTGGCAATATACAACTGTGACAGGTAAGTGTGTGTACTTACGGTTGCTGTTGTCTTCGGCATTGATTTTGGAGTCTCTGCGCTAGATGGAGCAGCGGGATGATGTGTAGTTCTGGTTCCATAGCGGCTTTGGATGAGTATAGCTTCCTGAAGGTGAGTGTCTCCTTTTATGCAGTTTGCTTCTGCCTGAGTTTCTGTGGTAGTGCGACCGCAGCAGAAACCTTGGTGGTGTGCAGCCTCATAATCTGTCCAGCGGCTCATGGTCTCCACCGGCCTGAAGGTGGCTACTGTCGTTCATAGCAGCCAGACCGCTGTGGCAGTGCCGGCAGTGCTTTGGCTGCATTCTGTTCAGAATGTCATAATTTGGCGGTCTTCCCCGCCAGCCTGTTTGCGGTACAACCACGACCGCGAACATGGTGGTCACAGGATCACCAAACTCGGAATGAGGCCCTAGGTGATTTGCCCAGAATCACAGGATGTCGAGCTGCCGCTAAAGCGACCTGGTTCCCCAGTTGCAAAGTCTGCAGCTCTGGCCATAACTCAACATTCTCCCCCCAAGTGTAACATATAATCAAGTGAAATACTGGTTAAAAACATCAAGATAGAAAATAATTTAAAAGTGCTTTGTCTCTATTTGAGAATATTTCCTCATTTTAGTTTTTTAGAGCACTAACCATAACTTCTATGGCAATAAGACTGATTTCTATAATTTCAAAAGGAGGTGCTTTAGGTATTATAGTTTTGATTACATCAAGATGACATCAGGCGTGCCACACTTTTGTAATTAATATATAAAGTCAGCCATCTAGTTATTCATTAGAATACTGTGGGGAGACAGAGGTCAGGGGCAAAGACTTGGATAATTGAGGGCAAGGGTAAGAGTGCAGAGGCAAGAAGTTGATCACGCTGGGCAGGCGGTGGCAGCACAACGGACCATGGAGGGCAGTGAAAAGGGAGGCAGGGGCAACAAACCAACCATGCAGGACAGGCAAGGGAAGATATGGCAGTATAACAGACAGCTGAGGGCAAACGGAAGAGGCAATGGCAGTACAACCATACATCCCAACAGACCCGATTCAGGCACAAGACTCTAAATGTTTTTAAGCCCAAAAGGGCTTTAGTTTATCTGTCGCCGGCCTAAAATATCCTCTTTTTTAACATAGGTCACCGGGGAAAACAAATTCCACAGGTTTCTTTTCTCAAAGTCTCCCTCTTGCCAAGTTCAAAATATTGGCAAGTATGTTTTATAGGATCACAGAGGGCAGGACGAATGGGTTAGGGACAGGGACTTGGATAACAGAGGGCAGGCGAGAGATGGGCAGGGGCACCAAACTGACCTTATAGGACAGGCTTCAGGGCTTGGAGCAGCACAATACATCACACAGGGCAAGTGGGACAGCAGTGCAGCACAACAGACGATGTAAATCAATAGGTAGGGGACAGGGCCACATCCATGGACAACAGAGAACAGAGGGGAAAGAGGCAAGGACAGCAAGCTGACCATATTGGACAGACAGGAGGGGCAGTTGCAGCATAACAGATCATGAAGGGCAGGAAGGAGGGAGCAGGGGCACAAGAATGGACTAGACTAGGCAGGAGGGAGGGGGTGGTGCCTCCACATGAAAAACATATGGGAGGCAGGGCAGAAGCAGCAAGCTGATCATGGAGGGCAAGCAGGTTGGGCACTGGAAGCACAACACACCGTGGAGGGCAACAGTAAGACTGTCGTGGAATTCACACAGACAATCGAGGGAAAATGGGTGTCAGGGGCAGCAAGCTGACCACACAGTGCAGGTGGGAGGGGCTGTGGCAGCACAGGAGACCATGCATGGCAAGTGGAGGGTTAGTGGCGGCCATGGTGGGCAAGAAGGAGGGGGCAGGGGCATGCACAAAGGACCATGGAGGACAGAATGGAGGGTTAGGGGCTTGACACAGACAAGAGAGGGTAGGGGAAAAGGCTTTAAACAGAGCACGCAGGGCACACAGAATGAGCAGTTGCAGCACAACAGAGCTTGAAGGGAGTGGCAGCAAAATGGACCATGGAGGACAGAAGGGCGTGGATAGGGGAATGGAAGCCAGACAGGCAGGGTGGCAGTGGCAGTGGCAGGAACAGGCGGCAGCCATCTGACCATTCTGGGCACGTGGGAGGAGCAGTGGCAACTGAACAGAACACTCAGAGTAGATAGAAAGGGCAGTGGCAGGTCCATAAAACATGGTTGGTAAAAAAGGGAGCAAGGGCATGCACACAGATATTGGAGGGCAGGGGTAAGGAGGGTGGGGCAGCAAGCTAAGCACAGAGGCTAAGCAGGAGGGTAATGATAGGGCATCGAATCGGGTAACAGAGGGCAGGAGAAGTGGGTGTGGTACAGCAAGTTAAATGGAGGGCAGTGGCAGCACATCGTACCATGCAGGGCACGAGGGACGGCCTGGTGCATGGACTCAGATAACAGAGGGTAGAAAGGAGGTGGATGGGGCAGCTAGCTAACTGTTCAGGGTAGGTGGGAAGGACAGTGGCAGAACAACGGCCACACAGGGCTGCAATGAAGGAGCAGGGACATGGACTTGAATAATGGATGGCAAGGAGAAAAGAGGTAGGAGCAGCAAGCTTGAAGGGGGGCAGCACAATGCCACGCCAGGTCCCCGACCATGAATTGTGATCTGCATCTTACTTAACGTTAAAAAAAAACTCGAAATTTCCTGAAAAATCCAAAGGTTACAGGGACATTATTGTTAGGTTCAGATTTTAACTATAACTCGTGCCCTCACCGTACACTGCTAATTACCCTTGATATTTCATCACTCATTACATCATTTTGACCTCATTGATGATATCACTGTAATATTTGCAGTAAAAGTATTGATGAGAAAACTGTGCATTGCGAATTACAGTTACCTTAGGGTATGAGTTATAGTTACTTGAAATAAGTCTAACAATAACAGCTGAATTGGTGGCTTTGGAAGACCGATAGGAGGGTTAATGATTTTATTGAACAACAAGCTAGAATGTGACCACTCTATGATAAAGTTTAATTCTTATGATCTGCTGGGTGTGCAACTTATTTTCCGACCCAGATTCAGGCTGATAGTTCTAAATACCTATGCAAGATCCGTTCCTCGTGGGTCAGAATCAATGGTTCTCACCCAGTTGACGGACTACATAGAGCTTTTGGACCCTTCAGATCTCCTGATCATAGCAGGCGATTTCAATTGTTCCTTTGTGTTGGACAATACTATCAGCAATCTGACTACTGAAGAGGACGAACATTGGGATATTCCCCAATCTAAGGAAATGGTGTTTTCTCCTGTTTCCTGTGTTGCATCTCAGTTGTCTTCCCTATGCCTGAAACATGGCCTGAGAGAATGTAACGGCCGCACTAAATCTGATTCAGAGCGAGCCATCACTTTCAAGCGAGGGCTTTCCTTTAGCACTATTGATTATATCCTGGTGGACATTAGGCTATGGTCAAGTTCACTGGACATGGAAATTTTATCTCGCTTGGATAGCGATCATAATCCTCTGTGCCTTGTACTGACCAACTATGCATTTTTAAGAGTCCAGCACACAACGATTACTAATGTCCCACTCCCTTACCTGAACCATAGACGTTCTCGGGTCTGTTGGCCAAAGGTTGAATCCAATCCGTACTTGATTGGGGAAATATATTCATTATTTTTAATTTTTTTTATAGATTACGAGGATCAAGAAGCCCCTGATATTCCTATTATGGCTATCCACATTAAATTGGTGGATTCCCTACAGGGTATCTTCTATAAGGAAATCCCTTCCAAATCGAGACCAGCTGATACCCCCCGTAGGGATTGGTATAATCAAGATTGTGTGCGAGCAAGATCCAATCTAAACAAGGCTGTAAAAAACTCTACTCAAGTGGCTATTAAAGAGGCCCGACGTAGGTATGCTAATGCCCAGAAACAAGCAAAAAAAGACTGGGATAATGAGATATGGCAGAAGCTGCTTGCAGCAGTTAAATACAAAGATGATAGTTCCTTTTGGCGGCTGCTGACCTCTAGTTCGAAAAGGGGCAATGACGATATCGGTATGTGTATACAGCCCGAAAGATGGGTGTCCTATTTTTCTGGAATACACGCTCTGCCCGCATCGCAAGCCCCGGAGGATCCGGGATACAATGAGTGTTGGGCTGTTAACATGACCTCAACTGAGAGCATTGTTTTTACCTTAGCCGAAACAAAAGCTGCAATCAATTCTTTGAGGCCAGCAAAAGCCCCTGGTCCAGATAAGATCCCAGGGGACCTGTTTAAATCAGAACCAAAGATATGGGCATGGTACGTCAACTTACTGTCTAATGCCATAGCAGCTGGTAGCCCTATTCCAGATTCCTGGCGTGGCGCAGAAATAATACCGATTTATAAAAAGGGTGATGTAGGTTCACCTGCAAACTACCGTCCAATCAGCCTTATTGATATCCTTCAGAAGACGTTTGCTAAGCAAGTCTTAGATAGGCTTATCGATTGGATCCAAGACAACCAAATTTTATCCCCCTTACAGGCCGGTTTTCGGCCTAAAACCAACACCATGGACCAAGTCTTCAGACTGTCATTATTATTTTGGAAGTATGTCACCCTATCTAAGCAAAAACTTTATGTTGCCTTTGTAGATCTGAGATCTGCATTTGATCTTGTCCCAAGAGAGAAACTTTGGGGAGTATTAAATAAAATCGGTACCCCAGGAAACTTAGTGCATTTAATTAAAAGATTACATGAAAAAACATTTGCACAAGTTAGATGGGGTAATCAGGGGGAACTCACCGATAAAATAGAGATTAGGAGAGGAGTGCGTCAGGGCTGTGTTCTTGCCCCAACGCTATTTACATTGTTTATCAATGAGGTGGTGCAAGTCGTTTCCAACTGCCAAAATGATGCTCCATCCTTGAATAACCACAAAATTCCAATTTTGCTATTTGCTGATGATTCCCTCCTGATCTCCAGAACTCCTATGGGTCTCCAGGCACTTGTGGATAAGTTTAGTTCATTCTGTGTTGACTATGGGTTTGAACTCAACCACAGTAAAACCAAACTTATGACCCTGGGCTGTGGCCCCACAAAGAGATACTCAATTTTTTATAATGGAACCCCCCTAGGTATGGTAAGCTCCATAGATTATTTGGGGGTGAGAATTAGTAACAACCTGCATTGGGGGCCCCAAATCGATAAAAGCTTAGCTCTTCTGGCACAGAGATCTGGGGCCATTTTACGCTTTCACAAGTCCACCTCTGAGAGAGTGATTACTCCAACTATTAAAATTTACCAAGCAAAGGCACAGAGCGCTGCGGTCTATGGGGCAGAAATCTGGGGGTCCTCGAACTCTAGCAAGCTAACAGTGGGGGAAAACAACTTTGTAAGGTCAATCTTGGCCTGTCCTCGTAGTACCCCACTGCTGCCAATGTTCTGGGACCTCGGCCTTCCACGCATTTCAGATGTAATTGCCCTACGACCATTGCCTTTCTGGGTCCGTGTATGGACCACCCCTGAGCTATCCACATACAAGGAGTCTATTCAAGACCTTTTAGTTAGACCAAATGTACTTAACATTTCTTGGTTTAACCACATCTCAAAATGGTTTCATAGATTGGGTCTTAGTGAGTTTTGGAGTCATCCAGAAAGTATAAGGAAGGATCAGAAGAATCATCTGAAAACTGTTTACTGGATACATGTCAGGGAAAACTATCTGCTGTGCTCAACACACGGCAGATTGACGTCACAATTCTTTGATTTTAAATGGTATCCATATTTGGAACCATTTATGGATACAATTCTTGATCCATTAAGTAAGAGTGTATATATTCAGTTCAGATATGGTTGTCTGCCTCTTAAGTCCTATGGCAGTACGCGGAGTGCGATCCCAAGTCCTGACACTTGTCCGAGTTCTAATCAAATTTCAGAATCTATTGTACATTTCATGTTTATATGCCCTGCCTATTTGATTGCGCGTCGGAAGTGGTTACGATCTGTGTGCAGTAATATGGGGATGAGACACTGTATTGTTGCCTTAAGGATCATGATGAGGGAAACTTCTCTCCCTCTATCTTGTGCGGTTAGCAAGTATATTGTAGCTGCTTGGCATATACGTACAAAACTTTTGGGGAAACAATGATGATGAGGACCAAATGTTTAAAAAATAAAAATAAAAAAGTGTGTTTTAGCTGCCAAATTTTAAATACACACCTAGACTGAAATAAAAACCCATGTTTAATTTAAATGTTAAGTATTAGGGGGTTTAGTGTCTTTTTTAAGGAAAATAATTTTATGTGTTTTAAGGCCGACATATATGTTTTTATCTCTTTCTTATCTTTTTAACCTAATTCCTATCTGCTTTTTTCATTTAAATGTTGGTTGTTTTGCTTTTATGGTTGAAAGTAACCGAATAAAGCTATGTGTTGATGATGATGATGAACAGCTGAATTTCTATGGTTTTGTGCCTATTAAACCTGAACCTAACTATAAAGTCCCTGAAACCTTTGTTTTTTTAATGAATATATATATATATATATATGAGTGTGTGTGTGTGTGCGACTGTGTCTGTATTCATAAATGTAGTCATAACTCACACTAAGTGCAGTGCTTCTGCCCTCTCAATAGTGAAACTGAAATATAATGTAATTAAAGAACAACACATTATCAATACAATTGATGAAACAAAATTTGTTATCTTCTCTATCAAAGTGCAATCACATCCATAAAATTCTTAGCAACATTTGAAATTTCATCTGATTCTTTAAGGATGAGGTCATTAAGCATTGCACTTGGCATGCGAGTTAAGGTTTGCATGCCTGTTGTGCGAGTTACAGGTTGGGCATTCTAACCATAACAGGGACGTTACAGTTAGGATATAGAATGAAAAAAACCTTAGAAATTCACTGAAAAAACCTGAGGCCAACCCCTATAAGCAACAAACCTTGCAATATGCACGGCCTTCACCTGTGTGCAGCAGGCATTGCCAGCAAGGGCTGGCCTGCAGCCAGTCCCTGCAGCCAAACCCACTAAGCATCCAACCCCATGCTGTGCACAGCCTTTTGGCCGTGTGCGGTGGGAGCTGGCCACGGCATTTCTAGGTGTCAGAATAGGTGTGAGAGAGTGTATCTAGGGGTGAGAGTGGCTGTGAGAGTGCCTGTCTGGGTATGAGATTGCATACATCAGTGTTTTAGTGGGTGCGTCAGTGTATGTGGTATGTGAGTGGGTGCATTAGGGTGTCAGTTGGTCTGTGAGTGGGAGCGGAGCGTAACTGTCTGAGTGGGTCTGTGAGTGGCTGCCCGAGGGTCTGACTGGGGTTGTGAGTGGGTGCACGAGTGTCTGAGTGGGTTTGTGAGTGGGTGCATAAGTGTCTGAGTGGGTGTGTGAGTGGGAGAAAAAGGTTGAAAGAGAGAGAGACAGAAAGAGAGGGAGAGAGATACTTTTTAGGCTTTGATGTATGATATACTTAGAATGATATATTTCTGTACAATTTAAAAAGAAAAATGTATTTGTCATTTAAAAAAAGTAAAATGACCTTTCATTTAACTCCAAAACATTTGTACTTTAAAGGAAAAAAAGTGAGGGAAACGCTTCCTGCTGGTCTTGAACCCTCAATGCTCAATGGAAAGGTCACAGACCTTCATACTGAGCTATTCTTTTTTTTAACCATGTTTTTTTTAGCGCTTTATGGGCCATCTGGGACTGCAGTGGACCCTGCATGCAGGGAACAGAGATGAAAGCTTTGCTTTCTGACAGTGTGACATGCTTGACAGGTCCTGTTGCCAGAAACCAGAGTGTTTGCTGTGACTTGGCTGCAGCTTCAAAGCTGCAGTCAAGCTGCTTCAAACAGCTATGTCCCTGGGTTTGGCACCCTGGGACATAGAATGAGCTGGCCCTGGGGACTTCCACCCTCAAGTGCCATCACTGGCTCCTTGAGGGCCCCCCCCCCCCAACGTGCACATAGCCCCGGGGAGGTGGTGGTCCCTGGGGCTGCAGGGGGTCCAAAACTGACCCCCTTCACTTTACTAACTCTTGGCCATGAGGAAGTGGTGGTCCCCTGAGCCATGGGGGGGGGGTGTCCCCCTGCTTCTTCACTGATTGAAGCACCAGGGTGCTGGCTTTTGAGGAGGCTGTTGGGTCTCCCCCACACCCATAATTAATTTTGCCCCAGGCTGGTGGTGGTCCCCGCGCGGCACACCCGCAAACATCTAGAGCTTTACCCCAGGAAAGTGGTGGTCGCCAGGGCTGTGGGGGAGGCCGATGGGCCTCTACCACACAATTCATGCATTTGTCCTTGGGGAATTGGTGGTCCTGGAGGTGTGGGGGTGCCACGAGCACCCCCCCACATAAATAACAAAAATCATTCCTGGAGGCACTGGTCCCCGGGGCTGTGGGAGGACTGTGAGGCCCCCCACATTCAAAATTATCAATGCCCCGGTACACGGCCCAACCGAGGGCTTATCACAAAACTAGCGCGGGAGCCTGCACTTGTTTTGTTTTTTTTGCCACAAATTTGTGAATATCACAATTTCACAGAAAGAATATTATAAAAAAAATATTTTTGCCCTGGGGGGGTCCCTCTGGGGCCCCACCACCACAGCTAAGGGGTCAGGATGTCGTTGAGTCCCAACATCGCTGACAACACTTCGTGGTTGAAGTGCTGGCAGTCAGTCAGATCTCAGCATGAGATCGGAAGGGCTCATGAATCCTTTGCATCCCTAGTTATACAAATTTGGATTTCCTTTAATTTCTTAAAAATTACTGAACTGATATACACCAAATAACAAAAAGAGCTCTTTATGGACCAAGAGCTACCTTTCTGTCAAATTTGGTGCAATTCGGTCCAGTGGTTCGGGCGCTATCGCTGTTCAATTTTTCCTATGGAAATTAACATTGGAAATCTTCTAAATTTTATCCCCCCCCCCTTTATCTCAGTCCCTACTTCATGGATCACCCAGAAAATCTCCAGACAGCAGCTGACATGACTGTCACATTTTTTGGGGAAATTTTTGCGAAGATTCGTCAAGCGGTGGCAAAGATAAAGGCAAGCAAAAAACAACTTTTCCTGTGAATCTAGGTCATAACTATAACTAAGTAGTGGCAAGCACCACTAGGTAGCATATATATATACCAAACCAGAATTGATCTGTATAAATTTACAAGGAAACTTAAACTGGCAAAATATTTTGCTAAACTGAGTCCTACTGCGAAACCTGAAGCAGGCCACATACATGATGAACTAGATCTAAATATCGAACAAGGCATTGATGTAAAAACTATGTATGATTTGACGCACAATTTGAAAGATGAAGAGCTAACTGAAACAGAAATATTAGCTACACTGGGTATTGAGATAAATCATAGGGTCAAAACGAAATTTAAACCTAAATCAAAATTTTGCCCTTCTTTATCGCAAGGAAACAAAATTGATATATTTCATGATCTGGTCACCAATGATCTAGAGAAGTTACAATCCCCCCAGAAAAAAGATAGGGAGAATTTGACGCAAGAACAAAGACAGGCCTTGAAAGGTCTAATGGAGAACCATACAATAGTGATCAAACCTGCAGACAAGGGGGGAAATATTGTAATTCTCAACAAGGATGACTATGTGGAAGAAGCACTGAGACAATTGAATATGCATATGAATTATTGCAAATTAACGCAAGATCCTATCAGTGATCTTATTTGGGATTTAAATGAGAGGTTGGAAAAATGGTACTCAGAAGGTTTGATTAGCTTTGAAGAGAAAGTATACATGACAAATACTTATCCAACTATGCCAACAATTTATTTCCTACCCAAAATCCACAAAACCTTAGATAAACCTCCTGGCAGGCCTATTATATCAAGCTGTGGTTCACTATATGAAGGTATCTCAAATTATATAGATCACTTTTTGGCCCCAATGGTGAAAGGTCTGAACTCATATATACAAGATGCTGGAGACTTTCTAAGAGCATTGGATGGCGTAGGATGGCAATCTGACTATTTGTTGGTAACAATAGACGTTGTGTCACTATATACCTCTATTTCACATAAGGTGGGGATAAATGCAGTGAAATACTTTTTGTGGCAAAAAAGCATCCACTTTCTCAAACATTCTGAGATACTATTAGAAATTATAGATTTATGTCTCAACAACAATATCTTCTTGTTTAATCATCAAATTTACAAACAAATCTGTGGTACAGCGATGGGAATGACCTTTTCCCCTAGTTATGCAAATCTCACAATGGGGTGGTGGGAAAAGTGTGTAGCTTGGGCTCAAGAGAATGATAAATACTTAGACAAGGTGATCATGTGGCTTCCCTACATAGATGATTTGTTCTTGATCTGGCAGGGAACGACAAAAGATTTCGAGGAATTCTTTCATATATTGAACCACAATGACGTAGGGTTACAGTTTACATAGAAACTTAGTGATACCCGGATCGAATTCCTAGATGTACAAGTACAGATTGTAGCAGGAACATTACAGACCACATTATATAGAAAACCCACCGCAACCAATAGTATCTTACATGGTACCAGTTTCCACCCTACATCTTTAATTAGAAGTATCCCTTATGGGGAATTTATCCGTATAAAAAGAAACTGTTCAGATGAACAAGATATGAACAAAAAATTTAGTGACACCTGACAGAGGTTTATCAATAGGGGATGCACACTAAAATCTGTTAAGTTAGGGGAATCAAAGGCAAAAGAAAAAACCCGGAATCAGGTGCTGGCCAAAAGAAGCAATGTGCCAGCACATTCTGAACAGAATGTAGATGAGATTAGACTCATTCTAGACTATAGCAAAGAACATCATCAAATTGTTAAAGTATTGAGAAGACATTGGCACTTAATTCAAAAAGATAGTGACATAGGACACCGGGTCGGAACGTGTCCTTCTATCACATATCGTAAAGTACCATCTTTACAGAATATGTTAGTTAAAAGTCATTTTGAGATGTCTACAACTGCCGGTTGGCTAACAGGCGGCAATAAGGGTTTCTTCTGTTGCAAAAAATGTAAAGCATGCAAAATTGGCTGTGACAAAAAGTTTGTAACTGATTTTAGAGGAAAAAATCTAGTGATCAAAGAAAAAATCACATGTGAGACTTCTTTTGTGGTTTATGTTTTAGAATGTCGCTGTGGTCTCAAATATGTGGGCAGTACCACATGCCCTTTAAAAAAGCGCATCTTAGAACATATAAGGGCAGTACAAAATGAAGATATGTCTTATGCCATAACGAAACATCGTAAAACTCATCCAGATTTGAATTGGATGACCATGAAATATTATGGTATAGCAGCTATATATAAACATGAACGAGGGGGTGACAGGGTACAAAAATTCAGACGCTTCGAGTCCAAATATATCATTAAATTAAAAACCAAGATGCCCCATGGAATTAACTACGATGAGGAATTATACAGCCACCTGTGATATTGTAATAGTAACTGCAGCCAATTGTACTCAGAGAAAGTCATAGATAGACGACCAGGAACTTAAAAATACGGGGAATAGCATCCCCATAGCGTTTGGAACACTATAGTGTGGCTGTTGTCTATTTATTATGAGTTATAAAAATCATGATAAAAGTATCTTGAATACATTGTAACATGCATGGAGGAGTAGTAATTAATTGCTTATTTCATTTACACTGTATTATCACATATTTGTTTTGAATATTCTGGGTATTTATTTATTCACTTGTCTTCTTTTAGTTGTATTAGTAACACTCTTATGATAAGTTTACTTTATTGGTAATATGCTATGGCACTAGATATGTCATATACAACTACAGATCCCAGAATGCCACTTAAAGGCATAGCTTAGTGGAACAGTATAAATGGCACATGTTTTGGAGTAACAAATTACCGTGACCAAGACCGTTGATGACGCTGAAATGAAGGTTTTACATTTATTAGCGCATAAACGTAGTGCTGCAATAATCAAGTGTGACTTTAACCGAACGAATAAAGATTGTACGGGGACAAAATGTGCCCTCAGAGTAGTTCGCCAACATTTATAAGCGTGCTTTATATAACGTGATGTATTAGAATTGTACTAATCTGACATAACCATAAACGTGTGCCATGATTTGCTGTTTGAAATGTTTTAACTTAGCATAACTTTAGTGGGGGCTTCGGCCTAGTTTGCCTTGTCTCACAATTTAGATGCTCGTGTTTTTCTAACGTGCTAATAAACGTGTATTTCTGCTTGAAGCAGTACTTTTCCAGTGAGATCGGTTCACATGCTTATCTTTAAGGTTTCGTGCCAGCCTGGCATCTTCTTCTTTGCTCCAAGGTCAATCTGCAGGTGCGGACAATGGAAGCTCTGAAAGTGAGTTAATTGGTATAATATGTTGCAACTTACGTACCCGTCTCCAAGGATAATGTATGCCTAGGTAGAAGCTTGAGAACTGTTGTTTTTGATTGGACAATTTGAAGCCAACCTATGAACCCTCCAATGGAAGACCCTACTGGATTTGAACTGTTGTTTATTTAAACCTGGTGCACAAGGAGAAAGCGTCCATTACCTATCAGCCATTAGACATTAGACATTGGACATTAGCCATTTGCAGGACATTGCAGCCATTATGGCCCATCTTGCTGACTTCGTCATTTAGCCATCTTCTACGATGCCAATTGATGTTCGACGCCATTTTGAATGAGACTTTGATGCTTTCTCTAATCGAGAGAAAGAGACTTTAAGAAATTCTCGCCTTAGAGACTTTAACTTTGATCTGCCCCTTTGCATGAAGTAGTCGTCCTTTATCTTGCCGCTGTGAGGCAATTGCCCCGTCCACCTTACCCCTTTGCCCCGTCCCATGCTGATCGAAAACGGTACCTGTGAGATGAAGACTTCCTTGAATGCTGATTGAATTTGGTAAATATGAAAGGAAAAATGTACAATTGCATTGTGTTTCTTTTTAGGTAACCAACTGCTGATTTTGATTGAGTTTTCCAAATCAATGTTACTAAATTGTTTTTGCATGAAGTCCCACATGCCAATGCTAATTTGAGGTTAGATGAGGAATCATTGTTGCACGATGCAATTTGAGACCTTGTTATGCTGACTAATGTATGCAATTAGCTCATTACAGATTATAGTTTTAGTGATTTGCGTTGCTATTATCGAATGCATTGTTATTCAAATGCTGCATAGATTGCATCTTTTCCGCCGTTATGGACAGCTATTAATGTTCATTTACATATATCATTTGGTGTTGAGACACATTTATATTGTGCTAGCTTTGTTAATATAGGGAAATAAATTCATTAACTTTGAATAAACTGGTGTGGTTATTCATGGCCGAAAGGTCATGGTTCGCCGAAATGTTTTCTGGATTAATTGTTAAGTGTTATGTTGATCAGGGCATTGCTTATGTTCGTTATTGATTATTGATTAGATTAAATTGATTGATCTCGGGTGAAGAGAGTCCCACTTGGTCAAAAGATTCATCGACCCAAGAGCGTCCAAACACAGGTAATTTATTAGGCTGGAACGCTCTATCAGTAGATGGTAGCAGAGGACGGTTACGCCCTTTGGGACCCCGCTCGAGAGGTATATGGTGTTGAATTAGATTTTTCTTGGGTAAAACAGATTGAGAGAATGATGATGCCCTAAGTGCCCCGTGACTTTCCCGGGATCTCGGAGCTTGCGAATGGAGAGAATGGAGGTGTGAAATCGGCGTTGGCGGTACTAGTGACGGTATGAGTGAAGTCAGGGTTTTGCGCTTGCACAGCTTATTGCCGCAGATTGTTTGAAAAGGTTGCGAGGATTTTAGAGAATAGCGGAGGTGCGACTCCGAGTGTGAGAGTAGGGAAGTCGTCGAACTTCATGTGCATGTGGCGCTTTGTGCAGAAAAAGGTCCACGTGGTTGTTGTTGTTGAGACGGGCCCTGCGAGGTCAAGAGACTCCGGAGTATGTTGAAAAGTGTATGAGACACTTGTTTTATGTTGTGGTCTGGTCGGTTTAATAGGTTGACAGGGCGTGGTCAACGAGTCGGTACGTGTGTTAAGGGAGTGAAAGAAAACTTCGACTTCGGGCTTTGACGAATTCTAAGTGCACTAGAATAGATCATTGACAAGTTGAGAGCAGAGTCTGCGGGTCAGATTTGCTTGCGAAAGTGGGGTCCGAGAAAGATGGAATAACTGCCGAGGCTAGTGAAAAATCCCTAAGGTCCTGAAGCGATTGTGTTACCCTTCCTGTAGTAAACCGACAGATCTGTTTTATTATTATTTGGTTGCTCGCGATATATGCTAGAAGTTGTTACGAGAGGAGCTGAGTGAAGGAGGACAAGCCGCGAGGCTTTGTCAGCCGCAGTGTGTGAGTGTGACATCACTAGGAGCCGCGCTGGGATAGGTTGGTTGTAGAGAAGGGTCGCGCACGGATTGGACGCAGTCCGTGGGGCTCGATTGGAAGGGGAGAGGCAAGCGAAGAGTATTCCGGGAATTAAAGTCACTTATTGATTACAAACTTTGTGAAATAAAAGACGAGAAAATGAAATTTTTTAAAGCATTAAAGAGTGCGATGAAGGGGGAGTCTTACATTAAAGCGAGCGTAGGAGAGGAGACGCCACCCGAAGGTACACCAGCTTACATTGTAATGGAGGAAAAAGGGGTAGCTTCGTGCCTTTGGCTAAAGCAATGGCACAAGCTGACAGAGAAACATGGGAGCGTAGCGTTCCCGATCCATGGGACATTCAATATAAGGATCCTAGAGAATTTGAGATTCGCGATGTACGACATGAAGGTACCTCCAAGGCCAGCACAGTTTGAGGCTCTAGCGATTTGGGAACTAATGGCTAGACAGCAACAACAAAAGAAGTTCGAGACCAGGATAAGAAAGGCAGAAAAGACACTAGCGGACGCTAGGTGGGATAATACACAGAAGGTGTGGAGGTCAGATATATTGAAGGGGATAAAATTGTTTCCCGCAATTACTAAGGAAGAAGAGGCGACAGGCAAGAAAGCTACCTGTAAGACAAACAGGAGGTGTTCCAAAGATAGAGAGGACGAGGAAAAGTTAAGGAGAGAAGAGGAGTTAGAGGATGAGGAGTTAATCATGCAATTGCTGAACGACCGTCCACCACCTTATGCAGAGAGTGGACAAGGTCCAAGTACCAGTTCTGCCCCTCCGGCACCGGTACAGAATAATGAAACTCCGAGTTCAGGAACGCCATCGGGATCTAAGGACCCGAGTTTACTGTTCACCCCGCAGATACCGCAGGTTAGGAGAATATATCCAGATGTGCCTATATTGAAAACAGCAGAAAATTATCAGCCGCAGGTCCCAAGGTACTACAGCAGTGACAACAGTACGGGAATGATTCTAGATCCAACCGTAATGGGAGTACAGAATGGTCGCAACTCAACATTGGCACAAGCTGAATCAACCCAGTTTTTGATGCCTCAAAAGCAGATGCAGGGGGGAACCGCACATGCTCAGATGACGGGGAGTCAGATGGGCATGCCGGCAATGATGACCCATAGTGTGGGAATGAACATGCCTCAGAACATGGGGAATGGACAGAACCCAGATGCGATATCCCTACCCATTACTGTAGGTCCACCTGTACCTTTGTACATTCAGCCTAACTCAGGTATGAGCAGTCAAGGATCAATGGTGCAGAGTGCAATGGAAAGGAGGTGCATTCAAAACACTCCAGAGACAACTCCGATAGCGGCTCTGCCAACTGGATCTGGGTCCTTGATGGAGTTTAGTCCCATATGTGCTCAGTCAACAGTGGTGAGGTCGAGTCCCCCACTGATGATACCGCTATCATCGAACACTGAAAAGTTGCCGCAACCATCAATGGCAGTCGATGTGAATGCTACACTGATGGGGTTGAATGCGCAACAGCTGACACAGTGGTTCAACAGTCTGAATTCCACACAAAGCTCAGCCAGTGGGAAGGGAGAAGACTATCTGAATAGGGTCAGGTTGAACATGGAAGCACAAGAATTGGTGGAAGGGACTATGGGGGTGAATAGGTTAGAGTCCTACTCGGAAGAAGAGCTGAGGTATCTATGTCCCAGGATTACGAGAGAAGTGAACAAGGTACATAGAAGGTTGCAAGAAATAGCTGACAAAAATGGGGTTGAGATAGACAAGACAAAACACTTGAGCAGGAGCTATAGATTGGATTTCGGGACCATAGACTTTGAACACATGAGGTCAGCAGGCATGAAAACGCACCTTAGAGAATTGCTGCAGAGTGCACAAGTGTGGAGGTGCTTAGACAAATGGGAAAGCAGATGGGTAAAGAAAAAGGAAAAGAGGAAAGACAGTGTCCCAGAGCACAATGAGAAAAGACCACAGAGTAGTGATGCAATAACCATGTTACCAATGAGGGAGACAGCAGGGGGAAAATTAATACATGTACCGTGGCACAGAAGCGACATTCAGTCTTTTACGGATGATTTTCCCAAACTGAGAGAGAAACCGATTGAATGGTATCAACAGACTGATAGGTTTGTGAAGCTTGCAAAATGTCTTTGGGAAGACCTGAACACCCTCTTTGAGATTGTGGTTCCGGCAGATTTGTGGGAAGACTGCAAAAGGGCTGTAGGTTGGCCGACAAGTGAACCAGAGAGAGACAGGGATACGGGTGCACCATCACCTATGGTGATGAGCTTGTATTATAAGGTGATTGAGCATTTGAAGATGAAGGTTGCCGCGAAAAATGTGGATTGGCAGAAGATTGATCGAACTGCCCAAGAGGCTAAAGAGTCGATTCACGGTTACTATGAGAGGTTGTTGAAGGCGTTCAAGAACTACAGTGGCACGGAAACAATAGAGGCGAAGGACATGTTTCATTTTGTGTTTAGATTTGTGGAAGGGCTGAGACCAGAGATAAGTCAGATGATAAAGACGCATTTGATTTGTTGGCAGTCGAAACCTATTGATGAGGTGTTGAATTATGCGAAATACTGTAGCGACGAAATTGAAGTGAAACAAAAAAGGTTGAAAGAGAAAGTGATGGTGATGCAACTTAAAGCAGCTCAGACAGGTTTGCAAGGGTTGCAAGGGTTCCAACAGCAGATGCCGCAGCCGCAGCCGCAGGGAAACATGGTGTTTCAGCCACAGGCGAGAGGCAGAGGCAGAGGAGGCTATGGGAGTAATGGTCCGGATTTGAACACTGTTGCAATTCCGAATGGTGTGCAGGCAATGAAAAAGGTGATGCCGTGTCACGTGTGCGGAATCGTCGGTCATTGGAAACGCGAGTGTCCGATGGTGGTGCAGGAAGGTGCAGGTGTTGGTCAGCAAAACAATGATGTCAATGCATTCCAGACAATGAGGGGACCGAAAATGAGAGGTCCAAACCCAAATTTTCAGACCATAAATCAGCTGCAGGGATTACAGCCCATGCAGCTGCAGCAGATGCAGATGCCCCGTATGCAGATGACGCAAATGCAGCCAATGCAACAGCAGTTTCCCATGGTACCTAATCAGCAAATGCAAATACCTTTGGCACCAGTGAGTCAGCAGCAAGTGATGGTTCCTCCACAGGTCTCGGGTCAGGTGATGAGTACAAATGGCACCGTACAACAGTTCCCATTACACAGTGAGAATGGAATAAACAATGTATGGGAGAGTGGAAGTTCAGATGAGGAGGGAAATTGTGTGCTTGCAGCATCCTTGGAAGTTGATCAAAAGGGTCCATATGTGGAGGGAAGAGTTATGGGTCATAGTGTTTCATTCTTGGTTGACACAGGAGCCACACGTTCAACTGTTAGGAGCATTGAAGTACCAAATTTGCCACTCTCAGGGAGAACAGTTCAAGTAGTGGGAGTAGCAAACAGGCACCTGACGAACCCAATCACAGATCCAGTACCAGTCAGAATTGGTAACTATCAAGGGTCACATAAATTTGTGGTATGTGACTCAAGCCCGATAGCACTGTTAGGGAGAGACCTATTGTGCAAATTGGGATGTTCGATTATGTGCTCGAACGATGGAATTAGAATTCAGACGAGCAGTGATGGGGAAGAAGAGGACAGTGTAGAAGGGGATGAGATGGAAACTGTCGATGAAGAATATCCTCTGATTAACCTTTTTCCGATGATAACTGAAGAAGATATTCCAGCTGAATTACGGGAAACAGTCGAAAAGGAAGTGTGGGATATGACAGGAAAAGAGGTGGGATTGATGAAAGGAGTGGAACCAGTGAAAGTGACCGTAAAACCCAATGTAACCTTTCCCCAGACCTCACAATACCACATGGCACAAGACACCCTCATGAAAGTCGCCCAACTCATTGACGAGTTTGTAAAACAGGGAGTACTGAAAGAAGTGTTAAGCAGTCCATGTAATTCACCAATCATGGGACTAATAAAGCCGAGTGGAAAGGTTCGAATCGTGCAGGACTTGAGGAAAATAAATGACATCATAATTAAATGCTGCCCTGTAGTACCGAATCCAGCTGTGATAATGTTTCAAGTCCCTTGCGATGCCGAGTGGTTCTCAGTCATCGACTTGTCACAAGCATTCTTTTCTGTGCCTCTTCATGAGGACAGCCAATTTCTCTTTTGTTTCAAATTCTTAGACAGAGTTTACAGTTGGTGTCGAATTCCTCAAGGGTTTTCGGAGTCACCGTCAATTTTCAATCAGATTCTAAAGAAAGACTTGGAAGCGTTAGAATTGCCATTCGAGTCAACCCTAGTACAGTACATCGATGACTTACTGATTGCATCTAAGACAGAAAGTGGCTGCACAGCCGATACCATTGCTCTACTGAACCATTTGGGAAGGAATGGACACAAGGTGTCTCCTTCCAAGTTGCAGTTCTGTCAGAAGAAAGTAAAATACTTGGGTCATCAAATAGAGAAAGGGTCAAGGAGAATAATGAAGGAAAGAATAACAAGTGTACTTCAAATGAGTCCACCAAAGACAAGGAGGGAGGTGAGGAAGTTTTTGGGGATGGTGAGCTACTGTCGCCAGTGGATTCCCAACTTCTCAACTCTAGCAAAGCCTTTACTGAAACTGACCCAGAAGGATGCCTTGGATGAAATTGAGCTGAAAGGAGATGAGATGGATGCTTTTATTGAATTGAAAGAATGCATGTGCAGGGCTCCAGCTTTAGGTATGCCTGATTACACAAAGCCTTTCACATTGTTTTGTCATGAACGTGATGCATGTTCTTTGTCTGTCTTGACCCAAGCCCATGGTGGCATAAACAGACCAGTAGCGTATTTTTCAGCTACTTTGGATCCGGTCGCAGCAGCACTTCCAGGGTGTTTGCGCGCCGTAGCAACGGTTGGTATCAGCCTCACTCAGAGTGAAGGAATAGTGAAGGGACACCCAGTAACAGTCATGGTCCCTCACTCAGTTGAGATACTTTTGACCCGCTCCCGAACGCAACACATGACTGGAGCAAGACTCACAAGGTATGAGACAATAATTCTGGGCTCACCGAATGTGCAGCTGAAAAGGTGCACTACGTTGAATCCAGCAACCTTGCTTCCTGGTGAAAATGCTGAAATTGAGAACGCTGAAGACGTCGAGCACGACTGCCTTCAGGTGACTGAATTTTGCACAAAACCCCGACCTGACATTAAGGATACTAAGCTTGATGAAAATGACCAAATTGTTTTTGTTGATGGTTCATGTCTAAGAGATGGGATGGGAATTTTGAAAGCAGGATATGCTGTATGTACTGTAACAGGTGTCTTGGAAGCATCCTGGCTTCAAGGAGTCTACTCCGCACAAGTAGCAGAGCTTGTAGCCCTTACAAGAGCATGCCAACTGTCTACATTGATGAAGGTTACCAATTACACTGATAGTCAGTACGGGTTTGGAATTGTGCACGACTTTGGGCAACTATGGTCACAGAGAGGTTTCCTGACCTCTTCAGGGTCCCCAGTGAAAAACGGGGAGAGAATAAGGGAATTGTTACACGCCATTCAGATGCCAGCCGAAATTGAAGTGGTAAAGTGTAGTGCTCATACAAAAGGACAGGACTATGTTTCCCTGGGAAATGCATATGCGGATCAAGTCGCAAGATTTTGTGCCTTGAACTGTATATTGCTCAGGGATGAATGGAATTTGATAAGTGAACCAGAACTCGAACCAGCTGAAGCATTTGCCTTGAAGGTCGTGGATACAATGGATGAACTAAAAGCATTACAGAATAGCGTCAGGGAGGATGAAAGAGATTCCTGGATTAAGTCACAATGTACAAGGAGACCAGATGAGTTATGGGTTTCAAATGAGGGAAAATTTGTTCTGCCAAATAGTCTCTTATCGCAGCTAGCGCGGTTCTATCATGGGCAGGCTCACCTAGGGAGAGATGCCATGATAAGATTGTTCAAAACTGATTGGTTTAACCCCAGATTCCGTCAAGTTGCAGAAGCAGTTTGCCATCGATGTGTCATTTGCCAGCAGATGAACCCAGGGAAGGGAACGGTTGTGAACGTGAGCCACATTGGCAGGGCGGGTGGCCCGTTCAGCAGAATGCAGATGGACTTTATTGAGATGCCTGTGCATGGAGGTCTGAAGTATGTGTTGGTGATTGTGTGCATTTTTAGTCACTGGATTGAAGCATACCCCACACGTAGAAATGACAGCCTTACAGTTGCAAAACTATTGTTGAGGGAGTTGATACCACGTTTCGGATTTCCGATCTCTTTAGAATCAGACAGGGGAAGTCACTTCAATAACGAGGTGATAAAGTTACTTTGCGCAGCGCTGAACATTGAGCAAAAACTGCATTGTAGCTATCGCCCAGAGGCCTCAGGACTGGTGGAACAAATGAATGGTACACTGAAATCAAGAATGGCGAAAATATGTGCATCGACAAATTTGAAATGGCCTGACGCATTGCCTTTGGTGTTAATGTCAATGAGAAACACCCCTGACAGAAAGACTGGATTGTCCCCGCACAAAATTCTCATGGGCAGGGCTATGAGACTTCCTGCAGTTCCCGCAAACGCGCTTTTGAATATTACAGATGATATGGTGTTAGACTACTGCAAAGGTCTGGCTGACGTGGTTCGCTCTTTCTCTCACCAGGTGGAAGCAACCACCTTGCCACCGATCCAAGGTCCAGGACACACACTGAAAGCAGGTGACTGGGTCGTGATAAAGAAGCACGTGAGGAAGTCGTGTCTGGAACCCCGTTGGAAAGGCCCTTTCCAAGTGATCCTGACGACTACTACCGCTGTGAAGTGTGCGGGAGTTCCCAACTGGATTCACGCCAGTCACACAAAGAAGGTGTTGTGTCCCACAGATGAGGAAGTGGAAGCCCTGAAACTGCCAGTACCTGATAACAAAGTGCTGAGCGCTGAGACAGAGCAAAACAGAACTAGAAGCGAACAGGCAGAAATAGAAGGGAGAGAAATATTCTCTGAGGACGAAACAACCGATTCACTTGGGGAAGACCAAGGAGAAACCTCAGACAGCGACGAAGCAGCTGAAGGTGACAAAGAGCCTGAAGCAGCTGAAGGTAACAAAGAGCCTGAAGCAGCTGAAGGTAACAAAGAGCCTGAAGAAAGTAACGGTGACAAAGGGCTCGAAAAAGGTGAAGAAGCAGGAGAGCCTGATCAGAGGAGGGCTTTCCCAGAAGCAGACGGTACAGAAAAAGAAAAGGAAAACCTGATTGACTCCCCAGAAGGAGGGGACAAGGCAGAACAGAACGAAACTGTTCAAACTTCTTCAGAAGAGATCGCAGGTCCATCAAGTGGACACAGTGCAAAGAGAAGACCAAGTATATCACCAGTAAAACTAAGAACTAGAGAAACGTTGAACGACAGTGAAGGGCCAAGAGTGAAAGAGAAAAGAAAGGAAGTGTCTGTCGTGGTACCAACATCAAGTGAAGAAAAAGACTTGGCCAAAGAGGAAAGTACCAGTGAGACAGAATCAAAGAGAGATGCAAAATTGAAAAGGAAAAGGATACCAAACAGGAGATATTCCGGTCCAGAATGGGCATATGTAGTCTATGACGATTGGACCGACAAATTTGTATCTCTTAGCCTCGAGAACGAAGAACAAGAGATACCAATAGAAAAGAAAAGTTTTATGGACACTGTTGATTGAAAGGGTGATAAATGACATTTGCTTGCTATAATCTAACGTGATACAACCAGTTGAGACATTGCTAAACCGGATGAGACATTTGCTAACTTGATAAGACTTTGATAACCTGATTGACTCTCAAACCCGATTTGAGACAACGTTGCTAACTGAAAAAAAAAAAAAAAAAAAAAAGACTGAGTTGTTGCCGAATTGAGACAAATGCTGCTAACCGATAAGTGATTGGGCTTCTGAAGAAAACTGTGTGAACATTGCGCTCGTTCAGCTTTGTAACAAATTGCTAAATCGTTTTTTTTTTTTAGGTGCTTCTAGCTCTCTGATTCTATACAGATCATGACTACACAAAACAGTAGAGTGAAATATTGTAAATATGCGTGTATAGGCTTGATAACTGCATGTGTACTAATAATAATGGCAATAGTGCTTGCAACGCGTGGTAAGGGTGAGAATGAGACAATTGATGCTTCTACTTTTGCTCCTGTTACTGTCACTGAACTAACCGCATTGAAAAGACTAGAATTAGATGAGAGACACTTGCATGATAAGAAGGAGCTTTCGTATAATGTTTTCTATCGCCTACTAACAGAATATGTTGAGACTATGGATGCGAAAGATTGTTATGTGTGTACACAAATACCGACATCGGTAACGGAAGGGGTGACTTATCACCACATGCCTCTTACATACAGGATTACATGTAGTTTAGTAACTTCTAGATTTTATGGTCAAACTAACATACAGTATTTTTATTCAAATTATGATGTTACCTTTGCATATGTTCCTATAATAACGCAGCTAAGCCAGATTGCTAAAGATTGGGATGCTAAGATAATGAGGGAATTTTTTGAGCCAATGCAACCTTTTGAAACAGCTCACGCACATAGGGAAAACCTTACATGCTCACTCACTGCAGTAGAAATAAGCTTTTTAGATCGCATAGATGATAGAAGGGCACAAATGAATGCGAAATTAGAAAAAGAGCTAAGTAAGAGGACTTCAGTAGATAATTATGCTTTTGCCGCAATAAAAACACAAGGGAGAATAGCTTTAGATGCTTGGCATGTAGGGAAATTTTGTATATATCGTGGGGAATCTTATTATGATAACATTTTCGTAGGAGCGAGTGAATGTAAACATACGTTTATCTTTAAGGCCAAATGGACATTCATGCTGAACGGACTTGACCCTGTCATACCTGGTGTATATTACATTTGTGGGCATAATGCCTATTATCGTCTTCCAAAGGGATGGTGGGGGAGATGTTATTTGGGTATAGTGTTCCCAAAGGTTTATCAACTGGATGACCTATCGGTGATTCCAAAGGCGTCTGGATCTCATCGTATCCAGAAAAGAGAGACTGCAGCTGCTGTGGTAGGAGATATATTTGGAGCCATGGTTCCTTCATTGGGAGTTGTGTTGAATTCCATCAAAATAAGAAAGTTGTCTACTATAGTGGATAACATGTTGACAAAGTTTTCAGGTGCTATAATCCTGATGGATGCTGAACTTGCAGCAGAAAGAGCTATGACTCTTCAAAACAGGCTTGCCCTAGACATTCTTTTAGCAAAGGATGGCGGCGTTTGCAAAATGCTTGGTGCGCGTCACTGTTGCACGTATATACCAGACAACAGTGTGAAGATTAAAACAATGCTTGCTAATCTAACAAAAGAGAGTGCAGACTTGAAGGAATTGAAAGAACCAGGAGTTTGGGAGAAGGTTGGAAAGGGAATTGCTTCAGTGGGAAATTGGCTTGGTAGCATTTGGAATGGAATATTACTAAAAATAATACAGGGAATACTAATAGTACTAATTTGCATCTTTGGGATTTGGGGAATAAAGAGGGGAATACTAATGATCATGGCAAGAGTTAAGAGAAGGAAGGAAGAGAAAATGATGAAAAGAATGGCAGAAGAATACAAGGCAAGAACGAGGGGAACTAAAAGGCAAAGAGAACTGACAGAATTTTAAATGGAATAAAATTTGTGGGAATAGTTTTGTGTGATGACAAGTAGTCATCAGAGGAGGGATTGATGACGCTGAAATTAAGGTTTTACATTTATTAGCGCATAAACGTAGTGCTGCAATAATCAAGTGTGACTTTAACCGAACTAATAAAGATTGTACGGGGACAAAATGTGCCCTCAGAGTAGTTCGCCAACATTTATAAGCGTGCTTTATATAACGTGATGTATTAGAATTGTACTAATCTGACATAACCATAAACGTGTGCCATGATTTGCTGTTTGAAATGTTTTAACTTAGCATAACTTTAGTGGAGGCTTCGGCCTAGTTTGCCTTGTCTCACAATTTAGATGCTCGTGTTTTTCTAACGTGCTAATAAACGTGTATTTCTGCTTGAAGCAGTACTTTTCCAGTGAGATCGGTTCACATGCTTATCTTTAAGGTTTCGTGCCAGCCTGGCATCTTCTTCTTTGCTCCAAGGTCAATCTGCAGGTGCGGACAATGGAAGCTCTGAAAGTGAGTTAATTGGTATAATATGTTGCAACTTACGTACCCGTCTCCAAGGATAATGTATGCCTAGGTAGAAGCTTGAGAACTGTTGTTTTTGATTGGACAATTTGAAGCCAACCTATGAACCCTCCAATGGAAGACCCTACTGGATTTGAACTGTTGTTTATTTAAACCTGGTGCACAAGGAGAAAGCGTCCATTACCTATCAGCCATTAGACATTAGACATTGGACATTAGCCATTTGCAGGACATTGCAGCCATTATGGCCCATCTTGCTGACTTCGTCATTTAGCCATCTTCTACGATGCCAATTGATGTTCGACGCCATTTTGAATGAGACTTTGATGCTTTCTCTAATCGAGAGAAAGAGACTTTAAGAAATTCTCACCTTAGAGACTTTAACTTTGATCTGCCCCTTTGCATGAAGTAGTCGTCCTTTATCTTGCCGCTGTGAGGCAATTGCCCCGTCCACCTTACCCCTTTGCCCCGTCCCATGCTGATCGAAAACGGTACCTGTGAGACGAAGACTTCCTTGAATGCTGATTGAATTTGGTAAATATGAAAGGAAAAATGTACAATTGCATTGTGTTTCTTTTTAGGTAACCAACTGCTGATTTTGATAAGAGCCCTAGTTAGGAGTTTTCCAAATCAATGTTACTAAATTGTTTTTGCATGAAGTCCCACATGCCGATGCTAATTTGAGGTTAGATGAGGAATCATTGTTGCACGATGCAATTTGAGACCTTGTTATGCTGACTAATGTATGCAATTAGCTCATTACAGATTACAGTTTTAGTGATTTGCGTTGCTATTATCGAATGCATTGTTATTCAAATGCTGCATAGATTGCATCTTTTCCGCCGTTATGGACAGCTATTAATGTTCATTTACATATATCATTTGGTGTTGAGACACATTTATATTGTGCTAGCTTTGTTAATATAGGGAAATCAATTCATTAACTTTGAATAAACTGGTGTGGTTATTCATGGCCGAAAGGTCATGGTTCGCCAAAATGTTTTCTGGATTAATTGTTAAGTGTTATGTTGATCAGGGCATTGCTTATGTTTGTTATTGATTATTGATTAGATTAAATTGATTGATCTCGGGTGAAGAGAGTCCCACTTGGTCAAAAGATTCATCGACCCAAGAGAGTCCAAACACAGGTAATTTATTAGGCTGGAACGCTCTATCACCGTGAAGGTCGAAACGCGTAGGTGTTAGGTGGTGGGATGTTTCGTTATTGAAAATAAAAGTGGATTCATCACAATCCTGTGAGTGCGGCATTTTTAACCTTAGTGTTAAACTGGTATAATGATTTATGGGAATAGGTCCTTCCCGGATGCCGGCACCGACGAGTAGAGCGCGCTTCCTTTTGTGGATCTGTTTGAGCTTAATATATATATATATATATAGAGAGAGAGAGAGAGAGAGAGAGAGAGAGTGCACATGAGAGATAAGAGATAACTGAAATGCACCCATTATGGTTAGTTCTGCAACTATAAAGCTTACACTCTGCCCATGTATTGATGAAATATTTTCTGTAATTCACTAGAGTTAAACCTTTCAATTAAATTTCGGGTTTTAAACAATGGGAGGCTGAGATAATAAGTTCCTCAATCTGGTTATGTTTTTTGCCAGTTTATTAGAGTTTAAACAGCAGAATGAATTTCCGTAATCACAATGAGAAAAGATTCACCAACTCTAATAAAGTGACAAAGTGTTTTTGGTTCACTTAGCATTACAAAAGTTACTATTTGTTAAACCAGAAAGTTTTACTGAAAGCAGCAAGTTGAATACTAGACCACTGTATTTAGCTGACTTTAGTCTGCAGGAAAAAAATGAGAAACATTTATCAAATTGTTTCATTGGTTAATTTAAGCGCCAACCACGTATACTACAAATATGATTATGTTTATTTTTAGGAAGCAAATCAAACCAATTTTCTTGACACGAATGTTAGGAAATCTGTCTTCAGTGAGAGGATGGCAGATTCTACATTAATAGACACTGCTGAAAACATAATTACAGAGCACCTCGAGGGGAACAAGTTGAAATAGGAGCTTGATATGAAGAAACATCGATCTGCCGTTGTTCTTTCTCGTGCTGTCTGCAGTCTGTATCGAGCTAGGCAGCAGGGTGGGAACTGCGCGTTAGAAATGCTCAGAGATTTCTGCTTTTAAATCTGGTACTCCATAGCTGGAGACAGTTGTTTGTCCTTCAGGCTCTGAGCTCGCAATGCTGCCTGCCAGCTGCACATCAGCACACCCGAGAGGACCTCCAATGAGCCATTTAGTATTGATGGTATTGCAGCAATCCTGACCTGATCAATAGGAGCCTTCCTTCTTTGCTTTGGCTAAGAGATGCAGAGACTCGCTGCTGCATATGTGATCACTGTAATTTAATTATACATCACATTGATTTTTAATATGCTGTACATATACTTAAAAATTAATTTGACTCCACTAACTTTGCTGGGCACCAGAACTTGAAGCGCGGAAATGCTGTGATCATTTGCAGTTATGAGTATAGTAAGTACACCTATGAGTGAAAAGTAAATGTTAAGGTGCTAATGACATTAGGAAGAGAGGTAATAACAATTGCAAGTTTTGAAGTAAATGGGCACTTAGGCACGACACAGCTTAAGTGATGCTGATTTTACAGCGAATTGTTGTTACCCTTTGTAATTTGCAGGATATTCAATTAAAAAATCCAATTCTAATTAATAGAGCCTTTCTACCAACTGAACAATCTGAGAGATGGCGGCACAGATGCTATTCTCATTTGCATGTGCCCCAGTTCACAAAAGCTGGGTTGTAAAATTCAGAAAATTACCCCACTGGATAAATAACCAACTTTTCTGGAATTCCAAAGAATTCCATTGGTGCTCCTGGAAAATTGGGAAAGTCATAGTTTTCCAGGAACAGCCACATGTTTAACATGTGTAATGCGGAATTTCCACCACATGGAAAATTAAGCAAAGAGAAAGCAGGTATAAAGATACATTAGCTCTTTTAGTTGGTGTTTTTTCCCCGTGGAATCTATTTTTTCACGTAGGAAACGCCTTTCCACACATCCAGTCAAATACAAGGAATTTCTTCCACATTTACACATAGGAACCACTCTTGCTCCCTGACCTCTAAGCAGGGGTTAATCTATGCTAGTTTCAAGGTTTGGAAGCTGCCCCTATGCAGAAACTGAATACTCTCAAACCTATGAGTTTTTGGATGTTTGGTTATTCAAATACTTATCCAGGAAGGACTTGAGGGAAACACCACCAATGAATAAACAGGCGAATGTGAAAATCCCACCTTGCGAAATTGCTTTGTTCACAAAGGATACCATTCTATAAATCTAGAGTCTGTGAATCATAATTCGGATTTTGCTCCTGCAATGTATTTGTTGCACTTAGCTGTGGAAATAGCTATTTGTAGCGGGCCCATGAGTATTATGAACTACCCTCAACAATAGAGCTGGGATTCGTGTTTGCATCACAGTCTTTCTTCAGATTGCACGTGCTTTGCCAGAAGAGGCTTCATGGAATCCACTGCACATTTGAGTTTCTATTTCGTTGGAAGAATGAGCAGGGTGGAAACAAAGGTTCATACATAGGGTCAAATTTACGAGCCCCTTCCGCCACCGGAGTGTCACTTTTCGTATGGCACTGGTGGCACAATGCTGTGCACCGTATTTACAAGGTGGCGTTAAGCCACTTTATGTGGTTTAACACCACCTTGTAAATAAGGCCCCTTCAAACGCAGCCCTTTGCGTGGAAGGGGCGTGCAATGGGTGTTGCTGTGGGCATTCCACAGCAACACCCATTGCATTTTGACACTGCCTCAGATTTACAAGTTGTCGTAAACCTGAGGCAGCGCCAAAATCTAACGCCACCCCTGCAGCACGTATAGAAAGAGCAAAAATGCCAGACATGATTGTTTATGTGCGGGAAGGTGTCCCTTATTGCAAATAAACAATAATTTCAAAATGACGCTTTGGCACTTCTGCATGTGCTGCATTAGTCATCAGCCATTAGTGATTGTTTATGTGAAGGAAGGGACACCTTCCCACACACAAACAATCAAACCCCTCAACGCAGGCATCCTTGCATGATAGTGCAAGGATGCCTGCATTGACGTTAGGCAGCACAGGGGTGCGCCGTATTCAATTAAATACGGCGCATCCCTGAGTTGTGAAAATGACTGAGCATTGAGTGAATGAAAGCCGAACTATTCTATAGTGTGTGAAAGTAGTCTCTTTCTAGCATGGTTACCCCCATTTTTGGCCTGTTCGTCAGTGTTTGTCAGTGTGTTTTTACTATCTCACTGGAATCCTGCTAACAAGGACCCCAGTGCTCATAGTTTGAGACCTAATTGTCAGTGTGTTTTTACTGTCTCACTGGGATCCTACTAGCCAGGACCCCAGTGCTCATTGTTTGTGGCCTATATGTGTTGTCAGTATGCCTGACTGTGTCACTGGAGTTCTGCTAACCAGTCCTCCAGTGCTTATGCTCTCTCTGTTTACCAAATTTGTCACTATAGTTTATATATTTTATATAGTTTTCTAATTGGCACACTGGTCTCGCCTTATAAGTCCCTAGTATATGGTACCTAGGTACCAAGGGCATTGGGGGTCCAGGAGATCCTTGTGGGCTGCAGCATTTCTATTGTCACCCAGAAGGAGCTCATACAGACACTCCTTCAGGACTGCCACTGCAGCCTGAGTGAAATAGTGCACACACTATTTCATAGCCATTTTCACTGCACCAGGTAACCTATAAGTTACCCATACGTCTAACCTTCAGTTACTGTAGGCTAGGTGCAAAGTTACTGTGTGTGAGGGCACCCTTTGCACTAGGTGCCCCCACGCTGTCCAGGCCCAAAGTCCCAGACTTCGTGAGTGCGGGGACACCATTATAAGCATGCACTACATATATGTCGATACATATATGTAGCTTCACAATGGTAACTCCGAATATGGCCATGTGAGGTGTCTAAGATTGTGAAATTGAACCCCCAATCCAAATCTAGTATTGGGGGGCAATTCCATGCACCCTGGGGGCTCCACCATAGACCCCCAGTACTGCCAAACCAGCTCTCTGAGGTTTCCAATGCAGCCCCAGCTGCTGCCACCTCACAGACAGGTTTCTATCCTCATAGGGATTGAGCAGCTCAATTCCAGGAAGGTAGAACAATGCATTTCCTTCAGGAGAGGGGTGTTACACCCTCTCCCACTAGAAATAGGTGTTGCAGGCATGGGAGGGGTATCCTCCCAGAGCCTCTGGAAATGATTTGAAGGGCACAAACAGTGCCCTCCTTGCATAATCCAGTCTACACCGGTTCAGGGACCCCCAGTCCCTGCTTTGGCGTGAAACTGGACAAAGGAAAGGGGAGTGACCACTCCCCTGTCCATCACCACCCCAGGGGTGGTGCCCAGAGCTCCTCCAGGTTTTCCCTGGTGTTAATCATCTTGGATTCCAAGGTGTGAGGACCCTCTGGGAGTATCTGAGTGGCCAGTGCCAGCAGGTGACTTCAGAGACCCCTCCTGATAGGTGCATACCTGGGTAGGTAGCCAATTCCCTCTCAGGGATATTTAGGGTCTCTACTCTGGGTGTTTTCTCAGATTCGGTTTGCAAGACTACACCAGAACTACTCTGCATCCTCTGCTTTAGCTTCTGACCATCAGATCAACTGCAGACTGCTCCAGGATCTGCTGTAACTGCAACAAAGTATCCAGGAATGCTCCTGTGACCTGCAACTTCAGCTCCAGCCAGCAACTGTAACAGTTTCCAGGTTGTGCATGCTCTGAGGACTGCCTGTCCTCACCCTGCACCAGAAGAACCAAAGGAAGCTCCAGTGGAATGACAGAGTCACTTCCCTACTTCAGCAGGCCCCTCTCTGCGACAACGATCGGTACCCTGGGACTCCTCTCCTGTCGACGAGAATGATTCCTGGAACACAGGTGGTGAACCGAAGTGACCTTGACTGTCCAAAGGTCCAGCTGTCCAAATTTGGTGGAGGTAAGGGCTTGCCTTCCCGTGCCAGACAGTACCCCTGTGCATCATGTACTCTGCAGCTCCTTGGGCTTCTGTGCACTTCTTCCAAAAGTTCTTCATGCACAGTGTAGCCCAGGTCCCCTGCACCCTAACCTGCAACGCTCAGTTCCCTGAGTTGTTCTCCGGTGGCGTGGGACCCTTCTGTGTAGGTCTGCGATGACCACCCTTTACAATTCCTTTGTCCCCATGTCATAGGACTCCTGTGGGTGCTGCCTGGCTTTCTGAGAGCTCTCTGATGTGCTGAGAGCCCCCTCTGTCTCCTCAGTCAGAGTTGATACCTCTAGATCCCGGCAGCTGCTCTTTGACGCAAAACGCATTCTTGTGTAAACCAAGGCTTGGAGGTGGAATCCAGCAACACAAACAGCCTTTATCCAATGACTCAACATGGGACATCTCTTGCACCAAGCAGGAACCTCCAGCTATCTCTTTGGTGCATTTCTGTACTTTTCTTCCAACCAGAGAATCCCCTTTTGCACCTTCTTCCAGGTTGGCAGGGGCTCCTGTTCTTCCTGGACCCTTCATCGACTTCTGGACTTGGTCTCCTCTCTCCAAAGGTCTTCAGGTCAAGAAATCCATTGTTGGTTGGTTGCAGTCTTGATTGGTTTTTGCATAATCCTTCACCACGACTTTTAGTGTGTTCTGAGGAAACTTGCTGTACTTTACTCCTGTTTTCCTGGGCTCTGGGGTGGGGTACTTTACTTACCTTTGGTGTTGTCATACACTCCCAGCGCCCCTCTACACACTACACTTGCCTAGGGGGAAATCCGACTTTCGCATTCCACTATTTTAGTATATGGTTTGTGTTGCCCCTAGGCCCATTGCAATCTATTGTGTTTTTTCACTGTTTGCACTATTCTATGACTGTTTACTTACCTGATTTTGGTTACTAGTTTATATATTGTGTACAATACTTACCTCCAGCAAGAGTATTGCCTCTAAGATATTTTTGGCCTTGTGTCACTAAAATAGAGTACCTTTATTTTTGGTAATACTGAGTATTGTCTTTTATTGTGTATATGTACTGTGTGACTATAAGTGGTATTGCAAGAGCTTTGCATGTCTCCTAGTTCAGCCTTGGCTGCTCTGCTACAGCTACCCCTGGACAGCCTAAGCTGCTAGACACTGCCTACCTTTCACTAATAAGGGATAATTGGACCTGGTATAAGGTGTAAGTGCCTTAGGTACCCACTACAAACCAGGCCAGCCTCCTACATATAGCTTCAAAAGAATGCTGCAGTTGTGCTCTCTTCATGCACTGCCACATTTGTGGCTGCCTAGCATTAACTCAACCATCCTCGTGCCATAGTGTGAGGGTGTCTGTATTAATGTCAATATTGTTTTTGTGCATGAAGGGCCTTGGAGTATCTGGGTCCCTCTCCCAAATGTCCATAGCTACTGGATTAAGCGACTCAAGCATCCTGGGACCAGTTTGAGGGTATCACCCTTCATCAGCCAGGCTAGCTTGAATCCTGTGCTGCAGCAAGCAAGGAACCCACGTCTTGGCATACCCTGCAAAAGGCAATATCACAAAATAAAATGATGGATAGAGTGTTGAAACTTTTCAAACACTCACACCCAGTCACAGGTCTACACATTATTTTGCTTGCCATGTTACCCCAATTTGGACCAGCTATATGCAAATCATCTGTTCTTTTTGCCTTTATCGCCCCATGTGGGAAGGGTATGCCCAGACATGGGTCCCGCGCTCACTGAGTCACAGGATTTACGCTAGCCTGGATGATGAAGGGTGATACCCTGAAACAGGTCCCAGGATGCTTGTTTCTGGTCGAGGGAGGACCTGGCTTGGCAGTTTGGGCTGGACTGTTCCCATGGGGAACAAGGTCAAGACTGATTTGCTTATGGCTGGGTCCAAACTGGGGTGGCGTGGTGAGCAAAAAAACAATGGATTAAGCCCAGATCTTGGTGACTGGGGGTGAATGTTCAGCATTCCGTTCATCATCTGTTCTTTTTCCCTAAAGAAATAAACAAGGACCTTTCAGTCCCTACACCTGATAATCCTCCGCTCTCTATCCCTACATAAATCCTTCATCTGATTAATGGACATGCTGCTATGGTCACCCCTGTGTTTTCCACTGTCTATCTGTGTGTGTTTGTGAGTAGAATAAACTGTACTTATTTTCTAATGGCACAAATCAGAAATGGCCAATTGCACATCTTTAAATGGGCTCCTAAACATTGCGCGCCAATTGTCAGTGCCCCCTTTCAGAGAGCCACGGGGAGGCTGCTACCACAGGCCCTACCGTGGTGGTTGAGGCCTTACACTCCTGATGTCCTGGGCCCCACTTACGATGAATCCTGAGCCACTGACCCAAGTACCTCTTTTGCACTTGACTCTTAGGATAGTGTGGTCCTAGCAGTCTAACACTTCCTCTGGGGAAGGTGGATACAGATTAGTGAACATGAGCTCACAACTCAACATGTGTAGAACAGCAGCAGCATAAATCATTGTCCAGCCAAATACTCACTTTTATGAAAAAACAGAAGCATTTTATTTCTACCACTATTCACACAAAGAAAAAATATGACCTTCACAAACAATTACATAGCCCCCTCTGAGGTCGGGGCTCTAGTGGTTAATTAGAGGTTGCCTGTCCCACTCCCTCCTCGCTCTAGTGATAGTAGTAATTCCCCATTCATTACTGGTAACATCCAGGGTACCTATGCCCTATTAGTAGTCCTAGACACAAGAGTCCACTTTGACTCTAAATTGAAATCAATAGCTGTTCAACACTACAGCATGGACATAGCAAGAAGTTCACCTGGAGCTAACAAGCCTATATCCAGTCTTACAGGCAGCAGAAGGCATGAAGCAGCTGGAGTTCCTGAGTGTGCTTCATTCGCTGGTGCATGCAGTGGCTGCAGATGAGTTCAGATGGCTGCAATCAGTAGGTGCAGAAGTGGCGACTATGACGATCACCTCCTTAGGTCCCTCGCTTGGGTGATAGTGTGCAGAGGCTTCCACAGCGTCCTCACTTCTCTGGTGCAAAGTGGCAGATCAGGTTGCAGTTCCTGATGCTTCTGGTGATCCCCTCTGGCATACGGGGTCACTGTATCTCACAGGACATGGGCTCCTGCTAATCTGCACTGTGAAATCTTTCACAGCTGCCTCTCATGGCATATGCTGCCGCCACCCACTACCGAAAAAGACTGCGCCCCATTACAGCATGGCAGTATTTTTCATGCTGGCCCATTCTGATTCATCACTTCACACAGGCTCATGCCCAATTTGTGGAACACGACTCGATCTGTCCTTCACATGAGGAATGGCCCATTCAGTGCATCTGCTATTTCCCCACACCTCATACAGTCCACTCGACTGAGTTCCCCACTGGACTTCGCTCCTTCCAGCACTCTCCTCTTCCCTCCTCTTCCTCATAGGGCACACTTATCTTGTCAAGCAGGCAGGCACTTGTGTTCCAGTCTCAGGCAGGTGGTCTTGGTTTCTCTGTGTGATATCCCATCACCCAGCATGGAGACTAGCAGGCCTCAGCTGCCAGCTCTGGTCACTTGCAGAAGTCTTGCATAGCTTCCCCTCCTCACTCCACCAGTCGGACCACTTGGAAAATGAACATTTTTGGGTCTCAAATTCCTCTTCTTATTGCCCATTTCCAGATACCGATTGTGATTTATGGTCTTATTCTTTGAAGTTTTATGTTGGAGTTCTGCTTCTTTTGAAGTGTCCACTCCTCTGCTCTGTCTTAGTCTTGAAAAGCAGTCTGTCCTACCGGAAGCAACTCCAAAGCTGATGGTACCTCAATCCAGGTCATGGGAGTGACTAGAGCTCACACCTGAATGTCAGCCACAGTGATATGTGCATCAAAAGGTTAGGCCGGGGCTCTCAGCTCTACTCTTTATGATTCTCTTATCAGGCCTGACTCCTTGAGATGTGCTTAAACTTTTTTCTTGTGACCGCGCACTGAATCAAAATTTGAAGTTTGCAGGGGAACCCTGCCTCTCCCATCCCCAGTGTGAGTCCCGCTCAGCTTACAAGAATGCAACAGTACTCAAATCTGTCTGAAGGATTACTCTGCCTCCTTTTGCTTTTACAGTGCCAAAAATGGAACCCCGTTTCTTCCATGCAATGAACCCTTGACAGGCACACTTAAACTCAGTGCATGTACACAGCATACACGCACTGTACAACACGGTATCCTCCATGTACTGTACTACTCATAGGCACACATACACCCAGCACACGCACTTGCCATGCAAACACTACACAGCACTGTATCCTACATGTGTTGTGACACTCATAGGCACACATACATACAGCACATACATTTAGCATGCATGCACTGCTTAGCACTGTCTCTTTTTTGTATTGTACCACTGCTAGGTGCACAAGCACCCAGTATATGCATCCAGCTTATACACACTATACAGCGCTACCTCTGGTCTATATTGTAAATCTCACAGGCACACATAACCCAGCATATGCATCAAGCATGCACAATCTGCACAGCACTACATCCTTTGTGTTGTGTTCTATTCCTAGGCACACATACCCCCAGCATATGTATTCAGTGTGCATGCACAGCATAGTACTGCAAGATTCTTGTACTGTACTCTTTCCTTGGACACATACATCCAGCACTGATTCACCACCCATGCTGCACAGCACTAAACACCAACCTATATGAGGCCAAGGGGTGACAGTGAACCTCACTCTCATTACACAGATTAAAAAGCACCCTTTCTTTCATACAGATCACTACACAGTATGTTGCCACCTTCACACTCCTGCTGCTTGACTCCTTGTGATGGCAGTAGCCTTTCACCACTATGAAGGTAGCACTTTGGATGCCCCTCGCAGTCCAACAGGACCGCAGTCCACAAGACAGGTCTACGTCATGGCGAACATGCATGATCCATGTTTGCTTATGACAATACAAATTTGCATTAGACATCCAGACATCAGTACAGTTGGACACTCAGGACAGGGGTACTCTTCCATTTCAATGCAGAGTACTTTTCAATCCCATCAGAGATTAAGCTGGAGAAGGCTTCATCATTGACATACTGTTTGTCGGTCCATATCTAAATTGGACAGGAGGACTCAGAGTTTGGCAGAGAGGTACTCCATTGCCATTGTGGCAGAATATCCACTTCACCAGACTCTAAACCAGTCCATTCTGAGTACAGCCAAATAATTTGTTTATGGTAGTGCACACCATAAATACCATGGAAATTAATTGGCTAGAAAATATGAAAATAACAAATGTTAGGGACTGATTTAGAGTTTGGTGAATGGGATACACTGCCAAGAATGTGGTGGATAAGCCATTTGCTGTATCACATTATAGCCTATGGCATTTGTTATACAGAGGACAAGAAATCCACCACACTGCCAAATAGCACCGCTAATTACCAAGCGGGTAAAAAAGTGCCAAAACACCAAATCGTTAAGGTCAATCAATGAAGCTATAACAATTTTACAACAATCCAGGCATGCAGATCTGACAAAGCAATACAAGTGGAAACATATTATGCGCAGGTTGAATTTGATTCTAAAAGCTATGTCAGTAGTTCACTTTAAGTAGTTCTTAGAAGTTTCAATTGAAATCACTGTTCGGCAATTCAGAGACTTGGCCCATATCTTAAATTAAGATTCATGCTGTGTAAAAGTCATATGCATTTGTATTACTCTCTTATCAAACTTAAGAAACTGATTTGCTTGATTCTGTTATTAATAAATATGTAGTGCATTAATGCAAACTTGTTTCAACCCTTCACATCATGTCCGCTTGAGGCATTTTTTGTACAAAAAAAAGATTATCTCTCAGTCATTTTTAGAGATAAGATTTATCAGAGCTTTTAAAAAAGCAACACCATACTTTTTATTTAAAGATAATTAATTGTAAAACTCCTAAAGATTAGGTAGAAGAATGCTCCCAAAATGTGAATAAAATTAGGCTTGGGTGAAATTTAAATAGCGGGGCATAATTAGCTTAATTTATGAATTTTGTGTGAATTTTGTGTTGTTTCTGCCACAATGTTTGTAGTTCAAAAGGCATTCTCACATCAAAAATTTAAACAAGGATGCATTTTGCACTAACATAAGGTTCTGGGTGATGTGTTTAAATGTTGAGTAATGTGTACTTTTGCACAATTTTACTGACATTTTACATTTTTATGTAGAAGCAAATAATGCAAATTGTACACAGCCCTGAATACATTCTGATTGGGAATCAATCAGGGCCTGGAGTAAAATAGCTGTTTTAACATTATTTTTGTGTATATCTCACTTCAAAAAATTCAGTTCCTGTTATGGCTACACTAGCACATCCAAGGGTTCAATTACAGTAAGGTGCTGTTGCATGCAGCATTCAGTATTTGGATATATTCATTATTTCCTTGAATATCAAGTTTGCAATAACCAATGCGTGTTGAATGTTTAATTTGTTAAAGCCATTGCTTGTTTATTATGCAAATTGTATCCCACCTGCTAAACTAATGCCAGCTATAACTGCCAAAACATGTGCTCTTCACAATGTGATCTGTATTGAACATGTTCCACAATCAGGAGGATAATTGCTCTTATCCTTAACAAGCAACCAACTGCCTTTCCACCTGCTCCAACTGTAACTGCCAAACCATGTGCTCTTCACAATGTGAACTGTGTTGAACATGTGCCATGATTGGGAGGATACTTGCTCACTTCCTTAACAAGCAATCAACTGCCAAAAGGCACAGGTGCACATTTGATTATTTTCGGATGCTTGTGAGTCTGAGGGCTTGCTTGGCTTTGTAACTATTGCTCCACTCATCTGTCTTCAGTCAAGACCCTTATTCTCTAGCTTGCATCCAGTCAAGGTCCATTACAAGTCAAGTTCCTTGTCCTCCAGCCTGCCTCCAGTCAAGTTCCAGTGCCCCTCATTCTCTGTCCAGCTTCCAGTCAAGTTCCAGCATTTCTCATCCTTTGGACATCCTCCAATTGGGTTCCGGCGATCTCAGGCCTCTGGTCGGCTTACTGTGGAGTTCTGGGTCTCCTCTTCCAGCCCAGGGTCCAGCAGTTTGGTTCTGATCACGTTAGTCCTCACCGGGATTAGGGAATTGTCATCGCCCCATCGGAACGACTGGGATTCAGATGAGTGGCTCATACAAAACAGTTTTATTTTGGGGTAAGCATTTTTTTAAACAGATGAAAAATATCTATTTAACCTACATACTTATTTTAAGAATCTTGAGTCTAAAGTTTCTTATAAAATTTCACTAACAAATACAAAATACCTGAATGAGCAGTATTGAGTATTCCATATTTAATATGAACATAATAACATATGTTTTCATGTTAAAACTATTAGCTAAGAATTTGATTGAACACAGTGACACTGAATTCATACATGACACCTGAAGTATTTTTGGTTGTTTAGTGTATACAAATTTAGGGCCTGATTTAGAGTTTGTCAGAGGGGGTTACTCCATCACAAATGTGACAGATATCCCATCCATCGTATTATGATCCCATTATAGCCTATGAAGATCATAATACAGTGGATGGGATATCCGTCATGTTGTGACAGTAACCCGTCCATCAAACTCTAAATCAGGCCCTTAGTTTTTATTAGCTAAGTAAGTGAATCCTGAGATTTTGAAGTAAAAAAGCTTGTGTTTCAAATCTTTAGTATTGTGCAGAAGATTTTTAGACTTCTTAGGGTAATCGTTCTTTCTTTTAAAAAAAAGTCTCAAGATCATGCTTGTCATATCCCTTGTGTTTTGTTCTGTAATATCAAATGGATTATGATTCTTCATGAACAATTTGGAAAAAAATGAAAACCTGATATAAATTTCAGGCCACCTAAGACAGCTGTATTAAATTCTCTGAGAAAGGACATTGAAAAAGGTTATAACTGGGGCATTATGAGAGATTCAAATGATTCCAATACCTGACTTCGATTAGTTATTTTTTAGTTTTTTACTGGACAAATCTATCATCAATTGTACATTGAGTGGAATGCACTAGTGAAAAAAGTTTATTTTCAGGATTGCATAGCCTCTAAGTATCATATAATGCCCTTTGGGAAAATAGTTATCTTCTATTTTATTTGCATCCTATATGGATAGTACTTCTAGAATGATTATCTACCTATGCAATGGTCCATTAGTTGGTTACAGTAGATCCCCATTATCAATTAATAATTAGCAATGTTATAAGCTGGACATTAAAATCATTTTAAAATGAATACTCATTATTTGGATTAAATACATTAAAATAGATAAAGGAACACCATTACTTCTTACATTTAATAATAATCAATGAAACAACAGAGTCATTTTCTTGTAATATAATATCAATGTTCAGTAACCCATGAATTAAATTAATGATTCCACCAACAACCTTTTTTGCCTTTATTTGGAGAAGTAAAGACATTACTCACCCAAAACCTCTATAGTTTCTATTCTACAATATCTAGAAGTGATAACTTTCTAGAAGAAGTGCAATTTGTCTCTTTAGTCTAGATAATTGTGATAATATCCTTTGTCTCATGATAACTCCTGATTCTAGAGAGGGAATTCACTCATGAGAATATGAATACCATGGAACATTTCCTTGTCAGAATACCTGAAAATAAACCTGAAAATAGAACATATCACACATCCTAAAACTTATCAGTAAGAGCAGTTCTTGTGACATGTGTGATTATGAAATCTAAAAAGCACCCAAAAGGTAGTAAGTGCTGATTTACAAAGCATGTTTGCAGTCACAAAGACTATGATTGACCAAATCCCAGAGACCACAAGGGGGCTTTTTAAAATACATTCCTACTAATAAAAGGGCTTCTTTTGCCCTTTCTTAATTGCAAGTTTGAGGGGCTATGGGAGGGGTTTTATCCTGTTTACAAGTTTGATATGTATGTTACAATGTTTTTTGACTGGAGTTGCATTTGAATACCACTTTTCGATTAGGAGCTACAAGTTGTGGTGGTAACTCATTAACAAAGGTGTAGCTGACCCAATGGAATAGCTTCACTTATGGCAATCATGTCAGGGGGCAGGGTTGAGGAGCTCTAAACTCCACCGATGTCATCCCAAATGGGAAACAATCTTTAAAAAAGCGCATATGTCACTATAATAGTCATAGGCTGTTTTTAAAAAAATGTTTCCGATTTGGGAATGTAATACAGGTACAGAGGTCTGCTCTCGCTTGAAGGCCTAGATCCCTGTATTTGCAACCAATCATTCAAAGTCATAAGTTGCAACCTACCTAAATAAGGATTATGAAAATGTAGCACAGTAGACAAACATTCTATAAGAAAAGCTATGAAGTTATCTATTTCACTTGCTTCCAGAAAACCATCAATTCTTAAGTTATTGCATCTATTTCTACTATCGGGATTCAATTCATGGGCTTTGTGCCCTACTACCTTGGTTTCTTATTTGGAAACTCCACACATTACATCCTCAATATTGCGTATTCTGTTTGAACTTGTGAGACTTTTTTTCTATCACAACCCATTTATATTTCATTTACTCCAGCTTCTTATTTTTCATATGAACTATCTCAGTGATCTGATTTCCTTCAATAATAATTTTGTTTTAAGGATGGAAGCCCATTTAAAGAGAGAACGTAGACCAGTGATCATACTTTTGTTAGTCCAAGAAAGTTTAAAGCAGAGTTCTTTTTTAGAGGCACCAGTACCAGAAATAGAAAGGAAAGGATTTGTTACAGTTTTTCCTATGTTGTACTGTCTGCAGAGATAGCTTTCATATTCTGAGAATTAATAGTACAACTTTGGAATTGAAATGACTGACATGTTGAAGCAGAAGATTTAGATTAAAAGTCTAACAGTGTTGACAGACATGGTTGCTCAGCATTTTGGTCCTTCTGTTGAGTAGAATTCTCTTCACTATGAAATCCGGTATACCACCTGTCACAAGAGTCAAAGCCACCTTCACCAGGAAATCACTTACAAAGTTTGGACCTCGATCTTAACCTCTGGATGCAGTTTGCACCCATGTCATTATGTTGCTGTTGCCTCACTCCAGCTCCTCAAAGTCTCTGCTTCTTCTGAGCAGCATCTTCTCTCTCTTTCTCTCTTCTCTCGCTCATCCTCAAAGTAGGATGCTGGTAACCATTATGGCATGTCAGTGAATCCTCCCCAAGTTACGGATCCCAAATCTGGCAACAGAAGTTTGTGTTCAGTCCTCCAGACTTGGAGCTCAGAGATGCTGTGCAGCATGGCTAATAACCATTGGCAAAGCTAATAGGTCTCAAAGGCGAGACCTATTGGTTTTGCTAAAGCTTGTTTACTGTTGATTTTCCTGATGTTACCATAAGCATTTCTTGCAGCAAGTACAAATGAATGCAGCCTCCTATTCCTTGCAAAAAAAACTATCTAGCATATCTGTGAAAGTTCTAAACTGCCCCTTCTTGCAAACGTGGGCCACTTTGTCAGCTATTTGAATTTTCTAAAGGGGGCCTCTTTTTGGTGTCCAGGCCTATTTTGTGTCCCAGTCCAATCCTAGTTCCCAAGACTGTTCACAAACTTAAGAGATCTACCACTGCCCTTTGCTAGTGCCCTACAAATGACACAGGTTCAAAATGCTGCCATCCCTTAAGTTGATGGTCAATTCACGCCCCCTTTGTAGTTATGTTTGATGGTAAATGTTGAGTTTGTACTGTTTTTCATTTTTCATAGATGCATCTCAAAAAAGAAGAATCCCTTTTTGGTTAATTATAAATTGCAACTGTAAATACATTTTCAGTAAGAGGAAACACTAGTGAGGCTCCTACAAACATTTAACATTTAAGTAAGTTCTAAAACGCGTCTACATGTCAGTTCCCACTGAAACAAGAAAGTTTAATTCAATTAAATCTCACATGCAGCCACAATGCACAGAGCAAGCAATTTGTGAAAATACCATTGAAGACTATCTGTTTCTAATCATCATAGGCAGCACCACTTTCTTATGGACTCAAACCGTATATTAGAACTAGATGGAGTGTTGAATGATTATTGTCAATAAAAAGATGAGGGTGAGTATGGATCTACTATTGCCAATGGAGAGTTGAATCTGTGTACACTGGCTAGTTGGGGATGAGGATACATTTTTGGTTGAAGGATGGTATGATGTGGAGGGTGGAGCATCTATGTAGGGAGCTAATGCTGGTCAAACGCTTAACTGCCACTCTATCCTGATCTTCCTGTTTGCCTAACCTTCCCAAAATGCAAGGGGTGGGCCCTAGGCTAGACTCCATCACTGATCTGTTAATCTGCTGGGATAGCCAAATGCAGATGAGGATCCCTGACGCTGCCTATAAAAGTCCACAATGACAAAGGGAGAAAGCCTTCACTCTAGTCCTGTGTCTTGGACCTTTCTTCCTTAGTAAGCAGGACATGAAAAAGGTGACAAACTGAGGGAGCTCTCAAGAGGCCTGAATCATTGCACTACATATGAAGGAAAGACCCATATGGACATTCCTGGGGATGTGGTCCTCCCCTTCCTCTTCTCCCCTTTTGGCTCCATAGGTCTGGGTGTAGACTGCACAGAAAAGGTGCACCATACTGAATCATTGATCTCACTCACCTAATGGCCTCCGATCTGCACTTACAATATGTCTGTCCACTGGGCCCTATGAGGGGGCATTAACATACTAAAGAAGATTGTGCCTGACTACTCTCTCTTGAGTAAATAAAGGTATGGTAAGAAAAAGGTCACAACTGTGGGAGCCAGGGGCTCATGCTGAAGCTGACAAGCCATGGAACTACCCCATGAGTGTTGAAGTCTATGCACAACATCTTTTAAGTGATGACTGTAGTTGAGGTTCCAATAGTCAGCAATGAAACACGGAGATTTGGGTACTTACAGTCTTGGTTACACATTCTGAGGGTTGACTTTACAGCTTAATACCTCTATGCTTGAGAGTTGGGACCCTGGATACTATTTCAACTGCAGGGACACAATGCATAAGGTTGCTACACTTACCAGATTGGCTGATGCCTTGTAGACCTTTATAGGCAAGAAAACAGACATACCCTCTCCCACTAAAAAACAATCTTGACACATATGCATTTTTGGACCTTTCTCCAACAGGACCATCATCCTCCCATCCCACGTTGCACCCAGTGAAAGAAGAATGATGCTGCTGTATTTGAAGCCTCACTCCAAGGCATCTTAAGGGTTGTCTGACAGTATGCTTTCAGACTGTATAGGATCGACTACTCCTTTGAGGGAATCTTGAGCCGAATCCCTTAAATGCTGACTAGACTTTGGATCATTGTACAGCAGCACATTTCAACAGCACCTTTTTTTAACCATATCTCAGAGACCTCACTTTAACCATGGAAGCCACATTACCGAAATGTTTCTCAACCACCTAGCACATTACTCAGACTTATGACCATTCTGCCTTGAGAAGGCCACAGACCTGTGTTTCTCGAGGAGTGAAATGCATGTTGGCTGTACTTTGACTTGCTCTTGATTAGGCTTCAAAGAAGAATAAAAAAAGCCTATTTGCGGAATTACTTTTTTCCTCTTCACTTTATTTTATTTCATCTTAACTTACTTCACCAAAATAGTACCCCCTACTTTAAGGTTAAAAAAGCTAAGGTGAGTGTATTCTTAAAATGTGTGTTTATGTTAATAGTGATCAGGGATACAAGGACAGCACTGAAGCGCAAAGTAGATATGGTAGCTGTGATGATAGATCGCTTAGGCCCGAGGGAGACTGAATCAGTTGCAAAAAAGTTCACCCAAACCTTTGGAGATGTTAGGATGTAAAAAAGAAGCAGTCTCTTGGTTTGCTGAGAGTTGTTCACAGCACAACATTATCTTGGTTAATGGCATGAAAGATGGCGAGGCAAAGTCTATTGAGCTTTTTGTGGAAGACTAACATAGAAAACACCTCAAGCCTACCGGTCTCTCTGCCCTGCTCTCCCTAGGTTATAAGCCACAGTGATTGAGTTCTGACAGCTCCCATGCATCGGACCCGATGATATAGATGATGTTTTATGTTACTACATATGATCTGCAGTCTTTAATCGTGGAAATTGCATTTTATGTGTCCTTTTAATAGCCCCGTGGGAGTGTTTGATGCAAAACTGAAGAAAATTCCTTTTTAGTCACTCCTGCTTCTTTCAGTTTAAAATACTGGTGGGATAAAATTACACACAACTATAGTGATCTATTGTTTTCATTTTTAATAAGGGAAACTCATAGACATTTCTAAACTAGCTCCCTAAAGAATATGAGACTTCACTCGTATATTCCTAATTTGGTGTTAAGCAATATTTTTTTTTTTTAACCAAAGGTACACAGAAATGACCAAGAAATGGCAAATTTGTAAGTACAGAGCCACCGACTTTCCAGATATTAAATGTATTACCATGGGAATACATCTTCTGTGACTCTTCATTTTTAAATGTTAAGGAGTGATCCATGTTTGAAACACATCCTTGAGAGATTTTTTATAAGAAGTTTGCCCATGCATGCCACTTTGAATGCCTTATGCAGACAGGATAGGGTACTACATTTTGTAATATAAGGATAAATAATGTATAGTAAAATAGGCTACAGTTTGGTTATTATTGTGAGTATAAATACAATGTTCCTGAGAAGGCACTTAAAGACATAAAATGAGCCAACATATCAACATCACTTGGGTAGATAGACCACTGGAATTAAAAATATATATATATTTCACAAGAAATCGAGTGCAACCAAATTGAAAGAAATTGATCATTTGTTTGCCATCTTGTCAATATATCCCTGCTTTACAGCAACTCATATACTGCTACATATGTTCTGTGGTGTGCTTTCAAACATTTGAAGGCTGCCAGAATGGCACAACAAATGTATGTATCATTGTTAGCATTTTCCTATTTAACTGTCTTAGATTTTGTATTTCTTGAGATAATACATATAATGCCTGATTTAGAGTTTGGTGGAGGGACTACCCCATCACATCGGTGACTGATATCCCATCTGCCGGAACAAGAATCCCATTCTATCCTATGGGATTTATATTTTTGCGAAGGGAATGCTTGTCACTGTTGTGACAGAGTAACCCCTCCATCAAACTCTAAATCAGACCCTTATTTGTAGCCATAACCACTGCATTTTATGGAGTCTGTCTAATGCTTACAAGGTATCCTACCAATGGTGAACTGAGGTCATAAGAAGTAATATTTTAGAAAAAAGAACTAGAAAAGTACCAGAATATTTTCTCAAAATAAAGTGGCGTAAAATTGACCCTAGTTGAAAACATTATTGATATATATAGATTATATTATTGGACATGGTAGTTGGTCACTACACCACAAGATGATGCCTCATTGGCAATCACCTTCATGCTATAGAGGAAAAAGGATACAGCCAGGCATTATTTCGTTGCCAGCAATTGTATTAACACTACCTACTATTCAGGCTTGAACTCATACAGAATATGAGCCTTAAAGGAGAAATGCAATATGCATCACTGATGAAGGATACAGAACTGGTAGAACTTCTGAGCGGGAGAAATATATTTAGTCTACAGGTGTGATTAGTAATGCTTCACACATTTTGGACTTTCTTGGGATATAAATGGAAGATGATTTGGGATCTACAGAGGATTCATATTTTTGCTGTTAGTAATACATCCTACTGAGATAGCCATCTGTCCTGGCTTCTAATTGCTGCAATATAAGTTCCCCTACATGAACGACTACTCAAGGATACAGTTGCTGAAATTTAGGAGAACAGATGCTGACTTTTGTTCGAGGGAATGTGCCTACCAAGTGCACATTTTAACTCACTCTTTGGCAATGCTCCAAAGCACAATACATTTGGATGGAAGTGATGGAGACTCTAAAAGTAGTGACTGAGAATTATCTCTCATTAAAAGCTAAAGTTATGTTATTGGGATTTTGAAAAGATAACTGACTGCCCATGTACTACAGGTTACTGTGTGAGACGTTGGTGGCACAAATTGTCATGGCCTCAATTTGGGGTAGCAGAGATCCCCTCAAGAGGGTTTACTCACTCTCAAATAGGGATTGGTTTGCTGTTGTAGAGAAAGTGATAAATGTTGCGAAAGGTCATCCCAAAATATTTGAGGAGGTCTCGGGGCAATAAATTATAATCTGGAGCTGCCCTACCTGATACTGAAAAATGGAAATCTAATCATTGATGTTCCCCCTTCCATGACACTCCGCAATTCTATCCGCAAATCAATGGACATTATTACTGGCCACCATTCTATATGAGAATTGTTCCTTATACTCAGCCATGTTATTTGTCAGAAATGTACCTATTGCATTGAATGATGGGCTACAGTGCAGCAGGTTGTATGTCAATGTTTGTTTTTATTTCTTAATTCGTTCTGGACAAACAACAATATTGTTTTAAAAGAAGAAATATAGGAAGACGTGACTAATATGTAAGAGGCTTGAAATTCAGTACTTCCTGTCTTAGCCCAAAAACCACCCACTGCTGATTCTCCTCAAGTTGTCTGGGTATTCCAGCAGTATGTGTGTCTCAGTGTCTCCTGTCTCATGGCTGTAGTGCATTTTTCACACGAAAACACTTTGTGACAAAGTGAACATACTCAGTGCTTTAAATGGGTAGGTACTGTCCGGTATTGAATGGCTGCACTTATTTGATTTAAAATGGAGAGTATCCACACTTCTCAGCACTCCTGCCATACATTTTAATGAAAGAGTACTGGTACCTCTCAGGAGCAAACAGGTAGTCTAAATGGTGAATACCTGGATTGTTATGTTTCAATTTAAACCACCTGACACACTACAGCTGCTAGCATGTAAAGCAAATCGGAACCACCCCCATCTTCTGCACGCCAGGTGGTGTCCCTCAAGCTGGACGTGGTTTAGGGCCGGCAATGAGGACGGAACTGGCAGTGTTCAGAAAAGGGTAAGTTACCGAGGTGTTCCACTGTGTACCGTCCTTGTATCTGTAATTCAGTCCTACATCCTGTCTGGGCTGTGGCTTTGGAAATAACAAACTAGTGAGATAAGGCCAGTTAACAGAAGAATGTGCAATAATTATTTATGACACTTCTATGAAGATAATCAGCAGACATGTCAGTGGCCCGGGGATAAAATATATTGCAACATGATTTATGAAAGCTCTTTTATCTTACGCAAGATATTGCCAGCATAATTCTTGGAGTTTTCACAATGGGAAAGAATTAGGAATGTAACAAGATGTGCAAGCAGTAGTGTAACCAGTGTGCCATGGGCCGTAAATAGGCGCACTGGCTGTTGTTTGAATTTCAAAATAAAGCAGTAATCAGGGTTCGGTGGGTCCTTAAGGCCTCTGAGTCCTGGTTTCACTGCACCAGCTGCACCAATGGAAGCCAAGCTCCTCTGCAATGGGCTTGCTGCAGACAACCTGGACTTAGTGGAGTCGGAATCATTTGGGAGAGCTATCACTGCTTTGACTTAGCCAATCGTGTTTACCTTTTGAAAAAAATCAAAACATAGCTCCTTTCACGCGCAGAACAGCTGCAGAACTGCCCTCATCTGCAGTAAAGGGGCTGATGATGGGTAGCAGCACTTCCCTCACATGCCCAGCACAGAGGGCTGTGTCCACGGTCTACTCATACATGAGGCGGTAACTCAGGCGGGGGCATTACGCAGGCCCTTGCAGTCCCTGTGAAGGGGGGCCCTCATCCCTTTCAGCCCACAGTCAGTGAATATCTGTGTATCACATTCTGCAGGGGGGTCCTCATTGTTTTTTGTGTTACGCCACATAACGCAAGCTTCAGGGCAAACATTTCACACCCATACGACCAGGTGCAGCTAAAGCATCGGTAGTGCATGCTTCTCTACACACACACAGCTTGTACTGTACACACAGTCGCAGTGCGAACTAACCTCATCCACAAAACATGTAAAAAACTGAAGAAAAGGGTCAGAAGTTAAAGGGAACAAATCACAGTCCGTTATAAAAACAATGTCTCTGCACACAGTTTGCAGAGGAAAATGTGCAATAATACGACACCTTTCCAAGTTCTGCTACCATCCAACTCAATGGCACTTACTGCATGTTTCGCTGTATCTACTATAGAAGGATGAGTGACTGAGTTTGCTTAACTAAAGTAAGAAGCCCTGGACCTCAGGGTACAACCAGCGAGCATCCACCCTCTGTTACCTCAGTGACGTTTATATTATTAAGTAGCTCTGAAACATTACATTTTGGACAATTTTCAGATATGTGGATAAATAGGGCGCTCCATAGGCACTATGGACCTGAAAATTCATCGCCATTCAAAGAAATAAAGGGGCAGATTTAAGAAAAGTGGTGCTGCACCCAGTGCAGTGCCACTTTCCTTGCGCCCCTTAGCGCCTCCCTACCTCCACCATGCCTGCGCTGTATTTAAAATACTGCGCACAATGGCGCTGGTAGGGGGTAATCGCATCAACATTTCTGACCCTATTGATGTACTGTTCAGGGTTAGTGCCAAAATGTTAGCGCTTATCCTGAACAGTTCATTGGGGCCCATTGTAACCAATGGTGTGCCCCCGTTTAGCGCCTGCTCTGAGCAGGAGTTAAACATAGCCACAAAAATTACGCAGTGGAATTTATTAGATTCCATTGCACCATTTTCGAGGTTCCCCTAACGGGGAACGCCCCCTTTGCATACATTATGCATGGTGCATGCACAATGTGGGGCAAAGGGTTACAAAGTGGCACAATGTGTGAATTGTGCCACTTTGTAAATATGGCGCAGCAAGTTTTGAAGCCTAATGCCACATTAGCGTAAAAAAAATTACGCTAATGTGGTGCTAAAGCTTCTTAAATCTGGGCCAAACATGCATATAGAACATAATGACATAAGCATGAGATATGCCTGAAAGCAGAAATATGTCATTGTGTGTCAGGATGAGAGACAGCTCTCTAAAAAGCACCCAGATCTTCTGAAACCGAGCGCAAATGGGGGTTGGATGCAATGAGAATGTACTCTAAAACATGAATCCATACTTCCACAGTGACCCAAAATGACAAACAATGATATATTTCTGCATTCAGGCATATCTCATGTTTATGTCATTATGTTCTACATGACATTTCCCCAAAATCATCTGAAAGTACTGGTTACTCAAATGACTTGGAAAGTTGCTTGACTAAAGCCGAATTTCCAATGGTTTTGGGTCACTGTAGAAGTATAGATTCACCTTGTGGTTATCGTGTGCTTAAACAAACATTTTTCTACAGCATACAGCTTTATGAGAACAGTGGTGGCTGTGTTTTTTACATTGCTTATCACCAGTGCAAGTGTTGAAAGGTAATTTTCCAAACTTGTATTAGTGGAAAACCAAGCTAGACTACAGCAATACTGATTATAGGCCCTACTTATGTCTGTGGGGCAAATCCTGTGCAGATCTGTGGAGTTGAATCAATGCATTAATGTTTTTAAGATGAAACGTGACCGTTATATGGAAATTTAATTGTATGAAGTTGTGGGTTAACATTAAAAACAGCTGAATGTTTTGTTCAATCTTTAGTTTCCAGTGCATTTGAACATGCTACTTGTAGTGCTGCAACCCCATAACCAACGGATGGTTTTGCACACTGACTCTGGCCTTGGTGCTGCACCTGTACAAAATGTTGAGGACCTCCAGTGTACACACGTTTTAACATGCACAGGAAGACTTTGAAAGTTTGACATAGAAGGGGTTGGGCATACATCTAACAGAGCAGGAGTTATCGTTTCCAAATTAAACAAACGCGGATTCGATAACCTGCCTGCCTTAAAACAAACAAAGGCAGGTAATTATAACCTTAAAAAGCAAAGTTCGCTTGCTCTGAGAACGAAACAAATCCAACTCAGGAGGCCTGCCAATAACATCTAAGCTAATCGTGTTCACCTCATCTGAAAAGGTACACATAGAACAGAGCTACTATTACATTCTCCACAAACGTAACTGACGTATAGGTATGAGAGAGCTTAGTTTATATAATCTATATTAACGTGAAATGTTTTTGAACTAATGTACAATAATGTCGCATAGAAACTGTATTAATATGTTTTGCTGAAAACATGCGTTGAAATGTGCCCACGGGGAGTGGCCACCAATATGTATATGGGGACTACTAAAGCTGACTAATAAGGTTGAAATAATATGTTATGATATGATTTTACACTAATAATAATAGGCATATGTAAGACTTTGGCTAATAAATCTTTTAGGCCTTAGTTAGCATGAGTCGAGGCCTAGCTGCCTGGCTCTCATATTAAATGTGTTTTTCTAACATGCAGTGTGCTGACTTGCTAAAGGACATGAACTCTTGTTTTCTTCAAACTAGAAGCTGAATGTAACTATAGTAGGTCCGTTCTCATGAAGTTCATCGCACTTGTAGAAATGTATTAACTAAATGCAACAGTGTAGATTAATATTAAGCACAAGGTCGCCGAAACCGGTACAAACAATGGAGCTACTGACCGAAGCAGCGCAAAGAATTACAAAAGGATGAAATCATACCAGACATTCTACCTCTAAAGACGTCAATCATATGGACCAATAAAATGCCTGAGAACTGATGCGGGTGAAAGATTCAATGACTTAATGCAAATTTAATTGGTTAAAGATAGTGGGGTGCAGCCCCTTGTCCAACCAGATTTTAGGGGAATGTACAACGAAAAGGGCATAAAAACCCCTGTCACCAGGAAGTAAATTAGAATTAGAGAGTAGGAGACTAGGAGAGGGGGATATGCTGATGCTATTTATTATGATCCAGAGACTTTGCCACTTTTATTAGTGACTGGCTGATTATTAGAACCATCCTTGCCCTTAGATTGCCCATTTACACTTCCCTCCTTATGAGGGAAGTGCCCCCTTTGCCTGAGAGCTGCGTTCCTGACTGATGTCCTGAAGACGAAGACCAAACCTGAGTGCTGACCCAAACCTTGGAGGGTAACTATATGTCAATGAAATTGTGATTGTCTGTTTGCTTTTCATTTCTAGGTACCAACTGCTTTTCTTTTGACAGAGACCATAGCTAGATGTTTTCCAAATTTGTGTTACTAAAATTGTTTTGCATGAAGCCCAACATGCCAATGCTAATTAGAGGTTAGTTGAGAGGAGTTCACTAAACTGACGCAAATAGACAAATGACTGAATCAATGCTTTGTTGACGATACTCTGCTAAGGATAGCCTATGTTCACACTTTGCTATGTTCTGATGTTTGTGATTCTTGCTTTGATGAAATCTTATCAGAGTTGCCATATTGTGACTATGTTATTGTGCATATTGGTTTTGAGATTAATAAACTTGCTAGTAGTATTGTTACAAATAGGGAATAAATATCACTAAAATTCATACTAAACTGGTGTGGTTATTCATGACTGCAAGGTCATGGTGGTGTCTTGAGTTGATTAATGTCTTTGACTAAAGTGAAATGCATTGTTGTAATAAATATTGATGATATTGTTGACGTATTGATTGACATGTTGATTAGTTATCTTGTCCTAAGGTGTTTCTCAACTGGCTCAAAAGATTCATTGGCCTAAAACGAGTCCCAATGTGTAATAGTTTACTATAAAAGGACGCGTTAACAGGTATATACCATTGTTATGCATAATACTAAGAATCAGTTCATTTCTGGATGCTCCCAGATTTAGCAGATGCAAGAACTGAATACTAAAAGAGAAATACTTTGCACAGGCTCATCCCTGGTGTTCAAGCCAGAACAGAGCCTGTGCCACCTGAATCAAAAGACAACGAAGTCACCTGATCACATCTGCTCAATGTTTCTTAGAGGATAGGTAAAAGCCAGAATAAGATGTGACTCACTGTATGAGATGAAGGTGATATGAAGTTATAACGACGAAGCTAGTTCCCAATAGTACATACATATGTATCCCAGGTATGTGAAAAAATTAGTCTTATTCAACAAAGTTGGGACATTTTTTGCCTTTTATAGGCAAACAAGATTAACACATTTAACTCGCCCAGTCCCATCAACTTGTCTGGTTTCTAGCTGTTGGACGTTCCGTCTGACAATAAATTGTCACACATCCACTGGAAACAGTGGGTGATTAGTGGTACAACAGGGGCCCGAAAATAGAGGGAGCTTGAAGAAAGGGCCTTTGCTTGGAGCAGTGTCTTCTGTAATAAGAGGTGCTGCAGGAGTGGGTGGAAGGTTGCGGGCTCCGGGGAGGGGATGTGACAGTGGTGGAGGATCAGATGTCACAGCTCCTGAGCAGCATTTAACCATGCTTTTCCCTGTGATGCACCATCAGCCATGATAGGTTCCTTTTGCATTGAATGACTGCTAAAACTGTCATTTTATGAGCTATGCACTTCTCAAAGTGTGTGAAATTCAGGGACAGTGAAGCTGCGAGTTAGACAACCGCATACCATCGCACTCCCCGAACATTTCCATGGCGTATGGTTTCAGAGAAGGAATGAATATTTTATACTATTATATCATACATACAGGCAGCCAACATTCAATGTGAAAGAGACAAATATGAAATATCTGAGTTGCAGGAGGACAGGACACAAGGCGTATAATAGAATAGTATTGAGAAAAGTTACTATGGTGACTTAAATAACAGTAGCTTAAGGAAGACTGCCTTGATGCCAGTGTTGGAGTGTAGTTTTACAATCAAAATGAACATGAAATGTTTAGGAATTAATGCATAATGATGCCACATAGAAAATGTATTAATGTGCTTTTACTAAACATGTGCTTGAAATGTGCCCACGGGGAGTGGCCACCAATGTATACGATGATAAATGAAACTGACTAATAATGAAATATTAATGTACTAATGTATGATTTTGCATTAGTATTAAGAGTTATATGTTAAGGTTTTGCTAATTAATCACTAGGCCTTAGCTAGCATGAGTCGGGGCCTAACTGCCCGGTTTCTTATTAAATGTGTTTTTCTAACGTGCAATGTGCTGACTTGCTGAAAGGCATGTAGCCGTACTTTTCCAGAAGCTAGAAGATGTGTGTAACCGTAGTAAATTCTTTCCCATGAGACTCGACTTGCTCAAGGAGACATTCTTGCCGAAGGCAACAGTGTAAACTTGCAACAGGTACAAGGTCGCCTAAACTGGTATAGACAATGGAACTACTGACTAGGACTGTGAGAGGACTGCGAGAACATGAAATTGTACCTGACATTCTACCCATTGGAGACATCAATTACAGAGGCCAATAAACTACGTGAGAACTGTTCTAAGGTGACAATCTTAATGAGGCAAAAAGTAAACCACTGGATGGAGATAATGATGCACCCAAAACTTGCCCAATTGGAAATTAGGGGACTGTACAACAAGATTGATATAATTCTTGGACACAAGGAGAAATCAGCCGTTACATGCCTTTTTGCTATTACCCAGCCACTTTGTCACTCTGACTTTGCTGTTTGATTCTTTGAACCATCCTTACTTTGCCTTGCCCGGTTCATATAATTCCTCCTTATGAGGGAAGTGTCCCTTATTGCCCGTCTTGCTGAACTTTGCTGTGTTTCCTGGCTGATGGCGAATCAACTGATGTCCTGAAGACGAAGACTGACTCTGTATGCTGACTCATTACGGAGGGTAACTATATGATGATGAATGCTTATTCGAGGTTAGTTAAGGAGTTCACTAAACGGACGCAAATAGACAAATGACTGAATCTGCTTTGTTGAATAATGCGCTGTTGAAACTCTGCTAAGATTAACCCATGTTGACGTCGTGCTTTGTTCTAATGTTTATGATTTTTGCATTGATGAAGTCTTATTCGAGTTGCCATATTATTACCATGTTGATGTGTTTTCTGGTATTGAGACTAATAAACTTACTTGTAGAGGTGTAATCAATAGGGAATAAATATCACAAATCATATTAAATCCGTGTGGTTATTCGCGACTAAAAGGTCATGGTGGTTTTCGAATCTTACCAATGTCGCTATCTGAGTTGAATCGATTTGTTAATGAAAATATTGTTGACGTTATTGATTTATTGATTGGCATGTTGATTAATTGCCTCGTTCTAAGGGGTCTTCAATCAGGGTCAAAAGATTCATTGGCCTAAAACGAGTCCCAGACTAAATAAATTATCTAGAAAGGGACGCGTTATCAGTTCTGGTAGCAGAGGACGGTTTAGGCCCTTTGGGGCCCTAGGACGACGGACCATTGTTTTGGAATTGTTTTTGAGATAATGCAGATTGGAGGTATGATGTGCCCCTAAGTCCCAAATGACTTTCCGGGAATCTTGGAGCTTGCTTAAGTCAGTTGGGTATGTTCTCGGCATTCTAGTGATAGTATGTGTGACGTAAAATTTGCGATTGCCCAACTTATGCATATCGCAGGTGAATTGTGAGGTTTGTGACAATTTAGGCCAGGTAATGTTTTAGTAGGAGTGGGTGTACTCTGCAGTATGAGAGGAGGGAAGTCGCCGAACTTCATGTGAGTGTGGCGCTTTGGGCTAAAAAATTGTCCACGTGGTTGTTGGTGATGTATGGACCCGGCGTGGTCTAAGACTCCGGAGTATATTGCTAAGTGTATGAGACACTTGGTTTATGTTGTAATTTGTGCAGTTTAATAGGTCAATCGGGCGTGGTTGACGAGTCGAGCTTGAGTCAAAGTGTGTGAGTGAAACCTTCGATGGAGATTTGGCAAGTTCTTAAGTGTACTAGGACGAACCATTGACAAGTCTAGAGTAGAATTTGCGGGTCGAATTTTACTTGCGAGTGCGGGATCTGAGAAGGAGAGAGTAGCAGCTGAGGCTTCAAGTGAAATCTCGGTAAAGTTCTGAAGCGATTGCGTTACCCTTCCTGTAGTAAACCGGCAAATTTGGGTTTTGTTGTTAAGGTGCTCGCAATATATTGCATTCGTTTGGGTGGATTTAGAGTGAGGAAGACAAGCCGCAACACTTTGTCAGCCGCAGTGTGTGTGAGTGTGACGTCATTGGAGCCTCGCTGGGATAGGTCAGTTAGTAAGAAGGGTCGTGCACTGATTGGCAGCCGTCCGTGAGAGGCAATTGGTTGAGAAGGTAGGCAAAGAGTGTTCTGGGAGTTAAAGTCACTTCCTGATTCAATTGTAAACAAAATAAAAGCTGCAAAAATGAAGTGTTTCAAGGCTTTAAAGAGTGCTTTGAGGGGAGATACCTATATTACCACGAGTGTGGGGGAGCCTATACCTCCAGAGGATACTCCGGCTTATGCTGTAATGGAGGAGAAGGGAGTCACGCCATGCCTTTGGCTAAAGCATTGGTGCAAATTAACAGAGACAGATGGGTGTTTGGCGTTTCCATAGAATGGAACATTTAACATAGGGGTTCTAGAAAATTCGTGGAAAGCGCTAAATGAGCAGAAGCCGCCTCCGAGACCAGCTCAGTTTGAGGCGTTAGCAATTTGGGAATTAATGGCCATACGACAGAGGCAACAGAAATTCGAGCGGAGAATGAGGAAAGCAGAAAAGACCTTAGCAGAAGCTAGATGGGATAGTGAGACCAGGATGTGGAGAAGGGAAATAATAGACGGAGTTAGGATGTTTCCAGCAATAACTCAAGAACCCGAAACACAGGGAAGAAAGGCCACTTGTAAAACAGACAAGGGCTCTAGCAAGCAGAAGGAGACTCAGAAGTCTTGGGCAGATGCAGATGATTCAGATGATGATGAATTTCTTAATCAGTTGTTTCATGATCGACCGCCACCATATGCCATGAATGACAACAGACCGAGTACTAGTGCAGGTCCGGTAAATCCGACACAAAATCAGGGAACCACAAGCGCAGCACAGGCAAATAATGTTATCACATCAGCTCTGATAAAGAATGGTGCTAGTGTACCCACCGCACCAGACACGCAGATACAGTTGCAGCCACCACCAATTCAGAGGCTCTATCCTGATGTCCCAGTATTGGAGACGACTACGAATTTGATGGTGCCGCCTTAGCCAGTATACACAAGATCAAAATTAATGCACATTGAGCCAACTCCACATTTGCTGCCCCAGCCGCAGCAACAGACAGTCCCGAATTACACTTCGGTCATAGGACCGCAGTCAGCTACAGCACCAATGATGAATCAAGCTATGGGAGTTAATGCTCCGCCGATATTGGGAAACGGACAGGCACCAGCTGCTATATCATTGCTGATTACTGTTGGTCCGCCAGTACCGTTATATGTGCAGGCCAAGCCTATTGTATGCGATTAAGGAGTAATGACTCAAGAGGTGATAAGAGGAGGGTTCACGGGAAGTTCCCAAGGGACGATACGAGGAGAACAGACAGTCGAGAGATCTAGATCTTTGCTGGACTTCAGTCCGATTGGGGTTCCTTTAGAGACCATGAGACAAGCAGGTTTGGGTCTATTGACTCCACAGGTATTGGTTGCCAATACGTCACAACCACCGATGGTGCAGGCTGGAAATATTTTGTTGCAAGGTTTGAGGGCACAACAACTGAATGAATGGTTAGATAAGCTTAACACTTCGCAGACTACTCCTACGACAGCAGAGCGGTCAGAGAGAGAGGACTACCTGAATTTTGTGAGGTTGGGTGTGGAAGCAGCGGAGCTAGTTGAAGGGACTATGGGAGTGAACAGATTAGACTCATACACTGAAACAGAATTAAGATACCTGTGCCCGAAAATAACCAAAGAATTGAGTAAGGTGCACCAGAGGTTAGCGAACGTGGCAGACAAATACGGCATAGACTTAGACAATACTATGCATCTGAAGAGGAGTTATAGGTTAGACTTCGAGCCTAAAGATTTTGATCACATGAGATCTACTGGAATGAAGGCACACCTTAAAGAGATAATGCAGAGTGCTCAAGTTTGGGGAGCATTAGAGAAGTGGGAAGGCAGATGGGCAAAGAAGAGAGATAAGAGGAAAAGTGACTGCCTGGAACCACAGCAGGTGAAAGCTGTGCCAGACACGGGAACAATAAAGATGTTACCAATGAGAGAAACAGCTGGAGGGGTCCTAGTTCATGTACCGTGGTCTAGAGGTGACATTTTGTCATTCACAAATGATTATCCCAGATTGAGGTAAAAGTCGATAGAGTGGTGTCAGCAGACAGACAGGTTTGTGAAGCTTGCGAAATGTCTTTGGGAAGACTTAAATACATTGTTTGAGATTATAGTTCCAGCTGATTTGTGGCTTGAGTGCAAGAGGAGTGTGGATTGGCCGACAGCGGAACCGCCAAGGGACAGGACTGCAGGAGCACCGTCTCCTGAGGTGATGAAGTACTACTATAAGGTGATTGAGTTTTTGAAGCAGAAAGTGTCGCCGAAGTTTACTGATTGGCAGAAAATTGATCGAACGGCACAAGAAGGCTAAGAGTCGATACATTCTTACTATGAGAGGTTGTTGAAAGCATTCAAGCATTACAGTGGTACCGAGGTCATACAGCCGAAAGACATGAATCACCTTGTGTCAGGTGCTAGCCGGCGCCTACAGGGCCGATCGGGAGATTGTAGTCATTAAGGACTACACTTCCCATGAAGCCCAGCGCGGTAGAGATCGCGTAAAAGTCGGCGCACCCTGGAAAGGGTGTGCGTTATTTGTGCTAATGAGGCAGGTCGGAGCCTCAACGAAGTAGGAGCGAACGGCGTTCCCCAGGGGGGAATTCATCGGCGGTCCGTGAAGAGGAATGAGATTCAGCATGGCCCCCTCCTGGAAACTGACCTTTTACCGGTAGAAGGAGTTCCGAGCTGCTCCTCCTTTCGAATTCCGAGTACTAAGAAGGTGGTAAGCGGCAAGCTTGCTACTTGCCGGAGGCTATCGCCTTTCTTTATTTCTGCATTCCTTACGGCCAGGTTGGGGGTGACTGTCATAAATTGGAGCACTTTACTTTTGAGGTACCATAATAAAGGAACGGCGATCTTATGAGACATAGGCCCTCATTCTGACCCTGGCGGTCGGCGGAGAGACGGCGGTCGGACCGCGAACAGACCGGCGGTATTAAAAATGGCATTCTGACCGCGGCGGTCCCCGCCGCGACCGACCGCTACTTCTCCGCTCCGACCGCCAAGGCGGTCATGACCGCGGGGCTGGAGTTTGCGCACTCCGGCCCCGCGGTCGTCCCAAGACCGCCAAGGGTATTATGACCCTGCCTACCGCCGCGGTTTCTTGCGGGCGGGAACCGCCGTGCGAACCATGGCGGTAAGCACTATCGGGGCCAGGGAATTCCTTCCCTGGCACTGATAGGGGTCTCCCCCACCCCCCACTACCCACCCGAGTCCTCCCCCCACACCCTCCACCCCCCTGCCACCCCCCAGAGGTGGTACGAACCCCCTCCCCACCCCCACCCCGACATGCACATACATGTACCCCGACATGCACACACCCCCAACATGCACATATACACACCCCCTACACACACATACACAACGGGGACACATACCCGCACACATACATGCCGACATGCGCACCTGCCGAACAGCACACATTACCCATAGACACAACAGCACCCCTCTACACAACCACACGCACACCCCCATGCACGCACACATCACACAACACCCCCCCACCCCCTCCCCTCACGGACGATCAACTTACCTTGTGCGTTGGTCCTCCGGGAGGCGACGGGAGCCATAGGGACGTGACCGCCAACAGAAGACCGCCAACAGAAGACCGCCACACAGAAATGTGGGTCGTAATTCTGGGGGCGGTGTTCTGCTGGCGTGGCGGTGGAGGTTGACCAGTCTCCACTTTCCCGCCGACCGCCAGTGTGGCTGCTGGCGGTTTTCCGGCGGAACGCTCCCAGCGGTCAGAATGCGCACAGCGGCACACCGCCGCGGTCGGCGGTCTTCACCGCGGCGGTGACTCGGCGGTCTTGCGAAAAGACCGCCAAGGTCAGAATGAGGGCCATAATCTTTTGGCTTTTTGTTGGCGGCGATTCAGAATGAGATTTACTGTTTGCAGGATTCCAAACAGCCGGGACAAATAATTCTTGTCAACATTCACAGAGATATGAACGAAGTACTTCTTCAAATATACGTGACATTAACGAAAGGCTTAGTGGGTTAACTGAATCATAGGAAGAAGTACAAAATAGATTTTCTTCACCTTATTCTTTCTCCTCATGTTCGTTTCGTTATACGTTCTGTAGTATTGTTTAGGAGGAAGGGCGGTGAGACCCTTAGGTGATTATTAGTGGCCGTAGGTGGCTTGGGGCATCCATTGGTGATGCTGATGGAACATAGTCAGGCTTTGGACTAGTTCTGCCCTTATGAGTTATGGGCAGTCCAGGTCGTTTTGGTTTTAGTGAGACCTTATGAGAATAGACAGACAATGTGATAATTAACACTGTGTATTTTTCTTTACAGTTATCCCGTCCCTGCTGATCCTTCCCCTTCCTTCCCTCGCTTGATTACTCCAATGCACTGTGGTTTTTTTTATCAGTGACTTGGTGGTGTCAGGAGGTGGACCTTGTTTGCATCACACCGAGTCTGAGGAGTACCTACACCGTGACAGAATAACGCACCCACGAATAATACTCCTCCTTCTCGGTGTAATGCAAAGATGGCATCTATGGATGATGTCTTACAGGCGTTAGTGTTAGTGCAGCAAGAGTTGGCAGATTCTAGGGTGGAGGCAGCGGCACTAAGGGACAAGGTAGAAAGGCTTACTAGGAATCCCTTCGATGCCTCAGCATCTACACCGCAGATAACCGTGAACGTCTCCCCTCCAATTCCTTTGGCCAGTCCGGAACGGTTTTCAGGGGACCCCAGGAAAGTTCAGGCTTTTTTAAAGCAGTTGTCTCTCCAATTCTCATGTAGACCGGCGTCTTTTCCCTCTAACCTTTCCAGGGTAATGTTCGCTATTTCTTATCTCTCGGGAGATGCAGCCAACTGGGCAGTGCCGTTAGTTAGAAACGATGACCCATTATTATCGGATTGGAATGCCTTTCGGTCGGCCTTTGAGAAGGTGTTTGATCACAGAACAACCACCTTTAGTGCTGATAGAGAACTGCTGGAACTGAGACAGGGGAGGTCTGACCTGGTTACCTATCTTACCACCTTCAATAGACTGGTAGCGGAATCAGAGTTGCCAGAGGAGAAGAGAATGTCTCTCTATTATCAAGGATTAAGAGACGACATGAAGGATATCCTAGCCCAAATAGATCCACAGCCTTCCACATGTACTGAACTTGTGAATCTTACCTTGAGATTGAATCATCGGCTAGCAGAGAGAAGGGGAGAGCGTAGAGCGGGTGATAGGCGGCCGGTCATTCCAGAAAGAGAGGGGCGACCAGTTCCTAATTCCCCTGATTTATGCGGGGAACCTATGGAAGTGGGAGCCGTTAGGGCACCTCTGTCAAAGGCCGAAAAAGAGAGTAGGAGGGTACAGGGGTTGTGCATGTATTGCGGCAGGAAGGGTCATTATGTGAGAGAATGTCCCCAAAAACCAAGAAAAAGGTTCTCCTACTCCCCCACTCAAAAGGCCGCGGTGACGTCAGGGAAGATATCAGAGAAAGAGGATTTGCCCTTTATAGAACCCCTATCAGGGTTCCGGTTGACTTCTTTAACCCTCTTGCCACCAGAAGAAAAGGCGTCACACCTGTTGTTATCCGTAGAGCTGGTGTCCCAAGATCGAAACCATCCTGTATGGGCAATGATAGACTCAGGAGCCACGGGAAATTTCATAGATGAAGGGGTGGTTAAGAGACTGGGACTTCTGAGAATTCCAAGAAAGAACCCCGAAATTGTGTTGGCAGTTGACGGTACACCACTGAAGTCTGGACCCCTTACTGAACAAACTGAGGATGTGGGGTTGGTTTTCAGTGGAGTATCTCCGGCACGCAGAGAAATAATCAGGCTAGATATAATAGAGGCTCCTCAGTATGAAATAATTTTGGGAATGCCCTGGCTAAGAAAGAGCAATCCTGTTATCGATTGGCAAGCCAAGACGGTTAGTTTTCAGTCCGTGAGGAGTGAGAAAGTCGGTTCCTTATATGATAACCCCCCCGCGTTAGCGTTGGCTCAAGGGTTACAGTTGGCCACAGTGGTGGAGAAAGCGGTGATATTGCCCTCTGTTTACGCCAAGTTCAAGGATTTGTTCGACGAAGATCAGGCGGAGACATTGCCACCCCATCGTATATACGATTGCAAGATAGATTTGATTCCGGGAGCACTCCTTCCTTCTTGTAGGGTATATGCTCTATCAGACCCAGAAACCAAACATTTGCGAAGATATCTGGACCGTTTCCTGGAAATCGGGTTCATTAGACCATCTTGTTCTCCGGCAGCTTCTCCACTCTTTTTCATAGCTAAAGCGAATAAAGAGTTGAGAACCTGCATCGATTATAGAATGCTGAACAAGAACACGATAAGGAATAGATACCCTCTTCCCCTCAATCCTGTGTTATTGGAACAGGTGAAAGAGGCAACTATCTATACAAGGTTAGATCTGAAGGGGGCTTACCATCTGGTCAGAATCCGTGAAGGGGATGAATGGAAGACGGCGTTTAAGACCCGTTATGGCCTGTTTGAATACTTGGTAATGCCGTTCGGGTTGTGTAACGCCCCGGCGGCTTTCCAATACTTTCTGAACGATGTTCTCAAAGAATACGTAGACCACTTTGTGATCGTCTATATAGATGACATATTGGTGTATTCTACCTCCTTAGAGCGGCACATGGAACATGTTTCCCTAGTACTCCAAGCATTGCAACAGCACCATCTTTATTGCAAACTGAGCAAATGCGAGTTCCATGTACAGAAGGTTGAGTTCTTGGGGGTGGATTTAAGCCCGGAAGGGTTCTGCATGTCGACAAGAAAAATACAGGCGGTTCAAGAGTGGCCAGTGCCCACTAGTGTGAGAGATGTGCAATGCTTCCTGGGGTTTTCTAATTACTATAGAAGATTCATCTGTCATTTTTCCCACATTGTGTCACCTATAACAAGGTTGCTAAGAAAGGGAGTGTCTTTTGTTTGGTCAGAAGAGGCAGAGGAGGCCTTCTGCTTCTTAAAACAGGCCTTCTGCTCAGCGCCTATACTCCAGCATCCACAGCCAGAAGTACCTTTTATAGTCGAAGCAGATGCCTCGGATATAGCCATTGGGGCTGTGTTATCCCAAAGAAACAAGAACTCAGGACAGCTTCATCCGGTGGCGTTTTTATCTAAGAAGCTATCTGCTGCGGAACTCAATTATACGGTGGCAGAAAAAGAACTACTAGCCATCAAGAAGGCATTTCAGGAATGGAGACACCATCTCTGGGGGGCCCAACACCCGGTCACGGTATATACTGATCACCGAAACCTGCAGTATATGAAGGAGGCTAGACAGCTTACCCAGCGGCAAATGAGGTGGATGCTGTTCTTTTCAGAATATGAGTTTGTAGTAACCTTCCGTCCTGGGGTCGACAATCGCAAGGCAGATTCACTGTCTAGACAAAGGGACGCGAGGAACGTCACTTCAAGACCTGATGAAGCAATCATCCAACCGGAAAAAGTGCTTTGTGCCCTTCATATATCTCACTTCCTAGAAAAGGTCTCTAAGCATAAGTCTGCTGCTCAGTGGAAGGAGTGGGCCGAAGTAAGTCAGGACCGTACCCTTAAGCACGGAATACCGTTGCAAGGTAATCGTTTGTATTTACCAACACCTGAACTTCGAATGCAAGCCTTCAATTGGTGTCATGATGCGGTAACAGCTGGTCATCCGGGGTACACCAAAACTGCGCAAATAGTGCAACGACATTTCAGGTGGAAAGGTTGGGCTAAGGACGTTGCGACATGGGTAGCTCGGTGTGAGATATGTGCTCGATCCAAGGGAGAAAACGCGAAGAGCCAGGGCAAGCTGATGCCTTTGCCCACTCCGGAAAAACCATGGCAAACCATCAGCGTGGATTTTGTGGTAGGATTGCCAATGGATCAGGGGTACAATGCTATCATGGTGGTAATTGATAGTCTTACCAAGATGGGTCACTTTCTCCCTTGTAGAAACCTACCTACAGCAAGTCAGACCGCCCATCTAATTCTGTCTCAAGTGGTGCGGTTACATGGTTTACCAAGAACCATTATTTCAGACAGAGGCCCCCAGTTCGTTGCTAGGTTTTGGCGCATGTGGTGCAAGGTTCTGCGCATTGAATCCGCCCTATCCACCAGTTTTCACCCACAAACCGATGGCCAGACGGAGCGTCTCAACCAAACCCTGAAGAAATATCTGAGGTGCTATGCAAAAGACGCGCAGGAATCGTGGGTGTCATTGCTATGGCTGGCCGAACTATCGTACAACAATGCTTGGCATAGCTCTATAAGGGAGTCTCCTTTTCGTGCTAACACAGGGTTCCACGCGGAGATGTTGCCCATAATCATACCTCGGGAAGTCACGGATCAACCTACTGTCCATGCTATGGTTAAGAACCTACAATCCATGCAAAAGAAAATACGATTTAATTTGGATAAAGCCAAGGAACAGTATAAGAAATGGGGTGATGTACATCGGCGTGAGGGGCCGGTGTACCAGCCAGGGGACCGAGTGTGGCTTTCCACCAAGTATATACGTTTAAGATGCGTAGCATCTTTCATCCTCGTTACATTGGTCCTTATGAGGTGGTACGCAAGATAAACCCTGTGGCTTACCGTCTCAACTTACCTGCTTCCTTAAGAATCCATCCGGTGTTTCATTGCAGCCTTTTGAAGCCAGCTCTGTCCGCGACCCGGCGGGCGGTGCCTCCGGTGGTTAGAGACGGACAGCTGGAGTATGAGGTGCGCAAAGTGTTGGATTCCAAACTACGGGGGGGTAAGTTATGGTACTTGGTGTCGTGGAAAGGGTATGAGGCCGAGGAGGATTCATGGGAGCCGGAAGGCAATGTTCATGCCCCTAGGGCGGTGCAACGGTTTCATGCTTGTCATCCCACTAAACCTGGCCCTAGGAGGCGCTTTGGAGGTGGGCGTACTGTCAGGTGCTAGCCGGCGCCTACAGGGCCGATCGGGAGATTGTAGTCATTAAGGACTACACTTCCCATGAAGCCCAGCGCGGTAGAGATCGCGTAAAAGTCGGCGCACCCTGGAAAGGGTGTGCGTTATTTGTGCTAATGAGGCAGGTCGGAGCCTCAACGAAGTAGGAGCGAACGGCGTTCCCCAGGGGGGAATTCATCGGCGGTCCGTGAAGAGGAATGAGATTCAGCATGGCCCCCTCCTGGAAACTGACCTTTTACCGGTAGAAGGAGTTCCGAGCTGCTCCTCCTTTCGAATTCCGAGTACTAAGAAGGTGGTAAGCGGCAAGCTTGCTACTTGCCGGAGGCTATCGCCTTTCTTTATTTCTGCATTCCTTACGGCCAGGTTGGGGGTGACTGCCATAAATTGGAGCACTTTACTTTTGAGGTACCATAATAAAGGAACGGCGATCTTATGAGACATAATCTTTTGGCTTTTTGTTGGCGGCGATTCAGAATGAGATTTACTGTTTGCAGGATTCCAAACAGCCGGGACAAATAATTCTTGTCAACATTCACAGAGATATGAACGAAGTACTTCTTCAAATATACGTGACATTAACGAAAGGCTTAGTGGGTTAACTGAATCATAGGAAGAAGTACAAAATAGATTTTCTTCACCTTATTCTTTCTCCTCATGTTCGTTTCGTTATACGTTCTGTAGTATTGTTTAGGAGGAAGGGCGGTGAGACCCTTAGGTGATTATTAGTGGCCGTAGGTGGCTTGGGGCATCCATTGGTGATGCTGATGGAACATAGTCAGGCTTTGGACTAGTTCTGCCCTTATGAGTTATGGGCAGTCCAGGTCGTTTTGGTTTTAGTGAGACCTTATGAGAATAGACAGACAATGTGATAATTAACACTGTGTATTTTTCTTTACAGTTATCCCGTCCCTGCTGATCCTTCCCCTTCCTTCCCTCGCTTGATTACTCCAATGCACTGTGGGTTTTTTTATCAGTGACTTGGTGGTGTCAGGAGGTGGACCTTGTTTGCATCACACCGAGTCTGAGGAGTACCTACACCGTGACACCTTGTGTTCAGGTTTGTTGAAGGATTGAGGCCAGAGATTAGCCAGATGATTAAGAATCATCTGATCTGTTGGCAAGCGAAACCGATTGATGAGGTGTTGCAGTATGCGAAATATTGTAGCGATGGGATTGAATTGAAGCAGAGAAAGCTGAAAGAGAAGGTGATGATGATGCAAATTAAGGCAGCTCAAGCAGGGATGCAGGGAAACGGAGTGTAGCAGATGGTACAGCAACCGCAAGGGAACGGGATGTTTCAGACGCAACCGAGGGGCAGAGGTCGAGTAGGTTTTGTGAACCGTGGCCCAGACTTGAATACTGTTGTGGTTCAGAATGATGTGCAAGGGATGAAGAAGATGTCACCATGCCATGCATGCGGGGCGTGGGACACTGGAAGCAGGAATGTCCAATGATGGTGCAGGATGGTGTTGTTCAACAAAGCATTGATGTCAGTGCATTTCAAAATGTGAGGGGTCCAAGAATGAGGAGTCTAAATCCAAACTTCCAGAATAACATGGTTCAAATGCAGGGTCTCCAGCCCATGCAACAAATGCAAATGCCACGTGTCCAACCAGCGCAGGTGCAGCAAGTGCAGCAGCAGATTCCCTTGGTACCTAGACAGCAAATGCAGTTGCCTTTAGCTCCGATGGGACAGCAACAGGTGATGCTTCCTCAACAGGTCACAGGCCAAACTATGAGTCAAAATAATACAGTACAACAGTTCCCATTACGTGGTGAGAATGGAATAAACAATGAATGGTCGGATGACTGTTCGGATAGTGAGGAGTGCAGGCTTGCAGCGTCCCTAGAAGTAGATCAAAGAGGACCTTATGTGCAGGGGAAGGTGATGGGTCACAAAGTTTCCTTCTTGGTTGACACAGGAGCTACGCGCTCCACAGTCAGAAGTGCAGAGGTTCCGAAACTACCACTTTCGGGGCGAACCATAAAGGTGGTAGGAGTAGCAAATCAGCTCTTGACAAATCCGATTACAGATCCGGTCCAAGTTGAGATTGGTACCTTCCAGGGATTAAACAGGTTTGTAGTCTGTGATTCAAGTCCTGTATCCCTACTGGGAAGAGACTTGCTGTGTAAGACGAGGTGTTCAATCACTTGTTCCAATGAGGGAATTGAGGTGCAGACAAACAGTGATGACGAAGGGGATGATGGTCAGATCTCAGAACCAGAGACGGATACTATGGATGAGGTATACCCTTTGATAAGCTTCTTCCCGATGTTCACAGTGACTGATTTTCCAACAGAATTACAGGGAACAGTGACAGAGAAGGTGTGGGACTTGACAGGAAAGGAAGTGGGACTGATAAAAGGAGAAGAACCAGTCAAAGTAGATGTGAAGCCAGATGCAGTGTTTCCACAGGTACCGCAGTACCACATGGCACAAGGTGTCCTTATACAGGTGACGTAGATAATCGCAGACTTTGTGAAGCAAGGGGTCCTAAAAGAAGTGATGAGCAGTCCATGTAATTCACCAATCATGGGTCTGAGGAAGCCTTGTGGGAAAGTCCGAATTGTCCAGGATCTGAGAAAAATTAATGAGATAGTGCTGAAGTGTTGCCCTATAGTGCCAAATCCAGCCGTGATCATGTTTCAGGTTCCCTGTGAAGCAGAGGTTCACAGTCGTGGACTTGTCTCAAGCATTCTTTTTGGTGCCTCTTCATGAGGATAGCCAATTTCTCTTCAGTTTCAAATTCTTGGACAAGGTTTACAGTTGGTGTCGGATTCCTCAAGGATTCTCAGAATCGCCTTCCATCTTAAATCAGAAATTGAAGAAGGATTTAGAATCACTGGAACTGCCTTTTAATTCGACTCTAGAGCAGTACATTGATGACTTGTTGATTGCGTCCAAAACAAAAGATGACTGCAGGTATGATACAATTGCCTTACTGAATCACTTGGGAAAGAACGGACATAAAGGGGGTCATTACAACATTGGTGGGCGGCAACAGCCACCCGCCAAGTTGTAACCGCTGTGCGGCCGCCAATGCGGCCACACTCCCGCGGTGCCCATTATGAGATACCCGCTGGGCCGCAACATGGGAGCTGGCTCCAAATGGAGCCGGCGGTGTTGCGGCCGTGCGACGGGTGCAGTTGCACCCGTCGCGCTTTTCACTGTCTGCAGAGCAGACAGTGAAAAGGTGCATGGGTCCCTGTCAGGGGGCCCCTCGAATCCCCGTACCGCCAGCCTTTTCCTGGCGGTTCAAACCGCCAGGAAAAGGCTGGCGGTAGGGGGACTCGTAATCCCCTGGGCAGCGCTGCTAGCAGCGCTGCCCTGGCGGATTACTACCGCGGGGGCCATTGTGGCAGGTCGTAATGACCAGGGGAGCACCGCCAGCCTGTTGGCGGTGCTTCCGCCATTTCAGCCTTGGCGGTCCTGTACCGCCAGGGTTGTAATGACCCCCAAAGTGTCCCCAAAGAAGCTGCAGTACTGTCAGAAAGAGGTGAAGTACTTAGGCCATCTACTTGAGAAAGGGTCAAGGAGAATCTCTAAAGAAGGAGTGACAGCCATACTGCAGATGAATCCCCGACATCCAAGAGAGACGTTAGGATGTTTTTGGGAAAGGTGGGCTACTGTCGCCAGTGGATTCCAAACTTCTCAATGATCTCTAAGCCTTTGGTGAGATTGACCGTCAGGGAGGTTAAGGATGGCCCGGATACACTAACTATGTCCGAGAAAGAGATGAGGGCGTTTATTGAGCTGAGGGAATGTATGTGCAGGGCTCCAGCTTTAGGTATGCCTGACTACACAAAGCCTTTTGTCCTGTTTTGTCATGAACGTGATGCTTGTTCTTTGTCTGTTCTGACACAGGTCCATGGAGGTGAAAACCGCCCAGTAGCATATTTTTCAGCTACTTTGGACCCAGTTGCTGCAGCCTTACCGGGTTGTCTGCAGTTGCAGCAGTTGGTCAAAGTCTTACTCAGTGTGAAGGCATAGTGATGGGACATCCCTTAACAGTAATGGTCCCACGCTCAGTAGAGATACTGCTTACCCGAACAAAGATCCAGCACATGACAAATGCTAGATTGACCAAATACGAAACAATTATATTGGGGTCACCTAATGTATCATTGAAACGCTGTACTGTGTTGAACCCGGCAACTTTGCTTCCTAATGAGAATACAGATGTTGATGATGCTGAGGAAGTAGAACATGATTGTCTTGAGGAAACAGAATTGTGCACTAAACCGAGACCTGACATTAAAGATACCCAGTTGGAACAAAATGATTACATTATCTTTGTTGATGGTTCATGCCTGAGGGACTCAGTAGGAGTACTGAGAGTCGGATACGCTGTGTGTACAATCACTAGTATCCTGGAAGCATCTTGGCTTCGAGAGACTGTATTCTGCTCAAGTGGCTGAATTGGTTGCTCTTACTAGGTCATGCTATGTCGCTGACAAATTAAAAGTCACTATCTATACTGACAGCAGATATGGATTTGGAATTGTCCATGATTTTTGCCAGCTATGGTCACAGAGGGGTTTTATGACCTCTTCTGGTTCTCCAGTGAAAATTGGCCAAAGAATCAAGGAGTTGTTGCACGCGATTCAGTTACCTCTTGAAATTGCCGTGGTGAAATGCAGCGCTCATGTGAAATCACAAGACTCTGTGTCAATGGGAAACGGATATGCAGATCAGGTCACAAGGTTTTGTGCATTGAACTGTATATCGTTCAAGGATCAGTGGGAATTGTTACCTGAAACTGAAAATGAGACATGCACAGGTTACGCATTGAGGGTGGTTGACACAATGGAAGAGTTAAAACTGTTGCAGGGACGTGCCAGCCAAGAAGAGAAACGCTCTTGGCTTAAAATGTAATGCGCACAAAGATCTGATGATTTGTGGGTTTCAGATGATGGGAAATGGTTTTGCCTAACAGTCTCTTGTCACAGTTTGCAAGGTTTTACCATGGTCAAGCACATATTGGGAGAGACGCCATGATCAGGTTGAAGTTGAAGTTGCCCACAAATAAAAAGACTGTGTTAAGTTGAAATTGAGTTAAAGGGAAACCTGAGAAAAGAGACTGATAAATTACCGGATGTGACATTATTAACATGGATTGACTTTTGAAACAACTGATCGTGACAAGCTGCTAACCTGATTTGACTAAGACCCTGGAGTGAAGGAGAAAGCTGGAAATACTTGCCAAAGGAACACTTTGCTTAGCTTTGCTGAGGAAAGGAGGCTCACTAACCATCCTCAAATTAGTTGTTTGCTTACAATACTTTACTTTCTGATTCTTTACAGATCATGCCTAGGTCAGGAGATGACGTTGAGGGAAATAAGCGTTGTAAATATTTGGGTGTTGCTTTGGCTGTTGTGTGTGTGATATTCATTATAGATATATTTGTGGAAATGCGTCTGGTGGATGAAAGTGAAGCTAACAATGCTACAGTTTCTGAAACTGTTACATTAACACCGTGGGACAGGTTTCAGCTGGATGCAAAGTAGTTGCATGGCGAGAATAATGCTAAAGGGGAGCTGTCTACTAACGTTTTCTATCGCTTGCTGAGTGAGTATGTTGACACTATGGATGCGAAGGCTTGTTATGTGTTGTCACAAATTCCTCTTTTAGTCCAGGAGGGAGTTACCTATCACAGCTTGCCATTAATGTACGGGATCAATTGTAGTCTGCTACTAACGCATTTTTATAATCAAGAAGAAGTGCAATATTTTTATTCTAATTATGATTTAGTGTTCTCATTTGTGCCTATCATAGATGATTTCAATAGTGTAGCTAAATATTATGCCATAAAGCTGGTTAAGGGTTTCTTCGAGCATAGGATGATAATTACTACATCATATGCGCATCGCAATAATTTGACATGCTTGCTTACACCTGTAGAAAAGAGTTTTTTAGATCACACTGAAGATAGAAGAAGGGTTTTAAAGGGGAAATTAGAAAAGGGCGTGCAGCAACGAACATTCCTTAGTAATAGCAATAATGGGGTTAGGGGACAAGGAAAGCTAGATTTAGATGCGAAACATGTAGGTAGGCTTTACATTACGTGACCAAAATCATTCTATGACAATGTGTTTGTGGGAACGAGTGAGTGTAAGCATGTGTTTTTGTTTCAGAATAAATGGACGTTCACGCTAAATGGAATGGATCAAGCGATCCCAGGGGTCTATTATATTTGTGGACTTAGTGCTTATTACCGTCTTCCTAAGGGATGGTATGGGACATGTTATTTGGGAATAGTTTTTCCAAAGATCTATCAACTAGATGATTTAAAGAAATTTCCGAAAGTGACAGAAGTGATTCGTGCTAGACAAAGGAGAGAAACTGCTGCTGGTGTAGTGGGAGACATATTTGGAGCAATAATTCCTTCAGTGGGAGTTAATTTGAACTCCGTAAAGATTAGAAAGTTGTCTACTATTGTGGATAACATGCTGACAAACTTCACAGGGACTATACTCCTAATGGATACTGAAGTTGCTGCGGAGAGGGCTATGACTCTTCAAAACAGGCTTGCTTTAGACATTCTTTTAGCGACAAGTGGCGGAGTCTGTAAGATGCTTAATGAGCGCCACTGTTGTGCTTATATTCCGGATAATAGTAATGAGATTAGCAGTATGCTTACTAACCTAATAAGAGATAGTGCAGATTTAAAGGAACTGAAAGAACCAGGAGTTTGGGAAAAGGTTGGATACAGGGAATAGTAATTATCTTGGCTTGCTTATTCGGACTATGGTTATTAAGTAAATGCAGTAAAAGGGTTAAAACTAAATGGGCAAAACATAAAGAAAGGAGGGAAGACAAGAAAAGGGAGAAAATGTTCAGAGCAAAATATGAAAAGGCAAAAAGAAAAGAAGAAATTGAAATGAGAGAAATGAACAAATGAAGGAAAAGTTAAAGAGTGGATTTATGTGATGACAAGTGTCATCAGAGGAGGGATTGTTGGAGTGTAGTTTTATAATCAAAATTAACATGAAATGTTTATGAATTAATGCATAATGATGCCACATAGAAAATGTATTAATGTGCTTTTACTAAACGTGTGCTTGAAATGTGCCTACGGGGAGTGGCCACCAATGTATACGATGATAAATGAAACTGACTAATAATGAAATATTAATTTACTAATGTATGATTTTGTATTAGTGTTAAGAGTTATATGTTAAGGTTTTGCTAATTAATCACTAGGCCTTGGTTAGCATGAGTCGGGCCTAGCTGCCCGGTTTCATATTAAATGTGTTTTTCTAACGTGCTTTTCCAGAAGCTAGAAGATGTGTGTAACCGTAGTAAATTCTTTCTCATGAGACTCGACTTGCTCAAGGAGACATTCTTGCCGAAGGCAACAGTGTAAACTTGCAACAGGTACAAGGTCGCCTGAACTGGTATAGACAATGGAACTACTGACTAGGACTGTGAGAGGACTGCGAGAACATGAAATTGTACCTGACATTCTACCCGTTGGAGACGTCAATTACAGAAGCCAATAAACTACGTGAGAACTGTTCTAAGGTGAGAATCTTAATGAGGCGACAAGTAAACCATTGGATGGAGATAATGGTGCACCCAAAACTTGCCCAATTGGAAATTAGGGGACTGTAAAACAAGATTGATATAATTCTTCGGCACAAGGAGAAATCAGCTGTTACGTGCCTTCTTGCTATTACCCAGCCACTTTGTCACTCTGACTTTGCTGTTTGATTCTTTGAACCATCCTTACTTTGCCTTGCCCGTTTCATACTTTCCCTCCTTATGAGGGAAGTGTCCCTTATTGCCCGTCTTGCTGAACTTTGCTGTGTTTCCTGGCTGATGGTGAATCAACTGATGTCCTGAGGATGAAGACTGACTCTGTATGCTGACTCATTACGGAGGGTAACTATATGATGATGAAATTGTAATTGTCTGTTTGCCTTTTCTTTCTTGGTACCAACTGCTTTCCTTTTGATAGAGACCATAGTTAGAAGTTTTCTAAATTTGTGTTGCTAAATTGTTTTGCATGAAGCCCAGCATGCCAATGCTAATTCGAGGTTAGTTAAGGAGTTCACTAAACGGACGCAAATAGACAAATGACTGAATCTATGCTTTGTTGAATAATGCGCTATTGAAACTCTGCTAAGCTTAACCCATGTTGACGTCGTGCTTTGTTCTAATGTTTATGATTTTTGCATTGATGAAGTTTTATTCGAGTTGCCATATTATTACCGTGTTGATGTGTTTTCTGGTATTGAGACTAATAAACTTACTCGTAGAGGTGTAATCAATAGGGAATAAATATCATAAATCATACTAAATCCGTGTGGTTATTCGCGACTAAAAGGTCATGGTGGTTTTCGATTCTTACCAATGTCACTATCTGAGTTGAATCGATTTGTTAATGAAAATATTGTTGACGTTATTGATTTATTGATTGGCATGTTGATTAATTGCCTCGTTCTAAGGTGTCTTCAATCGGGGTCAAAAGATTAATTCGCCTAAAACGAGTCCCAGAGTAAATATATTATCTAGAAAGGGACGTGTTATCACCAACATGTGCTAATGTGTGGCTCACATCTACCGAAGGCAGTCAGTAACAAACATCAGTGTTTCAGGATGATAATGAGCCCAATTGATCGCAGTCCCATGAGGTGGAGCCCTTAGGCTCCATAGTATGTCAGTCACTGGAAAAAAGGGCTTGCATCCCCTTAGGATTAGTTATCAGGATCCATTCTGTTAAGCTACTGTGGGGATGCGAGAGGTCTCCAGGCACAACAACATATATAGCAAAGAAGTGGGAAATTGGCAATGAAGGAAGGGTAATACAGTTAAGAGTTGCAATGAGGAAATTAATAATTTCATGGAAGACTTTTTATGTAGGTAGAGGCTATTAATGGTAAAATTGATGTTGCTGCATGGATGATGTTAATGGGTGAAAAAACAAAATTAGCAACTTACTTCTATAAGTGGCTTTTTAGATTTTGTTGATCAGGGTCGACTTCAGGTAAATCAGTTCTGAGCACTTCCTGAGTTTCTGCCTTTCAAAAAGCCTAAATACTGTGGTGGTTTTCCCCAGTGAGGTCAATGCAGGATGCTGCATGTGTGTGTGTGTATATATATATATATATATATACATATATATATATATATATATATATATATATATATATATATATATATATATATATGTGTGTGTGCGCGTTTGTGTGTGTTTTGCATGGGTATGTGTGTGTACACACTTCACAGATGACACTCTGACTAGCTGCACTTTCCTGTAGTTACATTGCCATCTACTTGTGTCTTTTTCAAGCACTGCAATAATTCCTGTCTTCTTTCCTGGGACATAAGTAATCACCTGCCTGTCGCTTAATGCATTGTGTTCCAAATCACCAAAAGAGTCCCTTTGCACTTTGTATGTAAAGATTAACATAGTTATAACAAAAGAGTTTTTATTTATGGGGACCTAATAATTAATCTGGACATCACCAACATCAGTGGATATTTTCCATCAGAGGATGGAAGGAAGGCCCATTTAACAATCAATGAGAAGATGACAAAAACATTTGGGGTTTCAATGAAAGATAAACAAAATAGCATTAAAAACTTCCAGTCCACTAGTCTTTGAACTGTGCAAACAGCTGCATAGCCATTTACTGAATTCTTCTTAAGAGCTAATAGAGAAAACAGGCATGTACATGATAGAATGTATGCAGAAAGTACAAATCTCTACTAAGGAGCTGAACTCTTTCCTGAATAATCAATCCTTTCAGGTGTTTTCTGCCAATGCAGTGCCTGGCAAGCAGTGTCTAACATCTAGCCCACTACTATTTAACATTTATGTTCAGTCACTGGCGAAAATTGTGGAGAAGTATGGTTTGACCCTTTTTTCTTATGATGACGATACCCAAATTGTCTTTTCTTTTTCATCTTCTCAGACACAGGACCCCTCCAAACTTAACCTGGGCCTGAAGTCTATTGAAATTTAGATGAGGAACAATTCGCTTAAATTAAATGGGGACAAGACGGAGGAAATGATCCTTGGTAAAAATCCCCAGCTTTGAGGTCCACAACATTGGCCTTCTTACCTGGGTCCACTTCCAACTCCCTCTCCCAAGGTGAAGAATCTGGGCTTCATTTTAGATGAAAAGCTTTCTATGAGCCCTCAAGTGGTCAAGGTGGCGTCATCCTGCTTTTCCATATTAAAATGGTTAAGGAAGATTATCTATATTGTATCCTCCTTTACTCAAAAAACTGTGACCCAGGCACTGTTTCTGTCTCGGCTGGATTATGGAAATGCCCTTTATTTGGGCATTATCAATATTTCCATTCAGCGTCTTCAGACAGTCCAGAATGCAGCTGCTCAGCTTCTGTTCTTCCTTCCACGGCCTGCTCCTGACTCCCAGCTCCTTCGTGATCTTCATTGGCTCACTACTCTGAAAAGTATACAGTTCAAGGTACTGTGTTACGTGTTTAAGGCAAGAGCACAAATTTGCCCACACTTTATTCAGAAGCTCATTCAGCCTCATTCTCCACTCAATCCTTGAGATCTCAATACATGGCCTTGTGCACTGTTCCCAGGTTCCATCCGTCTCGCTTGGGAGGCTGACTGTTCTCGTGTTGGGTCCCAAACTCTGGAACTCACTTCCTTTCTGACTGAGGAACTGTTCTACTCTATTAGTCTTCTGTCATAACTTGAAAACTTGGCTGTTGTAGTCTTGGGGCTATGCAGTCAATGTCTTGCTGGTTTAGCGCCAGGAAACCCTAAATGGGTAGCTGTGCGCTTGTAAAACTAATTCAATTCAATTCAGATGTTCTAGTCACTGATGGGTGATGTGAAGGGGAGCATATATGCCATCCCAGTTACATTTATCCCCAGTATTGTTCAGGATAATTACCTGATGTGGCTTTAAAATTAACCAGAAAATTCTGCACATAATGCATTTAATTTTGTTCTAGCTGATTGGTTACTATTAAAAATTACAGGTGAGAGTCTGATCAGCATTGATAATTTGCCCAGGAAAAGCTGAGCTTCAGGGTCTGGCGATATTCCTAATGTAGCCATTAAAACATTTCAGAATTGTGGACCAAGATCTGTCTTTCTTAATTTGTCAAAGCAGCATGCATAGGTGAAATCCAGCTGTGGCAGATGCCTTCACTGGTGAAGTTTGTTTTCAGGATGAGCAGAAAAAATAACTCAGCATTATATAGATTTTTTCTGTTTTGAAGTAGTTTGCTACATTTTCTAGAAGAGTGCTGTGCTGTACTCAGAGAAATGAGTTGTGGATAAGAATGTGATCACCCTGGAGCAGGTGGATTTACACCCAAACCTAAGTTGTTCAGATCAGATATTTGCCTTAGAGTATGTCGTGCTTAGTTTCACATTATAAGATGATTTGAATGCCTGATTTGTGGATTGCCACATGCCTTTACTTCCAAGGACTGCAGCATCTTATGGAAGAAGCTGAGGAGATGATTATCTTACCAACTGTGTTTGGGTAAAATGGTGAGTTCAAAACTTCAGAACACATAAATATCATGAAAAAATATTGTGATGCCAAAATATCATGGTATAGAATATCGCTGTCAAAAATAATGTTTGTTTGGCAAGATATATTGTTTTGAAGAATATTGTCATTTTAAAGATCATTTTCAGAAATGCAGCTATTATATTGATGGGTTTTTGTTTATATATGAATTTTAGCTGTTAATATTGTTGGTATAATTGTTATTCATTTTAAACAACGTAGTTTGTAACTTTAAGCGACTTACCTTTTTTAATGTTAGCAATTTATAGTGTCATAGTGAATTGTTAAGTAATTTTGAATCAGTTTTTAATTATGTACACTTTGTAAGTGTTTATATTTTTTATATTTTATTATTAATAATAGTTAGTTATATTTTAATAGTGGATTGTTGGATTTGTATCAGTATAGGGTGAGAAGTGAATTGTTATGAAACATTTAAAACTTGTTATAATTAGTTTTTTATTGTTGAATCATTATTTAATTGATTGTATGTAAATAGTTTGTTACCAATGTATTTACGTTAAGCATTAGCAGTGGGTTGTTGGGGTTCAAGAGATATAGGATGATCAGTTAAATAAGTTATAACAATTTGTAAATTGTTGTGAATTAGTTTTAAACTGTCAAATAATTATTTAATTAATTGCTAGTTCTGTAAATAGTTTAATACTGATTTATTAAAGTTATGTTTTAGTTGTGGGTTTATGAGTTTGTAGAGGAATGGGGTGGAAAATTGAATAAATTAAATATATTTTAATTGAATCCTATTGTGTAAAAAAAATACATATATATATCATAATTTATCAATTATTATGTAGCTGCTGCAATGTTTTGTTTATTTAAATATGTATTTTAATGCATTTTTAATGTATTTTTCGGTGAGCATGTTCGTAATAAAATAAAAATATATTATGTATTTTATACTAATTGATATGATGTGTAATTTATTAATTGGTAATTAATTATGTATAATGTTTCCATATTTAGTATTTACAAAAATATGTAATGGTGTTTGTGAAATCGTGTTTCTGAGATGATTCTTGTTACTTACATTTAATTAGTTTTTTATGTATTTATTAAAATTAAATGATGATTTGCCAACACTGTTTTTTTTAGTTGGTGAAGTTGATGTTATGATATGTAATTTTGTTTTTTCTTTTTTCCTTCCTTTATAACTTATAACTCTGTATCTAGCTCTGTTCAGAAAGTGATAACTTCGTCCTTGAAGCATGTAGCATCAAAATAGACACTTCTTTTATACAGGCCACTGTGGATACCTTATAACAACCTGCAGGTGGTTCTGGCTTGCTACTACAACAGCCAGGCACAGTGTCTGTGATTCTGCTTCTGGTGTAAAATGAAATCTAAACACAGCAGATGATGGAGAGAATGCAGAACAATCAAACATCCCCCCCCCCCATCCACAGATCTGGGTTTAATCCACCATTTTTTTGCATGCCATGCCATTCCAGCTGGGACCCAGCCATATGCAAATCAGTCTTCACTCTGCTTCCCATGGGAATAGTCCAGCCCGAACTGCCAGGCCAGATTCTCCCTAGCCCAGAAACAAGGATCCTGAGACCAGTTTCAGGGTATCACCCTTCATCAGCCTGGCTAGCTTGAATCTTGTGGCATAGCAACCACGGGACCTCTGCATGGGCATACCCTTCCCACTTAGGGTGACAAATGCAAAAACAACAGATGATGGGTAAAATGCAGAACAAATTAAACATTCACCCCCAGTCACAGATCTGGGTTTACCCATCAGTTTTTTTGGTTGCCATGCCATTGCAGTTTGGATCCAGCCATATGCAAATCAGTCTTGACCCTGCTCCAAAGTGGAACAGTCCAGCCCTAACTGCCAGGCCAGTCCTCTTAGGACCAGAAACAAGCATCCTGGAACCGGTTTCGAGGTATCACCCTTCATCACCCATGGCAGCTTGAATCTGGTGGAATAGCAATAACAAGACCCACGTCTGGGCATACCGTTCCCACTTAGGGTGACAAATGCAAAAACAACAGATGACAGGCAAAATGCAGAACAAATCAAACTTTCCCCCCCCCCCCGGTCACAGATCTAAGTTTAACTCATCAGTTTTATTTGCTTGCCATGCCTTTCCAGTTTGGACCCAGCCATATGCGAATCAGTCTTGATCCTGCTCCCCAGCAGAATATTACACCCCAAACTGCCAGGCCAGGTCCTCCCTGGACCAGAAAAAAGCATCCTGGAACCGGTTTCTAGACATGTACTGTCAAATATAGTAACCCCATCTAGTGATCCAGTAACCAGTTGCAAAATTGCAAAAAGGGTTTAGGAAACAGTACCAAACTGGTACCTGTAAGGGGCATGTTTAGGGTAGCCCTTCCAAATACTGTTTCCTTATAGTATGTATCAATGGTTTGTAGCAGAAAACATTAATATTTTACTGGCTACCGAAAGGCAGTGATAACCCATTTGCAAATGGAAAAAGATCCCAAAGGACCAGGAGAATAGGTCCCCATGGAACCTCTTACGCTTGGTGAATGGCCAAAAAACTGTTATCAGGAATAGCCAGTGGCCCATGGGACCACTGCCTACTCTTAAAAAGAGTCTTCAAAACTTTATGTTTTTAATGCTGACCATTTTCATTTATGGATGATGAGCTGCATAAAAAGTTATTGCTTTATTTAAAAGCAATTACAAACATGGTAGTCTGCTGACCGAGCAAGCCACCATCCCTAAGTACATAAGTCATAAATCTTTATCGGTCACAAACATGCTGGAACAAGTATTTTGTGACCATTTATTAATATATATGACCCTTAATTCTGTCTCGACAAATGGAGTTTCTGGGATTTGTAGTGGACTTGCAGAAGGAATTATTACAACTTCCGGAGGTGAAGTTAACAGTGATCAAGAAGGAACTAAAGTTAATATTGAACCTTTAAGAAGTATCTCTCCAACATTTGATGAGACTGGTTGGACTTCTATCCTCCTTGATTCAGTCAATCTTTCTGGGTCTCTTTCATCATAGGGCCCTTTACCAGCAATTGCTCCATCATTTGCAGATAGGCCTATCAAATTCAGACATGGTTGTTTAGATTCTAAAGCTAGAGAAGAGGTTCTTTGACCGCTGGATCACATAGACACTTGGAACGGTTGAGCTGTCTTCCCTATACCCCCATATCTAGTTTTAGAATGCAATGCAAGTTTTTGGGGGGGTGGGACCAAATGCGTTAGCATATCAACTGGACAAAAATGGTCACGGAAGAAGTGGTCAATGCACAAAAATTATTTAGGATTTCTTCAGGGTCCTTTGCAATTTGATGTTTTGCAAAACAAAGAGCAAATGGCACAATACTCCTATGCATGGATAACTTAGATTACGTTTTTCCTCCTTTTCTGACGATATCTATGTATCTTGCACAAAGCCACAGACAAGTAGTTTACGCTGTTGTGATAGCACTTTTGTGAAAAGATCAGCCTTCATTCCATCTCTTTTTGCACAAACAGTGGATGTTCCTATACCCTTTCAATGCACCCTCTATTTAGTAATGGATTTGGATCGACAGTTTCACATTCTGCCTCTTCTCGTAGTCAGGAACCTTTTAGGTATTCTGAGACACAACAGGCCTTACAAAAATGGCTTCTCATCTCATTAGGCCTCTAATGAGATATTTGAGATGTTTGAACAACCAATATTTATCATTCAGACTGGGATAGCTAGTCTAGCTTGTGTTTAGAGAGAAATATTGATCCTGTTTCATCAGATGTCACCTCCATCCTTAACCTCTTAGCTCAGCAGTGTGGCTCAGCAGAAATCATAGTGTACCACTAATGGGTACAGATCCATCATTTCTGACCATTACCGCAAACTAGGTAAAGAAGAACAACCATTGGTATTGCTCTGTCTTCCAAAGAAATTATGCACACACCTCAGCTGAAAACCAGGCAATTTTTATTTTGTCCTCCGTACATAGGTATTGGGAGCCACCTCCCTTCCTGATGCTCCTGCCCCTCAGCCCCAGTACTTCCCTTTTTCCCACTTGACCCCATCTCTTGGAGGTGACCATACGGCCACTGGCCATTTGAACAGCTGAGTTCTGGTGGCCAACATGTTGCGATTTCACATCTTGCCCCTCTTGATGAAAGGCTCACATTCCCTGTGATCCTTTTGTCCTTCTTGTCATTGTATTACATTTCTCCAGTGAGCCATGCTGCGACCATCAAAGGAGATTGGTCAGTGATGATCTCTTCTGAGCAATGTCAGTTTTTCTTGCTTCTTTTTCCTGAGGTGGCGCTTTCTTTTAGTTTGTCTCACACAGGTTTCCTTGGGACGTACCTTTTCAAGTGAGATATATTGCGAGTCATTTTCCTGTCATTAACCACAGCTGTGACCTGGGTTCCTTTTCTGACAGTTTCTTGAAGTGTGTTTTTATCGTACCGGTGATCTGTTTTCTGCTTCTCTTCTTATTTGACAATAATCCAATCTCCTACTTTGAGATCTGACTCTTGGGCTTTCCCATGTGTCAGCATGTTTTTTGTCTTGTCCTTTTGCTGCCTATCTTTATCTTGTAGTTCCTTCCTCTCTCTGACCCAATTCACTGTCAAGGTCAGCTCCTTCCACTTTGTACTTATCTCCCTCCCTAGCATGATGGTTGCTGGACACGTCCCTATTGTGCTACAGGGAGTGTTCCAATATGGTCTGAGTACTTTGTTTAGGTCCAGTTGCACTTCATTAATACCATATTAGGCTTGTTAATCTCCTCTGGGAGTCCATGAATCACTCTACCATCCCATTGGCTGCAGGTCACAAAAGGGCTATTTTGAGATGTTTGAAGTTTAGATGTGCTGCAAATGTTGCAAATTCATGTCCATTGAAGAGGGCCCATTGCTGGTCTTGGCCACCTCTGGTATTCTCCATGCTGCGGATATCTCATCTAGGTCTGGGATGGTTACATCCGCTCTGTTGGATGCCACTTGTCCAGCTATCGGGAACCAGGAGTACTTCCCCTTGACTATGATGATGTATTTTCCTGACTGTACTGGGCCAAAGACATAAACTGCGACTTGGAACCACAAGTCTCCATGTATGGGAGACATCTGCAGTGGCGGGGCCAATCAACTCGGCCAGTGAGTCGGCAGTGGTGGTACTCCTTTAGAGTGTCCTCAACCATCAGGTCTAGGGATGGGAATTAAACCCTTTTCCTCAAGGCTGGTTTGGTTGGTTCTATACCCCCATGGCCTTTCTGATGCCACGTTCACTATTCATTGATGTACTTTCTTGGGAATAACAATGCGCAAGTCTATTATTATCAGTCTGCATTCCACTATGGACAGTGCGTCCTTGATGTCTCGAAATGAGACCAGTTCCTCTGGATCTATCCTGGGTGAAGTGGTCTTCTCATCACTGTGTCTCCACTCTGTCGACAAGACACCTCTAACCTCCTTGAGGGTTACATCTTCTTTGGTGGCATCTGTGATAGTGTCTAGTGGTACTGCAGGTGATCAAGCCTGGTCAACTACGACATGTCGATATTAGTTAGCTGGTGATGTTGTTTCCTTGGTGGACATGTGTGAGGGCATGTCTTGACATGTAGTCAGACATATTTTCCACTTTCCATGGCTTGTGGATGATGGTTTATTTGTTTTCTTGTAGGCGCAGTCCACAGCATCCGATTTGGGGTGTCATTTTTGCTCTTGCATTTCCAAATATGGAAAGGAGGGCTTGAAGATCTTTTATTATTGTGAAATGATTGTCATATATGAAGATGTGAAAGTGATTGCAAGCCCATACTACTGCTAGACTTTCTTTTTCAGGGTGGGAGTAGACCTTTTAGGTGTCGATCAGCCTTTGGCTTGCACATGCCAGCATTTGGTGTCTCTCCTCACCATTGCGGTGTTGTGCTAGCATTACTCCAAGTCCTACTGGCTGGCATCCACAGTGATTGGAGCTTCGGGTTAAAGTAGGCCAGGTTTGTGGTGTTAACTAATTTGTGTTTAATTTCCTATTTGTAATTAGATTTTGTATTAACAAATCAGTACTCAATCAGCTGACATCCAAGCAATGACAGCAGTATACACAGAAAAAAGGTTGCCACATAAGTACATGTACACAAGATAGATTTCAACAATACCTCAAGATATATTTGGAGCAGTGTAGGCTGTCCATGTGGCAAATGGGTGGGTGGTCCGTCATGAAGGAGAAAGCAAAGTGGAACATCATAGATCTATTCATAAATTATGGCGTATGGGGCTATTATGCATCATTTAGTGTATGATCCATAGATCAGGGGGTCTGCGGAGTGGGATCAGTGAGGTCATATTGTATTAGGTGTACAGTAAGTGGGCCCCAGATGTTTTTGGGTCTGGACGTTACCGGGTGTAGAGAAGCATATACCTCTGATCGATCATTGCAAAATATTAGATCTTACAGCCCACCTTTAGTAGGTGCATGCATCCCATACAAGACCATACCCACCATACTCTTGGCCAGCAATAATGCAATGGCCAAACATCTTTGAACAGTAGAGAACATAATTTTGACATACCCTAGGAGGGTAAGCTCTGGGTCATCCTAACATTTGTCATGTCAGTCAGGATACGAAAAATATCCTGCCAATAGCATTGATTAGGGGAACATGTGCTCATACCAATTCAAGTGGCTGCCCCTGTATTTCAAATGAGGTGCCTTGAACTCAAATGGCATCTTCTTTGGGTCTGCCTGACCCTCTGAAATATCTGCCCCCATAACCTCTATAGTTTGCCGCTCAACTCTAAGGTGGCCACCTGAGCTTTCCTTTCTTTCTGGGGTCTGCCAGACCCTTTAATATAGCTACCCCATTTGTTTCTATGGGCTGCTGCCCTACTTCAAGACAAGATGAATGCAGAGTTCCAGCATCTTGAAAGACTAAAATAATCTTGAAGAAAGTGACACCTTGGGAGAAAGAAGGAAGAAGGACTGACATTGCTCGGCGGCTGTTATCACTGACCAACCCTCACTGCGATGGCTGCAAAGAACCACTCAGAGACCAGCAAACACACTGATGAAATGTAGGACAGTGACAAGAAGGACAAAAGGGACAGAGGGAAGGTGAGCCTTTCATCACGGGATGGGAGATGTGGACTCGTCACATGCTGGACCAGGGCTCAGCTGGTCAGATGGCCCGTGACCATTTGGTCACCTACAGGAGACGGGGTAAAGTGAGAAAAGGGGAAGCACAGGGGATATCTGGCGGTCTCCATCAGCATTTTGGATTGCTGCAAGGTGGCTCCAAAGGGGAAACGCGTCCTATCATCCTTGATGTATAACCTTTGTGACAGAAGACTGCAAGATAAATGAAGCTGTACCGTTCCTGTTCCGTTTTGTTTTATTTCAGTTTTTCCAAATTGTACATGGTATATGATCCCAAGCATCAATAAAAGAGGAAGGAAGCCGGTCAGAGCCTCAATGTTATTAGACATCTTCCTTTTGTTTCTGTTTCCTGCCCAGTTGAACAGCATTATGTGAGATGCAGCCCTGCATTGAATTGAATGGCTACTAAAGTAAAACGACAATGAAATAACTGCACACATTTTGCCTCTATGTCTTTCAGAAATTTAATACTCTATTTCATGAATTAGTTAGGAAAATCTGCAGTTTGCTATTTATGTCTTGTTATTCAAAAGAGTACTTTACTATTTGACTAAAAAAAAATGCAAAAATCTAGATCATCATAAAGATATGACCATAGACACCATAGATTTAACAAGTATCGGGTATTTTCAAAACAACAGTCATCTTGCCATAAAAAACTTTGCAAACTGCAGAGTTCCATGTGTGCTCATGGTTCATTAAGAAGTTCACATGGAGGAACATCTGCTACACTATGGGAGGCAGAAACCTGCATAACCTCATTTTGAAATGTTTCTTTTTTCCCTCCATTTAAAGAAATAAGCTTCAATGTGAAAAAAAGCTTTCTAAATCGTTTCGTTTCCCACTATGGAGAGGCTTGTCCTTCTAGAAGAAAAAAGATCTACAAAGCTTTAATTGCCCACAAACATTCACATTTGTGGGTGTTCACATAATTGTTTGGTCTCCCAAAGTTGGGAATTTCTCCAGTTTCAAAGTGAAAAATTACCTAATTGTCCACGGCAGTGAATCTGGTTTCTTCCTGTAAATGCCCTGTGATGGCGTTTATGAAAATCAAAAAAAGGAATATTTACCTGGGCATAAATTTTTCAGCATGTAAGTTTCCATTTGATGACCAATAAGTTATGGAGATTACGCCAAACTTAGTGCAGCTGTCAAGGTTCTTAAAAGATGCAGCAACCATAAACCGTCTGTACCCAAATTCCTGGCACAGTTATCAACATTTATCTAAAAAAACGTTGTAGGTGACACTATGCTGTGAGGAAATGGGCATCCCAGAACACAGAAAGATGTCAAGAGCAGGTAGCTAAACCAAGGTCAGAACCGCTAGCTATTTAGAAAATACTTCTGACATGATATAGCGAACGCCGTTCCTTCTCTGCTCTCTCATTGCCTTGTTTGACTCTAAAATTGCAAGGCCAAAGGTATCAGAACAAGATTATCATGTTATGTAAACATTATTAAAAACAGTTGTCTTTGCCTTCCTTATCTACATTTCAACTCTGTCACAAACCCAGCCATTTTTATATCGACATAACTGCTTGGTTTGCTCTTCTGCGTTCTTTATAAAAGATGGAATATTCTAAAAATGTTAAACGTTTAAAGCATGTTTCATTAGTGTTGTTAAATCTTACATACAATCAAGGTTCAGCACTGGAGCACTGGAAAACTCTGGCATGAGAATACACGTTGCGATATTGGAGCATTTAGAGGAATTTATAGCTGCCTCTACAATTGTTCGAAGCCAACTTTTTGATATGTGATGTGTTTTTAACAAAATGGAGGCAATAATGTTTTCTAATCAATGACAGCATTCCACAGATAAAAGTAATAGTTTATCACAACAGGAACTTTTACAAACTAAAACCCTCTTAATGAAGTGAATACTTTGAAAATGTGTGTTGTATTTCCTTTTACCAAATACTTGAAACACATGATTCTGTGTGTTAAATAGACAACGCGGGTGAGTTATTTATTTAGAATAGAGGCATGCTTTCTGAGATATCTTTCCTGTGTGAAGCTGTTTCCTGTCCTTTGCTATAGCGTGGAAACTGAATTCCACAAGGGAGTGGTCACCTATTGGATGTTGCAATGCAGTAAACGTTGTCCTTTGCTAAAAGAACAGAATAAAGTAAATTATTGAACTTTAGGATAGGATAGTGCTGAGGAACATATTTGATTTTAATTTGAAGCATAATTCGGCAACAAACCCTAGTATCTTCTACATCAGGCTTAGTTCCCTCCACCGGAATGCAATATCCCTTCAAGGCCATCAGCCTTTCATGTTCTGAGATACAGGAATGGTTGGGCCATAAGAAGAGAACAGCCGATTACTGGCAAACATCAGCGTGATGATGTTTGCCCCACCATGGTAAGGTGCCTTTTCTTCTTCAAAAACATCATACTTTCTGGATGGCTCTTCAGTGCAAGTAGGGGCATAGAGGGGGAAATTCTAGAGATTCCACAAAACGGAGGAGCAAAGATCGTCTTAGGATCTCATCTTTCCTGAGGTGGGCAAACTTCTACTGCAATCATGTTTTGCATGCTCAAGGAAAACCTAGGATGCTGGCACAAACAGTGGACGATGCCCCTAGATAGTGCTGAAGTGTATTAGGTACAGGGCTAGTTGCCCCCATGCATTTTCTTTCTGGTTTTCACATAGTACCCAAGGATTTCTCACCAAACTGGCAAACCACAGCTGACAGGCCCAATGCTATCCCATAACTCCCTCTCTTGCTGCCTGCCATGTTTGTATCAGGTAGTCAGTATGGCCAGACACAGGCAGCATGTCTTCCATTTGGTGGGCTGATGGCGAATATAGTGAATTCCCCATCCGACTGGCAAGACCCTGCCTCCACCCCATTCAGTAAATTGCATGTTTTAGAACAGATGAAATTATCTTGCTGGTGTTTGATTGTCAAAAAGTGGTGATAGATTAATATTAAAAGAGTGCAGTTAGAAAGCTGCAGTTAGCTTCACATTTTGTTACTCTGGAAAAGAGTGTAACGGGTACAGCTTGCATCTCTTTGAGGCAAAAAAGATGAAAGGCTTTGCTCTGACATTCTTAAAACTTACATAATATTTGAGAAAAAAGACTGACTGAATATGACAAATATTCTGCCCAAAGATGGAAATTTCTAAACAAAAAATGCATTAATAAATGTAAACTGGGAAATAATTGAACACTTCATTCCTCTTGAAGATCATAATTTTCAAAGTATCTTCAGGCTTACAGAGGGTGGTGTACCTATGGACGAGATGAAGTGGCACTAGGACACTGCCACTAAGTGGCCCATAGAAAATGTAAGCACTGTTTGAAGCTGTTTCCTGTGGAAAAGGTTTATGAAGTAGGGACTCAACTCAGAGCAGTTGCAGGTGGAGCAGAGGCACAGTATAAAGGAGGCCAACCCACATATCTGGCTTTTCCAGTTGCAGACAATAGAGACATATGCTCACCCTACTCTTGCTCAAAAAAAGAGAGAGGCTGTCACCCTTGCATCCCTCATGGCCAACCAAAGGGCCAACTAAGGCCCTCATTTAGGCTTTGGTGGGCAGCCCTCTATTCTCCAAGGGGAAGGAGGTAATGACCTCTACCACCCAGGCAGGCTACCAACCACCATATTTGGAGATTGACAACTGTTTTGATGAGATGTGTCTACTCTCAGAGGAGCTGCCACCACAACTGCACCTCTAAAGTCATTCAAAGTTTGCTGAGCAGCTGTCATTATTCCTGCCGCTTACGCAAAAACAAATGCTCAAAGCAGGAGGCTGTATTTGTCAATAAATAAAAACAAATGACCCACCGCCTCAAAGAGATTTTTCATAGGGTGTGTGGGTAATTTTTATTTTTCTCTCTTTAGGACCACCAGGCTTTTCCTGGAAGTCCCATTTCCCAAAGATTAAAAAAGTGCATCAGACTGTCTGTTCTAAATTGGGCGGGAGTCTTCATACACTTACACTTAAGGCCCCAAGTCAATTTGGCCCAAGTCCATTTAAGCCATCGGTACAAGATTTCTGCAAGTGGAACCAGTAGAGGAACTGCCAGTGGAAAAATGACCAGCCTGCCGGACTCCTATAGAGTAGGCAGACCATGTACTCTGGATAAGGGGTGTGTTAAATTCACATAAATTGATATTGTGCAATTATGTGAAATGTCAGAAAAATCAAAAGAAATTACACTTAATCATGAGAAATGAAAATCTGGCATTTGGCACTGTGTTTTAGCGCAAAATGCGTCCTTATGTCACTTTGGATGCAAGGATGCTTTTCCCTCAAATAGTGCAAGAAAACCAAAAGACCCTTAACACAACTGCTCATGTTCTGTTGATCGCGTTGTTCCTAAGCACTCGTGGTAAATTTTTACAATGATTTACAGGTAGTGACATAGCATAATTACATAATTTCAGAGATTTGGGATATTAAGAGTTATGCAAAATTACGAAAATTACTCTAATTACGCTTGTGTAAGAAACATTTCTCCCAGCCCTACTTAAAATGTAACATTGGCGACGAGGAATGCCACATCCTACACACAGTGAACGCTGTTGAGGCATCCTTGCAGGTGACCACTCCCATGTAACACTGCTGATGATCCCTGAGTTAAGCGAATGCCTCCATAACTGTCCACCAGACTGACACTATGGCCATAGTCACACAACGACGTGTCCTACCCTCAATGCACTTTTAAACATTTACCAACTTCAAGTAGGTATGAGTTGAGCAATACGTATGGGAAAAGTGCCCCAGAACATCCCCATTTTCAAGGGTGTTCAGATCGGACTAACAGACACACAGGTAAAATGCGATAATCATATTTTTTCTCAGTGTAGCCACGTTAATCACAGAAAATGTGGAAATCTGCAAAAATCGTAGCATATATCTAAATTTACAAGGTCTAGTTAATTTGAGTTGGGAATTCAAACGTTAATTAGGTAAGCACCAAAAAATATAAGTTAATGCAAATGAGTTTTAGAATCAGTCTTACAATTTGGACCTCAGTGCTCTTCGGAAAAACACTGGATACTCAGGAGCCTCAGATAACTTACCCATAAATTACTCACAGTCTCAAAGAGGGTCACAAACAGATTTTAGATTAAATAAAACTAAGGAAGCAAAGAGCTCTTGAGAATCCTTTCATCTGGAAATGATGATTAAGAACATGCTTTACAACAAAAAGTGTGTACTTCAAAAGGAGGTGGGGGCTCGAAGCGTTGCAGCGAGTGGAAAGGGCGAGACAGCTGTGCATGCTACAAGGAAGCATCCATTAGGGAAGACCTCAAAAAGACTAGACTTCTTTAAAAAAAAGCTGGCATTGATGTGGTTTCATGTTTTAGTAAAGTCCATTTCCACAGTAAAAGTACATTCTTGTGGGATTTCCATTGCTAAGGCGATTCCTGCGGTAAATATCTTCCCCGAAATCTGTGTGTAGGACAGGCAGAGCAAACGCAAACCTGCGTTCTTGCACTGCTTTTAATGATCGCCCATATGTCTATTCTTGCAACTGCATTATATCTGACCACGTAATAGAAGTACATTTTTTCATCAAATCGGGTATTTACTGGAAATATAAAGGGTACTATTTAACACGTTTTATCTCCGTGCAGCCCACTAGTAGGTTCCTTCATGAAGGCAAGGAATGCAATAAAGGCTCTGCGTTTTATGAGTTGGCAGTAATAACTAAGAAGGTAAATGTCCTTTTTAACAGGGAAACAACTCTCAGTACAAAGACTTTTATTCCAAAAGCAGTGTTCTTTAATTGCTTGCACCTATAATTGAAATAAGATGCACTGTTCCAAAAGAATGGACTCCATTCCACCACTTAGGGTAGGGAGTATTTTCAGTAACCACATGCATTAGTGTTACAGGACTAATACAGTAACATGGATCAGGTGGCGATTCTTCATGACCTTTTGTTGTGCCTAACCCTCACTAAGAGAGTAAAAAAAATGTACTCCTATTTCCTATGTAAGAAATAACTGGGGAGCTTGGACGACGGGGTAGGCCTGACTGACCATGGCGCTCTTCAGTTAAATTGTCTTGATAGAAGAGCGGGCAACATCCATGCGATCCCAAAGGGGCCCATATACCTGACCAAGCAGGGTCTCCACATTCAGAAGTTTATGATTCCAATGTATAATTTCAGTTATTTCTTACATAGCAATAGGAGTAGAGTTTTTTTTACTCTCTTAGTTACAGTTAGGCACAACAACATGTCCTGAAGAATCGCCACCTGAACTGTGTGACTGTATTAGGCGAGAAACATGTTGACCATGACTAGCAGTTCTGTAGTGTTGGGAATACCCCCACACAATTCCATAATATCTAAATCTCTAATTAGGGTGGTAGACATACATTTAGTTGCTGGTAGGGAACCAGATCATTGTTTTCTGTACTTCCCCCTTTTTTGTATTTTAGCCTTGGCAAGGGGGGCAGGGGTGCCAGGTTGTATTAAAGATAGTTTTCTTGCGCATCTTTAGCCTGTTTTAGCAGTTTTCCCAGCCCCTCTCACATCCACTCACTACCGGCATTCTTTCTTAAAAAGATGTCCGGCAAAGAGCCCTCTAGTGGAGCCTGTCAGTCATTGCAGTGCCGGCCTGACGATGAGCATGGCTAGACGATGAAGCATGTCACCCAATGGTGAGTCAGGACTGCTGTTCCTGTAAGACTAATGCATGCGTTGACTAAAAAAGCCCCCCTACCATAATTGGTGGAATTGAGACCGTTCTTTTGGAACAGTGCATCTTATTTCATTTATAGGTTCATGTAGGGAGATTGATGCACTGGACCACATAATTCTCCCTAGTTTTGCATCCCTACAATTTTTTTTATATATACTTTCATTGCTTGCACCAGCCTGTAGAGGTAACTAAGAAATATTTTGTCACTAACATTAAAAATGTCTTTGTCAAAGGCATATTGATGTGTAGGTTTTATAAAAATTATTTCTGTAAATTGTGGGACTCAGAGGCAGCATATTTCTTGATAAAATGCACGCTGTAAGTAAAAGCATGCAATTGCACTAGCAATTGTTCTGGCTTATAAATTAAATTGTTCTGGCGTACAAATTAAAGTGCCCCTTCTGTTATTGATTGTTTTAGGCACTCAGTCAGTCATACATGTACTCTACCACGCATTTTGCCCTCAAGTTTCCATCCGCTGACTCATTCTTCTAGTCTTCCACCGACACAGCCATAATAAAATACGCACACAAACTAAACAAGTTCTGCAAGATAAATTAAAGGAATAACAGCGGAAAAAAGAAAACATTCTGTTGCCTAAATCTGGCAAGGCACATGCTTGCAATAACAAATAAAATGAAACATGGCAAGTGGTGGCTGTCTTTTACTATTATTGTACATAATGTATTGTTGTTTAACATTCCAGCATAGTTAACAATTTTAAAACCAATGCATTGGCCATCTTGTAATGGTAAAACTAACGATACACTCTTGGCAGTACCATTCCATGATAGGTGCCAGGTAGAGGACTTGTTGGTTGCAGCTTACAGCAGAAGAAATGAGCAGCAACAAAGTGCCCCGTTAGACCTGTCTGGAATGCTGTAGTATGCTTTAAAAGGGAAGATAAAAAAGGAGAGAAAAAGAAATGAAAGACAACCTATAAAAGCAGAAAATGGAAATCTAAGGCATTTGACGACCAGACCTGGCACTCAAGCACACTCATATTAAGGTTGATGCATACATGTGCTCAGACAAGTGCCATCACTTACAGGGCAAGAGAATCAATGCCTGGAGAGGACGGACCATCTCCCCATGCTGTCTGCTTTCGTGGATGGAAGCAGAGTGTAAGTGCTAGTCATACAGACAAATGGCTAAGGAAGGCTGACTCAAAGCCTCTTTATGTAGAGATACCTATATCTATGTTAGGCCTGGGTGACATATCAATTATGTCTGAGTAATCAGAAAATGTTTCAGTATCATCATCATCATCAGTTTACTTTATTCGGTACAAAAAAGACCATAAAAGGCATCCAATAAATAAAACATACAGGTTTCTTAATCATAAAATTACTAAAAGCATTATTAATACATATTTCGAATTCCATAAGCAGCATATATAAAATTTAACACAGCCTGAATTATATCCACATTTTCCAGGTTATGTATGTATAAATAAGCAAGCTGATTAGTTCTGATACCTTTAGATAAAAATAGCGGGCGTAAAAACCCTTTTCTCGGGACAACATAGAGAGTGCAAAAGAGCATAAAGTGCAATGTACTCTGGGGTGTCTTTCCATCACAGCAACATGGAGAAAGACTATTGAACCAAGTTCCACGTACAGGAAATGCTACCAAATAGTGTAATGTATTTAAGTGTAACATAGCAAGTAGGAACCTTTGTCGCTCAAGACTAATGGACGTCAGATATAGCTTTGGATGCATTTGCTGTATCTGATTCCTTGCCTGTGTTCTATTTGTGCCCAGGGTTGACTCCATGTCATGGCTTTTCTGCCAATTTATATATTTTACCCTTTTAATATCCCGCTTTGTTAAAGTATCCGGTTTAAGGAAAAATTCTCCTCGTCCTAAAGATAGTAGGGAGGAGTGGACATATCTAAACCAAGGTATATCCGAAGATCGTGATAAAAGGAGACAATCCTGTATCACCTTTCTACATAGAGAGGTTTCTGGCTTAGTCCAAATTTTTAACCATAATAGTACAGGTTGAAGTTTTATGTAACTAGATATGCATCTCAAACCTACTTCTTCATGACAGAACATTACTGATGTTGATTGGGGGACTGCTAGTAGTCTTCTTAAAAACTTATTTTCTACAATCTGGAAGCTCGAACATTCTGCATATCCCCAAACTCCAGCTCCAAATGGCGCTATAGAAAGACATTTGGTGGAAAAAACAGTCATCATTTCTTTTACAGGTTTGTGTCGCAGTCTTTTTCACACACCTAAAAACTGCTTCTATGGCTTTTTGAAATTGTATTGACCGTATATTTACAAAAAAAATCCAATTAAAATCTACATCAATAGGAACCCCCAAATACGTAAAGTGTGGGACTTTAAGTATCTCATGCCCGTCTAAAGCAAATTCTTTTGTTTTTGCTAGCTTGGGCCAAGTCTTCATCATAAATGACTTAGATCTATAAATTTTGAGTCCAAAGTTCCCCATAAATATGTTAAAAGCATTCAATAAAATCTGGAGGCCATTTGCTGTCCTTGAAATGAGTGCAGCGTCGTCCGCATACAATAATACAGGAATTTGGGAATTGTTAATGACTGGAGAGTCCTTCCCCGATTCACAGAGAAATGTCTCTAGCCCATTTATATATAAAAGAAAAAGAAAAGGGGCCAGCACACAGCCCTGTCTAACCCCCTTTAATGAGGAAAACTTCTCTGTTAAACCACCCTCCCGGGAATAGCGAACCCGAGCCACTGTGCAGGCGTTGGGTCTACTGGGTAGAATAATTATATCTTTGTCCACACCCATATTCAACATGCCCATCCACAATTTCTCTCTATTAACTGTGTCAAAAACGCAGGACAGATCCATAAATGCTAGATGTGTGCACCCCCTTTTGACTTTGGTATATTTTTGTACTATAAGGATCAAATTGAGAGTTTGTTCTACTGTACCCACACCGGGCCGAAAGACAAATTGGACTTCTGAAAGAGAATGAGATTCAATCGCCCAATTTTTCAACTTATTTAGGATCACTCGGCCTAAAATTTTAACCAAGCTATCCAGTTGAGAAATTGGTCGATAGCATAATAGATCTGCCCTGTTCCCCTTCTTAAAAATTGGGACAATAATCACCTCTCTCCAAGTATCTACTAGTGGGCCTGTCACAACGGATCTCAAGACATTGATGAGCAATGGCCCCCAGAAATCTGGAAGCGCTTTATATAAATCAACAGGGATTTTATCTGGGCCAGGAGCTTTCTCAGAGGGGCAATCTTGAATAGCTTGTTTTACATCATCCACACTTATGGAATTGCTGAAAGCCACACTAAACCGATCGGTTCCTCTTATCTTCAAACAATTCGTGTTTTCTAGTTGAACATTAGTCTCTGTTGCAAAAGTTTTTGTAAAATAATCCACCCAAATTTGGGCTGGAATAACAGTATCCATAGACATCTCATGCTTGTCATTCAATAGTGGAGAGTTGACCACGTGCCAGAACGCAGTTGTGTCTTTAGTTTTGCTTGCTTCCATCAATTCCTCCCAGGCGGACTCACTTAATTCAGCTTTCCTCTTGGCAACTACTTCCTTATAATTTTTCCTAGCAACTTTAACTGCTTGTCGATCTTGAGGAGATGCGTTAGTTATTTTCTTTAAGTTATTTAAGGATATAGTACATGCGTGGTTAAACCATCTCAGGCCATGTGCTTTATTAATGCCAGAGGACTGTAATTTCTCAGACATATACGTTGTCAAAGAATAAAATGTACAGACAATTTCATGAGGAGACCTATCTTCACCCAAGGTTATCATGACATCTGACCATTTATTCAACATTAGATCTTTAAAAAAGCTGTTGCTATCTATTTTTCCCCATTTGATTGTGAGGCCTTTTTGGGCTGAAAACTTCATGTCAGGGTGTCGCTTCTCTCTTCTCGAATCATTCTTCAAGTCCAAACTTATTTCAATAGATAAGGGGTTATGATCGCTAATTCAGGTTGGAGTCACCCTGAACTGCCCAACAAGAGAGGATAATTTTCTAGAGTAAATAATAAAGTCAATAGTAGTGTGAGCGTCTCCTCTTATAAATATTGGTACCCTTCAAACTGGTATAGGGAAAAGTAAAGAATTAGCTGTTATCAGAGAGTTAAGAGCATTCCCATATAGAGAGTGTTTGAAATGCTGAATGGGACTGTCATTTTCGTCCAATAGTCCACAACAATCCAAATACTCTGGCTCACACAAATGAGTATTAAAGTCACCAACCCAAATTATTCTTAGGTCCTTTTTACTAATATTTGTTGCCTTATGTATTATCATCTCTAGGCTACCAACCACACTAGTGTCTGAGTTATCAAAGGTGTTATTATAATAATTAATCAACAATATATAAAATGGCTCTGCTAATTTAAAAAATAAAGCCCCAAAAAAAGGGGATGTGCCCACAACACGCGCATCCACCCCCCTAGCCTTTACTGATATAAAAGTGATCCTTAGCCCTACCCGCAGAGCTCTTAGTTGCAGGGACGCTATGTGTGGTGTAGCCATTAATATACTGGGGCTCTACAAGCCAGGTCTCCTGGCAGCAAATAAAAAGATTTTCCATCACTAATTCTAGCCAATCGGGGTTTCCTATTTTTTATTTTAAGCCTGCCACATTCCAAGAAATGATCCCTGAGGCTGTCATATCATGTATGTCATGTGTGTCGAAAGCTCCCTTGGGCTGCAAGAGAGACTGGTGCAGTGTATTTATCTCCGAGGGGCCTTGCATAGGGGGCCCAGTTGCTGGTGGTCAATCTAGCTGCTCCAGTGAAGACAAGGGCTCAAATCTATTAGACAGTGTCAGGGCAGTATCAGGGGAATTGGAGACACCAAGATTACCAAAATTCTGTTTCCCAGAGTGAGTTGAGTCAAAGTGACATGGATTAGGTGTCGGGGGAATAAACATAAATAATCGTTGTACTCTTATAGACCCTGCAGGTAGTCTTATAGTTGAAAAAAGGTGATACAGAGCATTGACTATCCAGGGACTCCCGAAGTTTATAATAATGCAGTCCCCTTGTGAGACTTTAGGGGATGGGCCAACCCAGGGGACCCTTGTTACGGTTAAAATGTCCCTGTGGAAATCTACCCTACCTCCCGAGTGCTTTCCTACCCAGTGCGTCACTTTATTTAACAATGATGCATGAGACTCATGATGGCTGTTTCCTAATATAGGAACATTTTCCAGGATTAAAATATAGGGAGCACATGCCAGCGGGATCCTTGGACAGGCTGTTTGGGTTCTTATAGTCACCTGGCCCACTGAACCCTCCCACTTATTTGTGCCCCGCTGAGGCTGTAAATGTATGGAATTTTGTATTGCCTCTAGATTCAGGGACTTTGGGGCTAGGTTCTGGGCAGGAATCAGCCTAGAATTTTGGTGTTGATGGGTGCCTGGGACGGGTAAGCATGCAAGGGCAGTATGATTGTTCTGAGGTTCAGCCCTCGGTAATGTGGAATTCGTTGTCGTTGATATAAATTCAATCTTCTCCTCAAGGACGGCCACTTTCTCTAGAACCAAAGAGCATAGCTTTTTTATGTCCCTGAGTTGATTCTCAATCTGGGAAAGACAGTTATTAGAGGGGTCCAAGATCTTTCTATCTTTTGTCTGTTTTCCTGTAGTTTTTTTTAATAGGTTAGGTAATCGTTTCCCCTTTTTCTTCTCTGTTCCTGCTGAGTCCTTTTCGAGCTCGTAACTATTTATGGGAGACTGGACTGAATCTGAGGAGGGTGCTACAGTGTGGGGGGAATCACTTTCCTACTTTTTTGGGGGGGTGGACTCTCGGGGTTCATAGTAGTGATTAAATCAATTCGAGAGTCCTTATCCATTATTACACAAGGATTTCCTGTCCTTATCTTGCATAGTGGAGAATTTGCAGGAGGAATCCTTTCTTCCCCCCCGCCCTTCCCTATTTTCTCAAGGGATGACTCTAGGGTAGCTTCCACTCTCCCTATCTGTGACTCAACAGCACCCATCACTGAGGTTAGGTAGGTGGTTATCAACCTGGGGGGGGGGGCTTCCTGAGTGGGATCCCTCCTCCCTCAGTCTCCTTTACGTTTCCCCATAAGGACGAACTGGTCCTTAAGCGAAGGAAAAACTCTGTGTATTTCTTTACAAGTTCCAGTGCCCAGTACTAGGCAGGAGTAAAGCTAAATTTTATGCGTCTCCTCTTGAAAAAAATATCCGGACACAGTTTCCCGTCACAAAGGTCCTAAAGTTACAGTACTATAATCCTCACCGTCGCCTAATGCATATATGTGTCAGCAAGGCGCAAGAGGGGCTGAATAAAATGTCTTAAATACCCAAAATAGCAAAAGCTCCTCTTTTCCTCCCTTGCGTCAGCAGCTCTCCATGAATCAGTCTTATCCACCAAGCCCACAATGGCAGAATTGAAGGGTGGGGCCCCAGCCCAGTCTCTTTCTGGCGATGATGGGCGAAGGACGGGCCCGCCCTTGGCCCGGGCTTTTCCCGGGCGCCGCCTGCACGACATCCCGCAAGGCGGGAGCGCGATAAACTTTTTAAAGGGCTCCTGCCCTCCAACCAGCGGCCAGCAACCAGCGCGTCCCGTGAGGTGGGAGCACAATGAAGTTTTTAAAGGGCTCCTGCCCTCCAACCAGCGGCCAGCAACCAGCGCATCCTCAGTAATTTCTCATTACACTTGTGATGTGAAATTATCACCTACTTGCTTAATTCAAAATAATATGGGGCAAACATGGGAAAGCACAGGACCAGAGTGTGAGGGGCTGCTGAATGCCCCTGTTCTGTTGTATTGAGTGCTATTTTTCTAGCACAAAATGCATCCTGAGGTCCTTTTGTGATGTAAGGATGCATTTTGCACTAAGATATTAGTGCTAAATGCTGGGTTACGCACCTCACTTAATTCTGTGTAATCTGCATAATTTTCCTGTAATTGTACATTATAACTATGCTACAGCAAGTTACACCAACCCCTACAAAATGATCAATCTACATATATATATATATATATATATATATATATATATATATATATATATATATATATACATATATATGTGTGTGTGTGTGTTTGTTTCTGTGTGTGTTTGTGTATATTTATGTACTGTGACCCCTTCGCTGCCAGGCCTTTTCAGATGTCAAGCCTTTTTTTGGTTATTTGGGGCAGTTCGTGATTAGGCCCTCATAACTTTTTGTCCATGTAAGCTTCCCACAACAAATTGGCGTCCTTTTTACCAACATCCTAGGGATTCCAGAGGTACCCAGACTTGGTGGGTTCTCCTGAAGGAGACCAATAAATTAGCCAAAATACAGCAAACATTTTGTTTTTTTGAAAAAAATGGGAAAAAGGGCTGCAGAAGAAGGCTTGTGGTTTTTTCCCCCTGAAAATGGCATCAACAAAGAGCTTGTGGTGCTAAAATCCCCAACCTCCCTGCTTTCAGGAACGGGCTGACTTGAATCAGAAAACCCCATTTTTCAACACAATTTTGGCATTTTACTGGGACATACCCCATTTTTACTATTTTTTGTGCTTTCAGCCTCCTTCTGGTTAGTGACAGAAATGGGTTTGGAACCAATGCTGGATCCCAGAAAGCTAAACATTTCTGAAAAGTAGACACAATTTTGCATTCAGCAAGGGGTAATTTGTGTAGATCCTACAAGGTTTTCCTACAGGAAATAAAAACATATTGAAATTGAGGTTAAAAAAAACAGCAGTTTTTCTCCACGTTTTACTCTGTGACTTTTTCCTGCTATGTCAGATTTTTTAAAGCAATATACTGTTACGTCTGCTGGACTCTTCTGGTTGCGGGGATATATAGGGCTTGTAGGTTCATCAAGAACCCTAGGTACCCAGAGCCAATAAATTAGCTGCCCCTTGCAATGGGTTTTCATTTTATTCATGGTATACAGCAATTCATTGCTGAAATATAAAGAGTGAACAATAGATATCAAGGAATTTGTATTTCCAAAATGGGCACAAGATAAGGTGTTGAGAAAAAGTGGTTATTTGCACATTTCTGAATTCTAGGGTGCCCATACTAGCATGTGAATTACAGGGCATTTCACAAATAGATGTCTTTTTTACACACTTTCTTACATTTGGAAGGAAAAAATGTAGAGAAAGACAAGGGGCAATAACACTTGTTTTGCTATTCTGTGTACCCCAAGTTCCGCCAAGTCTCCCGATAAAAATGGTACCTCACTTGCGTAGGTAGGCCTAATGCTCTTGACAGGAAATGCAACATGGACACATCACATTTTTACTTTGAAATCTGACATGTGTTTTGCAAAGTGCCTAGCTGTAGATTTTGCCCTCTAGCTCAGCCGGCACCTAGGGAAACCTACCAAGCCTGTGCATTTTTTAAAACTAGACACCTAGGGAAATCCAAGATGGGTTGACTTGTGGGGCTCTCACCAGGTTCTCTTACCCAGAATCCTTTGCAAACCTCACAATTCGGCCAAAAAAAACACTTTTTCCTCACATTTTGGTGACAGAAAGTTCTGGAATCTGAAATTTCCTTTCACCCAGCATCCCCCCCTCACTTGTGTGGGTAGATCTAGTGCCTAATCTACCCTTCTAAGCCTAGTTCTGTTGACATATGTGCTTTATATAAATAAATCAGGCTTATTCCCTAAGCCATCTGAAAAAAACGTTTCCCAGCAAAGCAATCAAACCTCTAGTCTTTATCATTGGCTTGTCATAATGACCAACTCAGGTCTGCTGTATGGAGTGTAAGTTTTCTCAAAAGGCAGCCAACAGGCATAGAGTCATAAATGTAATGGCACTCCACCCTTAAATGCCTATTGATTTAAACATACATTTCCCAATAAATATGTCATGCCGACTGCCTTTATCCTACTTTCTATAATAAATTGCCCACAAGCCAACATATTTGAAACAAGCAATCTTTTTTGTGGAGGAAAACAATTTTTGCTAAATAATGAACACCACTGACACTCCTAAGACATGGGGAAGAAGATGCTTAATAGTCTCCTTGTCTGTGTAACTCACCAAGATTTGCAAGGGCTTCAGCAGCAATTAGGTAATCCTGGAGGAAAGACCTTTGACAAAGTAAGTTCACAGGATTCTAAAAGTAGGGGAAGGGGGGCATGAACGTTTTTCCTGTGATCAATCAATCACTTCCTCCTAATAATTCATTTGCATATTTGTTGCTTGGTTCAGACTGTGACTACAAGGGTTTCCCCACAAACTCTTTGATGGGGCCCCTTTATTTTAAGTTAGGGTAAGATATGCCTCAACACATATGAGTGTTGAAAGAATGCTTTCTTATCAGCTGCATGGATTTTCAGTGGTTTGCAATGGGCACTTATCACAAGTGTTATACACAAATTACACAAATAGTCCTCATGAGCATGCAATGGAAACAAGCACCTTCTACTTTTGCATCAGGTTTATAATTTTTACAATTTTTCTTTACTATTCTGTCGTGTAGTACTCTAGTGTAATTATAATGTCTGTGCTATGTTTTACATAATTCACAGGGCCATCATAAATCACAGACTCACAAACATTGTCCAGCAGGACTGTACTCATAAGTATAAAATGGTTGCTTGCTGATGAATGCACTTCATCACAGATGGGAGTTAGGAAGTAGGGGTCTAGGTCCTAAAGAAAGCCTGGGACTCCTAGTTAGGCCACTCTGAAGGCCGAAACATGTTAACTCATTGCACGGATAATGGTCAATTTCATGCATCACCATAGTGTTTAACATTCCCTCAGGCTCACTCATATTAAATAGAAATTCGTGTGTCTAGGTCATGGGAATTTCTTTTAAGTTTCTAGGTCCTGGTTCCATTAATCCCACTGAAAAATACTCACAGCTACTATGGAGAACCCAGTCACAACTAGACATTTCTCTTGTAAATGGTCACAGCCAATGATAAAGCATGGCACCCAGGAAGGAGTGGGGTGGTAGGCCATGCCTAACAATTGTTTGTGAATCTGGTTGGTCTTTCACATATTTTGAGACATTACACAGTGAATGAAGAGGTGCCAGGTCAGAGAGAAATTCCACAAGAGAAAGCCCTTCAGTAGGTCATATTTCCTTTGCATGTTTGTCTAAATTTCTGACCCTCAAATGTATGGGTTCATATTAAGTAGTTACCTTGCTTGTAGGTCTGTTTGATCATCTTTTCAGTCACAAAGGCTTTTAGCAATCTGATAAATAGGTCCAATTTTTGTGTTGTGAATGTGTGAAGAGTAGTATTAGAAACAACAATTTTCACCGATAACCAAATATTTGCATAGACATTCTTATGGAATATTTTAAAAAATATACCATGACCCCAATATACAAAATAGTTTCTTTCTCTTACATCCTAATCTTCAGCTGATACAACCCTCAGCTTCAGCTTGCAGCCATCTATTAATCCACATTGAAATCCATTTTTGAATCCTATGTTAAAGCTATGCTTTCCCCCACGTTAATAAAGTGTTTGTGGCTGAGTTGTTGCTTTTCAGACTTGGGGCCTCATTATGACTTTGGTGGTCCTAAAAGCGGACCGTGAAAGCTGTAGGGAGGACCCGCCCCAAGTCTATTACAATGTTCCCGCCGGACTGACCAGCGGGAACATTGTATTATGGATTCCTGCTGGGCTTACTGGTACAAACAGTGCTACGAAATTGGCCTCAGCTCCTTTGAGGGAGCCGAGGCCAATAATGTAGCACAACAGCACCATAGGAATGTGCACTGTCTGCAAAGCAGACCATGTGCATTCCGATGGTGCTGGGCAGGGGGGGCATGGCATGAGCAGTGCAGTGGCCTCCCTGTGGCTCCCAGCACTGGCTTTCCACCAGCCTTTCCATGGTGGGGTCCCTGCCATGGAAAGGCTGGCGGAAAGTTGATTTGTTATCAGCCAGGTGTTGCTGAGTTCAGCGCCGCCCTGGCTGAGTACAACTTAGACTATATTCCTGGTAGATACAGCGGTCCCCTGGCAGTCTGACCGCCAGGGTTGTAATGTGGCAGTCAGACCGCCACAGTTGTGGCTTGGACCACCAGCCTCACAATCAGGCCAATAGAGTGAAGGTCAAGGGTTTATTTTCTGATGTCAGTGTGGAGGCATTCAATGACATACGCTGGAAGGTTTATCTCATGTGAAACCCTTGTACATGTATTTGAAAGGCAATAGATTTCATTATGCAAAAATAAAGCCACATTCTTTAGTAATGGTAGAATTCTTATCTTACCACCAACCATGGATTCTCTGTGAATTCTCAATGAATGTCGATTTGGGATTGCAAGCCAAACCTATGATTACAAACAGCTACTATTTTAAATTCTAAACTTGAAGCTTAAGTATTCAAATACCACTGGTGCCTCAGTCATAAGTCTTCTTAATGCTTTATCTAGGATCTCTCACCCATGAGAAAAGTAAATAGTTTTCACATTGCACAAATACAACCACATTTTTGGTAACGGTAGTTGAATGGTCTTGCAGTTGCCTATGGAACTCAATTAAATTCTATCTTCACAATATATTATAGCTATGCTTGCAGTCAGTTTATTAGAGTGGACTTTTACTCTCAGACTTCTGAAACATAAGGCTCAACTTGGCCATAGGTTAAAAGATCTCATTTTGCAAGTATGTAACCACATTTTTGATAGTGAAAGTCAAAAAATAATTGCAGTCACGTTGCGCCCCATTGAAATCCAGCTCACACACAAAGTGGATTAAGCCTCTACGAACAGTTTTTGTGCAAGTAAGTATCCCTTCCTGCACGATTCTGACCACAGCATAGGCACCCTTGCATGATGGTGCAAGGCTGACTGCATTGGCACTAGGCTGCAATAAGTGAGGGTTAAACATATCTGCCTTCCCTAAACAAACACTGATATATCAAAACATATGTGGCTTATGTCTTCTTAATGATGTGTAGGACCGGATCATATGTACCCAGTCAACTGTGTTGTCATTTGGCTATCCAGGACAGCTGGACTGCTATCTTCGGTGCTAACATTAATTCTGTTGAGCAATGTTGGTGAGTAATACCCTATGCAGGCAACAAATGTCTGCATTTAGTGAAGATTTGCCTTGTGAATTGAGGTTAAGTTAAATTTACAGGCTTTGTTCCAATTTGTTATTGACACCTCCAATCGTGGTACCTGCTTCTGTTGGTCAAAGATGGAATGAGGTTGCAACTGTTTTATTTAAGTAAGGGAGCCTGATAATAAGCACCAGTAACCAATGACTTAAAATGCTAATTTCATAGGCAGTATGGACTACCTCTGACAAGTCATCTGTATGATTAAGGGGCAAAGTTTGCAACAAGTTTATCAATTGGAAACAGAACAATTAATACCAGCTGTGCCATTCTGTGATCTTTCCCTATTTGTGCTATTGACTTAGGGTGCCCATGGCAGGTAAAATCTCCCACTGAAATTGTTCCTACCCTCTTCCACCTAGAGATTCAGGTTGGTCTAAACCTAAAAAACAGGGAAAGCCTAATAACAAAGATTCAGGATAAACATCTGAGACTTCAAACTTGATGCTGAATTAAGAATGCAAGAGTTTTAAGGCTAGATCAATGTCTGTAGTTTAGATATCTAACCATAACGCTAGGAGTCTGCGTCCCTGTTTCCTGTATCTTCAGTTTAAAAACAATATTAAAGTGATGCTGTTGAATGCTCCCAGCAAACTGTGAATATACTGATACATATTCTGCAGTATTATACAGCTATTAGCTGGGTAGGACGAGCCCCACTTCTGCAGTAGATACATAAAATTGAAGTAAAATAATTCCAATGTCTCCTACCCTGTGCATAACTGGAAGAGATCCTTTCTATTTGTCCAAAAACCTTGGGTAAAGTATTCTTAGAAGAGTAGTGATTTAATAGATGAAGAATGAAAGCAATAACATTTTAATTAGGGGCACCATACCTCTGACTGATAATGGCAAACAAAGATTGGAAAGCTCTGAAACATGTGCCATTTAACACCCTGAGGGTATCAATGAATCCTGCATGAAGAACAGAGAGAACGTTCTGTATTATTAATAGTAAAAGCTCAGTCTTAGAGACATTAATATGGTGTCCCATGTGTGCTAGTTTTTATTCGATCATTGAATCACCATTTAATTTATTTTCAATTATTCACCTTCCAGAAACAGTGTCATATGTAAATAGCATTAATTTTTGGCAGTCAGCAATATGAGACTTTTTCTGAGGTGAATGTTGAATTGTAATGGCTAGTGGTTCCATTCATAATACAAATAGGTTTGTGAAACTTCCACAAAATCAGTTTGAAGCATCTTAAATGATTTTCCAGGTGCTTTTGGACTGCCACCAAGTTATTCATCAATGGAGCAAGCTGAGCTTCAACTTCCCTTGAGAATCTTCCAAACCTCTCTCTGTTTCTTTTCTAATTGGCTAATACATTTCTCAACTTTGGACGCTAGTGTATGATTGTCTGATGATGTTGTGGACCTTACAGCAAATCTGGCCCAGGATGCAAAAATGAGTCAGAATTCTCTGAGCTATCTGAACAATCTGGTTGGTTCAATGGCAGGAAGAACATTTCCATTTAACGAGGTGGTTCTTGTAACAAGTGCTAAAGCATATCTTTTTTGGACATAGAAGGAAGGCCTAGAATTTGGAATGTCACAACTATAGCCACTGTTACAAGATAAAGGTTCTGTATCTGAGTTGGAGTGAATTTGTTTCCTTCTACATGTACATGTGTGTCACCACCCCAGATGTGTCATGATAAGCTCCTTTGAGTGTACAGTGCCTTGTAGCCTTAGTTTAGCTCCTTGAAGTATTGTCTGTGTTTGCATGTGCAGCTTAATAATGCACCCACTCCTTGTTAGGATGCTGCACTACTCTGTAGGATTTGTACAATATTTTATTGTATGCTGACGGCTGTGTATGGCCCAGATCGTGGTTTCAGGGTGGCTCACATGGGCTATGATTCTCTCCAGCTCAGAAGATTTAATAGACACTTGATGCTGATTGCACATATTAGTAATAAATATTGAATTTAAGCCACCGTGGTAGCGCCTGCAGTGGAAGACTATGGCCCTCATTATGACATTGGTGGTAAATCCCACTTACCACATTGCTGACTGCCACCAACATATCGCGGCCGCTGTGGATATCCGTTCACCATATTATAACACACACACACCAATCCGTCACTATTCAGCCACACACACAAGTCTGCCACACCAGAGGTCAGTGATAAAGTGGCAGTATCAAAACGCACAACGTTACGCCAACAAAACAACGCCTACCACATTATGACCCATGAATCACCACTGCGGACATTCAACCGCGGTAAACCATTGGCGGTACATACCGCTGCGCTCAAAATATACACACGCATACAAAACAACATTACATTATTCAAATTTAAATAATATACACCTGACACCCATACCCACACCACACTCACACACCCACACCACTATAAAACACACACCCACATTACCCACAACCCTTTACAACTACAAATAATTACCACCACATACCACTCACACCCATACACCACTCACGCTCCCCACATCACACAACCCAACACATTACCCTACCAACGTTCACCTACACACCTTACAGAACAACCATGGCACCACAAATACACCTCCGATTCTCAGAGAAGGAGTTAAGGGTCATGGTGGAGGAAATCAATAGGGTAGAGCCTCAGCTATTTGGAGCACAAGTGCAGCAGATATCTATAGCTAGGAAGATGGAGCTATGGCAGAGAATCATGGACAGGGTCAACGCTGTGGGACAGTGCCTAAGAACTAGGGATGACTTCAGGAAGAGGTGGAACGATCTACGAGGGAAGGTACGTTACATTGCAGCAAGACACCAACTTGCTGTACAGAAGACTGGCGGTGGACCCCCACCTCCTCCCCTACAACTAACAACATGGGAGGAGCAAGTCTTGGCAATCATGCATCCTGAGGGCGGAATAGGAGGAGGACTGGACTCTGGTAAGTCAACTCTATACTACTACTACCCCCCTGCCTGCATACCAGCATATACCTCCACCCTCACCCTCACTCCCATCACTCCACCTCCCACACACCCCACCATCACATCCCACTCATTCCAATGCCAAGCCACGCATGCACTACCAATGCATGGACATTACTCACACCCCTGCATGGACACCTATCACCAAAGCATGCACACTAGAGAGAATCAGCTAGCTCACCATATACCAGCTTACACAAGTGAAAGCTGCCAGGGCAAATACAACCAAATAGGGCAACCCACTGATGCACAATCTGTCCCACACAGAAACAATAACACTTCATTTACATCCCCACAAGTATCCCAGCCAGTGTCATCAGAGAAGAGGTGCCAACACTATCCAGTCCCCCAACTGAAGAGGCCCACAGTGATGACAGCAACTCCGGTCACCTGGATCTGGATGACCAACCTGACCCATTAAGGACCTCTGGACAGTCGGTTACCAAGGCCCAGTCACACACCACCACAGAGCCTCCCCCATCTGGAAACACCACCACAGCACTCACCCAGCGTACCCACATCTCTGTCACCAGGACACGTCAATCAGCAGTGTGCCCACCTCTACAGGGACCCCAGGGCACACCTCATACACAAGGCAGTCAGGGTCCTGGGGTCAGTGGCAGTGGGCACATGGTTCAGGGGACAGAGGCACAGGACAACAGGGAAACTAAGAGGAGTGCTATGTGCCAGGGGGAGGACAGGCCCAGGGAACCGACTCTCCAGGAGGGACTCACCGAGATACTGGGAGCATATCAACATTCCAAGGATATGACTGGCCAGATCCTGGACAACGTGCAGGAGAACAGGCGGCTGTGGGAGGGACAGTACCAGGGGATCAGGAAGGACTTGCAGGCCATCAACAACACCCTGATCTCCATAGCAGGGGTGCTGGCAGACATGGCCAATATTATGAGGGAGGCAGTCACACAACAGTGGGCCCCTGCCACTAGCCAGACATATGAACTGCCTTCTGTCTCAGCTGCCGCTAGTGGACAGGAGGCCCTGCCACAGGACCAACAGGCCACCAGCACCCCTCCCCCTGCAGAGGGAGAACCACCCGCAAACATTCCCTGCGATCCAGGCAGAAGCCAGAGACTATTGCCAAGACCCCCGTCAGAAAATGAGACACTCCTGATTGTCACCCTTGTGTCCCACTCTGTCCACCTTGAACTTCCATTGTTCCCCTTCCTATGTCCCCTTGGACAATGCACTTGTGCTACAAATAGACTTGAACTATACCCTGGACTTTCCTCCTTCATCACCCCATCCCCTTGCCCCTCAATATCTTAGCACTTAAATAAACATCCTTGGAAAAAAAGTAGGGAATACGTTACATTTTTAAAGTATGTATTTGCTTAACCAGGTTCAATCATTGCAATTCAAATGTACAGTAATTGTGCAAATAGGAAGGCCCTTTATTTGGCTGCAGTCTTCAAACCAAGAGCGATTGTGGGGCACCAACATCTGTAAAATGAATTGCCAAAGGGTACAGTAAGTGGGCATAGAAGTGGGAAATAACAGCATGCCAGTGCCAAAGATATGCAAAATATTGACAATGAAATGTGAAGTAACACTGTCTTACCTGTGTGTCATTGGAAGTATTGTCGTATCACTGCTGTTCTGTTGTCCTCATCCTCATCCTCTTCCTCCTCACTGTCCACAGGGTCCACTGCTGGCACACGGCTATCTCCAGCATCCTCCTCCTGCAGAAAAGGCACATGGCGTCTCAAGGCAAGGTTGTGCAACACGCAGCATGCCACAATTATCTGACAGACCTTCTTGGGTGAGTAGCACAGGGATCCACGTGTTAGATGGAGGCACCTGAACCTGGCCTTCAGGAGTCCAAAGGTTCTTTCGATTATCCTTCTTGTTCACCCATGTGCCTCATTGTAACGTTCTTCTGCCCTTGTCCTGGCATTCCTCACAGGGGTCAGTAGCCATGATAGGCTGGGGTAACCAGAGTCACCTGCAAATATCGAGGGACAACATTTAGCCACACACTATCCCATTTGGGCCAATTACAGAGGCTGCTATTCCTCTGGAGAAAGGCATCATGCACCGACCCTGGATACTTAGCATTGACATGGGAGATGTACTGGTCTGCCAAGCACACCATCTGTACATTCATGGAGTGGAAACTCTTATGATTTCTAAACACCTTTTCATTGTGACGGGGGGACAAATGCAATATGAGTTCCATCAATCGACCCAATTATGTTGGGGATATGTCCCATTGCATAGAACTCAGCCTTAACTGTGGCCAAATCCTCCACCTGGGGGAAAACAATGTAGCTACACATGTGTTTAATCAGGATAGACAACACTCTTTTCAGCACTATTGAGAACGTTGGCTGTGACATTCCTGCTGCCAAGCCCATTGTCACTCGGAAAGAACCAGTTGCCAGGAAATGGAGCACTGATAGAACTTGCACAAGAGGGGGGATATCAGTGGGGTGATGGATACCAGATATCAGGTCAGACTCCAATTGGGCACACAGCTCTGTGGTTGTGGCCCTGTCAAGTCTATAGGTGAGGATGATGTGCCTGTCCTCCAGTGTTGCCAAGTCCACCAGGGGTCTGTACACAGGGGTATGTCTCCATCTCCTATTCATCCACAGCGGTAGCAATCTAAGGGACAAAGGAGTGAGGAGCCAGCCACATGCTGAACATTGGAGCCACACGGTACAATGCATGATGTCAATTTGTAATGGGTAAGTGGGATTTGCCCTATACGTCCAAATTGTAACTGTGACACAGTTATTATACAGGGCCTTCCCCCTCCATCCTTGAAATGGAGTCTGCCTGTCCTGTGTGGAGAGACAGGTAGATGTGTGGTAATTTCACTGACGTTGTGCACTGTTACGGGAGGCGGTCGGGAACCGCTGTGCAACTCCTCATTGGTTAACATTGGGCCCTATGGGGTACAGTGGCCAATGGTGATCTACGCTGGTGGTGACGGTATGCACCCCCACAGACGTGACTGCCATTTTCTATGTGATCACTCACTTGCTACCTGACATTCAACAGGAGAGGACCTACACTTCATGTGCTGCTGTGACCTGTGTTTGGAACCTACCATGGCCTGTGTGACTGGGGAACGCGCCCCTGTCTTCACCTCGGTGGAGTTGGAGCGACTGGTGGATGGGGCCCTACCCCCGTACAGACTGCTGTATGGGCCTCCAGTCCAACAGGTGAGTACACTGTGAGCACGATGCATGTGGCATGAGTGCATGGAGTGGTGTGTGTGAAGGCCTCGTGTAAGGGGGGGTTGGTGGATGTCCTCTGGGCTGTGTATTGGTTGTGTGCTGGTCCATATGTGTGCAAATGGTGATCCTGAGGGGTATGGTGGGCCATAAGTATAACAGGCAGGACTGTCTGACTACTACTATTTTCCTGTGTGTATTGCCTCTGCAAGTCAGCGCCCTTCAAAAGAAGGGTATATGGTGTGCCATCGTCAAGGACGTGCGGACCCTGGGGGTCTACGGCAGGCGGAGCACCCACTGTCGGAAACAGTGGGAGGACCTGAGACGATGGGCACAGAAGACGGCGGAGGCCCAGCTGGGATGTCCTCCCAATGAGGAAGGGGTGCCCGTCGAACCCTGACCCCCCCTGATGGCCCGCATACTGGCGGTGGCCTGTCCTGAGCTGGATGGGCGCTTGAGGGCATCACAGCAGCCACAAGGGGGTGAGTACAATGCCCATCATTACAACTTATGCATGGTAGGGTGGTATCCGGGTGGGAGATGTGTGTCAGTGGGTGCACCTAGCCCAGGTCTGACATTGCAGAGTAGGTCCTCTGGTGGCAAGGCTCCTGAAGGGATAATCCTGCTACCTAGCTCGTAGGCATCCACAACTGGTCAGGGTTGCGTGGGTCCTAGGTGTGCTGCATTTGGTGGTGTGTGCCCATCCCCATGCTTTGGTGGCTATCAATACTGGTAGTGCAATGCATAGTGTGTAGGGATGTTTCCTCCTGTGTGTGAGAGTGGTGTGTACGCCAATGGTGGTGCTGGTGCAGCCATTGACCAGATGTATCCTTTGTCTCTTCTCCCCCCTTTTTGTTTTCTCACCCTGTCCTTATGTGCATTAGCATTATCTGGTGTAGGAGCAGAGGCACCGGAGATGAAGGGAGCTGCATCCCACAGGACTCAAGAGGCAGAGTCCACCGATGGTGAGGGCACCAGTGGGACGGAGGGGGAGGGAGCACCACGACGGAGACTGGAGGGGACAGTTCAGACACAGATACCTCCTCTGATCGAAGCTCGCTGGTGGTGGCAGTCACCTCTGTGACCACCCCAGCTACAGGTACATCCGCCACTCCCCGTACTAGCACCGCCTTCCCAGCAGCCCTTCATTGAGTCGCCCGTGCCCGCGTACCCAGTAGGATGGGCATCTCCTTCACCCCAGGCACCTCAGGCCCTGCCCCAGTCAGCCCTGCTGCCCTGAGTGAGGAGGCTATTTACCTCCTGAGATCCATCTCTATAGGGCAGTCAACCATTGTGAAGGCCATCCAGGGTCTGACAGCCCAAATGCAAAAAACAAATACATTTCTGGAGGGCATTCACACTGGCTTGGCGGCCCAGCAGAGATCGATCCAGGCTCTGGACTCCTCTCTCATGGCAGCCATTGTCCCTGTTTCCAAGTGCCCCCCTCCAGCTTCACCTTCCCAATCCCATTCCCCTCAACCCCAACCTATCCAAAGCACCCACGCAGATGAGCATGTACACAAGAGTGCCACTGGCAAACACAACCACCACACATCATTCCACACACAAATACCATCCAGATGCAGACATACCAACATCCACAATTTCCACTGTCTCTCCCTCCCAGTTCCATCTACACTCACACGTGCATGCACTACTCATCCACTATCAGCAGAGCACACACCTCAGTGGCAGACACCTCCAGAACAGCCATGCACACGTCCCCTATGTCCTCTCCCAGTGTGTCTGTCCCCCCTCCTAAAGTACACAAACACAAGCACTCAGACACCCAACAGCCATCCACCTCACAACAGCATCCAGCCCATGCACCTGCACCCAGACAGACACCTCCTACAACTACTCCCTCTTCCTCCACTTCCAAACCTTCTCCATCTTCCCACCCCAATATCCCTAAGAAGCTTTTCCTCTCCACCATTGAACTCTTCCCTACCCCTCCCCCCATCCTTCACGTCTGGCCATTGTGGCAAAAACCCAGGCAAGCACCTCAGCCACCCTGTCCACGGGCCCAGTAGTCTCCACACCCACTCGTGGTGGGAAAGGATCCAGGGCACTTGTGCAGAGGGTGAAGGAGCCAGCACCAGCTGCTGCCAGGAAGGGCAAGGAGCCAGCACCAGCTGCTGCCAGGAAGGGCAAGGAGCCAGCAACAGCTGCTGCCAGGAAGGGCAAGAAGTCAGCACCAGCTACTGCTAGGAAGGGCAAGGAGCCAGCACCAGCTGCTGCCAGGAAGGGCAAGGAGCCAGCACCAGCTGTGTGCAGGAAGGACCAGGAGCCAGCAGCAGCTGCAGGCAGGAGGGACAAGGGGCCAGCACCAGCAGGCAGGAAGTGTAAGGGGCCTGGGCCAGGGACTCAGACGGAGCCCCCACCACCAACCATGGTTGTGCAGCCATCCGAGGCTGCAGGGGATGGGCTGGAGCCTCCCCCCACCAGCAGCAGCAGCACTAGCACCACCAGTGGGCAGCCGTCCGGGGTTGCAGGGGATGGACTGGAGCCTCCCCCCACCAGCAGCAGCAGCACTACCACAACCACTGGGCAACCGTCCTAGGCTGCAGGAGATGGGCTGGAGCCTCCCCCCACCAGCAGCAGCCGCACCACCACCACCATCACTGGGCAGCCATCACCGCCGGCAGACAGTGTGTAATCCTGACTGCATGGGCTGCTGTGCGGCCTGCCCCCTGGAAATCCAGTGGGTACCCACCTGAGAGACTGTGAGCTTGCACTCCCCAGGATCAAGAGCACAGGGCACGATGCCCCCTCCAGAACCAGTGGGTAAGACACCCACCAACACCAGCCTCCCCAGGATCAAGAGCAAATGGCATGTTGCCCCCTCCAGAGCATGTGGGCAAGTCACTCACTTGAGAGACTGTGGCATTGCACTCCCCAGGACCAAGCACAGTGCATGTTGCCCCCTCCAGAGCAGGTGGGCAAGTCACTCACTTGAGAGACTGTGGCCTTGCACTCCCCAGCAACCAAGAACAGGGCATGTTGCCCCCTCCAGAACTAGTGGTCCTGTTACATCTGCCGGCTGAGGTGCCCCCCGTTCCCCTGCCCCCTCAGGTGCCTGCCTATTTTCCAACTGATGCCCCTGCAGTGTTCTCTCCGTTCTGGTGCAGGTGACAATTGGGGCCTTGGGCTTTGGCCTGTGGCCCTGTGGGCCACGCATACTGAGGACTGGGCAGTGTCTCTTGAACTGTACATTTGTATATATCTGTTACTTATTTCTACTGTGTTGATCTTATGACACTCACTTTAGTAAAATCTTGTTGTCCTTGCATTATTCATCCGAGGTACGGGTATATATGTTTTATTACTGCAGCTGATTGTGTGCATGGTGTTGGGGATGGGGGTGTTGCGTGTGTGTGTGTGTCACTCTCTTTTCTCCTACCCCCCTCCCTTGTGCGCTAGGCGGCTGTACTCACCGTCGTTGTCTTTACAGTTGTTGGTGTTCGTGGTGGGGCAGCACATAGAAAATCATTGGGAAGACATGCAGCTTGGGGTCCATGGCGGCGTGCTTGTTCCCTGTGTCTTAAATGATGAGTCCTTTAACTTCTGTGCAGTGTTTCCACCAGGCTTTTGATATCGTTGGTACGGCCCCGGAAAAGGTGGCGGATTGCAGGATCTTAATACGGTGGGCGGGACATTGGCTTCCGCCTGGCTGTAGGTGGCTACCGCCGTGGTGGCTGTTGTTTCTGCCCTGGTGGTCAGTGTGGTAAAGTGGCTGTCTATCTGAGTTTTCAATGCCATGGTCATAATTTGGCAGTAATTACTGCCAGCCTGTTGGTGGTATTACCACCACTTTATCACCGACCACCAGGGTTGTAATGAGGGCCTATGTCTACTATCAACAAATAATGTATACGCCCCATGAGCTTTCAAATTAACCTGTGTGCTATGTTTACTATGGCACCAAATTACAGGTTGTGGGACGAAAGGGGCTTCTCATTTGGAGGCATCAAGAGGAAGTACCATTTTTGGGCATCCTGACTTATGCTGTTCCATGAGAGCAAAAGCTAATACTTAAGACATGACATTTTATGAAGGCCCTCAGGTGGGCTATTTCTCAGCCCCTTTGCCATCTGATTTGCCATCTAAGGAGGAATAAAGGGATGGAAATATATTGCCATCAAGTTGCTCTGCACAAGTTGGTTTCAATCCCATTGTCCAAGACAATATGAACCCACTCTTGGGAAGCTATAGAGGATATGTTAAGGGTGCTTGTGGACAAATAATCTATGGCCTCATTCACAACAACATCTGCCCACTTCTAGCAGAGGTCAACATCTGCTCACCTCTAGCATGACTGTAATATCTAAGAAATATCTAATAAGTAGTTAGAAAGGAAAGTATAACTTGTGCCTCTCCTGCTAAGCACTTGTTATGTAGTATTGGCTTTAGTCTACTATATTCAGTGTCAGCATGCCTAAAGCAATGCCACATCTACTGCACCTTACCTTCTCCTCGCTTATTGACTGTTGTTTCAGCTCCATGAATGATCATTTCTGCTTAAGGGAGAAGTTTTAGTAAGAGTGAGGGTCTCTGCTGAGCAACAGCTCACTGGGTTCCTTCCTCTGACTACCCCTGACTGCCACAACCTCCAGCTGAAAATTGCTGAAAAAACATCCAATGAGTGCAGTGCAGATATCTTCTGAGGCCTTTGAATGAGCCTAAATCTCAGCATCTCAACCTTGGGTAAAGTTTCCCCACCATTAATGGAAAAGATTGTGACTGCAAAAATGCTTGGGGCTGGCTCTAGATAGACAGTTAGACACAATCACCTGCCATTCTCCACACACTTATGAGTTTCTATGTGTTTACCAACTTTGGAGATGGAAGCATCCTGAACTGCTCACAAGACCATCCATTAGAGTTCTCATGAGGAAATGTTGCTATGCTGACAGTGAAAAGATCCAAGTTGCAAGGGAAGAATGTCATCTTTGATTTCTCTCTATATTAAGTATTAGACACCAAAACACAAAACCTGGCATCTTGAAAAGGCAATAAAAATAAGAAAGGCTAATCAATGTTCCCAATAGAAACACAAAAATTCTGGGTCAGAAATATTGTGACAAAAGCATTGGTAATCATAACATCAAATTTCTTAAACCCATATACACCTAACACAAATATTAACTCCAACAATTATTATTCCAAACATTGGAAAACCACCAATATTGGAAACAAAAATATACACTATCAAAATATCCCAAACACTTTAAAACGTATGTAAAACATCAGAAATACTGCAAACCAATATAACACTACTACAATATCATGCAAAAATACTTAAGTACAAGAAAGCAGTACTGCAATATCACAAACTAAAACCCTTAAACTCATTAATACCATATAATAACACACACTAAAAATAAAATGAGCATACAAAACAACATCAAACAAAAGTGATGGTTTATTTAGTTATTTAATGCCTTCCATACAAGGTAATACTTAAAAAGTAGTGCCTAACCAAAACTCCAGCCAATAAAATTCAGAAATCAAAAAGGTTACCAAATAGGAAAACAGAAAACAGAACTAATGTAAAAATAGTATCACTAAAGAACACTCCAGAACGAGAAACTGCTGCAGAGCCAGTCGACAACAAAGGACACTGGCCCTCATCACAACCCTGTCGGTTGGTGTGAAAGGGGCGGTAATACCACCAACAGGCCGGCGGTAAAAAAAATTGTATCAGGACCACGGTGGAAACCGCCAACACAGACAGCCACTTTAACACTCCAACCGCCACGGCGGTAGCAACAAACACCGTGGCAGTCACCACCCATAGAATTACAACCCGCCCATCCCCCATCTTTTCCGGGGTGGTACCAATGCCATCAAAAGCATGGCAGAAACAGAACACAGAATGGAAACCACTCACCTCTCTACACTCAACGAAGAACAAGGACGCCATGGAGCCCGAGCTACAGGTCCTGCCCATGCTGGCCTACCTCCTCATCCACCAGGAATACGAAAGGCAGCGGCGACGACCACAGTGAGTACTGCACCTAGTACACAGGGGAGGGGGGAGGAAAAAGAGAGTGACACACACACGCAACACCCCCACCCCCACCCTCACCCACAACACCATACACACAAACACATGCATCAACATTACAATTACATCCCATAACCCCCTGGAAGAATGCATGGAAAAAAGGAATGGAGTTAAATCAGTGATATATTAGAAATAGGCAGATAAATGTAATGAATAGAAAAACTGTATTTACAAAAATATACAATATGTACAGAAGGCCGTACATTGTCCTCTCAAAATGTCCGTGGGCCACTGGGCCAAAAATCATGGGCCAAGCCCACACTTGACTCCTGCCTCAATACAGAGAGAACACTGCAGGGGCATCAGGTTGAATACACACAGGCACCTCAGGGGGACAAGGAAGGTGGGGGTCACCTTAGCCGGAAAATGGAATAACGCCACTGCTCCTCGAGGGGGCTCCATGCCCACAGCGATGTCCTAGGGAGTGCAAGGCCACAGTCTCTCAAGTCTCTCAAGTGGGTGGTTTGCCCACTGCTTGGTCCTGGGGAGTGCAAGGCCACAGTCTCTCTAGTGGATGGCTTCTTCCACGGGATCTGGAGGGGGCTTTGTGCCCATTGTGCTTCATGCTGCCAAGGAGGGGGTGAGTGGATGCATATCTCCACTGGTTCTGGAGGGGGCCTTGTGCCCAGTGTGCTTCATCCTGCCAAGGAGGGGGTGAGTGGATGCATATCTCCACTGGTTCTGGACAGGGCTCTGTGCCCAGTGTGCTTCATCCTGCCAAGGAGAAGGTGGGTGGATTCATATCTCCACTGGTTCTGAAGGGGGCTCTGTGCCCAGTGATGCAGCACTTGGGGTGTGGTAGTTCACATTCCCTCACCTGGGTGTCTGAGGCACAGGATTTGCAGGGACCAGGTTGCATGATAGTCCATGGAGGCAGGGCTAGACTCCATTCTGTGGCGGCTAAGGCTGCAAACTGGTGGTAGTGCCGGTGCTGGTGGGGGTGCTGCCAGTGGTGGTGGGAGGCTCCAGCCCTTCTCCTGCAGCTTCGGATGGTTGCCCACTGGGGCTGCTGCTGCTGACAGTAGTGGTGCCAGCGGCGGTGCAGGTGGCGCTGCATGCGGCGGTGTTTGCGACGGGGCTGCTTGCGGTGCTGGCCGCGGTGCAAGTGGCGGGGCTGGCGATTTTGGTGGTGGCCACTAGGTCTTCACCTGCAGCCTCCAACGGCTGAAGTGCCTTGCCTGGTGTTTTCTGCCCCTTCCTCACCTTGGCAGATGGTGTTGTGACCTTGGCTCTGGGAGCTGGAGTATTGGAGGAGGCCTTGCTGGGTGGTTCATGCTCCTTGCCCTTGCTGCATGCTGTCACCTTCTTCACCTTGGCAGGTGGTGGAATGGTTTTGTCCTTTGCAGGGGTTGGTGGCACACTGGCTAGGCTGATGGGTACCCCCTTTGAGCCTCTGTGAGTTGCAGGTACCACAGCGGACGTCGACTTCGTGGCTGAGGTGCTGGGCTGGGTTCTGGACACTCTGGCCCAAGGGGAATGCCGGGGGGAGGGGGAGGGAAGAGGTCAATGTTTGCCAGGAAAAGCTTCTTAGAGACACTGGGGCAGGAAGAGGGAGAGGGCTTGGGAGTGGAGGAAGAGGTGTAGTTGTAGGAGGTGTCTGTCTGCTGAGTTTGGGTGAAGGTGCATGGGCTGGATGCTTTTGCGAGGTGGATACCTGTTGGATGGGTGGGTACTTGTATTTGTGTACTTTGGGAGGAGCAGTCACAGACACAGTGGGAGAGGACAAAGGGGACGTGTGCATGGATGTGGGGGTGGTGACTGCTCGTGAGGGGTGTGTAGTGATGGGCATGCTGGTGATGGAGGTTGTGGATGAGGATGTAGTGCATGCAGGTGTGAGTAGAGACGCTACTGGGAGGGAGGTGGACGACGACGAGAAGGGGGGCACAGTGGAGGCAGTGGATGTTGGTGTGTCTGCATGGGGATGGTGCTTTTGTGAGTGCCTGTGAGATGAACTGTGGTACCTGTGTTTGCCTGAGCCACTTCTGGGTGTTGATTTGGGTGAATGCTGGTCTGAAGGTGTGCTTGAGATAGGCTGGGGTTGAGGGGATTGGGACTGGGTAGAGGAAGTTGGAGGGGGGAGGCTAGAGACAGGTACAAGGGCTGCCATCCTTGTTGAGGCCAGAGCCTGAAATGCTCTCTGTTGGGCCACCACGCCAGAGTGAATGTCTTCCAGGTATGCATTTGTTTGTTGCAAATGCCTCTCAACACCCTGGATGGCATTCTGAATGGTTGACTGCCCAACAGTGAGGGATCTCAGGAGGTCCATAGCCTCCTCACTGAGGGCAGCAGGGCTGACTGGGGCAGGGCCTGAGGTGCCTGGGGCGCAGGAGATGCCCATCATCCTGGGTTAGCGGGCACGGTAAACACACTTAGGGGCTGCTGGGAGGGCGGTGCTGGTGGGGGGGTGGCGGCTGTACCCATTGTTGGGTTGGGCACAGAGGTGTCCGCCACCGCCAGGGAGCTTCCATCGGAGGAGGAGTCACTCTCTGTAGTCTCCCCTCCTGTCCCCGTTGTGGTGCTCCCCTCGCCCTCCGTCCCACTGGTGCCCTCACCCTCGGTGGATTTGGCCTCCAGGTCCATGTGAGATGCAGCTCCCTCCGTCGCCTGTGCCTCTGGTCCTCTGCCAGATGATGCTAATGAACACAAGGACAGGGTGACAAAACAAAAAGGGGATGAGAGACAGAGGATACACTTGGTCAGTGCCAGCAACACCACTACCATTGGCGTAAACAACACACAGGGAGCAGCCCTATGCACTAGGCCATGCACTACCAGTTACTAAGATAGTCACCAGCCCCTGGGGTACAATGCCTACCGCCATTAGCTGCACACCTGACACCCACAGGACCCTGCCCAATAGTAGATGCCCACTAAAACTATTGGGGTAGGAGTGCTTCAGAGCCTGCCCAACAAGGGACCTACCCTGCCATCTTTGCCCTGGCCTAGGGGCACCCATAGCCCACATCCCCCACCCAGGTACCTCTTAACGTGTGCAAAGTCAGGATTCAGAATCTGTATTCACCCCCTTGTGGCTGCTGTGATGCCTTCAAGCACCCATCCAACTCCGGTTAGGCCACCGCCAGGATGCAGAACATCAGGGGGGTCATGGTGCGATGGGCACCCCTTCTTCGTTGGGAGGCCAGCCCCAGCTGGGCCTCCTCCATCTTCTTTGCCCAGCGGCGGAGGTCCGCCCACCTTTTGCGGCAGTGGGTGTGTTAACGCGTCCGTCTATGTCAATTTATACACATCAGGACTCGTTTTAGGCCAATGAATCTTTGGGCCCAGTGGTGAGACACCGTAGGACGAGATAACTGATCAAAATATCAATCAATATGTCAATAACATCATCAACCTTTAACACCAAAATATCTCTCACTTTAGACATTAACGAACATTCGGCGCAACCATGACCTTTCAGTCATGAATAACCACACCTTAATGGAGTTAATAAGTTTTATTCCCTATTGATTACAATCTAGTAGCAAAGGCATTAATCTCAAAGTCAATAAAAATGTAAGCACGATTACAAGATAGCAACCACAATAAGCTTTTGATAATACAAAGATCACTAACATAGACAATCAGATAGATATAAGTAGATTCTAACACATCGAACTTTCTAAGATACTAGTTCAGCATAGCACCACGTCAGTCGCGTCAGTTTGTCAGTCAGAGTGAATACCTCGTCTAACCTCTAATTAGCATTAGCATGTTGGGCGTCATGCAAAACAATTTTGAACACCAATTTGGAAAACATCTAACTAAGGTCTCTATCAAAACATACAGCAGTTGGTACCTAGAAAGAAAGGCAAAATGAATTCTCATTAGCAAATTTATAATTACCCTCCTCTGATTAAGTCAGCATTCAGGATCAGTCTTCGTCTTCAGGACATCAGTCAGATCACCGTCAGTCTATCTAAGTTAGAGGCAAGAGACACTCTCCTCTTAAGGAGAAAAGTGTAAGGGGCAGTAATATGGGCAAGGATGGTTTGTCTAAGTCTCAAGTCACAGAATAGTGTGACAGAGTTTCGGGATGTAATCAATATCATTCCCTACCTAATGCACCGTTATTTCCTGTGTCATGGGTTTTTATCCCTTTCTAGTAATTCATTCCCCCAAAATTCTATTGGTTAGTCAATACACCCCATCATTGTTAACCTATCAAATTATACATTAAGTAATGCATTTGTCATCTCTCGATAATATTTAGTCTTCTGATTGGTCTTCATAATCAGCCTTCCGTAGGTGGCATATCCGGGGTTACTTCATCAGCTTGGCACACGTCTCAGGTTAAAAGTTCTCGTTCCCTCGTCTCATTGTCCTTGGAAGTATCTACAAATGTTTCGAAGCACAATCATTTTATACTAAAAGATGTTAGCATGCGGATGGGAAAAAGTCCCTATGTTTCGAACAAATACAGAGAGAACAATAGCTGGGTCAGGGTTTGTTTGCAAGTTCTGCACACTGAAGAGACAGGAAAAATACGCTTTTAAATGAGAGCTACACAGCTTCTGCTTGGCTCATGCTAACTTAAGATATACGAGTTTTAATGAATGCCGTTTTATACGTTTTAATGTGCTCAGTTAGGCAAACTATAAACGATTATTCCTTACAGTTGACATTAGTTTATACATATGAACGATTCTCCATTTTTATGAATACGCTTTTAATAAATGTTTTATTAATACAGCATTGTTAGACATAAGCATTTCACGTCTATAATATGTAATATCAAAATACGCTCTCTCAGGTGCTCTGCCTGTCAAAGACCCCCAGGGTCCGCACCTCCTTGGCGATGGCACGCCAAATACCCTTTTTCTGGTGGGTGTAGACCTGCATGGAAAAGACAGCAGAAAAGGGAATTAGTCAACCGTCCGGACCATCACACTCATGTCCCACCATACCCTTCCCATCCCCTGACGCACATACATTGACCACTTTACATGCAGCACTCTGGCCAGGATGCCTCTGCCCCCCCATGTGGCTTACACACACAGCAATCCATACATTCATGGCCCACGCATCATGCTCACAGTGTACTCACCTGTTTGTCTGGAGGACCGTAGAGTAAGGTGTACTGGGTAGGACCCAATCCACCAGTTTTTCCAACTCCTTCGCAGTGGAGGCAGAGGCCCTTTCCCCAGAGCCATTGTTGTTTCCAGACACAGGTCACAGGAGCACTTGCAGTGTAGGTCCTCTCCTGTTCAAAGTCAGGTAGCAAGTGAGGGAACAGATAGAAAATGGTGGTCACGTCCGCGGCGGTGCGTACCGTCACCGCCAGCGTACATCGCCATTGGCTCCTGGAACCCATATGGCCCAATGATAACCAATGCGAAGTTGCACGGCGGTCTTCGACCGCGACGGCGCACAACGCCAGCGGAATTACCTAATTTCCACTTGTTCCTCCTCACAGGTCAGACAGCCGCCATTTCAGGGGGGCACAGGGCATGGCACCTAACTGCGTCACAGCAGACATTGGCACAGCAACTGATTGTCAGATTCAGATTTGGTTCTGTAAAGTAAACAAATCATCATTAGTGCAATAGATGTGTGAATATGACCCTCTGCTCACCGTTTTCTTCCATAGGGTTCAACCGCTGAGGCTGAATATGATATGGTGGCATCCTCCGGTGTACAGACCCCTGGTGGACCTTGTGAAAATGGAGTACAGACACATTATCATAACCTACAGACTTGATTGTGCCACAATCCTAGAACTGTGTGCCCAATTGGAGCCAGACCTGATTTCAGCTATCCGCCAGCCCACAGCTATCCCCCCTCTAGTGCAGGTCCTGTCAGTGCTCCATTTCCTGGCAAGTGGTTCCTTCCAAACAACAGTGGCCATGGCATCAGGGCTGTCTCAGCCAATGTTCTCCAATGTGTTGACCAGAGTGTTGTCAGCCCTGCTGAGACACATGCGCAGCTACATCGTATTCCCCCAGGTGGAGGATTTGGCCACAGTGAAAACTTACTTTTATGCCCTGGGGCATATCCCCAACATCATTGGTGCCTTTGATGGTACACATGTGGCATTTGTCACCCCCCAGGAGAAATGAACACATTTTCAGGAATAGAAAAAGCTATCACTCTATGAATGTGCAGATGGTGTGGTTGGCGGACCAGTACATCTCCCATGTGCATGCCACATATCCTGGCTCTGTGCATTACGCCTTTATCTTGAGGAATAGCAGCATTTCATATGTGATGGGTCAACTCCAGAGGCACTGGGCGTGGCTAATAGGTGAGCCCAAGGTCCCCACACAGTATAAATAGGTGTCTGGGTATGGGGTTGTCGCTAAGGGCTAGTGTGTGTCAAACAGTTGTCCCTCGATATTTGCAGGTGACTCTGGTTACCCCAACCTCTCATGGCTACTGACTCCAGTGAGGAATGCCAGGACAAGGGCAGAGGAACATTACAATGAGGCACATGGGTGTACAAGGAGGATTATTGAAAGGATCTTCGGCCTCCTGAAGGCTAGGTTCCGGTGCCTTCATCTGACAGGTAGCTCCCTGTACCACTCACCCAAGAAGGTGTGCCAGATCATCGTTGCATGTTGCATGTTGCACAACCTGGCCTTGAGACGTCAGGTGCCTTTTCTGCAGGAGGATGTGCCTGGAGATGGTCTTGTGGCAGCATTGGAGCCTGTGGACAGTGAGGAAGAGGAGGCAGAGGAAGAAGATGTTGACAACAGAAGCAATATAATTCAGCCGTACTTCCAGTGACACACAGGTAAGAGAATGTAACTTCACTTAATTTTTCAGTTTTCTGTTGGACATTGTACATGGCTGCCTGTTTCCCTATGTCTATGGCCACTGACTGTACCCTTTGGCATCTCTATTTTCAGATCTCCCACTCTGGCTCCTGCTATATGTACTGCTGCCCACCAAAGGTCATTCCAAAGTATGTTTATATGTACATTTGACTTGCAATGCTTTGATAATGTTGAACTAATACATATTTGAATCATTTGATAGACTCCACATTTGTATTTGTTCCAAAGGTATTTGTTTAGGTGCTCATAAGTAGAGGGGGATGTGGAAGTGCTGGGCTGATGGTGGGGGAAAGTCCAGGGTAGAGTCCAGTCTCTTGGTATCTCAGGTGCATTGTCCAAGGGGGCATAGGAAGGGGAGCAATGGCAGTTCAAGGTGGACAGGGCGACAGAGTGGGACAGAAGGGTGACAATCAGGAGGGTCTTATTTCCTGGCGGGGATCTTGGCAATGTTCTCTGGCTTTTGCCTAGATCGTAGGGACCATTTGCGGGGTGGTTCTCCTTCTGCAGGGGGTGGGGTGCTGGTGGCCTGTTGTTCCTATCCACTGGCCCCGGCAGAGGTGGAAGGCTGTTCATCGGTGTGGCTAGTGTCAGGGGCCCGTTGGTATGCCAATACCTCCCTCATGGTGTTGGCCATGTCAGCCAGCACCCCTGCAATGGTGACCAGGATGGTGTAGATGTGTTTGAGGTCCACCCTGATTCCCAGGCACTGTCCCTCCTGCAGCAGCTGGGTCTCCTGCAACTTGGCTAGTATCTGGCCTATTGTCTCCTGGGAATGGTGATATGCTCCCAGGCTGTGGGTGAGTGCCTCCTGGAGAGTGGGTTCCCTGGGCCTGTCCTCCCCCTGTCGGCCAGCAGTCCTCCCAGGTTCCCTGTTGTCCTGTACCTCTGTCCCCTGAACCGTGTGCCCACTGCCACTGACCCCAGGTCCCTATCGTTCTGGGTTTGTGGGGTTGCCTGGGGTCCCTGTAGTGGTGGACACACTGCTGATTGGCGTGACCTGGGGGCAGTGGCATGGGCCTGCTGGGTGGGTGCTGTGCTGGTGTTTCCTGAGGGGGGAGGCTCTGTGGTGGGTTGGGACTGTGGCAGGGTATCGGACTGTCCAGAGGTCCCTGATGGGCCAGTTTGGTCATCCTGGTTCAGGCGCGCAGAGCTGCTGTCGTCACTATGGGCCTCTTCGGGGGGGGGGGGGACTGTGTATAGCTGAGTAGGGTTCCTGTTGGGATGTAAATGTGCCATCTTGTGCATGGGTGTATTTCCCTGTATGATTGTGATTTTCCTCGCAGCTTTGCTTTGTGTTCCTGGTGATTTTGTGGGCTGTGTGAGTCTCTCTACTGGGCATGCTGTGGTGATGGGTGTCCATGCAGGTCTGTGAGGGGGGTCCATGCATTGGTGTTACATGCAGGGCTTGGTATTGGGATGGGAGGGGTGTGATGGTGAGGTATATGTGAGGTGGTTGAGTGATGGGGTGAGGGTAGGGGTATGAGTTTGTGATGGCATGCAGGTGGGGGGGGAGAAAGTAGTAAATATGTGACTTTCCAGAGTCCAGTCCTCCTGCTACTCCTGCGAGGCCCTCAGGATGCATTATTGCCAAGACTTGCTCCTCTCATGTTGTTAGTTGTGGGGGAGGAGGTGGGGATCCACCGCCAGTCCTCTCTACGGCTACCTAGTGTCTTGCAACCACGGAACACACCTTCCCACGTAGGTCGTTCCACCTCTTCCTGATGTCATCCCTAGTTCTGGGGTGCCGTCCCACAGCGTTGACCCTCTCCACGATCCTCCACCATAGCTCCATCTTCCTTGCAATGGACGTCTGCTGCACCTGTGATCCGAATAGCTGTGGCTCTACCCGGATGATTTCCTCCAACATGACACTTAGCTGCTCCACTGAAAACCTGGGGTGTCTTTGGGGTGCCATGGATGTGGTGTGAGTGATATGTGTGAGGATGTGTGGGGTGATGTGTGAGGTGATGTGTTAGGGTGTGTGGTATGAGGTGCGTTGATGGTGTATTGGTGATGATGCTCTGTGGCTCAGATTGAGTGGGTGCTCCCTCCTTGTGTCTCTCTCTGTTGGCAATCTTTTTTTTGTTGAAAGGGTTGTGAGTAATGTGGGTGTGTGTTTTATAGTGGTGTGAGTGTGTGGGAGTGGTGTGTATGTGTGTGAGGTGTGAGTAGTTTGAATTGTCCAATCTGGTGGTGTTTTGTGAATGTGTGTGTATTTCGAGCACGGTGGTGTGTACCGCCAATGGTTTACCGTGGTTGAAAGACCGCTGCGGTGATTCGTGGGTCGTGATACTGTAGGCGTAGCAGTGTGGGCTTTGCTATATCCAGTTTATCACTGACCTTTAGTCTGGTGGACTTGTGTGGGTGTCTGTATAGTGGTGGATTTCTCTGTGTGGGTCATAATACCCATCGCGGAATACCGACGTAAGTATGTTGGCGGCCGTCAGCACGGGGGTAGGCAGCATTTTCCGCCACGGTTGTAATGAGGGCCACTATCACTTATGGAATGTAAGCCATTCATCATCTTGGAGTTTTGCTTTACATGAGGATAGGAACTACATCCTGAAAGAAAGTCAGTTTACTATTTTTCTAAAACATTCTCTAAACCATTGTATATAACAAAATCAAAACATAAATATAACAAATATTATTAAATGCAGAAGAACAATGTAATGTTATTAAATGGTAAATATCATAAGTAATTAACTATTAAACACTGTAGACAACTTCAAATTAAATAAATGAAATTTATATTTATTAAATATTTATTATTTGCAGATTCCAAAATGTCTAACATAGCTAAATACACAACTTCAAAGAAAGGAAAACTTTGAAATTCTTGAAAGTGTGAGGGTTTTTTCCTTACCCTTTGGCACGTGATCAGACATGGTCGCTGCAAGTTATGTGGGCTCCATGGCAGCTCATCTCTATTGTGGCTGCAACAGGCTTCTCAGGTTCCTGCACAATGTATCTCGTTTGTGGGCTCCCATCCGTACTTCAATCTTCTTGCCCTTAGGATCCAACAGTCCTTAAAAAAATCCTTCTACAGCTATACAGGTATTTCTATTTTCTTAGATAGGCAGGAAGAAAGGGACCTGAGGTTGCAGCTAGCGCGACTGGCTGTGGAGGAGAGAAGGGCTGCAGTAGAGAAGACCTCAGTCCAGGAGATGATGGCAGAGGCAGAGAGGGCCTTTCAAAAATCATTAACATTTATAAAGCGCGCTACTCACCCGTGCGGGTCTCAAGGCGCTAGGGGAAAAAGGGGGGGTTATCGCTGCTCGAACATCCAGGTCTTTAGGAGCCTCCGGAAAGCGGAGTGGTCCTGGGTGGTCCTGAGGCTGGTGGGGAGGGAGTTCCAGGTCTTGGCCGCCAGGAAGGAGAAAGATCTCCCACCCGTCGTGGAGCGGCCGATGCGAGGGACATCAGCGAGTGCGAGGCCAGAGGAGGCGGGTGGGGACGCAGAAGCTGAGGCGTCTGTTGAGGTATTCCGGTCCCTTGTCGTGGAGGGCTTTGTGTGCGTGGGTGAGAAGTCGGAAGGTGATCCTTTTGCTGACTGGGAGCCAGTGCAGGTGTCTCAGGTGTGCGGAGATGTGGCTGCTGCGGGGTATGTCGAGAATGAGGCGGGCCGAGGCGTTTTGAATGCGTTGCAGGCGATTTTGGAGTTTGGCTGTGGTCCCGGCGTAGAGGGTGTTGCCGGTGTCCAGGCGGCTCGTGACGAGGGCGTGGGTCACGGTTTTTCTGGTGTCGGCGGGGATCCAGCGGAAGATCTTGCGGAGCATGCGGAGGGTGAGGAAGCAGGCGGAGGACAAGGCGTTGACTTGCTTGGTCATGGTGAGAAGAGGGTCGAAGATGAAGCCGAGGTTGCGGGCGTGGTCTGTGGGGGTCGGTGCGGTGCCGAGGGCTGTGGGCCACCAGGAGTCGTCCCAGGCGGACGGGGTGTTGTCGAGGATGAGGACTTCCGTTTTTTCAGAGTTCAGCTTTAGGCGGCTGAGCCTCATCCATTCTGCGACGTCCTTCATACCCTCTTGTAGGTTGGTCTTGGCGCTGGCGGGGTCCTTGGTGAGGGAGAGTATAAGTTGCGTGTCGTCGGCGTAGGAGGTGATGATGATGTCGTGCTTGCGTACGATGTTGGCGAGGGGGCTCATGTAGACATTGAAGAGTGTCGGGCTGAGTGATGAGCCTTGGGGTATGCCGCAGATGATCTCGGTGGGTTCTGAGTGAAACGGAGGGAGGTAAACTCTTTGGGAACGGTTTGAGAGGAAGGAGGCGATCCAGTCCAGGGCCTGGCCTTGGATTCCGGTGGAGCGGAGGCGGGTGATTAGGGTGCGGTGACAGGCGGTGTCAAAGGCAGCCGAGAGGTCAAGCAGAATGAGGACAACTGTTTCACCGTTGTCCATCAGGGTTCTGATGTCGTCAGTGACTGAGATGAGGGCGGTTTCAGTGCTGTGGTTGGTTCGGAATCCGGTTTGTGAGGGGTCGAGCAGGTTGTTGTCTTCCAGGAAGGTGGTCAGCTGTTTGTTGACGGTCTTCTCTATTACTTTGGCTGGGAAAGGCAGAAGAGAGATGGGGCGGAAGTTTTTCAGGTCGCTCGGGTCAGCCGTAGGTTTCTTTAGTAGGGTGTTGACTTCGGCGTGTTTCCAGCATTCGGGGAAGGTAGCAGAAGAAAAAGAAGAGTTGATGACGGTCTGGAGGTGCGGGGCGATGATGTCGTCGGCTTTGTTAAAGATGAAGTGCGGGCAGGGGTCCGAAGGGGCGCCGGAGTGGATAGAGTTCATGATGGATTTGGTTTCTTCCGTGTTGATGTGGGACCAGTTGTTGAGGGTGATGGCCGTGGATGCCGGTTCGGTGGTGTTTGGTTGGGTCTGGTGTCCGAAGCTGTCATGGAGGTTGCTAATCTTGCGATGGAAGAAAGTGGCGAGGGATTCGCACAGATCCTGTGAGGGTGAGACGGCGTTGGCGTTGGCGCTGGGGTTGGAGAACTCCTTGACGATGCTGAAGAGTTCTCTGCTGTTGTGTCTGTTTTTGTCCAGTCTGTCAGTGAAAAAGTTCCTTTTGGCGGCGCGGATCAGGTGGTGGTGTTCGCGGGTAGCGTTCTTGAGGGCGGTCATGTTGTCAGAGGTGCGGTCCTTGCGCCAGGCTTTCTCAAGGGCGCGACAAGTTTTCTTTGATTCTTTGAGGGTGTCAGAGAACCAGAGAGGTTTTTTGGTGTTGGTCTGTCGATGCGTGCGTTTGAGGGGAGCAAGGATGTCTGCGCAGTTGGAGATCCAGTTTGTGAGGTTGAGGGCTGCATCATTGGGGTCGGTGGTGAGGGTGGGTTGGTTGGCGGCGAGTGCGGAGAAGAGTTGCTCTTCGGGGATCTTGTTCCACTGTCGACGAGGGATGGGTTGGGTGCGGAGGTGGCGGGTCTCGCGTCGGAATGCGAAGTGGACGCAGCTGTGGTCGGTCCAGTGTAGGGCGGAGGCGTGGCTGAAGAAGACGTGTTTGCTGGCGGAGAAGATGGGGTCAAGCGTGTGTCCGGCGATGTGGGTGGCGGTGTTCACCAGTTGTTTGAGGCCGAGGTTGTCGAGGTTGTCGAGCATGGTGGTGGTGTTGGGGTTGTTGTTTTGTTCCAGATGGAAGTTGAGGTCACCTAGGAGGATGTAGTCCGGCGAGGCGAGGGTGTGCGGGGAGATGATGTCGGCGATGGCGTCGCTGAAAGGGGCGCGTGGCCCGGGAGGACGGTAGATGAGGGATCCTCTGAGGGTGGTCCTCGGATCGGTGCGAATCTGAAAATGCAGGTGTTCAGCGGCGAGAGGGGTGTCTTCGGTGGAGGTGGTGACGCTGATGGAGTCTTTGAAGACGATGGCGATTCCTCCTCCTACCTGGTTGGTGCGGTCTTTTCTGGAGATCTTGTAGCCTTCGGGGATGGCAGTGGCGATGTCAGGGGCCGAGGAGGCGTTCATCCAGGTCTCCGTGATGAAGGCGACGTCCGGTGCTATGGAGTCCAGGAGGTCCCAGAGTTCAACGGCGTGTTTGTGGACGGAGCGAGCGTTGACTAGGATGCACTTGAGGTGGTTGATGGCGCGTGGGCTGGTGGTCATGGTTGTTGCGTGGTGGAAGGTGCGTTTGCAGGAGTTGCAGGCGAAGGGTCCATGGGTGCGTTTGGGGTGAGCTTGGAAGCAAGTGTTGCAGCGTCCTGGGTTGAGGGCGTGGAGGGTGGTGGGGTCGTAGCGGGTCAGCGGGGCTTGGGAGAGCTGGGGTCCAGGGGTCGTGGCACTGGGCGCTGGACAGGCGCGGACGGGCGCAGACGGGCTTGCCTGCGCGCCAGCGGCGCGCCCGCTGCGCAGTCGCGCAGCGGCCACCATATGAGGTAGGAGGGGGGGAGGGGTCAGGTGGGGGCGAATGGGAGCTGGGGGGCGGGGGCGTGCAGGAGGTCGCGGCGGGAAAGCGCGAGGGAGTGGGGGGACAGGTAGAGTGAGAAGAGCTGGGGAGGGGGGTTTAAGGGTGGAGGGGGGTGAGTGTTAGGAGGTTTAGGAGATAGGGGAGAAAGATAGGAGTAGGGTTGAGAAAATAGGGGAGGGGGGTTGTAGAGGTGGGTGAGGGTGAGAGGTAGAGTGAGAGGATAGGAAGATAGGTAATAGAGGGTGTGAGGGAGGGGGAGGGATAGAGAAATAGATAGAGAAAATAGGGAAATCGATAGATAGGGAAATAGATAGAGAGATAGGAAGATAGGAGGAGGTGGAGAGTGAGGGAGTTAGGTAGTGGGATAGAGAGATAGAGAGATAGGTAGATAGGAGGAGTGGGGGAAGTAGATAGTGAACGGGTTAGATAGGGGAGATAGAGAGGGGGATGAGAGTGGGGGAGGGGGATGAGGCAGGAGCAGGAGGGCAGGCGCGGGGAGAAGAGGACGGAGGAGGCAGAAGAGCCGAAGTCAGAAGACAAGAAGAACAGAAGACAAGAAGACAAGAAGAACAGAAGACAAGAAGAACAGAAGAACAGAAGAACAGAAGACCGGAAGGAGAGAAGAAAGGAAGATCAGAAGACCGGAAGGAGAGAAGAAAGGAAGACCGGAAGAACACAGAAGAACACAGAAGAACACAGAAGAAGATACAGAAAACGAAGAACAGAGGGCAGAAGACCACAGAAGAAGATGAGGAAGAAGAGAAGTAGAGTGAAGACGGGGGAAAGAAGAGTACAGAAGAAGATTACAGACGAGGAGCGAGGAGGAAGAACAGAAGAACAGAGAAGAAGAAAAGAAGAAAAGAAGCAGGAGCAGGAGAGAGGGTGAGTAGCGCAGGGCAGAGCGAGGGGCTGGGAGGTGGGGGGTACTTACTGTGAGGTGGGTCTCAGGAACTCTGGAACCTGGAGGAGCTGCAGCGGCAGGGGGAGCGACCTACCCTTGGGTCAAGGGTCGCTACCACTGTCGTGCAGCGGCCGCCATATGAGGTAGGAGTGGGGGAGGGGTCAGGTGGGGGCGAATGGGAGCTGGGGGGCGGGGGCGTGCAGGAGGTCGCGGCGGGAAAGCGCGAGGGAGGGGGGGGACAGGTAGAGTGAGAAGAGCTGGGGGAGGGGGGTTTAAGGGTGGAGGGGGGTGAGTGTTAGGAGGTTTAGGAGATAGGGGAGAAAGATAGGAGTAGGGTTGAGAAGATAGGGGAGGGGGGTTGTAGAGGTGGGTGAGGGTGAGAGGTAGAGTGAGAGGATAGGAAGATAGGTAATAGAGGGGGTGAGGGAGGGGGGGAGAGATAGAGAAATAGATAGAGAAAATAGATAGGGAAATCGATAGATAGGGAAATAGATAGAGAGATAGGAAGATAGGAGGAGGTGGAGAGTGAGGGAGTTAGATAGTGGGATAGAGAGATAGAGAGATAGGTAGATAGGAGGAGTGGGGGAGGTAGATAGTGAACGGGTTAGATAGGGGAGATAGAGAGGGGGATGCGAGTGGGGGAGGGGGATGAGGCAGGAGCAGGAGGGCAGGCGCGGGGAGAGGAGGACGGAGGAGGCAGAAGAGCCGAAGTCAGAAGACAAGAAGAACAGAAGACAAGAAGACAAGAAGAACAGAAGACAAGAAGAACAGAAGAACAGAATACCGGAAGGAGAGAAGAAAGGAAGATCAGAAGACCGGAAGGAGAGAAGAAAGGAAGACCGGAAGAACACAGAAGAACACAGAAGAACACAGAAGAAGATACAGAAGAAGATACAGAAAACGAAGAACAGAGGGCAGAAGACCACAGAAGAAGATGAGGAAGAAGAGAAGTAGAGTGAAGACGGGGGAAAGAAGAGTACAGAAGAAGATTACAGACGAGGAGCGAGGAGGAAGAACAGAAGAACAGAGAAGAAGAAAAGAAGAAAAGAAGCAGGAGCAGGAGAGAGGGTGAGTAGCGCAGGGCAGAGCGAGGGGCTGGGAGGTGGGGGGTACTTACTGTGAGGTGGGTCTCAGGAACTCAGGAACCTGGAGGAGCTGCAGCGGCAGGGGGAGCGACCTACCCTTGGGTCAAGGGTCGCTACCACTGTCGCACAGCGGCCGCCATATGAGGTAGGAGGGGGGGAGGGATCAGGTGGGGGCGAATGGGAGCTGGGGGGCAGGGGCGTGCAGGAGGTCGCGGCGGGAAAGCGCGAGGGAGGGGGGGACAGGTAGAGTGAGAAGAGCTGGGGGAGGGGGGTTTAAGGGTGGAGGGGGTGAGTGTTAGGAGGTTTAGGAGATAGGGGAGAAAGATAGGAGTAGGGTTGAGAAGATAGGGGAGGGGGGTTGTAGAGGTGGGTGAGGGTGAGAGGTAGAGTGAGAGGATAGGAAGATAGGTAATAGAGGGGGTGAGGGAGGGGGGAGAGATAGAGAAATAGATAGAGAAAATAGATAGGGAAATTGATAGATAGGGAAATAGATAGAGAGATAGGAAGATAGGAGGAGGTGGAGAGTGAGGGAGTTAGATAGTGGGATAGAGAGATAGAGAGATAGGTAGATAGGAGGAGTGGGGGAGGTAGATAGTGAACGGGTTAGATAGGGGAGATAGAGAGGGGGATGCGAGTGGGGGAGGGGGATGAGGCAGGAGCAGGAGGGCAGGCGCGGGGAGAAGAGGACGGAGGAGGCAGAAGAGCCGAAGTCAGAAGACAAGAAGAACAGAAGACAAGAAGACAAGAAGAACAGAAGACAAGAAGAACAGAAGAACAGAAGAACAGAAGACCAGAAGGAGAGAAGAAAGGAAGATCAGAAGACCGGAAGGAGAGAAGAAAGGAAGACCGGAAGAACACAGAAGAACACAGAAGAACACAGAAGAACACAGAAGAAGATACAGAAGAAGATACAGAAAACGAAGAACAGAGGGCAGAAGACCACAGAAGAAGATGAGGAAGAAGAGAAGTAGAGTGAAGACGGGGGAAAGAAGAGTACAGAAGAAGATTACAGACGAGGAGCGAGGAGAAAGAACAGAAGAACAGAGAAGAAGAAAAGAAGAAAAGAAGCAGGAGCAGGAGAGAGGGTGAGTAGCGCAGGGCAGAGCGAGGGGCAGGGAGGTGGGGGGTACTTACTGTGAGGTGGGTCTCAGGAACTCTGGAACCTGGAGGAGCTGCCGCGGCAGGGGGAGCGACCTACCCTTTGCCAGAGAGAGACTCTCTGTTGAGGGCAGTCTGAAGTGTCTAGCTCACCAGGGCTGCAGGTGGAGTCCAGTGGTGGCAGCAATGTTAAGTGCAGTGGCAGAGACAATCCCAACATGCCCACAGATCTGGTACCTAGGTTCCAGAAGGGGGAAAACATATGTCAGTGGTTGGGGGAATATGAGGTGACTCTGGTAGCATGCATGATCCCTTAGAAGGATTGGGGACTGGCCCAGGGAGCTATATACCTGGGGAGAGGAGGGATACCCTACTGGCCCCAGGTAGGGTGTGACAGGAAGAAGTATTCCCCTATGAAGGATGCACTGATAAAGAAGTATGGTTTCACCCCTGAGGAATACAGGACAGTAAGAAACTGTCCCACCAGTCATGGGGGAATTTGTGGAGGATTGCTGCACGGCACTTGATGGATGGGTGCACAGTAGTGCTGCAGCAGGTGTCTTAACTAGAAATTATTAATGATTGTTGATGTATTTTGAATAATTACATTTTTTAGAAAATGTATAACGTAGAGAAAAACAATGTACACGTTTGAAAATGTGACCTCGAAGAATGGCCACCAGTGTCATGATATGTACTAATTAATTATAATACTTATTAAATATTGAAAATGTAGTATCCTAATTTAATAATAGGTCATATTTAGGGTTATGAAGTATGCTCTAGTTTATTAGTTATGGGCCTTAACTGAGCGAGTGTCTTGGCCTAGTTTTGCCAAGCCTCATGTAGAAGCTGTATTTAAAAATGCTGACAGAGTGAACTAAACTGTGAAATGTCCATTGTCTTGTTAAAAGTGCTTAACCTTAGCTTTTCGTGAGAACCGGCAATCAGGAGATGATGTTTCTAGCAGTGTAACAATCCGTGTGTAATGTGTTTGAGATGTATTTTCCCAGGATGCAAACAATGAAGACACTGACTGGAGATGAAGATGCAACAAACGACGAGCCGGATGATGAGGACATCGTAAAGTGTACCAATCAACTTCGTGTGAAGAGCGAAATATTAGAATTCATGTGAAGAGCGAAATATTAGAATTCATAGATTTGGTATAGAAATATTATTGGGTAGTGTATAAAAGTACGATTGACTGACCTATAGGGAATTAGGGGATAGTTTAGGTGACTTTGATATAACAACGCAACAGAGGGAAAGGACTTCAGATTTGAGAATTTGAGATCTATAGTGACTTTGGGGAAGGAGAGACTTTAGAGGAGAGATTTGAGATTCTGTCATTGGGCTCATACTCTGTGACTGAAAGCCTGAGTCTTTGCTGATCGATTGATGACCTGGGGATGAAGACTGAGTCTCCTTGCTGACCCATACCGTGGATAGTTAGATATGACAATGTGACTGTTATGCATTGTATGCCTTTCCTTCTAGGTACCAACTGCACTGTTTTAATAGATCCATAGCTAGATGTTTCTTTTAAATTTGTGTTCTAAATTGTTTTGCATGAAGCCCAACATGCTAAAGCTAATCTGTTGTTATGTGAGGGCACTAAGCTTAACTGACGAATACAGGGACTATCGATTTACGAGTTATCTTGCTGAATTCTATGTATCATACATCTTTATTGCAGCTCACTCTGCTATTGATCTGCACCGTAACTTTAGAATGTGCTGTGATTCAAGCTTTGATTAGATTGCGTTTCTTCCGTCGTTTTGGTCAACCAGTTATGTATGTGTTCCATTTGATTTTGAGATTAATCTACATGACTTTAGCATTGTTATTATAAGGGAAATAAAATTACTAAACTTTTACTAAAGGTGTGGTTATTCTTGGCTGAAAGGTCATGGTGCGTGACATTTACTGACTCCATTGATTATTGATTTTATTGATTACTAAGGATTGTTGATTATTAGAAATTGATTATTTGTTCATGTACTGGATCTATGGTGCGAACATCTTAAACAAGTCAAAAGGTTCATCGACCTATTCGCGTCCCCTTTTAAGTTTATTTATTAAGGTCTGACGCGCCAACAGTAGCACAGCAGACAATTTTGAAGTTTGTTCAATCTGACTGTCAGAGAGCACCTGCTTTGTTGTTGTTTTTCAGGGCTGCGCCAACACCTGTCAGAGTGTGAGCTCTCTGACCCCAGGGAGCTTGCAAAGGAAGCAGACCACTGGGTGAGTGCCGGACTGCATGGTGAGGCATCTGGGGTTGATCCTAAAGCGAGTGGTCTAGGTGTTTCCCATCCAGGTGAGGTGGGAAAGGCTTTAGTGTCCCAGGTAGGTCCCAGTGTAGTGGGATGGGTAAGGGATCCCATGTCCGGTCTCAGAGGAGAGGGAAAGGGGGTGAGTTGATCCCAGGATTCCGGAGATCCAGTTCCAGGGCCTGGAGGGTTCCATGAGGAAATGCCAGGAGAAGAGCTTAACCTGTACCGTAGGGCAATCTGCTGAGAGGGACCCCATAATGTCAGGAGCAATTGGGCGGGCGCTGTTATCAGTTTACTTCCAGTCCTGGTGTCAGGTCATCTCACTCCAGGGTGGAGGAGGGGACGACCAGACAGAGGGTTGAGAGGGAGTTGCGTGACCCAGTGGAGAACCGGGAGGGTCAGGGTTCAGCTCTGAAGTGAGAGCCCAACAGGAATGACCCTGGTGATACAATTTCTGGGCTGCGGGGATCCAGGCTCAGCTAGAGGGGCAGAGTCCAGGAGACCATCGCTAGCCAGACTCTAGTGCAGCCCTTAGGGAAGGTGTTTCCCTTGTGGGGGGTAGGTGTGCTCCCCAGGAAGTTCTGGCTTGCCAGGCAGTGGCAGTGTGAGGGTGGCGAGCATGGGATGGGTGGTCAATTTCAGGGGGTAAGCTCTGACTTGATGGGAAGGGCAGTTGGCCCAATAACCCCCTGTGTGTGTCTTCTAAAGGTACTCCCTGTGGTGGGGGTGTAGAACTCTGGGAGTGGGGTTCGAGGAGCGAGAGACTCGCTCCGGACCCAGGTGCAATCCGAGGGTGCAGACCCTTGGTTGGGAGGCCAGTTGCAGGGTGGTAACCCAGGGCTGGTAGGAGAATTGTGCAGGGCGGCTGTCCCCAGTGCCCTGACAGTTCTGGATTCTGGTGGTACCACTCCTAGGAGAAGGTGGCGGGATCCTAGAAGGACGGATTAGGGGGAGGAGAGACTAGACGTCCTGGGAAGCATTGACAAAAGGATCCAATTAGGATCAGATTGACGTAGAACTGGTGTGTGCCCCGGCAGTTGCGGGCCAGGGGCCACGCTCTATTGTCCCAACCAGAGAAGCCCATCAAGGTATTGATTGGTCTAGCCTGGCTTTATGCTGATGGGGGGGTTGTGTTGGACCTGGCTATTTTTTAGGGTCAACCCCAAACTTTTTGCCTTCCTCCTCCTATTTTTTCTGACCTCTTGTTGTTGGCTTTAGGACTCAGAGAACTTTACCTCAGCTGATCAGTGAAAAAGTGTAGGTGCTCTCCCTTCTAAAGTTGGTATGGTTGGTTACACATAATTGGCACATTTAATTTACCTGTAAGTCCCTTGTACAGTGTGTCTCTATGGCCAGGGCCTATGCTAAACCTCAGCCAAATCCTGCCTTGTGGTTTTCATAGGATGGATTGCGCAGCATACCTTTGAAAAGCTGGCTTCAGCTATTCCTTATTTGAGTCCTGAAGTAGAAGCAAGGAATGTAATCTAGATGAAAAGCATCTTCAGCACAACTTCTAGAATCAACTCTCCCACTGAGAGCAAGAGCTCAGTATTGTGGCACGACCTCTGGCAATAGTTCTGACACAAAGACCTATTCCAATCAAAGGCAAAATCCTTGCATTTTCAGACCATTGACCACTGATCATAGCTCATATTTATAACATAAAACAGGTTTTGGAAACACTATGGACCTGATTTAGATCTTGGTGGATGAGTTCCTCTTTCACAATGGTGATGGATAGCCTATCCACTGAAATATAAATCTCATTATATCTTATGAGATTTATATTTCAGCAGACAGGATATCTGCCACCATTGTGATTGAGTAACTCGTTCTCCAAAAACGAAATCAGTCCCTACGTCTACTGTCAGGCTAAGCCAACATGGTTTAAATTGTGCTATCTCGATGCACATGTTGACATTAAGCATCCATCATTAAAAACAATTTGCTTACACTGTAGGGGGTCAAATTCTATTGGCTGCATCAATCATCATAAAAAATAAGCCTACAGGGTTGTCGTCCATAATAACAACAGCATTTTTGCATATGCTCTAAGACATTGGTTCTTACCCTTTTGACTTCTGTGGACCCCCACTTAATCATTATTAGAACCCAGGATCCCCACTGAATCCTTATTGAAGTCTGGAGACCGCCACTGAGTCACTGGTGGAAGCTGAGGACGACTTGAAATGAAAAACAATAAACAGAAACAAGCATTCAACAAGCAAATGTAAAATATTTAATTCACAAACAAATAGAAAGAAAATCTTTAATTTCAATGGGGATGTTAGAGCTTTTTTTAATCTAACTGAGGTCTCTCATACTAGATCTGTTTGATGCACCTGCACTGCTCCCAGGAATCAATATGAGAACAGTAGCTCAGGGCATGATTTAGAGTTTGACGAAGGGGGTTACTCTGTCACAAATGTGACGGATATCCATTCCACTGTATTGCAAGCTTATGGAGATCGTAATATGGCGGACAGGATATTCATCATGTTTGTGACAGCGTAACCCCTCTGCCAAACTTTGAATAAAGCCTAAATTCAAATTCCAATATATTAACATAATGGGGGTCATTACAACCCTGGCGGTCAAAGACCGCCAGGGCTGTTGTGGCGATTGCACCGCCAACAGGCTGGCAGTGCAATCCAGGGAATTTTGACACCACCGGGGCTGGCGGTTTCCCGCCACATTTGCCCCGGTGGTGATAATCTACCTGGGCAGCGCTGCTTGCAGCGCTGCCCAGAGGATTACGAGTCCCTGACCGCCAGCCTTTTCCTGGCGGCTTGAACCGCCAGGAAAAGGCTGGCAGTACTGGGGGTCGCGGGGCCCCTATGGGCCCCCGCACTTCCCATACCACTGGCATGGGCAGTGCGGGGGCCCCCTGACAGGGCCCCATGCAGCTTTTCACTGTCTGCATAGCAGACAGTGAAAAGCGCGACGGGTGCAACTGCTCCATTTGCTCCATTTGGAGCTCCATTTGGAGCCGGCTCCTGTGTTGCGGCCGAGATCCCTTCTGGGCCGCCGGGGATCTCATAATGACCGCGGCGGGAGTGCGGCCGCATTGGCAGACGCCCGGCGGTCAGATCCGCCAAGGTCATAATGAGGGCCAATGTTTTAAACTTTACAATTTTACATTTTGTTTCTTTATTTATATACACTTTATTAATTTCTTAATATGTTTTAATGTTCTAAGCAGTTATGGACCCTCTGATTTCCTGACCCCCAGTGGTCCCCAGACCTCAGTTTAAGAACCCCTGCTGTAAGGGGCAGATTGGTTTGGATTGGACTGGGGCAGGTTGTTTTGAATTAGAGAAGGGTGGACACTTGGATTGGAGTGAAGCAGATTGATTTGGATAGGAGTGGGACAGGTTGCTTTGGATTGGAGTGGGTGGATTGGAGTGGTGTGGGATAGGGCAGATTGGAGTGGGGCACACTGGAGTGGGCATACTGTTTTGCACTGGAGTGGGGCATATTGGAGTGAGGTAGATTGTTTGGACTGGAATGGGGCACATTGGTGGGGGTCAGATTGTTTTGGACTGGAATAGGGCACATTGGAGTGGAGTGGATTGGAGTGGGATGGATTGGAGTGGGATGGATTGGAGTGGGGCAGACTGTTTCGAATTGGAATGAGGCAGATTGGATTGGGGCAGAGTGGAGTCGACTGGAGTGGGTGGATTGGATTGGATTGGATTGGGGCAGATTATTTTGGATTGGAGTAGGACAGATTGGATTGGGTGGATTGTTTAGGAGTGGAGTGGGGTGGATAGGATTGGAATGGATTATTTTGAATTGAAGCCGATTGGAGTAGGGCAGAATGTTTTTGACTGGAGTGGGGCAGATTGTTTTGGATTGGAGTAGGGGATTAGTGGAGCAGATTGGAGTAGGGTTGATTGGAATGGGGAAGAATTGTCAACACCAGGACAGTGCGCGCTCTACGGGCATCTAGAATGCAAAAACCCAACACTTCAAAAGACAAAGTAATTTATGCATTGTGATGATATGTTATTGTTTAACCTTTTGCATTGCAGAATTCCATCCAAAAGATTCATTTTTAAGGTGCTTATAAATATTGTACATTTACAATGTATTGCTGCAGACATTCAGAGTGTGTTAGGGTGTGGTCCCTTTCCAGGGCCTTCTGGAGACTTTCCCTGCAACATGCCTGGGCGTGGTTCTAGGCTGGGCCAAGACTCTATAAAAGAGAGTCAGCCCAACTTCCAGTGCTCATTATTCAGAGGTCCCGGTGCAGAGCAGCAGCTTCTTCCTGAACTCCTGTCCCGGCGGCCTATTTGGATTTTCCAGTCTTCTGCACTCATCTCTCATTGTTGATCACTGTTTCCAGGCGGTAAGACGGTGTTTGGACATTTCCCAACACCGTAATTGAGAATCTTCATATTCTTGCTTTTAATTCTTAAATTAATAACAGATTATTTGTGTACTGCCATTTTTTGACATTTGTATAGTGTTTTGCAAATAGGGAGGACGCGCAATTTATTCCATAAAGATTTGACTTCGTTATTACATTATTGTTCATTGCGCGCTGATATTTCTTGACATTTACATGATGTTTTACGAGTTGGCAAGACGTGCAACTCGTTTCATGAGCATTTAACTTTGTTGTTCATTGCGCGCTATCTTTTCTTGACATTTACATGGTGGCATTCGAATCGGCGAAACGCGCGATTCACTTCTTGTGTGTAATTCATGCTGTTCATTGTGCGCTACCATTTTCTGGCATTTACATGGTGGCATTCGAATCAGCAACACGCGCGATTCTTTCCTTGAGTGTTTTTTCATGTTATTCATTGTGCGCTACCATTTTCTGGCATTTACATGGTGGTATTCGAATCGGCAACACGCGCGATTCTTTCCTTGAGTGTTTATTTTATGTTATTCATTGTGCGCTACCATTTCTTGGCATTTGTATGGTGGCATTTGAATCGACAAGACGCGCGATTCTTTCCCTGAGTGCTTTTCATGTTGTTCATTGTGTGCTACTATTTCTTGGCATTTGTATGGTGGCATTTGAATCAGCAAGACGCGCAATTCTTTCCTTGTGTATAAATAATGTAAGTTACTGTGTGCTTCCATTCTAAGACATTTTCTTGGTAGCATTTCAAGTTGACACGTCGCATGATTTATTCCTTGAATCTACGTTGTGTGATTTCATGGTGCACAAACCTTTATGGTGTTTAATACTCATATAAAAATCTGCAATGTGCGCACTTTACTTCCAAATGTTTTTTCTGAAATGAACACAACAATATCAAAGTTCTAGATTTAATGCTGTGTGTTCCTGATATGTATTCATAAAAGGAGATTCATATGGTTGTTTAGAAATTGCTCAGAGTGTTTCCTGATTCTCATGCTAAAGAAAGTACTTGAATCTGAAAGTCCTATTTAACTTTTCCTGTTTCCTCCTCAGGTATTCGGTCATCTAAAGCCTAGTCAGTTTTAGGATTATTCCAGGGTTGTTCATGTTTTAGCATGGTACTGATTTCATGAGATGTAATCTTGATGTTGTGTTTTAACCTTTTGCTTCCTACAGGTCTCCTTCCCAGCTGTTCCTGTCCTAATCCCCTTTTCCCCACTTGGACTCTCTTAGACTCTGTGATAAATCTAATCAGAGTATTGGAGCTGTCTTGTGGTGGAAGTGTTGGGAACGTGCACGGACCCCGAGGATCTGGTGACTCTGACAGAATAGTGAGCCCACAAATTATTATCCTCCTGGTTTGTGTATGTTCTCAGCATGGCCACACTGGACGAGCTAGTCAAGGCTATCACCCAGCTCCAGTCAGAAGTGGTATCATCAAAGGATTTGACAAATAGTCTAGCTGAGAGAGTGAGTCAGTTACAGAATAAGGTTGAGAAGAAAGAACAAAGTCCCACAGGTGTGTCTTGGCCAGGTACTTCTTCTCAGACTTCTGGAGGTAGTCCGACTAACATTTCCCTCAATGTTCCTTCAGCCATTCCTTTAGCTCCCCCAGAACGCTTCTCAGGTGATCCCTTGAAAGCGCAATCGTTTCTGGTTCAAGTGGAACTTCACTTCACCTGCAGACCACATACCTTCCCCGATGCCCAGTCTAAAGTAGCTTTCTTGTTGTCATATCTGCCTGGAGATGCAGCTTCCTGGGCTATTCCTCTTGTGCGTAAAAATAGCCCCCTGTTGTACAACTGGAAAAATTTTGTTCGTGAATTTGAGAGAGTTTTCGATCGTAGAACTGTAACACAGTCAGCAGATCGTGAATTATTAGACTTACGCCAAGGGAATCAGGGCTGAGTGTCATATTTAGCCAACTTTAATCGGCTGGTCGCTGAGACATCCTGGCCTGAAGAAAAACAAGCGGCCTTGTTTTACAGGGGACTCAAAGAGGAGCTAAAAGACATCTTAGCGCAAATCGACCCACAACCTGCAAACTGTCAAGATTTAATAAACCTTGTCTTGAGGCTTGATCATCGTTTAAATGAACGAAAAGGAACGCGTAAAAAGCCTGAAAAACATTCTTGGCATGCTCATAATAACAAAGACTCAAGAACTCCGAGAGAAAGAACGCCGGAACCGATGGAAATTGGAACCATCAGGAGACCTTTGACCAAAGACGAAAAGGACCTATGCAGAAAAAATGGGCAATGTCTCTATTGTGGGCGGAAAGGTCATTTCGCCAAAGATTGTCCACTCAAAACAAAGAGCAAGCGAGGCCCCGTTCAGAAAGTTGCAACCAATGCATCAGTCGAGTTGGAAAATCTAAAGCACCCAAGTTGCAGAGAAGGGTTGCTCTTGGGTGTCACTGTGGATCCTTCACAATCCAAACATCTAAAATTGGGAATAAGAGTTCAGGTCAAGAAAAATACCTATTTCAAGAAGGCTCTAGTCGACCCTGGGGCTACCGGAAACTTTGTTGACGCCCAATTGGTTCGTGCATGGGGGATCTCATGTATTGAAAAGAAGACTCCAGAAACCATCCAGGCAGTTGATGGAAAACTCTTGACTGGAGGTCGGATAACTCTTCAGACTGTCCCCTTGACAATAATTTGTGAAGGTAAAAATCAAAGAAATAACATAAAGAGGAACTCATCCTTGACGTGATCCATGCTCCCCAGTATGGGATCATCCTTGGCTTGCCCTGGTTAACTCATCACGATCCAGAGATTAATTGGGCTGAACGAAAGATCATGTTCTCATCAGTGCTATGTAAAGAACATTGTCTCCAAAGGACTCAAGAATCGGAAGTTCGCCATTCTTTCATAGCTACCGCCGCAGAGAAAGAAGTTCAGTTGCCCAAACAATATTCGTCTTATGAAGATGTATTTGATGAGAAGGAAGCAGAGAACTTACCTCCTCATAGATCTTATGACTGTCAAATTGATCTAGTCCCAGGGGGGATGCTTCCCAACTGTCGTGTGTATGCCCTGGCAGAATTTGAAAATCAATATTTACGAAAATACTTGGAGAAATTCTTAGAGAATGCTTTCATCCGCCCCTCTAAGTCTCCCACAGCTTCTCCTTTGTTTTTTGTTCCAAAAGCCAACGGAGAGCTTCGAACTTGTATCGACTATAGGGGCTTGAATAAAATCACCATCAAGAACAAATATCCTTTGCCTCTAATTCCGGTCTTACTGGAACAAGTAAAGAAAGCAAAAATCTACACGAAGCTTGATCTTCGAGGTGCTTACCATTTGGTCAGAATGAGAGAGGGTGACGAATGGAAAATGGCATTCAAAACAAGATATGGCCTTTTCGAATACACCGTCATGCCTTTTGGTCTGTGCAATGCTCCAGCAGCATTTCAATTTTTCTTAAATGACGTTCTTAGAGAGTACCTCAATATCTTTGCCATAGTTTACATTGATGACATTTTGATCTACTCAGACGATGAGAATGAACATGTTCAACATGTCAAGAAAATTTGGACAGCCCTTCGTAAACACCATTTATATTGCAAGCTAACCAAGTGTGAGTTTCATGTTACCACAGTTGAGTTTTTAGGGGTTATCCTTACCCCTCAAGGTATGGTGATGGCAGAAAGGAAAGTAAAAGCCGTATCTGAATGGCCCATCCCAAAGACTGTTCGTGATGTACAATGTTTCCTGGGCTTTGCAAATTTTTACCGGAGGTTCATTAATCATTTCTCCCAGACAGTAACTCCAATTACTAAGTTATTAAGAAAGAAAGAAACATTTGTATGGTCCCCAGAAGCAGACCAAGCCTTTTCAACTTTGAAAGAAGCTTTCTCCACTGCCCCAGTCTTGACTCATCCAGATGCGGATCGACCTTTCATAGTGGAAGCTGATGCTTCAGATGTGGCAATAGGAGCAGTCTTGTCACAACGAAACAAAGACACTGGTCAGCTTCATCCTGTAGCTTACATGTCTCGGAAGTTGAACGAAGCCGAACAGAACTATGTCATTGCTGAAAAAGATCTTCTGGCGATTCGTGACGCCTTTAAAGAATGGAGACATCATTTATTGGGAGCTAAATATACTGTCACAGTATATACTGATCATCGCAATCTTCAATTCATGAGTTCTGCCAGACTTTTGACTCCTCTGCAATTACGCTGGATGCTGTTTTTTGCCGAGTTTGATTTTGCGGTAACCTTCCGGCCTGGTAAAGATAATCGCAAAGCTGACGCCTTGTCCCGCCAAGAGTCTACCACATTGCCTGCAGTTCAAACCTCCAGAGCTATCATTGCTCCTGACAAGGTTCTATGTATCATAAAAACAGAAGATTTCTTTGAAGACATCCGCAATTCATTCACTGTTGAAAAATGGCAGGCGTGGGTCCAAGCAGATCCGAAAAGATCAATGAAGCAAGGATTACCCTTTTACGATGCTCGTTTGTTCGTGCCCACTACCAAACTTCGCAAGATAGTGTTTCATTGGTTACATGTTATACCTACAGCAGGTCACCCTGGTACTCCTAAAACTCTTGAATTAATCCAACGCTATTTTTGGTGGCCTACCTTAACAAAGGATGTAAAAACAATGGTAAACAATTGCGAAGTCTGTGCTCGCACTAAAACAAGTCATTCAAAACCGAAAGGGTTGTTACACCCACTCCCAACCCCAAGTCGTCCGTGGGAACACATCTCTTTAGACTTTATTACAGGTCTGCCGGTGGTTCAACAGCATTCAGTAATTTTGGTGGTAGTAGATAGTCTTACGAAATATGGACATTTCATTGCCTGTAAGAAATTACCCACCTCTAGTGAACTGGCAACTATTTTACTGAATAGAGTGGTTAGTTATCATGGACTGCCAAAAGTGATCCTCTCCGATCGGGGCTCGCAATTTGCCTCCAACTTCTGGAAGATATGGTGTAAAACACTCCAAGTGACATCTACCCTATCTACTAGCCACCATCCTCAAACAGATGGTCAAACGGAGAGACTAAATCAGACTTTGAAGCAATACCTACGTGCTTACACTGAAAAAGCACTTAATTCATGGACATCAATGCTCTGGTTAGCTGAGTTAGCCTACAACAACTCCTTCCACACTTCTACTGGCGTTACACTCTTCTTTGGTTTGTTTGGCTATCATCCTGACACCTTGCCCATCACAATTCCTCAAGAAAGCTCTCTCACTCCAGCTGTGTCAGAAATCATTCAACATTTGCATCAAACTCAGAAATCGATTCAACAACATTTAGAAAAAGCCAAACAAAAAAACAAAAAGCATTATGACAAGAAACATTGTGAGGGATCGCAGTATCAACCTGGTGACAAAGTGTGGCTTTCCACAAAACATACAGACTTCAAGACGAAGCACATGTTCAACCCCAAATTTATAGGTCCTTACACTGTTCTTCAGCAAATCAATCCTGTGACCTATAAACTACAATTGCCAAAATCATTACGGATTCATCCAGTGTTCCATACTTCCCTCTTAAAGAAGGCAGTCCAAACTCTGTGATAAATCTAATCAGAGTATTGGAGCTGTCTTGTGGTGGAAGTGTTGGGAACGTGCACGGACCCCGAGGATCTGGTGACTCTGGCAAGAATGGCATAGGGAAGATTGGAGAGGGGCAAATTGAAGGGGGCAGATTGGTTGGATTGAGGTGGATTGGATTGCAGTGGGATGGATTGGATTGGGGCGAGGTGGATTAGATTAGAGTGGGGTAGAATGGATTGGGCTGGATTGGGGTGGATTGGATTGGATTGGGGTGAGTTAAATTGAATTGGGCTGGAGTGGATTGGATTGGATTGGGGTGCAGTGGATTGGATTTGGATGGATTGTGGCATATTGGAGTGGGTTGAATTGGGATGGAGTGGGGAAATGCTGTCTACAGGAAATGCTTTACATTTTATAGTTTAATTCCATGAAGATGGCTTGAGGTGTGGTGACTGACAAAAATACTGACTCGAAAATATTGTGTGACGTGAATATTGTTTCAAAAATATTGTCACTACAAAAGTAGCTTGTAATTTTTGATCTGTAATAATTTTATTTTTTATATGTACTTATTTAGCGGCATGTTGTTGGATTTGTAGGGAAATAAGATTTAAATTATGAACTATAGTTTTTTATTTTAAATTAATTTTAGATTAGTTTATTATTTAATCGATGATTGTCTAGCTTTATGAAATTGCTACTTTATTTAAGTGTATTTTGCCACTTTTAATGTATGTTTTACTTTTATATAGGTAAGTTAGTAATTTATAGTTTAGTTGTGGGTTTTTGGGTTTGTAGGGAATAGTGTGGTACCTTTTTAAATTATCATTTTAAAGTGAATTCTTTATTTGAATTAAATATTTAATTAGTAATTGTTATGCTAATATTTTAATTGCTTATTCATTGTGCAAGTGTGTGTAGTTTTTTAATTAATTTATAATTGATTAATTAGTGTATTTAATAATACATTGTGTAAAATGTATCTCATATGTTTACTGGTTTTAATTTTGTTTGTTTTTACTTGATTCATAGTTAAATGCTAATATTTTTTTACTTAGAATGTATTTTTTGTGGGGGTGTTTTTAGTGCATTAGGCATGGAAGTGCATTTACATTTTTTTATTTCTATTTTATTCTTTTTTATTTTGAATATATGTTTTATTATTTTATGCGGCTACGTTTTTTAATTCTGGTTTGAAAAAACTTTTTCCCTACTGTTTTCTAGATTTGAGTGAAAATAATAAATGTAACACCTTGAAGGCCCAATTGTTTTATTACTGCTTTTTTAGAAGGGAGGGGGGGAGAGTAAATTTAATCCCTCCAATGTCCAACACTTTCCCTACTGTTTTTAGATTGGAGTGGGAATATTATCTCTGACCCACAGGTCTCTAATATTTTCTGTAGTAAGAGCTACCTCTGTTCAACCAATATAATTTTGAGCAACTAATATTATTAGTGTTGTAATAGCATATTAGACCAGATTATATTAGTGGTCACCTTACGCATAATTACTAGCAGTGTTCCTCACGTGCAGTAGACAGGGTTGCCAACAATAATGTGAAAACTGAATTATCGATTTGCAATGCCTATACATGTTTACTACATGACAGCCATAGCTGCCATGCCCCTGGAACCAAGTTAATATTTGTAATACATCCCTCCAACTCTGGATGATTCAACACTCAAATATCAACTTTAAAAATATTTTGTAAAATCATCAATTTTCCTCCAAACATCATCCTATGAATTCTGGACTAAACACATTTATAGCTTAAATAAATAAATACAGGCTTTTCAATTATGGAATATATCTATTAATTTAGCAAAGCAAAAGCTTCTAATTTAGTAGAGTGGTATGTACACACAAAGGCTACTTATAGGTAGCTCGAGAGCTACAAGTAGCTCATGGGTTACTTGTTTTTTTTTTTAATTTTTTTTTTTATTGTCTTCATCTCACTGACCCGTGCCAATAACGAGGATCCATTTTTACTCCAGGTTTCTAGCCCCCTAGTATCAACGGGCCATTCCACCTGACGCTCTTTTCTATGGATCTCCTTATATCTTTGGCAAAACCTTCCCCCCTGTGCCCAAAATCCTGAATGGACAGTAGGGCTAGGTGTACCGAGGGGGGGGTCAGGTATAATCATCGGACTTCCTTAACAGCTCAAGTAAGGTTTTAGCAAGCATTTTTCCATCCCACCCACAAGACATCTGTTTTACTAATCGGCCCGGCTCTGCCAGTTTATGTAATCTATCTATCGAGTTCAGCCACTCCTGCACTGTAGGGGGTTGTGAACATATCCAGTTATGACAAATTTGCCGCCGAGCAATGAGCATCAAAAGAAACAAAAAACGTTGCTGTGATTGATCTCTCATCTCACAAACCCCAAATAACACTAAAGCAGAATTCAATGTTATTTCTTCCCCAAATATCCTATTTAAGACATTCTGCACATCTACCCAATAATTAGCTAAGCCAGGACAATCCCAGAACATATGAATATCGTCTGCATCAATGCCTTCACATCGTGGGCATTTCTTCTGGATTCTACTTATACGGGATAACCTTGCTGGAGTCCAATACACTGTAAACAAATGGTTCTTCCTCATTGCCGCAGATTTAACCGTGTTCCAGAGAATAGAGCATGATTTTTGCCACATCGCTGTTATATCCATATTTGGGAACACCTCTCCCCATTTCTGGAGCAGGAGGGGGGGATCGTCCTCAACTGCCTCCATCAAGGCTTGATACCACACCGCAATTTCCTTAGGTAGAGGTCTCTGAGTTAATTTCTCGTCCCAACAAGATCTACCAATTTCTCCTTCTTGTAAGGATTTAATCCAGCTAGCCAACTGGTAGTACTTAAATTTAGAGATGGACCCCCCACTCTCTCCACAAATGTGGCCCATGGTATCAAGTTCGCGCCCTCTATAATCTGTCCCCATCGTAGTATCCTGCTCGCCTTCAGTGGATTTGATAGTTTATCTTGAAGGTATACCGGGGTACCAGGTGAGTCCCATATTGGAGCTGAGCCAGAGTAATAAGCTATCCGCAGTAAGTTGCGAATCTGTGACCAAATTTTACAGGACTGCCGCAGAATCTTAAGTCTAACTTTTTTGAAAAACCTTGGGTGGCCAAATTTATACAAAAAAAACTCAGACACTTCCTCCGCATATGCAGTCAACGCTGCCCACATTGGGGTGTACTCTGACTTTTTATTTAAAAGAATTCTACTATTCTTAAATTGAAAAGCCAAGTAATACTTATAAAAATCAGGTGTTGCTAGCCCCCGTTCCTTTCTCTTGCATAACTTTTTCCACAAAATCCTTATTCCCTTTTGTGCCCAGACAAATGAGGACATGTCTCCCTGCAATTTTGTAAACCACTTGCTCTTAAATTCCAACGGGATAGTATTAAATAGAAAAATGAATTTTGGCAGGATTACCATTTTCAAAATATTGGATCTACCTATTTAAGAGAGCGGGAGAACCGCCCATGTTCGAAGGAGTTTCTTGGCCTCTAAATGTATTTTCTCAAAATGTATCCTTGCCAAATCCCCCAATTCTTTTGTGATCTGGACTCCTAAATATCTAATTTCCTGTTTAACTAGCGGAGATTCATATGCCATGTTCCAACACATAGGGCCTCATTCTGACACTGGCGGTCTATGACCGCCATGGTGGAGGCCGGCTGAAGCACCGCCAACAGGCTGGCGGTGCTTCATTATGTATTCCGACTGCGGCTGTGAAGCCGCGGTCGCCCAGCCGGGTCCGGCGGTTTTCCGCCGGATTTCCCCCGGCTGGGGGAATCCTCCAGCCGCCATGGGGATTCCGACCACCTTCCCGCCAGCCTGTTTCTGGTGGTTTTCACCGCCAGAAATAGGATGGCAGGAACGGGTGTCGTAGGGCCCCTGGGGGCCCCTGCACTGCCCATGCCACTGGCATGGGCAGTGCAGGGGCCCCCTAACAGGGCCCCATGAAGATTTTCACTGTCTGCTTAGCAGACAGTGAAAATCGCGACGGGTGCAACTGCACCCGTCGCACCCCTCCAACTCCGCCGGCTCCATTCGGAGACGGCTTCCTTGTTGCAGGGCCTTTCCCGCTGGGCCGGCGGGTGCTCTTTTGGCGGTCGACCGCCGGCCCAGCGGGAAAGCCAGAATGGCATCCGCGGTCTTCTGACCGCGGAGCGGCCATTTGGCAATTCCCGCAAGGCGGGCGGCTCCCCCCGCCCGCCAGGGTCAGAATGACCCTCATAATCTCTGTCTTCTCCGCATTGACATTATAACCTGACATTCTACCAAAACCTTCTATCGCCAACTTTATTGAGGGAAGTGAAAAAGAAAGATCCCTAGTGTAGATCATAAGATCGTCCGAATATAATGCAACCTTCTTCTCCCAGCTACTACTCTGAAAGGGAAGGATTTCCCTGTTGTTTCTAAGCAGTGTTGCAAGCGGTTCAATATATAAATCAAATAACAAAGGGGACAAGAGACAACCCTGACGCGTCCCTCTGAAAATAGCTACTTCTTGGGAAAGCACATCATTGATCAGAATTCTCGCTGTTGGTGATCTATATAGTTCATTAACTGCTCTGATAAAAGTAGTCCCTAATCCAAACCTTTCCATAACCACCTGCAAAAATAACCAGTTTACCTGATCAAATGCCTTGGCTGCGTCGAACGTTATTATTGCAAGGGGAAGCCTCTCTGCTAAAGCCAAATCCATTGCCGCCAGTAAATCGTGAACTAATTCCTGTAGCTGTCTACCTTTAATAAACCCTTTCTGATCTGGATGGACTAGTCCCGGCAAAACCTTCCCCAGCCTTTTAGATAACAGACTTGTATAAATTTTATAGTCTGAATTCAGTAGTGAAATAGGTCGATAAGAAGAGCACTGTGTTGGGTCCTTACGGGGCTTCAAGATCAAACAAATTACTGCCTCCATCCAAGAGCTCGGTGCGTGGCCCCCTTCCAAGAGCATATGATTAAACAATTTCAATAGAACCAGAATTAATTCTTCCCTCAGTACCAAATATAGCTCATTCGGGAGATCATCTGGGCCCGAGGCTTTTCCTCTCTTCAAACCCTTAAAGATATCAATTAATTCAGACCCGGTTACCTCTCCTTCTAAAATATGTAACGCTGAGCTCTCCAGACATGGCAGCCTAACCGTAGCCAAGAAATCTCTGACCTGCTCCTCAGAGTTCCGCAGCTCATCTGAATACAGATCTTGGAAAAAGGAAACAAAAGCAGCTTCTATTTCTGTTCCTTCTACACAAATCTGACCAGTAGCCTTAGACCTAACTGAAGAGATATGTTTCTTTGAATGATCAGATTTTACCTTCCAAGCCAGTAACTTACTGCACCCTTCCCCATATTCATAATGCACGTACTGACTAGCTTCCCATTTCTTTCTTTCTCGAGCTTCCAATAGATACTCTAATTTCAAGTAGGCTTCCTCATGCTGTCGTTCGAGTAACATTAATTGATCCCTATTCCCCGTTTCCTGTGCGGCTTGTATAGAATCCTGCAAAATCGCTATACTGGTCTCAACACTACGTAATTTCTCTCTCTCCTCCCTGCGCCTAAATACAGCCAAATTAATCAACCTCCCCCTGAAAGCCTATATAAGGGGGAGGGCGACATTAAGAAAGGATACAATAGAGTTTTTTAAAGTGAATAGATCCCAAACTATTTGCAAACTAGCAGACCCCTGATTCACTTAACAAAACTCTATTGTATCCTTTCTTAATGTCGCAATAATCAGGTCATCCAATAATAATGAGCGACTTATTGTACATCGAAGCCTAGGAACTTGCGCCGTGAAGGAGAGATACAACTTAACGGCCGCATGATCTGATAGATGTGCCGGGGCATGTACTATTGAGGAAACATTTCCTATCAAGCTATTCTGCAATAGAAAAAAATCTATTCTAGACTTATGCCCATATTTCTTGTTATGAAAAGTAAATCTGGGTCCTACACCCCCCTTAACCTGCCACACGTCCACCAACCCCAGATCGGTTATCGCCTGTTTAACCAATAACCTACATCTAGAGGAATTAGCTGTCCCCCGGGTAGTGGATTTGTCCAAGGCCAAATTCAATAATATATTAAAGTCCCCACCTAATACAACCGGGTATTTAGTTTTGTATTGGGTCCATAATAACCTGCGATCGTGAGCCATAAGCCAAAAAAGCAGACCTCAGCCACCACCCATCTACCCTTTAAGTCAACATGCACCGCCACTGTACATAATCCCTTTGCTATTTTTTCTTTAAAAAGAATAGCAACGCCTTTGATTGGGCACGACTGGTTGGTCACTATACCCCTCGATATCCACCTTGTATTTTTAATCACATTTTCCCATTCTTCTTGTGAGAGATGCGTCTCTTGTAATATAATCACATCCTCCTCCGCCTGCCTAAGAAATTCCAAAATCTTCCTTCTTCTACGCTTGACCCTAAGCCCATTGATATTCCATGAGCTTATTTTTAATAAGAAGCCCTCCTGCTTACCCATCCTATAACAAGAAAAAGAAAAGAAAATACTTGGATCCTCCCCTTCTTACTTCGTAAAAAAACCATTTTGAGGACATTTGTATTTTTAACCTTTTTTCCCCTTATGCTCCCACACCCAAAACAACAAATTCTCCAAACCCCTCCAAACCCCCTTATACTCCCACCCCAGCCACCCATGGGAACCCTCCCTATTTTTAATTGGACAGCCATTGCTTATTCCATAGAGCCCTCCGCACACCGGGCAATCTTCAATCATAGCAATACCATTACATTATTGCGACTACTTTATCTGCTCTATAAAGGCCTTAACCTCCTCTGGCTCTCTTATATTATGAGTTTTATTCTGCCACATAATCCTCAGGGCTGCCGGAAACCTTAACTGCACCATTGCTCCCAAAGAGCGAAGGTCTTGCATTAATTTCCCCAGCTCCCACTGTCTGTCCAAAGTCGCTCTGGAGACATCTGACCGAATTCTGAAGGACCAGTCATCCTTAACAAAGTTTCCCACCTTCAAAGCCTCAGACAGAATCTTCTCTTTTATTGAGTAGGTGGCAAAATTCACTAGAATTCTTCTAGGGGATTTCCTTCCCGCGTTCTTTTTGAACGGGTCTCGGTGTATCCTTTGAATGTCGTCCTCCAATTTCAGATGCGCTAGACCAGGCATTGCATCTTTTATCAATGATACCAAATAACCCTTGAGGTCTGCTCCTTCCGCCCCCTCCGGTACCCCAAGAACTCTAATATTATTTCTTCTCATGTTATTCTCCAAAAACTCTAGTTTATCCTGTAGAGCCCTCTCCCCCTGCCTAAGATGTGCAATGTCTTGAGAGTTGGCCAGCACCTGACTTTTCTGCTGCTCCATGGCCTCCTCCACCTTGCCAACCCGATCTGTTAACTGATTGATCTTAGTCTCCAAAATCACGCATGCTTCTTGTATCTTAGCCTGATTGTTTTCAGAGATCTCGAACTTCTCCCGAATCTCCTTCGTAAGGGAAAGTAAGAGCTCATATACTCCCCCATCCCTGGGCTCCAAGAGGGCTGAAGCGTTAGGCTCCGGAAGGGGGCCCTGTACGGACAAGGAAACTTCCTTGCCCCTTAAAGATCTACCCCCCATTGTAGTTAACTGGGTCATCTGTGCCTCCCACTGCACCGGGGAGTCGCGCTCCAATACAGCTGAGCCCTCTGAGGCCGGTTGTGATTCCACAGGAGCCGGAGAAATCTCACTTATTTCCTTCACGCCTGACTGGAAGTATTTAGTTATTGACCCTGGGGTACCACTTTTTCCCCCTGAGCCTCCTTTCGAATTGATCTCCAGCTCCCCCAGACTCTCCTTTGCTCTAGATTGACCTCTCCTTTTGGTTGAGCATATATTGTCCATAGTTATATTGCACTCCGGCCCTCGAGATCCCAGCTTCCCTTTCCGTATTGTCCCCAGCTTACCAATACCCACCTGAGGACCTTTCAAATAATGCTTAACCGGTGACATTAATACTGGAGCAGTTATCTCTCCCCCTTGGTTCTTTACTTCTGTTAAGTCTGCTCCCGAAAGTGATCTTGGCCCTCGAAGACTACACCTAGCGGTGTAGCGTCTCCCCTGGCGCACGCCCCTTATCGCCTCACTCCACACACCTGAAGTTGAGCAAAACCTCCTGCGCCTCTCTCCGCATAAACCGTCTTTTGCGCCTTTTCCTGCCGCGTCCGTGGCCCGAACCAAGATATGTGCCAGATTTAAATATGGTGGGTAACACCCTCTCACTGTTTATCTAACAAGCAGGTAAGGAAAGAGGTAGGGAAGGAGAAAAGACTTTTCCAGACTCTACCCCCCTGCAGATGCCAGGCTCACCTTGGGTCCTCCACTTGACTAACAAGATGTTAGGTACCGCCCAAAACAGTAGTCTGTGGAGCTCCAAAACTCTGACAAACCAGCCCCACTGATGGGCTTAAGGAGAATATCGGGAGGTTGGATTTTACCAAAAAGAAAGAAGGAAAAAAAACCCTGAGAAGCAGAGAAGCGCATTTACAGCGCTCGCAGATAGTTTTCTCCGTGCTCGGAGCCGCCGCCACTAGCGCTACCTCTGCCCCCCCCGCGAGCCCCTCCTCCTCCTCTGTGTCGCGTCACGTCGGTTCTCCCGGTGCGGAGGACTCACGGCTCAGCTTCCTAGCTGGCCGCCATGTTCCCGGAAGTCACAATGTTTTGTTCAGGAAGAAGCTCATGGGTTACTTGTTGAAGAAATCTGATTTAACCCCTGAAAATGTCCACCACTTTCCCAACTGTTTTTTAGATTGCAGTGGGAACAGTAAATCTACCCCATCCCTATTCAACACTTTCCCTACTATTGCTAATGTTGGAGTGGCAATAGTAAACTTAATCCTTCCAAAATCCAACACTAGCCCTGTTTTCACTTATGTTGGCATGACCAAACCCCAATATCATAATTTTTCATTGGGTAAAATCACAACAGAACACATCACTATTCCTAAAATTAATATGCTACCAACAACATTTTTGTTTATTGTAACTAAAATCGGTTATAACCCTTCGTATGTGCTCCTTTTTGTGACCCCCAAAAGCAGGCTTTCAATGCATGTATTTTAATTGGGGACATGTCCTTAAGTCCTGTAATGGCTGCCAGAACATGTTGTACATATTGTGGTTAGCCAATAAAAGGTGTGGAGGGGTCCTTTTGGGCCCATCCATACCCCTTGAGGTCAGAGTGTTCTCACCCTGTCTCCTTATATATTTTGAATTGTATTTTCAGGATGCAGCACCCTTACTAAGCAGGCTGTTGCAGCCAGTCAGATTCACTAGTCCCCATTAAAGTGTCCAACCAGGACATATCCATACACCAGCAGTCCAGATATACCCAACATTTTAACAAATTCAGGATCGCCCGTGCATCTCTTTAAACAAATTCTCAAAAATAGTTGAAAATATTTATATCAAATAAAAAACCAAGCTTTCTGAGTAAAGCTCTAATTTTCTGCCAAATCTGGTATAACTCTGTTCAACTGTTTTTCTGTATTACTTCTGCTTACGAACATTTTCTACAGGAATAACAATGGAAACCAATGTTTGGGAGCCATTCCTTTTGATGTCCCCCTCACTAGATAGATTGGTGTTAATCTTTCCAGGTAGGAGCTGAGCTGAATTAACTTTTGTTTAGAAAGTCTCATGAAAATTCGTCAAACAGCACCAGTGCTATTAATGAAACAAAAGCACTCTTCCTGACCTATTTACAATTTCTCATTGGCGACTGCCATTGTGTAATATATGTAAGATATGTGTCTTACTTTGCAATATCCCACATATTCCATTTTTGAGAGTAGGAAAAGGTGTGAGTGTGAAGGAGAAGGAAATGGAGTATTACCAATAACTTACATAGTAGAAACCAATTTAAAAAACTGGGGTGCTAGACTGATAGAAAACAAGGACTGGCATAGCAGTGTCTTGTGGTGTTTCAATGTAACCAGTCCATTAACCTGGTTTTTGCACTTAGAGTACGCATAAACAATCACGTTACAAGCTTCAGGAGCTTTATGTTGCCCGAGCAAACCATGTGCATTTGAAGTGGGTGCAGAAATGGTAACCCCTTAGTAAAAAGAAAAGTAGATGCGATTGAGAGTCAGTGATATAGCTCACCGGCCACCATAGCTGGCAGTAAAGAGCATTCTATAGCCATCATTCTGAGTGTGTTGAAACAATAGGTACTATTTAGTTCACCGGATAAAACTTTGCACTGTGGGTTTCTTCTAAATTTATTAGCTGGGATAAATAGCACCTATTTTGAGTTTTTGGTGAATAACATGCCGATTTTGATGCTCAAAACACCAAAATACACGTTTTGCAGTAAATAGCATATTTTGTTCCCTGTTGAATTCCAGTAGGTTTAACTTACCAAAATTTGAAAAAGAGTGAGGTGTTTAGACGATCCAGTAATTTCTGGGCATGATAATGCCACTCAACTCTGAATTTCAACCCCTCTGAAAGCAGAGGAATATGCAGGTATTAGAAAACACTGGCCAACTCTGAGTCAGGGCAAATGTGTATAGGTTTTGTTTATGATTGAACATTTCCATATTTCAGAGAGTGCTGACGCAGATATTTTATTTAAAATTATTAATGAGCGTTTATGCATTTTGAATACTAATAATAAAATGTAAAGGAAAATTAATGTAGAAAAATAATGTGCATGTTTGAAAAGGTGACCACGAAGATTGGCCACCCGAATGCACGAGTTATACTAAAATGATTTAAAATGTGTGATATATTGAAAATGCATAATAATAATGTAGTAATATGACATATTGAAATGTATAACATATGTTTTGCATTATATTGTAGAGTTAACTTAGCCGAAGTCGTAGCCTAGTTTTGCCAGGCCTCATGCAGAAGCTGAATAATCATGCAATGTAGAAAATCTGATGCGTTGAACTTACCGTGAACCACTTGTGTTAATAAAATTTGCTTAGCTAGAATATTCTGCAGTGAACTGACAGACAGGAGATGAGGGAATCAAATTTGTATCAAACCCGGTGTAAAGCAGACGAGATGTAATTTACCAGGATTCGAACAATAGAGATACTGGCTGGAGAAGAAGATGCAACATTTTCGATACCTGATGAGCCGGATGATGAGGACATCATACAGTGAACCATTCAACGCCGTGAGAACGGCGAAATATTAGAATTCATAGATTTGTAAAATAAAAGTAATTGGCTAGCATCATATAGGGTGATTAATTTGCCAATTAGAAATTAGGGGATGGACTGGGTAACTTTAATAAAATGTCATGACAAGGGGGAAAAACTTCAGAACTGTTGAGGAAATGTTAGAGAACTGATCGGGCGAGAACTTATTATGAAATTGATGCGATATTGGGGAAGAGGAGATTCAAGATTCTGTCATTGGGCTCATGCTCTTGAGAACCTGATGCGTTGCTGATCGATTGATGACCTGAAGACGAAGACTGACTTTGTTGCTGATCATTACTGTGGATAGGAAGCTATGACAATGTGACTGAGTGACTTTTGTGCCTTTTCTTTCTAGGTACCAACTGCGCTGTTTTTATAGTTTTCTCTTAGCTAGATGTTTTTTCCTAAATTCATGTTCTAAACTGTTTTTGCATGAAGTCCCACATGCCAATGCTAATCTGGGTTAGGTAGGGTTCCTATTCTGAGACGTTGACATATAAAGTGACAAATGATTGATGGACTGATTTGCTGAACTCTGCTATTCATGTTAACACATACTTCTTAATTGGCTTATGTTGAGGTGTTAAAACGCATGTTTTCTCAAATTCTAATTAGATTATGTCATTGGTGGTCACTAATGAATTAGGTGGTCATTACAACCCTGGCGGACGGTTTTAAAGCGGCGGTAAGACCGCCAACAGGCCGGCGGTAACAAATTTGGAATTATGACCATGGCGGAAACCGCCAACAAAGACAGGCACTTTAACACTGCGACCGCCACGGCGGTACAGACAAACAGCGCGGCGGTCACCGCCAACAGACAGGCGGGAGACAAAGTACCACCCACAGTATCACAACCTACCAATCCGCCACCTTTTCAGGGGCGGATTCACCGCGGATAAAAACACGGCGGAAACAGGAAGTTTAAAGGGAAAACGCTCACCTCTACACACTCCACGAGGAACGACGACACCATGGAGCCGGAACTCCATATTCTTCCCGCACTAGTCTTCCTGCTCCTATACGATGATCATCAACGCCGGCGGCGAAGACAACAGTGAGTACTGCACCTACGACATAGGGGAGGGGTAGGCAAAAGACAGAGACACACACAAGCAACACCCCCACCCCCACCCCGACCCTCACCCACTACAACACACACACCGATGCATATCCAAATATTACAGTAACAACCCCCAACCCCCCCGGAAGAATGCAAAGACAAAAGGAAATGAGTGGAACCATTGTTATATTTCAAAATACAGTAAGCAAATATCTACATATATATATATACACATTAAACAAAATATACGCCATGATTAGTAGTGCAGGTAATGTTCCATTCATTGTCCATGGACCACTGGGCCCAAAATGCATGGGCGAGGCCCACACTAGATACCTGATCAAAACGGAGAGAACACTGCTGGGGCATCAGATAGAAATACAACAGGCACCTCAGGGAGAAGGGAAGGGGAGGCACCTCAGCCGGATGAGTGCACCACGCCAGATCCACGAGGGGGCTCAGTGCCCATTGATGTATCCTGGGGAGTGCAAAGCCACAGTCTCTCAAGTCTCTACAGTGGGTGGGTTGCCCACTGTACCATCCTGGGGAGTGCAAAGCCACAGTCTCTCAAGTCTCTACAGTGGGTGTGTTGCCCACTGTACCATCCTGGGGAGTGCAAAGCCACAGTCTCTCAAGTCTCTACAGTGGGTGGGTTGCCCACTGTACTATCCTGGGGACTGCAAAGCCACAGTCTCTCAAGTCTCTACAGTGGGTGGGTTGCCCACTGCTTAATCCTGGGGAGTGCAAAGCCACAGTCTCTCAAGTCTCTACAGTGGGTGGGTTGCCCACTGTACCATCCTGGGGAGTGCAAAGCCACTGTCTCTCAAGTCTCTACAGTGGGTGGTTTGCCCACTGTACCATCCTGGGGAGTGCAAAGCCACAGTCTCTCAAGTGGATAACAGTCTCCACAGGTTCTGGAGGGGGACTGGTGCCCATAGTGCTTCATCCTGTGAAGGACAGAGGTAGTGGATGGATCTCTCCACTGGTTCTGGAGGGGGACCGGTGCCCAGAGTGCTTCATCCTGTGAAGGACAGAGGTAGTGGATGCATGTCTCCACTGGTTCTGGAGGGGGACTGGTGCCCAGAGTGCATCACTCACCCCGTGACGGTCCCAGTTGCATCACTGCCCCTGCCGCCCATGGGCTAGCAGGGCTTGAGTTGGCGGTCTTTGCCCTGTTCAGCGGTGCTTGAGTTTGCAGTTTCTGACCTGTTCAGCGGTGCTTGCCCTGTTCAGCGGTGCTTGCCATGGCGGTCTTTGCCCTGTTCAGCGGTGCTTGAGTTTGCAGTTTCTGATCTGTTCAGCGCTACTTGCCCTGTTCAGCGGTGCTTGCCATGGCGGTCTTTGCCCTGTTCAGTGGTGCTTGAGTTTGCAGTTTCTGACCTGTTCAGCGGTGCTTGCCCTGTTCAGCGGAGCTTGCCATGGCAGTCCTTCATTGCCCAGCTGGGCTGGGGCTGGCGGTCCTTCATTGGGCAGCTGGCCTGTGGCTGCCGGGGCCCTCCTGGACAGCTAGGGCTGTGCCTGGCGGTGGCCTCCTGGGCACTGACTCTGGCGGTGGCCTCCTGGCCAGTGATGATCGGGCTGCCCTCCTGGGCACTGACTCTGGTGGTAGCCTCCTGGCCAGTGACGATCGGGCTGCCCTCCTGGGCACTGACTCTGGCGGTGGCCTCATGGCCAGTGACGATCATGCTGCCCTCCTGGGCACTGACTCTGGCGGTGGCCTCCTGGCCAGTGATGATCGGGCTGCCCTCCTGGGCACTGACTCTGGCAGTGGCCTCCTGGCCACTGACGATTGGGCTGGCGGTGGCCTCCTGGGCAGCGGGGATGATGGCGGTCTTCCCCGCAGTGCTGCTCCTCCCAGACTTTGGTGATTTCTTCTGCCCCTTCCCCACCTTGGGAGGAGTCACAGCTGAGTCGACACTCCCCCCGGGACCCTTGTGAGCGGCTTTGCTGGCTGGAGTCTTCACTCTCTCCCGCCGGGCACTGTCCAACTTCTGGTGCTTCACAGGGGGGGGACTGGCTGTGCTGTGGCTCCGTGTCACACTGGCTGCCCTGGTGCCTGGTGCACTCCACATACCTGTAACAACAGGCACCACTGGTCCCGGAGATTTTTTGGCTGAGGTGTTAGTACAGGACCTATGAATTGGAGGGGGGGGTGGGAAAGAGGTCAAGCTTGGTCAGGAAAAGTTTCTCAGGAACACTGGGACAGGTTACTGGAGGGGGTTTGGGAGTGGAGGAAGAGGTAGTGGTTGTAGGAGGTGTACGTTTGGTGACTTTGGGTGAAGGTGCATGCGCTGGAGGCTGTCGTAAGGTGGATGGCTGTTGGGTGGGTGTGTGCCTGCGTTTGTGTACTTTGGGAGGGGGCGTCACAGACACACTGGGAGAGGATCCAGGGGACGTGTAAATGGTAGTGGGGGTGGTGAGTGCACGTGAGGGGGGTGTGGTGGTGGGTGTGCTGGTGTGGGACGTAGTGGCTGTAGTGCATGCAGGTGAGAGTGTAGACGAGACTGGGAGGGAGGAGGGAGACGACGAGGAGGGGGACACAGTGGAGGCAGTGGATGTTGCTGTGTCTGTATGTGTGTGATGCTTGCGTGAGTGCCAGTGGGATGTGTGGTGCTTATGTTTGCCTGAGCTTCCCTTGTGTGGTGGGGTGTGTGCATGCTAGTCTGATGGTGTGCTTGGGATAGGCTGGGGTACAGGGGATTGGGTCTGGGTGGAGGAAGTTGGAGGGGGGAGGCTAGACACAGGGACAATGGCTGCCATCAGTGCTGAGGCCAGAGTTTGCAGGGTTCGATGAAGGGCAGCCTGACCAGAATGAATGCCCTCCAGGAATGCATTTGTGTGTTGCAATTCCCTTTCTACACCCTGGATGGCACTCAAAATGGTAGACTGCCCAACAGTGAGTGACCTGAGGAGGTCAATGGCCTCCTCACTGAGGGCAGCAGAGGTGAGAGGGGCAGGGGCTGAGGTCCCTGGGGCGAAGGTGATGCCCACCCTCCTGGGTGAGCGGGCACGGGGCAAAGGCTGTGGGGCTGCTGGGAGGGCGGTGCTGGTAGGGGGGATGGCGGCTGTACCTGTAGAAGTGGGGGGCACAGATTTTGCCGCCACCACAAGGGAGCTCCCATCGGAGGACGAGTCTGTGTCGCTGGTTGCAGATCCTGTGACCGTTGTGAAGCTCCCCTCGCCCTCCGTCCCACTGGTGTATTCTGAGTCCATGGCCATGTGGGATGCAGCTCCCTCGTGCTCCGGTGCCACTGTACCTCCGCCTGATGATGTTGATGCACACAAGAACAGGGAGACCACAAAAAGGGGGGACGGCAGAAGAAAGACAGGTTGAGTGCATGGCTTACCGCTACCGTTGGCGGACAATACAGACACAGCAGCCCCCTGCACTACGCCGCGCTGTTGGGCTCTACAGATGCAATTCCTGGGATATGGCCTACATGGCTATGGTCGACATCTGCACACATAGATGACACAGGGGCATGTATACCTGTACTTGGCACTCTATAGATGTGGGGTGGGGTGCCACATGGCCTGCATTACGGAGGGGCCTAGCCTACGGAACTCGCCCTGGCCTAGGGAAACCCACAGCCCTCCTCCCCCAACCAGACACCTTCACTGTGCGCAAAGTCCGCTGAATGATGTTGTACTCAAACCCTTGTGTCTGCTGTGATGCCCTCAAGCGCCCATCCAACTCAGGGTAGGCCACCGCCAGGATCTGGAACATCAGGGGGGTCATGGTTCGACGGGCACCCCTCCCACGTTGGGAGGCCATCCCCAGCTGAGCCTCCGCCGTCTTCTTGCTCCAGCGGCAAATGTCCTCCCATCTTTTATGGCAATGGGTGCTCCGTCTGTGGTGGACCCCCAGGGTCCGGACGTCCTTGGCGATGGCACGGCAAATATCCTTCTTCTGGTGGGCGCTGACCTACATGAAATGTACAGGGGAAGAAGAGAAGTCATTAGCAACTGCACCGTCGAAGTGAGTGGCCCACATCCATAGCCTTGCCATGTGGCACATGCATTCACAGTCCTTCATGCACGCAGAACTGTGCCCCCTTCCTTCTTACAACCAACCCTCTCCACACAGGCATAGCCCATACAACGTGCTCCCTGTGTACTTACTTGTTGGTCTGGAGGACTGTAGAGTAGCGTGAACTGGGGGAGGACCCCGTCCACGAGCTTCTCCAACTCCTCTGCAGTGAAGGCAGGGGCCCTTTCCCCAGACGCACAAGCCATTGTCTCTTCCAGACCGAGGTCACAGCAGCACTTGCAGTGTAGGTCCTCTCCTGTTGAAAATCAGGTATTGAGTGATTGAACAGCTAGAAAATGGCGGTAACGTCCGCGGCGGTGCGTAGCATCACCGCCGGCGTACATCGTCATTGGCTCCTGGGACCCATAGGGTCCAATGTTAACCAATGCAGCATTGCGCTGCGGTCTTCGACCGCATACCGCGACGGTGTACAACGCCAGCGCAGTTACCTCACATCCCATTGTCCCACTTTAGAGGTCAGGCAGCCGCCATTTCAGGGGCCCACATGGCCTAATTACCAACTGCGTCACACAGACCTAGGCCTTGTCGCACAACACAAATACAGGCCAGATTCTGTGTATGAATGGTGTTCTGTGTAGACTGTGGGTACATACCTCTGAGTTGTTTGACTCTGTGGTCGCTGTTGTCCTTCCTAGGCACCGTCCGCTGGGACATGTGAAGAGATGGCGGAATCCTCTGGTGTACCGACAGCTGGTGGACCTGTTGACAATGGAGGAGCGACATTTGATCATCACCTGCAGGTTTGACCGTGCCACAATCCAGGAACTGTGTACCCAGTTGGAGCCAGACCTGATGTCAGCAATCCGCCATCCCACAGGGATCCCCCCTCAAGTGCAGGTGCTGTCAGTAGTCCATTTCCTGGCAAGTGGGTCATTTCAAACAACAGTGGCCATGGCATCAGGGATGTCCCAGCCTATGTTTTCCAATGTGTTGTTCAGAGTGTTGTCTGCCCTGCTGAAACACATGCAGAGCTACATCGTTTTCCCTCAGGTGGAGGATTTGCCTACAGTGAAAGGTGACGTCTATGCCCTTGGACATATACCCAACATCATAGGTGCCATTGATGGGACCCATGTAGCTCTGGTCCCCCCTCACAGGAGTGAACAGGTGTACAGGAACCGGAAGAGTTATCATTCTATGAATGTACAGATGGTATGTTTGGCAGACCAGTACATCTCCCAGGTAAATGCTATGTTCCCTGGCTCTGTGCATGACGCCTACATCCTGCGGAATAGCAGCATCCCTTATGTGATGGGTCAACTCCAGAGGCACCGGGTGTGGCTATTAGGGGACTCTGGTTACCGCAACCTGTCATGGCTACTGACCCCAGGTCAGGTTCAGGTGCCTCCATATGACAGGTGGTTCCCTATTCTACTCACCAAGGAAGGTGTGCCAGATCATCGTGGCCTGCTGTATGCTTCACAATTTGGCTTTGCGACGACAGGTGCCTTTTCTGCAGGAGGATGGTCCAGATGACGGAGTTGTGGCAGCTGTGGAGCCTGTGGACAGCGATTAGGAGGAAGCAGAGGAAGAAGACATTGACAATAGGGACTCAGTTATCCAGCAATATTTCCAGTGACACACAGGTGAGAATACATTCCTGCCTACTACAAGTACTTTCACACTTCTACCTCTATCCTGTCTGTCGATTTCAACCAGTATATGGTAACTGAGTTGTACATTTCCATTACGATTTCACAGGTGTGGTTTCCAACGTGTGTTATCTGCTTAGATTCCTCATGGACTTGAGATGTGTGACATAGGTATGTTGACATTACATTTGAGAACGCATTTTGTCACTGTCATTGCTAATACACATTTTCAAAATCACAGACTGACTCCAGATTGTTTTGTGCTTCAAGGGTGTTTATTACAGTGCTAAATATTGGAGGGGGGTTGTAAAATGGTGAGAGGTGATGTGGAGGAATGTCCATGGCAGAGTCCAGTCTAGTAGTCTCACAGGTGCATTGCCTATATGGGCATAGGAAGTGGAGCTGGGGCAGTTCCAATATGGACAGGGTTACAAAGTGGGACAGTAGGATGACAATCAGGGTGGTCTCATTTCTTGGCGGGGGTCTTGGCATCTTGCTCTGTCTTGTTCCTGGATCTCAGGGACCGTTTGCGGGGTGGTTCTCCGTCTGCAGGGGGTAGGGTGCTAGTGTGGTGGTCCTGTGGCAGTGCCTCCTGTCCACTAGCGCCGGCGGAGGTGGTGGCAAGTTCATCGTCCATGCTAGTGTCAGGGGCCCCTTGGAGTGCCACAGTGTCCCTCCTGGTGTTAAGTATCTCCTTCAGCACCCCTACGATGGTGCCCAGGGCGGTGCTGATGGTTCTGAGTTCCTCCCTGAAGCCCAAATACTGTTCCTCCTGCAGGCGTTGGGTCTCCTGAAACTTGGCCAGTACCGTTGCCATCGTCTCCTGGGAGTGGTGGTATGCTCCCATGATGGAGGAGAGGGCCTCGTGGAGAGTGGGTTGCCTAGGCCTGTCCGCCCCCTGTCGCACAGCAGCCCTACCAATTCCCCTGTGTTCCTGTGCCTCCGTCCCCTGGACCATGTGCCCACTACCACTGCCCCCAGGTCCCTGTTGTTGTTGGGGTGGTGGGTTATCCTGGGTTCCCTGTAGTGGTGGACACACAGCTGATTGACGTGTACTGGGTACGGAGGTATGGGCTTGCTGGGTGGGTGCTGTGCTGGTGTTACCAGAGGGTGGAAGGTCTGTGGTGGCCTGTGACTGGGTGTGGGGAACCGACTGTCACAAGGCCCACGATGGTCCGGGCTGGTCATCGGGATCCAGTTGGATAGAGCTGCTGTCATCACTGTGGGCCTCTTCTGTGGGTGGGGTGGAGATGTCTGGACCCTCCTCTCTGGTGACGTTGGTCCTGCAGGGGTGGAAAAGCATGATTATTGTATCTGTGTGTGTCATGGTGTGCAATGGGTGGGTGAGCGTGTACCCCAGTGCTAGCATTCCTGTGTGGGGGCTTGTGTGATGATGGTTGAGGGGGGTGTTATGGGTATGTGCAGTGGGCATGCTTTAGTGATTGGTGTCCATGCTTTGTTGTGTCATGCAGGGCTTGGTGTTGGGATGAGTGGTCTGTGTTCTTAGTACATTAGTGAGGAGTTGGAGTGATAGGGGAGGGGGCGAGGGTGAGGGTCTGTGATAGCATGCAGGTAGGGTGGGGGATATGATAGTTAAGATTTGACTTACCAGAGTCCATTCCTCCACCGACTCCTGCAAGGCCCTCAGGATGCAGAATAGTCAAGACCTGCTCCTCCCATGTTGTTAGTTGTGGGGGAGGAGGTGGGGTTCCGCCGCCAGTCCGCCGTACCGCGATGTTGTGTCTGGAGACCACAGAACGCACCTTCCCCCATAGGTCGTTCCACCTCCTCCTGATGTCGTCCCTATTTCTTGGGTGCTGTCCCACTGCGTTGACCCTGTCGACTATTCTTCGCCATAGCTCCATCTTCCTAGCTATGGAGGTGTGCTGCACCTGTGATCCAAATAGCTGTGGTTCTACCCGTACGATTTCCTCCACCATGACCCTGAGCTCCTCCTCCGAGAACCTGGGGTGTCTTTACCGTGCCATGGGGTGGTGTAGGTGATGTGTGGGGTGGTGTATGTGGTGATAAGTGTGGTGATATGTAGTGGTGTGTGGTGTTTTGTGCGTGGAAGTAGTGTGGGTGATGGTGTTGAGTGCCTGTGGCTGCTAGTTTGTGGATGGTGCTATCTCTCTCTGGCCTTCTTTCAGATTTTTTTGTCGTAGGGGTTTGTGGGTGATGTGGGTGTGTGGTTTATATAGTATTGAGAGTGTGGGAGTGGTGTGTGTATGTGTATCAGGTGTGTGTCTTTCGAATTGTCCAATGTGGTGGTGTTTTGGAGATGTGTGTGTATTTTGAGCGCAGCGGTGTGTACCGCCAATGGAATACCGCGGTTGAAAGACTGCCGCGTGGATTCGTGGGTCGTGATAGCATGGGCGTATTTCTGTTGGCGTGACAGTGTCGGTTTTGTTTTTGCCTGTTTAACACTGACCTTTGGTGTGGCGGACTTGTGTGGGTGTCTGAATTTTGTCGGATTTCGGGATGTGGGTCATAATAGCTGTGGCGGGTTTCCGCGGCCACGGCGGTGTGTTGGCGGTCTTCTGCACGGCGGTAAGCGGCTTTTACCACCAATGTTGTAATGATCCTCTTAATCTTTAGTGAATTTGAATTAACCTTATGACTTAGAATTGTAACCAATAGAGAAATAAAATTGATAAAACGTATAATTGAGTTGTGATCATTCATGAGATGTTGATGCTATTTACTGATGATTATTATTTTGCCTATTGATTATTGATTTGTGTATTGATTATTGATGCACATCGATTACTACATAGCTAGGATACTCCATGCGAATCAAAAGGTTAATCGACCTATACGCGTCCCCTTGTATGTTTACTTACTAAGGACCAGGCGCGCTAGCAAGAGCAACAGTGATTTACCACGTCTCTTCTAAGTTGATGCCTCATCAGCGCTAATCAGCATCTTTAATGTTGTTCTTCCGGGTTCTATTTAATTAGGGATGTGCAAACATTTCCATTAAGTTCCTAACATGATAGAATACTTTTTTTTTAAATCACTTGCATGGAAATAATTTGCGCCCACAGGAAATGACACACACTCACCTTGCACTTGGCCCTCTTAAACTGCAAATATAGTAGAGTAAGATGCACACCAAGTAGATAATTACAAAGGTCTGAACACAGGAAAAAATTCTGATTGGTTGAAAGGTGGACTTTAACTAAGCTAATTTGTGCCCTCCTGGACAGATATGAAGTCTAGAAAGGATTTTTAATCAAGCACGGAGTTGTTGGAGCAAGAGGATAGTTACACTCCCATAAAAGCCTCTTTCAGGGCTCGCCCTGATATTTGATCTTCACTTTCCTATCCATTCGGAAACAACTATCAATATTTACCATATTTACCCTCTAAATGAGGTTTAAAAGTCATTAAGCACAAAAGGATTTCTTACATTAGGCTTTGTTGGCCTAGAAATGAATAATCCACATCCTCTATACACACAAAAGAGATGCATGTATATGTACAAGATATAAAATATGCCACTGGGTAGTCATAGTTAATATTTTGTTTCCTTAGGAAATGCCTTTTTTTGTGTTGGTAATAACTTTGACACTTTTTGACGAATCCACAAAAACTTTCCAAACAAGTGCTCCTTATTGACTAGTTTGCACATGGAAGGTTTTGGGGTGATCCGTCAAGTGGGGATGAATAATACTTGGGGGTCCAATAACACATTTCCCCCATTCATTTTTCAAAAGGAATTTTAGACACATCTACAGCCCACACCTCTGTACAGATTTATATCAAATTTGGCAGACAGCTTCATCTTCGGCCTGAAACAGTGCTTTTCATGTTTTGGTGTAATTCCATTTAACAGTTCTGGAAAAATTAAGGTAAAAAAATTGTATATATCAACCAACACACATACCCGCACACACACCAACAAACATGCCAACAGCCACACACACAGTCATACACACACACCCACATTCAGACATACACGCACACATCCATACAGACATACATACAGACAGACATGCACTCATTTCCAAACACACAACACCCCCCGCATGCATACACGCACTCACACACCCCCTCTACATACACACACGCACACCCCCATGCATGCACACAACACCCCCCCATCCCCCTCCCCTAACGGACGATCAACTTACCTGCCCCATTGAGCCTCCGGGAGGGGACAGGATCCATGGGGGCAGCTCCGCCGCCAGCACCCCGTCAACAGAACACCGCCACGCCGAATCACAGAACGTGATTCGGTGGGCGGTGTTCTGTTGGCGTGGCGGTGGAGGTGGAGCAACTTCCACATCCCCGCCGACCGCCAGTATGGCTGCTGGTGGCTCTCCATCCCGAAAAGGCCAGAGAGCTGCCAGCAGTCATAATGCGCTGAGCGGAAAACCGCCTGCACTGGCGGTCTTCAGCACGGCGGTCCCTCGGCGGTCTTGTAAAAGGACAGCTGAAGTTGTAATGACCCCCATAATGGGGCATGGTCAGAACATCCTGGCACTGTAGGCCTGGTGGTAGGGACCCAGAGGGACCCCACCTGGGACCAAAAACATTTTTTTTAAATGCTGCAGGGAGAGGTGCATTATCTTATGTTTGGGGATGGGGGGTGTGGCCGGCCATCCCCATGTCTTTGAGAGGGCCATGGTGCCCTATTCCCAAGTGAAGAGGCACAAAATAAGGGAGAGGACTATGTGGCACTCCTGCTCGAGCCTTAAAAAGGCCCTTGGTACCCCCATCCCCCAGGACCATGACACCTTTTAAAAGGGTGAGCCTTTAATGGCCCAGGGACCCTATCCCCATGGTGAATGGAATCCCCAGGGCCTCATGAGGCTCGGGGTCAGGGACTGCATGGGCCCTTCCTCTTTTTCATTATATAAAATACATCCCTGGAGTTTCAGGAACCCGGAGTGTACGAGGGACAACTTTACACCATACACACCAAAGACAGTGTGCTGCAAGGGGTTGGCTGCTTGCAGGGGTGTTGGCTGCCTTCAGGTGGCTTGCCACATGGCCTGACAGCAGGCCACAGGCCACAGGCCAGGCCCTGTGGCCAACCCCCCACTGCGCATGCCCAAAGGGCATGCACAGTGTAAGGTTAGCTGCCTGTGAGGTAGCTGGGCGCAGGGCCTGGGACTGTGCACAGCTTGTGGTTGGTTGCCTCTATGTGGATTAGCCACAGCCCAAATCCCAATGCACATGGCTTTTGGCGTGGGGAGGGTGTCACCGGTGACCCCATCCCCTTTTTAAATTGAATATGACCCCAGGGATGGGGTCTCCAGTGCCTAATGAGGATCAAGGAGGACAAAATTACCCCCTCCATTTTTAATGGAATGTGCCCTGGGGATTAAGTCTCTGGGGCCTATTAAGTGTTGGGGTGGGGGCTCCATGCCCCTTTTCTTTTATATATATGTTTTAGGGATGAGGTCTCCAGAGCAAAAAGGCCTACCCTATGGGCCGGTTGGACACAGGGCCTGGTCTGTGGCCAGTCATGCACATCATCGGGTTGGGTGCCTCCAGGTGAGCAGGCCACTGTCCCTTTGGCTAACACCTGCACCATGCGCAGTGTGGGGTTGAGGCCCTGTTGCCAACCTCTAGCCATGCATGGCCAAATGCTGTGCATAGTGTGGGGTTGGCTGGCTGTGGGTGGGTGGGTTGGCCACAGGACCTAGCACACAGGCCAGGCTCGTTGGCCAACATTCCGCTGTCAATGGCCGAAGGCCATGCGCAGCATGTGGTTGGCTGCCTGTGGGGTGAATGTCTATGGTTTTAATTAGTATTTAAAAGGTTACATTCTTACTGAACATTTCATATAACTATAAAGTTACTTTAACCTTTGTTATTTTTTTTTTCAGTGAATATATATATATATATATTTTTTTTTATCAATGAAAAAACGTGTGTGTGTGAATATATATATATATATATATATATATATATATATATATATACACACGTATGTATATATGTGTGTGTGTATTGTGAGCTATCAGTGCAGGACTACTTTAAGATAATGCAATCTTCAAACGTTGCTAGTTTTAGTTTGTAAAGGTAACTGGACTTTACTGCATTTATTTAGGCTGTGACATCAACTATTTTCGTGCTCTGACCTATGCATTCTACCTTCATATGAACTAATGCAATGCATTGTCTCTTCTGCCCTTCTGAGTTAGAATTGGCATATCCTCTTCCCACACAAATTGCTCTAGAGAGTTGTTGAGGAGACTGTGGCACTCTCTGTGCCTAGCTGTGCCCTCCATACTATTTTAACAAGGAAGTTTGTATCACTTACTAAGCAATAGTATCCGCCCTATTCAGTTTCTAATCTGTCTAACATATTATATGCTTTGTCTGGAACAAGGTGTGCATTTGGGTTATTTTTGCTGTCTAACATCATAAAACCTAGGATTGTTTGCTTATTGCATAAGTGGCCTAATTCACTGAGGGGGTGCTGATATTGTCTCTTTATGAGCAGCATTACCTCACTCTTTCCAAGCAAAATATTTCTTACTGTTATGTATTTTGCCTACACTAATGAAGATTAAACAAACACATACACCTATTCACTCCATGAAAATGCACACAAGGAACATATAATTACAGCTACAGTTGGAGTATGTGGTTTGAAAGGAGGAGTGATTGTCATTTCTCAGTGTATTTTTAAGTAGGAGTGTGAGTGGTGTCACAGAAACTGTGTTCTATGGGCCGATTCAAAATGGAAAAACATTTTTTTCCAGGAGAATATGCTAGGGTAACAAGGTAGATAACTTCAATAACTGAAAAGATTACTCGGGAGAATACAATGACTGCTTTATTGTTGATTTGATCAAAGACGAATGATGCTCTAATTATTTTGTAGTGCTCTAGCTCATGATTAATTTATCCTTCATAGGATTACAGAAAGTGATTATTTTTAATAGTACTTTACCTTGTACTAGGTCACCGAAAGTAATTAGCCAGGTTAATTTGCCTTTACTGGATTACAAAGTAAGATTGTTTTGATTTCTCTGTTTTAACATACTATAAAACATTATTGAAATATACCTGGCATTAATGGTACAGCTGTTATACTTCGATTACTCTTGACTTCTTTGTGAGCACGTTGTTCAAATGTCTTTCCACTGCGTTGCATATAAATTCATCATATAATAGCACATAATAAAATATTGAGGTCTGTGTTGTATAAACCACCTGCCTCTTAAAATCAGCAGCAATTATCTGTTCCTAGTAGGTGAGTAAAATGATCAAAAGAAAAATAATGCATCATTGTTTCCATAGTGATATTATCACAGAGGCAAGACTTTGGGGGTTATTTCAACTTTGGAGGAGGTGTTAATCCGTCCCAAAAGTGACGGTAAAGTGACGGATATACCACCAGCCGTATTACAAGTCCATTATATCCTATGGAACTCGTAATACGGCTGGTGGTATATCCGTCACTTTACCGTCACTTTTGGGACGGATTAACACCTCCTCCAAAGTTGTAATAACCCCCTTTATGTTCAGCCACACTGACCATGATTGCTCATTTAACCCCTTCGCTGCCAGGCCTTTTCCCCTCCTGTGCCAGCCTTTTTTTGGCCATTTGGGGCAGTTCGCGCTTAGACCCTCATAACCTTTTGTTCACATAAGCTACCCATGCCAAATTTGCGTCCTTTTTGTCCAATATCCTAGGTATTCTAGAGGTACCCAGACTTTGTGGGTTCCCCTGAAGGAGACAAAGAAATTTGCCAAAATACAGTAAAAAGTTCGTTTTTGTAAAGAAATGGGAAAAAAGGGCTGCAGAACAAGGCTCGTAGTTTATCCCCTGAAAATGGCATCAACAAAGGGTTTGCGGTGGTAAAATCACCATCTTCCCAGCTTTCATGAACAGGCAGACTTGAATTAGAAAACCCAATATTTCAACACAATTGTGACATTTTACTAGGACATACCGCCTTTTTACTATTGTTTTTGCTTTCAGCCTCCTTCCAGTTAGTGACAGAAATGGGTGAGAAACCAATTCTGGATCCCAGAAAGCTAAACATTTCTGCAAAGTAGACAAAATTCCAAATTCAGCAAGGGGTCATTTGTGTAGATCCTACAAGTGTTTCCTACAGAAAATAACAGCTGAAATAAAAGAATATTGAAATTGAGGTGAAAAAAACAGCAATTTTTTTCCACATTTAACTCCGTAACTTTTTCCTGCGATATACTGTTACGTCAGCTGGACTCTTCTGGTTGCAGAGATATATAGGGCGTGTAGGTTCATCAATAACCCTAGGTACCCAGAGTCAATAAATGAGCTGCACCTTGCAATGGGTTTTCATTCTATACCGGGTATACAGCAATTCATTTGCTGAAATATAAAAAATGAAAAATAGGTATCAAGAAAACCTTTGTATTTCCAAAATCGGCACAAGATAAGGTGTTGAGAAGCAGTGGTTATTTGCACATCTCTGAATTCCAGGGTGCCCATACTATCATGTGAATTACAGGGCATTTCTCAAATAGACGTCTTTTTTACTCACTATCTTCATCATTCATTACTTTATTCGGTACAAAAAGACCGTAAAAGATATCAAATAAATAAAACATACAAGCTTCTCAATCATAAAATTGCTAAAAAACTTTATTAATACATTTTCCGAATACCATGAGCAGCATATATGAAATTTAACACAGCCTGAATTATGTCCATGTTTCCCAAATTATGTAAGTGAGAATAAGCAAGCTGGCTAGTTCTAATTCTTTTAGACAAAAATAACAGACGTAAAAACCTTTTTCTCGGAACAGCTTATAAAGTGCAAAAAAGCATAAAGTGCAATGTACTCTGAGATGTCTTTCCATCACAGCGACAAGGAGGAAGGTTCTTGAACCAGGTTCCACATACTGGAAATGCTACCAGATAGTGTAGGGTATTTAAACGTAGCCTCGTGAGTAAAAACCTTTGTCGCTCGTAATTGATAATAGTCAAATATAGCTTTGGTTGAAGTTGTTGTATCTCATGCCTCGTCCATGATCTGATTACACCCGAGGCTGGTTCCATGGCCTGGTTTTTCTGCCAGAATATGTCTTTAACCTTCTTAATGTCCTGTCTTGTTAAAGTATCTGGTTTAAGGAAAAATTCTCCTAGTCCTAATGATAGGAGAAAGAGATAAACATATCTAAGCCAGGGTATATCCAGAAATCGTGATAAGAGGAGACAATCCCGTATCACCTTTCTACATAAAAACGCTTCTGGCTTAGTCCAGATTTTTACCCACAATAATACAGGTTGAAGCTTTATATAGCTAGATATGTATCTCAAGCCTACTTCTTTATGACAAAACAATACTGGTGTAGATTGGGGGACTGCTAATAACCTTCTTAAAAATGTATTTTCTACAGTCTGAAGTCCTGTACATTCTGCATGCCCCCAAACCCAGCTCCAAATGTCGTAATAGAAAGACACTTAGAGGAGAAAACAGTCATCATTTCTTTAACAGGTTTATGTCGGAGTCTTTTCGCAAACCTAAAAACTGCTTCTATGGCTTTTTGGAATTGTATTGAACGTATATTAACTAAAAATTTCCAATTAAAATCTACATCAATGGGGACCCCCAGATACGTAAAATGTGGGACCTTGAGTATCTCATGTCCATCTAGAACAAATCTTTTAGTTTTTGCTAATTTGGGTCCGGTCTTCATCACAAATTACTTTGTTCTGTTAATTTTAAGACCGAGGTTCCCCATAAAAATATTAAAAGCATTTAATAAAATCTGGAGGCCATTTGCTGTCCTTGAGATTAGTACAGCATCGTCCGCATACAAGAGTACAGGGATTAGGGAATTATTGATGACTGGGGAATCCTTCCCTGATTCACAAAGAAATTTCTCTAACCCATTTATATACAAAAGAAAAAGAAAAGGGGCAAGGACACAACCCTGTCTAACCCCCTTTAGTGAGGGAAATTTCTCTGTCAAACCTCCCTCCCGGGAATAGCAGACCCGAGCCTCTGTAGAGGCGTGAAGTTTACTAAGTAAGATGACTAAGCGGGAACCGCCAGAAGACCGTACCGCGGTCAAAAGACCGCGGCGGTCATTCTGAGTTTCCTGCTGGGCTGGCGGGTGACCGCCAGAAGGCCGCCCGCCCGCCCAGCGGGAAACCCCCTTCCACGAGGATGCCGGCTCCGAATGGAGCCGGCGGAGTGGAAAGGGTGTGACGGGTGCAGTTGAAAATCTTTGTGGGGCCCTGTCAGGGGGCCCCTGCAGTGCCCATGCCATTGGCATGGGCACTGCAGGGGCCCCCAGGGGCCCCACGACACCCGTTCCCGCCAGCCAGGTTCTGGCGGTCAAAACCGCCAGAACCAGGATGGCGGGAGCGCCGCCATGGAGGATTCTTCAGGCCAGGGGAAAACCTGCGGGAAACCGCCGGTTTCCCTTTTCTGACCGTGGCTTTACCGCCGCGGTCAGAATTGGCCTGGATGCACCGCCAGCCTGTTGGCGGTGCATCCGCGGTCCCCGGCCCTGGCGGTCTATGACCGCCAGGGTCGGAATGACCCCCTATATCTTTATCCACGCCCATATCCAGCATTACCATCCACAGTTTCTCCCTGTTAACTGTATCAAAGGCACAGGACAGATCCATAAATGCTAGATGTATACACCCCCTTTTGACTTTGGTATATTTCTGGACTATGAGGGTCAAGTTAAGAGTTTGTTCTACTGTGCCCACACCTGGCCGAAAGCCAAATTGTATTTCTGAGAGGGAGTAAGATTCAGTCGCCCATTTTTCTAGCTTATTTAGGGTCACTCGACCTAGAATTTTGACTGAACTATCCAATAAAGAGATTGGGCAGTAGCACAAAGCATCTGCCCTGCCTCCCTTCTTGAAAATCGGGACGATGATCACCTCTTTCCAAGAATAAACTTTGTACTTGTATAGCGCACTACTCACCCGTTAGGGTCTCAAGGCACTGTACGCATACCACTGTGGAACCCCTCCTGGCTTTTTCCCTGTGAGGTGCCCACTCCTGGGCAACCTCCAAGGTGAAGCCAGGCATCCCAGCGCTGTTGGGGTCATTGTGGAGATTAAGCAAGCTATTGCCCAGAGTTACAGAGTGGGACCCATGAATTAGATTAGGCACCAATGCAAGAATTATCAGGTCTGAGGAAATTGAGCCCAAGACCCGCTGAGGCAGGAATTGAACGCTGGTCCCGGGCCAGATTTCTGCATCAGGGTCTGCCGCTCTAACCATTGAGCCACACTTCTCCACTAGCCACACTTCTCCACACTAGAATCTACTAAAGGGCCTGCCACAGCCGATCTCAAGACATTGGTAAGCAGTGGTCCCCAGAAATCTGGAAGCGCTTTATATAAATCGGCAGGAATTCTGTCTGGGCCAGGGGCTTTCTCAGAGGGGCAGTCTTGAATGGCTTGTTTGACATCGTCCACGCTTATAATATTGCTAAAGGCCAGACTTAACTGATCATTTCCTATAAGCTTCAAACAGTTTGACATTTCTAATTGAACATTTGTCTCTGTAGCAAAAGTTTGTTTAAAATAATCCACCCAAATCTTGGCTGGAATGACAGTATCCATGGACATCTCATGTTTATCATTCAGTAGTGAAGAGTTAACCACATGCCAGAATGCAGTTGTATCTTTAATTTTACTTGCTTCCATCAATTCCTCCCACGCAGACTCACTTAGTTCGGCTTTCCTCTTAGCAAGTGCTTCCTTATAATTTTTCCCAGCAGTTTTAATTGCTTGTCGATTTTGGGGAGATGCATTGATTATTTTCTTTAGCTTGCTTAAGGATGTGGTGCATGCGTGGTTAAACCATCTTGAGCCATAAACTTTGTTAGTGCGAGAGGGCTGTAATTTCTCCGCCATGTACTTTGTCAAGGAGGAAAATGCACGAACAATTTCATGGGGGGCCCTATCTTCGTCCAGGGATGTCATAACGTCTGACCATTTATTCCGCAATAGGTCTTTAAAGAAGGTATTGCTGTTTATCTTTCCCCATTTAATTGTGAGTCCTTTTTGGGATGAGAGCTTCATAGCAGGGTGTCACTTCCCTCTTCTTGAAACGCTCGTCAAGTCCAAGTTAATCACAATAGATAAGGGGTTATGGTCACTAATACAGGTCGGGTCACCCTGAATTGCCCTGCAATAGAGGATAATTCTCTAGAATAAATAATATAATCAATGGTAGTATGAGTATCCCCCCTTACAAATGTTGGTAATCCCTATAATAACTGGTATGGGGAAAAATAGAGAGTTTGCTGTTATCAGAGAGTTAAGAGCATTCCCATATGGGGAGTGTTTAAAATGTTGAATGGGGTTATCATTTTCATCCAAGAGTCCACAGCAATCCAAGAACTCTGGCTCACAAAGGTGGGCATTAAAATCACCAGCCCAGACTATTCTTAGGTCCTTTTTACTAATAGTTGTTACCTTATGTATTAACATCTCCAAGCTACCAACCACACTTGTGTCAGAATTGTCAAAGGTATTATTATAATAGTTGATCAGTAGTATATCAAATGGCTCTACTAATTTAAAAAATAAAGCCAGAAAAAAAGGAGATGTGCCCACAACACGTGTTTCCATCCCTCCGGTCTCTAGAGATAGAAAAGTAACCAAGCCGCCCTTAGCTCTGCCTGCGGAGGCCTTAGTTGCAGGAACACTATGGGTGTCATTACAACCTCGGCGGTCTGCCTTGCAGACCGCCGAGGTTGCGGGAGCCAGAATACCGCCAGTGCTGGCGGTATGGCTGGCTCCGTATTTTGACTTTTCCGCTGGCTGAGCGGAAAAGTCACATCAACATTGCCGCCGGCTCGTAATTGATCCGGCGGCAATGCTGATGTGCAGCGGGTGCAGTAGCACCCGTCGCGCATTTCACTGCCCGAAATTCGGGCAGTGAAATGCGCAACGGGGCTCTGCCGGGGGACCCCTGCACTGCCCATGCCAAGTGCATGGGCAGTGCAGGGGCCCCCAGGGGCCCCCTGAGTCCCCTTACCGCCAGCCTCTTCCTGGCGGTGCAAACCGCCAGAAACAAGCTGGCGGTAGGGGAGTCATAATCCCCAGGGCAGCGCTGCTTGCAGCGCTGCCCTGGCGGATTATCACCGCTGGGGCTAAAATGGCGGAATACCGCCGGCCCCGGCGGTGCTACTATGGGTTTTCGTACCGCCAGCCTGTTGGCAGTACGAATGCCACTTTAACCCCAGGTGATGCTTTAGGGGATGAGCCAACTCAAGGGACCCTTCTTACAGTAAAAATGTCCCTATAGAAATCTACCCGCCCTCCCGAATGCTTTCCTACCCAATGTGTCACTTTGTTTAACAGTGACACATGGGACTCGTGGTGAGTATTTTCTAATATAGGGACATTTTCCAGGATTAAAATATAGGGGGCACATGCCAATGGAATCCTCGGGCAGGCTATTTGAGTTCTTGTGATCTCATGACCCACTAAGCCTTCCCGTTTGGTTGTACCCCACTGAGACTGTAAATTTATAGAATCCTGGAATACTTCTAAATTCAGAGGTTTTAGGGTTGGGTTCTGGGCAGGAATCAATCTGTAGTTTTGGTGCTGGTGAATGGGCGGAGCTAGTAAGCATTCAGGGACGGAATGATTATTCTGAGGTTCTGCCCTCGATGGTATAGGGGTTATGTTTGTTATAAGCTCAACCTTCTGCTCAAGGATAGCCACTCTCTCCAGAACCGATGAACACAACTTTTTTATATCTCTAAGTTGGTCTTCAATCTGAGAAAAACAAGTTATAATTGGATCCAGATTTTTACAATCTTTTGGTTGTTTCCCTATAGTTTTTTTTTTTAGAGGGTTAGATAGACATTTCCTCTTTTTCTTCTCTGTTCCTGTTAGAGGCTTTCCAAACTCATGACTGTCTGTAGGAGATCCAACTAGATCTGTGGGAATTACTGCAGTATGGGGGGGAATTACTTGCCTACTTTTATTTTGGGGTGGACTCTCTGGAGTTGTGGGAGTAATTAAATCAATTTTCGTTGTTACACAGGGGTTTCCTTTCTTTGTCTTGCTTAATGAAGATATTACAGGCGTAGTCCTTCCCTTCCCCCGCCCTTTCCTGCTTTCTCAAGAGACGACTCTAGAGTAGCCTCTACTCTCCCTATCTCCGACTCAATGGCACCCATTACTGAAGTTAAGTAGCTTGTTATCAACCTGGGTGGGGCGGCCTCCTGAATGGGATCCCCTCCCCCACTGTCTTCTTTACGTTTTCCCATTAAGGCAGGCTAGTCCTTTATCCAAGAAAGAGGCGCTGTCTATTTCTTTAATAGGTGTGTTGGTCTCAGTGCCCCAGGCTAGGGAGAAGTGAAGCCGAGTTATACTCAGGTCCTATCCTCTGTCTTAGGGGAAATTGTCCAGCCACAGCCTCCTACCACACCAAACCCCCTCAGATTGTAGCACAGTGAGCCTTGCTGTCGCCTTGCGCGAGTGTAAATCAGCAGGTTACAAGGGGCAAACTAAATTAAAATAAGTTTAAATACCCAAAACGCAGATGGCGAGGACTCCTCTCTGCCTTACTTGATTCAGCAGCTCTCCATAAATCCAGACCCTCCAGTAGAAAAAAAAAATGAAAGGGAGGGGGCCCAGCCGAGTCTCTTACTCACTTTCTTACATTTGAAGGAAAAAATGTAGAGAAAGACAAGGGGCAATAACACTTGTTTTGCTATTCTGTGTTCCCCCATGTCTGCTGATAAAAATGGTACCTCACTTTCGTGGGTAGGCCTAGCGCCCGCGACAGGAACTGCCCCAAAACACAACATGGACACATCACATTTTCACAAAGAAAACAGAGCTGTTTTTTGCAAAGCACCTAGCTGTGGCTTTTGGCCTCTAGTTCAGCCGCACCTAGGGAAACCTAGCAAACCTGCGCAGTTTTGAAAACTAGACACCTAGGGGAATCCAAGATGGGGTGACTTGTGGGGCACTGACCAGGTTCTGTTACCCAGAAACCTTTGCAAACCTCAAAATTTGGCCAAAAAAACACTTTTTCCTCTCATTTTGGTGACAGAAAGTTCTGGAATCAGAAAGGAACCACAAATTTCCTTCCACCAAGGGTTCCCCAATGTCTCCCAATGAAAATGGTAGCTCACTTGTGGGGGAAGGCCTAGCGCCCGCAACAGGAAAAGCTCCAAAACACAACATGGACACATCACATTTTCACAAAGAAAACAGAGCTGTTTTTTGCAAAGCACCTAGCTGTGGATTTTGGCCTCTAGCTCAGCCGACATCTAGGGAAACCTAGCAAACCTGTGCAGTTTTGAAAACTAAACACCTAGGGGAATCCAAGATGGGGTGACTTGTGGGGCTCTAACCAGGTTCTGTTACCCAGAAACCTTTGCAAACCTCAAAATTTGGCCAAAAAAACACTTTTCCCTCTCATTTCGGTGACAGAAAGTTCTGGAATCAGAAAGGAACCACAAATTTCCTTCCACCAAGGGTTCCCCAATGTCTCCCGATGAAAATTGTACCTCACTTGTGGGGGAAGGCCTAGCGTCCGCAACAGGAAAAGCCCCAAAACACAACATGGACACATCACATTTTCACAAAGAAAACAGAGCTGTTTTTTGCAAAGCACCTAGCTGTGGATTTTGGCCTCTAGCTCAGCCGACACCTAGGGAAACCTAGCAAACCTGTGCAGTTTTGAAAACTAAACACCTAGGGGAATCCAAGATGGGGTGACTTGTGGGGCTCTAACCAGGTTCTGTTACCAAGAATCCTTTGCAAACCTCAAAATTTGGCTAAAAAAATAAAATTTTCTCTCATTTTGGTGACAGAAAGTTCTGGAATCAGAGAGGAGCCACAAATTTCCTTCCACCCAGCATTCCCCCAAGTCTCCCGATAAAAATGGTACCTCACTTTTGTGGGTGAGCCTACTGCCCGCGAAAGGAAATGCCCCAAAACACTATCTGGACACATCAAAATTATCAAATACAAAACTACCTGTTTTTGCGGGGGCACCTGTGTTTTTGGTCCTGGGCTCAGCAGCCTCCTAGGGAAACCTACCAAAGCCAGACATTTCTGAAAACTAGACACCCGAGGGAGTCCAGTGAGGTGTGACTTGCATGGATCCCCAATGTTTTCTTACTCAGAATCCTCAGCAAACCTCGAATTTAGCTAATAAATCACATTTTTCCCACATTTCTGTGTGGGATCACCGCACTGGGACAAATTTCATACCACCTAATGTTCCTCTCAGTCTCCGGGTAAATTTTGTGGATTCCTGCAGATTCCGGAAGGTTCCATCACAAAAACGTGAGAAAATGTGTGATTTCCAGCAAAGTTGGAGGTTTGCAGGGGATTGTCGGTACAAAAATGGTGCGGGGTGCATGTGAAACACACCACCCTGGAATCACCCAGATGTTTAGTTTTCAGATGTGTCTAGGTCTTGTGGATTTTTCTACATGGCAGCGTCCCAAAGTCCATAAAGTGCAGCCCTCACCATTCGAAGTGGGACGATTTTGAAAGTTAGCCAAGCTCTCATGGCCCAGATGTAAAACTAAAACCCCAAATAATCAAATGTCTTCTTGTTTGCTGTGGGATAAGATGTTTTAGAGTGCTGAAAGACTGTTACCCCCTTCATTTGGGGTGGGGGCGTAACCAGGCCCAAACTGGTTGGCAGCCACCACCCCAATGTTTTTTTTTTTGTTTTTAATTCCCTGGCATCTAGTAGACTTTCTGCCCCCAGGGGTGTAGATCAGGGGTAATTGCCCCATCTGCCCACTGGTGGGCAGAACAACTTTGGCCCCATTTAATTGGGGTGGGGGTATGGCCATACCCCCACACTCTTATTTTTGAAAAATAAAATTCCCTGGCCTCTGGTGGGTTTCTGCCCCCCCTTTGGGGCAGATGGGCCTTCCAAAAATAGGCCCATCTGCTCCCAAGGGTGGGAGATATGGCAACAGTAATGTGCCCCCATGGGGAGCAACCCTTACCCAAGGGGCTGCCCTCCTAAAGAAAACACACGCATACACACACACCAATCCCTGGTGCCTAAGTGGTTTCTGCCTCCCTTGGGGGCAGATTGGCCTAACAAAAATCGGCCAATCTGCCCGCAAGGGGGCAGAAATAGTCTAAATACAATTTGCCCCAACAAAACAAAAACATTTTTTTTATCCCTGGCGCCTATAGGTTTCTGCCACACCTAGGGGCAGATCGGCCTAATAACAATAGGCTGATCTGACCCCGGGGGGGGCAGAAAAGGCCTAAAATAAATTTGCCCCCACCTTGGCTATGGGGTCGCTCCCCACCTCTAAAAAACAAAAAAAACTAAAACCCAAACAAATTTATCCCTGGTGCCTAGAGGCTTCTGCCCCCACTGGGAGCAGAAATGGCCTAAATCGGGGAGCGACCCTTGCGTGACATTGATGCCAAAAAAAAGATCCCGGTGCCTAGTGGTTTCTGCCCCCCTTGTGGGCAGATTGGCCTAACAAAAATCAGCTGAAATAGTCTGAATACAATGTGCCCCCCCCAGGGGGCAGATCGGCCTAATAACAATAGACCAATCTGCCCCCGGGGAGCAGAAATGGCCTAAAATAAATTTGCCACCCATCCACCCTTGCCTAAGGGGTCACTCCCCTTACGTGACATTGGCACACAAAAAAAAACAACGGTGCCTAGTGGTTTCTGCCCCCCTTGGGGGCAGATTGACCTAACAAAAATCGGCTGATCTGCCCCCAGGGGAACAACCCTTGCCTAAGGAGTCGCTCCCCATCTCTATAAAAACAAAAAAACACACACAAAAAAATTAGCCCTTGCGCCTAGAGGTTTCAAGAAATGGCCTAAAATAAATTTGTCCCCTGGGGAGCGACCCTTGCCTAAGGGGTCGCTCCACTTCCGTGAATTTGGCATAAGAGAAAACAAAACTCCCTGGTGTCTACTGGCCTCATAAAAATAGGCCAATCTTCCCCTAAGGGGGGCAGAAATGGCCTAAATATAATCTGCCCCTAGGGTGCGACCCTTGCCTAAGGGGTCGCTCTCCAACTAAAAAACAAAAACAAAAGAAACACACAAAAAAACAAACAGAAAAAACAATCCCTGCCGCCTAGGGGATTGCCCCCCCCCCAGGCCGATCTGCCTCCAGGGAGGACAGAAAAGGCCTTGAAAAATGTTGCCCCCCTGGGGAGCGACCCATGCCCAAGGGGTCACTCCCCTTATGCCAATTTCAAATAAAAAATACATCTCTGGTGTCTGCGCGCTGACGTCATCAGACGTCACTGGGAGGGTCAGGGGGGTCAAGGGGGTCAGGGTGGAAGGGGAAGGGCTTCCCCTTCCATCCCTGCCTTGGGGGGGTGGGAGGGAAGCCCACAGAGGGAGCACTAGCGCTCTCTCTGAGCTCAGTGCCCAGGACGTAATGGTTACGTCCTCGGCACATGAGCACTTGTGCCGCGGGACGTAACCATTACGTCCGCGGCACAGAAGGGGTTAAAAGTAGAATGGTCACCTCCCACCAGGTAATTACTAACATTGTTTCCAATCCTTGACTTTCATGTGATAACCTAAAACATTCTGAGTGTTGGAGCCCTGTTTTGCTTCCAGTGCACTAATTTTACTAATATGCCTTAAAACAAAGACTTGGTGAAAACTTAGGGGGTCATTCTGACTCCCGCCGGCCACGGTATCCGCAGGGCCGGCGGGAGCCGCCAGAATACCGCTGCGCGGTCACAAGACCGCCACGGGTATGCTGGGTTTCCCGCTGGGCTGGCGGGCGACCGCCAGAAGGCCGCCCGCCAGCCCAGCGGGAAACACCCTTCCACAAGGATGCCGGCTCCGAATGGAGCCGGCAGAGTGGAAGGTGTGCGACGGGTGCAGTTGCACCCATCGCGATTTTCAGTGTCTGCATGGCAGACACTGAAAATCATGGTGGGGCCCTGTTACGGGGGCCCCTGCAGTGCCCATGTCATTGGCATGGGCACTGCAGGGGCCCCCAGGGGCCCCACGACACCCCATACCGCCATCCTGTTCCTGGCGGGCAAAACCGCCAGGAACAGGATGGCGGTATGGGGGTCGCCATACCGGCACCATGGAGGATTCCCCAGGGCAGCGGAAAACCGGCAGTACACCGCCGGTTTTCCGTTTCTGACCGCGGCGAATGCCCTTGGGAGCACCGCCAGCCTGTTGGCGGTGTTCCCGCGGTCCCCGGCCCTGGCGGTCCATGACTGCCAGGGTCAGAATGACCGCCTTAATGACTAGAAACAGAGGCCCATATTTACAAGGAGCTTGTGATGGCCCAGGCTGCTGACCCATATCTACAAGGCCACCCAAAGTCACTTTGCTTGGCTTTACATGGCCTTGTAGATATGGAGTAAGGCAATGCAGCGCAAGTCACTGAAATGCCTTGCTTTTCATCAGGGAGGCATTTCCATGAATGTGGCATGGGTGTTCCCAGGCAACATAGAAAGAGGAAATCACCTCCAGTGATTGTTTATGTGCAGGAAGGTGCCCCTTCCTGCACAAAAAAAATCATCCTCAGAATGCAGAGGCCCTTGAACCATGGTGCAAGAGTGCCTGCGTTGCTGCCTGGCAGCAATTTGTCCACCAGCACAGGGGGAGAGGACAGAAATGCACCGTATCTTGTAGATACAACACATTTCTGCCATTTCCCGGGAGTACAGGGTGGCGCAGCAAGAGGCATACTGCGCTGCCCTGCGCCAAAGGACCTTGTAACTAAGTCCTAGAGTTTTTAATGATCTTGACTTTGGTAGACACCCTATTTAATATTAAGGGGTTAAAATGTAAAAATGCCGTGACTTGTGATTATTCAATGGAACTACAGTAGGAGAGTACACCATTGTTTTATTTATTTTATTTGGTTTTAAGCAGTACTTTTAGACTTCAAAAGGAACAGGGGGGGGGGGATGCTGTCATTTTACCATTGCTGAGGTTGAGCATTCCTTAGTTTGTCCCCTACATAGTTTTTCCTTTGGACTTTGTAAGCAGCTGCTAAATTATGGATATTAAGAAGATTCCTAGTCAAGGTAGGATTCTCTTTGCAAGGGCACGGCTAAGCTGCAGAACATGCTGGCCGTGGCTTCCTGAGCTTCAGCACTGGCAAGAAATCCAAGAGGCATTTTTGCAAATCAAACTTGACTGAGAGCTGCCGCCACTCACAGCCCTTGCGACTAGAATGCCTGGGTCCCAGTTGGAGATAGTAAAGCACCCTGGGCTGCACTGTTTTGCCTGGGACAAACATAGGGCTGCCTGCAAATTGTGGGCCTGCCCTCCAATACGGTCCTCCCAGTCCACATTGACCATTCCAATGCCCCCACCTGCATGGCCCAGAGCCATGCAGGATTGGGTAGCCCAGCTGAGTGCAGATGAGGGAGGGAGAACACAGGCCTCAAGACTGCAAAAACAGTTGCTGGAACACACCTCCGAAGTTCGATTCTTTGAAGAACGAGCTGAAGACATTCAAGGGAGAAAGAGTTACAACAACGTCCGCATAGTGAGATTGCCTGAGGAAGTAGAGGGTGACGTTCCGCCTCAAGATATCAAGCACTGGCTATCACTGATGGTCTCCATCCAAGCCTTCCACTCCCATGAGCCGCACCCAGACAAATAGCCAGAAAACTGCTTTATTAAAGAGGCAGGGAAATCATTATCCAGTGCTTTTGCCAAGAGCGGCAGCTTGTAGTAGGAGCAGGAGCAGAAAAGGTCATGGTACGGACTATGGGGGTCATTACGACCCTGGCGGTCGGTGGTAAAGCGGCGGTAAGACCGCAAACAGGCCGGTGGAAAAAAATTGAATTATGACGACGGCGGTAACCGCCACTTCACCATTCCGACCACCATGGCGTCACTAGACTGCCGACGGTATCAGGACCCTGCATACTGCCATGGATCTCGGGTGGTTGGGAACCACCATGAGATCCATGGTGGTAGGCACCATCAGTGCCAGGGAATTCCTTCCCTAGCACTGATAGGGGTCTCCCCCACCCCCAGCTACCCCCACAAATCCTGCCCCCACACCCACCACCCCTATGTCACCCCCCAAAGGTGGCACAACCCCCTCCCCACCCCAACTCCGAACATGCACATATACACACCCCTACACGCACACACCCCCAACATGCACATATACACACCCCTACAGGCACACATACACGCCGACAACACATACCCGCACACATACAAACAGACATGCACACCGTCTGACCCGCACACATTTCCCATACACACAACACCCCCTGCACGCCTACACTCACTCACTCACCCCCTCTACACTCTCACACCCCCCATGCACGCACACAACACACAACACCCCCCCACCCCCTTCCATAACGGACGATCAACTTACCGTGTCCGTTGATCCTCCGGGAGGGACGGGATCCATGGGGGCAGCTCTGCCACCAGCACACCGTCACCAGAACACCGCCACACCGAATCATGGGATGTGATTCAGTGGGCGGTGTTCTGTTGACGTGGCGGTGGAGTGGTCGCCCTAAGTGGGAAGGGTATGCCCAGACGTGGGTCCCGTGCTTCCCATGCCACTGGATTCAAGCTAGCCTGGCTGATGAGGGGTGAAACCCCGAAACCGGTCCCAGGATGCTTGTTTCCAGTCCAGGGAAGACCTGGCCTGGCAGTTCGGGCTGGACTGTTCCCGTGGGGAACAGGGTCGAGACTGATTTGCATATGGCTGGGTCCAAACTGGAATGGCATGGGCAGCAAAAAAACGATGGATTAAACCCAGATCTGTGACTGGGGGAGAGTGTTTGCATTGTCAGCACTCCGTCCATCATTCTTTTGTGTTGTTAATGTCGCCCTAAGTGGGAAGGGTATGCCCAGACGTGGGTCCCGTGCTTCCCATGCCACTGGATTCAAGCTAGCCTGGCTGATGAGGGGTGAAACCCCGAAACCGGTCCCAGGATGCTTGTTTCCAGTCCAGGGAAGACCTGGCCTGGCAGTTCGGGCTGGACTGTTCCCGTGGGGAACAGGGTCGAGACTGATTTGCATATGGCTGGGTCCAAACTAGAATGGCATGGGCAGCAAAAAAACGATGGATTAAACCCAGATCTGTGACTGGGGGAGAGTGTTTGCATTGTCAGCACTCCGTCCATCATTCTTTTGTGTTGTTAATGTCGCCCTAAGTGGGAAGGGTATGCCCAGACGTGGGTCCCGTGCTTCTCATGCCACTGGATTCAAGCTAGCCTGGCTGATGAGGGGTGAAACCCCGAAACCGGTCCCAGGATGCTTGTTTCCAGTCCAGGGAAGACCTGGCCTGGCAGTTCGGGCTGGACTGTTCCCGTGGGGAACAGGGTCGAGACTGATTTGCATATGGCTGGGTCCAAACTGGAATGGCATGGGCAGCAAAAAAACGATGGATTAAACCCAGATCTGTGACTGGGGGAGAGTGTTTGCATTGTCAGCACTCCGTCCATCATTCTTTTGTGTTGTTAATGTCGCCCTAAGTGGGAAGGGTATGCCCAGACGTGGGTCCCGTGCTTCCCATGCCACTGGATTCAAGCTAGCCTGGCTGATGAGGGGTGAAACCCCGAAACCGGTCCCAGGATGCTTGTTTCCAGTCCAGGGAAGACCTGGCCTGGCAGTTCGGGCTGGACTGTTCCCGTGGGGAACAGGGTCGAGACTGATTTGCATATGGCTGGGTCCAAACTGGAATGGCATGGGCAGCAAAAAAACGATGGATTAAACCCAGATCTGTGACTGGGGGAGAGTGTTTGCATTGTCAGCACTCCGTCCATCATTCTTTTGTGTTGTTAATGTCGCCCTAAGTGGGAAGGGTATGCCCAGACGTGGGTCCCGTGCTTCCCATGCCACTGGATTCAAGCTAGCCTGGCTGATGAGGGGTGAAACCCCGAAACCGGTCCCAGGATGCTTGTTTCCAGTCCAGGGAAGACCTGGCCTGGCAGTTCGGGCTGGACTGTTCCCGTGGGGAACAGGGTCGAGACTGATTTGCATATGGCTGGGTCCAAACTGGAATGGCATGGGCAGCAAAAAAACGATGGATTAAACCCAGATCTGTGACTGGGGGAGAGTGTTTGCATTGTCAGCACTCCGTCCATCATTCTTTTGTGTTGTTAATGTCGCCCTAAGTGGGAAGGGTATGCCCAGACGTGGGTCCCGTGCTTCCCATGCCACTGGATTCAAGCTAGCCTGGCTGATGAGGGGTGAAACCCCGAAACCGGTCCCAGGATGCTTGTTTCCAGTCCAGGGAAGACCTGGCCTGGCAGTTCGGGCTGGACTGTTCCCGTGGGGAACAGGGTCGAGACTGATTTGCATATGGCTGGGTCCAAACTGGAATGGCATGGGCAGCAAAAAAACGATGGATTAAACCCAGATCTGTGACTGGGGGAGAGTGTTTGCATTGTCAGCACTCCGTCCATCATTCTTTTGTGTTGTTAATGTCGCCCTAAGTGGGAAGGGTATGCCCAGACGTGGGTCCCGTGCTTCCCATGCCACTGGATTCAAGCTAGCCTGGCTGATGAGGGGTGAAACCCCGAAACCGGTCCCAGGATGCTTGTTTCCAGTCCAGGGAAGACCTGGCCTGGCAGTTCGGGCTGGACTGTTCCCGTGGGGAACAGGGTCGAGACTGATTTGCATATGGCTGGGTCCAAACTGGAATGGCATGGGCAGCAAAAAAACGATGGATTAAACCCAGATCTGTGACTGGGGGAGAGTGTTTGCATTGTCAGCACTCCGTCCATCATTCTTTTGTGTTGTTAATGTCGCCCTAAGTGGGAAGGGTATGCCCAGACGTGGGTCCCGTGCTTCCCATGCCACTGGATTCAAGCTAGCCTGGCTGATGAGGGGTGAAACCCCGAAACCGGTCCCAGGATGCTTGTTTCCAGTCCAGGGAAGACCTGGCCTGGCAGTTCGGGCTGGACTGTTCCCGTGGGGAACAGGGTCGAGACTGATTTGCATATGGCTGGGTCCAAACTGGAATGGCATGGGCAGCAAAAAAACGATGGATTAAACCCAGATCTGTGACTGGGGGAGAGTGTTTGCATTGTCAGCACTCCGTCCATCATTCTTTTGTGTTGTTAATGTCACCCTAAGTGGGAAGGGTATGCCCAGACGTGGGTCCCGTGCTTCCCATGCCACTGGATTCAAGCTAGCCTGGCTGATGAGGGGTGAAACCCCGAAACCGGTCCCAGGATGCTTGTTTCCAGTCCAGGGAAGACCTGGCCTGGCAGTTCGGGCTGGACTGTTCCCGTGGGGAACAGGGTCGAGACTGATTTGCATATGGCTGGGTCCAAACTGGAATGGCATGGGCAGCAAAAAAACGATGGATTAAACCCAGATCTGTGACTGGGGGAGAGTGTTTGCATTGTCAGCACTCCGTCCATCATTCTTTTGTGTTGTTAATGTCGCCCTAAGTGGGAAGGGTATGCCCAGACGTGGGTCCCGTGCTTCCCATGCCACTGGATTCAAGCTAGCCTGGCTGATGAGGGGTGAAACCCCGAAACCGGTCCCAGGATGCTTGTTTCCAGTCCAGGGATGACCTGGCCTGGCAGTTCGGGCTGGACTGTTCCCGTGGGGAACAGGGTCGAGACTGATTTGCATATGGCTGGGTCCAAACTGGAATGGCATGGGCAGCAAAAAAACGATGGATTAAACCCAGATCTGTGACTGGGGGAGAGTGTTTGCATTGTCAGCACTCCGTCCATCATTCTTTTGTGTTGTTAATGTCGCCCTAAGTGGGAAGGGTATGCCCAGACGTGGGTCCCGTGCTTCCCATGCCACTGGATTCAAGCTAGCCTGGCTGATGAGGGGTGAAACCCCGAAACCGGTCCCAGGATGCTTGTTTCCAGTCCAGGGAAGACCTGGCCTGGCAGTTCGGGCTGGACTGTTCCCGTGGGGAACAGGGTCGAGACTGATTTGCATATGGCTGGGTCCAAACTGGAATGGCATGGGCAGCAAAAAAACGATGGATTAAACCCAGATCTGTGACTGGGGGAGAGTGTTTGCATTGTCAGCACTCCGTCCATCATTCTTTTGTGTTGTTAATGTCGCCCTAAGTGGGAAGGGTATGCCCAGACGTGGGTCCCGTGCTTCCCATGCCACTGGATTCAAGCTAGCCTGGCTGATGAGGGGTGAAACCCCGAAACCGGTCCCAGGATGCTTGTTTCCAGTCCAGGGAAGACCTGGCCTGGCAGTTCGGGCTGGACTGTTCCCGTGGGGAACAGGGTCGAGACTGATTTGCATATGGCTGGGTCCAAACTGGAATGGCATGGGCAGCAAAAAAACGATGGATTAAACCCAGATCTGTGACTGGGGGAGAGTGTTTGCATTGTCAGCACTCCGTCCATCATTCTTTTGTGTTGTTAATGTCGCCCTAAGTGGGAAGGGTATGCCCAGACGTGGGTCCCGTGCTTCCCATGCCACTGGATTCAAGCTAGCCTGGCTGATGAGGGGTGAAACCCCGAAACCGGTCCCAGGATGCTTGTTTCCAGTCCAGGGAAGACCTGGCCTGGCAGTTCGGGCTGGACTGTTCCCGTGGGGAACAGGGTCGAGACTGATTTGCATATGGCTGGGTCCAAACTGGAATGGCATGGGCAGCAAAAAAACGATGGATTAAACCCAGATCTGTGACTGGGGGAGAGTGTTTGCATTGTCAGCACTCCGTCCATCATTCTTTTGTGTTGTTAATGTCGCCCTAAGTGGGAAGGGTATGCCCAGACGTGGGTCCCGTGCTTCCCATGCCACTGGATTCAAGCTAGCCTGGCTGATGAGGGGTGAAACCCCGAAACCGGTCCCAGGATGCTTGTTTCCAGTCCAGGGAAGACCTGGCCTGGCAGTTCGGGCTGGACTGTTCCCGTGGGGAACAGGGTCGAGACTGATTTGCATATGGCTGGGTCCAAACTGGAATGGCATGGGCAGCAAAAAAACGATGGATTAAACCCAGATCTGTGACTGGGGGAGAGTGTTTGCATTGTCAGCACTCCGTCCATCATTCTTTTGTGTTGTTAATGTCGCCCTAAGTGGGAAGGGTATGCCCAGACGTGGGTCCCGTGCTTCCCATGCCACTGGATTCAAGCTAGCCTGGCTGATGAGGGGTGAAACCCCGAAACCGGTCCCAGGATGCTTGTTTCCAGTCCAGGGAAGACCTGGCCTGGCAGTTCGGGCTGGACTGTTCCCGTGGGGAACAGGGTCGAGACTGATTTGCATATGGCTGGGTCCAAACTGGAATGGCATGGGCAGCAAAAAAACGATGGATTAAACCCAGATCTGTGACTGGGGGAGAGTGTTTGCATTGTCAGCACTCCGTCCATCATTCTTTTGTGTTGTTAATGTCGCCCTAAGTGGGAAGGGTATGCCCAGACGTGGGTCCCGTGCTTCCCATGCCACTGGATTCAAGCTAGCCTGGCTGATGAGGGGTGAAACCCCGAAACCGGTCCCAGGATGCTTGTTTCCAGTCCAGGGAAGACCTGGCCTGGCAGTTCGGGCTGGACTGTTACCGTGGGGAACAGGGTCGAGACTGATTTGCATATGGCTGGGTCCAAACTGGAATGGCATGGGCAGCAAAAAAACGATGGATTAAACCCAGATCTGTGACTGGGGGAGAGTGTTTGCATTGTCAGCACTCCGTCCATCATTCTTTTGTGTTGTTAATGTCACCCTAAGTGGGAAGGGTATGCCCAGACGTGGGTCCCGTGCTTCCCATGCCACTGGATTCAAGCTAGCCTGGCTGATGAGGGGTGAAACCCCGAAACCGGTCCCAGGATGCTTGTTTCCAGTCCAGGGAAGACCTGGCCTGGCAGTTCGGGCTGGACTGTTCCCGTGGGGAACAGGGTCGAGACTGATTTGCATATGGCTGGGTCCAAACTGGAATGGCATGGGCAGCAAAAAAACGATGGATTAAACCCAGATCTGTGACTGGGGGAGAGTGTTTGCATTGTCAGCACTCCGTCCATCATTCTTTTGTGTTGTTAATGTCGCCCTAAGTGGGAAGGGTATGCCCAGACGTGGGTCCCGTGCTTCCCATGCCACTGGATTCAAGCTAGCCTGGCTGATGAGGGGTGAAACCCCGAAACCGGTCCCAGGATGCTTGTTTCCAGTCCAGGGATGACCTGGCCTGGCAGTTCGGGCTGGACTGTTCCCGTGGGGAACAGGGTCGAGACTGATTTGCATATGGCTGGGTCCAAACTGGAATGGCATGGGCAGCAAAAAAACGATGGATTAAACCCAGATCTGTGACTGGGGGAGAGTGTTTGCATTGTCAGCACTCCGTCCATCATTCTTTTGTGTTGTTAATGTCGCCCTAAGTGGGAAGGGTATGCCCAGACGTGGGTCCCGTGCTTCCCATGCCACTGGATTCAAGCTAGCCTGGCTGATGAGGGGTGAAACCCCGAAACCGGTCCCAGGATGCTTGTTTCCAGTCCAGGGAAGACCTGGCCTGGCAGTTCGGGCTGGACTGTTCCCGTGGGGAACAGGGTCGAGACTGATTTGCATATGGCTGGGTCCAAACTGGAATGGCATGGGCAGCAAAAAAACGATGGATTAAACCCAGATCTGTGACTGGGGGAGAGTGTTTGCATTGTCAGCACTCCGTCCATCATTCTTTTGTGTTGTTAATGTCGCCCTAAGTGGGAAGGGTATGCCCAGACGTGGGTCCCGTGCTTCCCATGCCACTGGATTCAAGCTAGCCTGGCTGATGAGGGGTGAAACCCCGAAACCGGTCCCAGGATGCTTGTTTCCAGTCCAGGGAAGACCTGGCCTGGCAGTTCGGGCTGGACTGTTCCCGTGGGGAACAGGGTCGAGACTGATTTGCATATGGCTGGGTCCAAACTGGAATGGCATGGGCAGCAAAAAAAACGATGGATTAAACCCAGATCTGTGACTGGGGGAGAGTGTTTGCATTGTCAGCACTCCGTCCATCATTCTTTTGTGTTGTTAATGTCGCCCTAAGTGGGAAGGGTATGCCCAGACGTGGGTCCCGTGCTTCCCATGCCACTGGATTCAAGCTAGCCTGGCTGATGAGGGGTGAAACCCCGAAACCGGTCCCAGGATGCTTGTTTCCAGTCCAGGGAAGACCTGGCCTGGCAGTTCGGGCTGGACTGTTCCCGTGGGGAACAGGGTCGAGACTGATTTGCATATGGCTGGGTCCAAACTGGAATGGCATGGGCAGCAAAAAAACGATGGATTAAACCCAGATCTGTGACTGGGGGAGAGTGTTTGCATTGTCAGCACTCCGTCCAATATTCTTTTGAGTTGTTAATGTCGCCCTAAGTGGGAAGGGTATGCCCAGACGTGGGTCCCGTGCTTCCCATGCCACTGGATTCAAGCTAGCCTGGCTGATGAGGGGTGAAACCCCGAAACCGGTCCCAGGATGCTTGTTTCCAGTCCAGGGAAGACCTGGCCTGGCAGTTCGGGCTGGACTGTTCCCGTGGGGAACAGGGTCGAGACTGATTTGCATATGGCTGGGTCCAAACTGGAATGGCATGGGCAGCAAAAAAACGATGGATTAAACCCAGATCTGTGACTGGGGGAGAGTGTTTGCATTGTCAGCACTCCGTCCATCATTCTTTTGTGTTGTTAATGTCGCCCTAAGTGGGAAGGGTATGCCCAGACGTGGGTCCCGTGCTTCCCATGCCACTGGATTCAAGCTAGCCTGGCTGATGAGGGGTGAAACCCCGAAACCGGTCCCAGGATGCTTGTTTCCAGTCCAGGGAAGACCTGGCCTGGCAGTTCGGGCTGGACTGTTCCCGTGGGGAACAGGGTCGAGACTGATTTGCATATGGCTGGGTCCAAACTGGAATGGCATGGGCAGCAAAAAAACGATGGATTAAACCCAGATCTGTGACTGGGGGAGAGTGTTTGCATTGTCAGCACTCCGTCCATCATTCTTTTGTGTTGTTAATGTCGCCCTAAGTGGGAAGGGTATGCCCAGACGTGGGTCCCGTGCTTCCCATGCCACTGGATTCAAGCTAGCCTGGCTGATGAGGGGTGAAACCCCAAAACCGGTCCCAGGATGCTTGTTTCCAGTCCAGGGAAGACCTGGCCTGGCAGTTCGGGCTGGACTGTTCCCGTGGGGAACAGGGTCGAGACTGATTTGCATATGGCTGGGTCCAAACTGGAATGGCATGGGCAGCAAAAAAACGATGGATTAAACCCAGATCTGTGACTGGGGGAGAGTGTTTGCATTGTCAGCACTCCGTCCATCATTCTTTTGTGTTGTTAATGTCGCCCTAAGTGGGAAGGGTATGCCCAGACGTGGGTCCCGTGCTTCCCATGCCACTGGATTCAAGCTAGCCTGGCTGATGAGGGGTGAAACCCCGAAACCGGTCCCAGGATGCTTGTTTCCAGTCCAGGGAAGACCTGGCCTGGCAGTTCGGGCTGGACTGTTCCCGTGGGGAACAGGGTCGAGACTGATTTGCATATGGCTGGGTCCAAACTGGAATGGCATGGGCAGCAAAAAAACGATGGATTAAACCCAGATCTGTGACTGGGGGAGAGTGTTTGCATTGTCAGCACTCCGTCCATCATTCTTTTGTGTTGTTAATGTCGCCCTAAGTGGGAAGGGTATGCCCAGACGTGGGTCCCGTGCTTCCCATGCCACTGGATTCAAGCTAGCCTGGCTGATGAGGGGTGAAACCCCGAAACCGGTCCCAGGATGCTTGTTTCCAGTCCAGGGAAGACCTGGCCTGGCAGTTCGGGCTGGACTGTTCCCGTGGGGAACAGGGTCGAGACTAATTTGCATATGGCTGGGTCCAAACTGGAATGGCATGGGCAGCAAAAAAACGATGGATTAAACCCAGATCTGTGACTGGGGGAGAGTGTTTGCATTGTCAGCACTCCGTCCATCATTCTTTTGTGTTGTTAATGTCGCCCTAAGTGGGAAGGGTATGCCCAGACGTGGGTCCCGTGCTTCCCATGCCACTGGATTCAAGCTAGCCTGGCTGATGAGGGGTGAAACCCCGAAACCGGTCCCAGGATGCTTGTTTCCAGTCCAGGGAAGACCTGGCCTGGCAGTTCGGGCTGGACTGTTCCCGTGGGGAACAGGGTCGAGACTGATTTGCATATGGCTGGGTCCAAACTGGAATGGCATGGGCAGCAAAAAAACGATGGATTAAACCCAGATCTGTGACTGGGGGAGAGTGTTTGCATTGTCAGCACTCCGTCCATCATTCTTTTGTGTTGTTAATGTCGCCCTAAGTGGGAAGGGTATGCCCAGACGTGGGTCCCGTGCTTCCCATGCCACTGGATTCAAGCTAGCCTGGCTGATGAGGGGTGAAACCCCGAAACCGGTCCCAGGATGCTTGTTTCCAGTCCAGGGAAGACCTGGCCTGGCAGTTCGGGCTGGACTGTTCCCGTGGGGAACAGGGTCGAGACTGATTTGCATATGGCTGGGTCCAAACTGGAATGGCATGGGCAGCAAAAAAACGATGGATTAAACCCAGATCTGTGACTGGGGGAGAGTGTTTGCATTGTCAGCACTCCGTCCATCATTCTTTTGTGTTGTTAATGTCACCCTAAGTGGGAAGGGTATGCCCAGACGTGGGTCCCGTGCTTCCCATGCCACTGGATTCAAGCTAGCCTGGCTGATGAGGGGTGAAACCCCGAAACCGGTCCCAGGATGCTTGTTTCCAGTCCAGGGAAGACCTGGCCTGGCAGTTCGGGCTGGACTGTTCCCGTGGGGAACAGGGTCGAGACTGATTTGCATATGGCTGGGTCCAAACTGGAATGGCATGGGCAGCAAAAAAACGATGGATTAAACCCAGATCTGTGACTGGGGGAGAGTGTTTGCATTGTCAGCACTCCGTCCATCATTCTTTTGTGTTGTTAATGTCGCCCTAAGTGGGAAGGGTATGCCCAGACGTGGGTCCCGTGCTTCCCATGCCACTGGATTCAAGCTAGCCTGGCTGATGAGGGGTGAAACCCCGAAACCGGTCCCAGGATGCTTGTTTCCAGTCCAGGGAAGACCTGGCCTGGCAGTTCGGGCTGGACTGTTCCCGTGGGGAACAGGGTCGAGACTGATTTGCATATGGCTGGGTCCAAACTGGAATGGCATGGGCAGCAAAAAAACGATGGATTAAACCCAGATCTGTGACTGGGGGAGAGTGTTTGCATTGTCAGCACTCCGTCCATCATTCTTTTGTGTTGTTAATGTCGCCCTAAGTGGGAAGGGTATGCCCAGACGTGGGTCCCGTGCTTCCCATGCCACTGGATTCAAGCTAGCCTGGCTGATGAGGGGTGAAACCCCGAAACCGGTCCCAGGATGCTTGTTTCCAGTCCAGGGAAGACCTGGCCTGGCAGTTCGGGTTGGACTGTTCCCGTGGGGAACAGGGTCGAGACTGATTTGCATATGGCTGGGTCCAAACTGGAATGGCATGGGCAGCAAAAAAACGATGGATTAAACCCAGATCTGTGACTGGGGGAGAGTGTTTGCATTGTCAGCACTCCGTCCATCATTCTTTTGTGTTGTTAATGTCGCCCTAAGTGGGAAGGGTATGCCCAGACGTGGGTCCCGTGCTTCCCATGCCACTGGATTCAAGCTAGCCTGGCTGATGAGGGGTGAAACCCCGAAACCGGTCCCAGGATGCTTGTTTCCAGTCCAGGGAAGACCTGGCCTGGCAGTTCGGGCTGGACTGTTCCCGTGGGGAACAGGGTCGAGTCTGATTTGCATATGGCTGGGTCCAAACTGGAATGGCATGGGCAGCAAAAAAACGATGGATTAAACCCAGATCTGTGACTGGGGGAGAGTGTTTGCATTGTCAGCACTCCGTCCATCATTCTTTTGTGTTGTTAATGTCGCCCTAAGTGGGAAGGGTATGCCCAGACGTGGGTCCCGTGCTTCCCATGCCACTGGATTCAAGCTAGCCTGGCTGATGAGGGGTGAAACCCCGAAACCGGTCCCAGGATGCTTGTTTCCAGTCCAGGGAAGACCTGGCCTGGCAGTTCGGGCTGGACTGTTCCCGTGGGGAACAGGGTCGAGACTGATTTGCATATGGCTGGGTCCAAACTGGAATGGCATGGGCAGCAAAAAAACGATGGATTAAACCCAGATCTGTGACTGGGGGAGAGTGTTTGCATTGTCAGCACTCCGTCCATCATTCTTTTGTGTTGTTAATGTCGCCCTAAGTGGGAAGGGTATTCCCAGACGTGGGTCCCGTGCTTCCCATGCCACTGGATTCAAGCTAGCCTGGCTGATGAGGGGTGAAACCCCGAAACCGGTCCCAGGATGCTTGTTTCCAGTCCAGGGAAGACCTGGCCTGGCAGTTCGGGCTGGACTGTTCCCGTGGGGAACAGGGTCGAGACTGATTTGCATATGGCTGGGTCCAAACTGGAATGGCATGGGCAGCAAAAAAACGATGGATTAAACCCAGATCTGTGACTGGGGGAGAGTGTTTGCATTGTCAGCACTCCGTCCATCATTCTTTTGTGTTGTTGAGGTTGAGCAACCTCCACTTTCCTGCCGTCTGCCAGTATGGCTGCTGGCGACTTTCCATACGAAAAAGGACGGCGGGCTGCCAGCGGTCATAATACGCGGCGAGGAAGACCGCCACCACTGGCGGTCTTCAGCACGGCGCTACCTCGGCGGTCTTGCGAAAAGACCTCTGAGGTCGTAATGACCCCCTATATCATTAAGATCCAGCACCCCCAGGGCCAGCTTTTCAGGGGTAAAATAAAAACTAAGAGTGATAAATTTATGCTATGCACTATTATTCTCCTTGCTACAAATCATAACTCAACAGCAAACTTTCTTCTTTAACATCCCACAAGAAGCCTGGGGATAGGTGGAATGCTTCAAGAAGTTAAGCTCAGCCACGGAGGGTATATATTCAGAAAACTACTTCACTAAGCGACAGTGGGCAATCCAGATGGCTGCATCAGGGGTGATTCACATGGCAAAAAATCCCCACACCCTCGCAGGATCTGCAACACCAACAGGCAAATATCGCAATGTAGCACATTATCACCATATCTGGACCCTTTTTCAACACTCCTGAGGCAAGACCATGTCCACAGGAATGAGTCGCAGAACATTTATGGTCCTTTCAATAGCAACCCCCCAAACCTCCGATGAACTACTATAATAAGTTAATGAACTCTCTTGAAAACACAACAAGCTACACTAACAGTTTTGATGCAACTAAATTCACTGCAAACCTGTGGGCAACTATGCCCATTATTATTTGAATTGTGAATTGACACTGCTCTCGGGCATAACATTGCCATTGCAAGCGACTTTTGGTCGTGAAAATGAGATGGCTGGGAAGCATTCCCGATAGCGTGGACTTTTTTTTGCCACATATGAGCGCCAGTTTAGCTCGCCCTTCCCCTAATACTGAAACTCCCTCATAGATGTTACATCACAGTTGTACTTTGTGTGGCATAAGCAACCTCTACAATGTTTTATAGTTATTGTTGGTTTTTGTTTATTCAGGTGGGAAAGTTGAGATGCCGGCCTTGGGGTGTGAGGGAGATGGCTTAAGAGGAACCTTCCAAAATATTGCTTCACAGTGGTACCCTACCAAAAGGAGCTTTATGATGGGTCTGAACTTTGACAGATGCCTAAACAATGGGGATGAAAACGTTTAACTTCTTGACCTGGAATACCAGCTGTCCTCCTTCACTAAAAAATACAAGGTCTACTCCTACTTATAACTTATTGGAAATCAAGTTACCAAGCTCCAAGAGACTCATAACATGAAAGATGGGCAAAAGCTACAACCAGTTGGTTAGGGGTGCATTATTGCCACACTCTTATGCAAGAGGGGCACTCATACGGAATTGTCCATTTGAGATGTGCAGTCAACACACAGATGCCAATGGGAAGCATGTCATAGTAACGGTCAGACTAGATGGCAGATCACTACTGTTCAGCAATATTTATGTCCCAAACATGGGACAGCCAGAGTTTTACTCTTCTCTGTTCCCACTACTGACTCCGTGGCAAGATATTCTAATGTGGCATTGGACTCACACCTTGATTGATTCCACCCCCACCCCTTTACCTATCACCTCTGTGCACACCACTTCTAAGGTCCTGAGAAACTGCTTACACGACCGAACACTTTTTGATGCCTGACATCACATATATTGTACTCTTATTATTCCACAGTCCATGATGTACATGTATGCCTGGACTTCTTCGCCAGGTGCCCTAATCTGTTGCTAGAGATGACCACAGCATAATACCTGGGCCACGCTGTAGCAAGACAACACTTCCTACATTACACAGCATCTATGAGCAGATTGCATGACGAAGGAGGCAAATCTGGTAGACTACTCACTTAGCTGGTTAACCCACATAAGTGAGGCACCATTTTGGCTAAAATATGAGAAACTGAGGGGCCACTCCATCATGCACAAACCTCCATCAATGCCTGTTTTCTGCAGTATTTTAAGCAACTATTCCCCAATGGAGACACTGAGTCAGATACATCAGCTGATACCTACTAGGACATAATCCCCGACCCTCACTGATGCACTTGATATATGGATAACTATGTCACAGAAATTCCCTGCTAGAAGTCACAGGCACATTTCGTTATTGGCAAAAGGGAAGACTCCTGGAGCATCTCAGCTACCACTAGAATTATATGCTGCATTTGCAGGTCAGTTAGCCCTCAAGTTGACTGAGCTTTACACACTCTATACCAGGCTGAAACACAGCCCAAAACATCAGGAGACTTCTTAGAATAGCTGAGACTGCTCCACCGGAAAGACCCATCTCAGCAGTATTATCAGTCAAAATAGCAAAAGCATTTTATTACATGTCTTGGGAATTTCTCATGGGGCTAGGTGTGTCCTTCCACAAATGGCTCACCACTCCATACTGCCTCCCCAAAGCAATAGTATGCCCAGGTGAAATATTGGAAAAAGAAATGAGTATGGGAACTGGATGAGGATGGCTACCCCTCCCCCATGCTTTCCCTTTACTCTAATGGTAGAGCCCTTCACAACTCAACTCCGCAACATCAGTGGGCACTGGGGTATCCTGAATAGCCAAACTGACAATTTCTCTAAATGCGGATGACCTCCTGATTTATTTGCGGGAATTGAAGGCTCACAAAAGTGAATTTATAGGTGCTCCAACTCTTTGGCAGAGTTTCTGGCAGAAAGTCAATTGGTACAAAACTAATATTTAACCTGTGTGACCTGGGATCTCCATTCTATGGGATAACACCGCTGCAACAAGTGGGAGGAGACCACTTTTAAATACCTAGAGGTATGGATCTACCACATTTCTGTTGACATCATCAATGGCAATATTGGCCAGGTGACCCACTCCTTTCAATCTCAGGTCTTGTGTACGGCGATCGCAGCCCATAGCAACAACAGGAAGGATTGCCATAATAAAAAAGGTGATACTTCCCCGGCTACTTGACTTTTATACCACTCTGCCATACATTGTCCCTAAATTGCTCTTTAATCACAGTTTAAAGCATTTGTTGTTCTTCTCCAACAACTGATTTGGAATGGGGGATTTCCAAAGTTGTCCTGGTCACGGGCTGAAACAGCAACCAGACTAGGGAGGATGCTGAGTACTCGATTCTGAGTTTCTACGTTCTATTACTTAGTAGCACAATCAAAATTGCTATTACAGTGGCTAGCATAACTGAACTTGGGGGTGCTAAGTACTACCAAAATGTCTGATAAGATGGCCTATTTACTTGCTGGTTTCGCCAACTAAACCACAGAGCATCCTGCCATGCTTATTGAGAATATCACAACACTGACATTGGAGAACTCTCCAGCACACCTCAGATACTCCACTCTACAGGTTCAATATCCCTTGCTCATTACAAGCTTCATTAATACCAACACAAAACAGATCAGAGATGGCTAGATGGAAACAAGCTGGCCTCATCTCATTTGGGGACCTTTACGAGAACAGCAAATTCCTTTTTGCAACGTACCACGTATCAGGGTTTATACTAACTCATGTTAACACTGACAGTCGGTCACACATACAAATCTCCTTGCTTCACTTTGAGGATTAGTGGCACTCTAGTATCATAAAAGCAGCCAGGGCTGCACATTTGCTGTGAACTGCCTCCGTACTCTGCCTCCAAGGCAATTCACTTCTTGATGCCCTCCTGGCTGGTCCTGGGTGGGGAAACTCAAACATTGCTATGGTGACCGAGGCTGGTGCACACTTAAATTTTCAGTTATTGGACACATTGTGACTACAGACACACTGACAAAAACATGTGGCATGGGTCTCTCTCAGAGTCACGTGGCACATGATCAATGAGTGGCTTGAAATTGCTACTCCTGCCACACCTGTTTAGGTTGCACTGTGTTTTTACAAATGTTAACACTGGCATAATACTCCACACAGTCTCTCACAATCCATTCCACCTGCACATCAATACCAGGCTACCAAAAATGCAACCTGATCCTCTATCTTGTTTTCGGGATTCCTTGTTGACCTTGATGACCTAGATAAATTAGTGTCTCCCTGACTAAAGTGAGAGGAATAAGCTTAGTGTCCCTCAAAGCAGATCCTCTCTTGGATAATTCTTCTCTTACATTCCAGTGTTTGAGAATATCTTCACTTGCTTCTCCTTTTCCACATCACCCACAAGTGACCATTCTGATAACTTCTTGTAGCACACTGTCACTTTTTAACATATGTTGCCATTCATTTTCACTTACAACACATTTGGTAACCTTGCACATCTTCCATACTTCCAAGTCCCATAGGTCATCAATCTCTGCCCACAGGGGTCTCCAACGAGTAGCTTGTGAGCTACTAATAGCTCTCGAGCTACTCATAAGTAGCTCTCCTGCATGTAGCCCAGCATAGAAAACTGAAAAGTTTATATTGAAAACAAGCATGCAAACTTATCTGATATGGTCAGTATTAAAATTCTAATAATATTCACATCCGGAGCCACAATGGAACCAGAATGAGACGTCACGCACAAAAACACAGCACGGGCCCAGTCTCAGACAATAATACACAACACCACAACACGTCACAACAACACCACATCCACACCATCATCAACACATTGGCAAGCACTCCCAATAGACACTGCCTAGGGACACATCACACATACAACACAACCAACAACCAACATGGAACGAACACATACAATTACACATTCAGACAACTTACCAATTGACACACACATCACACACCCAGCACATTGTACCTGTCATCACATGCACAACACATGCACACTCACACAGTCAAAGCACACAAAGCCACACAACACAGCAACAAACACATGTCAACACAAACAGCATACAATATCATGACAACAACTTGCCTGCTACATACACATGCCCGTCACACACAACACAGATCCTATCCCTTGGGGACAAAAGCACTGCACACACTCAGACATACTGCCCATACAATACAGGAAGCACAAGCACCACAAACACACAAATACTGCCATACACCCAATGTCAGCCAGAAACAACTCTAACCTAGTAAAAGAAATGCAGGACAGAGATTTAACCAGAGAACCAACAACTGGTTGGTCGGAATATGTTTTCAACCATAAATGTTACAAACGTCAAAGGCCATAGGCCAGTCCATTGCCACCATAATTTGCACCAAAGGCACATATTGGTGTCCCAAAATTGACTCCTGACTGCCATGTTACCTCCACAGGTAGGGGCATCAAGAGGGCAGGCATGCACCTAAGGGATTATCCGGGGTGTGGTGGCAGAGGGTGGTTTGGGCTTATGCTTGGAAGGGGTGCTTTGGGATTTGGCTTGGGAGGGGGTTTTAGGTTTAGGCTTGGGAAGGGTGGGTCTTCATGGGAAAGGTAGAATTCTTGGCAAGGGAGGCGCATGGGTACTTGCAGGGGGGAGTAGAAGAGACCTTGGAGGTGGAAGGGATGGACTTGGGGAGGGTAACAACACATTTAGGGGTTTCAAGGGGGAGAGGAGTGGGGAAAAGGGCAAACTCAGAATGGAAAGGTTTTTGCACGCACCGGAACAGTCAGAGCAAAAGGGTTTGGGTGTGGAGGGAGTGGTTGTATGAGGTGTTCGTGTGAATGTCTTGTGTGATTGTTTGTGGGAGGTATGCTTGTGGGTGGTGGTGTCTGTTGGGTGGGTGAGTGAGGGTGTTTATGTGATTTGGGCTGAAGGAAGGTGGAGGTGCTAGGAGATGCCATAGTAGGTGTGTGGTTGTCTGTTACGGTGATGAATGCAGGTATGGTGGATGTGCTGCATGTAGGTGTGTTAGTGGTTGTGGTGTCTGTGGGTGTGGTGACTGGGGTGGATGTCTTAGGGTCTGTTGTGGTGCTGTCTGTGGGTAGGATAGGTGTAGTGGCTGGAACTGTGAATGTTGGTGTGTTGTCTGCAGGTGTGTCTGGTGTGCTGTCTGTGATGCTGGCAGTGATGCGGGTGTCAGGGAAAGTTGTGACTGTTGCTGTGCGTTTATCTGAATGTTGCTTGTGTGTATGCCAGTGGTGTATCATGTGGTGCTTTGGTTTTTCTGAACTACACTTTGATGTTGAGGTGGATGCATTCCTGCCTGTTTGTGTGCCTTGGCTGGGTTGGGAAAAGGGTTTTTGGGATTGGGAAGAAAAAGGTGGTGGGGGATGGCAGACAAAGGGTGACTGGCTGCCATCAGTGTGGAGGCCAGAGCCTGAAAGGATCGCTGTAGGTCAGCCAGTGCACCGTAAATGCCCTCCAGGGATGCATTACTCTGTTGGATTTGAGTTGCCAGTCCCTGGATAGCATTCAAGATAGTCAACTGACCCACAGAGATGGACCTTAAGATGGACCTTAAGAGGTCAATAGCCTCCTCACTAAGGGCAGCAGGGCTAACAGGGGCAGGGACAGAGGTGCCTTCGGTAAAGGAGACACCCACCCTCTTGGGTGAGCGGGCATGGCTAACTGGGTGGGGAGCTACAGGGAGGGCAGTGATAAAAAAGGGGGATAATGGACAGAGATGTTGCTGGGGTAGTACCAGATGGGTCTGCCACTGCCAGGGAGTGTCCTCTGGAGGAGGATTACAAAGATGATGAGATGGATCCGGTCTCACCAGTGGCACTCATCTCGCCCTCCAGGCCACTGGGTGCCTCAGTGTTGGTGGTATCATGACTTGAAGTCCGGTGGCCAGCAGCTTCTCCAATCTGCAGTGCCCCATCTCTTTCGTCTGCCGATGCTGATGCTGGAAAACAAGAAGAGAGGTGGGTCATCACATTCTTTTCATACACTAACATCACACTGTACACATCATTCACATTACATCCAGTTGTACTACACCTCCAGGTAGTAACAGGTAGTGCCAACATCATGTCACAACAAGTTAATATCTATTCCCCTACATGACAGCAATGTCACACACTTATCGCACACCTACTGTACTATCATATCAGTAGAGCTATCACACTAACCATTCCATGACAACCTGGCTTGGCAACATGATTCCGGGTCCCTACCCACAGCAGCATAGTCAACCAACAACCAAGCAATCAGAAGTATTGATAACGTTCATTTCCACATATCACATACCTACATTATTAGCTGATGTCATGTACCTGGAAAGGAACCTTATCATATGCCAAACACAAGACAGCATGTTGCATACAAGATAAAACCATTTCATGTCACAGAGTCCACAACCTTAACAATTGAAATTTGCAAACATACAACCACTATATTTGGCATTTCCTAATTTGGAGTATTATAGAGTCTAAACACATGCCACCAACACATGTACCAATAGTGATGTAGGAAAAGATAATACATACTTTGTTGTCTTACTCATCTTAGTCATTCTCCACCTTTAAACAAAGTCTTGCCCACTCATAGGGGCCTAATTAGCCCATAGCATTAATCCACAGATATCCACAGGTGGCATAACTACTCCTTAAATATAATGGACACCTGTTACGGACATGCAGACCCCATATATACTACAGCGTATCATGATAAGTGGTAAAAACAATAGCCCAATGTTTGAGTGGCAACATCACTCTCCACACTTCAGACATGAGTAGTCTTACATCTGTATCGGAATTTGTCAATGACATAAAACCACATCTGAGGATACCATGATAGAGACAAGTACCTTGAGGCTAGCCAAATGACTGACTACACATACCAGTCCACCCACATGGGAATGTAAACTACAACACCTGCACCACAATGTAGGCAGTGCAAACAATAGGTTTCCATACTAAAAGCAATCAAACCATATCCAATATAGCAAAATAAAGTATGTCAATGATACATTAAAATGTTTATTGATGACAGAACCTTCCAATGTACACATGATGTTGGCAAGAACCTATGAATAATGTAACTGTTCATAAGATGTCTTGGCTTGTTTAGCATGCCCACAACACAATGAATGAAGAACTAGCTATGTAGCTACTTACAATTCAAATAAAATGTGCATGGTACTAACATTCAGAGCTCTGATAACAATGTATGTATTGCAATAGTTGTCTAGCAATACCTCCATTGTTTCCAACATGTAGGATGTCCAGTCTGATGAGACATTACATGGGCCAATGTGCAACTCTCACTTACCAAATGGGTTCACTTCCTAACAGCTCTGAGTAAGTTTAGCAAGTATGGCATATGAAATGTCAGATGGACATCAAAGCCTCACATGAAGTTGTCACTCATCGGAAACCTTGTGAACTGCAGGTATGACTAAATCGTGTCAGACTCTATGTTGCACATATATATGGATCAAGAGGCATTAGAATGGGCAGAGGGCAAAGACCTGAGCAGCGTACCATCATGATATTGGGAGTATGAATCTGCAGGTGACAAGGAACAACCAGCAGAGTATATATAGCAGTATAGCGGTACACATATGACACAGTCACATGTGCATCATCATATGCTTTTGTAAGGAAATGATAACAAAGGAGAGTAGTATGTCCCTATACACAATAGTATCTGCACACCTGTGTACCAATGTCATGGACTTTACATCTATGTGTTACTTGGAGATCTTTGACCCTTTGCACTTACCATATTGTCACAGCTTAGATTCATACACAGACCTGACATAGGGATGAAAATGTGTTAAGTCAGTACTTACTCCCTTATGGCTGCTGTGCTGCCCTCAAATGCCCATCCAACTCGGGGTAGGCCACTGCCAATCTCCGGGCCATGGGGGGGAGGGTCAAAATCCAATGGCTACCCCTTCCTCCTTGGGAGGACGTCCCCAGCTGGGCCTCTGCGGTCTTCCGGGCCCAGAGTCTCAGGTCCTCCAAACGCTTCCTACAGTGGGTGCTCTGCCGGCTGTGGACCCCCAGGGTCTGCACTTTCTTGGCGATGGCATGCCCGGTCTCCTTTTTCTGGTGGGCATTAACCTGCATGGATGACACATACAAGAGGAGAAAGTCATGTCCACACACACCATCCCAAAACAAGAAGGGTGAAACAAAAGTTTTTGCAAGCAGCCATACATACACTTCCTCCAACATCCCCTTCTATGTAGAATGACCATCTGCAGACAGGCCAAGTGTGGAGTGGAGTCAGGCATACAAAATGCATATCCAGTACCAGGACTTGGCTAGAAATATATGACCAGACCACAAGCATGTGTTTAAACATGGTATAAGTACACAACTATTTCAAACACCACCTTCATTTATCGTGTTATACAGTTTTGCGGTGGGTGGGGGTACATCCATCAGACATTCTCTACTATGTATCAGGGACCAAAACCATCTGTGCACATATCTATAGACCCACACACATCATCCCAATCCTTCATTCCACCACATTTCATCAATATCATCAATCAGTCAACATTTCATACATTGGTATAGCAGTGCACTTACCTGCTCCTCTGGTGCACCATAGAACTGCTCATACAGGGGTAGGACGTCCTCCACAAGCATGTCCAGCTCATCATCCGAGAGGGCAGGGGCCCTATCATCTGCAGGACATGGCATGATTGCTCCCACAGACAGTACACAACCGCTTAGGTTGTGGAGGTCTTGCTGGCAGCAGTGTCAGGATTCAAGTGAGGCATGAAGCATGAGATGGCAGTCATGTCCACCACATACAGGACCATAACTGCCAGTGGATGTCGCCATTGGTCCAAGTCCGGCACAGGCAGTTATGTGTTCCAGTGACAATGTCCACCGCAGTTGTGACCGCCTGCCACCATGACAACATCCGCCGGTGGAGTTAGGTCACTGCCTGATGTTCAGTACTATAGGCCAGGCAGCTGCCATTTTGAGGCTCATATAAGGTTTTGGAAGTTGTGTGACTAAGATTTGTATTTGTGGTAATGTGTTAACTGTTGGCTTAATGCAAACATGTAGCAATGTGCATGCAATGTGTATAGGATGTGAAAATTATGTATCCTGAGTTATGTACATTAAACTGAATATGTGACAGAACAACTAGGTCCTAAACAACTATAGCCTAAACCACTACTGCTAAACAACTAAAAAGTCTCTACAACTAAGTACTGAACAACTACTGTCTAAACAACAATTGTGCCTGACTAACAATTGCCTGAACAACTAATATATATATATATATATATATATATATATATATATATATATATATATATATTCTAAACAACTAATAAACCATAAAAACCAAAAAGAAAAGCTTACCTTAAAATTAGTTGTTCAGGCAATTGTTATTCAGGCACAGTTGTTGTTTAGACAGTAGTTGTTCAGTACTTAGTTGTAGAGACTTTTTAGTTGTTTAGCAGTAGTAGTTCAGGCAAGTAGTGGTTTAGATCTAGTTGTTCAGGTTGTTTCCCCATTAAACTGTATTGTAAGCAGAGTAATGGTCATCTGAACATAGCATAGGTCTTCCAACTAACACATGTTAAGTAAGTTGATGTCACTTTTACAGTCCGTGAAATGTTTATCCATTCAAAGAACATGCTATGGGTAAGGGGGATCTGATTACAGTATTTAGGCAAATGTTGCATATGTGTGTGCTGAGTACAACTTTTTCACTGTTTCATGTGACATAAAGTAGCTTTATCAGTGATTTTGGAGTGATTACACTTATGATATATAGACTGAGTCATACACATAGGCCCTCATTATGAACACAGCAGGTAAGACTGCTCCGCCGGCGATGGCGGTAACTACCGCCAACAGTCAGGCGTTCTGTGCCGCCAAATTCTGAACCACTGTTTATGAAAAACAGGCAGCCTGAAAACCACTCATCGCCAGCAGAGGAGTGCCGACAACAACGGCAGAGGCCACCCACAGGCCGACGAAAAGGCCCTACCCGCCCATCAAATAATGAAGCACTAGACCGCCGTCACTTCCGGGGCAGGAACCACTGCCACGCAAAGCCAGGTGGAAACAAACCACATATTAGGAAACACTCACTGGAGGCTCTCACTACATGCCAAAGCAGACATGGATAGAGAGTTGCAAATCATGCTAGCCCTGCTCCTTGCCATATACCTCCATGACCGAGACCGCCGACGAAGACGATGACGGTAAGTACCGCAACCTACTAAACAAGGGAAAAAAGGGCACAGTTACATACCCACCAACTCCACCCACCCCACAAAGCACCCACAACCCCTCACAACAGCACAAGCCATACACCCCAGAGCAAGAGGTACTTACCCGACACAAGGCAAAGATAACCTGCCCAAAGTACACACATGTGCACAACACCCCCCCACAAAGAAACAATGAACCACGGATCCAGAGTGTGCCAAAACCAACAATGGCCACACAAACATTTTATTAAGCTCCAGGAGCAACAGAAGGCCAATGGCCAGTCCATACTTCAAAGTCCGAAGGGCCCAAATGGCCCAAACCTGACTCCCACAAGTGCAAATGGTACTCCACTTTAAAGGGGCAACAATGGGGCATCCAGGCACCTCAGGGAACAGAAGCAGGGGGTGTTGGGGGTGGGGACTTATGACTGGGGGGCTTGGTTTTACGTTTGGTAGATGGAGGGGGCTTGGGTCTGGTCTTTGAAGCTGGAGGAGCGGTTTTGGACTGGGGTGCGGCAGATGTACCTGGGCCAGCACGAGGTCTCTTGCTTACAAGGGAGGTAGCACAGGAATGGGAAGGGCGGACAGGGGCTGGCTGTGACATGGGAGAAGTGGACAGGGGAAGGAGGTGTGCACGTTTAGGGAGGAGACGGGGTGGGCAAGTGGGTTCAAATAGGTCAACATGGGATAGGAAATGTTTTTTTGGGGCAATCAGGGTGGACCTGGAGGAAGGCGTGGGAGTGGAGGTAGAGGGAGTGGTCGAGACAGGTGTAGGTGTGTGTGACATGGGTGCAGGTGACTGTACAGTATGCTGAGGTGTGGTGGATGTGTGCTGGGTGGGTGTTTTGGAACGTTTGAGTGTCTTGGGAGGAGGAGGGGTGGACACAGTGGGACAAGACAGGCTGCCAGTGTAAATGTATGTTGTCTGTGTGTCTGCAAGTTTGGTGAGTGTGCAGCATGTGTTCACCTAAGTCATTGTGGTGAGTGCAGGTGTGGTGTATGGGGTGCATGAATGGTTGTCTGATTTTGTGGTGACTGCCAGACTGGGGTCAGCAACAGTGAATGAGGGTGCAGTGCCAGTGAGTGTGGATGTAGAGGTGGCAGACAGGGAGGCGGAAGAGGTGGACACGCTGGGGGAAGTGGATGTTGGTGTGTGTGCCTTTTTATGTTGGCTGTGTCTATGCCTGTGGTGGGAAGTGTGATGCTTGTGTTTTTCAGTGTGCTTCTAGTGTGTTGAGGTGTGTGCATGGCTGTCAGAATGTGTGCTTGGGATGGGTGAAGGGAGTGGGGTGCTGGAAGGGATAGAAATGGTTGAAGGGGGACAGAATGACCAGGGACACTGGCTGCTGTCAAATAGGAGGCCAGAGCCTGAAAGGATCTCTGTAGGCCAGTCACAGCACCGTGAATGCCATCCAGGTAGGCATTAGTCTGCTGCACTTCTGATGCTAGCCCCTGGATGGCATTCACAATGGTTGTCTGCCCTACAGAGATGGTCCCCAGGAGGTCAATAGCCTCTTCCGTGAGGGCAGCAGGGCTGACTGGGGCAGGGGATGAGGTGCTTGGGGCAAAGGAGACACCCACCCTTCTGGGGGAGTGGGAATGGGCAACTCGGGGGGAGCAAATGGGAGGGCGGTGATGGTAGGGGGGTGGCAGAAGATGACACAGAATGGGTGGGCCCACTAGGGTCCGCCACCACCAGGGAGCTCCCATCGGAGGAGGTATCAGAGTCACTACCTCCAGTGGTAGTTGCCTCCCCCTGGTACTTCCCTTCGCCCTCCAACCCACTGGTCCCCTTGGCAACGCTCTACTCTGCCTCTGTGGAACCGTGGGCCACTGTATCCCCACTCGCCTGTGCCACAGCTCCCTCGCATATGATGCTGATGTACACAGACAACACAAGAGAACAGGAATGGGGAGACAAAACAGAAGACACACTTGTTACTAGCTGAATGGAGGTACATAACTGGTTCAAACATACACCCACCCTGCAAATATTCCACCAGACAGCACCTACCGCTATACACATGGCGATGCCCCTGACTAGTGGCCACAACCCTGCTCTACAGCCATTTCCTACAGCACAGAGGGACTTGAAGTACTGAAGACCTGTCCCTTACAACTTACTTTCCATGGGGGCATTATGTAAAATGACTTCAGTCAGAGTCCCTGCCGATAGACAGCATACATACTACAGCACACTCACACATCCATCAAGGAGGCATATGAGGGTTTCTGTACTCACCGCCTTGTGTCTGCTGTGCAGCCTTCAAGCGCCCATCCAGGTCCGGATACGCCATCGCCAGAATGCGGTGCATTAAGGGGGTCAGGGCCCAAAGGGCACCCCTTCCTCATTGGGAGGACTTCCCCATCTGGGGCTCACAGGTCTTCCTTGCCCAGCGCCGCAGGTCCTCCCACCGCTTCCTGCAGTGGGTGCTCTGCCGGTTGTAGACCCCCAGGGTCTGCACCTCCCTGGCGATGGCATGCCAGAGTCCCCTCTTCTGATGGCCGCTGACCTATATAGGACACACAGAAAAAGTAACACAGAGGTCAGACAATGTCCATTAGATACAGCTTGCTATACGTTCCTCATGGGACGGACACTCAAAACTGCAGAACAGGACCTCACACACGCAGCATGTCATGAATCCCACGACTGCACAGTGTCAAATGTGCACACATGTTTACAGCCATCTACCACTATTACACACATCCATGCCCCCTAATCCACCTACTCACCTGTACCTCTGGTGGACCATAGAGCTTGGTGTACAGGGGTAGGAACCCATCCATGAGCTTGTCCAGTTCGTTGCTGGTCAAGGCTAGGGCCCTTCCCCTGCCACTCATGCCATTTCCAGGACCAGAGTCAGGACACAGCAGCACACTCAGTGGAGTACCTGCATGCATGTAATCTGGTTGTCAAGTGAAGTTGGGGTGATGAGATGGCGTACGCTCCCTGGCGGTGTGTACCATCACCGCCAGCGGCGATCATGATACGCTAATATTCCCCATTGACAGCCATGTTAACCAATGAATGGTCACAAGGCGGTGAACACCGCCTTGCGCTATTACGTCAACCGCTAGCGGTATGAGGTCACTTCCAGTACAACATTTCTGGATTACAGGGGGCAGACATTTTGGCCATTACTACACAGTTATTAATTTCTCATTTGCCCCATGCAGGCCCTATTGTCCCCTACCCCCATAGGCATGAACAAATATACATTTACTCACCACAACAGTCCTGATGTATCAATGAGGACATGTCACTCCAGCTTAACATCCTACCATGCATATGTGTCATCGACTTGTATGCCAACAGTGCTGAATATTTAACATGTTGGGCAGATATATGTGTGTTCCTCACATATGTTCTCAACTCCGCCTAGGTACATACCCATGTGGAGAGGGAGGGCTCCACCGGTGTACAAACCACTTGGGGACCATGGTGAAGCGTCACATCATTATCAATTACAGACTCAACCGTGCTACTATTCATGAACTTTGTGCATTACTGGATCCAGCACTGAGCACGGCTAATCGGAATCTGCATGCCATCTCTACTGAAGTGCAAGTGCTCTCTGCACTCCATTTCCTGGCCACAGGCTCATTTCAAGTGACAGTGGGCATGGGTGCAGGATTTTCACAGCCAATGTTTAGCATTATACTGTCCTGATTCCTGAATGCATTTGTAAGACACCTGCAGTCCTATGTGAGGTTTCCCCAAAGTGCTGACCTCCCTGCCATCAAGTCAGACTTCTATGCCTTTGCCAACATTCCCCATGTGATAGGTGCCATAGATGGAACCCACATAGCTCTCATCCCCCTAAGAGTAAGTGAACAGGTGTACAGAAACAGGAAGAACTTTCATTCCATGAACATTCAATTGGTGTGTACTGCAGACCAGTACATCTCACATGTGAATGCCATGTTCCCTGGATCAGTCCATGATTCCTTTGCGCTGAGGAACAGCAGTGTGCCACACATGATGGAGCAACTACAAGGGGACAGAGGATGGATCATAGGTAAGTGTGTCTGACACTTTTTGGCACATAGCAGACAGCCAGGCTGTCTGCAACTGAGGGTTGTCAGTGACAGTCCTGCTTTGCCCCCTTTTGCAGGTGATTCTGGCTACCCCAACATGTGTTGGCTCCTGACACCAGTGAGGAATCCTAGGACAGATGCAGAGAGGAATTACAATGAGGCCCATGGATGTACTAGGAGGTTAATAGAGCACACAATAGGTCTCCTGAAGGCTAGATTCCATTGCCTCCCTTATCTCTGGGGGATCCCTGGCCTATGAGCTTTAAAAGGTGTGTAGAATAGTGGTGGCCTGCTGCATGCGGCACAACGTGCTGTGAGGAAATCTATTCCTCTCTTGGAGGAGGAGGGGATGTATATCCAGACCAGCTTCCTCAGAAAGGGGATGAGAGTGATGGTGAGGATGAGGGGGAGGATGTACACTCCAGGAACCAACTGATCCAACTGTACTTCCAGTAACTAAGTGGTACTATTTGATGCTGTTGCTGACTGTGCAGCATACTGTCGGTATGCCTTATCCTCAATGAGGGTGTTGGGTCTATAGACATTGTCACTGTGACCAGGTTTGCATGGGACATGTGGTGACATTATGGACAACTTGTTTGACTTTTCTGTTGGCACAACCCCTTGTTATGGGGAAAATGATTTCAATGACAATTGCATGCACACTTCCATTTGATTCAACATACTGACAGGGGACATTTACATTGGTGAACAGGAGTTTTATTTCATGTCAGGGATGCCATGGTGTTCTTTACAGTGATGGGAGTGTGCTACTGGTGGATGTCCATATTGGCTACATGGTCTCAGCGATTGTTGGCAGTGGTAATATGTCAATCTATTATTTACAGTTTTTGGGGTTGTTACTGCACTGTGTGGACGGTGGATCAGTGGCACACTTGGAGGACAGTTCTTGTCAGAGTCACTTCTAGAGGGGGCCTTGGTCTTGGCAGGTGATCCAGTGCCATATCTGGGCCTAAGGGACTGTTTGAGTTGGCCTGTATGGGCTGAGGTGCAGGTCTCCTGTGTGTCCTCAGATGGTGGCACAAGTCCAGTTGCTGCTGCTGCTGTTGTTGGCTGGGCTGTTTTTTGGCCTTTAATAGGGGCTTCCTGATCTGTAGGGGTCTCAGCCTGGGTTGGGACAAGGTGCAGCAGTGCACCTGCTATGGTGGTCATGGTGATATTGTGCAGTTTCCACTGCTCCATGGTCTCTTGGTGCTGGGCTCTCTGTAGCATTTGACTCTGCTCCAGGGTGGCCACAATCTGGGCCAATCTGTCCTGGGTATGGTGGTATGCTCCCAGGACCTCAGAGATCACGTCCTGGGCAGCAGTATCCATCCTGTGGCCTCCCCCTGGGCCACTGATGCCCTCCCACTGGGAATAGCCCCCTGTCCCTGTGTCCCCTGCACAGGTCTGGCGGTACCACTTGTACTGGGGCCATCGTCTTCCTGCCTGTTAGTAGGTGGTGACTGTGGCCTCTGTCCTTGTGTTCCACCAGTATGAGGCCTAGATACACAGGTGTGGGTCCGGTTGCCCTGGCTTGATGTTGGTGGGTGTGTGGTTGGGTTGTCAGTGGTGTCCTGGGTGGGGCTGCTGGATGGTGACAGTCCGGGACTGTGTGAGGGGCCAGGGTATTCCTCACTGTCCAGGGTTCCCTCTCCAGTGTCCTAGGTGGTTCCTCTGTCTCCATGTGGGACACTGCACTCCTTGTCCTGTCCGTCAGGGTGGCATGGGTGGTGGTGCTTGCTGGGGGGGAATGGGCATGTCTATTACAATTGCATAATTGGATGGGGTGCACAGGACTAGGCTGTTTTGTGCAGGTTTTCCACTTTTGGGCCATGCAGGGTGCCTTTGTGAGGTTGCCATTGCATTTTGCCTAGGATGTGGAGGTGCATTGTGGATGGTGTAGTGTGTTTGTGATTACTTGCAGGGGTAAGTGGCTGTGCACAGGGGTAGGTATGTGGGCCTGTTGGTGGAAGTGTGGGCATGCAGTGTGACTGGATGTTGTGAATGTGGCCTGGGTGGGGTAGTGGTCCTGGTGGATGTTGGAGGGGTGGGGTGGTGCATGCATTACAGGTGTGATGAATATGGGGTAATTGTAGACGACTTACCTGAGTCCATTCCTCCAGTGAGGCCCTCAGGGTGCAGGATGGCCAGTACCTTTTCCTCCCAGTCAGTGTGGTAGGGTGGTGTTGGTCGAGGTCCTCCCCCCGTCTTCTAGACTGCAATTTTGTTCCGGGATGCCATGGACCTCACCTTCCCGAGCAGGTCGTTCCATCTCTTGCGGATGTCGTCCCTCGTGCGTGGATGGTGTCCCACTGCATTGACCTTGTTGACAATGGTCTGCCGTAACTCCATCTTCCTGACGATGGGTGTGTGCTGGACCTGTGTGTGGGTGCTTGGGGGGGTGCCATGGTGTGTGTTGTGAGTGGTGTGTTGTGGGGATCTAAGTTAAGGTGCTGTTGTGTAGTTGGGTGTGTGATTCGTCTGTTGTGGCGTCCAGTGTCTGCTTGTGGAGTTCGCAATCTCAGTTGTCCTATTGGCGATGCAAAAGGATTGTGGGGTGTGTCTGTGAGTGTTTTATAGTGATGTGGATGTGTGTCAGGTGTGTGGGTTTCAAACTTGCCAATGTGTGCAATTCTTACTGTTGGGTTCCATTGCTGGCCGTGGCGGTCTGTACCGCCAATGGTCGTTCGACTTCCACTGACCGCCGCTGTGATTTGTGCATCATTATTTGGAGGGTGGGATTTGTGTGCTCGGCAGTGGTGGGGTGGGATGTCCTGCATTTTCACCAACAAGGTCCTGGCGGTGACTGGTGACTGGGAAATTTTCGACAGATTCAGTTATTTGCATCTTTATATGGCGGTTTTCTGTTCACCGCCAATGGAGGGTTTCTGTTCATCGACGCCATGGCGGGGAACGGGGTTTACCGCCATATTCATTATGACCCCCATAGTTTCTTGTCTTGCCTCACATAGTTACCCTGACATGAGAAGATCAAGACAACCTTCAGTGTACCGTCCACTAGCAGACCTGCACACAATGGAGGAGTGACATGTCATCCAAATATACTACCTGGATAGGCAGACAATTATGGATCTCAGTCATCAGTCAGAGTCAGATATGATGCCTGCCTTTCGTAATACCATTGCATACCTCCCATTGCCCAAGTCATGTCAGTTCTACACGTCCTGGCCACTGAGTCCTTTCAAAATACAGTGGCCCTAACTGCAGGGATGCCTCAGCCCATGTTCCGTCTGGTTTTTAAGGCTGTACTCTCTACATTGTTGAAACACCTGGAAAGCTACATCAATTTTTCCCAACGTGAGGATTTGGCCCATATAAAGGCTGTTTTTTATGCTATGGGACACATTCCACATGCGATTGGAGCCATAGATGGCACCCATGTTTCCTTGGTTCTCCCAAGTGCCCATGAACATGTATATAGGAACAGGAAAAACTTCCATTCCACTCCACTTTTGCTGACCTCTACATTTCACAAGTATCCTGTGTCAGTCCATGATTCCTTCATCTTGCGGAACAGCAACATCCCACTGATAATGACTTGACAACACAGAGAAGGCCTGGCTGGTTGGTAAGTCATATTTGTAATTTGTGTCTGCACCTTTTATCTGCTACCTTATATGTGGATGTCCAAGATTAATGTTTGGATTGTTGTAACCATACCTTACAGGAGACTCTGGCTACCCAAACCATCCTTGGTTGTTGATACCAGTGAGGTACCCAACCATGCCTGGTGAAGTGTGCTTCAATAAGGCCCACGGAAGGACTTTCGGGCTCCTGAAGGCAAGATTTTGCAGCATTGATAAGTCTAGAGGAGCCCTCCTCTACTCACTCAACAAGGTTTGTAAAATTGTTGTTGTCTGCTGCATGCTCCACAACCTCACCCGAGACGTCAGATACCATTCATACCAGATGAGGGGGAGCCAGGGGATCCTGTGGGTGGAAATACAGATTTGCTAAGTGAGGATGACCATGATGAGGATGAAGCTGGACACATCTATGCTGATCTCATCAATCAGTACTTCAACTGAATCATGGTCTGTTATGTAATAAAGGTGATTCAGTGGGGTATTGGTGAGGTTAGGAATGACAGATAAGGTTTTTAATATGACCTTCAGATAGGTCATAAGTGGCTCCACAGCCCATCACTCAGATATGCATGCAGATTGTTACTTGGCGCTGTATACAGGACTGCTATGTAAATAGTCTAATGTTTTCACAATGCACAATCAAAGTAACATATGTACATATGATTTGGCAGTGCAATGTACACGTATCAATGACACCTCTACCTTATGTTGGTCAATTCCAGATTGCAGATTGACAGTTTGGATCTTTCTCTTTTGGCAATATCAGACAGTGCCACAGGCAGATGGGATTTGCAGACTGACATGTGATGTGGACATGGATTAAAAAAGGTACTGTCTGGCATGAGATTTGTGGTGTGTGAGTTCTATGCCTAGACTGTCAGGACAATGGGATGGTAGTATCCTTTTTCACACTAAAGACCTGTTTGGCATTGGAGGTAGGGCCAATGGTGTGTTAATTTCTCTCTGACACATGTCATAATGTGGTATCCAGACCCTCTAACATCATAATGCTTTGTGTTGTATGTGAGCTAACTTGTCCATAGCTGTGTTTCCACTGTATAGACCAATGTGCATGTGTCTGAAAACTAACAGGTGAGTGACAAGCCTACAGATACCTGACTATGGTCAGTGGGAGGTTCCATGACTGGGGGCATTAGGATTGACCTCTGTCTGTTTCATGGGGTCTGGTCATTTTGGAACTATGGTATGGGTATGTGAGAAGGCTTTAGCTGATGATACATTGAATCAATCTGTTTGCCTCCTGGGATAGTGCAAGACTGACATGTTCCTAACTTCAGATGTCTGTGGGTTGGTAGTGTTGGACACCTATGCTGCAACACTAAAGTTAGCAGCAGTACTTCACTATGTGGCAATTGGCATTCTCCAAATAAAGATTTGGGAATGTACAATACAAGTGATTTGTGTCATGTATATAATACATTGTCAAAACAATATGTATCCTCATTATACAGCACATGTGTAATAACAATGACAAATGTTTTACATTAGAGAGGAACATTTTGATACAAGACTTTCATACATGTCAGTTGCATATGGGTGATAAATCATACTAACACATGATCTGTGGTTAAGTGGTATTTATTAGGGAATGCACAGCAAAAGGAGTGATGAGAAACTAAAATAACACAAACATAACCGTGAATGGTTCAGTCATGGCGGATGAATTCATCAGGGTAGCTGCCACACCATTTGGAAACACAAGTCCAGTGTCCTTGTACCATAGGAAAATTGAGATAGGTTTCAGAAGAGTCAACAGGGTGTATATGTGCCACACATGGGGAGCCAATCATTAGAGGTTCACTTCCTGGCAGTGGGTTTGGTCTTGGCATCTGCTCCTCCTGGATGTCTGGGTGGATGTCCCCATTTGCAGAGGGTTCTTCTGCTACAGAGTGTGGGATGTCTGAGGTATTCTTTTGCCCTGGCAGGGCCTCCATTTGACTAGCAGCCACAGATGTAGAAGGGCCTGATGTTTCATTGCAAGTGGAAAAGGCCTGATGGGTACAAAACCTACTCCGGGTGGTATTCATGTCCCTCAGCACCCCAGCAATGGAATCCAGGATGACATTTTGGGCCTGCCACTGCTGCATGGCTTCCTGGAGGTTGTCTCTGCAGCTTTCAGATCTCTCCCATCATGGTCAGTATCTGTCACGATTCACCCTGGGCTTACCGTCGATACTGGAGAGGGATGGTGAGCGGCCCCGGTTCCTGCAAGTCCTGCTCTGGCCGAGGTAGGGGCGACCCCTTCCGGTAGCCACGGTGCTGTTGAGAATAATAAGCCACTACAGTCCGTGCCCTCCAGAAAGGAGTCCCAGAGGAAAAACCCTAAGGGGGAAAAAACCTCCAACAGGAACTCCCTGAAACAGATGGAGGACACAAGGATTAGAACTCAGGATCCTGGAAATCTGGGAGACTGAAGACAGGACAAGAACGATTGGCGTCTCAAATGAAAACCAGCCGGAGCGTGACCACCACCGCTGAAGTGTTGCAACGCAATGAGAAGAAGAAAAGGTTCCCCTTATATACCCCTAGACAGGAAGTGATAAACAGGAAGAAGTAACACCACCATCTTGGCTTGGGAAGAAGCCATAACCAAAGATAGAAAATATGCCCCTGTGTAAGAGGAACAAATGCATGTAGGGAAGAAGGGAAGTGCACAGCATGCTGGGAAGGAGAAAGTATGCTTTAAAACTAAACATGTAGACTGAGGTAGGTCCCAAGGCTTGTGGCAGGTGAGTGGTGCTAGGGAGGGGGGCCCAGGCACCCTAGAGCAAGGTTAACCTCACGCGGTGAGCGCAGCGAGGATCGCAACCCAATTCTGGGTCTCCGGCCCTGCCGCGCTCTAATTACAGCGCGTGGCCGGAGAAAAGGGCCGCCGCGGGTGCCGCGACCCTTGACCCGGACCGCGGCTTCCCCAGCGGCCCGCTTGCGGGCCGCCGCGGCTTCCCCCGTGGGTCGGCTGGGTTGCGCGGCAGCGGCTCGCGGCGCAACAGTATCTGGACCATCGTGCCACACCATCCCTCCCATGCAGCAGACCCCCAGATACCTGTGTTTCTGGCACAGTGTGCCCACTCCCACTGGTGGCAGGACCATCATTGTCAGGGGTGACAACAGAAGACTCAGATACCTGTACTGGAGGACATGCAATAGAAAACGCTGTCCTTGGGACACTGGTTTGGGGGCGAATGGATACCTGTGATGCAGATCCAACAAGGTTAGGAGGAGTTGATGTGGCAGGGTGAGGGAAACAGTTGTTGACTTACCAGGTGTCCCTGATGGGCCAGCCTCGCCCTCAGTGTGTAAACATCCAGGTGTGTTTTCCTCACTGGGGTCTTCATCCAGAGGGGTAGTGTCAGTGCCTGGTGTCCTCTCCATGTTGAGAATGGCAAGGTTACCTGTAGGAGAAGTGGAACACACAGGTGCTGTAAGCAATGCAACAAGTGATGTTTAACTTTGAGAACTAGACATGCTATGTGATATGTACACCCTGCCTTTACTTGATCCCCTGATATGACAATGACAGCTGCTTCCAAATCTGGGTTAGAGCAATTTGGGACCCAGAGATTTGCAATTGCAAACACCATGCTCCAAGCTCTTGGAGTTTGTTGGTGTTTAGATGACTGCTGGTACTAAGAGCGAGAGATCTTGTCTGAGTAAAGACATGACACTGTACATTTCTCTATTAGTAAGGTGTTTCATTGATTCAACTGGCTGCTGTACAATGCACAATTGTGGCAGAGCTGGCACAGTATGGGAGTTACAATTTGACCTGGGCCTCTGTATGAATGTACTGCAAGTACATCCAGTTTCCCATAGAGTCTTCTCCCCAGGTGAATATATGACATTGTTAGGAAGGTTTTCTCAAAGGCCAGTTTGGTAGGGGACATAGCAGTAGCTGTGTTTAGCTTGTAATAGTACTGGTAGTGGGCCATAGAATTGTTGTCATGGCCATGGACTGTAAGACAGTGGTGCATTCAGGAGTGGTTACATTGATTGGTAGTTTCACATGCAAGACATTTTTAAATGTAGTACACTGTTTTTCTTACAGGTGGAACAGGTCCTGCTGGGAGTTGGAGTGCTGTCAGTCCCTGTACTTCAAATGCCATACACAAACACTGAGCAAACACAAATGACGGACGGAATGTGGAACCAATCAAACATTCACCTCCAGTCACAGATCTGGGTTTAAGCCATCAATTCTTTTGCTCACTATGCCACCCCAGTTTGGACCCAGCCATATGCAAATCAGTTCTGACACTGTTCCCCATGGGAACAGTCCAGCCTGAACTGCCAGGCCAGGTCCTCCCTGTACCAGAAACAAGCATCCTAGGACCGGTTTCAGGGTATCACCCTTCATCAGCCAGGCTAGCTTGAATCTAGTGGCATAGGGAGCCCGGTGCCCACATCTGGGCATATCTTGAGTACTTAGGGTGTGAAAAGCAAGCAAACACAAATGATACACAAAAACTATGGCCCCAGGTGAGTTAGTTGACATGTGGCATGCCAGAGAGGGGTATTTAGACATTTGAACACAGGGATGGTGGGTAGTTTGGGCACTGAGGTGGGTAAAGGTGGTCAGTGAGCATGTAAGACAAACCTTTTTGGTGACATTAATGGTGTTGTGACTTACCAGATTCACCTCCCCTAGCACTTCCTGTCAGGTCCACAGGATTAAGGATGTCCAAGACCTTCTCCAGCCATGAATGAAAGTAGTGGGAGGTGGTGGGAGTCCTCTGCCAGTCTTGTGGACCGCCAGATGATGTCTGGTGGCTATGGAACATACTTTGCCCCTGAGTTCGTTCCACCTCTTCCTGAGGTCCTCTCTTGTGTGTGGGTAACTGCCTACAGAATTCACCCTATCGACTATCCTTTGCCTCAACTCCATTTTTCTGGATATTAATGTGTGCTGGATTTGTGCTCCAAAAAGCTATAGCTCTACTCTGACAATTTTGCCCACTATGGCCTTCAATTCATCATCAGTGTACCATGAATAGTTTTGTGGGGACATGGTAGTGGTGAAAGAGACTGTGAGGTAGTGAGAAATGTGTCCGAAATGTTTTAGTGATGAGGTGTGGGTGCTGTGATGTGAGTGGGTGATGGTTGTAGTTATTGTGTGGGATACAAGATTGTATGTTGTGTATGTTGTGCAAGTGTGGGATGTGTGCTGAGTAAAATGTTTAGGGGTGCCTATTCTTTGTTTAGCTAGTTTTTCTCTTTTTCTAGTCTCTGGCTGTTAGTGGCATTCTGTTTGCAAAATATTGTGGGTTGAGTAGGGGTGTGTTCTCTAATGCAGTGTGTAGGTGTGTCGGGTGTGTGGCTGTGTGTCAGGTGTGGGGTATCCGAACTATCCAATGTGGTGTTGTGTTCTGACTGATGTTCGAACTGCCAATGGTTTTCCAACATGGAAGAACTGCTCTTTTGATTTGTGGATTCGTAATTCGATCAGAGGCGTTTTGAGAGGCTGGCGGTGCTGGTGGTCACATCACCTTTTTTTCTGTCCTCCAGTGTCCAGGCAGTTTCAGAAATTTTTTTTTTTTGGTGGGTTAAGCCATGTAACTCTTAACACGGCAGTCGGATGACCGCAAAATAGCGGACTTTTGGTAGCCGCCAACACAGCAGTCTTACTGTCAGACCGCCAAGCTCGTAGAGGCCTGTAAGTGTGAAAAGCAATCGGCCACCCTGTTTTCCGTCCCTGGGATGTTCTCAACTTTAAAATTATATTCTTGCAAAGGCACCACCCACTTACAAATCATAGACAAAATAGTATCCAAGTTCTTTTTGCAAAATAGGTCTTCTAGAGGTTTGTGGTCAGTCCTAACCAAGAAGGTACTATGGCAGAGAAAATTCTCTAAACTTTCTAATGACCCAGTATACACACAAAGTCCCTTTTAATAACTGAGTACTGATTCTCTGGCCCACCTAAGGACCTGGATAAAATCAAAATGGATTCTTCTTTTTCATCTTTTACTTTTTTGAGCACTGCACTCAACCCTTTAGAACTTGCATCCATGACCAATATGGATTGCCTCACAGTGTCAAAACTTTGTAAAGATGAAGCATCTTTCAGAGCACTCTTTATGTCTAGAAACTCTGAATCACATTGATGGGACCATGAAAATGTTACCCCCTTTTTCAATAGAGCTCTTAAAGCATACGTTCGACTGGCACATCCCCGTACAAATGTATATAGTATTTGGCCATCCCTGAAAAGGTGACCAAATCATCTCTGCACCCCGGTTTTGAAAGCTGTTCAATGGTTTTTACCAATTGTTCTTTGGTCTTGACACCATCTTTAGTTAACCAATGTCCCAGGTACTCTGTTTCAGAGAGATTAAACTTACACCTGTTCTCTCTAAACTTCTCAATCTGCAATCGTGTTCTGTAAACTTAAATCAGAACTTCATCTTGGTAAGTCTGAACTCTAGGTATCCCTTTCAAGTCATCTTCCATGGCTCTCAGAAGCACAGAAGCAGTTGAATGTAATCTAAAGTGCAACCTCGTGAGTTTAAACAAACCAAAGGTTGTGGTGAAGGATGTAAGATTAGTGGATCTGTCATCTAGTTGTCTCTGATTGTATACAGCTTTGAAATCCAATGTGTCAGCATATCTGCAGTGTTAGGAAGTGTCAGAGTCACCAGATCCTCTGGGTCTGTGCACGTTCCCAACACGTCCACCACTGAACAGCTCCAAGACTCTGATAGATAAATCACAGAGACTGAGAGAGTTCAAGAGGGGAAGAGGGGATTAGAAAGGGAACAGCTGGGAAGGAGACCTGTAGTAAGAAAAAGGTTAGAACACACAATAAGAAAATTATATCTCCTGAAATCAATACTGGACTATGATTCTAAGCCTAGTCACTCTGAAAACATGAACAATCTAAGAGTTAAGTTTAAAATGACTAAGTTTCAAGATGGCCGGATACCTGTAGGGGAATCAAGATGAATTAAATTAAAACTTTCTTATTCAAGCACTTTCCTTTACATGAGAATCAGAAAAACATTCTGACTAAATTTTAAACCAGTCATATAAATCCTGTTTTGAGAATGTATACTAGGACCATACAATATTGCATCTAGAAACTCTGGCCTTCTGTGTACTCTTAAAATGTTTCAACACAAATTGCGCATATTGCAGATATATATATATATATATATATATACATAGTAAAACACCATAAAAGGATTGTGCACCATGAATAACACAATATGGATTCAGGAAACAAATCACATAACTTGTCAACTCGAATATTACATAATAAATATCTTAGAATAGTGGCATACAATAAACAACATGAATTAAACTTGAGGAGAGAATCGTGCGTCTTGCCGATTCAAGTGTCACCATGTAAAATACCAAGAAATGGTAGCACGCAATGAATATCAAAGTCAAATCATCATTAATCGAATCGTGCGTCTTGCCGATTCGTAAAACACGATGTAAATGTCAAGAAATAACAGCTCACAATAAATAAGAAGATCAAAGTACAATGAAACAAATCGCGCTTCTTTTGCCGATTCTTAAGCCACCATGTAAATGTCAAGAAATGGTAGGGCGCAATAAACAACAAAGTTAAATCCTTATGAAACGAGTTGCGCGTCTTGCCAATTCGTAAAACATTATGTAAATGTCAAGAAATAGTAGCGCGCAATGGACAACAATGTTTAAACACCATAAAATGAATCGCGCGTCTTGCCGATTCTTAAACCACCATGCCAATGTCAAGAAATGGTAGCACGCAATGAATAACAAAGTCAAACCTTTATGAAACAAATCGCGCGTCTTGCCTATTTGTAAACTACCATATAGATGTCAAGAAATGATAGCGCGCAAGTAATCTGTTACTCATTTAAGAATTAAACCAAGAATATGAAAATTCTCAATAACGGTGTCGGGATATCCAACCACCGTCTTACCGCCTGGAACAATGATCACCTATGAAGGATGAAGGGCAGAAGACTGGAAGATCCAAATAGGCCGTCGGGACAGGAGCTCAGGAAGAAGCTGCTGCTCTGCACCGGGACCTCTGGATAGTGAGCACTGGGAGTTGGGCTGGCTCTCTTTTATAGAGTCTTGGCCCAGGCATGTTGCAGGGAAAGTCTCTGGAAGGCCCTGGAAAGGGACCACACCCTAACACACTCTGAAAACCTGCAGGAGTACATTGCAAAGGAACAGTATTTGTAAGCATATTAAAAATAAGTTTTCAGGATTGAACTCTGCAATGCAAAAGGTTAAACCACAACATATCAGCACAATGCATAAATTACATTGTTTTGAGAGTACTGGGTTTTTGCATTTTTGTCGCCAATAGAGCGCGTACTGCTCTGGTGTTGACAGGAAGTAGGTATATATCTGCAACTACCGACTTGTTAAGTGCTCTTAAATCAACACAGAGCCTTACTTCTCCAGAAGCCATTCTTGCTAAGACAACAATCAATCAATCAATCAATCATTTGTAGAGCGCACTACTCACCTGTAAGGGTCTCAAGGTGCCTAGGGGTTAGTCCTCTGATCTTCAGTCAAAGAGCCAGGTCTTAAGGTCCTTCTTGAATTGACGTAATGATTGTGATTGTCTGAGGTGGAGAGGCAAGGTGTTCCAGCTCTTAGCTGCGAGGCAGGCGAAGAACCTTCCTCCAGCCAAGGTCTTCCATAAAGGGAGTGACCACTCTGTTGCTTCAGTCATCAATATAATACCCTCACCTTTTAATTTATCAAGCTTAGAGCACATCAGCTCTTTCAGAGCAAATGGTACACCACACAATTTACACGCGACCAGAGTAGCACCCTCCTCAAGAACAATTTTATGAGTATAGTTTGTTAGACAACATTACCTTTTGCTAAAAACCTGTTTAAAATCATGACACATTTTGAGGATCTTGCTATCCATCTCCTTGTATAAGGTGTTAGATTTAACTTCTTCCTTCTCTTCGAGTATTGACCCTTTACCAGGAAAAGTGTTCACTGTTAGTGTTCAACTTTACGTTTAGAGCTCCCTGGTAAAACCAGCTAATAATGCTGTCACCTTGACATGATATATCAATTTTGCCTGCGGTCAAGCAATCTTTAAACTCATTCTCACCTAGGAAATATCCAAGTAACTTTATTGGTTGACCACGGTAAGGTATTGGCATAATACCAGGCTTAAAAAACTTAATCTTCCCTTTTAAGTTCTTGATATAAAATTCCTTAGGTACTTGCGAAATCTTCACACCGGAGTCAAACAGCATTTTTATATCATGACATTCACCTTCATGCCATTCAGGGGGCTTTTCCCTTTGTCTTGTCCCATCTGAAGTGTAACTCATCATACTCATAATCCTCACTATCACTGTAAATTTCAAACATAACTTCCTTCATCCTTTTGGTTTTCCACTGGGACTTGTGAGTTTCGCAAAATGTCCTACCCTACCATTTAGCCAGCAGAGCAGTGCACGTTTTATCATTTGGTAAGTGTCCCACCTTACCACATCTGAAACACTTACCTTTAAATGACTTCTAAGAGTTAGAATTGGAAGAAGTGACATTGAGTTTTAAATAGTATGTCTGCTTTTTAGCTGCTTTACTTATACTATGTACTTTCTCTAAAGTTGGACCACTATATTTTTTTATCTCTTCAACACAAGCAAAGGAATGTTCTATTCTCTTTGCTACCAACATAACTTCATCCAATTTTGGATCATCTCTTTGCCACTATTCATCTTTGGTTTTTTCAATGTTACAGTCCAACATAAATTGGTCACGTAAGTGCTCATCCAAACTACCTTCAAATTTGCAAGTGGCACCTAACTTACCCAGATCAGTGATGAATGACTCCACTGACTCCTGCAGTTTTTCAATTCTATTTCCAAAGTGATACTGTTAAATGGCACTCATTTTTGGAAGATTGTGTTCATCTAATTTCTTTAGGCACACTTCACACTGCAGATTGGCTCCCTTCTAGGTCAGGGAGGTGCTTGAAAACTTTCTGACCTTCCGGCCTCAAACAGTGAAGGAGTAGGAAGGCCTTCCTTTCTGCACTGACAGTCTTAGCATCATTACATTTGATTAAACATACAAAATGACACTAACAATAGCATGATGGTTTGAATACACTTCAAAATTAGAATAAGAAGAAAGATCTAAAGTAGAGTATTACAACCAGAAGGATGACAGGGACCACTGGTGTGCGGACTTAACACCCAAGAGTTATCTAAAAACAGAAGACACACACAAAAAAACAAGGCTCATTGAACATATTGATAGATTATGGTAGGTCTAGAAGATTCAAGTCATCCAGTTATTTTTTGTTTAAATACTGCTACAGCGCCAAAGAATCCTAGCTATTACCTCAAACTAAATAGTGGATTTCGTGCCATAGGCAAATGGATCGACACAACATAGATTTGAGGGGATGTCAATGATGAATGTCATAATAAACACCAACAACCAAGTAATCAACAATCTGATCACTAAGCAAAAACCACACCAGTTTACTAAGAAGGATTATGAATTTATTTCCCTATATTAACAAAGCTAAAGTCACGAAAATAACTTTTAAACATAAATGATAATCATATAGAATCAATAATGGCTGATTATAACATCTTATATATCTGAGTTTAATCAAAGCAAGTCAACAAATTATCGCAAGTATCATAACACTAATTAATAACATCAATATTTGCACATAAGAGATAGTATACATTTGAGCAACAGATTAAAGAATGTCAATATAAATCATGAGCATGTAAACTCATATTCCCTCACTAACCACTAAATAGCATTAACATGATGGGCTCAATATAAAAAGAATTTAGAAACACGAATTTAGAAAACCATAATAGCTCGGGTTGTAGTAAAAATTGCTATCATTATGGAGCAATTAATTTATAAGTTGCAGCTGGTACCTGTAAAACAAAAGACACATATAACAATACAATATCATACATTACCCATAGAACAACAACATGCAGTCTACTTCAGCAAGGGGACACCATCAGGAAAGTTTCATAGGGTATGGTCTACATCGAAAACTAAACCCACATCACTAATATGACTCGAACCTCCACTAAGAACTCCCTCAATCCAAAACTCCGGAACAGAACAGAAGAACCCAGAATAAGAACAAGGGAAGATTGCGCACGAAGAATAGGTGACAGAACATTATATTAATTCTTTAACAAACTCGCAATTGGTTGGTACACGGGGTGTTACACAATTCAGCCAATAAAACTACTGTTAGATAACTAAAAGTTAATTGATGACATCATTAACTAAACACAATTATAACAATTTCTTCTTCTCTCCTGTCTCGTCTGTGGATCCATTGTTCCATCTCATCAAAACTTCACTTCTCAGGAAAGAAACATCTCACTAAGTAACTTCTACTTCCATCCTCGAGGAAGAAACCACACGTTAGTTAGTAACAATTTTTTTTTAAATAGAACAGTCAAACTCGAGCAATGATGTAATAAATCTGACCTTCTAAGACATAACGCAAAGACCCACTAGGGGTAGCTGTCTACACATATATAAGATAAGCATTAAGCAATGGATAATAATTGCAATTTTAGCTGAAGTTTACCTAAATAGAGAAAAAAATTAATTATGGTGACCATTTACAAAAGCCACCTGTTTTTCACATATGAGTACATCAATGCTCAGTACGTTATTGATTAACAAAAATAATTTATAAAAAATTTCCACTCCTGGAATCCCTCCTCTGATGACTAATTATGTTATCACACAAACCCATAGTAAATTCATTTATTTTATTTTCACAAATTCAAAACCTTGTTTATTCCATTTTTGCATTAGTTTTCTTTTCCTTTTACTTTTCGAATAACATTTATCAATTTGAACATCAAATCTTTTCTGATTCTTTTCATATTTTTCCCTTTTTATCCATTTGATTCCTTTATGTGTTTCCCAAGCTCCAATTAGACAAAACACAATTAGTGAAACCCACTTCACTATTTTTATTATAATTCCTTTCCCCAGATTACCAAACCAATTTCCCACAGCTGCAATTCCTTTGCCAGCTTTCTTCCAGATGGTAGTTTTGGTTAGTTCTTTTAGATCTTCTTTGTTATTTGTTACATTATTAATCAAACCTCTAATTTCTCTTGAGTTGTCTGGAATATACGTACAGCAGTGACTCAAAACAAGTAATTTGCAAACTCTGCCCTCTTTCTCCAAGAGAATGTCTAACGTAAGGCGGTTCTGAAGTGCCATAGCTCTTGTAGCAGCTAATTCAGTATCTAGAAGAATGGTAGTTCCAAAATAACTTGTCAGCATGTTATCTACTTTTGTAGACAACTTCTGTATCTTGATAGAATTTAGAACTGCTCTCACTGAAGGAATTATAGCTCCGAAAAATGTCTCCCAGAATGCTAGAAATTGATTCTCGCTTCTCTCTCATTTGAATTCTCGTCATCTTAGGAAATTTACTCAAGTCCTCCAGCTGGTATATTTTTGGAAAGACTATTCAAAAATAACATGCGCCATACCATCCTTTAGGAAGACGGTAATAGGCATTTCTTCCACAAATATAGTAAACACCAGGCACTGGTGGGTCCTGTCCATTCATCAACACCATTTACTCCAAAAAATAAACTCATGCCTATATTCACTCGTACCCACAAACATTCTATCATTACTACTCTGTGGCCTATACATATACAAAGTTGTCCCACATGTTTAGCATCCAGTGTTAGTTTTCCTCGATTAGTAATGTCAGTATAAGCATAATCAATCCCAGATCTACGACTAATCATTCCCTTATTTAAATCCTCGCCTTTATTTCTCTCCTTCTCTCTTCTGTGTTATCTACAAATTTCTTCTCTACAGGTGTTAGTAAACAGGTCAGATTATTCCGATAAGCAAAAGCAGTTCCAAAGGTTAAAGTAGGCTCAAAGAAATCTCTCATAACAACTATGTTATTATCCTTGGCTATTTTATTCAAATAACCAATGAAAGGTACAAACGAAAACACTACATCAAAGTTGGAGAAGAAATACTGGATATAATCTTGGTCATAGAAACACGTTAGTAAAAGAGTGCAACTTATAGCATATGTCACAGGCCAACTATGATGAGTAATTCCTTCTTCCACCCAAGTTGAAATCTGCGTACAAACATAACAATCTTTCGCATCCGTCACCTCAGCATATTCACGCAATAAGTGATAGAAAACATTAGAGAAAAGCTCTTTCTCTTCATGTAAGTGTTTGACATCTATCCTGAACTTATCTTTTGTTAGTCAGGTAGTAGTAGTCTCCAAAGAATTGTCAATCTCTGGAGTATGGTTGGCTCCATTCGTCTCATAAACAATCATACCAAAAATAACAATAAGTATATTAACACACTTGCTACCGCCAACCCAATACCTACACATTTGCAACGGTTAATTCTACTGTTTTGGTTACTAAAGTTTCTCATGGTCTATGAAGAAATAGGAAAAATAAAACAAACAAAAAACAAAAATAATTTCAAAAACAAAAATAAAAGTCCCTCCTAAAATGTATTATTTTTCTTTTTTATATGTGTTTGTGTGTTTTCTTGGTTCTTTTTCTCTGTGAGAAGTGTTACTTCGAGAAGCAGCAGTGAGATATTGTAATAGATGACCAAGTCTTCCTTCAACGTAAAATGCTATTGTCAAAGTGAGCTGTCTTTTCCGTACAAGGCTTGTGGGACTTTGAGATAGAAGAAGGTCACCTGCTGAAATGAAAAGCGTTGGTTGTTCTGGCCTCTGTCTTTGCACCCAAAGGAAGCGTCAGCTGCTCTGGCATGTGTCTTTGCACATTAAGGACCACACATACTGCTCCTCTGCGTCTGGGAAGAAAACCATCTGTTGCTCAGGCAACAAAAGATTAAACAGAATGAATGCATTGTTTACGTCACATTAGAAGAGCGTCACAGCTTGCTCCGTAGTTCAGTACGCTCATGAAACTATTCAGTGGAACAAGGCACTTTTCAGCACGAGTCTTCCCACAGTGTGAAACAGAAAGTCTTGGTGCACGGATCCCCACAGCACAGGGCAACTGCATGCAGCATAATGCAATTAAAGAACTCCAACTGTGTCATCAGTTACAAACTGTGAGTTATGCATTTGTCATGGTCATGAACTTGTCCCAACTTGCTTGTAGGCTTAAAGATGGACCAGAGCAAAGCTGTATTTCATAGCCACTTGCACTTTTCACCACAAAAGCTAGGTATAGCCACTTCAGGTAGCTAATTTTATGCAAGCTCCCATATTAATATGATGTGCTTCAAAAGCTCCCTTCCCTCTGACTGCAGCTGGTCCTTAAATTAATGCCCATGGGCAGATTCAGAATCATGTATGACATCTTCAGACTTTTTAATCAATAGTTCACATAAAAAGACAAAAATGCATGCCCCAACTGCTGCATAAAAAAGCTATGACTGGCTGGAGGTGTCACATAAGATAAGGTTGCTTTTGGGAAGTATGTAGAACATAAGTTAATCTGTCAGGACTTAATGGTGCTGGACATGCTGCATCAATACCCATAGATACTTTCAACCCTTTACATAACAGAGATGCCTATATGTCCTGACTTCTGTTCATCTACTGTTAACAATAAAACATTCATTTGACAGTTGTATGGTCTAGTGCAGTTTGCAGTTCCAAATGATTGTCAAAATCAGGTAAATTAAAAGAGTATTACTTTGATCTCATGATAAGGAACATCTTTCATTTGGAATCCTTGTTTACAAATGATGGTTTCTGCATGTGGAGGGGACAGCTGTCAGTGCGGTAAGCATGAAATAACTTACAAATGGCTCCTTATGTGTCAGACAGCTTTGGCTAAGAAACATTTGTGTTTTGGAAGTGTTTTTAACATCTCAGCCCACCTTTGACTGATGTTTCCCATTATAAGATAAAGATTGGGCTCAAAAGGTTTGCTCATGTTAGAAAATGAAAAATGGGGCCTGATTAAGATCTCGTGACGGATATCCTGTGCATCGTATTTCGATGTCTATAGCAGACAATGAGATATCGTAATACGCTGAAAGGGATATCTGTCACATTTGTGATGTAGTATTCCTGTCTGCCAAGATCTAATTCAGGCCCATGGTTTACTAAGCCTGCATAGGAACTCCAGGAGCATTGCTGCTGGCTCAATCTCTTTTCTATCCCCTAATTTTGTAGAACAAGTGGTAATTGTCTGACATTAATCACATTATGTAAAAATGATCCCTTTGCTCAACACTCGTTAAAGTGTCACACAAGAGACATTGAAATGTCATGCATAAACGCAATTAAAGTGTAAAACATTTTACACAGAAGGAAAATGAAAACTCGGCAGGTATCCACCTCTCCAGCAAATTCAGTACTATCAAACACATAGAGCCTACATATCCTGCTATTTGATGAACAAAATACAAACCACCAACACTGCGAGATGCCCCTGTTGTGATGAAGAAGAGGTGGACTTCTACCACATTTAAGGTGCTGCCCTCACCTCATTCAATTCTGGCCTTCAATACACAATACAATTAAACCTGTGATTGTCAAGGACTCCTATACTACACCAGAGGCTTTCATTCCAGAACTTGACTCTACTATGAATGAGGGAAAGCAGGCACACAATTTGTAGACTAAGGGCCTGATTTAGAGATTGGCAAAGAGGTTACTCCGTCACAACGGTGACGGATATCCCATCTTAAAAAATCCAAATCCCATAATTCATACTGTTATTTAGATTTCAGTGGATGGGATATCCTTCACGGTTGTGATGGAGTAACCCCTCCACCAAACTCTGAATCAGGTCCTCACTTTTGATATTGGCAAAACAAAACACCACCATGCTTTGGAAATCTGCTCCCGGTCCACACATACAACACCGGAGAACAGCTGCTGAACGTTTCAAAGCTAACAAAAGCACAAAGTTACACGAAGAGAAGGCAAGCAGACTTCGTAATTCCCAAGCACTAACAAATGGAACAAACCTTCTCAGACAGCTGCTACTGCTGCGACACTGGCACACATTCTCAAGCCACCACAGTTTTTGTAATGGGAATGAATATGCTACTACAATTAACACATGACTCTGCAACAAGGAAATCAACCCCTATTCCACCATCACTCTCTCTAAATTGTCTACTAGATCTGTTAGCACTTACTATTTTTTAGAGACCACTATGTGCTACTCCAAAGCGATTCACAAATTATCTCACCCTAACTTCTATTGGGAACACACTTATCCCTACTCAGCAGCATTTGTGCAATTGCATCTTGTTTTTTATGGTTGACGTTTGGCATTTACTAACAGAAATATCAGTATGCAAGCAATTATTCTTTCATCCAAAGAACTCAAATGCTACCATGTAATCAGTTCTAAGTAACGACATTGGCTATCTCTCACCTTGAACTGTTTGTGTAAACATTGCACTAATTTGGTTCAACTCACTCCTCCTGTAATTTATAACTTGTCAAGTTGTTTTTTTGTGATCAACTTGCACATACTGCATAAGATTTGACTCTGCAATATGATCAGAACAGCATAACAGTCTATTGGGTTTAACATGTTATTTCAGATCACTCTGCCAAGATGCCTAAAATCCGACAATATCATGAGTCAAATATTCTTTGTAAACATAGGGAGGATACAATTACAAGGCTTCCATGTCTACATTACTTTAGAATTTAAAGCATTTACTTATATGTTCCTAGGCTCTATGAAGTTTGCAAAGCTGCTCATCAAGTGCTGATGGTCAATCTGAGCTTACGACAAAAGGAAACAACATCAGCATACAAAGTATATACATTTTCTATTTAATGCTTTGTGGAGTATCTGAGAAAACAATGTCCGTCAGTAAATGGCTTATATAGAGGTTAAAAACTGAAAGGTACCTTTATACCTGTTTCAAAGTTATGCCAGTGGCTGCTATGAAGGTAACTAATCATTCAAACCAAAGTAAGTTATATATCCTTTTTGATGATGTGCCACACTGTGGCACAGTTTGCACTAACAAAGACCAATTAGCATCAATAAAGGCTAAAGAAATGTAACCACTTTTCCCATTGATAAAATTGTTACTAAATAAATACAGCTGTAAGCATTTTAGGCTGTTATCAGACCTTCAGTGAAGTCATCATGAAAGTCAATTAACAAGTGTTAGAAATGGGGTCTCTAGTTGGCAGAGGTATACGGCCTTGTCCAAGTAGGGACCACAATCCTAGTAAGTGTAAGTCACACCCAATCCAAATTATCCTGTGCTCACCCTCTGGTAGCTTGGAACTGAACAGTCAGACTTAAAGTATTTGTGCAATAAATCATGCAATAACACAGTGAAAACATCACAAAAATACACCACACAGGTTAAGAAAAATATAAGATATTTATCTGATTAAATTAAGGTCAAAGCGATCAAGATTTGATAAAAAACACAAGTTGAATAATCACTTTTGCAATGCTAAGGAGAGTCAGAAGTCTTTAGTAATCAACAAATGTCTTGGGTGTGCACAAAGTACCTGTTATGCATCACAATTACACGCATGAAGACCCCAGAGGGGGAGATGCATGGAAAAAGGAAGGTGTGCGTTGGATTTTCTGACATGCACAGATGATGCGTCGATTCTTCCCACTCTGCAATTCAGATCCTCACTGCGATGCGGGGTCTTTTGACTTCCAGGGCTGATGCGTGGAAATCCTGGGCGTGCAGGACGTAGTCACAGGTGCTGCGTCGATCCAGTGTGGCGATGCATCAGAGTTTCTGTTGCACAGCAGGTGCTGCATCGATTCCTCACACAGGAAGATGGGCTGCTTCATTCTGGCACGGTGATGCGTCGACCCGGTAGGTCACAAGGCAGGTGCTGCAGCGATCTCCACTCGGGGAGCCAGGCTGCGTCGTCCCAGTTCGGCGATGCAGTGATTCTTTCACAGCTCGGCAGGCTGTGTTTTGAATCCGGCAGTCTGTGCTTCGATTTTCAACGCACAAGGAGTTTCCTTGAAGAATAGAAGTCTTTTTGGCCCTGAGACTTTAGGAACAGGAGGCAAGCTCAGTCCAAGCCCTTGGAGAGCACTTCTCAGCAGAACCAGAGGCCAGCAAAGCAGCAGGGCAACAGCAAGGCAGCAGAACCTCACAGCAAAGCAGTCCAGGTGAGTCCTTTGGGCAGTCATGTAGCTCCTCTTGGCAGGTTGCAGGATCTGGTTTAGAGTGTCTGTCCCAGGAAGTGTCTAAATTGGTGGGGTCAGGGACCCAGTTTATGTACCTAAAAGTGCCTTTGAAGTGGGGGAGACTTCAAAGAGTGGTTTTGAAGTGCACAAAGTCCCTTTTCAGTACCGGTCTGTCTGCCAGGGTCCCAGTAAGGTGTTTGGCAGTCCATTGTGTGATGGCAGGCCACTAGCCTTTGAAATGTGTCAGGCCCCTCCACCCTTCCAGCCCAGTAAGACCCTTTCAGAATGCAGATGAGTGCAAGTGTGACTGGGTATCCTGTGTTTGTGGTTGTCTGGGTGAAATGCACAAGGGAGCTGTCAACCAGCCCAGCCCAGACATGGATTGGAGACAGGCTGTAGGGCACAGATGGATTTTAAGCGCAGAGAAATAGTCACTTTCTAAACATGGCATTTCTAAAACAGTAATATAAAATCCAACCTCACCAATAAGCAGGATTTTGTATTACCATCATGGCCATACTGAATATGGCCTATTTACCCATCTGTGATCAGAATCTACCACTCAAACAGTACATGAGTGTAGCCCTATCCTGTGAAAGGAGCAGTAGAAAACGAATTTAGGAGTTTTCCACTACCAGGATATATAAAACACACAGGTATATGTTCTGCCTTTTACCTACACAGGACACTGCCATATAGGTTACCTAGGGCCTACCTTATGGGTGACTTATATGTAGAAAAAGGGGAGTTTAAGGCGTGACAAGTACTTTTAAATGCCAAGTCGAAGTGGCTGTGAAACTGCACCCACAGGCCTTGCACTGGCAGGCCTGAGACATGGTTAAGGGCTACTTATGTGGGTGGCTCAACCAGTGCTGCAGGCCCACTAGTACCATTCAATTTAAAGGCCCTGAGCACATGAAGTGCACCTTACTAGGGACAAGTAGATCAAATATGACAATTGGGTATGAACCAATGTTATCATGTTTTAAGGGAGACAGCATATGCACCTTAGCACTTGTTAGCAGTGGTAAAGTACACGGAGTCCTAAAACCAGCAAAACAGTGTCAGAAAAGTGGAGGGAGGCAGGCAAAAAGTTGGGGGATGACCACCCTAAAGCTGTCAGGTCTACAACAAGTCTTTTTTAATTGGTCCATACTGGTAATCCTTTAAGATGTAGCTTTAAAGTAGAGTGTATGGGGAAAGAGATCATTAGCCATGAGTGTTCGATCTAGTTCCCATCTCGACAATAGCCTAATTACTGCTACCTACTTCACTAATTTCATTTCTTCTACAAGGAAAATGTCTGAAATACAACTTTTACAATCGTGTTACACAATTCTGTACCATGAATGTAAAGATTTGTGGTTTACATAACAGATGGGCGTTATATAAATGCTCTAAGGATTATTATAAATTTCAACTATGAAAAATAGAAAATAGTTGAAAATCTTCACAGTAAAACTACAAAATACTTTCTGATACTATAGGAATTCACAGTGTTGCCTGAAACTGGGAACAGGCCATTAAGATAGAAATCTATAATTTGCTACAGTTATACCATTGTCATGTAGAATCCTCTGAAAACTTAAACCTGCAGTATCCACCCAGTGATTACAGTGGTTAGATCTCTGTTGCTGATTAAAATCATCCACCCACAATAAGAAAAGAAGGATTCTCATAAGAGGAATTCCTTTATTTTATAATATTTTCAATTTCAGTTGCCAGTAAAGACAAAGTTGGAACTAGACCCTCTTTAATTGCTGGACAAGTGGTATAAAAGCCGACTGGGAAGCTAACCCTTCCCCGTCCGTATTTCACCTATTACCTAAGCAGCATAAGCAATACCTTCCTATTAAACAGCCAACTGTACCAGGAATCGTTTTCAGACTTTTTCTAAGTTTTCAAGTATTGTTTCTAATTGTATTGGTACCAAATGTGCCATCATGTTTGAGAGATACCATGCAAAATCCTAACCTGATTCAGAATATAGGGTATGGACCAATGAAAGATATATTTTTCAGATTGGACATTGAGGAATTCTACACCAACATCCCTCAAGTGGGTACAGTGTTTGAAGTATAGAGTGCTCTCACAAATATAGGCGTGTTTCATGAGACACCAGTTTTCTTATGCCTTATGCAGTATTTTGAATTGCCCAAACTACGATGTTTAGCTTAGCTGACATCTATGGCTTAGTTCAAAGTGGTTTCTATCATCAGTAAACGCTGTCTGTATAACAATCATCTGATCATATGGAAGTATATGGAAGTTGATTTGCTGTGCTTATGTTTTGGATCCTTATATTCTCGGCTGAAGGTCCTCAACTGGATTAGTCAGTACGATGAACAACTGCCTTTAACTTGGCACCGTAGTAGAGAAAGTGACATAATTTTGGTTTTGGAGATTCATGCTAAAGGTGGTCAATTGAAAATCAACATTTTTGAAAAGCAGACTGATCATATTACTCTTTTGTATTTTCAAACCTTTTATCTCAAGACTCTCCAGGAAAGTCTCCCTTTAGGTCACTTTCAAAGATTTAAGCAAACCTTCACTACAGTGACATATTATATCACTCAGCTTACTGTACTGAGAAAGAAATGGGGGGAGGAAGCATATCCTAAGAAGGGTGTAAAATTTGCATACAACAGGTAATCAAAGATATGCAAAGAAGATATCACTTTGGTGACCACAGATAGCATCTTGTCCAATCCAATTAAGAAGATTATTGGAAAAAATTAAAACATTATGAACACAGAAACTATGGCCCTCATTACAATCCTGGCGGTTGGTGTTAAAGGTGTGGTAATACCGACAATGGGCCAGCGGTAATTACTGCCAAATTATGGCCATGGCGGAAGGATCTCCGATAGACAGTCAATGTACCACACCGATCGCCAGTGCTGAAACAACAGCCACTACGGCGGTAGCCGCCTACAGCCAGGCGGAAGACAATGTTTCGCCCACCATATTAAGACACATCAATTCGCCACCTTTTCCGGGGTGGTACCAACAACATCAAAACCTTGGCAGAAAGTGAGCTCAGAAGGGAAAGGACTCACCATTGGACACACAGGGAACAACCACGCCGCCATGGAGCCCGAGCTGCATATCTTACCCATGATCTTCTACGTGCTGCTCCACCACTAACATCAACGCCGGCGAAGATGACGACGGTGAGTACAGCCGCCTAGCACACAAGGGAGGGGGGGAGGAAAACAACAGTGACACACACATGCAACACCATACACACAATCAGCTGCATTACTAAACCATTTTACCCCGCAACTCCAATGAATAATGCAAGGACATAACGATTTTGAAAAAGTTAATGTAATGAGAGCAACACGTTGAGAAAAATAATTTAGGCAAGAGACTAGATATATGCATATGTACATAAAAAGGGACATAGCCCAGTTCATAATGCTCGTAGGCCAAATAGCCACAGGTCCAAGGCCACACATGTCACCTGCACCAACACAGAGAGAACACTGCAGGGGCATCAGTTGGTAAATAGGCAGGCACCTCAGGGGGGTGGGGTGGCACCTCAGCCGGGAGATGGAACAACACCACTGGTTCTGGAGGGGGCAACCTGCCCTGTGCTTGGTCCTGGGGAGTGCAAGGCCACAGTCTCTTGAGTGGGTGATTTGCCCACTTGCTCTGGAGGGAGCAACATGCCCTGTGCTTAGTTCTGGGGAGTACAAGGCCACAGTCTCTTGAGTGGGTGACTTGCCCGATGGTTCTGCAGGGGGCCTCGTGGCCTGTGCTCTTGATCTTGGGGTATCTAGGCTATGTGGGTGTCTTACCCACTGATTCTGGAGGGGGCCTCATGCCCTGTGCTCTTGATCTTGGGGAGTGCAAGGTCACAGTCTCTCAGGTGGGTGCCATACCCACTGGATTTACAGGGGGCAGGCCGCACAGCAGCCCATGGAAGCAGGATTACATACTGTCTGCCGGCAGTGATGGCTGCTAAGTGGTGGTGCTGCTGCTGGTGAGGGGAGGTTCCTGCCCATCCCCTGCAGCCTCTGATGGCTGCCCACTGGAGGTGGTGGTGCTGCTGGTGGGGGGAGGTGCCTGCCCATTCCCTGCAGCCTCGGACGGCTGCACAACCATGGTTGGTGGTGGGGGCTCCATCACAGTTTCTGCCCCAGGCCCTTTGTTCTTCCTGCCTGCTGTGCAGGCTCCTTGCTCTTCCTGGCAGCTGGGGCAGGCTCCTTTACCCTCTTAGCAGCTGCTGGGGCAGGTTCCTTGCTCTTTCTGGCAGCTGAGGCAGGCTCCTTTACCTTCTTGTCTGCTGGGACAGGCTCCATGGTCTTTCTGGCAGCTGGGGCAGGCTGCTTTCCCTTGAGGCTGCCTGGTGCAGGCTCTTTCACCTTCAGGAAATGTGGCATGGATCCTTTCCACCATGAGAGGGTGTGGTGACGACTGGGCCTGTGGACTTGGAGGCTGAGGTATTTGGCTGGGTTCTTCCCACCCTAGCCATATGTGCAGGATGGGGGTGAGGGGTAGGGAAGAGGTCAATGGTGGATAGGAGCTGTTTTTTTAGGAACATTGGGGTGTGAAGAGGGATAAGGAATGGGAGTGGAGGAAGAGGGAGTGGTTGTTGGAGGTGTCTGTCTGCTGATTTTGGGTGCAGGTGCATGGCCTAAATGCTGTAGTGAGGTGGATGGCTGTTGGGTGTCTGAGTGCTTGTGTTTGTGTACCTTAGGAGGGGCGGACAGACACGGTGGGAAAGGACACAGGGGACGTGTGCATGGCTGTTGTGGAGGTGTCTGCCAGTGAGGTGTGTGTTCTGCTTGGTGTGGTGATGATGCTGGTAGTGGATGATGATGTAGTGCATGCAGGTGTGAGTGTAGACAGAACTGGGAGGGAGGTGTAGGAGGAGGAGGAGGAGGAGGGGGAGACAGTGGAAATAGTGGATGTTGGTGTGTCTGCATCTGGATGGTGTTTGTGTGGGTGCCTGTTGGATGATGTGTGGTGCTTGTGTTTTCCTGTACCACTCTTGTGCGTTGTCTTGTGTGCATGCTTGTCTGCCTGTGTGCTTGGCATGGGTTGGGGTTGAGGAGAATGGGACTGGGAAGAGGAAGTTGGAGGGTGGAAACAGGGACAATGGCTGCCATCAGAGAGGAGGCCAGAGCCTGAATCGATCTCTGTTGGGACGCCAATCCAATGTGATGCCCTTCAGAAATGCATTAGTCTATTGCATCTGGGCTGCCAGCCCCTGGATGGCATTCACAATGGTTGACTGCCCTACAGAGATGGATCTCAGGAGGTCAATAGCCTCCTCACTCAGGGCAGCAGGGCCCACTGGGGCAGGGCCTGAGGTGCCTGGGGTGAAGGAGATGCCCACCCTCCGGGATGAGTGGGCACGGGGAACTCACTGAGGGGCTGCTGGGAGGGCGGTGCTGGTACGAGGGGGTGGCAGCTATACCTGTAGCTGGGGTGGTCACAGAGGTGAATGCCACCACCAGGGAGCTATCTGTGTCAGAACTGTCCCCTCCAGTCTCCGCCGTGGTGCTCCCCTCGCCCTCTGTCCCACTGGTGCCCTCAGCGTCAGTGGACTCAGCCTCCTGGGTCCTGTGGGATGTAGCTCCCTCAGTCGCTGGTGCCTCTGCTCCTCTGCCAGATGATGTTAATGCACATAAGGACAGGGTGACAAAGCAAAAAGGGGGGAAGATATAAAGGATACACTTGGTCAATGGCTGCACCAACAGCACCATTTGCGTACACAACACCCTCACACACAGGGAACAGCCCTATGCAATATGCCATAGCACTAACAGAGAAACAGTTAGCGGTCAAGGCATGGGGAGGGGCACACACAGCCAAATGCAACACACCTGGGACCCACCCAGCCCTGACCAGTAGTGGATGCCTATGAGCTAGCGAGCAAGATTTTCCCTTCCGAACCCTAGTCATCAGGGGACCTATGCTGCAATGTCAGGCCTCGCCTAGGGGCAACCACTGACACACATCCCCCACCCAGATACCACCCTACCATGCCTAAGTAGTAATGATGAGCACTGTACTCACCACCTTGTGGCAGCTGTGATGCCCTCAAGCGCCCATCCAGCTCAGGATAGACCACTGCCAGTATGCGGGCCATCTGGGGTCAGGGTTCGATGGGCACCCCTTCCTCATTGGGAGGCCATCCCCAGCTGGCCCCCGCCGTCTTCCATGCCCAATGTCTCAGGTCCTCCCATCGTTTCTGACAGTGGGTGCTCCGCCTGTTGTAGACCCCCAGGGTCTGCATGTCCTTGCCGATGGCACGCCATATACCCTTCTTTTGATGGGCACTGACCTGCAGAGGAAATACACGCAGGAAAATCGAATTAGTCAAACAGTCCTGCCTGTTACACTTATGGCCCACCATACCTCTCAGGATCACCATTTGCACACACATGGCCCAGTGCATAACCAATACGCCACCCAGAGGACATCCACCCACCCCCCTTACACGAGCCCTTCACACACACCACTCCATGCATTCATGCCACATGCATCATGCTGGCAGTGTACTCACCTGTTGGTCTGGAGGCCCATACAGCAGTCCGTACTGGGGTAGGACCACATCCACCAGTCTCTCCAACACCACTGAAGTGAAGCCTGGGGCCCTTTCCCCAGTCACATGAGCAATGGTAGGTTCCAGACACGGGTCACAGCAACACACGAAGTTTAGGTCCTCTCCTATTGAAGATCAGGTAGCAAGTGAGGAATCAGATAGAAAATGGCAGACATGTGTACGGTGGTGCATACTGTCACCCCCGGCATAGATCACCATTGGCCACTGTAACCCATAGTACCCAATGTTATCCAATGAGGAATTTCACGGCGGTTCCCGACCGCCTCCCGCAACGGCGTACAACATCAGCGGAATTACCTCACTTCCACCAGTCCCTCAACACAGGACAGGTGGACACCATTTCGTGGTGGGGGGGGCAGGCCCTGGATATTTGGTGCATCACTGGTGATTTGGGCATACTGTACAAAATCACACTTACCCATTACAAGTTAACAGCATGCAAAGTTCTGTTGTTGCCCTATTGTTCAGTTTGTGACTGGCTCCTCACTCTTTTGCCCCATAGATTGCTACAGCTGCGGGTGAACAGGAGATTGAGACATGCCCCCATGTATAGACCCCTGGTGGACTTGGCAACAATGGAGGACAGGCCATTATCCTCACCTATAGACTTGACAGGGCCACAATCACAGAGCTGTGTGCCCAATTGGAGCCTTACCTGATAATTGCTATCCATCACCCCACTGGGATCCCCCCTCTTGTGCAATTGGTTCTTTCCAAGTGACAGTGGGCTCGGCAGCAGGAATGTCACAGACAATATTCTCAATAGTGCTAACAAGAGTGTTGTCTGCCCTTATTAAACACATGAGCAGCTACATTGTATTTCCCCAGGTTGAAGATTTGGCCACAGAGAAGGCCTAGTTCTATGCAATGGGACATATCACGAACATAATTGGGGCGATTGATGGAACACATATTGCATTTGTCCTCCCCATCAGAATGAACAGGTGTTCAGAAATCGGAAGAGTTTCCACTCTATGAATGTGCAGATGGTGTGCTTGGCGGACCAGTACATCTCCCATGTCAATGCTAAGTATCCTGGGTCGGTGCATGATACCTTTTGTCCTGAGGAATAGCAGTATCCCAAATGTGATGGGCCAACTACAGAGGCACAGGGTGTGGGTAATTGGTGAGCCCTGGTTCCCACCCAGTGTATGTTAGGGTATGGGTATGGTGTTGTCCCTCAATATTTGCAGGTGACTCTGGTTACCCCAACCTATCATGGCTGTTGACCCCTGTGAGGAATGCCAGGACAAGGGCAGAAGAACTTTTATCACTGACCTATGGTGTGGCGGATTTGTGTATGCGGCTGAATACTGACGGATTGGTGTATGTGTGTCATAATATGGTGAACGGATATCCGCGGCGGCGGCGGCTGTATTTTGGCGGCAGTCAGTGTGGTGGTAAGTGGATTTTACCGCTGATGTAATAATGAGGGCCTATATGCTTTATACAATCAAGATTTGCTTTAAACATAGAACTAGAATCTGGGGTCAATAGGTACATAGCCTTCCTTGACCCTGAAATCCATGGCAAATACTTTATTACATTTAGCACCAGTCAAGCTCAATTACCCTTGTAGAAAATGTATTATGTGCCCATTGACTAAAGTGACATAAAATATCATATTTAAGTGTGATATAATGTAGAAACTGAGACAACACCTTAACCATGAAACTACTATGCCATCTGCATGTTTTTCTGTCCATGCTGATTTTTTTCATTTTCCATTTTGCTCATTCATTGTGAATGTGTCCCTCTTGGCATAATCTGTTCTCTAGAATTGTGACACATCCAGAGTGTTATAATTGCACCCAGCTTGGCTATCATCTATTGCACAATTCAAAGTGGTGTATGTTATCAGTGAACACTGTTTGTAAAATAATCATCTAAGCATTACGAAGCACTACATAGTTGATTTGCTGTGCATTTGTTTTGGAACAACATATTCTCTAATGAAGTTCCTCAACTGGATTTAATCAGCAGGATGAAGATATACCTTTAATTTGGCACTGTAGTACAGAGAGAGCCATCATTCTGGTTTTGGAGATTTATGCTAAGGGTGGTCAATTGACAATCAACTGTTAAATGTAGTCAGTTGAAACTCAGGATTTTTTGAAAGCAGACTGATTATAATGCTCTTTTGTACTTTCAAACCAACCTTTTATCCCAAAGGCCTCAAGGAAAGTCTCCTGTTAGGTCACTTTCAAAGATTTGAGCAAAACATCAGTACAATGGCCCATTTCTAGTTGTGGACACTGTGAATGTCTATCACGTTTCCTTTTTGAGTCTTGATAGCCTGAGAAAAGATTAACTGCTCCCAGTAGCAACAGTACCATCCTGCATTTTTATACACATGAAATGCGTTAAGAGAAAATAGGATCAAAAGTCACAGCAAGTGGGTGAAAAATGGAATTGAAGGTAAGGGAATTAATGTGATGCATCCATCTCTTATCAGTGCCTCTTTAAATATAATCTCAAATGGAAATGGCATCACCAGAAGTAGATCAACTCTGTCTTGTGTTGGGAACTTCTGGCAAACATCACATTAAAAAACACCATCCTGAGAAGGGTTATTTATGAGGATAGCCAAGCTTTAAGTAATGACATCTTTCAAGTAAGTGAAGAAGAACCCCATATTTGACACCTTTCCACACCCTAGCCAGAGCCCTTCACAGACAGGGATTTGCCAAAGTTGTGAAACACCTCTCAGAGTGATCAAAGCTGTGAAACACGCATCATAGCGATCGCAGCTGTGGAAACACTAACTAAGCCTCAGCAGTGATGCAAGAGAAGCCTTCTTATGCATTGAGTATAGGGACCAAAGAGGCTCTGCCTTATCGCACGTGGAGGACAGAAACATGCTGCCTTCTTACATCTGCTGTGCTGCCGCTGGTAACTTCCTAGCCTAGGTAACACTATCAAGAATCAAAACAGTAAAGGTAAAACATGGTTTAAGCACCATAAAACAGTAAGAATTTGGGCTGCTTTATACATGTCTATACCCTTATGGACAGAAATCGTCCTTTTTTTCCACTCCATCCAATGCCTACTTTCTTAAAATAAAAACACTTGCAGGCAAGCTCATATTCTGGCATACAGGCTCTGCAATGCAACCACCATGCCTGCTGGCTTTCTGTCTTAAGAAATAAGAGTCAAGTCTACAATGAAAATCCTCCAACTCTACCTTACAGTATTGATGGCATTATTTTGCAGGTCTGTGCAACAGTGGATTAGTTTGAATTCCTAGACTGTTGGTTGTGTCATATCTCTTACTACTTTCACAATTTCACATTAAGATATGCTTCGGAATGACTAGATTAGGAGTCCAGATAAAAGTCTAGGCATCTAATCAAGAACATGCTGAAACATGTCAACCCTCACACATATTTGAGTTGAAAGCTCTCACCATTCTTTTTAACCTTTCCCTTTGGACTTAATAAAGATATTTTTAGTTTATCCTGAGGTAGTTTTAAACACTTTTTCACAAACCGTTCCCTCTGCACTCTAAACTTACATCACCTATGATCAAGTATGCCCCCTGAGAGTGGGTGAGGGCTCTCTTCATAATAACACCTACCTCCCTGGTGCAACAATGCTAGACTTTGTAACATTGTGTCATTTGCATTGTACAGACCCAAGCTAGTTCTTGTAGTGTACATCTGATAAAGGGAATTAGTAGTTGTGGGTCTCTAAAACAACTCCATGGCCCTCTTGTGTTTCTTTTTCATCCTCTGACACTAGCAGAAACATGCAAGCTGACATCCAGTTTTGCCATAATAACATATCAAGATGAAAGAGAACATTTCACTTCCCCCACTATCTGTTGGGGCACTGACAAGGATCACAACTGTTGCTTTCCTCTATTGTTTCTATCTCAAGTCAGTCTGCAGACATACATTCATGATCCTGTGAAACATGAAGAAATATTACAAAGCAATCTATAGAGCAGCCCATAGAATTAGACCAGCCATCATCAAGCCAGGATATCCGGATTCCTGTACAAGATAATTAATATGCAGCCATACACCTGTTGTCGCACCTTTGAAAATACTACCACCAGCATTCCCCATCATAACACAAACATGCAAATGGACACCAAATCCTGGATCACAACCATGTAGTAGTACTTACTATACCCAAGGATATTACAAATGGAAAAGTATCATACTCGACAGATCCTCACAACTCAAAGTCTATCAGCCCTCCATTACAACAAAATGCCAAATATGCATGGTCATCAATGCTTGATCTTATCATGGACATGAAAGTAGACAGTCTATTCCTACCAGAAACCAGGCTAGCTAACAATTGTACACCCACCTGGAATAGCACCATTCCACCTGGAATAGCACCATGATATAAGATGATGAAAACACATCTGAATAAAAGCGTCAGAGGAGTCAGAATTGGTGTAAGGAACCCATGAAATCCTTGCACCCACATAAGGTCTCTGCATCAGAATGTAAATCTTGCTTAGTCAACACCAACTATCCAACAATAACTCAATCTTCTCAATAGTAATTGACCATTCACCGCACTGAAGCCTCTCCTTCACAAAAGAATTCTGTCACTTTGTTGCCCAAACTTCCCTGTTCTATATGTGGCTCATGCTTTTAAGCATTTTAATGAAACAGCTCATTGACAACTTAAGACACTCTTAAGGTCACCTTCTTGAGGGAATTGTTAACAATAATTGCAGACTCCAAATGACAGCTCCCTCCAAGAATTCTAGATTGTGTTAGGTTGGATGCACTTATCTAAGTCGTACTCTGATCCCTTCAGCTGCATAGCATCCACGCTTTCAAACTAAATGAATGGCTGTCCAAAACATTTGATACGATCATCCTTTGGAGAAAACATCCACCCTTGACTCTTACTCATACAACAAAATGGTTTGTCAATAGACTCACAACTCTCATAGCCTCCAGTAAGCCTTCAACAAATGGCTTAAACACAGATGTAGAGAAAATATATACCAGGACAATAGAAATTGATATCACTTAAATATGCAAGTGGAGAACTCTCACTAGTAAAAGGAAAATACAGTTCTGCTTCTCTGACCTCAACATTGCATTGTGTTCTGCATGGAAAGCTTTCAAAATGATGTATCATTTAAGAACCCTCCAGTTTAACAACTTGCTTTAATTAAACAGTTCTTTTCCCAAACATAGTTTGATAATTTAGCCTCTCATTTTAAAGAAAAAGTCAAAGAAGTGCACACCTTCATCAGGTCAAAGAGAGCAAGAAAGAACTGATACATCCAACCAGAAGCACCCACAGAGGCACCAAAATAATCATCTTAAAAGCTTTCTCTTCCTTCCATGGCAGATGAATCAGTTAAACAAACATTATCATGCAGCAAAAAATATGAACTACCTGTTGACTTATGCCTGAGCATTTTACAAAGAAAGACTATCTATTAAGTCAGTTATAGAAACTGCACCAATGATAATACCATGATTACAATGGATGTCATGGCAAAGGAGCTTACATGTTATTCCATCTAAAATGTGTCTGCAATTGCTAGAGCAGGTGTTCTAATAAAAATATTGATGAATATTTATTTCTGAGTAATGGATGTGAGTAGAAAATGTATCAATATAGAGAAAAATAATGCATGCATTTGAAAATGTATCAACGTGAGTGGCCTAAATGTTCACGAAGTGTACTTATTAATGGCTTATTATTAAGAAACATGGAGCTTATGTTTGATTAATGTGGTAATATGTCATATTAAGGATTATCCATTATGTATTAGCTTTCTTAATTGTAGGCCACAACTTAGCGGAGGTCTTGGTCCAGTTGCACGGCCTCATGTCAAGCTGTATTTCTGAACCGATTAATAACATATTTGCTTAGAGAATTACATTTAGATATTCCACTGTGCTAACGAAATGTGCTCGGAGCTAAAAGTCTTTCTCATGAGAACCGCTTGCTAGAAGATGCTGTTCTTGTAAATGTAACATTATAAGTGTAATATGTGTAAGACTGACTTTCTCGTGAGAAGAACAAAAGAGGCACTGACTGGAGTATAAGCTGCTAAAATATTGTTACCTGGCGAGCCGGATGATGAGGACATTACAAGAGAAGCCAGTCAGCGACATGTGAACTGTGTACTAGTATAAACTGTAGATTTGATGTTTTAGTTTTATTGGACAAAGTGTGAACATGTGATCCCTTGACCAATAAGGACTTGGGAAGTAGTTTTAGGAAATCTAACTTAGCCGGACTGCACTTAGAAGATGTTGCCATTGCGCTTTTGCCTTTTGCCACTGTCATAATTTCATGAGCATCTTGACAAGAAACGTGCTTTACTTTAATGCTTAAAGACTTAGCATTTTCTGAATTTTGATACTGAATCCTGATGCCTTGCAGACCAAACTGATATCCTGATGACAAAGACTATCTTAGCTTGCCGATCCACTTGAGGAGAGCTATACTGTTACGCATGTGTTTTGCTATACCTATTAGTTTTGGGGGGTTTTCTAGGTACCAACCGTACTATTTTGAAAGAGCCATAGTTAGATGTTTCTAAATTTGTGTTGACTAAATTGTTTTGCATGAAGCCCAACATGCTAATGCTAATCTGGTGTTAAATAAAGATTCTCATTAATGAAAGTTCGCTATATGGAATAACATTCAATGTCTTTCCTTTGGTGAATATAAATGTATGTGATTTTGTTTCCGTAATTGTTCTTGTTATGAATTTGCACTGTAACCTTGGAATGTGTAATTGTTCAAGCTTTGATTAGATTGCGTTTCTTTAGCAGATTTGGACAGCCAGTGGTGTTTCTGTATGTCTATCATTTGATATTGAGATTATTTTAAGTGACATTAGCATTGTTAATATAGGGCAATACATATTTTAACTTTTACTAAAAGATGTGGTTATTCATGACTGAAAGGTCATGGTGTGTGATAATTACTGACTCCAATTGATTATAAATGCTATTGATTATCATTGATTATTGAGGTTACTGATTGGTTATTAATTATTGATCTGAATGTATGGCATTTACGGTGGGGACATCTTAAATGCGAGTCAAAAGGTTCATCGATCTATTTGCGTCCCCTTGTAAGTTTACTTATTAAGGTCAGACGCGCTAAAACATTCAAGTAGCCCTCCCAACTACAGACCAAGATCAAATAGAGATTTGCTGGCTAAAATAAGAGTAAAGGCAACACACTCAGGTGCTGGAAATTAATGAAAAATAATATGATTTCAGGTACGATTCCGCCCTTGCAAAGGAAGAGAATCCATCCTATTCTCTAGAGTGGATAAGCTAGGCACGTGCGAATGCAGTAGGGCAACCACCCTCATATTATTAGATTTGTCTGCTACCTTCAAGTCTGGGCACTACCCAATGCTGATGAATAGCTTACAGAATAAGGGTATCCAAGAAAAAGCCTCCGATTCCATTTAATCCTTTCCATCCAAATCACAACAACATCATCTCCCTGCTGCTAATCACGACCAAACCATACCATCTGGCTACTGGCATCCCAAAAGGATCAACCATTTCACCCCTTAGCTTCAACATTTGCCATATCCCTTCTTGGATTGATTCAGTTCTTCATTCAGTTTTATCACAACTTCACAGATGACATGCATGTCATCTTCAAGTTCAAGAACCTTGAGGTTTACAGCCATCCAGGTTTACAGCATGCCCTTTACTTTGGATGGCTTGATGGCCAGCAATCCCCCTGAATGCAACCCAAACAAAAGCGGAATCCTCAGATGTGGAAATCTGCGTTGGGCACAGAGATTCCAACCTTGGGTACAGGCCTAAGACAAGCAACCTCCCTAAATAAGGACAGCAAAAATCATAGAAATCATCTTTAACCTTCAATTATCTATGGATACTGTAGTGAAATCCTCACCAAATAAAAGTGATGAAATTCTTTTCCAATATGAACATAATCTTGAGACACATTTTCCATAACAAGACTTCCATCAGATAATTTACATCAGAGCCACACTTGTGCCCTCTCACCTGGAATACATGAGAGGTTGATACCTGGGATCCCAGAAATCCTACCTTAACAAATTACAGAAGATATCAAACTCAGTGGCCAGTGTCTCACAGGGTTGTCTCCAAATCATTTGCATAATACACCTAGCAGTGTAATGAATAGGATCAATATTACTTCAACAAAAATGCCAGATCCACTGCCCTGGATGAATTCTTGGATTCAACATACACCAGCAACTTTTATGTACCACTGAAAAAAAGTCAGAGGTCGCTTTAAATAGCTGAAACCAGCAAACTGTGGATATACTTTGAAATCTAGGTAAAGAAACTATATAACCACACCACTTTCAGGAAGGCTACAGACACTTGACTCTTAATTTTTAGACCGTTGAGTAATCTTCAATGAAAACAACAACTTTACCATTACCTTAGCAGGTGGTATCATATCGGAACAACTTTACATTTACCACAACAAAAAGAGCAGGATAGTACATAAAACTTTCAAATCAAAGATATTCTCAAATAAAACTGCATTAAGTGCAATATATCATGTCTTGCACTCCATTAACAAGATCAAGCTAATGTTGCCCAGTTCACAGTGACTTAGCCAGACCATATGTCAGGACCTCAGACACCTCACCCAATTGATCAGCTCTTTAATTAGGTGCCTAATAACATAACAATCCTCCCCCACTTCAGTTAGACAAAATTGGAACAACTCAACCTACTATTCATTAAGACCAAGCCATGCTCTATTGTTTCACATGTGAGAAATACGACAGCTTATGTCTGTAAAGAAAACAGTTACTCCTTTTAAGAATGTACCCATTTGTCATCAAAATGTTAATGTTAAGCCTTCTAAAACTGGAAATAACCAGTGGCAAGACTTTGTGTGTTTGTTTTCCAGAAAGTAGCCTCACACTGGCATAATACCTTGGAAATTTATATTTCCTTTCACTTTCACCCTCTGACACCACACACAATCAAGGATATTAAAAGAGAGTAGGCACTCAATAAGAAAGGAGTGTATGGGTTACACAATTAAGAGTTGTAGCTATTTATGGTAGAAAATTCATATGGTGGAAAATACAAAGTTAATTATGTATCAAATGCCATCATTTCTCCTTTTAAAACACATATGCTCAGTTTATGTTTAATATTACCTGTAGGTGATGTATAGCTTGCAGTCCCCCATTGCTCTTGTCACCGAGCAGATAAGACTGTCTGGATATGTCAAAGTCCTTAAAGCGTCAGGTTTAATTACTGATTCAGCTTGTTTAGATCTTCTTTAGATGTTGCACATTTAATCAATGAAACACGTTTCTAAAATGCAAAAAATTTAAAAAAAAACTTACAAATAAATCATCTCAATTGGTTCAGAGTAATTAAAGTTATACTTCTGTTAACCTATTTGACCTTTTGTTACTTTGAGGCTTACTGGCCTTGAACAGGTGGCTTCCTTGCCACAACAAGTTAAGAGGCTCAAAGATACATTTCCGATCTAATATTTAACTGCAAAGAGATACTCAAAATATACCACCAGACGAATCTAGCCATAACGTGCCTCTACTTGATGGCAAAATCTCTTTAGTACCCAGCATAAAAAGAGGTCTTTAAAAAAAATAAAAGTAAGAACTTTATCAACATATCAACATACTAGACACAAGTAATTAGATAAAGAGCCTACATTGTCCATTATTGGATGACCAGTACCAATCCTGTGCCCTGGAAAAGTGTTTCAGGTGTGTCTAGGACAGCAAGAGGAGACATTACCTGACTCAGTGAGGAGCTGAGGTGGTCCCATAGAGCAGATTCTTCCCCCAAAACAGAAAAATCTGTTTTTGTTGTGAGGTTCATGGAAATGGCCCTAGTTTGAGTAAAATTATTTTTTCATTGCAGTGCCAAAAGGAAAATAAATCACTATGCATGACCAAAGGATGTATGCTGTGAGTACTGTGGACAGAGTAGCTGGCAGAGGGCCTGATCAAACCCCAGGCCAGCTACTTAAACTGAGTGCATATGCCAAGTGCTAAGCTATTAACCATAGATCTGGTGCAGGACTGGCCACATCCCTGGTTAGGCACCTAGAAGGAGCTGCTAGAGCTACACAATGTGTGTTAAAGGGCAGACGGAAGGTACAACGACTGGCTGCATAGAGGCCTTAAGATCTCATTTGGATGTTACCTACTGCGATAGGCCTTTGGTCATGAGCAGTGGGAAATGGGCAATGGGCCTACCTGCTCATCTATACTTTCCTCGCTGATATATTTAGACAACTGAGACCTTACTCTACTCCCGCTCTTAAGATCACTTTTTAGGTTAGGTCCAGCTCTGCTTCCAGGAACCACAGCTTACTATTTTTTCTTGAGCCACTCTTGGTGTTTAGGTGTTTCCCTTCTGGGCTGGCACAGATGCCATATTTCCACCTGTGTGTCTCAGGCTCTTCTGTGTCTTTTATTGATGGGTCTTGGTGGAGTCTACTACATTTGTGGTCCCCAGGTCAGTGGTATGTATGCTGCAGCTGCTTCTGGTGAACGTGCTAGTCAGTGTGACTTACACATTGTGTTTCTCTGCTGTTAGTCCATGCAGTTGGCCTCTATTTATGTCCTCCCTTGGTACTTGCTGAAGATGCCAGTGTAGTTCGCAGTAAATGTACCATCTGTGATATTTGTTCAAAGCAGCAGGAGCATTGCTTCTGCTGGCACAAACGTTAATTATGTCATATCTGTGTCTGTGTTATTTTACTCCACCCATAAACAACATCCTACAAAACCATGCTTTGACAGTAATAGACCAAGATAAGAAATATCATGTGATAAAACCTTTAATTGCCAAAACATGCTTCAGTGCATTAATGCCAACATCGGTATCACCAGCTATAACTGCAGGGTGGGAACCAGACAGGCTTATTGTACTTTACATTGATCTTACCTTCCCTGCATCGCCTCTTCTCTCATTTCCACCACTTGGTGCCCCTTCAAACCACCTAATATAATTCAACCTGAGAGACAATGTTCTTCTGTAAATCCTAAGTCTCTTCTCTTAAGTCCTGGTTGACATTACAATGTATTTACTCTTTTACATTCCTCTCAACATTTCTGAGTGCAGATGTTTCGTTTACAGCAGTTCATCATTTGAAAATATAGTCTATGAAATGCCACTGCCGGCATCTTTTTAAAACATTTATTTCATCTTCTGAAGGCAACCTTAGAGCACAATAACGATATGTTTGCCTTAACTTTCTAAGCATGGTGTTCACTTGTAAAACATTGCAAAAACTATTAAAAATAAGCAAAATACTTTTAGAGGTATTGCTTACGATCTATGTCCAATTAATTATTCACTCATATTACTATCAAGAATGCCATCGATATTAAATATCACTAGATGTATTTATGGCACAAGATTTATTTTGAAAATATAACAGACTGTATGGCTCACCATTACAGGCTCATCATCCCTAAACTGGCAGTGCAACTCCAATATCAACATCTTGTTTCTCACAAAGAGAACTTGTAATTGATAGTTGTGATCACCAAGAACAATGAATCAATATCAGAGCAGCGCTTGGCCGCCTAACAACTAGATAATGGAATATCTTTATCCAAAAGAGCAGGTTGTTCCAAGGCTTGCTGTTCTACTTAGTTCAAATTTCGGACATGTCTTTATGTGATTTTTATTGCTAATAAAATAATGTCAGATTTAAACTGCTGAACTAATGGGAGAGGAAAAAGAAGACTGCTCACAGTTTCACGATTTTTGGGATATAACATGCTACAGATCCATACGCTCTTTTTCACAGTTTGGAATGGTGGGCACTCAAATAATTGGAACATGTTTCAGGAACCTGTTAGTTTCAATGTTTTCACACAGGAATTCATGCTAATCTCTCTAATACTATAATTATTGCCATAGCTTGCAGAAAAATGCACGTGTGTTTTCACGGTAAATGTATAACTTTTGCACCCTTATAAAGTTGTTTGGCGACAAAAAATATTGCCAACAGCCCGCCACTTTCAAGTTGCAAGAAAAACGCGGTCTTAATGAGAAAGGGACGCATCAATGCTCAGCGACAACGAGCGCTTGGGAGGAACCGGTGCACGTTTGGCAGGGGCATCGTCACAGGTAAAACACGAAAACAACTTCAACCGCAATTAAGCCAATTATATTTATGGACTGGAGTGTTCGTTCATGAAATCAAATCTTTGTGGGCGCTTTATTTAAATGTTTTGGTTCAAAACTACATCTCCTTTTGAAAAGGGTTTATTATTCCAATTCTTTACCTCTATTCATAATTAATTTCCAAGTCCTATAAATAATTAGAATAATAACATGTCCACACATTGGTCCCCTTGTGGCAGCATAACATATTCTTATTTATTCAAAATCAACTTTATTTAATTTCAATAGAAACCACAAAAGCATACATATACCATAAAAAGAAAAAATGACAATAATTCATTTTTAACCATCATAAAATAAAACCATAAACCAAATTCTTTTTTCCTGAGTTTCAAGCCTTAATGCAAATAGAACGCTTCTAGCAGCAGCCCCATGAAATCCCTAATAAAATTGATCTATAAAACCAAGCCTTTCCTTGCCTGCAGAACTTTACATAGATAAATTGCAATGGAATAGCAGATTGATAAAGAGGGTAAGAGTTGCAAATACCGAAAAGCAGGACAATATTGCTTAAAATTCAAATCCCATTAAAAATTGGTATATTATCAAATTTCCTCCACTCTTTGAAAAATTTACAGAAGAATAAAGTATGAAAAGTGTTTTGTGCTCAGATACCGTCACACAGGCAATTGGATAAAATGTTTGACAAATTGTTCGGGGTGGAGAATGACACTAAACGATTAAATGTGTCCAGCCTAAAGCGGGTCAATACAAACTTGTGTCAGATGTTGAACACACACATTAATTATGGTTGCAAAGAATAAGTGGTCAAGATTGCTTGATTCCTAAATACACTCGGTTTGGTCAATTCAGTCGACAACCTGGCTTCCTCAAACAGTGCAAAACATTTCTTATAGAGATCTTTCCTTGTCAGGGACAGCAATGTTTCAGGACATTCCCAAAAATCCGGGTGCCCCACATCACGGCAGATCTCTTTCACATATTTCAGATAGGGTATTCGGAGAAAAGCAGACAATTTATGGAAATCCTTAATCACCTTGCGATTTAAGATGGCGTCATCAAAGGTCCACACTAGAATTGGACTAGTCTGTGATATATCATCTAGCAAAGACATTCCCAATTCTGAGTGGCAGACCTAGGATGAACAACTCTGGGTGACTGAAAATTAAGATCTGAAGAAGGAATTCTCTACCATCTGAAGTGGGATAGTATCACAAAAACCCCAAAGCTCAGCCCCATTGAGTGTGGTAGTTACACACTTGGGCTTATATATATTTTATTGACTGGTATATTAATGAGTTACTGTGCAAAGCTGGTCAAAGCAGCAGTTGATTTTACAAAATTCAGTCTCCTTGTGCTAATTGGGAGCTTTCAGGACCCACTCTGTGTAAACATAACCCCCAAATATAAATAAGAGGAACTGCAATTTAATTTGGTGCCATTATTAAAAGAGTTGCAGCACTCCACTGTACCCTTGACACACTTTGGTGGTCATTACAACCCTGGCGGTCGGTGTTAAAGCAGGCGGTAAGACTGCCAACAGGCCGGCAGAAAAAAATGGAATCACGACTGTGGCGGAAACCGCCAACAAAGACAGCCACTTTAACACTCCGACCGCCACGGCGGTACAAACAAACAGGTTGGCGGTCACCGCCAACAGACAGGCGGAGGACAATGTACCGCCCACAGTATCACAACCTACCAATCCGCCACCTTTTCCGGGGCAGATTCACCGCGAACAAAAACGCAGTGGAAACAGGACTTCGAAGGGAAAACGCTCACCTCAGCACACCCCACGAGGAATCAGGACGCCATGGAACCCGAACTCCAGATCCTGCCAGCCCTTATCTTCTTGCTCCTCTATCAGGAGCACGAATGCCGGTGGCAAAGACCACAGTGAGTACTGCACCTACGACACAAGGGAGGGGGGAGGGAAAAAACGGGGACACACACACGCAATATGCAACACCCCCACCCGACCCTCACCCACGACAACACACACTAATACAGCATGATACATTACATTTACACCCCCCTGGAAGAATGCAAGGACAAAAGGAAATGAGTGTAACCGTTGTAATATATTAAAATCCAGTACGCAAAAATATATATATATACTATAAACAAAATATACACCAAGAATAGTAGGCCAGGTAGTGCTCCATTGAAGTCCGTGGAACACTGGGCCCACACGGTATGGGCGAGGCCCACACTCAATCTCCGAACATGACAGAGAGAACACTGCAGGGGCATCAGATAGCAATAAAACAGGCACCTCAGGGGGAAGGGAAAGGGAGGGCACCTCAGCCGGTTGAGTGCACGACGCCAAATCCACGAGGGGGCCACATGCCCACTGTTCCATCCTGGGGAGTGCAAAGCCACAGTCTTTCAAGTCTCTACAGTGGGTGGTTTGCCCACTGTTCCATCCTGGAGAGTGCAAAGCCACAGTCTCTCAAGTCTCTACAGTGGGTGGTTTGCCCACTGTTCCATCCTCGGGAGTGCAAAGCCACAGTCTTTCAAGTCTCTACAGTGAGTGGTTTACCCACTGTTCCATCCTGGGGAGTGCAAAGCCACAGTCTCTCAAGTCTCTACAACAGTCTCCACTGGTTCTGGAGGGGGCTTTGTGCCCAGAGTGCTTCATCCTGCCAAGGACAGAGGTAGTGGATGTGATACTCCACTGGTTCTGGAGGGGGCTTGGTGCCCAGAGTGCTTCATCCTGCCAAGGACAGAAGTAGTGGATGTGATACTCCACTGGTTCTGGAGTGGGCTTGGTGCCCAGAGTGCTTCATCCTGCCAAGGACAGAGGTAGTGGATGTGATACTCCACTGGTTCTGGAGGGGGGGCTTGGTGCCCAGAGTGCTTCATCATGCCAAGGACAGAGGTAGTGGATGTGATACTCCACTGGTTCTGGAGGGGGGGCTTGGTGCCCAGAGTGCTTCATCATGCCAAGGACAGAGGTAGTGGATGTGATACTCCACTGGTTCTGGAGGGGGCTTGGTGCCCAGAGTGCTTCATCCTGCTCATGACGGACTCAGTAGCGTCAGTGCCCTTGGCGCTTATGGGCCAGCAGTGCTTGTTGCGGCGGTGCCCTGTTCAGCGGTGCTTGTGACGGCGGTGCCCTGTTCAGCGGTGCTTGTGGCGGCGGGGTCCTTTGCAGTGACTCAGCTGCTGGCGGTCCTGTCTGGCCCAGCGGGGCTGGTTCTGGCAGTCCTGTCTGGCCCAGCGGGGCTGGTGCTGGCGGTCCTGTCTGGCCCAGCGGGGCTGGTGCTGGCGGCCCTTCATGGCCCAGCGGGGCTGGTGCTGGCTGTCCTTCATGACCCAGCGGGGCTGGTGCTGGCGGTCCTGTCCTGGGCAGCTGGGCTGGTGGCGGTGGCCTCCTGGGCAGCGGGGATGATGGCGGTGGCCTCCTGGGCAGCAGGGCTGGTGCTGGCAGTGGCCTCCTGGGCAGCAGTGCTGGTGGCGGTGGCCTCCTGAGAAGCGGGGATGATGGCGGTGGCGTCCTGGGCAGCAGGGCTGGTGCTGGCGGTGGCCTCCTGGGCAGCAGGGCTGGTGGTGGTGGCCTCCTGGGCAGCGGAGATGATGGTGGTGGCCTCCTGGGCAGCGGTGATGTTGGCGGTGGCCTCCTGGGCAGCGGGGATGATGGCAGTGGCCTCCTGGGCAGCAGGGCTGGTGCTGGCCTCCTGGGAAGCAGGGCTGGTGGCGGTGGCCTCCTGGGCAGCGGGGATGATGGCGGTGGCCTCCTGGAAAGCGGGGATGATGGCGGTGGCTTCCTGGGCAGCAGGGCTGGTGCTGGCGAAGGCCTCCTGGGCAGCGGGGATGATGGCGGTCTTCTCCGCCGTGCTGCTCTTCCCAGACTTGCTGACTTTCTTGTGGCCGTTCCCCACCTTGGAAGGTGTCGCAGCAGACTCCACACTCCCACCTGTACCCTTGGGAGCGGCTTTGGTGGCTAGAGTCTTCCCCTCCCCCGCCGGGCACTGGCCAACTTTTGATGCTTGACAGGTGGGGGACAGTCCGTGCTGTGGCTCCGTGCCACACTGGCTGCCCTGGTGGCCGGTGCACTCCAGATTCCGGTGACTACAGGCACCACTGGTCCCGGAGATGTTGTGGCTGAGGTGCTAGGTTGGGACCTGGAGAGTCGGGCCCTAGGAGACGGATGGGGTGGGGGAGGTGATGGAAAGAGGTCAAGGTTGGAGAGGAAAAGTTTCTTGGGAACACTGGGATGGGTAGCTGGAGGGGGTTTGGGAGTGGAGGAAGAGGTTGTGGTTGTAGGAGGTGTTCGTTTGGTGACTTTGGGTGAAGGTGCATGCGCTGGAGGCTGTTGTGAGGTGGATGACTGTTGGGTGGGTGTGTGCCTGCAAATGTGTATCTTGGGAGGTGGCGTCACAGAAACACTGGGAGAGGACACAGAGGACGTGTGAATGGCAGTGGGGGTGGTGACTGCACGTGAGCGGGGTGTGGTGGTGTGTGTGCTGGTGATGGAAGTAGTGCTGTAGATGTAATGCATGCAGGTGTGAGTGTAGACGAGACTGGGAGGTAGGAGGGAGACGCGGATGAGGGGGACACAGTGAAGGCAGTGGATGTTGGTGTGTCTGCATGTGTGTGATGCTTGCTTGAGTGCCTGTGGGATGTGTGGTGCTTATGTTTGGCAGAGCTTCCCTTGTGTGTTGACGTGTGTGCATGCTGGTCTGAAGGTGTGCTTGGGATAGGCTGAGGTAGAGGGGATTGGGTCTGGGTGGAGGAAGTTGGAGGGGGAGGCTAGAGACAGGGACAATGGCTGCCATCAGTGCTGAGGCCAGAGTCTGAAAAGCTCGCTGAAGGGCCGCCTGACCAGAATGAATGCTCTCCAGGAATGCATTTGTGTGTTGCAACTGCCTTTCTACACCCTGGATGACATTCAAAATGGTAGACTGCCCAACAGTGAGGGACCTGAGGAGGTCAATGGCCTCCTCACTGAGGGCAGCAGGGGTGACGGGGGCAGGGGCTGAAGTGGCTGGGGCGAAGGTGATGCCCACCCTCCTAGGTGAGCGGGCACGGGGCAAAGGCTGAGGGGCTGTTGGGAGGGCAGTGCTGGTAGGGGGGGTGGCGGCTGTACCTGTAGATGTGGGGGGCACAGATGTTGCCACCACCACAAGGGAGCTCCCATCAGAGGACGAGTCTGTGTCACTGGTGCCAGCTCCTGTCCCCGCCCTGGAGCTCCCCTCGCCCTCCATCCCACTGGTGAACTCCGAGTCCGTTGTCTCACCCTCCAGGGCCATGTGGGATGCAGCTCCCTCCTGCTGCGGTGCCACTTCTCCTCTGCCTGATGATGCTAATGCACACAAGAACAGGGAGACCACAAAAAGGGGGGGGCGACAGAAGAAAGACGTGTTGAGTGCATGCATTACCCCTACCGTTGGCAGACACGACAGACACAGAAGCCCCCTGCACTACGCCACACACTTGGGCTCCACTGTTCAATCCCTGGGACATGGCCTACAAGGCTATGGCCGACATCTGCACACATAGATGACACAGGAGCTTGACTAGGTGTACTTGGCACTGTACACAGGTGGGGTGGGGTGCCACAGGGTCTGCCAGAACAAGGGGACCTAACTAGCACACTCGCCCTGGCCTAGGGAAACCCACAGCCCACCTCCCCCACCCAGACACCTCCACTGCGCACAAAATCAGCAGAATAAGAGTGTACTCACCCCCTTGTGGCTGCTGTGATGCCCTCAAGCACCCATCCAACTCCGGGTACGCCACCGCCAGGATCCTGAACATCAGGGGGGTTCATGGTGCGACGGGCACCCCTCCCACGTTGGGAGGCCATCCCCAGATGGGCCTCCGCCGTCTTCTTGCTCCAGCGGCGAATGTCCTCCCATCTCTTACAGCAGTGGGTGCTCCGTCTGTGGTAGACCCCAAGGGTCCGGACGTCCTTGGCGATGGCACTCCAAATATCTTTTTTGTGGTGGGCGCTGACCTACATGATTTGTACAGGGGGAAAGAAAAGTTATTACCAACTGCACCGTCACAGTCATTGGCCCCATCCCTACCCTTGCCATGTGGCACATGCACTCACTGTTGTTTCATGCACGCCTCAATCCCCCCCCATCTTTCATCCACCCCACTCCACACAGGCATAGCCCATACAGCATGCCCCAGTGTACTTACCTGTTTGTCTGGAGGACCGTAGAGTAGCGTGTACTGGGGGAGGACCCCATCCACGAGTTTCTCCATCTCCTCCGATGTGAAGGCAGGGGCCCTTTCCCCAGACGCACAAGCCATTGTCTCTTCCAGACCGAGGTCACAGCAGCACTTGCAGTGTAGGTCCTCTCCTGTCGAAGATCAGGTATCGAGTGATTGAACAGATAGAAAATAGCGGTCACGTCCGCAGCGGTGCGTACCGTCACCGCCGGCGTACACCGTCATTGGCTCCTGGGACCCATAGGGTCCAATGTTAACCAATGCAGAATTGAGCCACGGTCTTCGACCACCTACCGTGACGGTGTACAGCGCCAGCGTAGTTAACTCACATCCCATTGTCCCACTTTACAGGTCAGGCAGCTGCCATTTCAGGGGCCCACATGGAGTTATTTTTAACTGAGTCACACATACCTAGGCCTTGCCTCAACACTCATACAGGCCAAATTTCGGATTAGGATTCGTGTTCTGTGTAAGCTGTGGGTACGTACCTCTGGTTGGTTGACTCTGTGCTCGCTGTTGTCCTTCATAGGCACCGTCTGCTGGAACATGTGAGGAGATGGCGGCATCCTCCGGTGTACAGACCACTGGTGGACATGTCGACAATGGAGGAAAGACATGTGATCATCACCTACAGGCTTGATCGTGCCACAATCCTGGAACTGTGTGCCCAGCTGGAGCCAGACCTGATGTCAGCTATCCGCCATACCACAGGAATCCCCCATCAAGTGCAGGTGCTGTCAGTACTCCATTTCCTTGCAAGTGGGTCATTTCAAACAACTGTGGCCATAGCATCAGGGATGTCCCAGCCTATGTTTTCCAACGTGTTGTCCAGAGTGTTGTCTGCCCTGCTGAAACACATGCGGAGCTACATTGTTTTCCCTCAGGTGGAGGATTTGCCTACAGTGAAAGGTGACTTCTATGCCCTGGGACATATCCCCAATGTCATAGGTGCCATTGATGGGACACATGTGGCTTGGGTACCCCCCGCAGGAGTGAACAGGTGTACAGAAACCAGAAGAGTTATCATTCCATGAATGTGCAGATGGTGTGTTTGGCAGACCAGTACATCTCCCACGTTAATGCCAAATTCCCTGTCTCAGTGCATGACGCTTACATCCTGCGGAATAGCAGCATCCCTTATGTGATGGGTCAACTCCAGAGGCACCATGTGTGGCTATTAGGTGAGCACCTGGAAGCAAGTCAGTGGGAATGGTTGTCTAGGTCTGGTGATATCCCTTCAGGTTAGTGTGTGTCTAACAGTTGTCCCTCGCCATTTGCAGGTGACTGGTTACCCCAACCTGTCATGGCTACTAACCCCAGTGAGGAATCCTAGGACAAGGGCAGAGGAACGCTACAATGAGGCCCATGGGCAAACTCGGCAGATAATAGAGCGGACCTTCGGCCTCCTGAAGGCCAGGTTCAGGTGCCTCCATATGACAGGTGGATCCCTATTCTACTCACCAAAGAAGGTGTGCCAGATCATCGTGGCCTGCTGTATGCTTCACAACTTAGCTTTGCGACGACAGGTGCCTTTTCTGCAGGAGGATGGTCCAGATGGCTGTGTTGTTGCAGCTGTGGAGCCTGTGGACAGTGAAGACGAGGAAGCCGAAGAAGAGGACATCGACAACAGGAACTCGGTGATCCTGCAATATTTCCAGTGAGACACAGGTAAGAATACAAACCTGCCTACTACATGTACTTTAACACTACTACCTCTCTACTGTCTGTCGTTTTCACCCAGTGTATGGTCACTTAGTTGTCACTTTCCCTTATGATTTCACAGACGTGGGTCCCACTGTGTGACATCTGCTTTGTTTCCTCAGGGACTAGAGCTGTGTGACATAGGTATGTTGACATTACATTTGAAAGAGCATTTTGACACTGTAATTGCTAATACACTATTTCGAAATCACAGACAGACTCCAGATTGTTTTGTGCTTCAAGGGTGTTTATTTAAGTGCTCAATATTGGAGGGGGTTGTAAAATGGTGAGGGGTGATGGTGGAGGAATGTCCATGGCAGAGTCCAGTCTATTAGTCTCACAGGTGCATTGTCCAAAGGGGAATAGGAAGTGGAGCTGGGGCAGTTTGAGGATGGACAGGATGACAAAGTGGGACAGAAGGATGACATTCAGGGTGGTCTCATTCTTGGCGGGGGTCTTGGCATTGTTCTCTGTCTTTGTCCTGGATCTCAGGGACCGTTTGCGGTGTGGTTCTCCCTCTGTAGGGGGTGGGGTGCTGGTGTGATGGTCCTGTGGCGTGGCGTCCTGTCCACTAGCGCCGGTGGAGGTGGTGGGCAGTTCATCGTCCAGGCTAGTGTCAGGGGCCCCTTGTTGTGCCACAGTGTCCCTCCTGGTGTTGAGGACTTCCTTCAGCACCCCTACGATGGTGCCCAGGGTGGAATTGATGGATCTGAGTTCCTCCCTGAAGCCCAAATACTGTTCCTCCTGCAGGCGCTGGGTCTCCTGAAACTTGGCTACTACCGTTGCCATCGTCTCCTGGGAGTGGTGGTAGGCTCCCATGATGTTGGAGAGGGCCTCGTGGAAAGTGGGTTCCCTGGGCCTGTCCTCCCCCTGTCGCACAGCAGCCCTCCCAGTTCCCCTGTGTTCCTGGGCCTCTGTCCCTTGGACTGTGTGCCCACTGCCACTGCCCCCAGGTCCCTGGTGTTGTTGGGGTGGTGGGTTAGCCTGGGTTCCCTGTAGTGGTGGAAAAACTGCTGATTGACGTGTCCTAGGGACAGAGGTATGGGCCCGCTGGGTGGGTGCTGTGCTGGTATTTCCAGAGGGGTGAAGGTCTGTGGTGGCCTGTGACTGTGTGAGGGGAACCGACTGTCCCGAGGTCCCCGATGGGCCGGGCTGGTCATCTAGATCCAGTTGGACAGAGCTGCTGTCATCACTGTGGGCCTCTTCTGTTGGTGGTGTGGACATGTGTGGACCCTCCTGTCCGGTGATGTTGGGTAGGGGTCCTGCAGGGGTATAAAAGGATGTTTATTACATCTGTGTGTGCCATGGTGTGCAATAGGTGGGTGACCGTGTACCCCAGTGCTTGCATTCCTGTGTGGGACCTTGTGTGATGGTGGTTTAGGGGGGTGTATGTGCAGTGGCCATGCTTTGGTGATGGGTGTCCATGCTTTGTTGTTGCATGCAGGGCTTGGTGTTAGGATGTGTGGTTTGTGTTGTTGGGACATTTGTGAGGAGTTGGAGTGATGGGGGTGAGAGTGAGGGTGGGGGTATGTGGTGGCATGCAGGTAGGGTGGGGAAAGTAATATTAAAGATTTGACTTACCAGAGTCCATTCCTCCATCTACTCCTGCGAGGCCCTCAGGATGCAGAATCGCCAAGATCTGCTCCTCCCATGTTGTTAGTTGTGGGGGAGGAGGTGGGGGTCCGCCGCCAGTCCACTGAACCGCAAGGTGGTGTCTTGAGACCACGGAACACACCTTCCCCCGTACGTCGTTCCACCTCTTCCTGATGTCATCCCTATTTCTTGGGTGCTGTCCCACTGCGTTGACCCTGTCCACTATTCTTCGCCATAGCTCCATCTTCCTAGCTATAGAGGTGTACTGCACCTGTGACCCGAATAGCTGTGGCTCTACCCGGACGATTTCCTCCACCATGACCCTGAGCTCCTCCTCAGAGAACCTGGGGGGTCTTTGCCGTGCCATGGGGTGGTGTGGGTGATGTGTGGGGTGGTGTGTGTAGTGATAGGTGGGGTGATATTTAGTGGTATGTTGTGTGAGGTGCGTGGAAGTTATGTGGGTGATGGTATTGTGTGCCTGTGGATGCTTGGTAGTTGTTTGTGGTGTCTCTCTCTGGCCTTCTCTCAGTTATTTTGTCGTAGGGGTTTGTGGGTGATGTGGGTGTGTGTTTTATATTGTAATGTGTGGGAGTGGTGTGTGTATGTGTATCAGGTGTGTGTATTTCGAGTTGTCCAATGAGGCTGTGTTTTGTATATGTGTGTGTATTTTGAGCTTAGCGGTGTGTACCGCCAATGGAATACTGCGGTTGAAAGACCGCCGCGTGGATTCGTGTGTCGTGATAGTGTGGGCGTATTTCTGTTGGCGTGACGGTGGAGGATTTTTTTCGCCAGTTTCTCACTGACCTTTGGTGTGGCGGACTTGTGTGGGTGTCTGAATTTTGGCGGATTCCAAGCTGTGGGTCATAATAGCTGTGGCGGATTTCCGCAGCTGCGGCGGTGTGTTGGCGGTCTTCTGCACGGCAGTAAGCGGCATTTACCGCCAATGTTGTAATGACCCCCTTTATGTTTTATCCAAATTAATAAGTACGCCCAGCGCTTGGATATACTCAGTGAAAGAAATCAATAGTTTTTGCAAACCAATATTAGGGGCCATTAGCATAGCTTCGTCCACATAGAGAAGAGCTTGAACCGGATCCTGACCAATATGGGGGATGTGCTTGCACCCTTTATCAGAAAGAGAGAGGGAACTGGGAGATTATTGGTCCATTGTACATTCTCCCAAATACATTGTGAAATATACACGGTACACTGTTCCATAAACGAAGAAGCTAAATAAACACAGGGCTAGTGATAGTAGTTCAGGAAAGCCCTCATACACCCAATAGGATGTTTAAGCTTTATCACTGGGCAAGCTCCTCGTCAGACCGGCGCTGCAATGCCTGACGGACCACCCCTGTTAAGGTGGTGGTACTTAGCCGGAGATCATCTACCAAAATTGGTCAGACCTAGGATGAATACTGACTATCAGAATGTGTAGGAGAGAAGGAAAGGTGAAGAGTTAAAATTGGCTCAGAACCGTAGGCATCACATTTAATAATTCAGGAATAGGTTCAGGCCAAGATTAAAAGTAAAAATGGGGGGGTTTGCTATTGGAAATAATGTTCCACTACACATCACTCGAGGAAAATAGGTAGTGCCCCAAATCCTAAAAAGTGGTCAACATGTTTTGCATCTAAGTCGCTATGATCCCGTGACGCTTCTTCAGGACCAATGCTACTACTTCTCCTATACTAGAGTGAAAATAAATAAGTACTAAATAGTCACTTACTCCATATGAGCTGCCCGTCAAAGTCAGTTGGTCAGCCAGTCGCCCTGCATCGAAAGTGAAAGCAGAGATATACGTCGGTAAACAAAATTACGTGCAAGGTGAGAAATAAAGATTGAAAACAGTGATCAAACAATTAAAAAACCAGTCAAGCGGGTCAAGTGAGGAAATAGCAAAAATTGGCTTACCATCCCATCACAGAGTATGGACTTCATAGGTATGCGCAAGCCTCAAACCAGGGGAAAGAAACTAGGCACAAAAACATTAGAAAATGCACATGTAGGATATACAGAAACGGCCTCCAAAAGGTGTTGTGGTAAAATAGCCATAATTGAATTATGCACCCTTTAACCAAGGCTGGTCCCAAATTAACAAGTACGCCCAGTGCTTGGATATACTCATTTAAAGAAATCAATAGTTGTTGCAAACCAATAGTAGGGGCCAGTAGCACAGCTTTGTCCGCATAGAGAAGAGCTCAAACTGGATCCTGACCAATTTGAGGGAGGTACGTGCACCCTTTAACCAAGGCTGGTCCCAAGTTGGTAACATGTGAAGTAAATAAGAATGGGGCAAGGACACATCCCTGTCTCTTACCCCTCTCTCTTCAGCGAATGATGCCATACACTTCTCTCTCAACCCATACTGTACTCTAGCTCGCTTCCTGAGTCCAAGTCTCGTAAGAACAGGATTATGGACGGAATTTAGAATATGTCAGTCAACCCCATCAAGATCCTCTAATGGGGCAAAACGATTCTGAACTGTTATTTTGGTATAGGTGTCCTGACTTTTGGCAGCTGGAGGATTTATTGGAACCGTTAGTCGAGTGAAGGAGGGGGTGCAGAGTGATAAAAATACCCGAGATGTAATATGGAGATACGATGAAGTGACACCATAGGTTCAAACTTTCGTTGTAAAATTGCTGCCACATGGCTTGATGACTTAAAACTTAGAACCATGCAATCTGCTGGGAATTGTTTTACGCTCCTGCCAACCCAGCCCCCTCTTCTCACCATCTTAATGTCTTCAAAGAGTTGCCCGCTTAACCTTGTTCTCGTACCCAACCAATTCACACTTTATTTCTTAGGGATTCTCAGGACTCTACAGATAACAAAGGGAGTGGGGGGACATTAGCTAATACCACAACATAGAGTATCACTTCAGGCGGAAGATCGAGAAAACCAGGAGCATCAGCAGGTCTGGGGTTTGCCACCTCCAAATCACTATGGCCCTCATTCTGACCTTGGCGGGCGGCGGAGGCCGCCCGCCAAAGTCCCGCCGTCAGGTTACCGTTCCGCGGTCGAAAGACCGCGGCGGTAATTCTGACTTTCCCGCTGGGCTGGCGGGCGGTCGCCTTCAGACCGCCAGCCAGCCCAGCGGGAAAGAGGCTTCCACGATGAAGCCGGCTCGGAATCGAGCCGGCGGAGTGGAAGCTGTGCGACGGGTGCAGTTGCACCCGTCGCGTATTTCACTGTCTGCGCAGCAGACAGTGAAATACATGTAGGGGCCCTCTTACGGGGGCCCCTGCAATGCCCATGCCAGAGGCATGGGCACTGCAGGGGCCCCAGGGGCCCCGCGACCCCCCCTACCGCCATCCGGATCTCGGCGGTCCGACCGCCGGGATCTGGATGGCGGTAGGGGGGGTCGGAATCCCCACGGCGGTGCAGCAAGCTGCGCCGCCGTGGAGGATTCAATGGGGCCGCGGTACACTGGCGGGACCCCGCCAGTGGTGCCGGTCCGACCGCGGCTTTACCGCCGCGGTCGGAATCCCCATTGGAGCACCGCCGGCCTGTCGGCGGTGCTCCCGCGGTCCTCCGCCCTGGCGGTCAAAGACCGCCAGGGTCAGAATGACCACCTATGTGTAATAGGTTGTGGAAGAGAAAGCGCTGCATAAACTACGCTACGCTGTGTTGAAATGTTAGATGGAAGAGGCATAATAAGATGAGTCCAAAAACAGAGTTAGCATTAGAACTGAAATTCACATGTGAATTAGTGTTGCTATGGGATTTTAACAAGTCTAGGCAGCAAGTGGATACTTTTTCCACTTCTATCAACCTTTGCACCTGTGAGTCAAAGGGCGGACTTCATCCTGGCTTCTAAAGCATGGACCAGAGAGCTTAACATCTTAACGTCTTCCTGCGTCACTCCCCAGACTTACGTCTCAACCTGGACCCCTTTAGGTTGGGATTTGGTTTAAAAGATGACGCTACAGAGGATTTGGTTGAGGTAATTTGTGACAAGGATGAGGTCTTCAAGTGCTTCAGGGGAGGAAGAAGGGCCAAATCAGGGGGAGAACCCATATCGGTGTCAGCTAGACCACTTTATCCCTGCTGGGTATATCATTTGAAGGCTCATTGTTTAGGGCCTGGCAAGGACTGCAGACATGGGTCATAGTAGCATGGGTGGAAGTAATATCCTGCAAAAGGGTGCACTGCAGTCAAATCATGCTGGCAGGAATTCCTTTTTTCTTCAACAGTAAAAATTTCCTTGTTTCATACCCCTGTAGCACCAGTAATATAGTTCAAAATTGAGAAGTGCATCTTACTGTGTTACTTCACCCTTTGTAGAAGCAGGCGAGTGCTTCCTCTTCCCCATAATTAGGCGCATGATGTGTACAAATGGTTAAAATGGCCCATATAGCACAACTTTGAGGGTCGGTCTAGCCCAGCCTCCTCTGGGCTCTGACGGGCACAGTCTGGTCTGCCCTTGGCCCAAGAGTCGTACTGGCATGTCCTGCATGCAGCCTGCATGGTGGGACACCCAAACACTATATATGGCACTACAAGATTTCACTGCACCATTTTTGGCATCGTTTTTAATGCCTTTTCAGAGCCGGCATTAAAATGATGCACCCATATTAACTTATGGGCCTCCTTGCACTTTGCTCAACAAGCATCAACATTTTTTAAGCTAGTGGAGCAAAGCACCACAATAGCAGCAACAATTCTGATGTTATTGGCCTGCTTCACCACCTTGCAAGTAATTAGATCAACAAATCTGTGCCTTTTGTGCAAACCACTTGATATTATGGTGTGTGAACATGCACCCTCACCTCGGTCCTTCAAACGGTTTGGTGATTTGAGTGTCCAGCCATAAGTCTCTTTAATAGACAGGGAAGCCGACAGCAGGTAGTCTTCGAATATGAGCTGAATCTGCAGCAAAGGTGATCACAGTGTTCAGCAGTGATGACACTTATTTTGCGCATGTAAGCATGCTTCTAGAGTCAGGATGCTGATCCTGCTAGATGCCTTGACTCTCTCAGGTCTATAGTACTTGTACATGTGCATCCCCAATCCTATAATGCTATTACCCTGTTTGGTTGGTAACAGGATAAACAAGGAGATGTGACAGACAGAGTTGCAAATGCTATTTGCAGAATCCTTTTCAAGTGGAAAAGAAGTTGACACACTAACCTGACAGAAGACGGAAGTATGATCACTCCCCCATAGTCTCTACAGTGCAATGCAGACACCCTGAACAGAAGAAAGCTCACCTGAGAAAAAAACACCTTTGTTCTCACTTTCTAAATAGCTGATCCTAAACTAAGCAGAGATGGCTAAATTACATTACAATTTAAAGTTACGATGGATTAAAAAGTACTGATACAGTACTGGAGACATGAAGGGTGGGGAATTTGGAACATCATCAGAGGCAAAGAATTGTCTTTAAAGTGTTTTCAAGCTATGTATTTCTTGACTCTCACTTCAGATAGCTGGAACCAACCAGCTTCCCATCTGGTGCTAAACCTCCTCCTCCTCCTGACTTCCTCTGTAATGGCAGAATGTAACAAAGGAATGATCTGAGGTATATAGTGCACAGCTGATGACATCCTTGGTGGTGGATCATGTTGGTCTATGAATGCGATGTGAAAATGTGTAATATTAAGCTTTACTCAAAATCACTTGTAACAAGATGGAAAGCACGACAATGTGATACTTTATTTTGTGAAGGCTTAAGACTATCATTTAAAACATGCTTCCTGTTATTTGACACTGTGTTTTACTTCCATACCACTCTATTCACTGTGGCCTCCACATGCACAACCCCAGGATGTTACAGTATTCCCTCCAATGTCTAATTGTTCCAAATCTACAGAAACCAGTGAATGTTTAACTGTTGCAGATCCAGCATTTGTAACAGTTTGTTTCACTGTAGAACTTTTCTTCCAACATTGTGGCTTTAACTTGTGAAGATGTTCACATGGTATGCATTGTTGTGGGTTCCTTTAAGCGCCTAGATTGGGCACCCATATTGTAGCTCTTCGGCCCATAGTCTGTGCATTTAAGAAGCCTACACATTTTATTTGTTTTCCTTCATATTATTATTTTAGCGCAGCTCACTTTTAGCTTGTTGTTTTATATTTAATCAGCTACCTTTCTTAGAAATCATACTTGTTTGTGTTCTTCATTTGCATGCCCCTTGCAAGCATTCCACTCTGTGCCCTGCTCAAGGCTGTCATGTTTATACATATTAGGCTACCTAGTGTTGCGGATCCAAGAGTTACGGAGTCAACCTTCTAACCATACACATACTATCATGTCAGGCCTGTTCTCCAAACACAATGTTTTATTATATAATTACCACATAGGCCAAAGAAGGTTAGAGGGGACATTCCAGCCAGCCATCTTATGCTGTGCGCCACTTCCTCGACAGCTTCACAAATCTTGGCCTTGTCTTTCCAGCCAACCGAGAGGGTTGCCTGCAGAACAACAGGCAGACCCTTGCCTTTTTCAGGTATGGGGTCGGGGATTTTTCCCTAGTCTGGGAAGGGCTAACAACGTGATGCTCTCATGTTAGACATTAGGGTGTAGGTAGGAATTCTTAGACTCATGATTATGTCAGGATGTTTGGACTGTTTATATGTTTCACCCTCATGGTCATAATGATCACTGCATTATGTTTCATCTTTCTAATAATTGCACTTAATGCCTTTTATCATAGAATGCAGTTGCTTCAACAAATGCATTGAAACATATCCTGAATTTCTTTGTCTGCTTTCGCTGGTGTGAGACTTTGTGCAACTGAGATAAAGGGGTATGAACTGTTCAAACATGACTTCCTTGAGGAGTCAGGGTGTCATGTTAATCCCTGCCACAAATCACTTTTACGTTCTAGTTTTGGGTGAGGTGCTGCTAGCTAGCTGAGAAGGTCAGTCCGACAACCTCAGCAATCTTAATCCTTGGTAAGAGTACCACGGCAGCCTAGTAACATATGCATGAAGATGTTCTTGAATGATCTTTATATTCAATACCCTATCTTTTTATTTTTTATATTGAACCTAGAATCTAATAACCTGGACATTGCTGACTACTTTTGAGGATTTACAGCCACAAGATAGCTGTCAGTTATCCTAGAGGTGGTTTGGCGTAAGCGATGTAAAGTTTCACAGGTTTAAAGAAAGATATAGGTACAGCAATACCCAGCTGAGCAACATATCCTACTACAAAGACCCTTTGACCCATAATAAAACTATTTTGGAAAGGGCTATTCGTTATCTGGGTTATAGTTATGACCCTTGCTCATACTATATCCTTTGTGGAGCATGATAAAATGCAAATGTGGGATAACACATGATTTATGTTAAGAATGTGTCTTTTGCTTTTCTATTCTATTGACTGCCAGATAGAAAAATGTGTGTTTGTTAGGGAATGTTAAGTAGGGCACCACTATTTTACTGACAAAAATGATTCCTTCCTGGTTTCACCAAGATATCTTCTTTGTGAAACTTGTAAAACTTGTTTTTATTTAACCGGGACATGTTCTCATGACATCAAAGCAACAGCAATGTTGCAGTCTTTTTTCTAAAACTTGTATCTGCTTGTAGGTTTGTATTAAGTGTTCAGAAAACCCATGCCATTTATTAAAATGTGAGACCAAAACCAAATTCACTCAAACATTTTGCACTGTTGTTGCAGTCCTTTTCCACATAGTAGATTCAACCACACATCAAAGATGCCATATTTGTGAGGAGGAATGTGAAATATTGGAAGGTATAATGTTTGATCTTGGTTTTGAATTTTAATGAGTATTTGATGTCAATATACAGGACGGTGTTTAGCAATATTCTGCTGCTTGCTATATGATTAAGGAATTCTTCTGCAAATTAGGTCAGATAATAAATGTATTTCCTATTTTGTCTACTTATTCAATAATATATTAAATCAAAAGGTGAACTGTCTGCTATACTGATACAACCAAAATACTTGCTAAATTTGAATGAAACGTATTGCAACATGGCTGCTATTTTGGCATTTTTCATCCATATAAATTGTGACAACACACATATGTGTGGTACTGTTTCTTTATGAGACAATGGAAATCTAGGAAGGTATGACATTTCCTGTGGACTGTGAATTTGGATGAATTTCTACTAAGTATAATTAAATTGTTTGTGTTTTAGCAATAGTTTATGGATTCAATGGCCCTGATTTCTGATGGGAACCTTCATTCAATGAAAGCCGGTCACATCTCATGTAATTACACCGAGAATCTGCTTTTCAAAACTGTATGACCTCACTGGGATCCTGGGATGTTGGACCTTTCAGGAACAAAAACTGCCACCATTCTACATATAAAATATTGATGAAAAGTGAGAGCCATACATGCACTCACTTGACTGAGATGCATGAGAATCTTTACAAGAAAAAACAAGCAAGTTGTGTTTAATCAGTGGTGAAAAATTTGAAAGCGAATAATTCTGGGGTCTTATTAATATTATTGTTCTTTCAGTACCCTCAAACCTATTTTGTGAAGAAATCCATGATCTATTTAAAATTTTCCGTATATTTATTTATGCTAGAGGTGCTGCTTATATATGTTAACCTATTATTGTGGTACCTATAATCTAAGCTGTCCTATTACCTAAAGATAAACCGTTTGCTGTTTCTGTCCTTCACCCTGTGATAGTTTGAAACCCTTTCCATCACTCCTCCTTCCTGACATCTGTTTACCTGTTTCATCATTGTATTTCTTCACCTGTTAGTTCATCCATGATTTTTTATCTCAAGGTGTAAGAAATTGGGTCATTGATTGAGATCTGTGGAAGCCCCGCTCAGGCACCAACCACATACCTTATTAGGGTGAACCAAAAAATTCACTAAATTAACCTGTTTAACCATCTAGTAGCTTGACACAAAGCAGTCATTTGTAAAGTAGAGGCAGTTTGTAATGTTTTTATGCAGCCCACAAACAGTAACAGAGTGAAGACATAATGCAAGAAACATATATAACACTACTTTAGAAAAATAAAGTAAATTGTAACACATAAAATGATACCTGAATGGAAAAAGTGCAATCAGTAGAACCGAAGATATTCATTTTTATTTTTTTTATTGGAAACAGTGCCTAAAAGCACAAAGTGCCACTCAAGGTCACCTGTACACGATAGACTGGTGGAAAGTCACAAGTTCAGGCTAACTGTGATGGAGTGTAGGTAGAATGCAGGGACCAAGTTAGTCCCGCTGAAAAATTACCTTCAAAGTCCGGTGCACAGAGTTCCATTCATGTTGAAGGAGGCCCTGAGGAGGTGGATGAGTGTCAAGGATGGTCATCGCTGTAGCTTGAAGAGTCAGTCAAGCGTCACTGACAGTCATTGCTGTAGCTTTGCAATAGTGGTTGTCCTACGCTGTCATTTCTGTAGCACAAAGTGCGGGTCTGGTGTTGCCAGTTATCGGTTGACACAAAAAACAGGTCTCACCGGATTTGTGCATTGGCAGTCGTCGCAGGTGGCAGTGTCATGGTGACGATGGGCCTGTTTGTGATTGTGAGAAGTCTGGATTTTTACCTTTTCTTTCAGAGGAGGACACTCTGATGCCAGCGAAGGATCCAGGACCTGGGATGAAGCACCTCTTGGTGTAGCAGGGACTCAGTGCAGCAGAGGCCAGCAGGGCTCCGGGGAGTCCAGTTGCAGCAGATCAGCTGGGCAGTTGCAGGGAGGCATCTGTCAGCAAGGCAGTCCTTCTTCTGTAACTTCCAGGGGTCCAAGAGTGTTATGATGAGTGTCTCTGGAGGTCCAATATTTATATATGTGCCAGCCTTTGTGTGGGAGGACTTGCTGTCCTAATCCCACATCTGGTTCTCAAAAGTCCTTCCACTTCTCCTTTCAAGGCTCTAAACTGTCTAAGATGACAAAAGACTGAGCAGGCCTGGTCTCAGGATCCTTTGTGTGTGCAGGAAGCAAAGCCCTTTGAAGCATAAGTGGAGCTGGTTGCAGCTCCACCCCTAGCCAGAATGGCCCATCCTCTCCACACCTATGCCCTTTTTGTGTTGTTGTCTGGAAGCAATACACAAACCCCAACAGTAGAGTCATTCACAGTCATGTGACCCAGGACATTAGAAGATGGCACACAAGGTTGGGACAAGAAAATGTCAACCCTCTAAATGTGCCATTTTAAGAATTCTGACTTAAAATTCAGCTTCACCATTACAGAGGATTTTAAATCACAATTCATTTGGGTCTAAACAGCATATCTCTATATGCTCCCAATTCAAAGTTAGCACTTATTAATTATAATAAGGTAACAGAGTGTTAGTTAATGGAAGAAATATGCTTGCAACAGTAAAAACAGACATTAGGTGTTTTTCACTGCCTAGACATATAACACTGGAGCAAACGTGTCCTACTTTTTAAATACAATGCACACTCTCCTGCCCTAGGAGTGTTAAGGGCCTACCTTAGAGGTGATGCATAAGTAATGAAAAGAAAGTTTTAGGCCTGGCAAAAAGTTTATTTTTCTAGGTCAAAATATCAGTTTAAAACTGACAAACAGCACGGCAGGCCTAGAACATGATTTAAAAGGATACTTTAGTGGGTGGCACCATGAGTGCTGCAGGGCAGCTAGTAGCATTTTATTTACATGCCCTGGTTATATGTAGTACCATGTACTAGAGACTTGCTAGGGACTTACAAGTACATTAATTATTAAATGTACCAATCAGGTAAAGTTCAACTGTGCCATGCTTTTGAGAGAGAACACAAGAACGTTACCGCTAGTTAGCAGGGTAAAAGTGCAGAGCCCTAATGTCAACAAAAACAGGTATAGCAACAGAGGGCAAACACCTGTGGAAAAAGGACAATTTTAATACAAGGTTTTCACATGAGAAAAATGTCACTCTTAACATGACTGCATTTTCCACTTAACTCACACAGTATGTCAACTTACAGCTCTTGAATATTGTTGTTCCACGTGGAATGTGAAAATGCATTGTGTTATCACAAGTGTTGTTGTGGTGAAATTGAATCAATTTCCATGTGCAAGTGTTTAGAAGAAGTCTATTTTAGCTAAGTCACAACTGGTTTTGATTCTTTCCACTGTTCGCGTTTCTATGATGGACAATTTTTCAGCATATCCTGTGTGCTTTTATGTCATTGTCAAAACTTCTGATATAGCATTTGTTAATTTTCAATGTAAAGAATGAGTCATGAGTGCAGTTTTGGCTTGTTTATCTTTAGTTCAGTATTGGAACCCAAATATGATTGTTGAAATGTATGAATGTGTGCCATACACTTTTGGATGTGGATTTCAGTGAATTTGCCAGGGTGAACGCCAAAAAATATGTTTTATTTTCCCCATAGCTTGTCAAATATCATTGAAAAAATGTGGAGTAAATTAATTTGGAAATGCTGCATTGCTTTCCTTTTCTTCAGAATTGTAATTTGTGAACTCACATATAACAACGAAACTGAAGTACTAGCATAGACTTTGTGCCACCCCACAATCATTCCTTTGTTGTTTTCATGATTTGTTCATGTGTGGCATTTTTTGGGGGGTCCATAGTCCCCATGGGTCCCACCAGCTGCAGTCATGGTGCTCCTTTTCGCTTACAGCTTTTAGTGGTATCCAAGCCAATAGTCCCTGGAGGACCCTCGACAGAGCATTGGGTGGTGACATCTAACTTGTAGTGATGGAGGTCTCATCATGGGTGTTTTTTTCATGAAACATGATGTTCTCCAACATTGATGTGCAGTTTTTGCTGCAGCAGCCATTTTTGAATAGTTGTTTGCATGATTCATGATGAGAGCTACTGAGCAATACCTGTATGTCTAAATTAGGGTTACCTGCACTAGCTGGTAAGCATTTGTCATAACAAAAGAATAGATTTCACAAAGGTGGAGGATTAGTGTTGCCCAAAGACAATAAACTACTCCCTGCTTCTTCCTTCTCATCTCTTTAAGTAGTCTGCAATAAATAAAGATAGATTCTCACTACAGAAGCCCCTAGAGGGTTCAATCATAACTCATGCACATAGGTATCCCAAAATCTTCTCTTCTCTTCTTTGAGGATGGAAAACTGACACAAGCTTGATTGGTTAGTGCCTTTCAATTGCAACACTATGTGGGAAAGATGTATTGCCAAGTCACAAAGCACAGCACAAGTCACCTTGAGGCTCTACATGACAGGGAAAGGACAGGAATGCACCATATTTAAAAGAATTGGGTGCACTCCAGCGTTTATCCATGTGCAGGTGCTGTTTTGCAGCCTCTTACCAACACAGGCACCCTTGCACAATGGTGGAACAACTGCATCATGGTGCAAGAGTTCCTCGGTTATCAGAAGCATTTGTTTTTGTGCAGGAAGGGGCAACTTCCAGCACAAAAAACAATCCTCTGAGGCTTATTCCTCTGTCTATGTGTGCTTCAGAATGCAGCATACATAGAAAGAAGAAGTTAAAAGGAGAAATATATTTCTCCTAGTTACATCTCCCCTGGGAAAGCATAGCATTTTGGCTCATCCCAGGTTTACCAGTTCTGGCAAATCTGTGAATGCATCAAAATACATGGGAATTCCACGGGAACACCCACGCAACACCCATGGAACACCTTCCAAGAGCTGAGTAATGCAGTGATTTGTGCGCCGTTGTGTTACTCCAGATTTATGAAGCCACGCAAGGCCACTTGAAGGTGGCCTTGGCTGGCTTCATAAATAAGCCTTAAGAGTTGTGTCATGCATGCCACACATTGTGTGGTGCAAGCACAACACAACTAGGGCCATAAATAAGGCCCTACATTTTCAACAATTGGGCATTTTTCTGCTGCTGAGTGCCAACTAGAGATGCCTGCAGGGAGCTAGCCTACTTCCAGAGTTGGTCTTGCATAGACATGTGTTGATGCACTGCCGACAGGGTGCTGGATCTGAGTGCTGTGAAGTTCCTCCTAGCCTGGAGTAAGACACTGTCCTGTTAAAGCTCTACGTCCTGGCTTTGCTGCTGTTCTTGTCCAATGTGCCAACCTCCAGTCAGCTCTCAAAACTCTGAAAAATTAGAAAGCCTAGAGGAGGCAAGAGTCTGCTGTAATCTCACTGATCAAGTTGTAGGTAGGCAACGTTGATGTTTGTGAATATCAGCTAAGCTGGTTGCACTTGGGAACTATGATGCAGATGGGTTAGCCATCAGATTAAACAACCTTGTTTGCATAAATGTTTATTATTAACAATGTCTTTGTTATTCAATTAACCTTGCAAAACATTGAGCCCAGCACCAGCTTCACTAGTAAGACACAGATACCTTTGTGGTCCACTCTGAACCCCATGATCTCTTGGGTGGTTGTTCCTCTATGCAGGCTGGCACTCTGAAGTTGGTGTACCTTCAGTGTTGTTGTAGTGTGTCTTTTAAAAGCGACGTTAATATGAGAAACTTGCAATATATTGTGTGATGAAGCTGCATAGAAAATGTGTTAACATAGAAAATAATGCACACGTTTGGAATATGCCCACGGGGAGTGGCTACCAACATATACAAAGACTAATGAAAAGCTTGTTAATTCTGAATTATTATGCAATAATGTTTTGAATTTGTATTAGTATATCATAATTAGGGTTATGTGTTAAGAATTAGCTTTATTAAAAGTAGAGGGCCTTAGCTTAGCGAGGGTCTGGGCCTAGCTGCCTGCTCTCATATTAAACCATATTTTCTAATGTGTAATGTGCTGTTCTTCTGAAGGACACGAAGCTGTACTTTTCCAGGAGTTATATGTGTGTGTAGCCGTAGTAAATTCTTTCTCATGAGAACCGACTTGCTCAAGGCGATGTTCTTGCTGAATGCAACAGTGTAATTCGTAACAGGAGCAAGGTTAACTGTATTAGGAGAAGACAATGGAGACACTGACTGGAGCGCAAAGTGTAACTTTCCCTACCTGACATTCCAACCGTTGAAGACGTCAATAACCTGGACCAATCCGCGACATAAGAACTATGGTTTGTGGAAAATTCTGGCAAGATGCTTGAAAATTTATTGGGCAGAGATAACGAAGCACCAATTATTATCCATTGAGGAGTTAAGGGCTAATTAGACAGTTTTGATTTAACGGCGTGACCGAAGAAGAAGGGACATTCAAACTCACACACTCACACACTCTCCAGAGGACTTTGCCATCTTGCCATTTCACTATTCCGTTATCCCTTTTGAGCTACTGAGCTACTATTCCTCTAATGTTTTGTACTGATACTCTAAACCATCCTCTACCCATTCTTGTCTGATACTTACTTCTCCTCCATATGAGGGAAGAGTCCTATTCTTTAGCTATGCTATATTGAGACTTTGCCCCGCCCTATCTCTGCTGATGGTGAATCTACTAATGTCCTGAGGACGAAGACTGACGCTGTTTGCTGATCTGTTGGATTGGTAACTATCTGATGCAAAATTGTAATTGTCTGTTTGCCTTTCTTTCTAGGTACCAACTGCTATTTTGATAGAGGCCATAGTTTAGATGTTTTCTAAATTCGTGTTCACAAAAATGTTTTGCATGAAGCCCAACATGCTAATGCTAATTTGAGGTTAGTTATGGTGTTCACAATTATCTTGCGCAAATAGACAAATGAGTTTTTGCTTTGTTGAATCATGTATTACTTAGACTTTGCTAAGTTGCTTCATATTAATGATTTGCCTAAATACTGAATGAATATCTTCTATGCATTGTTTAATTGCAATTCTATTGCTAATTAAAGGAGACTCTAATGAGGGTTTATTGCTAATGAGATTAACAGATATGATGTTAGATTGTAACCAAAAGGGAAATAAATATCCTAACACTTAACTAAACTGGTGTGGTTATTCATGACTGGAAGGTCATGGTGCATCCAACTTATTGATTTTATTAAATTTTTATTGATTGTTATTATTGATTGTTATATTGATCTATTGATTGGTGATGACAATGAGACATCTCGTACTGGGAAGTCCCCGAACGTGGTCCAAAGGTTTGTCGACCTAAACGCGTCTCCTTGTAAGTTCACTTATTAAGGCTCTGACGTGCTAACAGTTTTTGGTAGCAGTGCGTATGGTTTGGCCCTCTGGGGCCCCGGTACGAGGGACTATGGTTTGATAGAGTTGATGGTCTAAAATTACAGTTTGATAGAAGAGGTGTTAGTTTGGCTTTGGGGGCCCGGTGTGAAAGATCAACAGTCTGGTAGAGATTGATGGGCATGGTTTGGTAGTAGGCGAGGTGTACCGAATAAATTGGGTTTTGTGGGTCTTTTTCTCTTCAAGGATGCAAATTGGAGAGATGATGTGTCCCTAAGTCCCAAATGACTTTCCCGGAATCTCAGAGCTTGCTGAAGGAGGTTTGAATATGTTCTTGGCGTTCTAGTGGTGACAGTGTGAATGAAGTAGATTTTGCGCTTTCACAGCTTATGCATACTGCAGGTGAATTGTGATGTTTGCAAGGATTTTAGGCCAGAATGTGATGCTTTAGTAGGAATGTGAGTACTCCGCAGTATGAGAGTAGGGAAGTCGGCGAACTTCATGTGAGTGTGGCGCTTTGTGCTCAAAAATTGCCCACGTGGTTGTTGATGATGTACGGACCCTGCGTGGTCTAAGACTCTGGAGTATATTGATAAGTGTATGAGACACTTGGTGTATGTTGTAATTTGTGCTGTTTAATAGGTCGATAGTGAAGTCGATGAGTCGAGTTTGAGTTAAAGTGTGTGAATGAAAACTTCGATGGAGATTTGGTGAGTTCTAACGTGCACTAGAACAATAATCCATTGACAAGTCGAGAGTAGAATTTTCGGGTCAAATTTTGCTTGCGAGTGTGGGATCTGAGAATGAGAGAGTAGCGGCCGAGGCTACGCGAAATCTCTGTAAAGTTCTGAAGCGATTGTGTTACCCTTTCCTGTAGTAAACCGGCAAATTTTGAGTTTATTTTGGTTGCTGCTCGCAATATATTGCATTAGTTTTGTGTGAATTGAGAGTGGGAAGACGAGCCGCAAGACTTTGTCAGCCGCAGTGTGTGTGAGTGTAATATCATTGGGGCCACGCTGGGATAAGTTGATTAGTGAGAAGGGTCGCGCACGGATTGGCAGCCGTCCGTGAGAGGCAATTGTTTGAGAAGGTAGGCAAAGAGAGTTCGGGTAATTAAAGTCACTTCCTGGTTTGATTGTGAACAAAATAAAAAACGTAAAGATTACATTTTTCAAGGCTCTAAAGAGCGCTTTGAGGGGAGACGTATAGATTACCGCGAGGGAGGTTACACCGCCGGAGGATACACCGGCTTATACTGTAATGGAGGAAAATGGTGTCGAACCATGCCTTTGGTTAAAGCAATGGTGCAAAGCTACAGAGAAAGAAGGGTGCTTAGCGTTTCCTGAGCACGGAACATTCAATTTGAGGATTTTGGAGAATTTGCAGAGGGTGCTAAATGAGCTACGGCCACCTCCGAGGCCAGCACAGTTTGAGGCGTTAGCAATTTGGGAACTGATGGCAATACGACAACAGCAACAGAAATTTGAGAGGAGAATGAGGAAGGCAGAAAAGACACTAGCGAAGGCTAGGTGGGATAGAGCACAGAGAGTTTGGAGAAGAGAAACAATAGATGGAGTCAGGCTGTTTCCAACTACTTGTAAGACTGACATAGGTTCTTCCGAAGACAAAGAGGTTAGGAAGACCTGGTCAGAGGTAGATGACTCAGACGATGATGAGTTCCTTAATCAGTTACTAAATGATCGACCACCGGCATATGCAATAGATGACAATAGACTGAGTACCAATACATGTCCCGCAGGTTCGACCCAAGAGAGGGTGACAACAAATCCGATACAGGTTAGTCCTGTCTCGACACCAGTTCCGGTGCAGAGTAGTTTTAGCGTGTCCACTGTCTACGGTGTGCAATCCCAGCTGCAACCACCACAGGTTCAGAGGTTTTACCACAATGTACCTATTTTAGAGACTACCACAAATTTGATGGTGCCGACAGAGCAAGTATATGGAAGACCAAAGTTAATTCAGACTGAGCCAACTCCACCTTTACTGCCCCAGGTGCAGCAGCAAATGATTCGGAATTATACTTTGGTCACGGGACCGCAGTTAAACTTGGCACCAGTGATGAACCAGAATATGGGAGTCCTCCACAGGTTTTTGGGAACAGACAGACGCCAGCCACCACATCTTTGCCTATTACAGTTGGTCCACCAGTACCATTGTATGCGCAGGAGAAGCCTAGTGTATGCGATCAAGGGGTAATGACTCGAGATATGACAAGAGGAGGGTTCGTAGAAGGCTCCCAAGGAACGACTTGAGTGGAACTGACATTTGAAGGACCTAGGCCCTTGTTAGAATTCAGTCCGATTGGGGCTCCTCCAGAAACTATGAGGCAGTCAGGTTCAAGACTGCTGACTACGCAGATCTCGAGTGTGAATATATGAAAGACACCTTTAGCACAGGCTGGGAATATCTCATTACAAAGGTTTAACAGCACAACAGCTGACCGAGTGGTTAGACAAGCTTAATACTCCACAGACTGCTCCTGTAGCCGCAGGGAGAGCAGAAGGAGAAGAACACCTGAATTTTGTGAGGTTGGGCATGGAAGCAAATGAACTTGTTGAAGGGAGCATTTGTGTGAACAGGTTAGAGTCCTACACGGAAGCGGAATTGAGATATTTGTGTCCAAAGATAACTAAAGAAGTGAGCAGGGTGCACCAGAGGTTGGCACATTTGGCAGATAAATATGGTGTAGATTTAGAAAATACCAAACATCTGAAGAGGAGTTACAGGTTAGATTTTGAGCCTAAGGATTTTGAACACATGAGGTCTACTGGAATGAAAGCGCACCTCAAGGAGATACTGCAGAGTGCACAAGTTTGGGGAGCCTTAGAGAAGTGGGAAGGCAGATGGGCGAAGAAAAGAGACAAGAGAAAGAGTGATTGCATAGAGGAGACAGCTAAAGCATTAGTGGATATGGGTGCGGTAAAATTGTTACCAATGAGAGAGACTGCCAGAGGGGTTCTCGTCCATGTACCATGGACTAGAGGTAACATTCTGTCATTTACAAATGATTTTCTTAGGCTGAGGGAGAAGCCAATAGAGTGGTATCAGCAGAAGGACAGGTTTGTGAAACTTGCGAAATGTCTTTGGGAAGACCTGAATACTCTCTTTGAGATCATAGTTCCAGCTGATTTGTGGCTTGAGTGTAAAAGGAGCGTGGATTGGCCGACCGAGGAACCAGCAAGGGACAGAATAACAGGAGCGCCGTCTCCTGAGGTGATGAAGTATTACTATAAGGTGATTGAGTTTCTGAAATGGAGAGTTTCGCCGAAGAATATTGATTGGCAAAGGATTGATCGAACGTCTCAGGAAGTCATGGAGTCAATACATGCCTATTATGTGAGGTTGTTGAAGGCGTTTAAGCACTACAGCGGTACAGAGGTTGTTGAGGCGAAGGACATGAATCACCTTGTGTTTAGGTTTGTGGAAGGGCTGAGACCTGAAATTGGCCAGATGATTAAGAGTCACTTGATTTGCTGGCAAGCCAAGCCGATTGACGAGGTGTTGCAGTATGCGTAATACTGTAGTGAAGAGATTGAGTTAAAGCAGAGAAAGTTGAAGAAGAAAGCGATGGTGATGCGAATTAAGGCAGCACAGTCAGGGATGCAGGGAGGTTGTCTACGGCAGATGGTGCAACAGCCGCAAGGAAACGCGATGTTTCAAGCGCAAGTGAGAGGTAGAGGTTGAGGAGGTTTTGTGAACCGAAGTCCAGATTTGAACACTGTAGTAGTTCAAAACGAGGCACAGGGAATGAAGAAGAAGTTACCTTGTCATGCTTGCGGGGTCGTTGGACATTGGAAGCGGGAGTGTCCGCCGATGGTGCAGGAGGGTGTTGTTCAACAAAGCAATAATGTCAGTTCATTCCAAAATGTGAGAGGACTGAGATTGAGAGGTCCAAATCCGAATTTCCAGAATAATGTGAATCAAATGCAGGGTTTTCAATCCATGCAGCAGGTGCAGATGCCACGTATACAGCCAATGCAGTTACAACAAATGCAACAGCAGGTTCCCATGGTACCTAGGCAGCAAATGCAAGTGCCTTTAGTGCCTATGGAACAGCAACAGGTGATGCTTCCTCAACAGGTCACGGGTCAAAGAATGAGTCAAAATAACACAGTGCAACAGTACCCATTGCGTGGTGAGAATGGAATAAACAATGAATGGTCGGATGAGAGTTCAGATAGTGAGGAGTGTAGGCTTGCAGCGTCCTTAGAAGTAGACCAGAAAGGACCCTATGTCCAGGTGAAGGTAATAAGTCACAAGGTTTCATTCTTGGTTGACACAGGAGCTACACGTTCTACAGTTAGAAGCGGAAAAGGTCCGAAACTGCCCCTTTCGGGACGGACAGTTAAGGTAGAGGGAGTAGCAAACCAACTCCTAACTAACCTGATCACAGATCCAGTTCAGGTCCAGCTTAGCACTTTCCAAGGATTGCACAGATTTGAGGTTTGCGATTCAAGTCCTGTGTCCTTACTGGGAAGAGACCTATTGTGCAAGACTAGGTGTTCAATCAACTGTTCCAAGGAGGGAATTGAGGTCCAGACAAACAGCGAGGATGAAGGGAAGGAACAGGTTTCAAAGCCTGAAACTGAGACCACAGATGAGGAATATCCTCTGATCAATTTCTTTCCGATGTTTACAGTGGCTGATCTCCCGGCAGACTTGCAGGGGACAGTTCAAGAGAAGGTGTGGGATTTAACATGGAAATAAGTAGGGCTAATAAAAGGAGTAGAGCCAGTTAAAGTCAGTGTGAAGCCAAATGCTGCGTTCCCCCAGATACCGCAGTACCACATGGCGCAAGATGTCCTTATAAAGGTGGTGCAATTAATTGCAGATTTTGTGAAACAGGGAGTCTTGAAAGAAGTGATGAGCAGTCCATGTAATTCACCAATAATGGGACTGATGAAGCCTTGTGGGAAGGTTCGGATTGTCCAAGATTTGAGGAAGATCAATGACATAGTGGTGAAATGCTGCTCAGTGGTGCCAAATCCGGCTGTGATTATGTTTCAAATTCCATGCGATGAAGAATGGTTGACGGTAATTGATCTGTCCCAAGCGTTCTTTTCTTTGCCTCTTCATGAGGACAGTCAATTTCTCTTCAGTTTTAAATTCCTGGACAAGGTTTACAGTTGGTGTCGAATTCCTCAAGGGTTTTCGGAATCACCTTCCATATTCAATTAGATATTGAAGAAGGATTTGGAATCATTGGAGCTGCCTTTCCTGTTGACTATAGAGCAGTACATTGATGATTTGTTGCTCGCATCCATAATGAGGGATGAGTGCAAGTATGATTTGATTGCCTTACTGAATCACTGGGGGAAGACCGGGCACAAGGTATCCCCAAAGAAATTGCAATATTGCCAGAAAGAAGTGAAGTACTTGGGTCATCAAATTGAAAAAGGGTCGAGAAAGTTATCCAGGGAAAGAGTAACTGCACTGTTACAGATGAATCCCCCAACAACACGGAGAGATGTTAGGATGTTTCTAAGAATGGTGGGTTACTGTCGTCAGTGGATCCCGAATTTCTCAGTCTTCTCCAAGCCATTGGTGAGACTAACGGTTAAAGAGGGGTTGGATGTCATAGTGTTGGGAGAGAAGGAAATGAAAGCGTTCACTGAGTTAAGAGAGAGCATGTGTAGGGCTCCAGCTTTAGGCATGCCTGATTACACAAAGCCTTTTGTTCTGTTTTGTCATGAACGTGATGCATGTCCTTTGTCTGTCCTGACACAGGTCCATGGAGGTGTAAACCGACCAGTGGCATATTTTTCAGCTACTTTGGACCCAGCTGCAGCAGCCTTACCGGGTTGTCTGCGTGCAGTAGCAGCAGTTGGACAAAGCCTCACACAGTGTGAAGGCATAGTGATGGGACATCCCCTAACAGTCATGGTCCCTTACTTTGTCGACGGCTCATGTTTAAGAGACTTAGTAGGAGTGTTGAGAGCCGGATATGCTGTATGCACGATTTCTGGTATCCTGGAAGCGTCTTGGCTTCAAGGAGTGTATTCTGCTCAAGTAGCTGAACTGGTTGCTCTTACTAGAGCTTGCCTTGTCTCTGCCCAGATGAGAGTGACTATCTATACTGATAGTCGATACGGATTAGGAATTGTTCATGATTTTGGCCAGTTGTGGTCACAGAGGGATTATTTGACCTCTTCTGGTTCGCCAGTGAAAAATGGTGAGAGGATTAAGGAGTTGGTGCACGTGATTCAGTTACCTCATGAAATTGCCGTGGTGAAATGCAGTGCACACCTGAAGTCATAAGACTTTGTTTCAATGGGAAATGGATATGCGGACCAAGTTGTAAGGTTTTGCGCATTGAACTGTATATCATTTAAGGATCAATGGGAATTGTTGCCTAAAAAAGAAAATGAGACATGTACAGGTTATGCATTAAGGGTGATTGACATGCTAGAAGAATTGAGATTATTGCAGGGTCGTGCCAGTAAACATGAGAAGCGTTCTTGGGTTAGGATGCAATGCGTACAAAGGCCGGATGATTTGTGGGTTTCAGACGAAGGGAAAATGGTCTTGCCGAACAGTCTTTTGTCACAATTTGCAAGGTTTTACCATGGTCAAGCACAGATTGGGAGGGATGCTATGATCAGGTTGTTCAAAATTGTTTGATTTCAGGCAAGCTGCAGAAGTGATTTGCCATTGGTGTGTCATCTGCCAACAGATGAATGCGGGGAAAGGGACAGTGGTGAATTTGAGCCACACTGGAAGAGGTGGAGGTCCATTTAGCAGAATGCAATTGGATTTTATGGAGATGCCTGTGTGTGGAGGTTTGAGATATGAATTGGTGATTGTGTGTATTTTTAGTCATTGGATTGAAGCGTATCCTACACGCAGGAATGACAGCCTCACAGTAGCGAAGCTGCTGCTTAGGGAACTGATACCACGTTTCAGTTTTCCGATCTCTTTAGAATCAGATAGGGGAAGTCACTTCAACAATGAGGTGGTTAAGTTCTGTGTGCAGCATTGAACATTGAGCAGAAGTTGCATTTTAGTTACCGCCCTGAAGCATCAGGACTAGTGGAACAGATAAATGGTACCCTGAAGTCGAGAATGGCAAAAATTTGTGCGGCCACGAATTTGAAATGGCCCGATGCATTGCCTTTGGTGTTAATGTCAATGAGAAATACACCTAACAAGAAAACAGGACTGTCCCCACATGAGATTCTCATGGGTCGAGCTATAAGACTTCCTGCATTGCCTGCGAATGCTCTTGTGAATATCACAGATGATATGGTGTTGGACTATTGCAAGGGTCTGGCTGATGTGGTCCGCTCTTTTTCTCACCAGGTGGAAGCTACAACCCTGCCACGGATTAATGATCCAGGACACAATCTGAGAGCTGGTGACTGGGTTGTCATCAAGAAACACGTAAGGAAGATGTGCTGGAGCCACGTTGGAAGGGACCATATCAAGTGATACTAACGACTACTACTGCTGTGAAGTGTGCAGGAGTTCCGAACTGGATCCATGCCAGTCACACGAAAAAGGTGACGTGTCCAACTAATGAGGAAGTTGAGTTTCTGAAAGTACCAACAACCGACAAGGAAGTATCAGGGCCGGGGAGTGATCGAAGGGGAACTGAGACAGAAGGAGAGCCCGTTGAGGACGGCTGGGTCACTCCAGTAAGAGATGAAGGGGAAGAGATCCAGAGGGGTGACAGTGAGCCTATCTCAACTGAGGCAGCAGGAGAGCCTAATCAAAGGAAGGTTCTCCCAGAAGTAGACGATTATGAGAATGAACTAGAGCAATTGACAGACCCAGAAGGCAAAGGAGTTGAGGTGGAAGAGAGTCAGAGTGTCCAAACTCCTCCTGAGCAGATTGCAGGTCCATCAAGAGAAAACACCATACAGCCAAGAGAGGGCGAAGGGTTGCCAGAGGAAAGATCAAAGGCAAGAGAGATACTGAAAGGAGACAAGTGGCCAGAGTTGCAAGTGAAGAGGGGAGAAGTGGTTGTCGAAGATGCAATAGAGGAAGAAGTTGATACAACAAGGAGAGAAGATCTAAGTGAAGGAGAGTTGCAAGGTGATCACAAGTTGAAGAGAAAGAGGGTAGCAAACAGGAGGTACGCAGGTCCTGAATTGGCATATTGGCCAATGTGGTGTTGTTTTGTTTGTGGGTGTCCATTCTGAGTGTGGCAGTATGTACCACCAATGGCTTAGCACTATTGAATGTCCGCCGTAGTGATTCGTGTCACAATGGTGGCTGTTGTTTTTTTTTGGTGTAACGGTTTGGGTGTTGGTACTGCCACTTTAGCACTGACCTTTGGGCTGGCGGATTTGTGTGTGTGGCAGTATTCTGTCAGATTGGTGTGTGTGTGTCATAATATGGATAACGAATATCCGCCACCGCGGCGGTATGTTGGCGGCCGTCAGTGTGGCGGTAAGCGGAATTTACTGCCATTGTCATAATGAGGGCCTAAATATGTTGTGCTTTTCTTTCTGTGCACATACTTTCCAATTAGAAGAGACTAATGTAAGCATTGCTCCACAATAGCAACTACAGGTCTAAAATCATATTTGACATCAGACAAAATGTTGCTGATCTCTGTCCACTCCACTCCAATCTCACAAAGAGAACTAGGCCCAAGCCTTTTACTGTGGAGTCAAGCAATGAAATTGGATGATAACAAGTTGGGTTGTTCCTCTCGCCTTTTTAAAAAATAGATACAATAGTTACTTCTTGCCAAGTGAATATTAATGGTCCCATGACTGCTGCGCAAATCACATTAGTGAGCAGAGGGGCCAAAAAAGCTATATTTATTAAATCTGTTCACAGGGATACCATCAGGTCCCAGGGCCTTTTCACATTGACACTTTTTAATGGCTTGATGTTCTTCATTTACTCCTCTGGAGTGACTTAACTGCTTGGCAGCTTTAGAGTCTGCTATTAAATAACCCTTAGATCTTACAGCACATGTCAATTCTGACTTTTCCTAAGCATAGACGTATCCAAGAACAACCATATTTGGCGTATTATTTGTATATTTACAGCTCTCTTAATGAATGCACTCGTGGGCTACATTGCTGATGGCAGAAACGTTGTTATTGGCTACCTTTTATTGAACATAAGCAATACCTCAGCATTTGCACAAGCCTGGAGGGCGTGACACAAACTCAAAACAGACGCCTGACAGTACAGTTTGTGCAATACAATACTTTTTCATACAGTATCTGTTTTCAGATTATTTCACCATTCCACTCACACTAATATTAATGTATATTTTAAAAAGGTTTGGCGGACCAATTTCTCTATAACAAATGCGATGTGTGTGTCAGGAATAGGATTTAAGCGTTGTGCCTTCTATTAAAGTGGTCAGACAGATGCTGCTGTACCCACAGAGAATGCAAATTTAGATCTGGTTGATGCAAATCCACTGAAGGGCCATTTGGATTTCGCTTTGATAATGGGTGTAAAGCAAAGCCTTGGTTCGTAATCGATTAGGAAAAGGAGAAGTGGAATCCTGGATTCCTCTTCTTTACAGTACCATTCAACCACCTATTTAATTGTATTATTATTAATCAACTTTCCTCAATAAAGCACACATTGGACAACCATCTGAACAATAAAATGTCTTCATTTTCTTGGATATAATTTGACAATGTGTCATAATAAAAACGTGCAATACGCTCAAAACTAAAACCCAACACATATGTAGTAAATGCTTTAAACTGTGCAGTTCCTGCATCTGAAAAAGGACTCCTTCAGCAGATGCTTAAAATCTCAGAAAAATAGACTGCATAGTACACACGTCTTGCTGGTGGTGGTTGAATGAAACTGGGCACTTATTGAATGCAACTCTGCACTTCCGTGCACTGATTTTCAACATCAATGAAAATATGTTGCTCTGTATTAAGAAATGAGTTCATTAAACCAGTGTTGCTATAATTTACTGCCATAGTAAATGAGCCGATGCAGGCATGCCATAAGGAACACCCACCTAAACCCATAGTCATCTGTAAATTACATGAAGAACTGCAGTCTTGATAAAAACAAGAGTCAACAAAGGGAGATTCAAAAATAGCAGAAAAATTGAATAAGCCAAAATGTAGACATGCTGATGGCATTTATGAAATAAGCGTTTTGCTCAAATGTTTCAAATGCGCTTTTTGGAGATCCAGCACAAAATCATTGCAAAACCATCAACCACATATTAAAAAAAAGGTCATTGCTTTTACAGGGCGTGAGTCACTCATGACTACAGCTGGGGTATTTTCCTATTTGGAATGGAACTCTATATTCAGGACCAGTATCGCCAATACACTTAATGTAATGCTATATTGATTAAAATGCTAATGAAGGAATGTTGTACCAAAAAGTTCCTTCTAATAAAAATATACTTCACCTGTGTGTGTTAACTGTATAAAATTAGGACAAAACTGTAGCCACATCCTTTATCACAAATGTATTCTCCTTACGTGCAGCAAATATCTTGTAGTTGGCTGTGGTTTACAGACCGGGAAAGCCTGGGACCTAGAGAAAACAAGCAATTCCAGTCACATTTTAGGAGAAGAGGTCCATCAGACAATATCAAACTAGGCATGGATGTATGTATGTACATGATATGTCTACAGTGCTAACCTAGCCAAAAGGCAGCAGAGAGCTGTACCTGGCGACAAGCAACCTTAACGACAAAGAATAGTAGGAGGAAAAGCTGATTTGTGGATAGTTAATGCATTGTGATGTAGTGTTCTTTTAATAAACTTCAACTCTTTCCTAAATTAGAGTGGTGTTAGGCTGGTATTGGTGGGTATGGGGATGTTGTTCAGATCTTGGGTGCATATATATAAAGGCCTATTGTGCGGAACACCTGACGTTTTACTATATATAATGCCCGGTAAAGTGAAAACTATTTCTAAAAATGAAAACAAATGATTTTCTCACATTTATATGTGATATCCTACTGAAATTTCACTCTGAGTAAATTTTGTACCTTATTTTCACAGTTCGATAGATCAAAAACCGACCTCCCACATGTGCTGTTTGTGGACCCTACAGAGTTTTTAATTAGAGTGGCCATACAGCTTTCTAAATGAGAAAAAACCTCATGTCCCTAGCAATCAATACTCAAGGTACATAACCCGCAACAGCACGTGGGAGTCAGGTAAGCATTCTTTGTCTCTGGGTTGATGAAGGAGAGAAAGTCAAAGATGTATGGTGCGAGTCTAAGTAATGTTCAGTACAGTAATCCAAGGAACAATAAAACAATCAATGGCAAACAAGAAAATGTGTCTACTTACTGATCCAAAAAATTCTTTATATAACTGTTGAAGTTTAAACATAATGGGACCAAATAAAAGACACACTATGCAAAACACAACACTAAACACTGTGCCAGTATCACACATATAAAACAATAAACAAGGACTCTCACTGCAAGAATGGTCCTCTCAAAGGAGAGAACTGAACACAAGGAGAGTAGTTAAACCCCAATACAATACTAAAACTAGGGTCACTGGCTACTCACTATAAAACATTTGCGAACAGTTCTAAACTTTGAAAGTTTTCGAAGCTCGCAACATGCCCAGAACAAATGCAAAGAAAGACGAAGTGGAAATGCAATGCAGTATGAATAGAGTATCTGTATATCAAAAACCTAAGTGGTCAGGAAAACCTACAGATATAAAACAGTTGACAAAAATGAAGAATAAAACATATCTTTCTACCAAAATGAGATGGCTTATAGATGTTAGGTTATTTTAAGGTCTTTACAACTATTTGTTTGTGAACATCAATTTAAAGCAATAAAAAGTACAATCAACAGCAGTAGTAGTAAATCAGCTTCCAGCAAACCAATAGACAGTGTCTGGACATTTGTGCATGTACCTGATTGTACACTGTTAGCGTGTCAGAGCCCTAATAAGTGAACTTACAAGGAGACGCGTTTAGGTCGACAAACCTATGCACCACGTTTGGGGACTTCCCAGTACGAGATGTCTCATTGTCATCACCAATCAATAGATCAATATAACAATCAATAATAACAATCACTAATCAATAAACATTTAATAAAATCAATAAGTTGGATGCACCATGACCTTCCAGTCATGAATAACCACACCAGTTTAGTTAAGTGTTAGGATATTTATTTCCCTATTGGTTACAATCTAACATCATATCTGTCAATCTCATTAGCAATAAACCCTCATTAGAATCTCCTTTAATTAGCAATAAAATCACAATTAAACAATGCATAGAAGATATTCATTCAGTATTTAGGCAAATCATTAATATGAAGCAACTTAGCAAAGTCTCAGTAATACATGATTCAACAAAGCAAGACCTCAGTCATTTGTCTATTTGCGCAAGATAATTGTGAACACCATAACTAACCTCAAATTAGCATTAGCATGTTGGGCTTCATGCAAAACATTTTTGCAAACACGAATTTAGAAAACATCTAAACTATGGCCTCTATCAAAATAGCAGTTGGTGCCTAGAAAGAAAGGCAAACAGACAATTACAATTTTGCATCAGATAGTTACCAATCCAACAGATCAGCAAACAGCGTCAGTCTTCGTCCTCTGGACATCAGTCGATTCACCATCAGCAGAGATAGGGCGGGGCAAAGTCTCAATATAGCATAGCTAAAGAATAGGACTCTTCCCTCATATGGAGGAGAAGTAAGTATCAGACAAGAATGGGTAGAGGATGGTTTAGAGTATCAGAACAAAACACTAGAGGAATAGTAGCTCAGTAGCTCAAAAGGGATAACGGAATAGTGAAATGGCAAGATGGCAAAGTCCTCTGGAGAGTGTGTGAGTGGGTGAGTTTGAATGTCCCTTCTTCGGTCACGCCGTTAAATCCAAACTGTCTAATTAGCCCTTAACTCCTCATTGGATAATAATTGGTGCATCATTATCTCTGCCCAATAAATTTTCAAGTATCTTGCCAGAATGTTCCACAAACCGTAGTTCTCATGTCGCGGATTGGTCCATGTTATTGACGTTTTCAACGGTTGGAATGTCAGGTAGGAAAAGTTACACTTTGCGCTCCAGTCAGTGTCTCCATTGTCTTCTCCTAATACAGTTACCTTGCACCTGTTACGAATTACATTGTTGCATTCAGCAAGAACGTCGCCTTGAGCAAGTCGGTTCTTATCAGAAAGAATTTACTACGGCTACACACACATAACTCCTGGAAAAGTGCAGCTTCGTGTCCTTCAGAAGAACAGCATATTACATGTTAGAAAGTACAGTTTAATATGAGACCAGGCAGCTAGGCCCAGACCCTCGCTAAGCTAAGGCCCTCTATTTTTAATAAAGCAAACTCTTAATACATAACCCTAATTATGATATACTAATACAAATTCAAAACATTATTGCATAATAATTCAGAATTAACAAGCTTTTCATTAGTCTTCATATACATTGATAGCCACTCACCATGGGCACATTTCAAATGCGTGCATTATTTTCTATGTTAAAAAAATTTCTATGCAGCTTCATCACACAATATATTGCAAGCTTTTTCATATTAATGTCGCTTTTAAAAGACACACTCCAACAATCCCTCCACTGATGACTCTTGTCATCACACAAAACCTTTCCCACAAATTTTACATCTAAAATTCTGTCAGTTCTATCTCTTCCCTTATTGGCTTTCCCTTTGATTTTTCCCTACACAATTTTTCCCTTTGTTTTTCTTCCCTCCTCTTATTATTCTTTGCCATCTTCAATTTTATTCTTTTGCTAATTTTACAAGCCACCCACAATCTAAATAAGCAAGCTATAGCAATCAATATACCCTGTACTATTTTAGACAATTTCCCATGCCAAATGTTGCTAAGCCAATTTCCCACTGAAGCAAATCCTTTTCCAACCCTTTCCCAAACACCTGGTTCTTTCAATTCCTTCAAATCTGTACTATCCCTAGTCAAGTTAGTAAGCATACCTTTAATCTCATTACTATTGTCTGGTATATATGCGCAACAATGACACTCATTAAGCATTCTACAAACTCCGCCATTTTTCGCTAAAAGAATGTCTAAAGCAAGCCTGTTTTGAAGAGTCATAGCCCTCTCCGCAGCAAGTTCAGTATCCATCAGGAGTATAGCCCCTGAAAAATGTGTCAACATGTTATCAATAGTAGACAACTTTCGAATCTTTATAGAGTTCAATATAACTCCCACTGAGGGAATTATCGCCCCAAATATGTCTCCTACTACACCGGCAGTGGTCTCTCTCTTCTGTCTAGTATGATGTAATTCAGACAATTTCGGAAACCTTTTCAAATCGTCAAGTTGATATATCTTTGGGAAAACTATCCCCAGATAACATGTCCCATACCATCCCTTTGGAAGACGGTAATAAGCATTAAGTCCACATATGTAATAGATCCCTGGGATCGCTGGATCCTGTCCATCTAACATGAACGTCCATTTTCTCTGAAACAAAAACACATGCTTAAATTCACTCATTCCCACAAACACATTGTCATAATATGATTTCGGCCTAGATATGCAAAGCTTCCCTACATGTAATGCATCTAAAGCTAGCTTCCCTTGTTCCCTAATTGCACCATAACCTTCACTACTAGCAAAAGCCCGCTGCTGCAATCCTTTTTCTAATTTAACCTTTAATGCCCTTCTTCTATCCTCCGTGTGATCTAAAAAGCTTATCTCTACAAGTGTAAGCAAGCATGTCAAATTATTGCGATGTGCATAAGATGTACTAATTGACAATGTCAACTCAAATAATCCTTTAACTAACTTTATACTATAGTATCTAGCTACGCCACTCAAATCTTCTATTATAGGCACATAAGAAAACACTAAATCATAATTAGAATAGAAATATTGTATTTCCTCCTGATTATAAAATCTTGTTAGTAGCAGACTACAACTTATCCCATATGTTAACGGCAAGCTATGATAGGTAAACCCCTCTTGTACCAAAACAGGAATCTGTGTGCACACAAAGCAATCCTTTGCATCCATTGTGTCAACATACTCACTCAGCAAGCAATAGAAAATGTTAGTGGAAAGTTCCCCTCTTGTATTATTTCCCTCATGCAAATATCTCTCATCCAGCTCAAACCTCTCCCAAGCTGTTAGTGCAGTGGTAGTCTCAGGAATTGTAGCATTGTTAGTTCCACTCTTATCCATTAGTGTCATACCCTCAATCACAACCGTAATGAATATCACACACACAATACCTAAACCAACCCCCAAATATTTAAAAATGCCTACTCCCTCTTTTATCCTGGCTAGTGTTAGCCGTGATCTGTAAAGAATCAGAAAGTGAAGGATGGTTTATTCAAACAACAACAGAGGATGGTTAGAATAATTTTGTCTCAGTTTTATTTTTTTCGTAGCAAAGTCAAAACAAGCGAAAGCCTTCCTTCAGTAGTTATTTACAGGTTTCAGTTTCACTAACAGGATCCTTGTCAATTTAGGTGAGCAGCTTCTCAAAATCGTTTTTCAAAAGTCAATTCAGGTTTTCAAAGTCTCATCCGGTAAGTTTTCAGTCTCTTTTATCAAACTTCAACTTTAATTCGATCTTTACACCAATCCGGTCTCTTCAGCCAGACTCAGGTGCCAAAGTACTGACCTGGAATATCTCGATCAAAGCAAAACGCCAAGAACTCTGGCACACCCCTGACATTCATATACACACCATACCCACTCACCAACAGCACTATAAAACACACATCCATAGTACCCACAACCCTTTGCCAACACCAAGCCACCGACAGAAACAACTGCACACACACCGCTGACACCCATACATCCCTCACGCACCCCACATCACACACCCCACCACATCACTCAACACACTCTCACCAACACACAACATACAACACCCGTGTCACCACAAAGGCACCCCCCTTTCACAGAGGAGGAGTATAGGATCATGGTGGAGGAAATTGTCAGGGTAGAGCCACAGCTGTTTGGAGCACAGGTACAGCAGATTTCCATTGCCCGAAGATGGAGCTAGGGCGGAGGATTGTGGACAGGGTGAACACTGTGGGACAGTACCCAAGAACAAGGGATGACATCAGGAAGAGGTGGAACAACCTACGGGGAAGGTATGTTCCATTGCAGCAAGGCACTAGCTAGCCATACAGAGGACTGGCAGTGGACCCCCACCTCCTCCCCCACAGCTCACAGCATGGGAGGAGCAAGTACGCCATTACTACATCATGAGGGACTCGCTGGAGTAGCCGCAGGACTGGATACTGGTAAGTCAACATTTACCACTTATCACCCCCCATACCTGCATGCCATCTCACACCCTCACCCTCACCCTCACTCCCATCACTCCACGATATCCCACCATTGTACCTACACATATGACTAACCCCAAAGCCAACCCCTGCATGCTATTCCAATGCATGGACACCCCTCCCAGCCCTGCATGGACACCCATCACTAAAGCATGCACAGCATGGGGAAACTAACAATGCCACAATACATCACCATGCACAAACAAAAGGTGGCAAGTCAACAGCAACCATAGAGGGGAAGCCAGGGATGTAAAATATGTCATACACATGAAGCATAATACATCACTTACATCCCCACAGGTACCCCAGCCGATGTCAGTGGAGAGGTACCATGACTATCCAGTCCCCCAACAGAAGATGCCCCAGTGATGACAGTAACTCTGAACTTCTGGATCTGGATGATCTACCTGGCCCATCAGGGACCACTGGACAGCCGGTCACCCAAGCCCACTCACAGACCACCACAGAGCCTCCCCCATCAGGATCCAACACCACAGCACCCACCCAGTGTACCCACATCTCTGTCCCCAGGACACGTCAATCAGCAGTGTGCCCACCTGTACAGGGACCCCAGGCCACACCTCTCCCACAAGACAATCATGGACCGGGGGTCAGTGCCAGTGGCACACCGTTCGGGGGACAGAGGCACAGGCCAACAGAGGCACTAGGAGTACTGCTGTGTGCCAGGGAAGGACAGGACCAGGGAATTGACTCGCCAGGAGGCACTCTCCGAGATCCTGGGAGCCGACCAACATTTCCAGGACACGATGGGCCAGATCCTTGACAACGTGCAGGAGAACAGGCGGCTGCAGGAGGGACAGTATCGGGGAGGACTTGAAGGCCATCAACACCACCCTGATCTCCATAGCAGGGGTGCTGACAGACATGGCCAACATCATGAGGGAGGCAACAGCACACCAGCGGGCCCCTACCACTAGCCAGTCCATCGACCAGTCCTCCACTTCCGTTGCTGGTAGTGGGCAGGAGGCCCAGTCACAGGACCCACAGGCCACCAGCATCACTCCCCCTGCAGAAGGTGAACCCCCCCGCAAACGTTCCCTGCGACCCAGACAGAAGCCAGAGACACTTGCCAAGACCACTGCCAGGAAATGAGACTCTCTTGAATGGCCCCCTTGTGTCCCACACTGTCACCTTGTCCACTTTGAACTACCATTGGTTCCATTCCTATGGCTCCTTGGTCACTGGACCTGTGCTACAAACTGACTGGGGAAATACCCTGGACTTTCCTCCATCATCACCCCATTCCATTGCACTTTCCCCTCAATTTCTTAGCACTACAATAAACATCCTTGGACACAACTCAACTACTTGTATGTCATGTGTTGAAAATGTGTATTCTTGGAAACAGTTACACCCATTGCAAAGTACTGTACATTGTGAGAGCATAGAAACGATGGCCTGTAGCTGGCTATAGTCAGCACATCAGTACACAGTCGTTATATCACAAACATCTGTAAAATGACAAACCATAGGTGACAGTAAGTAGAGGTAAAAGGAGGTGAATGGCAGTGGACACCAATCACTGAATACACCAATTGTCATAGAATACACCAATAGTCATAGAAATGTTATTTTGCACTGTCTCACCTGTTTGTCATTGGAAGTACTGATGGATTATTGATGTTCTGTTTTTCTCATCCTCAGCCTCTTAATCCTCACTGTCATCAGGGTCCACTGCTGCCACAGGGGCATCTCCAGTCTCCTCCTCCTGCAGAAATGGTACATGGCATCTGAGGGCCAGGTTGTGCAACATGCAGCATTCCACTACTATCTGGCAGACCTTCTCGGGTAAGTAGCACAAGGATCCACCTGTCAGATGGAGGCACCTAAACTCTCGATGATCAGTCTGGTTCGCCCATGTGCCTCATTATAACGTTCTTCAGCCCTTGTCCTGGCATTCCTCACAGAGGTCAGCAGCCATGGTAAGTTTGGGTAGCTAGAGTCACCTGCAAGTATTGAGGGACAACATATAGCCACACACACTCCTATGGGGTTGACAGCAGAGGCATACACTAACATACAGTGGGTGGGAACCAAGGCTCACCTATTAGCCACACTTTGTGCCTCTGTAGTTGGGCCATCACATTTAGAATGCTACTATTTCTCAGAACAAAGGCATCATACACCGACCCAGGATACTTAGCATTGACGTGGGAGATGTACTGGTCCTCTAGGCACACCATGTGCACATTCATTGAGTGGAAACTCTTCCGATTCCTGAACACCTGTTCATTCTGGTGGGGGGACAAATGCAATATGTGTCCCATCAATTGCAGCAATAATATTGGGGATATGTCCCATTGCATAGAATCCGGCCTTCACAGTGGCCAAATCTTCCACCTGGGGGAAAGCTATGTAGCTGCACATGTGTTTTACCAGGGCAGACAAAACTCTTGTCAGCACGATAGAAAGCATTATCTGTGACATGCCTGCTGCCAAGCCCACTGTCACTTGGAAAGAACCAGTTGTCAGGAAATCGAGCACTGATAGAACTTGCACAACAGGGGGGATCCCAGTGAGATGATGGATAGCTGACATCAGGTCAGGCTGCAACTGGGCACACAGCTCTGTGATTGTGGCCCTTTCCAGTCTATTGGTCAGTATTATGTGCCTGCGTTCCAGTGTAGCCAAGTCCACCAGAGGTCTGTACATGGGGGTGTGTCTCCATCTCCTATTCATTCACAGCAGTAAGTATCTAAGGGACACAAGAGTGAGTAGGTTGGCACAACTGGAACAACAAAACCTCAACTGCAGTCCACATGATGCACTTATGTATTGGGACAGTGAAAATGGCGAAGTATGTGCCAATCTAATCTGTGACGCAGTAATTGTCGATAGGTCTGCCCCCCCCCCGAAATGGCGACCGCCTGTCCTGTATGGAGGGACAGGTGGAAGTAATGTAATTCCACCGACGTTGGGCATCATGGAGGAAGGCAGTCTTGCACCGTCGTGCAATTCCTCATTGGATAATATGGGGCTCTATGTAGTTCATTGTCCAAAGGGGATCTACGCTGGCTGTGACGGTGTACACCGCCATGGACGTGATCGCCATTTTCTATCTGATTCCTCACTTGTTTCCTGACCTTCAACAGGAGAACACCTACACTGTGTGTGATGCTGTGACCTGTGTCTGGAACCTACCATGGCCCGTGTGACTGGGGAAAGGGCCCCAGCCTTCACTTTGGAGGATTTGAAGCGACTGGAGAATGGGGTCCTACCCCAGTATGGACAGCTGTATTGGCCTCCAGACCAACAGGTGAGTACACTTTGGGCATGGTGCATGTGGGAAGGATGCATGGAGATGTGTGTACAAGCATCGTACAAGGGGGCAGGGTTGTGGGGGAATGTCTAGTGGTAGTGTACATGTAGCGCCAATGGTGATGGAAACGGGTATGGTGGGCCATTTGTGAGACAGGCCGGACAGTTTGTCTAATGTGTTCTCCTGTCTGTATTGCCCCTGCAGGTCAGCGCCCATCAAAAGAAGGGAATATGGCATGCCATCTCCAAGGACGTGCAGACCCTGGGGGTGTAAGGCAGGCAGAGCACCCACTGTCGGACACGGTGGGAGTACCTCAGATACTGGGCATGGAAGACTGCAGAGGCCTAGCTGGGGTGGCCTCCCAACTAGGAAGGAGTGCCCGTTGGACCCTGACCTCCCTTGATGGCGTGCATACTGGCGGTGGCCTACCCTGAGTAGGATGGGCGCTTGAGGGCATCACAGCAGCCACAAGGGGGGGGAGTACGGTGGGTATCAATACATATTTTGGCTGGTGGGGTGGTATCCGAGTGGTGGACGTGTGTTAGTGGGTGCCCGTAAGGCCGGGCCAGACATTGCAGCGTGGGTCAACTGAAGGGTAATGGGTGCATGGCAAATAAGGGTAACCTAGATTGTTAGCAGTCCATTTCAGCCAGGGCATTGTGGGTCCCAGGACTGCTGCAGTTGGCGGTGTGTGGTCCTCATATTGCCTTAGTGACTAGCCATATTACTGGTAGTGAAATGCATGGTGCTTAACTCTGTTTCCTGTGTGTGACGGTGACGTGCATGCCAATAGTGGTGTTGGTTAAGTCATTGACCAAGTGTATCCTTTGTCCCCCCCTTTCTTGTTTTGTCATCCTGTCCTTGTGTGCATTAGCATCATCTGGCAGAGGAGCAGGGGCACCGGTGACCCAAGGAGCTGCATCCTACAGGACCCAGGAGGCAGAATCCACTGACGCCAAGGGAACCAGTGGGACGGAGGGCCAGGGGAGCACCACGGCACAGACTGGAGGAGACAACACAGACTCAGATACATCCTCCCTTGGGAGCTCCCTGGTGGTGATGGACACCTCCGTGACCACCCCTTCTGCAGGTACAGCCGCCACCCCCATAACAGCACTGCCCTCCTAGTATCCCCTCAGCGAATTGCCTGTGCCCACTCACGCAGGGCGGTTGGCATCTCCTTCGCCTCAGGCACCTCAGGCCTTGCCCCAGTCAGCCCTGCTGCCCTGAATGAGGAGGCTACTGACCTCCTGAGATCCATCTCTGTAGGGCAATCAACCATTGCGAATGCCATCCAGGGGCTTGCATCCCAGATGCTGCAATGCAATGCATTCCTGGAGGGCATTCATGGTGGATTGGCGGCCCAACAGAGATCGATTCAGGTTCTGGCCTCCTTACTGATGGCAGTCATTGTTCCTGTTTCTACCGTCCCCCCTCCAACTACCATTTCCCAGTCCCATTATCCTCAACCCCAACCCATCCCAAGCACACATACAGACGAGCATGCACACAAGACAACACCCAAGAGTGGCACAGGTAGACACAAGCACCACACTTCATCCCACAAACACTCCTGCAAACACCAGACAGTTGCAGACACAACCACATCCACTACCTCCACAGTCTCCCCTCCTCCTCCACCTCCCTCCCAGTCATGTCCACACTCACACCTGCATGCACTGCCTCAACATCCACCACCAGCATCACCACACCAAGCAGCACACACACCTCATTAGCAGACACCACCACAACATCCATCCACTTGTCCCCTGTGTCCTCTCCCACTGTGTCTGTCCCCCCTCCTAAAGGACACAAATGCAAGCACTCAGACACCCAACAGCCATCCACCTCACATAAGCACACTGCCCATGCACCTGCACCCAAGTCCAGCAGGCGTACACTTCCATCAACCACTCCCTCAACCTCCACTCCCATCCCTCCTTCCTCCTCCCGCCCGACCGTCCCTAAGAAGCTTTTCCTTTCCAAACTTGATCTCTTCCCTCCCCCCGTCCTGCACATAGAACCAGGGTGCCAACCAGCCAGCCCAGCACCTCAGCCAAACAGTCCACAGGGATAGGGGGGCACCTCCTAGTCGTGGAGGCAGGATTGTGAGGGATTCCACACCAACACCCAGAAAGGGGAAGGAACCCACAACAACTACAGCCAGGAAGGAGCCCACAACAACTACAGCCAGGAAGGGGAAGGAGCCCACAACAACTATATCCAGGAAGGAGCCCACAACTCCTACAGCCAGGACGGGGAAGGTGCCCACACCTCCTGCTATGGAGAGAATGAAGCCCTCAACCCCATCAGAGGCGGGGAGGGTAAAACCACCACCGCCACCACCTGTAGTCACGGAGCCCTCACTGCCAGCAGAGGCAGGCCAGGAGGCACCATCACCTGTTGCCACAGAGCAGACCTCCCCATCAGCTGAGGCAGTGCAGCTATCACCACCAGCAGAGGCAGGCCAGGAGGCACCATCACCTGTTGACACAGAGCAGCCCTCCCCATCAGCTGAGACAGTTCAGCTATCACTGCCAGCAGAAAACATGTGGGCCACCCTTCAGGGGCTGCTGCATAAGAGGCCCCCTCCAGAACCAGTGGGCATGATCCCCAGCTCAGAGACTGAGACATTGCTCTCCCCAGCACTGAGAAATGCGCATGGAGCCCCCTCCAGAACCAGTGGGCATGTTCCCCAGCTCAAAGACTGTGACCCTGCACTCCCTAGCACTGAGAAATGAGCATGAAGGCCCCTCCAGAACCAGTGGGCATGTTCCCCACTCCAGAGACTGTGGCCTTGCACTCCCCAGCAAAGGATAATGGGCATAGAGCCCCCTCCAGAAACAGTGGGCATGTTCACCACTCCGGAGACTGTGGCCTTGCACTCCCCAGCTCCGGGAAATCGGCATGGAACCCACTCCAGAACCAGTGGGGAAGTTTCCGTATTAAGCTGATGTCCCCCCATCCACCTGAGTTGCCTGCCCACTTACAAACTGATGCCCCTGCAGTGTTCTCGCCGGATGATGTCAGGATACAAGTTGGGCCTTGGACTGTGCCCTGTGGCCTTGTGTGCCCTTAAGACTTTCGACTGGGCACTGGCCCTTTATGAACATTTGTATATATTTGGTTCATGTTTGTCAGAGTCACCAGATCCTCGGGGTCTGTGCACGTCCCCAACACTTCCACCACAAGACAGCTCCAATACTCTGATTAGAATTGTCACAGAGTCTAAGAGAGTCCAAGTGGGGAAAAGGGGATTAGGAAGGGAACAGCTGGGAAGGAGACCTGTAGGAAGCAAAAGGTTAAAACACACAATATCAAGATTATATCATATCAACCAATACTAGGCTTTGATTCTAAGCATTGTCATTCTGAAAACACGGACAACCTAAGCATAGACTTAAAATGACTAGGCTTCAAGATGACTGGATACCTGTAAGGGAATCAAGAAAGGTTAAATGCAACTTTCAAATTCAAGTATTATCTTTTGCATGAGGATCAGGAAATAATCTGAATGATTTCTAAACCATCATATGAATCGTATTTGAGAAACTTATTATGTACACACAACATTACATCTAGAACTCTAGCTTTTTTGTTCTCTCAAAATTGCCGGGACATGAATTGCGCACATTGCAGATTTGTACAAAGGTTGTAAATACCATAGAGTGATTGTGCACCATGAATAACATGAATTAGACTCGAGAAATAAATCACTCGTCTTGCCAACTCGAAAGCCACTAAGTAAATGCCTTAAAATGGTAGCGCATAATGAACACCGTGATTTTAAACACAGAAAAGGAATTGCACGCTTTCCGATTCGAATGTCACCATATGAATGTCAGAAAATTATAGCGTACAATGAATAACATGAATTACACACAAGAAATGAATCGCGCGTCTTGGCGATTCGAATGCCACCATGTAACTGCCAAGAAATGGTAGCGCACACTGAATATCAAGGGTTAAAGCACGAGAAATGAATTGCACGTCTTGGCGAATCGAATGCCACCATGTAACTGCCAAGGAATGGTAGCGCACAATGAATATCAAGGGTTAAAGCACGAGAAATGAATCGCGCGTCTTGCAGATTCGAATGCCACCATGTAACTGCCAAGGAATGATAGCGCACAATGAATATCAAGGGTTAAAGCACGAGAAATGAATTGCACGTCTTGCCGATTCCAATACCACCATGTAACTGCCAAGGAATGGTAGCGCACAATGAATATCAAGGGTTAAAGCACGAGAAATGAATCGCGCGTCTTGCTGATACGAATGCCACCATGTAACTGCCAAGGAATGGTAGCGCACAATGAATATCAAGGGTTAAAGCACTAGAAATGAATCGCGCGTCTTGCCGATTCGCATGCCACCATGTAACTGCCAAGGAATGGTAGCGCACAATGAACATCAAGGATTAAAGCACTAGAAATTAATTGCGCGTCTTGCCAATTTGAATGCCACCATGTAACTGCCAAGGAATGGTAGCGCACAATGAATAACATAAATTAAGCACAAGAAATGAATCGCACGTCTTGCCAATTTGAATGCTACCTTGTAAATGCCATAAAATAATATCGCACAATGAATATCAAGAGTTACACACAAGCAAAGAATTGCGCGTCTTGCCGCTTCGAGGATCAGAATGAAAATGCCATGAAAAAATCAAGCACACATTCACACGCACAAGAGTAAAATTGTTTATCACACAAAATTAGGCCCAAGAACTCGAAAGCCTTCGAGAACGGGATCGGGGGCCCAGCCCGACCTCCGTCTGACCGCCCTGATAAAGGATCACCAACAAAGTGAAGGGCAAGGCCTGGAAGAAGAAAGTAGGCCACCGGAACAGGAGCTCAGGAAGTTGCTGCTGCTCTGCACCAGGACCTCTGAATAGTGAGCACGTGGAGCTGGGCTGGCTCCCTTTTATAGAGTCTTAGCCCAGCCCACCAACCACACCCAGGCATGCTGCAGGGAAGGCTTCTAGAAGGCCCTGGAGGGGGATCACACCCTGACACAGTCTGAAAGCCTGCAGCAGTACATTACATGTGAACCATATTTATATGCATGCTGAACATAAGTCTTCAGGATTAAACTCTGCAATGCACAAGGTTAAACAAAATCATATCAGCACAATGCATAAATTATGTTAGCTTGAAATTGTTAGGTTTTTGCATTCTAGTCACCCGCAGAGCGTGCACTGCCCTGATGTTGACAATGTGGTGGGTTTTGCTATGCTAATACATTTTCAGTACTTCTGAAATCTGGTCCTTGTTTTATTGTGCCGTGTGTTGTGTGCAGTTGTTTTACGTGTGCAGCTGGTTTTGTGTTTGGTGTGAGTGTGTCTGGTGTGAGTTGTGCATGTGTGTGTCACTCTCATTTTCCTCCCTCCCTCCCTTGTGTGCTAGGTGGCTGTACTCACCGTCGTCGTCGGCGTTGGTGTTCCAGGTGGAGCATAACGTGGAAGATCATCAGGAAGACTTGCAGTTCGGGTTCCATGGCGGCATAGTTCTTCCCTGTGTCTCCGATGGTGAGTCCTTTCACTTCTGTGTTCTGTTTCCGCCAGCCTTTAATGGCATTGGTACCGCCCCGGAAAAGGTGTCTTAATATGGTGGGCAGCACTTTGTCTTCCGTCTGGCTGTTGACGTCTACCGCCATGGTGAGTGTTGTTTCCGCCCTGGCAGTTGGTGTAGTGCATTGGCTGTCTATGGGAGTTATCACCACCATGGTCATAATTTGGCAGTACTTACCGCCAGCCTGTTGGCCTTATTACCGCCAGGGTCGTAATGAGGGCCTTAGTGTTTATGGCTCTCTTGAGCACATTTTACACTGTAAACCGCTGCAAATTATGGCTAATGTTAGAAAATATGGGAGTAGAAAAGGCACTGGTCACTATATTGAGACAACTTCATTAGGACACCATGGTGAGAATTATTTGTGGTCCAGAGTGGGAATGCACCACACCTCTAAGCAGCAACGGGGGTATTCAACAAGGATGCATATTGGCCCTGTTTCTGTTTTAATTTATATTAACAGGTTGGAACGTTACTTTCTGCAGAAAAGGCTCTATATCCCAAAAGTGGGAAATTTTTATATCCCCACTCTGTTATGTGCAGATAATGCATCCTTACAGTCAGGACTGTAAATGGTTTATAGTCTTTGGATGAACACCTTTTGCGACTTTATGAGTGATCTTATTGATTGTGAAAGTAAACCACTCAAAAGCCTTTACGATGATTAGCACTAAATCTAAAGTGCATGGAATAGAAGGCATACAAGCAGCTAAAGTCACTAATTTGAATTATTTTGGGATACCCTTTGATTCAAACCATGAATGGTACCTGTAAGAAAGCACTCTTTTTGATATGGTTAGCCTCCACTTTTTTATTGTTTTCTGATGTGGCTTTGACTGTTAGTGCACTGGGACAGGATAACAAGGTCCCCATAGCCAAATCTCATACCCCAAAACTGCACAGTTGTTTTCCACAATTGGCAAACTCCTTAGCCACCACTGTAAGTCCCTAGTAAATGGCAACCCTGGTGCCTAGGGCCTGGGATATTAAGGAAAGTCTCTGAGGGCAGCAGCACCAATTATGCCAACCTGATGGACCCCTCACCTAACACACACAGTGCTGCCATTGCAAACTGCATGTGTTGCTGCAGGCTAAATTGAAAACAAGAATTGTGGCACACCCCTGTGTGCCAGGCCCCATATCACTGCATGTGCCAGGTGTAAGCCACCCCTAAGGCTGGGTGCATCCATGTACATGTGAGGGCAAACATAAATGATCTGATATTCCCCTGCTATGTCTCTGTCAATTCTGAGACATAATAGGTGCACAAGAAAGCCATTCTAAATGCATGTGCTGGACACTGGTCATTACAAGTTCCCCAGCTACATGATGGCTTCTCTGAATCCTGGGATGTTTGGTATCAAACATCTCAGAATAATAAACCCTCACTGACCCCAGTGATGGATGTATTAATAAATGAACACAGAGGGCAGTTAGAGGTTCCCCCTGAAAACCTACCCAGCTACTGGTCTGTTCACTGACTGGTCCAAACCAGGGCAGCATGAAAGCAGCATTAGGATTGGCTGCAGGGCAGGCTAAGAGCCTGTGCATGCAGTGAGGACAACGAAGCGGTGGCGCAAGCAAGGTACTTTTTTAAATTAATCATTATTTGTTTTGTTTCCCCCCTTCCCCCACCACGCACCTTTCTGCCCCTTTCCCCCCTGTGAGACGCGACTTATTTCTGTGCAACTTCTAAATATGGAAGCAAACAGCAAAATAAATGAGGGATTCATGTGCCACAAACTACTAAATAACAGGGAACTAACCCTTTCCTTGGGTGATCATTGTGCCTCTGCAGGTAAATATGGAAAAGACTCTACATTTGTGTGATCTGTTCCAGGGCAAAGTTTCACCATGAAGTACATCTCTTGGAGAGAAATGGAACACCTTAACCATCTTTGATTCTACTCTTTCATCTGCACCTTTGATCTGCAGTATATAGGCACCCAGATATGAATAGAAACAGGTGTGGGCTCAGTTGCTTCAGAGACTGAATAAGGGCAAACATATCTCTTTCCTTTGTACTCCACTACTATTCCCTAGTTAGGAGTGGTCTACTAATAAATGCTACGGGATGATCATGACCCTTCTAATTTAACAGGATTTCAAGGTCCTTTAAACATGCCATTATCAAGTGGACCATCAGTGGTTTATTTTAGATGTCAGCCCATCAAGGATTCAACAATGATCCCGTATCACTTCACAAGGCATGGCCCATGGATTTTCTAAAAAATATATTTTTTACATTATGTCCCTCCAACTGCCTTTGAACTAAGTTCAAAAACCTAAATGTACCAAGCCCTTGAACTCAAAACATATATTTAGTTAAACAAATTGACCCAAGGTGGTCCCTTTGGGCCCCCAACTGACTCAGTGGGTGAAGGTAAGCTACCCCCATTTAATCCCTGGATCTTGTGATGGTGGACACAAAAAATGATCTACATAGCAGCCAGCCAATCTGAACTCTTGGGTTGTGGATCCAGGTTTGGGTCTGCTGGCCCCAGGTGGGTGATGACTTGTCAAGTCATTTCTGTGTATTTTTTGTATCTGGCTTGACTCAGTATTTTTTGTATCTGGATTGACTCAGTAGCCAAGATATTCAAAGGTGTTTACTATCTCAGGTACACCAGGTAATTTTTTCAAATGCTAACATTTCAAGAAACTACTGAACGGATTTCCAAACCATAAAAAGGTACACTTTTGAGTACAATTCTGCATTGATTCCAGGTATGTCATACATCCGGTCAGCAGTGTTTGCTGTGGCTAATAGCAACATTTTCTGTGGGTGTTAAAATGAGAAAACATATATTTTTGTACCCACTCCCTTAATGTTTTTCCTCTGGACATAACAGCTTTCAAAATGGCATACTGAACCTTATCTGCATATGTTAAATAAAATGGCACATTTGATGTAGATCCAACCATGGGACCAATGTTATAGGCAAATAGGCAAGTCAAAAGATGCCTTGTCATTGGAAAATGCCGCTGAACCAGCACTACATAGTGGTGCCTGACACAGATTTATTTTTTTCTCTGAAAAAGCCAGAGGTTAAAGAGGAGGTATACGCTGGTCTTGTAATCATATAGAAACTATTGTTTTAAAAAAACAAAAAAACACTGGTCTCTGCTGGAATATTTCTTGAAAAATAATTGACAACCTATATCTGTGTGGATTGGGCCCAATCCCAAAAATTCAACGCGCCTCTGGCTATTATAGCAAACAAATATCTATGTACCTTGGCTCACCACTCAATGTATGCATCTAGTGTAAAAATAGTCATCTGCTTTGTCTGAAGCACGATACGTAATGTAATGGCAGCTGAAGATCCCAAGGTCATTCCAGACGTATCTATTTCCCAGCCTATTCCTGATAAACTGAAGTTACATAATCTCAAACGTCACCATTGTATTTACATGTATTATTTGCCTCGGGGTTCCAGATTCTTGTAATTGATATATTGTTTTATCCACATCTCTGCACAATATCATGTTGTCAAAACAGATGAGTGTTATTTTCATAATATTATTGAAACATGCATTCCTGGTCCTGTTGGCATGCCGTGTGCCTATAAACCTTGTGGCGTGGTCTATTTGTCATGTGTAATGTCATGCTCCATCTACATTTCCCTTGTGTTACTGACAAAAATATATACAGATAATATCTGAGCTGTCAGTGCCTTTGCTGTGTCATTTTTGCAAGTGTATAGAATCTGCTTTCCTCCCAAGGATATGCAAAAATGACATCACGGAACATAGTTGGGAAAAAAGAGCATTGATGAGAGCAGGAAAATGTATATGCACAGGTTCTTAGGAAGTCAAGAAACCTTTACAAAAATGTATTAATGCTTCACCAAATTCACTTTTTTCTCTCCAGGGCAGAAAAGAACACAAATAGCTGCTAATAAATCTGAATCTGAATAACTAATATTTACTTTAAGTAAACTTAGATTTCTTTGGCGGAAACACGCAGTACAGCACATGCTTAAAGACTCGATCCCAAAGGAATAAGCAACTTATTGTGGGTTTGAACTTTTCACGTATTAGTTTATCCCGGAAACAATTTATTACCCATGCCTTGAAATCCTTTATTCGGTCGAAAAGACCTTAACTGGAATGCAATTATGCTCAAAAGCATGATACAATAAAAGGAAAAAAACATCGTACAGAACAATAATTCATTAAAACCACCGTGCACAGGTAAAAACGGATGAGTCAATACAAAGAAGCATAAGTATAACATCTAAAAACAAAGGTACAACAGCACTGAGTTTGGACGTGTATGTGTAAGGGCAGACTATAAAAATTTTACTCTGAAGCGTGCTTTCAGTGTGCGTAGAGACTGCAAATAAATTAAAGCAGTTCTACAATTTTTAATCTCTACCTTTTGGATCCTTCGGTAAGCAATCTCCTTAGTCATTTGTCTTTAACATTTACAAAAAAAGTGCAACAGGGTTTGGTCAGATGTTTCATTGCGAGGGTAGTGGCTAATAGTAGAACACTGTATCAACCAAGAGGGAAAAATAGAAGACAGATAGATGTGTTTATGTATTTCAACAAATATATTTATTTAGGATGAAAACCCTCACCCACCCGAAGGTGTCATGCTTCATCATAAGGCCCCTCCTCATAGCAGGACCAAAGGTACCTGTTGCTGGTGTGGGTAAATGAGCTTGCTGGCATCTCTCTAGTCCGTTCAGAGATACATTTTGAATCCTTGAGTGATTTTGTATGTTTGGCCCATATTATTATTCTGTTTGGTATGCACTAACTTGTGCCTATAAGAGTTGTTTTAAGATCGATGGCTATGTGCAGTATTTAGTGATAGACAGCTCCCTGTGGACACTGTCATATTGATCATTTTAAGGACACATTAAATAACTGACCAGTGCTTTTGGATGACGCATTTGTACTTACTCTTACAACTTCTCTTCTCCTTTTTGTTCCCCTGTTGTGATACGTAGATCTGCAATCTAGGCAGCCTTCATTTAGGCTTGAGGACCTAATCATCCCATTTGATAAGATGGAAGGCTCATTTCTCTCATTTTCATGCCCATTTTACTAGTATTCAATCAATCAATCAGCATTTATAAAGCGCAGCTTATCACCCATGGGGGCTAGTTGGGGGATGCGGGTCAGTCGAAGAGCAAGGTCTTGAGGTCTTTCCTGAACTGAGCCAGCGATGGGGACTGCCTGAGGGTGAGCGGCATTGTGTTCCAGGTCTGTGCGGTGAGGTAAGAGAAGGATCTTCCTCCAGCCGTGTTCTTCCGGATCCTGGAGAAGGTAGTGAGGACCAGTTGCACTGAGCGGAATTGCCTGGATGGGTGTAGAAGGAGAGGCAGTGGTTGTTGTAGGCAGGTCCAGCGCTGTGGAGGGCCTTGTATGCATGGGTCAGAAGTTTGAAGGTGATGCGTTTGTTGATGGGGAGTTAGCGTAGGTCTCTCAGGTGGGTGGAGATGTGGCTGTGGCGGTGGATGTCCAGAATCAGTCTGGCCTTGGAGTTCTGTATTCCTTGGAGTCTTGCTTGGAGTTTTTTGTTGATTCCAGCATAGAGTGTGTTGCCATAAACAAGTTTACTACTGACAAGTGCCTGGGTGACTGTTCTCCTTGTGTTGATAGGGATCCACTTGAAGATCTTCCAGAGCAGGCAAAGGTGGGGAAGCATGATGAGGAGATGGCGTTGACTTGGCTGGCCATGCAAGGTGATGAGTCGAGAATGATGCGGGCGTGGTCGTTCGGAGATGGGGCAGTTCCGAGGCTACTGTGCCACCAGGAGTCGCCCCAGGTGGAAGTGGTGGGCCCCAAGATGAGGATCTCTTTCTAGTCGGTCGGTCGGTGACTGCCTTCATTCCGTTGTGAAAGTTCTGTTTGGCTATTGATGGTTCGTCAGTGAGGGAGAAAATGAGCTGTGTGTTATCAGTGTATGAGCCGATGTTGACCCCATGGTGTCTGATGATCTCGACGAGCGGGGTTGTGTAAATGTTGATGAAAGTGGGGCTCAGGGAGGAGACCTGGGGTCTGGTTTCTGTCGATTTCAAGGTGAAAGGTGGGAGCCTGACTCTCTGGGTTTGGCTGGTGAGGAAAGAGCAGATCCATTCCAGGGTTTTGCTGAAGATGCCGGCCTTGTGAAGTCTGGTGCACAGGGTGGTATGGGAGATGGTGTCAAAGGCGGCAGAGAGGTCAAGGAGGATAAGGGCAGCTGTCTCGCCGCGGTCCATTAGGGTGCAGATGTCATCTGTGGCTGCTTGGAGTGTGTGTTCAGTGCTGTGGATGCTCCTGCTAGCACGCCTGATCCTTAGTAAGTAAACTTACAAGAGGACGCGTAAAGGTCGATTAACCTTTTGGATCGCATGGAGTATCATAGTCAAGTGGTAAACCAATGGATCATCAAGAAGCACTACAATCAATAACAACCATCAGAAAACCCCTAGCTAATAAGAAAATGCCATCACTCTCAAAAAGGTTAATCGTTTTTATTCCCTGTTAGTTACAATTCTAATCAAAACGTTTATTCGACTTATTGTTAATTAAACTTTATTAATCATCACAAACAAACTATTCACCAAGGATTTTCGCTAAGGAAAAACGAGCATCAACATAAGTCAGCAAATCCTTTAACATTATAAATAATTCAGCAATGCAAGTCAGTCAGTCAGCTGTCACCGTTAAGTCACCCTTGTCAACCTACCTAACTCAAATTAGCATCACCATGTGGGTCTTCATGCGAAAACAATTTAGACAAAAATCATTAATTTGGAAAAATCTATCTAAAGAGAGTAAAACTATTTTAAACAGTGCATTTGTTACCTAGAAAAAAAAGCACACATTAGTCAGCCACATTGTTATACCTACCTATCCAAGATAGATCAGCAATGAGTCAGTCTTCGTCTCCACGTCATCAGTCATCAACAAGAATCAGGCTCACAGAGAGCAAGCCCAATTATCAACACTTTGGACAGCATCTCCTGATTTCCTCAACTTTCGCCTCTCCGCTCTAAATTTCCTTCCCTTGTCATGACATTTTATTAGGGTCTCTCAGTCCGTCCCACTAATTGCTAATTGGTCAACCTTATCAGAGGTTATGACTCGAACCTATAGTTTTTGTTTACCACATATTCGCGTCGGTTCAAGCTTCAAGTTCCATTAGTTTGAGTGGTCCTTCTGTCGATGAGAACAGCTCTTCAGGTAACAAAATTGTTGCTCACAGTCTTTCAGTCAGTGCTTCCATTGTTCAAGTCCTGGGAAAGTACGTTTAGCCACATAATTGTATCAATTTGTCATCATCATCTCCTGTCCACTGGTAAATTTGCAGAATTTTCTAGCAGAGCTCCGTCTGAACGCTGTACAGTTCAAGGTCCTTTTCTCGAGTTCCAGTCCTCGGCAGCTCATTGCGTCTCCACGTTTTAGCAAGCAAGGCCCAGCGAAGACCAGGCCTCCAATTCGGCTAAGTTAAGAACATGAATTATCATAAAACATAGGTTATACATTCAATTATGATATATTAGTACAAGTTTTAATATACATTTTCATTGTTTAGCATTTTGTTAATACATATGGTGACCACTCCCCGTGGGCACATTTTACTCATACATGTTATTTTCAAATATTAGTTTCTTTTATCAATATTTCTCATTAGTATTCATACGCAAATCATTATACATTTTTAGAAAGTTACTTTCAGCTACATTTTTGATTTCTTCTCCTTACATTTTCCCTATAGATTCTTCTTCTGATAATTTTTGGCCCTATGTAGTTTAATTTTCTGCCATAATTTACATGTCCCCCATAAACCTAATATAACAATGATCACAACTAATATTCCTTTGACAATTTCCCACAGTATCCCACTCCAAATTTGACTGAATCAATTTCCCACAGTAACAAATCCATTCCCAACCTTTTCCCAAACTCCTGGTTCCTTCAATTCTTTCAATTCCGTACTTGCATTAGTTAAATTAGTAAGTACATCCTTTATCTCTTTCTCGTTCTCAGGAATATATGAAAAACAATGCCTTGCATTAATCATTTTACAGACTCCTCCGTCCTTTGCTAATATTATGTCTAAAGCAAGCCTATTTTGAAGCGTCATAGCTCTATCCGCAGCTAACTCAGTGCTTAGTACAAGTATGGCTCCTGTAAAATTGGTTAGCATGTTATCCACAATAGTAGATAGTTTTCGTATCTTATTTGCATTCAGTATAACTCCTACAGAAGGAATTATTGCTCCAAAAATATCCCCTACGATTGCAGAGGCTGTCTCTCTCCTTTGTCTCATCTGGTGTAACTCAGTCATTTTTGGTATCTTTTTCCGATCATCTATTTGATAAATCTTAGGAAAAACTATTCCCAAGTAACATGTACCATACCATCCTCTAGGAAACGGTAATAAGCATTAAGTCCACGAATATAATAAATTCCAGGAATCACAGGGTCTGCACCATTCAGCATAAATGCCCATTTACTCTGAAACGAAAACACATGCCTACATTCACTCGTTCCCACATATGAAGTGTCAGTGCGTGATTTTGGCCTATATACACAAAGCTTCCCTCCATGCAATGCACCTAAAGCTAATTTCCCTTGTGTTTTAATAGCAGTGTAAGCGTAATCATTCTTGTAAGTTCTTTTTTCTAACCCTTTCTCTAATTTCTCTTTTAGTGCTTTTCTCCTGTCATCAGTATGCCCAATAAAGCTCTTTTCCATGGGTGTTAATAAGCAAGTTAAATTGTTATGATGCGCATACGCTGTGCCAAAGGTCAGTGTAGGCTCAAAGAATCCTCTAACTTATACTACATCATGCTCCTTAGCCACCTTACTCAAATATCTAATGGGAACAAAGGAAAATACAACGTCATAATTCGAATAAAAGTATTGTATATACTCCTGATTATAGAATCTAGTTAGTAGCAAACTACAAGTTATACCGTAAGTAGACTATGATAAGTGACCCCTTCTTCCAAAAAGGAAGGTATTTGCGTGTACACGAGACAATCCTTTGCATCCATCGTTTCCACATATTCACTCAACACCCGATAAAAGACGTTAGAAGACAGCTCTCCCTTTGCGTTAGTACAATCATGCAGATATTGCTCATCTAATTTAAACCTCTCTAAAGCTGTTAGTGTAGTAGTGTCAAATATAGGTGTAACATCAGCCTCTCTCATCTCATGAACTGACATTCCCACAATCATTATTACAAACAATATACCACACACAACCGCCATTCCTACACTCAAATACCTACAGTACCTAATGTTGTTATTATCTAATCCAGCCATGATCTGTAAAGAATCAGAAAGTAGAATGAACTCTTAATTAATGTGCAACAAGAAAAATCAGAAATCACAAAAATACTTCTTTTTCACGCTTCAGATTCATACAAAAAGACACCTTTTCTTCCTTTGTCAAAATTGGTTAGCAGCTGGTCATTTCCGGGATTTTAAGTGTCATATCAGGTTATCAGTGTCTCTTCCGGTAAAGTCAATAATTTTCAGTTTCTCTTTCTTTTGGCTCAACAACTCAGTCTATTGGTTCTCTTCAGGTTGCATCAAAATACTGATTCGGAACTTCTCTGTCAAAGCAAAAAGACATAAACTCATTTTGCCAATCACTTGTTGCAGCATATGCCCACTCAGGTCCTGAGTATCTCCGACTTGCTACTCTCTTCCTTTTCAACTTTCGTTCTCCCGCTAGCTCTCCATCACTCAATTCGTCTTTCCTTGTAGTATCTGTTTCTTCCTCTCCTGTCTAATTTATAACCAAGTCCTTTTTCTTGCCTATTTGAGATTCAGGCCAATGGTCTCCTTTTCTTGCCCCTTCTGTCAACAATCTCTTTAAGCTCGGACTTTTCTCCTTCGCCTTATCTGTAGTGCCTTCTCTTGATGGACCTGCAATGGGTACAGGAGGAGTCAGATCACTTTGGCTTTGACCTATCTCAAGTCTTTCCCCCTCAGGCTCTGGCACCTGGTCTCCTTGTGGTTCAACACCATTTGCTTCTGAGAGAACCTCCCCTGTGCTAGGTTCTCCAGTCACTTCTGCCGGGTTGATTTCTCGTTCTGTCTCCTGAACTTCCGCACCCTCGTCTCTCACTGGGGTGATCGATCCGTCTTCCTCCAATTCTTGATCTACTTCAGGCTCGACCTGCTCCGGTTCTGGTTCAGGTAGAACTATTTGCTTTTCTGATGTTGGTGTCCTCAACAACACTTCTTCATGATCCTGAGGACTCACCACTTTCTTGGTATGGCTCGCATGTATCCAGTTAGGCAAACCTGCACATTCCACAGCTGTTGTAGTTGTCAACACCACTTGATATGGACCTCTCCAACATGGCTCCAGGCAAGTCTTTCGCACATGCTTTTTGACCACGACCCAATCTCCTGCTCTTAGGTTGTGACCTGGGTCATGAATAGGTGGCAGGGTAACGGCTTGTACCTGCTGAGAGAAAGATCGAACCACATCAGCTAGACCCTTGCAGTAATCCAACACCATATCTTCTGTAATATTGACAAGAGCATTGGCTGGTATTGCTGGCAACCTCATTGCTCTTCCCATAAGAATCTCATGTGGGGACAGCCCTGTCTTTCTGTCAGGTATATTTCTCATTGAAATCAACACTAGAGGCAATGCATCCGTCCATTTCAGATTTGTGGCAGCACACATTTTGGCAATCCTCGATTTCAGAGTACCATTCATCTGCTCTACAAGTCCTGATGCCTCTGGACGATAGCTTCAGTGGAGCTTTTGTTCAATGTTCAATGCTGCACATAAGAGCTTAGGGCCAGATGTACTGTATTGTATTGCATTGTAATCGTATTTATATAGTGCTTACTACCCCTGACGAGGCGTCAAAGCGCTTTTCGATGAGTAGCACGCTACTCTGGATCCCAACAAGAATTAGTGATGGATTAGTATTGTTAAATAATGAGTACAGTTTTAGTATTATTTTGAGTTAATTTGAGCCGCGGATATGAGAGTTTGTTGGAGGGGTGGAGGAGGAAAGATTGGGAGTATATCCTTCATTTACTCAACACAAAGGCTTGGGATAAGTAAAGGGGGGCGGAGGGGGAAGAGTATGTGGAAGGGTTAGGGAGGGCATAGTAGCAGGGTGAGATAAATGCAGGAGAATTTAGTAGGGTTGTGTGGCAGGTCACAGTAGTAGAGTGAGGTTTGGTGAGTTAGATGTGGAAGCGGAGGGAAGAGCTTAGGTAGCGATATTTAGGAGATGAAAGTAGTAGAAGGGATTTGGGATGAGTCAGAGTGAGAATGGAGGATAGTTTGATAGAGACATGACATATGATGATGAGTAGATAAGTGTGATAAGATGAGAGCATGAATTCATAGATATCTAGTATAACAACCCACCTAGGAGCCATGCAATGATCCACTAACATTCCAGGCACAGAAACAACATATACACATACATACATATATATATATATACACACACACATACACATGAATACACACACACATGCACATACAATACATAATTAGAACCATGGGTAAAAAAAGTACTTAGTCAAACAGGTGTAAAGAGTGTGTGTGTATTTTATTGTTATGACATAGTAGCAATACGTATTTTCTAAAGAAACTATAAATAAATAGAAATATACATTTAGGGCCTCATTCTGACCCTGGCGGTCTATGACCGCCAGGGTGGAGGCCGGCTGAAACACCGCCAACAGGCTGGCGGTGCTTCATTTTGTATTCCCACAGCCGCGATCGCACATCCGGGTCCAGCCTTTTTCCACCGGATTTCCCCCGGCTGGGGGAATCCTCCATGGCGGCGCTCCTTGCAGTGCCGCCATGGGGATTCCGACCCCCTTCCCGCCAGCCTGTTTCTGGCGGTTTTCACCGCCAGAAATAGGATGGTGGGAACGGGTGTCGTGGGGTCCTGGGGGCCCCTGCACTGCCCATGCCATTGGCATGGGCAGTGCAGGAGCCCCCTAACAGGGCCCCATAAAGATTTTCACTGTCTGCTTAGCAGACAGTGAAAATCGCGACAGGTGCAACTGCTCCATTCCTTGTTGCAGGGCCTTTCCCGCTGGGCCGGCGGGCGCTCTTTTAGCGGTCGCCCGCCGGCCCAGTGGGAAAGCCAGAATGGCATCCGCTGCCCGCTAGGGTCTGAATGACCCTCTTAATCTGAAAAAAATATTTATCAACATAGGCATATGCAGTTCATAGTTGTTTGAATAAGGTGGTTATGAAGGAAAGAGCCAACTCTTGAGTAGTTTTCTGAAGACAAGAAAGTTATCTGTGGCTCTTATAGTTGGGGGTAATGAATTCCATAGTTTGGCTGCTTGGACGGAGAAGGATGTACCACCTATAGTCTTTTTCTTGTATGGTGGTGTTCTAAGGCGGGGTGCCAATCTTGAGCGAAGGGTTCTTTGTTGGATGTATTTGGTAATTTTCTTTCTGATAAAAAGCGGTCCTGTTCCATGTATAGCTTTGTGGGTGATACAAAGCAGCTTGAAAGTGCATCTTCTGGCAACGGGTAACCAGTGTAGTGCTCTCAAGGCAGGGGAGATGTGGGCTTGCGGCTTTATATGTAATAGTAGCCTGGCTGCGGAATTCTGGATACGTCGTAGTTTTTTCATAACAGATAGAGATGATCCATGGCAGAGGCTATTGGCATAATCCAGTTTGGATAGTACAAGCGAGATAGTAGCTTGCACCTTGTGTGGAAATCCGAGGTGGGGGAAGATGCGTCGTAAAGTCTTCAAGGTGATGAAGCTTGTGCGTGCTAATTTGTCTACTTGGGCATTCATAGTTAACTTGGAATCCATGGTGATTCCTAGGTTTTTAACTTCCTTGGATAATTGAGGAGGGGGTCCGAGATCGTCAGGCCAGACGCACAGAGGGTCATAATTTTTCCAGTCACCACATATGAGTGATGTAGCAAATGTTTTTACCCATTCAGTGTCTATGCGAAAAAGTGTTCGTACATATGGTCCTTAATCACTTCCTTATTGAAGTGCATTTCCCTATCTGATTCTAAAGAGATCAGGAATCCGAACAGTGGTATCAATTCTCTGAGTAACAACTTTGTAACTGTAAAGCTTTCATTTCTACGTGTGGGGTATGCTTCAATCCAATGACTAAACACACACTCAATCACTAACACGTACTTCAATCCACCACATGCAGGCATCTCAATGAAATCCAATTGCATTCTGCTGAATGGTCCACCTGCTCTTCCAATGTGGCTCAGATTTACCACTGTCCCTTTTCCCACATTTAACTGCTGACATATCACACACCTGTGACACACTGCTTCAGCTGCTTGCCTACATTTTGGATTGAACCATTCAACCTTGAACAACCTAATCACGGCATCTCTTCCAATGTGTGCCTGACCATGGTAATACCGAGCCATCTGAGTCAACAGACAATTTGGTAATACCATATGGCCCTCCTCAGATACCCAGATCCCATCTGGTCTCTGTACACACTTCAGCTTCGCCCACAGCTTTTTCTCTTCCTTGTCTGCATTTTCTTGTAATGTTTTCAATTCTTCTAGTGTGTCGATTATTTTTAATGCAAAACTTGCACAATTAGTCTCCTCTTCTGGCATCAATTCCGACTTATCCTTGAACAATACACAGTTCAGGGTGCAAAACCTTGCGACCTGATCTGCATACCCATTTCCCAAGGAAATGTAATCTTGTGTTTTTTGATGTGCACTGCATTTTACCTCAGCAATTTCTTCAGGCATCTGAATTGCATACAGTAATTCTTTTATCCTGTCTCCATTTCATACTGGTGTTCCACTGGAGGTCATAAAACTTATTTGCGACCACAATTGACCAAAATCATGAACAATTCCAAATCCGTATTGACTATCATTGTATATTGTCACTCGCAGCCTGGTAGAAATATAACAAGCTCTAGTAAGAGCCACCAGTTTTGCTACTTGTGCTGAATATACGCCAGGAAGCCATGATGCTTCTAGGGTTCCTGTAATGGTCCATACAGCATATCCTGCTCTCAAGGTGCCTATTCCATCTCTAAGACATGAGCCGTCAACAAAGACAATTTTATCATTTTCTTCTAATCGAGTATCTCTAATATAAGGCCTAGGCTTTGTACATAGTTCGGTCACCTCAATACAATCATGCTCTATATCCTCCTCCTTTTCAATTTCAACAGTATCACTTGGCAATAATGTTGCTGGATTCAACACTGTGCATCTTGTCAAAGTTACATTTGGAGCTCCCAAAATGCTCGTCTCATACCTTGTCAGTCTGGCCCCCGTCAAATGTTGTGTTTTCGTCCTTGTCAGTAAGATCTCAACAGACTGTGGTAGCATTACCGTCACTGGGTAGCCCATGACCACCCCTTCACATTGGGAAAGACTTTGACCATATGCGGCTACTGCTCGCAGACAACCTGGTAAAGCTGCTGCAACCGGATCCAAAGTAGCTGAAAAATAAGCTTCTGGGTGATAAGCACCTCCATGGACCTGTGTCAAAACAGATAAAGAACAAGCATCACGTTCATGACAAAACAATGTGAAAGGCTTTGTGTAATTAGGCATTCCCAACGCTGGAGCTCTGCACAAACTCTCTCTCAATTCAGTGAATGCCCTCATCTGATCCTCATCTAGAATAATGGGATCTGTAATTCCTTTGTCAACTGCTGTAGGGGTTTGGCTATCTCAGCAAAATTTGGGATCCACTGTCTACAGTATCCTACCATTCCCAGAAACATGCGTACATCCTTCTTGAAAGTCAGGGGATTTCTCTGCAAAATCATTGTTATCCTCTCTCAGGAAATTCTTCTCAGCCCTTTCTCAATTTGATGTCCCAAATATTTGACAGTTTTCTGACAATACTGCAATTTAACAGGTGAGACCTTGTGTCCAAACTCTTACAAATGATTCAACAGGGCAATCGAGTCATGCTTACACACGTCCCTGGTTCTGGATGCAATGAATAGGTCATCAATGTACTGTACAAGAGTCGATTGGCAAGGTAATTCCGAAGACTCCAAATTCTTCTTTAGAATCTGATTGAACAAGGATGGTGACTCCGTGTACCCTTGTAGAAGCCTGCACCAACTATAGACTTTATCTAGGAATTTGAAACTGAAAAGAAACTGACTATCCTCCTGAAGTGGCACTGAAAAGAAAGCTTGTAACAAGTCAACCACCGTGAACCACTCTGCCTCCCATGGAATCTGAAACAGTATCACTGCTGGATTGGGTACAATCGGACAGCACTAAACCACCATGTCATTCACTTTTCTCAAGTCCTGCACAACCCATCTTTTCCACATGGCTTTTTCAGTACCATTATCGGAGAATTACATGGGCTGCTCAAAACTTCCTTTAGAACTCCTTGTTTTAGAAAATCTCCAATTATCTGTGCCACTTTCATCATCACATCTTGAGCCATGTTATTCTGTGGAAGTTTTGGAAATTCAACATTCAGATTCAAAGTGATCTTAATAGGTTCCACTCCTTTGATCCTTTCCTGTCAAATTCCAAGCCTTCTCCTTTACAGTTCCCTGCAAGCCTGCATGCAACTCCTTTATAGTGAACGTCAAGAAAATTTAAATCAATGGGTATTCTTCACAAGCATGATTGAATACCATGGCTGACGCCTGTTCTTCCTCATCATCACTATTTGTTTGGACTTCTATCCCTGCATCTTTACAATTTATAGAGCATTTGGTTTTGCACAATAAATCTCTGCCTAGCAAGGACATGGGACTTGAGTCACACACCACGAATCTATGCAGTCCCAAATAAATTCCAATTTCAACTTTCACTGGTTCTGTGATAGGATTCGTTAACTGTCTATTCTCTACTCCCACAACCTGAACTGTCCTACCGGAAAGGGGTAAATTTGGTACTTCCATACTCCTCACTGTGGAGCGCGTAGCTCCAGTGTCAACCAAGAACGACATCATATGTCCAATTACTTTTCCTTGCACAAAAGGTTCTCTCTGATCTACCGCTAGGGATGCAGCAAGAATACAGGCTCCCTCATCCGAACTGTCACTCATCCATTCATCGTTTATTTCATCCTCACTGTGAAATGGGAACTGGTGTACTGTATTGTTACTATTGTCCTGTCTCTGACCTGTGACCTGTTGAGTAAGCATAACTTATTGCTGTTCCATCGGTGCTTTGCGTATGTGCATTTGCTGCCTAGGCACCATAGAAACCTACTGCTGTACTGGTGATAGAGGAGTAAATTGTGCTCGAGGCACCTGCAGCTGTTGTACAGATAAGAAATTCTGACCTCGATTTTGAGCATTCAGAATTATGCCCCTCATTTTGGGACCCTTACAGTTTGGGCTGCACCAACATCACTTTGCTAAACCATTCCTTCCTGCACCATCAATGGGCACTCCTGTTTCCAGTGTCCCACGTTTCCGCATAAAATGACATGGTAACATCTTTTTCATGCCCTGCATGTCATTCTGAACAACCACAGTGCCTAGATCCGGACTACGCATCATATCCATTCCGCGTCCTATACCCCTCACTTGAGGTTGAAACATGACAGCTCTCTGTTGCGGTGGCATCGACGGCACTAAAGCTCCTTGTACTCTTGATTGGGCTGCCTTAATCTGCATCATCATTGCCTTTTCTTTCAACTTTTTTTGTTTCAATTCAATCTCATCACTACAATATTTAGCAATCTGCAGCACCTCATCAAACGGCTTTTCCTGCCAGCAAATCAAATGATTCTTAATCATCTGCCCTACTTTAGGTCTCAACAATCAACAAATCTAAACATGAAATCAACATGTCTTTTGGTTCAACCGCTTCTTTGCCACTGTACTCATTAAAAACCTTCAGCAACCTTTCATATTAAGTATGTATTGACTCCTTAGACTCCTGGACTGTCCTGTCATCCTCTGCCAATCAATGTTCTTAGGAGAAATCCTAGTCTTCAGGAACTCAATCACCTTATAATAATTCTTCCTTACCTCAGGTGACGGTGCGCCTGTAATCTTGTCCCTCTCGGGTTCACTTGTTGGCCAGTCTACTGCCCTCTTACACTCAACTCATAAGTCGGCTGGAACAACTATCTCCAATAAGGTGTTCAAATTTTCCCACAAACGTATAGAGAGCTTCACAAACCTCTCAGTCTGCTGATACCATTCAACTGGCTTCTCTCTCTGTAGGAAGTTGGCTCTGTATGCACTATTTCAAAGTAAGGAATAGTATGCACAGAGTCCAAGGGTTCCCCTTAGAGGTAAGATAGTGGCAAAAAGAGATAATACTAATGCTCTATTTTGTGGTAGTGTGGTCGAGCTGTAGGCTTATCAAAGGAGTAGTGTTAAGCATTTGTTGTACATACACACAGGCAATAAATGAGGAACACACACTCAGAGACAAATCCAGGCCAATAGGTTTTGTTATAGAAAAATATCTTTTCTTAGTTTATTTTAAGAACCACAGGTTCAAATTCTACATGTAATATCTCATTTGAAAGGTATTGCAGGTAAATACTTCAGGAACTTTAAATCATTACATTAGCATGTATACTTTTTACATAAAACACAATAAGCTGTTTTAAAAGTGGACACAGTGCAATTTTCACAGTTCCTGGGGGAGGTAAGTTTTTGTTAGTTTTGTCAGGTAAGTAAATCACTTACAAGTCTCAGGTTTGGGTCCAAGGTAGCCCACCGTTGGGGGTTCAGAGCAACCCCAAAGTTACCACACCAGCAGCTCAGGGCCGGTCAGGTGCAGAGGTCAAAGAGGTGCCCAAAACGCATAGGCTGCAATGGAGAGAAGGGGGTGCCCCGGTTCCGGTCTGCCAGCAGGTAAGTACCCGCGTCTTCGGAGGGCAGTCCAGGGGGGTTTTGTAGGGCACCGGGGGGGACACAAGTTCACACAAAAAGTACACCCTCAGCGACACTGGGGCGGCCGGGTGCAGTGTAGAAACAAGCGTCGGGTTTTCAATGTAAATCAATGAGAGATCAAGGGATCTCTTCAGCGTTGCAGGCAGGCAAGGGGGGGGCTCCTCGGGGTAGCCACCACCTGGGCAAGGGAGAGGGCCTCCTGGGGGTCACTCCTGCACAGGAGTTCCGTTCCTTTCGGTGCTGGGGGCTGCGGGTGCAGAGTCTTTTCCAGCCGTCGGAAAATGGAGTTCAGGCAGTCGCGGTCAGGGGGAGCCTCGGGATTCCCTCTGCAGGCGTCGCTGTGGGGGCTCAGGGGGGACAACTTTGGTTACTCACGGTCTCGGAGTCGCTGGAGGGTCCTCCCTGAGGTGTTGGTTCTCCACCAGTCGAGTCGGGGTCGCCGGGTGCAGTGTTGCAAGTCTCACGCTTCTTGCGGGGAGTTGCAGTGGTCTTTAAGTCTGCTCCTTGAAACAAAGTTGCAGTTCTTTTGGAGCAGTGCCGCTGTCCTCTGGAGTTTCTTGTCTTTCTTGAAGTCGGGCAGTCCTCAGAGGATTCAGAGGTCGCTGGTCCCTTGGAAAGCGTCGCTGGAGCAGGGTTCTTTGGAAGGCAGGAGACAGGCCGGTAGGACTGGGGCCAAAGCAGTTGGTGTCTTCTGTTCTTCCTCTGCAGGGGTTTTTCAGCTCGGCAGTCTTCTTCTTCTTGTAGTTTCAGGAATCTAAATTCTTAGGTTCAGGGAAGCCCTTAAATACTAAATTTAAGGGCGTGTTTAGGTCTGGGGGGTTAGTAGCCAATGGCTACTAGCCCTGAGGGTGGGTACACCCTCTTTGTGCCTCCTCCCAAGGGGAGGGGGTCACATCCCTAATTCTATTGGGGAATCCTCCATCTGCAAGATGGAGGATTTCTAAAGGTTAGAGTCACTTCAGCTCAGGACACCTTAGGGGCTGTCCTGATTGGCCAGTGACTCCTCCTTGTTATTCTCATTATTTTCTCCGGCCTTGCCGCCAAAAGTGGGGGCTGTGGCCGGAGGGGGCGGGCAACTCCACTAGCTGGAGTGTCCTGCGGTGCTGGCACAATGGGGTGAGCCTTTGAGGCTCACCGCCAGGTGTGACAGCTCCTGCCTGGGGGAGGTGTTAGCATCTCCACCCAGTGCAGGCTTTGTTACTGGCCTCAGAGTGACAAAGGCACTCTCCCCATGGGGCCAGCAACATGTCTCGGTTGTGGCAGGCTGCTGGAACTAGTCAGCCTACACAGATAGTCGGTTAAGGTTTCCGGGGGCACCTCTAAGGTGCCCTCTGGGGTGTATTTCACAATAAAATGTACACTGGCATCAGTGTGCATTTATTGTGCTGAGAAGTTTGATACCAAACTTCCCAGTTTTCAGTGTAGCCATTATGGTGCTGTGGAGTCCGTGTTTGACAGACTCCCAGACCATATACTCTTATGGCTACCCTGCACTTACAATGTCTAAGGTTTGGCTTAGACACTGTAGGGGCACAGTACTCATGTACTGTTGCCCTCACCTATGGTATAGTGCACCCTGCCTTAGGGCTGTAAGGCCTACTAGAGGGGTGACTTATCTATACTGCATAGGCAGTGTGAGGTTGGTATGGCACCCTGAGGGGAGTGCCATGTCGACTTACTTGTTTTGTTCTCACCAGCACACACAAGCTGGTAAGCAGTGTGTCTGTGCTGAGTGAGGGGTCCCCAGGGTGGCATAACATATGCTGCAGCCCTTAGAGACCTTCCCTGGCATCAGGGCCCTTGGTACCAGGGGTACCAGTTACAAGGGACTTACCTGGATGCCAGGGTGTGCCAATTGTGGAATCAAAAGTACAGGTTAGGGAAAGAACACTGGTGCTGGGGCCTGGTTAGCAGGCCTCAGCACACTTTCAATTCAAAACATAGCATCAGCAAAGGCAAAATGTCAGGGGGTAACCATGCCAAGGAGGCATTTCCTTACACTCTCAACTTGGGATAATCATTCGTAAAAGACAGTATATCGCTTCTGAGCCATGCGACTTGAAAACATTGACTCCCTGGAATTTCTCTCATTGGAAGCATTTTAACTGATTCCCCTTTCTCGACTCCCTCTGCTCCTTCTTGGGAATCTCGTTTTCGTTTCTCCTTTTTCTTTGTCCATCTGCCTTCCCACTTCTCTAATGCTCCCCAGATTTGTGCACTCTGCAGTAAGTCCCTTAAATGTGCCTTCATTCCAGCTGATCTCATGTTTTCAAAATCCTTTGGCTCAAAATCTAATCTGTAACTTCGTCTCAAATTCTTTGTTGTTTTAAGATCAAATTCATGCTTCTCTGCCAATTCAGCTAATTTCTGGTATATTTTCCCTTCCTCTTTTGTGATCCTTTAGCATAAATACATCAGCTCTTCTTCAGTGTAGGATTCTAACCTATTCAGTCCCATTGTTCCCTCGACTAACTCGTTTGCTTCAATATTTAACCTAACTCGTTTCAGCTGATCTTCCCCTTTTGATGCACTTTGTGAAGAATTTAGACTATCCAGCCAATTATTTAACTGCTGAGCTGTTAACCCTTGCAATTAAATATTACTTGCATTCAGGACTGACAGCTGCTGTGCCATTGTTCCCGAAGCTTGCGGTGTCAGGAGTCTCAAGCTCTGATTTACATTAGAGACATTTACCGTATCTGACAATGTCACAAGAGGACTAAAACCCATAGAAGATCTAAGCTCACCAAGACCCTGTCCTGCAGATGATGTCGATTGTGTTGAGTCTCCCGCTCCCCTTTTCACCAAACTCTGTGACATGTTGGTTTGTTCCCCTGTTTCCGTTTTCTTCTGTGCATATAAATGTACCGCTGGACCAACAGTAATCAGTAATGATATTGCATCTGGAGCTGCCCTAGCACATGCACCTTGTGCGAATGGTACTCCCATTGCCTGATTCATAACTGGTGTAAAATCAACTGAAGTTTCTGTTAGGGGGGTAAACTTCGACATACCCTGCATCTGTGCTGAGGGCAACAACATTGGTGTCAGGTCTGTTTGAATCAACATTGGCTTTGGAAGCACCTGCTCCCTCCGCACCATGATATTTGAAACAGTCTCAAGAACTGGTACATCTGGATAAATCCTCTGTACTGATGGTGGATGTAACTGTGCCTGAGCTACAGTACTAGTTCCTGCAACAGGTGTACTCTGTACTACCCCTGGTAACTGTCCCCTTCTGCTTGTACAGCTCCCACAGCTCCCTGGGATGTTCCAGGAGTAGCAGGAGAGGCTGTAGCATTAGTTCCTGGACCCCCTGCATAGGTCGTCATAGATGGAGGCCTATCTCTCAACAACTGCGTAATGAGATCCCCAACATCAGAGTCATCATCATTCACATAAGACTTTTTCCTTTTCTTCTTCCCCTCACTCTCCTCTTCCTTGGCACTATCCCCTTTCTCTGATTTATCGCCCTCTGTAATTGCTGGAAACATTATAATCTCTTTCATAGTTGTCATTCTCCATCTCTTTTGCTCCCAATTCCATCTAGCTTCCGCTAGTAACTTTTCTACTTTCTTCATCCTTCTATTGAACTTAAGCTCTTGCTGCTGACTTGCCACTAGCTCCCAAACTGCTAAAGCCTCGAACTGGGCTGGTCTTGATAATGGCTTCATGTCATACAATGATAATCGCAACTGATCCAAAATTCTCAAATTAAACATTCCATGTTCCCGAAAAGCTAATGTCCCTTGATTCTTAGTCAATTTACTCCATTGCTTTAGCCAGAGACACAGAGCAATACCTTTCTCTGTCATCACAAGATACGCCAGAGAATCCTCTGGGGGGGTTGGCTCCCCCACTGATGCCTTCATGTAAGAATCACCCCTCATTGCACTCTTTAATGGCTTGAAAAACTTCATTTTACCTGTTTTTGTGTGCTACTAATTCAATAAATGAAATTACTTTTACTCCTGAGATTCCCTCCACCCGTTCACTCGACCAATTTCCCCCTACGGACGGCTGCCAATCCGGTCGCGGCTCTTCTCACTAACCGACCTATCCCAGCGTGGCACACACTGACGTCACACTGACACACAGCGGCTGACAAAGTCTTGCGGCTTGTCTTCCTCAATTCGATTTCACTCAACTAATGCAATTTTTGTGAGCCCTTTACCAAATTATAACTAAAACAAGCCTGCTGGTTTACTGCAGGAAGGGACACAATCGCTTCAGGGACCTTATGGATTTTCACTAATAGCTCTTTCTTGCTCTTTAGCTATTCCTCTTTCTCAGTCCCCCACATTCGCAAGCAAAATTTGACCTGCGAACTTCACTCTTAACTGATCAATGGGTCTGTCCTGGTGCACATAGGACTCGCCAAATCTCAGTCAAAGCTTCTTTTACTCAACTAACATGCACTTTGATTTGTTGATCACGCTCGATCAACCTATAAAACCAGACAGATTACAAATTATAAGCAAGTGTCTCCTACACTTGTCAATATACTCCGGAGTCTTAGACCACGCGGGGTCCATACATCACCAACAACCACGTGGATAATTTTTTAGCACAAAGCGCCACAGACATATGAACTTCGACGACTTCCCTACTCTCACACTTGGAGTACGCACACTGCTACTAACCCTTAACTTGAGTATGCATTGTATGTATACATTTGAGGCCAGATGTATGAAGCTCCCGGTTTGCATTTCTTGAATAACGAATTTTAAGAAATCTCTATTTAAGAAATGCAAAATGGTATGTATGAAATTTGCGATTCGGTAATAACGATTTCTTAAAATTCGCAATCGCTATTACTGAATCGCAATTAGAGAATGGGACTCCATTCATCCCTATGGGCCTGTACGCTATAGGTGCGAATGGTTTTGCATTTCCCAATTTACAAATTCCAGTTGGGAATTCGCAAATTAGGTAATACAAACCCCTGCTGCACCCCAAAAAATTATTTGCAGACATGAGAAGTACACACATGCTAAGGGCATGTGTGTGCTACATGTCATTTTTAAAAATGCATTTATAATGCATTTTTATAAATTGTACATGCTTACCACCAAATTGGATTTGGTAGTAATTACATTTCAGAAATGCCCAATTCGCATTTCGGAAATGCTCGATACATGTGCTTTGGAAATCGCAAATAGGAATTCCCTATTTGCGATTTCCTATTTAGAGAATCGCAATTTGTTATTCTCTAAATGGGGGTCGCAATTTTAAGGAATCACTATTTTTGCGATTCCTCAAAATTGCACAGTGAATGCCTTTCACACATCTTGAAAGGCATTTTTGCATTCGCAAACGGACGAATTTTGCGATTTGCACCGTTTGCGAATGCAAAATTGCTTGATACATCTGGCCCCTAATTTCATGTTAAAAATATCCAAAGATAAAAATATATCTAATAGTTTATTTTAATATATTTTAAGAATCTGTTTTCAGTTAAAAAACAAATTTAACATTATTATTTTGTACTAAACCAAAAAAACTTTTAAATAATTCTACAAATCACTTTTAATATTTTGTAATATATAATAAAGAATAGCATATTTTTGTACTTTTGCTGGGATCTGTTTAAATGTATTGTTCAAAAATATAATTTTAATATAATTTAGTATATTATACATTACTAACAGGTTGAATTAAAATGAAATCATTAGTGCTGTAGATTTTTAATTTTACTGATTTTTTTCAAGCTTAATAAAGGTGTTTATTTTTCCTGTACTTTACCATAAGGTGCTCTCTGTCACTGGGGTGGAGATTTTCCTGAACTTGAAAAAAATTGGTAACATTTGTTTTATGTATATTAACATGCACTAAGTTAGATATTAATTTCAAATGAAGACCAATAAATTATGAAGCACTATTATCTTAATAGTCATTCATATTTATTAATGTAAATATATTAAATTAAATTAACTTTTTATTCATAAAAAATACTGAAGTAAAATGTTTATATATATTTATAATATTTAACAAATTACACAACGTTATCTATAGAATTAATTTAAAAGATTTGTATTAGTTTTTTAAATAAAAAGACAACTACATTATTTTATAGTAAAAGAGCAGCTTACTGTTAATTATCTTTGAATATTTTTAACAATAAATGTATTTCCTATGTAGGTTTAAAAGTCGAAATACATTAATTCAATGTAGCATTAATTCCTATTAGATTTTATTTTAACCCCCTGAGTCAATTATTTTCTATCGGAGAGTGTCGTCCTATCAGTGGCTGGCCATGTGTGGTGCTGGACCTATTGCTGCTCCTTTTTGTACATAGTAAATTGCAGTTGTAAATTTGGCTCAACCCCCTGTTCAGGGGGGTTAAAACATTTATTTACCCTTTTGAGTAACTTAACACTGATAAATTGTGAATAGCTAAAAGTAGTAAAGGTACTTAAAGGTGCAAGAGTAAATTTACATGTGTTACTTAGAAGTGTAAGTTTACCTGAGTGAATAGCTCCATCTGTCTGAGGAAGCAGCTGCCTGCATTGATGAACGCTAAGGTTACTGAATGCTAAGCTGTCTAATTTTGATTCCGACTTAGGCCTCCTTTTTCCATGGCTCAAAACTCTTGCATTTTTATCTGAAATTGGAGATTCTTTTTCGAATGTGCTTTCCTGCTTTCTTGCTGTTTTCCTACCTTTTGATGCTTCTTCTTTGTCTCTTTTGCTGTGGGTTAAAGTCTGAAGATGAAAAATAAGTCTTTGTCCCCAAAATTGAGTGTCTTTGCCTACTGCCTGTAATTAGATGCACAAATTAAACACTGGCATAATAAATTTGCAAGACTCATTGGGCGCAATGCTGTGGCAAGTGATTGTTAGAAATTACTACAATTAATAATGCAGTCCCAGTTACTAGGCTGGACGGAGAATCTACTTACAGAGGGTTCTTGCAGTAAGTGGTGAATCTGCCACCAAGTGGATCCTCAAAACTGCTGAGCATCTCTCCAGGGAATCACTGTTAACCAATATTCATGGGTTAACAAATGTAGTAAAGGAGTGGCCTGTAGGAGTCTCTGCACTGGGGAAATGTACAGTAGATGGGACATTTGTGTTGCACTACTTACTGCGGCACACATCTCTATCCACACCCTAAATCACCTGGGCAAACCATACTTGTTTTGTTTCCATAGTCAGTATCTTTACTCGATTCCAGTTTTGTTTCAGAACACATTATTCCTTTATATCACACAAATCGCATTTCACTCATCTTGTATTGTGATATTTGTGTACTTTGTTAAGTGTGGTTGTACACTTCAGATGATGTATGAGATTTGGAACTTGGACTATTTGTTCCTTGGTTTTACTTATTATTTGGAAGTGGCATCTTTTGAAACTTTGGAAGTGGCCTAGATCGTTTTATTGAAGCATCTTGAGCAATATTTGCACTGTTTTCTAGAGTATTAATGACCATTTACTACACACACATAACGTGGAATTTTTTAATAGTCAATGACGACAAGAGGGTACTTCAGCAAATGTAAATAAAAATGTTCAAACCTGCAGGAAACAACAACTACAAGGGGGTTGTGGGGTCTTTCATGATTGGGTCATGGCAACCATTAATGAAGCCTATAACCGGAAGCCTACTGGAAACATGCCAGACGGATGGACTAGCTTGTCTGTTTCTGATTCTGTTCACATATTTGTTGCAACTTTACTGTGTTACTTGTGCCATTAAAATGAAAATACTTTGGGCCAGATCTACAAGAAAGTGTCCACCACTTTACTTGCGCCACCCCTGCCTCACCTAACGACACCATGGTTGCACTGTATTTACAATACAGTGGACCATGGCACTCGTTTCCACAATAGCATCAAAATCTATGATGCTATTGTGGCGCTTTGCTGGATTAGTGCCATAAATTATGGTGCTAGTGCAGCAAAGCACTAGGGAAACCCTTAGGTCACTGTGGGCGCGTCACTTTAACGCCTACCCTGAGAAGGCATTAAAAATTATAGAAAAAATGTTGCAGTGAAATCCTACCGATTTCACTGCACCAATTTTTGCGTTCCCTGCGTGGGAATCCCCCCTTGCATACATTTACCTGGCATCGGTATAATGTGGTGCAAGGGGTTACAAAGTGACGCAGTGCTAGCATTGCGCCATTGTGTAAATATGGCGCAGGTAAATGGCCTCCTTAACACTACATTAGCATAAAAAATTGACACTAGTGTGATGCAAGGGCCTTGTAAATCTGGCCCTTTATTTTTAAAGCCTGATTAATTTTGTATTAGAAACTCCATATGGAATTTTTACTTTTGCCCCTGGTGCCTTGGCTATGCTTCCCTCCTCCCACACACTTTCACTGTAGGGATAATTGTGCTTAGTGACTCATTTTTTCTTCAATGTTTTCACACTCCATAGTCCCTGAAGCAACTTGTATCAGTCTATTCCAGCAATGTTTGTAACCGTATTTTTATTGGGGTTAAACATAAGACAAGTCACTAAAATACATATATATATTATGTAAGTAGATGTTTTATTGCTTTCTTCATCAATCGTCTGTATTTGTCAATTCATTAATTGTAAGACGAGACAAGGTCAAGTAAAAACACAGAACGTTCCAAGGATGTGTTAATCACAATGGGTGGATTAGTCATCTAAAAGTGCTGCATGGTTCATATCTATTAAATCAAAATATATGTATTACTAAGTAAAATGTTAAGTATAGCAGGAAAGATCTAAACATGTATGGAGTTATATCATACATGTACCAAGACATGCTGATCGGTGCTGAACAATAATTTTAAAAATCTTTACCATTCACCCACAAAGTTGGATATTTTCATGCAAGGCATTTCTTGATGGTTGAGACTGCTATTACCAGGAAAATTAGCCCTAGTAGGCAATTTCTCTTTACACTCTATACTTAGATTTTGTGGATGAAAATAATCTTTGTTTTTCTCACATACATGCACACAACATTTGAGAATTTCCTGTTGAAAGCAGCGCTGGCCCCTGCAAAAAGACACGGAGAAAAAATTAGCACACGCAATATAAAAAACACACCTTTTTCTGTCTGGCTTGGTAGCATAACTGCCTATTGACACTATTTTTTTTAAAGTATACATAGATGGGATTTGCTCCTTCCGCATAAGTATTTTCCTCTCATCTCATGTTACTGGCGGTTGGGTGTTTTATTCCATGTTTCTGGAGTGCTTGCATTGCAAATCATGAATCACAATTTTACATCTTAAAAGAGCATTGAATACTGGCTCAAATCATTCATCTCATATATGTGATATAGCCAAAAAACAATATTTTTTTATTTTTTTCTGCTTCAGGATGTTTTTAAAAAATATAGATATATTAATCAGGATCAAACTGCAAGCCAAAATTATTGATTTGTTCCAGACTTGGTGCGTATTGCTTGAAGACAGAAAACATTTTCTTTAAAAAAAAAAAAAAATTAAAACCTCTCGCAGTGCAGAAGCTCAGCGATGAAAACGTGGAAATAAACATTTAAGATTAAACATTTCGTAATCATCAATTCCTGTGACGGTTTCTGTTTGTACAGGGCCAGGCCCCCTATGACCTACCCATAAACAGAATCTTTGAAGCAGTGCAACCCCAATGCCTGTCACATTCACTCGCTTTGTGATCTGCTTTCTGTAAAGCTTGCCAATTCGTGCAATAATTTCCAAGTCGTGATCCTCTCTGACGTTCTTCTCACAAAAGCATTGCACAAAGTATGCATTTTTCCGACAATTTATTAGAACGGCGTACTGTTAACTGCTGCCGATTGATTAAAGAAACAAACACGTGATTTTAGGGCCGTCTCGGGCAACTAAATTAAAGAATTAAACTGTTCTTTATTAGTGAAAGGTGTTCTCGATTAAACAAATGAACGCTGAAAACATGCTTTCATGCTTTAATTGTAACCCCACGGTTGGATAAACCAATAAAAAAATAAAAATAAAAGGTTAGTTCCTTCCAGGAGCATTAAGCTTTGTTCTCTGTGCTCCCCGCACTGATCCTTATCTAAGGAATTAGGTTGCAGAATGAGATACAGGCAAACACAGAAAATCTCTGTTAAATCGCAGCCCTATTCTTGAGTGGCTAAGTGCTCGTGCCAGGTTACTTTGGGGAAAGAGGTATGCGCTGCTAGAGTTTATACAACAATGTTCCCTGTGCTGGTAAATCTCCCGCTGCCACTCCCCTTACACACAAGACGAGATGCTCAAAGCGATTAAGCCAAGTTAAAGTAAGAGCAGCTCGACCTTAAAAGCAAAGCGTTATCTTTGTTTCCTATCCGGCTTGCCGTAATGTTAATGACGTCTGGGCACTGGTTCTCCAAGAAACTGTTGCGTTATCATAGCTGATGGTTTGGATCGAGTCAATAAACTTCTTTGTCAGAATCTGCGCCTTTAAGCCACTTGATTTTGCAAACACATTTCAGATGCAGGTCAAAGCCATAAAATATGGGTTTCTGGGTAATTCCAAGAACCTAATCTTAACTTTACGTGCATTCGGCACATTGTTTGTAGAAGTAACTGTCTTGTGCCTGACTGTAAACTCTACAATGGTGCAGTTTTACACCTATTCTTTCACTGATCCACAAATACAAAAAAATGCCATAGTGTGTCTGTCGTGTAAAATGTAATATTGTATTATATTTTTATTGAATGGCTATATTTGCACATACAAGGCCCGAAGGTGTCAGAATGCTTTACAAAGAGATTTACAAGGTACTCACAAAATAAACAATGATATCTGTGAATAAAATGGAAAAAAAGAGATATAAGGACTAAAAAACGAAGGGCCCGATTTATATATTGGCACATGGAGTATTATCCGTCTGCATGGCAGATTAGTGGACAACAGCTGGCCTTATTTAAAAATGTCCATTGGGCCAGTGGGCCTATCTAGCATTTCCGGGAACTGCAGTCACAGTGGTACCTGGCAATGCATCGAAAGGTTGGCGGATGCCCCTGTCAACATGATGGAGCCACATGACAATCTTTCCAGTTTTTAAAATGTTCTAAATCATAACCCCAAAGGCAAAGCCCCCCTCCCCAATGGAGTTATCTCTCATGGTGATGGGGCATGTTTTCCTGGTAGTGATGAGCAGTGAAAACAGACCTTATGTCCACCCATTTAAAATATATGGGTGGGCATACAGGCCAACCTTTGATGGACCTTACTTCATTAGGCCATCAGAGGGGTGTGACCACAGCAGAGGTGGAGCGATCTCCACCATCGTTACACCAAAGGATTGCCTGCATTTAAATCAAGCGATGGACCACTAAGTTGGTAGAAAGGGTACTCCATTGCAGTTGCAACAGAGTAAACTTTACGTCAACATATAAATTAGTCCCTGAGAAAAGTTAATAAAATCATAGTAGTACTGACCAATACAAAGCAGGACAAATACACAGTGTATATATGGCAATACATCGGAAAGAGAATAGTTCAATAGAAAGAGGTATGTGCCCAGTTGTAGAATCTGATGCTTGGAGGAGAGGGGAAGTGTAGTCTCATAGGCCTCGAATACAAGTATGGAGGAATTCCACAAGGAAATTCAAGGTGACCAGAATTATCATTATTGGACCACATTGTCTCATAGAATTCCTACTATTACAAGTTATTCCTCAAAGAATGGAAAATTAGATTTGCTTTTACTAGGACTTGTTTTTCCCAGATCTATGCTCTTACTAGATTGTAAATGTTTGTGGGGGAGAGATGGGTGTGAGGGTGTAGGGAAGAAAAGGGGAGAGATTAGTTCTACCATGGAGGAACATTAAATGCTTCCCCTTGCCAGAGATAAGGTCAGTGCAGAGAAGGGTACAAGGTTTGGGTGCTAAAGTGGCCAAGGATGTCTGCAGTTTTAAAGGATGGCATTACCAGATGACAAAATTATGTGTGGGGTTCTTGCACACCGGACCAGTCATTAGCAGGCAAGTATGCAGACCTATAATGCCAGATTTTTGGTAAGTGTTTTTTTATGAAGATGGGTGCTAGAAATTGGGCCTCTAGTTGGCAGTAGTATGCACCCTGGCCAAATAGGGACCACAATCCTAGCAAAGTTAATCAAATACACAAACCATATTAATCTGTGCTCACCCTCTGGTAGTTTGGCACAGGGCAGGTAGGCTTAACTTTGAAGGCAATATGTAAAGCATTTGTGCAACTCATATACTCAATCACAATGAAAACACCACAAAAAGATGCCACACAAGTGTGTGAAAAATAGGGATTACTTATCTGTGTAAATCAAGACCACAATTTCAAAAACCCAATGAACGTTCACTTTAAAGTGATGTCAAGAATAAGTGTACTGTGTACGGGGCTCATTTTAGAACCTTTATGGTAGTTTGGAAGATTATTTGTGTACATCTGGGAAGAGCGCAGCGAAGACTTAGTAGGGCTGTTCAGGACCAGCCTGGGCGTGGAATTCAAATCCCAAGAGATGTTTGTCTTTTTGCAGCAGAGAGAACAGCAGAAGTTCTAAGGCCGCTCAGACCTCCGTCGTCAGGCAATACACTGCCGCAGGTTAAAGGTTAGGTCGTATCGAGGGGAGCTGGCGTTGTGGCAGAAAGCAGGGTTGTGCCCGAGTGCCTATCGTCCACTGGGGAATTGCAAACGCATGTAGTGAGTCTCCGTTACCTGATAACACGAGCAGCCAGGTGAAAGGAGGCCGCTCCGAAGTCCTTGCAAAGCGGTGAGCTGCAAGAAGCCGCTCTGAGGTTTTGGCAAAGGGGACATTGGGCTGCAATGAATCTGCTCCAAAGTCTTGGCAAAGCGGGAGATAGGCTGCAATGAAGCCAATCCAAAGTCCTGGCAAAATGGGCAGTAGGCTGAAATTAAGCTGCTCTGAAGTCCTGGCAAAAAAGGGCAGTAGGCTGAAATAAATCTGCTACAAGGTCCTTGCAGAGCAGGACACAAACTGCAATGAAGCTGCTCTGAGGTCTTTGATGTACCGGAGACCTTTAGTAGAACCGAGGGCGAATCAGCAAGCCCTTGGAGTCACTTTGGATGCAGTTCTTGGTTCTTTATCTGCAGGGCAGAGGTCAGCAAGTCAGCACAGCAAAGCAGAACAGCAGTTTCTTGAAACTGCCAGGCACAGCAAAGTGACGATCCCCCAGCACAGCAGCCTTCACTCCAGCAGGGTTCAGTCTTAGATGTAGAACTGTACTGGTTTTATGGGGTCAGAGACCCAGTACATATACCAAAAAGTGCCTTTGATGTGGGTGATGACTTAAAAAGGTTTCTCTGAAGTGCACAGGTCTCCCTTTCAGCCCAGCCGGGCTCCAGACTATCAGTGGGAGTATTCAGCCTCTTTGTGTGAGCGCTGGTCACTACCTTTTGAAGTGTAAGTGTGAGCCTTTCCAACCTCCTCCTAGGAAAGACCCAGCAGTATGCAGATGAATGTAGATGGAGTTGAGAATCCTGTGTTGAAGAGAATGCACAAGTGTAGGTGTCAGCTAGCTCAGGCCAGATGTGTATTGGTGACAGACTGTAGGCATACAGGACAGTGAGGGTGGAGAAATGCCCACTTTCTAAAAATGGCATTTCTAGAATAGTAATAATAAATCTGAATTTACCAGTAAAGAGGATTTATCATTATCATTCCTGTAGGAGGCTGGTCTGGCTTATAGTGGGTACCTTGTGGTACTTACACCTTGTGTCAGGTCCAGTTATCCCTTATTAGTAGAATAGAGGTGTTCTAGCAGGTGAGGCTGATAGAGGTAGCTATAACAGAGCAGCTTAGGCTGAACTAGGAGACATGCAAAGCTCCTACTATACCACTTATATCATATAGCACTATATCATAAGAAAACACAATACTCAGAGTTACTAAAAATAATGGTGCTTTCTTTTAGTGACAATATGCCAAAAGTATCTCAGAAGATACACTCCCTTAGGAGGTAAGTAATATACACAAATGATATGCACACAAACCAAAAACAGGTAAGTAACAGTTAGAAAAGTAGTGCAAACAATGTAGAATCACAATAGAATGCAATAAGGAGAAATAGGCCTAGGGGCAACACAAACCATATACTCCAAAAGTGGAATGCGAACCACGAATGGACCCCAGGCATAGTGTAGTGTGTAGAGGGTCACTGAGAGTGTAAGAAAACACTAAGTGTGGCCAAGATACCCCACCCCCAGACCCTGAAAAGTAGGAGTAAAGTTACCCTATTACCCCAGAAAGACAATAAAGTTGAGATAGGGGATTCTGCAAGGACAACAACTGACTGCAAACCACTGAAGACGGATTCCTGGACCTGAGGACTTGTAAAGGAAGTGAACCAAGTCCAAGAGTCACACAGGTGTCCAGGGGGGTAGGAGCCCACTATATCCCGGATGAAGGTGCAAAAGGGCTGCCTCTGGGTGGAAGAAGCCAAAGATTCTGCAACAACGGTAGGTGCCAGGAACTTCTCCTTTTGTCAGAAGATGTCCCTCGGCGTGCTGGAGGATGCAGAGTTGTTTCCACAGAGAAAGACTGCAAGAGTCATGGTTGAGGAGTTTGGGTGCTGCTAGGGCCCAGGAAGGACCAGGAGGTCGCCCTTTGGAGGAGGAGACAGAGGAGGCACTCAGCAACATAGAGAGCTCATGCAGAAGCAGGCAGCACCCACAGAAGTACCTGAACAGGCACTTAGAAGATCTGAGGACAGCAGTCAACTCAGAGTCACAAAAGAGGGTCCCACGACATCGGAGTCCAACTCAGCGAGTTGGGCAATGCAGAATGGAGTACTGGGACCTGGTCTAGGCTGTGTACGAAGGAAGACTTGCAAAAGTGCACAGAAGCCCGAGCAGCTGCAGTTCATGCAGTACACAGGATTACTGTCTGGCGTGGGGAGGCAATGACTTACCTCCACCAAATTTGGACAGAAGGGCCACTGGACTGTCGAAGACACTTGAACCCAGCTCCTGTGTTCCAGGGACCACGCTCGTCAGGATGAGAGGGGACCCAGAGGACCGGTGATGCAGAAGTTTGGTGCATGCATTAGCAGGGGGAAGATTCAGTCGACCCACGGGAGATTTCTTCTTGGCTTCCAGTGCAGGGTGAAGGCAGACAGCCCTCAGAGCATGCACCACCAGGAAACAGTCGAGAAAGCCGGCAGGATGAGGCGCTACAATGTTGCTGATAGTCTTCTTGCTACTTTGTTGCGGTTATGCAGGCGTCCTGGAGCAGTCAGCGGTCGATCCTTGGCAGAAGTCGAAGAGGGAAGTGCAGAGGAACTCTGGTGAGCTCTTGCATTCGTTATCTGTTGAGATGCCCACAGGAGAGACCCTAAATAGTCCACAGAGGAGGATTGGCTACAGAGAAAGGTAAGCACCTATCAGGAGGGGTCTCTGACGTCACCTGCTGGCACTGGCCACTCAGAGCTGTCCATTGTGCCCTCACACCTCTGCATCCAAGATGGCAGAGGTCTGGGACACACTGGAGGCGCTCTGGGCACCTCCCCAGGGAGGTGCTGGTCAGGGGAGTGGTCACTCCCCTTTCCTTTGTCCAGTTTCACGCCAGAGCAGGCCTGGGGGGATCCCTGAACCAGTGTAGACTGACTTATGCAGAAAGGGCACCATCTGTGCCCTTCAAAGCATTTCCAGAGGCCAGGAGAGGCTACTCCTCCCAGGCCCTTCACACCTATTTCCAAAGGGAGGGGTGAATCACCCTCTCTCAGAGGAAATCCTTTGTTCTGCCTTCCTGGGACCAGGCTGCCCAGGCCCCAAGGGTGCAGAAATCTGTCTGAGGGGTTGGCACCAGCGGTAGCTGCAGTGGAGACCCCGGAAAGTTAGGTTGGCAGTACCCGGGCTCTATGCTGGAGACCCGGGGATGCATGGAATTGTCCCCCCGATACCAGAATGGTATTGGGGAGACAATTCCATGATCCTAGACATGTTACATGGTCATGTTCGGAGTTACCATTGTGACGCTATACATAGGTATTGACCTATATGTAGTGCACGTGTGTAATGGTGTCCCCGCACTCACAAAGTCTGGGGAATTTGCCCTGAACAATGTGGGGGCACCTTGGCTAGTGCCAGGGTGCCCACACACTAAGTAACTTTGCACCTAACCTTCACCAAGTGAGGGTTAGACATATAGGTGACTTATGAGTTACTTAAGTGCAGTGTAAAATGGCTGTGAAATACCGTGGACGTTTTTTTACTCAGGCTACAGTGGCAGTCCTGTTTAAGAATTGTCTGAGCTCCCTATGGGTGGCAAAAGAAATGCTGCAGCCCATAGGGATCTCCTGGAACCCCAATACCATGGGTACCTCAGTACCATATACTAAGGAATTATAAAGGTGTTCCAGTGTGCCAATCAGAATTGGTAAAATTAGTCACTAGCCTGCAGTGACAATTTTAAAAGCAGAGAGAGCATAAACACTGAGGTTCTGGTGAGCAGAGCCTCAGTGATACAGCTAGGCACCACACAGGGAACACATATAGGCCACAAACGTATGAGCACTAGGGTCCTGGCTAGCAGGATCCCAGTGACACATATCAAACACACTGACAACATAGGGTTTTCACTATGAGCACTGGGCCCTGGCTAGCAGGATCCCAGTGAGACAGTAAAAACACCCTGACATATACTCACAAACAGGCCAAAAGTGGGGGTAACAAGGCTAGAAAGAGGCTAACTTCCTACAATTTCAATGATACTAAACATGATGCAGCTACTCCTCTCTGATTATGAATTACAGCTTAAAAGTATTTTAAGGAATTCCCAATGCTGCCCTAAGAGAGGGGCTGGCCTCACAGTATTGAAAAATTACTTTGGGAGATTTTCATTACTAGGACATGTAAAGCTTAAAACTGCATGTCCTGCCTTTTACTTACGTGACACCCAGCCTAACTAGGGCCCACCTTATGTGTGACGTATCTGTACGAAAAGGGGAGTTTAAGTTTAAAGCTTGGCAAGAGGTTTTAAGTGCCAAGTCTAGGTGGCAGTGGAACTGCACACTGGCTTTGCAGTGGCAGGCCCGAGATATGTTTACAGGGCTACTTAAGTGGGTGTTACGATCACTGCTGCAGCCCCACTAGTAGCATTTCATTTCCAGGACCTGGGTATGTATTATACCACTTTACAAGGGACTTACAGGTAATTGAAGTATACCATTTGGGGATACACCAGTGTTACCATGTTTAGAGAAGAAGCACATGCACTCTAGCACACTGGTTACCTGTGATAAAGTGTTCAGAGTACTAAGGCCAACAAAAAGATACAGCATAAAAAAAGAGGTACAGGGCAAAAGATCTTGGGTAAGACCACCCTAAGGATGCCAGGTCTAACAATGGGGATTTCAAGAATGAGAGTATCAGGTCCACAGGTGTGGCAAGGAGGTCCTGCAATGCACATTTTTCGTCCAGGTTGTGAGAGGTGTCTTCATGTTTGAATTTGATTGGTATGCAGACCAGTTTGTAGTTATATCTACACTGAATGTGGAGCGATCTCAACGGTTAGGAGAGAGAGGTTGGATTTTGGGAATGCAAGAGAGAATAGATCTACCATAGTCTATTTGTGAGAGGACCAAAGCTCAGTAGCATCCCTTTCAGTCATATTCTGGTAAAAGGTGTTTATGCCACTAATGGTCTAACCTGGTGATTGACATGTTTAGCCATGTTTAGCCATGTTGTTGATATGTCTGTGCAAACCTATCTGTGTGTCCAGGGCAAATACTTATGATAAGACTCGCTCAGTATTTGAAAAGTGTCAACAATCCTCGTTGAGCCAGTCTTTTCTGAAATAGTGTAGTTATAGATTGAAGAAAGATGAGCATTAATTCATCTTTTTAGGATTACATTTGAGGTGATAGGTAGCAACCCTAAAAAGGAGATGGCTTAGGGAGAGGAAACCTTCTGGAAAAGTTGCCTATCATTCACGTTTGATGATATAGTACGAAATACTTTTTGATGAGGATGGAGACCAGATCGAATCCTCGAGATACTCCCTGAAATACAGAAACAGGGCTTGAGGAGCCGCCCATTTTTAATATGCTTCAAGTGATTTCGGAAATGGGACTTAAACCATAGTTTTTAGATATGTGTGTCCAATTCTAAAAAAAATTAGAAAGATTTTCATTTAGGGGTTCGGGAGTGGAACTGGGCATAGCATTAACTATCTAAAATAGCTTCTTTTGACTGCTTATTGCTGAGTCATGTAAGTCCTGATTCCAAGGACCTCACTAGTAAAAAAAAACATTCATGTATGCTTTTCTGGCTGTGTCAAGGAGTGCACCATTCTTTTTTAATGGATTGCGTTTCCGGGATTGTTCTGCCATACTAACGTTTTCCTTTTATTTGGTGGCAGATGTTTTGCTTTTCATCCTTTTTCTGTTGAGCTGAGTGAAATCATTTACAAATTCAGTAGAGATGCAGCTTCAAGTAGTCACCGTCAATGACGGCCCGACCACCAGGAAAAATACAAATACTAAGTTAAAAACATAAAGCAAGATTATTGAAATTGATGTTTTAGTTTCACAAACCAACATCCTTCATCTCTTGTCTTCTCCAATGGTATTAATGTTATTGTTACCCCAGTGGAGAGTGAAGTCACTTAAGAATATATGATTGTTGAAGGGCCGAGGATGGTTGGGTCACTCCTAGATGACAGGGAGGACCCTTGAGGACGCAATGGCTGAACGGTCGAGTATTGTACTAGACTTGGGTCTGTGTGGGTTAGATCTCCCTGGCCATCCTGGTTCCTGCACTTTGAAAGCAGATAATGACAAGCAGTGAGAGTGCAGCCAGAACATGATAATTTCGAAGTGGCAGTATTTTGGTGAAGCCCTGTGGGTCACCACGTGTTATGGTCCCAGTGAGTGAGACAGGTGGGGGACTCCACTTCATTTACTACTGTAAAAGACATGGCCCAGTCTTGGTCTCTGGCTAAGTACCAGCTATTGGGCCAGGTTAGGGATTCTAGGCAACTTTAGCCTTTAGTGTCCCTGTAAGAGGCACACAAGGTTTTATCCTCACACTAGCTCAAAGGCCCCAGTTATCAGCCTTCACCGTATTGTTTACTTTCCCCAGTGAAGATAGAGGGCACTCATGTGTTGAATTAAGGAGGATAGAGCTATCTACAGTCCCAAGAAGAACAGAGCTACACCTCAAATTCATAACAGTGACGGAGGACCACATGGGCCATGTGAATTTATATTTTACTATGTGCTTCCCTGATTGAGTAACTGTCAAGAACTGGGCACAGTGATGGTCTCTCTAGTTTTCTTCTTGATTACTTGCAGAATGGGTGACTCTACTCTGTAGTTACAATGAAACCTTGTAAAGTAAATTACACCTGAAAAGCATCAAGTGTCTCTGTTTGAGGCTACCAAAATAAGAGGGAACAGCCAAAAAGGGCAGCCAAAAACTCATTGGCATGATTGTTAATTCTTGATTGTAGTTGGTAGTTCAGTGGAAGCCTAAAAGCATGGTACAAAAACCACCCTGAAATGAGGATTAAGAAAGATCCTGGTGTAAAATCTTCCAGAAAAATGATCCCAAAAGAGTCCTACTGCAGCATAAGACATCCATAAACCAGGGACTAAAGGTACCTGAGTGGGCAAGGAACGCAATGAAAAAGCAGGGACTCCAATTCATTGTGACTGGACTTTCATTAGCCCTCCCCACCTTTTATATAATTTAAGAAGGAAATAGTATTACAAGGAAAAAGCTCACATCAAATTGTTCTGGGAAGTTTAAGTCAGAAAACTCGGGAGCGACAACCATGTTGGATAAGCAAAAATAAAATGATACTCACACCTTGACTTCCAGGACAGTGGTTTTCCCAATTGGCAAGCAAAGGAAGAAGACCCCATGTTTGACCTCCCTCAAAAGATCGCACTCTGCCAGAGGCCTCCTGCATACAGCACTCTACAACATCCATGGAACTCCTACAAAATAGAGCTGGAGGTGCCACTTATAATTAAGTCTTCTATGAGTGAGAGGAAGCAGTACCTTAAAGCTCTCCAAACTGAAGAAAGCCTGGGAGATGTTACAGATTGCTTGCGTTTACTGGATTTGGACTATGTGCACATGAAGAACATGCTGCACTGCAGAACACTGGCATTGAACCACATTTCCCAGAAGGCCATGAGCTCCCATGTGTCCAGAGAGATGAAGACATATTGGATCGGGTATACATGTTTGCGTGGGGCAATGCATTCTTGCTAGGAAGTCATGCTACAATGTTTTTGCTGCCAGGACCTCACTATTTAGATGTTGGATTTAATTGTCAAGACCTAATAGCTTCCTAAAGGATGGCACTATGGACATTATGGATAAAGAAATATCCTTAAGTCAAGTGTGATTGTAAACAAACTTTGAACAATTTCTTTCACTTTTATTTTGAATTCAAGTGAGTGTTTTATATGATCTGAACTCTTTAGACCGTGGTTGTATGTTCCACTAACAGTTCAGTTGAAGAAACAGGTTGGCTCAGAAGAGAACATTTCACGTGTATATATATTTATGAACATTGTGCACCAAATATTAGCGTTCCAGTTTGTGACTCTATTGTTAAGGGTAGGAAACCACAGGATGTTACTGGTGTTCCTTATCTTTCAGTTCTACAGAAGTCGAGTAAAACTGTGCTTATTTTCCCCAAAAAGTGTATACAGTTGTGGGTAGGTATTCTAAACTTAGGAAGAGGTGTGAGTGAACATGCATATTTCAAGATATTTTCAATATATATATGCCCCACATTTTTAATTGCGGGTTACTTATCAAAGCCCAGAAAGTTGGTTATGCAGAGATATCGCTAAATTCTACCTAGTCATAATTAGTTATCTTTTTTATTCCAATGACAAGTTACCTAAGTTAATTAAGACTAAAACCTGCAGATATCCTTGCTCCAGAAGTGACAAGGCAGAGTGTTAGGATCTGCGTGTCTCTGTTTTCTCCCTTGTTCAATTTCTCTTTCCCTGCTTCTATTACTGGACCTCCTGTTTTAGCATCACTGACCTACCCGGATTAGCTCCAGTGCCCACATTTTGATAAGAACTCCAAATGTCTCAGAAGTTTGAAAAATGTTCCAACAATGTTCCATTAAGATGTGCTTGAGAATACGAGATGGGCATGCTCAGTATCAGTGCACTTGTAAATGTTGATTTGTGTTTCCCAAACCACAAATTGGTGTTTCAAACAGTCTGTGAGAAGATAAAAATGGTTGAATTTTTTGGTACGTAGAACTGGTTTGGCTTGGCTTCCTTTTTCAAGTGGGACTCCATGCAGACTCAGCCTTTGAGCATATTGACTTAGTGACACTCCTTACAGCATGGTGTCTCCACCCACGGCCGTAAACAAACTTGAGGGGACCCCTCTGCAAAGTAAAAGTAGGGCCCTCACTCTGAATTCACTCAGGAGCACTCAGGACAGGGTACTGAGCTGAGCCACCCCCCCCTGGAGCTCAGGGCCCCACGCACCACAGGGCTGCACTGACCTTTGTTACACCAGTGTCTCCACCCAGAGAACTCGCAAAAGATTTTTAAAAAGTGTGAACTATCTGCTCCAGGTCATGAACAGCCACAATGACAGTGATCAGGAAAAAAGACAAAAGTCTAGTCTAACCTAAAGTACCCTTCAAAGAACTTGGTCCCACTCTTCACCCGCACCATACACTGAAGTACCAGTGGTACAGGAAGAATGAATAGCAGCCCATTTCAATAAAAGGATCTAATGGAATTTCCATAGGAGCCACGTCTCCTTTGACTCCACTCAATGTCTAGATCTTCTCCCTCCTGCTTCAGAAATGTAAGTATACACATCCCATTGTCTGGGAAAATCACCTCACCCCCATCTTGTGCACAGGAACAGGCCAGGGACATGGGATGCTTCCAAAAAGGAAACCACAAGCTGCAATTACTGTGCTTTACTTATACAATCAGTGCATATATCACACTGGTCACATTCAAAAACACGAACAACATACATATGAGATATTAGTGCTAGGCATCTTTTGTATCAGCAGTTGCTCTGCTATGTCTTATAAACAAACTAGAATGGGATTGGGTAACAAAACAGGATGTACATTAGACTACACATTGTGAGATGGTCTCACCTTTTAATGCGGAATAGTTTGGGGAGATGATTAGGTGTGACTTTCTAAAGAAGGCCTTTTCCTAATGGAGGCATTGATGCCGCCTCAGGTTGGCCAGAGTAAAGACTCTGCACCAAGTGGGATAATCCTGACTGAGTTTTCAAGGGTTGTTCTAGATTTGGCACACTGCAGAGTATAGCCTCCTCACAGTCCCATGCCTGTCTGCCTTAATCTCTCTTATTGTAATTCTGCAATTGGCTGACACCTCATTTTATAGATCAAAACTTCTCCTTCTTTAAAACCCTATCCCTGCAACCTAACACTACTTAGTCCCGGCCAATCTATCTATTTCACAAACTATTACCCTAAATATTTATCACACCTAAGTGGTATTAGTTTAGTCTATCACAAAGTAACAGCAGTGAATTTGAGTTATTTATGTTGATCACACATGACTAATATCAATGATTAACAATCACAACTGGATTAATCACTAAACTATTTTGTCAGCAAAGTGAAATCGATAAACATTTATGTGAGTCAGATAGCAGGAGCTGATCATGAGATCAATGCAAGCAACAACAGGGCTTTCCCAAGACTCACTTGTAGAATGTGGGCAAGCTGGGAGGGTGAGTATTTGATTAATAGTGAGGTGAGGGAGAGAGTTCAAAAAGAGGAAGTGCACAGAACACTGGAGGAGCAGGAATTTTAGTGTACCTCATATGGAATTGTGTTCCTTCTCTGTGGGGTAAATGTGTTGGAAATACATATAAAGTTAAACATTTACTGTGAGTGGAACTGCTGGTATACATTAAAGAGATTAACATTGGGTTGGTCTTGGGCTGAGTTTAATTTCACATTTATGGGTCTAGATGTGCATTAAATGATATTAAAACAATTAATGTGTAAGCAGGAGCCGAAATCATACACAGCACCATAATAATGTCTGTCCGCTCGGCTTACTGTAGGCCACATTGGGATAGGAGAAACATTTAAATCACCTCTGGGGACACCATGATGATGCATCACTACACTATTCCATGTGTGTTATCAGAAGCAAAATGCACTTGTAGGAGGTGTGGGATACACATGTATAATTTCAAAGGAGTTCTCAATGTCTCTTCTTGCAGGCTAAACTGTGCACAAAGATTTAGGAGCAGGGAGGGCCAATCTACCAGTCAGGCCTCAGCTCTCTGTGGAACTGCCAGGAGCAGGATAGCAACTACAAGTGACACCCCACACCAGCCATAACTGCAGCCCTTCAGTAGGCAAACCTTCTGCCCCTGGCGCAACCCTGGCTATAGTTCTCCTGGAAACATGGCTGCAGTCTCTATTGTAACCATAGCCCAAGCAACAACCATACCTCACATGATGCCCTGAAGGTGATCCTTCAAGCCACTGTAGGTAAACCAGGACATCCTGAGTCATTTCCAGGAATGTGACATTTTGTCCATCTCTGTATCTCTGTGGATGGAGATGATGTGGATGACCATGCCCCTGTCTTGTAGGGATCAACACATGCAGCAGCAAAGAGCTAATCTCATTCCTAGAGCACAAGGGCACATTTGGTCCTGGCCGCGCGTCTGCCTCTCGTCTGGATAGCATGGCAATAGCAGTGCAGGATCTGGGACTGAGGATGGCAGCAATTAATGCAAGATGTACCCTTCCTCATTATATGTCAGGAGAGTGTAACATCAATTGCCATACTCACAGAGATCTGGAACACTTTCAGGTGTGTGTGGTAAAGCAGACCAGAAGGCATTCTCCTTCATCTCCTCTAGGCACTGGCACATATTGCACTACTGCAGCATTGTGTCACATGCACCAGGGGAGTATGATCAAATATTTATTGTGTCATATTAATGGTAAAACCACCATAAGAGAGGTGTAGATACTGGAAGAGTATAAATATGCACTCAGATATGTGGTGTATTCTATATTTTATGCTTGTTTGTGAGCAGTCACAGGTTCTCATACATATGTCATGTGCTACAGCCTCTGCAAATTATCATCTCCTCAGATGGTTATGGATAAAAATCAATGCTTAGAAAATATGAGCACAGGTGTTTGTACATTTGTTCACAAATATGAGATGTATCTGAATTCATAGTGTGCATGTAGCACTTGCCTGTCAACTACTTCTCAGCGTGTTCTGGAAGCCTTCTTATGGCCTTTGCATTATGTGTTCCAATCAAAAGAGCTAGCGTTCAAATGTATGTGTGCCGATATGATCACAATGTGCCTCAGTAAATTTTTGGTCATAAACAGCCAATTCTAGTTAATGCACATGCAGAGGGCTTTGACAGTGCAGCATTTTAACAGAAACAAAACAGTGATGAGAGGAGTGCTTGCATTAATCTCAGACACCTAAAACTTAACTGGGTTCCATTGTGGTTCATCACTTTTTGGCTCACTGTAAAACTCCAAAGACAGAACAATGATACACAAATACGCCTTGGTCCTTCACCTACAGACCTCCAGGAACAGCCCAGTTCAAAAGGTTTTTCTTCTATGAATCCTTAATAATCCGATTGTGTTTGCAACCCTTCTTAATAGTCTTAATAGTCTGGTTGTATTTGCAATAATTAGAGTTGTTGGTTCATGCCTTGTTCATTTCTTAGTGCATGGGAAATAGACCCACAGGCTCACAGACAGATTTATTGCTGGTCAGAGATATATCATTGTGTGATTCAATTTGTTCTTAACATTTTCCTAGTTTTGTGGTGAGTTTGAGTTCCTTTCCCGTATTCCGGTAGGCAGACAAAGTTCATTTGTTTTGGTTTGTGATTTGCATTTCAAATCTCATTTTCAAATCATATTGTGGTTGGTTAGCTGCTTGTGTTGCCCAACCTAACTTGACTGAAAATGGATTCTACTTTGAAAAAGACTGTAGTTCCTGTTCATGAGGGAGGTAAAACCCCCAACTAATGATCACCTACTCATTATATGTTGATAAATTTGGGTATTTATTCTTGACTATGGCTCCATGAAAGGCATACGATTACTGCTGATGATAACATATTCATTTTTCTTTGAATGGTATTTTTAATATGAGAAAGATTGAGTATCTGAGATGTGCTATGTATGAGGTGAGACCACAGCCATGACTGGCACAGTTCGAGGCACTCAATGAATAGGATTTTGTGGCTCGTTAGAAGGAGTGATAGAAATTGTTAAATGGTCAGGTTAGAAAAGCAGTGAATCATTGGATAGATACCAGAAGACAAATGCAAATGATAGTATGGAGAGATGATGTAGTAAAAGAAGTGGGAGTGTTTTCTGAAATTGTGCAAGAGACACACAAAAAGAAAATTAATAAAAAACTAAATCAAAAATGAGAAATAGAAAGAAAAAAAACCCTTTTGAGTGATTCTAATGCAGAGGGTGGCTTTTTAAATATTTGCTGAGTTTGAGACTACCTCTGTATAATGTTGATCAAATTCAGAATGCTCAGGAGAAAGGGGTTGAAGAGACAAGCCCTTCCCTATTAGTACTGAGTTCTAATGCTGATGTGCTATCTAGCACTAGTGCAACAGGGCTTCTGGCACTGAAATATTAGACTAAAGAAGCAGAAAGACATATGTGTGAAACATATGAAAAGATTGTAGAATAGCAAAATAATTTATTGTGGAATTGTATAAAAAGAGAGTGAGCAGAAATTGTAGCATTAGAGAAACAAAATGGAGAAGAAAAAATTAAAAATAACTAGTATGAAGTAGTTGTGGGATATCCCCTGAGAGAAGTACAGGGAGGAATATTTGTTGATGTACTGTGGACAAGATCTGGTCTCCTGACATTTACATAGAATGTTCTAAAACTTAGAGTAGAACTTTACAAATGGTATACAGACAAAGAAAGAATTGTGATGATTTCAAAGGTTCTTTACATTGATTTGAATACATTGATTTAGATTATTATTTCTAAAGATTTGTGGTTGGAGTGCAAGTCATTTGCAAATTGACCAGATGAAGAACTAGGAAGGGTTCAGTTCCATCATGGTCCATCCTCTATTGTCATTGATAAGTATAAATTGGTTATTGAACATTTGAAGACTAGGTTGACAGAGAAGGAAATAAATTAGTCAAAAATGATGAGAGTGACAGAAGAGCCTAAAGAATCAGTGCATGCATAATATCAGAGGTTAATGCACCTCTATAGGCAGTGTAGCAGAGTCGATGACCCTGCAAAGGAGAGCATTCATAGAATTGGTTCAGCTTTCATGTTGGGTTTCCATGCAAAGATTCGTTCTCACCTTTATTAGTGTTATGTGTTGGCAATTAAAATCTCTAGATATGATTTTGAAACATGACAACCAGATGACAATAATGGATAAGGTTTGGGTGACCTATTCAAAGTGCATTGAGAAAGGTGAAAATAAAATAAACTAGTCTCAATTTTCAGATCCTGGTTCTGATTCTGGTTTTGTTTCAGGTGTGAATTCATGTATGCATTGAGGTGGTGTGCAAAGTAATTAAATTAAATGTTTGGAAATAATGTTTCCTTAGGTCAGAAGTTGATGTTCAGATATGCCTAATGCAAATATCAATATGCTGAAAAAGGCCATACCTTGTTACTATTGTGGGAAAATTGGTGAGTGGAAATATGCGTGTGGATGTGATCCAGATACAGGCCCTCCTTACGACCCTGGTGGTCGGTGATAAAGTGGCGGTATTACCACCAACAGGATGGTGGTAATAAATATGAAATTATGACCACGGTGGAAACCGCTCAGGCAGACAGCCACTTTAACACACCGACCGCCAGGGCGAAACCAACAGGCACCACGGCAGTAACCGCCTACATCCAGGCGGAAGACAATGTCTCCTCCACTGTAATATGAGACACCAATCCGCCACCTTTTCCGGGGCGGTACCAACAACATCAAAAGCCTGGTGGAAACACTGCACAGAAGGGTTAATAACTCACCTCTGGAGACTCAGGGAACAACCACACCGCCATGGAACCTGAGTTGCATGTGTTCCCCATGCTCTTTTACCTTCTGCTCCATTCCGAACACCAACGCCGGAGAACACGACCACGGTGAGTATTGCCGCCTAGCACACAGGGGAGGGAAGGAGGAAAAAGAGAGTAACACACACACACAACACCCCCACCCCCAATACCATACACACAATCAGATGCAGTAACATTACATATACACCCGTACCCCTCAGGAATAATGCAAGGACAAAAGGAATTGATTAAAGTGAGTGTAATAAGATAAAATAGTATAAATACGTGCTTCAAAATCAAAAAGTATATACATATCTACAACTGTAGGGACACTGCCCAGTCCTCAATGTCCGTGGGCCACAGGGCCACATCACGTAGTCCAAGGCCCCACCTTACTCCTGCAACAACACAGAGAGCACATTGCAGGGGCATCAGGTTGAAAATAGACAGGCAACTCAGGGGGATGGGAAATGGGGGGGCACCTCAGCTGGAAGATGGTACAACGCCACTGGTCCTGGAGGGGGCAACATGCCCTGTGTTTGGTCCTGGGGAGTGCGAGGCCTTAGTCTTTCAAGTGGGTGATTTTCCCACAGCTTGGTCCTGGGGACTGGAAGGTCACAGTCTCTCAAGTGGGTGATTTGCCCACTGCTTGGTCCTGGGGAATGCAAGGCCACAGTCTGACAAGTGGGTGATTTGCCCACTGCTTGGTCCTGGGGTGTGCAAGGCCACAGTCCTTCAAGTGGGTGATTTGCCCACTGCTTGGTCCTGGGTAGTGCAAGGCCACAGTCTCTCAAGTGGATGGCTTCTTCCACTGGTTCTGGAGGGGGCATTGTGCCCAGTGAGCTTCAACCTGGGAAGGATGGGGTGAGTGGATGGCTTCTCCACTGGTTCTGGCTGGAGCATTGTGCCCAAATATCTTCATTCTGTAGAGCAGAGGTCTCCAAACCTTTTAAGCCACGCCCCCCAGTTGAAAAATAAAAATCATTGGGCCCCCCTCAGAATTTTTCGCAATTATTTTATAAACATGGCAATGCATAAATATGTCTAAACCTATTTAAACATTGCAGTTAAGTACTGTTACCTTTTTAAAACTGCAATAACATGCTTCTGCTTAAAACAAAGACCTGTTATCTGTATAATATTTATTTTGGCCAGAGTCTGGGGCCCCCCCTGGGATCACTTCAGGCCCCCCTAGGGGGGCCCGCCCCCCAGTTTGAAGACCTCTGCTGTAGAGGATGTGGTGAGTGGATGGCTTCTTCCAGTGGTTCTGGAGAGGGCATTGTGCCCAGTGATCTTCATCCTGGGGAGGATGGGGTGAGTGGATGGCTTCTTCCACTGGTTCTGGAGGGGGCATTGTGCCCAGTGAGCTTTATCCTGGAGAGGATGGGGCGAGTATATGGCTTCTCCCACTAGTTCTGGAGGGCGCATTGTGCCCAGTGAGCTTCATCCTGTGAAGGATGGGGTGAGTGGATGACTTCTTCCACTGGATCTGGAGGGGGCATTGTGCCCAGTGAGCTTCATCCTGGGGAGGATGGGTGAGTGGATGGCTTCTTCCACTGGTTCTGGAGGGGGCATTTTGCCCTGTGATGCAGATATTGGGGAGTGCAAGGTCACAGTCTCTCACCTGGGTGTCAGGCCCACAGGATTTGCTGGGGCCAGGCTGCACAGCAGCCCATGGATGCAGTACTACACACTGTCTGCCAGGGATGATGGCTGCTCAGTGGTGGCAGTGGTGGTGCTGCTGGTGGAGCTGGCAGTGGTGGGGGGAGGCTCCAGCCCTTCCCCTACAGCCTCTGACGGCTTCCCACTGGGGCTGCTGGCAGTGGTGCTGGTGGTGATGCTGGCAGTTGTGGGGGGAGGCTCCAGCCCTTCCCTTGCAGCCTCGGATGGCTGCCCACTGGAGCTGTTGCTGCTGGCAGTGGTGCTGGTGCGGCGTTGGTGGCGGTGCTGGTGGCGGCGCTAGTGGCTGTGCTGGCAGTGGTGGGGGGGAGGCTCCAGCCCATCACCTGTAAGCCTCGGGTGGCTGCCCACTGGGGCTGCTGCTGCTGGCAGTGGTGCTGGTGGAGGTGCTGCCAGTGCTGGGGGAGGCTCCAGCCCCTCCCCTGCAGCCTCGGATGGCTGAACCACCATGGTTGGTGGTGGGGGCTCCGACTGGATCCCAGCTCCAGGCCTCTTGTCCTTTCTGCCTGCCGGTGCAGGCCCCTTGCCCTTCCTGGCAGCAGCCGGGATGGCTCCTTGCTCATTTTGGCAGCAGCTGGGGACTGCTCCTTGCCCTTCCTTTCTCCAGCCAGGGATTGCTCCTTGCCCTTCCTTTCAGCAGCCGGGATTGCTCCTTGCCCTTCCTTTTAGCAGCTGAGGGCGCCTCCTTGCACTTCCTTGCAGGAGCTGGGGGTGCCTCCTTGCCCTTCCTTGCAGCAGCTGGGGGTGCCTCTTTGCCCTTCCTTGCAGCACTTGGTGCAGGCACCCTTTCAATGTGGCTGCCTAGTGTCCGGGATCCTCTCCCACCTGGAGTAGCTGTGGACACTACTGTGCCCGTGGACTGGGTGGCTGAGGTGCTTGCCTGGGTTTTGACCGCCCTGGCCTGATGTGAGGGACGTGGGAGGAGGGGTAGGGAAAAGGTCAATGGTGGAGAGGAAAAACTTCTTAGGGGCATTGGGGCGGGAAGAGGGAGATGGTTTGAAGGTGGAGGAAGAGGGACTGGTGGTAGGAGGTGTCTATCTACTGTGTTTGGGTGCCGGTGCATGGGCTGGATGCTGTTGTGAGGTGCATGGCTGTTGGGTGTCTGAGTGCTTGCGTCTGTGTACTTTGGGAGGAGGGGGCACAGACACAGTGGGAAAGGACACAGGGGACGTGTGCATGGAATTGGGGGTGGTGACTGCCAGTGAGGGGCGTGTGCTGTTAGGTGTGCTGGTGATGGGGGTAGTGGATGAGGATGTAGTGCATGCAGGTGTGAGTGGAGATGAAACTGGGAGGGAGGTGGAAGACGATGAGGAGCGGGCCAAAGGGGGGCAGTGGATGTTGTTTATGTCTTCTGGATGGTGTTTGTGTGAGTGCCTGTGGGATGAAGTGTGGTGCTTGTGTTTGCCATGTCAACTCTTGTGTGTTGTCCTGGGTGCATGCTCGTCTGACTGTGTGCTTGGAATAGGTTGGGGTTGAGGGGAATGTGATTTGGTAGAGGAAGTTGGATGGGGGAGGCTAGAAACAGGGACAATGGCTGCCATCAGAGAGGAGGCCAGAGCCTGGATTTATCTATGTTGGGCTGCCATGCCAGTGTGAATGCCCTGCAGGAATGCATTTGACTGTTGCATTTAAGATGCCAGCCCCTGGATTGCATTCACAATGGTTGACTGCCCAACAGAGATGGATCGCAGGAGGTCAATAGCCTCCTTATTCAGGGCAGCAGGGCTAACTGGGGCAGGGCCTGAGGTGCTTGGGGCGAAGAGGATGCCCACCCTCCTGGGTGAGCTGGCACGGGCAACTTGCTGAGGGGCTGCTGGGAAGGCAGTGCTGGTACAGGGGTGGCGGCTGTACCTGTACCTGGGGCGGGCACAGAGGTGTCCACCGCATCCATCGGAGGAGGAATCTGTGTCTGAATTGTCCCCTCCTGTCTCCGCAGTGGTTCTCCCCTGGCCCTTCGTCCCACTGGTGCCCTCACCGTCGGTGGATTCGGCCTTCTGGGTCCTGTGGGATGTAGCTCACTCCGTCGCCGGTGCCTCTGCTTCTCCGCCAGATGATGCTAATGCACATAAGGAGAGGATGACCAAAGAAAAAGGGGGGGAGACACAAAGGATACACTTGGTCATTGGTGCCAACAACACCACCGCTGGCGTACACGACACACTCACACACAGGGAACAGCCCTACGCACTAGGCAATGCACTACCAGTCACAATGCTAGTCACCAGCCCATGGATAGGGACACCAAACGCCAATTGCAGCATATCTGAAACCCACAGACCCCTGCCCAGTAGTGGATGCCTACTAGCTTGGTTGGATTACTTTCACATCAGAACCCTGCCAAACATGGGACCAACCTTGCAATACCAGGCCTGGCCTAGGGGCACGCACAGGGCTCACACACCCCCACCCGGATACCACCCCACCAGGCGCAAGTTGTATATTAGGGCACTGTACTCACCCACTTGTGGCTGCTGTGATGCCCCCAAGCACCTATCCATCTCCGGATAGGCCACCGCCAGAATGCGTGCCTTCAGGGGGGTCAGGGTTCGACGGGCACCCTTCCTCTTTGGGAGGCCATCCCCAGCTGGGCCTCCGCGGTCTTCCGTGCCCAGCGTCTCAGGTCCTCCCACCGTTTCCCACAGTGGGTGCTTCGCCTGCCGTAGACCCACAGGGTTCACACGTCCTTGGTGATGGCACGCCAAACACCCTTCTTTTGATGGGCGCTGACCTGCAGGGACATGGACACAGGGAAAGTCATTAGTCCGACCGTCCTGCCTGTTACACTCATGGCCCACCATACCCCTTCCCATCCCATTAGCACAGACATGGCCCACCATACATGCTGCACGCTGCCCAGGGCCCATCCACCACCCACCCCCTACATAAGGCCTTCACACACAAAACTCCATGCATTCACGCACCACGCATCGTACTCACGTTGTACTCACATGTTGGTCTGGCGGCCCATACAGTATTCGGAACTAGGCTAGTACCCCCTCCACCAGTCTCTCTAACTCAGCCAAGGTGAAGGCAGGGGCCCTTTCCCTAGTCACATGCGCCATGGTAGGTTCCAGACACAGGTCACAGCAGCACATGCAGTGTAGGTCCCCTTCTGTTGAAGGTCAGGTAGCAAGTGAGTGAACAGATAGAAAATGGCAGTGATGTCCGCAGCGATGCATACCGTCACCACCGGCGTACATCACCATTGGCCACTGTACCCCATAGGGCCCAATGTTAACCAATGAGGAGTTACACAGCGGTTTTTGACCGCCTTCCACAACGGGGCACAGCGTCAGCGGAAATACCTCATTTCCACCTGTCCCTCCATACAGGACAGGCAGACGCCATTTCAGGGGGGACAGGCCATGGATCCTAACTGCATCACAGTACACAAATGCACCATTTGGACATCTCCAACAAAATACTGTTACAATCATAACATGCATTGAACTGTGGTGGTTGGAATTAAGAGATAATGACCAGCTACTCACCATTTTGCCCCATGGATTGCAGCCGCTGTGGATGAATAGGAGATGGAGACATCCCCTTTGTTCAGACCCCTGGAGGACTTGGCAACAATATAGGACAGGCACATTATCCTCACCTATTGACTGGACAGGGCCACAATCACAGAGCTGTGTGCCAAATTGGAGCCTGACTTGATCTCTGCTACCCGTCACCCCACTGGTATCCCCCCTCTAGTGCAAGTGCTATCAGTGCTCCATTTCCTGGCAACTGGTTCCTTCCAAGTGACAGTGAGCTTGGCAGCAGGAATGTCTCAGACAATGTTCTCAATAGTGCTGACTAGAGTGTTGTCTGCCCTGATTATACACAAGTGCAGCTACATCGTTTTCCTCCAGGTGGAGGATTTGGCCACAGTGAAAGCTGATTTCTATGCAATGTGACATATCCCCAACATTATTGGGGCAACTGATGGAACACATATTGCATTTGTCCCCCCCCGGTGAAATGAACAGGTGTTGAGAAATCAAAAGAGCTTTTACTCCATGAATGTGGAGATGGTGTGCCTGGCGGACCAGTACATCTCCCACGTCAATGCAAAATATCCTGGGTCTGTGCATGATGACTTTATCCTAAGGAATAGCAGCATCCCAAATGTGATGGCTCAGCTCCAGAGGCACTGGGTGTGGCTAATAGGTGAGCCCTGGTTCCCACCCAGTATATGTTGGTGTATGGGTATGGTGTGGGCCCTAGGGATTCGTGTGTGGCTAACAGCTGTCCTTCGATATTTGTAGGTGACTAAGGTTACCCCAACCTCTCATGGCTACTGACCTCTGGGAGGAATTCAAGGGCAAGGGCAGAGGAACATTACAATGAGGGACATGGGAGAACAAGAAGAATTATAGAGAGGACGTTTGGCCTCATGAAGGCCAGGTTTTGTTGCCACCATCTAACTGGTGGATTCCTGTGCCACTCACCCAAGAAGGTCTGCCAGATCATCATGGCATGTTGTATGTTGCACAACCTTGCCTTGCGTCGCCAGGTGCCTTTTCTGCAGGAGCAGGAGGCTGGAGATGGCCCTGTGGCAGCAGTGGACCCTGTGGACAGTGAAGATGAGGAGGTAGAGGATGAGGATGAGGACAACAGAAGTGCAATCATTTGTCAATGCTTCTAATGACACACAGGTAAGACAGTGTAACTTCACATTTAATTGACAGTTTTGTGTTTGACATTGTCACTGGCAGGCTATTTTTCCCACTTCTATGGCCACTCACTGTACCCTTTGGCATCTCTATTTGCAGATATTTGTGCCCCACTATAGCTCCTGGTTTGTTGACTGAAGCCAACTACAGGCCTTTCCAATGTATACATTACTGTACAGTTGAATTGCAATGTTTAAACCTGGAAAAACAAATACATAGTTAAATCATTTGACATACTCCATACTTGTATTGTTTCAAAGGGTGTTTATTTAAGTGCTAAGAAGAAGATGGGGTAGTGGAATGTGCTGGGTTGATGATGGAGGAAAGTCCAGTGTAGAGTCCAGTCTATTTGTATCACAGGTGCATTATCCAAGGGGGACATAGGAAGGGGAGCAATGGCAGTTCAAGGTGGACAGGGTGACAGAGTGGGACACAAGGGTGACAATCAGGAGAGTCTTATTACCTGGCGGGGGTCTTGGCAATAGTTTCTGGCTTCTGCCTGGATTGCAGGGAACATTTGTGGGGTGGTTCTCCTTCTGCAGGTGGGGGGGCGCTGATGGCCTGTTGGGCCTGTGGTGGGGCCTCCTGTCCACTAGTGGCAGCGGAGGTAGAGGGCTGTTTATCAGTTTGGCTAGTGTCAGGGGCCCAGTGGTGTGCCACTGCCTCCCTCATAGTGTTGGCCATGTCTGCCAGCACCCCTGCAATAGAGGCCAGGGTGGTGTTGATGTCCTTCAAGTCCTTCCTGATCCCCAGTTTCTGTCCCTCCTGCAGCCGCATGTTCTCCTGCAACTTGTCCAGTATCTGGTTTAGCGTATCCTGGGAATGTTGCTATGCTCCCAGGATCGCGGTGAGTGCCTCCTGGAGAGTTGTTTCCCTGGGCCTGTCCTCCCCCTGTCACACAGCAGTCCTTCTAGCTTCCCTGTTGTCCTGTGCCTCTGTCCCCTGTACCGTGTGCCCACTGCCACTGACCCTAGGTCCCTGATCGTCCTGTGTTTGTGGGGTGGTCTGGGGTCCGTGTAGTGGTGGACACACTGCTGATTGATGTGTCCTGGGGACAGAGGTATGGGCCCGCTGGGTGGGTGCAGTGGTGGTGTTTCCTGGGGGAGGGGGGAACTCTGTGGTGGTGTGAGAGTGTGCCTGGGTAACCGACTGTCTGGCGGTCCCTGATGGGTCAGGTTGGTCATCCAGATCCAGGCGACCAGAGCTGCGGTCATCACTGTGGGCCTCTTTTGGGGGGGGGGCTGGGTGTTGCTGGCACCTCTTCTCCAGTGACATTAGCTGGGGTACCTGTGGGGATGGGAATGCAGTGTTGTTGTTTCTGCGTGTGACATATTGGACATGGGTGTGTTACCCTCTATGGTTGTTGTTGCCCTGGCAGATTTGCCTTTGTGTGAGTTGCTATTTGGTGGGCTAGGTGGTGCTCTCCAGTGTGCATGCAGTGGTGATAGGAGTCCATGCAGGTCTGTGAGGGGTGTCCATGCATTGGAGTTGCATGCACAGCTTGGTATTGGGATGAGTGGGTTTTGATGGTGGGGTATGTGGAAGGTGGTGAAGTGTTGGGAGTGAGGCTAAGGGTGGGGTTTTGTGATGGCATACAGGTAGGAGGGATAGTAATGGAGATTTGACTTACCAGAGTCCAGTCCTCCTCCTACTCCTGCCAGGCCCTCAGAATGCATGATTGCCAAGACTTGCTCCTCCCATGTTGTTAGTTGTGGGGGAGGACGTGTGGTCCACCGCCAGTCCTCTGTACAACTAGTTGGTGTTTTGCTACCATTGAACGCTCCTTCCCCCATAGGTTGTTCCACCTCTTCCTGATGTCAACCCTTGTTCTGGGGTGCTGTCCCACGGCGTTGACCCTGTCCACGATTCTCTACCATAGCTCCATCTTCCTAGAAATGGATGTCTTCTCCACCTATGATCCAAATAGCTGTGGCTCTACCCGGATGATTTCCTCCACCATGACCCTTAGCTCCTCCTCTGAGAACCTGGGGTGTCGTTGTGGTGCCATGGGTGTAGTGTGAGTGGTGTGGGTGAGGGTGTTTGGGGTAATGTGTTGGGGTGTGTGATGTAAGGTGCGTGGATGGTGTATTGGTGATGGTGTTACGTGGCTCTGGTTGTGTGGGTGCTCTTGCTGTATCTCTCTCTGGTAGCAATTATTTCTAGACGTAAAGGGATGGGGGTATTGTGGGTGTGTGTCTTATAGTGGTGTGGGTGTGGTGTGTGTATGTGTGTCAGGTGTGTGTAGTTTGAATTGTCCAATGTGGTGTTTTGTTTGAGTGTGTGTATTTTGAGCACAGCGGTATGTCCCGCCAAAGGTTTACACATTGAATGTCTGCCGCAGTGATTCGTAGGCCATAATGTCTAGGTATGCGTAGTTCTGTTGGCGTAACGGTGTGGGTTTTGGTACCGCCAGTTTATCACTGACCTTTGGGCTGGCGGATCTGTGTGTGTGGCTGTATAGTGACAGATTGGTATGTGTGTGTCATAATATGCTTGGCGGTTATCCGCCGCGGTGGCGTTATGTTGGTGGCAGTCGGCATGACGGTAAGTGGGATTTACTGTCAATGTCATAATGAGGGCCATAGTGTGGAATGAGTCACAACTAGTTTCACAGATGCAATGGAACATCGATCAGAAGTCACAGAATGGGATGGCTCAGTCAGCTACACAGTCTGAGAGTTAGACCAGAGTGGACTTCATGTAAATGGTAAGGTAAATGGCCACCCTCCCCTTATCATTTCTGATCCATGCAGGTGGTACTAGCTCCATGGTTAAACCAATGGAAGTTCCAAAACCTACCCCTCTTGCGGAAAGAAATCTAAGTTGCACATATCCCCTATAAGTGGTTCTTAAATAAAGGAAGCAAGGATATGTTTTTGGAATGGTTGGCTGCTGTTGTCACCGGATACCAAACATTTCCTGAATTCCATTCTAGAAATCAGCTATAACCTCTGTATTGCACCCACTAATGGAATGCCTAATTATGAAAACAACTTTCATTTATTCTGCAATGAGAGAGAAGAGTGCTCACTTTCAGAGATTAATCACCAGCACAAAGGAAAGTAGCAGCCTGTGGTTTATTTTTTGCTATTTTAGACCAATTAGCTATCTTGTCATAGAACAGAGGGAAGGGATTATTGTGGGTTTTACACTTATGGTCTCATTTTGAGTTTAACAGTCTTTTGGCAAGAAAGCCGCAGTGGCGGCCACCAAAAGATAGCCATGTTGGTGGTAATCGGACTGCTGTATTATGACTCATACCGTGAAGACTCCCAAAAAACATCTAAAATTCCAAAACCGCCAGGACACTGGAGGGCGGGAAAGAGGCGGTTCTACCACCAGCACCATCAGCCTGACACAAATTTGCCCACAAGATTACGACCCACAAATCACCCCAGCGATTGTTCCATGGCTGAAAAACATTGGTGGTGCGAGCTGCTGCAGTCAAAATCCACCACTGGCAGAACACAACACCACATTGGACAGTTTGAATACCCCACACCTGACACACATCCACACACCCGACACACCTACACACACCACTATACAACACACCCACACACAACCCACAGTCATTTGCAACAAAACCCCAATACTGAGAAACAGAGAGCAGGCACATACACAGAGAGAACACCCTGACACTAAAGACACACACACATCACACTCATCACACACCAGCTAAACGAACACAATACACATAACAAGCACACACATACCACAACAACCGACCATCCCTCACAACGCACCGCCCACACCCCATCAATCACCCAACCCTGCACCCTTTCATACACAACACCCCCCCACACCGTCAACACAATCACAACCATGTCCCCACAAAAGGACCCACGATTCACCGACGATGAGTTGAGGGTAATGGTGGATGAAATTGTCAGGGTAGAGCCACAACTGTTTGGAGCACATGTCGAGCAAACATCAATTGCCAAGAAAATAGAGCTATGGCAAAGAATAGTTGACAGGGTCAACTCAGTGGGCACCCATCCATACACAAGGGACGACATCAGGAAGACACCAGATAGTCGTGCAGAAGTCTGGTGTTGGGCCCCCATCCCCTCCCCCACAGTTCACATCTTAGGAGGAGAAGGTCTTGGAGATACTGCATTCCAAGGGCCTCACTGGGATATCTGGGAAACTGGAGTCTAGTAAGTACCCACAACATCAATGTCACACAATTGTTGTGACCTGCATGCTTCATCACCACCCAAATACCCGCTAATTCACTGAATGTCCCCCTACACCTACCTGACAATCACCCAATGCCCCTCTCCTGCATGCCACCACACCACACAGCCCTTCTTCACACCCAGCCCTTGGCAAGGGCATGGATGCCACAGGCTAATCCTATCACTATGACTCCCACAATGCACCATCCCATTAATGCAAAAACCTGCAATGTCCACATCACGTCACATTTCCTGCATGTATGACTATTGTACTACCTACACCAACTAGAATGTATAACTGAGGACCAATACATGGCAATGACAGCAATGCAATGGCACACTACAATGGCAAGCAGGGCAAAACACAGCTACAGCTCAGTGACTATTCCAAATGGACACTGATCCATGTGCCAAGCCTGTAATGGACTGACCGTGGGTTGGAAAATAAGATGCCAGACTCCATGCACATGCACAAGATCCAGAGACAGGAATTTGACCCTTGCAAACCCACATACTGTGCAGCCATATGGTGTGACAACCGCCAAACCTGACTACACACTAGGTAGCAGAGTTGAATAGTCATGTCAAGTATCAGTAGTAACAGAATCCATCAGCAGTGCCACATGTACAAATCATTGATGACAGCACCTAATATGGAGTATGGTACGCCTATCACAGAATTGCATGTACTTCCAAGCTATGCTGTACAGCATATGTCATTGTCATTGCAGGGAACTATGGTAAGTCACTGTCTGAATCTCACAAAGAGGGAACCAAACACACTTCTTCAATTGTACTTTGTGTCTCACTCTGTTGGAAAATGGGTTATTGGTAAGAGCAGGTAAGTACCTACACTTAGCAATAGGCCACTAACCTCCACTTAGGTCCAGTTAGATCTCAGTAAATTAAACCCAGCTCAACCTTTGGTAGCTTGGCAACGAGCGACAAGGCTTAACTTAGGAGACAGAGTGTAAAGCATTCAAATATCACAAAACAGTAATTAAATAAAACACAGGAAACAGTTTAAAAATCCCAAACCAATTTATAAAAATAGATTATATTTTTATCTTTAAAATGCAACAAAAACGAATAAAATCAGATCAGGGGAACCGGAGATATGAATTTTAAAGAATTATTGTTTTTTAGCGCCTAGAAACAAAAAAGCGCCAATCGGGTCATCTGATTGCACCTCGATCGGGGCAAAGTCAAAGTTTAAGGCTGACCGCGATGGAGCCCTGCTCGGCTACAGCTCGCGGGAGGCCTCGGTCCAAAGTTTACCTTCGGACTTAGGGGGTCATTACAACCCTGGCGGACGGTGTTAAAGGTGCATTAATACCGCAAACAGGACGGCCGACAAAAAAAGGGAATTATGACCGTGGCGGAAACCGCCAACATAGACAGCCACTTTAACACTCCGCCCGCCACGCCGGTACAGTCAAGCAGCTCGGTGGTCACCGCCAACAGACAGGCGGAAGACAATGTACCGCCCACAGTATTAAAACCCGCCAATCCGCCACCTTCTCCGGGGCGGATTCACTGTGGATAAAAACACGTCGGAAACAGCTTTTGCAATGGGAAAACGCTCACCTTAACACACACCACGAGGAAGGAGGCCACCATGGAGCCCGAACTCCAAATACTCCCTGCGCTTATCTACCTGCTCTTCTACGAACATCAGCAACGTAGGCGCCGAAGACAATGGTGAGTACTGCACCTACGACATAGGGGATGGGGGAGGTAAAAGTCAGGGGGACACACACGTAACACCCCCACCCCTAACCCAACCCTCACCCACTACAACACACACACCAATGCATTTCCAAACAGCACAGTAATAACCCACAACCCCCCCGGAAGAATGCAAAGACAAAAGGAAATCAGTTCAAACATTGTAATGTATTAAAATAGAGTAACCAAATATATACAGATACATATAAATCATACATCACGAGTAGTACTGCAGGTATGCACATATCAATGTCCGTGGACCACTGGGCCCACAATGCATGGGCGAGGCCCACACTCGATACCTGTCCACAAACGGAGAGAACACTGCAGGGGCATCAGATAGAAATACAACAGGCACCTCAGGGGGAAGGGAAGGGGGGGCACCTCAGCCGGATGACAGCACCACGCCAGATCCACAACGGGGCTCCCTGCCCATTGATGTATCCTGGGGAGTGCAAAGCCACAGTCTCTCAAGTCTCTACAGTGGGTGGGTTGCCCACTGTACCATCCTGGGGAGTGCAAAGCCACAGTCTCTCAAGTCTCTACAGTGGGTGGGTTGCCCACTGTACCATCCTGGGGAGTGCACAGCCACAGTCTCACAAGTGGATGCAGGTCACCACTGGTTCTGGAGGGGGACTGGTGCCCAGAGTGCATCACGCTCCCCGTGACGGTCCCAGTTCCGTCACTGTCCCAGCTGCACATGGGCTAACGATACTTGATTTGGCGGTCTTCGCCCTGTTCAGCGGTCTTCACCATGGCGGTCTTTGCCCTGTTCAGCGGTGCTTGCCTTTGCTGTCTCTGGCCTGTTCAGCTGTGCTTTGCCCTGTTCAGCGTTCTTCACCATGGCGGTCTTTGCCCTGTTCAGCGGTCTTCACCATGAAGGGCTTTGCCCTGTTCAGCGGTGCTTGCCTTTGCTGTCTCTGGCCTGTTCAGCGGTGCTTTGCCCTGTTCAGCGGTCTTCACCATGGCGGTCTTTGCCCTGTTCAGCGGTCTTCACCATGGCGGTCTTTGGCCTGTTCAGCGGTGCTTGCCTTTGCTGTCTCTGGCCTGTTCAGCGGTGCTTTGCCCTGTTTAGCGGTCTTCACCATGGAGGTCTTTGCCCTGTTCAGCGGTGCTTGCCTTTGCTGTCTCAGACCTGTTCAGCGGTGTGTGGCATTACGGTCCCTCAGTGCCCAGCGGGGCTGTGGCTGCCGGGGCCCTCCAGGTCACTGACTCTGGCGGTGGTCTCCTGACCAGTGACGATACTGCTGCCCTCCAGGGCACTGACTCTGGCGGTGGTCTCCTGACCAGTGACGATATTGCTGCCCTCCAGGGCACTGACTCTGGCGGTGGTCTCCTGACCAGTGACGACAGTGCTGGCAGTGGCGTCCCGGCCGGCGGGGGGGATGGCGGCCTTCTCCGCCGTGCTGCTCTTACCAGACTTTGGAGACTTTTTCTGCCCCTTCACCACCTTGGTAGGCGTCACAGCTGACTCGGCACTCCCCTCTGGACCCTTGTGAGCTGTTTTGCCGGCAGGAGTCTTCACCCTCTCCCATCGGCCACTTTCCAACTTAAGGTGCTTTACAGGGGGTGGACTGGCAGTGCTTTGGCTCCGTGTCACACTGGCTGCCCTGGTGGCTGGTGCACTCCACACATATTTGACACGCACCACTGGTACCAGACTTTTTTTGGCTGAGGTGCTACTACGGGACCTATGAAGTGGAGAGGTGGGGGTGGTGGTAAAGAGGTCAACGTTGCTGAGGAAGAATTTCTGACGAACACTGGGATGGGTAGCTGGAGGGGGTCTGGGAGTGGAGGAAGAGGAGGTGGTTGTAGGAAGTGTAACTTTAGGTGATTTGGGTGCAGGTACTGGAGGCTGTCGTGAGGTGGATGGATGTTGGGTGTGTGGGTGCCCGCGTTTGTGTACTTTGGTAGGGGGCGTCACAGACACACTGGGAGTGGACACAGGGGACGTGTAAATGGTAGTGGGGGTGGTGAGTGCAGGTGAGCGGGGAGTGGTGCTGGGTGTTCTGGTGCGAGTCCTAGTTCCTGTAGATGTAGTGCATGCAGGTGAGAGTGTAGACGACACTGGGAGGGAGGAGGGAGACGACGAGGAGGGGGACACAGTGGACGCAGTGGATGTTGCTGTGTCTGTATGTGGGTGATGCTTGTGTGAGTGCCTGTGGGTGGTGTGGTGCTTATGTTTGCCTGAGCTACTTTTGGGTGTTGAGGTGTGTACATGCTTGTCTGATGGTGTGCTTGGGATAGGCTGGGGTACAGGGGATTGGGTCTAGGTGGAGGAAGTTGGAGGGGGGAGGCTAGACACAGGGACAATGGCTGCCATCAGTGCTGAGGCCAGGGATTGCAGGGTTCCAAGAAGGGCAGCCTGACCAGAATGAATGCCCTCCAGGATTGCATTACCGGTTGCAACTCCCTTTCTACACCCTGGATGGCATTCACAATGGTAGACTGCCCAACAGTGAGTGACCTGAGGAGGTCAATGGCCTCCTCACTGAGGGCAGCAGGGGTGACTAGGGCAGGGGCTGAGGTGCCTGGGGCGAAGGTGATGCCCACCCTCCTGGGTGAGCGGGCACGGAGCGAAGGCTGAGGGGCTGCTGGGAGGGCGGTGCTGGTAGGGGGGGTGGCAGCTGTACCTGTAGAAGTGGGGGGCACAGATGGTGCCGCCACCACAAGGGAGCTCCCATCGGCGGACGAGTCCGTGTCACTGTTTGCTGATCCGGTGACCAACGTGAAGCTCCCCTCGCCCTCCGTCCCACTTGTGTATTCAGAGTCTGTGGTGTGGCCCTCCATGGCCATGTGGGATGCAGCTCCCTCGTGCTCCGGTGCCACTGTACCTCTGCCTGATGATGCTGATGCACAAAAGAACAGGGAGACCACAAAAAGGGGGGGGGCCAGAAGAAAGACAGGTTGAGTGCATGGCTTACCGCTACCGTTGGCGGACAATACAGACACAGCAGCCTCCTGCACTACGTCGCACTGTTGGCCTCTACAGATGCAATTGCTGGGATCTGGCCTACATGTCTATGGTGGACATCTGCACACATAGATGACACAGGGGCATTAATACCTGTACTTGGCACTCTACAGAGGTGGGGTGCCACATGGCCTGCTTTACGGAGGGGCCTAGCCTACGGAACTCGCCCTGGCCTAGGGAAACCCACAGCCCTCCTCCCCCACCCAAACCCCTCCACTGCGCGCAAAATCCGCAGAATGATGTTGTACTCCCCCACTTGTGTCTGCTGTGATGCCCTGAAGCGCCCATCCAACTCAGGGTAGGCCACCGCCAGGATCCGGAACATCAGGAGGGTCATGGTGCGACGGGCACCCCTCCCACGTTGGGAGGCCATCCCCAGCTGAGCCTCCGCCGTCTTCTTGCTCCAGCGGCGAATGTCCTCCCATCTTTTACGGCAGTGGGTGCCCCGTCTCTGGTGGACCCCCAGGGTCCGGACGTCCTTGGCGATGGCATGCCAAATGTCCTTCTGGTGGGCACTGACCTACATGACATGTACAGGGGAAGAAGAGAAGTCATTACCAACTGCACCGTCGAAGTGAGTGGCCCCCATCCCTACCCTTGCCATGTGGCACATGCATTCCCAGTCCTTTATGGTCGCTGAACTCTGCCCCCTTCCTACTGACATGCAGCCCTCTCCACCCAGCATAGCCCATACAACGTGCTCCCTGTGTACTTACCTGTTGGTCTGGAGGACCGTAGAGTAGCATGTACTGGGGGAGGACCCCGTCGACTAGCTCCTCCAACTCCTGAGCAGTGAAGGCAGGGGCCCTTTCCCCAGACGCAGCAGCCATTGTCTCTTCCAGACCGAGATCACAGCAGCACTTGCAGTGTAGGTCCTCTCCTGTCGAAGATCAGGTATCGAGTGATTGAACAGATAGAAAATGGCGGTCACGTCCGCGGCGGTGACGTCCGCAGCGGAGCGTATCATCACCACCGGCGCACTTCATCATTGGCTCCTGGGACCCATAGGGTCCAATGTTAACCAATGCAGCATTGCGCCGCAGTCTCCGACCGCCTACCGCGACGGTGTACAACGTCAGCGAAGTTACCTCACATCCCTTTGTCCCACTTTAGAGGTCAGGCAGCCGCCATTTCAGGGTCCCACATGGCTTCATTTACTACTGCGTCACACATACCTAGGCCTACACTCAACACACATACAGGAAGAGTTTTGTATTTGGTGTCGTGTTCTGTGTAGCTGTGGGTACATACCTGGGAATTTGTTGACTCAGTGGTCGCTGTTGTCCTTCTTAGGCCCCATCAGCTGGGACATTTGAGGAGATGGCAGAATCCTCCGGTGTACCGACCGCTGGTGGACCTGTTAACAATGGAGGAGCGACATTTGATCATCACCTACAGGTTTGACCGTGCCACAATCCAGGAACTGTGTACCCAGTTGGATCCAGACCTGATCTCACCAATCCGCCATCCCACAGGAATACCCCCTGAAGTGCAGGTGCTATCAGTGCTCCATTTCCTTGCAAGTGGGTCTTTTCAAACAACAGTGGCCATGGCATCAGGGATGTCCCAGCCTATGTTTTCTAACGTGTTGTCCAGAGTGTTGTCTGCCCTGCTGAAACACGTAAGGAGCTACATCGTTTTCCCTCAGGTGGAGGATTTGGCTACAGTTAAAGGTGACTTCTATGCCCTGGGACATATCCCCAACATCATAGGCGCTATTGATGGGACCCATGTGGCTTTGCCCCCCCCCCACAGGAGTGAACAGGTGTACAGGAACCGGAAGAGTTATCATTCCATGAATGTACAGATGGTATGTTTGGCAGACCAGTACATCTCCCAGGTAAATGCTATGTTCCCTGGCTCAGTGCATGACGCCTACATTCTGCGGAATAGCAGCATCCCGTATGTGATGGGTCAACTCCAGAGGCACCGTGTGTGGCTATTAGGGGACTCTGGTTACCCCAACCTGTCATGGCTACTGACCCCAGTGAGGAATCCCAGGACCAGGGCAGAGGAACGCTACAATGAGGCCCATGGGCGGACTAGGAGGGTGATCAAATGCACCTTCCGCCTCCGGAAGGCCAGGTTCAGGTGCCTCCATATGACAGGTGGTTCCCTATTCTACTCACCAAGGAAGGTGTGCCAGATCATCATCGCCTCCTCGATGCTTCACAATCTTGCTTTGCGACGCCAGGTGCCTTTTCTGCAGGAGGATGGTCCAGATGGCGGTGTTGTGGCAGCTGTGGAGCCTGTGGAGCCTGTGGACAGTGATGAGGAGGAAGCTGAGGAAGAAGACATGGACAACAGGGAGTCAGTCATACAGCAATATTTCCAGTGACACACAGGTCAGAACAATTTTTTTACTATTACATTCACTTTCACACTTCTACCTCTATCCTGTCTGTCAATTAGTAGCAGAATTTGTTAACTGAGTTGTACATTTCCATTATGGTTTCACAGGTGTGGTTACCAATGTGTGTCATCTGCTTGCATCCTTCATGGACATGTGATGTGTGACATGGGTATGTTGGCATTACATTAGAAATCACATTTTGTCACTGTCATAGCTAATACACATTTTCAAAATCACAGACTGACTCCAGATTGTTTTATGGTTCAAGGGTGTTTATTGAAGTGCTAATTATTGGAGGGGGTGGCAAAATGGTGAGGGTTGATGGTGGAGGAATGTCCATGGCATAGTCCAGTCTAGTAGTCTCACAGATGCACTGCCCATATGGGCATGGGAAGTGGAGCTGGGGCAGTTCCAATGTGGACAGGGTAACAAAGTGGGACAGTGGGAGGAAAATCAGGGTGGACTCATTTCCTGGCGGGGGTCTTGCCATCTTGCTCTGTCCTCTTTCTGGATCTCAGGGACCGCTTGCGGGGTGGTTCTCCATCTGCAGGGGGTGGGATGCTGGTGTGGTGGTCCTGTGGCGGGGCGTCCTGTCCACTAGCGCCGGCGGAGGAGGTGGGCAGTTCTTCATCCAGGCTAGTGTCAGGGGCCCCTTGGAGTGCCACGGTGTCCCTCATGGTCTTTTGTATGTCCTTCAGCACCTCTACGATGGTGCCCAGGGCGGAGCTGATGGTTCTGAGCTCCTCCCTGAACCCCAAATACTGTTCGACCTGCAGGCGCTGGGTCTCCTGAAACTTGGCCAGGACCGTAGCCATCGTCTCCTGGGAGTGGTGGTAGGCTCCCATGATGGAGGAGAGGGCCTCGTGGAGGGTGGGTTCCCTTGGCCTGTCCGCCCCCTGTCACACAGCAGCCCTCCCAGTTCCCCTGTGTTCCTGGGCCTCCGTCCCCTGGACCGTGTGCCCACTACCACTGCCCCCAGGTCCCTGTTGTTGTTGGGGTGGTGGGTTACCCTGGGTTCCCTGTAGTGGTGGACACACCGCTGATTGACGTGTCCTGGGTACGGAGGTATGGGCCCGCTGGGTGGGTGCTGTGCTGGTGTTACAAGAGGGTGGAAGGTCAGTGTTGGGCTGTGACTGTGCAAGGGGAACCGACTGTCCTGAGGCCCACGATGGTCCGGGCTGGTCATCTGGATCCAGTTGGCCAGAGCTGCTGTCGTCACTGTGGGCCTCTTCTGTGGGTGGAGTGGAGATGTCTGGACCCTCCTGTGTGGTGACGTTACGTAGTGGTCCTGCAAGGGTATAAGAGCATGATTATTGCATGTGTGTGTGTCATGGTGTGCAATGGGTGGGTGTGCGTGTACCCCAGTGCAAGCATTCCTGTGTGGGGGCTTGTATGATGATGGTTGGGGGGATGTTATGGGGATGTGCAGTGTGCATGCTTTAGTGCTGGGTGTCCATGCTTAGTTGTGTCATGCAGGGCTTGGTGTTGGGATGTGTGGTTTGTGTTATTAGTACATTATTGACGATTTGTAGTGATAGGGGAGGGGGTGAGGGTGGGGGTGTGTGATAGCATGCAGGTAGGGTGGGGGATATGATAGTTAAGATTTGACTTACCAGTGTCCATTCCTCGACCGACTCCTCCGAGGTCCTCTGGATGCATGATGGTCAAAACCTGCTCCTCCCATGTTGTTAGTTGTGGGGGAGGATGTGGGGGTCCGCCGCCAGTCCGCTGAATCGCGATGTTGTGCCTGGAGACCACTGAACGCACCTTCCCCCATAGGTCGTTCCACCTCTACCTGATGTCCTCCCGATTTCTTGGATGCTGTCCCACAGCATTGACCCTGTCGACTATTCTTCGCCATAGCTCCATCTTCCTGGCTATGGAGGTGTGCTGCACCTGTGCTCCAAATAGTTGTGGCTCTACCCGTAGGATTTCCTCCACCATGACCCTGAGCTCCTCCTCGGAAAACCTGGGGTGTCTTTGGGGTGACATGGGGTGGTGTAGGTGATGTGTGGGGTGGTGTATGTGTTGATGAGTGTGGTGGTGTGGGGTGTTTTAAACGTGGATGTTGTATGGGTGATGGTGTTGTGTGCCTCTGTGTGGTGGGGTTGTCTATTGCTGTAGTGTCTCTCTGGCCTTCGTCTCAAATTTTTGGTCGTAGGGGTTTGTGGGTGATGTGGGTGTGTGTCTTACATTGTGTTGGGTGTGTGAGAGTGGCGTTTGTATGTGTATCAGGTGTGTGTATTTTGAATTGTCCAATGTGGCGGTGTTTTGGAGATGTGTGTGTATTTTGAGTGCGGCGGTGTGTACCACCAATGGAATACCGCCACGTGGATTCGTGGGTCGTGATAGCATGGGCGTGTTTCTGTTAGCATGACCGTGGAGGATTTGTTTTCGCCAGTTTATCACTGACCTTTGCTGTGGCGGACTTGTGTGGGTGTCTGAATTTTGGCGGATTCCGAGATGTGGGTCATAATAGCTGTGGCGGAATTCCAAAGCCGCAGCGGTGTATTGGCGGTCATCTGCACGGCGGTAAGCGCCTTTTACCGCCAATGTTGTAATGAGGGCCTTAGTCTCTTTTCTGAAGATTTTCTTCAGCGGGACGAACCTGCCAGTCCAATCCGACCTCCTGGAACTCTTGTCCCGATACGCGTCACGGGAACCCTCAGTGGAGATTTTTACCTTCGGACGTAGTCGTTTTTTCGAGGTGAAAATCCTTCGACCGGGGTAAACCTTGATCTTGATCCGACGTCCTTGGAGCCCTCCTCGGATACGCTGGCTGGCTTTTTACCTTCTGACTAAGTCCATTTTTCTGAGATTTTCTTCAGCGGGATGAACCTGCAAATCAGGCCGGGTCGCGGTTGAGGCAAGCCGGCTAGAGTTGCCGCTGCGGGTCGGTCCCTCTATGGACCTTTTTTTTCAAAAGTTCTCCAAACTTCGGGGGGTTCTCCCAGATGTTCTTTTAAGGTTCTTTTGGGGTCCACAGCTCACCCCAAGAGTCCAGAAGCTCTGAGATGATCCTTGGGGGTGCGGACTACAACTCCCAGAATGCACCTGGCGCAAACTCCTTTTTGGCCACTGGGCAGTGGTCAGCTGGTTGAATTCTTCAGGAGTTGGTGCAGGGGACTCTGGTTATCAATGTTTCACCTGTAGCAAACAGGGAGTCCCTCCTTGAACCAGTTGAAGCCAGGCAAAGTCCTTCTTGTGGTGAAGCCCAAGTGTGCAGCTGGTGTAGTCCTTCTGAGTGCAGGTTCTAGGTGCAGGCCAGGGGTCCAGCAGGGCAGTCCTTCTTCTTCTGTAGTTCTTCCTGGTAGGCATGTGGTAGGGTACTGAGGTGTGGGTGCAGGTCTGCCAGTTTTATCCTTGCTCCTGGGTGAAAAGAAGGGGGGTTCTGGCTCTCCAATCAGAGGCAGGGTCCTTCCCCCTGTGATGACCACTTCCTGGGAAGTGTGGCAAAAATCAATCCCAGGAGGCAACATTCTTCAAAAATCCATCATGGCTGAAGCTGATTTTTGGAGGTTACATCTGGCTGAGCCCACCCACTGGTGTGGCTAAAAATAATAAACACACCTCTCTCCTGCCCTCTCCTAATCTAATCAAGGGGGCACCTAGTTGTCTGGGTTTGCAGGATGTGGGGGTGTTGCTGGGATGCTCCAAATGTCCTTCTCTGCCTTTGAAGACCAGCTTGGCAGCCCTCCCCCTTCTTGCCTCACCATCTGCTGAGCGGAGATTCCCTCCCACAGGCACATCTCTTTGTGTGAAGCCGGGCCACTTCACACCTCATCAAGCAGCCTGGCCAGGCTGCCAGAGGCTGGCCAATCAGATCACAGCAGCAAAAACAATGCAGGGCTGAAACTGGCAACTTTTCAGGTAAAGTTTAAAACTCTTTACCTGAACAAGTTATATTAAATCCAACCACTGGAAGTTGTAGGATTTATTATAACAATTAATTTGATACCAAACTCTTAGTATCCATTACTTAAGGGGACTTTTAAAATTAAAATAAAGTCTCCCCATTCTAGCCTATTAAGGCCATTTACTACAATGAGGGGAAAACAAATTTGGCAGTTTTTTCCTTACCAGGGCTTATAAAACTATTTTTATAAGGTCCCTGCTTATAGTTTCCCAGCCCTAGGGGCACATAGGGCACACCTTAGGGGTGACTTATATGTATAAATAGGGTAGTTTAAGACTTTGGAACTACTTTTAATTCCAAAGTCGAATTTGCATATAATTTTAATTTAAAGGCAGCCAGCAAGGCAGGCCTGCCTTTAAAATGACACTGGGCACCCCAGCCCTCACCTATGCTGTGGTCCCTAAACCTACATGCCCCACCATATACTAGGGACTTATAGGTAGGTTAACTTAGCCAATTATAATTAGCCTAATTTGCGTATTGATCTTACACAGAGCACAGGCCCTGGGACTGGTTAGCAGTACCCAGGGCACCATCAGAGTCAGGAAAACACCAGCAAAAAGTGGAAAATGGGGGCAAAAAGCTAGGAGGCCTCTGCAATCAGCCCTGTTTTCTCACACAAGCACCCCCCCAGCCCACACGCCCAGGAGACTCAGCCCAACCCTGGGAGAGTCTTCCTGGCTTGTCAAGCAAGGAAGACAGTGAAGAGAACAGGCTGTCCCTTTGCAGGGCCTACTCTGCCTTACATCCTCCTGCCATGGTCACTCCCTCTGGGTAGTGAACCCATCCCAACATTGAAAGGTCCCATCTCAAACTGAAACTTCCCTCTAGGGGGGTCTTCCTCCTCTCTCTCTGCCAACTTGGGTAGTGAGGTGCCCACCTCCACTACTCTTAACTTTGCTAGGGCAACACCTAGCTTACCCAAAGAGGTCACCCAACACTTGAGCAACCCCACCATGACCACCAGGGTCAGGGGGCCTACTTTGCTTCTGGCCCTGGGGTCTGCCTCCCAGGCCAAGTACAGCGCTGCCAGGAAGGCTAGCACCCAGCAGAGGCTACTGACAGCTGTCAGTACCCAGAACCACACCCTAAGCTCTCCACTGACAGGTGGCTGAGCTGCTTTAGTGGCAACTGTGGGGTCCTGGCACTCCTCTTGCTGTCTAGAGTGGGGGGCTACCACCTCCTGTGGCAGACACCGTCCTTCCACTCTCCCTTCTGTCAGTGCAAGGGCAACACCCTGCATCTGGACAGCTGTCTGACTACTCAGGACTCCTTGGGGTCAGGTGAGGCCTCCCCAGTGTCAACTCTGGGCTCCCCCCCTACTGGGGCAGAAGGCCTTTGGCTCCCTGGAACTCTCTTTGAGAGTGGCCCACCCTTCCTTTTCTTCTTTCCTTTTCTTAGGGACCCCTGTCTCCTAACTGTAGGGACTGACTCCCCAGGACTTTGGGTTGGGGGGCGCCCTGGGCAACCACCTCATCTGGGACCAGACTCACCTCTGGGAGGTCATTGCCCAGGATACAATCTAGGGGGAGGTCAGCACTGACTACCACCCTAAACCAGTCAAGGATACCCTCCCTCTCTAGGGGCACTTTGGCTACAGGTTTGGAGGTGACCTCCCCTGTGGCTATCCTGACTTTCCTGGTCTCTCCTGGGACATACATGTCTGGGGTCACTAACCGGTCACTCACTGTAGTGTGACTGGCACAGGTGTCTCTCAGGCCAGTGGTAGGGATCCCATTCATCTGAATGTGGTGGAAGTGCCTACTCCCACCCTCAGGGATCACCAGCTTACCATCTGGTCCTGTCTCCCAGCTCAATGCTAGGAGAACTTCATCATCTGAGGAATCCTCCTCCATGGCTACACTGGACAGCCCAGTGCTAACCACCTTCTTTGGACAGGCTGCATCTCCTCTGAAATGACCTGTCTGCTGACAGTCAAAGCAAGCCTTACTGTCCAAGAGCTTTTTTAACCCTGGGTCTCCCTGTCTCTGCTTGTCAGAGTGGGAGTGGGATTTACTCTCCTCCTTCTTAGGGTTCTGGGGTACAGAGGGAGTCTCTGTGGTGGGACTACCACCTCCCTCCTTAGGTTTTTGGGGACCGGACCCCCCTTCTTGGAGTCTTCCCCCCCTTGGACTTGACAACCACCCTGGTTCTCAACCACTCATCAGCTGCCTCCCCTAGATCTCTAGGGTTTGTCAGCTTAGAGTCCCCTAGATGCTGGCGTAACCTTTCTTGGATACAATTGGTCAAGACGTGCTCCCTCTTGATTAGATTGTATAACCCCTCATAAGTATTTACTTTGTTACCAATAATCCAGCCCTCTAGTGCCTTAAGTGATGTGTCCACAAAGTCAACCCAAGACTGGGTACTGACCTTCTGGGTGTCCCTGCACTTAATCCTATACTGCTCTGGGGTCAGACCAAACTTCTTGGTTAAGCACCTCTTCATACTAGGGTATGAATCTGCCTCCTCCCCACTTAAGGTCAGAAGCCTATTCCTCCCTGAGTTGGGGACCAACTCCCATAAAAGTGAACCCCAGTATTGAGGCCTAACCCTTCTCATTTGGAGGGCCCTCTCAAAGGCCTCCAACCACTTGTCTATATCATCCCCCTCTACATAAGCAGGAACCACCCCTTTGGGTAATCTGGGGCAAAAAAAACCACCCATGGACACCTCAGCTTCTCTGTCGCTGCCACCATCTCTTTTCTCTTTCTTTGCCCACTTTTTCTTCTCTAGGGCCAGCTTCTCTTCCTCCAAAGCTATAAATGCTAGCTGGGCCTCCAGCTCTCATTCCCGGAGGGACAGGTTCTCTCCTCCTGAAGGGACCCCCTTCCCCCAACTAGCTTTGGGTCTGCCCCTAGTGACTGTATGTAATGAGGACCGGTCTTTCTCATCCTCACTTAGACTCGGATGCCCTCACTCCCCTGAGTGGTTAGAGCTAGCATCCTCCCCTACTTCTCCCTCCTCTGGAGATTCCTCTGGGACTACCTCTTGGGCCTCGGCCCATGCTGTCAGGGATTTGATCAGGACATGCTTCCTGAGGTCAGTGATTGCAGGCAACCCTCTTTCAGTACACAACCCTCTAAGCTGGACTACTGTCACTGTGGGTAGGCTAGCCAGATCAAGTTCCATGGTTCCCTAGTTTCGTGTCAACGAAAACGTTTTGCAAAAATTGGAAACAAGAATTTAGAAAAATCACAAAAATTAAATAATTGAAATTAATCCACATTAAAAATTAAAAACATTTTTTGCACTAGGACAATTTAAAGGATTTTAAATTTGTTTTACTTAAAACTGTAATGTGATACTGAACACAAGTACAGGATCCCACCACTGCGCACCAAAAATGTTGGAAAATGGGTTATTGGTAAGGGCAGGTAAGTACCTACACTTAGCAATAGGCCACTAACCTCCACTTAGGTCCAGTTAGGTCTCAGTAAATTAAACCCAGCTCAACCCTTGGTAGCTTGGCAACGAGCGACAAGGCTTAACTTAGGAGAAAGAGTGTAAAGCATTCAAATATGAGTTTGAGTTTGAGTTTAAAAGTTTGTAAAGCGCATAGCTACCCTGAGGCATCCCAGCGTTGAGCTACATGAAAGGTCCTCGGAGGAAATTCAACAAAAGGATTAAGTCCGAGAGTTACCAGCAAAGAGAATAGTTTTACATTTCTTCCTCAATAGGAGTTCAGAAGCCTCTTGTCGAAGCTGAAGAGGGAGGGAGTTCCATAGCTGAGCGGCTTTCACAGTAAAGGAATTCCCTCCCCAAGATTTCTTAGTTCGCGCTATAGATACTTGGCGGGAAGAAGGTGCGCGCAAAAGTCTGGATGGAGTATAGATGGAAAAGGAATGCTGGAGAAAAACAGGGCCTCTATCATGTAAGGCTTTATGGACCAGACATAATGCTTTAAATTGGATACGTTGTTTTATGGGGAGCCAATGAAGCTTTACAAGCGCCGGCTTAGCAGAGAGCTTCCTGGATAGATTAGTGAGCAGTCTAGCTGCGGCATTCTGCACCACTTGAAGTTTCTTTATGACATAGTCTGGAGAGCTAAGGAACAGGGAATTACCATAATCAAGGCGGGACAAGATCAGTGCCTGAACAAGGATCCTTTTTGCCCTAGGTGGAAGAAGAATCAAAATCTTCCTGAGGGATCTCAGAAAGCCAAAGCACATAGATGAAAGTTTTTTGGACTGGGTTTCCATGGTAAGACGGGGCTCGAGCCAGAAGCCAAGGCTCTTAATGTGAGTCTTTGGAGAAGGAAGGTTGTTGAAAGCCTCTGAATAAGAGGATAAAGGAAATGCAGGGGGGCCATTACCTAAAATCATAACTTCGGACTTCCCATCATTGAATTTCAATTTAGATGAGTTCATCCAATTAGCAATATCTGCAAGACAGCACGAGAGATTGGAAGAGGGAGACTGCTTAATGCTGGAGAGGGATACATCTAACTGAGTATCATCAGCATAGGTAACCACAGAAAGATTATATGGGAAGATGACCTTAGCTAAGGAGGATAGGTAAACATTAAATAGCGTAGGACTCAGAGAAGAACCCTGTGGAACTCAACAAGTCAAAGGATAAATATCCAACAGGAAAGAGCGATCTGAGACGTGAAAAGATCTTTCTGTAAGAAAAGAAAAGAGCCACGACAAAGCAGTGCCTCTATCCACATTTTAGAGAGTCTATGGGAAAGAAGGTTATGGTCAACAGTATCAAATGCTGCCCTAAGATCAAGTAATATAATAGCGGCATGGCCGCCTTGATCCAGAAGATGCCTAGCAGATTCAGTAACTGCTAAAAGAGCAGACTCAGTACTATGCTGAGCTCTAAAACCCATCTGAGAAGGATCCAAAAGTTTCTGGTTTTCCAGGTAACTTGTCAGCTGAAGGTTAACATGTTTTTCTAGGTCTTTAGATAGAATGGGAAGAAGAGCAATTGGCCTATAGTTATCTAACAAGGCGGGGTCCAAATTAGGTTTCTTGAGTAGGGGTTTGATGATAGCCCGTTTAAGCGATAAAGGTAAGAAACCTGAAGATAGAGAGTGGTTTAAGATTTTTGTCAGAGGGGGGACAATAATATCTGAAGCTAATAACATAATGGAAGAAGGGGCCGGATCAAGAGGGGAACCAGATTTAATATCATGAAGAAAATTGATAACCAGGGTATCGGTAAGGGGTTGAAAGTCATTTAGAGTAGAACCTGGGGGGGCTACCTCAGTTGACTGTAGGTCCATGGGTTTTGGCAGCGCAGGCGAGGAAAATGAAGAGTAGATTTTAGTAATTTTATCCCGAAAGTGGGTGGCAAATAAATTGCTCTATTTAATGGAAGCTTCTATACGGGGGTCACTTTGAGGGGCCAACGTTAATTCCTTAAAAATTTTGAAAATCGCTTTATGCGAATTGGAGGATTCTTCTATTTTCATGCTATAGTATGTCGTCTGGGCTGTTTTAATGTGCTGGTGATAAAGTCTGATGGCTTGCCTATAGGCTACCTTAGAGGGTAGACTATAGTCCTTTCTCCAAATTCTTTCAAGCCTTTTGCAGTCTTTTTTAAGTTGTAATAGACAAGGAGAAAACCATGGGTTAGATTTATGGGTAGGCCTTTTTAATCTAGTCTTAAGGGGTAGGACAGAATCTAAAGAAGTAAAGATCCAGTTATTGAATGAATCAACAGTGGTCAGAGAAGCGTGAGAAAAGGTACCGAGTGCTTCCTGCCAATCTTTGGGGACTAACTTGGACCAAAAACGTCCGGATGTTTTGGTCTTAATAGGAGGTTCCAAGGTATAATTATAGGAGAAAGAAAAAGACATAAGATGGTGGTCTGTCCAAATAAGGGGCAAAGGGGGAAAAATCCTCAGGGCAGGTATATTACTACAAATAAGATCAATAGTATGCCCTTTAGAATGAGTAGGGGCTGTGAAATATTATATCAAATTCAAGGCTGTTAGAGATGCTATCTCCGAGTGAATATTGAAATCCCTAAGAATGGTCAGGTTAGGCAATTTACAAATGAGGCTAGCTGCAACATCGGGTAGGGATTCTAAAAAATTAACACAGGACCCGAGAGGACGGTAAAGAAGGATGCCTGAAAAAGTGAAAGTGGGCGATAAATATAAGGAAAAAGTCATACTTTCACAGCCTAGGATATCCAGTGGTGAGGTAGCACATTTAATTGTCATCTTGTGGATGGTAGCGATACCACCCCCCCTTGTCAGGGGCCTGTCCACATGTCTTATGGAATAGGAAGATGGTAAGGAACAACAGATGTCAACAGATGAGTGATCAGTGAGTCATGTTTCAGTAAGGAAGAGCACATCTGGTTGAGGGTCTGTTAGCAATGAATAAATATGTAAAGAGTGCGCTGGAGGAGAACGGCAGCTAAGCAGAAACATTTTGCCTAGTGGCTGAGGGGGGTCCATGAGAGTTTGGGGATTAACAGGCTGAGAGGAATTTGCAAAAGAAAGGGAATTAGAGAGCGTCCCCAGACAAATGGAACATGATGAAATGTTACTAACACTCGAAGCGCTAAAAGGACAATTACCAGTCCTGTAGGATTTTAAAGGTGGCGAAGATAGAGGGGGATAAGTGGATATCTCGCATATCACAAAACAGTAACTAAATAAAACACAGGAAACAGTTTAAAAATTAAAAAAACAAGTTATAAAAATAGATTATGGGTGTCATTCCGACCCTGGCGGTTGACTACCGCCAGGGCCGGGGACCGCGGATGCACCGCCAACAGGCTGGCGGTGTATCCATGGGCATTCTGACCGCGGCGGTACAGCCGCGGTCAGAAACGGGAAACCGGCGGTGTCCCGCTGGTTTCCCGCTGCCCAAGGGAATCCTCCATGGCGGCGCTGCAGGCAGCTCCGCCATGGGGATTCCGACCCCCTTACCGCCAGCCTGGTTCTGGCGGTTTTGACCGCCAGAACCTGGCTGGCGGTAACGGGTGTTGTGGGGCCCCTGGGGGCCCCTGCAGTGCCCATGCCAATGGCATGGGCACTGCAGGGGCCCCCTAACAGGGCCCCACCAAGATTTTCAGTGTCTGCCAAGCAGACACTGAAAATCGCGACGGGTGCAACTGCACCTGTCGCACCCCTTCCACTCCGCCGGCTCCATTCGGAGCCGGCATCCTCATGGAAGGGGGTTTCCCGCTGGGCTGGCGGGTGGCCTTCTGGCGGTCGCCCGCCAGCCCAGCGGGAAACTCAGAATTACCGCGGCGGTCTTCTGACCGCGCAGCGGTATTCTGACGGCAGGACTTTGGCGGGCGGCCTCCGCCGCCCGCCAAAGTCAGAATGAGGGCCTATATATTTATCTTTAAGATGACACAAAAATGAATAAAATCGGATCAGGGGAACTGGAGATATGAATTTTTAAAGAATTATTGTTTTTTAGCGACTAGAAACGAAAAAAGCACCAGTCGGGTCATCTGGTTGTACATCGACCGGGGTAAAGTCAAAGTTTAAGGCCGACCGCGATGGAGCCCTGCTTGGCTACAGCTCGCAGGAGGCCTCGGTCAAAAGTTTACCTTCGGACTTAGGGGGTCATTACAACTTTGGCGGGCGGCAACCGCCGCCCGCCAAGCTGTAACCGCCGGGCGGCCACCAATGCAGCCGCACTCCCGCGGTGCCCATTTTGACATCCCCGCTGGGCCGGAGGGCGGAAACCAAGTTTCCGCCCGCCGGCCCAGCGGGGATGTGGGCCGCAACATGGGAGCCGGCTCCAAATGGAGCTGGTGGTGTTGCGGCCGTGCGACAGGTGCAGTTGCGCCAATCAGAGCACAGCAGCAAAAACAATGCAGGGCTGAAATTGGCAACTTTTCAGGTAAAGTTTAAAAATCTTTACCTGAACAAGTTATATTAAATCCAACAACTGGAAGTTGTAGGAGTTATTATAACAATTAATTTGATACCAAACTCTTGGTATCCATTACTTAAGGGGACTTTTAAAATTAAAATAAAGTCTCCCCATTCTAGCCTATTGAGGCCATTTACTGCAATGAGGGAAAAACGAATTTGGCTGTTTTTACCTCACCAGGGCTTATAAAACTATTTTTATAAGGTCCCTGCTTATAGTTACATGGCACCCAGCCCTAGGGGCACATAAGGCACACCTTAGGGGTGACTTATATGTAAAAATAAGGTCGTTTAAGACCTTGGAACTACTTTTAATTCAAAAGTCGAATTTGCATATAACTTTAATTTAAAAGCAGTCAGCAAGGCAGGCCTGCTTTTAAAATGACACTGGGCACCTCAGCAGTGCACCTATGGATGCACTACCTATGCTGTGGTCCCTAAACCTACATGCCCTACCATATACTAGGGACTTATAGGTAGGTTAACTTAGGCAATTATAATTAGCCTAATTTGCATACTGATTTTACACAGAGCACAGGCCCTGAGACTGGTTAGCAGGACCCAGGGCACCATCAGAGTCAGGAAAACACCAGCAAAAAGTGGAAAATGGGGGCAAAAAGCTAGGGGGCCTCTGCAATCAGCCCTGTTTTCTCACACACTCCAACCACAGGTAACCCTGCCATTGCCACCATGGAGCGGATACCAGACACTGCCAGCCCTCCTCAGGATGAAGGCCTCAATGAGGGCAACTTGCTTGGATGTCTGGACAGTGATGACCAACCTGGCCAATCCAGGACACCTGGTCAGTCGACGACTCACAGCCTCACACAGCCCATATCAATTCCCCCCACCCCTGTTGCTCCAACATTGCAGCCAAGCAAGCACCCCAAACCTGTGTCTAAACTATTCAAACTATTGTGTGCCTCAAAGTACAGGGACCTGAGTCAGACCTTCATATTCCAGACAATGATGGTCCTGCTAACACTGGGATTGGGCACAATCTGCCAAGGGCACAGGCACCTTGGGTCAGGGGGTGTGGAAGGGATGTTGTGAGCCAGAGGATGGGGCACCCAAGGGACTCCACTGACCAGGATACCATCTCCCAACCCCTGGGAGCATACCAAACATCCCCGGAAAGGATGGGCCAGATCATCACCATGTTCGGGGAGAATCAAAGGCTGTAGAGGGAATAATATTGTGCTAAACTATGCAGCAGTGGCAGGCACAAAATGCCAACATGGCCTCCATAGCAGGGGTCCTGAGGGACATGACCAGCACCCTGCATGGTTTAGCAACTCACCATCAGGCAACTTCTACTAGCAACATGACATCTGCCCCCTCTACTTCAGCGACCGCTAGTTGAATGGAGGCCCTGCCAGGCGAACCTCAAGCCTCAGAAACCCCTCCCTCTGTAGCTGAAGAACCCCCTGCAAAGGTGGATGTCCATCCAGGCATCCGCCTGGACCAGATGCCAAGACCAAACCCAGTGCCAGGAAGTGAACCCCTTCTGTTTTGTCACCCTTGTGTGACACTGATATACCCTGTTGACTGTTCTGAGATAGAACTCCAATTTGTCATGGTACAAGGACACCTGACCTGTGTTACCAAATGTTGTAGCAGCAACACTGATCAATCCATCTACCATGACTACACTCATCACCTGTTTGTAAGGTTGTCCAAATATTCTTCACTTGTCACAAAACTTAAATGCATAATAAATCAATTATGTACACAGCCACTGTATCTGTGTGTTTACTGATAGAACAACAATTGTCCTTCTACCCAACTGTGGTCTGGTAATGCCCCCCCTGTTTCAAATTAGCAGTGTAATGGCTATCAGATTGAGGCTCCCTCATCTGGACACACATGACAACAGTAATGTCACTGGACAGCTGTCAGAAAGTGAGGTTGAGAGCCACAGTAACACCTAGGTATAGTATGTTGAACCATCTGCAATTAGAGCTAGACAAAGAATACCATCAGGATGGAAGGCATGATGACACAATAAGCACATATACAGGCGATCGACTGTGTGGCTATTGTAATATAACTCCAATTCAGGAGCACCCAGATTGGACCTATACAGCACAGGGCCTTCACAAGATCCATTTGACAGGCTATCTGTCATGTACACTTCTCAGAACTGTACTCAATCACCATTGACTACTGACAATGTATACCTCAAGCCTTAGGTAGCAGAACCACAGATCAAATCAACATCCAGTGTGTGAGAGGAGATGAGAGTAGGAGAATGCAGAAAATCCAACTCCAAACTTGTCAGTCCATGAGAGAAGTGAATGTTTGAATCAGTTGCAACAAAACATGTTAGAGGTTAACCACTAATACTGTACAACTTACATTCTATCTGCCTGCTTCCGCAACTCACACATAGGCATTGGACATAATTATAACATAACGTATGCTAATAATCAGGAGGTGTAATGTCAGCAATCCATGTCTGATTGTGCACAGACAAGACTTAAAAAGGCCCACCTCACATACCTGTATGTCACCGGAAGTACTGTTTAATGAGCTCAGTCATACAGTCAGCTGTTTCTTCTTCCTCTGACTCTTTATTTATCACTTTCCATATTACCATGTACAGCCACAGGTACAGCTGCCCTCATCGTCATCAGCTAGCATTGGTATCTGATGCCTCAGTGCTAGATTGTGGAGCATGCAGCAGGCAACAATGATTTGGCAAATCTTGTGCGGCGAGTAGAGGGGAGCACCTCCAGATAGGTCCAGGCACCTCATTCTTGCTTTCAAAAGGCCAAAAGTTCTCTTGATTACACGCCTTGTCCTCCCGTGGGCCTCAGTGAAACAGAGTACCCCTGGCGAGGCTGGGTAGCTCACAGGTGTCAACAGCCAAGGAAGGTTTGGATAGCCAGAGTCACTTGTGAACACAATGGTAGAACAAATTAAATTGAAGGTTCAGCGAGTGGGCAGATTGTGAGACAGGTCACATTACATACAAACACATTACAATGCATATTTACCAACCAGCCAGGCCTTCTCTGAGTGTAGTCGTGCCATCATGTGTGGGACATTGCTGTTCCGCATAATGTAGGAGTCATGCACTGATCCAGAAAACCTGGCTGTCACTTGGAAGATGTACTGGTCTTTCAGACACATCACCTGCACATTGATAGAGTGGTAATTCTTCCTGTTCCTATATACCTGTTCATTGACACTGGGGGGACCAGGGATATATGGGTGCAATCATTGGCCCCTTCCACATGAGAAATCTGTCCCATTTGATAAAAGTCAGCCTTCACAAAGGCCACATCCGCTCTTTGGGGAAACCTGATGTAGCTGTTCAGGTGTTTCAAGAAAGCATATCCCTCAACACCAGACTGAACATGAGGTGAGAAAGTTCTGCTGTTTAGGCAACAGTATTCTGGAATAACTCTGCAGCCAGGAAGTGTAGCAGTGACAATACTTGAATGATGGGAGGTATGCAAAAGGGATTGGGATTGGGATTGCCTGGCATCAGATCTGGCTCCAACTGTCTACATCGATCCATGATAGTCTGGTGATTCAGACAATAGGTGTGGATGACGTGCCTGTCCTCCATGGTTGCCAGCTCTACTAGTGGACGCCACACTGATGGTTGTTTCATTTCCCTCATCGGAGGATATCTATGTTGAGAGGAGAGAATGTACAATAAGTCATGCAGCAGGCACACATCAGCAGCACATGGTACAGTAGCAGACACCTAAAATATGTAGGGGATGCGTAGCAGCGGTGACATAAACATTACAGACCATAGGAATGCATTTCATACACCGTTATTGCAGCACATTGGCTGAAATGTAAGTCGGAGAGGACATATGACACATATGTATAAGAAAAGGTGTGGATGACTGTTAGAAATGGGGTCTTTGGTTGGCAGTCAGGTTACCTTCTGTCCAAGCAAGGACCCTCACTCTAGTCAGGGTAAGTCACACACAATCCAAATTATCCTGTGCCCACCCTCTGGTAGTGTGGCACTGAGCAGTCAGGCTTAACTTAGAAGGCAATGTGTAAAGTATTTCTGCAATAAATCATACAATAACACAATATAGCACCACAAAAAAACACCACAGTGTTTAGAAAAATATATATTATTTATCTAGATAAATGTAGGTCAAAAACGATTAAAATACAAAAAGTATATGTTGAGATATCACTGAAAAGTGATATGAAGCGTCTTAAGTCTTTTTAAAGCAAACAAAGGTGGTCATTATAATGTTGGCGGTGACAGGCCACATGCCACATAAAGAACCCCAAGCCCTCACTCACCGCCAGGCTGCCTCCGTCAGGCAGCCTGGAGGTGGTCGAAATTATTATCCGACAGGGCAGTGGCGCTGCCCCTCGGATAATGATTCCTCAGCCACCGCCCTTTCCCTGGCGGGTTTCCCAGGGAAAGTCTGGTGGTAGGGGTGCACTGGGGCACCCCTGGGGGTCCCTGCACTGCCCATGCACTTGGCATGGGCAGTGCAGGGGCCCCGGTGCAGTGCCCTATCATGCAAGTCACTGCACGATTTTCGTTTATGCAGTTCGTTCAATTATGCTGCACCTGCCGCACAGAGGCATTGGCCGTGGCTCCATGTGGAGCCGCCATCAATGTCCCGGCCAGGCATTCCTTTGGGCCGGCGGGCGGAAACAATGTTTCCGCCCGCCAGCCCACAGGAATGTTCTTTATACGGCCGGCGGGGATCTGGGGGCGCTGGCGGTCAGTAGTTTGACCACCAGCATGAACACAGAAGTTTCGACCGCTGTGTTCATAATGAGGGCCAAAGTCTCTTTCAAGCACAAAGTACCTGGTTTGCATGAAAAAGTTCCGCAAAGGACTGCAGAGGAGGAGATGCGTGGAAACAAAGGGGTGTGCGGTGATTTCTCGGGCCGCACACGGCGATGCGTCATTTAGTTTTCATGCAGATATACGGCTGTGCGCCGATTTCCGGCGCTCTGTTGTGGATCCTCTTCGGGTTGCGGGGTTTTCAGACGCCCCAGGGACGATGAGTGGATTTCAGGCGCTGCTAGGACAAACTTGCAGAAGCTGCATCGATTGCTCTCTGGTAGTCAGGCTGCGTCGTTCCAGCTCAGCTGTGCGTCCATCTGGTGAGGCCGTGCGTCAAATTTCTGGTCGCTACACTGGCGCTGCGTCGATCTTCTCATTGTGAAGTCGGGCTGCATCGTTCCGGTTCGGCATGCTGTGAAATTTTCATCGCGGTGCAGGCTGTGTGTTGATTTTCGCCACACAAGGAGTCCTTCTTGGAGAGATGAAGTCTTTTTGGTCCTGAGACTTCAGGGAACAGGAGGCAAGCTCTATCCAGAGCACTTCTTCACCACAGCCAGAGAGCAGGAAGGTAACAGGGCAACAGCAAGGCAGCTGTCCTTCACAGAAAGCAGACAGATGAGTCCTTTGACCAGGCAGGCAGGTTTTCTTGGCAAGATGCAGGTTCTGGTTCTATTGACCAGGAAGTGTCTGAGTTGGTAGGGGCAGAGGCCCTGTTTAAATACCCAAATGTGCCTTTGAAGTGGGGAGACTTCAAAGAGTGGCTTAGAAGTGCACAAGGGCCCCTTTCAGTTCAATCCTGTCTGCCAGGGTCCCAGTAGGTGGTGTGGCAGTCCTTTGTGTGAGGGCAGGCCCTCCACCCTCCCAGCCCAGGAAGACCCATTCAAAATGCAGATGTATGCAAGTGAGGCTGAGTATCCTTTGTTTGAAGTATGTCTGAGCGAATGTACAAGGAGCTGTCAGCTAAACCCAGCCAGATGTGGATTGTAAGGCACAGAAAGATTTAAGTGCAGAGAAATGCTCACTTTCTAAAAGTGGCATTTCTAAGGTAGCAATATTAAATCCAACTTCACCTGTCACTGGGTTTTTATATCACCATTCTGGCCATACTAAATATGACCTTCCTACTCCTTTTAGATCAGCAGCTACCACTCAAACGATGTTTCAGGGCAGCCCCAATGTTAGCCTATGAAGGGAGCAAGCCTCACAGCAGTGTAAAAATGAATTTAGGAGTTTTACACTACCAGGGCATGTAAACTACATAGGTACATGTCCTGCCTTTTGCCTACACAGCACCCTGCCCTATGGGCTACCTAGGGCATACCTTAGGGGTGTCTTATATGTAGAAAAAGGGGAGTTTTAGGCTTGGCAAGTACTTTTACATGCCAAGTTGAATTGGCAGTGAAACTGCGCACACAGGCCTTGCAATGGCAGGCCTGGGTGGCACAATCAGTGCTGCAGGCCCACGAGTAGCATTTAATCTTCAGGCCCTGGGCACATATAGTGCACTCTACTAGGGACTTATAAGTAAATTAAATAGCTCAATTGGGTATGATCCAAAGTTACCATGTTTAAAGGGAGAGAGCATATGCACTTTAGCACTGGTTAGCAGTAGTAAAGTGCGCAGAGTTTAAAATCCAACAAAAACAGTATCTCAAAAGTGGAGGGAGGCAGGCAAAAAGTTAGGGGTGACCACCCTAAGGCTGTCAAGTCTAACAATGAACATGCAGTCCTGCATTGATAACACATATGTAATTAAATCAACCTATAGTTGTCCGATGCCTATGTACCTCAGAGTATCTACACAAAACTATCAACATGTATACAGACTCAACATGTCATATTCTGATGATTGGCCCCTTATGTAGCACAACCATGAAGTCACAACTTTCGGTGACACAGATAGCTGGCGATTAGGTGTCTGACACACTTATTTAGGCACATTCATCGAGTATATATGCCCAAAATGGCAACCCCGTGACCTACTGTTGGACAGTTGGAAGTGAGCTAAGTGCGCCAGTGGACATCGTCATGGCGGTAGGCAGTCGCTACCGCTGTGCAACTTGTCATAGGTGAACATTGCTGCCTATGGCAGACTCGGGCCAATGGCGACGACCATCGGCGGTGACGATCCTATACGTGGCCGCAGTGACTGCCATCTTCTGCAGTCTTGCTGACTTGTCTCTTGACACTGTTGTTAGCAAGACCTCCACTGAGGTAGCTGCTGTGTACTGCCTCTAGGAACCATCAGACCACGTCCTGAGGTGATAGGGTCCAAGCCTTCACACAGGAAGAACTGGAAAAGCTGGTGGAGAAGGTCCTATCGCTGTATAAACAGCTATATGGGGCAGCAAAGGAACAGGTGAGTCTAATGCCCCTGCCATGTGTGATTGGTGTTGTGTGTGACAGTGTGACAGTATGTTGGCTATGTGAACAGTAGTTGGAGTAGATGCATGCATGTGGCATACCATAGAGATGTATGTGCAGAGAGTATGGGTATGTGCGCTCACTTGCTGTTACAGTTCTGTAGTGTCAACTCCTGTTGCTATGGGGCATGTGTACATGACTTTCTCCTTTTTTCTGTGTCATCCATGCAAGTGAACACCCATCAGAAGAAGGGGATCTGGCATGCCATCACCAAGCATGCCATCACCAACCAAGTGCGGACCCTGGGGATTCACAGCCGGTGGAGCACCTATTGTCTGAAGCGATGGGAGGACCTGAAACGCTTATGAGCTGCATTTTGGTGGTGGCCTACCCTGATGTGGATGGGCATTTAAGGGCAGCACAGCAACCACAAGGGGTTAAGAACTGACTGTTTCCTGGTGCTTGGCTCTGGTTATCTGGTGTTTGCAGTCTCACTGTAGCTTCTGTGACAATGTAGTAGGTGCCAAATGTTTGTAGACTAGTGGGAATCAGTTGGTACCACCTTGCCAGTTTATGAGCTGTGGACCTGGCATCATGGTAAGGTATGTGTAAGTTTTGGACTCCTGTATCAAGACATCATTCTGACTGCATGTGGAGATGCTCACATGTCCATGCCACATGTGTTGCCCCATCCTGCCATTCCTATGGATGTGAGATTGTGTTTCACCATACCCATTGACTCAAACCTGGTCCATCCATCTACATATGACTCTTAGTGGCTCTAAGATATCTGACCGCTCCCATTTGTGCTGATCACCTGTTGTAGCAACTGGGTGACTCACTTATTTGGTACAGGGTCCAAACATAACTAATACTGGTACAGGGATCGACTCCATGTGAGGCTGCCATCTCATTTAGCAACACAAAATGATTATAGACGGAGTGCTGAACAATGCAAACACTCAACTTCCAGTCACAGATCTGGATTTAATCCATCATTCTTTTGCTCACCATGCCACCCCAGTTTTGACCCAGCCATATACAAATCAGTCTTCACCCTGATCCTCATGGGAACAGTTCAGCCCGAACTGCCAAGCCAGGTCCTCCCTGGACCAGAAACAAGCATCTTGGGACCAGTTTCAGAGTATCACCCTTCATCAGCCAGACTAGCTTGAATCCAGTAGCACAGTGATCACGGGACCCAAGTCTGGGCATACCGTACCCACTTAGGGCAACTTTAGCAACACAAAGGGATTGTGCCAGGGCATGAGTGGCATGCTGACATGGCATTACAGGTGTTCAATTGAATTTCTCCAGTTGTGCTAATTTACCTGGTATTTGATGTGGGTATGAGGGATACCATGAAGGAGTGGATAGTTGTAACATGTTGTGACATGATGTAGGATATGTGTAATACCAAAAGAGATAGCCTAGCCTGGAGATGTTTACCTGCAGTTGTGTATGTTTACAAGTGTGTATGTAAGGAATATGATCACCCTTTCTCTCCCTCTCTGTCTTGCCATCCCTCTCTCTCTATTTGTGTGCATCAGCATCGGCAAACAAAGGAGACGGAGCACAGGTGAGTGGGGACCCAGAGTGCTGCGACTAGTGACAGAAAGGGACCAAGTGACCTGGAGGGCGAGGTGAATGCCATGAGGGATACTGGATCTTCTACATCATCATCATCTTTGGAATACTCCTCCAGTGGATACTCCCTGGCAGTGGCGGACCCATCTGGGACCCCCCTCACCATCTTTGTCCGCCACCCCCCTTACTACCTCTGTCCTCCCTGTAGCTCCCCACCCAGTTGTCCATGCCCGCCAACCCAGGAGGGTGGGGGTCTCCTTCAACACAGCTACCTCCGCCCCTGCCCCAGTCAGCCCTGCTGCCCTTAGTGAGGAGGCTATTGACCTCCTGAGGTCCATCTCTGTGGGTCAGTTGGCCATTGTGAATGCCATCCAGGGATTTGCAACTCAAGTCCAACAGAGCAATGCTTTCCTGGAGGGCATTCACAGTGCACATGCTGGCCTCCAGAGATCCTTTCAGGCTCTGGCCTCCACACTGTCCCCACTCCAACTTCGTCTTCCCAATCCCACACCCCTCCTCCCTGTCCCAGCCAAAGCACACAGACAAGCATGCATTCACCTCAACAGCCAAGGATTCCACAGAGAAACACAAGCACCACAAGACCCACCACTGGCATGCACACAAACAACATCCACCTACAGAAACACCAACACCCACTACCTGCACAGACTGCCCCACCACCCCCACCTTCACAGACTTTATACCGGACACACCTGCAGACACCACACCAACATTCACTGGTACACCCACAACTTTTATTCTACTCACAGTCAGCACAATAGTAGGCCTGCAGACATCCACCACATCCACAGACACTACAACCACAGACACACCCACATGCAGCACATCCACTAGACCTGCAGCCACCACTCCAATAGACAGTCACCCACCCAGCACCGCAATACACAGCTCCTCCACCCCCTCCTCTCAAGGCACATAAATGCCCACACTCACCCACCCAAAGGACACCCAGCACACACAAGCATTCATTGCACGCACATGCATCCAAACCATCCACCAAGACATCTCATACAAGCACTCCCACTCCCTCCACTCCCAAACCCTTTTGCCATGACCGTCCCTGTGTGTCAAATAAGTTTTTCCTCATGGAGTTGTCCTTTTTCCCTACTCCTCCCAACCCCGTGTGACCTCAAGAGATGAGCTTCCCTCTCCAAGTCCAGCCCTACCACCCCCAAGTCCCCTTCCAAGCCCAAGCCTTAAGCTCCCCCTCCAAAACAGAAGCCCAAGCCCCCACCCCTCTAATCCCTGCAGTGCCTGCCTGTCCCCTTTATGCCCCTACCTGTGAAGGTAATTGAGCAGTCAGGAGTCAAGTAGGGGCAGTCAGACATGCCATCTGTGCCATCTGTGCATGTTGCACTTTCTTCTTTCGACTGGCCTAAGGGCTTTTATGTATTGTATATAGTTATTTATTCATAGTATTATTTATTCATTTATTCCCATAAATCTGGGCCAACCAGTTGTTTGTTCCATCATTACATATTTGTCCTGTCTTTCATTCCACATGGCTGTTATGGTCTTGCCTGCTTTCTTTTTTGTGTGAGTGTGTTTTGTGTGTGTGGTGGTTGTGCTACCATTTGTGTCTGGGCTGCTTGTGAGGGTGTGTGCTTTGCATTTGTCCCACAGTGATGGCTGGGTATGGTTTGTTGGGCATGTATGTGTTTGGGACATTCATTTATGTTGATATTGTGTGTATAGATTGTGTTTGCATTTGTTATATGGGGTGTGGGATACCCTTGTGTAGTTGTACTGTGTGTGTGTGTGTGTGTGTGTGTGTATGTGCGTATGTTGATTGGTATGCCAGAACTGCTGTGGGGCGTGTTTGCATGGTGTGACGTTCACCTAGTTGTATGGCTGTGTGATTGTGTGTATTGGTACGATGGTGTTGTTACGTTGTGTTGTTTGTATGTATTGTCAGGTGGGGGTTGTGTTGACAGTGCATATGAGGTGTTGCAGTTGTTGTGTAATTGTGTACTTTTCTGGTGTTGTGTGTTATTGTGTTTAATAGTGCCGGTGCTGTGTGTTTGTGGCTTGGTGTGTGTTTCGGTTGTGTTTTTTGGACGTGGATTGTGTACTGAGTCTGTGCATGTGTGTATGTGGCAGTGTGTAAATGTGCATGTCAGTGTAGGAGTACATGTATGTGTCGCCATTGCCACCCGTATCGGATGTGTATGTTTTGTGTGCATCACAAGCTTGGCATTATGCAACAGTGACAGGTAAGTGGGTGTACTCACGGTTGCTGCCATCATCATTGTCGCTGGTTCTGGAGTCGTTGGGTAAGCAGGAGCAGCAGGAAAAGTTCATGTTCCATGGTGACTCTAGACTGATATGGCTTCCTGAAGGTAAATGTCTCAGTTTATACTGTTGGGTTCTGCCAGGGTTTCCATGATAGTGCGACCGCAGCGGAAACATTGGCAGTGTGCAACTTCGTAAACTGTGTGGCAGAAACATGGCCTCCGCAGGCCTGAAGATGCTTGAAGGGGCCCCCTGACATCCGTGGTAGCCTCACCGCACTGGCGGTGAATTGGCTGTATTCTGTTGTGTAGACTGTAATAGTCATAATTTGGCAGTATTCTCCGACAGCCTGTTGGCAGTACAACCGCCAGCACGGCGGTCATGCAACCGCCAAACTCTTAATGTCCCCCTTAGTGTGTTAGTTTCTCATTTGGTTGAGATTGACAAAGAATCCCACCACACTCTTGACAATGCCTGATAGAGAAGAGTCCTATAATGAAAACAATTAATGTGACTGTGACTGCATTGCTGTGACAGAATTATGCCAAAACCAACACCAGATTTTCAGAATGTATCATGTACCACTCAAATCGGCTTATGTGATTTTATTTGTAGATAATTCTTGTCTGAGAGAGCATTGAGGAATTTTGAAAGCAGCCTATGCAGTTTGCACATTTGCATACAGTGTTGAAGCATCATACTTGTGTAATGTAACCTCTGCACAAGTGGCTAAATTAAGTGTCATCTCACAGCATTGTGTGTGGCCAATGGATTGAGTGTTCCAATCTACACAGCTGTCCAATATGATTTTGGATTGGCCCATGAGGTGTCAGCTATAGTCACAAAGGAGTTTTATGGCACCCTTAGGCAGACACTCTAGAAATGGGCTAAGAAATGTATATCTACTATATACACTACAAGTAACTAAAGTCAGAGTTGTAAATTGTGCAGCAGATAAGAGTTGAGATGATATGGTACACTTGACAAGCAATAATTTGATGGACTTGTAAAATACTGCACTTTTATGTCCTGTACAGTGGAATCAAATGAAAAATGTGATTCTGCAAAATAGATTATGAATTGTCTTTTGGCTACAACAGCTGAGGCTTTAAAAAAATTGAGAACTTTGCAAAATGGTGTGCCAGACGATGAGATAAAATAATTGATTGCAGTGGGTTATGTGTTGGCTAAAGGTAGTATTTGGAGATCACCTGATGATGAATATGTGATACCTGATTGTATCTTGGCACACATGGTGAGACAAATGCATGGACCAACACATGCTGGGCACGATGGTATGCCTTGCACAAGTAAAAAGTGTAGACTTAACTCATTTCAGAACTGCAGCAGAAGACATTTGTCAGCATTGTGTTACTTGTCAGGAAACACATGTTAGTTAGAAAACTGCAGTGCCTCTAAGTCACATAAGACAGGTAATGGACTTGTTACTAGGCTGCAAATAGATTTTATGGGAATGCCTATGTGTAATTGTTTTCATTATATTTTAGTGACTGTCTGGATTTTCTCTAAGTGGGTAGAGGCAATTCCAAATTGGGGATGTGACGATTTGACTGTAGCCAAGCTCTTGTTAAGAAAATTGAATCCTAGACTATAGCGTTCTATAGGGTCAGATGGAATACTCATTTTAAGGGTGAGCTGATGAGATTATTGTATACAGCATTAAGAAGTAACAAAAGTTCCATTGTAGTTATGAGCCAGACACATCTGGAATATTGAGAGTCTCCAAAGGGACCAGATACATTACTGTTCAACCTGATGAGTTTAAGAACCACCCCTAATAAGGTGACTGATCTTCCTCCACATGAGATTCTGATGGGAGGAGGAAGGTGAGTTCCTGGGTTTCCTACTGCTGAAGTTGTCAATACTTCAAGTGATCTTCTCTTGCATTACTGCCAAAGTTTGGCTGATGTACTAGGCTCTAACTTCCACAGGTGACCTCAAGTACACAATCATCAAGTGATGAGTCCTGCCATGATGTGGTACCAGGGTACTGAGTCATGGTAACGAAGCATGTGATGGAGAGCTGCCTTGACGCAAGGTGACAACGATCTCATCAAGTTATCCCTGCGATGAATACTATAGTGAGAGAGTGCTGGCTTGCCACAATGGATCCACACATCTCACACAAAGAGAGTGAAGACTGCATTGCAGATGAAGAAGTGGTGACACCAACTACTGATTCACAGTGTCAACCTCAAGCTCGCTACAGGGATTCAGAGAGGGCACAAGAAAATCAAGAAAGAATAGAAGACACAGCACAAGGTGCACAACAGGTGACTGAGAAAAATCAATCAGCAAGTTTTGAAAATACCCAGAGCAACACAAGCTGCCAAAGCACAGAGGAAGTCGTCATTGAGGATGAAGATGCAGCAGTTGTCATGAGAGTATAAGAAGATAAAATCTGGCTGAAGATGGTTTACCTGAGAGAGTGAAAGAGAGGAGGATAGTGCTGAAAGTGAATCATACACCTGAAACAAAGAAGAAACAAAGCAAGATACAGTGCCAATTCAGGTGAGAGAGAGTCAGAGCACCCAGTAGTTAGATCATCTACAAGGATAAGAGTACCAAACAAGATGTTTACAGCTCCTAAATGGTCGTACTTGGTGAAAATAGAGCTACTTTGTTTTTGAAGATCCTCCATAAACTTATTTTATCATGAAATGGAACTGGAGAAAATCAACGTTAAATAATATTTGTAGTTTCTTTTAATTTTTGAAAGTACCTACATTAATTCATTAGCTAGAGTTAACTCCTTATTTGAAGAAGAGTAAAGTTTTGTTTTGTACCTTCGGTATCCAATAAAAGATAGCAGGGTTTCGCATGGACTAGCTGAACAGTACTTCTGATTGTTGTTTGAAGAGTTTTTAAAGTTTTGAATGCTTGATTTGTGCTCCATGTCAGAAAGTTTAGATTTTTTTTCTTTTTTTAGTATGGCTGAAATTAAGAAGATGTTTATTTAGAATAAAAAAATACATATTCTACAATTTTCTTGATAGTTGTGGAAAGTGCACCATTAAATATTGTCACCCCCACTTTTTGCCACAATGCTGATATTTATGATCTGTTAGGGCACTGGAGGCCTGCTAGCCAGGCCCCAGTGTCCATGCTCTCTCACTAAATTGATTTGTCAACTTGATAATTCCCTGACTGGCAATGGCTTAACCCCCTTACAAGCCCCTAGTAAATGGTCCTCAGAGTACCCAGGGCATAGATGGTGAAGTGGTCCCCTGGGCTGCAGCACAAGTGTGTGTCACCTTAGGTGACCCACACAAATTGCTGATGGTGTCATAGTTTGACTCTTGCTCTAGGCAAGACTGCTAGTTCAAGGATGACAGAATTTACATTTGTAGGCAACTATGCCAATCCTACAACAGATCACAACTGTCATCCTAACCCTCCCGGCTCACAAGCAGGACCTCACCAAAAACCCAAGCAGTAAAAGGTGATTTGTGGCAGCCTTTATGCATGGACTCAAGAGTGTGACATCTCAGGGAGTGTCGTGGTTAAATGGAGAGTACCCCTTTCTCACATGAATAACATGTCTCAATCCAACACAGGCAATGAAGAAGATGCAGTAAGGTTTCAATAAGTTGTATTTAACAAAACTGCAATCTATGATAAGTTGCATGGGCAGCAATGATTAGGATAATGAATAACGCAAGAAATAAAATGGTGAAGAGAAGCGTCATTAATACAAATACCCCCACCATCTTGCAATGACATGAAATGACATAAAGTATGAGATGTGTCCTAACACCCTAATATGATGTACCTAATCTCTAAGCTAAAAGAGACCTTGGTGTGTTAAACCTAACCTGCCAATGCCATGTCCATGAGAAGAGCCCCCAACCCTCGTTACCTTGGAATGAGGTCTCTAGTTCAGACTCCATAGGGACACGAAGACTGAGTCAGCGTCAAGGCGACAGGCAGCATCGATGACAGTGATGGCATCTGGTTGGAATCCCTATGATTATCTGTCAAAGTGTGGTGCATGTATGCAGATCTGCTCGGACCCCTGGCCTAGGTCTGTTCTCAAACAATAGATAACAAGACATGCTTGGGACGGTAATTTATATAAACAATTCCTGCAAAGGCGTGAAGAGGGAAAATATCTAATGTGAATGCCTACAGTTTGTTTATTTTTGTTGCTTGATATGACGCCTTAGCACGGTGGCACTGATAACGTGAAACTAAAACATAGGCCTAACTAGAAACAAGGCAGCCATCTTAAAAGATATAATTAAATAAATGTGCTAAAACAGAGCAAGGTAAGTAGGGTAAAAGTCACTAGGTGACGGCGCACAAGTCTGCAAGCCAAAGGCTAAGCTAACTCCTGTTTCCCATTAAAACAAACTAGGATTCACTACAATGGCAGGCCTGCCATTGCAGACAGCCAGAGCAGTGCAAACTGCTTGAATTCGACTGTACCCTCACTATGATTGGCACAGTCCCATGCGCTGCCTTATATATATGTCAGACACCCCTAAGGAAAGCCTCTGCAGCCCAGGAGGCAGGGTCCATTATATTTAAGATACAGGCATGTAAGCATGAGCTTATACGTCTCTATAGTGTCCTTTCCATTAAAGTACACCATAAGTGAAGACCAGTCCATAGGATAACTTGAGGCTTAGATCCGGGCAGACCGGGGCTGCTACCTTCATTATGGTACCAACTAGATATGTTGCGTTTGGTGTCAAACAATGTGCTTTATCTCCCCCAACATGAATCCGGTGTCGAGGGACAGCTAGCATGCATCCAGGTGGCACACTAGAGGTTGCCCACCTGTTTGCCACCCTTCCCTATGCTCTGGTCTGTCTGCCTGTGCTTTTCGCCTCACTTCCTGCTGACAAGATAGGTTTCTGACCTCCTGCCAGGTAATGTGGACACTCCCAGAAGTCAGGGTCAAAGGCTGAGGCAGGAAGGAGGTCACAACACCTCCTGCCCCCAGGCAGGCTAGTGCATAGAGCCATCAGGACAGTGAGCTTCAAAGCCTCCCAGGCACATTTGCTCATGGTTGGGAGGGAATTAGGTATACAGGAGAGGACACACCCCCAGCAGGCTGACCACAACTCTAGGGTGACCAGCCAAGTCTGTGCACTAACTTCTGATTTCTGACATCTTAGGAGTGGCAGAATAGATGGTTATGGGTAGCTAAAGGTGACCTACCCCACTGGATGTGGTTACCTCAGAAGGGGATGAGCTGTAGGAGCTAGCTGCCCATTGGTCACTAGTCTCCACACCCCTAACTCCCCTAAATCTAGGATTTAAGGGACACCCTGACACCAGAACCTCAGATCTGATCAACCAACTTCGAAGAAAGACAAGTAGGAGTTCTGCATCACCGACAACCAGACTCTGCCCACTGCACCAAAGCAAAAGAGGGATACTTTGTCCTTGAGGCAAAACACTGGGAACTGTGTGAACGACCCTTGTCCTTGGCTGGAACTCAACTCTCTCAACCAGAGGAATCATTTTAGAATCCAGAAGCACCCCCATAATTCCTTGGACTAGTGGCATTAGTCCCCTGCAAAGTGCAGGTAAAAACACTCACAGGATTTGAAGATTCACCAGCTATTGGGCCTGCCATGGGTTAACGAAAGCCAGGTAGTCCAGTGTCTTCTGGGAGTTGTAGTCTTGCCTGCCCTCATGTTTCAGACTGCTACATCGCTCCTCTGGACCCTTGAAGCTCCCAAAGGATTTCTGTACCTTAATCAGTGCCAAGGCTTCCAGTCTGATATCTAACCCCCATACTTGACGCTGCAAGTGCAGGGCACATTGTAAAACCTGCATCTGACATCTGCAACCTAACCCCAGCTGAGATTTTGCATCTGTTTGTCAGCACCATTGTGTAAGTGTTAACACCATTACCACCACGACACCCGGTCAGCACCTCAGACAGCCAGGATAACTCTGCACCCCGGTCCATGGGTCAGGTGCAACTGAACTGACTTTTGTAATCTGGTCCTAGGGACTGCACAACCTTAACCCTGAAAGGATTCCATGTAACTCCTTCTTCAAGTACTGTTTTGCAACCAGTGTATTTTCATTTATAGACGTCAATGCAACATTTTAATGCCATTTTTGCTGTGATTTAGTTTTGCTTCTAAAATTCCTAACTCATTTAATACTTATGCAATTCTGTACATTTCAGTTGTTAAATTAAGAAAAAATAAACTCTATTTGTATTAATTGGTGTTGGATTTCTTTTGAGTCGTGTCAATTACTTATCCCCGTGTTGGTGCTCTGAAATGGTTAACACCTGTTCCTCTAAGCAAAGCCTGATTGGTCTTTGCCACACTAGCAGTACTGAGCTAAGTATTTACTAGTGTGACTCCAAGGAACATCTTTGGAGTATTGTGAGAGTATTACATGGTGAGGACTATCCCCCACACCACATAAGACTCCACATTCCTACATCCTAATCATTTTGTTAGGTATTCAGGCACTCTTCAGTTGGAAATGTCTCACCTAAATATGATACTGAATCATAGATACAAGTGGGTGTAACTCGCATAATTTTCTGCAGCATAATTACTAGAATTTACAGAAACAAATACATGATATTATGCAGAATTACCCGAGGAGCGTAGCCCAGCATTTAACATTACTTTCTGCATCCTCACGGTCAAAATAGACCATTGAATGCATTTTGCACAAAAAAATAGTGCTAAATCCAACAGAACATGAACAGCAACAGCCAGCATTTGCTTACTGCAGTGGGAATTGTTTCCCAAAAAAAAGATTTCTGAATTACACGAATGAGCAATATCATGTTATTGTCACTGATTGGGCACTACAAGAGACTGAAAATACTTTGATTATTCCGGAGTAATTTAAGTTTCACCCAGGCCTAATCATATATTGGTATTAATTATTTTAGAGATAAGAGGTTTGATTATAATGTCTCTATAAAGGAATTCAGTCAGAATATTCATACTTGTCTGTTGAATTAGCACCTGGTCATAATGAATGTACAGAATGTTTTGTTTCCAAGCATTTGCTTGTTTCTGTTGCAGTCCGGGAAGGCTACAATCAACCATCTACAAATTGTACAAATAGAGCTGTAGCATCTTGCTGATGATTCTTCATGATCAAAACCTCATTGAAATCAGCGATGTAGACCTTCCATTAGAAACATTACCTAATATTGGGAGTTTCAGTTCTGTTGCAGGTCATATCGAGGATAGAAGTGATGTTGAATTGAGTTTTATTAGCAAATTTAATGAAAGTGAAAATTAATAGAAGTTTGGATGCCACTAAGAAGATTGGATTGCATGTGGAGGCTGAAGGAAGGTTCAGATGTTCAGAGATACATCCTAAGATTATAATTGAGCAAGAGAGGTAACTTTGTGCATGGTGCATGGGAAATCTGCTGATTTGGTGTCATATAAAATGGTTTGGATGGAGTGAATGTAGTCATAATTTTGTGGTTGATGAAGGTTGAAGAACTTATATAAAGAGTGATGTATTATATTTGTGGTAAAACTGCTTACTTTAACCTACCACTAAATTGAGTGGGTAGCTGCTATCTGGTGTCTCCGAGAAGGTATCCTTCTTTTTCTAGCGGTGGTTCTATATAATCTACTTGCATTGGATATTCTACTCACAAAAGAGGGTGGTGTGTGCTGTGTGTTGAAACTGTGACAATGTTGTGCATATGTTCCTGATACCAGTGGCCTTATTAATCAATGTATTGTTAACATTACTAACGTTTCACTGGAGGCAAAGGCTCATGAGGAGATTGGTGTGTGGAAAACAATTGAGTCATGGTTTATTGTGATTGGAGATAGTTTTTCAAAGGTTGATGAGCAGTTTAGTGATGTGGTGGTGGTATGTTAGATAGATTATGAACCCCACTAATTATAATCAATTTGTGTATTATAGGTTTAACACTTATTCTTAAGTTCTGTGGGATAATATTGTTGAAGAAGGTGTCAAATTGTGGGACCAAGTAAGAAGAAACGACAACTAGCAAGAAATGGACGAGGGGTGAGTGCAAATGGAGCAAATCAAAGCCAACATGTTTAATAATGAGACACAAATATAATATTTATAATGTGTTTATATAATGACATTTTTTAGCTTGACATTGGAAGGTTTTGGCCTCCTTGTGTTTTCAGAACTGCCCATTTGTAATGAGTGTGGTTTTCAGAGCTTCACACTAACTTGCCTTACCCCTTGCAGCCTGTGCCTTGCAGAGCCCAAATGTGACATCCATTATTTTTTTAACTCTATGGAATTCATTTAGTTCTGCATTCTTGCTTGCTCTGTATTTGTTTTAAAATATCTTATTTTCTATTCTTGTTGCTCCTGCATCTTATTTCTTGAGAGGATGAATTTCCAACTGCATTCAAAATGAAGGCTACATCTGCAGGCTAAACAGAGGTGCTGTTTAAATTTTGAATGTGGTACTGTTCTCTCTGCCTGTAGAGTAAATGTCACTTTACCATATGATGTGTTTCCTGTTTTTCTATTGGGTTTTTGGGATATGTGATGTTACTTTCTAGATCAAACTAAATGACTGTACAATTTCTCTGTCTGGAAGTATAAAAAATCCTTATCAATTAAGAATCCAAGGTTTCTTCCAAATTCCGTTAGAGAGCAGACTCAATATTTATCTATAATTGAAGGATTTCCCCATTATTTTTCTTACAGGCAGGCCTTATGTCAAGCCTGATTTATTTAGCATTTAAGATATTTTCAGATTTGCTTTCTCCTACTTTACTAAGCATTCATTATTACAAGTTCTTCTTGACTCATATTTTTCTTTCTGGTAGCCTGTATTGTGCACTGCTATATAACAGTGTAGGGCTCGGTTTTTACTGCCAATGACATTTTGTACATATTTGCATTGTAAATATTTTAGAATTGGCTGACAAACCAATATCTTTTTGTCTTCTATAATGAATCGTAGTTTGTAAATAAAGAAAAGAAAAAAACGTTCATGGTTTACTCCTCAAAACCTTCTCCTGTGTTTGAATTATCCAATATGGATGTTCTTGTGTGTATTTACCAATGTGAGTTCCTCTGGGTCAAATTCTGAATTGTATTTAGGACTGTCATCTTTAAAGACTCACACTGTGCCCTTCTCCATCAATCGGCCCATTAAATGTTGCAAAGCTCTGACACCACCAAAAGATGTGCCAACATTTCCGGGAGTGTTCTGCCACATCCTAGAATAGCACATAGATGTTCTAGCTCTACACATTAAACATTCTCATCAGAGGGAGGGAATACTTTATGTACATACCATTTACCATGTCCTGAGCTGACAATATGTCTCAGTGCTGTATGGGGTAGACTATTACCTCAGGATCAGGAAGTAATGGGTACATTTGGGAAGTCTGTCATAGAAATGTGAGATAGCCAGGTCTGCGTTACAAACCACCAGTCATTTTTGTGGTTTCTTGACACTTGATCCCTGGGGCTGAGAGCCACCAGTACTACCTATATATCTTCTAGTTTCCCTACAACTGTTGGAAATCCAGAAATTGCAGAGAAGTATACATTTGTCACAATTCATGAATGTGCATCTGTGGAAAAGACAGTCTGCTGGGGCACTAAAATTAGACGGGCACTCACAACTTGTCTTAGGATCTTCAACAAGATGGTCTGTGACATTCCATGCAGCAAGGATACTGGGTTCTGGTAATAGGTAGCAGCCACAAAAATGCAGCCTAGCAAGTAATTCTATACCAACATTAATCTCAAATTCAGTCCAATTGGAAGCCAGGAGGTGCTATATGTTGACTACATCAGGCTGATAAATAATCAGAATCTGTGATGCTATTGTATTCAGCCACCTAACCTTGATCTCCCAATCATGAGCTGCTCCATCACGATGGCACTTGCAATGGCATTTAGTGCTGAGCGGCAAGCCCCTCTTTCATCAGCAGGAAGTCATGATGGATCTTCCATTGTATCTAGTGAAGCCCAATAAAATAATCATGCTGGTTATCCTTATTAGTGTGTGCCATGTACCTTGATATATAGGCTAAAAATGCATTTCACTTTGTACTGTGAACTTATGTTAATGGTGATTGTGAATTTGTATTGGAATTCCACATAATATAATGTTGCTTTCAGTATTGAGTGCAATGATTTACCAGCTCCCTGTGAGTTGAATTAGCCTTTGGGGCATTTCTTGCCAAAGGACTAGTAATTGCTGTATTTGCAATTGTCCTATAGTATAACAACATGTGTTAAACCCACCTACAAAAAATACTATGTGCTAAATTCATACTCTGTAAAATCACATGCTGTGAAAACACAATTGGAATTATGTTGTTTAATGTAGATTTCCCAAATAATTTATGATGGAAAGTCTTAATTTTATTAAAGACACAGAGGCAGTATTATGCTTACTTTTCCTGCTGTATTTACAATAGCAGCTGCAGTCAAGAAGAATAACCAATCCCATAAGAGTAGCAGAACAAGCTACCAATGGGAAACAAAGAAGAAGAAGGGCCAATCAGGATGCAATACACATAAAGATATACCAATCTCGACTGCAAGTAGCCCTCTTTTCTTCTGCGAGAAAGTCAATTGAAGGATTTAAACAATGGAAATATACAAGCAATTATACAGGCCGCCAAGAGAATGTGAAGAGATATCCTTGATGGAGTGATGAGGATGAGAATCCAACTGGAGCGTTGGTTGGTAAAGGGTGAACTTCGAGATGGTAGATGGATCTGGTGTATTAGCCAGAAGTAGTCGTTGGAGTGTTGGTAGAGACTATAGGGGGGTAATAAGAAAAACGAGGTTAGAGTAAAAGCGGCGGGATAATACTTGCCACCGTATCTTTAATAAAATTAAGAGTTTCCATCATAAATTATTTGGAAAATCTACATTTTATGACAAGACCGGAGGCTCCTATTATGCTTGTTTAAAGCATATTAATTACTAATGAAGATGCAGCATTAACAGGTTTACAATAAAAGGTATGAAATGTAAAATCATTTGACCAATCTGCAGATCTCAGAATGTCTTCCAAACGGGAACCGGCCCAAAAGGCTTTGGACGCCATAGCTCTTCGAGCAGAATGAGCTCCAAATTTGGAGGTGTCAATGCCTGCAAGTGACATAATCCATTTGACCCAATGAGCCAAAGTAGGGAAAGAAACTGGTTTATAGGGTTTCCTAAAGGAAATTAAAAGTTGGGTGGCTGAAGACATTCTGAGATCAACAGTCTTTTGCGCATACACTTTTAAACAGTTTCCCATATATAGCTTTGGATAATTGGGAAAAAAAGGATAGAACACAGAAGAGATATTCTTTTTTGTATGTCTAGAAACATTGAAAAGAACACCTGTAGGGGTAAAATGGCGGAAAGAAATATCAAGAGCTTTGACATCAGAAAGACGTTTACTAGAGACTGGATATAGCAACATAGTTAACTTAGCAGAAAGCATTTTTAGAGATAACAAGTCATTATCTTGCCCAGATAGAAACATTTGTAAAACAAGGTTAACATCCCATAAAATAGTATATTTAGGAAGAGGAGGACTGGAAAATTTTACTCCCTTTAAAAAGCGACAAATAATAGGATGTTCACGTACAGGTTTACCATTTATGAAAGGTTGATGAAGGGACATGGCTGACCGATGCAGGTTTATAGTTCTGGAGGATTTACCTGAGCTAGCTTGGGAAGCAAGATCTGCTGAAAAGGAATCACTTGATTTTCCCAGACACCAGCTGGACCAGATAGCCCAAGAGGATTTGTAAGCTGTGGATGTACCTGGGGCCCAGGAGTTGTTAATATATGTTGAAGCTTCAAGTGAAATTCCTGGATAGGATGAGGAAGACTTAACACTTTCCAGGCTGATAGAAGAAGGGATTTGTTGAGGATCAGATCATGAGGAAGACCTTGGGGATTGAGAAGAAGAGATGGGAAGGCGGGGAGGAGGACAGGGAAGTCGATAGATAATTTGAGAAGTGGAGGATACCAAACTTGGGACTGCCAAAATGGGACTACCAGAACTACAGTGGCTTTCTGACTCCGAACTTGTGCAAGGACTCTGTTGATCATGATGAAAGGAGGGAATGCATAGTTTATTGAGTGAGACCACTCTTGAAGAAAGGCATCGGTAGCTAGTGCTTGAGGATCTGGTCTCCAACTGAAGAAATGAGGGAGCTGTGAGTTGAGACAAGACGGTAAGAGCTCTATTTGAAAGGGACCCCATTTACGATGGATCAAATTGAAAATAGAAGAGTGAAGTTTCCAGTCACTGGAATCAGAGAGATGACGCTAGTACCAGTCTGCCACTGAGTTGAGAGAACCTGGTAGGTATTCTGCTTGAACTGAGATTTTTCGGTGAAGGCAGAATTCCCAGAAGTTTTTGGTTTATTCGGCTAGAGGTTTGGATTTGGTACCGCATAGATGGTTTATGTATTTGACCACGGAGAGATTGTCCATTCAGAGGAGGACTGAGCAGTGAACTTTGTTCTTGGTAAAGCTTCGGAGTGCAAAGGAGCCTGCAAGCATCTCTAAACAGTTGATGTGCATGAAGACTCCTGAGGTGACCATGTGCCTCCAGTCGATATTTGACCACACCTTGCACCCCAACCTGTTAGGCTTGCATCGGATTCTAAGACAAGATCTGGGGCTGATGTAAAGATGGTCCTGCCGTTCCAGGCTTCCAGGTGATCTAGCCACCATTGAAGTTCTGTACGGGATTTGTGATCGAGGAGGATGGAATCTGAATAAGCAAGACCCTTGCGCAGATGACGTATCTTTAATCTCTGGAGTGTTCGGTAATGGAGGGGACCTTGAATCGAGAAAGAAAGAAGACCTACAATTCTTGCAAGAGACCTTAGGGAGAGAAAAGTCTGCCATAAGGAGAGGATTATTTCTGATTTGATGGATTTTATTTTTGAGTCTGGGAGTTGAAGAGTGCCTTGAATAGAACTCACTAGAAATCCTAGGAATTCCGTGGTTTGTGATGGATTGAGAACAGATTTTTCGCTGTTGATTACGAAACCTAGATCTGAGAGGACCGAAATGGTGTGAGAAATGGTGTGAGATAGTTGAGAGTGAAGAGTGGAAATGTTTTGGTGCATGAGAAGGATGTCGTCTAGGTAAATTATTAATCTGGATCCTTGAGTTCTGAAATGGGCTACTACTGGTTTCATTAACTTGGTGAAGCACCAAGGAGCTGAAGAAAGACCAAAAGGTAGACACGTAAATTGATAGGTTTGATAGAGTCATTGGAACTGAAGAAATTTCCTGTGAGAATAATGAATGGGTACTGTTAGTTGCGCATCTTGAAGGTCTAGGCGGACCATCCAGTCGTTCAATAGTAGTTCATCTCTGAGATGTAGAAGTGTTTCCATTTTGAAATGGCGATGGAAAGCGAATTGATTGAACTGTTTGAGATTTATAACTGGCCTGATTTTTTTGTTTTTTCTGACTACAAGAAATATGGAGCTTATGAAGCTTGAGTGATGGGGGTGAATGTGTTGAATTGCACGCTTGCGGAGAAGGGCTTGGATTTCAGAGGAGATAAGGTTGATGTTTCTGTTGAGAATTTGAGAGGGAGAGGACGAGACAATTGAAAGGGGGTGTCGTAGAATTCTATTAAGTAACCTTTGACGTTGTTGAGAACCCAAGGGTCTGAAGTAATCTCTTTCAACCTGTGGACGACCCACCATAGAAAGATGGCCAGAAAATTGACTTAACTTTGGGAGTATAGGATTTGGAGTTTCGCTGATTTCTGCCCCTGAAGTCTCTGGATCGTTGGGGATAGAATTGAGGATGGAAGTCTTGTTGCTGTGAATTAAAGGAGCCTCTGTAGCCTTGATATCTGGCAAACCGGCCGGTAAAGCGACCCCTTCCTCTACCGGCCCTGGCAAAAACCTGCGCATTACACACTTTTTTAAGAGATTGTTGCGCTGTGTCTAAAGAAGCGAAGGTTGTGACATATCTGCTTAGTTCCTTAATAAAGGAATCTCCAAATAGAAGTCCGTCTGCTTTAGGACCTGGATCCATAGCGGCAAGGTTTGCCAGTGTGGGGTCCAATTTGAGAAGGAGTTCTTTTCGACATTCGTGAGTCATGGCAGGGTTTGCGTTGCCAAGAAGACGGAAGGCTTGTTGAATCCAGAGGGAGAGTTCTTCTGGATCTATAGAGTCATTATTCAGTCTGGCAGATTCCGCCATGTCAAAAATACGGGCTAAAGGACCTACTATGTCGAGGACTTTGTCCTGGTAGACTGACCAGGTTCTGTCTACTCCTTTACGTGAATCTTTTCCAAACTTGGAGAAGAATGTTATCATGGAAAAGTCGATGGATGGAGTGGAAGTGATATGTAGAGGAAGAGAGGGCTTAGGGCATTTGGAACCGAGTTTGGAGCACACTTGTTTATCTAAAGGAAGACGTAATTTGGCTGTGATATATTTTGTGACGTGATCAGAAGGCAGCCATTCAGTGGAATTAGGGTGATGGATTAATTTGGGGTCAAACATAGGATTGCCTTCAGCGTCTAAGAAGACGGTAGAAAGTTGGTCAGATGATGCTGGTTTAACTTTTTTTGGAGGAGGCCCAATCCAAAAATCAGAATTACTGATATCATCAAGATCTTTATCGGACTCAATATCGTCCATGTCATCATCAGTGTCCTTAATATTGTCTATCACGATCTTATGGGTTGTGAGTAAATGTTTTGTTTTTGTCTTACTTTTTAAACCCAAAGTATTTTTCCCTTCTGAAGTAGGAGGCCTGTGAGGAACTTCGTCCTCCATCCTGTGTGAGTTAGACTCACTTTTCAATAGCGCAGAAGAGGCGTTGGGCTGCTTAGCAATAGAAGCCTCCAAGGCTTTGCTCTTTCTGCTTTCCCCCGCAGACTGGGCCATTTGTGATTGTGACAGACAGGATGAAACAGTATTTTCAATTTGCTTTGAAAATTTAGACATAGAGGAAGAAACTGCCTTTGCCACAGAGGATTGAATAAATTCATTCAGATTATTTGAAAATGCCTCTTCAGAATCATCATGTTCTGTAAAAAATGAGGAAAAATCAATTTTGCTGAAAGAAACAAGAAGAAACTGGTAAAAGAGGGGTTAAATTTGGAGATGGAGGGTTTATTAGGAGGTGTATATATGACTCACGAAGTAACTGCCTACCAGATGGCTGAAATATTGAAGGCCACGCCTCTGGAAGGTCTAGAATGAAGGGCGGTGAAGTCAGCCGAGAGCTGGGAGACACGAGGTGAAGACCGGTGAGAAAAGCTAAAAATAGCTTCAACGTGGTGCGTTTAAAAAGGAAACCGCGATTAAAGTCAGCCGACAGAACGAGAGTGATACGCGAGTGAAAGGAAGGCGTCTGCAATAGAATGCTAAACAGAAATGCGGTGAGCGCGAGCTGAACGGTCGCGTCGACCGAAAGGCAACTAAGAAGGGGGAAGGGAATGGAAATAGAGTGAAACAGGGAGAGAGCATGAACGCGCTGAACGCTTAACATAAGAATAAAACCATGAAAACAAAATAAATATTAAACGTTGTAAAATATATAGAGCACAAAAAGATATACTTATCTTGACTGTGAGCAGCAAGAAAAGAGGGCTACTTGCATTCAAGATTGGTATATCTTTATGTGTATTGCGTCCTGATTGGCCCTTTCTTCTTCTTTGTTTCCCATTGGTAGCTTGTTCTGCTACTCTTATGGGATTGGTTATTCTTCTTGACTGCAGCTGCTAATGTAAATAAAGCAGGAAAAGTCAGCATAATAGTAGCCTCCGGTCTTGTCATAAAATTTTACAAGTTATTCAAAACATGAAGGAGTACTGCTTCAGCGCTAGCTGTAATGAAATTCTGAAATGGCCTCCGAGTCTTGAGACTGTTATTTCGTCTTTAATTTGCCATTACATTTTACACACTCTCAGTTTAATTCACACTTTCGCGCGGTTTAGGAGCAGTATCACATACCACAACAGAAACAATGCAAAGCAAGTAAGTGTGAAGATGAATGTAAAGTCGTCTTTCGAGCACTTAGAAGCCTGTATTGCCTCTATAAAAAACATGACTCTAATTTCTTTATTACAGTCGAGTTTGTACTCTTTAGCCACCAGTAATAGGAAAATTGATGTAGCTGCTCGAGTATACCAACTTATTTCAGTTGAGTCATGATGCCATAATGTATCTTGCAAGAACCATGAGCCACGGTGAAGGGCATGGCGGGTAGCAGCAATACGGCTGCAGTTTAAGCATTTTTCTTTCTAAGGCTGTTTCTTTCTGAGCTGTCATAAGCTAAAAGAGATGTATCGCAGCATGTTTGTTTTTTACATCATATAGTTCATTACAGATAAGAATGTCTCTCTATGTTACCATTCTGAGCTACACCCTTTTGCAACAATATAATTTACAATAACAAATATTCTGAAATTTTTTGCAACACATTACTGCTTATAATTGTAACGCAAAAGTAGTATTTTCTGTTATTCGTCTTTCTGTTTGTACGTGGGGCTGGTTACTTGCAATAAGTTTATAACCACACTCATTCTCTCATTAGCATGTCTGTCTGGACAGCAATGTTTGAGTCTGTGTGCTGTGTTTAAATGATGAGTATTCAGACAGATTATGCTGCTTCTCCCTCTCAGTTCAACAGGTCAGACAATGAAAATACTTTCAACTTTTTTCCAATGAAGAAACGCAAAGCCTTTCAGAAGTAAAAGAAAATGAACGTTTTCGCAAAAATCAAAGGAATAGGTATCAAAAGCGCGATGCCTCTTCTATCATCTGCTCCTGCTGAATGTGTAATCCCTGATACTGTAGTCTGAAAGAGCCTTCGAAATTCTGAGGGCCTTACACAAGATTAGCTCTATCAGTTCAGGCTTTGAAGTACAGGCCACTGGCATCTCTTTACTGACAGAGATAAAAAACAGAAAATTAGAAGACCTTCCTTGGCCTGCTGGACTTCATTGGCACATTGGGCAAATACTAAATTAACAAGACACTGAGGCACAGTTCATCCATTATCAAACTGGATGTTACCATTAATATATATTTTTTGTATAATAGAGATTTGCTTCCTCCGTTGAACTCGTTAATGAGTTAACATAAACTGGCTCACATCAAACTGGTTAACTGGTAATTATACCTACAAACATCATAGTTTAGTTATTTGTATTTGAGCTATATCTGTTTTATTGTGTACTGAAATTCTGTATGGTAAGTGAGCCGCTTTCTTGTATTTGTAATGAACGTTTCTATGATACCATTGATTTCACTTCACTTCAATTCAAGAATACTATATATTATATAATAATATAAAGGCAGGTCTACATAATCTACGATAGGTAAAATGTAGAGCCTATTGTATTTGAAATAATATTTAGAAAGGAATTTAAAATGTAATAAGGTTTGGGGAGAAACATCATCACAGGAACAGGCTGTTAAGCATCCTCCCATACTGTCCCAATGGAAAACATAGCAGTCTCTGCATTGTGCCCAGTCTGAACCTCAGCAATAGTGCCCTTTCCCATTGACTGGGGCTGATCAACAGATAAGCATCTATCTTGACACGACAAAAGGTTGCAGGAATATATATTCACTGCTGTTTGTATTAACAATTTGCCCTACATTTATTTTGAGCCTCCTCTCTACTAAAAAGCCCACGTTTAACATTTGTGTAGCTATCATTTCTATATTTATTTATATCTTTTGATTTTGGACTGTGAAAACCCCACTGATCCAGTTCTGTGTGTATGCTTCTAAATAACAAGACAGTTGTGACTGAATAATCCATAAATCGTATCTGATAAAGGAGCTTTACAGCCAGAGGTTTTTCTGGACTTTGGAATTTGTTGATTCAGAGGAAAGTCCCACTCAGCTATGATGGAGTAAAAAAACCAAGTAATGGAAAAACCTCCACCTTTGCACACTCTGAAGCTCAGCAAAGAAAATTCAACTGGGCACACAGTCAAGCAAACAATATAAACCACAAAACAAATACAACGTTCATTCACTCAGGGGCCAATATCTTGCCATGACTGCTATCCATCTATTAGTTCACAGGCGAGAAACCGCATGAGTATATTGCGACTTTCACTTAACCATGGGCTAGTTCATCCAACGAAGAACAAGAGTATCTTACTACACTTCACTCAGCCAATCATAAAATATTACATGCAAAAACAAAAAAGTATCCTGAAATCCATTTCCTAACCTCAACAAATTCGGTGCCTTCTGTACTAAGGAGAAGGCCTACACATTTCGCTTTAATGCTGATTAATGCACATCATTCTCCATTTTTCCCTCTTTCTCAGGGTGCTGCAAATGGAACCAAAAATTACATTACAAAACCATAAACAATGAATTTACTGCGGACCACACTGAACTTCAGCACCCAAAAATCTAGTCAGCAAATACACTGCACATATAAGTACAGAAATTGTACACGGGGCGTAATCAACATGACATAGATATAACAATGGTTACTAAACTGGGCAAGATAGACTTTACCTTTTGCCATGCAGTACTTGCTTTTTCTAATCAATAGTTCCTTTAGGCCATGTTGTAAAACAAATCCCATGGTGTCTAAGGGAAGGAACTCCTGCGTATTGTTAAAACTTCTAAACAGCAGCACTTGACTCAACAGTAAAGTACTGTATGTGCAGCGCAAAAAATTATATTATACTCATGAAGAGTGACTCCATATGAAAAGTGCAGTGATGCTGCACTACACCTTGAACAGCAAGATTTAAAAGAACAGAGACTTCAGGTGATGAACATGATAATAAGAGTCCAGGAAGAGCGGTTCTTCATAGGGCATGCTCGTTGAGCAAAATTTGGTAAGTAGATTTGTGACAACTTGGAGCACTTCCAGCTCAATTAATTGCCACATGTAGGAACCAGAACAAGGGTTGTGGGAAAATCGAACACTATTGTGATCATGAATGTAACTGGTTATGTAAACTTCTAAATTTAATAGATGTAGTTATTCACTCAATAATACCTGTAACAAGTAAAGGGAAAGTAAAGAGAACCTGCTACAATTAGGAACAGGAAATCTCTTAGCGCTGAAGTGTTGAATAATTACAATACTGTTGTCACTTCCAACATTATATTTCCCATACCGTATTTGTATTTGTTGTTATTAATGGAGTTATTCTCTTCAGTGTTCATGCTTATTAATTAAACTTTTTGCAGCCATACGCATTGCTATAAACATTTTGAGGAGTGCTTCTTTAGCCCACGCTTGGGCCTCGGGTCAGGGTATAATTACCTCTTCATATGCCCTTTGTTTTGTTTTTTAGGAAGTGGTGACAGTTCCTAGCATTCCGTAATGGTGTCCCCAGTATAAACTTTTCTGGTGTTCCCAGCCAATCAGAGCTATTGAGTTTGCAAATCCAGCTTTGAGTCTGTGGATCCAAAATGATTGACAGGAGAAAAACCTCCCTCATTCAGTTAGGGTGCCTTGATTTCTTTGGTTTGGAGTCTGCAGACAATTCACAAATTAGTCTGTGAATTAGTCAAAGTATTCGTATAATTTAACATTTTGAAGCCTGCCCAACATATGTTTTGTAAAACTAAGTTCACACCAAACCAAGCAAACACACACCACTGACTAAAGTTCTGGTTTAATGCCAGGATTGTTATACTTCCAATCATAGTTTCTGTAGCCGGCAGCAAATATTCCTATGGGAGTTAAAATGAGAAGGCCAGGGTTTGAGGCCCACCTCCAAGCCTGAACAATGGCTGCAGGGTGCACACAGGAAGTGGATGCAGAATCTGGATGAAGGTGAAAGTGAATATATAATCTGAAGCCGTAGGCTGATGTTATTTGGTCACTGTGACCTCCTGAGGGTTGCACAAGTATTGAAAAGTGAAATGGTGCCAGGGACTAATCATTATGGTGAGATAACTCATAACGCATTAGCTGGAGAGAGATCTCTGTGTTTTCTCTAGTCCCATTTCTGAATGAAAGTAGCATAGAGGATTAACAAGTCTCCTGCAAAGAACATTATGTAACAAGAGATAACAGATTTGTATTTCCTGTAAATGGGTGAGTGGGTCACTGCGTTTAACACTGAGATCCTTCTGTTACTGTAACAACCACCTGTGAACCTCGCTTTGATGTTGAAGCCTGATGAAATGGACCAAGAAGAAATCTACCAAGGGGCAGAGTCTTTTGGGTGGCTCCACTGACCCATAAGGATTGCTTCTCAGTCACCCTCAGGAGAACAAATAAAGGACCCCAAACCCAGTGATTTTGGATGCTGACGATGACAACGCTGCAACACTGTAACGTGACGCTGTGACGTCTGAGCGGAGAACAGAGGAGCGGTGGAGCAGATGGACAGGCAGGTAGCCGGCCTTTTGGATTAAGGGAAAGTGGGGAAGTGGCATTTCGTCGCCTCGCTTTCACCCCCTTTGCTGCCTCGCTTTCGCCCCCTGGTTCGGCTCCTGCCCCGCCGTCTTGCCCCATCCCGTCAGGAGGAAATAAGACGCAGTTGCCACAGTTGCCGTGGCCAGGAGACCCCTGTGCCCTGCCCCCCATGCCACGAGTCTGTCGCGAGGACTGTTGCAAGCTGCTGAGGCCCCTCGCTCGTGCTCCAGAAGGAAAAGAATCATCATGAGCCAAGTGGCTCTGGAGTTTCAGGAGCCAGGAGGGCAGGGGAGGCAGTGCAAGCTCCTCACTCCTGCGACTGCCCCTGTTGTGCTTCTACACTCTACATAGGAGTCTGCGCCCTGCTTGGTGTCAGTTACGGGGGGCTTGCTCCTTGCCCCTTGCCCCAGCGTGATGAGGTAATCGCAAGTAAAGAGGGGAGCACAGGCCATGACGAGCCTACTCTTCGCACCTGGAAGAGGAAAGTGATGCTCCTGCCTTAGAAGCAGCGCGGGTAAGACGCCAGGAAAAGGGCTAGAGGAAAGAAAGCCTCTCCCCAAAGAATTCAGCAAGTGCTTGAACTACTGAACGCTGAGGTGCACTGAGGAGTATTGAGGAAGCACTTAGTAGCACTTAGAAGCACTTAAAAGCCAGCTGCAGAGAGAAATAGAGGAATAGAGGAATAGAGGAATAGAGGGACAGAGGAACAAGGCCGGCAGGTGGTGAAGAGCTGTGGGCGTGGTTGAAAATTGTGATCAGAAAGAGGGCCTGTAACCCGACATTAAGATACTGTGATTTGCTGCTGGGCCCACTTTTATCATTTGGCTCCATCTGGCCTGGACTGGCCTGGCCTTGATTTTCCCTTGCCCTGACCTATGCTGCTTCGCCTCGTTTTTGTTGAACTCCAGCCTGTCTGTAACTGTGTTAAAAGGGGCACTTAGGGTGTGTGGACTGCTTGTGGGCCAAGTTTCTTTGTGATTGAGAGTGTGCTGGAGAGTGTCCCCGTACTCCCAGAGGGATTCAGAAGGGAGTAGTAGGTAATCGAGGCTAGAAACACACCAGACTCATACTAGGCCAATAGGACCTGGTGGATCATTAACAACTCCTTCAACAGGCTAATTGGTCTGTTGAAGGAGGAGGATCCAGGTTTTTTAGCAGACAGTGAGCACAATATCAGGAGTAACTAGAATTACTTCTAAATGTACGAGAAGGAGCAGGTCATTCCTTGGTCGGGCCTGCAGAAAAACGAAATCAAACCCCCTAAGAAACAAGAGGGATGCAGCAACTAAACATAAAAAGTTTGAATTCTATTCTCCCATTTCTTTCAAAGGACCCTTGTGAGAAAACTGTGGTCAAGTCAGGAAATACATCCACTGTCAATAATAATACTCTTCAAGGTCCCGTTCAAGATAATGACTTGAATACCATAACGGATGATGGTACTACTATTAGGGAGGGATCTGCCATTTTTTCTGCCTCCCCTCTCTTGAGGGGGTCCAACTAGGCTGAAGTTATAGAATTTACCCTTCCTGATATAAGGTGCTCAGCAGCAGAATTGTTCCTTTGTCAACAACGCCCGTAGTAGCACAATCTAAAATTGATTCCCCCATGCTAAAGTTATTTAGTAGTACTCCTTCGGACCACTTTCTTTCAGAAATAAATCCATCAGAAACCCCGACCTAGCGTGCCCACCAGGACAACATATAGGCTCTCATTACAACCCTGGCGGTCGGTCTTAAAACGGCGGTAAAACCACCAACAGGCCGGCGGTAAGAAAAATGGAATCACGACCGTGGCGGAAACCGCCAACATAGACAGCCACTTTAACACTCCGACCGCTACGTCGGTACAAACAAACAGCATGGCGGTCACTGCCAACAGACAGGCGGAAGACAATGTACCGCCCACAGTATCATGAGAGGCCAATCCGCCACCTTTTCCGGGGCGGATTCACCGCAAACAAAAACACGGCGGAAACAGGACTTGGAAGGGGAAACGCTCACCTCTACACACCCCACGAGGAACCAGGACGCCACAGAGCCAGAACTCCATATTCTACCTGCCAATGTCTTCCTGCTCCTCTACCAGGAGCACGAACGCCGGCGGCAAAGACCACGGTGAGTACTGCACCTACGACACAGGGGAGGGGGAAGGGAAAAGAGAGTGACAAACACACTCAACACGCAAAACCCCCAACCCCACCCTCACCCACTACAACACACTCACAAGTACATGTTGACACATTACATTTACACCTCCCAAAGCCCCCTGGAAGAATGCAAGGACAAAAGGAAATGAGTTGAACGATTGTAATCAATAAATATCCAGTACACATAAAATATATATACACTATTAACAAATATATACACCAAGAATTCAAGTCCATGTACTGCGCATACATAGTCCGTGGACCACTGGGCGAGGCCCACACAAGATACCCGACCAAAACAGAGAGAACACTGCAGGGGCATCAGATCGAAATAAAACAGGCACCTCAGGGGGAAGGGAAGGGGGGGCACCTCATCCGGATGAGTGCACGACGCCAGATCCACGAGGGGGATCCATGCCCATTGATGTATCCTGGGGAGTGCAAAGCCACAGTCTCACAAGTCTTTACAGTGGGTGTGTTGCCCACAGCTGCACCCTGGGGAGTGCAAAGCCACAGTCTCACAAGTCTTTACAGTGGGTGGGTTGCCCACTGCTGCATCCTGGGGAGTACAAAGCCACAGTCTCTCAAGTGGATGCCTTTCTCCACTGGTTTTTGAGGGGGCTTTGTGCCCAGAGTGCTTCTTCCTGCCAAGGACTGAGGTAGTGGATGCCTTTCTCCACTGGTTCTGGAGAGGGGGTTTGTGGCCAGAGTGTTTCATCCTGCCAAGGACTGAGGTAGTGGATGTAATTCTCCACGGGTTCTGGAGAGGGCTTTGTGCCCAGAGTGCTTCATCCTGCCAAGGACTGAGGTAGTGGATGTAACTCTCCACTGACTCTGGAGGGGGCTTTGTGCCAAGAGTGCTTCATCCTGCCAAGGACAGAGGTAGTGGATGCCTTTCTCCACTGGGTCTGGAGGGGGCTTTGTGCCAAGAGTGCTTCATCCTGCCAAGGACAGAGGTAGTGGATACCTTTCTCCACTGGTTCTGGAGGGGGCTTTGTGCCCAGAGTGGTTCATCCTGCCAAGGACTGAGGTACTGGATGCCTTTCTCCACTGGTTCTGGAGGGGGCTTTGTGCCCAGAGTGATTCATCCTGCTAAGGGCTGAGGTAGGGGATGCCTTTCTCCACTGGTTCTGGAAGGGGTTTTGTGCCCAGAGTGCTTCATCCTACCAAGGACTGAGGTAGTGGATGCCTTTCTCCACTGGTTCTGGAGGGGGCTTTGTGCCCAGAGTGCTTCATCCTGCCAAGGACAGAGGTAGTGGATGCCTTTCTCCACGGGTTCTGGAGGGGGCTTTGTGCCCAGAGTGCTTCATCCTGCCAAGGACTGAGGTAGTGGATGTAACTCTCCACTGACGGTGGGCCTACATGGAAGCTGTCCAGGCCCCTGAACCTGACCACCAGCCACGTACGACTGACCACTGGGGATGGCAGCCATATGTGCGGTGGTGCCACTGGCACATGATGTGGCGTGGCCACTGGCGGTGCTTGCGGCGGCCTCAGTAGCGGCGGTGTCCTTGGCTCATGGGCCTGCAGTGCTGGTGGGTGGCTCAGTGAGCGCGCTGGTGGCAGCGGAGTCCTTGGCAGCGGTGCTGGTGGCGGTGGTGTCCTTGGCAGCGGTGCTGGTGGCGGCGGTCTCCTGGGAAGCAGTGCTGCTGGTGGCGGTGTCGATGGCGGCGATGTTCTGGGAAGCGGTGCTGGTGGCGGCGGTGTCCTGGGAAGTGGTGCTAGTGTCGGTCCTGTCCGCTGTGCAGGTTGGTGGCGACTTCCCTTTCTTTCTCTGCCCCTTCCCCACCTTGGATGGTGGCGCAGCTGTCTTGCCACTCACAACTGTAGTCCTGGGAGAGCCCTTGGTGGCAGATGTTTTGCCCTTCTCCCTCTGGGCTATGGCCAACTTCTTAAGTTTCTGAGGTGGGGGACTGTCCGTGGTCTGGCTCCGTGGCACACTGGCTGCCCTGCTGCTTGGCGCACTCCAGAAGCCGGTTACTGCTGGCACCACTGTTCCCGGTGATGTGGTGGCTGATGTGCTGGGTTGGGACCTGGAAAGGCGTGCCCTAGGGGACGGAAGGGTTGGGGGAGGTGTAGGGAAGAGGTCAACATTTAAGAGGAAAAGTTTTTTAGACACACTGGGACGGGTAGATGGAGGGGGTTTGGGAGTGGAGGAAGAGGTAGTGGTTGTAGGAGGTGTACGTTTGCTGACTTTGGGTGAAGGTGCATGGGCTGGAACCTGTCGTGAGGTGGATGGCTGTTGGGTGGGTGTGTGACTGCGTTTGTGTACTTTGGGAGGTGGGCTCACAGACACACCGGGAGAGGACACAGGGGATGTGTGAATGGTAGTGGGGGTGGTGAGTGCACGTGAGCGGTGTATGGTGGGCGTGCTGGTGATGGACATAGTGGCTGAAGATGTAGTGCATGCAGGTGTGAGTGGAGACGTGACAGGGAGGGAGGAGGGAGACGAGGAGGAGGGGGACACAGTGGAGGCAGTGGATGTTGGTATGTGTGCATGGGTATGATGCTTGTGTGAGTGCCTGTGGGATGTGTGGTGCTTATGTTTGCCAGAGCCACCCTTCTGAGTTGAGGTGTGTGCATGCTGGTCTGATGGTGTGCTTGGGATAGGCTGAGGTACAGGGGATTGGTGCCGGGTGGAGGAAGTTGGAGGGGGGAGGCTGGGCACAGGGACAATGGCTGCTATCAGTGCTGAGGCCAGAGTCTGAAAAGCTCGCTGTTGGGCTGCCTGACCAGAATGAATGCCCTCCAGGTATGCATTCGTCTGTTGCAACTGCCTCCCTACACCCTGGATGGCATTCAGAATGGTAGACTGCCCAACAGTGAGGGATCTGAGGAGGTCAATGGCCTTCTCACTGAGGGCAGCAGGGCTGACAGGGGTAGGGGCTGAGGTGGCTGGGACGAAGGAGATGCCCACCATCCTGGGTGAGCGGCCACAGGGCACATGCTGAGGGGCTGCTGGGAGGGCGGTGCTGGTAGGGGGGGTGGTGGCTGTACCTGTAGATGCGGAGGCCACAGAAGGGCCCGCCACCGCAAGGGAGCTCTCATCAGAGGAGGAGTACGTGTCGCTCGTCTCAGCTCCTGTCCCCGCCGTGGAGCTCCCCTCGCCCTCCGTCCCATTGGTAAATTCGGAGTCCGTTGTCTCGCCCTCCAGAGCCATGTGGGATGCAGCTCCCTCCTGCTCCGGTGCCACTGCTCCTCCGCCTGATGATGCTATTGCACACAAGAACAGGGAGACCACATAAAGGGGGGGAGACAGAAGAAAGACATGTTCAGTGCATGCAATACCGCTACCGTTGGCGGACACTACAGACACAGCAGCCCTCTGCACTACACCATGCACTTAGAGTTCCCTCATTAATCACAGGGCCATGGGGTACAAGGCCTATGCCCGATTGCTGCACACATGGATGTCACAGGATCCTGACTAGGTGTAGTTGGCTCTTAACACTGGTGCAGTGGGGTGCCACATGGCCTGCCTTACAAAGGGACCTTGCCTACAAAACTCGCCCTCGCCTAGGGGTACCCACAGCCCACCTCCCCCACCCAGACACCTCCAATGCACGCTGATTCAGCTGAATGAGAGTGTACTCACCCCCTTGTGGCTGCTGTGATGCTCTCAAGTGCCCATCCAACTCCGGGTATGCCACCGCTAGAATCCAGAACATCAGGGGGGTCATGGGGCGAAGGGCACCCCTCCCACGTTGGGAGGCCATCTCCAGCTGGGCCTCCGCCGTCTTCTTGCTCCAGCGGCGAATGTCCTCCCATCTTTTCCGACAGTGGGTGCTCCGTCTGTGGTGGACCCCCAGGGTCCGGACTTCCTTGGCGATGGCACGCCAAATATCCTTCTTCTGGTGGGCGCTGACCTACAGGAATAGTACGGGGGAAAAGGAGAAGATATAACCGTCCGCACCGTCACAGTCATTGGCCTGCGTTCCTACCCTTGCCATGATGCACATACACTCACCGTCGTTTCATGCACGCCTCATTCTCCCCCCGTATCTTACATCCACACCACTCCACACAAGCAGTGGCCATACAGCATGCTCACAGTGTACTTACCTGTTTGTCTTGAGGACCGTAGAGTAGCGTGTGCTGGGGGAGGACCCCATCCACTAGTTTCTCCAACTCCTCCATGGTGAAGGCAGGGGCCCTTTCCCCAGACACATGATCCATTGTCGCTTCTAGACTGAGGTCACAGCAGCACTTGCAGTGTAGGTCCTCTCCTGTCGAAGTATCAAGTAAGTGAATAGATAGAAAATGGTGGTTACGTCCACGGCGGTGCGTACCGTCACCGCCGGTGTACATCGTCATTGGCTCCTGGGACCCATAGGCCCCAATGTTAACCAATGCAGGATTGCGCCGCGGTCTTCGACTGCCTACCATGACGGTGTACAACGCCAGCGCAGTTACCTCATATCCCATTGTCCCACCTTACAGGTCAGGCAGCCGCCATTTCAGGGGGCCACATGGCATAATTTTTTATTGCGTCACACATATCTAGGCCTTGCATACACACTAAGACAGGCCAATAGCGGATTGACAAATTTGTGCAATTAAATTGTGTTGTCGTACCTCAGTGTTGGCTGACCCTCTGCTCGCTGTTCTCCTCCATAGGGCTCGTCTGCTGGGGCAGGTGAGGAGATGGCGGCATCCTCCGATGTACAGACCACTAGTTGACCTGTCGACAATGGAAGAGCGACATGTAATTGTAACCTACAGACTGGACCGTGCCACAATCCATGAACTATGTGCCCAGTTGGAGCCGGACCTGATGTCAGCTATCCGCCATCCCACAGGGATACCCCCTCTAGTGCAGGTGCTGTCAGTACTCCATTTCCTGGCAAGTGGGTCTTTTCAGACGACAGTGGCCATAGCATCAGGGATGTCCCAGCCTATGTTCTCCAACGTCTTGTCCAGAGTGTTGTCTGCCCTGCTGAAACACATGCACAGCTACATCGTGTTCCCTCAGGGGGAGGATTTGCCTACAGTGAAAGGTGACTTCTCTGCTTTGGGACATATCCCCAACATCATAGGTGCCATTGATGGGACACATGTGGCCTTGGTCCCCCCCGCAGGATTGAACAGGTGTACAGAAACCAGAAGAGTTACCTTTCTATGAATGTGCAGATGGTGTGTTTGGCCAACCAGTACATCTCCCAGGTGAATGCCAAATTTCCTGGCTCAGTGCATGACGCTTACATTCTGAGGAATAGCAGCATCCCTTATGTGATGGGGCAACTCCAGAGGCAACGTGTGTGGCTCTTAGGTGAGGACATGGACCCTATACAGTGTGCATAGTTGTCTGGGGTTGTCCCTAAGGGTTAGTGTGTGTCTAACAGTTGTCCCTCAACATTTGCAGGTGATTCTGGCTACCCCAACCTGTAATGGCTACTGACCCCAGTGAGGAATCCCAGGACAAGGGCAGAGGAACGCTACAATGAGGCACATGGGTGAACTAGGAGGGTTATAGAGAGGACCTTCGGCCTCCTGAAGGCCAGGTTCAGGTGCCTCCATATGATGGGTGGTTCCCTATTCTACTCACCAAAGAAGGTGTGCCAGATCATCGTGGGCTGCTGCATGCTGCACAACTTGGCTTTGCGACAACAGGTGCCTTTTCTGCAGGAGGATGGTCCTGAAGAAGGTGTTGTGGCAGCTGTGGAGCCTGTGGACAGTGAAGAAGAGGAAGCAGAAGAAGAGGATATTGACAACAGAAACACCGTGAGTCATCAATCCTTCCAGTAAGACACAGGTAAGAAGACATCACTGCCTGCTAAATCTGATACAGTTGTTCTACCTCTCATCTGTCTGTCACTTTCACTCAGTATATGGACCCTGATTTGTCACTTTCCCTTTCGATTTCACAGATGTGGGTCCCACTGTGTGACCTCTGCTATGTTTCCTCATGGACTAGAGCTGTGAGACATAGGTATGTTGACAATACAATGGATATTGCTATTTCTTTCAGTTATTGCAAATACACATTTGGGAAAGCACAGACTGACTCCAGATAGTTTTGTGATTTAAGGGTGTTTATTTAAGTGCTAAATAGTGGAGGGGGTTGTAAAATGGGCAGGGGTGATGGTGGAGGATTGTCCATGGCAGAGTCCAGTCTATTTGTCTCACAGGTTCATTGTCCAAAGGGGCATAGGAAGTGGAGCTGGGGCAGTTGATGGATGGACAGGGTGACAAAGTGGGAAAGAAGGATGACAATCAGGGTGGTCTCATTTCTTGGCGGGGTCTTGGCATTGTTCTCTGTCTTTGTCCTGGATCTCAGGGACCGCTTACGCGGTGGTTCTCCATCTGCAGGGGGTGGGGTGCTGGTGTCGTGGTCCTGTGGCAGTGCCTCCTGTCCACTAGCGCCGGCGGAGGTGGTGGGAAGTTCATTGTCCAGGCTAGTGTCAGGGGCCCCTTGTGGTGCCACAGTGTCCCTCCTGGTGTTCACGAGTTCCTTCAGCACCCCTACAATGGTGCCCAGGGTGGTATTGATGGATTTGAGTTCCTCCCTGAACCCCAAATACTGTTCCTCCTGCAGCCGCTGGGTCTCCTGAAACTTGGCCAGTACCGTTGCCATCGTCTCCTGGGAATGGTGGTAGGCTCCCATGATGTTGGAGAGGGCCTCGTGGAGAGTGGGTTCCCTGGGCCTGTCCTCCCCCTGTCACACAGCAGCCCTCCCAATTCCCCTATGTTCCTGGGCCTCTGTCCCCTGAACCGTGTGCCCACTACCACTGCCCCCAGGTCCCTCCTTTTCTTGGGGTGGTGGGTTAGCCTGGGTTCCCTGTAGTGGTGGACACACTGCTGCTTGACCTGTTCTGGGGACAGAGGTATGGGCCCGCTGGGTGGGTGCTGTGCTGGTGTTTCCAGAGTGGGGAGGCTCTGTTGTGGCTTGTGCCAGTGTGAGGGGAACCGACTGTCCCGAGGTCCCAGATGGGCCGGGCTGGTCATCTAGATCCAGTTGGACAGAGCTGCTGTCATCACTGTGGGCCTCTTCTGTGGGGGAAGTGGACATGTCTGGAACCTCCTGTCCGGTGATGTTGGGTAGGGGTCCTGCAGGGGTGAAAAAGGCATAGTTTTAGTATCTGTGTGTTCCATGGTGTACAAAGGGTGGGTGACCCAGTACAACAGTGGTTGCATTCCTGTGTAAGACCTTGTGTGCTAATTGTTTAGGGCTCTCTGTGGGTATGTGCAGTGGACATGCATTGGTGATGGGTGTCCATGCATTGGTGTTGCATGCATGGCTTGGTGTTGGGATGTGTGGTTTGTGATAGCGGGACATATGTGAGGAGTTGGAGTGATGGGGTGAGAATAAGGGTGGGGGTATGTGTTAGCATGCAGGTAGGGTGGGGGATGTAATAGTTAAGATTTGACATACCAGAGTCCATTCTTCCTGCTACTCCTGCGAGGCCCTCAGGATGCAGTATAGCCAAGACCTGCTCCTCCCATGTTGTTAGTTGTGGGGGAGGAGGTGGGGGTCCGCCGCCAGTCCTCTGAACCGTGATGTAGTGTCTGGATACCACGGAACGCACCTTCCCCCGTAGGTCGTTCCACCTCTTTCTGATGTCATTCCATGTTCTTGGGTGCTGTCCCACTGCGTTGACCCTGTCCATGATTCTGTGCCATAGCTCCATCTTCCTAGCTATGGTGGTGTGCTGCACCTGTGATCCAAATAGCTGTGGCTCTACCCAATGATTTCCTCCACCATGACCCTGAGCTCCTACTCAGAAAACCTGGGGTGTCTTTGCCGTGCCATGGGGTGGTGTGGGTGGTGTGTGAGGTGGTGTGTGTTGTGATGTGTGGGGTGATGTTTAGGGGGGTGTGGTGTTTTATGCGTGGATGTGTATGTGTGATGGTGTTGTGTGCCTCTGTATAGTGGTGTTGTCTTTGCTGTGCTGTCTCTCTGGCCTTCGTCAATATTTTAGGTAGTAAGGGTTTGTGGGTGATGTTGGCGGGTGTTTTATAGTGGTGTGGGTGTGTGGGAGTGGTGTGTGTATGTGTATCAGGTGTGTGTATTTGGAATTGTCCAATGTGGTAGTGTTTTGTAAGAGTGTGTGTATTTTGAGCGCTGCGGTGTGTACCGCCAATGGTTTACCTCGGTTGAAAGACCGCCGCGTGGATTCGTGGGTCGTGATAGTGTGGGCGTATTCCTGTTGGCGTGACGGTGGAGGTTTAGTTCTCGCCAGTTTATCACTGACCTTTGGTGTGGCGGTCTTGTGTGGGTGTCTAAATTTTGGCGGATTCTGAGCTGTGGGTCATAATAGCTGTGGCGGAATTCCACGGCCGCCGTCGGTGTGTTGGCGGTCTTCTTCACGGCGGTAAGCGGGATTTTCCCCCAATGTTGTAATGACCCCCATAGTCCTTTCTGAATCCTTTAAGTGCCTTGAAATAATTTTATCGTATATTCTGGAACTTCTCGAAAAATTCCTTAAAAATTCTGACCACACTCAAGACATTCTCGTTTCCATTCTAAAAGTCCTACTAGTAAATCAAAACATGAACCACTCTTCTGATAAGTTGATTAATACAATTAAAAAAGAGGCATGTAATAGTTTGGGTCTAAAAACAAATGGTACTAGTCTGCAGTTCCCAATTGTTGAAGATTTGATGATCTCAGGTGACAAGCTCTCCCACTCTGATAACTGAACCCAAGCAGGAAAATCACATTTGGATGAAGTATCCATTACAACAGCAATCCTGGCCTCCGAAGAGAACGAGATATATTCCCTTGACAACCTCTTTTCTAATACGAATTCACTGCACAATATTACCCCACTAGCTCATGTTGTCGAGAAAAAGGAACACGCTTTAAATCCCAGAGAGGTTCCATTCCCAATCTTTCTTCCCAAAGATCATCTATCCATAAAGCAGAAGTATCAAAATGAAAACAACACGGGACAGGCTAGTAAAATATTTAAAATAAGAGGGAAAAAGACCGGGAAAAAAAGGAAACAGCGACTTTAAAAAAAAGAAGGAAGGTTAAGTTTTAGGAGAAAGAGCAGGTGGAATCTACGGTCATCTTGGAACAGGTCTCCTCACTCAAGAACTCTCAGAACAGGACTGAGGGTGCATCTTCTGTTGTACTGTACTTGGATGAGAAATTGAAAAAAATAACTATCAACAATTTCAATAAAACCTTTTGTTGTCAATGGAAACATAATACTGCATCATTTTTTGCGGAGGAAACACATCAGCTGGAAGAAGATTTAATTTATGCTGTACGTGACAATGGTGTATTTTATTAAATTAAATAGGACTTATTATGACCTCGGAAAACCATTGAAGAAGCAATTCACTAAGCAGACTAAATTGAGTTTTTATGTATGCACACAGTGAAAGGCAGCAGTACCACAAAAGAATCTAGGTATTCGTGGTAAATATGTGCAGCAAACAGATTGGAAGAACAGGAACACGAGTGGCTGGTGTTCATGATGCGTTTTTTTTTGCACTTTTTTAGTGCAAAATGCATCCTAGCATCACAAACTGATGCTAGGACACATTTTGTTCTAAAATATAACAGTAATTAATGGATTGGCATTTTGCATAATTGAGTTTCCTTTTGCAGAAATATTGTGCAATTACGAGAAAGCAAATTACATGAATTTCGTACACACCCTACTTTATAAACCATGCGCTCAAATGAGTGAACCCGAGTGGAATCAGAAAAGCAGCAACAGGATGAGGAGGAAGAAGAAACAATTCCACCCAAAATATTTCAAACTACACTTGTGTTTCTAGCTAGGTGGGTCAAGACTATGAGCCCCAGGTGCCTAGTTGAAGGGGGGGGAGAAGAAGATCAGTGCCAGTCCGGTGCTATAAAACTGCCTGCATTTTCCCCACGGGATGCTTGTGTGCTTGCTGGGAGGGGCAGGACTATGAGCACCAGGAGCCCTGTTGAAGAGGCAGGAGAAGGAGAGCAGTGCCGGTTGGGCGCTATAAACCTTTTCCCTGCTGGACCTGCGCGGGCACGTGCCCAGGCCAAGATCGGGCCAAGACCGGACCCATCTTTTCCCATCATGGCCAGAACAGACCAGGCCATGCCACACCTCTTGGTTCTGGACCTCAATGACACCAACAATGACTTTTTTTGCTTGGGTAATTTGAAGGGACTGTTTGTATTTGGATTATCCTTTATGCAAGGATCACCTTTTACTTTATTTGAGCTTCATTCTTAAAAACTATTTGGGATTCAGCCCTTGAACAGTATGGGCAAGCGTAAACTACCTGGGGCCAAGGACAGAACCACCAACAAGCCATCATGGCACTACACTTCATTCCTTTTTAGCTTGTGCTGTGGAGGTGATCTCCAAAGAGATAGATCTTTCAGATACATTTATCTCCGGATGTGCGGGATGGCTATAGTTGCCCTATATCAAGCCAGTCAGGTCATCAATTTTGTTCAGGCCGTTCGGATCCAACTCCTTCACTCACTCCATTGCCTATAGAACCCAAGCCATTAGTACATCTATCTCCGGCAGTAGCAAATAATGACTCTTTTATTTCTATCGGCAGTGACCATGGGCCACCAGCAAAAGGAAGCATCAACACAAACGTGCTGGCAATGTTACATCTCGAAAATGCAACATTTCAAATACAAATTCTGTGACTGGTAGCTAACATGTTGTTCTGTCTCAAACCCCTGCCAATGAAGTTTTAATCTTGACTAGAACTTAATTTTCAATAACTTTAAAGCAAGTGTAGTTCACTGTGGTACCCCATTGGTGGACAAATTGCATAACCTAGAAAATGCTATTTCAGAATTAACTAAGTTACATGTTAATACTAATATTTATAGCTCATCAGATTCTGCGCAACCTGCTTCTTCCATATCCCTTTAGGGCTTGGGCAAGATGCATACTATAAGCACTCTTAGTTCAGCCCCATGGCCATTGCAAACTGATACTGTTGTTATGGATAACCAGCTGTCCTACCCACATGCATGAGATACTACAGCCCCTTGATTACAGGCGGGCATCCAGGGGTTCCAAAAAGCTCCACTATTGCCCCTGTCCAGGGGATGTGTGTGAGTGTTCAGCCTGATAACAGTATGCCTTGGCTTGACCTACCATCTGAATGCTGCCCTTATGTTGTCATCATGATAGGGGTCCCACAATTGAACCTCACTACCCAGGAGTTCACCCCCCTAGTTGAAGAACAAGGTGTGCCATTGGCTGACCCACAACTCAAAATAAAAAATAAATATATATAATGACATCTTGTTTGTGAAGAGGGTGGATAGGTGGGCCCTACTATAAAGCATTTAAGGGGAGATTGCATTGCGATTAATTGTAAACATCCAAACCTGCCTTGCCATCTGATCCATAATAGATAGCACTCCCTGAATGAGGGCATCAACATTCCTCCACTAAGTTTCTTTTACAGACATTTACAACCAAGAAGGCAGGCCACTCCTGTGGTCCAGGAGATTGAGAGACCATTTGTCCCTATCTCTTATAGATTTCTCCCTTTGCCAGATCTGGACCGTAATGACTGGTGCCCACAGCATCTATCCATTAGCTCTGGTGTTGTCGAGATACCTACAGCCAGCCTCCCATTCACAATTGTTGCGTCTAAGTAGGGCCCTACTTTAAGGCCCATATGTTGGAATATTGCTGGTATCAGAGCCAAACTGCTGGATCCAAGTGGCTTGATTTCATCACTCAGTTTGATATAGTCATGCTACAAGAATTTTGGCCTGTATGGCTATTACCTGCAATGGTTTTAAGTGTTTTACCAATCCAGCTTTTGCTTTGTTGGTACAGAGAGCCCGGGGTGGTCTAGCTCTCATGATTTGTATCTCTAAGCTATTTAAGATCATCCCAGTCCCTTCCAAAAACAATGGATTTCAGATCTTGTGGGTTATTTTATCTAATAAGTTACATTTTTTCTCGTTATTTGTATTAATTTGGTTTATGACCTAGGGAGTCAGATTGAAACTTTATTTCAGGTATTGTCGATCCTGGGGGTCAGGTCCCTTTCTATTCTTAATTGCTTTAATGTGATATTAGGAGGGACCTTCAACCTCAAACTGGGCTCGAACTCCATAGCAGCTGATCCCTGTGTGATTAGTGAAATTCCAACTTAGACTAAGACAGCCAAACTACTGCCAGTACCGCCAGTGTGGTCAGGCCACTACAGACAACAGTAGACACCTTCAGGCCGGTAGGGACAATGTTCCAGCGAAACATATTATGAGGCTGCACACCACCAAGGTTTCCGCTGCGATCAAACCACCACGAAAATCCTGATGGAAACCAAGTCTGTAAAAGGAGACACTCACCTTCAGGAACACATACCAGTCTGGAGCCACCATGGAAGTTCTCCCATTGCTCCTGCTTGCACAACAACTCTGAAACCAGCGACTGCGACAAGACAACAACCTTGAATATACACACCAACCGAACACTGTTAGGGAAACCCAAAGTACACAAGCACACACAACATACACATCCGGGGCGGCATACGACTGCTACACACACATGTAACCACACACCCATACTGACATACACGCACCTACATACACACATGCACACCCACACAACAAACACGCACACACCCATACTACACACACCATGGGCAAAACACATGCAAGACGCACAGCAATTCACAGATCCGCAGTACCGGCACAGTTGTACACAACAATATACAACAGCAATGATTCACACAATGACACCACAGCCGCAACTACACAAATGCTCCGTAAAGCACTTTCAGTACACACTTCCACATGACCCCACATACATACTACAACACTTAACAACACCTGACATACATTATATACAATCACACAGCCATACAATGAAACATATGTCATACCACGCTCACACAATGCATCTGACATACCCATCACCACACACTTGTACACACACACAACAACCACACAAGAACACACAACATCACCATTACACATCTCAACATAAACAATACACAATTTATCTACACACATGCATGTACCAAACACAATCATATCCTACACACAATACACAGCCATCACAGCGTGACAAAAGCCAGGCCCACCACACACACATGCAGGCCAGACACTACAGCTAGCACAGCCCACACACACACATACACACATACACACGTCACACACAAACAAACCAAAGGTGCCAAATTCAATAAAGCCAAGTGGAAAGAAAGGCAGGCAAGACAAGTATGTTACCATTGAAGCCAACAACAGGTTGGGAATGATGTATTAAAAGCATTTGTTTGGCATGAAAATAAATAACTATAGAAAAATATCAGCCCATAGGGCAGTCCAATGTCCAAAATGCCAAAGCAACAATTGGCACCTTTGTGTGCCCCTACTTGACTCCTGACTGCAAAATTACCTCCAGAGGGTAGGGGCATCAAGGTGACAGGCAGGCACTTCAGGAGTTAGGGGTTGGTGTGGGGGGTTGGGTTTTGGTTAGGGAGGGGGGTCTTTGTGTTTGGACTTGGAAGGGGGTCCTTGGGTTTTGGAGGGGTCAACTTTTTTGCAGGGGGGTTGCATGGGTACTAGCAGGCGGTGCAGGGGAGGACTTGGAGGTGGAAGGGCTGAATTTGGGGAGGGCCACAGACTGTTTGGGGTATCACAGGGTGGGAGAAGATCAGGGAACAGGGAAAACACAGAGAGTAAATGCTTTTTAGACACACAGGGGCAGTCATGGCAAAAGGTTGTATGAGGTATAGGTATGGATGTCTTGGGTGCAAGTGCATGTGATGAATGCTTGGGGGTGGTGGGTGTCTGTTGGGTGGGTGAGTGTGGGTGTTTATGTGTTTTTGGAGGAGGAGGAGAGGAAGTGCTAGGATATGCCATGCTGGATGGGTGACTGTCTTTTGGGGTGGTGACTACAGGTATGGAAGATGTGCTGCATGTGGGTGTGTCAGTGGTTGTGGTGGCTGCGGATGTGGTGGTTGTGGGTAAGATAGGAGTTGTGGCTGGATCTGTCAAAGTTGGTGTGGTGGGTGCAGGTGTGTCTGGTGTAGTGTCTGTGGAGTAGGGGGTGGGGGGGCGTCAGTGCAGGTAGTGGTTGTTGGTGTGTCTGCAGGTGGGTGTTGTTTGTGTGAATGCCAGAGGTGGGTCTTGTAGTGCTTGTGTTTATCAGTGGTACTTTTGGTTGTTGAGGTGGATGCATGCTTGTGTGTCTGTGTGCTTTGTCTGGGTTTGGGCAGAGGGGTTTGGGTAGAGGTAGCTGGAGGGTGGACAGAAGACAAAGGGTGACTGGTCAGTGTGGAGGCCAGAGCCTGAAAGGATCTCTGTAGGGGTGCACAGTGAATGCTTTCCAGAAACGCATTGACCCCCTGCATTTGAGCTGCCAGTCCCTGGATGGCATTCACAATGGTCGACTGACTCACAGAGATTGACCTCAGGAGGTCAATAGCCTCCTCATTGAGGGCAGCAGGGCTGACTGGGGCAGGGGCAGAAGGAGAAGGAGATGCCCAACCTCCTGGGTGAGTGGGCACGGTCAACTGGGTGGGGAGGTACCGGGAGGGCAGTGGTAGTAATGGGGTGGCAGACAATGATGGTGCTGGGGTGGTCCCAGAAGGGTCCGCCACCAACAAGGAGTGTCCACTGGAGGAAGATTTGAAGATAATGTTGATGGCCCGGTCTCCCCCGATGCACACAGAGAGAGTAAAGGAGGGAGGGAGAGAGATAGGGAGAGAGAGGGTTAACACATACCTCACATACACACTTGTAAGCAAGCACATCTGTGACTATACATATCCTGCCTAGGCAATCTCAGGTACCAAAACACATGTCCTACATCATGTCACAACATGTCACCAATACCCACCCCTGTGTGCCAACCCTCACACCCACATCAACATCAACATCAACATAAGCCTGCACCACTTGAACCATCCACATGATCACCACCATAGCCATGTCTGCCTTCACCTCATGCCCTGGGTGAAGTACAAATCTCTACCTGAATTCACATAAAAGCTCTCCATACTCGTATCACCTATCGGAAGTGAAGCTGAATGAACCTAACACATCAGGCCTGTACAGTTACAACAGTTGATCAGTCCATATCCTTTGTGAGATATCCATGACAGTGAATACTACTGCTCTCCCACACCAGGCAACATCTGCCTGTCACATTACATGTCTGACATAACACTCTGTACAATAATGTTCATTTCTCACTAATGACTGATTAATCCGCGACAAGTTGAACATGCATAAAGGTGACATGTGAGTGTACATTACAAGTAATGGGTACAGGCATGTGATTGGTCTAAACTGATCATAGAGGAATATCTCCAAACACCAATGACATATTTGTCACAACTAAACATACATCTAAGTGCATCTACAATGGCCCATATTGCACATATAACACATTTATACCCATTGACTGAATACAGTGTCACAACTGATGAATATGAGTAACACACATATGACATCATGGTCCATAGACAAAACCACCACACATCCATTTTCCCCAGTAGGACTTCACAACAGCAGAACACCACCCTCAATCACACCATTCCTGATTAGAGAATACCTGTACCTAAGTTCTGACAACACACATCTCTGACGCTCAATAAATGGTTGCAATATGCATACATAGCCCAACACCCCCACCTTGGCACTGACAAGACATCACACTACTACATAGGGCAGTCTCAGCAGTGGAAATGCAATATGCATCTCACGTCAACATATCATTAGTAATACAATACCCAATCCTGTCCTAATTACCCACTTTAGTGATGCCAAGGCTAGCTGATATGCTCACACTTTATCAGATGTGCCCTGAAGTAACAATTGGGACATGATGTAGGCAGACAAAAAGCTATGTAGCAATCTAACTACTAGGGCATTGGCATAGGTAGTATTGACATTACACATTGTGAATGAAGGGTCTATCTAGGAACTTACCACCTCTAGTACTATCCCATTGTATTTAAGGGTTCATCCCCACAAGTCTAGCACTTACAAATGCATGATGTTTGCAATCAGACCATTTCAAAGTTTCATTACAAATAAACCTACTTGACTAACTCTCACATATCCAATAGATAGCAGATTACCAATAAATGGGGATACGAGTGTCAAGGCATCAGTCCAATCATACACAAGCCATATCCGTGGTGGAAATGTAATGGCGGACTCACATGGAGACAACACTGTTACCAGTACCTGATTACTATTGTCCCTGTGATAAAGGCAGAGTCACATTGCTGCATATACCGGTGTGCCATACATATGTGAGTGAACTGACACCGTAGAGCCACAAATGCATGGATAGAGCAGGTGATACTCAATGGCTATGGTGGTACACAAGCTCACATCCATAGTAAACACAGGATGGAGTCACATATGTGCCAATCTGATGAGACCATCTCCACAATGCAGGCATGGAGAATACTGGATGTGGGAGAAGTACATACATAGACAGCAAACCATCAAAACACATCTACAACTAATGCTCAGGCAGGGTGGTTACTACCCTAAGTATATTTGAATTTAACACTGAGATGACAGATACTATTGTGAGCTGATGAGGGTGAGGCAGTTGGACCAGTGGCTGGTAATGCTGACATGACAATTGATGAGGAGGTAGAGGAGAAAGGTGCATCTGACTCTAGGACTGAGCTCATCAATCTGTACTTCCAGTGACATACAGATATGGTGATTTTGGTTTGGCAAGTGTTGAATGTACACATGAAATGCTGACAATAGTCCTCCAGAGTTAACTCATCAGTGGTGGTGTGATGTGGTCCTATCTCTATGTATGTGTTAGGGGAGCAGACTGTTTGTATGTCATGTGCCCAGTTACACTTTCTCATTTCTAACAAGTGTACCAACTGAAGTGTCCTTGATTTTCATCTCCAATGTAACGACCAGTAATGGGCAATGTGTGCTGCATTCTCCTGTAGACATGTCAGTCCACCTACTGACCGTGTTAAGAATACATGTGCCTCTGCTAGCTATGGGTTGGGCTTTTATAGTAACTAGCCATTGCTGAATTAATAGACAATTGCGAGTTGTAAAGGACAGATGCAAGCTACAGTGCTACATGATGAATATTCTGTGACTAGTGTTGTATAGGCAATATCTGGGGGATCCTAGTTAGGTGGTAAGCTACACTGGAAATTTCCTCTATATGCTGCAAATGTGCTTTGTATGGCTTCATGCCTTCCATCCTGATGGTACTCTCAGTAATTGTCTTTTTGTAGGTTTGCATGCTGATTATACTCTTATGTGGCTCAGGATTGTGAACTGTCTGACATCTGTCCTGAAACATACCTTATGTAATGTGTCTCCTGGTGAGGATGCCTCCCTCTCCTGTCCATTAATCTGCCTGTTGGATGTAGGTGTGCATAGCCATCTCACATATGGCAATCATGACATGATGTTGTAATGAAGACACTTATACAGTAGCTGTGTTACATTGGTGTTTATTTAGCATATATTTAAATGGTAACAAACATATACGGTGCAAACATTGTCCAAGAGGTGATGTGTGGGGTCATGGTAGATGAAATCGTCAGAGTAGGTGGTACAGCTGTTGGTTACATAGGAGCAGTGTCCAATTGCTAATGAGAAGATGGAGTTATGTCATTGACCAGTCAACAGGATATTTCAGTGGCACACAAGGGAGACAAGCCATGTGAGGGTCACTTCTTGGCAGTGGGTGTGGTCTTGCCATCTTCTCCAGCTGGAAGTCTGGATGGACGTCCTTGTTTGCGGGGGGTTCATCAGCTACAGAGGGAGGGGTGTCTGAGGCCTGTGGTTCCCCTTGCAGGCCCTTCATTCCGCTGGCTACCTCTGATGTTGGTGGGTCTTGTTATGTTAGTAATGAAAGGGGCCTGCTGGTAGGTGGAGGAAGCATGCAGGGTGGTGTTGATATCCCTCAGCACATCTGCAATGGAGGCCATGGTGGCATTGTCGGCCTGCCACTACTGCATGACCTCCTAGTGGTATTCCCTCTCCAGCCTTTGGTTTTCCCCAAACATGGTTATGATCTGGCCCATCCTGTCCTGGTATTGTTGGTATGGTTCCAGGACCTGGGAGATGGTAGCCTGGTCAGTAGAGTCCCTTGGGTGCTCCATCCTCTGGTCCACAGCTACCTTCCCACACCCAATGCTCCCATGTGCCGGTGCCCCTGGCATGGTCTGCTCACTCCCAGTGTTCAAAGGACCTTCATTGTCTGGGGTGTGAGGGGTTGACTCAGATCTCATACTGTGGGGCACACAATAGTTTGATGTGTCCTTGGGACACAGGTTTGATGACGAAGGGTAGGCTGTGATGTTGAGGCCACAGGGTTTGGGGGGATTGTTGTGGGCAGGGTGGGGCAGGGAGTGGTAGACTGACCAGGTGTCCCAGATGGGCCAGGAAGGTTGTAAGTGGCTAGACATCTAGGTGTGTTGCCTCACTGGGACCTCCATGCTGTGGTGGGCTGGCAGTCTCTGGTATCCTCTCCACTGTGGCACTGGTAAATGTCATGAGACAGGGAGTTACATATTGAAGATGTGTTTGGTTCACTCTTTATCATCCGAATACAGTGGCTTGACATGATTCCCAGCAATGACAATGACAGATGCTGCCCAGCATACCATTAGTGTTAGGTAGTGGTATGTGACATGTGTTCCATACTCCATTTAGGTAGGTGTCATTCAGGTTTAGTATATCTGGCTGTGTGGATGGGTGCTGGTACAGACTGATAGTTCACATGACTGATCTGCACTGTTAACTAGTGACTATTCAGCTCTGTTAGTTGTGAGTGGTAGAAGGCTGGACATAGCAGCATGGTGTTCCAGTGGGTGGAGGGTATGGGAGTGTGCAAGGATAAAACAGCTGTCGGCGCGAGCTGTGCATTTGCATGAAGTCTGTCAACTGGCATACCATACAATGGTGGGTGACTTTCTGGGTTGTGGATCCTGATTAGTGGCCAATTGGATTAGTCACAGTGCTGCAGCTGTGTTTAGCCTTGTTTGGCATTCTGTTGTTCCATTCCATTGCTGTTATTGCCATGTTGTGGTCTTCTGTCATAACATCTAGTTAGTATGGCTAGTCCAATAGGCATTCATGCAAGGGATGTGATCTGATGTGCACATTCCAGGTATTCAGGTAGATGGGCTTGTGCATTGTGGGAGATGTAGTGTTAGCTTTAGCCCATGCTAAGCGTACCTTTGTCAAGGGCTGTGTGGGCATTTGGGCTGGGTGGAGGTGTGGCATGCAGGAGCTGGGCAGTAGGTAGTGAGACATGCAGTACATTGGGGATTATTTGGGTGGTGAGGAAGTATGCAATACAAGACAGTTGTGTGACATGGAGGTTGCGTGCACTTACCAGATTCCAGTCCACTAGGTATTCCACTCAGGCCTTCTGGATGCAGGATGTTCAAGACTTCTCCTCCCAAGATGTGAATTGTGGGGGAGGAGGTAGGAGCCCACCACCGGTCTTTTGCACTACGATCTGGTGTTGTTATGCCATGGAACGCACCTTCCCCCTGAGGTTTTTCACCTCTTCTTGATGTCCTCCCTTGTGCGTGGATGGTTGCCTACTAAGTTGACCCTGTTGACTATGCTCTGCCACAACTCAATTTTCCTAGCAATCGAGGTTTGCTGGACTGTGCTCCAAACGGTTGTGGCTCTACCTTGATGATTTCATCCACCATGACCCTGAACTCGTCGTCTGTAAAACATGGGAGCTGTGGTTGTGTTGTGAGTGGGAGGGTGGTGTTGTGTGTGTAACGGTGCAGTGTTTGTTGATTGATGAGGTGTGGGTGGTGCATAGTGGTTGATGGAAGCTAATGGTGTGTGTGTGTTTGTTATGTGTGTTTTGTGTTGGTAGTGCAGTTGTGTTGTGTGTGCTGGGTGGGATGTGTATCTGTGCCTATGGTGTAATGGTGCTAGATGTGTGCATTTGCTTGCTCTCTTTGTATGTGTAAGTCGATTTTGTAGCAAAGGATTGTGGGTTCTGTTGGAGTGTTTCACATAGTGCTGTGAGTAGGTGTGTCTAGTGTGTGTATGTGTATCAGGTGTAGGATATTCAAACTATCCAATGTGGTGTTGTGTTCTGACTGTGGTGGATTCTGAGTGTGGCGGTTAGCACCACCAATGGTTTTCCGCCATGAAAGAACTGCTGTGCTGATTTGTGGCTCATAATCTGGTGGGTGGAATTGTGCTGGCATGGCAGTGCTGGTGGGTGAACCGCCTCTTTCCCACCCTCCAATGTCATGATGGTGTCGGATTTGTGGCTGTTTTTTGGCGGTGTTCACAGTGTGAGTCGTAATGCGGTGGTCGGATTACTGCCAACATGGTGGTCTTTTGGCGCCCCCCACTGGGGCGGTCTTCTGAAAAGACTACCAAAGTCGTAATGAGGCCCTAAGTCATCTGATCTCAAGGGGAGGAGGGTGCATAAAGCCCTGAGTTTTTCAGGCCTTTCTAGTGTGATTGATACGTTGGGGAACCCTCATTATCAACCTCCTACTCAAGGATCAACCATTGATTATGATTTTATATCTAGGCATATAAACAATTAGCTTATTCAAGGGGGTCCTTGAAATCTGTTACAGTGACCACAACCCTATTGAGGTTGTCTTTAGGTTACCTGCTAGCTGCTTCTCTGTTGCCTCCCCTGGTATAACTGGTCTGGTAAGGGATTTAGGATTAAATGGTGAGGAATTTCTAATCCCTACCCTACTGAGGGGCATCTGTAGGCTACTGAGAACCCTGCTCAGCCTAGGTTTTCTCCCCCACGGATGACTCTGGTAGGCTCTGGGTTCTCAGTGTCTCTAATTAACTGCTTCTCCCTTCCCAATCACTTGTTTAAAATTAATGAGCTACTTACGGAAAAGAAGTGTGACTTACTGTTTCTGACAGAAACTTGGCTTTTGGAATGTTCTGCCAATGATATAGCCCTTTCCGTACCGGCTGGCTTTAGAATCCAACACATAGATAGATTAGATAAGCAGGGCAGAGGGCTGGCGATGGTGCACAGAGACTCTTATCAATGTTCCATATTCGAGCTCCCGGTTTGGAGGCCCTTGAGAGTCTCTCTTTTACAAACTCCCTTAATCCTTCCTTCTCAATATCAGGGCTCCTAGTATGTAGACTCCCTAGTAGTAAGTCTGTCTCACTTCATCTATTGGTGGATCTTATTGGTCAGTTAGCTAGTCTGCACCAACATTTCTTGTTGTTGGGACACTTGAGTCTTCATACTCATCATCCTAGTTGCACTGTGGCTAAACAATTCTTGGAGACTCTTGAGGATTTTAATCTTGGCCAAAATGGGTTGAGTCTGAACCATTCTGCTGGGCACACTTTGGATTTGGTCTTCTTTCATTCCTTGAATATCTAGGTGAATCCAACCCTGAAAGTAACTTGGTCAGATAATTTTTGAGTCTAATTTAGGCTTGTTGTGGAATGTTGTAAGAACGTGTAACCCCTGATTCAGAAAAGTGCCAGGCCCTGGAAGCGTTTCTTGGATTCCCAGTCGCTAGAGGCACTACAAAGCACACTGCTGGAACTTATGGGGCAGTATGCACTGGTTTGCCTAGGGTTGACAATTGGCTATCTGCTGCAATGGACTGCATTGCTACTATGAGAATGGGGTCTTAGTGGAGAGATACGCCATCTGCCCCATGGTTCTCCAATGCATTGGACAAGGAAAGATCTAATTGTAAAAAACTTGAACGCAGATGGAGAAAATTATATGACTTAGATGCAAAAGCCATGTATAAAACGTTGCTTAATAATCTGTGCAGTGCAGTACGCAAAGCATGGAAAGAGTTTATTGCAGCCTGTATTACCACAGCAACCAATATACCTATTCAACCTTTAAGGTGGTGAATTTCTTTGTGGCACCTAGCGCGCTACATAATATTATGACTCTCTCCTCAACATTGTGAGAAGAACTCCCAGAGTTCTTTTTAAAAAAATTAACTAATTTATGAGAAATTTCCTGTCCATGGAGTGCATAGGCAGATGAGTGAAAAGAACTTTTCTTCAGGCCACCAATGGATAGATTTGCTCCCCTTACGCTCTCTGATGTGTCCTCTTCCTTGGCTAACTGCAGATCTGGGTTTCCAACAGATCTTTGTCCTCCTGACATTCTGAAGTGGGTGGCACCTTCAATCGCCCCTGTTCTGCTTAAACTGTTGAATGCTTTATTGGATGCAGCTACTGTGCCTTAGAGTTGGAAGGAGGAAATGTTGCTTCCACTATTAAAGAAATGCAATGCCGACCCACAGGTGCTTAATAACTTTCGCCCTATTTCCCTCCTTCCTTTGACCACTAAAATGCTGGAAAATGGCCAAATTCCCACCTTCTTGGAAAGTAACAATTTACTCCATTACATCCAGTTGGGTTTCTGGGCGGTTTATGGCACAGAATCTGCCCTTTTGGAGGTCGCTGACTTCATTAGGGTTAACTTGACCAAGGGTCGGTGGTCATGGTTGTTGTTCTTTATTTGTCAACAACCTTCGGTACGGTTTCCTACTCTATCCTCTTGCATCGACTCGGCGAAGTAGGTATCCGAGGTACGGCTTGAGCATGGCTGAAGTCCTAGCTGGAGGACCACTCTCAAAGGGTCTTTCTTCCTCTCTTCACATCCTCAGCCAAACCTCTTGTTTGTAGGGTTCCTCAGGGTTCAGCTTTGAGCCCTACCCTTTTTAATATCATCCTTGCCCCCTTGGCCAAATTAGTGGAGGCTGATGCTAACATTCAAAGACAAGGATTTGGGCTCTTGGTTGCTTTCAAAGACTGCCTGAGGGCAGTCCATGACTGGATGAGTGTGAACTGCATCAAATTGAATTCAGATAAAACTGGGGTTGATTTCTTTGGGTCTAATAATTATCCAGATGCCGGCAACTGGTGGCCATCCGAATTGGGGTCTCCCCCTTCTCCAGCCTCGGTGGTAAGAAATCTAGGGGTTACATTTGATTCTTCCTTTATGAACTCCAGATTAATGCAGTGTCTGCAAGCTGCTTTCTCATGCTGAAAACAGTTAGGAAAGTGATGCATCTAATTCCAGCAGACTACCCAAGATATGTTATTCATGCTTTGGTGACATCGACATTAGATTATGCTTTTAGCCTCTATTTGGGCTTACCGCAGTATCTCCTCAATCGCTTACAGAATATTAAAAATGCAGTGGCTCGGCTGATCCTGAAGATCCCCGCTCATGTCTCGGGGAAAACCTTTTTATGGTTCCTCACTGATTGCCTATTAGCAGCCTCATTAAATTAGAAGCTCTTTTGCTTCCAGAGCCTGTGAGCAGAGAAGCACAGGCTACCTGAGGAAGTGGCTGCTGCTCTAGTGTTAAGCGAGATCACTCTGGTCCAATGGACAAAGACATATTCTTGTGTCCAGGATCTGTAGGGCTAGAAGACATGGTCGTTCCTTTTCCTAATTGACTGCCAAACTTTGGGAATCTTTGCCTTCCTACCTCTGCTTTGCTCCTTGTGAACAGAACTTCTGGAGACTCCAGCCTGAAGACCTATCTGTTTGATAACTAGGCATTTGGGTGAAGCCGTAGACTCTATACCTGTTAGAGCTACTAGCGCCAGGATGCTTTCTTGGAGCCAGCTGCGCACTTTATACATTTTGGGCCTCATGATGGACTAACTCCTAGTTCTTAACACCCCAACCACCACTACCTTAAATGCATTTCAGACCTTTAATCCCTCCACCAGAGCAATTATGCTTGATCTATCTGGCTCTAGTGGGACACAGGAAGTAGGATGGTTTGATAAGGGGTGTAGGGTTGCTTATTGTGGGCTCCATTAAGCCCTCAATGCACGGCTGAGAAACCAGCAAATATATTTTTAGCACTATCAGCATATTTGGAGGCCATCAGGAATAGGAGGCAAACTATAAAGGAGGCACCATGGGAGCGCCTAGGCTTCACCTGTAATGTAAGAGACACTAGGGACTTCGGGGAGATAGTCAATGGGAAACAGACACCCTCAACTTTGAATTGACAACATAAATTCTGACAACTGGTTGGCACATGTTATGCAGATCTATTCACTAGAACATAGCGAGATAGCAGACTCTGCAGAGGGGGTCTACATTGTTTCCACTGGAAATTTCATTTGAGCTTGACGAGGTATCTTCTGCATTTGTGGCTAGCCCCTCAAACAAGGCCCCAAGACTGACAGGGTACCCATGGACCTCTACAAGGCTAACATTCAACTATAGGCCAATGTGATTACTAATATTTTAAATGCCACTGTATTTTTCAATTCATGGAAAATTGTGATCTTTAATATCTTTATTAGACTCAGTAGTTAAAGTTGTGGGTCTATTTATCTGAAAAAGAATCAAGGACGGGGCTCAGCAAAACAAAAGTTTTGCCCAGTGCAATACGGCTTCAGGGACGGTAGGGGAACCTTAGAACAGTGTTTGAGCCCTCAGCTCATCGTAAGGAAACATGTAACAGCAGAGAAAGGGGCCATCATGGACCTAATCAAGTGCATTTGGCTAGGTCAATAGATCTACATTATGGGGTATTCTAATTACCCGCTGATTGATTTCTTACATGCTCTATATGAGGAGGTCAATGCCTCTGTCAGATATGGTACGGGGGAATGCACAGATTCCTTTGGCCTCCTCTCTATGAGTTAGGCAAGGCTGTGTTCTGGCACCTATCCTATTTATGTTAAGAGTTTTAACTCATTTTTGATAGGCAATGAGAAAACATATCTAAAGTGAAATCTGCATTTGTCTCTTACCTACTACATGCTGATGATGCAATGCTACTTTCCCGTACCACTGATGGCCTTAGGGGCCTTATTGCCTTGTTTGTAAAGTTCATGGATGATTTAGATCTGGATACAAACATAGCCAAGACGCGTTACATGGCATGTGGGAAGCAGTCTTCCAAAATTAGACTAATATCCATCAACAGGAATGTTATCAGACAGGTTAGCGAGTTCCCTTGTCTGGGTGTTCCTTTCGATTCACAAAATAGTTGGCTACCCTCTCTTGCAAACCAATGCCTGAGCATTAACCAAGCTTGTGGGGCATTTTTTAGGTTTGCCACAAGTATTGGCAGCAAACTTATATTACCCTTATTGGAATTGTGCAGAATGAACTGCTTCCCTGTTCTGACCGATGGTGCCGCCATCTGGGGTTTTCGTGACTGTTCAAAGATACAGTGCAAGGAGAATCACTTCTGTAGGAGATTGCTGGGCCTGGGTCCCGCTAGTTCTAGTTTTCTATCCATGAAGAACTGATCCTAGGCTATGCTGAACATTTTGTTAAACTTGCCCCACTCCTTATGTGGTTAGTGGTTTGGAGTAGTCAGCATGCCGCCTTTAACCAAGACGTGATTCAAGTCTTAATTGTGAGCATTGCCCCAAAATCCCATAGCTGGATTATACTGGGAGAACTGCAGTATCATTGAGTAGACCAGATCTTTATGATTCCCTTCATCTGGTAAACAAAGCTGATCGTGTGAAAATTAAAGAACTGTTTTTAAAGTACACCTCTAAAGCCAGAGAGGCACTGGCCCTGGGAAAATCAACTTTGAGAGACTATTTACATTTAAAAACTAATGATGGGCCCAAACCTTATCTCTCCCTTGTAAGAAATCCATGGGAAACTTCTCTTCACACAAAATTTCAGATGGGCTCAAACAGATCTCATCTTTGTTTTCCATCTGGCCCATTCAACTCAAGTTCAATAATGATTTGACCTTGTGACGGTAGCTCCCTTCAGACATTGGAGCATTTTGTTTTATTTTGTAGGTTTTACGATCCCTTTGTGCAGGTACTTATTATCATTTACTAAAACCCAGGGCTTTCATCAACACACATCACCCTTTCTTTATCTTCAAATGGTATCTGAGCCAGTTCTTTCTTTTGCTGGTAGGGCCTTTTTAAAAAGTGACTTGTATTGGCACAAAAGAATGATTTTTTTTTTTTGATATTCTGGGTTTCAACTAAAGGGCTATAGCAAATATCATTAATTTTTTATCTCATTATATTCGCTGGTAATAGGCAGCTACGCTTGTCTAATGAGCCAGTTTTAGGACATTTTAAACTCTATCTTGAATTGAATGTTATGACCTTTTAGCCTATTTTATTGTCAAGAAGTATTTGTTCATGTCATTACAACATTATCTGTATTGTTTCTCCTTGTTGTATCGCTCTTTTATTATTATTTTAATGATCAAATAAAGAGTTTTCATTCATTTCAAGCTGAGATGAGGAAAATAAGCCAAAGTTGCCGATCTTCTCCACTGACTGCAACCAATGAAAAAAAAAAAAAAATTATTCAGGAGAAATTTACAAAACAATTATCGCTTGTGCAGTGAGCCAGCACTTAAAGAAACACTACAAAGCCTTTTTTCACAAGTCTGAAGAAGTGGAAAGGACACAAACTAGTTCAACAAAATAGTTGAAAAAGGTTAAAGTACTAAAAAGTAAGCAAAGTTAAATATGTTTTAACATAAGAGTTGAAATATTAAGCACTCCAAAGCCCACTTGTGAGAATATAGTTAATTACAGTGGACAGTGGTGCTGAGTTGCAATGCTTTTTCGACTTCACAGCCTTGGGCACAACTGCGTTTGGGAGAAATATATATCTGTATATATATATATATATATATATATATATATATATATATACCTATCTATCTATATATCTATATATATATATATATATAGATATATAGATATAGAAATATATATATGTATATCGAGAGAGAGAGTGAGATAGATAGATAGATAGATACATAGATAGGCAAATATAGATATAGATATAGATATAGATATAAAGATATATAGGAGTCCAGGACAAAAGTTGACAGAAAGTGATGCTTTTGGGTCAAACAGACATTCATCGAACCGACTTGCAAACAATTTCTAGATCATAGATAACAAAATAGGACTCACTATGTTCCTCCATAGACATAGAAAAAATATGTATTGAGTCAGTCAATGAGCGTATTAGCATTTTGTCATAATTAATTCTGTATATTGAATTATACAATGTTTCTAATTTCCTCATGGTATTTGCAGTCAAGCTTAAGCGGGCATGTACACGTATCTTGATTTTCTCATATTGTGTTCTTAAGTTCCCTTTGTCAGATCCCTCACCTTTCAGTAGTGAATAGATCTAAACATATGTGTTCCGGTGGTTTGTAATAGAATAAAATGAACAAAAAAAATGGGAACTCACCTTACAATGTATCAGTTCAAAAACTTTCCTACACCTAAAACCAGGATGGGCATCATTGCTAATTCTTTACCCCTTCAAAATGGAATGTCCAGATCTTAGTGACTGCTTTAATATATAGCAGTTCCTAATAGGAGCTAAGCTGCATACTCAAAGCCAACAGTAAGAAACATGCCTGATCTCTATTAAAGTACATACATTTTCATGAATTAGTGGCAACATTTTAATTTGACTGGTCATATATTACTATTATTGTGAGCTCTGAGACAGTTTTACAAATGGCAACTTAGATACTCATCTATATTGTGGCCCTTTGGATGTTTAGTTTCTAACATAACATTGTAGAATAATTCTAATTGTCTTAGTCACAGTGTTCTATTTCCTCCCCTGATCTTGCCAGCGACCCTAAAGTACTTCACCGGTTGAGTATCACCCTTATGTTATTGGCATAATATCTTACCACTAGTTATGTAAATACTTTTTTTTAAGAGCACGTTTATGCTATCCTTGACTGATGTAATAGTACTTCCAACACACCTAAGAATACACAGGCACTCTATTATGTCAACTATATAGCTTGTTTTACATCTAATGTGTAATCTAACATGCATCTTCTGTTTCTGAGAAGGTACTGGGTGTTTCTTTACCAATGTACTTTGGTGGAGAGTTTACAATTTTTATAAGGAAAGAATCCTTTAGTGCTCTCCAACCAGCTGTCTTACTTTTTTATTTATTGTAAATGACTGTGAACTAAACTGTTTTTCAAGGAACATGCTTTTCTGAATGTTGTCTCTGATCAACTATCAAACAATTTCTTTACAGTCTCATCTGTCATAAGAATGTCCCAGTTTTTGCCAGTGATGTTAGTGATCTGTATTGTGTTACACTTATATCCCATTATCAGTCATATTTCGTTTTCTTCCACTGTCCTCTTTGCTTTTTTGAACAGATCACTTCTGTTTAGGTTCTTGGCTCTGGTTTCAGCTTGACATAGAGTAGCACTCTCATATTTTCTGTTTCCAAAGAGACTGCACCAAGCTCTTTTCCCTCTCTCTATGTCACTTTCTACACTACAGTTTATTTTTATTTGAATAAGCTCTTCTTAGAGTATGCTGGACCTTTAATTCGAGGGGTGTGCACTGGATGGCTGTTTATCTTCAGTGGGCTTGCAATAAAGACATGTCTGAAGCATTAGTCTGAATGCTCTTTAAAAATTCCCAGGCCTCCCTTAAGTGTCTAACTAAATCAGAAACAAATCATCAATCAATCTATGCCAGCTTGCTATATGTTTTGAGTGTCTTCCCATTTGATCTACCCATATTATACTTTCATCCTACCACTCTATATGTAGCTGGGAGTGAATTTCATGCTCATAGCTGTACCTTGATGATATCGGTACAATTTTTTCTAAAACTAAAAAGATGATATATGAGACGCACATGGATCATTTCAATGAGCATTTTGTATGGTTGGTATACTGTATTGTTTTGCTGTTCAAAAAGTACTCACAAGCTCCATCTTGATGTTTTCTGAAAGTATATAATGATGCCACATCCATTTTCATAAACCAGTATCCTTTTTGCTAGGGAATGTTTTGCACCTTTAAGAGGAAATCAGGTGTATCCCTGATGTATGATGGCAAAGCAATGACGTGAGTTTGTTAAACAAATCGTGAAGTGGCTTCTAAAAAACTGCCTGTTGATGCCACTGTAGGTCCCCTTGGTGGTCCAGTAGGGGTTTTGTACACCTCTGGTAGGAAGTAGATGGTGGGAAGAATTGACTCATTATTCCTCAGAAAGTTAAGTTACTGAAAATCCAACATTCCATGTATCAGACTTCATGACCCTTATTTGATATTCTCTTACAATCTTTTCATACTCATTCACACCATAAAGTTTGTAAGACTTGTGATTATCAAGCAGTGTCATTGCTTCTTTGATGTAGAGTTCCCTGCTGAGTAACACCAGGGTACCACCCTTATCTAATGGCATGATTACCAAGTGACAATCATATTGTAGGGTAGGGTTTTACTAGCTTGTTTTATGTTCTGTTGCTCTTTTGTCCATGTAATATTAGAACTCTTTAATACTTTGGGCGGTTGCTCGCCAAGTCATGATTTGGGCAGTTTGGATCACACATACAGACACACACAAACAGTTATAGTTACATACATATATATATATATATATAGTAAGGTTGCTTTGCTAATAGCCTTGGCACCATTTTACAAATCTTCATTCAAGTTTCCAAAAACGGTTCATTCACCTCAGCGCCTTCCTTGATGCATTTTCCCATGCAATTTCTCATAGTAATTTTGGGATGCAATACAGAAAAATGTACTCAATACAATTACACTGGATTTGACAGAAAACTAGAGCTTTATACTGCAAGCATGCTTTTGGTTATTTGATGTATATCTGTTCAGATGTTTTTGAAAAATTAAGGTTCAAAATATAGAGATATCTGGACACTTGAGTTTTACAACAACTTTAGAAAAATAAGGCATTCTGGTTGGCCAAAAGGAATTATAACAACGGCCCCATTAGTACAGCAAGGCCTATATTGGTTCTGTGGTATTGAGCAATCTGATTGGCTGATTGCAATATCAGCTGACGTTTGGCCACCATTTTGAACTCACAGACTTTGCCCCAGTGTCCAGGGTTTTCAAAGAAAGTATGGTAGAAAGGAGCTGGAAAGGAATACCCTGACACCCTGGCCCTTAAGGAGGTAGGGATTATAAGAGTTGTATGTGCCACAGGTCCAGCGGTACTCCTGTGGGATCCTACAAGGTCTCTTGTGAGAACCTTCAGAATTATTTTGGCACTCAGTCTACCCCCGTATGATTTTGTGGGAGTACGTGGGGTGCAGCAGACCATGCAGGAGTTAAAATGGGAAGGCTGCACTCTCCTGAGGTACCTGAAAGAGCTGCTTGTTGGATTGTGACACACAGGAGTACAGCACTACCGTGGGGAAAAAAAGGAAAATGTGGGGGTTGTGTCTGCGTTGGGCTGCACAGCCATGCAGTGGTTGGCCAGCAACAGGACCCTAAATACCCCTTAACTCCTCTGTCACTACCCACCCCAGGCTCTGAATACCCCTTTTAACCATTTCTTTAAGTGACATAATTTTTTTAAAATTTAAATAACCACTTACCTGAGTGGTAAAGTCCTAAGTCAAAAGTACCTGAAAAAAGCTTTTTTTGTTACTTACTTCGGTGGTAAATTATCATGCTGTGACATCCTTCATGGTAAAGACCATGTAGCAAACATTATATACCAAACTTCCTTTTCCTCATAGTAAAACATTTTATTGTGCACAAAATGTGTCTTGAATTTTAAAACTTAGACATGAACCTATCAAATCGATAGTTTGTCTCACCATAATTTAAAATGTAGTAGGTATTTATATTTTACTTGTGTGATTATTCTGATTGGCAGTGAAATAAAATTATTAAATAGGAGCCAGATTTAGAATATGGTGGACAGGTTAATTGTCATAGCTGTGAAAATGTGACAGACATCCCGTCTGTACTATTATAAACTTCATAGGTAATTATGTTTTTTAGATCCATCAAACTCAGTATCAGATCCTATTAGTCTTTTTGATTTTTTTCTAGATCCTTCCTGGGTGGGATCAGAGAAGAACGACTAGGAGGAAGAAGGTAAGGGGGACAAGAGAAGCCAGTGGCTGCTGTGGCAAGTGGTGAATCAAGCACTTTTGTTAATGTCAATGCCCACTCCTAAACTCGTTGTAAGTTAACCCATTACCATGTTTCTGTCTCTTCCTATTGGCAATTTAAATTTTAAAGGTAAAGAGGTATATTTCCCAGTGCTCTCCTTAACCTACAACCTCCTGTTTTGTCACAACGTGTGCCACATTTCTCCCATGCCTTCTTCCTAAAATCTTTTAAGCCTTCTCTTACACCATCTGGCTTCTACCTTCAATTATTTTCCATGATTCATCTAATATGTCTATAACCAAAATGAACACTAGTAAAAACATAGTATGTCAACTCTATCTAACATAGTAACAATCATTAGCCGCTTAAGCCAGGAACAATATTTATTTTACTGATAATGAAATAGGAGCAGGTTGTGACGAGGTTTGGGAGTTGAAGAGGGGTACGGCAGGTCTACTGAAAGTATTTTTATTATGAGCCAATAGTAGTTCAAAAATAATGCAGCACGGTTAGTTTAATTATTTGTGCTGCATGAAAAGTCCATTAAATACGGCTTGGTACATTAATGCAACACATTTTTCTGTGGCGGTACCACTTTTAAGTCATTTATAATGTCTGGTTAAAATGTCACCTCATCATGAATCACATTTTTAAATTGTATTTTATCTACCTTAGCAAAAAACATTTTTTTCCTTTTTCAATTAAGGACTTGCACCTGGTGACAAATTACAAAGCAATTCATGAAAATTACTGCAAATACTATTTATGAGTAACATGTTCCGGTAAAAAGGATCACATAATTCCGTGGCCCTAAAGAACCTGAAACATTGTGTAATAGACTATACAAACATATGTTTTAAGTGGGTACTACAATTAATGTTTGTTTCTCCTCTCTTTACACCATTCTACTGCTCTAGCCAGAGGCCAGGAGGATGAGCCCTTAGAAAAAGGTTCATTGGAGATAGTCACTTGGCTGCACCCCTAAAAATCAAGGTAATTGTGGCACCCTGCTGCATAAAAAGGCCTTAGAAGAGGAGGAGGATCATGCATTAACAGGCCAGGGAACTTTGCAGGTGACCTGTCAGCAATGGCTAGTAAGGACAGCTGAGCACACAGGCAGTACCAACACACCCCTGCCCCACCCACAGAACTCAGTCCCCAGATAGGCCCTCTCCAGGTAATCTTTGTGCGTCTGGACACTCTGTAAAAGGCAGGAGGAATATAAACTATAAACAATTGTGAGAGGCACTTTCATTAGAGAAGCAGAGGATCTTTTGGGTGGAATGTGAATGCTACTGGTTTAAGAAAGAGGTGGGTCTGCTGTGGGTCATATGGGCAGGACGAGGTGGGGAAGGGAAAGCAAAAGGAGTTAGCTTTGTGTGTTGTCATTAATGCATCACTGCACACTGGGTCTCCTTAAAGTAGGTTAGTGAAAACATTTTCTAACTCTTTTTGTGTTGCTTTTTTTTATTATATATTTGTGTATATTATTTTTGGTATATATATTAATATATATTTTAAAATACATGTGTTGTGTTGCTGGCATCCTTTTTGTGCACCCTTGTTTTTGTTTTTGTTAATCTGTATTGTATAATTATTTTCACTTTCATGTAATTTGTTATTGATTACATTTTTGAATACTCCTCACAAAAGTAACCTTGTTGATATTTTGGGTCTTCTTTCTCAGAAACAGACACCTGTTGTTCCCCCAGGGTTGGATGTTGTTTTTTCCCTATGGACCAGTTGAGACCTAGAACCAAAAAGTTCACCTGAGAAATTGTTTATTTTCTTCACTTCTTCTTATCCTACAGCATGAGCAGTATTGTCAGCAAATTCAGAGACTCATTCACAGACTTCTGTCCATCTGAGTGATACTCTTGCCTACTTACAGGCAACAGAAATAAAAAAGAATTAGTCAGACTCAGCCATTTTAGTCAACCCAATGTAAATCATCAGCACAACAATAACATACCCTTATTTTGTTAGACTGTGAACTACTTAGACAAAAAGGACTGAACATCTACATATTAAATACCAGTGTCCATCCAGGTCACAGGGACCCCTTTAGGATCTAAAAGGCTGGGAAGAAGTGATTACATTGATTACAAATAATAATACCTATAGCTCTGAGGGCCCCATCCATGGAGCAGAAAGAACGAAAAAGTCAGAACTAAATACCCATTGTCCCTCCAGGGCCCATAAGATCAATGTGTATTAAATTAAATGAACCAATAATAACAATCACCTTCAAGCACAATATAATAACAGGACATATATAAAAGGAAACCCTAGCAAACCTGTCTCTGTGCTCCCTTCCAAAGGGCCTTACTACAATAGTCCCTGCAGAAAGATTTGAAAATTAGCCATAAAACTAACTGGTCATTAATTATCAAACAAATACGGATGGTTCACAAAATAGTGAATGAGCAGATGGCTTAGCAAGTCATGGAGACAAAGAAGAGTTGGCTACCAATGAGACCCACACGTGTTTCACAGATTGTTTGCTGAGCGCATGACAAAGAAGTAGAAGAAATGAAGGATAAAGACAAAATGTCCACCTACGAGATAAAGATTTGTGTCACAAAATGGTGGACAAGCACATGGCAAGGAAAGAGAAAACGTGGAAGACAAAACAGAACATGTCTGCCTGCCCTGAGGCCCATTCCCACCAACCAACAAACATATGCAACATTCCAAGGAAAGGAATGCATAGATACATACCCACAACATGCCTAGGCCCATCCATGGAGCTACAGATTACAGTGAAGCAAAAATTGAAAATTGAAAAGAACTCAACTAAGATAAAAAATAATAAATGCACGATCGCCGTAACAATGAATTCAGTCAAAGGCTTGTAAGAGTTGCAAAAATGCACATTAATCAACCATTCGGTCTCTTGTTCTTGCTCTTTCTCTTACACTCTCTGTTACACACACATGTGCACACCCATACATGCACACACACACACACACACACACACATGCCCACACACATACACAGAAAATGGTTGCCAAGCCTTTTGGGATGAGGTTCATAAGCACAAAGGAACATGTCTGGATACAAAGGGGGTTGAACTCCTGCAGCCACACCACCCCAGTCACCACAAGCACAAACAGGCAAAAAACCTACATTTGGTGCAGAATCAACACCTTCAGCAGGCTTCTTGGCTAGCCTAGCACTGCAATAGTAAGAATGTGAAATATACAATAAAACTGTCAATGGTCTACAGCAGAATAGTTCTAAACAATAAAATTCTACAGTATAATCACGCAACTTGAAAGAAAAGGAAGGGAAAGGTAGAAATACACACAACCCCAGACCTTTACCACCCCAAGATGTTATTTTCCCCTCTTGCACTCTTACCCGTTAATCCCAAATGGATCTATTCTGTGTCACCTAGTCCAAACTCAAGGCCACCCAGCAATAAATGCATGAAAAAATGTAAAATGTACCAGTTTCACATTCATTCGAGTCACTCGGGCAGAGCTACAGGATAGTATAACTTGCAGGGGTCATTCCTGTCCCAACACCACCCAATTTAGGTACTCTTGCCACATATACTGTTTAATTTACCCATCAATTGCTGCATAGCCCTAGTAGCCCTGACAATGGTGAAGCAGATCAGTTTGGGGGTCTTAATTTGAGAATTATGCACATATTTGGCAGGGAAGTGTGAAATAGTTTTTATATTCAAGGTTCCATATGAAATGCAGGTTTTATAACACAGCATTTTATGCAACAAAAGCATCCAAACATATTTACAGTGAATGTGTACATTGTTTTGCAGTGTGAATGTGGCTGGGTGACCATATGCTGGTGTATCTAGGTGCATAATAGAATCTGTGTTTGTTTTGTACTGTGGTGGTGTGGCCATCTGATAGTAGTTGTGTGGGCATATGGTAGTGGATGTCAGGCTGATCATGGTAATACATTGAGGTGAAAGGTTTGGTGTGTGCTGGAAGCAGTGTGGTCATAAGATTGTGTGTGTTGGGGTGCAAGGCATGGTTCTGAAGCATCTGTGTGAGCTCCACGAGGCCTCCTACAATGATCTTACATTTTAGCCAGGAAGGCTGAACATCCACAGTACGAACCCTAGTGCCATTACTCCTGAGTTCTTTTGGAGTGATGATCGTTGTTTAGCTCGTTGTCTGAAAGTGGTGATCAAGCTCCTGCATTCTGCTGCTGCAAAAAGGTGGCCCGATGAGGAAAGGACATGTGCTGAGGCCTGGCCCTACCATATGCCATGCAGGGAGCAAGCCCCCTGGATAATCAGAAGTGCTGTCACGTAGGCTCTCATTATTCTAATGAGACTACTGGATTTTGAGCAGCAAGATCGTCCACAGTGTGGGAGACTGAGTCTGACCCACTGTGGGTGACACCTGTCGCTCCAAATCGGGGTTTTGCTCCGGCTAACTAGCAGTGCCTCGTCTCTCCCAATAGGTAGAGATGATTGGGCAGCCGAGCACATTACATATCATACTTCTCAGGGAAGTCGTGGTCACTCAGGTCGCATCCGGTTCTCTCATTCGCAATTCAGTCTCATATATAAATGACAATAAAAAGCAGTATGAGTTTTAAAGACTGGTTTAATAAAACAACTGCATTTTAGATAGCAAAGCGTGAGCTGCAATAACCAGGACGACACAACATGACAATATTAAAATGGTGACGATGAGAGTGAAGCATAAGAATAACGCTATCATATTGCCACTAGAATCGATGGACTATTTCCTATCTGAGTCATAATCTGAGCACAGCATGTTAAGCTCTAACTCTGCCTTTCAGGTTCCCCCGGGAGGACATCGACCCTCATACCTGAGCAAAGGCCTGTAGTCTGCTTTAGCATCTGCAGTGAAGCAATCAGCAATCAGCATACAGTTGTGGTTCTCTGGCTGGAATCTCCCTCTTAACGTGTAATGGGACTGGGAAGTGTTTTTATAATAACACAGCTGATGTTCTAAGAAAATGTCCCTACGTAAGGATGTGTATTTTCTACAAATGTTGGAGACTAAACTTCTACCACGTTCACCAGCAATGTACCAAACTGAAGCCTTGACTCAAGCACAAAGTGATCTAGAATGTCTTGTTTGAGAACACAGTGCTGGACTAAGCAAAACAGTTAGATAGATGAAAATAAAACAAGACCGTAAAACTGGCTATTGTAAAAATAACAATGCGAAGCTGAATGAAATATATCTAGGTCAAAGTGCACAGCGGCCTAGTGTATTAAACTAACGTGCATGGAGCTATAACTAAAATGGCTACACAACAGTGCCACACCTGCATATGTACTACCTGAACATCCAGACCCCATGTAGAAGCCTGACATGAGTGCTACTATTGTCGTCCCAGGAGATTTCTGAGGCAGGAGGAAAAGAGATGTGGCAGCATGCTGCAGTTCCCCGTGGTTATGCAGGACAAAGAAGAGAGCCCAACAGCATAATCTGTGGTAGCTGCAAGTGCCAGCACCGCAGGGTGGAATGACACAACCTTGGGATAATAATGGCCTCGTGCATGGACCTACAAGACTGAGTTGGTGATGGATAGGTGCATGCCTGCTGAGTGATGTGCATGGAAGACCGAAGCCTGAGTTTTTGCAAGGGGCTGGGTCAAGTGTATATGCAAATATGGAGAACAGAGTTCGAGATGTGCTGCTCAGGGCTTTAGGAACAAAAGCTCAATTGCGCGACCCAGACTGACCCCAGTAGGGTCTGGAACTCTAGGGTGCACAAAGCTGCACCATTAAAGAGGCAACTCATCCCAAGGCTACAGACATTCATGTCCCTCACAAGACTAACTATTGTCCACATAGCGTTCCAATCCGCCAATGTGGGCTCCTCCAAGACCAGTACTTATGTGCATTTTGAAGTGCAGGAACTGAGACTGAATACTTCTAGTTGTGAGGAGGTCTGCCCATTTTGTGATAGAAGGTGACAAATTCATGTTATTTCCTGAATACAACCTATCCTGCAAATGGGAGTTTGTTGGGGTCTCTTAAATTATGTTAATTTTAGTTTGGGAAGACTCATGTTTGCAATATATGTTGCTGAAGATGTTGTGGTTGGGGGCTGGGGTTGGAATGCCGCCCACTCACCTTCTTACAGAAGATGGCATGTATCCATTATTATTTTGTGATGGAGGTGAGCAAGGGATAAGAGGGAGGTATTTTACCACTATTCTAGCTGTTTGTGTATTTCCACCATTTACCATTATCATAGTGAAGAGCAGTTTTGTGTGCAAGCATGTGGACAATGACATTGAGTTATATGTATTGGCTACACTGCATTGCCTATGACGCTATTCAAGCTGTATGTAGATTATGCATTGCAGTGAGCGACCCAGTCACAGATGTGGGTTTAATCCATCACTTCTTCTGCTCACCACGCCACCCCAGCTTGGACCCAGCCATACACAAATCAGTCTTGACCCTGTTCCCCATGGGACAAGTCCAGCCTGAACTGCCAAGCCAGGACCAGAAACATCATCTTGGGACAGGTTTCAGGGTATGACCCTTCATCTGCCAGGCTAGTTGGAATCCAGTGGCATACTGAGCCCAGGACCCATGTCAGGGCATACCCGGCACACTTAGGGCGACAAAAGCAAACAAACACTAATGATGGACAGAATGCGGAACCAATCAAACATTCACCCCCAGTCACAGATCTGTGTTCAGTCTATCAACCCTTTTGCTCACCACACCACCCCACTTTGGATCTAGCCATATGCAATCATTCTCGACCCTCTGCCCCATGAGAATAGTCCAGCCCGTACAGCCAGGCCAGGTCATCCCTGCACCAGAAAGAAGCATCCTGGGACGGGTTTCAGGGTATCACCCTTCATCATCCAAGCTAGCTTGAATCTGGTGGCATAGTGAGCCAGGGACCCAATTCTGGTGATTCCCAGCACACTTAGGGTGACAAAAGCAAACAAACACAAATGATGGATGGAATTAGGAACCAATCAAACATTCACCTCAGTCAGAGATCTGGGCTTAATCCATCAATTGTTTTGCTCAAAAAAGGGGGGAGGGTGAAAAAGAGAAAATATATAACAAGTAAACAAAAGTAATTTTGCACCATGCCAAGACATCATCTGCAAAAAGAACAGATGATGGATGGAAACAAGCAACCTGGGAGTAGTTTTGGGGCATCACCCCACATCAAACAGCCAGGCTAGCTTGAATCCAGTGGCATAGTGAGTACGGGACTCACCTCTGGGCATACTTTTTCTGCTTAGGGTGACAAAAGGAAATAGAAGAGATGATGGACGGAACGCTGTGTATTGTTTCTGTGTATGACATATTGTGCGTTTGTGGGTTGCCCTCTTTGTTTGTATTTGCCCTGGCATCTTTCACTTGTGTACATTGGTGTATGGTGGGATGATTAGTTCTCTATAGTGTACATGCTTTAGTGATAGGTGTCCATGCAGGTCTGTGAGTGGTGTCCATGCATTGGTATGGCATGCAGGGCTTGGCATAGGGATGAGTAAGATGTGATGGTGGGGGTGTGGGAGGTGGTGGAGTGATGGGAGTAAGGGTGAGGGTGTGGGTATGTGATGGCATGCAGGTAGGGGGGATGATAGTAGTAGAGACTTGACATACAGAGTCCAGTCCTCCTGCTGCTCCGGCCAAGCCCTCAGGATGCATGATTGCCAAGACTTGCATCTTCCATGTTGTTAGTTGTGGGGGAGGAGGTGGGGGGCCTACTGCCAGTCCTCTGTACAGCGAGTTGGTGTCTTGCTGCAATGGAACACACCTTCCCCCGTAGGTCGTTCCACTTCTTCCTGATGTTGTCCCTTGTTCTGGGGGTGCTGTCCCACGGCATTGAGCCTGTCCACGATCCTTCACCAAAGCTCCATCTTCCTAGCAATGGATACCTGCTGCACCTGTTCTCCAAATAGCTGAGGCTCTACCCTGATGATTTCCTCCACCATGACCCTTAGCTCCTCCTCTGAGAATCTGGGGTGTCTTTGTGGTGCTTTGGGTGGTGTGTGAGTTGTGTAGGTGAGGGTGTGTAGGGTGATGTGTTGGGGTGTGTGATGTGGGGTGCGTGGGTGGTGTATAGGTGTAGGTGGTGTGTGGCTCTATTTTTGTCTGTAGTCGTGGTATCTCGTGCCAATGGCTTGTATTCGTAAGGGGTTGTGGGTAATCTTGGTGTGTGTTTTATAGTGGTGTGGGTGTGTGGGTGTGGTGTGTGTATGGGTGTCAGGTGTGTGTTGTTTGAATTGACCAATGTAATGTTGTTTTGCATGTGAGTGTGTATTTTGAGTGCAGCGGTATGTACCACCAATGGTTTACCACCATTGAATGTCTGCCATGGTGTTTCATGGGCCATAATGTGATGGGCGTAGTTCTGTTGGCGTAACAGTGTGGGTTTTGATACCGCCAGTTTATCACTGACCTTTGGTGTGGCAGACTTGTGTGTGTGGCTGAATAGTGATGGATTGGTGTGTGTGTGTAATAATATGGTGAATGGATATCCGCCACGGCAGCGGTATGTTGGCGTCAGTCAGGGGATTTACCGCCAATGTCATAATGAGGGCCATTGTTTGTTATCCCACCACACTATCCCCATTTGGACCCAGCCCTATTCAAATCAGTCTTGACCCTGCTCCCCATGGGAACTTTCCAGCCTGAACTTCCAGGCCAGGTCCTCCCTATACCAGAAACAAGCATCCTGAAACCCAGTTAGGGGTATTACCCTTCATCAGTCAAGATAGCTTGAATCCAGTGGCGCAGTAAGCACAGGACCCATGTCTGGGCATACCCTTCCCACTTAGGGTGACAAAAGCAAAAAGAACAGATGATGGATGGAATGCTGTACAATGCAAACGTTCACCCCCAGTCACAAAGATCTGAATCAGAATCAATGCATGCCCCTTAGTCATATATTGCCTTCACAATATCAAAACATGAAAAATATAAGGAAAATGCAATTAATATGGCTGGAATTATATACAATAAAGATGCTCAGTGGCGTAATCCACCATGATATATGTGACAGTTTGGCAGGCCTTTTTACAAATGTTTTTCACATACAATAGAACAAACCCTGTGCCTAAAAAGGGGGTACACCCCAATAATCCCATATGTCACATTGGGGAACAACAAAAGAAGTTGTTCAAAAAAATATAATCAGATGTATTTTACAATGTCCAGAAAATACAAAATGATCGCACTCAAGTCTCATAAAAGTATGAATCAAAAGAAAACATTTTTGCAAATGTAAAAATGATTTAAGGCTCAGCTAATGTGTACAAAGAGGTTCTCATCAGCATTGAGCCTTCTGAGACAAATGCTGTTTAATTTGATAATATATTCAGACTGCAGTTTTTCAACCTTTTTTCTTTGTCCCCAACTCTTGCTATCATAGGGATCCTATCAATTTCAGAAAATGAGTTAGTATCACCACCCTGGTTATGCACCTCATGCCAGTGGATCACAATTCTAAATGGATATTTGGGATCACAATTCTAAATGGTCCACACTTGTTCTAAGACTTTTTTCCTTACTAGAAAGATAGTGCTGCCCACATACTGTTTACGACAGGGATATTGTAGAACATAAACCCAAAAGTCATTGTACATGTAATGATTTTTTTTTATTTTGGCTATCTTTCCTGTGGTGAGTGAATATGCTCTTTTGTTGGCACTGTCCTTGCAGGCTTTACAGTTCCCACATTTGGAAAAACCCTTGCTGCTCCTTTAACCAAGACCCAGCCTTATCTGCTACTCCGTATGTACCAATAGATCTTTCAGATTTACTTTTTCTAAAGGTAGAGTTACCAGATTACCTATGACATGATCAGCCCTTACTAGATGCCAGTGTTTTTAAAGCATATGTTTGATTGTATTTGATTCACAGTTAAATGCTGTAATCAGTGTCACATCATGAGATGTCCTGGTCTCTTTCTTACCCACCAACAAACTTCCTCTTGGCAGGTTCCCTACATTAACAATTGCAACCTTTATGACTTTCTCGGGATAGCCCCTAGCTTTGAATCTAGAAGCCAATCCTACTTGTTCTGTTCTAAAGTTTTGCTCTGTGCTGCAATCGCGTTTTGCATGTAATATTTCTGTTTGAGTTTAGTAGTATGGTGACGGAGGTCATGCAGGACACTGTTGCCTGCTGTCCTTTTCCTATCCAAACTAGTTTATATGGATTTACCTTCTACTCTCACCAGGACATCAACATATTCCAATTGATGTTTACTGGTTTTATGTGTGAATTTCAAATCCACATTGCTAAATGAAATATACTCCAAAAAATCCTGATCATCCTGAATGATAAACAAATCATCAATGTGCCTTGTCCAAAAAAGTATGGGCCTGATTTAGATGTTGGCAGTAACGGTTCCACTGTTTAGATGTCAGCGGGAGCATCAGTGAAAGATTGCTGATGGTCTGCCATCTCCACCAAGAATTATTCGCTAAAGCGGTTGGCAGGAGGATGATCGCCCCTTTTCCCACTGGGTAAATCATGATGTGCAGTCCCGCAGACGCAACTGTGGCGGATAAACCTCTACACCTGATCTGGCGGATTGGTAGCTACTTAAACATGAAACCCACCTTTTGAATGATTTCTACTTATCCTGTCACCATGAATTTACTGCTACCAGTCCTTCCATTGTTTCTGGGCTAGGTCCAAGATGGAAACCAACCCCGTCACCACCGGAAAAGAAGGTAAGTCATGGGCATTCCTATTACCCCCGGATTTGTAGCTGCATTGCAACACTGGACTCATGCATGCCACAAAATCTTAATTAACACCACCATACTGATACACAATGCAGAAGTGTGTAATGTGAAAGTATGACATTGATCAGAACAGGCCCAAGGACATAAGTAGCACCCACCAATTAGTGACGGTCTGCCTACATTGCAATGGATACCTACATATAAAGTCTCAACAATCACAAAAAAGAATGTATCCACAAAGGTGTGTGCAAGAATGTACCCAAACATTGAAAGTGACAATTGAAAAAATAACCCCAAATTTCACACAAAAAAACATTCCAATGTAGCACAAACAGTATAACATGCTACAGGTGATTTTACCCAGAATGTAACACAATATTCACTGCTGAACCACAAACATGTCAGAGATATACAAAGATCACATGTCCTGTTGGTGTGTGTAACATATCACAAACATATGATCACATAAAAATGTAAAGTGCCTTATGTGCATATCATTGACATATCATGTTAAAATAAACACACATGCATTCTCCAGTCACAATAACAGAAACACATAATTTTGGTGGAAGTGTCCAGTAATATGATGAATGCTTGCACCAAAATTAATATGTCCAGCACAAATGTACAACATTAATGAACGCATTTAAAATAATTACTAAAATACACAACCTGTGCTTGTCACTGTTACAAATGAGAGGAAGTGCATGGTCCACACATTAGCAGACATAACATGATCAGCAAATAATTAGTGACAATCTAAAAATAAGGCCAGGACAAAGGTATTCTCCAAATAAAAAATATATTGTAGAACTGAGATAACTCCCCCATAAGTATATCAAAAGAGATTGTACAGAAAACACAAAGTCACCAGGCTGGTGTCCAAAGTATGGATGCATGCCCACAACATGGCTCCTAATGTCACTGCCACATTAAACCTCCTCTGGAAGGGGCATCCATGAGGCAGACAGCAGGCACCTCAAAGATGTTACTGGGGGATGGTTCCTTGGAAGGGCTGTTTTGGGGTTTGGGAGGGATAGGTTCAGCCTTGGGAGGGATGAATAGGGATTTGGAAGGGGTGGGTTTAGGTTTGGGATGGGCTGTTTGAGATTTAGAAGGGGTGGGTTTGGGACGTGGGGTTTTGAATTTGGAAGGGTCAGGTTGGGATATGTTAGGGGTGGTTTGGGATTTGTAAGGGGTGGGTTGGGATTTTGAAGGGATGGGTTGGGATTTTGAAGGGGTGGATTAGGATTTTGAAGGGGTAAGGGCCAGGGAAAAGAGCAAACTTTCCTTAGGGAAATTAGCAGTGTCTTAGGTACTAAGTTGGGTTTGGGAGGTAGGGGGAGTGGCCATGTCTGTTGTGCGTGTGTCTGTTGAAGGTGACAGTGCATGAGGGTCTGGTGTATGTGGTGTATCTATAAGTTTGTATTTTTGTACTGTTGGTCTGTTGGGTGGGTGAATGTGGGTGTTTGTGTCAAGTATTTGTGTGTGAATGTGTCTGCTGTGGCTGTGATATGTGTTACTGTGGTGTGTGTGGTTGTGTCGGTGTGTGTATGTGTGGAGTTGGCTATGATGAGTGGCGTTGTGTCTATGGTGTATGTGTGAGTGTTGGGGATGTGGTGGGTGCAATGACTGGGGTGTGCTGGTGGTGTTTGTGGGTGTTGATATAGTGGTGGGAGTTGTGTCTAGGGGTATGTTTGTATGTGTGTATGTGGTTGTTTGGTGGGAGGTGTAGTGACTGGTGTGTGACTATGGTGGTGGTGTGTGTTGTGGCTGCATGTGTCTGTGCTTATGTTTCTTACCGTGTTTGTGTTGGGATGTGCTGTTGTTGGTGCATCCATATGTTTGTGTTTGCTTTGGACAGGGCTGGGTTGAGAGCTATGGGATGTGGAAGACGTGGAACCCTGGGCATGAGGCTGGGGTAGGTGGGAAGCTACAGCCAATGAGGAGGCCAGTCCCTGGAATGACCGCTGTAGGCCAGACAGGGAACCGTGAATGCCATCCAGGTAAGCCAGCATCTGAGAGTTCCGGCTGGCCAGCCCCTGGATGGCATTCAGTAGTGCGGTCTGGTCTATTGTGAATGTTCTTAATAGATCCATGGCCTCCTCAGTGAGCGCAACCTGGGACACCAGGGCAGGGGCAGAGGTGCCTGCAGCAAAGGTGATGCAACCCCTTTTAGAGGGGTTATTATGGGAAAGTTGGGGGGAGCAAGAGAGAGGGTGGAGTTGGGGATGCAGGGGCCAGACAAAGATGCAGGTGTCACAGTCTCTCCATAGTCTGCACCCAATAGGGACTGGTCTTCATAGAAGGCCTCTAAAGATGTTGAGACACTTATGGCCTCCTGGCATTACCCTCCATGCCACTAGTTCCTTCTGTGACAATGGTCTCAGCACCTGATCCCCAGTGGCCAGCTTCATCCCAGCTGATGTAGCCACTGCCCAGTAAGTGCTGAAAAACATGCTATAACAGTTATAGTGTTTTTGTGAGAACACAGTTGGACATCAATATTCATCATGCAGTATTTGCAAAAAGTTCAGTTCTACCCTATCTCTCCTCCCATATCATGTATGCCTTTGTCACTTATACACTTGTAGTCCACTCCATAACAAAGGGATCCAAAAGCATGAGTGAACACATAGACCTGGCTACATCTCTCAACCACTGCGGTACAGAGATAATATTGGTCCCCTTCTCCAAAGGCTAGGATTTTTGTTTGGAATTTTCCCACCCAAATGGTACACCGCAACATCTATGTGATGTAGCCTTCCACATTCAAATGTCCCTTTCAAGATCATATTTCTTATCATCACAAAATTACCCTCTGGGTAGGACTAAAGACACCAACATGTTGTATGTGGGGCTCACAAATCTCTCAGCAGTGTCTCACATCCCTGTCTGTTGCTTAAAAGACATTTTTGTAAAGAACTTAATGTTGCTATTCACAGAATGACTTGCATGCACAATTGTGATGGCATAAGGACTCAGGTCCACCCGTTACTGTCAACATAAGGTATCATAATTTTTCTGGAGAAACTGTTGTCAAACGCATGTCAGGAAAGGAAGGATGTTACTGTACACAGAATGTCAAAACTGTCAGTGCAGATCCACATTCTCACAATGTCACAGTACTAACTTAGCAATGTCAAGTCGGAAATATCAGCTGCTTTACAATTGTGCAGTTTGCCACACTTACCATTGAGGAAGCCTACATTCACTATGCACATGTGTGACATACCATCACATCTAATCCAATCGTGAGCTGGGGCATGTTTATTTAAACTGTCACTCATGTAATTGTGTAAATGCTGGCATTTTCTCTTGTGTGCATGCAGTCACATGTCTGCCAGAAACATTAATTGCCTTGGGAGGAGGAATCTAGTGGCATGAGAAAGCACAAAGCAACACAACACACTCAGCATCAGACACAGTCTGACCAATAAACATCTCCAGAAATCATCATGGGTTTTGGATGTGTGCCTTTTTCGCAGTTGTTGGCATAAAACATGGCTGGAAAGTAGAGAGGTCAAACCACAACAATATCTCAAAACAATTACTTACCATCTTGTTGCTACTGTTGGGCCCTCAACTGCCTACCCAGCTTTGGGTAAGCAACTGCAAGAATGTGGACCATTAGGGGGAGTCAGGGTAGAGTGCACCCGCCTAGATCACTGGGAGGACAGGCCGACTTGGCTTTCAGCAGATTTTTGAGTTTCCTGTCGCAGGTTCTCCCACCTCTTCCGACAGTGCAGGCTATGCCGCTTGTGGACCCCCAAGGTCCACACCTTCTTCACAATGGTCTTCCATGTATCCCACTTTTAATGAGCGTTGACCTGTATAGATGACATAAAAGAACAGCAAAGGGCAATTAGGTGTCACTGTTGGGCAGCACTGCAGTGACATCATATATTGCAATGGAAGTACTGATTTGTAGTAATATCATGTCAGCATCAATACTTGCTAGACCCTCATGTTACATACTCAGGCCTACGTCATCATCTTGGCCAGAACTATGCAACCAATTCCTTTGTGAAAGCCACCCATTATCATTCACAATCATTGTGAGCCACTGTAAGACAAACCACCTGAACAATCCTTGCACATAACCATACTCACATCCCACATCAGCTTCCTGCCTAAACTCCCAAGAGTCAGAACCCATGGTCTACATCACAAAACCTGACTGAAGGCAACAAAGGAGGGTTGCTGTGTGTCAATGAGAACAGGGATTTGTAGGTTGTTTGGACATGTGTGGATTCTAATGGAACATACTGGGATGAATGATGGTGAGCCGCTATTATCTGAACTTGCTGCACCTAAAAAAAGTCTAACTATATGTGGTTTTGTGATAGATTAAAATCATACAGAGCTAAATGATTGACAATATGTGCTGGACTCCCATGTGACAGTACAGCATCAGACAACTCCAGACCCCCACATTTTTCAAACCTAATCACTGTTGTTTCAACATTGGTGTTGGTCATACAACTGAAACACAGTCTACTGGCCCTTGTCAGTCAGTGACCTACCATTTGTGTGAGAAAATAGGATTTGTGTGATACATAGCCACACAGTGCAGCTTCTACTGTCAGGTAGTTTAACATTGTCATGCACAGAACAGTCAAAAATCATTTTGTCAACTCAAGTCACAACAACCACATTACCAAAAGGGAACCAAATATCCTATAAACCATTAAGGAAGAGGTTACTCAGTCAGACATTCCCCAATCAGACATGTACCTGTTCCTCCGGGGTCCCATAGAGTTGGATGTACAGGGACAGAACCTCCCTGGTTAGGAGCTCCAGCTCCCCAGGAGAGAAGGCAGGAGCCCTGTCGCCTGCATTGCCTTGTTTCCTGGCTCCCAGAAGTCAGTAACAACAGCAAAAATCGAGAAGGTCTTAATGGCTGCAGTGTTAGGAGGCAAATTATTTTTTTCACTGTGGAAGTACACTGCGGACGCAATTGGTGACAGAGACAGACACAGCCATTGGCTTTCCGGCGTAGCCATCATACACATTAGCCTATGGCAGGGACCGTCATGGAGTTTCCCACCTACTCTGAAGTCAAAGTCCACTGATGCCCATTGGCTATGCAATGTCCTGGTGGCAAGGTCAGGCAGCCATCATTTTATACTGTTTATCTGGGCATTTTACAATTGTATATGCATCACCAGCACTCAAAATGGGGGCTAGTGCATTTCTAAATGTCAGATACGAGTGACACTTTTCTGGGCAAGATATGCTTGTAAAAATGTGTACTGTGACTGTGTTTGTCAATGATAGTGCTACAGGGGTAGTACTAACCCTGTTGATGGTATTTAAAAAAAACATTAAAAAAATATAGGTGAAAATAATACAGGACAAATGCATTATTTGCACACATTGATGAAAAATCATAAATGTGTATAATTTATATTTTAGTGAGCCATATAATTGATATCAGTGTGTACATGTATCACCTAATTACACTTTTACTGTTACCCAGTAGTCAGATGTGCTTTGACATTAGTAGAATGGTGTGAACACTTCCTCTGACATTTTCTTTTCCACACAGACACCTGAACCCAGCTGTATGTAGGAGGTGACAGCTCCAGTTGTTCTGGCCCTTTCCAGACCTTGCCACCAGGGAAGAAAGCGACATAATCAAATTATATTGTTGAAATAGGCAAACTATCATGGATTTGTTCCAGCAGTTGGAGCTGGATTTCCTGCCTCGCAAAATGAATCCAACAGCCATAACACCAAAAGTCAAGCTCATGGCAGTACTGCATTTTGCAGCCACTGGCACCCTTCAATACACTGTGGCTGTATCTGGGGGCATGTCTCAGCAAACTTACAGTGGAGTGCTACAAGAGGTCCTTGCTTCCCTGATTAAGAATATGAACAGCTACATCCAATTTCCACATCCACAGGTTTTAGCCACTGTGAAGGGAGAATGCTATGCTTTGGGTAGAGTACCACACGTGGTTGGAGGAATAGATGGCATGCATATTGCCTTGGCGCCACAACACAGAGAACAGGTCTACCACAATCGGAAGAGCTTCCATTCCATTAATGTGCAAGTTGTCTGCTTACCAGACTTATACATCACAAGTGTGTATGCCCTCTTTCCCTGGGTCAACACACGATTCATTCATACTACGCAACAGCAATATACCCATACAGATATCCCAACTTAGACCAGAGAGGGCCTAGCTTGTTGGTAAGTACAACATGACTTGTAGATATTTTGCCTGAAACCTAGTGTAGGCGGGGTAAATGATTTGATCTGATAGTAATCTGTTGATGTGTTGCTTCTGTGTAGGAGACACATTGTATCCAAGCCGACGGTGGTTATTTGCACCACTGAGGAATTCAACAATGCCAGGGGAAGTCTGCTTCAATGAGGCCCATGGAAGAACATGGATGCCAGTGAGTAGGCTTTCAGACTCCTGAAGGCTAGGCTTAGGTGCCTGGACAAGACCAGTGGAGCCTTCCTCTACTCATCTGATAAAGTATGCCAGATCAGAGTTGTGTTCTGCATTCTCCATAACATCACTCTGAGGAGAGACATCCCTCTAACTGCAGAGGAGGGTGATCACGATCGACCCCCTTGGTGGGGATTTTGCAATGCCCTTTAAGATGGCAGTGGTGAAGAAGAAGGAGTTGACTTACATCAAGATGTGATGGCCCACTTCTTCACCTGAGTATGTTTACCTTTACAAGGTTTATGCTCCAGTTTCAGTACTTGGTCCCTAGGGTACATATCTGTCTGCTATGGTACTTTTATACTGGTCAGTGCAGGAAGGGTCAAGGCAAAGATGCTAGTGGATCAGCATTCCTCACATTTGTTTAAGTTGGCATTAAACTAGTTGAAAAGTGCTTATGCTAAGTATGTGTGTCCTCATGGCTTGCCAATTAAGTTGCATAGTCTATGTATTAAAATTGATTTTCCATGGTTATTCTGTTTTAGAGTCCTTCACCATGTCATCTTCATTTGGACCCTTCAACGTTTTGACATTTGCAGTGATATTTTGCTGGTTGGAAGTACAAAGTGAACATTTGTTGATCCTGGGAGAGATACCCACTTGGAATGGACAACCATTTTCCATTGACAACTTGCACTCTGATGCCATGGATGCTTAGAAGATTTACACTGACCTGCTTTCTGTTTGATGCTGCCATCAAGGCAATATATGCCACTTGAGTTTGCTCAAACCCCATTTATATGTAAAGCCCTAGCATAATGTTCTTCCTTCACATTGGCTACATCTTCAATTTGTGGATGATTGAGGTAACTGTTGATGTGTTTCATCATTGGTGATAGGACTTTTTATTAGCACACCACTGAATGGTGAATGTGTCATTGCACATGACACTGTTACAGTAGCCTGTCCTGATCATGTGGCCTCAAATGTCACTGCCACGATGTGGACTATTGGTGTTATTGATCTATGATTCTTGTTGTGAGGGCAGGATGTATAGTTCCAACTGAGGTCAATCATTGGTAATAGTTTGCCTGCTTAATCTGTTCCCATTGAATTATCCCTTTCCTCCATGGTGTTGAGGTATTGGAGAATATAGACTTGATTGGCACAGTCATTGGGGGTTAGGACTGTTTTTTGTTACCCAGACTCTATTTCTACAAAGGACTTGTTTCCAAAATGTGTATGGAGTTTATCTCTGAACACATTTTTTTACACTGTCCCTCTTTGTAATTGCAACTTTTATCAGCAAAATGATTGTGCATAGTTTTACCAATATGATGTTGGTATATGGACATGACAATAGAAAGACCACAAAAATTCAAACAAGAGTCTTGTACTCAGTGCCCATTACATTTATTGTGTAGAAACAAAAATAAGTGTGAAATAAATCAAATAATTCATTTTCAACAAAAAAGAGTCATGGTGGATGGAAGCATGGTAGTAGAGTAAAAACATTTTGGAGTCCAATGTCCAAAATACTACATTCCTCAGAAAAGGTAAATGTGCCCATGGAGCAGTCCACAGGGAGAATGATAAATACACAGAGGGAGATTATGTTCGGTGTCTCTTGAAGATGGTGATGTTGGTCTTCCAACTGCTACTGGTCTAGATGATTGTTCCCTCCAGGGGTGGGGTGGGGGCACAGGTGCAGGGACTGGGGTGGTAGGATCAGGCTCCTCCTGTGCCAGGGCCTCCCTGTTTGTGGCTGGCAGAGTTGTAGTTTGCCCGGATGTTGAGGAACCACAGACAGTGGCAAACGGACTAGGAAAGGCCCTGCGCATGAGCTGGTGGATGTCTTACATCATCCCACTTAAGGAGCCCAAAGTGGAACTGTTGTTCTGGAGCTCCACATTGTTCTCCTTCTGTACCTGCTTCAGGTCCTAGATCTCAGTTAGGACCTGGCCAATCATGTCTTGGGGCTGTAGGAATGATCCCAAGACTTAGTCAAGGGTGGTCTGGTTCACCAAAACCCCAGAAGCATCTCTTGACTGGACCACTTATTCCCCTCCCACAACCCCTACCCCCACTGGCATGTGCCCTGGAGGAGTGCCCCAAACAACTGGTCCCTGGCAGACCTGTTGCCAGAGTTCTTGGTGGCTCAACATGAGACAGGGCTGGGAGCATAGGATGGATGTGCTGACTCTTAGCGCACAGGTAGTAGAGGTGTTGGGAAATGGGGTGGTCTTATAGCAGTGGTGGGAGGTGTTGCTGTGGGCTGGGTCTGACTTACTGGAGTGGTGTGACCACACAGACCAGATGGGCCAGGTTGCTCCTCAAAATCAGGACTTGCAGCACGGGGTCCTCACTAAAGTCTTGCCCCAAGCTAGAATGGAGGCATCCTGGCTGCCAGATGGTGGTGCACTGGTCCGGGTGGTCAGACCTGTGAATGATACAGAGGGTTTGTGAATTAAATATTGTTTGTGCATTTCATGTGTCTTTATTTCAATGAAGGCCAACCTAAAACCTAGAAAGGGAGATGGTGACTGATTAGGCCTTTGTGTGAATTTCACTGTTTAACCCATGCATCCTGATTTACACAGATTGAAACACCAGTCCTGACCTTTGTAGAAATGCCCTGAAATTAAAAGGTACAAACTTAGATTTATGGGTTACATGTAACAGACATTGGTGCCAACACAGTGGTGGGTATATTGAAGTCCTGCACCGTTCCAAGGCCTAGCAGGCAGCAAAACATTAGATACACAATGGTTCCTTACACACATGATACTGCAATTGAACATCATATGAACAGTTTACATATTTAATCGTGGGTGGCTACTAATTCTGTTCTGCATGCCACCACAAATCTTATGCCTTGGATTCAGAAAACAATCACTTATGTAAGCATTTCAACACATCAATGTAGCTGTGTTCATGTGTCTACAAGGGTGATATTTAATTCCTAAATATGACATGGTAACCGACAAATGCATCAGTTTCTGACAGTATTACAACATTACGCTCCACTTTTGATTGTCAGTTCCAGAAACGGAGCATCAAGGTAGTTGTAGCTATCTTTTGACACCACGGGCAATACTTGTTTGAAAAATAGCTTTCGCAACTCACTTTCAATGACTGCATTAGATATGAAAACACATTTGCAACTGATACACACATATGGATATCATGTGACTGGGAGACAGTGCAACCTAGGGATACCACACACTCCTGTAAAAATGGATGTAGTTTTGTGTCTGTTTTGGCTAGGAAAACAACATAAATTGATAGATAGTAATGGGCAGACCTTATGCAAGAGGTGATCCATGGGGAATTACACACAATCTGTCTAGCCATATAGAATTCTGTTAGGAGGAGAACTACACCCATGCTGCTGGCAATTTGTATGACAAAACATATTTTGTTTAGTCACAAATAGCTACATATCTATTGTTGTTTCAGCATTCTGACTGTCTATCTTAAAGGGAGGACTCCATTTGTGATTAGGGAGACATACATAGGTCAGACTCACTAGTCTGCACTCCACCATGGATTCCAATTAAGCCTACAGGATGGACGATTTGAAGGACCTTATCCTCCCAGGGAAAGAGTTGTAATGGGGGTAGAGGAGAACCTCCACCAGTCCTCTGGTTCTCCAGGTAATACTTGGAGGCCAGTGAATGAACCTTCCCTTGCAGGCCATTTCACCTCTTCCTAATCTCCTCCTGTGGGTGCAAGTTGTTAGCTATTGCATTCACCCTTTCAATTATTCTGGACCACATTTGCTTTTTCTGGGAAATGATAGTGTTATGGACTTGTGCTCCAAACAATTATGGCTCTATTGTAATGATTTCATCCACTATGTCAGACAATTCTCACTCTGTGAAATGGGGATTTCTTCTCCTTGCCATTGTGAAATTATTCCTCACATAACTAGAGCAAAAAAAAGAGGGCACTGTATAAAAATATTTTTGAGAAAAAAGACAGAGAGAGAGAGAGAGAGGTAAACTGAATCAGAAAACGACCTACTATGTTGTGAATTTGGCTGTATGTCTGATCTTCTACAGTGGAATGGCAAAGGATCATGGTCTGAAATGAAGTGTGTTTTGTAATGTGTTTTGTAGGCGTTCACATTTGTCCAATTTGCAATAGGTGTGGGCTACTAGCATTCACCCAGTGGCCACGACTATGGTACTAGACTGAATGGGTCCCGACACGGACTCCCACCATCATGGACCTGCTGCTGACACACCACCAGCATGACTATGGGATCTAAATAGGCTCGGCGGGGTACCGCACCTGAGATGGTAATGGAGTGCTAATCTTCAATTTTGGAGTCCACTGCATCAGCTGCGGGATGCAGCTGACGCAACAGAGAACACTCGGTCATGACAGTCGTTGGCTTAGCTGTAATACATCTAAATGTGGTGGGTGGGAGACTGCCAATGTGCCGATCTTATTAGGCGCGCCACCAATGCGACTTGGCAGTAAGACCACCAACATCTAAATCAGGCCCTATATGTTTAGTCCAGTGTCCAAAGTCCAGTAGTGGCTGTTGTTTACTGTAATAAATCACTTTCAAGTCTCCTCCTGAGTGTACACTCTGTTTCCTTTGAAGCTTTCTTGTGAATGATTTCGTCGGCAGCCGCACACGACGCAACGAGCCACCCCCGCTTGGGAGCACGAACTGTAGCACGATTTTATGTGAATATATATTTATATATATATATATATACATATATCTATCTATATATATATATATATATATATATATAAATATATATATATATTGTTCATATTGGTGACAGTCCGCTCACCACACAGCTGCACCACAGCACAAATTTGCAGCACCACTTCTTCAACGAAGGAACAGCCGCCGGACAAAGGATCACTTTTCCTCCTTTATTTGATAACGTGCTTCACCCAACACAGAATGTCAACGCGTTTCGGCTGACGCCTTCTGCTATACACTCCCCCACATGCAAACAACTACCATATATATATATATATATATATAAAAAATATATAAAACATCTACTGGCGGTCTCCAGTAGGTAGTTATAGTTACAGTTATAGTTAGGACCTAGTTTTCATGGGAACAATGTTTTTAGTTTTGCCAAAACCTTTGTTGCTATTTGATGAATATTCATGAAATTTTTTAAAATAGTATGCCACTCACTTCAACTGCTGTCTAGAAAGTTTTGGCATGAATCGTCAAGTGGGGAGTGAGAAGAGGGAAGGAGGGTTCCAAAAGCATTTTCCCATAGGGATTTAAATGGGCTCCAGAAGCTAAAATGAGAGCATATCTTCTGTAAATTCACACTATCTTCCTCAGCCATTTGAGAATGAAGTCTAAAATTCTCAGTAAAACATGTACTTTCCAACAGGAACAGCCTGTCAGTTTATTCCCTTGTGTTCTAATGCAGCATCCCAGAGTGTTCTAAAGAACAACTAGAGCACTAACAGTCTTACTTATAACAAAAGTGTGGAACACCTGAAGCGATCTTGATTGAATCAAACTGGTAAAACGTACAACATTTATCTCGGAAAGTAACAAAATGGGGCTTTCATTTTGTCATAGTAATTATGGTTAGTGCTGTAGAAAGAAAAATTGGGACATGTTTTAAGTGAGTTCTCAAATATCTTCCTGTTGTACAGTGATTCCCTTGTGTTCTACTGCAGCCTCCCAGGGTGTTCTAAGTAAATAGCATTAGCACAAACAGTCTAACTTATGACAAAGTGTAGTGCACCTGAAGACATCTTGATTAAATCAAACTGGCAAAACTTAAAACATTTAATTTAGAAAGGAACAAAATGAGGGGGGTCATTTTGTCATAGAAATTATGGTTAGTGGTTTAGAAAGAAAAATTGGGACATGTAATTGAGTTCTTACTTCCTCTTCTATTTCATTAAAACATTTTGACATGCAGACTGAAACATGCACTGCAGACACAGCAGCCGACTGCCAGTTTCATCCCTGATGACCAGCAGCTTTACTACAGTGATCTAATGAGCAAATAGAGTGTTAACATTTGAAATTTATGCCAAAAGTGTGGCACACCTGAACGTTATCTTGATGAAATCAAAGTGAAAAACTGAAATCATTTTCTACTGAGCATACTGCAGTAAATGAGGAAATTAGAAAGCTTCATAATAAATAAGTCTCCCAAGATGGCCACCAGATGTAGCTCAAATATAGCCCAACGACAGAAGTGTGAACATTTCATGAAGATTTGTCAAACGGCACCAATGAATTCTCTAAAGAATCCAACTTTGCTTGTAGTTTTTAAAATAGCAGTACTTTCACCCCCTGTGCTCCATTATTTTGATTGCTGTAAGTTTCAAAGTGTCTTCTTTTTCCACCTTTAGTAAACGTTTCTTAAAACAGGAGCATGCCAGAAGTGTAGGCATTAGACAAACAATGGATTTTGCTACTTCAATAAAATGGAACATTAGCTTTGCTGCTCCCTCGTTTGTAGGAAATGGTTTCTTTATAAGTTGACTTTCTAAGCATTGTTCTTTGGATTAAGCCCAGATCTGTGACTGGGGTTAAATGTTTGAAAAGCTTCAGCACTCCATCCATCATCCTTTTTGTATTGCTAAAATTGCCCTAAAGGGTAAGGGTATGCCCAGACATGGGTCCCGTGCTCACTGTGCCACTTGATTCAAGCTAGCCTTGCTGATGAAGGGTGATACCCTTAAACCAGTTCCAGGATGCTTGTTTCCGCTCCAGGTAGGATCTGGCCTAACAGTTTGGGTTGGACTGTTCCCATGGGGAACACTGTCAAGACTGATTTGCATGTGGCTGGGTCTAAACTCAGGTGGCATGGTGAGCAAAAGAACAATGGGTTAAACCCCAATTTGTGACTTGGGGAGAGTAGCTGAAAGGTTTCAGCACTCCGTCCATTATCCTTTTGCGTTACACACTCATGCATACCCTAACACACCCAGGCACACACTCATGCATACACTGACGCACCCAAAATCACACACATATTAATAGACTGACATACCCAGGCACACACTGATCCATACTATAAGATATCCAGGCACACACACACTTATATACACAGGTACACACACCCATGCATACACTGACACACCCAGAAATACACTCATGTATATCCTGACACACCCAAACAAACACTCATACATACACTGACATACCCATGCACACACTGACATATACACTGAAATACCCAGACATGCACTGAGACATAGACTTATACACCCTGGCACACACTCACACATAAATTGACATACTAAGGCACACACTCATACATACACTAATGTATCCAGACAAACACTGATGCATACACTGACACCCCCGGGCACACACTGACACATACACTGTCACACCCAGACACACATTCATACCTACAGTGAAACACCCAGGCGCATACTCATACATACACTGACACACCCAGGAACACACTAACACATACAATGACACACCCAGACACACACCTATACATACAGTGACACACCCAGTCACACACTTATTCATTCACTGACATACCCAGACACACAGTGTTGCATACACTGAGACATCCAGGCATACACTGAAATACCCAGGCATGCATCCATGCATACACTGACACACCCAGACACACACTGAAACATACACTGGTGGTCATTCCAACCTCGGCGGTAAAAGGCGCTTACCGCCAGACAGAAGACCGCCATAACACCGCCGCGGTCGCGGTAAACCGCCACGGTCATTCTGACCAACAACAGGCAAACCGCCAAAATACCGACATCCACAAAAGTCCGCCACACCAAAGGTCAGCGATAAACTGGCGATGACCAAACCTCCACCGTCACGCCAACAGAAATACGCCCATGCCATTACGACCCACGAATCCACGCAGCGGTCTTTCAACTGCGGTATTCTATTGGCGGTACACACCGCCGCGGTCGAAATACACATACTCGTACAAAACACTACCACATTGGACAATTCGAAATACCCACACCTGATACACATACACACACCACTCCCACACACCCAATACAATATAAAACACACACCCACATCACCCACAAACTTCCACTCCTAGAGATTCGTGAACACGCACCGAGAAAAGACATCCGAGCACCCAGACGCCCAATTCACTGTCACCCTGCAATATTAGCACGCACCTCACACAACACAACAATACACATCACCACACTTAGCACCAGACAATCCATCCCACACACCACCCACACCACCCCATGGCACCTCAAAGACACCCCAGGTTCTCAGATGATGAACTCAGGGTCATGGTGGAGGAAATTGTACGAGTAAAGCCACAGCTGTTCGGGACACAGGTGCAGCACACCACCATTGCCAGGAAGATGGAGCTATGGAGCAGAACAGTCGACAGGGTCCACGCTGTGGGACAGCACCCAAGAAATCGGGACGACATCAGGAAGAAGTGGAACGACCTACGGGGGAAGGTGCGTTCCAATGTATTAAGGCACAACATCGCGGTGCAGCGGACTGGCTGCGGACCCCCACCTACTCCCCCACAATTTACAACATGGGAGGAGCAGGTCTTGAACATCCTGCATCCTGAGGGCCTCGCAGGAGTAGGCGGAGGAATGGACTCTGGTAAGTCTCATCTTCACTACTTCATCCCCCCCACCCCACCTGCATGCCAACTCATACCCCCACCCTCACCCCCACCCCCATCACAACTACCCCTTGCAAATGTCTCACCATCACAACCCACCCATCCCAAAACTTAGCCCTGCATGCGACCCCAAAGCATGGACACCCATCACCAAAGCATGCCCAATGCACATCCCCATCACCCCCCCAAAACACCGTCACAACAGCCCCCACAAAGGAATGCCAGCACTGGGGTACATGGGCACCCACCCACTGCATGCCATTGGCACACACAGAAGCAATAACCATACTTTTATACCCCTGCAGGACCCGAACGCCAGGTCACCGCGCAGGAGGGTCCACAAATGTCCACTCCACCCCCAGAAGAGGTCCACAGTGATGACAGCAGCTCTGTCTCCCTGGATCTAGATGACCAGCCCGGTCCATCGGGGACCTCAGGACAGTCGGTTCCCCTCAGACAGTCACAGGCCACAGCAGACCTTCCCCCCTCTGGGAACACCAGCACAGCACCCACCCAGCGGGCCTATACCTCTGTCCCCAGGACACGTCAATCAGCGGTGTGTCCACCACTACAGGGAACCCAGGCTAACCCACCACCCCAACAACAACAGGGACTTGGGGGCAGTGGTAGTGGGCACACGGTCCAGGGGACAGAGGCCCAGGGAAACAGGGGAACTGGGAGGGCTGCTGTGCGACAGGGGGGGGACAGGCCAAGGGAACCCACTCTCCACGAGGCCCTCTCCTCCATCATGGGAGCATACCACCGCTCCCAGGAGACGATGGCGACGGTCCTGGCCAGGTTTCAGGAGATCCAGCTTCTGCAGGAGCAACAGTATATGGGGTTCAGGGAGGAACTAGGAAACATCAGTTCCGCCATGGGTACCATCGTAGTGGCCCTGAATGAGTTAATCACCACATTGCGGAACACTGTGGCACCTCAAAGGGCCCCTGTCACTAGCATGGACCAAGAACTGGCTACCACCTCCGCCGGCGCTAGTGGACAGGAGGCCCCGATACAAGACCAACAGGCCACCAGAACCCCTCCTCCTGAAGAAGGAGAACCACCCCGCAAGCAGGCCCTGAGATCCAGGAAGAAGACAGAGTAACATGTCAAGACCCCCGCCAGCAAAGGATACCGCCCTGATTGTCATCCCACTGTCCCACATTGTCACCCTGTCCAACCTTAAACTGCCCCTGCTCCACTTCCCACAGGCATTTGGACAATCCACCTGTGAACCTGATAGTCTGGACTCTGCCATGGACAATCCTCCACCATCACCCCTCACCGATTTGCAACCACCCATCCAAATTAGAGCACTTGAATAAACACACTTATTGCACATAAACAATATGGAGTCTGTCTGTGATTTTAACAAATGTATTAGACATGACAGTGCCAAAAATGTTATTCACATTGTGATGCCAACAAACTGCTGTCACACAGAAACAAAGCAGATGTCACGCAGTGGGGCCCACATCTCTGAAAACGGAAGGGAAAGTCACAACACAGTTACCATACACTGGGGGAAAAAGTCAGACAGTAGAGAGGTAGGAGTCTTTAAGTAAATGTAATATGCCAGTGTCTACTCTTACCTGTGTGTCACTGAAAATATTGCTCTATTACTGTGTTCCTGTTGTCTATGTCGTCCTCTTCGGCTTCCTCTTCTTCACTCTCCACAGGCTCCACAGCTGCTACAACACCACCATCTGGACCATCCTCCTGCAGAAAAGGCACCTGGCGGCGCAAAGCCAGGTTGTGAAGCATACAGCAGGCCACGATGATCTGGAACACCTTCTTTGGTGAGTACATTAGGGATCCACCTGTCATATGGAGGCACCTGAACCTGGCCTTCAGGAGTCCAAAGGTGCGTTCGATCACCCTCCTAGTCCGCCCATGGGCCTCATTGTAGCGTTCTTCTGCCCTGGTCCTGGGATTCCTCACTGGGGGTCAGTAGCCAGGACAGGTTGGGGTAACCAGAGTCCCCTAATAGCCACACACGGTGCCTCTGGAGTTGACCCATCACATACGGGATGCTGCTATTCCGCAGGATGTAGGCGTCATGCACTGAGCCAGGGAACTTGGCATTAACATGGGAGATGTACTGGTCTGCCAAACAGACCATCTGTACATTCATCGAATGATAACTTTTCCTGTTCCTGTACACCTGTTCACTCCTGCTGGGGGGTACCAAAGCCACATGTGTCCCATCAATGGCACCTATGATGTTGGGGATATGTCCAAGGGCATAGAAATCACCCTTCAATGTAGGCAAATCCCCCACCTCAGGGAAAACGATGTAGCTCCGCATGTGTTTGAGCAGGGCAGACAACACTCTGGACAACACCTTGGAAAACATAGGTTGAGACATCCCAGATGATATTGCCACTGTTGTTTGAAAGGACCCACTTGCTAAGAAATGGAGTACTGACAGCACCTGCACTAGAGGGGGGATCCCTGTGGGTTGGCGGATGGGTGACATCAGGTCTGCCTCCAGCTGGGCACACAGTTCATGTATAGTGGCTCGGTCAAGCCTGTATGTCAGAATGACATGTCGTTCCTCCATTGTCGACAGGTCCACCAGCGGTCTGTACACGGGAAGATTCCTCCATCTCCTCGCATTGCCCAGCGGACGGTGCCTAGGAAGGACAACAGCGAGCACAGAGTCAATCAACCCACAGGTACGTTCCCACAGCTTGCACACAACACGATTCACTATGCATTGAATGGTTTGTATGAGTGTTGAGGAAAGGCCTAGGTATGTGTGACGCAGTAGAAATTAAGCCATGTGTGCCCTTGAAATGGCGGCTGCCTGACCTGTGAAGTGTGACAATGGGATGTGAGGTCAATGCGCTGGCGTGGCACACCGTGGCGGTAGGCGGTCGAAGACTGCGGCGCAAAGCCGCATTGGTTAACATTGAACCCTATGGGTTTCACGAGCCAATGACGATGTGCGCCGGCGGTCGCGGAACGCACCGCCGCGGTACGCACTGCTGCGGGCGTGACTGCCATTTTCTATCTACTTAATCACTCGATACCTGATCTTCCACAGGAGAGGACCTACACTGCAAGTGCTGCTGTGACCTCGGTCTGGAAGAGACAATGGCTGCTGCGACTGGGGAAAGGGCCCCTGCCTTCACTTCTGAAGAATTGGAGAAACTTGTGGATGGGGTCCTCCCCCAGTATGCGCTACTCTACGGCCCTCCAGACCAACAGGTAAGTACACTGGGACCATGCTTTGTGGGCAATGCCTGGGTTTAGTCGGTTGGATGAAAGATGGTGGGGAGGGGAGCGATTGAGGCATGCATCAGACGACAGATGAGAGCATTGGCCACATGGCAAGGGTGGGGATGGGGGGCCACTCACATCAAGCATGCAGAAGGTGATGAATTTTTTTCTCCCCCTGTACATGTCACATAGGTCAGCGCCCACCAGAAAGTCGCTATTTGGCGTGCCATCGCCAAGGACGTCCGGACCCTGGGGGTCCACAACAGATGGGGCACCCACTGCCGGAAGACGTGGGAGGACATCCGACGCTGGAGCAGGAAGACGGCGGAGGCTCAGCTGGGGATGGCCTCCCAACGTAGGAGGGGTGCCAGTCGTACTTTGACCCCCCTGATGTCCAGGATCCTGGCGGTGGCCTACCCCGATTTGGATGGGCGCGTGAGGACATCACAGCAGACACATGGGGGTGAGTACACTCTCATTCTGGTGACTTTGTGCGCAGTGGAGGTGTCTGGGTGGGGGAGGTGGGCTGTGGGTATCCCTAGGCCAGGGCGATTTCTGTAGGCTAGGCCCCTCCGTAAGGCATGGTCCTGTGCCCCGCCCCCCACCTCTGTAGGGTGCCAAGTACAGCTATTCATGGCCCTGTGTCATCTATGTGTGCAGTTGTCGTCCATAGGCTTGTAGGCCATGTCCCACTGATTGAGTAGTGGACCCCAAGTGCGCAGCGTAGTGCAGGGGGCTTCTGTGTCTGTCCTCTCCGGCAACGGTAGCGGTAATCCATGCACTCAACATGTCTTTCTTTCTCCCCCCCCCTTTTTTGTGGTCTTCCTGTTCATGTGTGCATTAGCATCATCAGGCGGAGGAGAAGTGGCATCGGAGCACGAGGGAGCTGCATCCCACATGGCCCTGGAGGGCCATGCAACGGACTCTGAGTACACCAGTGGGACGGAGGGCGAGGGGAGCTCCACAGCGGGGACTCGTGCTGATGTCAGTGGCAGCGACTCGTCCTCTGAAGGGAGCTCCCTTGTAGTGGCGGCAACATCCGTGCCCCCCGCAACAACAGGTACAGCCGCCACCCAGCGCACCAGCACCGCCCTCCCAGCAGCCCCTCAGTGTTTGCCCCGTGCCCGCTCACCCAGGAAGGTGGGCATCTCCTTCGCCCCAGGCACCTCAGGCCCTGCCCCTGTCACCCCTGCTGCCCTCAGTGAGGAGGTCATTGACCTCCTGAGGACCATCATTGTGTGGCAGTCTACCCTTTTGAATGCCATCCAAGGTGTAGAAAGGGAGGTGCACCGGAGTAATGCATACCTGGAGGGCATTCATTCGGGTCAGGCTGCCCATCAGCGATCGTTCAACGCTCTGGCCTCAGCACTGACGGCAGCAATTGTCCCTGTCTCTAGCCTCCCCCCTCCAACTTCCTCCACCCAGACCCAATCCCCTGTACCTCTGCCTATCCCAGACACACCTACAGACCAGCCTGCACACACCTCAACAACCAAGGGAAGCTCATCCAGACATAAGCACCACACATCACACAAGCAACATCCACATGCAGACACACCAACACCCACTGCCTCCACTGTGTCCCCCTCCTCCTCGTTTCCCTCCTCCCTCCCTGTGACACCTCCACTCACACTTGCATGCACAACATCTTCAGCCACTACGTCCATCACCAGCACACCCACCAGAACACTCCGCACACGTGCAGTCACCACCCCCACTACCATTTACACGTCCCCTGTGTCCTCTCCCAGTGTGTCTGTCACCCCTCTTCCAAACCACACAAACGCAGGCAGCCACCCACCCAACAGCCATCCACCTCACGACTGCCTCCAGCCCAAGCATCTGCACCCAAAGACACCAGACTTCACACTCCTAAAACCACATCCTCTTCCTCCACTCCCATACCCACTACACCTAGCCGTCCCTCTCTTTCCAAATTGATTTTCCTTTCCAAACTTGACCTCTTTCCAACAACTCCCCCACCCCGTCCATCTCATAAGACTGCAATCAGCACCTCAGCCACCACCAAACCAGGACCTATCAAGACTGTTGTCCAAGGACTGTGGAGTCCCCCACCCTCAAGGGCAACTAGTTCTGCTAGGAGCCAAGGCACGGCCAGCCCACCCCCGGAAAAGCACCCAAAGATTACCAGTGCCCGGCGCGAGAGGCCAAGGACACCAGGGACCAAAATCCCTACCCTGGCTCCGGCTGGAAGTGGGGTGCCACCTGGCACACCGCCAAAGGTGGGACAGGACCACAGACGACCAGGGAAGGGTGGGAAGGGCAGCACGCCCGACAAGTCCGGCAGCAGGCCAGCTGCCCAGGAGGGCCCCACCAGCCCCATCCCAGGTGTGCAGGAGGACACCCAGAGGCCCGGTACGGCAGCCCAGGAGGGCCCCGCAAGCCAACAGACAGATGGGCAGGAAGGCCCCGCCAGCCACATGTCAGGTGGCGAGTGACATCCATGCCTGGGCCGGAACCGCTGCACTGGACACTCATCTCAAGCACCGCTGAACAGGGCACCGCCGTCTCAAGCACCGCTGCACTGGGCCCTTCATCTCAAGCACCGCTGAACAGGGCCCTTCATCTCAAGCACCGCTCCGCTGGGCACCGCCGTCTCAAGCACCGCTGAACTGAGCCGTTCATCTCAAGCACCGCTCCGCTGGGCACCGCCGTCTCAAGCACCGCTGAACTGGGCCCTTCATCTCAATCACCGCTCCGCTGGGCACCGCCGTCTCAAGCACCGCTGAACTGGGCCCTTCATCTCAAGCACCGCTGAACAGGGCACTGCCGTCTCAAGCACCGATAAAATGGGCCCTTCATCTCAAGCACCGCTGAACAGGGCCCTTCATCTCAAGCACCGCTGAACAGGGCACCGCCGTCTCAAGCACCGCTGAACTGGGCCCTTCATCTCAAGCACCGCTCCGCTGGGCACCGCCGTCTCAAGCACCGCTGAACTGGGCCCTTCATCTCAAGCACCGCTCCGCTGGGCACCGCCGTCTCAAGCACCGCTGAACTGGGCCCTTCATCTCAAGCACCGCTCCGCTGGGCACCGCCGTCTCAAGCACCGCTGAATAGGGCACCGCCGTCTCAAGCACCGCTGAACAGGGCACCGCCGTCTCAAGCACCGCTGAACTGGGCCCTTCATCTCAAGCACCTCTGAACTGGGCCCTTCATCTCAAGCACCGCTGCACTGGGCCCTTCATCTCAAGCACCGCTGAACTGGGCCCTTCATCTCAAGCACCGCTCCGCTGGGAACCGCCGTCTCAAGCACCGCTGAACAGGGCCCTTCATCTCAAGCACCGCTGAACAGGGCACCGCCATCTCAAGCACCGCTGAACAGGGCACCGCCGTCTCAAGCACCGCTGAACAGGGCACCGCCGTCTCAAGCACCGCTGAACTGGGCCCTTCATCTCAAGCACTGCTGGCTCATTGGCGGAAGGGGCAGTGCTGCATCTGTGTCGGGCAGGGCTGCACGAAGCACTCTGGGCACCAGTCCCCCTCCAGAACCAGTGGACACTGTCATCCACTTGAGAGACTGTGGCTTTGCACTCCCCAGGATGTAACAGTGGGCAAACCACCCACTGTAGAGACTTGAGAGACTGTGGCTTTGCACTCCCCAGGATGGTACAGTGGCAAACCACCCACTGTAGAGACTTGAGAGACTGTGGCTTTGCACTCCCCAGGATGGTACAGTGGGCAAGCCACCCACTGTATGGACTTGAGAGACTGTGGCTTTGCACTCCCCAGGATGGTACAGTGGGCAAGCCACCCACTGTATGGACTTGAGAGACTGTGGCTTTGCACTCCCCAGGTTGGTACAGTGGGCAAACCACCCACTGTATGGACTTGGGAGACTGTGGCTTTGCACTCCCCAGGATGGTACAGTGGGCAAGCCACCCACTGTATGGACATGAGAGACTGTGGCTTTGCACTCCCCAGGATGGTACAGTGGGCAAGCCACCCACTGTATGGACTTGAGAGACTGTGGCTTTGCACTCCCCAGGATGGTACAGTGGGCAAACCACACACTGTATGGACTTGAGAGACTGTGGCTTTGCACTCCCCAGGATGGGACAGTGGCCATGGAGGCCCCTCGTGGATCTGGCGTCGTGTACTCATGTGGCTGAGGTGCCCCTCCTTCCCTTCCCCCTGAGGTGCCTGTAGTTTTTCTATCTGATGCCCCTGCAGTGTTCTCTCCGTTGGTGTCAGGTATCCTGTGTGGGCCTTGCCCATGTGATTTGGGCCCAGTGGTCCACGGACAATGACTGCTAAAAATATCGGACTTTTAATATTTATGTATATATTAGTTTTAAATGTGTGATATTTTTATATGCCAATAATATAATATATTCGACTGTTTATGATCATTTCATTTTGTCTTTGCATTCTTCCGGGGGGTTTGGGGGTTGTAACAGTGATGTATTGCTATGCATTGATGTGTGTGTTGTAGTGGGTGAGGGTGGTGGTGGGTGTGTAGCGTATGTGTGCCCGTAATATTTTCTCCTCCCCCCTCCCCTGTGTCGTAGGTGCAGTACTCACCGTAGTCTTCTGCGCCGGCGTTCGTGCTCCTGGTAGAGGAGCAGGAGTACAATAGCTGGTAGGATGTGTAGTTCGGGTTCCATGCTGTCCAGATTCCTCGTGGGGTGTATGGAGGTGAGCGTTTTCCGTATGAAATGTCTGTTTCCGCCGTGTTTTTATCGGCGGGGCAACCGCCCCGGAAAAGGTGGCGGATTGGTGGGTTGTGATAGGGTGGGCGGTACATTGACTCCCGCCTGTCTGGTGGCGGTGACCGCCGCGCTGTTTGTTTGTCCCGCCGTGGCGGTCAGAGTGTTAATGTGGCGGTCTCTGTTGGCGGTTTCCGCCAGGGTCAGAATTCCATTTTTTTAACCGCCAGCCTGTTGGCGGGTTAGCCGCCGCTTTAACACCGACCGCCAGGGTTGGAATGACCCCCACTGACACAGCCTGGCAGAAACTGATGCATACACTGCCACATTTGGGCATGCACACACCCAGGCACACACTGAGACATATACTGACACAGCCTGGCCCACACTCATTCATACACTGACACACCCGGACACATATTGAGACTGACACGTCCAGGCACACAATTATGCATACACTGACAAACTCAATGACATACACTGATCCATACATTAAAATAATAAACATACAAGTCAGATCTTTGATTGATCAAATGGTGGTTCTAACAAGAACCATTTTTTAAGACTTTAAACCAAGTTCTTATTATTTTTTTGTTATTTTTTAAAATTTCTTAATGAAAGCACAAACAGCTTGCAAAAAGTGCAAAAAAACAAGTGGAAACAAGCCACTTTTTTTGGTGTGAAAAAACATTATAAACCAACTGCAGGAAAAATAAGTAAACAAAAAACAAATGCTTCTTCTTCACTGCATCAAAAAATTCTGCTACACCAGACATTTTTAGTGCCACAAGCCAGGCAGGTAGCAGGTATGGTCACTTCCTAAGTAGATGGTGTTCCTCCAGAAGCTGAACCAGAGCTCAAATCCCCAATGTTCCAGCTCTCTCCTGCATCATGCGGTTGTACACACGTTAGTGGATAGTCTGTCAATGTTTCCACATACTGCTTGTCCCATGGCTATATTTCTTTGTAGTGCCTTGCAACAAATGCTTTGAACAAATAGTGCATTGAACACATTTTCTTCCCCCCTGAGAGGATAGTGAAGTACTGCCATACTTCAATCTGCCTCTTCTGGTGTGTTGGTTTGTCCTCCTCGTCATCTCCAATAACCTGGGGATCTCTCTCTGGATGAGGTGCAGTACCTTCAGGCACTTCTCTGAAGAAACAGGGAACCAGTGGGAAAAGGTGCTCCTCTAAGACACCCCAGCAGAGAAATAACTGCTTTTGAGTGTGTCTTGAATCTAAATGGGTGTGGTATAAAAGTACCCAATCAAAAGGGAAGATTTCCCTGTGTCATCAAGCGAGTTCGCGAATCCAGTCCATAGATCCACAAATTCATCAAACTTGCAAAATTACTAATTTTTGAAAAAATCAAATATAGGATGCCATTTATATACTTACACATATGTACACCATGATGCCACTATTTAAAACAGAAGCACCTATATAGTTAAAATATTTTTTTATTTTTATATTAACCACAATTCTGAAACCACAAATACATTCTGATCACTTGATCGGAACAAAAACCATAGAGTCATCCCATCTATGTTTGTGGTTTTGCATAGAAACTGCAAATCCAAAAACATATTAAAGAAATAAAAATAACACTTACTTTTAAAACAATATTATTTATACCAAGTTGACTAGATCTGTATTTTACATGTTTTAACAAGATACTAGAATATACTTAAAAAAGATCCTCTAATTAAAAAACTGAACAAAAAATAATATCCATAATATTTTAAACAATACCTAATATTAAAAATAAACTCAATAAATTAACAAAAAAAACTAAATATTATATATATATATATATATATATATATATATATATATATATATATAATACTTTAGAAACTGATTTTAAAAACCTTAGCAAACACCTGAAAAAAACAAAGGTTATAGGGATGATAAAGTTAGGAAAAAGTATAAACAAAACGGAAATTCACTAAAAAAACAAAAGATTACAGGGACGTTATACTTAGAACATAGAATAAAAAATCCTTAGAAATTTGCTGAAAATACCACAGGTTACATACAGAGTAAGTATAGTTGAATTTAAAAAAAACAGAAATTCACTGAATGAATCAAAGGTTATAAGGACATTATAATTAGGCTGACATTTCAAATGTACATACAAATTCACCAGTTGTAGTTATATCACCTAATTACTCCCCTGCAATGCACTGCTTATGACCTCACATATTACATCAGTCATGACATGGTCAGTGACAACAATCTTAAATTGCATCACTGATGACATCATCCTCAAAACCACTCATACAGGCACTCAGACAACCATTTAACTACTCCTACACTGAGTAAAACTTTAACAACCTCTGACTCACATACTGATATACCTATACAACCACTCACACAGCCATACATACCTAACCTAACTGACACAGCCACACATACAATTAGTCGCCCATTAACTCATTAATACCACCATTTACACATCCACTCACACACCCACACAAGCATGCATAAACTCACTCACACACTTCTTCAACCACTCACAAATGCACTCATATGCACATATAACAGAAGAGATAAGATCTCACACACTCACATAACAATTTACAAAAGCACCGACATACCAACAGAGGTACTTCATCACTGTAACACACACACACCAATAAACAACTTAACTATCAACTTAGACACTAATATACAACTCACACACCAATTCACACATCTATACAAACGAAACAATTACACATCCATACAGCCACTCACATATCTACTCAGAAACCCACACAGCCACTAACACAGACTCTTATAAACCCAAAAACCTGTTCACACACTTATTGATAAGTTTAAACGGCCACGAACAGAGCTATACAATCACTAACAAACCATCTCACACATCCTACACATCCAAACAAACATACGACCTCTTACACACCGACTCAAACACTTACACGAACACTCACACAACAACTCAGTTCACAAATGTTACAGTTGCTCTCACTTATCTGTACTACAATAAAAAAGTAATTTAACACATTTAGCATCTTTTTAACTATAATAAAGTCTCAGAAACATTTACAGAAAACTCATATTCAATGGATGATGTCATCAGTGATGTCATTTGAGATGTCATCAGTGATGTAAGTAAGGTAACTATAACTGCTGAATTTGTGTATATATATATATACATATATATAATCTAGTGGCGATCGCCACTAGGTAGTTATAGTTAGGACTTAGGGGGTCATTCTAACCCTGGCGGTCGACGACCGCCAGGGCTAAAATGACGGGAGCACCGCCAACAGGCTGGCGGTGCTCCCATGGGCATTCTGACCGCGGCGGTACAGCCGCGGTCAGAAACGGGAAACCGGCGGTGTCCCGCCGGTTTCCCGCTGCCCTAGGGAATCCTCCACGGCGGCGCTGCAAGCAGCGCCGCCATGGGGATTCTGACCCCCTTACCGCCATCCTGTTCCTGGCAGTTTTCACCGCCAGGAACAGGATGGCGGTAACGGGTGTCGTGGGGCCCCTGGGGGCCCCTGCAGTGCCCATGCCAACAGGGCCCCACTAAGGGCCCCACTAAGATTTTCAGTGTCTGCATAGCAGACACTGAAAATCGCGACGGGTGCAACTGCACCCGTCGCACCCTTCCCACTCCGCCGGCTCCATTCGGAGCCGGCATCCTCGTGGGAAGGGGTTTCCCGCTGGGCGGGCGGGAGGCCTTCTGGCGGTCACCCGCCCGCCCAGCGGGAAACTCAGAATAACCGCGGCGGTCTTTTGACCGCGCAGCGGTATTCTGGCGGTTCCCGCTTCCGCCCGCCAAGCTCAGAATAACCCCCTTAGTTTCTATAGCAAAAGTATTTTTTTACTCGCCTATATCTTTGACACTGGATGATGAAGCTTCACGAAATTCTCCAAAAATATACGACACTCACATCAATTGCTGGCTGGAAAGTTTCAGGGTAATTCATCAAGTGGGGGCCGAGAAAAGGAGGGAGTCCCAAAACACGTTTTCTGCATGTTAAATTCCATAGCTGGAACAGGTATAGAGACCTAACCACCAGACGGAATTACACCAAATTTGTCAAAAAGCTAGCTCTTGGTCCAGAAACAACCCTTTTTGTTATATGGAGTAAATCCATTCAGTAGTTTAAGAAAATACAAATCTGTATATAAAAAGGATGCAAAGGCTCTACAAACCCTCCCAATCTTGTGCTGAGATCTGATTGGCTGCCAACACTTCAGCCCAGGCCAGAAATAAAGGTAAAATATAAAAAAGAGGCCAGGGTATGGACACCTTGACCCCTTAGTGCTGGTGCTGGGGTCCCAGAAGGACACCCCCAGGGCAAAAATATTGCTGCAAATTTGCAATGTGGTCATGAATCTGTGGTAAAAAAAAATTTAAGTTCAGTCTCCACAATTGTTTAAAGAAAACCCCTGGGTGGTCCAGGTCCCGGGGGAATGTTAAAAATAAAGTATGGTGGCACACAGGGCCCCCCTCTTAGGCATATTTATGCCCCATGGACCACCACTGCCAGGGAAAAAATCTGTAAATTATCTAAGGGGGTCCTGCAGACCCCCCAGGTGCCGGGGACTACCACCTACCCAGGACTAATATTTATTATATGCAGCCCACCCACAGCCCTGACTATTGCCACCTCCCTGGGGCAAACATTGATTTTCATGTGGGGCTGCATGGCCCCCCGCAGCCACGGTGACTGCCACCTCCCTAGGGCTAAATTAAAATAATGAAGGGGGTCTGTTGCAGATTCCTGGCCCTGGGGACCATCACCAACCTGGTGTAAATACAACATCGGAGGGGGCCACCCTTGTGGAGCCATTCATGGCCCTAGGGACCACCATCCCCTTGGCCGACTCCTGCTATGTCCCGGGCTTGCCCAACCCCGGGACAAAGCTGTTTGCTTTGACTTAGCAGGAGCTTTGACAACTCTCACCAAGTCAGAGCAAACACTGTCAAACAGCTCTCGCTTGCTGGAAGCAAAGGTTTTTTCTGTTTCAGGGAAACAGAGAAAACAATTGATTTAACAGAGAAGGAGTTGCATGCCTAGCACTCCCTATCTGTGGCACCAATTCTCCTGCAGGAAGCTGGGAGCTGGCTGGGTCCATGGGGGCCTTCAGTCTCCCACTGATGTCTCCGGTGGTATTGACTGGGTGCAACCAGTTGACTTGCTCCCTTGCCATGCACTGATAATCACTCTGCATACTGCAACACTCATGACAGCTTTGATAACATCATTGATAATATCAATGTAATATTTGCAGTAAATGTTTTGAGGCGAAAACTGCATGGAGGGGGCGCGAGTTATAGTTACTTGAGGGCACAAATTATAGCTACTTGAAATAATTCTAACTATAACTGCTGAATTTCTCTTTTTTGTATGAGTAAATTCAGAACCTAACAATAACATCCCTGTAACCTTATATTTTTTATTTGAATAATTATATATTACCTACTGGAAATAGTTATAGTGCTAAAGTTAGGACCTAGTTTAATAGAAAAGTGTTTTTTGACTTGCCTATATCTTTCACACATTTGACGAAACTTTCCAAAAACATGTGTTAAGATCCGTCATGTGGGCGTTGAGAAAAAGGGGGGGGGGGGTAAAAAGCTGTAAAAAAGATGTATTTCCCATGTTATTTCCACAGACTCTTTAGACACGCCTGCAGCCCGAACCACTCAACGGAATTACACCAAATTTGGCAAAAAGGTAGCTTTTGGCCCGCAGATCACCCTTTTTAATATAGTGTAAATCTGTTCAGTAGTTTTTGAGATATTAAAGGGAAAGAAAATGTGTATATCTATGGCTGTGGATAAAAGATCCATCTCTTGCTGAGATCTGATTGGCTGCCTACACTTCTAACAAGATGTGTTGGCAGTCATTTTGGGACTTGCTTTCAGCCGAGCCCCAAAACAAACAAAAAAAGAAAAAGGGGACTGGGCATAAATACCCTAATACCCCAGCCTTGGCTCAGGGATCCCCTGGGATCCCTTCAAGGCTTAAAAGCATTTTTTTGAAAAAATCACAATGAAATCAGTGGCTGGATCCGCGGAGTTTGCTGTGATTTAAAAAGAAAAAGCTATCTCCTGCATTCTTAGGGCCAGATGTACCAAACTTTTTGCATGTTGCAAACAGCGAATTTGCCCAATCCCCGTTTTGCGAGTCGGTAACCTGGTTACCGACATTTTTTTTGATGCTGTATTGCGTTGTGACTGCCAACGCGGTCACAAAGCAATCGCAGTTACCACCAGTGTCACACTGGTGGTAAGCCATTCGCAAAAGGGAAGGGGTCCCCATGGGACCCCTTCGTCTTTGTGAATGGCATGGAAAATATTTTTTCAGATGAAATGAAAAGGTTTCATTTTTTCTTTTTGTAATGCATCTCGTTTTCCTTTAAGGAAAACGGGCTGCATTACAACAAAAAAAAAAACTGCTTTATTTAAAAGCAGTCACAGACATGGTGGTCTGCTGTCTCCAGCAGGTCACCATCCCTGTGAGTGCTGCGAGACTCAAGGGGGTCGCAAATTGCGACCCACCTCATTAATATTAATGAGGTGGGCCTTTGCGACCCCCTTGCGAGTCGCAGATGGTGTCAGGGACACCATCCTGCATTCTGAATTGCGACTCGTAAATTGCGAGTCTCTCTGACTCGCAATTTGCGAGTCCCAATTCAGAAACTACGTATTTCTGGCCCTTAATGCTTAGGCCCCAGGGTGAGCCATGTCCCAGGGTCACTGCAGGAAAAAATCACAGGGGGGCACACAGCCCACCCCCCAGGATTTATAGGAGCCCTGGGAAACTCCACCTCCCCAGGGCTATGCACAAGAAATATGCAGGGAGGACATGCGCTGGGGGCTAAATTTATAATAATATAATAGGGGATGCAGTGCACCGCCCCTGAGCCCCAGGGACTCCACCTCCCCCGGGCTATGTTTATAAAGTATGTGACGGGGTGGGCACCCTCACACCCTGGGGACCATCATCTTCCCAGGTGTAATGTTATCTGTATTTAATCACTGGCTCCATCTTGACCACTGACTCCATTTTATGCTTAGGTTAGCTTCATAATCTGCAATATTGGTAGTGCAAGGTATTTTTATGCACACAGCTTGTTAACATGGTTTCACTTTTTCTCACCAGTGAAGGAACCATAAAATGGGGGAGGACTACAGATAAGGATGTACCAGGCGGAGAATGTTTATGGTAGAGCAGGGTACAGCTCGGTCTTGGAAATACACTGTGAGATCTGGCCAATCTCTATCGTGTTTTTTCAACACGGGCCTGGTATGGCCAGCACTTGAATTTCAAAACTTAATCAAAGGGATGGGGGTTTCTAGAACCTTCCTCTTAAGTTTGTTTAAAGTATATAAGGTGGGGAAGCTTGACAGCTGAGAGAGAAGGAACTCATCTCTGGGGATGGATGCATTGCCCAGAGAGTAATCCTATTAGGTTGTTCTCTTTTGTCTCGGTTGTCACAGGTTCCACAACTTGAAGTTGACAGACAAAGGATGATGTTGGATTCAAGCCCCATGGTGATGCATTTTTAATTCTTCTATCTAGCTTTGCTGTGTGCATGCATGAATACGTAGTCACTATATATATATATATGTAATATTCATTGTTGATATATTGCATTTTCTTTGATTATTATTATTCCACTGCTGTGATTATTTTAAGAGTTGCACATGTGCTGCTCACGTTATTTTCTTCATGTAACTTGGGAAGTGCCTTAATAAATTCATTACTCAGAATAAGAGTGCTGCATTCTTTACATTCCTTTCACTTCGATACCTCTCGGTCTGAAGTAAGGCAGGACAAAGGGGGGCATACAGCTCCCCTCCCCAAGTCATTTGAAGGTCCCCGGGATCTATTTTGGGAAAGTGGCGTGACTTTCCTCCCTGAGCCATTAAAAGATCTTCATGCAAATCTATTCAGTAGTTTATGAGAAACTAAGGGTCAAAGAAATATAGATATCTGGATGGTTAGGCGTGCAAGAGTTTCATGAGACTCTCACTGGAGCACCCATTTAAAAGTGGAACGCTCTGATTGGCCAGAGAGCTTTATTTCCCTTGGGCCATCTGGATCCCACTGGAATCCAACTCCCATGAGAGCAAGCACTCTGATCGGCTGCAAGCAACATGAGAGAAATGTTGCTGGCATCCATTACAGGACACGGGACTTAGGCCCTCATTACAACCCTGGCGGTCAAAGACCGCCAGGGCTGTTTTGGAGGTTGTACCGCCAACAGGCTGGTGGTACAAACTCGCATAGTACAACCGCAGCGGAAGCGCCGCGGTCGCACCGCCGGGACTGGCGGTTTACCGCCATGGTGGTCTTGGCGGTTTTCCGCCACGGTGGTCCCTGCGGTTTGCCGCTGCGGTGAATCCCGGCGTTTTTCCGCCACGGTGATCCCGGCGGTTTTAATCCTCCAGGGATTACGAGTCCCCTCCCGCCAGTCTTTCCATGGTGGTAGGAACCGCCATGGAAATGCTGGTGGAAAGGGGAGTCGCGGGGGCAACTGCACCCGTCGCACAGCCGCAACACCGCCGGCTCCATGTGGAGCCGACTCCCATGTTGCGGCCCACATTCCCGCTTGCCCGGCAGGCGGAAACTCTGTTTCCACCCGCCGGCCCAGCGGGGATGTCGTAATGGGCACCGCAGGAGTGCGGCCGCATTGGCGGCCACACGGCGGTTACAACATGGCCGGCGGCGTTTGCCGCCCACCAATGTTGTAATGAGGCCCTAAGTCCCTTATCCTGATTTTTTTTTAAAGCTAGTATAAGGGGGCAGGGTAAGGAAACCCTGACCCTCTAGTCCCCAAAGGCTAAAAAACCTGAACTTGCACTAGAGTTTAGCTGCAGTATTTTGTCGTTGTAAGTTATGCCCTTGAATTAATACTAATATTTTTCTCTGCATACAGGGAGAACACAATCTTAAGTCATATATTAATGAAAACTTTTATCTATTTGAATCCCTAGACTCACAGACTCATATAGATATAACAGACTTAAATACTAATCTTGATCTGAATAGATATGATAATTTATGTGAATAGAAACAAATCAAATGGACTGCACATCAAAATAGCAATGACAACTAGCAATTCCTAAGCTGGCTTACATGGACACAACTATTTACTTAGTAAAATGTAAATAGGTTAAATCATATAAAATATGCAAGGGATAACAACATGAGTCCATTTTTCATTTAAATTCATAAAACGGTACTTTAAATGACAGCAATTTGTGATTTGGCAGATTAAGAATAATGACAGAGGCAGTGACTTGAAAGGTTTGTGACATTTAAAGACAAATGATGGATCTTTATATTACACAATTCAGTAAATTGTGTTAATAAATGATTTGAATGAAAATCAATGATTTATATATAATGCTTTATATGTTTGTGATATTTCTGTTCAGTGTAGATACAATACAATAGCTCAGTTCAGTAAGCCAAATAGCGCTTACATTTGAGTAATTTAAAGGAGAGCAAGTGGAAATTTTGAAAGTACCTTAAAGACATAGGAGTATGTTGTACAGAAGGATAATAGGATAATGTTTGCCTTTCTGGAAAAAATAGGATGTAAAATAAATACAATAAAAAGAATATTGTGATGCATGTATGTTTTAGGTATGAGTAGTGGGTGGACGAAACTCGTGACATAAAAACTGTGCATTATTCCATGGAATTCCACCAATGGGAGGAAAATGTACATGTTGTGCTGTAATTTAGCATCAGTGGTGCAAGCAGTGCTGAAAAAATCAGTGCAAACAGCACCATGCCATGCACAAGAGGGCACAGCCATTCATGTTAATTTTGTTGGCACTTGAGTAGAAAATCTACTTGAGCAGCAGCAAATGTACTCAAAAAACAGTCTTCTGACTGTGACCTCTTGTGACTGTGCACATTAGAAATGGCACTAGGGGATGCCAAATTTGCCTTTCACTCATTTCTGGAGCCAAGCTGGAAAAACTTTCACCATGCCGTGATTGGCATAACTTGGCCAGATCTCTGCATAACAATAGTATTGAGGAATCACAATATTCTGCCAATACTGTAGGTGGAATGAAACATTCTGACCACCACTAGGTGTGAGTGTGCTAGTGTGCTTTAGTTCCAATTAGTCATAGTGGAAATATATTGTAATGCTTATGAGGGCCTTTTATGTTTTAGTTTCAAATGAGTTGTAGTCATAGTTCAGACTGTGATGACTCATCAATATTGAAGCAGGTAATGTAAATTGCTATATGTGCGGTCTCCATATCTTTTTGGAACTGACCTAATGCTGTCCAGGGTCTGTCATAGAATAAATGATAGTTGTAGATGTCTGTAGATATATTTAATTTCAGGCATTTAATGAACTGGTTATGCATAGTGTTTGGCTGGGTATCAATGGCAGTTCTGTTTCCCCGCGCACTTCCCTAACTCGTATTGTTGAAGAACCTCTATAACTTGAACATGCAACAATACCAGTGTGTGGGTGATGACTACATTGGTTCTTGTTATCCTATGGTGAACAAAGAATCTAACACTCCCTGGTGGCATGTATAAATTTACTCTTGCATTTAGGTGTGACTCTGCAATGTTTTGGTATTCATCTTCTCTGAATTTCCAGATAGTTGCAGACTTACATGTATCCACCCACTCAGTTAAGGGGTTGGTAATTTTCCAAACATAGGGGTAGGTCTCTTTCCTCGAAGACAGAGAGATCTCCTTATGACAGTATGAAGTGTTATGAAACACACTAAAATGCAATAATTTTAAAAACATTAAAATATTTTGATGTAAAATAAGAAATGTGAATTAGTATTATATTAATTTAATATACAACTAACAGTTTTAATCAAAATTAAAGGCACCCTTACTAGAATTGTAATATTTAACTCATATTTATTAAAATGAGCTAATACCAATAGTTGTGTTTCTGGGGAACAAAGGGAACATGGCGGCCTGCGAAGGGGCAGGTCGCTAGAGCGCAAGCAGAGGGGCCTGATCAGAGGGTGCGGGAGGGGAGTGAGGAGGCGGTCTGATGAACCGGCTTACCTGTGGCATGGAGGAGAGTGGGGGCAGCTCCGGAGGTACCACGGTCTGGGCCCGTGCCTTACTGGATCTCAGAAGGAGCAGTTCGGCCGTCACGCGCTTACCTCTCCGAGGAGGTTGAAGCAGAGGCAGAGTCAGCACAAGCAGGGTGCTGCTGGAGACAGAAGATGCAGCTGATGGAATGGCTAGAATTGGGACGAGGAGTGTATGCTGCCTGAACCCCACGAGCACAGGAGGTGGAAGCAGTGCGCTCGTCAGGAGGTAGGAGGAGGGGAGGAGAGAAAAGCCTTCAGCGGAGAAAGGTTGTATGTCCTACTGGAGTGGAGGGTAGCACCACTTGTAAAAGTGAGGACTGGAGGGGGCTGCCAGGAGAATGTGAAAAGAATACCTGGGTAGAAAGGGCGCAAGGAGGATTTTTTTCAGAACAAAAGGAGGAATTGAGCAGTGTATTTCTTCCCTCCAATTCTGGAAAAAGTAACTTGGGAGCAAAGCTCGGGAAGAAAGGGAAAGCAAAGTCTCCTACCCTTGGGAGACCGAAGGTCACCCCTTCGCTAAGGTCCTATTTTAAAGTCCTCCCTTCAGTGGGGTACATTGGAACGCTAGGTGATTCTTGCAGCCTAATGGAGGCTGGGGGATACAAGGAAATTGAGTCTTTTGCCGAAACGGTGTTGGTTAATGATACTGAGGTACAAGAGGAGGAGATGACAGTGGCTGTGGAAGGTGGCGAAAAAACAAAAAAAGAACTGAGCCCAGAGTTGTAAATTTGGAGTTTCAAAAGAAAATGGCCGGAGAGACCCCCATTGTAGAGAGTCCCATAATCAGGGTTGAGGCACAGAAGGAAAACAAGGTACAAGATAAAATGCAGGCCACGATGATGGAGGAATTGGCGCACACTCAAAATAGCTCCCCTGTAGAAGGAATGATTGCAAGGTTATCGGAGGAGATTAAAAAGAGGTTTTCGGTGTCTGAAGCAAACCAAGCCAAAATAAGAGAGGCCTGTGAAATACTGGAAAACAATTTGACTTGTGGCTAAAAGAACACAGGTATTAGAAGATACAGTGGAAGTTTTGAAGGAAGACATAGAGTTGAATAAGCAGGAGTTGCGACAGTTGAAAGTTAATGAGCAAGAAATGCAAGAAAAGCTGGAACGGTTAGAGAATGCGGCAAGGAGAAATATACAGGAGGGAGTGGAAGAAGACAATATTAAGACATAGATAGCTACACTTATAAAGAATGCACTGTAGTTGGAAGAGACTGAAATGGATATTGTTGCAGACATCCAGAGGAATCATAGGGATCCCTCTAAGAGAGATCCCAGTAAAAAAGAAGCTGCGTAATAATTTGGTAAATTTCCAGACCTATGCATTGAAAGAGAAGATTTTGTTAGAAGCATTAAAGCAAAAATCACTAAAAGGGAAGGACTTCTCCTTTGAAGTAAGATCAGATTTTGCCAGAAGCACTCTTAATAAACAGTGGGAATTGGGGAAACGTCTAGAGGACTTTAAGAAATTAGGTGTATAGCCCAACTTAAATTTCCAGCTTTCCTGCGTGTCATGTACAGTAACAAGATGTATAACATGAGAGATCAATAAACAGCGGATGAACTACCAGAGACCATTAGGATGGAAAATCTTAGATGGGGTGGTTTGGTTCACTCTCTCACAATCCTCTCGCTAAATATCCCGGAGGCGCTCTAAAAACAGGCACATCATCCAGCTCATAAGGAGACAGGGATGGTTTCTCCAATGGGTGGGGTGTGGGGGGAGTCACAGGACGAAGTGGAGGGGGAGCACAAGGTGGGGAGCACTAGGGAGAAAAGGAAAAAAAAAATCGCCTTATGCATAATAGATGGTATAGTCACTTGGAAACAAATGGTAAACGATGATATGAAACAGGGGGAAATAGTAATTTGTTGCAAATTATGACATGGAATGCGAGCAGGTTGAGAATCAGAGAAGAAAAAAAAGAATTTTGGAGTACCTGAAGGATTCCCCGGCGCATATCATAATTTTGCAGGAGACACATTTGACGGTAAGGGAATGCTCAAAATTGTTTAAAGCTCAAAAGTGGGTCCAATACTTGGTGTGTACAGAAAATGACTCTAATATTAGGGGGGTGGCTATAGTGATGAAGTAACAGATTAATGCAGTAGTGTTGAACGTAATTTCAGACAACGCCGGACGATGGACCATAGTCAAGCTCCAGGTATATGACACGGTATTCACAGTAGCGGGGTTTATGGTCCAAACTGCAATGACTTAGATCCGTTGAGGAAGATGTTTCCCATCTTTTCGATTTTTCTAACTTGGTTATTATGGCAGGGGATTTCAATGTGCTTATGGATAATAACTTGGATAGTTCATCAAGAGCGAGACTTATAGCCATGCCGAAATCTCAGTGTTTTCTTCAGACAAAAATGAGGGAATTTGGTATGTGCGATATTTGGAGAGTGAGAGCAGGGGGACAGCAGATTTTCTCATTTAGAAATAAGAAATATGGCCACACTTCTAGGATAGACTACTTCCTGATAGATCAAGGATTGTTGGAGGAGGTTTATAAAATAATTTATATGGCAGCACATCTATCAGACCTCTTGGCGGTGGTACTAACAATAAAAATTGCTATAAGAAACGAGATGAGAAGGTGGACATTAGATCAATCTCTGTTGCTGGAGAATGATGTGGTGACACAATTGTGTATTGAGACAGAAGAGTTTTTTAAATGTAATATAGGATCCTCCCCTATATGTGTGGTTTGGGACACGTTTAAAGCATCCATAAGAGGTAAAATAACAAGCTCTACTATTTTTAGGAATAGGAAGTATAAGATGGAAGTGAGCATGTTAGAAGCCGAATTGGCTGAATGTGAGCGCTTAGAAAAGGATGGGGTGGAATCTTTGGATAAATTGGAAGGTAGAAAGAGACAGTTGAAAATGCAATTGGAGGAAGTATTGCAGATGAGATTAAAAAAAAAGATGGGAAGGCAGCAAATTAGCCCACGTTGAATACGGAGCGAGTGCGGGGAAACTGCTAGCATGGAAAGCTAAGGTAGAATAGACTAAAAACAATATTAGAGAGATTTCCAGCCAAATGGGAGAGAAATGGGCAAATATCAATGATATAAGGAAGGTCCCCAAAGTGTTTTGCTCAGAGTTATATAAGGAAGATAAAGTGGTAACTATGGAAGGGGTAAGAAGCTGGGCAAGTATAGATAAATTACCAAAAATAACAGCCAAAGAGAAGAAAGTTGTAAATTAAAAATTACTCTGGGAGAGATTAGGGCCGCTCTCAGTGTAGATAAGGGTGGTAAAGTGGCAAGACCGGATGGTATCCCAATAGAATTGTATAAGGTTTTGGGATAAAATATAGTGCCAGTAATGTCTGCTCTGTTTGAAGAGATCTATGATAAAGGGGGGAGACTTCCAGAATCATGGAACAATGCAGTAATAACTTTGGTTCTGAAGCCAGGTAAAAGCCCGTCTAGTTGTGAGTCATATAGACCAATCTCGCTGTTGAATTCAGATTATCAGATCTTTGCTAGGGTGCTGGAGGAGAGGAGGAGTGGGGTGGTAGGTGATCTTATTCATAAGGATCAGAAAGTTTTCACAAAGGGTAGGCATCTTCATGAGTTAACATTCAACTTAATAGGGGCTATTGACTTGGCAACAATGTTTAGTCTCCCTTTAGCAGCTGTTACATTGGATGCCACGAAAGGTTTTGAAAGAGTGAAAGGGGTCTGTTTAGTTACTATTTTAAAGGAGTATGGATTCAGGGATAATTTCTGTCGGATGGTGGGTCACATTTACCAGAACCCTTCAGCTAGGGTGCTGGTGAATGGGAGTCTGACCTCCTCTTTTCAAATAACCAGAGGCATAAGACAGGCTTGTCCGCTCTCTCCAATAATGTTTAATTTGTATATTGAACCTTTACCCAGAAGAATAAGGCAGGACCAAAGGATTTTACCTTTCTTATGCAGTGGATGGGAGAAAAAAGTTTCTCTATATGCCGATGATCTGCTGCTGTGTACACTGGTCCTATGTACAGCTCTTCCAGCAGTTTTTGACATAGTTGAGGAGTTTGGGATAGTGTCTGGTTATCAGGTCACTGCGGAGAAGACAGAAATAATGGTGTGGAATCAGAGGACGGAGAGCCCGCTAATTAATACCTGAATGAGATACTTAGGTGTTAAGATTGTACAAGATATTGAGCAGATCCCAGTAGTTAATCTTAAAAAAGTGCATATGGGATGTAGTTATTTAATAAGAGGCTGGATGCATCTGCCTCTGTCAGTTCTAGGTAGAGTGAATCTGGTAAAGATGGTGATTTTGCTAAGGTTAGTTTTTTATTTAATACAATCTCGTTTCAATTGAATGAGAAGCTGATAGCTAAGATCCAACAGGATATGAATTTATTTCTATGGGCACAGAAGGGACCAAGAAGTTAATGGAGAAAGTTACATAGAAGAAGGGAGAAAGAGAAACTAGCCTTGCCAGATCTGCGGTTATACGGTTGGGCCTTTCAACTTAAAAATGTACAGATAATATTTTCCTCCCCAATATGACAGATCTGGGATGCATGTTTAAGGTGATGTTAGGGGAAGGGAAGGGGGCAATAAATCTTTTTTTTTTTAATACGGGGATCCCAAATGTTTCAGAAAATCTAACTAAAAGTGTTGAAAGATGCAGCACAACTATGGTATAGTGTAAGGTGCATAAGGAAAGTTGAATATTATAGTCACTGGGCACCAGTTTGGGACTCGCCATGTATTAAAGAGTGTCTTAAGGACATTTCGGCTACTCCAATTAAGAATGCAGGGTTTCAAAATTGGGGTGATTTATTTAAGGAAGGCAGCTTACTCCCATGGGATGAAATTTCAGTAGAGACAGGTGGGGAATTGTCAAGATTAAAGTATCTCCAATTAAAAGGATGGGCACAGAAGGAGTGTAGGAGTTTTGGTCTGAAGCATCAGTTAGAGGAGATGATAATGGGAAACCTTCCCCCCAAAAAAGAAGTGGCCATTTGGTATTGGGAGATGATAGATGTGGTGGATAGTGATTTTAAGCTACCAGATGATCTGTGGGGAAATTACTTCCCACAAGTACAGTTGCAGGATGTATGGCAGACTTCTGTGCGTACCTTGTTTTCTGTGATCAAACAAGCCACTTACAGAAGAAATCACTTGCACTCAATTCATAGGACATATTTGTCACCCTGTAAATTGTCACAAATGAGGAAGGGAAGAGTGGCCAAATGCAGAAAGTGCGGAATGGTAAAGGCCACAGCTGTACATATGATTATGGAATGCCCGGAAATACAATTCTGCTGCCTGGGAGGCAGTGATGACAATGATTTCAAAAGCTCTGGGAGTTGATATTAAAATAAGCATTCTTTTAATTATCTTTGGTAGACTGGAGCATGCTGGAGGGCTAAAAAGCACATTGCAGAAAATGCTTTTCTATGCTAGGCTGCTGGTAGGCAAGGTACCCTCTTCATATATAGATTGGTTGGCTCAACTGGTCTATGTTTTTAGAATGGAGATGGCAAGCTGGATCACTAAGGCGAAGAGATTCTGGTTACCGCTTAAAGCTTGGAAGGGAAAACACATGGTATAATACCTTGTCCTATGATTACACTCCTTCTTTTTCTCTGGTAGCTGTTTAACCAGTCCGGTATAGCAGCCCGCTGTCTGGGGTATGGTGAGAGAGAGCAAGGCCCTCCTGGCTAAGGCAGTAGGTTGTTTTCCAAGAGCGAGAAAAGACCTGGAGCCTAGGGTGAATGAAGACAAAAAAATTGTTGTGATCTGTATACATCTAAATTAATTTACATTATTAAAATAAAAATGTAGTGTAATTATTTTTTGAAAAAATATGTTAATTGATATTTTTCAAAGTACACAATTTTTTATTTTTTATTTATTATGAGTTGCAGTACCTCTGAGTAGGCATCTGTGGTGTTAGAATTCCTCCAAGGCTGAGTTGGTGTACGTTTTCCACTGTTTTGGTGGTCTTTCTGGCTGGGGTAACTTTACAGGTGTAGTTTGTGAATAGCAATTGGCTTACTGTTTTGTGGTTGGATATGTGTTTGCATTTGCATGTCCATCCCGAAAACTTTACTTACCTCTCTCTGAAACCTACCAATTGGGAGTACATATTCTCCATTTTCCAGCCACTCACCTGGGTTTCACTCACATTTACTACCAAACCAAATCATAGACATATGTGTGCTGAGATCTCTGCATGTGAGAGGGTGATTTCTGCACAGAAATTAGGAGGGGTGGAGGTGAAGGTCTTAGTCCTTAGATCTGGAAATTGTGATTTTACAGCACTTTAGTAGTACCGTTGTCGTACTACTAAACATACTACAAAATGCAGTTTGTGAACTGAACCTGAGATGTGTTGTGGTCCCTTTCCATCATGCTTGATTACATTTTGTCCATTTCAGTGAATCAGGGAGTTACACTAATGCCACATCATCTTTGGACCAAATGCACTTCTGAAAGAAGGAAAGCTATCTATGTCTGAGTGATACCATATAAAAGATCATAGATCAAGGTGCACATCCCAAGTGATCTGCAACCACTAAAAAAAACACTGTCACAATCCAAGTCAAATAGGACTAATTTTAACTGCATGCCGGACTTTCATGTTCCAAATAAATTAAATCAAGTGCATGAACATCCAACTTCCAATGCTCCATAAAATCATATAATTCTGGCAAATTAGCCATAGAGATGAAATGATGGTAACTGGGGTAATCATATTCGAGGATTAATGCCATACAGTGCCTAATTTGTAAAACAATAAATGAAGGGGCCTAAAGCTTTACACAGAAGCCCACTGCTGGTGCTATCAACAGTCCAGGTGCCAAATACTAAGGTTGTGTTGTCTTGATTCTACCTCATTCCTTTTTAAACCACCGCCAGACATTCCCTATCTGTATCTCACATGTGCAGGATTGTTTTTATCCCTGCTTTCTACCTTTGTCAGATTTGTTTCCATCTTTCTCTTCATCCCTCCTCCTTTTTTCCTTTTTCTCTCATGCCCTGAGTTAAAGTATATGGAGGAAAAATAAGTGCTGGTGAGTCTCACCTGCAGCAGTGATCAACCACACTATTGCTATATACTTTAAAAAAAATAGCTAGAGTAAACCTCATTCTGAAAATAATCAATGATGGAAAAGCCATTGTAGAAGCCCTAAAATTGCCCCAGTGACATTTAAGATGTGAAGTCTTCTGCTGGATAAAACAGAAACCTGGCTGGCATAAGTGAAAGGGGTACTTATAAGATGTATTTCCAGACTATGGCTTGTCTTAAAGTTAAGGGGTTAAATCATCTAATTTATTTCAGGAAGAAGTGCTAAACCTGGAAGTGAATCCAGTTTTAAAATTTCCCCCACCATGGGGTAGTATGTTGGAGAAAATTCCATACGCATAGTCTGGTGGAGGAACTTCCACTGGTGGATTCTTCTCTGTATTTAGCACTTTCACAAGAATGTGTAGGGTTGAGGAGGGAACATGGCGGCTGGCTAACGCAGGTCGCAGCAGACTCCCACTACCGGTGTTCTTTTTTCGGAACGCGGCGCACTTCGCGCGTTCCATTTTGGAGCTCCTAGCCAGTAAAGGAGGCTAGATTTATATTAAAACTTACCTGCTCGTCGTGGCAATACTGAACTGCTGCCCTGCTGTGTTGATGAGGGCTGCTTCAGAGCTGCAATGCGACCGGCGTGTGGCAGCTAGGATTTCCCTCTGGGCGTGGAGGGAAGAGCCAGCACTAGTCCGGTGCTTACCCAGAGGACATCGCACCTACACAGAGGTAGGGGGTCGCAGGAGAACTGTGAACCTTATCTAACTATTGCCTGCTATAAAGGTAACCTGGTTTTTAGTAAGAAAGTGCCAAATATATCTGTTTACCCCCTCAGGGATGGAATTAAAAATAAGAATTTTACCATGCAAAATACACGGGGTTAAACCAAACCAAGAGGAGAGGAGGAGGAGGGGGAGAAGGGGGACGCAATTTATTCCCTTAAGAGGTGGAAAATGGAGTCTCAGTTTAAAGGGGAATTTGGCTTCACAGATAGGGCGCCCTCCTCAGGGTAATTGGAAATCTTCTAAAACTTCGTCAGAAGCACTGGTGTCTGGAGGTAACATTGATAGCAGCCTTATTGGGGAAGATTTGTTGGATGTAAGGTCTACTAAGGCTGCTTTGAAGACATCCAGGATTACTCCGTCTCTCCAAACTTACTTTAAAGTCTTTCCTGGAGTTCAGGGCAGGGAGAGAAAAATGGAGGAAGGTGAACATGAGAACTTTCTCCCAGGCTCAGATAGGACGTCTGACGATACTCAAGTACTCTACAATGATTCCATCCCTGACAGATTTCAGTCTCAAATGGAGGAGAACTTGACTCAGAATAATTATGGTGGGGATCCTAGCCAAGGACTGGAGGTGAACTCTGCTAAAGGAGCCACCATTACTCAGGAGCAAGACCTAGGGGAATGAGAGAAGCTGGATAGAGATGGTGATCTACAGCAGGAGGGGGTTGCTACTCCCTTAGTACAGACTCCGTTAGAAGGGTCTTTTACACAGTCCATAGCAAGAATGATACAAGACCTAGCAATCGAGGTCCGGAGTAGCTTTGAAACCTCAAATTCAAACCAGAAAGAGATAAGAGGGCTCTGTGAAGCTCTCAGGTAGAAATTTGACGACCTTGCAATGCGCACAGCAGCTTTGGAAACGGAAGTTAGTGTGTTGAAGGAAACTACGGTGAATAATGCTGAGGCTATTCAACAAATGAAGACTGGGGAGGAGAAGGTTTTACTAAAGCTTGAACTAATGGAGAACAATATGAGGAGGAATAATCTGAGGCTTTTGAAAGTTCCTGAAGGACTGGAAGGCGGAGATCTAAAGAGTTTGGTGGTTCATTTAATCAAGCAAGGAGTACAGATTGAGGATAAAGAAGAAGACTTGGCAAGAGACATCCAAAGAGTGCACAGAGACCCATTCCGAAAACCCCCCAACAGAGTTAAACCCGAGAAAGATTTTGGTTAACTTTCATACCTATGCCATTAAGGACCGTATTCTAGCGGCAGGATTAAATAAAAAGTCTTTGACAGTAGAAGGGGTTAACTTTGAGATTAGATCAGATCTAGCCAGTGTAATGTTAAATAAACAATGGGAGCTAGAGAAAAGAATTGATGTCTTGAAGAGGTTAGGGGCCACGGCCCAATTGAAATTTTCTGCCTCCTTGAGGGTGATGGCAAATAACAAAATGCATGCATTCATGGATGTTAGAGATGTAGATGATCTGATTAAGTCTATGGATAAGGATTATCAAAATGGTTGTTAAGGAGCAAGGGATTTTCTTTTTTTGGATATCATGGTCCGGGACTGGAAGGGCCTCCAAGGGCGGCTTCGCCTAAAGAGAAGACAGGGTGGGTTCTCTCAGGGTCATGGTGGTAGAGGTGGGGGATTATAGGGGAAGTTAGGGGGTTGAAAGGAGGGAAGGGGGCACAGGGTGGGGAGCATGGGGGAAAATATTAATAAAAAAGTTTGTCCTCAGTTATAGGTATTTTATATTATGGAGGATTTCTGTTAATCTCTAGGGTTGGTCGACAGTCGAGGAGTGTGTCAGAAAGGAATATGAAGGGTGACGTCTTAATGCTCCTATCTTGGAATGTTAATGGTTTAAGGGTAAGAGGTAGATGGAAGAGGTTGATACAGTATTTTAAAGCTACTCAAGCTATAGTGATAATCTTGCAAGAGACACATTTATCTAGGGAGGAGTGCACCGAGTAGTTTAAACCATATCAGTGGATTCAATATTTGTTGAGCTTGACTCAGGCCGGTGGTAGTAAAAGTGTGGCTCTATTAGTTAAAAATCATCCAGAAATTCCTTCCAGGCAGGTCCAGTGGACAAAGCAGGCAGAATGATGATAGGGAAATTGAGAGCTTTTAACCAAATGTTCACATTAGTTGGCTATTATGGCCCAAATAGGGATGATGTCCTGCCATTGCGAGACTTGTTTCAACATTTATTACAATTCACAGACCCAATAATCTGGGCAGGGAACTTTAACATAGTACTAAACTATGACTTAGATAGATCAGGATGCAATAGGTCAAAGTTGAAGGAGAAGATGCTATCTCAGGTGATTAGCATGATGTCCCTTTTTGGGGTATATGATATTTGGAGGGTGTCGATGGGTTCAAGGCGAGGATACACACATAATAATAAAAAGTATAAACATCAATCTAGGATTGATTACGTGCTGGTAGATGGGAGGCTGAGAGAGAGGGTTGAAAAAATTGTTCATGTGGGAGTACACCTCTCAGATCATCCTGCAGTGAGTGTGAGTTTGGAGTTTAGAGGGGACGAGGTGCAGAGTAGGTGGACCTTAGATAGAACTCTCCTTTTAGATAAAACTATCTTAGCAAGCTTGAAAAAGTATACAGAAGAATTTTTCAGGCTAAATGCAGGTTCTTCTCCTCCTGAGATAGTTTGGGATGCCTTTAAAGCTTTTTTGAGAGGCCGGCTGATTACAGCATCTTCTTTCAAGAGGAGAAACTATATGAGCAAGATTAGTTCCTTAGAAGAGCGTATTCAAGTAGTTGAAAGGGATATGATAAGCAAAGAGGTTCAGAAGGAAGAGGCCGAAAGACTTGCTAAGGTTCTTCAAGAACTTCGAAATAAACTTATAATTGAATTAGATAACAGAGTCAAAGAGAGATGGAAAGCTAACAAGACAACATTTTTTGAATACGGAGAAAATTGTGGGAATGTTTTAGCCTGGCAGACAAAATCAAACCAGACTAGGAATAAGGTGGGGGGAATTCAGCGGTACAATGTAGGGGAGATTTGCAGGGGAAATAAGGATATTTGAGAGGCATTTCGAGACTATTTTCTGAATCTTTACTCAGAGAGGGCAGATATAACTCCAGGGCTGATTCCGAATTGATTAGAAGGTGTAGATCTCATGGCCTTGGGGGATGAAGTTAGGAAAAATCTGAATGAAGGAATTAGCCGGGTAGAAGTGGAAGAAGCGATCAGTTCTGACAAATCGGGAAAGGCGCTGGGGCCAGATGGTTTACCTTTGGAAGTTTGTAAGATTCTGGGTGATAGTATAGGTAAGGCTTTTGTAAGGTTATGTGATAGTATTTGTATGGACGGGGAAGCGTTGCCTCCCTTATGCAGAGAGGCAACGATTACCTTAATACCAAAACCCGGGAAAGACCCGACTAGGTGTGACTCATATAGGCCGATTTCACTATTGAATAGTGATTACAAAATCTTTGCAAACATTTTTGCAAAGAGGTTAGGTAGGGTCTTAGAGAAACTCATCCATGAAGATCAAAAGGAGTTTATAAAGGGTAGACATCTTCACGAGTTAACTCAAGATTTTATAGGGGCTATAGATCTAGCAAGTTCAAGTAAAGCCCCTTTAGCGGTGGTGATGATTGATGCTGCAAAGGCATTTGACACAGTAAATTGGACCTATCTGATCACTCTTTGTGAGTTTCTCAACTTGGGGAGTAGGTTTATAAGGATCTTAAATCTGATATATCGGAATCCGGTGGCAAAAAATCTTGGTTAATGGCACCTTAACCCGCTCTTTTACGATCAAGAGGGGTACTAGACAGGGTTTCCCGTTATCCCCCCTTTTGTTTGACTTATATATAGAACCATTGGCCTGTAAGAGTAGGAGTGAGTCAAGGATTGCCCCGTTCAGTGTGGGAATTGGGTTAGGAAAGTAGCGTTATATGCAGATGATTTGATGGTTTATGCGAGTAATCTAAAGCAATCCTTGCCGGTTTTGGACGATTCAATTACGAGTTTTGGGAGGATAGCAGGATACATAGTAAATAAGGAGAAAACTTAAGTTATGTCGTGGAATATGGTTCACCAAGTACCCGAGGGGAATGTTAAAGAGAGTAGTGAGTTGAAATACTTGGGTATTATGATAACACATGAGGTCGGAAGAAATCTTGAGAGGATTACGACCGAGGCATGTAAACAAATGAAGGGTTGGGTCAGTCTACCTCTAACTATCTTAGGAAGGGTTAATTTGGTTAAAATGATGATCTTACTGAAATTGCTATTAATTATCAATGCTCTCCCCTTGAGATTTGATAAAGAGATGTTGTATAAGTTTCAAAGCAAAATCAGCAGTTTCATATGGCGCAGTAGGGGACTACGTATAACTTGGAAGAATCTTAGGTGGAGGAGAGAAAAGGGAGGACTTGGTCTTCCCGATTTACAACTCTATGAGTGGGCAACCTTTTTTAAAAATATGAAGAGTGCTTTTGGTGGGTCCATGACTTTGGGATTAGGGCAGATTTTGGAAGCAATGATGAAAGCCAAGAGGGTGGAGAAGGGGGCCTTCCTGTACAAATTTTGAGATCCAAACTTTTTTAAGAAAGAAAGGCTCAGAGTATTGGTAGATGCGGCAAAAGTGTGGTACGAGATAAGGAAGGCCATAAATCTACCTTACTACAGTAAACATGCCCCTATTTGGAACTCCCCCGGTTTGCCAGAATGGTCTAAAGATGTTTTGGCTGTTCCCTTGAGAGAGGCTGGGTTGGTGCAGTGGGGTCAACTCTGCACGGAGGAGGGTTTGGTTCCTTATGAAGATCTTATAAGAGCCACAGGAGGAAGGTTCTCCAAATTTAAGTACTTGCAAATAAAGGGTTGGGTCAAAGAATGTCGGGAAGGAGTGGGTAGCTCAAATGCGGTTGAAAGCCTACTCCAGGAAGGTGATATGAATAAAAAAGATCTAGCAAAATGGTATTGGGCACTTCTTGATAAGATAGACGGAGAAGTTTTTATGCCGGAGCTCCTTTGGAAAAATCATCTTCCAGGAGTTCAGATAGGCAAGTATCCATTGCAATGTTGTATTTCATAGGTGAGCCAGCAGGTCTATGGAGGAATCATTTGTTTACGATTTATAGGGTATACTGGACTCCGGGAAAGCTAACTAAAGTGAAGTCTGGAAGTAAATTTAGTTGTGGTAAATGTGCTTTAGATTCTGCAGACGATTTGCATATGTTTGTGGAATGTCCCCTTCTAAATCAGTTTTGGAGAGAAATTGCTGATTTTATAAACACAATATTTTCCTCAAATTATAAAATAACCCCTTCTCTGATTTTCTTTGGTTGTATACATGGTGAAAGGATTAAAAAGGATAACGCTAAGTTGGTGTTCTATATGATACTGCTGGCCAGAAGAGAGATATGTAGGAAATGGACTAGCCAATCGCCCCCAACGTTTGTAAAATAGAAAGACTCTTTATTGTATAATTTAATGTGTGATACTGGGAGAAGGGCTGCACTGTTAAGAGTTTGGAATTTTGGGGTTCATTAATAGACTGGTTTGTACGGAATAAGTTTTTGTCCAATGATTATTCACGGTTAAATCCGAAAGAGCTTGATTCGCAGTATCATAAAGGTAAATCAGCTCAAAAATGCGGACTGCCCCTGTTTGATTGATCTGATAGTACCGAATGGGTAGTGAACTGAAAGGAGTTAATTCCTGGAGGTTTATTTGTCGGATATTCAGATAATGGGGTGTGAATGAAGACAACAACAAAAAAGAATGTGTAGGGTTTTCCATTACTGCCCACCTCTATGTCTGGCTCATAGGTAAAAAAAAATAAGACATACGAGTGGTCTACATGCATAGGATTCACCAAACAAAATCCAGATGTAAAAATACAGAGATATATACCACAGAGTTCAATGCTCATGCTTCTGGAACATTCTCAACATAAACTTTAGAGGAGAACTAAACTGGCTACTGGGAAACACATCAACCACCAACCACATAAAAAGCTTACCTCCTCATGTGTTTTACTGATGGAACAGGATAAACTTGACATTGGTAATCAGAAGCCAGTCAGCAACTAAATGTCAACACGAAGAACAATCCTGCAACTCACAAACTCTCACTCAGAACCCGAAGCAAGGTGAAGGTGGGGCACTGCACAGGCCTGGGAAAGAACCACATTTTTTGACCTGCCAGACTTGAGGTACAGCATAAATGTGATATTACGTCATTATGCAGGTTTCAGTGGTTGAGGAAAACCATCTAGAGAATGCACATTGATTCTGGATTGAACTGGAATCCCGTCTTACAATATTAAACTTGCCCCTTCCTACTAATAACTATTTTCCTTTCTCTTTCTAGCCTTGTACGATCAAACTGAAACCATTGGAAAGCCGAACCTTAAAATGTCTACTTTTCAGAAACTTCTCCACACCTCAAAATCTCTGGTTCAAACACTAACATTCTCATATAGAATACTGCCACTAGCATAGGTGAAGAAAGTAGACATTCTGTGTGCCAGGGCTGTCAATTCTGTGTTACCACCTGTGGCAACATATCTGTGTGTCATGACAATGGTCCTCAATTGTTACAGTACAAATAGTAGTAGTGCCACCATAAAATAGAATAACAATCTGTTGTTTATACTTTTTTTTATAAACCTTCAGTTTACGCCAATAAGGCACTGTATGCACCCATTCTTTTAGAAGTTTCATTTCAGGAAACTCTGCTTCCATGACAATAGTGTAAGAGTCTGCATTATTGTTATACTGTACATTCACATTAGAATGACAGAAGACTTGAGCATTCATGGGGAGTTATTCGGTTCATGAATAAGTACCTGTGTTACTCAAGTACATGTATAAGGCAATTCTTCATTCAGTAATCAATGGTTAGATATTAGAATATGAGAAGAGCAATATTCAGGCACAGTTTATAGAACTTAGCGAAGCCCAGGAGCACTGAGGTTTCTCTGTGGGTCCCTATGCAGGCCAGACCCATTTCTGTCTTTCGAGGTGAAAGAAGGATACATTTTTCTGATGCAACTCACTTTTCATCATCTTGGCATAGTAGATGTTTTCTAAACCTGACATCTGTAGAGAGAAGTTTTACTTTCTAAATATATAATGTACTTGTTGTCACACGCAATTTTACACTGGGTATGCCTGTGTGTGTGTTCTGTGACATCAGAGAGATCCACATTCCTCCCTCATAACCTGTGACATGACAGAATCCCTCCTTATATTAAATAAAAATAGTTTATGCAATGTGTATTAGCCAGTCAACTTCCTAATTTGTTCAGGTGGTTAAAGGCCGTGGGCAAATGTGATACTTTTTCCAGGACTTATTTTGTAGATCTCACCTACAGACAGCGTTTGATGTCTGTTGTTTCAGAATTGTCAGTATTACATCAAATATATTCACCTAGCCAACTTTTTTGGTCTGTATCTTGCTCGTTTTTGAATGGGATTCTTTTCTACATCATTTCCCTGTTTTCTATTTGGTAGTTTACCTCCCAATTCTTTGTCCTTCTTCTTTAGCATTTCTTCTTTAATGTGTACTGATTGATCGACGTGTCTTTCCACTGCTGCATTCAGGGAGCTACTCTTTTCTTTTACTTTCAGACATCCATGAAAGTGGAAATTTTAACCTGCTCTCTTTCGTGTGTGCTGCTTTACTCCACTGATAGCTGTGCCCCCAAGAACTTCCTGTTGCTCTTGCTACCCCTCCCTCAGCTCTTCCATTGCGTCTCCCACCTCTCCCTGTCTAGCTTTAATTTGCTTTTATTTTTGTGCTTGATTGACATATATTGTGTTTACACACTCCATGTTTTCTCATACTGTGCAAACAAGCAGGACAGGAAGAAAACTCCACTTCTCTGATGCATGCGTTTTAGCCATGACTGCGAGGGAAGATGATCATGTGGAGATCTGTCCTGGAAGGGGAAAGAGAGAAGCAGCATTGGCTACCGAATGCTTCTGCAAAGGGGCATTGTTTGTCATTTTTGGAGAAATGCAGGAAATGGGCTCAAGTAATCCCTCCTTGCTTCGTGACAACATAGATGACAAAGGTATTTCAGACAGGGTTGCAGGAGTAAAGTCAGACACATGGACTGGTTGCTGAGTGGGAATGCTGACGGGCTGAATACTGACTGCTGATTCTATGGCACGATAAGGTAGGTGTGGAAATAAACTGGCATAGTTAAGGCCTGGTAAACTAATAAACCATATAGGTTAATTGGCTGATAATATACAGACATGTTAAATAGAGAATAGCCAATACGTTTTCCAATGTGTAATGAAATATGATAAGGGACTCTCTAACATTTACTCTGATTTGCATATTATCACCTGGGTTGTTTGTAATAATCATGGTCATTCTCATTCATGACTTATTTGCTAATGCTATGAAATAAATAATCATATAGTTGTCAATTATAATAAGATTGTGTGTATGTACTCATTTTGGGGTAGCAGAGCAGGGATCCATCTATCATCACCTGAAATAAGATGTTCTCGGGGAGATGTGTCTGACTCCTAAAATGTCCAGTCGAACAGAGCATGCCTCACTGGAGAGGAAGTGAGAGACTCCTGCCAGTTTCACTTTTCTCTGAAAAGGGTATATTTCCTTTAGAAGTAAGGAGAACTACCAGCATGATCCCTACATTATTGTGGTACACACTCCTTTTTCAAAACACATTTTTTGCACATCTAAATAATTGTTTTTAGATACAGCTCCAAGATTGGCATCTGCCATTTTGTAACTGTATGTAAAAAAATGGCAGCTGCTTCATGCCATGTGTGTGCACATGTGCACTTTTAGTGATGCATGCGCACGTATAGGTCGTCACATTGGGCAGCTGTTGTGTCATTACACTTGCCTGTGCATGCTTTTTGGGGGGGGCGAAGGGGCATTGGCAAAGCCAGCAGGTCTACATTAATAGTGAAAAGATGACTCTTATTGGTTCTGCCAATACTTGTCATCATCGGACTTTTACGTAGCACAAAACAGACAGAGGCAAAAAAGGGCGAAAGAAGGAGCAAAGGAGACATATGTAGGTCAGTAGATAAGTATAGGTTCTATAATGTGCAACACTTAAAAGCATAGCTAAGTACTGTAATGAAAGAAAACACACACAAAGCAAAGATCTCAGCCGGAAGGGAGAACTCAATACTAAAAAAAAACAGGTCATCGGAGCCTTCTAAAACCTGCACAAATCAGATTCCTGATGCAGTGAAAGGTACAAAGAATTCTATTTAGTGGCAACTGCTACTGAAAATGCCAGTCCACTGAGAGAGCGAACCTAAGCACCTTCAAAAGAAACTGATTCTGGTATCTCAAAGTGCATGGTGGACGGTACCAAGTAAAAAGGTGGCACAATGGAAGGGGACAAGACACAAAAAAGAGATTTAAACAGGATGTTCACTTCAACAGGTAGACAATGCAAGGTGACCAGGGCAGAAGAGACATGCTCCCTAGCTTTCAGGCCTAAAGCCAGCCTAGCAGTATAATGTTACACTTGCTGCAGTTTGGGATTAATAAATATCAGTAGTTTCTGGTACACCAAGTTGTAATAGTCGAGGCATGCTGGGATGAAGACATTAGGAATCTGTACTTTATGTTGGAAATAGAAAACAACGATATTTGCTTGAATGTGCGAAGTTCGAAAAAGCAGGAGCTAACCACAGAGTTAAGAAGATTGACAATGGACAGCACTGAGTCAAATATATCACTAAAGTTCTTCATACATAATACTGGCAATGGTGTTAGCCCTAGAAACTTTGGCCAGAAAGATAACTCCCAAAAACAGGGCAGTCTTGCGGGGCAAAAGATGTCAGTCTTATGTCCATTTAGCTTCAGATGGATGAAGCATGTCCAAATCTTGATCTTGAAAAGACAAAGATGCAAACAGGCGGTAAAGCTGCTAATGCCCTCATAGATTTTCAAAATGATTTGTGTGCCCTCTGCATGCATGAGAAGGCTAAAGTAAAGAAAAAAACAGGAATAAGTGGGCTAAAGGAATCATAGAAATACTGAAAAAAGGGCAGACCATATTGAGCCCTAAGGAATTCCACAAGTTATCACTCTGACAAAGAAAAAGGAGAGAGAACTACTTGTTGGTTTTATTGCTAGAAACTCAGGAAACCAAGTATGAGCAGTACCCTTCACAGTTCTCAAGTCTGGCAAGTCGAATTGGGTGGTCCACAGTATCAAAAACCACTGAGGGATCTACTATAATCAGAGCTGCAAGTATGTTGTGGTCCAAACAGCTACACAACTCATCCAGGGCCATCACAGTTGCTATCCCAGAATGTAATCCAATTTGCAAGTAGTGAATATGATTAGATTCTAAAATTTGGTGGGTTGAATGACTACTGCTTTCTCCAACAACTTGCCATGTAAGGAATTTAGGAGATAGGGTAGTAATTGGCAAAATATCCAGATCCAATGTTGGCTCGTTCAGGAGAGGGCTCGCACAAGCAAAGTTCAGGCTTTTAGGAACACAACCTGATGAAAGTGAGACATGACCAGTGGTGTCTCTGACTGAAAATTAGACTTCGGTTTCAATCTTTTTTCACAGAAGATCAGCTGTAGAATCTGGTGGGAGTTTTGTGTTGAACACCGGATTAGCAAAACCAACAGCACTAAGAGTAGAAAACTGAGAAAAATATTTACCAGAACCTGACAAAGGAATAGTCAGAGAAGTCGATGGGAGCAAGGGCTAGCGGTCCATTTAAGTAGAGGAAATGGAAGCAAATTCATTCTCGAAAAAATTGGCAATATGATTGTGTTTGAAATGGAAAAGAGAGGGGTTTAGTTGCATATGTGCATCCCTAAATTCCCCGATTGGGACAAAAATAGCTGCCGCCAGGTGTTGGACACAGAAGATACTATTAGACAACAAATTCCACATTGGGCCGTGCTTGAAATGAAAAAATAGAATAGGAGGTAACCGATAAAATGCTTATTTTCTGAGAAGTGTCAGCACTCTCCAATTGAAAGTAGTGCACGTCTGTGGAGAAGTGCAGAATCTCTCCTTCTCAAAACAAAGAAGTGTACACATTCAGGGCTTGATTTATACTTTTTTGCCCCGCTTTTGGGTCAAAAAACGACGCAAATGCGGCGCTAACAAAGTATAAATAAGGCCGTCAGTACATTACAGTAATAGACCAGCACTGACTTTGGCATTCCTGGTGGCTCGTTTATAAACATCTTTGCCAATCCATCTTCAATGAAGGGGGCTAATTAGGTCGCCAGCTTCATTCCAGACAGCTGGGAGAACATTTGAGATCACCCGATCAGCTGAGTACAACTTGCATTAAGGGAAACAGCTAGAAAGGAAAAGCTAGAAAGGAAGGATGAAAAAAACCTTAAAGAGGCAGGAGTCAATGGAGGTAAAATAAAGAGTCTTGAGGCAGAATTAATAGTTGGCAGCCTGTGTATTATTCACCAACCCTGGCATTCAGCAGTGCAGGCGGTGGGATCTCTATGCCCTTGCACTTATTTTTATACATTAAACTCTGTTAATGGCTATATAAATCCGTTGCAATGCAAGTGATAATCTGACTCTTCTTCCTGCCTCTAGTGTAAGTGATACCGAGAACAGTACTGTTGTAGTCTGTCACAACCAGAATACCAAGGGGAAATTAAGATTTTTAGGACGCTTCTTCAACCATTTTCCGCCCACGATTATTTATGTGCTCACACAATAGAGCAGTTTCACTGAACTCTGTCTTGCCCTACCGTGCACTGTCCTTTGAAAACATATCTGCAAAACCCCAATTACTAATCCCGTTTTCTAAGGCACCGGCTATATTTTAGACAATGTGAAGCATTGAATTTCTTTCTTCAAATTGCCACTAATAGTTTTCTGACTTCGGGCGCATTAATCAACGGGTTTTATTTTTCTGAAAATGGGTGCACCCTTGTCTGCGATGACTTTACATTGCACAACAATCTGTCATTGTGAGATGTTACAATGCACCCCCGAGGCTATCCGAGATGTTAAAATTAGAGTGCGGCGCACAAACTCGGGTTTCGACCAACTGTAATATCAGTAAGACACAAATCGGCTTTCTTCGTGTCAGCCCAACGAATAGAAAAAAATATAATGCCACCTTTGAAGATTTATGTCGTGGAAAAAGAAACTTTGAAACTAAGATCAAAAGCAACATGTCTGTGTTCATTTCCACTGCGCCTGCCTGCTCTAAATGGCGTAGACTGTAATCAACCCGTTTCCAGCAAGTCATTATGTATTTAGGATTACTGTACAATTATATTTCACTCCCCGGAGTGTTTCCGATGAATGCAGGCTAAGAGGCTGCAGAACTTAATGTACTGCTTGCAAACAAAAGGCACAGTGTTCCTGCCTCTCAAGGCCCACGTAGGCCAGCGCCCCATTCCCTACCGGGCCTTGAGAGGGTGTGGTCTTTGAAGCTCTTCGCATCACCTTAGCACCACTGGATACCGGAAGTGGACCAACGTTCGAAAGGAAGATGAATGTGGAGGTGTGCGTGTGTGGGTGGACCTTTCAAGGGGAATCCATCATCTCTTCGGTTTCTGATAGCTGGGCGTTAACCGTGTACATCCAGCAAAAACATTTCCCTGGAATAAAGTCTGCCAGCGTGACAGATAATATCATTTTATAGTACATGACTGAAAAGAACTACAACACAACGCATTATTATACTGTTTGAAAGTGCTAATTAACTTTGAATTTAAAACCTGAGTAATGCACCAGCATGTACAAAATAACAGACTTTGCAAACTGAACTTTACAAAGAAACCTCAGAAGTATCTTTGTCTTGACATTACAAAAAAATCAGTTTACAGATGTTGTGCCAGTAGGCTTTGACTTAAAAAGTCCAGCATTACATTACGCTCTCAGAGTTTCTTTTAAAATCTTATTTATCCTATTGGAAAAATAAATTATTGTTGTGCTAAATTGTTCCTGAACTTTAAAATGCAAAATATAGCTGTGACACCAAGTGCACTGCATTGTAGGTGACATGAAGACTGAATGGCATTCGTTCGCACAAAAATGAACAATGTTTATTTACTTCTTGAGAATCTCTATTGTTAAAAAAGTTTACCAAACTCTAAACGGTAAAAAAGCATTATGGGCCTGATTTATATATTGACACTAAGCATTCTCAGTCGCAAGGGCGATGGTGTATCTGTACCGCCAATATAATGGTCCTCCTGCTGAACTTAGATGCGGGCAGACCATAGTTTGGCATTGGTGGAGACAATTCCATCTTGGCTGTGACCAAACTTCTTAGATGTCCTGATGGAGTAATGGCAATCAGAAAAATGGCTGTATGTTTGCCCACCCAGTTTAGATGGGCTACCATGAAGCTGTTTGTTTTACTGCCTGTCATCGTCAAGACATTATTGGAGGTAAGGGGCAGTTAAAAACTAAATATTATTCCCTTGACATGGGTGATGGCTCCCATGGCCAGGGGGACATTTTTTGTTTTATTTTCAAAAATAAACTCCAGCTTCAAGATTTCCTTTTTAAAAATAAAAATATAATGAAGGTTTGATGGATGGCACAGTCATTTTGACGATATTGTGCATCAACCTTAAAAAAAACATTGACAGAAACTGCCTTCATGGTGGTTCCTGTCAATGCTTTAGAAATGAGCACTGGCTTGGCAAACATTTCTAAATTTGGTGAGCCAGGACTCTGTGCAGGGCGACAAAGTAATTTGCCTCTGTCTGCCAAATTATAAATCAGCCTTCATATTACCTTGAAATGAAACACCCTTGAACGAGAGGGAAACCATTTCACATTAAACTGGCTCTTCCCCAACCCTTTCTGCATTTTAGAGGCACCAATTTTACCTAAAATCCCCTTATTTCTCTATCTCACTCTGCAGTGGTGAAAGAAACCTATCAGCAGTCCTCAAGGCATCTCTTTAGTACTCCATCTTATCCAGTTGCACTTCGTTTGTAAAAGAGCAAAGCTACAAGTTTACTCAAGTTTTGCCAGAATCTAACCTATCAAGTTTATTTGCCCATCGGGGTACCTCTAAGCACCTCCCAGTGATTATACATGTTTTCAGGAAAGACAAGTTCAAGGTCACCACCTTGAAGACACAGGGTGCCATTGAACGTTGTGTAAACGCACCACTAAAGTCTACATTATGAGTGTCCTTTTATGTCCAGTGGTCCCAGTGACAAATGTTAACTATAACCATTGGAAGTATGAGTTCTGCTGAAATGCTATATTGTTTCTACTGGAGTTTTCTGTTGTTCAAACCAGCCAAAAAGTCAGAGGGACCCTGCTAGGAGGAATGGAGAATTACTGGCTGAATCAGAACTAGTTGCCAGTTTAACCAAAATCCCCCATTTCACATTGGAATCTTTGGATTCCACTCAGAATATTCACCAACACCAGACCACACCACCTGAGTCTTCTGGATCCTTGTTATTGTGTCCTGGGTGTAGACTTACAGAGCACCCGTTTTGAGGCCTTAAATAGCCCTTCCAATGTAACATGTCATTCATGTTTCTTTGAATGAATAAAAATGTAAAACAAACTATAATTTGCACAGCTATCAAAGAATAAGACATCCTGTCCAGGAGTCTGACATATGCCTATTAATTCTGTGCATTTATTTTTGTATGTAAATGTTGGAAATGGTCCTTTTTGCAGGATCAACCCCAAATTTTTGCTGGATCTATTTTTGTTGGCATTAGGACTATGGGCACTTTACTACTGCTAACCAGTCAAAAGTGCATATGTTCACTCCCGTAAAACATGGTAACATTGGTGGATCCACAACTAGCATATTTAATTTACTGATCAGTCCCTAGTAAAGTGCACTATATGCATAGAGGGACTGTAAATTAAATACTACAAGTGGGCCTGCAGCGCTCACTTTGCTACCCACTTAAGTCTTCTAAATATGTATCAGGCCTGCCACTGCAGAGCCTCTATGCGCAGTTTCACTGCCATCCCGACTTGGCATTTAAAACCCTTTACCTAGCCTTAAACTCCCCTTTTATTACACATAAGAAACTCCCAAGGTAGGCCCTAGGTAGCCCATAGAGCAGGGTGAGGTATAAGTAAAAAAGCAGGACATATACTTTTTAGTTTTAAATGTCCTGGTAGTGAAAAACTCTGCATTAGTTTTTCACTATTGTGAGACCTACCCCTTTCATATGATAGGATTGGGGATTGCTTAGTAGCTTTACTAACTGTAATGTCTGATTGAGAAGGAGTAGTACTGTTGTGTTTGGTATCCAAGGACTTGCAATAATAAATAATCTTAAATGGTCAAGTTGGATTTATGACTACAACTTTAAAAATGGCACTTTGGAAAGTTGGCACTTTTCTGCTCTTAAGCCCAGTGTGCCTGCTGCCTGCCTTCAACACACACCTGGGTTGGGCGACAGCTGGGCTTTATGCATTTCCTCTAGACAATCACATACAAAGGGAACTGAGGTGTGCCATTTACACACAGGTGGCCCATCAACAGTCTGATGGGCCTTCCTGAACCAGATGGGAGGGAGGAGCTGGCACTTGCACCTGACTAGGACTGTGTCTGTCCCCACAAAAAGAGCTGCATAATCCCCTGTAGTGTGTCTGGAGCCAGGGCAGGAAGGGGTGGACCTATGTGCACGTCAAAGCCCCTCTTTGAAGTCACCCTCACTTCAAAGGCAACACTGGATATAAGAAATGGACTTCTGACCCTACCAAATGAGTACATTTCTGGACCCAAGGATACTCTGGTAAGAAGAAAGACTTCTGTGCTGCTGAATGTACTGTCACTCTGCTGGACTTTGCTGGACTTCTGCTTTGTTGTACCTGCCCTGCTGCCTGCTTCCCTCTTTTCCTGGGAGTGAGAAGGACTGGACCTTCATCATTTAATCCCCAGAACCAAGTGACTCCAAGGGCTTGCTGTCATGCCACCAGTTCTGAAGTTTCAGGGACATCAAAGACTTCACTCCAACTCTGCTGCAACTCCTGGACTGTGATTCCTACCCTGCAAAATGGTGCAATCCATTCTTGGGCCCTTGGAAGTGGGTTCTTCAGCTGCTTTCTGCTAACATCACTGTATCACTCCGTTGTATTGAGAGGAACTGTTGTATCCTCCCTCGAGAGGCCACATCGCTGCTGAGGCTGAGGTCGAGGACTCCAAAAGCTTACTGCATGGCTCAGGTCGACACATCACCACTAGCCCCTCTGCATCGCCTTCACATCTTCGGCTGTGCAGATAAAAGATAAGGCATTGCCTTCATCGTAAAGAGGTTCAATGTCGCATATCTGTTTGGAGACCATCCACTGACGGCTTGTTGAAGACCCATTCCCAGACTGTGCGGATTGGAACAGGCAAATCGCCCTTTGCATTGCCTCCTCTGCTCCTCACATCGGATCTTTTGAAATTGATGCAACCCTCCATCCAAGGTACTGTTTTAGCGGACAGGGTTTGTCCCTGTAGCCGGCCCATGATCCACCTCCATCGGCCTGAACTTCGGATTTACCCCAGTCTAGCATGACCAGATAGCCCCAGTTAGTGCTTTAATTCCTAAGCACTACAATTGCAGATATTCTTTAAACTTTGTATCTCGACATCTACTTATTTGATTTTTTCAGTTTGGTCTTGTTTTGTTCAATAAATTAAGATTAATTTTTCTAACCTGGTGTGAATTATTTTTGAGTGGTGTTTTCACAGTTTTACTGTAATACATGTTGCACAAATACTTTACACATTGCCTCTTAAGTTAGCCTGACTGCTCTGTGCCAAGCTACCAGAGGGTGAGCACAGGTCAATTTAGGGTGTGGTTCTGACTTACCTTGACTAGGATTGTGGTCCCTATTTGGACAGAGTGCATAGCTCCCCAGTTTCTAACAGTAAACGTCACCATTGATAATTTGCTCCAATATTGTAATATTATGTTTTTTGGCGGCTGGTTGAGGTTTCCATAATAGAAGGTAACCAGTATGCCAAAGGGCCTATCTCTATTCATGTACAGTTAAGCAGTAGCCAACAGATAGAGATATTCTGCTCTGTGGTTCATTCAAACTACCAGACAAGAGATGGTTTTTGATTATTCACTCACACCCTTCAGGGATTAGTGAATAGCAACATTGGAAATAGTCTTGTCAAAGCATTTCTACATAGGGAGTGTTTGCATGCATAGTCTTAAGAATGTGCTTGAAGCATTTTTGAGGAATTCATGAAAACTTGCACTCACAGGGGTGCAGGTGCAGTGGACTCTGATGCTAAATGTTCCTTGTTTATTCTGACCTCAACCTACAGAAGTAGCTGTGCTCTGTCTCTTTAGCCAGGAAGATTCGCCCAGAATTCATTTGTGAGAAGGACATATTCCCAGGACCACTGGAATTATAGGATTCTCTGGCAACAGAGTTATTTTCATAATTATGTATTGGCACACTTGCCACATAATCCATCATCTGCTACAGAATCTGCAGACTTTAAGAAAAAATTGTTTCTAGTGCAAAGGCATCTAAAGCTACTGAAACTGTGACGACATTTCTGTGCGCAGTGAAAGGTCCCTTGCAAAGATTTAATACTCATCTTTCAGTTGCTTATTTCAGTATTTGGTTGTTAAACTGGTACTGATGAGGTGAAATATTGGCCCAGATAACATTACCAAAAATACAAAATGATGTTCTGCTATCAAACAATGTTCAACCTTATCCCACATAATTTGCTTTTTTCTGACACATAAAGGTATAGTAAACCTTGCTACAATATTTGGTGCTCGTCTGCAGCATAATTCCAGTGGCCCTGCGTATTTCCTTCCATGTCTCTGGTGTATTGCCATGCTGTGCTATGTTAAACCAATTCCTGGGCGTTCCTTTGTCCAACCCCAACACAAAAGCTGCTTCAAAGTATAAGACTAAACAATTGTCACCCCTGTCATTGCCCAAATAGGAAACCTCTACACTTTTCAGCAAATGCACTAACTCAGAGATTTTTCGAGCTGAGGAGACTGCACAAAAAAGAATGCACAGACCTATTCTGCACTGGTGCAGCACTAAAAACGAGATAATGACACGTCCCTTTGAGCAAAGCCTATTAGCATAATCCATCTAGGATTGAACAAAGCCTTCAATGAGAGTGCATTTATCTCATAGAACAAGAAATATTTTGGAATCACTTACACGGTTATCTGTAATGACACAAATGAAAGGTAATCAAAGAAAATGTGCAAGTTCTTGACAAGCACACTCTGCCCATCTGGCCATGAAAATAGTAGAGCAATAGCTAAGCAGCTCCCAGTAATAAATGATTGGCTAACGTAGGGCCAGATGTACAGAAGTCTGGAACTACAATTTCCTAATTGTAATTCTTACTTAATCACAATTAGGAAATGTCAATTCCTGATGTGAAAGATGTAAGAAAATGTACATCTTTCATATAGTGATACCTAGTGGGTCCCGAATTGACCTCCCTCATGAATGTTAATGATTTAAGTTGCAGTTTGCGACCCATTACGAATGATAGACATCACAGGGATGGTGGGCTACTGGTTAAGCAGAAAACCATGTCTGTGATTGATTTTTAATAAAGCAATCTCTTTTTTTTTAATACAGCCCATTTTCCTTAAAGGAAAACAGGATGCATTAAAAAAAAACTGAAAATGAAACTTTGAAGTTTCACTCTTTAAGAGAAGGCAGTGGTCCATGTGACCACTGCCTTTTCTTAAAAAATATTTTGTTCCATTCTCAAAGGGGAAATGGTTTCATTGGGATCCCTTCCCATTTGTTAATGGATCACCACCTCCTTCAAGGAGTCAGTAAAGTATTAATGCTTTGCAACCAGGATTCGATCACAATGCATTTATAAATCCAGTTCAGATTCAGTATTTGAATGGGATGCCCAAAGCAGTCCCCCTTCCAAATACCGAATCGCAAACACAAATTGCTATGCGGTAACATGTTACTGAATCTCAATTTGTGCTTTAAACATATGTAAAAGTATGTTTTGGTCAGAAATGTCTCGATAGGGCTATTTCCTACCTCAAAAATGCTTTGTACATGCGGCCCTATGATTCTTCAATTCACAGTAGATTCCAGAAAGCAAGATCCTTTCTTTTCCCCTACTGTTCTTTTCTATTAGGACCCTATCTGTATGTCTGAAGGCCTTAAATACCTTGACAAGTGGCAATATGTAGCCAATAAAAACAAGCATTGGCAAAGCCATTAGGCCTCGCATTTATAAGACTAGTGCCAACCGATTTTTTTTACCAGTGCTTGTTTGTATTGGCGCTGTGTTAACCTTTTATTTTTAGTTCACTGTTCCTACATTTTCTCCCGTCATTTTGTCATTCTAAAGTAATAAACATCAGAATGGTCATAGGTGCATCATGAGGCATGCATGAGCTTGTATAATGATGCGTATGTATGTTTGTGTGGCAACATAAGCGCACACATGCACACACGCTGAGCCTTTTGCAATAGTAACTACTACTTTTTGAAGCCATCCACCCAATGCACGCATATTTCCACATGCAAGATATGTGCCTTGAAGCCCCACTTGGCTTTCTTTGCTTCACGGTTCGGATTGATAAACTAAAAATAAAATGAAAGGGTGTAAAAGCAAGTAAAAGTTAAGCAAAAGGCCCAACAGCCATTAACAGCTGCCAGGCCCTCTGAAAATAAACAAATTAAAAAGAAAGAAAATAAGGGATGGAGAAGCACACTAGCGGAGGAAGGATGGTGGAGTCCTGCAAGTATTGGATGCCACAAGTGAGGGTTAGCGCAGAACACCCAGAGAGAACATGGGGCAAATGTCCTGATAAAACAAATTATGTTGGTTAAATAATGAATGCTTATTATGCATGTGTACTACTTTTTAAGTTGTTTATATCTGTGAAAGTTTGTGAACAGACACAGTATGTGTCAAGCCACTTTCAGAGCAATCTATAGAGACATGACTTAACATATATTAAAATCTGTATTCAGACCTGATCACTCTAACCATTACTTTTTTATTTTGATAAATGTTTTGTTTTTACACCACAGCAAGCACACTATACTGAGATAATATCAATCTATCTATCTATCTATCTATCTATCTATCTATCTATCTATCTATCTATCTATCTATCTATCTATCTATCTATCTATCTATCTATCTATCTATTGTGAGAGTGTAAATGTTCTTATATGTTTAGTAATGATTTTTACACTAAAATGTGAAATCAATTAACGTACAAAATGAGTGACTTTTGGAAATGTTTGGTTTTCAGTTCTTAGCTGAGTGAAATTCTAACTAAAAGTCGTGGTTATTTTCCATGATTCAAAAGCTTATATGAAGGTGTTTTTGAAGTTTGTGTAGATGTGCTTACAGCTACCCCTAGTGGGTTGTGGCGTTATGTCTTACAAGGTCATGTTTTAACCAAGCATTGCAAAAGTTGAAATGTCCTATTGTTTGAGAATGTTACTAATATCTGGTCTTTCCTTGAGGATGGAAGTGAGTGGATACAGTAAAAGTTTCTTCCTGAGACAAGATATTCGAGAGGCGGTGAAACAATGGAGCTACAGACGAGACGGAAGAGGAAAAGTTATTCTTGAAGAAAATGTTATAATTAGCGTATATTTGCTGTGTGTTAGGTCATCAATTTAGTTGTTGATTGGCTGAAATGAAACCACCCGATAGACTGATCAATCATCAGCTTATTAGGATTTAGTATAACAACTGGGGTATAATTCTTTAGGGGTAGAGTATGAATATTACAATTTTAGAGTTTGGAGAGCAGGCTGGAGCAGATGAAGTTCGTATTGGCTGAGTGGGTTAGCTGTCGCTAGGTGATAACTGATGGTGTCTCCGGGCAGAAGCATACTACTTGCTGTTTCTACTTTTATCATTGGTAATGTATGTCATTGTAATGTAGTATGTGTCTCTCTTGTATTCTAGGTACCAGTTGCAACTTATGATTTAATTGCTGCATATCATTAACACATTTTTAATCATTAACTGAGATAAAGAGTTTTTCTAAATTTGAGTTACTAAATTCTTTTCACATGAAGCCCAACATCTTGATGCTAGTTTGTGGATAGTGAGGGAACTAATTTGAAATGTACATGACTTACTTCGAGATAATTTGATGCTGAACTAATGTTTACTTTCCCATTATTACCAGTCTTTGTATTATTTATAAGTGTGATTCTTTTGGAGATAATTTGTTTAATTTTCTTGATCAAATTGAGATATAAAAGACGCTTTAACCAGCCGCTATTGATCTTATATGCTTATCATTTGTGTTTGAGAGTTATTTTCGTGACATTAGCATTGTTAATATAGGGAAATAAATATATTAATTCTTCTGAATAAATTGGTGTGGTTATTAATTGAAGTTTGAAATATTGATTGTTACTATCCTTTGTTGATACTCATAACGTTCATTGATGACATCCCCTCAAACATATGTCGCTTTGATCCATCGTCCTCTAACGCAGAATCCACTATTCACTGTAGATAATAGCTAGGATTCTAAGGCGTGTTAGCAGTTTTTGGTAGCAGGTTACGGTTATGTCATTGTTTTGATGATGTCATAATGAGGTTGTGAGGTTTGTGGTGCACTAAAGTTGTTGGTTTGTTCTTTATTTTCTTTTTCAAATTGTTAAATGAATTTGACATGATGAGTTGCTAGTTGCCTTAAGTGACTTTCCCCGGTTCTTGGAGACCCCCTAGGTTGAAGGGTATGTTCCTGGCGGAGTTTGATCATATTCGAATGAAGTGTTTTTGCGCTTGCATAACTTTAGCTAATTTGCAGATGATTGTGTTGGGTATGAGTCTAGAGGAGTAGAAATATGTAAATTAGTTGATTAAATGGAGTGGGTGTACTCCTATAGGTACGAGAGTAGGGAAGCGGCATTCTTCATTTGAGTGTGGAGCTTGATGCAGGAAAAATTATCCATGTGATTGTAGATGACAGACCTAGGGAGAGAAGTCTGAGACTCCGGAGTACATTGATAAGTGTAGAGAGACACTTGTTATATGTCGTAATTCGTTCATTCAGTAAACCGATACGTTGTGATTGGTAAGTCGAGTTTGTGAGAGATTGGTGCAAATTAAATTATACTGAAGACTTGGTGAGTACTAAGTGCACTAGACAATAATCCAAGGAACAGTGGAGAAGTGAAGTTCGCAGGTTGAATTTTGCTCACGATTGTGGGAACTGTGAAAAAGGAGTAGGCGAAAGCTGAAGGTTTCTTGGGAAGGTTCTGAAGCATTTGTGTTACCCTACCTGTAGTAAATGAGCGATTTTTTGTTCTTTTTCTTTTAAGATAGCTCACAAGTTAATATTGCGTTGATTTTTTGTGTGGGTTGTAAAAGATTGCTACGACAGACTTTGACAGTGTCTCAGTGAAAGTGGGGTGAATGTGTGGGTGTGACATAATGAGTGCCGCGCTAGGATTGGTTGATTAGCAAAAAGAAATTGCGCACAGATTCATCGATCAGTCTGACAACAGAGTAAAGCGATTGGAAGGTGAGGGGGTCGAAGAGAATTGTAGGATCATAGTCACATTTCATGATTGGTTATTCTTTCTTTATTCTTTGTTTATTGTTTGTATTTGCTTTGTTTAACTGAGTTTGAGAATAATTTTTGCTATAGATATCAGAGTTTGAATAAATTGAGTTGAAAATGAAGTGAAGGGTGATGAATACATTCCGGCAATCGAAGGAGAGGTTTGTCTGCCAGAGAATACTCCAGCATATATCGTGTTTGAGGAGAGAGGTGCAGTGGCATGTTGTAGTATGTATGTATATTGCAAGAAGCAAGAACTTAGAATGATAAGAGTAGAATACTAGAGCTGGATTGGAATGTTATGAGGGTTGGTGATCAGGTCAGAGGACTTGTGAGGAGCTGGCAGTTGGACATGTTGGATGGGGTCTCTGTGTTGGAATAAACTACATTCATTTGCACCATGATCTTCATCATCCTTTTTTTATTATGAATACATCACATGTCTTTGGTTGAAACATTGTGTTAAGATTACAAAGAAAGAAGGTTGTCTAGCCTTTCCAGAACACTGTGCATTTAATTTAAGAATCCTGGATAATTTGAGGTAAAAAATGTACGGTTTAAAACCTTCACTGAGGCCAGCACAGTACAAGGTGTTAGCAATATGGGAGCTGGTAGTGAAGCAGCAACAGGCTTTAAAATTTGAAAAGAAAATGAGAAGAGTAGAAAATACGTTCTCTGAGGCTGTATGGGATGAAGAGCCGAAAAGGTGGAGAGTAGAAACATTACATGGAGTCAGATTTATTTCCTGCGAGAACGAAGGAAGATGAGATTGAGACAAAAGATGGAAAGAAAAAGAAGGGTTCACAAGACATGAAGGAGCCAAAATGATTTATGTTTAATGAGGATGAGATGGAGGACGATGAGATAGTTACTCATGTTTTAGAAACATATCCTCCACCAAATGTGAGACAGCAGAATGATAACAGATCAAATGGGGGTGTAATTAGTAATACACCTCCTACTGCAGCATTGATTTCAAAATCAACAAAGAGTATCCTGGACAATGAGAGCGTTCAGATGCAGGGTAGTTTTAATGATTCATTGAGCAACAGACAGCAGTTTCAAATGAACATTCCTGAGATACAGCCAGAGGCTCAGATTGTGAAAACAACTACTAATTTAGTGTTATCACAAGGTCGCCAAGGGATGAATTTAAGAGAACCTGAACATATGCAGATTCCACAGATGCAGAGCATGAGTGCAGGACAGACGCAGAAAGTTGGAACACTGATTAATCCAGATGCAATTACTGTCCCTATTACGATGGGTCTGGTAACTCCATTATATGTTTGTGTGGACAATACTGGAGAGAATTCATTGATAAATGTGCAGAATAGACAAGGACCAAGTTTAAATGAGACAAATGTGTTAATAGATTTGTCACCTGTTGAGGATTTGGGGACAATGGCTAAGCAGCAGAGTACAAGTTCAGGGCAAGAGCGAGGAGCAGGTACGCAAGCCAATGGAGTATCATTGAAAGGCTTGTCTGCACAAGAAATTACAAAATGGCTGGAAGATTTAAATGATTCAAAACAACAAGAGAGAGGGGATAAAGAGGAAGAGACAATAAACAAGGTGAGATTAAACATGTAAGGGAGTGAACTTTTAGAAGGGACCATGAGGGTGAACAGACTTGAATCCTATACCAAAGGGCAATTGAGATATCTATGTAAAGTAATTACAAAGGGAGCGAACAGGGTTTATCAACAGTTACAAGATGTAGCAGATGATTATGACATTGATTTGACAAAAATGAAAATACTAAAAAGAAGTTATAGATTATATTTGGAGGAAGAAGACTTCATTCACATGAGATCTGCAGGAATGAGAACACATCTTAAAGACTAACTTGAGAAAGTGCAGGTTTGGAGGGCATTGGACAAATGGGAGAGTAAATGGGACAGGAAAAGAGAGAGACCAAAGAAAGATGATGGGTCACAGACAGGGGATGCAGTAAAAAATGCCAGCAGGGAATTTTATACATGTACCCTGGAATAGAAGTGATATTATAAGTTTTACGAATGATTAACCAAGACTGAGGGAGAAGCCAATAGAGTGGTACCAGCAGACAGATAGGTTTGTGAAACTTTTGAAATGTCTGTGGGAAGACTTGAATACACTTTTTGACATTGTTGTTCCAGCAGATTTGTGGATTGAATGAAAGAGAAGTGCTGCTTGGCCAACAAGTAAACCGCAAAGGGATTTAAAAACAGGTGCGTCATCTCCTGAAGTAATGAAACATTACTATAAAGTCATTAGAGTTTCTGAAAATGAGAGTTTCGATGAAAAATTTTGATTGGCAGCGTACAGACAGAACAACACAGGAAGGGAAGGAATCAGTTCATGCGTATTATGAAAGATTGTAGAACGCATTCAAACAATTCAGTAGTGCAGAAAAAATTGAGAAGGAGAGCATGAATCACTTGGTGTTCAGATTTGTTGACAGGTTGAAACCAGAAGTAAGTCAAATGATCAAGAATCATTTGATCTGCTAGCAAGCAAAGCAGATTGATGAAGTTTTGCAGTGTGCTTAATACTGTAGTGATGAAATTGAGTTGAAGCAGAAAAAGCTGAAGGAGAAAGCAATGGTGATGAAGATTAAGGCTGCACACAGAGGATTGCAAGGACATTTTCAACAACTGCAAAAAGGGAAATGGTTTGTTTCCGAGTCAAGGTTGAGGTAGAGGTCGAGATGGAATGATGCTTTCGGTAATTAATCGAAATGTAGATTTGAGTCCAGTGGTGATGCAATATGAGCAACAAAGGCGAAAGGTGTTACCTGGTCACATTTGCGGATTGCTGGGACATTGGAAAAGACAGTGTCCAATGTTGAATCAGGGAGGAATGGTTCAGCAAACAAATGGTGTCAATTCATTTGGGGGCATGAGAGGACCTAGAATGGGAGGTCAAAATCAAAATTTTCAGAATAATGTGAATAATATGGAAGGTTTTCAGCCTTCACAGCCGGTGCAACAAATGCAAAATGTACAACCTCAGGTACAACAGGTACAAATGCCACAAATACCACAAAATGCAGCCACAGGTGCAGATGGTGCCTGTACAGCAAAAGCACATACCGATACAGGTTCAAATGATACAGAGCCCAATGGAACAGCAACAGGTTATGCTTTCACAAGTGGTCATGAATCAGAGTAAAAACAAAAGTGCAAAGACAGTTGAACATTTTCTCTTAGAAAGTGAGAATTAAATAAACGCTGAATGGCTGTTGAATAGTTCACATGAGGAGGAGTATATGATGGCTGCGTCATTAGATGTGGATCAGAGAGGTCCTTATGTGCAGGGTGAAGTATATGGTCATGAGGTTAATTTTTTGGTTGACACAGGAGCGACACGCTCAATGATAAGGATGACAGAGGTTCCAAACATACCTGTTTCAGAAAGGACGGTGCAGATAGTAGGCATTGCAAATAAAAAATTGGTTAACACTCTTACAGAGCCAGTTCTTGTGAAAATTGGAAATTTTAGAGATTATCATAGTTTTGTTGCTTGTGACTTCAGTCCAGTATCACTATTGTGAAGAGACTTGCTGTGGAAAATTAATTGTTTGATTATGTGTTCAAAAAAGGGAATCACAATGGAGACCTTTAGTGACGATGAAAAAGAGTTGCCAGTTGATGAAAAGAAAAGGATGATGTCTTGTGAATTAGCTTTACTGAATGTTGAGGATGATCAGGCAATTGACGAAGAAGAGACAAAGAGTACAATTTGGAAGAGTTAATCAATTTCTTTCCAGTTTTTGAAAAGAAGGATTTGCCAAATGATTTGCAGGAAGGGTCAGACTGAAGGTTTGGGATTTTTCAGGAAAAGACATTGGTTTGATTAAAGAAGTTGAAGGAGTCAGAGTGGCAGTGAAAGAGAATGTGGTGTTTCCACAAACTGCTCAATACACGATGACAAATTAGATAATAGAGGGGATGAGACCATTGATAGAACAATTGTTGGAGCAAGGAGTTTTGAAAGAGGTGATGAGCAGTCTGTGTAACTCACCAGTAATGGGTTTGAAAAAGCCGAATGGAAAAATACGTCTGGTCCAGGACTTGAGAAAAATAAATGACATAGTGGTGAAGTGTTGTCCAGTTGTGCCAAATCCAGCAGTGATAATGTTTCAGATTCCATGTGATGCAGAATGGTTCACAGTCATTGATTTGTGCCAAGCTTTCCTTTCAGTATCTCTGCATGAGGATAGCAGATATCTCTTTTGTTTCAAATTCCTGACCAGAGTCTACTGTTGGTATAGAATTCCACAAGGGTTTTCAGAATCACCATCGATTTTCAACCAGATCTTGAAAAAGAACCTGGAGTCACTGGTAATGCCTTATCAGTCGACTTTAGTACAGTACATTGATGATTTGTTGATTGCATCGAAAACAAAGGAAGGCTGCAAAGAGGATACAATTGCATTCTTGAATTTTCTGGGAGACAATGGTCATAAAGTTTCTCCTGCTAAGTTGCAGTATTGTTAGCAAGAAGTGAAATATTTGGGACATTTGATTGAGAAAGGGTCGAGGAGAATTTCCAGAGAGAGAGTAGTGGCAATAATGAAAATGAAAATGCCCAGTTCACAAAAAGAGTTGAGAATGTTTTTGGGAATGGTAGGATATTGTCGCCAGTGGATCCCAAATTTTTCAGCTGTTTCAAAGCCAATGCAAAGGTTGACACTTAAGAATGTTTCAGATCCCATAATGATGGCTGATAAATGCATGAGAGCTTTTACTGAGCTAGGAGAGAGTTTGTGTCAAGCAGCAACTTTAGGTATGCCTGATTACATAAAAAACCTTTTCTATTGTTTTGTCATGAGAGAGATGGATGTTCCTTGTCTGTCTTGACACAAAAACATGGTGGTGTCAATCGTTCAGTAGCATATTTTTCAGCTACTTTGGATAATGTTGCAGCAGCCTTACCTAGATGTTTACAAGCAGTTGCAGCAGTTGAGCAGAGTATAACTCAAAGTAAAAATATTGTAGTGGGTTATCCTTTGACAGTGATGGTACCTTATTCAATAGAAATTCTATTGACCAAGTCAAAGACGCAATATTTGACAAATGCAAGACTGACACGATATGAAACAGTGATTCTTGGGGCACCAAATGTAACAATAAAAAGGTGCACAGTGCTTAACCTGGCAACTCTATTACCAAGTGAGGGGAAAGATCTGTCTGACATAGATGATGTTGAACATGATTGGTTGGAAGTGACAGAATTATCTACCAAACCAAGAGACGATATCAAAGATACTTGTCTGGAAGACAATGATCAAATTGTCTTTGTTGATGGTTCATGTTTACGAGACAACAGAGGTGCATTAAGAGCAGGATATGTAGTGTGCACAGTCACAGGCATATTAGAAGCTTCATGGCTTAAAGGAGTGATTTCTGCACAAGTCTCAGAGTTGGTGGCTCTTACTAGAGCATGTCAATTATCAGATCAAATGAAAGTGACAACCTACACTGATAGCTAATATGGATTTGGTATTGTACACGATTTGGGGCAGATTTGGTCACAAAGGGGATTCCTGATTTCTTCAGGTTCACCTGTGAGAAATGGAGAAAGAATACATGATTTGTTACAAGCAGTACAGAAACCAGAGAAAATTGCCGTGGTCAAATGCAGTGCACACCAGAGAGGACAAGATTATGTAACTTTGGGAAATGCTTATGCAGACCAAGTTGCAACATTTTTTGCTCTGAATGGGACTTAATTTAAACGAAATTGGGAATTGATGTCTGAAAATGAAGAAATGTATGCAACTTTTATTATGCAGATAGTGGAGACACTAGATGAGTTGAAAGCAATACAGAATAATGTTCTATAAGAGGAGAGAAGAGATTTGATTAGGCATCGATGCATACAAAGGGAAGATGAAATTTGGGTAACCATAGAGGGAAAGGTAGTCCTGCCAAACAGTTTGTTAACTCAAATGGCTAGATACTACCACGGTCAAACGCATATTGGTAGAGATGCAATGATCAGGAGTTTTAAACAGTTCTGGTTCAATCCAAAATTCAGACAAGTGGCAGAGCTGGTGTGCCATAGGTGCATAATTTGCCAACAAATGAATGTCGGCAAAGGAACAATTGTCAACATGGGTCACATAGGTCCATTCAGTAGAATGCAGATGGATTTCATCGAGATGCCTGCATGTGCTGGTTTAAAATATGTGCTGGTGATTGTGTGCATTTTCAGTCATTGGATTGAGGCTTACTCAACTAGGAGAAATGACAGTTTTACAGTGGCTAAGTTGCTTTTGCGAGAACTAATTCCATATTTTGGTTTTCCGGTCTCAATTGAATCAGATAGGGGTACACATTTCAATAATGAGGTGATAAAGTTGCTTTTTTCAGCATTAAACATTCAGCAGAGACTACATTGCAGTTATCGCCCAGAGGCTTCAGGTCTTGTAGAGCAAATGAATGGAACATTAAAATCATGATTGGCCAAAGTGTGTGCTTTGACAAATTTGAAATCGCCAGATGCTTTACCTCTTGTACTAATGTCAATGAGAAGTACACCTGACAAGAAGACTGGGTTGTCTCCACATGAAATATTGATGGGCAGAGCAATGAGATTGCAAGCAATACCTGCGATTGCACTTGTGAATATTACAGATGATATGGTGCTAGATTACTGCAAAAGCCTGGCTGATGTAGTTCGGTCCTTTTCTCAACAGGTGAAAGCTGCAACACCCTAACAAATGCAAGGTCACAGTCTGAGAGCCGGAGACTGGGTGCATATAAGAAAGCACATACGAAAGTCTTGCCTTGAGCCATGGTGGAAGGGACCTTATCAGATTGTACTCACTACAACAACTGCTGTGATGTGTGCTGATTTGCCGAATTGGGTGCATGCGAGTCATACGAGAAAAGTGCATGATCCAACAGAAAGAGAAGAGGAACTGTTGAGATTAACAACAGTTCAGAACATTGAAAACAAAGAGAAAGAAAGTGAGCAAGATGTTGAGATTGACAGAGATGTACCTACTCCTATAGCAGATGAAAAAGAACAGAGTAGTGAAGAAGTTGAACAAACTGCAAAAGGAGTAGAAGAATCAGTCCAAGAAAAAAGAGATAAGACTGATTTCAATCGGAGGAGGGTGTCCTCGAAAGAAGGTGAAACACAAGAATCAACTGAGGGAAGATCTGCTCATAAGGAGGTGACCTCAGCAGCAGGTGGTTTGACAAACCAAACCAAAGAAAAGACAGACCCCATTGGGAAAGGAATTGAGAATAGTCCTGCCCAAGTGGATTATACTCTTCCAGAACCAATAGCGGGAACGTCTGAAGAAAAAGGTCCAAAGGCAAGTGAAGACTCAATATTGAGAAGATTACTTACAAAAGGTACATTGAAAGGAGACAATTGACCAGAGAAAGTTGCAAAGAGTGGAAAAGTTAATGTGATACCACCGATTCAAGAGGAGAAAGAATTGCCTGGAGAATAACACACTAGTGGAGAAGATAGTGAAAGTGGAAGACGCCTGAAAAGGAAAAGAGTTGCAAGTAGGAGATATGCTGGACCTGAATGGGCATATTTGAATACAAGTGACTGGCAAGAAGAATTTTTGAGCTATTGTTTTGACAGAGACTTAGAAAATTCTTATTTTGGAACGTGAAGACTTTCAGAAAGAGACTTTGGGTAAAGAGAATGAAAATTGAGTTAGAAAACTCCTACTGAAGAGACAAATAATAAAAATTATTGGAAAAGACAAATGAATTACTGAATTAGACAAGCTTCTATACTGAACCTGACAAAGGAATTGTCCAAGAATGAATGAAATATTAAGAGAAAAAAAATAAGAGGGATTTTTGAAGTTTTTTTAAAGTGTTTTTTGAAATTTTTATTTTTTTATTTTTTTAACATAGAGCAGTGGTTCCCAACCTGTGGTCCGGGAACACCTGGGGGTCCGTGAAGCCTCCTCGGGGGGTCCACGGCTGCTTAGAAAATTTAATAATATTAACAGATGAGGTCCCCAGCTTTCAGTAATGACTCATTGGGGGGTCATTAGATTCTAATAATGATTCCGTGGGGGTCCCCGGGTTCTAGTACTGATAAAGTGGGGGTCCACAGAAGTCAAAAGGTTGGGAACCACTGACATAGAGAAATTAGTAACTCACATAACCACAACCATAGGATTCGTTGCTGCAAAGTATTTAGTATTGGCTTAGTGGTAGTGAGTGTGTTAATATGTTTATTGTTGTTCGTAGGAGTGTCTGTTTATGAAATGGATGGAGCTAACCAGACTTCGAAAACAAGTTCTTCAGATTTGGTCGATGAGTCACTAACAAAAGATAAGTTTAGGATAGATGTTAAATACTTACACGGAGAGAAAGAGCTTTCTTCTAATGTTTTCTATCGCTTATTGCATGAGTATGTTGAGGTAATGGACGCAAATGATTGTTATGTATGCACACAGATTCCGACTTCAGTGGAAGGAAGAACTACTTATCATAGCTGCCTGTAACTTATGCGATACGTTGCAGTCTTTTGCTAACACGTTTCTATAACCAAGAATATATCCAGTATTTTTATTCAAACTATGACATGGTATTGTAGTTTGGACCTGTTATAGGTTATTTGAATAAAATAGACAAAGAAAATAACATAGTAATTATGAGAGATTTCTTTGAGCCTACTTTAACTTTTGGCACAGCTTTTGCACATCGCAATAATCTAACTTGTTTACTAACACCAGTAGAAAAGAAGTTTTTAGATAACACAGAATATAGAAGGAGAGAAGTAAAGGCAAAAATAGATAAGGGGATCATAGGTAGAAGGCCTGGAATAGATTATGCTTATGGTGGCATTACTAAACAAGGAAAACTACCAATAGATGCTGAGCACATAGGAAAACTTTGTATACATAGACTTTGGAGTAAAAATGATAGAGTGTGTGTTAGAAAGAGTGAATGTAGACATGTTTTTATGTTTAGGAGTAAGTGGGATTTTATGATGAATGGACAGGATCCTCCAATACCTGGGGTTTAATATATTTGTGGAAGAAATGCATATTACCGTCTTCCTAGATGATGGTATGGAACATTTGGGAATAGTCTATCAGTTGGAAGACTTGAGTAAGATTCCTGATTCAATGAAACTTCAAACGAGACACAAGCGAGAATCAATCTCTAGCATTGTGGGAGACATATTTAGGGCTATAATTCCTTCAGTGGGAGTAGTCCTAAATTCGATTAAGATTCAGAAGTAGTCTACAATAGTAGGTAACATGTTTACAAGATATTTTGGAGCTATCATTCTTCTGGATACAGAATTGGATTCTACAAGAGCTATGGCACTTCAGAATCGCCTTGTGTTAGACATTCTTTTGGCAAAAGAAGACGGATTTTGTAAATTATTAGGTTCTTATCATTGTTATTCTTTCATTCCCGATAACTCAGGTAAAGTCAAGGGGCTAATTACTAATATGACAAATACTAATACTAAAAATCTAAAAGAACTAACAGAAACTACAGTTTGGGAAAAGGCTGGAAAAGAGATTGAAGCTGTGGAAAATTGGTTTAGCAATGTGGGGAGAAATGTTGTTTTGATAACAGCAAAATGGGTGTCAATAATTGTATTTTGTTTAATTTGAATTTGGGGAACATACAAAGTGCTAAAATGGGTTAAGAGAACAAAATTGGAAAAGAATAGAAGAAATTTTGAAATACAAATGAATACATTTTACAAAGGGAATAAAAGAAGAAAAATAAATATTTTGAGGATAATTAAGAAAAAAGTTTGAAATCAATGACAATAAATACATTTATTATGGATTGATGTGATGACATGAATAGCCATCAGAGGAGGGAATGTGAGAGTGTACATTTTGTAATATGTTTATTAATGATTTTTATACTAAAGTGTTAAATGAATTAACGTATAAAATGAGTGACTTTTGAAAACGTTTGTTTTTTAGTTGTTAGCTGAGTGATATTCTAACTAAAAGCCGTGGTTATTTTCCATGATTCAAAAGCTTACATAAAGATGTTTTCGAAGTTTGTGTAGATGTGCTCACAGCTACCCCTAGTGGGTTGCTGCTTCATTTCTTACAAGGTCATGTTTTAACCAAGCATTGCATAAGTTGAAATGTCCTATTGTTTGAGAATTTTGCTAATGTATGGTCTTTCCTCGAGGATGGAAGTGAGTGGATACAGTAAAAAAGTTTAAAAAAAAATCCTGAGACAAGATATTAGAGACGCAGCGAAACAATGGAGCTACAGACGAGATAGAAGAGAAAAATATCTTCTTGAAGAAAATGTTATAATTAGCGTAGATTTGCTGTGTTTTAGGTCATCAATTTAGTTGTTGATTGGCTGAAATGAATCCACCCCATAGACTGATCAATCATAAGCTTATTAGGATTTAGTGTAACAACTGGGGTAGAATTCTTTAGGGGTAGAGTATGATTATTACAATTTTAGAGTTTGGAGAGCAGACTGGAGCAGATGAAGTTCGTATTGACTGAGTGGGTTAGCTGTTGTTAGGCCATAACTGATGGTGTCCCCGGGCTGAAGCATACCACTTGCTGTTTCTACTTTTATCATTGGTAATGTATGTCATTGTAATGTAATATGTGTCTCTTTTGCTTTCTAGGTACTGGCTGCAACTTATGATTTAATTGCTGCATATTAATAATATACTTTTAATCATTAACTGAGGTAAAGAATTTTTTAAAATTTGAGTTACTAAATTCTTTTCACATGAAGCCCAACATGTTGATGCTAATTTGTGGATAGTGAGCGAACTAATTTGAAATGTTCATGACTTATTTTGAGATCATTTAATGCTGAACTAATGTTTACTTTGCCATTATTACCTGTCTTTGTATTATTAATAAGTGTGATTCTTTTGGAGATAATTTGCCTAATTGTGTTAATCAAATTGAGATATATAAGGCGTTTTAACCAGCCGCTATTGATCTTATATGCCTATCATTTGTGTTTGAGTGTTATTTTTCGTGACATTAGCATTGTTAATATAGGGAAATAAATATATTACTTGTTCTTAATAAACTGGTGTGGTTATTGATTGAAGTTTGTAATATTGATTGTTATTAACCTTTGTTGATATTCACGACGTTCATTGATGACATCCCCTCAAACCTATGTCCTTCGATCCATTGTCTTCTAGCGCAGAGTCCACTATTCACTGTAGATAAGCTAGGATTCTAAGGCGCATTAGCACTATCTATCTACAATATTGTATGACTTTGATCACTTATTCAAAATGTACAGTGTGTTACCGTATCGCAAAAGGAATAAAATATAATTTTTTCTAAAAATGTATTGCTGGGATTAACTATTAATGCACTGCAAGAAGACAATTTAGTACTGGTTTAATCAGGATTTAATAATAATGTTATAGAAGCTTCAAAAATTGAGTTTTGTAAGCTCCCTTTTTGTGGCAACTCTTACATTTTTAATAATAGTAGCCTCATACTAAGTTGAGCTGGAGGAGTCATATCATGAGCAATCAGTAAATGAAATAATATTTTCTTCTCAGTAATGGTTTGATTGAGGATCTCACTTAGATGATGGTCCGTGCAGTCCACAGAAATAAGAAATATGAACAATTATCACTTGTAGCCTCATTTCCCCTGATGTCGCCCTGTAGAGTGTTTATCCTAGACTCGAGTGTTACTTAAAAACAGTCTTCAGAAGTACTCATCTTAATAGTTGACACGAAGATCGTCCTACACACTGACCATAAACGCCCTCTCTTTCACCTTCCTCCCCTCTCATACAGCATAGCATTTCATTAATGGGAGAGAAACATACATTTCCTTCCAGCTATTGGTCAGAGTTTATCAAGTTTTCTGATATTAATATGGGAAGATCTTTACATTTGTTTTTTTGAATGTTGATATTTTATCCACAATGTCCAGATATATACCTGTGCGGACCACAGGTGCACCAGCAGCTGCCCCTGCACCCTAGAAATATCTGCACACAGATGCCTATGGGAGTGAATGATTTTGACCTACACATAGGCGTAGCTAGGGGGGACTATCACATAAACTCTCATTATTCTAATGAGACTTCTGGATTTGAGCGGCAGAATCACCTGCGGTGTGGAAGACTAAGGGGGTCATTATAACCCTGGCGGCCGGCGGTAAACTGGCGGTAACACCGCCAACAGGCTGCCGGTGTTCCGCCAGCTATTATGGCCGTGGCGCAATAGCCACGGCCATACCGCCGGCCCCTCCAACATACCGCCAGGCTTCCGCCTGGCGGTCATAATCCCCAGGGCAGCGGTGCAAGCACCGCTGCCCTGGGGATTATGAGTCCCCGACCACCAGCCTGTCCGTGGTGGTAAACACCGCCATGGAAAGGCTGGGGGTAAGGGGACTTGGGGTGCCCCTGGGGGCCCCTGCACTGCCCATGCACTTGGCATGGGCAGTGCAGGGGCCCCCAGGCATAGCCCCGTCGCGCATTTCACTGCCCGTATTTTGGGCAGTGAAATGCGTGACGGGTGCTAATGCACCCGCTGCACATCAGCATTGCCGTCGGCTCTATTACGAGCCAGCAGCAATATTGATGTGACTTTTCCGCTGGGCCAGCGGACGGTAACACTGTTACCGTCCGCTGGCCCAGCGGAAAAGCCATAATAGGGAGCCAGGAATACCGCCGGCAATGGCGGTATTCTGGCTCCCGCAGCCTCAGCAGTCTTTTTGAAAGACCGCCGAGGTTGTAATGAGGCCCTAAGTCTTAAGCCACTACAGGTGACACTTGTCGCCCGAATCCGGGTTTTGCTCCGGCTAACTAGTAGTGTCTCATCTCTACCCAAGAGCAGGGATGACTGGGCAGCTGAGCGCATGACACAATTGGTTCCTCAGGGAAATCGTGTTTACTCAGGTCTCATCCGTTTCTCTCAGTTATATTAGTCTCACATATACAAATGACAAATAGAGGCAGTATATGTTTCAATAAGGTTTTGTGAAGCGACTGCATCTTAAACAATAAAGCGTGTATTGCAATAACCAGGATGATAAAACTTGACAGAATTAAAATTGTGACAAGGAGAGTAAAGCAGAAGAATAACACTACCATGTTGTCACTAGAATCAAGTATACTAATTCCTACCTAGGCTATATTAGAGCACAGCATGTTAAGCTCTACTTCTGCCCTTCATGTTTGCCTGGGAAGACATCATCCCCCATCCCTCAGCAAAGGCCTGGAGTCTGCATAAGCAGCTGTAGTGAAGCGTTCAGTAATCATCATACAGTCTTAGTCATCTGGCTTGAATCTCCCTCTAACGTGTAGGAGACAGGGAAGTGTATTTATAATAAAACAGCTGATGTTCTGAGAAACTGTCCCTATGTAAGGATGTGTGTTTTTCTGTGAATACCAGAGACAAAACTTTTACCACATTCACCGTCTCCCTATCTTGCTACAGCCTTGAAAGAAGCACAGAGCGAACAAGAATGTCTTCTTTGAGAACGTAGTACTGGCCTAAGCAAGAACAGCTAGATAGAGAGAAATAAAACAAGACCGCAAATGTGGCTATTGTTAAAAAAATAAACAAAGCTGAATAAAATATATCTAGGTTAAAGTGCACAGCGGCAGGCCTAGAGTGCTAAAATAACGTGCATGGAGCTATAACTAAAATGGCTACACAACACCCTTCCCTTGTCGGTTGAAGGTGGCTCAAAGCCTAAATATATATAAAAGCTACTAAAACTCAACCTTAGATATATATGTAAAAAATGTCAATAATGACAAGTTAAAAGGACACATGAGCATATATAAAGGGGCAATTTAAAATTTTAACATGTGGTGGAAAAAGGCCGAATTGCAAGAGTCAGAGTCATTTTGGAAGTTGCCGATTGAATCCGGGACAAGGGAGGACAGGAAATCTTCCACTCTGGCAGGTGTTAAAGTTGGAAAGGCATCGTCGAGAAGGACCAAGGAGCAGTCGTGTTCCACAGCCTGAGCCTCAACCAAGGCAGAGTTCCGTGGTGTGTCCAGTAATGAGTTCAGAACCACATCCTCCAGGAAGGGCAAGTCTTAAGAAGCTTCCCATAGCAAATGCACCATCAACGTGCATGTCCAGTAGTGAACCCTCAGCGAGAACATGAACAGATCTGCGTCCAATGAAAGCAAGCGCTGCGTAGAAAGACAAACTTTCCGTGCATGTGTGAAGGAGCACCAGAGGCACCGAAACACGGGCTGCACACAATGCATAACCGGCTTGAATGACAGAGACCAGTCACACTCCAATTCCTCCAGGAGTGTTGCTCCAAGTACTGCATCATGCATTCATCACACAGCTGCGCTGGTGGAAGCACTTTCATTCCTCCTTGTTGTGGCGGAACAGCCATTGTGCAGAAAAAGGAGCAATAGCAAAATGCCACCTATAATAGCCAAAATTATAGGAAATCTCCCGAAAATACTGGAGAATATCAAGTGGATGGCTGATGGTAGTAAACCGAATGTGCAGGAGAAGGTGTGAACGAAACCAGAACCAACAGCCATAAAGAAATTTGCAATTCCAGTAGTAATGGACACATTAAATATTTGTCCCACGAGTTCACCTAAGTGGCTCGGAAAGTTGGTACTTAAAAGGGACTGTATCTCAGCTGATGACCTTGCCACCTGAAGTGAGTAGGTCTCACATGCAGATGTAAGCGACACATGCATTTAGAACAATAGAGCCTTGCGTCTGCTCAACTTGTCAAAATTCACATTTGAAGTAGCAATATGGGGCCAAATTTCAGCTACCTCTTTTTGTCTACTGGGAGGAAAAATTACACCCCCGCAGCATGTCACAATCTTAGAGACCGAAACAACATAAACCGTCTCGCATCCCACAACAGTCTTCACTATTGAGGAGAACGTAGCCGCCATTTGAAAGAAAGCACCAGGAACGTAGGTCTAATCAAGGGGACTGGAACTTCCTTCAGATAACAAGCCAAGTTTGCTGCTGAAGCGTTACACGCCCCATGCAAGGACAGCTGTTTACAAACCATCGAATGGCTGACAGAAGTCTCGCATTCACTACCGCTAAGAAAGATCTCTTTCATGCCATTGAGACATTTGTATGAGAAGGGCAGCTCCCGCACCTCATGGATGTAACTATCTCCCAGCCTTTCATATCTGCCTACCGGAATGTGTTTTAAACAGGACGTGAATTGAAGTGTTGAAATAGGCAAATTAATGATCCTGTGTATTACTTCATAGAAGAAGTGCTTTCTGAGTTGTTTTCTAGGGCCTAACAGAAAATCCTGTAAATCAGTGTTATTAGACAGGAGACTGAGGTGTTCTCTAACCTCATCTAGTGAGGAACTTTCAACCATTGCTGGCATAATTTCCCAACACTATGGGGGTCATTCCGACCTCGGCGGTAAAAGGCGCTTACCGCCGGTCAGAAGGCCGCCACAACACCGCCGCGGTCGCGGTAAACCGCCACGGTCATTCTGACCCTCAAGAGGCAAATCGCCAAAAACCCGACATCCACAAAAGTCCGTCACACCAACGGCCAGCGTTAAACTGGCAAAGACCAAACCTCCACCGTCACGCCAACAGAAATACGCCCATGCCATTACGCCCCACGAATCCACGCGGCGGTCTTTCAACCGCGGTATTCCATTGGGGGTACACACCGCCGCGCTCAAAATACACATACAGCTCCAAAACACAGCCACATTGGACAATTTGAAATACACACACCTGAGACACATACACACAACACTCCCACACACCCAATTAACTATAAAACACACACCCACATCACCCACAAACCCCCACGACCACAAATCAGAGACAAAGCCCAGAGAGAGACAGCACAGAATAGAGAACACCATCACACAGAGGCACACTACACTATCACCCACACAACAACCACGCACAAAACACCACACACCACTACACTCACCACACTCATCACCGCAAACACCACCCCACACCTCATCCACACCACCCCATGGCACCCCCAAGACACCCCAGGTTCTCAGACGCAGAACTCAGGGTCATGGTGGAGGAAATAGTTCGAGTAGAGCCCCAGCTCTTCGGGACACAGGTGCAGCACACCACCATTGTCAGGAAGATGGAGCTATGGTAAAGAATAGTGGACAGGGTCAACGCTGTGGGACAGCATCCACGAAATCGGGACGACATCAGGAAGCGGTGGAACGACCTACGGGGGAAGGTGCGTTTCATGGTATCAAGGCACAACATCGCGGTGCAGAAGACTGGCGGCGGACCCCCACCTCAACCCCCAGAATTTACAACATGGGAGGAACAGGTCTTGAACATCCTGCATCCTGAGGGCCTCGCAGGAGTAGGCGGAGGAATGGACTCTGGTAAGTCCAATCTCAACTACTTCATCCCCCCACCCACCAGCATGCCAACTCATACCCCCACCCTCCCCCCCACCCCCATCACACATCCTCCCTGCTAATGTCTCACCATCACAACCCACCCATCCCAACACCAAACCCTGCATGCCACCACAAACCATCGACACCCATCACCTAAGCATGCCCACTGCACATACCCATCTCCCCCACAACCCGCCGTCACAACAGCCCCCACAAAGGAATGCCAGCACTGGGATACACGGGCACCCACCCATTGCACGCTATGGCACACACAGAAGCAATAACCATACTCTTATACCCCTGCAGGACCCGAACGCCACCACACTGCCCAGGAGGGTCCAGAAATGTCCATCCCACCCCCAGAAGAGGCCCCCAGTGATGACAGCAGCTCTGTCTCCCTGGACCCAGATGACCAGCCCGGCCCATCGGGGACCTCGGGACAGTCGGTTCCCCTCAGAAAGCCACAGGCCACAGCAGACCCACCCCCCTCTGGGAACACCAGCACAGCACCCACCCAGCGGGCCCATGCCTCTGTCTCCAGGACACGTCAATCAGCGGTGTGTCCACCACTACAGGGCACCCAGGTTAACCCACCACCCCAACAACAACAGGGACCTGGGGGCAGTGGTAGTGGGCACACGGTCCAGGGGACAGAGGCCCAGGGAAACAGGGGAACTGGGAGGGCTGCTGTGCGACGGGGGGGACAGGCCCAGGGAACCCACTCTCCACGAGGCCCTCTCCTCCATCATGGGAGCATACCACCACTCCCAAGAGACGATGGCCACGGTCCTGGCCAGGTTCCAGGAGATCCAGATACTGCAGGAGGAACAGTTTATGGGGTTCAGGGAAGAACTGAGAAACATTAGTTCCACAATGGGCACCATCGTTGTGGCTCTCAACCAGATTGTCACCACATTGCGGGACCATGTGGCACCACAAAGGGCCCCTGTCACTAGCATGACCAGGAACAGGCTACCACCTCCGCCGGCGCTAGTGGACAGGAGGCCCCGACACAAGAACTACCGGCCACCAGAACCCCACCTCCTGCAGAAGAAGAACCACCCCGCAAGCGGGGCCTGAGATCTAGGAAGAAGACAGAGTAGGATGCCAAGACCCCCGCCAGGAAAGGATATCCCCTGATGTCATCCCACTGTCCCACATTGTCACCCTGTCCAACCTTAAACTGCCCCAGCTCCACCTTCCACAGGCATATGGACAATGCACCTGTGAGACTGAGAATCTGGACTCTGCCATGGACATTCCTCCACCATCACCCATCACCGATTTTCAACCATGTCCCAAAATTGAGCACTTTAATAAACACACTTATTGCACACAAATAATCTGGAGTCTGCCTGTATTTTTGAAAATATGTATTAGACATAAACGTGCCAAAATGACCAGTTACATTGTGATGACAACATACCACTGTCACACAGCTGTAGTCCATGGACAAACAAAGCAGAGGTCACGCAGTGGGGCCCACATCTCTGAAATTGGAAGGGAAAGTCACAACTCTGTTAGCATACACTGGGTGAAAAGGACAGACAGTAGAGAGGCAGGAGACTGTAAGTAAATGTAAAATGCCGGTGTTGACTCTTACCTGTGTGTTATTGAAAATACTGCTGTATCACTGTGTCCCTGTTGTCTGTGTCGTCCTCTTCGTCTTCCTCCTCTTCACTCTCCGCAGGCTCCACAGCTGCTACAACACCACCATCTGGACCATCCTCCTGCAGAAAAGGCACCTGGCATCGCAAAGCCAGGTTGTGAAGCTTACAGCAGGCCACGATGATCTGGCACACCTTCTTTGGTGAGTACATTAGGGACCCACCTGTCATATGCAGGCACCTAAACCTGGCCTTCAGGAGGCCGAACGTCCGCTCTATCACCCTCCTAGTACGTCCATGGGCCTCATTGTACCGTTCCTCTGCCCTTGTCCTGGGATTCCTCACTGGGGTCAGTAACCACGACAGGTTGGGGTAACCTGAGTCACCAATTAGCCACACACGGTGTCTCTGTAGTTGTTCCATCACATAAGGGATGCTGCTATTTCGCATGATGTACGCGTCATGCACTGACCCAGGGAACTTGGCATTTACATGGGAGATGTACTGGTCAGCCAAACAGACCACCTGGACATTCATGGAATGATAACTTTTTCTGTTCCTGTACACCTGTTCACTTTCTCTGGGGGGTACCAAAGCCACATGTGTCCCATCAATGGCACCAATTATGTTGGGAATATGTCCAAGGGCATAGAAATCACCCTTCACTGTAGGCAAATCCCCCACCTCAGGGAAAACGATGTATCTCCGCATGTGTTTGAGCAGGGCAGACAACACTCTGGACAACACCTTTGAAAACATAGGCTGAGACATCCCTGATGAAATGGCCACTGTTGTTTGAAATGACCCACTTGCCAAAAAATGGAGTACTGACAGCACCTGCACTAGAGGGGGGATCCCTGTGGGTTGGCGGATGGGTGACATCAGGTCTGGCTCCAGCTGGGCACACAGTTCCTGTATAGTGGCTCGGTCAAGCCTGTATGTCAGAATGACATGTCGTTCCTCCATTGTCTACAGGTCCACCAGCGGTCTGTACACGGGAACATTCCTCCATCTCCTCGCAAGTCCCAGAGGACGGTGCCTAGGAAGGACAACAGCGAGCACAGAGTCAATCAACCCACAGGTACGTTCCCACAGCTTGCACAGTACACAATTCCCTATGCATTGAATGGCTTGTATGAGTGTCGATGCAAGGCCTAGGCATGTGTGACGCAGTTGAAATTAAGCCATGTGGGCCCTTGAAATGGCGGCTGCCTGACCTGTGAAGTGTGACAATGGGATGTGAGGTCAATACGCTGGCGTGGCACGCCGTGGCAGTAGGCGGTCGAAGACCGTGGCGCAAAGCCGCATTGGTTAACATTGAACCCTATGGGTTTCAGGAGCCAATGACGAAGAGCACCGGCGGTTGTGGTACGCACCGCCGCGGTACGCACCGCCGCGGACGTGACCGCCATTTTCTATCTGCTTAATCACTCGAGACCTGATCATCCACAGGAGAGGACCTATACTGCAAGTGGTGCTGTGACCTCGGTCTGGAAGATACAATGGCTGCTGCGACTGGGGAAAGGGCCCCTGCATTCACTTCTGAAGAATTGGAGAAACTCGTGGATGGGGTCCTCCCCCAGTATGCGCTACTCTACGGTCCTCCAGACCAACAGGTAAGTACACTGGGAGCATGCTTTGCTGGCAATGCCTGTGTTGAGTCGGGTGGATGAAAGATGGTGGGGAGGGGAGTGATTGAGGCATGCATCAAACGACGGATGAGAGCACGTGCAAGGGTGGGGATGGGCGGCCACTCACATCGAGCATGCAGAAAATTATGACAATGTTATTTCTCCCCCTGTACATGTGACATAGGTCAGCGCCCATCAGAAAATCGACATTTGGCGTGCCATCGCCAAGGACGTCCGGACTCTGGGGGTCCACAACAGACGGGGCACCCTTCCGCAAGAGGTGGGAGGACATCCGCCGCGGGAGCAGGAAGACCGCGGAGGCTCTGCTGGGGATGGCCTCCCAACGTAGGAGGGGTGCCACTCGTCAATTGACCCCCCTGATGTCTCGGATCCTGGCAGTGGCCTACCCAGATTTGGATGGGCGCGTGAGGACATCACAGCAGACACAAGGGGGTGAGTACCAGCACATTCTGCTATCTTAGCGCGCAGTGGAGGTGTCTGGGTGGGGGAGGAGGGCTGTGGGTATCCCTAGGCCAGGGCGATTTCTGTAGGCTAGGCCCCTCTGTAAGGCATGGCCCTGTGCCCCCGCCCCCCACCTCTGTAGGGTGCCAAGTACAGCTATCCATGGCCCTGTGTCACCTATGTGTGCAGTTGTCGTCCATAGGCTTGTAGGCCAAGTCCCAATGATTGAGTAGTGTACCCCAAGTGCGCGGCGTAGTGCAGGGGGCTTCTGTGTCTGTCCTCTCCACCAACTGTGTTGCCAATGCATGCACTCAACATGTCTTTATTTCCCCCCCCCCTTTTTTGCTGCTCTTCCTGTTCATGTGTGCATTAGCATCATCAGGCGGAGGAGAAGTGGCATCGGAGCACGAGGGAGCTGCATCTCACATGGCCCTGGAGGGCCATGCAACCAACTCGGAGTTCACCAGTGAGACGGAGGGCGAGGGGAGCTCCACAACGGGGACACGTGGAGACATCAGCGACACAGACACGTTCTCGGAAGGGAGCTCCCTTGTGGTGGCGGCAACATCCGTGCCCACCGCAACAACAGGTACAGCCGCCACCCCGCGCACCAGCTCCGCCCTTCCAGCAGCCCCTCAGCCTTCGCTCCGTGCCCGCTCACCCAGGAAGGTGGGCATCTCCTTCGCCCCAGGCACCTCAGGCCCTGCCCCAGTTACCCCTGCTGCCCTCAGTGAGGAGGTCATTGACCTCCTCAGGACGCTCATTGTTGGGCAGTCTACCCTTTTGAATGCCATCCAGGGGGTTGAAAGGGAGGTGCACCGGAGGAATGCATACCTGGAGGGCATTCATTTGCGTCAGGCTGCCCATCAGCGATCGTTCAACGCTCTGGCCTCAGCACTGACGGCAGCCATTGTCCCTGTCTCCTGCCTCCCTCCTCCAACTTCCTCCACCCAGTCCCACTCCCCTGTTCCTCTGCCTATCCCAGACACACCTACAGACCAGCCTGCACACACCTCAACACCCAAGGGCAGCTCATCCAGACATAAGCACCACAAATCACACAAGCATTCACACAAGCAACAGCCACATGCAGACATACCAACAACAACTGCCTCCTCTGTGTCCCCCTCCTCCTCGTCTCCCTCCTCCCTCCCTGTGACGTCTCCACTCACACTTGCATGCACAACATCATCAGCCACTACATCCATCACCAGCACACCCACCAGAACACTCCGCACACGTGCAGTCACCACCCCCACTCCCATTTACACGTCCCCTGTGTCCTCTCCCAGTGTGTCTGTCACCCCCTCTTCCAAACCACACAAACGCAGGCAGCCACCCACCCAACAGCCATCCACCTCACGACAGCCTCCGTCACAAGCACCTGCACCTAAACACACCACACTTGACTCTCCTACAACCACACCCTCTTCCTCCACTCCCATACCCACTGCACCTACCCTTCCCACTGCTCCTAAAAAGTTTTTCCTGTCCAAAATTAACCTCTTTCCATCACCTGACCCACCCCCTCCATCTCGTAAGAGTCCAATCAGCACCTCAGCCACCACAACCCCTGGACCTACAAGGACCATAGTACAGGGATATTGCAGTCCACCACCTTCAAGGGCAGCTACATCGGCCAGCAGTAAAGGGACAGCCAGCCCACCCCCTGGGAAAAAAAACAAGAAAGGCAAGGCCCGGCGTGAGAGGCCAGAGACGGCAGCCTCCAAAGGCACTACCCTGGCACCGTCAGGAAGTGGGGTGCCACCTGGCACATCTACAAAGGGAGGCAAGGGCCACAGAGAATCACAGAAGGATGGCAAGGGCAGCACGGCCGACAAGTCCGGCAGCAGGCGAGCTGCCCAGGAGGGCCCCACCAGCCCCATTCTGGGTGTGAAGGAGGACACCCACGGGCCCGGGACTCCAGCACAGGAGGGCCGAGCAAGCGAGAAGTCGGATGGCGAGTGAACACCATATATTGGCCGGATATGGTGCCCTGGAGACACATGTCAAGTACCGCTGAACAGGGCACCGCCGTGACAAGCACCGCTGAACAGGGCCCTTCAAGACAAGCACCGCTGAACAGGGCCCTTCAAGACAAGCACCGCTGAACAGGGCACCGCCGTGACAAGCACCGCTGAACAGGGCACCGCCGTGACAAGCACCGCTGAACAGGGCCCTTCAAGACAAGCACCGCTGAACAGGGCACCGTCGTGACAAGCACCGCTGAACAGGGCACCGCCGTGACAAGCACCGCTGAACAGGGCCCTTCAAGACAAGCACCGCTGAATAGGGCACCGCCGTGACAAGCACCGCTGAACAGGGCCCTTCATCTCAAGCACCGCTCCGCTGGGCCCTTCATCTCGAGCACTGTTTCGCTGGGCCCTTCATCTCGAGCACTGCTCCGCTGGGCCCTTCATCTCAAGCACCGCTCCGCTGGGCCCTTCATCTCAAGCACCGCTCCGCTGGTCACCGCCGTCTCAAGCACCGCTCCGCTGGGCCCTTCAAGTCAAGCACCGCTGGCCCATTGGCAGAAGGGGCAGGCCGGGATCTGTGTCGGGCAGGGCTGCACGATGCACTCTGGGCACCATGCCTCCTCCAGTACCAGTGGAGTCTGTAATCCACTTGAGAGACTGTGGCTTTGCACTCCCCAGGATTGCACAGTGGGCAACCCACCCACTGTAGAGACTTGTGAGACTGTGGCTTTGCACTCCCCAGGATGTAACAGTGGGCAATCCACCCACTGTAGAGACTTGTGAGACTGTGGCTTTGCACTCCCCGGGATGGGACAGTGGCCATGGAGGCCCCTCGTGGATCTGGCGTCGTGGACTCATGTGGCTGAGGTGCCTCCCCTTCCCTTCCCCCTGAGGTGCCTGTAGTTTTTCTATCTGATGCCCCTGCAGTGTTCTCTCCAATGGATTCGGGTCTCCTGTGTGGGCTTTGCCCATGTGTTGAGGCCCATTGGCCCACGTACAATGACTGAAACCCAATTTGGACAGGACAATTTACATATGTGTATATAGTTATAGATGTTGGAAATCATTTTTTACTTAGCCTTACAATATATTTGAATTTCATGATCATTTTATTTTGTCTTGGCATTATTCCGCGGGGTTTAGGGGGTGTCACTCTGATTTGTTGCCCTGCATTGATGTGTAGGTAGTTGTGGGTGAGGGTGGGTGTGTCTCGTATGTGTGTGCCCGTAATCTTTTCTCTTCCCCCCTCCCCTGTGTCGTAGGTGCAGTACTCACCGTTGTCTTCTGCGCCGGCGTTCGTGCTCCTGGTAGAGGAGCAGGTAGACAATAGCTGGTAGGATGTGTAGTTCTGGTTCCATGCTGTCCAGATTCCTCGTGGAGTGTGTAGAGGTGAGCGTTTTCCCGTTCGTAGTCTGTTTCCGCCGTGTTTTTATCGGCGGGGCTCCCGCCCCGGAAAAGGTGGTGGATTGGTGAGTTGTGATAGGGTGGGCGGTACATTGTCTCCCGCCTGTCTGTTTGTTTGTCCCGCCGTGGCGGTCGGAGTGTTAAAGTGTTGGCGGTTTCCGCCAGGGTCAGAATTCCATTTGTTTGACCGCCTGCCTGTTGGCGGGTTGGCTGCCGCTTTAACACCGACCGCCAAGGTTGGAATGACCCCCTATATGTTGTTACTATACTTGTTCAGATGATATAAAATGAGGGTCCGGCCTACTAGTTCTAAAACCCCCCTTGGAGTTTATAAAATGTTTATGACACCCATTGGTATCGATTTGCCACAATAACCACCTGCCAGGAAGTGACAGTGAAGCATTAAGGCCCATATTTATACTTTTTGACGCTAAACTGCGCTAACGCAGTTTAGCGTCAAAAAATTTAGCGCCGTCTAACGCCATTCTGAAGCGCCATGCGGGCGCCGTATTTATGGAATGGCGTTAGCCGGCACTAGCAGACCGGCGCTGCCTGGTGTGCGTGGAAAAAAACCACGTAGACCAGGCAGCGCCGGCGTAGGGGGAAAATGGCGTTAGGGCGTCTTAAAATGGGGCAAGTCAGGTTGAGGCAAAAAAATCGTCTGAACCCGATTTGCGCCATTATTTTCGACGCCCAGACGCCATTTAAATGACTCCTGTCTTAGTAAAGACAGGAGTCATGCCCCCTTGCCCAATGGCCATGCCCAGGGGACTTATGTCCCCTGGGCATGGTCATTGGGCATAGTGGCATGTAGGGGGGCACAAATAAGGCCCCCCTATGCCACCCCAAAAAAATTAAAAAATATAAAAAATTATACTTACCTGAACTTACCTGAATGTCCCTGGGGTGGGTCCCTCCATCCTTGGGTGTCCTCCTGGGGTGGGCAGGGGTGGCAGGGGGGGTCCCTGGGGGCAGGGGAGGGCACCTGTGGGCTCATTTTGAGCCCACAGGCCCCTTAACGCCTACCCTGACCCAGGCGTTAAATAGTGGCGCAAATGCGGGGTTTTTTGACCCGCCACCTCCCAGGCGTGATTTTTGCCCGGGATTATAAATACGACGCATTTGCGTTGCCGTCATTTTTTTAGACGGGAACGCCTTCCTTGCATCTCATTAACGCAAGGAAGGCGTTCACGCCAAAAAATGACGCTATTTGCCCATACTTTGGCGCTAGACGCGTCTAACGCCAAAGTATAAATATGGCGTTAGTTTTGCGCCGAATTTGCGTCGAAAAAAACGACGCTAATTCGGGGCAAACGGAGTATAAATACGGGCCTAAACGTGCCATTCTGGACCCATTCATTGAGCTGATCTTCAGTTGCATTTATATATTTTTGCCATTTGTGAAATTTTGCAGGGGCAGGAATACTGGGCACATTCAACTCTCTAATCTTTTCTAAGCCTAAACAACTTGTTTGTTGTACAGTTTCATTTAAAAATATCATTTGAACAGGTATCAGGCATGCTCTAAAAGAAGCTTCCTTCCCCCTTATTTGCCAATTACGTGTTCCCCACACACTTTCTAAGTCAATCGAGTTCAACCAATACTCATAGCCTTCAATAGTCAACCGGGAAACAAAGGAATCCAAATAAATACAATTTGTATTTGTCAATAATATGCGTACATTTTCAATCGATAGCACTTTAAAATAATATGACTCAGCATTTTTTACATTGCGCCCAGAAAAATATGCAAACTTTTCAGAGTATGTTTTAGAACTCCCTTGTGGTGGAGTCGGACAATGTTCCCATTATGTGTAATTAAAAACAGCCTTTGGTGTACTTGCTCTGTGAATCAAATGGTGCCCATAATAATTATAGCAAAATACATCACCACAATTTTCTTTAGATTGGTAGACATCCCCGTTTTCCAATACAGTGCAATACTGCAATTCAGTCATCATAGAATCAACTGTTTTCACATCCCAAACATCAGAAACAACTCTGGGTATTATTACATCGTTCATAGAAAGTTTAAACACATATGGAATTTGAATAACCTCTGTAGTGCCGTATATATCAAATGTTACTTTTCCATCCAGAAATGGTATAGCGGAAATGTTCACAAAAGACAAGTCTTTGCGGACCTTATGAGAAAAGAAATGTGGTTTCAGGACCTCATCCACCAGTTCAACTGTTGATCTTTCAGGAAGAAAATGACCATGTATTAATAAAAGGAATGTTATAACAAAACCAATCCAAAGTAGGAAAGCCAATATAGGCAAAGAAAGCCACAGATAGTTCCATGGGAGAATAAAGTAAGTTGCTTGAAGCCAGTTTATCAGCTTACATGTTTTTGACAGTTCAGATGTAGAAGAAGCGAATGTGTCCAAAATGGTGTCGTTGACGTCGGGAAAGTATCCAGAAGCAGTTTGTGCCAAAACTGGAACCGTGATTGGAGATGGAGAACCAGTGGGGGTTTCCCGCAGTGGTTCAGAATAAATGATGCCATTCATCTGTGTTGAAGTTGTGTCAAATCGATCAATTATTTCTGTATTGTTTGTTCAAACAGATATCAGTGGAGCTAATGCAAAATCATTTTCCACCCTCCCCAAGCGTGGAGAGGTGTCAGTGTTACTGCTCACATCTTGTAGAGGAACTTCTTGACCAGTAGTGAGAGGGATTCGGGAACTCCTGGCTGTTCCTCTCGGTCTGCTGTGCAGGATCGGCCACATGGTGTAATTTGACATTGTCGATAGATAAAAAGTGGTTTTCTTTAGCACCAGCCAACGGTGGTAGAATGACAGTTCTGGTACTGTGTATTCCCAAAACTGGGACTGGTGCACGATAAGAAGGACCAAACTCTTTTTTTCACAGCAACCTTTTTCACGTACTAGATCTCCAATTTTAGGAATCCAGCCTGTAGGCATTACAGGTACATCCTTAATTCCTGTGGAGGCAGCACTGGCAGAAGCGTTGTCGTCACAGAACTGTTGTAATTCCTGTAAGACAGTGACACGTTCATTTATGTCAAAGGGTGTTTCTGCTGCCTCCACGCCAGGACCATCAAGATCTGGAACATACATTTGACTTCTGAACAGGCACTCATATGAAGTACGACCCCCCCAGGGACCTTCTAGGCATATAGTTAGGTGCTCTCTTGACTACATACAGATGATTAAGCCAACTACAACCCATACCTAAGACCCTGGCTGTTAAGGACTGCTTTAAATCACAGTTTAGTCGCTAAACAACACTATTTCCCTTGGGATGAAATGGAGACGAGTACTGGAGTTAGACCTCTAACAAAGCCATGGCATCCCTGAAAGCCCTTGAGGCAAAAGCAGGGCCCTGGTCCGTGTGGAAAGCCGCAACTGCATATGTACCGATAAAGACTCGCAAATCTTTAATAACAGTACGAGCGTCAGCCGAACATTGTGGCCACACCCATAGAAATCTGGAGCAAGAGTTAACAGCGACAAACATGTATTTGTATGCACTATCCAGTGTTAGGGGACCACAATGGTCCTTGTACACACATTTTAATGGTTTGTTGGAAATTATGAGGGGTGTCTGTGGAGGGTGTTTAGCAGTGGAAACCTTAATTTGTTGGCAAATGTCACAGCAAAGGACAAACTGCTTGGCCTGTTTGTATAGACCTGGCCTCCAATAACAAGCTTGTAACAAAGGTATTGTAGTTACCACACCAGCGTGGGCAGATGCTACCCCCTTGGGCGCTGCTTTAATCAACTCTGATCTTATGTCTTTGTTGGTAATTACTCGAACCCCTACGCCATGTATTCTTACCTCAGCGTCTAGGCAGCCTCCTATTCGGTAGGAATATTGAGCAGGAAATGATTTTGGATAGGGCGTACCCTCAGCCCATATGTCATTGTCCGGTTTCGCTCCTGAGCCTGTTACTGCAGCAAAAGTGTCCCTAGCTCCTGCTGATTTTGCGGCTTCATCAGCCAGTGTATTCCCAGCAACGTGTATTCCAATGCGCTGGTCTCCAAGTGTATGTAGAACATGGACGTTTGGTAGCATTTCCTTCAGATCCGCTACTTTCCCTCACAGAAGTCTGTTAAATGGTGTTGCCTTTAGAATCTCTGAACCCATTCTGGCACCAGTAATGCAGGTATTTGTTGAAGGACTGGACACAATAGTACGAATCACAAAAAATCTGTGTTAACTGTGCAGGATCCGTATGTTCCAGTGCCATCACCAGAGCCTTTAGCTCTGCTAGTTGTGCTGTGCAATCCCTTAGGGTTTGCGTAAACATATGTTGGGGACAAAATTTATTGTCCTCCATATAGCCACTGACGACTGCACAGGCAGCGGAGTATTGATGATTAGTGCCAATTGCAGTTTGCGCTGAGCCATCGCTATACATGCCTCTTTGATATTGATCAATAGGTAGTGTGTTTGCTGGAACTGGGTATTATAGTTCATATTGCAAAAATTCTTGAGTTTGTAATTTTGGGTCAAAAATGTAGTCTACATCAGTGGCTGTCATAGACGTTGCCCATTGAATCCAATGTGGATGTAATGCTTTAGCTTTAGGAACGCTGGCTTTAGTACTAGCCTCAATGGCTGGAGTTGGAGAGACGACAATAATGCGTTTGCCTTGTGCCAGAGGTCTTTCTTTAATGACAGCCATCTGTACAGCAGTGAAAATTTTCTCAGTGGGAGCAAAGCGTTGTTCAGCTGCTGAGCACAAATGTGATTTGTATGCAGTCGGGACTGTCTCACCCTCATTGAAAGTTACATAGGTGAAACCAATAGCACCAGCAATTACTCTGAGAACTAGATGTGTTTTGTTGTCCCTTGTATGTAAGTGTTGTGCTGCAAGAATGTCTGTTTGCAAAGCTCTGAGTATATGTGTGTGTTCGACTGTCCAAAATTTACTTTAAAAGTCAAGACGTATCAAATCATATAATGGTTTTATGCGTGATGCATAATCAGGAATGTAAGTTCTGCCAAAATTTTGGAAACCCAATAGAGATTGGAGTTTTTCAATGGTATTTGGAGGTTGTAATTATGTGCATTATTCCAAGAATTGTGGTGCTACGCTCTTTCCTTCACTCCATAGCTCATGTCCCAGAAACAGGACTGTAAGGAAGGCTATTTTTGTTTTGTTTTAATTGAATTTGTAGCCAAACTTGGCAAATCATACAACAATGCGGGCTACCTGTCTTAAATGTTGCAGCAATTCATTGTCCGTGAGATAAATATCATTTACATAGGACAATGCTTCAGGGTCAATGTCGTGCAATACTGAAGTCACAAGAGCTACAAACAGTCCTGGACAGTTCTTGTACCTCTGAGGTAAACAACATAATTTTTCTGGGAGGCTAGTGCGTTGAAACTTAAGTCTCTACTCTCAGGCACTATATTTTGGCAGAAGAAACCATTGGAAATGTCCAGTGTTGTTTTGTATTTTTTGCGCACTATGTTGTTCATAAGAGCTGTGCTATGTGAGTTTTGTATAGCTTATGTGCGTGTTTGACTGTTTAAGTGTCTGTAGTCTAAGACTATTCTGTATGAATGGTCCGGTTTAGCTACTGGGAATAAAGGATTATTCATTGGTAATACGCAGGGTTAGATTACGCCCTGGTACTCCAGTTGTGTGAGGATTTCCCTCACGGCTACTTTAGCATCATGTTTAATAGGATACTGGGGGTGAGGTTGGGGTTCGTTTTAAATAGAAATTACAAGGTAGGGGGAATCTTTGTCCCATCCTACATGGTTGCAATATAACGCGGGTGCCTGCTCCAATGCCCAATCAATGGCATGGGATTCTGCGAGCTCCTCAGGAACAAGGAGGGAGAAAGAAGGTTTAAGAAGGCATGGAAAGCAAAAATCTGATGGATTAAACCCAGATCTGTGACTGGGGGTGAATGTTTGATTTGCTCTGCATTACGTCTATCTTCTGTTGTTTTTGCATTTGTTGCCCCAAGTGGGAAGGGTATGCCAGACGTGGGTCCCGTGCTTGCTATGCCACCAGATTCAAGCTAGCTTGGCTGATGAAGGGTGATACCCTGAAACTGGTCCCAGGATGCTTGTTTCTGGTTCAGGGAGGACTTTGCCTGGCAGTTTGGGCTGGACTGTTCCCACAGGGAAAAGGGTCAAGACTGATTTGCATATGGCTGGGTCCAAATTGGAATGGCATGGCAAGCAAAAGAACTGATGGATTAAACCCAGACCTGTGACTGGGGGTGAATGTTTGATTTGCTCTGCATTCCGTCCATCTTATGTTGTTTTTGCATTTGTTGCCACAAGTGGGAAGGGTATGCCTAGACGTGAGTCCCGTGCTTGCTATGCCACCAGATTCAAGCTAGCCTGGCTGATGAAAGGTGATACCCTAAAACCGGTCCTAGGATGTTTGTTTCTGGTTCAGGGAGAACCTGACCTGGCAGTTCGGGCTGGACTGTGCCCATGGGGAACAGGATCAAGACTGATCTGCATATGGCTAGGTCCAAACTGGAGTGGCATGGCAAGCAAAAAGCCTGATGGATTAAACCCAGATCTGTGACTGGGGGTGAATGTTTGATCTGCTCTGCATTCCGTCCATCTTCTGTTGTTTTTGCATTTGTTGCCCCAAGTTGGAAGGGTATGCCCAGACGTGGGAACCGTGCTTTCTATGCCACCAGATTCAAGCGAGCCTGGCTCATGAAGGGTGATACCCTGAAACCGGTCCTAGGGTGCTTGTTTCTGGTTCAGGGAGGTCCTGGCCTGGCAGTTCGGGCTGGATTGTTCCCATGGGGAACAGGGTCACGACTGATTTGCATATGGCTGGGTCCGAACTGGAATGGCATGGCAAGCGAAAAAACTGATGGATTAAACCCAGATCTGTGACTGGGGGTAAATGTTTGATTTACTCTGCATTCTGTCCATCTTCTGTTGTTTTTGTATTTGTTAGGTTCGCTGCAGCAGGTTGAGGTGTATTTGTGGCCAATAAAGGCCAGGTAGGACCATCATTACTTAGAGCATCTAACCTAACGTGTAGGATTGTGTGGGGTAGGGCGCCGTCAAGCCAATTATTATGTTCTTGTTAAGATAAGAGTATTTTTTTAATATGCATATGCTCTGTATTGTACAGGTACATGTGCGGGTGTATAGTAATGAAATGTATTTCTATTCCCATCAACTGCTGGAAATGTGACCCAAGAATAAAAAAGTTCTGTTCAATAAGTTGCGTGCGAATGCGCTTCTACAGCAAATGTGACTGGATCCCCGGGCCATTAAGTCATGTGCCAATAAATGTACAGTAAGGGGCGGTCTCATATTGACTTCACTTGCTACCTGTTGTGGATTTGCCATAATGATTGGTAAGTTTGTTCAGAGACAAGCACACTAAATGTGGATTATCCTTTTAGAGTTCAAGCTTGAACAACCTCCAGCTTCAGATAGGTGTTCCCTACTTAGCTGACGAGGAAATCCTCAATACCACGTACATCTCCGTATATAGTACTGAGGTATCTTTGTATATAGTGAGACAGAGATACTCAGGAGGACCCGAAAATTAGAGCCTGACTAAATGATGGCGGCGCCATGTCGCGTAGGCTCTCATTCTAATGAGACTACTGGATTTGAGTGGCAGAATCGCCTGCGGTGTGGGAGACTGAGTCTTAACCCACTACAGGTGACACCTTGCGCCCGAATCCGGCTAACTAGCAGTGCCTCATCTCTACCCAAGAGCAGGGATGATTGGACAGCTGAGTGCATGACACAATTGATTCCTCCGGGAAATCATGGTTACTCAGGTCTCATCCGTTTCTCTCAGTTACATTAGTCTCACATATACAAATGAGAAATAGAGGAAGTATGTGTTTCAATAAGGTTTAATGAAGCAACTGCATCTTAGACTATAAAGCGTGTATTGGAATAACCAGCACAATAAAACTTGACAGAATTAAAATTGAGACAAGGAGAGTAAAGTATAAGAATAACGCTACCATGTTATCACTAGAGTCAAGTAAACTAATTCCTACCTAGGCTGTATTAGAGCACAGCATGTTAAGCTCTAGTTCTGCCCTTCAGATTCCCCTGGGAAGACATCATCCCCCATACCTGAGCAAAGGCCTGAAGTCTGCATAGGCAGCTGTAGCGAAGCGTTCAGTAATCAGCATACAGTTGTGGTCATCTGGGTGGAATCTCCCTCTAACGTGTAAGGGACAGGGAAGTGTTTGTAAAATAAAACAGCTGATGTTCTGAGAAAAAGTCCCTACGTAAGGATGTGTGCTTTTCTATGAATACCAGAGACAAAACTTGTACCACGTTCACAGGCAACCTATCTTACTGCAGCCTTGAAAGAAGCACTGAGTGAACAAGAATGTCCTGTTTGAGAACGCAGTGCTGGCCTAAGCAAGAACAGCTAGATAGAGAGAAATAAAACAAGACCACAAATGTGGCTATTGTTAAAATAATAAACAAAGCTGAATAAAATATATCTAGGTTAAAGTGCACAGCAGCAGGCCTAGTGTGCTAAAATAAAGTGAATAGAGCTATAACTAAAATGGCTACACAATAGGACTAGCTGAGACAGGTGGCTAGCCTTTTTGTACTTCATACAAGGCCCATGCTACCCCTGGTCTCCAGGGTTCAAAAGATAGCATCTGGAACAGAAAAGTAAGCAGTATTTCTAGAGCTCAGCTTACTTTCTGAAGTTTCCACCCCATGCCTTTCCCCAGCTCCTCAGCAGCAAATAGGAGATGTTTCAAGCGCTAATGGTCAGAGAAGGAGTTGGCATTCTAGTGTCATTGGGGGTCCTGGCCTTTTGAGAGTCAACATCCAACAATTGACCATTGGAAATGACTGCATACAAAGGCTAGGGGACAAGGGCTAAGTTATAGTGCTTGGGCACATCAGATTGTTTGTTTACTTTAGTCTTCTTGGATTCCCTGCTGCTGGTTTGGCCCTGTAAGCGCGTGATGATATGAGGCATTGATTACTGAACTGTGGATGTGCCAGCAGCCCTGATTGCCAGATGCACTACATGCTGCACCAGAAACACATAGGCAGTGTCAGGCTTAAGTGTTTGAGCATATTGTGCTTCATTCTTAACATTGTGATCTAATTTTAACTGCACTCTGTTAGAAATGGGGTCTTTGGTTGGCAGTCAGGTTACCCCCTGTCCAAGCAAGAACCCCCACTCTAGTCAAGGCAAGTCACACACAATCCAAATTATCCTGTGCCCACCCTCTGGTAGCTTGGCACTGAGTAGTCAGGCTTAACTTAGAAGGAAATGTGTAAAGTATTTGTGCAATAAATCATGCAATAACACAATATAGTACCACAAAAATACACTACACATTGTTTAGAAAAATATAGAATATTTATCTGATAAGATGCAGGTCAAAACGATTAAAATGCAATAAGTATATGTTGAGATATCACTGAAAAGTGATATAAAGTGTCTTAAGTCTTTTAAAAGTAAACAAAGTCTCTTTCACGCACAAAGTATCTGGTTCTCGTGAAAAATCTCCGCAGAGAACCGCAGAGGAGGAGATGCATAGAAACAAAGGGGTGTGCACCGATTTCTCGGGCCACACACAGCAATGCGTTGTTTAGTTTTCATGCAGGGACAGCTGTGCGTCGGTTTCTGTCACTCAGTCGTGAATCCTCTTTGGGGTGCAGGGTTTTCAGACGCCCCGTGGAAAATGTGTGGATTTCCGGCACTGGCAGGAAGAAGTCACAGGAGCTGCTTCGATCCGTTGGGCGTTGCGTCAAATTTTCTACTACACAGCAAGGGATGTGTTAATTCCTCTCTGGAAGTCGAGCTGCGTCATTCGTCTGTGCGTCGATCCAGTAGGGCCGTGCGTAGAATTTCCAGTCACTACACTGTCGCTGCATCGATCTTCTCCTTGCGAAGTCGGGCTGTGTTGTTCCGGTTCGGCATGTGGTGAAATTTTCACTGCGTTGCATGCTGTGCGTTGTTTCTGGCAGGCTGTGCATCGAATTTCACCGAACAAGGAGTCCTTCTTGTAGAGATGAAGTCTTTTTGGTCCTGAGACTTCACGGAACAGGAGGCAAGCTCTATCCAAGCCCTTGGAGAGCACTTCTTCACCCCAGACAGAGAGCAGCAAGGCAGCAGGGCAACAGCAAGGCAGCAGTCCTTCACAGAAAGCAGACAGGTGAGTCCTTTGAGCAGCCAGGCAGGTCTTCTTGGCAGGATGCAGGTTCTGGTTCAGGTTCTCTTCCCCAGGAAGTGTCTGTGAGGTAGAGTGTCTACCCCAAGAAGTGTCTGAGTTGGTAGGGTCAGAGACCCTGCTTAAATACCCAAATGTGCCTTGGAAGTGGGGGAGACTTCAAAGAGTGGCTTAGAAGTGCACAAGGTCCCCTTTTAGTTTAATCCTGTCTGCCAGGGTCCCAGTAGGGGGTGTGGCAGTCCTTTGTGTGAGGGCAGGCTACTGCCTTTTGACATGTAAGTGTCAAGCCCTCCACCCTCCCAGCCCAGGATGACCCATTCAAAATGCAGATGTAAGCAAGTGAGACTGAGTATCCTGTGTTTGGGGTATGTCTGAGTGAATGCACAAGGGAGCTGTCAACTAAACCTAGCCAGAAGTGGATTGGAGGGCACAGAACGATTTAAGTGTAGAGAAATGCACATGTTCTAAAAGTAGCATTTCTAAAATAGTAATGTAAAATCCAACTTCACCAGTCAGAAGGATTTTGTATCATCATTCTGGCCACACTAAATATGACCTTCCTACCCCCTTCAGATCAGCAGCTACCACTCAAACAATGTATGAGCGCATCCCCAATGTTAGCCTATGAAGGAAGCAGGCCTCACAGCAGCGTAAAAACGAATTTAGGAATTTTACACTACCAGGACATGTAAACTACACAGGTACATGTCCTGCCTTTTGCCTACACAGCACCCTGCCCCCCCACCAGTTCAGGGGTGGAACCCTGATACTGGTTACTCAGCCCAGGGTCTGAACCCTGAGGCTGAGCAGGGGACAAGGATGAGTCCTTCCTCACCTTGCCCTTCCCTCTGGACTTCCGTGCCCTCGTTTGAGAAGTGGTACTGCCAGACAACTGAACTGTCAGGGCAGCCTTAGGGGTCAACCCTCTCAGTTCTCCTAAAACTAGGGCTAACTCATTCCACAGAATGCAGTCACTGGGCAGCTGGGGACTAACTATGACCCACCTCTGTTTCACCTCCCCACCCCACTCTAGGTACATGAGGCCCATGGGGCGGAAGAAATCCTCCCCAGTGACTGGAGTCACCCTACACACCTGGCCGGTATACTGCTCTGGTGACACTAGCCTCTCCACCATCAAGGCAAGACTAGGCCCTGTGTCTCTCAGAGAGGTGACTTGGTGCCCCATTCACTCCCGCCTGGTAGAAGTGACGACTCCCACCCTCAGGGATCACCAGTTTACCCTCTGAGTCCACCTCCCAACTGAAGGAGATGAAGGCATGGTCTACAACCTGCCCCTGTGGATTACTTTCCCCTAAGGCCACATTGGCCACCCCTGTAGAGGTCGCAACAGGGGGTGATTTCTTTGGACAGGCAGAGTCCACTTTCTTGTGTCGTAGCTGGGAACACTCAAAGCAGCAGGGTTGGGAATGGGATGCTTTGGGCCACCGCCCACCAGAACCACCACCCTGTTCCTCAGATGGGGCATGGGAACCCTTTCCTCCCCCGTTACTCTGGGACTTGTCTGGGTCATCTCTAACCTCCCCCTCACTCTGTTGGGGAGAACCAGAACCACCCTTCCTGGGGTCACTCCCAGGTACCTTTTTAGGCACTCTGGTACTAGTCCAGAGGTCCACCACCTCAGCAAGCTTCCTGGGATCAGTCAGCTTACTGTCTGCTAGGTGCTGGCGCAACTCTGTAAAACAAGTACTGAGCATATGCTCTCTCAGAATCAAATTATACAATCCTGTGTAATCATTTACTTTGCAGCCCTGCACCCATCCATTCAGTGCCGTACTGGAAAAGTCAAAGAAATTTACCCATGTTTGTGTGGACTGTTTGGTTCTGTCCCTGAACCTCTGACGGTATTTCTCAGGGGTCAGCCCAAACCTAGCAAGTAAAATTTGCTTTCATGTGTGAGTATGTGTTTTGATCCTTTGGGTCCAATGTGAGGAGTGTGTCCCTCTAAATTGCTGGCACATACCCCAACATAGCTGTACCCTACTGCTCTTCAGGAACCCCATGAGCCCTTAGTACAACTTCATAAGCAGCTAGCTATTTATCAATGTCATCTCCCCCCACAAAACTGGGCACCACATTTTTGGGTATACACACCTTCTTTTCTCCAGCAGGTCCTGCTTGTATGCTGCCACCATTACTACTGGACTCAGACTACTTCAGCGTATGATCCAGCTCCTTGAGACTCAGTTCATGAGCCAACAAAAGTTTCTTTTCAGCCAAGGCTCTCTCAGCTGCAGCCTCAGCTCTCCTCTCCTCTGCCACTCTTTGAGCTTTCCTTTCCTCTGCCTCCATGTTTAATTTTGCCATTTGAAGTTGAAATTCTCTCTCCTCCCTCCTTTCCTCTGCGGTCAGGCCACAGTCAGAGATACTGCTCCTTGGTTTACCCCCTACTACTGGCAAGAAATCCTCTGAGGGGCCAGCCTCTGGATCCTCTATGTCAACATCATCCTCTGAATGGGCTTCTGCCCATGCCCACAGTGCCTTTTGAAATTCCACCTTTCTGGAGGCTCCCTGAGTGGGTACTCCCATCTCCTTGCAGAACCTCTTCAGCTGTATGACAGTATGGGGGTTATTACAAATTTGGAGGAGGTGTTTATCCACCCCAAAAGTGATGGTAAAGTGACGGATTTACCACCAGCCGTATTATGAGTTCCATAGGATATAATGGACTCGTAATACAGCTGGTGGTATATCCGTCACTTTACTGTCACTTTGGGACGGATTAACACCTCCTCCAAAGTTGTAATAACACCCTTTATGTCTCCAGCTTGGCTAGGTCAAAATCTTCAGCTCCTGCTAGGGACCCAGGCAGAGACGTGAGGATTTAGTTAAAACTCAGGCAGAAAAACAAAATTGCAGAAAAAGGAAAAAAAATCAAGTTGACCTTTAACTGTAGGTAGGTAGTGAATACTTAGCTACTGTATGTCACTGCACAAATACAAGTCCTATCTTCACCCCTGATCACCAATTTAGAAATGGGGTCTTGGTTGCCAGTCAGGTTACCCCCTGTCCAAGCAAGGACCCCCACTCTAGTCAGGGTAAGTCACACACAATCCAAATTATCGTGTGCCCACCCTCTGGTAGCTTGGCACTGAGCAGTCAGGCTTAACTTAGAAGGCAATGTGTAAAGTATTTGTGCAATAAATCTTACAATAAAACAACATAGCACCACAAAAATACACCACACAGTGTTTAGAAAAATATAGAATATTTATCTGATAAGATGCAGGTCAAAACTATTAAAATGCAATAAGTATATGTTGAGATATCGCTGAAAAGTGATATAAAGGCCCTCATTCCGACCCTGGTGGTCATAGACCGCCAGGGTCGCGAATGACGGAAGCACCGCTAACACGCTGGCGGTGCTTCATTCGTCATTCCGACCGCGGCGGTACAGCCGCGGTTGCCCAGCCGGGTCCGGCGGTTTCCCGCCAGATTTCCCCCGGCTGGGAGAATCCTCCAGGGCAGCGCTGCAAGCAGCGCTGCCTTGGGGATTCTGACCCCCTTCCCGCCAGCCTGTTTCTGGCGGTTTTCACCGCCAGGAAGAGGCTGGCGTGAACGGGTGTCCTGGGGCCCCTGGGGGCCCCTGCACTGCCCATGCCACTGGCATGGGCAGTGCAGGGGCCCACTAACAGGGCCCCAGCCTGCTTTTCACTGTCTGCCTAGCAGACAGTGAAAAGCGCGACGGGTGCAACTGCACCCGTCGCACACCTGCAACACCACCAGCTCCATTCGGAGCCGGCTTCAGTGTTGCAGGCCCCCTTCCCGCTGGGCCGGCGGGCGCTAACAATGTTAGCGCCCGCCGGCCCAGCGGGAAGGTTGTAATGGCACCAGCGGTCTTTTGACCGCGGTGCGGCCAAATGGCGGTTCCCGCCAGGCGGGCAGCAACCGCCGCCCGCCGGGGTCAGAATAACCCCCAAAGTGTCTTAAGTCTTTTAAAAGCAAACAAAGTCTCTTTCAAGCACAAAGTACCTGGTTCGCGTGAAAAATCTCTGCAGAGAACCGCAAAGGAGGAGATGGGTGGAAACAAAGGGGTGTGCGTCAATTTCTCGGGCCGCACACAGCGATGTGTCGTTTAGTTTTCACACAGGGACAGCTGTGCGTCGCTTTCCAGTGCTCGGTTGTGGATCCTCTTCGGGTTGCGGGGTTTTCAGACGCCCCAGGGATGATGCGTGGGTTTCCGGTGCTGGCAGGACGAAGTTGCAGGAGCTGTGTCGATCCGGTGGGCGTTGTGTCAAATTTTCTACTGCACGACAGGCGCTGTGTTGATTCCTCTCTGGAAATCGGGCTGTGTCGTTCCGGATCGGCTGTGCCTCGATCCAGTAGGGAGGTGCGTTGAATTTCCGGTGGCTACGCTGGTGCTGCATTGATCTTCTCCTTGCGAAGTAGGGCTGCGTCGTTCCGGTTCGGCGTGCGGTGAAATTTTAACCACGGTGCAGGCTGTGCATTGTTTCTGGCAGTCTATGTGTCGAATTTCGCTGCAGAAGGAGTCCTTCTTATAGAGATGAAGGCCCATATTTATACTTTTTTAGCGCCGTGTTTGCGTCATTTTTTTACGCAAAAGTGGCACAAACGTTCAAAATATCATTGAATTTTGTACGTTTGCGCCAATTTTGCATCAAAAAATGACGTAAATGTGGTGCTAAAAAAAGTGTAAATCAGGCCCAAAGTCTTTTTGGTCCTGAGACTTCACGGAACAGGAGGCAATCTCTATCCAAGCCCTTGGAGAGCACTTCTTCACCCCAGCCAGAGAGCAGCAAGGCATCAGGGCAATAGTAAGGCAGCAGTCCTTCACAGAAAGCAGACAGGTGAGTCCTTTGAGCAGCCAGGCAGGTCTTCTTGGCAGGATGCAGGTTCTGGCTCAGGTTCTCTTCTCCAGGAAGTGTCTGTGAGGTAGAGTGTCTACCCCAAGAAGCGTCTGAGTTGGTAGGGTCAGAGACCCTGCTTAAATACCCAAATGTGCCTTTGAAGTGGGGGAGACTTCAGTGAGTGGCTTAGAATTCACAAGGTCCCCTTTCAGTTCCATCCTCTCTGCCAGGGTCCCACGAGGGGGTGTGGCAGTCCTCCACCCTCCCAGCCCAGGAAGACCCATTCAAAATGCAGATGTATGCAAGTGAGGCTGAGTATCCTGTGTTTGGTGTGTGTCTGAGTGAATGCACAAGGGAGCTGTCAACTAAACCTAGCCAGACATGGATTGGAAGGCACAGAAGGATTTAAGTGTAGAGAAATGCTCACGTTCTAAAAGTAGCATTTCTAAAATAGTAATATAAAATCCAACTTCACCAGTCAGTAGGCTTTTGTATCACCATTCTGGTCATACTAAATATGACCTTCCTACTCCCTTCAGATCAGCAGCTACCACTCAAACAATGTTTGAGGGCAGCCTCAATGTTAGCCTATGAAGGGATCAGGCCTCACAGCAGTGTAAAAATGAATTTAGGAGTCTTGCACTACTAGGACATGTAAACTCCACAGGCACCTGTCCTGCCTTTTGCCTACACAGCACCCTGCCCTATGGGGTACCTAGGGCATACCTTAGGTGTGTCTTATGTGTAGAAAAAGGGGAGCTTTAGGCTTGGCAAGTACTTTTAAATGCCAAGTCGAATTGGCAGTGAAACTGCACACAAAGGCCTTGCAATGGCAGGCCTGAGACAAGGTTAAGGAGCTACTTAAGTGGGTGGCACAACCAGTGCTGCAGGCCCACTAGTAGCGTTTAATCTACAGGCCCTGGGCACATATAGTGCACTCTACTAGGGACTTATAAGTTAATTTAATAGTCCGATTGGGTATGAGCCAATGTCACCATGTTTTAAGGAGAGCACATACGCACTTTAGCACTGATTAGCAGTGGTAAAATGCACAGAGTCCTAAAGCCAGCAAAAATGAGGTCAGAAAAAGAGAAGGAGGAAGGCAAAAAGTTTAGGGGTGACCCTGCAGAAAGGCCATTTCCAACACACTCTAATTTCAATTGCCTACATGACCAACACTCCTGTACCTTTGAGTGTAAAGCCTTATGGTACTTGGTTGCCTTACTCTACTCTATCTTACCCATGCTTCTCCTTCTCTTTCTTTTTTTTTTTTTTACTTTTTGGTGTTTTTCTTACTTTCTCGCTTTTCTCACTTTGCTTTTTTCTCTCCCTGTTTCCTACCTGTTGCTCCACTTCCACGAACCACCCTGCTAAGCACATCTTCTACGTGTTGCTGTCTTAGCTTTCCTATCCATAATCTCTACACATTGATTTTCTGCCTCCAACCTCTCTACCTTCACTGATTTTCCTGGTGAGTCATGTTTATCCAGATGATTAAGTCAGTTTTTATGTTTACCAATTTTTGTATTATAATTTCTGGACGCACGGAAATTCCAGGTGCCTGTTCTATATTTTTTTTTTCAATTTGTAACCCGACTGTTTTAATGTATGCACTCTAACGACATATGGGCATGTTTGTGCTAAATAAATGTGGAGAAAAACGCTGTTCTAAATCTTCACTGTGTGGCTGATCAGTGATTTCTTGCCAGTTTATCATGTTCTGTGTGTCTATCTGCTGAAACTCACTGGGTAAAATGTGCAAAATAGGGCCTTTTGTGATGAGAAAAATGTTTTTTTTTATGTACAAATTGCAAAATGTGATTTGGTAACTTATTACAAATCACATTTTGCATTTGCAATTTGGTATTTCAAAGGAGCGAGTTTAAGGCACCCCTTCCAAATACCGAATCTGTATAGTATGTGTTACTGCTTTGCAACCCAATTCCAATCACAAAACAGGAATATATTATCACCAGCTGAAAACTGGTGGTAACCCATTCGCAAAGGGGAGGGGTTCCTCCAAAGTTTCATTTGACTGCAGTAGGCCACCGTTCATGTGATGGCTGCAATTCCTAGTGGGCCACAAATTGCAATCTACCACATCAATTTGCATGAGGTAGGCAGTCTATTTGTGACCCCCTAGAAATCGGTAATGACAGCCAAAAGAGTTTCTTATATTAGGAATACTGACTTTTTAATTGCGATGCTGAGAGAATGGCATTCAGGAAATCAGTATCGCTATTGTTAGTACATCTGGCCCTTGGTATCATATTACATAGAAGATCATGTCATCTTGCCACAGGCTCCATGCCATTGTATTGAGAGTGGAGAAGACAGGCAGTCCTCGTTCGCAACCTCCACATGGGGCATTGCCATCACATATGACTGAATGCTGCTACAGAGTGAACCTAAGATCAATTTCACCTTCATGAATGACGTGTAGCAACCCATTGGAGATATTTTATACCTGTATACTAAAAAAGGTCAGAGTAGTCCGTGCCACCAAAGACAGTCATGCATTGACTTTAGAAAGGTGTGAAGACAGCAGGCTGTCTTCGAGCACTAAGGAAAATATCCCTAATAACATGTCAATGGATGCATCAGTAACGGTATACTGCCTAGGCTTCAAGTACAGTTGTTATGCCTTTTTACTGAAAATTGCAGTCACGGTTGTGTGGATACCGCCAGTTTTGCTGAATTTAAAACATACATTGTATTGCAACATTAATATAGTACACCACACCAGTGCGGGGGCACTGAAGAGCTTTCTTGCATGTGTAGCAAGCTGCACCATTCAGGTGTGTGGTTGGAAGGATGCTGTCTTTGTTATTTGATCGAATGTGTGAAATCGCTAAGGTATGGTTAGCGTGTAATCGGATGCAGCACTTAGCAATGTGGTGTTAGAGATAGTTTGTAGTTTTCAATACACTGACAGCTTTGAGCAGCTCTGCAGGTCTCTTTTATAGTAGTCTTCTTAGCTAGCTACTGCACTGGGTTGTCCAACCATTTATTTTATTTAAAGTTTATGGTCCCATCAACTTTATTTTCGAAGAAACAGAAATTGAACAGTTTTTTATACTTTACTTTTTTCTCTTGAGAATATTGTCATCACTGCCTACACACCTGGGAATTTTAAAGTAAAGCAATTTAGGACGCTATGACGCCAATAACATGACGCCAATAACACCTAATATCAGTCTGACACTTGAACAAAGATGGTCAATTTGTGACTCCAAAATGTGAATTTCGGATGGCCAGGCAGCAAAAAACAGCCCGTAGTTCCCCTTCATACAGTAGCAACATTCAGACAGTCAACAGCCGTCTGTGTATGCAATTAAACCACAGAGTAAGTGGCTGCTGCGCTCTGAAATGATTTTATTCTATGTGCTTGTGTGTAATTTCCTGTCCTGTTTGGGAGGAGCGGTGTGGGGGATTTACACCTCTACTGGTGACGTCGGGGTTGGGCTGATAGGCAGGATTTCTTTAATTCCAGTTCCGCCTCGTTCAACCTTTTACTGAAAGCAAAGAGCTCCCACAACTTATTTTCAAAGCCATCAGCTTTCGGAAAGAGACTCCTTGGAGAGTATTTAGGTTCTGAAGTATTTACCGACGTTGTAATGTTCTATACAGAGTAATGATCACTCCATCTGCACTCTTGTTTCGTCTGTTGGATCCGAATAACCAATGGGAAATTATCTTCACAGTGAGAATGTGGCACTGAGTGCTTGAGAGAACAAGTTTGACAAATGTTGACCCTAAATTACCTGCAGTTAAAGGACAATGACAGATTGCGTATGCAGGCTGTTGCATTCATTTAGCAAGAAATTATGCACAGATTTCAGCTTTGTGACTTGAAATTTCCCAGCACATCGCCTTTAGCATTAGATCTGAGGAACTGCACAGGGCATGGATGTTGTGTTGAAGATAGATCGTTTATTTTAGCAAATATTTTTTTATTGACTGCAGCTACAATTTTTTAGGTGTCTTTCGAAGTGGTAATGCAACAGAAGGGTGTGATTTGGGAGTGACAGTTAGCGACCCTTGGTTGATCTTGAAAGCAGCCAGGGCATCACAGGACGCACCCCTTTTTCAGTGGAGGGCATCTGCCTGCTTCCAGAGAGAGTGAATGAGTGCAGCTGCACCGACACTGGCAGCATGGCCGTAGCCATGCTTTCAGGATGGGCTGGGGTACATTTTGCCCCCTATTTATTTTGGTGGCTCCACTCAAGGGTCTTTTTAAGGTAGAACAAGTGCTGGAGAATGTGTTTATTCTGCTTCCCATGCAATATTTTTGTGAACTTATAAGTTGTGGTTATAAGTCCCATCAGTTATAACCACAGGTGTAGATGGCTATAAGGAGTCCATTCAGTTAGTCAGCGCTGGAGATTTAACAAAACAATAATTCACTAACGCCTCAATTCTTAAAAAGGTCACACAATTATTGCCATATCAGTTACCAATAAGCATTGAAACTGGCAGGCTAGCAAAAAATTAGTGCATTTATTATCATGACAGAGACAGGGAGTGATGCAACACTTCAGTACGCCAACAAAATTGAAAAAGAATGAAAATACTTTTTACTCGAAGTGATCACATAGGGCGTGATTACGACCTTGGCGGAGGGGATTACTCTGTCACAAATGTAACGGATATCACGCCCAACGAATTACAAGTTCCATTCTATGCTATGGAACTTGTAAAATGGCGGACAAGATATCCGTCATGTTTGTGACAGAGTAATCCTCTCCCCCAAAGTCGTAATCAGGCCCATAGTGACATGTAACTAAGACTGCTTTTAAAACTGTTTCTTCATTACAGATTCACTGTTATTCTCTGTCAGACAAGATTGATTCTGGTATGGAGATCACAGTGGAATATATACTATCTACCACTTAAAAATTTTAAGGGGAAGGTTGGACCTTTTCTAAATTCAAATGAAACCATTAGTCGCACCTACTACATTCTGCTTGATGCACTTGCACTGCTTCCAAGAATTAAGATGAAGACACAGACTTAATTTTTAGCCTCCAGTTTTAAATGCCTTCACATTTATAGAACGTTTTAAAATGTTCAGATTTACGTTTTGCTATTTTTAATTTATACACCCTTTATTAATCTGTTAATATTATTTAATTTTCTAAGCATTTGCGGACCCCTTGAGTAGGCTTGCGGACCCCTGGGGTCCCCGACCCACAAGTTGGGAACCACAGCACTACAGAAAACGAACGAAAAATTGTTTTTATTTTGGAGAAATGAATATCTGTAGTTGAGTTTCAAAATATTCAAAGTGGATACTATAGAATATTGAATGAATACTGAAATTGTTTCCTTTAAAACATGAGCAGACAAGAGAGTATAATTTTTGCCCTCTTGTATGGCTCACAATCTTACATTGACTATATATTTGCTATAAAAGTCTCATGCAAAAATGCCTGGAACTCAGAAACGGGCTATGTTGATTTTGGACAGATTCTGCTTTGACTCACAGTAAGATTAGAAAATGTAGGTGAATTTTAAATATTGCCCTTCGTAATTGCAAAAGTTTTATTTTGGCATTTAAACATTTTGCAAAGGAATATTTTATTTTTCACAATGAAGATGAGTATGGTTTTCCAATCTTATAGGACATGTTTAAAGCATTTCTCAGAGATGTTATTATAAATTGTGTTCATAAGTTGAAAAGGTTTGCAAAAAACATCCTCTTTGTTATTAAAATATATAAGAAATCTAGAGCATGTATATTATGCGACTAGCCTAAGCCCTAATTAGATGAGCTTGTTAAAGTCAAAAAGAAATTTGAAAAAAATCTATAGAGCACGACTGTAGTTACATGCTAAATTTTAATGCCAGGTACTTTAGCAGAAAAATTAAGTTAGGAAAACTATTAGCTAATTATCTATAGGTCAGACAAGAAAACTCTAGTATAATTCATATATTAGTGTCAAGGGTGAAGTTTACTTTCAGAGTCTAACATATCAGACAGTTTGGTACAATTGTATAAGACATTACATACTGTGGGCACAGATATTTCAACTCAAGATTTGGAGAAATAAAAAAATGTTTGAACAAATGAAAAACAAATAACAACCGGTCACCTGATATGTTCTCATTAGAAAGTGATATCTCAAAGGAGAAACGTGTTAATGACATTGCCCTGATTACGAAAGAGAGAATATTTTGAGGACCTAATGGTTTTCCTATAGAGTTTTATTTACAGTTTAAAAAAAATCTTTATATGGTATTTATTCAAATTGTATAATAATTTGTTGATGACTAATAAATCAGAAGGGTCAGTCTTGGAAGCAATGGTTTCTTTGGTATCCAAAAACATAAAAATGATAGAAAATGTGATAGCTTTAGGCCAATATCTTGATCTAGATTGCACAATATTAGAAAATTATTAAATGCGTGTGGCTGGAATGTTTTCCCTGACTTATTAGGTTTGGCACAAACTGGCTTTGTTAAAGGAAGACTTAAAACAAACAAGGCTAGAACATCTTTGAATTTTCTAAGTAAAATACTCACTCAAAACACCCAATAGCAGCTATAGCTCTAGTTGCAAAAAAACATTTGATAAAATCAATTAACCTAAGAATTAAAGCTCTGGAGAGGCATTGCATAGGACCTAGATTCAGTAAGATGATTTCTTTCCTTCTCAAACTCTGAAAATGTATAATCTTACAATGGAATGATTTCATCCTTTTTTTCTTTGAAATGAGTCACTGCACTGGTGTTCATTATTGTATTTTTTATTTTTTTGTGGGGGCTTTTGAGCATTTCTTTGTGGGGTTAAAAGTAATAATTGCACTTCAGGAAATTAATTTGGAGATCAAGAAATAAACTTTCTGTGCATGCGAATAATATGTTGCTGCATATCTCAGAACAAAAAGTCTCCTTGGCACTATGCTTAAGGAAGTAGATCCTTTCCCAAAAAAACAGATTTATAATTAAACATTGCTAAATCTGAAGTTGTACCTCTTAATAATTATGGTCTTTAAAACTTTAGTGATCCATTTGGTCTTAATTGGACATTGGATAGCATTAAACATTGAGGAATATGACTATCAAGTTCCTTTAAAGAGTTTTGAGCTTTAATTGATCAGATATTAAATCAAAAATATGAAATCTAATGGAAAGATTATGAACATCATGATTGACATAGTAGGTAAGGTTAGATTCTGTAAAGATAATAATATTACCCAATAAAAAGTTATTCATCCTCCATTTTAATATTCGTGAATCATTTTTAAATCTACTAATCGTATACTTGTAAAGTATTTTGTGGCATAACAAAAGGCGTAGACAATCTTTAGATAAGCTTAATAAAAGTAAATCCAACAGTAAAGTGATTTTTCTTGTTTGTGTTTTATATATATATATATATATATATATATATATATATATATATATATATATATATATATATATATATACTATGTACTGCAGATGTTTTTGAGAAAGAAATGGAAAAATGCAATGAAAAACTGCGTAAAGCCGAAGATGTATTAAAGGCAAAGAAGCAACAGAAGTTTGTACGAGACCTTAAAGACTATGAAAGAGGGCAGATTCTCACCTTTGGTAGAAAATATGAAGTCATTAGGAACAGGTCAAAAGAAGATGTTTTTAGGATGAAAACTGGAGGAGATAGAAATCTAACATCAGGAGAAGTAGCAACGAATAAGCAATCAGCTGGGACCCAAGTAGCATATGATAGTGAAGGAAGTGAAAGTGATGTTTCCTCACGATCGGATTTTGGTGGAGTAAAAGACGGTGTTTTAAAGGAGTTCGACCTGATAGCCCAAGGGAGATCAATGGGCCAAATGGTACGAGGAAGATGAGCTCAGCAAGGTCGAGGAAGAGGAGGAAGACCAAGAAGAGGCTTCAGAGAACCAAGAGATGGTTCTCAGGGGGTACAGACAAGAGGTCAACTGTTAATGAAGTAATTCAAAAAAGGACGGTTGTCAACCTTTCTAGCAGACATATTTCGGAAACCGAACGTGAAGTATTATCATTAGCACTATCGTTTTGTCCAGTTATGCCCTTCAACTATACACCGAGTCGTATCGACTTTTTTCACTTTGTGAGAAAATTAAAGTTGAAAAAATGGTTTGAAACAAAAGCTAAAGACCAAGATGTAAGTAGTACCAATAAGGCATCAAATTTGGCAATTGAAGACATTGGATTATTACATACGTTATGTGAATTAGATGAGAATACTGTGGCTGAACAGGATCCAATCTTGAATTTATCCCATATGGGTATTGAAGTTGACATGAGATGTCCAAGTAATCTCAAATCCAAATCAACTTTTTTACCACAAGTGAATTGTGATGCAATAAATGTGTTTGAGAAGGGCGTAATTGGTTGTTTAAAAAATCTTAGGTATATAAAGAGATCTAAGTATGATAATGTATCAATAGAACAACGTAAAGCAATTGAGTCCTTACAAAAAGACGAAAGCATTGTAATTAAGAAATCCGATAAAGATGGAAATATTGTAATCCTATCTAGGGAAGATTATATAAAGGAAGGTTTAAGACAACTACAAGATAAGGAGAATTATTCAGTGGTAGATAAAAATGAAATGCTAATGGCCAAGAGGAAAGTTTTTGAGAAATTAGATGAATGGAAAGAATCAGGATTGATTGAATGGGAAGAATACCGGTTCCTAAAGATAGAATTCCCCATAACAGCAGCTATTTATTTCTTACCAAAGTTACATAAGAATGCAAAAAACCCACCGGGGAGGCCCATTGTGTCCTCTATGGGAAGCCTATTGGAAAATGTATCTAAGTATGTAGATTACTTTTTGCGTCCCTTTGTGGAGGCCCTACCCTCTTATATTAGGGATATGAGAGACTTCCTACGTACAATTAATGGAATTGGATGGAAAAATGATTTCCTTTTATTGAGCTTGGATGTGAATAGTTTATATACGTGTATTCCACATGAAAAGGGTATTGAGGCAGTTAGATATTTTTTAAGGGAGAGGTCACTATCTTACCTTCTACATACTGAAATGTTATTAGATATGGTACTGATGTGCTTGACTTACAATTTTTTCACTTTCAATAACACTTTATACCGTCAGGACCAGGTGACTGCAATGGGAACGTGCTTCGCCCCCAGTTATGCAGGTTTATACCTGGGCTGGTGGGAAGAGCAGGTTGTCTGGAACATCACAGGTTTTGAAAACCAAGCAGTCCTGTGGGTGAGGTATATTGACGATATCTTCTGTATTGGGAAAGGAAGCAAAGAATCAGCCTTGAATTTTGTGGATGAATTGAATAACAATGATCTGAACCTTAGGTTCAGCTGTACTATTGATTCAACTAAATTGGAATTCTTGGATGTGAGAATTATGGTAGTCAATGATAAATTGGAATGTGAATTATATAGGAAAAACACCGCAGGTAATAGTCTATTACATGCTAGGAGCAGTCACCCAAGAAATTTGATAAATAGTATCCCCTATGGGGAACTATTAAGGGCTAGAAGAAATTGCAGTTTGGAAGCTGCATTTGAGAAAGAGGTTGAAATGATGACCAAAAGATTCATTGAAAGAAGCTACTCACAGGCTTTAATAGATAAAGCTGTAATGAGGGTTAGACAGACCAAAAGGGAGGATCTTTTGGTAGAAAAGGTGGAAAATATTAAGAAAGAAAACATTAAGATAAGATTTATAACTTCATATCATAATAAAGTAAATGAAATTAAGAAAGCATTTGTAAAATTCTGTCCAGCTCTTAGGACTGATGAGCACATAGGTAAATTACTGGATGAATACCCGGCTTTTACTTTTAGAAGAAGTAGGTCCTTGAAAGATATGCTTAGCCATAGCTTAATATCCAAGAATGAAAAAACACAACCTATTCAAGGCTTTTACATATGTGGTAAATGTAAGGCATGCAAATACAGTTCCAACTGTAAGGAGGTACTATTTCCCGGGACTAAAAAATTGTTTAAAATAAGAAAGCATGTTTCATGTATATCAGACTATTGTGTCTATGCTCTAAAATGTCCCTGTAATAAATTTTACATTGGTAGTACCATACACATAGCAAAAAAGCGTATTTTGGAACATATTAGAGCAATTAGAAATTAAGGCAAATATTATCCTGTGGCAAGACATTTCAAAGAATTTCACCATAAAAATGAAAGTAAATTACAATTTATGGTCCTGGATAGGGTAATATTGAAAACAAGAGGTGGTAATAGGACTTTGGACTTGAGAAAATTAGAATCAAGGTTGATTATCAGCTGCAATACAATGGAACCTACGGGTCTAAATAAGGATGAAGAATTATCAGTTCATTTACATTGACTTATTGTAAAATACAAATGTCAGGAGGTCCAAGTTCTCGGGATCTGCACGATGCTGAACAGGGTCCCACTTCCAGGCAACACCAAAGTCAGATGCTGTAATAGCGCTGAACTTTCGAGTGGCCCAGCCGGGGGAAGGGTTAATCGGGAAGGAACAGCAAGGAGGGAGATCTGAAAAGGAATGGGTTAATTTTAACATATACAAAATGACATTCACTGTTCCTAAGAGAGTATTTGTTTTTAGAAGTAAAATCAACAGCACACCTTGTACCAAACACTAAGCATTAAACTTTTAGCTGAATATTTCACCCAAATAACTTCTTGCATCAACTTGAAACTCAGCACCAAGAAATTCCTCAATTAGTCTCAACTACAATAAAACTCAACTAGTAATCTCTTTCCTTTAGCAGACAAGTTCTTGTTTTTTTAAAAGGAAATACACGATGTCACCTTCAAAACATGATAAAAGGAAATACCAACAATTTTAGAATTCTTTGAACATGAAATAAAAGAAACGATTAGAAGCATTAGCTTTCTTTCTAAGAAATGCCCCCAGAGAATATTTGTTGCCTTAGAGTTCCCAGAGAAATCAATATTCAAGGACACACTGTTACACACCACCGTAGCGTAGCGTTTCCTTTTTTAAAACAAAGAATAAACGCTGAATTTTCCAAGTGTCAATGTGTCAAAGGAAATTCCTCACCGCCGCGAGCCGCACGCTCGTCAAACAAAGAGATCTCTGATAATTATGCTCAGCTGTCACTCTAGGATCAAAAAAGGAAATTCCTTACCGCCGCGAGCCGTCCGCTCGCTAAACAAACAGATCTCTGGTAATTATGTTCAGCTGTCTTGAAAAGGAAATTCCTTACCGCCGCGAGCCGGGCGTTCGCAAATACCAGAACTCAGTCAGCTGTTCACCGGGACTACAGCCGTTCCCTAGACGCTCAGAATAGGAAGCGTCAGTTGAACGGGTGTGGCAGGTATTTATAGCCTGACCACACCCAAACATAATTGGATTAAAGGGGAACTCTGGGATTTGGAGTTTCCCCTGTATTCTAGAGTCTTCCAAGATGATGATGCTCAATACTTTTTCCTGTTTGAGCACAATGATACCACCAATGGCCTGTTCTGCTAAATAAATGTCTTTTACACATACAATGTGTGGTTTCATTATCACATTAGCACAATAGCGCCCACGTGCTATCGTGGTCCTGACAGTACATCCCCTCCCCGAACGTGGGCGCGGACCTGGTTTATTGGGGTAACGGAGATGAAATTGATGTATTAAACGTGGAGCATGAATTTGTGAAGCAGGTTCCCATGAATCCTCCTCAGAACCATATCCTTTCCAGGATATTAAATACCACAAGGAATTACCCCTAAATCTGGAATCCCTAATTGGCTTGTACTTCATATTCCCATTGGTCTTGAACAAGAATTGGAGGTGGACGTGTTCTATGCTGAGTTATGGCAGGTTTAAGCAAAGAGGTGTGGAAAACAGGATGAATTCACAAAGATGGGGGTAATTTTAGTTTGTATGTCACTGGGTTAACACGTTGAAGAATTTCATACGGCCCAATGAATTTTGGATGAAATGCATTCTTGTCTTTAAAATTTAAATTCTTTGTAGATAACCAGACCATATCTTTTCTTTTGTATTCGGGACCAGATTGATGTTTCTTGTCATATTGTTGTTTGTATTTTATTTTGGCTTGTTGAAGATTTTGTTGAAGTTGTAAATGAATCTTTTTTAACTGGGATATCATTCCTTGTACTGCTGGCATCGTGTCTGTAGAACTTGGAAGATCAACTGGTAGAATACGAGGATGTTGACCATAAAGGCCATAAAATGGAGTGTTTTTTGTTGAGGAATGACAAGAATTATTATATGCTAATTCTGCAAGCCATAGAAGCGAAGGCCAAGAAGAGGGATCTTCTTCTGCGTAACATCGCAGATATTGCTTGAATGTTTGATTTAACCTTTCAGTTTGGCCGTCAGTTTGTGGATGATAACTTGTAGATAGATTGGAATCAATATGTAAAGCCTGACACCATTTCTGCCAGAAATGAGCCGAAAACTGTGAATCTCTGTCAGATAGTATAACCTTTGGGAGACCATGAAGCCGCACAATATTTTGTAGAATAAGATTGACCAGGATACTTGATGTGGGAAGTCCTTTGCACGCAATAAAATGTGCATATTTAGTCAAACTGTCTATAACTACCAATACCGTGTTTACCTGGTTGACTTCGGGGAGACCTGTGATAAAGTCCATTGAAATATGTTCCCACAGCGAATTAGGAGTTGGCAAAGGTATTAATAATCCCTTAGGTTTCACATGAGAACTTTTACAACGGGCACAAATATCACATGATTCTATTATTTGCTTGACATCTTTAATCAAAGTGGGCCACCAAAAATATATTTTCAGAAGTTCAAGCGTTTTTTGGGGTCCTGGATGGCCTGCTACTGGATGAGTATGCAACCATTGAAAAGCTGTGTTTTGTAACTCTTTTGTGGGTAAAAAAATGGTTGACTTATAGAATGGTAAACCTTGTCGTATTGAATAGTCAGTGCCTTTTTCCAACCAGATTGACCATTCCATACTGTTGAAATGTGCACAAACAGAATCCAGAAATTCGTCAGCAGCTATTAAGCCTATAACCTTAGAAGGATTAATGAATGACATTGGTTGAGGCTTTTAATGTACTAAAGTTGAATCTTGTCTGGTTAAAGCATCCGCTTTTCTATTATCACTACCTGGTCTGAAGGGAACAACAAAGTCAAATTCAGCAAAAAATAACATCCACCGCAATTGTCTAGGGGTCAATACTCGAGCTGAACTCATGAATTGTAAATTCCGATGATCGGTATAGACTGTGATTCGATGGATTGTTCCAGAAAGATAGTGTCTCCATTCTTTGAATGCTGCACGTATTGCCAATAGTTCTTTTTCTGCAATAGTATCATTTTGTTCCGCTGTGTTAAGTTTTTTAGACATGTAAGCTACAGGATGTAATTGTCCTGTAGTAGGATGTCTTTGTGAAAGAATGGCTCCAATGGCTACGTCAGAAGCATCTGCTTCCACAATAAACGGATCTGAACTCCGTGGATGAGCTAGAATAGGGGCTGTGATAAAAGCTTGTTTTAACATCTGGAATGCTTCTTCCGTTTGTGATGACCAATGAAAAGAGGTATTTTTGCAAAGTAGTCTTGTAATGGGGACTACCTTCTGGGAAAAATGATCAATAAAACGCCGATAAAAATTGGCAAACCCCAGAAAACACTGAACATCTCTGACAGATTTAGGTGTGGGCCAATCTTTAACAGCTTGAATCTTTCGGTCGGTCATTTGCATACCTTTAGGTGATAAGGTAACGCCCAAAAATTCTACTTCTTCTGTATGAAACTCACATTTGCTGAGTTTACAGTAGAGATGATGTTTTCGCAAAGTTTGTAATACCTTCCTCACATGTTCTTAATGATCTTCTTTTGCACTGGAATAGATTAAAATGTCATCTATGTAAACTATGACAAATAAATCTAGATATTCTCTTAAGACATCATTAAGAAAATATTGAAATGTAGCAGGAGCATTACAAAGACCGAAGGGCATAACTTGATATTCAAACAAGCCATAGCGAGTTTTGAATACCGTTTTCCATTCATCTCCTTCTCGTATGCGGACCAAATGATAAGCCCCCCGAAGGTCAAGTTTCGTATATATGACAGCTTCCTTGACTTGATCCAATAACACGGGAATTAGGGGCAAAGGATATTTTTTTTTTATAGTAATCTTGTTCAAAGCTCTATAATCAATGCACGGTCTTAAATCTCCATTAGCTTCGGGAACGAAGAACAGAGGAGAAGCTGCTGGAGAACGTGAGGGTCGAATCAACTTATTTGTTAAACATTGATCAAGGTATTCCCGTAAATGTTGATTTTCTTTTTCGGAAAGAGCATATATTCTACAATTAGGGATTGCAGATCCTAGCACCAAATCAATTTGGCAATCATACGGTCGATGGGGTGGTAGTGTACCAGCTGCTTGTTCACTAAAAACGTCTGCAAATGTGGCATATTGAGATGGTAAATGTATTATTTTTTCTGCTGCAGTAACAATCTGTTGAATACAAGGTTGAGTAGAAATACAAACTCTTGAACAGAGAGATGATGCAAATGTCACCGTGTTTTTTTTCCAATCTATAAGAGGGTTATGTAACCTTAGCCAAGGCATACCTAAAATAAAGCCATATTGTGGGGCTTTGATGACATCGAACTGTATTTGTTCAAAATGGTATTTACCATTAGAATTGTAACATCTCATTTGAATTGGAGAGGTATGAGTAGTGATTGGACCCCCAGCGAGTTCACTGCCATCCACCGCTTGTACACTTTCAGGTATTATCTTCTTTTGACATGCAAGAAGTAAACTATTTGCAGTTTGAGAGTCCACAAAATTACCAGTAGCTCCTGAATCTATCAATGCAAAAGTTTCTTGCCATTTATCCATTATCAAAAGCTGTATTGAAATATGGAAATGTCTATTCTGTTGACTTGAACGAGAATGTACAGAAGGGATTGTAAGAATACCCAAGGGATTCCCTTCTCCATCTCTTGGGTTTCTTAGTTTTCCTTAATATTTTCTATAGAGGCAACTTCACTCTTAATGTTTACAAAGGAATCAGTTTTATTTTTTGGTTTTGCCAAACAATCCCTTACGAAATGTCCCTTCTTTCCACAATATAAACACAAACCTCGACGTCGTCTTTGTTCTTTTTCTTCTTTCGTTAAAGGTTGCCTAAGTGTTCCAATTTCCATTGGTTCATTAGTAACATCTGAGGAAATAGAGGAAGTAATAGGACGATATTTATCTTGACGCCAAGAGTTGCGATCTGGTCTTTTTTTTATCTCCCTTTCTTTCAGAAAGTCTATGATCAAGTCTTAAAGTTAGATTTATTAAATCTGTATATGATTTAGGTTGAGGATCGATTTGAGCAAGCACATCCTTTAATTCTTCCTTAAGACCTTGATAATAAAGTGCAGCTCTCTTTTCTTCGGGCCAAGCTGTTTCAACCACCAAACGATTAAATAGAGAGAGATAGGAAATAAGGTCCTTGTTTCCTTGTTTTAGCTCCAATAATTCCTTATCAGCAGACATAGTAACTGCTCGTCGATCGAACACCTTTTCAAATTCGTCCACAAATCGACGCCAATTATACAATAAAGGACTATCTTGTCGTACTAGGGGAACTGCCCAATTAGCTGCATCTCCTGACAAGTAAGAAATCAAAAATGGCAATCCTAGACTGTGGATCTGGGAAAGCAGCTGGACGACAAGTGAAATGCAACTCCACTTGAGTAAGGAATATTTGAACCTTGTTAACATCCCCAGAAAATCTTTCAGGAGCAGTCAATGGTATTTGCGTAGGGACATTCACAGATACATTGGTGGGAGATGGAGTTAACCGCGGTAAAGGTGTCCCTCCAGGACCATCTACCTTAGCTTGTAATTGAGTGACTTTATTAACTAAGGCTGCAATGTCATTCCTAGATTCCTGTAACTCTTTCTGTAATTGTGTTAATGCCTGCATTATTGAATCTAAATTAGCCATCTTTTCAGGAATCGTGCAGATCAGGAGAAGAGAAAACTCGTGGGCTTCCTATTCTGTCAGGAGGTCCAAGTTCTCGGGATCTGCACGATGCTGAACTGGGTCCCACTTCCAGGCAACACCAAAGTCAGATGCTGTAATAGCGCTGAACTTTCGAGTGGCCCAGCCGGGGGAAGGGTTAATCGGGAAGGAACAGCAAGGAGGGAGATCTGAAAAGGAATGGGTTAATTTTAACATATACAAAATGACATTCACTGTTCCTAAGAGAGTATTTGTTTTTAGAAGTAAAATCAACAGCACACCTTGTATCAAAAACTAAGCATTAAACTTTTAGCTGAATATTTCACCCAAATAACTTCTTGCATGGACTTGAAACTCAGCACCAAGAAATTCCTCAATTAGTCTCAACTACAATAAAACTCAACTAGTAATCTCTTTCCTTTAGCAGACAAGTTCTTGTTTTTTTAAAAGGAAATACACGATGTCACCTTCAAAACATGATAAAAGGAAATACCAACACTTTTAGAATTCTTTGAACATGAAATAAAAGAAACGATTAGAAGCATTAGCTTTCTTTCTAAGAAATGCCCCCAGAGAATATTTGTTGCCTTAGAGTTCCCAGAGAAATCAATATTCAAGGACACACTGTTACACACCACCGTAGCGTAGCGTTTCCTTTTTTAAAACAAAGAATAAACGCTGAATTTTCCAAGTGTCAATGTGTCAAAGGAAATTCCTCACCGCCGCGAGCCGCACGCTCGTCAAACAAACAGATCTCTGATAATTATGCTCAGCTGTCACTCTAGGATCAAAAAAGGAAATTCCTTACTGCCGCGAGCCGTCCGCTCGCTAAACAAACAGATCTCTGGTAATTATGTTCAGCTGTCTTGAAAAGGAAATTCCTTACCGCCGCGAGCCGGGCGTTCGCAAATACCAGAACTCAGTCAGCTGTTCACCGGGACTACAGCCGTTCCCTAGACGCTCAGAATAGGAAGCGTCAGTTGAACGGGTGTGGCAGGTATTTATAGCCTGACCACACCCAAACATAATTGGATTAAAGGGGAACTCTGGGATTTGGAGTTTCCCCTGTATTCTAGAGTCTTCCAAGATGATGATGCTCAATACTTTTTCCTGTTTGAGCACAATGATACCACCAATGGCCTGTTCTGCTAAATAAATGTCTTTTACCACATACAATGTGTGGTTTCATTATCACATTAGCACAATAGCGCCCACGTGCTATTGTGGTCCTGACAACAAATGTATTTCGATTTTCAGAGGTGTGAATTATGAATTATGGGGGTCATTCCAACCCTGGCGGTCATCGACCGCCAGGGTGGATGACCACGGAAGCACCGCCAACAGGCTGGCGGTGCTTCATTTGGGATTCCGACCGCGGCTGTAAAGACGCGGTCGCCCAGCCGGGTCCGGCGGTTTCCCGCCGGATTTCCCCCGGCTGGGAGAATCCTCCATGGCGGCACTGCAAGCAGCGCCGCCATAGGGATTCCGACCCCCTTCCCGCCAGCCTGTTTCTGGCGGTTTTTACCGCCAGGAACAGGATGGCGGGAACGGGTGTCGTGGGGCCCCTGGGGGCCCCTGCACTGCCTATGCCACTGGCATGGGCAGTGCAGGGGCCCCCTAACAGGGCCCCAGCATGATTTTCACTGTCTGCATAGCAGACAGTGAAAATCGCGACGGGTGCCACTGCACCCGTCGCACCCTTGCAACACCGCCGGCTCCATTCGGAGCCGGCTTCTGTGTTGCAGGGCCTTTCCCACTGGGCCGGCGGGCGCTCCCTTGGCGGGCGCCTGCCGGCCCAGCGGGAAAGTCTGAATGGCCCCCGCGGTCTTCTGACCGCGGAGCGGTCATTTGATGGGGTAAGTTTGGCGGGCGGCAACCGCCGCCCTGCAAACTTGGAATGACCCTTATATGTCTAAACTCAGCTGTTTATAAATTTAGTAATTAATTGAACATTTTTTCTTTCCATGATTGGCAGGAAGGACGTAAAGGTTCACTTGAACTGTTTACAAATATATGGACAGCAACATGATGTTTGATTTTATTTGAAGGTGTAAATTAAACAAGAAGCAAAAGAGCTATCATATCTTCAGGGTATTGTTGGATTACCCACAAATACAAGGATATCAATAAGATGAGTATTCTCATAAGAGGTATGACTAAGTATATAGGCAATAACTGGTTTATATTATTAGTAATTGAATAAGTATGGAGGAAATACAAATATAATTATTATTGTGTTATCTAGACATATGTATATACATATTAGGTAGATTGGATTAGCTAATTAAGTCCATTAGTAATATAACGAGGATTAAATAATACATAGTAATAGTGGGTTAAAGTAAGTCACACTAATTTCTAAGCAACAATTTTGAATTTTAATTTTCATCTTCAATGTTTAGTTATATTGGTCAGTGTAGAATTTCAGATTTTAAGATGGCTGCCATTGTTTTGGGATAGTAAATGTAGTCCATTTTTTATGTTTATTATGTTAGTTATAATGGAAAGGGAAAAGGGTTTCTGAATGTCTCTGTGATCAAGGGAGCTGAGTCTCCTGAAACGCGTTGGAGAATATTTGTTTTGTCTTTTTAGTGCTTTTCTGCCTGAATAAAGAACACCGGGTGTAGCAAGTAAGTGGCTATGACTGTCTTCCTTTTAAGAAGTATTTTGAATGATATATATATATATATCTATATATATATATACATATATATATATATATATATCTATATATATATATATATATAAATATATATATATATATATATATATAAAAATGTTCCACAAGCGGTGAGATACTGCTCACCAAATGGCTGCACCAAATCAGTCACCAACCCAAAAGGAAGAAGAGACCAATTTCTTCAAATAATGTTCATCAGCTTTTATTTCCACTCGTAGTAAAATCAACGCTGTCTCCACAGAAATGTCTACGAGTTTCGGCTGATGCCTTCTACTGAACATTTACGGCCATCTTTGAGACCCCTACAAATACATACCTAAACCCTCATTTATTTCAATGATACACCCGGTGCAGACTAAAGGAGTAGCCATCTTAGATCGTTCATATTACTAGATTCCATCTTCTATACCTATTGTTATGATGTTATCTATCAACATGCCCTTAGTGAAAGACAGCACAATTTTAAAATAACACTGCATTATAGCTAAACATGTCATGTATAGTCACAATGATGTATCATAAATAGTTCATAAATAAGGTCACTACAGATTAGTTCAGAGCCATATTATAACAATTAAAACGTTCCTGGCAATGGAATCAATGCTTTGTTAAGATCAAAATAATGTTTCCGCTCATGAGTTAAAGTGCCTAGGGTGTAATGTGTCTATAAAGATCTAAAATGACGTATAGCAGCAATGTATCAATTAATGCCCATCTATGCATGGATTTCTCAGTAAAAAAATCACTGTTCATCATAGCATATATACCTGTGTACTCAATAATGTTTGGAACCAAATATTACCCTATCCAAATATGCAATTCCGGCCATATTATGTAAAGTGCCTAGTGCAAAAGTGCTAACACATCTATATATATAGTGTCATACAACCTGAAATATGTGATGAAAAAAAGAAGAAAGAAATAGTCATATCAATTCCAGCACCTACATATAAAGTGTCCGTATATTTTCAAACGTTATTCAATTGAGAGGACTGTCTCCATATAGCACCAATATATGGACCCTCTGTGATATCTTAAATCACAACATGGGGAGATAAAAAGCTATATATATATAGCTAAGAAATGCAATTCTACTGATGTCATATTGATTCCATCATGATGAGTCATCGTAAATGGATATGTAATTCTGCATTAAAATTATGTCGCCATGGATTTTTAGAGCTGAGCAATAGTATCATCTTGGATTCCATTTGTCTTAGCTCCAATGTTCTATCACCTGCCCTCGGGCTCAGTTTGATCGATTTGATTCCATAAAAAATTTAAGTACTGCAATCTCCCCCATGTGTGTCCCAGAAGTTTTTGGCCAAAGGATAGTATCTATCATGATTTTTAATTGCTCTAGAATGTTGTAAAAACCTGATCTTGAGCTTATGAATGGTGCTACCTACATATTTCTTCCGGCAGCCACATTCAATAACATAAACAACATATTCAGTTGCACAAGTGATCTGATCTTTGATCTCACAATTTCTGCCATCAAATGTTTGATAATTCTGCATATTTTGTGCATATTTACACGCCTTACAGTGACCACATTTCCAAAAACCTAAACTCTTTTTAGTTAACCATGACGTGCTATCCTTTGTAGAGAAAAGGCTCCTGGTCAAATGATCTTCTAAACAGTAAGCCTTACTATAGGTAATTTGGGGATGTTGACCACTGGTGTCCTTGTTATGAGGATCTCGTTGCAAAATGTAGAAATTGCGTTGTAAAATATTTTTGAGTGCCACATGTTGTTGATTAAATTAAAAAAATAATCTCGGAGGAGATCTTTTAATGTTCGAATTGTCATCAATGGGTGATTTCTAGAAAAGCAATTCTTCTCTGGTTTTGTTTTTGACCCTGTTCTGTGCATCAATCAAAATTTTGAGAGGATACCCTCTCCTCAAGAATCTTTGGGTCATTGCCATAATTTCTGTTTCAAACCCATCATCCTCCGAGCATATCCTGCGAGCCCGCTGGAATTGGCTGTAGGGTATGCTTCATTTCAATGCCTTGGGATGCCCACTATTACTGTGTAATATAGAATTGCATGCAGTGGGTTTGCGATATACTGTGGTCTCCAACTTGTTATTCTTAACTTCCAGCAGGACATCCAAAAATTCAATGGTGTGTCTAATGTTAACAAGACGAATATTTAATTCATTGTCATTTAGCACACGGATGTATTCCAGCAAAGACTGTTCATGACCATCCCATATGAGAAAGAGATCATCAATGTATCGCACCCACAATACTACTTTGTCCATGTAGGTATTGTGGGCATCAGACCACACTATTTCTTTCTCCCATCATCCCATATAGAGATTCGCATAGGTGGGAGCAAGCTGTACCCTGTTTTTGAAGGTAACATTCGTTATCAAACAGAAAGACATTGTGTGTAAGGCAAAACAGTAGCAGAGACATTAGCACATTTGTATGTTGAGAAAACTAAATTGACCGTGTTCTTAAAAAAATATCTGCAAACTTCCATCCCCTATTGATGCTTACTGGATGTATAAAGGGAGGCTACATCCATAGTGACCCTCAAATAATTTTTATGTTACGGAATATTGTGTATTTTGGATAGAAAATCATTGGTGTCACATAGATAAGATGATAATTCAGTGACATAAGTACATAAGAAAAGATCCAAATATCTTGAAGTGTTTTCCAACAGGGACTGAATCATGCTAACAATTAGTCTACCTGGAGGATTCAATTTGTTCTTCTAATCAAATTTTTAGTATAAATACTCATCATGATCAATAAGATGTTCTGTGAGCCAACCTTCTAACACCCCACAGTATGTTGGTTATTATTGAACCGTGGGGTTAATACGTAATTTGTCATAATGATCAACATTGGTTAATTGCTGATTCGCTTCATTAACATACTCTTGTAAATCCATAATAACCCTTGGCAGATGGCTTAATGATAATGGTGGTATTGGACTTATGTAAATTCAAATAATTCCAATCTTTAAAAGTGAAATTTTTAGATCTAGAATTCTTGGATTGAAAATTCGTACAAAATTTATCAATATCCCTTACTACCAATTCATGGAACGTATCAATCAAATTCCCACTAGGTAGCTGAGGATTTAACTTACTCGAAGGTTTTAAAGAGCTGGTAGCATGACAGTCAGGTTTGAAGCGCATCCTGTTTAGTGTGGTGGTATCTGTTCATGCATTCTCAATTGTCTGCTGCTTGTCTATTGCAACCTCATTTGATAGATCATTGATCAAAACCAATTCAGAGGTGTCACCGATGTTAAATCCTGAGAAATTGACCCCACTAGCTTCACTATTGGAATGCGAGACCGAGGTTTTGCTTGAAAAATGTTTCATCAAATGCAATTTATGAACAAATTTGTACAGTTCAATACATGTCTTCACATAATCCCAATGGATGGTTGAACAAAAGCTAAGCCCTAAGTTAAGGATACGTTCTTGATTAGTGGGCAAACTGAATTTGGAAATATTTACAATCGTATTGACATTGTTCAAGTCGGTGTCAGAATGGAACCATGTAGCTACTCCTAGTGTTTGTTGTCTCTTCCTCATCAACATATATGTGTGTGTGTGAGCATGTGAGTGTATGATGTTGTGTGTGTGGGAGTGTGTGTGGATAGCAAAAATGTTTTCCCCTTTTCTTTAAAACGAATATTGGATATGACTCAACGACCAAGTTATGTTTCCTACCCCAATTGAAAGGAATATGTGTAGTATTCTAAGGTAAGTTTTGTTTAAAACAGCTTCAGCAAAGCAACAATTTCTTGATTCTCTAATATGGTTCAAGAATAAATTCAGAATGAATAAGTACTTACCTGGTCCAAATGGAGAAGAAAGGGTATTTGGTTGGTCAATAAACCTGTTCACAAAGTGTGTATGTGAATCATTTCATATACTGCAGAAAAAATATGATTGGGTATAATATGATAAATATACTTCATCTATAGAATTGTTTTGGATATGTCAGATAATGTTAAAGAGCGATCAAATCACACTATTCTTGTACCTTCCATTAATTGTGGTAGTCCCTTTGGGCCTCATTTATTAATTTTTAGTCACTAAGACACTTTGATTTCAATAGAAACAAATCTATTATTAAATGGTTACGGGAAAAAACTGAATGTGTATATGTATGTTAGACAATGAAATTGGATTTGGTCAAACATGTTCTGTGCATCAAGATGAACCAGTACTATACAAACATTGTTTTTTGCTTATCAACAATTTTATAAGAAGCAGATGTTAAAAACTACTACATGCATGGCTCACTCTAATATAGACTCAATCTGTCCATATGTTTTTCGATAGTCCATCAATATGCACAATTTGTGAGAAAGTCCTTATTTAGTAAAATTAATTATATCATATTGATTCAGTTACTGTTAAATTTATCAAATATTTTGCGGAAAGTCTTTGTCACGATTGACAATGGTCCTTCTGATTTATGTTAGCATTGTATTTACAATGTCTCACTTGAACTGGAAAGTCACTTTAAAATAATGCATATATCATAGTGAAACACAATTCTTCCTTAAAATTGGTACTAAAGTGAGAGCATGTATTCCTTGGCGTTATATTTGTCAAAAAGTATTAAGATTGCAGATTTTTCCTAGGATATTTGCACTATGGAAGTTTGCAAACTGCATAAGGTGGTAAATACCATACAGTTGCATTTTTTATTTCCCTTACTTGTATAAATAATACTGATTTATGTTTGTATTATTTTTATATCAAGATGTGCGTTATTGATATAGTGGCATGGTTTTAGCATTTTAAATATATCCTTGTAAATATTGCTCTTTTTATTCATATTTAATTTTCTTTTCTCTTTTCGCTCCTTTCTTTTTAGTTCTAAAATAAAACTCTTATAAAAGGTTAATGATATTTTGATTTTGTCTTATATTCTATTACATAAGCAGAGCTTTGTATAATTATCTTTGTGAATGTTATTTTATGTATTCTGATTGTGATTACCTAAGAAGAAAGGAATATAATGGATGAAAGGGATGACACTAACCAGGGCTTTCTCAGTGGTGATGGTAAATGATAACCTGACCACAAAGAGCACTCTCCAGATAACACCAGACATCAGTGTTCTGCACAACTCCTATCTAAAATGTATTGGTGACAGCAGATTAAAGAACCAAACACTGTAATGAAATATATCTTCCTAGTTTGTACATTTGCAGCCCTTTCTAAATTTTGGAATGCAAGTGAACACAGTACGGGCCTCATTACGAGTCTGGCAGTCAATGTGGTGGTCCGAGTGCCACATTACAACCCTGGCAGTCAGGCCACCAGGAGACCACCCGCTCTGTCATGATCAGAGATTCTGGTGTTCTGGAGGTACGTGGTGGTCCTATTCTGCCAGGGAAGAGCTGCAAGCAATGCTGCCCTGGGGGTTATGATGCTGGTGCGCCCTGCAGGCTACAGCATTGCCGCCGGTTCAATTACGAGCCGGAGACAATGCTGTAGCATGTTTCCCTCTAGGCCAGTGGGAGGAAACCCAGGTTTCTGCCCACTGAACTGGCAGGAAACTCTTAATCACTCCAGCTGGGAGGTCACCATGTAGGGGGAGGTCACCACGTAGATGGAGGCCACCCTGTCGATAGTTTGGTGGACAGAGCTTTCCATCCGCCAGACTCAAAATCGGGCCCTATATGTTGCAGATTGTTCAAGTAATTACCTCTTCATGGGTGAGCATGTAATACTCTCATCCTCCAGTCTCAGCCCATTAATACATGTAGATGACACTAATCTGACATGGTGGCTCACATGCACCCACATGGGTTTCGCCAGGGCTATTACTCTTAAACCAGAGCTGTCCAACAAAGGTCCAGGAAAACTAGATTCAATGCAGATTTTATGGGAACCACTGTCTGTGTAAATGTGATTTGTATAGACTAATGGTATATAGATGTATCATGAAATAATATCTTCAATTCTGCATTCAATGAGCCATGTTGACCAATGTTGAACATTCCTGCTCTAGACCTTTGTTCTGAGGAAATACCCACAATTTACTGGAACTTACTAGTTGGACTAACTCATCATTAATGCAATTAAATTACCTGTAATAGGAGACTCAGGATCATCACAAAACACTTCCTAACCGCTTCCACTGTCCAACTCGGAGGTATTGATCCTTGTGACAGTGAAGATAGAAGAGATCTGATATAGTGAGGTAAGAGAACTATGACCGTGATAGAGACGGTGTGCTCAACAGATTTTATGCCTTTACCAAAACACAAGATTCTCTTACTTTTATGTGACACATCTCTGTAATGCTTTTTATATAAGAGTAAAAACATCTATCTGTGTTCTTGGTATGTTTTGCTGTTTGTAGGACGCTGGCTGTCTCTCTCTATATATATATATATATATATACACATATATATATCTATATATATATATATATATATATATATATATATATATATATATATACACACACATATAGAGTTTAGTTCACTAAAATGAGGTACACTGTGCAGAGTGTTCAGTGGATCCCCAAAGATGTGTAGAGGCAGAAATGGATAGGTCTAGATATCTATTTGTGGTAGTGTGTATGCTTATCAAGGAGTTGTGTTAAGCATTTGTTTTACTCACGGAGACAATTAATGAAACACACACTAAAAGAATAAATCTGAGACCAGTTGCATTTGCAAATGCTTGAACAAAAGAACTTTGTTATAAGGTAAGCAGTTTTTGAATTAAAAATACTTAGCAGTTTCAAAAATCGACATTTTTCAGAGTCTTCAATGTTAATCTATGGAAGGAAAACAAGAATGCAGTTTCTCAGGTAAGTACACAACTTACAACCCAAGTCTTCATGGTTTCAGGCTAGCACCGGGCAAGGTTGAGGTTGGTACCAAGTGTGTATCCGCAGCGGCATGGAGGCAGCTGGATGCCAAGGTCAAAGTCGGAGTTGGTGCCCAATGTTAATCAATGGAGACTGGAGGGACTGAAGACGCGCTGCTCCCAGGTAAGTACAGGTGGTGTCAGAGGTTGGTCTCTGTGGGTTGAGGCAAGCACCAGGGGGGCCACAAGGCAGCACCAAAACTTACAACCTCAGCAGCACAGGGGTGGTCGGTGCAGTGTGCCAACACAGCATCGAGCACCCAATGCTATCCATTGGAGACAGGGGGTATCTGCTGCATCGCTGCTTACAGTTGAGAGGAGCAGGGTCAGGGGTGGTTATCCTGAGGTTGAAGCAAAGACAAGGTGGGGCCACAAGGCAGTAGCTAACTTGCACCCTCAGTGGCACGGGCGGCTGGGTGCAGAGTCCCAACACAGCTTTGGGCTCCCAATGTTAGACAATGCAGAGGATTAGTTTCAGAATCAAGCTGCAGGCTCTGGCCAGGGGACTGGAAGAGGTCAACCCACAGCTGGCCATGTGGGTTAGGATGCCAGGGGTCATAGGGACACCAACAGCCTCTCTTTCCAAGGCCCAGGGGCTCCGGGTGGAGGGGTGTCTTTTGACGTCACAAACAGCTTACTGGGCAAGTCACAGTCTGGGGATCCCTTGGATTTAGGCTGCAGACATCGATATGGAGTCTGGCAGGGGTCAGCCCACGGTGGACTCTTGATCAGAAGTTCCGGGGAACCTTCTCTTGACTGGTGGACGACTTGGACGCCGGCCAGGGGTGTCGGGTGCAGTGGTCACTTCTGGTGTCAGGTTTTGCGGATCTGCAGGAAGACTTCCTCTTCTTTAAAGATGGTTTCTTCTGGACAGGTCTACTATTCATGGGAGTTCTTGGTCTTTTTTTGAAGGCAAGGAGTCCCCTCAAGGCTTTAGAGGACACTGGGCTGCAGGTCAGTCATTTTCTGGGTGCAGGTTTCTTTGAAGGCTGCAGACTGGCCGGCAGGGCTTGGGCCAAGTCAATTGGTGTCGTCAGTCTTCTCTGTCGGTGACGGGTCTGGGTCTTCTTAGGTTGCAGGAATCTGATTCTAGGGTTCAGGGTTCCATCTAAATACTGAATTTAGGGGTGTTAACTAGAGTGCCGGGTGGTAGCAAATGGGCTACTCACCTTTAGGGTGACTACACCCTTCCTATGACCACTTCCTTTGGGAAGTGGCATAGTCCTAACCCTACTGTCCTAATTCCTTCGATATATCACCTTCTCCCAATAGTGTTTTCACTGTTCCTTGAAACTACTAGCTTTTGTTGGTATGCTCTGCACACCTTCTGGAGCTGGTAATTTTCACTGATTTCCCAGCTTCCACACTCTTAACACAATGGTGTCATCTCAAAAGGAAGTAATGATGCTGACTTTCTAACACGAGGACTCACTCTAAGTAAATGTTCACATGAGCTGACAGTGATCACGTCATCATTTTCTAGTAAACAAGCTTTCATTTTTGAGACTCTGAGACATATGAAATATGGCAAATATGTTAAACTCTTCAGTAGCTCAGATGAATAAGATATAGACCTTCTGCTCCAACATTCCAGTATTTGTTTTTCTACTCCTCCCTGTTTTAATTTAGAATATTCTGCCATCAAATATTCAAGTGTTGTAGTAGTGTTGTAGACCGTCTGCCTCTGGCTATACTGGTCATTATAGGCCCTCTACAGATTTACAGGCCAGAGAAACATCCACCCTGCTGCTATAGTCCATCACCAGAAGCTCAGACAATGAGGGGTTTTAACAAGCACTATACTAGGCCATAATACCATAAAGGTGATTCAAATGTTAGAAAATCCTTTGAAGATGATGCAGTGGTGCTGGATCATTAATGACTTGGATAGATCTACTGTTTCAAGATTCCATTGTTTGTCTTTCTTTTTGTTTCTTCTCTTTTAAAAAAACATCCCAAGCTGAACATATGGACTCTCATAGTAGCTTAATTACCCTTCTGTCTTAGCCAATAGCAATAGTTCATGACCCCCCATTAGAAGCCTTCATCTGTGGTTTAATCCCAGATCTCATCTGCAGGGCTGTTAACAAAAGGTAATACGCACATACAGACAAGACAGAGATCCTCGTGATCGGCTTCACCCCTTCTGCCTAGAACAACTCCTGGTGGCCCACCGCACAGGGTAACGCCTCCCGCCCCCACAGACCATGCACACAACCTGGGCATCATCCTGGACTCCACTCTTTCGATTGCCAGCCGGGTTAACGCTGTCTCCTCATCAAGCTTCCACACCGTCCATCTCCTGCGGAAGAACTTCAAATGTATTCCCCCTGACACAAGGAAGGCAGTCACCCAGGCACTGATCACCAGCAACCTGGACAACGGCAACACACTATATGCCGGTATTTCCAAGAAACTTCAATCACAACTATAACGTGTTCAAAATGCAACAGCCAGACTCACCCTGGACATCCCCCGACAAAGCCGAATCTCCTCTCACCTCAGAGACCTACACTTGCTCCTAGTCAACAAGCGCGTCACATACAAACTCCTGATCCACACCTTAAAGGCACTGCACAACATAGAACCAGCATACCTCAACCACTGCCTCACCTGCTACGTACCCATCAGACATCTCCGTTACTCCCAGCTTGCTCCTGTAGCCGTCCCCAAGATCTGGAAAAGTACAGCAGGAGGAACATTTTTCTCCTACCTAGCAGCCCGGACATGGAACACACTCCACCTCAAGCTCAGGCAGACCACATCACTGAAGCAGTTCAGGAATTACCTCATGACCGGGCTCTTTTACTGAGCAGCACGCCTTCATTCAGCACCTTGAGACCCTTTGGGTGATTAGCTGTGCTTTACAAATCCTGATTGATTGATTGATGAGTTGTCTGCAATGCTGCAAGAATAGTCTTGAGGATTTTGTTTCACAAAGAAGGAAATGGAATTGTGCGTGATTTCCCACATTGTGTGGTGCCAAGCTTTGGAATGTTGCAGCATTTACCACACACAGTTGTTTTTCCCTGCCCAAATATTGCCAGGTAAAGCATGACAAAATGTGTGCAGGGAAGAACAGTTGTGTATGCTAATTTCATAGAAGAAGAGGTAGCACAATCCCATTTGAGCTTGCTTTGATGTTTCTCCAGATATCAGAAGGAGGTCCTTAGAAGGGCTTTTACTGGTTACCGGAGCCAATAAATGTGCCAGATTTGCTGGTAATGCTTACCATAAGTGTACTTTGCATACTTGTTCCCTGTTATTTGTGGAATAAGTGTAGAAGGGAAAGTTTGTGGCATTTCATCATGCAGTACATTTGTGCGTTAGATTTTATTCCACCAGAAAAGCAAAGACATTATTTTTGCAGACATTTAGATATTGATAAGATATGTAAGGTCCTACTGTTCCAACGTGCATCACAGACATTTAAGAGGTAATTTTTGAGTGCAAGTCATAACAAACAGTCTAGATATTTTGTGCGCATAACCAATGTCACTGGCTACTGCTAGCTACATAGCAAGTAAAGTCATAAAGATTGCTTCCTACATAGTACATAACAAAAATCTAGTTTACACTTTCGTCATGCACAGTCACGTATTTGCTGCAACGTAATCAGAGCACATCTTTGAACTTCAAACACGACACCAATACACTTTCAACATAAGCCACTGTATAAGACTCACACTCTTACCAACCACGTGTAATAAACTGAGTGCCTACATGAAAAGAAAGATTAAGGTAGCTCCACAGTACAGTTTCAAATAATACTACTAGACTATTTTGCTACTTTGCTTTTCATTGTAATTGTATCTGAAAAATTATTAAACACCTTACAAAATTATCCACTGTTTCTCATTCGATTATTCTTAAGCCAAACCTATGTTTCTCAATCATTTTTTCATAATTTCTTATATTATTGATTGAATCCAAAATATTTATTATAGAACTCTTCACGGACATGTTTTCGCCAGTTGTCATTTTTTTAGGCAATTGTGTTATAGTTATCTTGTTTCTGATCTCTCATTTAGCTATGATCCCTTTATCAACAATATATAACATTTGTCGATCAATACTGTTCTTGTTTTGGGTATCATAATCCATCGCGAGTTAAGAATATGCCGCGTGGTAACTGTGTATCTAGTTACTAGACCACACAGAAAGTCCTTTGAAGCCACTTTTGGCATAAGAATGCACTATACAAATGCTACATTACAATACAAATCTCACAAAACCCAACTCTTCCTCTATACCTTCAGGTGAACAGTATAGTTTAACAAAACCCTAAAAGTTGGATACTAAGCAGTGCACTGTGGTGCAAGTGTTGATGGAGAGCATCACATGTCCTCTATCTTTCTTATGTGACATTGAGTGAGACGGCGCGTATTCCATTTCCACAGATGTGAAGTAGATAACTGTCTAGGTGGTCTGATGAACCTTACACCATCTAACGTGTGCTGGCAGACATTCATAGAAAAAAACTGGCAGTATGCCACATTCTATGAGTGACAGGACATTCCCTGTTTTACAATCCATTCACTAGTGAACAACCTCCTGCCAGCAAGTGGAAAAGACTTTTACCCATACCTTCCGGAATTTATCCTCACATCTATCATATTACTGTGGGGCGCTTCTCACGCACAAGGGCATTTGAAGCATTGCCTTCGACCAAGAGCTGTTGATAAAAAAGTTAATGTAAATGGTCACTTCATGAAAGTGAGACTGGCATTCGTTTTATTTCAATAGTTATTTTTGGGGAGTCTAAACACATATGCAGAAGTCAAGGGAAGTTCCATGATTGGTGTAATACAGATTCAAATGAGCGTCTCCTTATCTAGTGTATCTGGCGCTCGTGTAAAGCGCGCCAATACTTTCGGGTCGAGAGTGCGCAAAACAAAAGTGCAAAAAAAGTTTACCATAGAGACTCAAATAAAAGTGAACCCGCCAAGAAAAAAAATTAAAATCAAGAGGTGAGCTAATAAAAAGTGAAAACCATTCAACTGGCGAGATTAGAGAATGGGGGAATGTGTTGCAAACTAAGAAAAACGTTTGAACTTTATTTCAACTCGATACCGTTTATATTAAGGCTTCATGTGTTTTTCCCGGTTTGAACAATTCAACCTTTTAAGACATTTCGCAAATCAAATATTGTGTGTATGAATTATAGGCCGATGAATACGTCCGTGCCTTTCAGAACATTGTGACTTGTTTCATGCAAAAACTACACGTGATCTCGGGTCAAGGACAGCTGCTTTCCCATGCTGAGATTTTAAGATAGTACTGTCTCTGGTTGAAAAAACACAAGGTCATCACCACTGCTATAACCAGGGCCGGTCCCGTTGTCTCTGCTGTGCAAATGCAGTTTACAGACATTTGCAGTGGTCATGTGAGAGTTCATTGTGGTTTTATTAGCTCTTCCCATGAAGTGTATTTACTCTTCTATCCAAGGTATGCTTGCTGTACTTTCTGCACTTATCTTGGCATCAGTGCGTCTGCTTGGAGCTGAATGCTTAGTAAACACGTTGTATCTGGACTGTCTAGTATCCTCTGTACAAACGTTTAACTCCTCTTCTCCCTGCTTCGGCAAAACAGATTAAATACGTCTAAGCTGAACTGTGTCAATATCAAGGCAGCTTCTGACGCTGAAAGAAGTATTTTTTATTTATAAACCAAAAAAAATGAAATAATAAATTGCAGTGGGTGGTGATTGCTCTCACCAGATTTTCCTGATGTTTCTTTAGTTTCGAGTCCGCTCAAATATACTCATTATACTTGCAATTGTTAACGGACGCACTTTGATGTTCAGAAAGTTTTCTTAAAATGGCCTCTTTGCAGTAATTCTATTATCTCCTGGGTATCATGTAAATATGTATTTTGGATCGCCTTTGGACTCGATTTCTTAAACACGTCTTCACATTTATTAAACAGGGAACGACTGGATTTAACGCCCAGTCATGTGCCTTAAGATTTCTTTGATATATTTCGTTAGTGAAACGGTAAATAAATATCTACTTAATAGATACATCGGACGTATTCGATACTTCTTGATAATGTCACAAGTAACGAATCAGTGCATTCAATATAAAATCACCCTTACCTAGCAAAGAAAAGCAAGAACTATGCCTTTCAGCGACAAGAACATCTCTTCAAAATCAGTGAATCAGTGAATTAAGGAAAATCTGTTTAAAATATGAGTGTGAAATGTGTTTGTAGAACGCTTTCTTCCAGGCCACTCACACACATCGAATGCTCAAAATATAAAACAAGTGAACATTTTTACATGGTGTTTTCAGTTTGGTCAATGGATAGGGTTACATTGGAACATACAGGAATTGGCAGTATTGGTGAAATTTGGAATTTCTGCTTTAAAAGGAATTGTTATATTGTAAATTATAATCCATTGGGGTGCAATTTCAGTATACTCGTTGCAAAGAGTTTCTATTTGATTCAGTTGCAGAAATATGGGTTTTTAATCGGAGTGTGTGAAAATGCGTATATTTTTTGCAAAATTCAATGAAATGGGAAATTTGGCAATATTATCTGGTGAGGGTATCGTGATTTGCCAATATCTTGCATGATGTTTTTTATGCAAGTACTCACCAGTTTAAAAAAAGTCCTGCATAATACAACAGGGGACAGTGTCCAGCAAAAATGTCGCCCAGCAAGAGTCCCCTAGGCACAAAATATGCAAAATTGCTGATTGTGAAACTATGCCCAGGACTAGTTCTGCATATTTTTGTGATTCCCTTCATGGTCTCATACACAACAATGAGCTACAGAGGGACTAAAGCAATACCAAGTGCGCCTCCACTCAAAGTGAAAATACCACCAACAAAGCCCATACTACTTGTCACACCCAGTAGAAAATGTATCAAGGTATACATAGGGCACCACCCCCAAGCCAAAATAATTTTTAAAGGAGGACAAGCTCCAATAACAATTCAGAGTCAGACCCTAAGCCCAGGTGTGATACTTTACTTCAAGCCTGGCGCCGACGGGCCAACAAATCAAACGTTCATAAAAAATACATAGTAAATTCTTCACATAAGCAACCACCATGAGCCGGTTGGATGTTGCTCAGCAACTGGCTCGCTTTATCAACATCTGCCACTTTCCTATAATAACAGAAGGACCCACCACCATGTCACAAAAGCTAATGGTGCTCACTGTGTATAACTTTTCTATGGACAACCAAAAACCATAGACCTCCTGTCGGTTCTCAATAAGGAAGAAAATGCAATACTATCTTTCTCACTAAAACATAAAAAAATTGTCATATACAGTATATCACATACATCTTTATTTTATGCCTTTGCTTATGATTAAAAAAAAAATTGCATGTTTAGACATTTTGTTGTGAACAGCTGACATGTTTCATTGCCACACAAAACTTACTGGCAAATTCATCAGGGAATGAGGGCCAATATTTACCCAACTGTGCACTAGACCATATGACTCCCAGGTGAATGCCTACCAGTAGGCCATAGGAAAACAGTTTTTGAACATGAGTTGTGGTCGCCGCCGGTGCTGGAAGACTACTTTGTTGACCACAGGACCCTATGGCCTTCTGGTAGGTGTTTACCTGAGGCTAATATGGTCTGTCCACAACTGGGTGAATATTCAATCAATCAATCAATCAATCAGTGTTTATAAAGTGCAGCTACTCACCTGTTAGGGTCTCAAGGCGCTGGGGGGTGTAGGTGGATTAAAATAGACATGTCTTCAGTTGCTTCGTGAAGCTGGGGAGGGAGGTGGTTTGTCTCATGTGGATGGGTAGGGCGTTCCAGACGGTGGCGGCGAGGTAGGAGAAGGAGCGTCAGCCTGTTCTGGTTTTCCTGATACGTTGTTCTTCTGTGAGAGAGAGCTGGGCTGAGCATAGGGCCCTGTGTGGTACGTGGAAGTTGAGTCGCTGGTTAAGGTAGGCTGGTCCGGTGTTGTGGAGGGCTTTGTGTGCGTAGGTGAGGACTTTGAAAGTGATTCTTTTCTCAATGGGGAGTCAGTGTAGTATGCATGGGTGTTGCAAGATGTGGCAGTGTTGGGGTAGGTCGAGGATCAATCTGGCGGCGGCATTCCAGATGTTTTGCAATTTGCGGGTTCGTTTTTCGTTGATTTGTAGAGTGCGTTGTCATAATCCAGTCTGCTGTTAAGGAGGGCGTGTGTGACGGTCTTTCTATGCTCGATGGGGGATCCATTTGACGGTCTTGTGTAGAAGGCAGAGGGTGCTGAAGCAGGTGGAGGTGACTGAGTTGATCTGATGGTTCATGCTGAGGTCAGGCTCAAGGAAGATTCCGAGGTTGCGGGCTTGGCTGGCGGGGGTGGGTGGGTTTTCGAGGGTGTTTGGCCACCAGGAGTCGCTCCATACGTTGGGTTGAGGGCCCAGGATGAGTACTTCGGTCTTGTTTGTGTTGAGTTTGAGGCAGCTGTCTTTCATCCAGTTGGCAACGGCTTTCATGCCTTTGTGGAAGTTGTGTCTGGCCTTGTCCGGTTTGTTGGAGAGGGAGAGGATGAGTTGGGTGTCATCAGCGTATGAGATGATGTTTATTCCGTAGCTTCTGACAATGGTGGCTAGCAGGACAATGTAGACGTTGAACAGCGTGAGGCTGAGGGAAGATCGTTGGGGCACTCTGCTGTTGGTGGGTGTGGATTCTGCGAGGAAGGGGGCGAGTCTCACTCATTGCGTTCTGTCGGAGAGGAAGGATTGGATCCAGTCGAGGGCCTTGTCTCTGATGCCGGCTTGGTGGAGTCTTCTTATCAGGGTGTGATGGGAGACTGTGTCAAAAGCTGCAAGGAGGTCAAGTAGGATGAGTGTCACCGTCTCTCCCTTGTCCAGTAGGGAGCGGATGTCATCTATTGCAGACAGGAGGGCCTGTGGTTTGACCTGAATCTGGATTGGGAGATGTCGAGGATGTTATGGCTTTGTAAAAACGTGGTGAGTTAGCTATTGACTGCTTTTTCTTTGACTTTCACAGGAAATGGAAAGTAGGGAGATGGGCCAGAAGTTTTTGAGGTCGGTGGGGACAGCCGAGGGTTTCTTGAGGAGGGGGTTGATCTCGGCGTGTTTCCAGTCATCGGGAAGGTGGTGGCAGCTAGTGAGCAGTTGATGGTGAGGCGGAGCTTGGGGGCGATGGTGTCTACAGCTTTGTTGAAGACGTGGTGGGGGCATGAGTGCGAGGTGGCCCCTGTGTGTGGACTTCATGGTTTTCAATGTGTCTTTGGTGGAGTGGGGTGTCCAGGTGGAGATTGTGGGTTTATTGGTGTCACAGGGTGGAAGGGGGGGTTCTGCGCGTGGGCTGTCCTTGTTGAAAATGTCGTACATGGTCTTGATTTTGTGGTGGAAGTAGGTGTTGAGTCTGTAGCATAGGTCCTGTGAGGGTGGGATGTCATTGTTTCACTGTTGGGTTGGGCAAACTCCTTGATGATGCTGGAGAGTTCCTTGCTGTTGTGTGCTTGTGAGGAGATCCTGTCTTGGATAGCCCTCTTTCTGGTGTTTCTGATGAGTTGGTGCTGTGTGGTGGAGGCGGCTTTGAAGTTGCTGTGGGCTTCTGGGGATTTGGTGTTTCTCCAGATTTTCTCAGGGAGGCGACAGGTGTGTCTTGTTTCCCAGAGTTCGGGGGTGAACCAGCTGGCTCGTTTTGCGTGGGTGTTGTTGTTCTTTTTGAGACGGGCTATGGTGTTGGCACAGTCGGTGATCCAGTTGTGGAAGGTGAGTGCTGCAGATTTTGGGTCATTGTTGCGTGCGATGGTGAGGGCAGCGATGGTGAGGGCGGCGGTGAGCTGATCGTCGGTTGTTCTTGTCCAGTTTCTATGTGATGGCTGGAGTTGGAGTCTGGTGATGGTGGGTGTGTTGAAGGTGAAGTGAATGCATCAGTGATCTGTCCATGGGAGTTCAGTTGTGTGACTGAACGTAGCAGAGGTTCCTGTAGTGAAAATGAGATTGAGGGTGTGTCCTGCAGAGTGTGTTGGCTCAGTCATGATCTGTCGAAGTCCTATGTTGTGGAGGTTGTCTAGGAGGGATGTGGTGTTGAGTTCTTGTGGTTTCTCAAGGTGGAAGTTGAGGTCTCCCAGCAGGGTGTAGTTGGTGGCTGCCATGGCTTGTGCAGTGATGAAGTCCGTGATGAAGTCGGCAAAAGGAGTGCGAGGGCCGGGGGTGGTAGATGATGGTTCCCCTGACGGTGGATGTCGGGCTGGTGTGTATCTTGAAGTGGTAGTGTTCCATCAGGTTAGTGGCTTCTTTGGAGTCTTTGGAGTGTGTGTCAGGCAAACGTTGGACCTGTGGACAATGGCGACCCCCCCCCAGGGCAGCTGGGGTGATCTTTCCAGGCGATCTTGTATCCCTGGGGGATGGTTTGTCTGGGCCTGAGGTGTTGTTGGTTCAGGTCTCGGTGAGGAATGCGACGTCCGGAGTGGTGCAGCCTAGGATGTCCCAGATTTCGGTGGCGTGTTTATGGAGGGAGCAGACATTGAGGAGGATGCACTCCAGAGGTTTCGAGTTCGGTGAGTTGTTGTGGGAGGTTGTGCTGGGTCCCGGGTCTTGGTGGTGGTGCAGGTTTGACGGCAGCGGAAGAAGCTGAAGGGACTGTGCGTGTTGGCTGGAGCTGGTTGCTTGCAGTTGTTGTTGCATCCTTGGTTGAGTGTGCTGAGTTCAGCTGCTGTGTAGAGGCGACGGGTGGCAGGACCAGGGGTCGTGGCACTGGTCACGTTCAGGTCGTGGACGGGCGCAGACGGGCTTGCCTTAGGCACGCTTTTGAGAGGCAGGAGTGGAAAAAGGTGCAAAAAAAGGGGGTGGGGATGGAGCATGCGAGAGAGGAGGGGGCTGGGGCCGCAGGGACAGCAGCAGCGGGGAGAGCGAGAATGGAGAGACAGAGCGGAGTGAGGGGAGAAAAATGAGGAAGAGAGTAAACTCAGAAAGCGAAAGACACAAAAGGAGTACAAAAGGAAACAGAACACAAAAGGAACAGCACACAGAAAAAAGAGGCAAAAGAGGACAAAAGTGAAAAGAAGGCAGAGGGCAGCCTAGCAGAAGAGAAGCGCTCTTCCACTAGACATCAGGGATGAGGCGCAGACAGAAGACTGTGGGAGGAGAAGGGCCTTGAACTCCTGACAGAGGTCAGGGTTCAGAGGACAGAAGGGCTTCACTTGCTGGTGGAGTTACAAGGTGGCGGAGCAGTTCACTGACTAGGTCATATATTGGTCTTCTTGCCCTGATGAATTTGCCAGTAAGTCGTTGTGTGGCAAGGAGACATGTTGGCAGTTAACAACAGAATGGTTGATAAACATCAGGGCCTTCCTATATATGTATACACATGTATTTACATTTTTGATTTGTTGATCCATTGGTACCAGGATTGAAGTAAAGTATCACACCTGGGCTCAGGATCAGATTTTAATTGTAGTTGGAGCTTGACCTCCCCCTATAAATGATTTTGGCATGAGGGTGGTGCTCTAGTCATACCATTTCGGGGCATGAATCAGTCTCAGTTTGGCTCACACTTAATTGTCTTGTCATCCGCGTGTAATATGTGTGTGTCCATGAGTGCATGTGTCTTTGTGCATCATTTTGCCTGGAATTGTATGGTTAGTATTGCACTATCCATATGACACTCAGCACAGCAATACAAGGAACACACCAATTCTAAATATTTAAGATATTTAGATCAAGGTAAATCATGGCAACTTAGGCCTACCACTTTTTGGCTTTCCACTTAGAAACGCCCTTGAATGTTGAAACAAAACAAAACAAAAACTATTTTTTAAACAGTAATGACACAATCACTGTGAATAATAGAACATTTCTTGTTTTATTCCTACAGAACTAAAATATTATCAACACTTGAAATACGTGTGAAGAATTTCAAGGTGAACTGTGCTGCATGTTAATGTATGATTAGAGTGTTTGAAACTCTCGGATATAATTACTGTGCCAGGATGTGGCACTGGTGCGTAGGATGGAGCACTGAACCTAGATTTACACACAGCTCACTGTTTTAAAAATCTTCTAAAATACCAGAAAAATAAATGTTCTTAAGACATGAAAGGACTAGGGAGTTGGTGGAAGCTATAATTTAATTTAATTTACAGTACTTTAGCCTAATGACAGTAACAGGAAGGTGACACAAACAAAATATTTATTAGACCAAGCCGAAATTTAACAGCCTTCTAATTTTGTGCCTTTAAACTGGTAAATAAAGTTGTAGAGATGGCATCTGTAATTAAAGGATATAGAATTGAGAAACTGTGTTTTTGAGGAGTAAATAATGTTAGAGCATTATTTCATAGCAATTTGTTTTTAGAACAGTAGGGCAATGAACAAAATGCTGCGTACTTCACTTGACTACACACTCTATCTATCTATCTATCTATCTATCTATCTATCTATCTATCTATCTATCTATCTATCTATCTCTTTCTCTATCTATCTATCTATCTATCTATCTATCTATCTATCTATCTATCTATCTTTCTATCTATATATCATCTAGCTTTTCTCAGGCCTGTATCCAGGTCTGTGAACCATATGGAGATTCAAGAATTCCAACAAGGTTCACACAGTCATATTGGGTTTAGCAAACCAAAAAAAACCATAAAACAATTCATTCAAAATAAAGTATAAATATATAACAAGCATTTGCAATGCAATGGGTCTCATATTTGCTCGACTTAAAAGTATTAGCATTGTAAAGTCCTAACTGGTCTTTAATTGCCACATAATTTGAAAATGAAAAGTAATACAGTTTTATATAAGTGAACCAATTTAAAGTGCCATGCCATGGGCATGAAGGAATGCACAAAAGGACACAGAAGTTTGCTCACTATCAAACGTATCAGCAAATGTGCAATTATCCATGTAACAGAGTTGATGTCATTCAAAGCCCTCGACTACTGCCCAGTGAGATCGCGCTGCGTAGGAAATAAATAAAAAGTAGTCCAGAAGCCATACGGAAAACATGGAGCCTCGTATGTTTTTAGTAGTTGGTTGGTGCGCTTGAGGAGGGCTAAACAGCGGAAAAGGCATGACATGGAGTATGCATGCCTTTCACAAATGAAAGCAAGTGATTTTTAAAAGGCAAGCTCATGGACCAGCAAAACTGATGGGCATGCAGTGGGCGTGGTTAAAAGCCCTCAGAGAGATTACAGCACGCTAGAGACCCTAAAAATGGAGTAAAGTTAAGTTTGAGTTTACTTTGTTATAACACCTTAATATGTGTTTTACAAAATAACTTCAGAAATTCACCTAAAAACCACCATAAAAGTGCAGCTATTATAAGGATTTTTTTTTACGTGTACTGCAAGCCCACGTCTTACGATGGCACCATCACAGAGCTCAGAGGAATTGCAATGAGGTCCTCGCCTGAAGCCATGTTATTCCCAGCGTACTGAGGCTGTCATGCTCAGTATTCCTGCATGCAAGCTCCTGGCAGACGCCTCATGCAGGGAAATGAAAGACTAAAAGAACTGATAAGAGCAAAATCAAATACCCTTGTGTGTGTATATATATCATATACACACACACATACTCAAATCTTGCTTGCAATAATGATAAACTCTTTTATTTCCCTAAGCTTACTTTATCCCAATCATCCAAGATATCTGAACCTTTTTCCATATTAGTTCACTTTCTGTTTTTTTAAACTATATAAGAGAGTTCATCAGGAAGTCCAGTTGCGTTGCAATTGTTTCTTTCATTGCTCACTCCTGTTTTCCATGGATCTCTACTGTCTCCAGTCACCTTTTCACCACCTGCTCTGCAATTTCAGGATTGGTCCTGGTTCCTGACTTGTGCTTGGATCAGCCTAAAGGTTTTTTCTCTGGATCTCAGTTTTTTGTTTCTTTCTGGATTGTTTCCTGGAGCAGCCCCAGACTCCTGTTTTATGCTGGAATCCAACCCTACCTCTGAAAATAGATGGCCTTATTTTCATTAAAAGAAGTTGTCATTCATATTTTCTAAAAGACCAGTTGGTGACAGCTATGGTTAGATTTTAAAACCAAAAAACCTCTGAAATTGGCATGTCATGGTTAGAACCCCATTCCATAACTCACAAAAACAGCCAGGCAAAAATAATTTGCACACCAAATACAATGCCTATTACCCCTCACCCTAAATAAAACAAATGCAATTGCAAATATTGTAAAGCATCTGATAGATAAAATGACATATCACATTACTTTTAGCACTTTGAGAGAGATGAATGCAAATGTAGTATGATTTCTTGGCTTGAGTATGTGTTATTATTTAATTACATTTGTCTTTTAGGTGTTGTTATGTATTGGTATAAAATTGTGAGATCATAAGTATTGCATTGGGTGTGCAAGTGTGCAAATCGTCAGAGGGTGTCTCCAGACTGTTGCACTGACTTTCTGTGTGGGTGTGTGAAAAACATTTATGTGCTGTGGATGTGTGACACATGTATGGTAGTGAGACTCTCTGGCCAGAGTTACAAAAGTTTTGTGTCAGGTTTGCTCAATTTGTTTGAGATTTAAAAGCTAAAGCATATTGGTATTTGCGTTGGTTTGTAAGAAAAAGTAATTCAAATGCTTTGTGTTATTGTGTGTCAAGTGGACGTTCCATGGGTAGTACGGGGTGTTCCCACACAACCACTCATGGTTTTTGGCACAAAACAATGTCTACTAACAGTTCTAGACAGGGTTTTGCATAAAAAATTAGCATCACATGAAAGTAGATGTTACAAAGGATATTTTTTTCACTTTGTATGTGTGCTGTATGTTAGTCTAAGCATAGTACTTGTATTGGAAGGGTATCCTTCCAATACCAAACCTATGCCAGGCTCACACAGACACCTTTGCATTATGGTGCAAAGGTGTGTGTGTGGTGCTGAGTGCACTGGTGCTAGGTAAGGAGCAGGATAGTGCCATTCCTCTGTAGATATGGTGCTTTTCTGCTCTCTCCCTGACACGCAATGCAGCACAGCAAATTTGGGTACTGCGCTGCAGTGGGTGACAGTTTTGTAAATCTGGGCATATGACTGGTGAGAGTCTAAGTATTGGGTACAGTCGAATACATTTTGGATGGTCCCTGTTTTTTTTTAGCCTGGCACACGACGGTGGAAGCATACAGCTCCCATACACAGTGGAAGAATATTGATTTAATTCCTGCGGTTACAGGGTGGAGAATCTCACACTGAAGTGGGGGAGGATGACAACAAGGCTACCTTAAAAAAATTAATGATACACTTTTTAGCAAAGTGCTGATGATTAGTTCATCCTGAGCAGTGTCATGTGGTAGATGGTAGTGGTGAAGGAAGGGTCAGCAGATACTGCTGTTAAAGATGAGGACGTTTCTAGACATGTCTTACCCAGTTGTAGTTCCATGATTGCTGCTTCAGGAAGGTTGCGGATAGCCAGGTGCAGAGATCTCACACTTCACTGTGCCCCTGATTTGGATACTCCTGTTGGAGCCAGAATCACTGATGCCTGCTGTGAGAACCATCACCTTTCACAAAGACTGTGTCTGCCCTACAGCCAGAAAATGACATTTGAAAAGACACCTACTCATACCAGTTCTGAAATCTTAGGCAGAGTATCCGTATCCCCCCTCTGGGATACAAGTATAAAAGTGAAACCCAAACAAATTTGATCCAATTCTAAGTTCGTTTTTTTTACTAAGGAAGGGAGCAGTCAAAGGACTGCTGTGTGGCAACGGCTGGGGTCTGCATAAAAGCCTGCCCCCAGGGGTGAGCGAACAGTACATATAGCTTGTAACTTGCTGGTTAAGCTGAGGGTACAAAGCCTAGAATCCTGCTTTTCTGTTTAGAGTAGGGAGAGGAATCCATGTCACTGCAGGAACAGGGGCTGTCTGGGAGAAGAAGCCCAGCAACCTCCTATAATTTGAAATACCTATAATTAGGTGACTGCCTTCAGGGAGAACAAACTGTGTTAACCATAAGTGTGAGGAGTTCCCCAGCCTCCTAGTGCAGTTGCTGTGGTGATCTGAGTGAAGAAACCAATAGAACACCATTGTGCTGTCCTGCATTACAGCCACAGGCTCCTCATAATTGGTGTTGTGGCGGTGTACCAGCGGTGTTCTTCGGTGAGGAGCTACCTGCACCAGCCTAGAATCCACAAATGCCAAGGACAAGCACCTATCTGCATCAGTTTAATGCCTCAACTGCTGGAGATGAACACCCCTCTGCACTGGCCTGGAGCCTGCAGCAGTTAAAGAGGAGCACTCACCCGCACTGGTCTGAAGACGGCATCTATCAAAGATGAGCATCCACCAAGCAAGCCTTTCCCATTATGAATTCTGTGGGCATGACAATGATTGTACTGAACTATAAAATATACATTGCAGTACTCAATAGTGTTTATAACTGTGCCTAATCAAAGTCTGTTCCTGTAACTTTGCCTAAGTTACCACAGACATCTGTGACATGGGGGAGAGAGCACCATAGAGGACATGATGATCACTAGATTTCTTGGGTGAGGTTGCAACCCTGTAACTGAATCATACTACTTGGTTTGTGTTCCTTGGAGTATGTAGTATTTCAATTAACTATGATTGTAAAATACTTTCTATTTTGCTAAAGATACACACTGGGCTGGACAGTATGATATTGTTATTATTGTGTGGCTGTTAAGTTCTAATTACTTGTTCAACCCCACTTCCTCCCTGAGAGGCCTCTGGCTGCACACATTAACAGCACTGAAAGTCAAGTGTGGAAGGGGTGTTCTTGACCCAGTTTGCAGAGTTATAATAGGATGGACCCCAGGACACCTTTGGCAAACAACTGAAAAAACTACAATTTTGAGCCAGTGCCTCCTGCTTCCTTGGTTACTCCTCCAGAAACAGGCTCTGGCAGGAGACCTGCAGTTATCTCTATACATGTGGAGATGCAACAAGTTTAATTGGGTGTGGATTGGTCTTTTGTTGACACAATGTGAAAAGCGGAGAGGTTGACTATATAGCAGGGTAGAGGGGTTTTGAAAGAGGAGGGCAGTGGCCATGGCTAGTAAGCATAAATTTGTCTTCTTGACATGGAATGTTGGACCCCTTGAATTGACTGCTCTCCATGCAGCTGGCAGTGCAAGGGAAAAAGGAAATCACGTTTAGGACTAGGCAAGATGTATAGATTTTAAGACCTACATAGTAAGGCGACATGAAGAGTGTGGCAAAACCAGTGGACTTTTTGGAAGGCTTATTCGATCTGAGAAAACTGAAGTCACTGATTACAAGTATTTGCAATGGTGAGGGGCTGAAGGTTCATACACAACATGAGATCAATTGTTCTTTTTATTACTATATTTCTTATGGGAACAACGCTATACAGGGAAATGAGGAGGGTAATCCCCTAGCTGGTGAGAAGGAAAATGCTTGGGACAGGTGAGTACCCTGTGGAGATTTACTCCACATACCAAGACATACTGGCTCAACAGTTTTCAGAGATGTATTCAGTTTCATAGGAAGATGGCTTGCCACCATTTTGTGCTTATGAAGCATTGACAACATCACTCCTCAAATCTTACAGGGCTACCCTGGAAACAAAGTCAAATGTACTGCTTTTTATGCTCAGTGTGCATTATGAGATTCTTAGTAATGCTGTGGCTAAATGTTTGCTTCCTCTTCTGCCCAGCATGCATACAGATCAGAATGGTTTTGCACCAGCTTGCAATATGACTTCCAACATCTTGTGTTTTTTTATTTGAAGTAGCATACCCCTTCCTCTGCAGAATGGTTAGCTGTATTGTCAATTGCCTTAGATAATTAGTGGATAATATATTTGTATTGTTTTTGCCTCTCACAGTGCTACTGATCTCTACTAATAATATCATTTATAGCAGTGTTAACATAGCTATTGAGTGTGTATGGGCACCGCAGAATTTTGTGAGACAGATTGTTTCAGTGCCACCCAGGACAGCCAGATACCTTTTTTTTATTTTTTTGAGGGTGTGGGGGAAGCCCCAGGGCCCCTGGCCCTTCTGCCTGCCTCCCTGCCAGCATGGGTCATGTACCCCCACCTTAAACCTTTACAAGACCCAGAGAACCCACCCACTGGGGCCATATTCTCTTTGAAGGGAAGGGGGGTACAACCCCTCTACAAGTCTTAATAGGTTATGGTGACCCCCATCCCCTGGGGACTAATGTGGTTGCCCTGTACCCCCACAAAACACAATGTTTTGTTTTTGTTGCTTTGTTTATTGGTATTTTTCAGAGTACAACTCTTAGCTAGGAGTAGTATCACTTGTTGCATGGCACATTCGTATGTTCAGATATTTCAGCTGGTTCCCGAGCACTATCATAATTGTATGATGGCCCTTCCGGGTGTATTGATGGCATCCAGTATATACAGTACATCAATTTGCATTCGCATAGTCTTGCAACCCCTATACTGCTTCAATCAGTAGTCACTCGCTATCATCCTTACTATTACCATTTAAACTATTAACACAACTAACTAGAACATGCAACAATGCACTGGAGGGAACATTCTGTGTTGTGGTGTAGTTGGGACATTCGAGATTAGCCGAGCTATCTGATTTGAAAGGTCAGTATCTCTAACGTGATCCCTCCTCTTCTCCAGTGGAGCAGTGGGGATCCCCCTGATTGTTCCCAGACACCTTCCTTGGTTAACCAGTTGAGGCAGTATATATGTATTGGCATCAAAGCAGTGGTCCCTGCCCCCCTACTTCTGGTATTTGACATATCAAGTACTCTCAGTTGTGTGGCATGTGTTACGTCACATCCCTGCTCTCCATTGAGTGGGGCTGTAGCCCATTACTAGCAGGGACTGCCCTCTCCGGTTTCCAAATCCCCACCTACCTCTTGTCTCTGTTTCCCATGCCTCCAGCACCTCAGCCCATAAGGGAGCAATAGGATGTGCACGCATCCACCGAGCCTCCTCCCTCCGTAGCGCGTGTAGTTCGTCCCGTCTCCAGTCCACAAGGGCCGGGCCCGTAGGGGATTTCAAGGCCATGGCAATCCGATGCCTGAGTAGTACCAGGGCTAGGTCCAAAAACCTGCTGCCAACTCTCTTAGAGGCAGGTCTAGAATGTAGTCCCAGCAGAAAGAAGGAGGGATCTAGCTCCAATTGCACATCAAGGACCCCTCCCAAAGCCTACAGCGCACCCCACAAGCACCACTGTATCTTGGGGCACTCCCATATCATGTGATCTAAATCTGAATCTACAGCATTGCACCTGGGGCATTCCCTTGGTTCACCACCATACATTATCCTGAGTCTGTGTGGAGTGAGGTATGTTCTGTGTATATAATTGTATTGGATGTAACGGAGACGTGGGTTACGCGACACCCTACGGAGGTATGCCAGCACCTTCTGCCACTCTGTGTCTGTCATCTCCTTCCCTAGAGTCCCTTCCCATTTCGATCTCAGCGTTTGCAGAGACTTCAGGGTAATCTCGCTATGGGGCCTGTAGAGCCTGGCAACCAAGTGTGTCTCCTCTCCTATTGTAATTTTTTATGTGCTTCTGGCTCTGCGTTCACCATAATCCATAATCCCCTTATAGCGTGAGTCAGAGTCTGGTATAGGAGGAATTGCCCCCCAGGATTCCGCTCTCCTCTTCTAATGCTGTGAATGGACGCAGGACCCTTTCCCAGGGGCAATCCCCTAATGTCGTCACTCCTGCCCGGGCCCGGGTCCAGGTCCTCATCTGGTTTCTTTGTAAGGTGCGATTCGGTGTCCCCAAGGGTATCCCCGTCAGTTGTATTTCAGGGGAGTAGGCCACATTCACACCTGTGCGTTTCAGACACCATCTCTAGCAAGACAGGGCCACTGTCAGCACTACTTTTCGTGCCGGTAGGGTGATCCGAGAGATGAGCATCCGCACCGCAACAGATCTCCTCCGACGTCGGCCCGGGATGTGGTCAAATCTAGCCGGTTCCTACCCGTGAACCACCTATCAACCCATTGAAGCTGGCTTGACGAGTAGTATTATTCAAAATCCGGTACTCCCAGTCCACCTCCATCAGTGGGCCAGCAGAACGGGGATAGAGATGCTCACGTAAGCCTCCATCCCAGAGGAGCTCCCTGAGGACCTCAATTAATTATTTTAATTCTTTAAACCAGCTCACCGGTATATTCACTGGAAGATTAATGAAGTAGTATAAAAGGTGGGGCAAAATAATCATTTTGGATAATGACACTTGGGCCATTAAGGAAAGCCTAAGAGAGCGCCAAAACGCCATGCATGATCTTAGGGACCAAAGCATTATACCTAGGTTGCCACCACAAAGGTCTCGTACATTGTGGAACACTTGTATACCCAAGTATTTGAATGTGTGGGGGACCATGTAATATAAATAGGGCAGAGGAGGGGCGTTCCGCATCCGCGGTCAGGAGAAAGAAGTACGTCTTTTTCCTACTCACTCTGAGACCCGACGGACCACAGAATTCCTCGATTAAATTGAGCGCCCGAGGGATCCCTGATGCACCATCCTGCAGATAAATGAGTAGGTCATACGCATAGAGCGATATGACATGGTCCACAGAGCCCCACTGCACCCCCCTGCCGCGCTCCTCCATTTGGAACTGAGTTTCTAGGGGCTCGATGGTGAGCGCAAACAGCAAGGACGAGAGAGGGCATCCCTGTCTGGTGCCTCGAAATATGGGACAGGCATCCGATACTGCCCCACCAGTTCGCAACCTCGCCATTGGGAGGCAGTAGAGTAATTCGACCCATTGCGCCCATTTCTTCCCCAGGCCCATCCGAATCATTACTGTCCGCAGATAATCCCATCTTAGTGAGTTGAACACCTTCTCAAGGTCCACTGACAGGAGCACAGCACTGGGGTGTCGATTGTCATGTGGTATGTGTAAAAATGAAAATAGTTGTCTAAGATTCAGGGAGGTGTTGCTCGCAGGTATGAAACCATTCTGATCCTTGTGTATGAGAAGGGGGACATTTGGGAGCCAAAGCCTTACTTAGGATCTTGAAATCGCAATTCAACATGGACAAGGGTCTGAAATCAGTCACTGAGGCCTTGCACGATTTTGTGTTGGTTGGGGGGACCACCAGTGCCTCCCTCAGCGTCGCAGAGAGTATGCCCCTTTCAAATGACTCTGTGTAAAGCTCAACCAATGTGGGTGCAAGAATATCTATGTATGTTTTGTAAAACTCCATAGAGAGTCCGTCCGTGCCTGGCGTTTTACCCGCTGGCAATTGTGAAATAGCGGTCTTTACCTCTTCCAAAATCATTGGTTCGCCCAGGGGGTCCCTGTCCACATGTGCTAGGTTCTCAGTGGGCGAGACTGTAAGTGATGCCCCAGCGACTGTGGCATGTCTTCCTCAGGCTGTCTGTAGAGGGACATGTAATATGTTTTAAATGCTTTGTTTATCTCTGACGGCGCATGCACATGGCCCTCATCCGTCCCACGGATACTTATGATCAGGGTACCCTCCCCACTGGAGCATAGCAGCCATGCTAACATTCTGCCGGATCTACCCTCCTCTGCATGCAAGAACTTCTGGTAATTATGACAGCGCAACCTTTCCTGGTCTGATTGAATGACTTTTGTTTTAAGTGGCTGTGACTTCTGATACTCGCCCTGTTCATTGTTTCTGTCATGTATTTCCTTCTCCAAGCGGTTTAATTGTATTGTATTGTATTGTAATCGTATTTATATAGCGCTTACTACCCCTGACGAGGCGTCAAAACGCTTTTCGATGAGTAGCACGCTACTCTGGAACCCAACAAGAATTAGTGATGGATTAGTATCGTTAAATAATGAGTACAGTTTTAGTATTTTTATGAGTTAATTTAAGCCGCGGATATGAGAGTTTGTTAGTTAGATTGACTGGGGTAATGGAGGGGTGGAGGAGGAAAGAAATCCAGAAGTGTTAATTGGGAGTATATCCTTCATTTACTCAACCCAAAGGCTTGGGATGAGTAAAGGGGGGTGGAGGGGGAAGAGTACGTGGAAGGGTTAGGGAGAGCATAGTAGCAGGGTGAGATAAATGCAGGAGAGTTTAGTAGGGTTGTGTGGGAGGTCACAGTAGTAGAGTGAGGTTTGGTGAGTTAGATGTGGAAGTGGAGAGAAGAGCTTAGGCAGAGATATCTAGGAGATGAAAATAGTAGAAGGGATTTGGGATGAGTCAGAGTGAGAATGGAGGATAGTTTGATAGAGACATGACATAAGAGTGATGAGTAGATAAGTGTGATAAGATGAGAGCAGGAATTCATAGATATCTAGTATAACAACCCACCCAGGAGCCATGCAATGATCCACAAACATGGCAAGCACAGAAACAACATATACACATACATACATACATATATATATATATATATATATATATATATATATATACACACACATGAATACACACACATATGCACATACAATACATAATTAGAATCATGGGTAAAAAATACTTAGTCAGACAGGTTTAAAGAGTGTGTGTGTATTTTATTGTTATGACATAGTAGCAATACATATTTTCTAAAGAAACTATAAATAAATAGGAATATACATATAATCTGAAAAAAATATTTATCAACATAGGCATATGAGGTTCATAGTTGTTTGAAAAAGGTGGTTATGAAGGAAAGAGCCAACTTTTGAGTAGTTTTCTGAAGACAAGAAAGTTATCTGTGGCTCTTATAGTTGGGGGTAATGAATTCCATATTTTGGCTGCTTGGACGGAGAAGGATGTACCACCTATAGTCTTTTTCTTGTATGGTGGTGTTCTAAGGCGGGGTGCCAATCTTGAGCGGAGGGTTCTTTGTTGGATGTATTTGGTAATTTTCTTTCTGATAAAAAGCGGTCCCGTTCCATGTATAGCTTTGTGGGTGATACAAAGCAGCTTGAAAGTGCATCTTCTGGCAACAGGTAACCAGTGTAGTGCTCTCAAGGCAGGGGAGATGTGGGCTTGCGGCTTTATATGTAATAGTAGCCTGGCTGCGGAATTCTGGATACGTTGTAGTTTTTTCATAACAGATAGAGATGATCCATGGTAGAGGCTATTGGCATAATCTAGTTTGGATAGTACAAGCGAGATAGTAGCTTGCACCTTGTGTGGAAATCCGAGGTGGGGGAAGATGCGTCGTAAAGTCTTTAAGGTGATGAAGCTTGTGCGTGTTAATTTGTCTACTTGGGCATTCATAGTTAACTTGGAATCCATGGTGATTCCTGGGTTTTTAACTTCCTTGGATAATTGAGGAGGTGGTCCGAGATCGTCAGGCCAGGCGCACAGAGGGTCATAATTTTTCCAGTCACCACATATGAGTATTTCTGTTTTGGAGGTATTTAGTTTGAAATGGCTCCAGGTCATCCACTGATCAACGGCTCTGAGGCAACTGAAGATTTGTGAGTTTTCAATGTTTTTGGGGCATTCTAATTTAAGTAGTATTTGTGTGTCATCTGCATTGTTGTAGCATGTGAGATGGAAATCATTGATCAGTTCTGGTAAAGATATCATGTAGATGTTGAAAAGCAAAGATGAGATGATTGACCCTTGGGGGACCCTTGCTTTTGTGAGGTAGGGTTCGGATGAGAAGGGGGGCGAGTGGATGATATTCGATATTTTTTTAAGGTAGAAAGTAATCCAGTCGAGAGCAATCCCTTGTATGCCGGCTTTGTGGAGTCTTTGAGTTAGGGTGTCATGGTCAACCGTATCAAAGGCAGCTGAGAGGTCCAAGAGAAGTAGTGCAGCAACTCCATTTCGGTCGACTGTGTTTTTAAGATCGTCCCAGATTGCCATGAGTGCCGATTTAGTGCTCCTTCCTGGGCGGAATCCAGTTTGGAAGTCTGAAAGTATAGAATTGTCTTCAATGAATTGTGACATCTGGGCGAATGCTGCTCTTTCTATCAATTTGCCCAGGAAAGGTCCATTTGTGATTGGTCTGTAGTTGTTGGGGTCTTGCGCGTCTAGGTTTGTTTTCTTTAATAAAGGTCGTATGTATGCCTTTTTCAGGTCTGCAGGAAAAGTTCCTAAAGTTAAAGAGTTGTTGATGATTCTTCTTACAGGTGTGGCAGAAGAAGTAGATAGCAGGATGTTCTTCAGGATTTGTGGTGGGCAAGGGTCAGAAGGGCAACCAGAAGGTCTGCTTGCTTTGACCAAATCCATAAATTCATCCTCGGATATTTGTTTGAGGGACTGTAGAGGTTGGGATGGTTTATTCTTAAAGGGTATTTTAGGAAAGGGGTTGGTGCCGATGGTTTTCTTCTGTTTTAAATAGGAGTCCAATGTGTCTGCCTTGGTTGTGTAGTAAGTTGCCAATTTGTTTGTGAACTCTTGAGTATTGGGATGACTTCCTTCCATGCATGTAGGTTTTCGAAATTCATTGAGAATTTTATAAAATTCCTTGGTTGTAGATTGAGCATTTTGAATTCTGTCTGAGAAGTATCTTTTTTTAGCTTTTTTGATTGATGATTTGTATATCCTGTTAAGTTTGTGTAGCTGCAGTTTGTCTTGACTGTTGTTTGTTTTGAACCAGGTCTGCTGCAACTTTCTGATTTGTTGCTTTATCTTTTTAAGTTCTGTGTTTCTCCAAGGTGTTGGTTTTCTTTTGTTGTGTTTAGTTTTTCTGAGTGGTATTAGGACATCAAAAGCTTCCTGTAGCCACTCATAAAGTTTTGGCACAGAATTAATTGTATCTAGATCTGTGTTTGCTGTTAGTTGTGTTTCTAAGTGATCCAAATTGAGTTTGCTCTATGGTCGATAGGTGTATGTATGTAAGTAGTTATGGGGTGTGTTGATTTGTGGAGTTGTATGTCGGAAAGTTATCATATGGTGGTCTGACCAGGTGATTGGTGTGATGCTATGAATAGTAACGAGTTCAGGCTTAGCAAAAATGACATCTAGGATGTGTCCAGCGATGTGTGTGGGACTGTGTATAATCTGATGTAGGTTCAATGCGAGTAGGCCAGTGGTGATAGCTTTTGGATGTGGCATATTGGGTTTGTCAAACCAAATGTTTAGATCCCCAAGAATGCATAGATTGGAGTGTAGTGTAATAATGTTTGAGACTGTGTCTAGAAAAGCATCTGGGAAAGTGGAGTTGTTAGGTGGAGGGCTGTAAAGGAGGAGAAAGTTACAGGAGGAAGTTGGAGTAGGGTGGCATCTGGTAAGGAGGGCTTCACAACCTTGTATGGAGATGTTGTCTGTTTTACTGAGGTTCATTGCCTGTTTGAATATAATAGCTAGTCCACCTCCTCTCTTGCCTATACGGTTTTGAGTGATGGTTTGATAGCCCGGAGGAATGGCTTCGTGCAACACTGGTGCCATGTCATCTCCCAACCAGGATTCAGTAATGAATAGTAAGTCAGGTTGTGTGTCTGTGAGCAGGTCATAGATGTGGTGCTTGTTTTGTGAGAGTGATCGAGCATTTATGAGCTAGCAGTTTAGAAAAGGTGTGTTAGTGGTAGTGTTGTTTTGTTTAGTAGAAGGGTAAGTAGTGTAATGTGCGCTTGAAGCAGGAGTGTTGCTAGTTGTGATAACTATTTGAGGCTCACAATAGTCTTGCTTTTCAACATAGTGTTCCTCTTCCAGCAGGTTAAGGAGGCATTTTGTTGGGTCTGTGTGTGTGGGTGGTGGACTTGGTGGCAGAGAGAGCCATGAGGAGTGTAGTGTTTTTTGTAGGGTAGTTTTATTATGTAACAGACAAGGGGATGCAAGGTTGCTAAGAGTGACATGTTTTTTATTTTGTTTGCGTTTGTTTAGTGTGGATGGAGTATGGGTTAGGGGTGGTGGAGGAGCATGTGGATCATGATGTAAGGCTCTAAATTGTGCAATGGAGGAGAGGCGAGTGAATGAAAGTTGCTCAAGGGTTCACCTGATCCCTACCGACTGTCCCGTACAGTAGCCTTGTGTCGCTAATTTTAAGGTCTTCCATTCTATGTGTCGTGATGCAGGGGATCCCTTGTCAATGCTAATGTGCTCCAGTAGGTGGGACCTAAGAGCTCCTCTATACACCGGGTCTTCTAATGCCATCGGCTCAAGTCTCCATGTCGGGATGGGGACCTAACTCTGGCACAACGCTAGGTAATAAGTAATGGGCTGTGGTCCGACAGGGTTTGCCCTAGGTATTCGGAGAGAGCAATCTCGTTGCTAAGAGTTCCATTACACAGAACCCGGCCTATTCTAGTATGCAGTTGGTGGAGGCCTGAGTAGCAGGAGTAGTCCTTATCCAGAGGGTGCTGAACCCGTCAGACATCCTCCAGCCCCCAGTGTGTTACCCACTTGTTCAGGCCCTTTGTCGTCTTGTGTGCTGTCGCCCCAGGCAAGGGGGGAAGGGAGTGGTCCATTACAGTATTCAGTACACAGTTCAAGTCCCCCCAAGCAATAACTGTTCTCCCGAGAGTTTAGCTAGGCTTCCCCAGAGGGTCTGCAAGAAAAGCATCTGTTCTTGGTTAGGTTAGGGGCGTACACACAGCCCAGTATAGCATGTCGACCGTGCAATCTGCCCTCCACCAGTACGTATCTACCGTCCTGATCTGCATCTATGGACATGGCCTTAAACGGGAACCCAGCCCTCACCCATATCAGTGTGCCCCGTGCAAATGCCGAGTATGTGGTGGCAAATATCTGGCCTCTCCATCTGCGTCGCAGCCTCTCCACCTCTCGAGTAGTAATGTGTGTTTCTTGAAGTAGTGCTATGTGTCCCCCCTTCTTTTTAAATATGCCAGGATCTTGTGGCACTTGATAATAGTCCCCATCCCTCAGATGTTCCAGGTTACTAGCTTGTAGTCCGCCATCGGAAAGAGTCAAAATCGGAGATGGACACCCAATCTCCCCAATAGCAGCAGCCCCTCATCTCTTCTGCTCGGTCCCCAACTACCAGTGTCAGCCTTGATTCAACAATATCTAACCTCCTACGCGCAGCAAAAACATTCAACATCAGTCCCCAACACCCCAATCGCCAGGGGCAACACCGCAAACCGTCTGTTGCCCAGAATAAGTAAAGCAAACATAACAATAACATTAAGGCCCTCATTACAACCGTGGTGGTAAATCCCGCTTACTGACGTTCTGACGGCCGTCAAGATACCGTGGCCGTGGCGGAAATCCGCTACAGGTATTACGACCCACATCTCGTATTCTGCCACAATACAGACACCCACACAAGTGCACCACACCAAAGGTCACTGATAAACTGGCAATAGCAAAACCTACACCGTCACGCCAACAGAACTACGCCAACACTATCACGACCCACAAATCAACGTGGTGGTTATTCAACTGCGGTAATCCATTGGCGGTACACACAGCTGCGCTCAAAATACACACACATTTACAAAATACAACCACATTGGACAATTCAAAATACACACACCCGCTACACATACACACACCACACCCACACACTCACAACACTATAAAACACACACACACATTTCCCACAACCCCTTACAACAATTTTGTTTGAAGAAGCACAGAGTGAGAATAGCAAACACAACACCAGCATCCACAGGCACACAACACCATCTCTCTTACAACATCCACGCACCTCAAAGAACACACACCAACACAACACATCACACAGCACAACAAACAGCAGCTCACACATCACCCACACTACATTATGGCACCTCAAAGACACCCCAGGTTTTCTGAGGAGGAGCTCAGGGTCATGGTGGAGGAAATCATCCGGGTAGAGCCACAGCTTTTCGGATCACAGGTGCAGCAGACCTCCATTGCAAGGAAGATGGAGCTATGGCGGAGAATTGTCGACAGGGTCAACGCAGTGGGACAGCACCCCAGAACACGGGATGACATCAGGAAGAGGTGGAACGACCTACGGGGGGAGGTGTGTTCTGTGGTATCCAGACACCAGGTAGCTGTAAGGAGGACTGGCAGTGGACCCCCGTCTCCTCCCCCACAGCTAACAACATGGGAGGAGCAAGTCTTCGCAATCATGCATCCTGAGGGCCTTGCAGGAGTAGCAGGAGGACTGGACTCTAGTAAGTCATATCTTTACTACTTTATCCCGCCCACCCTACCTGCATGCTATCACAAACTCCTAGCTCAACCCTCACACCCATCACCCCAACACCCCACAGATACCCCACTATCACAATCCGCACATCCCAAAACCAAGGCCTGCATGTCACACCAATGCATGGACACCCATCACCAAAGCATGTCCAGTACAGATATTCACCCAGGCCCCAAAATCACTAATCACAGAAGGGCAAGACAATAAGCCAAGCACAGGAGTAGAGGGTAACTCACCCATTGCACAAGATGGCACACACAGATACAATAACTATGCATTTACACCCCAACAGGACCCATACCCAACGTCACCGGACAGGAGGTGCCAGACATATCCCGTCCCCCCACAGAAGAGGCCCACAGTGATGACAGCAACTCTGCACGCCTGGATCAAGAGTACAGACCGGCCCATCAGGGACCTCTGGACAGTCGGTTCCCCTGCCACAGTCACAAACCACCACTGAGCCTCCCCCTCAGGAAACACCAGCACAGCACCCACCCAGCGGGCCCATGCCACTGTCCCCAGGACACGTCAATCAGCAGTGTGTCCACCACTACTGGGACCCAAGTCAAACCCACCAACCCAAGACAATCAGGAACCTGGGGTCACTGACAGTGGGCACACGGTTCAGGGGACAGAGGCACAGGATAACAGGGAAAGTGGGAGGACTTTTGTGCGACAGGGGGAGGACAAGCCCAGGGAACCCACTCTCCACGAGGCACTCTCCAACATCATGGGAGCATACCATCATTCTCAGGAGACCATGGGCACGGTACTGGCCAAGTTTCAGGAGACCCAGCGGCTGCAGGAGGAACAATACCTGGGGATCAGGGAGGACTTAAAGTCCATTAACACCACCCTGGTCACCATTGCAGGGGTGTTGGCAGACATGGCCAACACCATGAGGGAGACAGTGGCACACCAACGGGCCCCTGACACTAGCCTGAACGATGAACAGCCCTCCACCTCCGCCGGCGCTAGTGGGCAGGAGGTCCTGCCAAAGGACCAACAGGCCACCAGCACCCCACCCCCTGCAGAAGGAGAACAACCCTGCAAATGGTCCCTGCGATCCAGGAACAAGATAGAGAACATTGCCAAGACCCCCGCCAGGAAATAAGACTCTCCTGATTGTCACCTTTCTGCCCCACTATGTCACCCTGACAACCTTGAACTGCCATTACTCCACTTCCTATGCCCCCTTGGACAATGCACCTGTGATACCAATAGACTGGACTCTACCATGGACATTCCTCCGCCATCACCCCAGCCCATTGCACAGCACCCTACACTTATTAGCACTTAAATAAACCCTCTTGAATCACAAAACAATCTGGAGTCAGTCTCTACTTTCACAAATGTATTATTACAACTTCTTTGACAAATATCAATGTTAGTGTTCATTTGCACATACCAAAGTATGACAGTTGTTGGGCAGCAGTGAACATAGCAGAAGGCAGAATGTGAATAAAAAGATACTGCATTGTGAGTAAAGTAGTCACAAGGGATGGCTACAATTAGTAGAAAAAACAGATAATAAATAGAGGGAAAGGGAGGAGGAAGAAGAAAAGTCTTATCTGTGCTGCCTGTGATCCATTCAGTCACTCACTACATCAAAGGGGGCGCTCGCCGTGCACCTATGCCGTCCTCTCCTTGGACCGCTTGAAACAAGTGGCTGAAGGAAAACGGTCTTTTTAAGGCTGCTTGATGTTCCAGGTGCGCCCTATTAGCGAAGTAATTAGAGATTATGTGGAGTGAATCACCGCCGCTGGCCATTAGGTGCGTTTCTAGCCTCGGTGTGGTCGCCGTAATCACGATAGCCCCAGCCGAGCCGAGGCGCCGGTATGGATGCGTGCGAGTGCTCGGGTGGAGCCCGGGCTGGAAGCCTCCAGCCCGAGCGTCACACCCGGAAGCCTCGCGCTCCGTACGGGGCCGCTGGGAAACGTAGTTCCCAGCGGTCCCATAACCCGGTGCGGGGAAAGAAAGGCAAACGGAGGGTAAAAGAGTGGGGAAAGAAAGAAATAAAGGAGAAAAGGAGCCAGGAGCAAAAAGGGGGGGTTGGGGAAAAAGAGAAAGCGGGGGACAGTAGAGGGAGGGGGGAAGGAAAGGGGAGGGAGGGGGTAACAACCGGGAAGGGAACAGGGGGGTATGGGGGAGGGCAAAAGAGAGTAATGAGAGGGGGATAAAAAAGGAAAGAAAGGAGGAAAGGGAAAAGGAAGAAGAAAAAGCTGAGAGAGAGAGAAAGTTGAGAGAGAGCAGGTAAAAGGAACGTGGGGGGAAAAAAAGGGTGGGGAGGTAGGGAGAGTGGAGCAAAAGGGGGGGTGGTACGCGGTGTGGGGAAATAAGGAAAAGGAGGAAACAGCGGAAAGGCAAAGAAGATAGAGAGAAAAATTGTAATTAATAAAGGGAGAGCGAGGAGAGAGATGAAAGGGAGAGGTCTAGAGAGCGGAATGAGGGTAGGGTGGTGGTGTCAGGGGACGAGGAAGGGGATAATGGAAAAGAAGAAGAAAGGAAAGAGCAAAGGTAAAGGGAGGGCGGGAAAAGGAGACGAGGTAGAGGGTTAGACAAACGGGGTGAGAGAGAAGAGCAGGGGAACAGGGGAGTCGAAGGATTGGAAACATAGAACACGGACCCGGGTACAGAAAGGGGGAGGGGGAGGAAGTAAAGCCAGGAGGGGGAAGGACAAGTGCTTGGGGTCAAGGAAAGAGGGGTGTGGGGGATAGCAAGGAAGGCACAGGAGGAGGAGGAAAGATTGGAGGACTCATTGATTTGTAAAAGGACTCATTTATGAGAGGGTGAAGCAAGGGATCTCGTCATTAAGACCGTCAGTGTCCGTGTGTAATCTCCAGACCCAACGTTGTTCGGTCTGGAGCAATCTCTGTGTCATATTAGAGGTCGACGGAGGTAATTGCTCTGTGACCGTCCAGTTTAAGTCATCTGCAGAATGTTTTTTCAAAAGGAAGTGGTTAGTCAATTTCGTTGCTTCTCGTTTACAACGGATCGTACTTCTATGTTCACAGATTCTTGTGGCGACCTTTCTCGAGGTCATTCCCACGTATTTGAGGTTACAGGGACATCTGATCAAGTAGATCACATTCTTGCTGTTACAGTTGGTTTGAGAATTTTGTACCCATGGGGTCTTAAGGTCTAGGTCTATAGTTGTCGATTTTTGAGTAAAACGACAGACACTACAGTTGCCACATGGGTAGTGGCCTGTTGGTGGTGGAAGACCCCATAGTGTGGTCTGTGTGGTGAGGGAATTGATTTTTTCTTTGGGTCTTGTGTGGACAACCATGTCCCGTATGTTTGTGGCTCTCCTAAAGGCATGTAGTGGCTGCTGAAAAGGTAAACCCCCAGATGTGAGGATTTTCCACTCCTCTTTAATGATTTTCTGAATCTTGTTGGAGAGCGGGTTAAAAGTGGTCACACACACTATTTGTTCAGTGTCAGATGTCCTAGCGCGTCGTTGCAATAGTTGGTCCCTGTTGTTATTGCGCACTCTTTTGTAAGCTCTCTTGACCAGATATGTAGGGTAGTCCTTGGTTTGTAGCTTAATAGCCAGTTTATCAGCATGTTTACGGTAGTCTGTGAGGGTGGAGCAATTCCGTTGAAGACGTAGAAATTGACCTACAGGGAGGTTCTCCTTCAGGGACCTTGGGTGGAAGCTCTGAAATTGAAGTAGGTTGTTCCGGTCTGTGGGTTTATAATAAACCTCTGTGGCCAGTGCCCCATTGTTTTCATAGATGAGTAAATCAAGAAATGCTAGTCGATTGTCACCTATGGTCATGGTGAAGTTCAGGAAAGGATTGGCTGCATTCAACCAATTTGCAAAGGTCAGAGCCTCCTCTCTAGTTCCTGTCCAGACCAGTAGGATATCATCTATATATCGTTTCCAGAGTTTAATCTGCTGGAGGAACGGGTTGTCATCATGATTGACCACCTGTCTCTCAAAGTGGTCGACATAAAGGCATGCCAGGCTAGGTGCAAATGTGCTACCCATGGATGTTCCTTGTATTTGCAAGAAAAAGTTATCCTCGAACTTGAAATAATTCCTCGTGAGTGCCACATGTGCCAGGTCCAGTATGAAGTCAGGGGGCGTGCATGACTCTCCTCTATTGGCTTCCAAGAGATCGCATCAGACAATACACGTCAACGTCGTGGACGACGCGGGCAACGCCGGGGAAGGTGGAATCATCCACCAATGTTACCCCCGTGGCCCCCGTATCATAACCAACAATGGGGTTGGCCTCCTCAATATGGACTCCCAACTCAATACCAGGCGCCCTTTTTCCAGCACCCTGCACAATGGTCATTTCCTGAGCCACCGCAGCCTTTTTTAGACAGAGGCCACGGGAGGGGAAAAGGGAAAAGGAAAGAGGTACACTGGAGGCCAAGAGAGGACGCCCCAGAGAATACGGCACAAAGGGAACCCCTCCCAGGGACGAGCAAAACACTATAACTAGCCCGATGGATAATCAAACAGATAACATTATCAATCTGAGCAACCGTGTTCTCAGTGAACTTGAAACTAGAGCACTGAACAAGGGCCTAAATTTTGTTCCCACGCCTAAAATTGATTTATTTAAAACTCGAACAGAACTAGCGGGTCTGTTCCGTAAAATCCGCTTAAAGACTTTCTTTTTGGGCAAACATTTCGAGGCTCCTGAACAAAACACAGGACTATGCCCTAAGTCCACTTTCTGTCCAACCACTGGACAGATGCTCCCGAGGTCCTGGCCTTTGAGAAATTAGTATCCCTAAAGGTAAACGCACTCACCGGGACTTCTAACTAAACGTACCATAACATGAGTATGGATGAGCTCTCAGCTCTGAAAGGTCTAACATCTGACCCTACGATAATCATCAAACCAGCAGACAAAGGTTGAGCAACGGTAATTTCTCCACAAAAATGTATAGAGATGAGTGCGAACGTCTATTGGGCAACACCCATCATTACAAACGCTTATCTCGAGACCCCACCCCTGACATTCAAGATGAGATTTCTTTTCTCGTGATGAAAGGCATGGAGAATGACTGGATTACTCAACATGAAGCAGACTTCCTGGTACAAGCTAACCCTAGGATTCCCTATTTTTACGTTCTTCCTAAGGTGCATAAAGGGCAAATCCCCCCCCCAGGCAGACCTATAGTATCCGGTATTGGCTCGGTTTTAGAACCCCTCTCTCAATTCGTGGATTTCTTCCTTCAGCCACTGGTTAAAAGAATTCCAACTTACCTTAAAGATACTACGGATGTGTTAGTTTTGCTAGATTCTGTGGGCCATATTTATACTTTTTGACGCAAAACTGCGCTAACGCAGTTTTGCGTCAAAAAAATTAGCGCCGGCTAACGCCATTCTGAAGCGCCATGCGGGCGCCGTATTTAATCAATGACGTTAGCCGGCGTTAGCCGCCGGCGCTGCCTGGTGTGCGTGAAAAAAAATGACGTACACCAGGCAGCGCCGGCGTAGGGGGATATGGAGCTCGGGCGCCAAAAAATGGGGCAAGTCAGGCTGAGGCAAATTTTTCGCCTCAACCCGATTTGCGCCATTTTTTTCGACTCCCAACCCCCATTGAAATGACTCCTTTCTTAGCAAAGACAGGAGTCATGCCTCCTTGCCCAATGGCCATGCCCAGGGGACTTATGTCCCCTGGGCATGGTCATTGGGCATAGTGGCATGTAGGGGGGCACAAATCAGGCCCCCCTATGCCACAAAAAAAAAAAAAAAATACTTACCTGAACTTACCTTAATGTCCCTGGGATGGGTCCCTCCAGACTTGGGTGTCCTCCTGGGGTGGGCAAGGGTGACAGGGGGTGTCCCTGGGGGCATGGGAGGGCACCTCTGGGCTCCTTCCAAGCCCACAGGTCCCTTAACGCCTGCCCTGACCAGGCGCTAAAAAACGGCGCAAAAGCGTCTGGAAGTCTTTTTTTTTTACCCGCCCACTCCCCGGGCATGAGTTTTGCCCGGGAGTGTAAATACGGCGCACATGCCTCGGAGTCAATTTTTTAGACGGGAACGCCTACCTTGCATATCATTAACGCAAAGTAGGTGTCCACGCTAAAAAATGACGCAAACTCCATGGACTTTGGCGCTAGACGCGTCTAACGCCAAAGTATAAATATGGAGTTAGTTTTGCGTCGGAATTGCGTAAAAAAAAACGATGCAATTCCAGCGCAAACAGAGTATAAATATGCCCCTGTGTCTTTTGACAAAACTAGAGAACTGTTGATCACCCTGGATGTGGAATCCCTTTACACCAACATTCCCCAGGAGGCCACTTTGCAGGTTATCAGCGATCTCTTGGAAGCCAATAGAGGAGAGTCATGCACGCCCCCTGATTTCATACTGGACCTGGCACATGTGGCAGTCACGAGGAATTATTTCAAGTTCGAGGATAACTTTTTCTTGCAAATACAAGGACCATCCATGGGTAGCACATTTGCACCTAGCCTGGTATGCCTTTATGTCGACCACTTTGAGAGACAGGTGGTCAATCCTGATGACAACCCGTTCCTCCAGCAGATTAAACTCTGGAAACGATATATAGATGATATCCTACTGGTCTGGACAGGAACTAGAGAGGAGGCTCTGACCTTTGCAAATTGGTTGAATGCAGCCAATCCTTTCCTGAACTTCACCATGACCATAGGTGACAATCGACTAGCATTTCTTGATTTACTCATCTATGAAAACAATGGGGCACTGGCCACAGAGGTTTATTATAAACCCACAGACCGGAACAACCTACTTCAATTTCAGAGCTTCCACCCAAGGTCCCTGAAGGAGAACCTCCCTGTAGGTCAATTTCTACGTCTTCAACGGAATTGCTCCACCCTCACAGACTACCGTAAACATGCTGATAAACTGGCTATTAAGCTACAAACCAAGGACTACCCTACATATCTGGTCAAGAGAGCTTACAAAAGAGCACGCAATAACAACAGGGACCAACTATTGCAACCACGCGCTAGGACATCTGACACTGAACAAATAGTGTGTGTGGCCACTTTTAACCCGCTCTCCAACAAGATTCAGAAAATCATTAAAGAGGAGTGGAAAATCCTCACATCTGGGGGTTTACCTTTTCAGCAGCCACTACATGCCTTTAGGAGAGCCACAAACATACGGGACATGGTTGTCCACACAAGACCCAAAGAAAAAATCAATTCCCTCACCACACAGACCACACTATGGGGTCTTCCACCACCAACAGGCCACTACCCATGTGGCAACTGTAGTGTCTGTCGTTTTACTCAAAAATCGACAACTATAGACCTAGACCTTAAGACCCCATGGGTACAAAAATCTCTAACCAAATGTAACAGCAAGAATGTGATCTACTTGATCAGATGTCCCTGTAACCTCAAATACGTGGGAATGACCTCGAGAAAGGTCGCCACAAGAATCTGTGAACATAGAAGTACGATCCGTTGTAAACGAGAAGCAACGAAATTGCCTAACCACTTCCTTTTGAAAAAACATTCTGCAGATGACTTAAACTGGACGGTCATAGAGCAATTACCTCCGTCGACCTCTAATATGACACAGAGATTGCTCCAGACCGAACAACGTTGGGTCTGGAGATTACACACGGACACTGACGGTCTTAGTGACGAGATCCCTTGGTTCGCCCTCAATAAATGAGTCCTTTTACAAATCAATGAGTCCTCCAATCTTTCCTCCTCCTCCTGTGCCTTCCTTGCTATCCCCCACACATCTCTTTCCTTGACCCCAAGCACTTGTTCTTCCCCCTCCTGGCTTTACTTCCTCCCCCTCCCCCTTTCTGTACCCGGGTCCCTGCTCTATGTTTCCAATCCTTCGACTCCCCTGTTCCCCTGCTCTTCTCTCTCACCCCGTTTGTCTAACCCTCTACCTCGTCTCCTTTTCCCGCCCTCCCTTTACCTTTGCTCTTTCCTTTCTTCTTCTTTTCCATTATCCCCTTCCTCGTCCCCTGACACCACCACCCTACCCTCATTCCGCTCTCTAGACCTCTCCCTTTCATCTCTCTCCTCGCTCTCCCTTTATTAATTAAAAATGTTCTCTCTATCTTCTTTGTCTTTCCGCTGTTTCCTCCTTTTCCTTATTTCCCCACACCGCGTACCACCCCCCCTTTTGCTCCACTCTCCCTACCTCCCCACCCTTTTTTTCCCCCCACGTTCCTTTTACCTGCTCTCACTCAACTTTCTCTCTCTCTCAGCTTTTTCTTCTTCCTTTTCCCTTTCCTCCTTTCTTTCCTTTTTTATCCCCCTCTCATTACTCTCTTTTGCCCTCCCCCATACCCCCCTGTTCCCTTCCCGGTTGTTACCCCCTCCCTCCCCTTTCCTTCCCCCCTCCCTCTTCTGTCCCCGCTTTCTCTTTTCCCCAAACCCCCCCTCTTTGCTCCTGGCTCCTTTTCTCCTTTATTTCTTTCTTTCCCCACTCTTTTACCCTCCGTTTTCCTTTCTTTCCCCGCACCGGGTTATGGGACCGCTGGGAACTACGTTTCTCAGCGGCCCCGTACGGAGCGCGAGGCTTCCGGGTGTGACGCTCGGGCCGGAGGCTTCCGGCCCGGGCTCCACCCGAGCACTCGCACGCATCCATACCGGCGCCTCGGCTCGGCTGGGGCTATCGTGATTACGGCGACCACACCGAGGCTAGAAACACACCTAATGGCCCGCGGCGGTGATTCACTCCACATAATCTCTAATTACCGCACTAATAGGGCGCACCTGGAACATCAAGCAGCCTTAAAAGAACCGTTTTCCTTCAGCCACTTGTTCCAAGCGGTCCAAGGAGAGGACGGCATACGCGCACGGCGAGCGCCCCCTTTGATGTAGTGAGTGACTGAATGGATCACAGGCAGCACAGATAAGACTTTTCTTCTTCCTCCCCCCTTTCCCTCTATTTATTATCTGTTTTTACTACTAATTGTAGCCATCACTTGTGACTACTTTACTCACAATGCAGTATCTTTTTATTCACTTAGTAATGACAGTGGGTTCCTAGTGGGAACCTCCCCCACTAGTCCTGTTCTCTCCTTCATCTTTACTGGTTACACCTGTTCCCTTCCCTTCCTCACTTTGTCTTTGTGTCCATTTCTTTCTGTGTTTCTCCTTAGTGTTTGACTATAAGGGGACACTCCCCCTCCTGGATACCCGAGGCCAGTAGCCTCTATGAAAGGGTAAGAGTTGTAATTCCCTGCAGTGGTAGGACTGTCCACATGTCTAGTTAGATGTACCCACTTGGTCACTCTACGCATGAATATTGCCTATTATGAACATATGTGTTATGTGCATGAATGCATCCCCTTGACACGTGTGTATTTGGTTTGATTTTGCAGTGTTGTGTGCCACGATTGTTTTAATTGTCTGTTTATCCCCCACAGGCCGCCTCAAGGTAACTCCTTGGGTAAGGTAGACCTTTTACTTCACACTCTTTGACCTTTACATAGAGTAAATTTCCTCCAACGTGAGACTTAGGGATCCTAGGCCCTGACGAATGCCCCAAGACCTCTATTGGCTCACTTCTGAGGGCAGAAACATGTTGGCTATTAGTTAGGTGACCCTGTGAGTCCTTATCCTCACAGAGGTGTCCCAACCCCTGTTTTAACCCCACCAATCAGACACCACCATTAAATTTGTCACTCTTTACAGGTGTCTGCTTAGGTGTTTTTATTTTTCACTAGATTATCTGGATCCCGATCTTTCCAGAAACAAGTTGATTTACGCACTCCCTCCTGTTCCTTTAACAGTGAGGTTGAGTCCGCCCAGGTGGCAGTGTCCTACCTGGGTGGGTCTAGGTGGTCAAATGATGAAGCATGACACTATATAGTGTGTGAGACCACCTAGTCCGTAAAAGGAACTCCCCCTGGTTCCTCTACCCGCACACGCACTCTGCAGTTACTTACTGACATTTCACTGACATTACCTCTCTAAATAGGAACACGTACAACCTAGGGCAACGCTGGAACCCGCGACGCCTTCTCTAGAGAACCCCGTACTTTCTTGTGTACTTTGAGTTATAGAATTAGGGAGCTAAGTACGGGTGGGTTCCTCCATACTTGTCCCTCTTTCTCCCTCATCCTCTCTCCATGTGTATTGATAAGAGGAGCAGTGCCAGTCTCTTACCTATGTCTCACTGGAAGTATTGCATGATGATGTTGTTTCAGTTGTCTATATCTTCTTCCTCTGCCTCCTCTTCTTCACTGTCCACAGGCTCCACAGCTGCCACAAGACCAACATCAGGCCCATCCTCCTGCAGAAAAGGCACCTGGCATCACAAAGCCAGGTTATGCAACATATAGCATGCCACGGTGATCTGGCACACCGTCTTTGGTGAGTAGTATAGGGAGCCACCTGTCAGATGAAGGCACCAGAACCTGGCCTTCAGGAGGCCCAAAGTCCACTCAATTATCCTCCTAGTTCACCCATGTGCCTCATTGTAGCGTTCCTCTGCCCTTGTCCTGGGATTCCTCACTGGGGTCTGTAGCCATGACAGGTTGGGGTAACCAGAGTCACCTGCAAATATCGAGGGACAACTGTTAGACACACACCAACCCTTAGGGACAACCCCATATCCAGACACCTATGTCAACTGTGTTGGGACCTTGAGCTCACCTATTAGCCACACACGGTGCCTCTGGAGTTGCCCCATCACATAAGGGATGCTGCTATTCCTCAAAATGTAAGCATCATACACTGAGCCAGGATACTTGGCATTCACATGGGAGATGTACTAGTCTGCCAAACACACCATCTCCACATTCATGGAATGGTAGCTTTTGCGGCTTCTGTACACCTGATCATTCCTGCGGGGGGGGACAAATGCCACATGTGTACCATCCTTAGCACCAATGATGTTGGGGATATGTCCCAGGGCATAGAAGTCACCTTTCACTGTGGGCAAATCCTCCACCTGAGGGAAAATGATGTAGCTGCGCATGTGTTTCAGCAGGGCAGACATTACTCTGGACAACACGTTAGAGAACATTGGCTGTGACATCCCTGATGCCATGGCCACTGTTGTCTGAAAGGACCCACTTTCCAGGAAATGGTTCCAGGAGCCAATGATGGACGTGACCACCATTGTCTATCTCTTCACTCACTTGATACCTGAGCTTCAACAGGAGAGGACTTACACTGCAAGTGCTGCTGTGACCTGAGTCTGGAAGCGACAATGGCTACAGTGTCTGGGGAAAGGGCCCCTGCCTTCACCGCGGAGTTGGACAACCTGGTGGCTGGGGTCCTCCCCCAGTACACGCTACTCTACAGTCCTCCAGACAAACAGGTGAGTACACTGTGAGCATGATGGATGGGACATGAATGTATGGAGTGGGGTGGATGGATGATACGGGGGCAGAGGGCAGCATGTGAGGATGGTGAGTGTATGTGGTTCTGGGCCAGGGTGGAAGGTTGTGGCCAATGAGTAAGACGAACCAGACGGGGGAGTAAAATCCATTCTTACTTCACTTTTCCTCTATGTCAGTGCCCACCAGAAGAAGGGTATTTGGCGTGACATTGCCAAGGAAGTGCGGACCCTGTGGGTCTATCATAGATGGAGCACCAACTGCCGCAAAAGATGGGAGGACCTGTGCCCCTGGAGCAAGAAGACGGCAGAGGCCCAGCTGGGGATGGTCTCCCAACGTGGAAGGGGTGCCAATTGCACCATGACCCCCCTGATGAACCGGATCCTGGTGGTGGCATATCCTGAGTTGAGGGCATCACAGCAGACACAAGGGTGTGAGTACAGTCTCATTCAGCTGACTCTGCACGCTTTATGAGGTTTCTGAGTGGGGGAAGTGGGCTGTGGGTTCCCCTAGGCCAGGGCAGACGTGCCAGGGTAGATCCATTGTGAGGCAGGCTCAGTGGTACTCCAACCCCAAAAGTGGTAGTGGCCCTCTACACCTAGTCAGGCTCCTGTGGGTTCCAGGTGTGCATCAAATGGGTCTAGGCACAGTCCTGCATGGGCATGTGGTTTTCCCCTGAACTGTTAGTGCATGGCCTAGTGCATAGGGCTGCTCCCTGTGTGTTGTGTCTGCCAACAGTGGTGTTGTTGCAGGAATTGACCATGTGTCTCTTCTGTCTTTCCTCCCCTTTTTGTTTTGTCACCCTGTCCTTGTGTGCATTAGCATCATCTGGCGGAGGAGCATTGGCACCGGAGCAGGAGGGACCTGCAACCCACATGGCCCAGGAGGGTGAATGTACGGAGTCTGAAGGCACCAGTGGAACGGTGAGCGAGGGGAGCTCCACGACAGGGTCAGGAGGAGACACCAGTGACAGTGACTCCTCCTCTGATTGGAGCTCCCTTGCAGTGGCGGACACCTCTGTGGCCACCGCATCAACAGGTACAACCGCCACCCCTCCTACCAGCACCGCCCTCCCAGCAGCCCCTCAGCGTGTTTCCCATGCCCGCTCACCCAGGAGGGTGGGTATCTCCTTCACCCCAGGCAACTCAGGCCCTGCCCCAGTCAGCCCTGCTGCCCTCAGTGAGGAGGCTATTGACCTCCTGGGATCCCTCACTGTTGGGCAATCAACCATTCTGAATGCCATCCAGGGTGTCGAGAGGCATTTGCAGCAAACAAATGCATACCTGGAGGGCATTCATTCTGGCGTGGCAGCCCAACAGAGAGCATTTCAGGCTCTGGCCTCAGTACTCATGGCACCCATTGTCCCTGTGTCCAGCCTTCCCCCTCCAACTTCCACTACCGACCCAATCCCCTCTACCTCAGCCTATCCCAAGCACACCATCAGACCAGCATGCACACTCCTCAACACACAAGAGTGGACATGGCAAACATAAGCACCACACATCCCACAGGCACTCACACAAGCACTTTACCCATGGAGACACACCAACATCCACTGCCTCCACTGTGTCCCCCTCCTCCACGTCCTCCTCCTCCCTCCCAGTCTCGTCTCCACTCACACCTGCATGCACTACATCCTCAGCCACTACATCCTTCACCAGCACGCCCATCATCACACACCGCTCATGTGCAATCACCACCCCCACTACCATGCACATGTCCCCTGTGTCCTCTCCCAGTGTGTCTGTGAGCCCTCCTCCCAAACTACACAAACGCAGGCACACACCCACTTAACAGCCATCCACCTCACAACAGCCTCCAGCCCATGCACCCTCACCCAAACTCAGCAGACGTACACCTCCTACAACCACTACCTCTTCCTCCACTCCCAAACCCCCTCCATCTTCCCGTCCGACTGTGTCTAAAAAACTTTTCCTGGCTAACATTGACCTCTTCCCTACACCTCCCCCCGTCCTTCCACTAGGGCCAGGATGTCCAGGTCCCAGTCCAGTACCTCAGCCATGAAATCCTCAAGCACTGTGGTCCCTGCAAGTCCAGTAACATCATGGGTGGCACCCATCAGGGCTGCCAGTGTGTCACCTAGTGAGGCCAAGGATCACCCTATTCCGCCAAGGTAAAGAAGGGGCCCACATGCCGTAGGGGAAAAGCCGCACCAACCACCCAGCAAGGCCTCATCCAAGACAAAAGAGGACAGTGCCAAGGTCCCAGCAGTGACTTCCAAGGTGGGGAAGGGACACAAGGCTAAAGGGAAGTCAGCTCAGGGCACAGAGCCTCCAGGTGAGGGACTGGTGTCACCCCTCCTGCAAGACAGAACAGCAACCTGTACGACGGTGGCCAATGCCACAAACACCGCCACCTGCACGTCTTCTGCCTTTGCAACAGTCCCCAGCATCATCCCCAGTGGGCTGCCGTCCGAGGCTGCAGGAGATGTCCTACTGTCTCCCTCCACAGGTGCTAACACATGCACCACTGGCAGCATCTCCGCCACAGACACTGCCGCAAGCACCGCCACCTTCCCCGCGACGTGCTCAGACAGTGCCACCACAGCCGACATGAACATCATTCCCAGTGGGCAGCCGTCCGAGGCTGCAGTAGACGTCCTGGACCCTGCACAGACTACATGAGGCACCACAACCAGCACTGGCAGTACCAGCAGTTGGCAGGCAAAGTCGCCGAAGGGTGGAGTGTGTCTCTGCCTCCATGGAGTATCATGCTACCTGTTCCCAGAAAATCTTGTGGCTCACACACCCAGGCGAGGGAATGGGAACTGCCACACACTATGCGCAGCACTCTGGGCACCAAGCCCCCTCCAGAACCAGTGGAGAAAAGCATCCACTACCCCAGTCCTTGGCAGGATGAAGCACTCTGGGCACAAAGCCCTCTCCAAAACCAGTGGAGCAAGGCATCCACTACACCAGTCCTTTACAGGATGAAGCACTCTGGGCACCATGCCCCCTCCAGAACCAGTAGAGAAAAGCATCCACTACCCAAGTCCTTGGTAGGATGAAGCACTCTGGGCAGAAAGCCCCCTCCAGAACCTGTGGAGAAAAGCATCCACTACCCCAGTCCTTGGCAGGATGAAGCACTCTGGGCACCATGCCCCCTCCAGAACGAGTGGAGAAAAGGATCCACTAGCGAGACTGTGGCTTTGCACTCCCCAGGACCAATCAGTGGGCAACACACCCACTTGAGAGACTTGTGAGACTGTGGCTTTGCACCCCCAAGGACCAGGCAGTGGGAAACCCACCCACTTGAGAGACTTGAAAGAATATCTCTGACAAAAGCAGTAATACTCTGCCATTTTTTACATTACATGCACTTTGTGATCTGCATGGGACACGTTCTTTGCAGCAGACATAGTAACTCTTTGTGTCACCTTACGCTAGAGTTAATACTTCTATTAGACAGAACACAGATATCTTTGCTGAAAAAAACATTTGTCATGGAAGTTATCTTGACATTTTTATTTTTGCCTGAAAATAGGTTGAGGCAAGGAATGCTGGCAGCAGGTGCTTTTAAAAACATAATCCACTTGCAAACACCGCGCCCCACCCAAAGTCAGCACCTGGTGAGGTGGTACTGGTTACAAAGCCATAGACTGGCCCAGTCAAATTGAAAGTAGATGCCCCTACTATTTATCACAAAATTGAATTATTAGGGGGTATGTATTTAATTTTATACTTCCTTTTCATTAATTGTGATTACATCACGAAATATAGCGATATGTATGTTCTGCTTTCATGATTAATTGCAGATTCTGCGTATTTTGGACAAATTGTAAATATTGTAAATAATACTTGAATTTAGTAGTTTACTATATAAAGTTAAATATAAATATTTGTGCTTAAACATAATTTACAATACTTTTTAATTTGTATTTTTGTCATCGTGATGAAGTCGGTACCCGCGATGATGCTGGCATTTGCGGAGATCACATGGCTTTTGGGATGAAGTGATTTTATTAGGCAAGCCAGTTCTCTGTCTCTTGAACAGGAAGACCACACACAGTTTTCTTTACTTTTCACCTGCAGTGCTGTTTCGAGGGAGTTGTTTTGGTGCTGCTGGTAAATACACATTTTGTGGTAATTGTGTTGTTTTATTTTTGCTTTCAAAACATACAATGGCATCTGGTGGTAATGGGGCGGAAGGTGCACACCGCCACGAAGATAGCTCATCAGAAGATAAACCCCCTGCAAAAAAAACAATCTATTGCATGGCAGTTCTTTACCAGTTCTTTACCATACCCCACGGGTAAAGCAAAACTGTTGTTAAATTGGTCCAGTGCAGCCTTTGTGACAACATTTTATCAAGGGGCACTTCAAATTATTCACACAGAACCACCAGCATGCTTTACCATCTGAAAACCTCCCACAGTAGGTTTCTAGCAAGGGCCCAGCGAGAACGGAGTGTAGGTGAGCCCAGTATGTCTCAAGCTCCAGTCGTGGTAACTGACGATTCTATCCCTGCTTCCATACAGGAACCGCTTACAGACAAAGCACCCAAATTAAAGAAGATCGGTAGTTTTTGCCTCCAGTACCAAAAGGTGCTAACAGTGGAAGAGGAGTCTGGGCAAGTTCTGAGGCAGTCTGTGAAGGATCATCTGTGCTGATTGTTTTTTTTTTCTTTTTTTTTAATGTTGTTACCCCAATTTCAGCTGATTATGGAAATCGGTTTTTCCACTTGCAATTCTGTTTTTGAAAAAAAAAACTACATTAAATAACATTCTCACAATGTTTTTAAAAAGGTTCCAGGATTAAAAAAAGATTGTTCTTAGAACCACCTTTCGTGGTTAAAAGAGAAGATAAACTAAATTAGTGCATGTTTGAATCACTGAGCGAGTGCATGAGTGTGTGTATGGATAAGTGTCAGACTGCATGAGTGCATGAATGGATGACTGAGGGCCTGCATTAGAGGTGTATGAGTTGTTGACAAAGTGCATGACTGCATGTCTGCATAATTAACTGTGTCTATCAGTGCCTGAATTCCACAACTATGCCCCGTTATATGCCAGGGAGTTTCTCCCCCAACTGGCTTTCTTCACTTTGGGGATCACTGCCAAATATGCTAATGAAGATCTAAGTGATCTATTGGGGATATAAAAAGATGAAAATGACCTCAGCATTTCCGGACCTCGAATATGCAGAGCTCTATGCATATGGAATAGTGTTTTAAACTGTATCCTCTTATCCACTGGCAGCCAATGCAATGATGAAATTCCAGCTTTTATAGATTCCTGCTTAGGAATATTCAGTACCAAACGTGCAGAGGCGTTCTGGACTCTCTGCAATCTTTTAATCACATAACCAGGTGGGCCCATGAACAGTGCATTCCCATAGTCAATTTGAGAACCGATTAACGGCTGTGCAATTATTCTTTTGGCTGTGAACGGTAAGATGGTAAAAACCAACTTCAACAGCCTAAGAAGGCCAAAAGAGGAAGCAGCTATTTTGTTAGCTTGATGGGCCATTGACAGTTGCGGATCGAGCCAAACCCCCAAACTTTTAATAAATACTTTAGGTGGGGGTAGAAACCCATTCCATCAATCATAGAGGGATTCATGATGGGCTTTGCTTGTTGCCTAAAAATCATCACCTCTGTTTTATTGCCATTCAGTTTACGTTTACTTCCAATCATCCATGCTGCCACTGCTTGGAGACATGGACCAAATGCTGACTCTATAGAACAGGAATCCCTTGAAAGAGATATAATTAGTTGTGTCTCATCTGCATAAGACACCAAGGTCAGCTCGAAGGGCTGAAATATTTCTGCCAGCGATAGCATATAGATATTAAATAAAGTGGGGCTAAGAGAAGACCCCTGTGGAACTCTGCATCTATTATTGATATGATCTGAGAAATATGACCTATCTAAGAACTGAAAAGACCTATCTTTAACAAATGAGTTGATCCAGTCTAAAGCTGACCTAGATAATCCAATATCTTGTATCCTATTCATTAATATATCCAGGTCCACTGTATCAAAAGCGGCACTGAGGTCTAGAAGAAGAATGACTGTTCTTCAGTAACAGCGATCAATGCAGTCTCTGTCCCGTGTAATGGTCTGAAGCCCATCTGAGTAGCATGTAGAATATTACTGACTTCCAGAAAAAGAGACAGTTGAGTTTGAACATATTTTTTCAGCTATCTTAGACAGAATTGGCAATAGTGAAATAGGCTTATAGTTACCAAGAAGTCCAGGGTCAAGATTAGGTTTCTTCAAGAGAGGCTTGACAATGGCATGTTTCCATTGCTCTGGCACTACACCAGCAGTCATTGAAAGATTAATAGAATTCGTAATAAAGGGAACCATCAATGGGGTGCCTAGTAATAGTACCTGGGGAGGGGCTAGGTTCAAGGGATATCCTCATTTCATAGCTTGAAGATGTTTCTTTACGACATCTTCCAATATCGGGGAAAAAACTGATAAATATGTAGTGTACACTGATTTTTGTTTAGAGACCTTCTGTACCTGGTTTGTGACACCAGGAAAGGTTAAATAAATGTCTACCACTTTTTGTTGTAAATGTGATGCAAGATTGTTGACATGTTCCTGAGATGCATCCACAAGTGCCTTATTCTCAGGGGGGCGAGTAATCTCATTGAGAACATGAAAATCTGTTTAGGTGAGTTAGCCGCCTGTTCGATCTTTGCTGTATAGTATCTGGTTTGAATAGATTTAATTTCAATATGATAAGACCAAATTGCTTTTTTGTAGTCTTGTTTTAAAGATTCATTGTGTGACTTCCTCCATCTCCTTTCCCATTTCCTGCATTCTCTTTTGAGATGCAGCAAATATACCATAAACCAGGGAGAGTTCCGTCAACCACATTCCCTTTCCCTGGTGGATAATGGTAGGAGTGCCCCTAGACTACCCACAATCCAGTTGTCAAAGGACTTTGACGGATCCGTGATGTTATTTTGGCTGCATGGTTGATTCCTTTCCAAGGTGTGAATCCAGGCATCAGCATTAAGCTTGTGCCAGAGCCTGGAAGGTAGGAACATATTATGCATCAATTTCTTATGTCTAGGTATAGTTAATTCCAATCTTATCAAGAAATGGTCAGACCAGGCCAAAGGATATGATGCCATAGGTATTAATTCTTTAATATTTGAGGAAACCAAATCAGTCATATGCCCCTTATTATGTGTAGGACCCTCTATCAGTTGTATTAAACCAAGGGCCTTCATATCTGTAATCAAAGATTTAGGCCCTCATTACAACCCTGCCAGTCGGTGGTAAAGCGACGGTAAAACCGCCAACAGGCCGGTGGTAAAAAGAAAATGGAATTATAACCATGGCGGAAACCACCAACATAGACAGCCACTTTAACACTCCGACCGCCACAGCGGTACAAACAAACAGAATGGTGGTCACCGGCAACAGACAGGCGGAACACAATGTACCGCCCACACTATTATGATGCGAACAAAAACACGGCGGAAACAGGACTTGGAAGGGAAAACATTCACCTCTACACACCACACGAGGAACCAGGACGCCATGGAACCTGAACTCCAAATACTCCCTGCGATTGTCTTCCTGCTCCTCTACCAGGAGCACGACCGACGGCGGCGATGACCATGGTGAGTACAGCACCTACGACACAGGGGAGGGGGAGGGAAAAGAGAGTGACACGCAACACGCAACACCCCCACCCTCACCTACAACAACACACACACCAATACATGCTGAAACATTACATTTAGACCCCCCAACTCCCCCCTGGAAGAACGCAAGGACACAAGGAAATGATTGTAACCATTGTAATCAATAAACATCCATTAGTCCAAAATTTATATACACTATAAACAAATATCTACACCAAGAATTCAAGTCCAGGTACTGCACCTATATAGTCCGTGGACCACTGGGCCCAAAATGCATGGGCGAGGCCCACACATGATACCCGATCGAAACGGAGAGAACACTGCAGGGGCATCAGATCGAAATAAAATAGGCACCTCAGGGGGAAGGGAAGGGGGAGCACCTCAGCCGGATGAGTGCACGACGCCAGCTCCACGGGGGGGCTCCATGCCCAATGATGTATCCTGGGGAGTGCAAAGCCACAGTCTCTCAAGTCTCTCCAGTGGGTGGGTTGCCCACTGCTTTATCCTGGGGAGTGCAAAGCCACAGTCTCTCAAGTCTCTCCAGTGGGTGGTTTGCCCACTGCTTTATCTTGGGGAGTGCAAAGCCACAGTCTCTCAAGTCTCTCCAGTAGGTGGGTTGCCCACTGCTTTATCCTGGGGAGTGCAAAGCCACAGTCTCTCAAGTCTCTCCAGTGGGTGGTTTGCCCACTGCTTTATCCTGGGGAGTGCAAAGCCACAGTTTCTCAATTGGATAACAGTCTCCACTGGTTCTGGAGGGGGCTTTGTGCCCAGAGTGCTTCATCCTGCCAAGGACTGAGGTAGTAAATGCCTTTCTCCACTGGTTTTGGAGGGTGCTTTCTGCCAGAATGCTTCATCCTGCCAAGGACTGAAGTAGTGGGTGTGATACTCTACGGACGGTGGGGCAACATGGAAGCTGTCCAGGCCCCTGGAACTGACCACCAGCCACGTACGGATGACCACTGGGGATGGCAGCCATGTCTGCGGTGGTGCCACTAGCTCAGGTTGTCGCGGGGCCACTGGGGGGCCTGGCAGCTGTGTCATTAGCGGCGGGGCTTGCGGCGGTCATTGTGGTGGCGGTCATTGTGGCAGCGGTGCTGGTGGCGGCCTCACTGACTGCGATGCTGGTGGTTGGCTCACTGACTGCCGTGCTGGTTGCTGACTCACAGTGCTGGTGGCGGTGTCAGTAATGGCAGTGCTGGTGGCGGGCTCACTGACCACGGTGCTGGCGGCGGTGTCAGTAATGGCGGTGCTGGTGGCGGGCTCACTGACTGCGGTGCTGCTGGAGGGCTCTGTATCTGGGCTGCTGGCGGCAGTGTCCTTGGCGGTGGTGCATGTGGTGGTGCCAGTGGCAGTCTTGTCCTCCGTACAGGTTGGAGGCGACGTTGACTTGCCTTTCTGCTGCAGGCCCTTCCCCACCTTGGATGCTGGCGTAGCTGTCTTGCCTCTCCCCACACTTGTCTTGGCTGAGCCCTTGGTGGCAGGTGTTTTGGCCTTCTCCCTCCAGGATGTGGGCACATTTTTCTGTTTTGGAGGTGGGGGAATGTCCTTGGCCTCGCTCCTTGGGACACTGGCAGCCCTGTTGCTTGGCGCACTCCAAAAACCGTGTATTGCAGGCACCACTGTGCCCGGTGATGTGGTGGCTGAGGTGCTGGTATTGGGACCTGGAAAGGCGGGACCTAGGTGATGGACAGGGGTCGGGAGGTGTAGGGAAGAGGTCAACATTTAAGAGGAAAAGTTTTTTTGACACACTGGGAAGGGTAGATGGAGGGGGTTTGGGAGTGGAGGAAGAGGTAGTGGTTGTAGGAGGTGTTTGTTTGCTGACTTTAGGCGAAGGTGTATGGGCTGGAGGCTGTCGTGAAGTGGATGGCTGTTGGGTGGGTGTGTGACTGCGTTTGTGTAGTTTGGGAGGAGGGCTCACAGACACACTGGGAGAGGACACTGGGGATGTGTGAATGGTAGTGGGGGTGGTGAGTGCACATGAGCGGTGTGTGGTGATGGGTGTGCTGGTGATGGAGGTAGTGGCTGAAGATGTTGTGCATGCAGGTGTGAGTGGAGACGTGACAGGGAGGGAGGAGGGAGACGTGGAGGAGGGGGACACAGTGGAGGCAGTGGATGTTGGTATGTGTGCATGGGTATGATGCTAGTGTGAGTGCTTGTGGGATGTGTGGTGCTTATGTTTGCCAGAGCCACCCTTGTGTGTTGAGGTGTGTGCCTGCTGGTCTGATGGTGTGCTTGGGATAGGATGAGGTACTGGGGATTGGGTCTGGGTGGAGAAATATGGAGGGGGGAGGCTGGACACAGGGATAATGGCTGCCATCAGTGCAGAGGCCAGAGCCTGAAATGCTCGCTGTTGGGCTGCCTGGCCAGAATGAATGCCCTCCAGGTATGCATTTGTCTGTTGCAACTGCCTCTCTACACCCTGGATGGCATTCAGAATGGTAGACTGCCCAACAGTGAGGGATCTCAGGAGGTCAATAGCCTCCTCACTGAGGGCAGCAGGGCTGACTGGGGCAGAGCCTGAGGTGCCTGGGGCGAAGGAGATGCCCACCCTCCTGGGTGAGCGGCCACGGGGTAGACACTGAGGGGCTGCTGGGAGGGCGGTGCTGGTAGGGGGGTTGGCGGTTGTACCTGTAGATGCAGTGGGCACAGAGGGTTCCGCCACTGCAAGGGAGCTCCCACCAGAGGAAGAGTCGGTGTCGCTGGTCTCAGCTCCTGTCCCCGCTGTGGAGCTCCCCTTGCCCTCCGTCCCACTGGTGAATTTAGACTCCGTTGTCTGGCCCTCCAGGGCCATGTGGGATTCAGCTCCCTCCTTCTCCGGTGGCACAGCTCCTCCACCGCTCCTCCACCTGATGATGCTAATGCACACAAGAACAGGGAGACCACAAAAAGGCGGGGTGAGAAAGAAGAAAGACATGTTCAGTGCATACAATACCGCTACCGTCGGCGGACCCTGCAGACACAGCAGCCCTCTGCACTACGCCATGCACTTGGAGTTCCCTAATTAATCACAGGGACATGGGGTACTGCCCAATTGCTGCACACATGGTAGTCACAGGAGCCTGACTAGGTGTAGATGGCTCTTACCACTGGTGGGGATGGGGTGTCACTTAGCCTGCCTCACAAAGTGTCCTTGCCTACAAAGCTCGCCCTAGCCTAGGGGAACCCACTGCCCACCTCCCCCACCCAGACACCTCCAATGCTCACAGAGTCAGCTGAATGTGAGTGTACTCACTCCCTTGTGGCTTCTGTGATGCCCTCAAGTGCCCATCCAACTCAGGATACGCCATCGGCAGGATCCGGAACATCAGGGGGTCATGGTGCGACGGGCACCCCTCCCACGTTGGGAGGCCTTCCCCACCTGGGCATCTGCCGTCTTCTTGCTCCAGCGCCGAAGGTCCTCCCATCTTTCACGGCAGTGGCTGCTCCGCCTGTGGCGGACCCCGAGGGTCCGGACGTCCTTGGCGATGGCACGACAAATATCCTTCTTCTGGTGGGCGCTGACCTAGAGGAATAGTACAGGGGAAAATGTAACACTTTTACTGTTCGGACCGTCACAGTCACTGTCCCATATTCCCACCCTTGCCCTGACGCACATACACTCAACGTCCGATCATGCAGGCCTCATCTCCCCCCGTATCTTCCATCCACACCACTCCAAACAGGCATTGCCCATACAGCATGCTCACAGTGTACTCACCTGTTTGTCTGGAGGACCGTAGAGTAGCGTGTACTGGGGAAGGACCCCATCCACTAGTTTATCCAACTCCTCCGACGTGAAGGCAGGGGCCCTTTCCCCAGATAAATGAGCCATCATCGCTTCCAGACTGAGGTCACAGCAGCACTTGCAGTGTAGGTCCTCTCCTGTCGAAGATCAGGTATCAAGTGAGTGAACAGAGAGAAAATGGCGGTCACGTCCACGGTGGTGCGTACCGTCACCGCCGGCGTACATCGTCATTGGCTCCTGGGACCCATAGGGCCCAATGTTAACTAATGCAGGATTACGCAGCGGTCTTCGACCGCCTACTGTGACGGTGTACAACGCCAGCGCAGTTACCTCATATCCCCTTGTCCCACATTACAGGTCAGGCAGCTGCCATTTCAGGTGGCCACATGGCATTATTTTTTAATGCGTCACACATATCTAGGCCTTGCATATACACAGATACAGGCACATAGCGTATTGACAAATGTGTGCAATACAATTGTTTTTTTCCTACCTCAGTGTTGGCTGACTCTATGCTCGCTGTTCTCATCCATAGGGCGCGTCCGCTGGGGCAGGTGAGGAGATGGCGGCATCCTCCGGTGTAGAGACCGCTGGTGGACCTGTCGACAATGAAAGAGCGACCTGTAATAGTCACCTACAGACTATATCGTGCCACAATCCAGGAACTGTGTGCCCAATTGGAGCCAGACCCGATGTCAGCTATCTGACATCCCAAAGGAATCCTCCCTCTAGTGCAGGTCCTGTCAGTACTCCATTTCCTGGTAAGTGGGTCTTTTCAAACAACAGTGGCCATTGCATCAGGGATGTCCCAGCCTATGTTCTCCAACGTGTTGTCCAGAGTGTTGTCTGCCCTGCTGAAACACATGCGCAGCTACATCGTGTTCCCTCAGGTGAAGGATTTGCCTACAGTGAAAGGTGACTTCTATGCCCTGGGACATATCCCCAACATCATAGGTGCCATTGATGGTACACATGTGGCCTTGGTACCTCCCTCGAAGGAGTGAACAGGTGTACAGAAACCGGAAGAGCTACCATTCTATGAATGTGCAGATGGTGTGTTTGGCTGACCAGTACATCTCCCATGTGAACGCCAAGTTTCCTGGCTCAGTGCATGACGCTTACATTCTGCGGAATAGCAGCATCCCTTATGTGATGGGGCAACTCCAGAGGCACCGTGTGTGGCTATTAGGTGAGGACAAGGACCCTATGCCGTGTGAATAGCTGTCTGGGTCTGGGGTTGTCCCTAAGGGTTAGTGTGTGTCTAACAGTTGTCCCTCGACATTTGCAGGTGACTCTGGGTACCCCAACCTGTCATGGCTACTGACCCCAGTGGGAAATCCCAGGACAAGGGCAGAGGAACGCTACAATGAGGCACATGGGTGAACTAGGAGGATTATTGAAAGAACCTTTGGCCTCCTGAAGGCCAGGTTCAGGTGCCTCCATATGACAGGTGGTTCCCTATACTACTCACCAAAGAAGGTGTGCCAGATCATTGTGGCCTGCTGTATGCTGCACAACTTGGCTTTGCGACGACAGGTGCCTTTTCTGCAGGAGGATGGTCCAGAAGGAGGTCTTTTGGCAGCTGTGGAGCCTGTGGACACTGAAGAAGAGGACATAGACAACAGAAACACCGTGATCCAGCAATACTTCCAGTGAAACACAAGTAAGAAGACATCACTGCCTCCTACATCTGATAAAATTGTTAGATCTATCATCTGTCTGTCACTTTCACCCAGTGTATGGACCCTGATTTGTCACTTTGCCTTACAATTTCACAGATGTGGGTCCCACTGTGTGACCTCTGCTATATTACCTCATGGACTAAAGCTGTGTGACACAGGTATGTAGACATTAGAATGGACATTGGGTTTTTCCTCAGTTATTGCAAATACATAATTGTGAAAGCACAGACTGACTCCAGATTGATTTGTGATTCAAGGGTGTTTACTTAAGTGCAAAAAACTGGAGGGGGTTGTAAAATGCGCAGGTGTGATGGTGGAGGAATGTCCATGGCAGAGTCCAGTCTATTTGTCTCACGGTGCATTGTACAAAGGGGCATAAGAAGTGGAGCTAGGGCAGTTTAAGGATGGACAGGGTGACAAAGTGGGACAGAAGGATGACATTCAGGGTGGTCTCATTTCGTGGCGGGGGTCTTGGCATTGTTCTCTGTCTTTGTCCTGGATCTTAGGGACCGCTTACGGGGTGGTTCTCCATCTGCAGGGGGTGGGGTGCTGGTGTCGTGGTCCTGTGGTGGTCCCTCCTGTCCACTGGCGCCGGCGGAGGTGGTGGGCAGCACATCGTCCAGGCTAGTGTCAGGGGCCCCTTGATGTGCCACAGTGTCCCTCCTGGTGTTCATAAGGCCCTTCAGCACCCCTACAATGGTGCCCAGGGTGGTGTTGATGGACTTGAGTTCCTCCCTGAACCCCAAATACTGTTTCTCCTGCAGCCGCTGGGTCTCCTGAAACTTGGCCAGTACCGTTGCCATCGTCTCCTGGGAATGATGGTACGCTCCCATGATGTTGGAGAGGGCCTCATGGAGAGTGGGTTCCCTGGGCCTGTCCTCCCCATGTCGCACAGCAGACCTCCCAGTTCCCCGGTTTTCCTGTTCCTCTGTCCCCTGAACCGTGTGCCCACTGCCACTGCTCCCAGGTCCCTGCTGTTCTTGGGGTGGTGGGTTAGCCTTGGGTCCCTGTAGTGGTGGACACACTGCTGCTTGATGTGTCCTGGGGACAGAGGTATGGGCCCTCTGGGTGGGTGCTGTGGTGGTGTTTCCTGAGGGTTGAGGCTCTGTGGTGGCCTGTGCCAGTGTGAGGGGAACCGACTGTCCCGAGGTCCCAGATGGGCCGGGCTGGTCATCTAGATCCAGCTGGACAGAGCTGCTGTCATCACTGTGGGCCTCTTCTGTGGGGGAGTGGACATGTCTGGAACCTCCTGTCACGTGATGTTGGGTAGGGGTCCTGCAGGGGTGTAAAGGCATAATCATTGCATCTGTGTGTGCCATGGTGTGCAATGGGTGGGTGTTCCTGTACCCCAGTGCTTACATTCTTGTATAGGACCTTGTGTGATAACTGTTTTGGGGTCTGCATGGGTATCTGTTGTGGACATGCATTGGTGATGAGTGTCCATGCTCTGTTGTTGCATGCTGGGCTTGGGATGTGTGGTTTGTGATAGTGGGACATATGTGAGGAGTTGGAGTGATGGGGTGAGGGTGTGGGTGGGGGTATGTGATAGCATGCAGGTAGGGTGGGGTATATGGTAGTTAAAGATTTGACTTACCAGAGTCCATTCCTCCAGCAACTCTTGCGAGGCCCTCATGATGCAGTATAGCCAAGACCTGCTCCTCCCATGTTGTTAGTTGTGGGGGAGGAGGTGGGGGTCCGCCGCCAGTCCTCTGAACCGCAATGTGGTGTCTTGAGACCACGGAACGCACCTTCCCCCGTATGTCGTTCCACCTCTTCCTGATGTCATCCCGTGTTCTTGGGTGATGTCCCACTGCGTTGACCCTGTCCACGATTCTGCACCATAACTCCGTCTTCCTAGCTATGGAGGTGTGCTGCACCTGTGATCTGAATAGCTGTGGCTCTACCCAGATGATTTCCTCCACCATGACCCTGAGCTCCTCCTCAGAAAACCTGGGGTGTCTTTGCGGTGCCACGGGGTGGTGTGGGTGATATGTCAGGTGGTGTGTGTTGTGATGTGTAGGGTGATGTTTAGGGGTGTGTGTTGTTTTGTGCGTGGATGTGTATGAGTGATGCTGTTGTGTGCCTCTGTATGCTGGTGTGGTCTTTGCTTTTCTGTCTCTCTGCTTCTTCCAAATTTTTCGTTGTAAGGATTTGTGGGTCATGTGGGTGTGTGTTTTATATTGTATTGGGTGTGTTGGAGTGGTGTGTGTATGTGTATCAGGTGTGTGTATTTCGATTTGTCCAATGTGGTAGTGTTTTGTAAATGCGTGTGTATTTTGAGCGTGGCGGCGTGTACCGCCAATGGAATACTGTGGTTGAAAGACCGCCGCGTGGATTCGTGGGTCGTGATAGTGTGGGCGTATTCCTGTTGGCGTGATGGTGGCGGTTTTGTTATCGCTAGTTTAGCACTGACCTTTGGGTGGCGGACTTGTGTGGGTGTCTAGATTTTGGCGGATTCCGAGCTGTGGGTTGTAATAGCTGTGGTGGAATTCCACTACCGCGGCGGTGTGTTGGCGGTCTTCTGCACGGCGGTAAGCGGGATTTACAGCCAATGTTGTAATGAGCGCCTTAGGTATGGAACTATCTGCCTCCTCAACATGGATATTAATGTCACCTACTAATGTGAAATTAGGTTTAGTACAGACCAACTCCATGATATTCTCTGCCAGTGATGGCAGGACATTTTCCATGGAGCCCGGAGGACGGTAAACCAAAGCACCTGATAGGGTGAATTGATGGTTCAGGGTGATGGAAGAATACATACTTTCACACCCCATAATCTGTAGTGGATGTGAATTGACTGTTAGATCTTCCTTGTAAATTAAAGCAATACCTCCACCTCTAGTAGCAACTCTATCGAGTCTGCTTATTTGATATCCTTTAGGGAGTGCTAGTGCTACATCGAAGGCTGATCCTTTATGTAACCAGGTTTCCGTCAAGCAGACCAACGTGGGTTTAGTCTGTTCTAATAGTAGATGTATATCCAATTTATGAGCTACTAAAGAGCAACAATTGACTAGAAAAATTAAGCATTTATTAGTTTCTTGGTTTACTGATTTATCCAAGGCTAATTGCGGAGACCACTGACAAACTGGACATGAGTGTTCAGGGCTCCTAGGGTCTATAATATAAATACACATGTTATGAGTGACGGTCCTTAACAAATGAAGAGCCTTCGAATCATACTTGATCCCCACAGCTTTTGTTGAAGTCTGGGCAGAGAAACTGGGCCCTGGGCCTGTTCTGGCGCGGACGGGCGCAGACGGGCACAGATGGGCTAGCCTTTGGCACGCCTCCGGCTACAAATAGCCCGGACGCCGAGAGACGCTATTCCGCCAACCTTCCTAAAATGGCGGTCACAGTAGTGCTTCTCCCACAGAGAAAAAATGGCGGTCTGACTTCTAAGGTTCCCCCCACCAGGCCACTAAACATGGATCAAGGTGAGGCACGAATATCAAAAAGAACTGTCCCTCAGCAATTCTCAATCACTCTAGTCTGTCACAGAGCTCCAACTACTGTCTGTGCAAAATAGGCATTTCCCAGCAGCTCGGAATGACCGTTCCGTGGGCTATCTCCACCGGCTCTGGCCAGCAGGCACCCCTGCGTCCCCCGCTCAGGCTGTGCCTCGGCCCGGCCATCTCCCTCCCGTAGAGGCAGCTGGTGCCCGCCGATGCCCGTGCGACCGCCCTGTCCTCCTAACATTCTTGGTAAAACATGAACTTCCAACAGAAACAGCCTGTTTGTTAATTCCCTTGTTTTCAACTGCAATCTGCCAGTGTGTTCTAAAGAAAAACTAGAGAGCTAACAGTCTTATTTATGACAAAAGTGTGGCACACCTAAAGCCATCTGAATTGAATTAAACTGGTAAAACTTAAATCATTTAAATTAGAAAGTAACACAATGAAGAGGTTAATTTTTTTATAGTGATTGTGATTAATACAATACATAGAAAAATTAGGACACATTTTAAGTCAGTTCTAAAATATTTTCCTGTTGTACTTCCAACAAAAGCAGGCTGTCAGTTTATTCCCTTGCATTTTACTGCAGCCTCCCAGAGAGTTCTAAAGATCAACTAGAGTGCTAACAGTCGTACTTGTGACAAAAATGTAGTAAACCTGAAGCTGTCTTGAATTAATACAACTGGGTAACATTTTAAACATTTGGGGCATAATTAAGAGCCCCTAGCACCATTCTAATGCCACATTAGCATAATTCTTTACACTAATGTTGCATTGGAAGGCCAAAAGGTCTGCACCATATTTACAAAGTGGCGCAATGAATGCATTTGTTCACTTGTAAAGCTTTGTGCTACATTATACCTGCACCAGGCATAATGTATGCAAAGGGGGGAGACCAAAATATGGCACAAGGAAATCTAACAGATTTCCTTGCATCGTTTTTTTCAGCACTTTTAACACCTGCTCAGTGCAGGAATTAAAAAGGGGCACACCATTGTTTAAAATGGGCCCCTATGTACTCAGCAGGAGCAGCTTCCAACATTATTTTGCACTATTCCTGCAAAGTACATCAATAGCACCATAAAAAATGATGCTATTGCCCTCTAACCAGTGCCATGGTGAAGAGTATTTCAAATACCCTGCACACATGGTGGACGTAGCGGGCGTAAAGAGCACAAGATAAGTGGCGCTGCACTGTGTGCAGAGCCACTTTTCTTAAATATGCCCCTCAAGTTATAAAGGAACACAATGTGTTGGTTCATTTTGTGAAAGAACTACTGTCACCCCATTCACTCACTCATAATTCATTAACTAACTCCCTCAGTCGCAGATACAACCCGTCATTCTTCTATTCACTCATATAGACTCTGACAGCTACTCACTCACCAACACGCCCAATGAATCACCCATTTATTCACCCATGTATGCAGTCACGTACAACCACTTACAGACTGATTCACCTACTGATACAAACACTGGCAAACCCACACAGCAAATTATACAGTCACTAATTCTCTGATACAGCAACGTGCTCTAGCACCCACTCACTCATACAACCACTGACACTAGTGCTCACTCACCTACACACTGAGCTACAGACACAGTCACTGCTACACTAACGGGCATGCTTATGTTGTAATTTACTCACCCATACACTCTTTGTGCACTCACTTCCTAACCTATAGATAGAGTCATACACTCAGTTAATCACCATTACACAACTGAAGCAGTCAGTCTACCACTAATGCATGCACTCACTTATTTCCTCATAGGTACATTCATGGACTCACTCAGTCCCTCAAACTGCACTAGTGCATTTACTCACGTATCCATATACACACTCATACACTTACTCACTCATGCATACACTTGTTTGTGGGAGTGGGTCACTAAAGAATGGCTTGAATGATTGAGTAAGTGGATGTATGTATACCAGAAAATTAGTTGTATTATACAGAAAATTTAAATAGGATATATAGAGAGGAAACTAATGGAAAGGTATGGGAAGAGCAGTTTAAATTTAAATACATTCTCCATGGATATCTCTAACCAATATGTCTATGGTAGAACAAGTATTTTCATATAACGTCGTTCAACTGCAGCCAATATTGAAAAAGAAAAAGAAGATAAAACTATATTAGTGTTTAATCTTGAAAGGTACATAAATATAACAATAGTCACAGCTTTTACTCTAAGATTGTATCACAATGTAGTTATATTATCTATTTCATTTTTTCACTGTTCTCAGGTTTATACTTCGCTGAATAATGATGGTTTGTATAAAGCATCATCTTCGCGCAGTGGGGGAAAGAAATCAATGGATTGTAAAAATAAAACTCAAAGTTGCAAAGTAGAACATTACAAATAAGTGCCACTATGCACTGCATTGCACTCACTATAATTCATTAATTAGTTGTTTCTCAATGGTTGATATAGTAATGTAAACAAGCAGAATTCAAAACTTTTCTTCCATAATTATATCTGCCACAATATCAGAAATAAATGAGAAGTACTTTTCAGTTTTAGAAATAGTCTTTAAAAACATCATCCCTGGTAGGCCAAATGATGTTTAAGGTGTTGATAATCCATATATAGAAAATCCTTTCTGGAACACTAAAATAATTTTTGATATTTGACAATCTGTTTAAAAACACATTACCCTTAATAGGCCGAATAATCTCTAAAAAACCCACAAACCATGTAGAAGAAACTTTGTATGCCAGTTTTTAAACACAATTGTTCCTTAGAACCTTGCTTGAAGAAAGAGAATATATGAGTTTAGTAGTTTGAGTGGAAGTTTTGGTTTGTATTTTAGATTGATATCACTACATTCAGTCCATCCAGTTTTGCTTTTTAGATATACACTGTAGTGTCCAGAGGTTGTATGAAGTCCTTCATGAAAGTTGATAGCCAAAGTACTAACAGTTCTTCCTGAAAGTGATGTTTGTCTAGCTTTGAAGTATTCAATTTGGAACCAACTGATTGGCATCGGTGTAGCATTACTGTAACATATTTTCCTGTTCTTTTTAGAAACAATGTAGACATAATGTCTGATCTGCAGTTTGGGCATGTCATATTTTGGTTAATATTTCTGTTTAATTTGACAAAAGGCACAGTTTTAGCATCTGACAATGTTACGTAAAGAAACCTTTCAGAATTGATTTCAGTGCTGAATGTATAAGAGAATCTTTACAATCATGGTTCCATTTATATCAGAGTCCATATAGCTGCTCAATATCTAGTTGTTCTTCTTCTAAGACTCCAAGGATGACTCTAATAAATTATTGTGTGTCTTGAAGAGTGTTGAGAGTGAAGATTATTGATATTCTACACATATCTAAATGATCTTGGATCCCTGAAACACAATGTATGACAGTTCTATCACTTATTAAACATTGTAGCAAATTATATATTGCAAAAGACATTCTCTTATCTGATTTTTGTTCAATTTGATTTTTAAATGGAATAAATGGAACAGTATATTAAGAAAAACATTCACCTAGCAGTTAACCTGTGAACTATTTTCAAACTGGTAACCAACTATTTCACTGCCAATTTCCAGTTTTCTTTTCTTAGCACTCTTCGTGTTGCCCTTTTGTTCTTTCTTTTCTTGAGAGTCCGTAGACTGTTTTCCAATGTTCCCCTTTGGGCAGAATATCTGTTTCTCATGAACAGAGTACATTGCTAAATGATATAACAATAGAACAGAGGGGATTTATTATAGGGCTGGCGCTCATGGAAATTCCACTATATATCACTAATAAACAAAACATTAATTGTCACGGTGCTCTCTGAAGGAGTATCCTCCCTACTTCTCTACACTTCTCTGGGAGTGAAAAAGACAACATGATTGTTCCAAAAGACCAACAGCCAACACGTGTTTCTTTGTGCGAAAATTGCTCGCAATGACTTCCTCAGGGGTCCTCAGTTATTTCCGTAATAATATAAAGCCAAAGTTTATAGCGTGATTAGAGATCCAAACTAGGCACAAAATTCCAATATAATCGTCGTAAAGTGAAAACTGAATAGAAACGGAAAACGGGAGTTTTCCTTTCACTCCCGACTGGCGTGAACTTTTCCATTTCTATTCAGTGAATTAAAAAGAAAACTGGATATACTACAAGACATGGACACTAATTCTTTACCTACACGTGTGCCTTGGATTTTCTGTACATTGCTAAATGAGAAGCATATAGAATTCTGAGTCTATTGCACTCTCTCACACAGTTTCTATCACCACTAACGTTGCTCTCATCAAAGTCAATCAAAAACAATCCAGACAAAGTTATAATTTGCGACAATGATACATATGTGAAAGCTGAATTAATTACTAATACATTTGTATTGATTAATGGTTAAGAATTTACATGAATTAGGCTAACATAGAAAATGATGTGCATCTTGGAAAATGTGCCCACTTGAGTGGCCACCATTACATATATAATAATTAATAATTAAGTCACACTTATGATTAAATAATGTGAACACGTGGAATAAAATGTATTAATGAGTTGTATTAATATATTAACCCCTTCGCTGCCAGGCCTTTTCCCCCTCCTGTGCCAGGCCTTTTTTTGCCTATTTGGGGCAGTTCGCGCTTAGGCCCTCATAACTTTTTGTCCACATAAGCTAACCAAGCCAAATTTGCGTCCTTTTTTTCCAACATCCTAGGGATTCTAGCGGTACCCAGACTTTGTGGGTTCCCTTGAAGGAGGCCAAGAAATTGGCCAAAATACAGTGAAAATTTCGTTTTTTAAAAACAAAATGGAAAAAGTGGCTGCAGAAGAAGGCTTGTGGATTTCCCCCTGAAAATGGCATCAACAAAGGGTTTGTAGTGCTAAACTCAGCAGCTTCCTAGCTTTCAGGAACAGGCAGACTTGAATCAGAAAACCCAATTTTTCAACACAATTTTGGCATTTTACTGGTGCATACCCCATTTTTGCAATTTTTTGTGCTTTCAGCCTCCTTCCAGTCAGTGACAGGAATGGGCATGAAACCAATGCTGGATCCCAGAAACCTAACCATTTCTGAAAAGTAGACAAAATTCTGAATTCAGCAAGGGGTCATTTGTGTAGATCCTACAAGGGTTTCCTACAGAAAATAACAGCTGAAAAAGAAAAATATTGAAAATGAGGTAAAAAAACATCAATTTTTCTCTACGTTTTACTCTGTAACTTTTCCCTGCAATGTCAGATTATGGAAAGCAATATACTGTTACGTCTGCTGGACTCCTCTGGTTGCGGGGATATATAGGGCTTGTAGGTTCATCAAGAACCCGAGGAACCCAGAGCCAATAAATGAGCTGCACCCTGTAGTGCGTTTTCATTTTATACCGGGTATACAGCAATTAATTTGCTGAAATATAAAGAGTAAAAAATATCTATCAAGAAAACCTTTGCATTTCCAAAAAGGGCACAAGATAAGGTGCTGAGGAGCAGTGGTTATTTGCACATCTCTGAATTCCGGGGTGACCATACAAGCATGTGAATTATAGGGAATTTCTCAAATAGATGTCTTTTTTACACACTCTCCTATATTTGGAAGGAAAAAAAGTAGAGAAAGACAAGGGGCAATAGCACTTGTTTTGCCAATCTATGTTCCCCCAAGTCTCCCGATAAAAATGATACCTCACTTGCGTGGGTAGGCCTAGCGCCCGCGACAGGAAACGCCCCAAAGCGCAACGTGGACACATCCAAAATTTTGGAAAAAAACAGAGGTGTTTTTTGCGAAGTGCCTACCTGTAGATTTTGGCCTCTAGCTCAGCCGGCACCTAGGAAAACCTACCAAACCTGTGCATTTCTGAAAACTAGAGACCTAGGGGAATCCAAGGAGGGGTGACTTGCGGGGCTCGGACCAGGTTCTGTTACCCAGAATCCTTTGCAAACCTCACAATTTGGCTAAAAAAAAACATGTCCCTCACATTTCTGTGGCAGAAAGTTCTGGAATCTGAGAGGAGCTACAAATTTCCTTCCACCCAGCGTTCCCCCAAGTCTCCCGATAAAAATGATACCTCACTTGCGTGGGTAGGCCTAGCGCCGGCGACAGGAAACACCCCAAAGCGCAACGTGGACACATCCTAAATTTTGGAAAAAAACATAGGTGTTTTTTGCGAAGTGCCTACCTGTAGATTTTGGCCTCTAGCTCAGCCGGCACCTAGGGAAACCTACCAAACCTGTGCATGTCTGAAAACTAGAGACCTAGGGGACTCCAAGGAGGGGTGACTTGTGGGGCTCGGACCAGGTTCTGTTACCCAGAATCCTTTGCAAACCTCAAAATTTGGCTAAAAAAACACATGTCCCTCACATTTCTGTGGCAGGAAGTTCTGGAATCTGAGAGGAGCTACAAATTTCCTTCCACCCAGTGTTCCCCCAAGTCTCCCGATAAAAATGATACCTCACTTGCGTGGGTAGGCCTAGCGCCGGCGACAGGAAACACCCCAAAGCGCAACGTGGACACATCCTAAATTTTGGAAAAAAACAGAGGTGTTTTTTGCCAAGTGCCTACCTGTAGATTTTGGCCTCTATCTCAGCCGGCACCTAGGGAAACCTACCAAACCTGTACATTTCTGAAAACTAGAGACCTAGGGGACTCAAAGGAGTGGTGATTTGTGGGGCTCGGACCAGGTTCTGTTACCCAGAATCCTTTGCAAACCTCAAAATTTGGCTAAAAAAACACATGTCCCTCACATTTCTGTGGCAGGAAGTTCTGGAATCTGAGAGGAGCTACAAATTTCCTTCCACCCAGCGTTCCCCCAAGTCTCCCGATAAAAATGATACCTCACTTGCGTGGGTAGGCCTAGCGCCGGCGACAGGAAACACCCCAAAGCGCAACGTGGACACATCCTAAATTTTGGAAAAAAACAGAGGTGTTTTTTGCCAAGTGCCTACCTGTAGATTTTGGCCTCTAGCTCAGCCGGCACCTAGGGAAACCTACCAAACCTGTACATTTCTGAAAACTAGAGACCTAGGGGACTCCAAGGAGGGGTGACTTGTGGGGCTCGGACCAGGTTCTGTTACCCAGAATCCTTTGCAAACCTCAAAATTTGGCTAAAAAAACACATGTCCCTCACATTTCTGTGGCAGAAAGTTCTGGAATCTGAGAGGAGCTACAAATTTCCTTCCACCCAGCGTTCCCCCAAGTCTCCCGATAAAAATGAAACCTCACTTGCGTGGGTAGGCCTAGCGCCGGCGACAGGAAACACCCCAAAGCGCAACATGGACACATCCTAAATTTTGGAAAAAAACATAGGTGTTTTTTGCGAAGTGCCTACCTGTAGATTTTGGCCTCTAGCTCAGCCGGCACCTAGGAAAACCTACCAAACCTGTGCATGTCTGAAAACTAGAGACCTAGGGGAATCTCATTTCGGTGACAGAAAGTTCTGGAATCTGAGAGGAGCCACAAATTTCCTTCCACCCAGCGTTCCCCTAAGTCTCTCGATAAAAATGGTACCTCACTTCTGTGGGTAGGCCTAGCGCCCACAAAAGGAAATGGCCCAAAACAGAACGTGGACACAACATATTTTTTCACAGAAAACAGAGGTGTTTTTTGCAAGGTGCCTACCTGTGGTGTTTGGCCTGTAGCTCAGCCGGCCCCAGGGGGGGGGCAGAAATGCCCTAAAATAAATTTGCCCCCCCAACCCCCACCCTCCCCCGCCGGGAGCGACCCTTGCCTACGGGGTCGCTCCCCCTGCGTGACATTGGCACCAAAAAACAAATCCCCGGTGCCTAGTGGTTTCTGCCCCCTTGGGGGCAGATTGACCTAAACTCTGCCAATCTGCCCCCAGGGGGGCAGAAATGGTCTAAATACAATTTGCCTTCCTGGGGAGCGACCCTTGCCTGATGGGTCGCTCCCCATCTCTAAAAAAACAAAAAAAAAAAAAAAAAAAAAAAAAAAAAAAATTGCCCTGGCGCCTAGAGGGTTCTGCACCCCCCTGGGGGCAGTTCGGCCTAATAATAGGCCGATCTGTCCCCCGGGGGGGCAGAAATGGCCGAAAATAAATTTGCCCCCCCAACCCCCACCCCCCCCCCGGGAGCGACCCTTGCCTACGGGGTCGCTCCCCCTGCGTGACATTGGCGCCAAGAAACAAATCCCCGGTGCCTAGTGGTTTCTGCCCCCTTGGGGGCAGATTGACCTTAAATTGGCCAATCTGCCCCCAGGGGGGCAGAAATGGTCTAAATACAATTTGCCCCCCCCCAGGGGAGCGACCCTTGCCTGATGGGTCGCTCCCCATCTCTAAAAAAAGAAACAACAAAAAAAGAAAACACAAAAAAAAAAATTGCCCTGGCGCCTAGAGGGTTCTGCCCCCCCCTGGGGGCAGTTCGGCCTAATAATAGGCCGATCTGTCCCCCGGGGGGGCAGAAATGGCCTAAAATAAATTTGCCCCCCTAACCCCCACCCCCCCCGGAGCGACCCTTGCCTACGGGGTCGCTCCCCCTGCGTGACATTGGCGCCAAAAAACAAATCCCCAGTGCCTAGTGGTTTCTTCCCCCTTGGGGGCAGATTGACCTAAAATTTGCCCCCCCAGGGGAGCGACCCTTGCCTGATGGGTCGCTCCCCATCTCTAAAAAAAGAAACAACAAAAAAAAAAATTGCCCTGGCGCCTAGAGGGTTCTGCCCCCCCCTCGGGGCAGTTCGGCCTAATAATAGGCCGATCTGCCCCCGGGGGGGCAGAAATGGCCTAAAATAAATTTGCCCCCCCAACACCTACCCCCCCCCGGGAGCGACCCTTGCCTACGGGGTCGCTCCCCCTGCGTAACATTGGCGGCAAAAAACAAATCCCCGGTGCCTAGTGGTTTCTGCCCCCTTGGGGGCAGATTGACCTAAACTCTGCCAATCTGCCCCCAGGGGGGCAGAAATGGTCTAAATACAATTTGCCTTCCTGGGGAGCGACCCTTGCCTGATGGGTCGCTCCCCATCTCTAAAAAAAGAAACAACAAAAAAAAAAAACACAAAAAAAAAAATTGCCCTGGTGCCTAGAGGGTTCTGCCCCCCCTGGGGGCAGTTCGGCCTAATAATAGGCCGATCTGCCCCCGGGGGGGCAGAAATGGCCTAAAATAAATTTGCCCCCCCAACATCCACCCCGCCCCCCCGGGAGCGACCCTTGCCTACGGGGTCGCTCCCCCTGCGTGACATTGGCGCCAAAAAACAAATCCCCGGTGCCTAGTGGTTTCTGCCCCCTTGGGGGCAGATTGACCTAAAATTGGCCAATCTGCCCCCAGAGGGGCAGAAATGGTCTAAATACAATTTGCCCCCCCAGGGGAGCGACCCTTGCCTGATGGGTCGCTCCCCATCTCTAAAAAAAGAAACAACAAAAAAAAAAACACAAAAAAAAAAATTGCCCTGGCGCCTAGAGGGTTCTGCCCCCCCCCTGGGGGCAGTTCGGCCTAATAATAGGCTGATCTGCCCCCGGGGGGGCAGAAATGGCCTAAAATAAATTTGCCCCCCCAACGGAGCGACTCTTGCCTACGGGGTCGCTCCCCCTGCGTGACATTGGCGCCAAGAAACAAATCCCCGGTGCCTAGTGGTTTCTGCCCCCTTGGGGGCAGATTGACCTTAAATTGGCCAATCTGCCCCCAGGGGGGCAGAAATGGTCTAAATACAATTTGCCCCCCCCCAGGGGAGTGACCCTTGCCTGATGGGTCGCTCCCCATCTCTAAAAAAAGAAACAACAAAAAAAGAAAACACAAAAAAAAAATTGCCCTGGCGCCTAGAGGGTTCTGCCCCCCCCTTGGGGCAGTTCGGCCTAATAATAGGCCGATCTGCCCCCGGGGGGGCAGAAATGGCCTAAAATAAATTTGCCCCCCCAACACCCACCCCCCCCCGGGAGCGACCCTTGCCTACGGGGTCGCTCCCCCTGCGTGACATTGGCGCCAAAAAACAAATCCCCGGTGCCTAGTGGTTTCTGCCCCCTTGGGGGCAGATTGACCTAAAATTGGCCAATCTGCCCCCAGGGGGGCAGAAATGGTCTAAATACAATTTGCCCCCCCAGGGGAGCGACCCTTGCCTGATGGGTCGCTCCCCATCTCTAAAAAAAAAACAACAACAAAAAAAACACAAAAAAAAAAATTGCCCTGGCGCCTAGAGGTTTCTTCCCCCCCTGGGGGCAAATCGGCCTAATAATAGGCCGATCTGCCCCCAGGGGGGGCAGAAATGGCCTAAAATAAATTGCCCTCCCCCCCAGGGAGCGACCCTTGCCTAAGGGGTCGCTCCCTTTGCGTGAAATTCACGCAAAGGAAAAACTCCCTGGTGTCTAGTGGTTTCTACCCCCCTTGGGGGCAGATTGGCCTCATCAAAATAGGCCAATCTGCCCCCAAGGGGGGCAGAAATGGCCAAAATATAATTTCCCCCCAAGGGGAGCGACCCTTGCCTAAGGGGTCGCTCCCCACCCAAAAAAAAAAAATGAAACATAAAAAAAAAAAAAAAAAAAAAATGGTCCCTGGTGCCTAGAGGTTTCTGCCCCCCCCTGGGGGCAGAAAAGGCCTTCCTGAAAATATGCCCCCCCTGGGAGCGACCCTTGCCCAAGGGGTCGCTCCCTTTTGTCAATAACAATAAAAAAAAAAAAATCCCTGGTGTCTAGTGGTTTCTACCCCTCTTGGGGGCAGATTGGCCTCATCAAAATAGGCCAATCTGCCCCCAAGGGGGGCAGAAATGGCCAAAATATAATTTTCCCCCACGGGGAGCGACCCTTGCCTAAAGGGTCGCTCCCCACCCAAAAAAAAAAATAAAAAAAAAAAAAAAAAAATGGTCCCTGGCGCCTAAAGGTTTCTGCCCCCCCTGGGGGCAGAAAAGGCCTTCTCAAAAAAATGCCCCCCCTGGGAGCGACCCTTTCCCAAAGGGTCGCTCCCTTTTGTCAATTTCAATAAAAAAAATAAAAATCCCTGGTGTCTAGTGGGGTTTCAAAAGCCGGATTGCAAGCAATCCGGCTTTTGAAACCCTCGGAGGGACTTCAAAGGGAAGGAAATACTTTTCCTTCCCTTTGAAGCCCCTCCGGGCCTCCCATCGATTGAAAGAGAAATGCTTTTGCATTTCTTTTTCAATCGCGCTGGAAGCAGAGCTTCCAGCGCGACTAGGGAGGCCCCTGTGACACATCAGCGCGCGCGCGCGCGCTGACGTCACAGGGGGGGTGGGCGGGGTCGGGGGTGGAAGGGGAAGGTCTTCCCCTTCCATCCCCGACTTGGGGGGGGAGGGGGGTGCACGGGGGGCGCGCTAGCGCGCCCCCAAGTTCCCCTGTGCCATGGACGAGATGATCTCGTCCAAGGCACAGGGGAACTGTAGCCTTGGACAAGATCATCTCGTCCAAGGCACAGAAGCGGTTAATGTTATGTATTTGCTTAAATAATGTTGAGCTTTTGATTAATTGTGAGGTTTGGGTCTAGTTGACAAAGCCTCAGGCTATGTTTCATGGCACAATAAATGTTTGTAAATGTCTTGTGAAAGCAGAGAATTAATATTGTTCATTGTTCACACTGCGCTGACCTAGAGATTTGCAAATGTCTTAAACTTTCTCATGAGAACTTCTTGTCGAAATGGTTCTATACTAGAGATTGTTACATTGTAAACTTGATGCGTGAGACAGAGATGTTCCCAGGCATGGACAATAGCCACAGTGACTAGAGCTAGGATTGCAACAAAAGAGTTACTTGATGAACCTGACAATGGGATCAGTAGAAGAGGAGCCTATCATCAACGTGAGAAAGACTGTTTAATCATATTTTAGATTTAGAAAATAGTTTTTATTGGTCCTACTGTAAACCTACGATTTTATGACCAATGACAGCATGAGAAGATACTTTATGGAGTTCTGACTTAGCCTGACTGCACTTAGGAGTATTAGATCATTCTATGTCATTTTTACCCCCGTAGTATCCCATTCAAGGAGCTGAGCAGTTCCCGATCTATTTGCGTTAATGCTGATTCCTTAGCTTAATAACCATCCTCATAGAATATTTGTGTTAATGCTGATTCTTTAGATTGATGTCCCTTTAGTGGTTCAGTTAACTTAGAGCCCACCCATGGCTGAACCATTCCCTTTCACTGCCCGTTGCTGATGCTGACCAGGTAGATGTCCAACTGACGAAAATAAATCACAGCTTGCTGATTCTTGGAGGAGAGGTATATGAAATGTCAATTTGTAGTGTTTATTCTTTTCTTTTAGCTACCAACTGCTATTTTGATAATAGAGCCCTACTTAAATGTTTTTCAAATTAACTTTTGGCTAAATTGCTTTTGCATGAAGCCCAAACATGATATTCTTATTGGAGGGTTAGTTGGTATGCCCAAATGTGTTGTCAAACTTATTAACCAAGAACTAATTTTGTCCTCCTATTGAATCTAGATGTATGCTATCTCTGTTGTTCAGTTATTGATGTTATTAATTTATACCGTAACTCTTGAATGTTTATTCATCAATGCATTAGTTAAATTGAGGTACATTCAAAGCTTTGGCCAGCCTGTGTTGTTTGTATACATTTATCATTTGGTACTGAGACTAATTTACGTGATATTAGCATTGTTAATATACGGAAATACATTTTTAGATTTTAGTAATAGGTGTGGTTATTCATGGCCACATGAGTAATGGTGCATAACGATTTTTGACTCAAAGTTTTGATAATTAACTTGTTGAACAATGTTATGTTGGTGTGGGCTAAACTATGAGTGAAGATTGTGTATATGGTGAAATCACTCTAAGCATAGTCAAAAGGTCCATCGAACCTCTAATGCGTCCCCTTATAAATAAATTATAAAAGACCAAATAAGGCCAGACCGATCACACATATGACATGCCTTCATTTACTACAGAACTTTCAAAATTAACAAAAGCTGCATCTACACTTAAACTTCTTGATTTATGGATGCTTCCAACATATGCAAAAGAGAGAGGGAACTGTTGTTGATAGGTATATAAATATTTTACAAGCAAAAACCATACAATACTCCGGCCAATCTTTTTGACATCATCTACCTGATCAAAGTTTTTAGCCAAATATTCTTCCTCATCTCTATTTGGAAAATTAATAAAATCAATTCCTTTACCCATTGCACCTTTTACTAAGCCTTACTCAACATTTAAATTGCATCACAAAATAACCCAACAGTTTTTGCAGACACCTAAAAGCTTTTCTAATACTGCTGTTTTGGATACTGATTTCTCCAAATAATACAGTTTTGCTTGTAGTTTATCTGTCAGTAGTATTGTGACTCCCTGATGTTCCATTTTATCAATAGCTGTAATTTTCAAAATATCTTCTTTATCCAGTTGTAGTAATTTGTCATTAAAGTTGGAGCACTCTTGAAGTGTTGGCATTAAACAAACTATAGTTTAGTCTTCTTTAATGAAATTGAACATTAGACCTGGTACACTAATTCAGATGCGAATAGACTCTTGATAAGGTGACTTTGCAATGCACATTTCCCCATTTTGTGAGGACTCCTACTCTAATATCTTTCAGTATCTCTCCATATTTCATATCAGCGGTTTGCCACATCTTTTTTTACTAATTCTTTGTATTCAAAGTTTAACCAAATATCCACATTGCCAATACTTCCTAGGGAATTCCTTGTTTCATTCTGCAGAAGAGTTTTGAACACAGGTTGTCCTTTTGCAGGGGTAAGTTGGAGTAGGTCATCAAACACAATTAAATGTTTTCCTCCAAACAGTGCATCATAGTATGTTTTTAAAACTTTTTTCATCCCTAAATGTATGAAAGCAAGCATTATGTTTGATACAAGCTCACTTCATCAATGATGAGAAGCTTCATTTTTTCAACACTCTTGATACCTCATCGCAAGCATCACCAAATTCCATTAATTATCCCATTATACAGCTAACAATAATGGACGATTGTTAGACCTGGCAGCTTTTTGGCATGTCTCCGCTGTCTTTTTGCCTTCTGACCTCCTGGTTTTGGACTCTGTTTTTGCTGGTTTATTGTCTCTGCACACTTTACCACTGCTAATCAGTGCTAAAGTGCAAGTGCTCCCCATATAAATTGTACTGTGAATTGGTTTATCCATAATTGGAATATTTGATTTACTAGTAAGTCCCTAGTAAAGTGCACTAGAGGTGCTAAGGCCTGTAAATCAAATGCTACTAGTAGGCCTGCAGCACTGGTTGTGCCACCCACATAAGTAGCTCTGTAATCATGTCTCAGACCTGCCATTGCAGTGTCTGTGTGTGCAGTTTTAACTGTAAATTCGACTTGGGAAGTGTACACACTTTCCAGGCCTAAACCTTCCCTTTTCCTATATGTCAGACACCCCTAAGGTAGGCCCTAGGTAGCCCCAAGGGCAGGGTGCAGTGTATGGTTAAGGGAGGACATATAGGGGGTGATTCTGACCCTGGCGGTCGGTGATAAAGCGGCGGCCAACCCGCCAACAGGCTGGCGGTCCGAAAAATGGAATTCTGACCCTGGCGGGAACCGCCAACAGAGACCGCCAACTTAACACTCCGACCGCCACGGCGGGACAAACAAACAGCGCGGCGGTCACCGCCAACAGGCAGGCGGCAGACAATGTACCGCCCACCCTATCACAACTCACCAATCCGCCACCTTTTCCGGGGCGGGAGCACCGCCGATAAAAACACGGCGGAAACAGACAACGAACGGGAAAACGCTCACCTCTACGCACTCCACGAGGACGGAGGACAGCTTGGAACCCGAATTGAACATCATACCTGCTCTTGTCTACCTGCTCATCTACCACGAGTACGAACTCCGCCGCAGACGTCAACGGTGAGTACTGCACCTACGACACACGGGAGGGGGGGAGGAGGAAAGGTTACGGGCACACACATATGCGACTTCCCCCCCAAGATGTACACACCAATGCAGAGCAACAAGTCACAGTGACACCACCCAAACACCCGTAAAAAATACAATCACATAACCAAATTGAGAATAAATATTTATGAACAAAATAGTCTCAGAAAAGTATTATCAACCATCAAAACTTTCTTCTGATAAACAAATTATTTACACAGCAGTGGATAACTGAAGCAAGTAGTCCTGCACATCTTACGAATCCATCATGTCCGTGGGCCAAAGTGTAGCGAAACAAGGGCAAAGCCCACACAGGAGACCTGAGTCCTTTGGAGAGAACACTGCAGGGGCATCTGGTGACAAAACTACAGGCACCTCAGGGGGAAGGGGGGGGCACCACAGCCACATGAGTCCACGACGGCAGATCCACGATGGGCCCACCATGCCCACTGTGCCATCCTGGGGAGTGCAAAGCCACAGTCTCTCAAGTCCCTACAGTGGGTGGATTGCCCACTGTGCCATCCTGGGGAGTGCAAAGCCACAGTCTCTCAAGTCTCTACAGTGGGCGGCTTGCCCACTGTGCCATCCTGGGGAGTACAAAGCCACAGTCTCTCAAGTCTCTACAGTGGGCGACTTGCCCACTGTGCCATCCTGGGGTGTGCAAAGCCACAGTCCATCAGGTGGATAAATGTCCCCACTGGACAAGGAGGATGCATGGTGGGCACAGTGAACCCTGAACAGTGCCTGACAGGAAGGGCCCAGCGGAGCGGTGCTTGAGACGGCGGGGCCCAGCGGAGCGGTGCTTGACAGGAAGGGCCCAGCGGAGCGGTGCTTGAGACGGCGGGGCCCAGCGGAGCGGTGCTTGACAGGAAGGGCCCAGCAGAGCGGTGCTTGAGATGGCGGGGCCCAGCGGAGCGGTGCTTGACAGGAAGGGCCCAGCGGAGCGGTGCTTGAGACGGCAGGGCCCAGCGGAGCGGTGCTTGAGACGGCGGGCCCTGTTCACCGGTGCTTGTCTTCACTGCGGGGCCCTCTTCAGCGGTGCTCTTCTGCACGGCGGGGCCCTGTTCAGCGGTGCTTGTCTTCACGGCGGGGCCCTGTTCAGCGGTGCTCTTCTGCACGGCGGGGCCCTGTTCAGCGGTGCTTGTCTTCACGGCGGGGCCCTCTTCAGCGGTGCTCTTCTGCACGGCGGGGCCCTGTTCAGCGGTGCTTGTCTTCACGGCGGGGCCCTCTTCAGCGGTGCTCTTCTGCACGGCGGGGCCCTGTTCAGCGGTGCTTGTCTTCACGGCGGGGCCCTCTTCAGCGGTGCTCTTCTGCACGGCGGGGCCCTGTTCAGCGGTGCTTGTCTTCACGGCGGGGCCCTCTTCAGCGGTGCTCTTCTGCACGGCGGGGCCCTGTTCAGCGGTGCTTGTCTTCACGGCGGGGCCCTCTTCAGCGGTGCTCTTCTGCACGGCGGGGCCCTGTTCAGCGGTGCTTGTCTTCACGGCGGGGCCCTCTTCAGCGGTGCTCTTCTGCACGGCGGGGCCCTGTTCAGCGGTGCTTGTCTTCACGGCGGGGCCCTGTTCAGCGGTGCTCTTCTGCACGGCGGGGCCCTGTTCAGCGGTGCTTGTCTTCACGGCGGGGCCCTGTTCAGCGGTGCTCTTCTGCACGGCGGGGCCCTGTTCAGCGGTGCTCTTCTGCACGGCGGGGCCCTGTTCAGCGGTGCTCGTCTTCACGGCGGGGCCCTGTTCAGCGGTGCTCTTCTGCACGGCTGGGCCCTGTTCAGCGGTGCTCGTCTTCACGGCGGGGCCCTGTTCAGCGGTGCTCTTCTGCACGGCGGGGCCCTGTTCAGCGGTGCTCGTCTTCACGGCGGGGCCCTCTTCAGCGGTGCTCTTCTGCACGGCGGGGCCCTGTTCAGCGGTGCTTGTCTTCACGGCGGGGCCCTGTTCAGCGGTGCTCTTCTGCACGGCGGGGCCCTGTTCAGCGGTGCTTGTCTTCACGGCGGGGCCCTCTTCAGCGGTGCACTTCTGCACGGCGGGGCCCTGTTCAGCGGTGCTTGTCTTCACGGCGGGGCCCTCTTCAGCGGTGCTCTTCTGCACGGCGGGGCCCTGTTCAGCGGTGCTTGTCTTCACGGCGGGGCCCTGTTCAGCGGTGCTCTTCTGCACGGCGGGGCCCTGTTTAGCAGTGCTTGTCTTCACGGCGGGGCCCTCTTCAGCGGTGCTCTTCCAGTCAGTGTAGGGAGTCAGACCTGGCCTGGACAACCTGCTCACTCGCCCTCCGAACGTGCAGTGTCAGGCCCCTTCGGAGACGGAGTCCTGGGCCCTTTGGTGTCGTCCCTTGCAGCCGGGATGGGGCGTGTGGGGCCCTCCTGCTCCGCGCTCCTGCTGGCTGGCCTCTCCGCCCTGCTGCCCTTCCGCTCCTTAGATGGGGCTCTCGGGCCCTTGCCTCCCCTGGCTGTTGTGGCAGGTGAAGTGGCCTGAGTCACCTCCTTGGGGGCAGCCGTCTCAGTCCGCTCACGGCGGCCCTTCACTTTCCGGGTCCTCTTGCCTGGGGGGGGCTGCCAGTCCCCTTGCTGTTCAGTGAAGTGTCACTGCCGCCAAAGGGTGGACTCCATATTCCATGCACCACTTGTACCTTGGAAGCTGGGCTGGTGGTGGCTGAGGTGCCTTTGGGACTTTTCCCAGATGGAGGGGTGGGTCAGGGGAGGGAAAGAGGTCAACATTTGAGAGGTAATATTTCTTTGGACCAGGGTAAAGGGTAGGAGTAGTGGAGATAGAAGTGGAGGAAGAGGATGTGGTTGTAGGAGAGTCAGGTGTGCTGTCCTTGGGTGCAGGTGACTGAGACGTAGGCTGTCGTGAGGTGGTTGGCTGTTGTTTGGGTGTCTGCCTGCGTTTATGTGTCTTGGAAGAGGGGGTGACAGACACAGTGGGAGAGCACACAGGGGACGTGTACATGGCAGTGGGGGTGGTGACTGCACGTGTGAGGACTGTAGTGGAGGGTGTGCTGGTGATGGAAGAACTGGCTGATGTTGGTGTGCATGCAGGTGTGAGTGTAGACGTCACAGGGAGGGAGGAGGGAGACGAGGAGGAGGGGGACACAGAGGTGGTAGTGACTGTTGGTATGTCTGCAACTGGGTGTTGCTTGGGTGAATGCTTGTGTGTTCTGTGGTGCTTATGTTTGGATGAGCTGGCCTTGGGTGTTGAGGTGTGTGCAGGCTGGTCAGATGGTGTGGATGGGATAGGCTGAGGAACAGGAGACAGAGAAAGGCTGGAGGCAGTTAGAAGAGGGAGACTGGAGACAGGGACAATGGCTGCCGTCAGTGCTGAGGCCAGAGAAGTGAAAGCTCGTTGATGGGCAGCCTGACCCGAATGAATGCCCTCCAGGTGGGCATTGCTCTGTTGCACCTCCCTTTGCACCCCCTGGATGGCATTCAAAAGGGTAGTCTGCCCAACAATGAGCGTCCTCACGAGGTCAATGAGCTCCGCACTGAGGGCAGCAGGGGTAACAGAGGCAGGGGCTGAGGTGCCTGGGGCGAAGGAGACGCGCGCCTTCCTGGGCGAAGGGGCACGGAGCGAAGACTGAGGGGCTGCTTAGAGGGCGGTGCTGGTGCGCTGGGTGGCGGCTGTACCTGTTGTTGCTGGGGGCACAGATGTTGCCGCCCCCGCTAGGGAGCTCTCAAACGGGGACGTGTCCGTGTCGCTGGTGTCTCCACCGGCCCCCGTTGTGGTGCTCCCCTCGCCCTCCGGATCACTTGTGCCCTCGGTGTCTGTGTCAGTGCCCACCGGGGCCTGGTGACCTGCAGCTCCCTCGTGCTCCGACGCCAATTCTCCTCCGCCTGATGATGCTAATGCACAAGAAACAAAGAATAAGGGTGGGGGGAGAAAGAAAACAAAGTTGAGTGCATGCCTTGTCAATAGCCTTGGCGGAGAGGACAGACACAGGTGCCTCATGCACTAAGCCGCGAACTTGGGGTACACTACCCTGTACTTCTGACTAGGCCAACAGGTCGAGGGACAACAGACGCGCTCATGGGTGATGTTGGACCATGGATAGCTGCACTTGGCACCCTACAGAGGTGGTGGGCGGGGGCACAGGGCCATGTCTAAGGGAGGGGACTACACTACAGAAAGCGCCCTGGCCTACTGTCACCCACAGCCCTCCTCCCCCACCCAGACGCCTCCACTGCACATATAGATAGGAGAATGTGCTGATACTCACCCCCTTGTGTCTGCTGTGATGTCCTCAAGCGCCCATCCAAATCAGGGTAGGCCACCGCCAGGATCCGGGACATCAGGGGGGTCAGGGTACGACTGGCACCCCTCCTAGGTCGGGAGGCCATCCCCAGCAGTGACTCGGCGGTCTTTCGGGTTCCGCGGCGGATGTCCTCCCACCTCTTCCGACAGTGGGTGCCCCGTCTGGTGTAGACCCCCAGGGCCCGGACTTCCTTGGCGATGGCACGCCAAATATCGATTTTCTGATGGGCGCTCACCTGTTTGACATGTACAGGGTGGGAAAGAGAAAACGTCACATTTCTGCATGTTTGGAGTACATGCCCCCCTCCCCACCCTTGCCATGTGGCCCATACTCTCATCAGTCGTGCGTTGCATTCCTCATTTTCTCCCCACCCCACCAACTGACAGCCACCCCACTCCACACAGGCATTACCCATTCAATGTGCACTCAGTGTACTCACCTGTTGGTCTGGAGGACCGTAGAGTAGCGCATACTGGGGGAGGACCCCGTCCACGAGTTTCTCCAACTCTTCAGACGTGAAGGCAGGGGCCCTTTCCCCAGTCGCAGCAGCCATTGTCACTTCCAGACCGAGTTCACAGCAGCACTTGCAGTATAGGTCCTCTCCTGTGGATGATCAGGTCTCGAGTGATTAAGCAGATAGAAAATGGCGGTCACGCCCGCGGCGGTGCGTACCGCGGCGGTGCGTACCGCGACCGCCGGCGCACATCGTCATTGGCTCCTGAATCCCATAGGGTTCAATGTTAACCAATGCGACTTCGTACAGCGGTCTTCGACCGCCTACCGCCACGGTGTGCCACGCCAGCGCATTGACCTCACATCCCATTGTCCCAGTTTAGAGGTCAGGCAGCCGCCATTTCAAGGGCCCACATGGCTTAAATTCTACTGCGTCACACAGGCCTTGCATTTGCACACATACAAACATAGCAGTCAAAACATTTTCGTGTACTGTGTAAGCTGTGTTGTATGTACCTGTGAGTTGATTGACTCAGTGCTCCATGTTGTCCTTCCTAGGCACCGTCCGCAGGGACTTGCAAGGAGAAGGAGGAATCCTCCCGTGTATCGGCCGCTAGTCGACCTGTCGACAATGGAAGAACGCCATATAATACTCCGATACCGACTTGACCGAGCCACTATACATGAACTGTGTGCCCAGCTGGAGCCAGACCTGATGTCACCCATCCGCCAACCCACAGGAATTCCCCCTCTAGTGCAGGTTCTATCAGTCCTCCATTTCTTTGCAAGTGGCTCATTCCAGACAACAGTGGCCATGTCATCTGGAATGTCTCAGCCTATGTTTTCAAAGATTCTGTCCAGAGTGTTGTCTGCCCTGATGAAACTCATGAGGAGCTACATCATATTCCCAGAAGAGGGTGATTTGGCCACAGTGAAGGGTGATTTCTATGCCCTTCGACATATCCCCAACATCATTGGTGCCATTGATGGGACCCATGTGGCATTAGTACCCCCAAATGACGATGAACAGGTGTACAGAAATAGGAAGAATTACCATTCTATGAATGTGCAGGTTGTCTGTTTGGCAGACCAGTACATCTCCCATGTAAATGCCAAGTTCCCTGGGTCAGTGCATGACGCGTATGTTATGCGTAATAGCAGCGTCCCCTATGAGATGGAACAGCTACAGAGACAGCGTGTGTGGCTAATCGGTGACTCTGGTTACCCCAACCTGCCGTGGCTATTGACCCCAGTGAGGAATCCCAGGACCAGGGCAGAGGAACGGTACAATGAGGCCCATGGGCGTACTAGGAGGGTCATTGAAAGGACCTTCGGCCTTCTGAAGGCCAGGTTTAGGTGCCTGCATATGACAGGTGGATCCCTAATGTACTCACCAAAGAAGGTGTGCCACATCATCGTGGCCTGCTGTATGCTTCACAACCTGGCTTTGCGACGCCAGGTGCCTTTCCTGCAGGAGGATGGTCCAGATGGTGGTGTCGTAGAAACCGTGGAGCCTGTGGAGAGTGAAGAGGAGGAAGACGACGGTGAGGAAACAGACAACAGGGAAGCTGTCATACAACAGTATTTTCAGTAGCACACAGGTAAGATTCAGCCACGCCATTTCCCAGTTACTTAGAGCCTCATGCATCTCAACTTTATGTATTTCCCCCCAGCTCTTTTAAATAACATATTCTTTTTCCCTTCCCTTCTCAGTGCTTAATGACTCATAGCCCGACTTCTGCTTGGTTTGGCCATGTACTACAGCGTATTGACATTGGTATGTTGTCATCACTAACTGACATCACATATTGTGAACTGTTATGTGTTGTACGATTTTTTGAGAATACAGCATGACTCCAAACGGTTTTCTGTGCAATAATTGTTTTATTTTGTGTGCTTAGATAATGGTACATTATATGATGACGGTGATGGGTGGGGGTGGAGTGATGTCCATGGCAGAGTCCAGTTCTCAGTCTGACAGGTCTATTGTCCATATGCCTGTGGAAGGATGGAGCAGGGGCTGTTTGAGTTTGGACAGGGTGGCAATGTGGGACAGTGGGATGACTTCTGGGGGTATCTCATGCTGGCGGTGGTCTTGGCATGCTACTCTGGGCTTTTTTGGGGTCTTAGGCTCCTCTTGCGGGGTGGTTGTTCTTCAGCAGGAGGTGGGGTTCTTGTGGCCTGTCGTTGTGTGTGGGCCTCCTGTCCACTAGCGCCGGCGGAGGTGGTAGGCTGTTCCTGGCTAGTGACAGTGGCCCTGTGTGGTGCCACATGGTCCCGCAACGTGTCTTCTATCCTGTTGAGGGCCTGGACCATGCTCCCCATGGCGGTAGCGATGGTGGTGAGTTGGTTGCTGAACCCCATGTAGCGTTCTTCCTGCTGTGCCTATATCTCGGTGAACCTGGCCAGTACCGTCGCCATCGTCTCTTGGGAGTGGTGGTATGCTCCCATGATGGTAGTGAGTGCCTCTTGGAGAGTGGGTTCCCTGGGCCTCTCCTCCCCCCCCTGTCGCACGGCAGCCCCCCGAGTTGCCCTGTTTGCCTGGGCCTCTGTCCCCTGGACGGTGTGCCGACTACCACTGCCCCCAGGTCCCTGTTGTTGTTGGGGTGTTGGGTTAGCCTGGGTGCCCTGTAGTGGCAGACACACCGCTGCTTGACCTGTCCTAGAGACAGAGGCATGGGCCTGCTGGGTGGGAGCTGTGCTGTTGTTCCCAGGGGGGTTTGGGTCTGCTGTGGCCTGTGTCTGTGTTTGGGGAACCCACTGCCCAGAGGTCCCCGATGGTCCGGGCTGGTCATCAGGTTCCAGGTCGCCAGAGCTGCTGTCCTCACTGGGGGCCTGTTCCGGGGGTGGGATGGACATTTGAGGACCCTCCTGACCGGTGTGTTGGCGTTCGGGTCCTGCATGGGGTGAGAGAGTATGGTTATTGTTTCTGTGTGTGAAAAAGCGTGCGAATTATGGGTGCCCTTGTCCCCCAGTGCAGGCATTCCCTTGTGGGTGGTGTTGTGAGGGTGGTTTGTGGGGGGGATGGGTATGTGCAGTTGTCATGCTTAGGTAATGGGTGTCCAATGTTTGTGGTGGCATGCAAGGGTTGGTGAGGGGTTGGGTGGGTTGTACTAGGGATACATTCTCAGGGATGATGTGTGATGGTGGGTTGGGGGTGAGGGTGGGGGTGTGGGTTGGCATGCTGGTGGGGTGGGGGGGATGAAGTATATGAGATAGGACTTACCAGAGTCCATTCCTCCGGGTACTCCAGCGAGGCCCTCAGGATGCAGGATGTTCAATACTTCTTGCTCCCATGCTGTGAATTCTGGTGGGGTGGGTGGGGGTCCTCCGCCAGTCTTCTGCACCGCGATGTTGTGTCGCGACACCATCGAGCGCACCTTCCCCCGTAGGTCGTTCCATCGTTTGCGGATGTCGTCCCTATTTCTGGGATGCTGTCCCACCGCGTTGACCCTGTCCACGATCCGCTGCCATAGCTCCGCCTTCCTTGCTATGGTGGTGTGCTGCACATGTGAGCTGAAGAGCTGGGGTTCCACTCTTAGGATTTCCTCCACCATCACCCTGAGTTCTTGGTCCGTAAAGCGTGGGTGTCTTTGTGGTGCCATGGGGTGGTGTGGATGAGGTGTGGGGTGGTGTATGTGGTGATGAGTGTGTTGGTGTGTGGTGCTTTGTGCTACTATGTGGTGTGTGTGATGTTGTAGTGTGACTCTGTGTGTCTGGCTCTCTATTCTCTGATGTGTCTCTCTCTCCTTCGTCTCTGATTTTTGGTAGTAGGGGTTTGTGGGTGATGTGGGTGTGTGTTTTATATTGTATTGGATGTGTGGGAGTGTTGTTTGTATGTGTATCAGGTGTATGTATTTCAAATTGTCCAATGTGGTAGTGTTTTGTAAAGGTGTGGGTATTTTGACCGCGGCGGTGTGTACCGCCAATAGACTACCGCGTTTGAAAGACCGCCGCGTGGATTTGTGGATCGTAATGGCATGGGCGTATTTCTGTTGGCGTGGCGGTGGAGGTTTGGTCATCTCCAGTTTATCGCGGGCCGCTGATGTGGCGGACTGCAATGGAGGTCGGATTTTTGGAGGTTTGGCAGTTGTGGGTCAGAATGACCGTGGCGGCTGACCGCGGCCGCGGCGGTATTGTGGCGGTCTTCTGACCGGCGGTAAGCGGCTTTTACCGCCGAGGTCAGAATGACCCCCATAGTAATGTGTTTTATATGTCCTGACAGTGAAATATTGCTAAATTTGTTTTTCACTGTTGCAAGGCCTGTCCCTCTCATAGTTTAACATGGGGGCTACCTTTAAATCTGATTAAAGTGTAGATTCTCTTTGGGAGCGGATGGACAGGTGGAGTTTGGGGTCTCTGAGCTCACAATTTAAAAATACATCTTTTAGTAAAGTTGATTTTAAGATTGTGCGTTTGAAAATACCACTTTTAGAAAGTAGGTATTTTCTTGCTTATACTATTCTGTGACTCTGCCTGTTTGTGGATTCCCCGTCTGGGTCAGTTTGACAGTTGGGCTGTTCACACCTCTTCTCTAGACAGTGACACAATGGGGGCTGGGGTGTAGCCTGCGTATCTTGATTAGCCATCTGTGCTGGAGGGGAAGGGAGGAGTGGTCGTTCACACCTGAAAGGACTGTGCCTGCCCTCACACAATGCAGTCTCCGACCCCCTGCTGTGTGTCTGGGGCCTGGCCTGGACAAGAAGGGATCTTGCAAACACTTGAGACTTTGCGTTGAAGTTTGCCAACTTCAAAGGCAGAACAGGGTATAAGAAGAAGACCCAAAACCCCAGACTTTTAGAATCTTTCTGGAATGAAGAGGAACCTCTGCCCAGGAGAAGAGCTGAAGATCTGAAGGAGGACTACTGTCCCTTTGCTGTGTTGCTTTGCTGGACTTACCTGCAGTTGCTGCTTCTGCCTGAAAAGAGCGCAAAGGGTGAACTTTGCTGTGTGTCCTGCTTGAGAAAATTCTCCAAGGGCTTGGAGTAGAGCTTGCCTTCTGTTGGAAGTCTCAGGGACACCAAAGACTTCAGCTTCCTCGACCTGCAGCACTGGGAACTGTGTGTTTTGTGTTGTTCAAGAGGAGAAACCACTGCGATGCCGCCAACGACGCCGCTGGCCTGCATCGTGACCTGCCGACGCCGCACGGAGTCGCTTTGCCCCGCTTCGCACTGCGACCCTGGTCTCACCGACGCCGTCATCGGACGACTTCACTGAGCCGCTGCTCGCACTGTGACCTGTGGGCCCGCACTCCGGCGCCACCCGCTCACACCGCAGCCTGGGCATCCCCGACTATGTCGCTCCTGCTGACACCGCCGCCGGTGCCTACACCGTGGCCTGTGGACACCGCTCGTGAGGAGCACGAAACACCGTCCCGTCCTGCGCTGCAGCTCCGGTCCACCGACGCCAGCACCATCAGCTCCAGTGTCATCACCAGGCATCCTTGCCTGCACCGTGGCCTGTGGACACCACTCGTGAGGGTCACGAAGCACCGACCCGTCCCGCAACGACGACACCGCTGCCTGCACCGTGACCTGTGGACATTACACAGCCCGCTTCAGACCACAGCCCTGGTCTCATCGACACCGCTGGACGCCGTCACCGAGCCGCTGCCTGCACCGTGACCTGTGGGCACTGCACGTCGCATCGTCCCACTTCGCACCGCAGCACTGACGCCATCCACGCCAGCACATTTCATCAGCCCAGAGTTCGATCCCCGAGGTGCGTGACTTTAAGGGTCTGACGACTCCTGCACCGACTCGGGAACCAGCGACGCCGCTCTCTGGAGCTCACCGCGAGGATCACAACGCCCTGCAAATCCAAGGTACTGTTTATGGGTGTTCCTGACACCGTAGCTGGCCCGCAACGCCGCGGCGGGCCTGAACTGTTGGTTTGGTTGATCACGATGCTGTGATAGCCCCAGGTGGAGCTTTTGACTTCAAGGAACTGTAGTTTTTAGTAAATCTTGCATAATTCATATTTTTCTTACTGTATGTTGGATTCTTATCGTATTTGGTCTTGTTTTATGTAGATAAATATTGGCTATTTTTCTAAAACTGGTGTGGTGTCCTTTTGTAGTGTTTTCACTTATTACTGAGTGTTATGTGCAAATGCTTTACACATTGCTTCTGAGATAAGCCTGACTGCTCGTGCTAAGCTATGAAGGGGGTGAGCGGGGTTATCTGAGTGGGTATCTCCCTTATCCTGACTAGAGTGAGGGTCCCTACTTGGACAGGGTGTAAACCAACTGACATCTAGAGACCTAATTTCTAACAACAATGTAGAGTAATTCCTTTTATATTGTGAGCAGCTATTTCTGTTGGTGCTGTTATTACACATGACATATTACAATCTGTAGTTTTCTGTACATAACTGGTCAAAACTTTAATTAAGAAGCTTTTCCGACTACCAGCTTGTCCACTGATGTACAATATTATTGATTTATATGTAGAACAGTCACATACTTTGTTCTCGTGGAGAAATCCATGCTCTACTTTAGTTTTAACTTCATTGTAAATTTCTCTTTGTTCATTGTTCAGTTGTACCACTAACTGTTCCAAATCCATAGTTTCCTGTCTTGCCTGTTGCATGGCAATCTCCAACTTATTCATAGCTGCAGCTGCTCTATTTTGAATTACTGGTTCTCAAGAGGATCTTGCTGGGCCGGGAACTTTGGCTGATTTGAGAACTCTTGCTGGCTATTTGAGCAACAATGGTTTCTTCCTGTTCATCTTCATCTTTCAACATCTGTAAGTAGGTAGGAAAGACAGAACAATGAATACTGTCTTTTTTAGCATTGAATGAGTCTTTATAACAATCATACAGTCCAAGTAGATCTGATTCCATTGCTATGGTTTGAAAAGTTGCAAAAGAGCCAAGGGGGAAAAAATCTTTTCTCTTTTGAGTATGGCAACTAAGTTTCCTTTGACTAATTAAACTTTCAGTGCTGGGTCTTCCTAAACAACCATCACATCCAGTAATTGCAAATCTTCAATGTTTTCAGTGACATTAGTTCCATATGTGCAATGCTGAAGTACTTCATAGAGGCACATGTTTTCAAGATGACAACTTCTTCTTGGGTAGTATGTATCCAGTCCATTAGTCTTTAGAATGTCTGCACTCTCTGGATCAAATTCTGCAAGGTACTGTATTTATGTATTTATATACGAAAAATGTATTATTTCTTGGTAAGACAATTTTCTGTTGAAATTTCCTCCCACATCTCTTTCATCTCTTTCTTTTCTGCCTTTGTTATATAAGAAGTGACATAGAGAGCTACAGCAATAGAATCATCCGCAACAAATTGTATATCCATATTTGCATTCCACTTCTTCAGAATGACAGGGTTGTAGTCGCTTATATATTTTGAAGCTTCTGTTCTTCTAAGGTTATACGAATTTTCCAGCGATTTCCATGTCAAGGTATGTCTCACTGCAGACAAAAAGCTATTCACTCTTTTTTCTGAGATCACAGTTCATGGAAATCCAAAACAACATCTTGTGTAAAATGTTCCTTTTGGTCTGTGTTTTCGTTGACAATACTTACCACACTTAGGAGTTTGGAATTTAAGAACTTGTTGTCTCAATCTCTTCTCAGAACTTTCTTGTGGGGTGGTACATGTAACATACTGTTCTATGAAAGACAAGACAGACTCATCACAGTCTTTTTCGAACATTGGGGCATCTTTTACCCAGCATGGGAATATGTGACGCACCTCTAGCTTGGTACTCTTGGTGCAAAAAGAAATCACTCACTTCACTTCGCTAGGAGCAGGATTATTTTTGTTACAGATGAAAGCCATCATTGCTTCAAATCGATGGTTAAAATATCTGCAAAAGTTTGCAGGATCCAAAATAAAAAGTTCTCCTGGTGTCTTCATATTGATATATTTTACGCTTCAGTTAGCTTCTCGTAGGAATTCAAGGAGGTTGTCCCATGCATACTCAGCACAACTGAGTGTAAGAAACCAAGTAGGTGATCCTAGGTTTCTAATCATGCAATTCAACTCACCTCGATGATGATAGCAATACTCATTTGTACCACGTGGACATGCCATCAAATTTATTAAGATTTATTCAAGGTTTTCATCTTTTCCATGAACCTTAGCAATAAATTCCCTTGCTGTCAGATTCTGCAAATTTACTACTGTTTTTAGAATGTGATGTACTACATAGGACAACCCGGACAAGTCACTCTCAAATAGAAGATTTAGGGCCACATGTACAAAGATCCGTTTTTGCGATTCGCAATGTGCAAGTCTTAGCGACTCGCGATTTGCGAGTCGCAAAACCGGATGTACAACAATTTACTTTGCACTGTTTTCAATTCCCAATGGGGTCACAAATTACCTACCTCATGAATATTCATTCATTCTTTTCATTTTTTCAGAGTAGGCAGTGGTCCGCTGGACCACTGCCTGCTCTGAAAAAATATTTTTGCTGCCATTCACAAAGGGGAGGGGGTCCCATGGGGACCCCTTCCTGTTTGCAAATGGGTAAGCACCAGTTTGAAACTGGTGCTAACTGTGACTGTTTTGCGACCGCATTCACTGTCGCAAAACAATCATACATACCGTTTGGATTTGGTATTAGGAAGGGATGCCCTTGACAGGCCCCTTCCTACTACCAAATCGCAAAACCCAAACTGCGATTCGGTAACAAGTTACCTAATCGCAGTTTGTGCTTTGTACATCCAAAAAAGCAATTTTCAAGTCACAAACAGGCCAATTCTGCATATCAGCCCCTTTGCAACTTGAAAATTGCTTCGTACATCTGGCCCTAAATACATAAGGAATACACTGTCGATATTGTGAGCGCGTCAGACCTTATTGAGTAAACATACAAGGGAGACGCGTATAGACCGATGGATTTTTTTACTGTGCTTCGAGTAGTTCCCACCATATAACCCGTTACCAATACAGATCAATAGCAACAACAATCAATGACATCAACAATCAATAGGAGTCAGTAATTTCCCCTCACCATGACCTCTCGGCCATGAATAACCACACCTTTATCCAAAGGTTAGAATGTTTATTTCCCTATATTAACAATGCTAATGTCACGTAACTTACTCTCAAAATCAAATGATAAACATACAAAAGCAATACTGGCTGACCAAAGAAGTGAAAGAATCGCAATATAATCAAAGCTTGAGCCACTACACATTCTAAGGTTACAGTGCGAATTAGTAGCAAGAATAACTGCGCAAATGAAATAAAATACATTTAGCTTCAGCAAAGAAAAGGCATCAACTGTTATTACATGTAGCGAACTTCATCAGTGAGAAGCCTAACTAACATTGGATTAGAATAGCATGTTTGGCCTTCATGCAAAACAACTTAACCGCACAAATTTGGAAAAACATCTAACTATTGCTCTATAAAAATTAGCCGATGGTACCTAGGGACAAAAGCAAATCGACATGACAATCAGTTACATCGTCTTATACCTTGCCTCAGTTTGGTTCAGCAAGCTGTGACAGTCTTCATCAATTGGACATCAGTTCAGTCAACAAGGCATCAGGATTCAGCATTAAAGTTCAGAAAAAGCAAAGTCTCTTCATGCAGTTCGGAAAGGAATAGTTAACACCCAAGAAGAGGCGTGAGAATGGCTCGGATTTCCTTCTCTCCTCTTGATGCAGTACGGCTAAGTTAGATTTCTTAAAACTGCTTCCCACTTCCTTATTGGTCAATGCATTTGCATGTTTACTCTTAGTCCTATGAAAATAAAACCCCAAATCTACAACTTCAACTTCAACTAGCGTATGGTTTACATGTCGATGATTGGCTCCGCTTCTCATATTCCCATAGTTCGGCTTGTCAGGTATCAATATTGTTGCAGCTTATACTCCAGTCAGTGCATCCACTGTCTTCTCCTGGGAAGGTCAGTCTTATACATACTACATTATACAATGATTCTCTAGCAAGTACAACATCTTCTAGCAAGCAGTTTCTCATGAGACAGAACTTAAGCTATGAGCGCTTGGTCAGCACAGTGGAAAATCACAACCTAATTCTCTAACCATCCATTTTATAAGTCACCTAAGAAAATGCAGCTTGACATGAGGCCGTGCAACTAGGCCCAAGACCTCGCTAAGTTCAGACCTATGATTAATAAAGCTAATACATAATACATAACCCTTAATATGACATATTACTTCATTAATCATTAATCAAACATAAGCTCAACATTTCATATTAATAAGTGATTAAAAAGTGCATTTTGTTAACATTGCCGGCCACTCAGGTGGGTGCCCCTTCAAATGGGTGCATTAATTTTCTTCATGTTAATTCATTTTCTATGCACATTCAACACTCAGAATACATGAATAATCATTAATAAATTCAGCATTGACAATCCCTCCTCTGATGACTACGGCCCTCAGTAAGACTTTGCCGGTGAATGCCGCCTACCGCCGTGGTGATGGCCGCCAAAAGACCGTTGCCGCGGCTAACCTCCATCCGCCAAATTATGACCACATCTGGATTTCCGCCATAAGAAGGTGTTAAGCTGAGCTGCTACCACCAGCAGCGCCACACCAGTAGACTGCCGCCAGCCGTATTATGAAAAATAGTACGGCCTGGCTGTGTTCTGCTGACGAGGGCTGCTGGCGGTAACAGTACCCATTCCTGTTCCCTGCCAGAAGAACCCTGGATACAGGTAAGTTGGGTTTTCAACAGGGGAGAGGGGTGGGGTGTTGTTGTCTGTGTGGGGTTGTGTGCATGAATGTGAATGTGTATGTAGTGTTGTTTGCAAGTGTGTATGCATGTGTGAGAATACGTGTATGAATGGAAATGTGAGTGCATGTCTGCGTGTCAGTGTGAATGTGTATACGGATGTGTGCGAGAATTAATGAATGCATGCATGAATTAATGCATGTATGCCTGTGTGAGTGAGTGTGTGAATGCGTGGTGCGTGTCTGCGAGTGTGCATTAATGGGGGGTTGGGGGATAGGAAGGAGGTGTGGATGGATGGGGTATGGGGGCGTCTGGGGAGTGTTTGGGGGGCGGGTGAGCATCCTACCAGTGATAGGGAAGGAATTCCCTGTCACTGGTAGGGCCTACCACCATGGTTTTCGTGGCATTGTGAACGCCATGAAAACCATGGTGGTAGGCAGGGTCATGATGCCACCGGCAGGACAATATCGGCCGCCGGGATGGAGATTCTTATCTCCGGCCCTGCGGCTGCTACCGCCATGGTTGTCAGAATGGTAAATTGGCATGTTGGCTGCAGCCAATCCGCCAATGTCATAATGTGGCGGTATGTACCGCCAGCCTGTTGGCGGTACTACCGCCACATTATCACCGACCGCCGGGGTCATAATGACCCTCTACATGTGTCTTCACACTAAATCTTTCCACACAAATTTTCTGTTTCAGCTAAAATTCTGTCACCCTTATCCCCTTAAATCTTCGTTCCTTTTTGAATTTTACCTAAACAAATTTTCCCTTTATATTTCTTCCCTCCTCTGATCATTTTTCATTTTCTTCAATTTAATCATCCTACACAAATTACATATTCCCCAGGCTCCAATTATGCAAATCACAATAATGAATATCCCTTGTATTATTTTCAATAGTATCCCTTTCTCAATGTTGCTGAGCCAATTTCCTACTAAAACAAGTCCTTTGCAAACTTTCTCCCAGACACCTGGTTCTTTCAGCTCTCTCAAATCAGCACTCTCAGTAGTCAGATTAGTAATTAAGCTCCTAATTTCTTTTCTATTATCAGGAATATACGAGCAGCAATGCCTTGAATTACACTTTTTGCAAACTCCACCATCTTTTGCTAAAAGAATGTCTAACACAAGGCGGATCTGAAAAGTCATAGCTCTTTCTGCGGCCAATTGAGTATCTATCAGGATCATAGCTCCTGAAAGATTTGTCAACATGTTATCCTCAATAGTAGACAACTTTCGATTCTTTATAGAATTCAGAACAACTCCCACTGAAGGAATCATTGCTCCAAATATATCTCCCGCTGTACTTGAAAAAGACTCTCTCCTTTCTCTACTGTGATGTAACTCTGTCAACTTCTGTAATCTTTTCAAGTCATCAAGTTGGAATATCTTTGGGAAAACTATCCCGAAATAACATGTGCCATACCATCCTCTCGGCCGACGGTAATAAGCATTAGGTCCACAAATGTAATACATACCAGGAATTGCTGGATCCTGTCCATTCAATATAAATGTTAATTTACTCTGAAACAAGAACATATGTTCCCACAAACAAAGTGTCAGTGCGAGATTTAGGTCTACATACACAAAGCTTTCCTATGTGTTGCACATCTAAAGCTAATTTCCCTTGTGTTTTTATTTCACTAAAAGCATAATCATTTCTAAAAGTCCTTTTCTCTAAACCCTTTTTTAACTTCTCCTTTAATACTTTTCTCCTGTCATCTGCGTGATCTAAAATTCTAATGGTGTAAGCAAGCATGTCAAGTTATTTTTGTGCGCACATGCTGTGCCAAAAGTTAATGTAGGCTCAAAGAAACCCCTCACTTATACTATGTCATTTTCCTTAACTACTTTACTCCAATACCTGAATTTGGGGGCAAATGAAAACACAACATTGTGATTGGAATAGAAATATTGAAAGTGCTATTGGTTAGAGAATCGTGTTAGTAACAGACTACAACTTATCCCATAAGTAAGAAGCAAACTATGAAAGGTAACTCCTTCGACTGATGAAGGAATCTGTGTACACACAAAACAATTCCTCGCATCCATCATCTCAACATACTCGCTCAGTTATGAATAGACGACATTAGAAGAAAGTTCCCCCTGTGTATTGTCTATATGTAGATACTTCTCATCTATCCTAAACTTCTCTATCACCGTTAATGCAGTAGTTGTCTCTGGAGCTGAAGTATGGTTGGCTTTAGTCATGGCAAGATCAGTCAGACCCACAATCAATATCACACAAACAATTGCCAAACCAATACTCATGTATTTACAGCACCTGTTATTCCTACCCTGTTGGCTAATGTTACATATGATCTGTAAAGAATAAGAAAGTCAAAAACAGAAATCTTCAATCTCTTATCAGCAGTTATTTACAACTTTCAGACTCATTTCCAGGATCCTTTGTCAAAAACCGGGTTAGCAGCTTGTCAAATCAGGTTATCAAAGTCTTTTCCAGTTATTTTCTACAGTCTCCTTTTCTTTGTACTTATCTCAACTTGTCTCAACAGTTCAGTTCAGTAATTTCCTTACTTTGTGCCAAAATATTGACCTGGAATGTCTCTATCAAAACAAAAAGAAAAAAATTCTCTTTGCCGCCTATTCAGGACCTGTATACCTTCGACTTGCTATTCTCTTTATTTTCAACTTTCGATCTCCATTCAATTCCCCTTCAGTTAGGTCTTCCCTTCTAGTCATATCTATTTCTTCCTCGATTGTTGTCACAAAAACTTCTTCCTTTCTCTTTGCTTGTGATTCTAGCCACTTATCTCCTTTCGGTGGCCCCTTGGTCAATGCTCTTTTCAGTGTTGAACTCGAAACTTCTTCTTGCTCAGCAGGATTTTCACTTGATGGACCTGCAACTGGTTTAGGAGGAGTCAGACCACATTGGCTTTGATCTGCCTCAACTCCTTCCCCCTATTTGCTCTGCTTGTCTCTCAAAATCATCTACTTCTGGGAGAGCCCTCCTCTGACTAAACTTTCTTGCCACCTCAATCGATATTGGCTCAATGTCCCTCTCCTGGAGGTATTCTCCTTTGTCTCTCACAGGTGTGACTGAATGATTCTCAACTCTCTCAGATCCGGTCTCAGTTCTCTTTCTTCTCTTTCGGCTCTCTCTTCATTGTCCAAAGAACATGTCACTTTTCTTGTATGGCTTGTGTGTATTCAGTTCGGAACTCCAGCACACTTAACAGCTGGGGTAGTGATCAGAACTACCTGGAAAGGGCCTTTCCACCGAGGTTCCGAACACATCATCACATATTTTCAGACCACAACCTAGTCACCCGCTCTCAGGTTGTGCCCTTGATCGTGGGGCGGTTGCAGTGTGGTGGCTTCCACCTGCTTAGAAAAAGGGTGAACCACATCAGCCAGACCTTTGCAGTAGTCCAACACCATATCATCTATTATGTTCACAAGAGCATTTGCAGGGATCGCTGGCAACCTCATTGATCTGCCCATGAGGATCTTGTGCGTTGACAATCCTGAATTATGTTGTGGTTCCCAGAACACTGACGCTGAGAACAGGTGCTGGTAACAGGTTTATTCGCATATAAGTACAAAGATGTACAGAGCCACCTCACAGCGTGTTGCCGGCATCTTCCCCAACCGCCTTTCTTCCAGCCCCCGAACCTTCCACATTCCACCCCACGAGCCCGCATTCTACTCCCCACATTCTACCCACAGACACTGCATATCAATTAACATACTTCAAACCCTGGATTAAGATACTACAACATAACATACCATCTCCCCTATTTATAAAACAATGAACAAATAAAAAAAACAAGCAAAACAAAGGACCAAGAAGACATTATCGATCAGGTCTTAGTTTCCATGGCAAAAACCTTTCACGAGAGGATCTGCGAGGAAATTTCTCCTTACAATATGAAGCAGACCTTTGTGTAATCACATCACCCGAATTTTGGGCACGTGTTAAAGAGCTTTGATCCTTCCTTCCGTCACAGTCATCACACGCTCCCGACACAGAAACCTCTGAAAGTTTTACCACTTTGGATAAGTTCCACCAATGACCATCTTCAACCATGACAGCACTCCCACAAATTTTCTTTACCCTGACAGGTTTACCAAAACATTCATCACCTTTTTTAACAGGGACAGTTTTCTTAATACGCACCAAATCTCCAGGGCAAACTACATGCGACTTGGTAGCTTTAATAGCATCATATCTTCTTTTCATGCGTTGCTGGCCCAACCACACCTTTTCCCACTCTACCCTTTTCCTTTCACACAAACCCTTGGGTTTCAAAGAATTAGATAACCATGAAGGAAAGAGAACAGTGGTTGGCTTACGACCCTTTAGAGCTTCAAAAGGAGACACATTCGTCAGTGAATGGGGTGTTGAACGATAAACCCACAACATGGTGCTCACGGCCTCAAAAATGTCAAAATTGTTGTGCCTAGCCCATTTTATGCAATCCCCAATTCCCCTATTCATTCTTTCTACTAGCCCATTCGTCTGGGGATGATATAGAGAGCTTTTCAAGTGCTTAATGTCAGATTAATGCAAAAAATTCTCCATTTCCGCATTAACAAATTGCACCCCATTATCTGAAATAATGGTCTCTGGAAAACCCTCTCTCATGAATATCTCTTTAAGGAAGTTAACAGCATTAGATGCAGAGGGAACAGCATAAAACCGAACTTCAGGCCATCTACTGTGATAATCCATGAGAACAAACGCATATCTTAAATTATAAGGAAGGAAATTAAACGGTCCAATCATATCGATCCCCACCTTAGACCAAGGTTTTGCAGGGATCTCAATAGGATGTAAAGGTGGAATACATGTTTTCAATCCTTTCTCAGCCGAATTGCAAACCAGACACCCTTTGACCACAAGATCAACTTCTTTGTCCATAGATGGCCACCAATAACTCTCCCTCAGCCTTCTCTTTGTCATAGTGACACCAAAATGTCCATCATGTGCTAAATTTATTAGGCCCACACGTAAACTATATGGAGGTATACACCTGCCCCTCTCAATAATATATCATCTTCTATTGTGATCTCATTTGCAATTTTACAAAAAGGTTGCACTGGTAGTGAAACATTCCTTTCCTTAGGCCAGCCATTGATCACAAATTCTCTAACCTGAGCCAGAATGGGATCTCTCAAAGAAGCCTCTTCCCAATCCGTTTTGTTGTAGGCTTTGGATTTTGGGAGATCTATAGAAGCAACAAAACAATCCTCTCTATCCTCCTCATCGTCAAAATCATCTAACCCATCTATAGGTAATCTCGAAAGAAAATCCGCTCTCACATTGAGCTTCCCCGGCAAAAACCTAACTTCCATGTTATATTGTAATAGTTTAGTGGTGAGACGGGCAATACGTGGGGTAGTATAGTTGGTTTTATCCCCACTGAGAATGTAGAGTAATGGTTTATGATCAGTGATGATGACAAATCTTCTGCCCCAAACATAACTCCTAAATTTTTCACTTGCCCAAACACAGGCCAACAATTCTTTCTCTATTACAGAATAACTCACTTCAGCCTCCCTCAATACTCTAGAAGCATAGCTTATCGTGGCTTCACCTCGTTGAGTGTCTTGGACTAGAACCGCACCCAAACCATACTTGCTCGCATCAACCATAATCTTGCATGTTAATGCAGGATCGTAGGAGCGTAGAGCTTTAGCATCCGTCATTTCAGATTTTATCAACTCAAACGTGTCCTGACAATCCTCATCCCATGAGAATTCAACACTCTTCTTCAACATGTTAGACAAACATTTCATCTTAGATGCATAATTTGGGATAAACCTCGAATAAAACTCACACAATCCTACAAAAGAGCGCAACTCATCCTTATTTTTAGGAGGAAGACAATGACTAACAGCATCCACCAAACCAGGTCTCGGTTTGACACCTTCCGAGGACACAACATGTCCCAAGAATTCTATCTCTTTTTTCCAAAATTCACACTTATCTTCTTTAACTACCACTCCATTCTCCTGAAAAATTTGTAATACCATCTTGAGAATCGTGTTGTGATCAAGTAACTGTTTGGCAAAAATCAATACATCATCCTGGAACACCAGGACACCTTCCAAATCTTTCAGCAAATGGGATATAATACGTTGGAAAACCGAAGCAGCCGAAGCAAGACCGAAAGGCATACGACAAAATAGGAAAGTGCCAAACGGTGTGTTGAAAGCAGTTAAATGTTTAGAGTCTTTCTCCAGGACAACCTGATGATAGGCTGAAGCCAAGTCAATTTTAGAAAACCAGACTGCGCCACTAAGTTTCACAAGCAAGTCATTAATCCTAGGTAATGGAAAAGAATCCACCCAAATTTCTTTGTTGAGGCTTCTTAAGTCAACACATAAGCGGATTTCACAATTACGTTTGCGAGCAACGACAATAGGAGATAACCATAAGCTAGATTCAATCGGTTCAATTACACCAGACACCTGTAATCTCTCCAACTCTGATTTTAGGTCGTCCCTCAAACTGAATGGAATCGCTCTTAATTTGTGCTTTATAGGAATAGCATTGTTTTTAATTTTAATAGCATGCTTAAAACCTTTAATACATCCCAACTTTTTCTCAAACACATTGGGGAACATCGTATGGAGAGTAGGCAGATCCACGTCACGATAGTCAGTAACCACCATCACTTGCTCAGTAGTCCCTGGCCTCAGAACCATACCAAAAAGACCTTGATGGAACCAACCTAGAATATTGAGACCCTTGACAGCAACATACACCTTTCCTCTAATCTTGCGCCCCTTGAACTCCATTACATCTTCAATAAAACCTTCTAGCTCAATCCTCTTTCCCTCATAGGAAACCGGAGCTCTGTCGGGTGGAAACAATTTTCTGGGACCCCACGTCCTCTTGAACAAGTCTAAAGTTATCATCGTAATACGTGCGCCTGAATCCACCAGTAAATGCAGAGTTTTCCCACCAACACAAATATCTACATATGGATCCACACACTCTTCAACATCACTTGAACGTGATTGCTCATCAGTGACAACAAGAATCATGTCACGCAATTCACTTTCTAAACTTTGACTAGGCATATCACTGGTATTAGCCACAGTGCTGACATTAATATTCTTGTCATTCTTAATACTCTGACACACTCTAGCAAAGTGGCCTGTTCGGCCACACCTGTGACACACTACATTCCTAGCAGGACAACCCTTAGAGTCCTTAGAGTGTGGTAAATTGCCACATCTAAAACAAACATTACTGCGTTTGAAAAATTGATTATTGTTAGTCTTGAGTTCTTTATGCGAAGAGACAACATTGACACTAATTTTCTCTTCCTCCTTGCGTTGGTACGAAATTTCCTTAAGAGAAGCTTGAGCAAGCTTAAAACTCTTCGCCTGTTTTATTACATCCTCAAGAGAAGGATCCCCCATCGTTAGTAGTCTCTGTTGGATGTGTTTGTCGAAGCAATTGCCAATGAGTTGATCCCTGATAAATTGATCACGAAATGCACCAAAATGACATTGAGCACACAACTTACGAAGTGCACTAATAAAGTCATCAATAGATTCACTTTGAAGCTGGACTCTCTTAAAAGATTTGTGGCGTAGTACAACCAGACTAGGTTGCTTATCAAATCTCAAAATGAGTTTTTTTACAGTCTCCTGATACTCATCCAATTCTTCATCTTCTAACACATCAATTTCAGGAAGGTGTTTTAACGTCTCACGGCCCTCAAATCCCAGTGAATGTAACAATAAAAACTTTTTCCTTTCAGGTCTGAAACGTGATGCACCAATAGCCCCTAAATAAATTTCAAATGCGTCAAACCACTGAGACCACGACACAGGTGGTTCCCCAGGTGTTTCAAGAAAAGGAGGAGGAGCCAAAACGGATTGCATAGTTCAGAATACAAACGTGTCCCACCGTAAAGCACTTGCAAATTAATGTTCAGTGACAAGTCTGAGTAAGACTGATACACCGTAGTCAGTGACCTGAATGAGAACTAATATCCAAGAACACGCCAGCACAGAAACGCGTGTCTCTCCGTAGAAATCTATATATAAAGAAATGGTTGGTAAGATACACGTTGGTTGCCAAGGTATGCGCTGGTTGCTAGCGTACCATTTGTGAAAAGAGAATGCGTGCGCATGCACGTCTTTCCGGCGTTTGTTGATTGACGTGAAACTACGCCCACGATGAAATCACAAAGAGAAAGACGCGCGTGAGGACTGCGCGCCGGCCGTCGTTTCCCGTCGTTTTCAGGGAGTGCTAGAAACAAGAAATAATTCCCGGAACAAATCCACGATGAACAGCGGCACAACGAGCAGTCTCACCTTCAAGATGGGTAATGTATTCATCAAAGACGTATCGTCTGTTTGCCGAAAATGGATGAATAATATGCGTAGATTCAGAGGTGGCTCGCCTCCTCGTCGCCAAAATTATGTTGTGGTTCCTAGAACACTGACGCTGAGAACAGGTGCTGGTAACAGGTTTATTCGCATATAAGTCCAAAGATGTACAGAGCCACCTCACAGCGTGTTGCCGGCATCTTCCCCAACCGCCTTTCTTCAAGCCCCCGAACCTTCCACATTCCACCCCACGAGCCCGCATTCTACTCCCCACATTCTACCCACAGACACTGCATATCAATTAACATACTTCAAACCCTGGATTAAGATACTACAACATAACATTTTCCTGTCGGGTGTGTCTCTCATTGTCATCAGAACTAACATCAGTGCGTCTGGCCATTTCAGATTCGTGGACGCACACATTTTCGCCATTCTTGATTTCAAGGTACCATTCATCTGTTCCACTAGTCCTGATGCTTCAGGGCGGTAACTACAGTGCAACTTCTGCTCAATGTTTAAGGCTGTACATAGTAATTTAATTACTTCATTGTTGAAGTGACTTCCTCTGTCAGATTCTAAAGAGCTCGGAAACCTGAAACGTGGTATCAGTACCCTAAGCAGTAGTTCCTCCATGTAGGGTACATTTCAATCCAATGACTAAAGATGCAGACAATCACCAACACATATCTCAATCCTCCACACACAGGCATGTCAATAAAATCCATTTGCATTCTGCTGAATGGACCTCCTGTTCTTCCAATATGGGTCAAATTCACCTCTGTCCCTTTGCACATGTTCATCTGTTGACAAATGACGCTATGATGGCAAACTGCTTCAGCAACTTGTCTAAACCTCAGATTGAACCAATTCTACGTGAAGATGCGAATTATGGGATCCCTCCCAACATGTGCTTGACCATGATAATACCTAGCCATTTGAGACAACAAACTGTTTGGCAAGACCAATGGACCCTCTTCTGAAACCCACAATTCATTCTGTCGCTGTACACATTTCATTTTGCTCCAGGGTCGTTTTTCCTCCCTGTCAACATTATTCTGCAGTGTTCTCAATTCTTCCAATGTATCTTTTACATGCAATGCAAAACTTGGACATGTTTCATCTTCTTCAGGTTATAATTCCCACTTATCTTTGAACGATATACAGTTCAACGCACAAAACCTTGAGAATTGATCCGCATATCCATTTCCCACTGACACAAAATCTTGCAATTTCAGATGTTCACTGCATTTCACCATGGCAATCTTTTCAGGCAGCTGAACAGCTTGCAATAAATCTTCAATTCTCTCACCGTTTCTCACTGGTGAACCAGAAAAGGTCATGAAACCTCTCTGTGACCACAATTGGCCAAAGTCATGGACTATTCCAAATCCATACTGGCTATTCATATAGCTGGTAACTTAAAGCTGAGCAGAAACATGGCACGCTCTAGTAAGGGCTACCAGTTCTGCTACTTGTGCCAAACTTACTCCTCGAAGCCAAGACACTTCCAGTATACCAGTAATTGTGCACACAGCATATCCTGCTCTCAGTACAACTGTATTGTCTCTTAGACAGGAACCATCAACGAAGATAATTTGGTCATTTTCTTCCAATCAGGTGTCTCTCATATCAGGTCTCTGTTTTGTGCACAGATCAGTTACCTCAAGATAATCATGCTGAATGTCTTCAAGCTTTTCATCTTCAACATTTTCATTTGGAAGAAAAGTTGCCGGGTTAAGCACTGTACATCTTTTCAATGACACATTTGGTGACGCTAAAATACTCGTCTCATAACAAGTCAATCAGGTAAGTAAAACTTTAACCAATTTGGTTAAAGGGTGTCCCATCACAATGCCTTCACACTGTGTGGGGCTCTGTCCAACCAATGCAACTACACACAAACAGCCGGTTAAAGCTGCTGCGACTGGGTACAAAGTAGCTGAAAAATATTCTACTGGATGGTTTACACCCCCATGGACCTGTGTCAAGACACACAAAGAACATGCAACACACTCCTGGCAAAACAACGTGAAGGACTTAGGGGGTCATTCCGACCTTGGCGGTCTTTTCAATAGACTGCTGAGGGACCGCCGTACGGAAGACCGCCAGTGCTGGCGGTCTTCCACACGGGCCATTCTGACTGTTGGCAACGCTCCGCCCGTTTCTGGACGAAGTGCCGCCAACAGCCATACTAGCGGCAGGCGGGGAAGTGGAGGTAGCTCCACCTCCACCGCCACGCCAACAGAACACCGCCCAGCGAATCCCGACCTGTGATTCGCTGTGGCGGTGTTCTGTTGGCGTGGCGGTGTCGGCGGAGCTGCCCCCATGGGTCCCGTTCCCTCCCGGAGGATCACCGGAACAGGTAAGGTGATCGTCCGCTAGGGAAGGGGGGTGGGGCGGTGTTGTGAGTTGTGTGCGTGCATGGGGGTGTGCATGTGTGTATGTTGAGGGGGCGTGTGAGTGCGTGCATGAATGCGGGGGGGTGTGTGTATGTGCATGAGTGCGTGCATGGATGCGGGGGGGGGTGTATGTGCATGAATGCGTGCGTGTATGTGTGTGTATATGTTGGGGATCGGGGTGGGGGATGGGGGTCCAGCAACCTTTTGGGGGTGGCAGGGGTGGTGGGGGGGTAGGGGAGGGAGTCGGGGTGGGGGTTGGGGGAGACCCCTATCAGTGCCAGGGAAGGGATTCCCTGGCACTGATAGTGCTGACCGCCATGGATTTCATGGCGGTCCCAAACCGCATGAAATCCATGGCGGTAAGCCGGGGTCAGGCGGGTTGGAATACCGCCGGCAATATGTGACGACCGCCGGGCTGGAGACCCAGGTCTCCAGCCTGGCGGTCGTTACCGCCGTGGCGGTCGGAACGGTGAAGCGGAGGCTGGCCATGGCGGTAACCGCCATGGTCAGAATACATTAAAAAAGACCGCCAGCCTGTTGGCGGTCTTACCGCCGCTTCACCGCCGTCCGCCACGGTCAGAATGACCACCTTAGTGTAGTCAGACATACCAAAAGCCGGAGCTTTGCACAGACTCGGGAAACACTTTCATGCAAGCCTGGTCTAACACTAGGGGATTGGTGACTCCTTGTGGGTCAGCTTCTGCAAGGGCTTTGAAATTACTGAAAAGTTAGGAATCCATTGACGACAATAGCCTACCATCCCTAGGAACATCCTGACATCTCTCTGTATGGCTGGGGGACTCATCTGCAGTATGGCTGTGATCCTTTCTCTGGATATATTCCTTATTCCTTTCTCAATCTGGTGACCCAAATATTTCACTTCTTGCTGACAGTACAGTATTACAATTTAAGTCGAGACACTTTATGACCATTCTTTCCCAAATGGTTCAGAAAGGCAATTGTGTCATACTTTCACTCTTCCTTTGTTTTGGAGGCAATCATCAAATTGTCAATGTGCTGTACCAATGTCGTTTGGAATGGTAATTCCAACGACTCCACATTCTTTTTTAAGATCTGATTGAATATAGGTGACTCAGAAAACCCTAGAGGAATTCGACACCAACATTAAACTCGGTCTAAATAGTTGAAACAAAAGAGAAATGTACTATCCTCATGAAGAGGCCCAGAAAACAAGGCATGTGACAAGTATATGATGGTGAACCATTCAGCATCACATGGAATCTGAAACAAAATAATAGGTGGATGTGGCACCATGGAGCAACATTTGATCACAATGTCATATATTTTTCTCAAATGCTGGACAATTCAAACTTTCCCACAAGGCTTTTTCAATCCCATTATCGGTGAATTGCATGGACTGCTCAACACTTCTTTCAAGACCCCTTGGTTTACAAATTCTACAATTATGTGAGCAACCTTCATAAGGATGTCCTGTGGTACGTGGTACAGGGGAATCAGAGGAAACATTGCGTTAGACTTTACAGGAACTTTAACTGGCTCAACTCCCTTTATCAGACCTATCTCTTTCCCTCTCAAATCCCACACTTTCTCTTTAACCATTCCCTATAAATCAGGAGGAAGCTCCTTCACCATGGCATTTATAATCTCACACCCTGTCTCTGGAGCTGGGTCATCATCACTATTTGTCTGTATCTCTATTCCATCATTTGAGCAAGTAATCGGGCATGTGGTTTTGCACAGCAAGTCTCTTCCCAGTGGGAATACCTGACTTAAATTACAGGCTACAAATTTGTGCAATTCTTTAAAGTTGCCAATTTGAACCTGAACTGGTTCTGTGATTGGTCAAATACTGATTCGTTCCCCCTACAATCTGGACTGTCTTTCCTGAAAGGGGCAAGTCTGGAACTTCTTCAGTTCTCACTGTAGAGCATGTAGCTCCTGGGTCAACCAAGAATGAAACCTTGTGACCCATTACCTTTCCTTTCACATATGGACCTTTCTGATCTACTTCTAAAGAAGCTGCAAGGACACATTCCTCTTTATCTGAAATCTTGCTCACCCAATCGTCGTTTATTCTATTCTCACTGTGTAACGGGAATTGGTGAACTGTGTTATTACTCTGGTTAAACTTCTGACCTGTGACCTGTTGAGAAAGCATCACTTGCTGCTGTTCCATTGAGGGTTGAGGTATTTTAATTTGCTATCTAGATACCTTGCTATCTTGAACCTGCTGTTTCACTGGTTGCAATTGTTTCCTTTGTACACGTGGCATTTGCACCTGATGCATGGGTTGAACATTTTGCATTTGATTCACATTATTAGGAAAATTTGGATTAGGACCGCTTGTTCTTGGTCCTCTCATATTTTGGAACAAGCTGATGTCACTTTTTTTTCTGAATGACACCTTCCTGTACCATCATCGGACACTCCCACTTCCAATGTCCGACCACTCTGCAAGCGTGAGAAGGCAGCACTCTCTTCATTCCTTGCACATCATTGTAGACCACTACAGTACTCAAATCCGGGCTACGGTTTCCATTTCCTCCACGATCTCTATCTCTCATCCTCTCATCTGATTTTGAAATACCACATTTTCCTGCTGCTGCTTTGGAAAATGTCCCTGCATCCATGTTTGTGCCCCTTTAATCTGCATCACCATTGCCTTTTCCTTCATCTTTCTCTGCTTCAACTCAATCTGGTCACTACAGTACTTTGCATACTGCAACACCTCATCAATCGTTTTTGCTTGCCAGCAAAGCAAATGACACTTAGGCCCTCATTATGACATTGGCGGTAAATCCCACTTACCGCCATGCTGACTGCGCCAACTTACTGCCTCTGCTGTTGATATCCGTCCACCATATCATGACACACACACACCAATCCGTCACTATTCAGCCACAGACGCAATACCGCCACACCAAAGGTCAGTGATAAATTGGCGGTATTGAAACCCACACTGTTGCGCCAACAGAATAATGCCCATCACATTATGACCCACGAATCACCACGGAGGGCATTCAATGGCGGTAAACCATTGGCGGTACAGACTGCTGCGCTCAAAATACACACACTCAAACAAAACAACACCACATTGGACAATTCAAACAACACACACCTGGCACCCATACACACACCACACCAACACCACTATAAAACACACACCCACATTACCCCCACCCTTTACAAATACAAACCATTGGCACGAGACAGACACAAAAGACCACAGACAAAACCAGAGCCACACACTACCTACACCTATACACCACCCACGCACCCCACATCACACACCCCAACACATCACCCTACACACCCTCACCTACACACCACACACAATGCCCATGGCACCACAAAGACACCCCCGATTCTCAGAGGAGGAGCTAAGGGTCATGGTGGAGGAATTCATAAGGGTAGAGCCACAGCTATTTGGAGCACAGGTCCAGCACATATCGATAGCTAGGAATATAGAGCTGTGGCGGAGAATCATGGACAGGGTCAATGTCTTGGCACAGCACCCTAGAACTAGGGATGGCATCAGGAAGAGGTGGAACGACCTACGGGGGAAGGTACGTTCAATTGCAGCAAGACACCAACTCGCTGTACAAAGGACGGGCGGTGGACCTCCAACTCCTCCCCCACAACTAACAACATGGGAGAAGCAAGTCTTGGCAATCATGCATCCTGAGGGCCTTGGCTGGAGTAGGAGGAGGACTGGACTCTTGTGAGTCAACTCTCTACAACTCTCACCCCCTACCTGCATGCCATCACATACCCTCACCCTCACCCTCACTCCCATCACATCACCACGTCCCACACCCCCCACCATCACATCTCACTCATTCCAATGCCAAGCCCTGCATGCCATACCAATGCATGGACACCACTCATAGCCCTGCATGGGCACCTATCACTAAAGCATGCACACTAGAGAGAATCAGCTATCCCACCACATACCAACGTACACAAGTGAAAGCTGCCAGGGCAAATATAACCATTTAGGGGAAGCCACGGATGTACAATCTGTCAGACACATTAAGCATAACACATCATTTACATCCTCACAGGTACCCCAGCCAATGTCAGCGGAGGAGGAGTCCAGTCCCTCCCATAGAAGAGTCCCACAGTGATGACAGCAACTCTGGTCTCCAGGATCTAGATGACTAACCTGGCCCATCAGGGACCTCTGGACAGCCGGTTACCCAGGCCCAGTCACACACCACCAAAGAGCCTCCCCCATCAGGAATCACCACCCCAGCACCCACCCAGCATACCCTTAACTCCGTCCCCGGGACACGTCAATCAGCAGTGTGTCCACCTCTACAGGGACCCCAGGGCACACCTCATACCAAAGACAATCAGGGACCTGGGGTCAGTGGCAGTGGGCATACGGTTCAGGGGACAGATGCACAGGACAACAGGGAAACTGGGAGGAGTGCTGTGCACCAGGGGGAGGACAGGCCCAGGGAACCGACTCTCCAGGAGGCACTTGCAGAGATCCTGGGAGCATATCAACATTCCCAGGACATGATGGGCCAGATCCAGGAGAAGAGGCGGCTGCAGGAGGGACAGTACCAGGGGATCAGGGAAGACTTGCAGGCCATCAACAAGACCCTGGTCTCCATAGCAGGGGTGCTGGCAGACATGGCCAATATTAATGGGGAGGCAGTCACACAACAGTGAGCCCCTGACACTAGACAGACATCTGAATAGCCTTCCAGCTCCGCTGCCGCTAGGCCCCACCACAGGACTCAGAGGCCACTAGCACCCCTCCCCTGCAGAAGGAGAACCACCCCGCAAATGTTCACTGCGATCCAGACAGAAGCCAGAGACACTTACCAACACCCCGCCAGGAAATGAGACTCTCCTGATTGTCACCCTTGTGTACCACACAGTCACCCTGTCCACCTTGAACTGCCATTGCTCCCCTTCCTATGTCCCCTTTGACAATGCATCTGTGCTACAAATAGACTGGAACTATACCCTGGACTTTCCTCCATCATCACCCCATCCCATTGCACTTGACCCTCTTTTTCTTAGCACTTCAATAAATACCCTTGGAAAAAATAGATGTATGGAGTATGTCAGTTTTTTCAATTAGGTATTCATTTAACCAGGTTCAAACATTGCAATTCAACTGTACAGTAAATGAGCATATGTTAATGACCTGTAGGTGGCTGCAGTGATCACACCAGGAACTATTGTGAGGCGCCAACATCTGTAAAATGAATTGCCAAAGGATACAGTAAGTAGGCATAGAAGTGGGAAATAACAGCATGCCAGAACCACAGAAATTAAAAATAATTACAATGAAATGTGAAGTAACACTGTCTTACCTGTGTGTCATTGGAAGTATTGTCTGATGGCTGCTGTTCTGTTGTCCTCATTCTCATTCTCTGCCTCCTCATCCTCACTGTCCACCTGGTCCACTGCTGCCACACATGCATCTCCAGCCTCCTCCTGCAGAAAAGACACATGGCGTCTAAGGGAAAGGTTGTGCAACATGCAGCATGCCACTATTATCTGGCAGACCTTCTTGAGTGATTGTTTTGGTACCACTGTAATGCTTAAATGCCTACAACAATCTTTCATAATCTGCATGTATTGACTCTTTTGCTTTCTGAGCTGTCCTATCTATTCGTTGCCAGTCAATGTTTTTGGCTAAAATTCTCATCTTCAAAAATTCAAACACTGTATAGTAATATTTAATTACTTCAGGAGATGGTGCACCCGTAGTAGGATCTCTCTCTGGTTCTTTTGTCGGCCAGTCTATACTCCTCTTACACTCCATCCACAGATCAGCTGGGACAGCTATCTCTAATAGAGTGTTCAAGTCTTCCCACAAGCATTTTTCAAGTTTTGCAAACCTGTCCATCTGCTGGTAACATTCTACTGGCTTCTCTCTCAACCTGGGATAGACATTTGTAAAAGATAGAATGTCACTTCTGCTCGAAGAGACATGGACAAAATTTCCTCCTGAGATCTCTCTCCTTGGTAAAATATTCACTGGATCCTTGCACTGCTGAACATTTGAAGTCAGCTCCGCAGAATCCCTTTTTCTTTTATCTCTTTTCTTCACCCATTTGCCTTCCCATTTATCTAAGGTTCCCTTCGGAGTAACTCCCTAAGGTGTGCCTTCTTTCCTGCAGATCTCATATGTTCAAAGCCTTTTCTGTCAAATCTAACCTGTAACTCCTTTTCAAATGTTTTGTTTTCTCTATTTCTATGCCACACTTCTCTGCCAGGTCTGCTAGCTTCTGGTGCACATTGCTCACTTCCCTCATAATTGTCGGGCACAGATATCTCAATTCTGCTACTGTGTAGGACTCTATTCTGTTCACACGCATAGTTTCTTCAATGAGCTCACCCGTTTCCATTCCTAGTCTCGAAAAGTTCAAGTACTCCTCTCCCCTATCAGCACTCTGTGGGGTGTTCAGCTTGTCTAACCATTCAATCAATTGCTGGGCAGTCAAACCCTGCAGCAAATTACTGTTGGCCTGGGCATGTGGCACTTGTTGCACCACTGTAGTCGGGGACTGCAGTGTCAGTAATTTCAGGCTCTGTCTAACATTCAACCCTATGACAGTGTCTGGAGGAACTCCGCATGGGCTAAGGTCTAGCATTGATCTCGAGATGTCAAAGGCTTGTCCCCTAGGAGAGACTACTCGGATATTCTCATTAAGTCCTCCCTTCACTGAATTCTGACTCAGGACTCCCCATCCATTTGCACTGTTATTCTCTTGTACGGACAAAGGTACAACTAGACCACTGGTGACAGGTACAGATACAGCATCTGGGCTTTGTCTGATACTCAAATTCTGTGGGTACATAGTTCCAGTATTGTGACTCATCAGTAAGGACCTGTCTGACTGTGTCCCTATTATCAGCGCATGTGTCAGCACTGCTTGTGGCTGCACTTGAGGCAGTAAAAGTGGAGTTGGCTCTGTCTGAACCAACATTGGTTTCGGGAAAACCTATCCTGTTGACACTATTAGGTTTGTGGCAATTTCCACTATAGGTACATCAGGGTAAATTCTAGGGACATTTGATTGTGGCACCTGATTTTGTGCTACCGGAGTAATAGGTACATTAAGGCTACTCTGCATAGGGCTCTGTGTCATGCTAGGATTACTCTGCACTGGACTCATTGTTACGTTAACCTGTGACGGAGCTGAGGGATTTACACTGGTGCTCGGACCACTCTCTTGTGCTGCATATGGTGGGAAACGATTTCTTTATAACTGCAAAATAAACTCATCTTCGTCTGACTCTTCCTCAAGCGTAAAAGAACTTCTAGACTCCTTTGATCTCTGCTCCCTACTCTCGGAAGGGCTCCTGTTTGTCTTTCTGGTGCCTTTCCTTCCTTCTCTCTCACTGTATTGTGTAATTGCTGGAAACAGTTTAATCCCCTATAAAGTCTCTGTTCTCCACAATTTCTGATCACTGTCCCATCTAGCCTCCGCTCATGTCTTTTTGGCCTTTCTCATAGTTCTTTCAAATTTCTGTTGCTGTTGCTGTCTGGCTACTAACTCCCAGATTGCTAATGCCTTGAACTGTGCTGGTCTCAGAGGGGGTTTCAGATTATACAGTTCCTCCACAGATTTTCTAAGCTCCGCAACTTAAATGTTCAGTGGGCAGGAAATGCTAAACTTCAATCCTTCTCTGTCACTTTACACCATTGTTTCAGCCAAAGACATGGTGCGACACCCTGTCCTTTGATTATGATGTAAGCTGGTGTGCCTTCTGGCAGTGCAAGATCCCCTATACTCACTGTAATGTACGTATCTCCCCTTAAAGCACTCTTTAAAGCTTTGAAAAAATTCATTTTTGCAACCTTTATGTTATTCTAAATCAAATCAGAGAGTGACTTTTAATCCCAAAATTCTCTTCATCCACCTTCTCGACTAATTGCACTTCACGGACAGCTGCCAATCCATGCATGACTCTTCTCACTAACCAACCTATCCCAGCACGGCTCCAATGAGGTCACACTCACATGTACAGTGGCTGACAAAGTCTTGCAGCTTCTCCTCCCAAACTCAACATCCCACAAAACTAATGCAAATTATTGCAAGCACTAAACAAAATCAAAACCCAATGTGTCATTTACTACAGGTAGGGTAACACAATTGCTTCAGAAACTTTATGGATTTTTTTATCTACGGTGTTTCCCTTTAGCAGCTATTCCTTCTTTCTCAGTTTCCCTGATTCACAAGCAAAATTTGACCCCCAAATTTCACTCTCAACTGATCAGTGGGTCTGACCTGGTGCACATAGGACTCGCCACATCTCAGTCGAAAAATTCTTCCGGTCACTTTGACTCATACTCTGACTTGTCAACCTTGCCTGATCGACCTATTAAACCAGACAAATTACAACAAAAACACTAGTGTCTCACATTCTTTTTCAATATACTCCTTAGGCCACGCAGGGTCCGTATACCAATAACCACGTCGACAATTTTCTAGCACAAAGCACAGCACACATGTGAAGTTCGACGACTTCCCTTCTCTCACACTTCGGAGTACGCACACTCCTTCTACAACTTCATTTGGAGTACACAAACTCACTAAACCCTCACAGATGTCACAATTCAGCTGAGATTTGCATAAGCTGTGCAAGTGCAAAACCTACTCCATTCACACTGTCACTAGAACACCGAGAACATCCTCAAACAATCATTAGCAAGCTCCAAGATTCTGGGAAAGTCATTTTAAGTACTTAGGGGCACATTTTCTTTCCACTTTGTATCATCGAATCTAGAAGAGGGACAACATTTCAAAACTTTTACCAAATCTGAAAATTATTTTGCACTTACTACCATCTGTGGGAACACCTGTTATTCCTCGCTTACTATCTCTAGGACCAAATACTCTACTACCTCTCTCTGACCTGAATGACAGGCTCTTAAGGAGACAAACCATGTACCGGGCCTCTATGTTGGGGTCTTAAGGGGACTAACCATCAATCTCTGCTACCATCTCTGTGAGCGTGTCAGACCTTATTAAGAAAACTTACAAGGGAGACCTTTTGGCTGCGCTTCGAGTAGTTCCCACCATATTACCTAGTACCAATACAGATCAATAACAACAACAATCAATGACATTAATAATCAATAGGAGTCAGTAATTTCCACTTACCTTGACCTCTCGGCCATGAATAACCACACCTTTGTGAAAAGGTTACAATGTTTATTTCCCTATATTAACAATGATAATGTCACGTAACTTAGGGCCATCTGTACGAAAGCTTTTTCCCATAGACACAGAATGGGTAAAATCCTTTGGTACATCTGGCCCTTAGTCTCAGAATCAAATGATAAACATACAAAAACAATACTGGCTGACCAAAGTGGCAAAATAATCACAATCTAATCAAAGCTTGAGTCACTACATATTCTAAGGTTACAGTGCAAATTAATAGCAAGAATAACTGAGCAAATGAAATAACATACATTTAGGTTCAGCAAAGAAAAGACATCTCCTGTTATTACATGTAGGGAACTTCATCGGTAAAAAGCCTAACTAACATTGGATTAGAACAGCATGTTTGGACTTCATGCAAAACAATTTAGTCACACAAATTTGGAAAAACATCTAAATATGGCTCTCTCAAAACTAGCGGTTGATACCTAGGGACAAAATCAAATAGACATAACAATCAGTAACATCGTCTTATACCTTGCCTCAGTTTGGTTCAGCAAGCTGTGACAGTCTTCGTCAATTGGACGTCAGTTCAGTCAACAAGGCATCAGGAGTCAGCATTAAAGTTCAGAAAAAGTAAAGTCTCTTCATTCAGTTTGGAAAGGAATAGCTAACACTCAAGAAGAAGGGGGACAATGGCTCGGAATGGCTTCTTTCCTGTTGGTACAATCCGGCTAAGTTAGATTTTCTAAAACTACTTCCCAAATCCTTATTGATCAATGAATTCGCTTGTTTACACTTAGTCCAATGAAAATAAAACCCCAAATCTACAACTTTACTAGCGTATGGTTCACATGTCGACGATTGGCTCCACTTCTCCGGTTCCATCGTTCGGCTTGTCAGTTATCAATATTGTTGCATCTTATACTCCAGTCAGTGCTTCTCCTGGGAAGGTCAGTCTTACACACACTACACTATACAATGTTTCGCTAGCAAGTATAACATCTTCTAGCAAGCAGTTTCTCATGAGAAAGAACTTCAGCTACGAGTAATTGGTCAGCACAGTGGAATATCACAATGTAATTCTCTAAGCATCAATTTTATTAGTCTCCTTAGAAAATGCAGCCTGACATGAGGCGGTGCAACTAGGCCCAAGACCTCTCTAAGTTAAGGCCAACTATTAATAAAGCTCATACATAACCCTTATTATGTCATATTACTACATTAATCAAACACAAGCTCAACATTTCATATTAATAAGCTATTACTAAGTACACTTCGTGAAGGCTGATGGCCACTCAGGTGGGCACACCTTCAAATGTGTGCATTAATTTTCTCTATGTTAATACATTTTCTATGCACATTCAACACTCAGAATAAATTAATATTCAATAATAAATTCAGCATTAACAATATCTAGGGTCCCCTGAATATAGTCTAGTTGATCTGTACTCAGTTGCTGGTATTTGTGCAGACTGGTCATCATACTTATCACCTGTTCCAGTAGGAAACAGATGTCGAAAACAACTTGCGTCTAAGCTTTTCTCCTACACACTGTAGGAAGTTGGCTCTGTATATACTATCTCAAAGTAAGAGCTAGTGTGCAAGTCCAGGGGTTCCCTTTAGAGGTAAGATAGTGGCAAAAATAGATAATTCTAATGCTCTATTTTATGGTAGTGTGGTCAAGCAGTAGGCTTATCAGAGGGTAGTGTTAAGCATTTGTTGTACACACACAGGCAATAAATGAGGAACACACACTCAAAGACTTAACTCCAGGGCAATAGTTTTTATATAGACAAATATATTTTCTTAATTTATTTTAGAACCACAAGATTCAAGATTTGAAGTAAATACATAAAATGCAAGGTACTCCACATAGGTTAGCAAGTAACTTTGAATTATAACAGTAACATACACAGTTTTGGTTAAAATGGCAATAAACTATTTTAAAAGTGGACACAGTGCAAAAATCAACAGTTCCTGGGGGAGGTAGGTATTGGTTAGTTTTTCAGGTAAGTAAGGCACTTACAAGTTCAGGTTCCTAGGCATAGGTACCCCATTGTTGGGGGTTTAAGGCAACCCCAAAGTCACTGCCCAAGCAACACAGGGCCGGTAAGGTGCAGAGGTCAAAGGAGGGCCCAAAACACATAGGCGCCTATGGAGAACAGGGGTGCTCCGGTTCCAGTCTGCCAACAGGTTAGTACCAGCGTCTTCGGAGGGCAGACCAGGGGTGGTTTTGTAGAACACTGGGGAGGACACAAGTAGGCACACAAAACACACCCTCAGTGGCACAGGGGCGGCCGGGTGCAGTGGGCTTAGCAGGCATCGGGTTTTCAATAGGAATCAATGGAGGCATCCGGGGGTCACTTTAGCGGTGCAGGCAGGGCACAGGGGGGGGTCCCCGGGCCAGCCACTGACTGGGCTAGGCAGAGGGTCGCCTGATGGTCACTCCTGCACTGGAGTTCGGTTCCTTCTGGTCCTGGGGGCTGCGAGTGCACTGCTTGGTCCAGGCGTTGGGTTCTTTGTTCCAAGCAGTCACGGTCAGGGGGAGCCTCTGGATACTCTCTGCATGCGTCGCTGTGGGGGCCCAGAGGTGTCGTCTCAGGTTACTCACGAGGTCACAGTTGCCTGGGAGTCCTCCCTGCAGTGTTGGTTCTCTGGAGCTCGAGCCGGGAGCGTTGGGTGCAGAGTTGAAGTCTCATGCTTCCGGCGGGAAGAGTGAAGTCTTTGAAAGTTGCAAAGTTGTTGCTGTTTGTGAACAGTGCCGCTGTTCTCGGGAGTTTCTTGGTCCTCCGGTTCAGGGCAGTCCTCTGAGGCTTCAGAGGTCACTGGTCCCTGTCGGATACTTCGCTGTGCAGTTTCTTTGATTCTGGAGACAGGCCGGTTGGGCTGAGGCCAAGTCAGTTGTCGTCTCCGTTGTCTCTGCAGGGCTTTGAGGTCAGCAGTCCTTCTTCTTTGTGTTGGTTGCAGGAATCTGATTTCCTGGGTTCTGGGTTGTCCCTAAATACTAGATTTAGGGGGGTGTTTAGGTCAGGAGGGCAGTAGCTAATGGCTACTGTCCTGGAGGGTGGCTACACCTTCTTTTTGCCTCCTCCCTGAGGGGAGTGGGGAACATCCCTAATCCTATTGGGCGAATCCTCCAAAACCAAGATGGAGGATTTCTAAAGACAGGGGTCACCTCAGCTCAGGGCACCTTAGGGGCTGTCCTGACTAGTAGGTGACTCCTCCTTGTTTTTCTAATTATCTCCTTCAGCCTTGCCGCCAAAAGTGGGGGCAGTGGCCGGAGGGGCTGGCATCTCCACTAGCTGGGATGCCCTGGGTTACTGTAACAAAAGTTCCTGCAGGGGGAGAAGCACCTCCACCCAGTACAGGCTTTGTTCCTGGCCACAGAGTGACAAAGGCACTCTCCCCATGTGGCCAGAAACTCGTCTGGTTGTGGCAGGCTGGCAGAAACTGGTCAGCCTAGCACTAGGAGTCTGACTGGTATTCAGGGGGCATCTCTAAGATGCCCTCTGGGTGCATTTTACAATAAATCCCACACTAGCATCAGTGTGCATTTAGTGTGCTGAGAAGTTTGATCACAAACTTCCCAGATTTCAGTGTAGCCATTATGGAACTGTGGAGTTTGTGTTTGACAAACTCCCAGACCATATACTATTTATGGCTACCCTGCACTTACAATGTCTAAGGTTTTGCTTAGACACACTAGGGGCATTGTGCTCATGCACATATGCCCTCACCTGTGTTATAGTGCACCCTGCCTTAGGGCTGTAAGGCCTGCTAGAGGGGTGACTTACCTATGCCACAGGCAGTGTGAGGTGGGCATGGCACTTTGAGGGGAGTGCCATGTCAACTTAGTCATTTTCTCCCCACCAGCACACCCAAGCTGTGAGGCAATGAGCATGTGCTAAGTGAGGGGTCCCCAGGGTGGCATAAGATATACTGCAGCATTTAGAGACCCTCCCTGGCATCAGGGCCCTTGGCACCAGGGGTACCATTCATAAGGGACTTATCTGGGTGCCAGGGCTGTGCCAATTGTGGGAACAAAGGTACAGTTTTAGGGAAAGACCACTGGTGCTGGGGCCTGGTTAGCTGGGTCCTAGCACACTTTCAATCATAACTGGCATCAACAAAAGGCAAAAAGTCAAGGGGTAACCATGCCAAGGAGGCATTTCCTTACACACACTTAATGGATCTCCTTCATCTGATATAGGGTCAATAGCATCTCCTATAATCTCTTTAGAATATAGCGGACGATTACTGTAGTGATCATAAATTTATTTAGTTCTCGATTGATCCACATTTTCAATTTGGCCACTTGATGGTAGTGTATCATCCTCCATATATGAAATATCTTGAAGAACATCTACATTCTTATAGTAAATGTTATTTTGCACCAGATACAATGTTGCTTTCTTTTCTTTGCTAACATCTTTAACTCTTACCCTATCCTTTTACTCTTGGTAGGTACACCAATGACTAGAATTACAAGTCCTTCTTCCAAATCTCTTTGCACACCTAAAATTTCAACATTCTGCTTAAAATTTAATGGCAAGTAAACAACTCTAAAATTTTGACTCTTTTGGAGCTCAGTTAGAGGTAACTTTCCTGTCTTTGGCTGCATAAGGACGATCGCTTGTAATGGATATATACATTGTATAAGTATAAACTCATAGACACTCAAGTCTTGCAGTTCTTGTGGAATGGAAACTAGTTTTATTATCCTCTAATTTATTACAACAATACTTACATATAATTTGTCTTGTGCATCAAAGAGTTCCTCTACAAATAAATAAGCTGCAAATTCACACCACTTATCTCTATTGTCTTCTTCAGTGTTTGAAGATACAATAACAACAATAAGATAACGATAACATAAGTTTGACTTTTGTGGTGAGTGCATCAGCAACAAATACAGACACAATCTGATTTGTCTGAACAGATTATTTTAAACTTTCTAATCTCTTCATGAAAGTTATCCACAGAAATACTCATCTCTTGCTCGACTACACTTGCAGATTTATTTTCCCTGCTCTCCTCTTTAGGTCCAACGTTACAAAACTGTGCATCATCGCAAACCTTTTCTAACTTTGCCACTGTACCATACAAAAGAACTCTATTCATTTCCCCTAAACATATTGCAGGACTCAATATACTTTTACTTCTTTCTTGCTTGATGTCAACTATTGTTTCTTTTGTACTTCATTATCCTGACTTTCAAGTTGACCACATAGCAATTTAGGAAATGTCTTTGTTCTTTGTTCTCTTGTTTTTCTTTCACTACTTTTTCTGCATTTTGCTCCTTTTGTTTCTCAGTTGTGAGGAGGCAGAATTGTTGACTCTGTTTCTTCTCTGACTTTTTAATGGAATGGTAACTGTGTGCACGTAAGAAGAAATTGGTACCTGAAAATAAAGAAAAAACTTTGTATTATAATTATATTTCTACAATAATATTATTCTATTAATTATGAAGTTTACATTTCTGCCTGTTTCTCCTGAAAAATAACTTTCACAAAGCAACTTGAGTAATGTAGTAACATACCACAGTTGTGGTGCTCACGCACAATTAAACCAGAATTTCTCTGCATACATGAAAAGATTTTCTTGGTACTAGTCTATATATGTGAGTAAATGTCAACTTTTAGGGGCGCCATGAGATGTTTTAGTACATCTGCTGGTTTGTGGCTGCCTGGTTTAATGTCTGTATGGCTCTCTTAATGTGTATGTCAGTGGTTAAACAAATAGTTCAGTGCCTGTGTTAGGGAAGACAGGGGTATGTGAGTGTATCTATAATTTGTATTGCACTGATAGTGCTACATATAGAAGTACTTTCTGAGTATGTCAGTAAAAGTAAAAGTATCTTTGTTGCTCTGTCACTGGCTGAGTTGTTGAAGTAAGCCTCAGCAAGGCCTACTAGTGCAAGGGGTTCACCTTTCTCTGCACAAAGTCCTTAGACCATGTAGGAAGAAGTTGGCACAGGAACTGAAATAAAAGACAAAGTTTATTAACCTCATGAGGTGGTACTACAGTTCAAACAGCACCCTTAGGTAATGTCTGAAGTAGCACACTGAACTGAGAGAGCATGGTCCTTTTATACCCACGCAGGGGCTAAAAGGAGGTGGTACAATTATAGACGCAAGACTTGTATAGATGTAAGGTCATGTGGAAAATGCACAGTCGACAGGTAGGAGGAGCTAACAGTTTTCAAGGACTAACAGCTGCAGACCTTACTGAGCATGTGCGAAAGTGGGAGATGATAAATATAACTTGTCACTAGGCAGATTTCAAGAGTAGTTAACAGAAAGGTAGGACAGAGCATATGGTGAGCACATGGCAGCATGTGACAGAGAAAATGGCTGCCATGAATACAAAATGGATTCCGCGAAATGTTCACAAAAGTTACAAATACAGATGTCTTCTGCTAATGCTTAATCTAATCGCTGCTAAACTACAACAGACGACCCTTTCAGCATTAGCTGAAGACATTCGTCTTTCTGGGATAATCTAAAAATTCTTCTTGTATATTTATGCTCATCATTTCAGCTATTTCCTTATCTAACATATGTTGGGCTTTCATTTCTGTAATATTTCTTTTGGTAGGCATACAAGCAGTAATACACATGGAGCAGAACATTGGACCACACTGAATACAGATACAGCATGTGAGAAATATTGCAATCATTACACACAGGATAGTCAGTAGTTTCCATCCCCAGTTGGAAACAAGAGCCCAAAACCGAAACAGAAACAGAAAAAGTCCAAGTACCAGTCTCTGTGTGGATTTCTGCAGCAATTTTATGCAATTTAGATATTGCATCATATACTGAAGGTGAGTGATCAGGAATGAAAACACAGCAACTACTACCGATGATGCGACATGCACCACCTCGGTCAGCTAATATCACATCTAGTACCATACGATTTTGGAGTGCTACAATCCTCACAATTTGGAGCTCCTCAGTAATATTCCCAAGTTCCAGAGCTGCCTGATTGGTAACAGCTTCCACAACCCTAGTCAATCGTCTCACTTTCCTACTGTTTAACGAGGCATCCACAAAGGGGAACAATCCTAAATTAAAATCAACATATTGTTGCAGGCTAGTATCCGTTTGGTCTACCTCATTTGTACTTATTTCCCTTTTATATCTATTGTTAATGATGTCATTGAACAGTTTTAAATCTCGGTGATATGATGCAGGGGCCAAAACACAGGGGGTAATAGAAAAGATACATAACACACACCTGACCACCCAACAGGTAGTTGATAATATCCATAGTTACCACAAACAAAATATGTATTATGTGAAGCTGTAAAACTACTATTATTTACACCCTCAATAGTTAAAATCAAGGTACAATCGCTTATCCCTACTGGAATTCGCCCAATGCTACGTATACATAAATCTGCTTTAGTTTTTGTAACAGAAATCACAAATTGTTCTTTCTTGTCAGAGTCTCTTATATTTGTGAAGATATACGGTATTGAAACATTGTCCGGTTGATACTCTTCCCATTCCCATTTAGTTCCTTTGGCTTGGGGATACCCATCTTTGTCTTGGTAGCATACTTTATTAAGGCGAAAAAGAAGTCCGCCCTCTGTACGTTTTCCAGATGCAAACAAAAGCGTGTACCAAGCTTGACAAGAACCATTTTGTGAAAAAGGAAGAGGAATGAAAGGTGGTCCTCCTGTCTTTTGATGCGCAGGTATCATTCCACATACCCAACAGTTAGTAGTATTTGTAGCATTATGAGTATGATGCAACATCTGAATAAAAGTATTATTGAAGTACGATTGACGGTGCTTCTGCTCCTGATAGGGAAGCGTAAAGTAATAGTGATCCTCTGGTACTGGAGTAGTGGCAACAAAAAACTCACGAGCAGGAGCCTTCTTTTCAACAAACCAGGTGATCGTTGCTGTAACCACCAAAACAACAACAAACCCCATAGTACTAATGATCAGTTTGTTATTCATTTTAGCAACAGTGATAATCGACCCTTTCAGAAATGGATTAAAAACAATCGTTGGAGCTCTTATCCCTGGGCAGCCGCTGATTTCTTCACCATGGGCCAAGACGGGTGTCACTACTCTAATGCATGGCTGATCCCCGCCCCTTGCCACATTGGCTCTCTATTTCACTAACCCAGGGCGGTAGCTCAACCAGTTTATTTAAAAAAAAATTCAGATTCTTTCCTCGGTCTCAAATTATATCGCGACACTCCAGAAGTTGTATGGTCCGGGAAGACCTCTGCAGATTCGTCAGGTGATATAGCACGGCCTTTCTCCGTAGTAAAAATCTCTCGATGATCGGTCAGCACAGCAGGTTTCACCAAGGTAGGTAGCACTCTCTTGCAGTGAGTACTATGGACCCAATTCTTTCGGTTCGTCACTCGAACTGCTGTCCTTGTCGCAAGGAGCACCTGTTCTGGGCCTCGCCACCTTGGTTCCAAGCTGCTTGATCTTTCAAAAGACTTAATCATCACCTAGTCACCAGGTCGGAGTTCATGGCCTTCACCTGTAGATCTGTCAGGAAGTGCTTCTCGGACCTGTTGATGAATAGAAACCAAATTGTCGGTTAACTGTGCCAAATATTCGTTCATCAGGACACAAGGTACATTATATACAGATTTTGGCTTAGGAACTCCCCAAATATTCATTGGCCTCCCGAATACAACTTCATAGGGGTCAGGCCTGTTCGAGAGTGTGGCACTGACCTAATAGACAATAATGCCAACGGTAATGCATCCGGCCAAGTTAAGGATGTGGAAGCCTGTATCTTCGCTAACTTCAGCTTCAAAGTAGCATTATACCTTTCCACCAACCCTGCTGATTGTGGGTGGAAAACCGCATGGAACTTCTGTTTGATCCCTAATCCTTTCAGGACATACTTAATAACTTCCCCAACAAAATGAGGTCCGTTATCACTCCATAAAAGTCTGCAAACACCAAACCTAGGGAAAAATTCTTTCAAAAGCACCTTCGCTGTGGTAATGGCAGTATTATCCTTTGTGGGGTACGCCTCTATCCATTTACTGAAGGCACAAACCACCACCAAGACATACTTTAAATTGTTGCAGCGTTCAAGCTGAATATAATCCATTTGTTGAACTTCAAAAGGTGCAGTTGGTGTAGCAAACCCTCCCGCAGGAGTACGTGTCCCTTTTCCAGGATTGTATTGTAAGCAGATCAAACAAGACTGTACTACTCTCTTAGCGGTACTGGAAATTTCTGGATGCTCCCAAACTTGCGAAGCAACTTCGTTATTGTTGAAGCTCCAACATGTGCAAGCCCATGTGCCATCTAAACCATAGGTTGTACAAAAGCTATAGGCAATTTCCATTTATCCATCTGCTTATTCCACCAACAGCCCTCATCATCCAATTCTCCATCTTCAGACCATTGCTCGCGTTCTTTCACAGAAGCAGATTTCTGTATATCTAATACATCTTGTCTAGCATTATGCCAACGTTCAGCTTGTGACTTCACTACATACATAGAAGTAGTACTTCGCTGCATCGCAGTCTCACGTGCTACGCGGTCTGCAAGAGCATTACATTGCCCTATCTTATCGGTCACTTTCTTATGTGCACTACATTTCACAATAGCTAGTTTCTTTGGATATGTCAATGCAGTCAAGAGATTATGCACTAATTCTCCGTGCATTATCTGCTTCCCGTGGGATGTGAGAAAGCCTCTCTCCTTCCAAAGCAAAGCAAAATCATGAGCCACTCCAAAAGCATAGCGGCTGTCTGTATAAATGTTCACACTTAAGTCAGTACTAAGCTCACATGCTCGTGTCAAAGCTATGAGTTCAGCTGGTTGAGCTGACTTCTGTGGTATACGAGCTGTTTCCACTACCGTATGTATTGTGGTGATTGCATATGCACCTGAGGTCGTACCATCTGGCAACTTCAAACAAGACCCATCAACCCACAATTTCCCGTCTACATCTAAAAGGGGTGTATCTTGTAAATCAATACGACCCTTTGTCTGTTCGTTGGTAAGGAATGTACAATCATGTGTTTCTTGTGACTGAGGCTGAGTCACCGGATATGGCAACAAAGTGGCTGGATTTAGTGTTGCACATCTCTTCAGTGTAATGTGAGGAGCCAACAATGTCAACTCATATCCCGTTATACGGGCGCTAGTTAAATGTTGTGTCTTTGTTTGATTTAAAAGAGCATCACCCGCTTAATGTACTAACACCAACAGCTTATGTGATAAAACTATCCCTACACTCTGACGTATAGACACAGCTGTTGCGGCAACTGAACGAAAACACCCAGGCAACGCTCGAGCGACAGGATCAAGTACTGCTGAAAAATATGCACAGGGACGCTGCTTATCGCCATGTGCCTGTACTAAAACTGACAATGCGCATCCATCTTTCTCATGTACGTAAAGTGCAAAAGGCTTCATGTAATCTGGAGTACCTAACACTGGTGCGGAACAAAGGGCTTGTCGCAGCTGCCTGAAAGCAGTCTCACATTCATCTGTCCATGGGAGGGGCATTGGAGTATCTTTAGTCAAAAGTGCTAGCAAAGGTTTGACAATGTGTGAAAACCCTAATATCCATTGCCTACAAAAAGAAGTAAGACCAAGGAATGCCCGAACATCTTTCTGAGTAGAGGGTACTGGTGTGTCTAAAATTGCTTGAATACGATCTGATGTAAGTGCACGGCCCTCCTTAGACAAAAGGTGACCTAAATAGGTTACCTTTGGTCTACAATCTTGCAATTTCTTTCGTGACACTTTATGATGGTGTGAAGCAAGAAAAGAAAGTAAAGACAAAGTGCACTTTTCACATTGCTCAGGGGTATCAGCCGCCAACAAAATATCATTGACATATTGTATGAGAGCCACACCTTCAGGCAAAACAAAAGAATCAAGTTGTCGTTTTAACGCTTGACTATAAATAATTGGACTCTCCGTATAGCCTTGAGGAACTCTGCAAATATATGATTGTTTATTCAAAGTAAAACCAAACAAATATCGGCTGTCAGGATGAATAGGGATCGAAAAGAAAGCATTCTTCAAGTCTATCACAGAGAACGTAGTTGCTGTCGGGGGAACCAAAGTGAGGACTGTCGTGATGTCAGATACCACAGGATATTGTGGTATCACAATCTTATTGACTTCTCGTAAATCAATAATGAATCGGTAAACCCTAGTATCAGTATCCTTTTTCAGAATAGGAAGAATCGGACTGTTACAAACATTATACAGAACTTCCTCAACAACTCCAACTGCAATAAGATCATGCACAATTCGTGTGAGTGCTTCTTCACCCTCCTGTGAAATTTTGTATTGAGGCAAACATTGCAATACAGCTCCCTCCTTGACACTAATATGTACCGGTGGAATAATCATTTGTCCCACATCAGTATCTGAAGTAGCCCACAAAGTACTAGGGAGTGAAGCTAATGCAATATCCTCTTTAACAAGACAAACTCTTTCCATCACAGGATGATTATCATTTAAAATAACACGCACCCTTTCAGGAGAGCATCGTATTTTAGCCCTGAAATACTTGAGCATATCAAGACCCACAATATTGTCTGGTGTATTTGGAGAAAGCAAAAATGGACATGGAGCAGTAAATTTATCAACATGGAATGCAAGTGGTTGTGACAATGGGCTAGGGGAAGGTGTTCCATCGAAACCTATCGATGTAATGGTTAAGCCAGACAGGGGAGCCCTTGGAATCAATTGTTTAGACAAGGCGCTACGAGTAGCTCCTGTATCAACCAGAAACTGATCAGTAGAACCCAAAACATGTGCTGTAACATAGGGACCCCTCTGATCTACTGGAACTTCAACTGATTCCTTACCCCATCCTAGGCAATCCTATGCATAAGCAGAATCTTGGAAATCAGGCTGCACATGGTCAGACATCTGGTATTGGTTCTTTCTATCAAAAGTGTTAAACCCATCCTGCCCTCGTACATTAGCATCAACCCTAGCATGATCATTCGTGCTTTTTCTAGGTCCTGAATATCCTGAGCGATTTCTCATTTGTCCCCGACCACGTGAACACTGCTGAACACGTAGTGCTGGACAATCGGCAGCCCAATGCCCAAATTTCTTACAATACGCACACTGATCAACAGACAAATTCGAACGAGTGTAAGAAGAACCATAAGATCCACGTCCACCTCTATCACTACCTCTAAAAGGCAGACCATAAGCTTGAGCCAACATAACCTTCGTCTTTAATTCTTTAATCTTTTTGTCCTCGCTACCTTTTGCTTCTAATTCCTGACGTTCATAATACTGAGCCATAGTCAAAAGAGAAACCGGAGTAGAGGTAGTCCATGAACTTTCACTAGCTTTTAGACGACTAGCTATTCCTGGTAACAGATTTGCGACATATTTATCGACAAACAAATGTCTGCCCGTATCATCTGACAATAACTGACCGCTAAAATCATGAAATGCTTCTTCAAAGCGTGTAAAGAAATCAGAGACCGATTCATCTGCCTTTTTCTTACAAGACGCTAAAACAGTCCAATCTATCTTTTTAGGGGGAATAATGGTCTTTAACTTAACTAATATGGCTGCAGGAAGATCTAGAATCAACTGATATGGCTTTTTCGCAGGTTCCCTATCTCCGTCCATCTGTTCTAATTCTTTCCATGACGCCCCAAAAACTGCACGATCTTCAATTTTACGAACAGTTCTCCACATATCTGGCGGTAATATCAATCCAAAAAATAAATCAATGTCAGCCAAAGTCAAAGTACAAGAACTAATTGCTCCCTCAACTTCCTCATAAAAGGCTGGATTTTTCCGCGGATCAGGTAATGTTGTTTTAAGTGCCATTACATCTGCCCTGTTCCAAGGAGTATACACCCAATTATAAATAAAATAACCCTTATCATCAACAGAAGTTTTATCATCACTTGTACCCAATCCTTTAGGAGGAACCTACAAAGGCACGGCCTCCCGCATTGGTTTTGTGTGAACTATCATAGTCTTATCTGTTCCGAAGATGGAAGCTTGCACCCCACCGGTCTGAGATGTCCATGCAACTACGTCCACAGCCCTTTTCTCCTCTTGCAAACGAACTGCGGTAAAACATAATTTCACCAACCGCCTGATTGCATCAGCCACCTGGGAGAAAACAAAAAGACCATCACGCATTTGCTTATGATCAGCTGCTACATCATCGGGCTCTAACTCATCAGAATATTTCGGATATAGTTCAATAACTTCTGAGCCAAATGCCTCAGTAAAATATAGCTGCTCCTTTTCCGTCCACCCTTTCATGTTGTCTAAAAGTTCAGAAGCAGAGACAACGCTACAAATTGTTTTACGAGCAATAGATCTAAGCTCAGACGCACGGTCAGCAGGCAACATAGAGCGACTGTCTCGCATCTTCTGTTGCTCCGAACTGGAGACCTTAGCTAACTCATGAGGGGCAGAAGGGACGACATACGGCATTGTGTAGTAACAATAAATCATCATGTGGTTTATTAAGGATAGGATAGAGAGGTTGCCTAACGGTGTATTGGCCAGTTACCTGTAATTTACGTTCTTTCTCTTCTAGCTCCTTTAAGTCATTTATTTCTTTCTTTCTCATTTCCAATGCTTTCACATATACATTCTTCCACTGCTCTTTCTCAAGCAAGGCTTGCTCACGCTTCACTCGTCCACGCACTTCTTTCTCCCACATTCGTACACAGTCAAACATATCTTGCCTAGACTTTCGCTTACACATACATTGTTCCACATACTCAATCTTTCGCAAATCAAATGACCCTTGCATAGGCCAACGTAACTCAGGATCCGCACGAGTGTATTTTTTCCATAATGTGCTGTACATTATAGAAGAAAGACCATGTTTAACATACATATCTCTATTTGGCGTCCCCTTTGGGGGTGCCGGTTGCGATTCTTCCAGTCTCAAATTGGTACCATTACAAAAGCAACACATCCTACGAAGTGCGCTAAAAACAGGCATGTCAAAAATAGTGCAAAATATGCAATATTATAATCAAAGTAGCAATTAAGGTGCCTTTCAAATCAAAATTAAATTGGAGAAAATTCTCCTCATTACCTGCCTATATAAATTGCAATTTATATATCAATTCAAAGGATACAAATTGACTAGTCACCCAAAACACGAGAGCCACAGTAAGTAGTGCTAAACTACATTACCAAACAAAGGCATCAAAACCCACAGCAAGTGCCGTAAAACGGCTCTTACCAATCACAGGGTGTCCAGGTTCCAACTGCCAAGTTCTAAAATCGACCAAATGGTCACTGCGTGACGAATGAACAAAAAGGATCTCAGTCGAGGACCAGCGCCACCTGGATGGTCAAATCAGAAAGAAGGGAAAAACCCAGTGGTTGCCAAGACTCGGGTCTCCTCAGGCATTGATCGTCCGCAGCAAGATCCCAATCCTTCGTCGCGACCAATTCTTTGGGCATCCGAGTCACCAAAGAGTCCCTGTTCGGGCGCCAATTTGTTGAAGTAAGCCTCAGCAAGGCCTACTAGTGCAAGGGGTTCACCTTTCTCTGCACAAAGTCCTTAGACCATGTAGGAAGAAGTTGGCACAGGAACTGAAATAAAAGACAGTTTATTAACCTCATGAAGTGGTACTACAGTTCAAACAGCACCCTTAGGTAATGTCTGAAGTAGCACACTGAACTGAGAGAGCAAGGTCCTTTTATACACACGCAGGGGCTAAAAGGAGGTGGTACAATTATAGAAGCAAGACTTGTATACATGTAAGGTCATGTGGAAAATGCACAGTCGACAAGTAGGAGCTAACAGTTTTCAAGGACTAACAGCTGCAGACCTTACTGAGCATGTGCGAAAGTGGGAGATGCTAAATATAACTTGTCACTAGGCAGATTTCAAGAGTAGTTAACAGAAAGGTAGGACAGAGCATATGGTGAGCACATGGCAGCATGTGACAGAGAAAATGGCTGCCATGAATACAAAATGGATTCCGCAAAATGTTCACAATAGTTACAAATAGAGATGTCTTCTGCTAATGCTTAATCTAATCGCTGCTAAACTACAACAGAGTGACAGGATACATTTTTTGAAAATATAAATGTCTGTTTCTTTCTTAGTGGTATACTCTATGTAGTGCTTGACTTAGGGGTCTCCAATTGCATGGGTAACTTTCTAAAACTGAAAGTTACATTTCCAAGTCACTTAGCCACAATGCATCATGCTTTATAGCATACCTATAGCATATCACATAGACAAGTTATTTGTACTAAAACCTAAGTTTGACGCTTGACAAAGGGATTTTATAAGATAATTTCAGTAGGCCATGATAGTGCAAATACATACTATGCACTAGTAGGCCTCACCCATGATTAAAGTAGTATTTGTCTGCATTCATGATAAAATTCTGACCCTACTAGCCTACATATGTCAGTGCCTGTGTTAGTGCATACAAGGGTATGGAGTGTGTCAACAATTGCCTTAGATAGGACTTGACATATAAATTGTTTCTGAGTATGTCAATGAATGTAGAAGTGTCTCTCTCTCACTGGCTGAGACACACCATCTTTCCTTTGGAAACATGAATGCCAGTTCCTTGGTAAAAGGAATACACTATGTAGTGCTTGGCTTAGGGATGTGCAACTGCATGCGTAAATTTGTAAAACTGAAAAGAGTATTCCTTAATCACTGAAGCACATAGCGCCATTATTGATGGCATAGCTTAACCATGTCACACAGGTGACTTATTTACACTAAACTGTGAGTTTGAAACTTGCAAAGCATTTTACAGGCCACTTTCAGTGGCCGGTGACAGAGCACAGACAAGCTCTGCACTAGTAGGCCTCAACCATAATTAAAGCAGAATTTGTCTCTATACATGGTAAAATTCTATTCCTACTAGCCTATACGTATGTCAGTGCCTGGGTCAGTGAATACAAGGATATGGAGTGTGTCTATAATTGACTTACATAGTACTGCAGATATAAATGTTTTCTGAGTATGTCAGTGAATGTGGAAGTGTCTCTGTTTCTCTGTCAGCGACTGAGACATACATCTTCCCTTTGGAAACAAGAATGTCAGTTCCTTGGTGAGCGGTATCCTCTATGTAGTTCTTGGTTAGGGGTTCTGCAACTGCAAGAGTAAGTTTCTAAAACTTTAATTTACGTTCTTTAATCATTTAAGCACATTCTACCATGCTTTATGACATACCTTCAGCTTATCACATGTGACATATTTGCAATAAAGTGTGACTTTGAGACTTTGCCAAGGGGGTTTACAGACCACTTTTAGTAGCCAGTGACAGAGCACAGACAGGCTTTGCACTAGTAAGCCTCGCCCATGATTAAAGTAGTACTGATTTGTGTACATGATAATTCTCTGACGGTACTAGCCTACATATTGCAGTGCCTATGTTATTGAATACAGTGGTATAAAGTGTGCCTACAATTGCCATAGATAGTGCTGCATATATAAATTCTTCTTGACTATGTCACTTAGGGTCTGATTATGACCTTGACGGGTGGGATACTCTGTCACAAACATGACAACATCCTGCCTGCCATTTTACAACTTCCGTAGGATATAATGGATCTTATAATACGGCGAACATGTTTCTGTCATGTTTGTGAGGGAGTATCCCATCTGGCAAGATCGTAATCAGGCCCTTAATGAAAAACTGTCCCTGTTACTCTGTCAGTGGCTGAGACACACCATCTATGCTTTAGAAACATGAATGTCAGTTCCTTGGAGAGTGGTATAATTGATGTAGTGCTTAGCTTAGAGGTCTCCAAGTGTATGAGTAAGTAAGTCTTTAAAAGTGAAAAGTATGTTTCCTAATTACATAAGCACATTGCATCATGCTCAATGGCATAACCTAAGCATATCACACAGATGTCATATTTGCACTAAAACGGAAATTTGAGACTTCACATCGGGATTCTACAGACCACTTCCAGTGGCCAGTGACAGAGTACAGACAGGCTGTGCTCTAGTAGGCCTCACCCATAACTAAAGCAGTATTTGTCTGCATACATGACAAAAATCCCTGCTTACTAGCCTACATATCTCAGTGCCTGTATTAGTGACTACAGGGGTAAGGAGTGTGTCTACAATTACTTTAGAAAGTGCTGCATATATAAATGCTTTCTGACTATGGCGGTCATTCTGACCGCGGCGGTCGCCGCCCGCCAAGCGGTTCCCGCCGAAAGACCGCTCCGCTGTCAAAAGACCGCGGCGGCCATTCCGGCTTTCCCGCTGGGCCGGCGGGCGACCGCCAGAAGACCGCCGGCCGGCCCAGCGGGACAGCCCCTTCAACAATGAAGCCGGCTCGGAATGGAGCCGGCGGAGTTGAAGGGGTGCGACGGGTGCAGTGGCACCCGTCGCGATTTTCACTGTCTGCACAGCAGACAGTGAAAATCTTTGTGGGGCCCTGTTAGGGGGCCCCTGCACTGCCCATGCCAGTGGCATGGGCAGTGCAAGGGCCCCCAGGGGCCCCACGGCACCCGTTCACGCCATCCTAGTTCTGGCGGTGTGGCTGGCGGGAAGGGGGTCGGAATCCCCATGGCGGTGCTGCAAGCAGCGCCGCCATGGCAGGTTCCCTGGGCCAGCGGGAAACCGGCGGGAAACCGCCGGCTCCCCTTTTCCGACCGCGGCTTTACCGCCGCGGTCAGAATCGCCCAGGAAGCACCGCCAGCCTGTAGGCGGTGCTTCCGCCGCACTCCGCCATGGCGGTCATGGTCCGCCAAGGTCAGAATGACCACCTATGTCACTTAGGCGGTCATTCTGACCGCTGCGGTCGGCGGTCGCCGCCAGGCAAGCAGTTCCCGCCGAAAGACCGCTCCGCGGTCAAAAGACCGCGGCGGCCATTCCGGCTTTCCCGCTGGGCCGGCGGGCTACCGCCAGAAGACCGCCGGCCGGCCCAGCGGGACAGCCCCTTCAACAATGAAGCCGGCTCGGAATGGAGCCGGCGGAGTTGAAGGGGTGCGACGGGTGCAGTGGCCCTCGTCGCGATTTTCACTGTCTGCACAGCAGACAGTGAAAATCTTTGTGGGACCCTGTTAGGGGGCCCCACGGCACCCGTTCCCGCAATCCTGGTTCTGGCGGTGGACACCGCCAGAAACAGGCTGGCGGGAAGGGGGTCGGAATCCCCATGGCGGTGCTGCAAGCAGCGCCGCCATGGCGGGTTCCCTGGGCCAGCGGGAAACCGGCGGGAAACCGCCGGCTCCCCTTTTCCGACCGCAGCTTTACCGCCGCGGTCAGAATCGCCCAGGAAGCACCGCCAGCCTGTTGACGGTGCTTCCACCACACTCCACCATGGCGGTCATGGACCGCCAAGGTCAGAATGACCCCCTTAATTTGGAACTGTCTCTGTTACTTTGTCAGTGGCTGAGACACATCATCTATGCTTTTGAAACATTAATATCAGTTCCTTGGTGAGCCTTATACTCTGTGTAGTTCTTAGTTAGTGGTCTGCAACTGCAAGAGTAAATTTCTAAAACTAAAAAGTACATTCATTAATCACTTAAGCACATTGCACCATACTTCATGGTATAGCTTCAGCATATCACACAAGTAACATACTTGTACTAAACCGTGAGTTTGAACCTTGAGAAAGGTTTTTACAGGCCACTATCAGTGGCCATTGACAGAGCACAAACATGCTCTGCATTAGCAGGCCTCACCCATGATTAAAGCAGTACTTGTCTGCATACATGATAAAGTTTGGTCCCTACTAGTCTATATATGTGAGTTCCTGTGTTAGTGAATACAGGGGTATGGAGTTTGACTACAATTGCCCTAGATAGTGCTGCATATATAAATGCTTTTTGAGTATCTCAGTAAAAGCTGAAATGTCTCTGATTCTCTGGCAGTGGTTCAGACACACCATCCATGCTTTAGAAACATGAACGTCATTTCCATGGTGAGAATTATACTGTATGTAGTTCTTGGTTAGTGATCTGCAACTGCAAGAGTACGTTTCTAAAACTGAAAAGTATGTTCCATAATTACTTAACCACATTGAACCATGCTTAATGGTATAGCTTCAGCATATGACATAGGTGACTTATTTGCACTAAAATGTGAATTTGAGGTTTCACAAAGGGATTTTATAGATCACTTTCAGTGGCCAGTGACAGCGTACAGACAGGCTCTACCCTAGTAGGGATCACCCAGAGCAGTCTGTACTCAGTCACTAGCCACTAAAAGTGGTCTGTAAAATCCCTTTGTGAAGTCTCAAATTCACGTTTTAGTGCAAATATGTCACCTCTGTGGTATGCTTAAGCTATGCCATCAAGCATGATGGCATACCTTCAGCATATCACACAGGTGACTTATTTATGAAGTTTAGAATTACGACTTTTGTTCTAGCAATTACAGCATGTAGTAAAATAGCACATTTCGAATATGCAGTTTGCATGACAACACATTGTAAATCAATTTCTCACATAGCTACTGTGAACTTCAGATAAACCATGGCTTAGTTTCCTATTAATAAATAAATAAAAACACTAACACAACAATTCATACATCAACTCAGATTGTTTCAATACCTTACTATATATTTACTCTGTTCTAACAATATCACTTAAAAATATATCTTTTAACTATATTTTCCTCACAGCTGAATGTAATTCACAAACCTGAGGAGGAAATTTGTTTGTGAATTATTGTTTCTTTCTGCCCGTATCAGATAGAGTCAATACTCTCAGGAATTGTCAAAACTAAGCACAGGAATGGATAAGCACTCTTACACATAGCAACCATAAATGGCAAACTTTTCAACTTTGCACTGTGTTATACTGCAAATGTAAGAAAATAAGAACATTTCTTTCATTTTATATGTTTGTAAGTGCATATCTGAATCGTTACTATGTGTTGACCCTTTCATGCACTTTTCTGGAGAAGCCCAGTATGGTAGACTTTTTATCCTTAATCACAGAGAAATCATGATCATCGCAATGAATTAAACGAAAAAACAGGTGTCCAAAAGCATAGTAACCTTGTTAGTTTTATTACTTCAAGAGTATACTGCACATCATTAACAATACCTCATTCGGAATGTAAACCCTTATGACACAAATATTAGTACAAACCCTTTTAATTTTAACAAAGGGAGAATTCTCTCTTTAAGACCCTTCCCCGAGTACACTCTTAGCCCACTGTCTTTAGCAACCCACTAGAACCAGTAGGTCACAAGTTTGCAGCACATTCTAGAAGGGGCATACCTTTTACAAAATGAGCTGCAGCAGGTGTGGTTTACTGTACAGATTAAACACCATATCTAAGTATGTGTTACGATTTTTATTTTTACTACAGCCAATCAAAGAACTAGTTACTTCCTCTTTCAAGATACCACCTAATATAACTCACCTGCATATTCACAGTACCCAATTGAACGTATGTTTTTTTAAACCAGGGCCACAACTCTATTTTAACTGCTTCCCATTCCCAACACTACCTCATTCATATCCAGCCTTCTCCTGACTACTACTCTGCCTCACTTTAAAAGGTTAGAGTGTGCATTGTTGGGCATAGCTATGTGATTTGGGCTGGAGAGGCTGCTAGAAAGAGTGGTATTGACAGGGACGTGGCTTTGGCGAATGTGGTCATTAATTGGATCGGCCAGCGGGGGTTAAACTGGAATCAATTGCTCCATTTGTTTGAAAGTGTTAGAGATATCTAACCCCCTGACCTCATGATTGGGCACTGTGGTGGTAAGGACCAGAGCACAATGAGTGGGGTAGGACTGGAAGTCCTAATGAAGGATACCTTTGCACAATTGATGACACTTTTCCCACACACTGTCTTGGTGTACTCCAATATATGCAAAGGCAGAACTGGAAGTGGCCTAATCAATTCTGTCCACAGATTGACAAAGCCAGTAAACATATTAATAAAGCTGGTGCTGCATTCCTCAGAGAACATAACATGGGTTGTATATACAACAACAACAACCTATGCTTTGACATGGATGGTATATATAGAAGTGACAGTGTGCAATTTATAGTTGAAGTCAACAGACTTTTTCTTTCAAACCTGAGACTCTGCATCTGGTCTTACATGTAACTATCAGATAATAACAATGAACACAAAGGCTCTTGTCAGGGCCACCCTATTGCCCAAAATACTTGTTCATTTTCCATGTATACTTTTTTTAGTTCTTCAAAATATTCGTGATGACGCCACAATATTCATTACTATGCTGTGAAAAAGCAAAACAAAAGCAGGTTTTCGTTACATACCAACCCATTAAAAATTCATGTGTGTATGTGTGTGTATATATATATATATATATATATACACACACACACACATGAATTCACACACATGAATTTTGAATGGGTATATATATATAGATACACACACACACACACACACGAATTCACACACATACATTTTGAATGGGTATATATATTTCAAGTAAATTTTAATCGCCGCCTCTTAAACGCGGTCGGTCCGTGGAGTGGTGGCGAGCCCCAAATATTCCAACTCACACCGATGCCCACTAATCGTATTTTATAGAGAAGTGAAACCTCGTACCACGGGCACATAACTCAGCATGCCTCATTTATTATAACATAACCTTATATCCCTCACCAAAGCAAATCAAAACATAACCTATGTTCATTTTACAGCATTACTATTGATCAATTGCCCATTATTTAATTATCAAAAAATTCTAAACAATGTAGAATCATGCCTTAGGTGGTGTTATTTACACAATTATTACAAAATTTTTGTGTTGCAGGAAATGAAGTATTTGGGCCAAACTGATGGAGGCAGAAGAGCTATTATATCTTGTACCGGAAATTGAGTGGGGAATGCTCTCAAGAAATGTCATGATAAGCATTATCATTTATATAAAACATAAATCTTTTTTCTATTTTCATAATTGTGTAAATAACACCACCTAAGGCATGATTCTATAATGTTTAGAATTTTTTGATAATGAAATAGTGGGCAATTGATCAATAGTAATGCCGTAAAATGAACATAGGTTATGTTTTGATTTGCTTTGGTGAGGGATATAAGTTTATGATTGAGAAATAGTCCATTTCAAAATGTCCGCCATGTGTAGTTGATAATACTGTGAATGTGTTGTTTTAGTCCTTCTTTTATGTCTATGTAATGTGTTTGGCTAAGGAAGACAATATAGAACGTGAATTGATTTTCGAAATGTTTTGACAAACTGCACTCGTGAGCAAGGAGATTTTGCTCCGAAACGCGCCGAGTTTCTTTCTGCCATTTGTTATAATAAATTAGGCACGCTGGGTTATGTGGCCGAGGTACGAGGTTTCACTTCTCTATAAAATACGATTAGTGGGCATCTGTGTGAGTTGGAATATATATATATATATGCATATATATATATATATATATATATATATATGCATATTTTAATATCAGACACCCAACATTACTTTCAAAACTAGTCCACAAACACATGTATGAGTTTCTATGTCACTTCATATAGCCACATTTCATTGAGTCTTTCAGTCATATATAACTTCCTCACAACCTTGTTCACAGTCTGTGTTACAGTACCTCCAAATACTTCTGGGTATATACGTCTTTCAGTGAGTCAGTAACTGAGTGCATCAGGGTCCGAATGCATCTGTGAGTGGCAACATCACCGTCTGAATGGGTGAGTGAAGGTATGACTGGGTCTGCGAATGGGTGCGCGAGAGAGTGAGTGGATCTATGAATGAAAGCATGTGGGTGTGAGTGGATCTGCGAATAGGTGCATGAGGGTGAGACTGGATCTGTGAATGGTTGCATCACGGTAGATCTATGAATGGGTGAATGAGGTTGTGACTGGCTGGGCAAATGGGTGAGTGAGGGTCTGTGCGGATCTGTTAATGGGTGTGTGAGGGTGTGAATGAATCTGTGAATGGGTTTGTGAGGATGTCATTGGATTTGTGAATGGATGTGTGAAAGTGTGACTGGGTCTGCAAATGGGTGCATCAGAGTGTGGGTGATCTGCACATGGGTGTGTGAGTGTGTGAGTGGATCTGTGAATAGGTGCATGACGGTGTGATTGGGACTGTGAATGGGTGCATGAGGGTGTGACTGGGTCTGCAAATGGGTGCATCAGGGTGTGAGTGAATCTCTGAATGGGTGTGTGACAGTGTGACTGGGTCTGCAAATCTGTGCATCAGGGTGTCAGTGAATGTATGAATGGGTGCATAAGGGTGTGACTAGGTCTGTGAATGGGTGTGTGAGGCTGTGAGTGGGTCTGCAAATTGGTGCATCAGGGTGTTAGTGGGTCTGTCGATGGGTGCGTGAGGGTGTGACTGTCTGCGAATGGGTGCATGAAGGTGTGAGTGGATCAGGGAATATGTGCATGAGGGTGTGAATGTATCTGTGAATGGATATACCAGGGTGTGACTGGGTCTGTAAATGGGTGCATCAAGGTGTGAGAGGATCTATGAATGGGTGCATGAGGGTATGACTGTGTTTGTGGATGGGTGCATGAGGATATGACTGGGTCTGCAAATGGGTGCGTCAGGGTGTGAGTGGATTTATGAATGGGTGTATGAGGGAGTGAGTGGGTCTGGTAATAGGTGCATAAGGGTATTAGTGGATCTGTGAATGGCTGCATCAGGATGTGAGTGGATCTGCGAAAGTGTGCAGAGGGTGTGACTGGGTCTGTGAATAGGTGCATCAGGGTGTGAGAGGATCTATGAATGGGTGCATTAGGGTGTGACTAGGTCTGTGAATGGGTTTGTGAAGGTATGACTGGGTCTGCAAATGGATGCATCAGGGTGTGAGTGGTGAGTGGATGTATCAATGGGTGCATGAGGGTGTGACTGGATGTGTGAATGGGTACATGAGGACAGGACTCGGACTGTTAATGGGTGCAGCAGGGTGTGAGTGGAAATATGAATGGTTGCATTACAGTGTGACTGGGTCTATATATATGTATATATGATTCTCCCCTCATAATTGTATTCCTCCATGTGTGTCCTTACATTAACATGCCAATGTTCATTTACCACAGCCTCTCTTCAGGAATAGCTTTAAAATCAACATCTCCTATACCAACAGAATGGAAGTTAGGTATGCCAAACCTTTGCCATAGATTTAGAATGTTAGTGCTCTAGTTGTTCATTAGATTACTGTGGGAAGCTGCATTAGAACACTTGGGAGTTAAATAACAGGCAGAGGCTGGTGTTGAAAGTATATGTTTCAGTCTGCATGTTTTTTGATTGCTAAAGGGATACTTTTATACATTTATGGTTTTGATTTCATCAAGATGATTGTAGGTGTGGCAATTGTGCCAAAAATATAGAATTTTAGAACTCTAGTTGTTTAGTAGAACACTGTGGAAAACTGCAGTTGATTACAACAGAGTTAACTGACAGTCTGCTATTGGTATTGTTTCACTTCACATGGCAGAGATCATAAAATATATCCTCATTTTAGAATTCTAGAGAATTACCCATAATCTCTGGGACACAAAAAACACTTTTATTGTGTTCATTAGAGTTCTAAAGGAATCAACCACAATTTATGTGACACAAAGAACGCTTTTCTTTTGTTCATTTTCAAAGAAAATGTTACAACACTGTGAGGAGCTGTAGTATAACATTGGAGAGTTAACTGCTAGGCTGCTGCTTGTGTTGGAAGTACTTGTTTCCGCATGTCAGAATATTTTATTGGAATGGATGAGGAAGATGTTTTCAAGGTCATAAAAAAATCCCTTCATTTTAGAAGTTCGAAGTGCTAACTGTAATTTCTATGACAAAACAAACCTCCTCATTTTGTTCTTTTCTCAAGGAAATGATATAGGTTTTGCAGCATTGATCCCATCAGGATGGCTTCAGATGTGCCACCTTTTCGTCAGAAGTATAGAATGTTAGCTAACTAGTTGTTTGTTAGAATACTGTGGAAGCTGCAACAGAACACTGCAGTTTACTAATATACTACTACTGGTGATGAAAGTACTTTCTTCAGTCTGCATGTCAGAATGCTTTACTGAAAGGGATGAGGAAGGTATTTAAGAACTCACAGAAAATATGTGTCCACATGGCTTTCTAGAGCACTACCCATACTTTCTACGAGAAAAAGGAGCTCCTTCATTTTGTTCATTTTTTAAAGGAAAGGTTTTACAGAATTGATTCCATCAAAATGACTTCAGGTTTGCCACAGTTTTGTGATGAAACAGAATGTTAGCGCTCTAGTCATTCATTAGAACATCATGGGAGGCTGCAGCAGAATACTGCATACTCAACTTACAGGCTGCTGCTGTTGAAAGCACACATTTTACTCAGAATATCAGACTTTGGCCCTCATTATGATCATGGTGGTTCGGCCTGACATGCCGGTAGTGGCGGTTGAAGCCACCAGCCGGCATGGCGGGCCAAACTGCCATATAATAAACATGGTGATGGCCGCCAGTGGCAGCCGTCACCCACTGCCAGGCTCCCGCCATGAGGCAGCCTGGCGGTGGGATGAAACACCATCCGCCAGGGTAGCGGCGCTACCCTGCGAATAATGTTTCATTTCCCGACAGCCTTTTCATGGCGGGATATACCGCCAGGAAAAGGCTGGCAGAGGGGGTGCCCCGGGGCGCCCCTGGGAACCCCTGCACTGCCCATGCACTTTGCATGGGCAGTGCAGGGGCCCCGGTGCAGATCCTCGTCGAGCAGGTCACTGCCCGGTTTTCGGGCAGTGATCTGCGCGACGAGTGCAACTGCACCTGTCGCACAGAGGCATTGATGGCGGCTCCATGTAGAGCCGCCATCAATGTTCCGGCCGAGCCTTTCTGTGAGCCGGCAGGCGAAACAAGGTTTCTACCTGCCAGCTCACAGAAAAGTTCACAATGTGGCCGGCGGGGTTCCGAGGTCGCTGGCGGTCAGTATTGTGACCGCCAGCATGAACACAGCGGTTGTTTCCGCCGTGTTCATAATGACCCCCTTTATTCTTACATGACTGAGGAAGGTAGGAGAAACTTATAAAAATGTGCTCTCATTATAGCTTCCCCGAGCACCTTTCAGCACCTTTATGGAAAAGTCATGAGAGAAAACAGTTTTCGCTCAAACTTAGCAGAGGAACTGTATTTTTGATGGGGCAAAATCACATTAGAACACTCCACAATTCCTAAAATAAATATAGTGCCACCAACAAAAGATTTCTATTGTGACTCAAATCTGTTATCATCCTTTAAACGTGTTCCTTTTTCTGACCCTCCAAAACAGGCTTTCATTACATGCATTTCAATTGGGACCATGTCCCTGTGTCCTGGAAGGAGTTCTAAAACATGTTGACATGCTTTTGCCAGCCAATCAGTGGTGGTCCCTTTGGGGGCCATCCCACATGCCTCTTGGTGTCAGAGTGTGCTCACCCTTCCACCTTATATTATCTTTTAATCATTTTCAGGATGCAGGGACCATGTCCCTGAGTACTATAATGGCTGCCACAATACATTGCTCAAGTTGTGGTTAGTCAATAAGGATTGACTAGTCCCCTTTAAAGCAGCCATTTACGGCAGATCTGAAATGCAGGGGTCTGATTCACAAAGGTAATGTATACTTTTGAGTAATTTACACTTTTGAGAAAGCTTACTACTCTTTGGCTATTCACAAAATCCTAGTGTAACTCTACTCACATGTTTTCACCAAATTGAAGGGCCCTGAGGGATATACACTTGTGGGTAATTCATAGTTTTGAGTAATTTTATGCTTATTCACAAATCTGAGTGTGAATTTCCTTCAAAAGAATGTTCAATCATTTTTTTTCTTTTAAAAAGGAAAAGTGTTTTTGTTACATGCAGCACTAAAGACTACACAATAAATTACAAATATGCACATCTTGCAGATAAAAATACATTTGGTCGCATCCTCATAAGACATTTCACTCCTAATTGGTCCTCAACTCCATAGTCACAGTTCCCCGACCTATAAAAGATTCCACATCGCCAAATAAAGGAGTGTTATTATTTAAACGCCAGGCATACTGGCTTTGTAGGGATGTTACCAAATCAATAAAGCAATTACATAGTATTATTAATTATGACATCACCATTAAAACAAGTTGGACAATAATCATATTAATGCGTTCATTATAAGTATTGCATAGTCAACAAGTTAAATAAATCATTTCAATGCAAAGCAACTTGTGTCAGAGCCTTTCTTTTCTTTCTATAGGCCATATAATGCACCTATTGAACCAACCACAAGCAGTCCAGAGCCAGTCTATAAGGTTTCAGCTTTGGGGGGCTTACAATTCTGTTCAAGTGCTCCTGGGGTCATACTCACTAAACCCTGGGAGACTTAGGTTAATTTTTTATAAATGTCTTCTAGGAGGTGGTGGTACTCACTGCATCCCCTGATAACACTTAAAACTGTATTAGTTGTACCCTGCCTCTCCTTTGGGCACCATGGAAGAAGATATGTAAATTTTCAGCCCCCTTTTGGGTCATCATGAGCCACTCCCTTGTGGAGATATGAATATTTGATAACCAGGAAGCTGGTCTTAGTCAGCTTCCCACGCCACACTTTTCTAAATTCATTTTTATTTTTTTCACTTTCAGCCAGGTGCCTCTGACTTTGCAGTGTGACACTTAGGTTGTCCAGACACAACCTCAGTCCAGGGAGCCTGCTCCTCCGCTGCCCACCTAGCACACCACATGGCTTGTGCGTGCTATAGCCAGCATAGGAAAAAGTACACTTATTCTCCTACCGCATCCTCACAAGTTGGGAGCAAGTAGGATCGTATGCACACCAGTCCCTCTGGTCAATAGCATGGGAACTGGGAGTGGCAGACAACTATTGGGCTGCTTGCCAGCATTCCCAGTCATCAGGGTCCTAAGGATGGGTGTCTGAGATCCCATTCAATAATGCACCAGCCCTGCTCAGCTTCAAGGTACTGGTGATGGGGCCCAACTGCATCATGTTGGCTACTTAGGGAGATAAAGGATGGGGCCCCATGCTCAGTCATCTCCCTGGGAAATTAAAAAATCAATAGTGTTTGGACCCTCAGTCCCTGGCTCACCCTGGGGATAGTTTCTTAAAATACATCAGAGCACCACACACTTGTTTTTCTTCATTTCTTTTAAAATTAACAAATCTTTCAAATGTATACATATCAATTTTCATCATCTAGGGCTTCTTTTGCTCTTGGTGGCCAAGCCTAGCCATGGGAATATTTTCATCATGCCTCCTGGCCTCTAAAGGGGCACAATTTGAGTGAGCTAAATTTTCTAGCTGCCTTTGCCAGCATTTTTCCCTACTTGTATCCTAGTGTACCTCTCCTACTGGTGGGGTTGTCTTGTACAGCCCTCCACAATCAGCCAGCAGGACACCGTCCTTTCCAACCTCCCTAGCACCCTACAGCCTCCTAGCATAATTTAGGGCACACAGGTAACAGTGGAATTCAGGTCATTTCTACTGGTATTGCTTCCTGTTCCTGGGTCTAATCTACTGTCTCTCCCTTGTTCATGTGCAGCTGGAATGCCTTAGGGGTCAGACATCCTTGGCAAATCCTAGGATACCACATCATACTTTCATTTCTATCCCTGACTTGCGACAATCCAAAATGGGGACCTCAAGTTTTCTCTGGTAAATGTTCCTTTGAGAGCCTCAACTCCGTCTCTATGTCACACAGCTGCCTGATCCTGTCCCATCAAAACTTTAACGGTGAGCCACTCATGTATTGGCTCCAGAGCTCTGAGCTCCCTCCATTATTCTCATGGGGCTGTGCTGCCTCAGCCCAGATGCAGTGTGAAACGCTAATTAAAAGATGCAGGTTTCCTCCCACTCCCTCCTTTCCCAGGAACTGAGTCAAACTGTTGATTGCCCTTTTGTGTAGTGACTACTTTCATCCCTGTGCTGTGGAGCAGAGTAATTAATTTGGCCCAGTAAAGAGGGGAACTCATGGAATCTGATTAGGAGTTGAGCCATAGAAATATGACAACTCCTGAAGTCCCATAAGATGTAGATCTGCAAACTCAAACTTGGTGTACATGTTTTACACCAGCTTAAGACCGTGCTGGACTTTGTAGGTCTAAGTGATGTGAATACAGTGAATACACCCCAGGATTTCAAGTAAGCACCAAAGATCTACACTATGAATGCCCACTAAGGCTTAAAGCTGGTCAGTACCAGTCCTTACAGAGCCCTTTCTGCGACAGACTACTTGTTATGGCAATGCCAGGTTGTGCAGCGTGGTAGTCTCACATGTGCAGCTCATAGACAAGCACACGCCTCCTCACCTATTCATGTGTAACCAGCCTAGCTGCACAACTGTGGCCTTAAAAGGTGCTCACTCGCCGTTAGCATGCTCAGTACAGTGACAGACTTCTTCTCTTCTTTTATTTGTCTATTTATGAGGAGATCATATCTGATTTTAAAATATCGTTCCTCCTCATATACCAGGTCACCAATCAATTCCAATGCGCTCTTCATTCACGTGTGAGCCTTCAGAAGACTGAGGATACATTTAAGGGACTCCCATCATACTAGTCCTGAAAAAGACCCATTGTGGAGCTGGGATTTGGCCCAAGGTATAGAGGGGTCGAAACGTTGACGGATATATCATAGTCTGGATTGGTTTCTGCAGAGGATCTTTGGAGGATTAAAGGAATTGATTTAGACTCTCTGAGGATTTAGAATGGAGTTAATGCAGCAAACAGAAAAGAACCAACCAACAGTTTTTAATTTTTTTTAAATACGTTTTGATTCATTGGAATATGTATTATTCTTCTTTCTATCTATCATGAGCACTTTTCTTTTTCACACTATCTGTCCTTTGCTGTGTTGTTTTACTAGATGGGTTGTCCATATAGGATGAATATGTTAAATTGATATTTATGTATAAGTAAAAAAATTATTATATATTTATATGAATAAATAGTTTTTCTGTTTTCACCTATGTTGTTTTATGATATATAAATAATTTGTCGATCTTTCCCCGTCAGGGCATTGTTGTATGTAATGATTGCCTTTCCTGAAACCACCGCCACCCTTCGATTCCACCAAAAATCAAAATATTCACGATAAATGGACTGCCTGGATATTGACATTTGATGATTTCTTTGGTGCACTAGAAGAAACAGATAGTAAAAGGATTATCAAGTACCTGAAGAATCTTGCTGGTGATGGTGTAAAAGAAATCATGAAGAAAATGCAGCGAGCTGATGAAATTAAGTACTGTCAAATTAAAGAAGCTTTGAATCTCAAATTCTATCCAATGCCAAATGTAGATTACAAAAGGTACATTTTCAGTCATGAATGACAAAGCTTTGGTGAAACCATAGATGAACTATTTGAGAGACTGGATCCGCTCTTCAAACACTATATATTAAATGAATTTAATGATGAAGAAGCAATACATCTCTGAGTTATTGGTAGATTCCTGTCACATTCATTCAGACAACGAATGTTGAGAAAAACTCTCTCTCTGGGGCAAGTTCTCATGGCTGCCAGAGCTGAAGAGCCTGTTGATCGAAAAGCCGCTGACATGGAGGTCAGAAGTGCCCAAAGTGAGTCAGTCATGAACATGAAGAGCAAGCAAAAACCCAAAGCTGAAGAACAGGGTGATGTCTCCATGGAAAAAGGAGTTGTGTTTCAGGTGTGTATTATCATTTCCACACAACGGTAAATGTCCTGCCATTGGACAGATATGCAAAGGTTGAGGTAAAGAGAACCATTCTGTAACTGTTTGCAAGGCAAAAGTAAAAGTAAGTGTGTCACAGTGAGAAGACAAAATGACCGACTGAACGCTCCAGAAGCAACGCTCGGCGCACACCCACAAGGCCAAATGACAACGTCAGTTGAGACTAATCGACACCAAAGTTGATCATCATCTAAATCGTCATCAAAAGGCTTGACAGTATCACTATCAAGTGAGAGTGAAGAAGATGAATGTGCAATGTCGTTGTTTACCTCAGAAAAATGCGCACATGTTGGACTGGCCACATGTGAAGAAAAATACTAGTCAAAGAAAAGTTGACATGAAAAAGTACCCAAGTTATTCAAACATTGTCTGAAGATTACACTGAAGATAAATGGTTGTTCCATACCTTTCATCATGGACAGTGGAGCGTTGAGAAACATTGTGCCTGAGGAGAAATATAATGAACTATTTCCATTGCCACAACTGATGTCATTGAAAACCAAAGTGTACAAATGGACTGCATCACCATCCTTGAAAAGTAAAGGTTAATTTAGAAACACAAGAAAACAAAAGTGAAGTGCCCATGCACCTACTTCAAGGTACAGCGCCAAGTACATGTTTATATAGTTTCAGCACAGCTGCTGATATGGGACTGATCTCAGTGAATTACAATATGAATGCCGAACATTAAATAGTAAGTAATTCACACGGATTAGAAAAACTAAATACTATGAAAGTACACTTGCATATTAATGAGAATGTCTGTCCTGCTGCTCAAAGACACATAATTGCATTTTATGTACAAGGCGCTGTTGAAAAGGAACTGGATTAATTTCTTAAGCATGACATCATTGAGAGTTATACTGGTCCAATGCCATGGGTTTCTCTGATAGTGGTTGTGCTAAAAAAGGACAGTGAAGGAGCTGTAGGAATCTGCGTTGATATGCGTCAAGCAAACAAGGCTATTGAAAGAGAACGACATCCAGGTCCACACATTGTTTTCATGATAACGCAATTGAATGTTGCAAAAGTCTTCTCTCAAACTGATTTGAATAAAGGATATCACCAGTTGGAACTCGAGGAGAACTGCAGGTACATTACAACCATACTGTTCTATTTTGTTACAAAAGACTAAAGGCCTGATTTAGCGTTTAGCAGAGGGGGTTACTCCGTCACTAATGTGAGGGATATACTGCCTTCTGTATTCCGATCCCTTTAAAGCCTATGGAGATTGTAATGCGTTGAACGGGATACCTGTCACATTTATGATGGAGTAACCCCCCTTCCCCAAAATCTAAATCAGGCCCTAACTGTCGGGGTGCAATCAGCTGCAAAGATTTTTTTAAATATTTTTTTATTTGAATTTTCAGTTACAAATAAACCAAAATACCCACATTTACCATGTTAAGTGATTAAAAAGCCTCAATATACATTGCAAGTATATATACATTCACGTAAAGAGGTGTCCCCCTCCTATACGCTAGAAAATAATACTGTGGTGGACCCCAGGATAGTGTGAGATTGTCTACATGCATCTGATAATGGTGAAGACTATACTAGCATAGTAGTGGCAGTTTGATATATAATTATTAGCAAGCCCTTGATGTCAAAGTCACACTACCAGGAGTGTGCTCAAGGATAATTAATGTCCAGGTGCCTTGATCTGGATCCACCCTACAAATGTGTTGTCTGGAGGTAAGAGGTGAAAGGTTTGAGAATGTGTTGACATCAGTTCCCAATAATTAGTGAGTTGCTCATGGCAGTAAGACATATCTTTTAGCCATGCTGCAATGGCAGGTGCTGGTTTTCTGCGCCAGTGTTTGGGCACTCTGTGTTTAGCTAGTAGAAACAGCATGGCCATGAACCTCTGGGACAGAATGGGTGTGCCTTTCATGTTTCCAAGCAGCCTGACCATGGGAGTGTGATGGGGTGATGACCCTGTGATCTTGTGTATAATAGTGTAAACCTCCCCCCAGAAGATAGCTCCTACTGGGCATTGATATGCAAGTTGGATAAAGTTTGCCTGTGTCGCATTGCATCTCATGCATCAGAGTCAGGGGACAGCCCCATCTTAAAAAATTGCATTGGGGTATGGTACAGGCAATGTAGGAATTTAAAATGTATAATTTTCAGTCTGTAGTTTTGTGATAACAATGACAGTTGATTGCAGTAGCAAGACCACTGTGCGTCTGTGAGTGGGGATTCTAGGTTAACACACCTAGCCTCCTGCGCTTTCAGGAAAATAATCGGTGAGGAAAGTTGCATGTGGTTATAAAACTGAGTAGTCTTTCTTTGGTCGTTTAGACCACAAATATTCCAGGTGATGCAAGTCGTTGTGGACATATTACCTAACAGTGTAGGGTCTCATAATGTGTGGATCCAAGTGGTAAATGATGAGCTGTGCAGGTGGGGTCACGGTGGCTGTGCTTTGAAATATAAAAGCCATTAAACAGCAAAAGAAATAAAAAAACTCCCACCTCCCACTCCAACCCCGAACCTGGTTGTGAAAGACAAATACCCTCCCTATCCCAACAGAACAACGTAAGAACAGCAGTAAAGTTGGGAATTATCCCTGGGGGCGGCTGGGCATATGCCCCTGCCTAAATGGCTGGGTGGCCGACCAAAAGACATTTGTGGCTGCCATAGTATTACATAATTAACAAACAATTAACAGAGTTTGCATACAAATAGCAGTGAAGATATGAAGTTAAAGTGTTGGTTGGGTCGCTAGTAGCCTGGATATTGCGTCCTTGGAAATGCAAACTATGTCCAGGCCACACACAGGGGGGTCGGATGCCTCCCAGTCCAATGCGTCAATGGAGTTAGTCGTGAATACTAAGTTGAGTTTCCTCTGATACACTGATTTCCAGGGAAACCCCCTCCTTTCACCGCATGTTTAGCGAACTTCAGGGCTGCCTTTGCATCTGTGAATTGCCCTCAAATAAAATCCACAGTTTAGCTGGATGTAATAGAGTATAGGGAATGTTTGCCTTTTGAAGGAAGTGTGTCATTTGTAAAAATTCACGACAAGACACCTATAACGCCAATGTGAAGTCGGGACAAAATTTAAATGTTACTGCCCTGATAGTGTATGGGAGCCACGCTCTCGGGAGCGCAGTAGAACTGTGTCACTATCCCTATAATTAGGAAGATGAGCAACTATTGGGTGAGGCGGGGCCTCAGGGGGGCGGTCATGGGGCCAGCGAGCAGTGGGCGCATTCCACAATAAACACAGTGGATAGGTCCTCTACAAAGGTGTCTCAGAGAAGTTTTTCAACTTAATCCTCCATCCTGGTTATCGCTGTTGTTTGTGGGATACCAGTGATCCAAAGATTATTACTCCTTGATCGCACCTCTATTTCCTCGTTCTCGGCTTTAATATGTTTGAGGACTTTGTCAGTTCGGGGGAGGTGTTATTTGGCCTCGGTCTGCATGTCGTCTGCGTCAGAGGTTCAATTTTTCCAGCTGATCCAGTCTACTGGTAAGTAGGTCTAGTTTGGCATCTATAGCTGTTAGACTCGTCCTGACATCAATGAGGATTTCTTTGAAGTCCTGCTTGGTATCATCTTCAGAGGGATCTTGCGAAAGATCCTGGTGCGGGTCCCGATCAGTCTGACGAGTTGGATGTTTATTTTCAAAGAAGAGTTTCTGTTGTTTTGTGTTGTGCTTCACCATAATTGTAGTGGGCAAAGAACACTTTGTGATAGCTGAAGTAGCCACGTGGGCAAGGTATCAATTATGATGCAACGTCAGCGATCACAACCAATGTGTGAGGCTGTCCAGGCAGGCAGTTGCCATTAAGGAAGGAGACAAGTTAGTTGAGTGTAGGATGCACCTGGGCCCGCCACACCCTGACGAGGGAAACTGCCAGAGGGCATGAGCAGACACAGGGGCTGCTGTCACCTGGTCAAATGGGCAACTGAGGCTGAAGGCTCTCTTCTCACCATCAGCCTCCCCAGTAGTCTCCAGTGCCAGCACAGAAGTGGCACACCCATCAATGTGGCCCTGTTGTCATTGAGCAATCGGGGCAATACTTTGAGGTGGACGTAAGTCGGTCCATTAAAGCATGCAGATTTAAACAAGAAGAGCCCTCGGTGAATGGGGTCACCCACACTAATAGAGGCTTACATCTCCTATTTGAGGACTGCAAGAAGAGTTACAGGTTGTGGCCCCCCACAGCACTTCGGACACTCTTCTCATCAGTCACTAACAAGGGTGGGTTGTGGCGGTAGCATGCCATTCAGGTCACTGCGCTTGGAAGCCTTTCACCACCTGGGCTGCAGGTGATGTGCTGTGGCACCCCTATGAGCTCAGCTTACTGAGCCCCTCCACCAGCTCAATAGGTGGTGTGAGTCCCGTGGTGGTCCCTTACCTCCAGTCTCACTTTTGGGGCAGTGAATGCTGGCTCAGTGCTGTGCCAAGGCTCACAGACTCGGCTGGGTTCAGGCCCACCAGCCGCACACGCACCAGATACGCAGGGCGGGAAATGGGAACAAGGCCAATGGCCAGCCTTTTCTCTACCACAAAGTCGGCTCCCCTCGTTGATGATTTTAACTCCTTAGAGAGTGCTGGGCATAGCCGGACGCAACAGAGCCCTGCAGGAACCCTGCAGCCTCCCATGAACGGAAGAGGACAAACAACCCAATTGCAGAAGTTACGGGATGGTGCTGTGCAGCAAAATGTAATGTCTGGGTGCAGCATGTGTGTTTCAGTCCCAGGGGCCTTGGGGTGAACAGCCGGCACCCCCATTCCCCATTCTCAGGATGTCCCATGCTGAATGCCACTCACATCTGCCAGGTTGCTCTCCTAGCATCAGGCAGCACCAGTTATACTTCGCAGAGCGTGTTTATTGCAGCCCTCCCAAATTTTAAAGAGCAGTACCACATACGATTAGCAGTAAGGTGCAGTCATTTTACAGTGTCTGGCAGAGCAGATGATGCAGATTCCTACCATCTTCCTGCTCAGCCAAGCCACGCCCCCCAGCTGCAGAGATGTCATTAGACGTACCATGCAGCCTGTTGTGAGTGCTTTCAACTATAGCAATGACATCTTAGTTTTCAGAGCTACACAAAAGGAGCACAATATAGCTCTCAGGTAAGTGTGTTGTTTACGTGTTGATGCCAATTTAATGCTAAATACTGAGAAATGTGAATTCAATAAGACAAAGCCAAAATTATTTTTCCATATCTTCTCTGATAATGGCATGATGCCATATCCAGCTTAAGTACAAGCATTGTCAACTGGCAGTCCTCCACAAGATGTTTCCACGTTACGTTTATTCCTTGACATGGCTGGTTATTGCTCTAGATACATACAAGACTTTGCCACTGTGAGAGCTCCACTGAGAGTGCTAACGAAGAAGAATGTTTCATTCCAATGGTCACATGAATGAGAGCAAAGTTTTAAGAGACTCAAATAAGCTATGGAAAATGGTACAGAAAGGGCACACTTTGATAAAAAGTTACACAGAGAAGTTGTTATTGAGGCTAGCCTTGTTACTTAGGTGAAATTCTGGCACAGCACAACAGACACTCAAATACTCAAAAACATGCTGTGGAATATGCAAGCAAACGTTTGTACCAGACTGAATTTGATCATTCACAAACTGAAAAAGAAAATTTAGCAGTGGTGTGGTCTTGTGAACATTTCATTGTGTTCCTATACGGAAAGCCTTTCAAGCTTGTGACAGATCACCAAGCATTGCTGACCATCTTTGGCAATCCAAAGGCCAATATGCCTTTGCGCATTGAACATTGGGGTCTATAATTACAAGAGTACAATTACACAGTTGTGCATTGTTCAGGGTAAGTTTGAATCCCTGTCAACTACTTCTCCAGAGTGCCTGTACAGTGTCAAGATACCCCTTCTAAGACAGCTGAGGCCTACATAAAATTCATTGTGAAATGCACCAGCTGCTATTTCATTGGAACAAATTGGCAGGGTCATGAGTCAAGTGTAGTGACATGTTAAAACTGAAAGACATTATTGCACTTCAATCATGGAAGCAACATCCTCGACCTCTTACCAGTGACAGTGAATACCAGAGGTGTAAAAATGTCAAAGATGAATTGTCTGTGACACAAGAATGCATTATTCCTGGAGGTTTGAGAATTGTCATTCTGAAGACTCTGCGACAACAGATAATTAAAGTAGCCCATGAAGGACATTGTGGAATTGTTGCCACAAAACAAGCTGTCTGAGATTGAATCTCGTTTCCCACCTCGATAAAAGAGTTGAAAGGGAGATGAAGGCCTGTCACTTATGCACCTAGCGGTCATCGAAAAATGCTCAACACCTCTTAACTATGCTAGAGTTGGCAAAGCATGTATGGGAAAGAATTGCTGTTGACTCTCTTGGTCCACTTGACAATGAACAGAACCTGATGGTGATTGGGCGTGAATACTCATGCTTTCCATTAATAGAAGATCTCTCATCTATCACTCAGGAAAGAGTCATTGAGATGTTGAGTAGCCATTTTAGTTATAGCTCCATGCATGTTATTTTAGCACACTAGGTCTGCCACTGTGCACTTTAACGTAGATATATTTTATTCAGCTTTGTTTATTATTTTAACAATAGCCACATTTGTGGTCTTGCTTTATTTCTCTCTATCTAGCTGTTCTTGCTTATGCCAGCACTACGTTCTCAAACAACATTCTTGTTCACTCTGTGCTTCTTTCAAGGCTGCAGTAAGATAGGTTGCCGGTGAACATGGTAAAAGTTTTATCTCTGGTATTTATATAAAAACACACATCCTTACGTAGGGACAGTTTCTCAGAACATCAACTGTTTTTTTATAAAAACACTTCCCTGTCCCTAATACGTTAGAGGGAGATTCCAGACAGAGGACCACGACTGTATGCCAATTGCTTAACGCTTTGCTACAGCTGCTTATGCAGACTTCAGGCCTTTGCTCAGGTATGGGGGATGATGTCTTCTCAGGGGAACCTGAAGGGCAGAACTAGAGCTTAACATGCTGTGCTCTATTATAGCCTAAGTAGGAATTAGTCTATTGACTCTAGTGACAATATGGTAGTGTCATTCCTATGCTTCACTCTCCTTGTCACAATTCTAATTCTGTCATGCTGTATCATCCTCGTTATTGCAGTACATGCTTTATTATCTAAGATGCACTCGCTTCTTTAAAACCATATTGAAACATATACTGCCTCTGTTTGTCATTTTGTATGTGAGACTAATGTAACTGAGAGAAAATGGATGAGACCTGAGTAAGCATGATTTCCTTGAGAAGTCAATTGTGTCATGCGCTCGGCTGCCCAATCTTCCCAGCTTTCGGGTAGAGATGAGGCATTGCTAGTTAGCCGGAGCAAATCCCAGATTGGGGACAGGTGTCACCTGTAGTGGGTTAAGACTCAGTCTCCACACCCCAGGCGATTCTGCCGCTCAAAATCCAGTAGTCTCATTAAGATAATGAGAGCCTAAGTGACATGGCGCACCCAACGTTTGATCCGGCTCTAATTTTCGGGTCCTCCTGAGTATCTCTGTCTCACTATAAACAAAGACACCTCAGTACTATATACAGAGATGTCCATGGTATTGAGAATTTCCTCTTCAGCTAAGTAGGGAAACCTATCTGACGCTGGAAGTTGTTCAAGCTTGAACTCTAAAAGGTTAATTCCCATTTGGTGTGCCTATCTCTGAACAAATTTACCATTTAATATGGAGAATCCGCAACAGGTACCAATTGCAGTCAATATGAGACCACCTATTATTGCACATTTACTGGCACATGGCCTAACGGCCCAGGGGGGTCCAGTCACATTTGTTGTTGACGCACACACAGCTTATAAAACAGAACTCTTTTATTCTTGGGTCACAGTTCCAGCAGTTGATGGGAACACAAATACATTTCATCGCTATACACCTGCAAACATATCTGCACAATACAAAGCAAATGCATATCCAGAAATACCTCTATCTTATTAAGAACATAATAATTGGCTTGATGGCGCCCTACCCCACACAATTTTACATGTTAGGTTAGGTCCTCTGAGTAATGATGATCCTACCTGGCCTTTATTGCCCACTTTTACACCTCACCCTGCTGCTGCGAACCTAACGGTAGCTGAGGTCTACCGCTTATATGCTGATCTGACGGCAATATACAGACGGTTAGTACAGTTTGTAAGGCAAACATTAAACACAAACCCAGCAGGTGGTGCTCCGGTGCAACCACATGCAGTAACACCAGGCATTAATCCTGCAACTGTACATTCGATTATGGGTAAAGTACCCACCAAACGAGAAGAAATTCCATTTTGGTTAGCTCAAAAAATCAATGCACTCAAAGCAGTATTTCCCCATAAGGGAACGCAGGATAAAAACAGAATATTAACAATGTGCTTGCCATTTGGGATGGTTCCCACAATAGATAACTGTAATACACTGGGCATGGTAGTTGCCACGCTCTATACTACCGCACACGGTACACCGACACTTGCCAATCTACCGGAAGTGTTGAAAAAATTCAAGATGAATATGGGCTGCACCGGCCCTGGACTTGGCGATACAACTAATGGGCAACTTTGCCATAGTGTCCTCAATTATATTAAGCAACCTTAAAGGGGAAGCGGTCGCACTAGCAGTTCGCATGGGGCTCCGGTTCGTTCCTCTACAGAATCAAGAATGCGAGCTGCCAAAGATTATCGGGGAGACCTACTCTAGCATTGGTTGAGATAGTCTGGGGGGCAGACCAACAAAACCACAAATCCAGGGTAAATCTAATAAAGATTTTACCAAGCAAGCTCCTGAGGGTAATAAGAAACGCTGGGATAAAAAATAACAAACTCCTAAAAAAGAGAGAATCTCCACGTATAGAGACCCCACAGAAAGATATAATCTCAGAAATAGAGAAAATATAAATACGCCTGACAGATATCAATATTCTGATACACGTCAATCTCGTTCCTTTAAGGACTCATCGGAAAAACACTGTTACAGAGGTGGACGGTAAGTGCAGAGAACTGAGTACGTGAAACTGAGACAGGAATCACAACGCTAAATAGAGGTTTCTGTTAAAAAGGAAGAGAAACCTCCCCAACAAAAAACACAATTTAAAAAGAAAAAAGTGGCAGCAGTTGCGGTTCGACATGCCACTCAAGAAGAGGGCTCTCTTGAAGAACAAGAAGTGGGCACTAGCAATATCTTCTAGAGTATCTGAAGGTGAAAGCAGCTTATGATTTCCTAAAAGTAGAAACTGTGGGCATGCTTGTCTCCATTGTAGAGAAAACTACTTAGAGAGCTACTCAAATACCCATGAAGATACCATAATCTTCAATAATGCAACAATGAAGTTTAAGATAATAAGAGCTATATATAATCAGCCAACTATAAACACATGATATCAGGCTGCTAGACTCTAGCAATTAATCACAGATAGAGTGATCCTATTATATGATTTTATATAAAAAATATTATTTTTGTTATTATTAATCAGTGATGGTACAATCATAGAAAAAAATATATATACATCATTTTATAAAAGAAAGATCAATAAAGTACCTAAATCAGACATATCCCAAGCATACTGGACTGTACAAATGAAAAGGAAAATCTTATCTACAAATGAAACATGACATCAATACAACTAATCCTAATAACATAGTGAAACTAAAACAATTTTTAATAATAAAGATATTTGGATATAAATTCTTCTAATACATTAATGATAATCTAATACATAAAGAGAAAGCCAATGCTGGCGTGGTCTATCGAAGTGATGCCATAGGGACCAAGAGGCCTACGCGCGTTTCGGTGTTGTATGATATTATGGGCCACCTTCTTCAGGGCCGTTCCCAATGGTACTGTTCATTAGTGGTCTAGTCTTAGCAGCCAGTTCTTCTTATAAATTTGATTTTGGATTTGTGGTGTATTTTTTGATGGTGTAGTCAAAAAATCTGATAAAAGAAATTATATGATAATTTATATGAATCATAGTGCTAGTATGCTAGAAGTCACCTATTTATATGTTATATATGTATCTATCAGAGGTGATGTGTTGTCATATCAGGATAGATGCCCAAGAAATCTGAATATACTTTAAATAGTGTTGTTAGTAATAAAGTATGAAATATAGAGTGCTCAAAACTGAAGGCATTTATTTAGAAAACGTAGAATGGCAAGTGTTTAATACATAGCAATGGTGCATCCTAGATATAGCTAGGGAAACCAGTAGTTAGTAAATCATATTTGTAGGGTGCCTTGCATTGTGTTACCAGCATTCATTACTTCCCATGTCTCCATGCCTGACAAGGTGTACAAAGTAACGTTACAGTTAGAAGGAGACATTGAACGCACAATAGACTCAATCTTTTGGGACCGCGTTGTAAACATATATGATATTTTGTTGTCCGAACAAGATTGGCCACCTGAATTTGTCGGTACTTGCCCATATGGGGAAGATGTTATTAAACCCTCTTTTTCGCCTGTGACTGGCTGGCTGGGGACCGCCGGCTCATGAGACAGACTGGTGCTGCCGCTGCCGGCGCTGCTCCGGACCTCCCCAGCTTCCCTTCCCGTGATTGGCTGGTGGCCTCTCCGACACAGGAAGCCGGGAGGTCAAAAGTATCAGCATCAGAACCAGAGAGGCGCAGACGAAGAGACGGAAACGGAGTCGGAATAGGAGGCGGAGAGGAAGACGACGGGGAAGAGGGCGTAGAATACCAGAGAACCAAGAGGTGCCTGAAGACGGGAGAGCGGCGTCTCCCCAAGCGACAGGAAACAAACACCACAGACGGGATCCCTGACACCGCGGGACGACGGAACGCTGCATCCCGCCACGCTTCCGGAGATGCGTGGCAGTTCAAGTGTGTGTGTGGCCCTACCCTGAGGGAGCGGGAGGGCGGAGAGACAAAAAGGGGGGGAAAGGTTAAAAATAAGAAGGGGAAAAGGGATGGGAGAGCACTGTTGCATGAAACCACCGAGGTATTGAGCACTGTTGTAGGAAACCACTGCGGTATTGAGCACTGTTATAGGAAACCACCGAGGTATTGAGTACCAAACAAAAGGCATTTTCATGAGACTCAGCACCAAGGCACCGCGCACAGAAAACCACAGAAAATAGGAAAAATAAGAGAACTCCAGACCATTTGCTGAAGAAGGAAAAGAACAAGGGCAAGAGGGTAGACATAGGAATAATCCCACCCTGAGACAGCTCAGAGAAGTAGGAAAAGAGTAAAGGAAGAAAAGACACCAGTACAACAAGAGCGGAACAGAAATAAGGAAAGGCAGGAAGGCGACAGAAGAGAGGAAGATACACAGAGTGCATTATAATTCACTTACCTCTATTTCTCTCTTTCTCTCCACATACGCTTCCCGGGGAACCTGTGAGACGAAGGGAACAAGGAGAAAAGTGAGAAGCGCAATCCGATATCACAACATCCAACAAAGCTAGAAGAAAGAAAAGAGGAGAAACCAGGAACTACCAAAGCCCAACCCCAAAATACATAAAATAAATATCACGTACATATGACAACCGATTCATGTGTGATCACTACCCGCCAATATCTCTACAAGTGGTGTCAGAAGTGGGATTTTGAGGACCGCCACCATGGAAGAGAAGGCAACTATGGCAGACATGATAGCCCAGCTGGCAGAGGGGCAGTGACACCTCCAGCTGGTATGGGAGCAACAAATGAAAGAAGCCAAGGAGGAACATGAGGTGTTGCAGACAGCTCTCAAGAGCCAAGCGACAATTATGGCGAACAACCAGCTGGTACACAAAACAGCCCTGGGGAAGCTTACAGACACTATCGCACATACAAAGGTTCACCCAAATGTACCAAGTAGCGTACTTCCGCGCTATCAGGAACAGGAGGACCCAGACTCTTTCTTCACGAACTTTGAAAGAGTTGCCAGCACGACCAACTGGCCAGAGGAGAAATGGGGACAGTATGTAGCCCCACTACTCACAGGCCACTTGCAGGCCACTTACCAAGCTATTAATCCCGGTGGCACTTTACCTTACAGAGAGATCAAGAAAACTATTTTGGAACGGGTTGGGCTGGATAGTGAAAGCTACCGCACTACGTCCCACCAAGTGAAATGGCAGCATCAGGAGAACCCTCTCACCTTGTACTACAGAGTCCAGCATGCAGCAGGGAGGTGGCTACATCCAACAGAGAAAACCAGGGAAGAAATGTTTGATACTATAGTCCTGGAACCGTATCTGGATGCCTTGCCTTCTACAACATGTAACTGGGTAAGACAACATCCTGGGCTGACTAACGAAACAGATGTTGACCTTGCATGTGCATATCATAGAGGCCCGGACTTCCGTGCTACAGCTAGCAGACCACCACCTCCCTCCCCTGTCAGACCCACCATAACTAAAAGCACCACCCATCGGCCGGTACTAATACATGGTCCAGAACGTTCTCAACCAGCAGCCCCGGTGGCTCCCGGCTATCCAGGCACAGGTCCCCAGTGTTATCACTGCTCGGAGTGGGGTCATATCGCCAGACATTGCCCACATAGAAAAGATACTGAGGAACCCATGGAGATTGGATTGATGAGAGGGAGGGTTTTCTGGTCCGGAGGGGAGAAACCAAAATACACCCTGACTATCATCATCAATGAGGTGGAAAGAACAGCATTAATAGATTCAGGGTGTAGCCAGAGTGTAATCCGGCAGGATCTAGTACTACCAGGTCAAGAGGATCTCAAAACCCAGGTCCTAATTGCATGCGTACATGGGGATCAATGGTATTACCCAGTGGCTACCATACGGTTGAATTGGAGGAATAAAAACGAGACCCTACGGGTGGGCGTACTTTCCCGACTGGACGAGGATATAATCCTCGGAACCGATTATGAGGACTTCCCCTCTCTGTTAGCTAAAGCAGGACAAGAACATATCTTGAGAACCTGGTGGGAAGAGGCACCCAGTGGATCCGATATGGAGGAACCCAAAGAACCCCTGGTTATGCTCAGTAGAAAACAGAAACGGGAGCAGCGACATTACTATGCACGGAAATCTCTACAACGGGACGGACCAGAGATTGCCAGTAGGGTCTGTACGGTTACGGGAGACTTTTGGCAGAATCAAAACGAGGACCCCTCCTTGAAACCCGCATGGCACCAAGCATTGTCTCCAGAGGAACATGGGGTAGGTCCCAGATTCCTGATCCAAAATAACCTACTATATAGGAGACCCACCACAACAGGGGGAAAAGAATTACAGTTGGTTGTTCCTAGGAGTCACCGACAGCAGGTGTTACACCTACCCCATGGAGATAACAGGGAAGGGCATCTGGGAAGGGAGAAGACAGAGGAAGCAGTGCTCAGACGTTTCTATTGGCCTGGGGTATTCGGGGAAATTCGTAAACATTGTGCGAAGTGTCCCAGATGCCAACTTTATAACCCCTCTCCACATAAACCCGTTCCCCTCCAACCCCTTCCTATTATAGACATCCCGTTTTCCAGGGTTGGGATGGATATTATTGGACCTCTCACACCCTCAGTCAGGGGCCGACAATATGTCTTAGTATTGCTGGACTATGCCACCCGGTATCCGGAAGCGATTCCCAAACCCAGCATTCACACAAAAGCCATTGCACAAGCAATGATAGAGTTCTTTTCCAGGGTGGGTTTCCCCAAAGAAATATTGACTGACCAAGGGACTCCCTTCATATCCAGACTCATGATAGAGGTGTGCCGATCTCTAGGGGTGAAACAAATCAGGACCTCTGTTTATCACCCACAATCAGACGGGTTAGTAGAGAGGTACAATAGGACAATTAAATATCTCCTCAGAAAAAGCATATCAGAGGCCGGTAAAGACTGGGAGAAGAAACTACCTCTTGTATTATACGCAATCGGTACCCACATTCAGACCTCCCTAGGACATAGTCCCTTTGAGCTGTTGTTTGGCCGACAGCCCCGTACCCTGCTTGACATGTTAGCCGAACAATGGGAAGACACTGAGGAAGAAGTAAAAGACCTCTTATCATATACACAAGACTTGCGAGAAAATCTTCATACAGTGTGGGAAGAAGCCCACACCGCTTTACGGGACGACCAGACGAAAACAGAAGCAGGTGTATGACGCTAGAAGCGTAGTTCATAACAGTAGGAGACAAGGCGTTGGTCCTACTCCCTAGTACAGAAAACAAACTGTTGGCCCGATGGCAGGGACGATATGACGTTATTGCCCAAATCAACCCCACTACATATAAACTGGCCATTCCCCAAGGCAGCGGAAGGGAGCAGATGTACCATATCAATCTCCTAAAGAAATGGCAAGAACCCTCCTGTGGGCAGCCCGTCCAGTACATCACCCATGATACTACAGAAGAAATCCCATATGCCTCCCTCCCCACCCAAACCCTTTCTCACACTCCAAGACCATGGATAAATCCTGCACTAACAGAACCCAGTCGTAGACAACTTACCCAACTGATAGATGAAAATCAAGACGTCTTCTCTAAGACTCCTGGTAGGACAGATCTTGTGCAACACCCCATTCGGCTCAAAATAGATAAGGTATCCCGGTAGAGGCCATATCGCATCCCGGAGGCCAAGAAAATGATCATAGAACAGGAAGTCCAGTCCATGTTAGCAGCTGGCATTATTGAGCCGTCAACCAGTCCCTGACTCATTTAGACAACATTCTACGGGCCTTACGGACAGCCCAGTTAACCGCAAATCCGGAGAAATGTCGATTAGGACAAACCAATTTCAAATACTTGGGCTACGTAGTGGGGGAAGGCCAGGTTAGCCCACAGGTGGAGAAAATAGAGGCCATCAAGAACATACCATTCCCAAAGAAGAAAAAAGGCATTAGAGCCTTCCTAGGATTAATAGACTATTACTGTCAATTTATTCCCCAATTTTCTACTATAGCAGAACCCCTTACTAATCTGTTACAGAAGTCGTGTCCTAATACTCTTTCCCCTCCCACTGTGTCTGAACTAAACAGCTTTGACAGTCTGAACGCCACACTCACTTCGAGTCCAGTGTTATGTTGCCCGGACTTCCATAAGCCTTTTGCTTTACAAACCGACGCCTCCGATGTGGGTCTTGGGGCAGTACTTTTTTAGCCACAGGACGATGGGACGCATCATCCCATTCTATACATCAGCAGGAAACTCCTCCAGAGGGCAAAACACTATCCCACTATAGAAAAGGAATGCTTGGCAATAAAATGGGGCATAGAATCTCTCAGATACTACCTGTCTGGCAGGACCTTTGCTCTGGTTACCGATCACGCTCCTCTCACCTGGCTCGCTCATAATAAGGACACAAATTCCCGTATTCTGCGATGGTTCCTTTCCTTGCAGCCTTTTTCCTTTCAGATTCAGCACCTCCCGGGAAGACAAATGGTAAACTCTGATTTCCTGTCCCGCTATCCGGCATCCGAGCGTCCCGACTGGCCGCTCTCTAGGGGGAGTGTATGTGATGGGCTGGCTGGGGACCGCCCGCACATGAGACAGACTGGTGCTGCCACTGCCTGCGCTGCTCCGGACCTCCCCGGCTTCCCTTCCCGTGATTGGCTGGCGGCAACTCCGACGCAGGAAGCCGTGAGGTCAAAAGTATCAGCATCAGAACCAGAGAGGCGAGGAAGAAGAAGGAAACGGAGTCGGAATAGGAGGCGGCGAGGAAGACGACGGGGAAGAGGGCGTAGAATACCCGAGAACCGAGAGGTGCCTGAAGACGGGAGAGCAGCGTCTCCCCAAGTGACGGGAAACGAACACCACAGACGGGATCCCTGACACCGCGGGAACCCGGGAAGACGGAACGCTGCATCCCGCCACGCTTCCGGAGAAGCGTGGCAGTTCCAGGTGTGTGTGGGCCCTGCCCTGAGGGAGCGGGAGGGCAGAGAGACAAAAAAAGGGGGGAAAGGGTAAAAATGAGAATGGGAAAAGGGGTGGGAGAGCACTGTTGCATGAAACCACCGAGGTATGGAGCACTGTTGTAGGAAACCACCGAGGTATTGAGCACTGTTGTAGTAAACCACCGAGGTATTGAGTACCAAACAAAAGGCATTTTCATGAGACTCAGCACCAAGGCAAAGCGCACAGAAAACCACAGAAAATAGGAAAAATAAGAGAACTCCAGACCATTTGCTGCAGAAGGAAAAGAACAAGGGCAAGAGGATAGCCATAGGAGTAATCCCACCCTAATGAGACAGATCAGAGAAGTAGGAAAAGAGTAAAGGAAGAAAAGACACCAGTACAACAAGAGTGGAACGGAAAGAAGGAAAGGCAGGAAGGAGACAGAAGAGAGGAAGATACACAGAGTGCATTACAAATCACTTACCTCTATTTCTCTCTTTCTCTCCACATACGCTTCCCGGGGAACCTGTGAGACGAAGGGAACAAGGAGAAAAGAGAGAAGCGCAATCCGATATCACAACATCCAACAAAGCTAGAAGAAAGAAAAGAGGAGAAACCAGGAACTACCAAAGCCTAACCCCAAAATACATAAAATAAATATCACGTACATATGACAACCGATTCATGTGTGATTACTACCCGCCAATATCTCTACAAGTGGTGTCAGAAGTGGGATTTTGAGGACCGCCACCATGGAAGAGAAGGCAACTATGGCAGACATGAGAGCCCAGCTGGCAGAGGGGCAGTGACACCTCCAGCTGGTATGGGAGCAACAAATGAAAGAAGCCAAGGAGGAACGTGAGGTGCTGCAGACAGCTCTCAAGAGCCAAGCGACAATTATGGCGAACAACCAGCTGGTACACGAAACATCCCTGGGGAAGCTTACAGAAACTATCGCACATACAAAGGTTCACCCAAATGTACCAAGTAGCATACTGCAGCGCTATCAGGAACAGGAGGACCCAGACTCTTTCTTCGTGAACTTTGAAAGAGTTGCCAGCACGGCCAACTGGCCAGAGGAGAAATGGGGCGAGTATATAGCCCCACTACTCACAGGCCTCTTGCAGGCCACTTACCAAGCTATTAATCCCGGTGGCACTTTACCTTACAGAGAGATCAAGAAAACTATTTTGGAACGGGTTGGCCTGGATAGTGAAAGCTACTGCACTACGTTCTGCCAAGTGAAATGGCAGCATCAGGAGAACCCTCGCACCTTGTACTACAGAGTCCAGCATGCAGCAGGGAGGTGGCTACATCCAACAGAAAAAAACAGGGAAGAAATGTTTGATACTATAGTCTTGGAACAGTATCTGGATACCTTGCCTTCTACAACACATAACTGGGTAAGACAACATACCGGGCTGACTAACGAAACAGATGTTGACCTTGCATGTGCATATCATAGAGGCCCGGACTTCCGTGCTACAGCTAGCAGACCACCACCTCCCTCCCCTGTCAGACCCACCATAACTAAAAGCACCACCCATCGGCCGGTACTAATACATGGTCCAGAACGTTCTCAACCAGCAGCCCCGGTGGCTCCCGGCTATCCAGGCACAGGTCCCCAGTGTTATCAGTGCTCGGAGTGGGGTCATATCACCAGACATTGCCCACATAGAAAAGATACTGAGGAACCCATGGAGATTGGATTGACGAGACGGAGGGTTTTCTGGTCCGGAGGGGAGAAACCAAAACACACCCTGACTATCATCATCAATGAGGTGGAAAGAACAGGATTAATAGATTCAGGGTGTAGCCAGAGTGTAATCCGGCAGGATCTAGTACTACCAGGTCAAGAGGATCTCAAAACCCAGGTCCTAATCGCATGCGTACATGGGGATCAACGGTATTACCCAGTGGCTACAATATGGTTGAATTGGAGGAATAAAAACGAGACCCTACGGGTGGGGGTACTTTCCCAATTGGACGAGGATATAAATCTCGGAACCGATTATGAGGACTTCCCCTCTCTTTTAGCTAAAGCAGGACAAGAACATATCTTGAGAACCTGGTGGGAGGAGGCACCCAGTGGATCTGATATGGAGGAACCCAAAGAAGCCCTGGATTTCCTCAGTAGAAAAAAGAAACGGGAGCAGCGACATTACTATACACGGAAATCTCTACAACAGGACGGACCAGAGATTGCCAGTAGAGTCTGTACGGTTACGGGAGACTTTCGGCAGAATCAAAACGAGGACCCCTCTTTGAAACACGCATGGCACCAAGCATTGTCTCTAGAGGAACATGGGGTAGGTCCCAGATTCCTGATCCAAAATAACCTACTATATAGGAGACCCACCACAACAGGGGGAAAGGAATTACAGTTGGTTGTTCCTGGGAGTCACCGACAGCAGGTGTTACACCTACCCCATGGAGATAACAGGGAAGGGCATCTGGGAAAGGAGAAGACAGAGGAAGCAGTGCTCAGACGTTTCTATTGGCCTGGGGTTTTCGGGGACATTCTTAAACACTGCGGAGTGTCCCAAATGCCAACTTTATAACCCCTCTCCTCGTTCCCCTCCAACCCCTTCCTATTATAGACATCCCGTTTTCCAGGGTTGGGATGGATATTATTGGACCTCTCACACCCTCAGTCAGGGGCCGACAATATGTCTTAGTATTGCTGGACTATGCCACCCGGTATCCGGAAGCGATTCCCATACCCAGCATGCACACAAAAGCCATTGCACAAGCAATGATAGAGTTCTTTTCCAGGGTGGGTTTCCCCAAAGAAATATTGACTGACCAAGGGACTCCCTTCATATTCAGACTCATGACAGAGGTGTGCCGATCTCTAGGGGTGAAACAAATCAGGACCTCTGTTTATCACCCACAAACAGACGGGTTAGTAGAGAGGTACAATAGGATAATTAAATCTCTCCTCAGAAAAAGCATATCAGAGGCCGGTAAAGACTGGGAGGAGAAACTACCTCTTGTATTATACGCAATCCGTACCCACATTCAGACCTACCTAGGACATAGTCCCTTTGAGCTGTTGTTTGGCCGACAGCCCCGTACCCTGCTTGACATGTTAGCCGAACAATGGGAAGACACTGAGGAAGAAGTAAAAGACCTCTTATCATATACACGAGACTTGCGAGAAAATCTTCATACAGTGTGGGAAGAAGCCCACACCGCTTTACGGGACGACCAGACGAAACAGAAGCAGGTGTATGACGCTAGAAGCGTAGTTCATAACAGTAGGAGACAAGGCGTTGGTCCTACTCCCTAGTACAGAAAACAAACTGTTGGCCTGATGGCAGGGACCATATGACGTTATTGCATAAATCAACCCCACTACATATAAACTGGCCATTCCCCAAGGCAGCGGAAGGGAGCAGATATACCATATCAATCTCCTAAAAAAATGGCAAGAACCCTCCTGTGGGCAGCCCGTCCGGTACATCACCCATGATACTACAGAAGAAATCCCATATGCCTCCCTCCCCACCCAAACCCTTTCTCACTCTCCAAGACCATGGATAAATCCTGCACTAACAGAACCCTGTCGTAGACAACTTACCCAACTGATAGATGAAAATCAAGACGTCTTCTCTAAGACTCCTGGTAGGACAGATCTTGTGCAACACCCCATTCGGCTCAAAATAGATAAGGTATCCCGGTAGAGGCCATATCGCATCCCGGAGGCCAAGAAAATGATCATAGAACAGGAAGTCCAGTCCATGTTAGCAGCTGGCATTATTGAGCCGTCAACCAGTCCCTGACTCATTTAGACGACATTCTACGGGCCTTATGGACAGCCCAGTTAACCGCAAATCCGGAGAAATGTCGATTAGGACAAACCAATTTCAAATACTTGGGCTACGTAGTGGGGGAAGGCCAGGTTAGCCCACAGGTGGAGAAAATAGAGGCCATCAAGAACATACCATTCCCAAAGAAGAAAAAAGGCATTAGAGCCTTCCTAGGATTAATAGACTATTACCGTCAATTTATTCCCCAATTTTCTACTATAGCAGAACCCCTTACTAATCTGTTACAGAAGTCGTGTCCTAATACTCTTTCCCCTCCCACTGTGTCTGAACTAAACTGCTTTGACAGTCTGAACGCCACACTCACTTCGGGTCCAGTGTTATGTTGCCCGGACTTCCATAAGCCTTTTGCTTTACAAACCAACGCCTCCGATGTGGGTCTTGGGGCGGTACTTTCCCAGCCACAGGACGATGGGACGCATCATCCCATTCTATACATCAGCAGGAAACTCCTCCCGAGGGAAAAACACTATCCCACTATAGAAAAGGAATGCTTGGCAATAAAATGGGCCATAGAATCTGGCAGGACCTTTGCTCTGGTTACCAATCACGCTCCTCTCACCTGGCTCGCTCATAATAAGGACACGAATTCCCGTATTCTGCGATGGTTCCTTTCCTTGCAGTCTTTTTCCTTTCAGATTCAGCACCTCCCGGGAAGACAAATGGTAAACGCTGATTTCCTGTCCCGCTATCTGGCATACGAGCATCCCGACTGGCCGCTCTCTAGGGGGAGTGTATGTGACAGGCTGGCTGGGGACCGCCCGCACATGAGACAGGCTGGTGCTGCCACTGCCTGCGCTGCTCCGGACCTCCCCGGCTTCCCTTCCCGTGATTGGCTGGTGGCATCTCCGACGCGGGAAGCCGGGAGGTCAAAAGTATCAGCATCAGAACCAGAGGGGCACGGAAGAAGAGACGGAAACGGAGTCGGAATAGGAGGCGGCGAGGAAGACGACGGGGAAGACGACGTAGAATACCCGAGATGTGCCTGAAGACGGGAGAGCGGCGTCTCCACAAGCGACGGGAAACGAACACCACAGACGGGATCCCTGACACCGCAGGAACCCGGGAAGACGGAGCGCTGCATCCTGCCACGCTTCCGGAGAAGCGTGGCAGTTCCAGGTGTGTGTAGGCCCTGCCCTGAGGGAGCGGGAGGGTGGAGAGACAAAAAGGGCGGGGAAAGGGTAAAAATAAGAAGGGGAAAAGGGGTGGGAGAGCACTGTTGCATGAAACCACTGAGGTATTGAGCATTGTTGTAGGAAACCACCGAGGTATTGAGCACTGTTGTAGGAAACCACCGAGGTATTGAGTACCAAACAAAAGGCATTTTCATGAGACTCAGCACCAAGGCACCGCGCACAGAAAACCACAGAAAATAGGAAAAATAAGAGAACTCCAGACCATTTGCTGCAGAAGGAAAAGAACGAGGGCAAGAGGGTAGACATGGGAGTAATCCCACGCTAATGAGACAGATCAGAGAAGTAAGAAAAGAGTAAAGGAATAAAAGACACCAGTACAACAAGAGTGGAAAAGAAAGAAGGAAAGGCAGGAAGGAGACAGAAGAGAGGAAGATACACAGAGTGCATTACAAATCACTTACCTCTATTTCTCTCTTTCTCTCCACATACGCTTCCCGGGGAACCTGTGAGACGAAGGGAACAAGGAGAAAAGTGAGAAAAGTGAGAAGCGCAATCCGATATCACAACATCCAACAAAGCTAGAAGAAAGAAAGAGGAGAAACCAGGAACTACCAAAGCCCAACCCCAAAATACATCAAATAACTATCACGTACATATGACACCAATTCATATGTGATTACTACCCGCCAATATCTCTACATCGCCCCTTGTTCCCGAGGAGCTAGCAGAATCCTACGCCATTGATTGGACTTTTGGCGCAGGCACCCGCGTTATATCGCAACCACGTACGATGGGACAAAGATGCCTCCTACCATGTACTTCCGATTAAAAATCAACCCCAACCTCAAACCCAATATCCAATAAAACATGACGCTAAAGCACCCATGCGGGAAATCCTCACACAACTGGAGTACCAGGGAGCAATCAAACCCTGCGTCCCACCTATGAATAATCCTCTATTCCCAGTAGCTAAATTAGACCATTCGTACAGAATAGTCTTAAACTACAGACATTTAAACAGTCATACGGGCACATATGCTATACAAAACTCACATAGCGCAGCACTCATGAACAACATAGTGTGCAAAAAATATAAAACAACACTAGACTTCTCCAATGTTTTTTCTGTCAAAATATAGCACCTGAGAGTAGAGACGTAACAAGTTTCAGCGCACTAGGCTCATAGACAAAATTCAGTTGTTTACCCCAGGGGTACAAGAATAGTCCAGGACTGTGTGCGGCTCGTGTGACTTCAATATTGCACGATATTGCCCCTGAAGCATTGTCCTATGTAGATGATAGCTATCTCACAGATGATGAATTAATGCAACATTTGAGATGCGTAGGCCGCATTGTTGCAGGATTTGCCGAGTTCAGCTACAAATTCAATTTCAAAAAAACAAAAATAGCATTCCTTAGCATCCTGTTTCTGGGATATGAGCTATCAAGTGAAGGAAAGAGCCTAGCATCACAATTCTTGGAAAAATGTGCACAATTACAACCTCCAAATACCATTAAAAAACTCCAATCTCTATTGGGTTTCCTAAATTTTGGCAGAACTTACATTCCTGATTATGCATCACCATTATATGATTTGATACATCCTGACTTTTCAAGTAAATTTTGGGCAGTCAAACACATACGTATACTCAGGGCTTTGCAAACAGACATGCTTGCAGCACAACACTTACACACAAGGGACAACAAAACACATTTGGTCATCAGAGTGATTGGTGGTGCCATTGGTTTCACCTATGTAACCTTTAATGAGGATGACACAGTCACAATTGTACTCAGCAGCAGAACAACTCTTTGCTCCCACTGAGAAAATTCTCACTGCTGTACAGATGGCTGTCATTAAGGAAAGACCTCTGGCCCAAGGCAAATGCATTATTATCGTCTCTCCAATTCCGGCCCTTGAGGCTGTTACCAAAGCCAACGTTCCAAACGCTAAAGCATTACATCCACTTTGGATTCAGTGGGCAACGTCTTTGACAGCCACTGATATAGACTACATTTTTGACCCAAAATTACAAACTCAAGAATTCTCGCAGTATTAGAATACCCAGTTCCATCAAACACACTGCCTATTGATCAGTATCAAAGAGTCATGTACACCGTTGGCTCAGTGCAACCTTCAATTGGCACAAAGCATCAATATTCCGCTGCCTGAGCAGTCGTAAGCGGCTATATGGAGGATAATACATTTTGTCCCCAACATATGTTCACGCAAACCCTAGGGGATTGCACAGCACAACTAGCAGAGCTAAAGGCTCTGGTGATGGCACTGGAACATACGGATCCTGCACAGTTAACACTAATTGTTTGTGATTCGTACTACTGTGTCCAGTCCTTTAATGAATACCTGCATTACTGTCGCCAAAATGGGTTCAGAAATTCTAAAGGCAACACCATTAAACAAAGACTTTTGTGGGGGAAAGTAGCGGATCTGAAGGAAACGCTACCAAATGTCCATGTTGTACATATACTAGGACACCAGCGCTTTGGAATACACGTTGCTGGTAATACACTGGCTGATGAAGCCGCAAAGTCAGCAGTAGCCACGGCCACTGTTGCTGCAGTAACCTGCTTAGGAGTGTAACTGGACGATGCGATATGGGCAGCTGTCAAAGCTACGGTTGAAAGTACACCCTACACAAAAGCCTTTCCTGCTAAATACTCCTACCGAATGGGAGGATGTATAAATGCTGAGGTTAAGATACCAGGCGTAGGGATTCGAGAAATTCCCAAACAAAGACATATACGATCAGAGTTGATTGAAGCGGCGCATGAGGGGGCAGCATCTGCCCATGCTGGTGTGGCGGCTACATTATCATTGTTACAAGCACGTTATTGGTGGCCAGGTCTGTACAAAGAGGCCTAGCATGTCCTTTGTTGTGACATCTACTAACAAATTAAAGTTTCCATTGCTAAACGCCCACCGTAGACACCCCTCCAAATTTTGAACAAACCATTAAAATGTGTGTACTTGGACCATTGTGGTCCCCTAACACCGGCTAGTGCATACAAATACATTTTAGTTGCTGTTGACTGTTGCTCCAGATTTCTATGGGTGTGGCCACAACGCTCGGCTGACGCTCAGACTGTTATTATAGATTTGCGAGTCTTTCTCGTTACATATGCAGTTGCAGCTTTCCAATCGGACCAGGGCCCTGCTTTTGCCTCAAGGGCATTCAGGGACTACATGGTTTTGTTAGGGTCCAACTCCAGTACTCGTCTCCATTTCATCCCGAAGGAAATAGTGTTGTGGAGCAGTTAAACTGTGACTTAAAGCAGTCCTTAACAGCCAGAGTCTAAGGTACAGGTAGTTGTTGGCTTAATCACCTGTATGGAGTCCAGAGAGCACTTAATAATCTGCCTAGAAGGTTCCTGGGGGGGTCGTACTTTATATGAGAGCCTATTCGTAACACAAATGTATGTTCCAGATCTTGATGGTCCTGGCGTGGAGGCAGCAGTAACACCCTTTGACATAAATGAATGTGTCACTGTCTTACAGGAATTACAACAGTTCTGTGATGACAATGCTTCTGCCAGTGCTGCCTCCACAGGAATTAAGGATGTACCTGTAACGCCTACGGACAGAATTCCTAAAGTTGGGGCTCTAGTATGTGAAAAGGTTGCTGTGAAAAAGGAGTTTGGTCCTTCTTATCATGCACCGGTCCCAGTTTTGTGTATATCAATGCAACTGAAGATCAGCTCGATGAATGGGTCCAGAATGGCGTGTTTAATGCTTTACTGTCACGCCCTGGCAGGTGGTTATTGTGGCCAATAGATACCAATGGGTGTCATAAACGCTTTATAAACTCCACAGGGGTTTTAGAACCAGTAGGCTGAACCCTCGCTAAACATCATCTGAACATGCAGGTATAGTAACAATTTACAATGTAGGGAAACTATCCCAGCAATGGATGAGGAGTTCCTCACTAGATGTGGTTAGAGAACACCTCAGTCTCCTGTCTAATAACACTGACTTACAGGACTTCCTGTTAGGCCCCAGAAAACAAAGCAGAAAGTGATTCTTATATGAAGTATATCATGAAATTTGGAACCTTTCCCAACAAGAAGCTGCTGCCCGGTTAAGTCAAATAGACCAGGAAAATTTACAGAAGGTATTAGCTGTTGTAGATAATGGGATTAATACCCCGTCCGACCGGATATACACCCTAAATAACATTGTCTTTTCTGCTATAGACATAATACAAACTGATATGTCTTCTTTACACCATGGATAGAGTCAATTAAGGTCCATTATGCAGTTGGGTTGGACACTTCAAACACTGAAGGCAGGTCGCGTACCCTGGCAACATGTTAGCGCAAGGGTCATATTTTCTACATTTAATTTAACGCAACAACAACTAATGGCTAAGAAAGAAGTGACGTATGTCATGCTAAACATCCAAAAGTTAGAAAAGTTGGCTTTTTACTGTGGCTGAAATACCATCTGCTGAGTGGTTAATACAAGGGGTCATTAATCTGCCTATTTCCACACTACAATTCACGTCCTGTTTAAAACACATTCCGGTAGGCAGATATGAAAGGCTGGGAGATAGTTACATCCATGAGGTGTGGGTGCTGCCGGTCTCATACAAATGTCTCAGTGGCATGAAAGAGGTCTTTCTTAGATGTAGTGAATGCAAGACTTCTGTCAGCCATTTGATGATTTGTAAACAGCTGTCCTTGCATGGGGTGTGTAATGAATCTGCAGCAAACTTCGCTTGTTATCTGAAGGGAGTTCCAGTCTCCTTGATTAGACCTACATTCCAGTGCTTTCAAATGGCAGCTATGTTCTCCTCAATAGTGAAGACTGTTGTGGGATGCGAGGCAGAATAGTTTATGTTGTTTCGGTCTCTAAGATCGTTACATGCTGTGGGAACGTACTTTTTACTCCCACTAGACAGAAAGAGGTAGCTGACATCTGGCACCATATTGCTACTTCTAACGTGAATTTTGACATGTTGAGCAGATTCAAAACTTTACTGTTTCAAAAACATGGGGCTCTCACATCTGCACGCCAGACCTACGCACTTCAGGTGGCAAGGTCATCAGCAGAGATATAGGGGGTCATTCTGACCGCCAGGGCCAACGACCGCGGAAGCACCGCCAACAGGCTGGCGGTGCTTCCTGGGCCACCGCCGTGGTCAGAAAAGGGGAACCAGCGGTTTCCTGCCGGTTTTCCCCTGGCCCAGGGAATCCGACCCCCTTCCCGCCCTCCCATTCCTGGCGGTTTCTACCGCCAGGAACAGGATGGCGGGAACGGGTGTCGTGGGGCCCCTGGGGGCCCCTGCACTGCCCATGCCAGTGGCATGGGCAGTGCAGGGGCCCCCTTACAGGGCCCCATAATGATTTTCAGTGTCTGCTTTGCAGATACTGAAAATCGCGACCCGTCGCACCCCAGCAACTCTGAGTGCCTCACAATTTTGTTCCATTAATTTTGGTTTACCATGTAAAGTCATAGGGGTTGGGTGTAGTCCCCTGTGAAGGCACCTTTCAGGTTTATTTGTGGCCAGACTTTCCCAGAGCGCCTTTTCTTTCCCCTCATTCACCCCCCCCCCCTTTTTATTAAGATTTGGTTCAGAGGGGGGCTGCTCGGGTGGGCTTTCGACATTATTACTCACAATAGACAGGACTAAATTAGCGGAAGAATTATTTGATAGTTTGGCAAAGGGAGGTACTTTTCAAAAGACGACACATGGTTCACAGAAAGAAGGTCTTAGGTATACATTTATTAGATTGGAAAGACTTAAAAAGAGTGAATTAGCGAAGTGGTGGGATGGTGCGACATTGAAACACTGTAAGAAACTTAATCGCATCCCTCGAGGTTTGCGATCGCAAATCTTTCCTACGTATGACGACCTGGATGCTGATTTACTGACTTTATGGAATAATGAGCTCACTGCTAGCTCAATGAAACTTATGGACATTTTAATCACAAACGCAGAGAGGAAAGTTGACTGACTACAATCTGAAATTGGGGTTCTTGAAAAGGAGATTAACGATTTGAATTTAAAAGAAGCCACTGACAAGAACTATAAGATATTGGAGGATGAATTACTCACATTTCAAGAAGAGGTTACCCAGAGAAAAGCAAGGAAATTAAAACGGAATGAGAGAGATTACCTAACGGGGAGAGTTTTCACTTTTGCTAGTAAATATGATCATCTAGTTCATACTAACCTGGATCCTAGAGGATCCAGTATGTCTAATATTTCGGACTCAACGTCCATCAGCACTCCGGTGACGAGTGATAGTGATGCTGAATATGGCTTGGGCATTTCGGCCCAAAGGGGGAGCACTGCAGGTAGTAATGGTTTTTTACAAGAACTCATGTGGATGAAAAGAGGCAAATTTCATCCAAACAGGGAGGCACAACACACAGAAAGACAAGGAGGGGGGGGAGAGGACCAGGTGGTCAAACCAAAAGAACAAGGTGGAATAAAAACAAGATCTCGGGACAAGAAAATTTAGAGACTACTGGATTACCATCCATTAATGTGATCAATCTTTCCAAAATCCAGCTTTCGGCAGGAGCTAAGAGTCTATTGGCTAAAGGTCTTAGTTTCTGTCCTACGTCTTTTGGAGATCCTTGTAGATCTAAAATTGATTTATTTAGGTTTGTTCGGAAACTCAAACTGAAAAGACACTTTCATTTAAGCCCGGTTGATTGTTCAATGTCAGATCCACCAGCACAGAGTTCACCCTTAAGTGCGCTATCTATTGAGGATGTACACGATACAACAATTCTAGTATCCATAGCTGAACGAGAGGATGACCCTTCTATCCTTTCACGAGTACTACAAGACTTAGATGTAGTTTCTAATATGAGCATCTCTAGTGGCCTGAAAAGTAGATCTACCTGGACACCGAGGTCGATAAGTATGAATCCTCTGGACACATTTTATGATGTAGTATGTAATGACCTTGATAAATACTTATCAAGGAGGAAATATCGACTTTGTACTAAAAACCTAAGTTCTGACGAACTAACTGCATTGGAACAACTCAGACAAGAGAAGGACATTATTATCAGACAAGCAGACAAAGGTGGATATGTAGTTATTATGAATAAACTTGATTATGACAATGAGATTCTATTGCAATTGAGTGACATTACGTGTTATGAATGTGTGAGTGGTAACCCTATTCCCAACTTGATGCATGAGATCAACAATAGGCTACGTGCCTGGCGAGAATGGGGATTACTCAACAATGACAAATATTGTTACCTTAAAGTTGACCTTCTGAGGTTTCCTTGTCTTTATACACTACCGAAGGTACATAAGGAACTACAGTTTCCCCCGGGTAGACCAATTGTTTCCGGCATTTTGGGTCCCACCAAGAAACTTTCGGAGTATGTGAATTGTTTTCTACAACCCTTGGTTTATAATCTTCCTTCTTTTATCAAAAACACTACACATATTCTTAGCATTCTCAGTGATATAGATTGGGACAGCAATATGCTTTTGGTTACATTGGATGTGGTTTCTCTATATACCTGCATTAGTCATGACTTAGGACAATTGGCTATGAAATATTTTCTTAATAGAAGGTCGGCAAGCCTTTGGGAGCACACTGAAATGCTGACGGAAATGACGGATTTGATTCTCACGAATAATTTTTTGCTGTTTAACAAAGGTTGGTTTCGACAAAAACAAGGCGTAGCGATGGGCTCTAAATTCTCCCCCTCATATGCAAATCTTTTTATGGGGTAGTTTGAAGACAAATGGATGTGGGGTACAGAGTCTATTCAATGGCAGACACATATATTATACTGGGGTCGCTACATAGATGATTGTTTTTTGATTTGGACTGGTGGCAAGGATAAATTGATTGAATTTTGTGAGTTTTTTAATTCGAATTCCATGAGTGTTAGGTTCACTTATCAATTTAGCTCTGAGAACATTGAGTTTTTGGGTGTCGAGCTTTTTATTGCTGATGGTAAAATCCAGAGTAGGCTTTTCCGTAAAGCCACAGCATGAAATTCTATTTTACATGCTAATAGTGCACACCCTAGACATCAGATTACTTCTATTCCCTTCGGTGAATTGGTGAGGGCTCGACGTAATTGTAGTGTGGACAATGATTTTTTACATCACATTAATGATATGGGTCAGAGATTTAGAGCACGTGGCTACTCTAACAAAGTGATAAGGAGGGCTCAACATCGGGCTAGACCACTTTTGAGAAGTGATACATTACAAAATAAGGATAGAAACAATACTGGCAAGGAATCCAATGTGGTTCGATTTGTTACAAATTACAACGAGGTTTCGTTGATCTTGAAGAAATGTATGATGAAACATTGGGACATGTTACTTCAGGATGAGTCATTAAAGAGTATAATTCCAGAAAGGGTACTTACATCATATCGGAGAGGCAGAACTTTGAGAAATATTCTTAGTCCCAGCTTCACTACTACTTTGCCTAGTAGCACCTGGTTACCCCCACGAGGGATAGTTTCTTTTAGGTGTGGACGGTTTGGGGTATGTCGCTGGGCTTGCCACAATATCAGAGAATTTTCTACAGCTGGGCAAACAGTCACAATTAAATCAATGGATTGCAATACTTCCTATGTCATTTATATGATACATTGTAAATGTTTTCGAATATATATGCGGGGAGTACCATATGCTCACTCAAAATTAGAATTGGGGAACATGCAAGGGCTCTTTAAAATTGTGACGTTAGATATCCTATTGTGGTACATATACTATCTTGTAACTCACAAGCTGCTCACAAGAGTTTTGAATTTTTTGGATTTGAACATGTCCCCAGGGACCCGAGGGGTGGCAATCGAGAACTATCCTTACGCAGAAAAGAGGCACTATGGATAATGAGATTAAGGGCTGTGGAGATAGGTCTCAACTCAGATAGAGAGTTGGAATACTTTTTGGTGGAGTGAACAGTCTTTCTGATGTATAATTTAGTAAGAACTTATTTATTTAGCAATTCTATTTGTATGTGCTGAACAGGTAACATTTACAATTGTAAAATCTTTGTCATGATAAGTATTTGTTTTATTGTTATGCAGGTGGGGTCCGTGCTCTTGTGATACTTGAATGGACAACCAAATTCTCAAATAGACAACAAATTTGGACTCTTACATAGTCTTAGCTTTCATGTCATTGGACATCACCGTTATTCCTTTTCTTTTGCCTCTTTGTTACTCATTTATTTTTCATATTTATCATATATATTTTGATTTGGCGCCCAAGTTACCAATTAATTTCCTTTCTCTGCTTATTTTTCCTTTAGTATGGTTGTCATAATGGCTTATGTACAGTTTATTTGGGATTGTGTTTAGGATACTATGAGCTCTGCAGTGCTAAGTTATTATTTATATGCATTTTGCTGAAATCTTACACAGTTTTTGGAGATGGAGTTTTAATTTGGGTCATCAATAAATCTTAGTAAGGTGTTTTTTTTATATATATTGGGGTCGCAGATACGTTGGCTTTTGTTGGTCAAATAATAACAACAATCTCTGTTGTGTTTTATTAGAAACTACACGACCTGTAGTCCTATTGACAGGACATTAGTTGAGTCCGTTTTTGATTTCCATGACTCTCATAACGCGTTTATAATAGGAACTACACAACTGGTAGTCCTTCTTTTTGGTGATGGCGTTTTAACTTTGGTCATTCAATAAATTTTAAGAGGGTGGTTCTTATATATTTGTTCTGTAGACACATTGGCTTTGGTTTTTTGAATAATAACTATATTCTCTGTCGTGTTTTAGTAGAAACTACACGATTCAAAGTCCTACTTCCATGTCTACAGTTGTGTCCGTTTTCGATTTCTATGACTCTTATAACGGTAGTCTAGTAGGAACCACACGTTTGGTAGTCCTATTTTTATTTCAACAGTGTTGTCCGTTCTCGATGGTGGTGGCTCTCACAGCACTCTTAATGACTTCCGGACACAATGTTCGAGGTCGGCGTACTCGCGACGCGGTTTTCAGGCATTAATTTATGCAGGTTCTTCACAGATTTGGGGTAAGCTGCATTTTGATTAGTATCCGTTGGTCTTTGGATACACATTTACTTACTATTGGTATTCATTCATGTAAACATGCAGTTATTTACTTGCACTTACTGTGTACGTTCTATTGTAGCTCTCGTGTCATTGACTTAACAACTTGAGGAGACTGGAAGGCATGTTTTTGACACATTATTTATACCGTGAATCAGGTATTACGGGTTTTATTTATATCCTATTGCCTTAATGTTATTGCATTATATTTTTTTTAATTGGTGGAATGTTTGAACTTTGACTACATCGGTTTTTTCGTTTCCACACTTACCCTTTTATAGACTTTGTCTGTGTTGATTTGGAGCAGTGGACATTACGGGAACGGAAGACGTTTGTGTGCAGTTTTATTTTACTTTCATTACATATAAGGTATTTCAACTAATTTCGGATAACCTTATCATGGGAAGCACGGTTTGTTCACAAGTTGCTTGGCAGGTTATGGCTTATTTTTTACACATATTTTTTCTCTTTTCATTCATGGACTCTCCTTAATTCTCAGTGTGATATCTCTTTGCTGTAGATACACTGTTAGATTGGTGTAATCTTCACGGGATATGAGGTTTGAACAGGATATTTTTCATGTATCTAATGACCCCATAATATTGATTACTTTATACATAGAATAAAATCTTCTTTGGTGAATTTAGTCTGTGTAAGTTACTGTGTATAACTGTCAAATTTGGATAGACATTTTGTTAGGCATTCAGGTTGATCTTTTGATGTTTTACTTTTTCTGTCTTCTCTTTCCTTTTTCTTTCTCTTTATTCATTTATCTGTTTCTAGATTGGCCTTCTTTGGGATTTTGGGTTTACACACCCAGTCGGTTATTTGAGCAATTTGGTTTTCAAACTCTAGCTATTTATTTATAATTTCCAGCCCTGAAGAAGTAGTTTGGGTTATTTTCCCATGACGAAACACGTGTTGGCTTGGAATATCGGGTGTTTGGACTGTTTGGACTCAAGTTCTTGAAGACTTTTCTCAATAAATTACGCGGACTGGATCACATATTCAAACTGTTCTGACTTTGATTGTTAATCCGCTCGTATAATATTCCTGAGGAGTTGTTGTAATATGTATACACTTGCATAGAGTGCCTCACAATTTTGTTCTGAGAATACGGATGAGACCTGAGTAACCACCATTTCCTTGAGAAGTCAATTGTGTCATGCGCTCGGCTGCCCAATCATCCCTGCTTTCGGGTAGAGATGAGGCACTGCTAGTTAGCCGGAGCAAAACTCGGATTGGGGCGACAGGTGTCACCTGTAGTAGGTTAAGACTCAGTCTCCCACACTGCAGGCGATTCCGCCGCTCAAAATCCAGTAGTCTCATTAGAATAATGAGAGCCTACGCAACAGATAGATCAGATGGAATCTTTACGAAATGGGGGGTATCTGCAATTTTAAAATCTGACAATGGCCCACCTTTCAATAGTTGAGAATTCAGAGGCTTTATCAATGTGCTTAATGAGAAGCATCAGAAAAGCACACCTCTTTGGCCACAGCCTAATGGCCTTGTTGAAAGTTTCATAACTGCACTAAAGAAAGCTGTACAGTGTGCTGCATTAGAAAAGTTCAACCTGAAGACTGTCTTGAATTCTACCCTACGAGCTTACCATTCAATTCTTCACTTGACCACAGGTGAAAGCCTTGCAAAGTTAATGTTCACAAGAGCAATGACGACCAAGTTACCTCAGTGGACCAACACAAGATCAAGAACTGGTGAAGAGACCCATACAAAAGACTTGGATCATAAAAAGAAAATGCCAACAAGAGGTGACATGCAAAAGACAATGCTTTCATAACTGTAGATTGAGTGCTAATCTGTCAGCTGAGAAAATTTAAATCTGATGCTCCATTTGCTGCTGAGCCATTTCATGTTGCAGCCAGCAAATAGCACATGGTGACCGGCCAACGTCCAAGTGAGAGTCCTCCAATTTCAGACATGTAACTCATCGCTTGTCAGATACTGATGTAAATGCAAAGACTGGTTCAGAAAAAAGACAATTGGAAAACCACAGACTGCTGTTGCCCTGCCTCACCAATGCATTTATGGACATTCCTGTTGCTAATTCCCAGTTTACAAACACACGATTGGGCAAAGTCATCAAAGTGCCAAGAAGGCCTACTAAAGAGCTTTGTTTATACATACATTTGTAAGATTTCTTAACTTTTTTATTTAACAGAAGGGAAGATGTTTGTCTCGTGAGTATGAATGACGGAACACTTTTGGCTCCTGAAAGACTCCGTATATTGATGATGTGGGTGTTATAACATGGTGAAGTGAATGCAGGTTTAAAATGTTGAGTTGGAGGATACATACAGACAAATAAAGACATTTAAGACATAGCTCTATGGGTGATGTATTCATTGGTAGGTTCACAGGCTGGAGAGGACACTACAGACCCCATCACACGGAACAGATTACATACTGGTGTCTCGAGGACTGCATACCTTTGGTACACAGGAATACTAGTGGGCCTGCGCATTGCCTGCTACCCCGGCCCCTGTCTTGGGGAAGAGCATCATCCTAGGCTCATAGTGCCATGCCCGCCCTGAATACATCAGTGATCTCATCAGTAATGCCATTTGAGATGACATCAATGGTGTCATTGAATAAGTTGTAGTTAGCACAGATAAATATAACTAGTAAATACCACTGTTTTGAACTTTAAAATATATGTCTTAAGTGAAATTTTCACCTTAACCTTTGATTTTTGCAGAGAAATGTATACACACTCCCACACCCACATACACACACACGCACACACCCCAGTGTCATTTACCACAGGGAGTGCTAATAACTTTGAACCCATTTGATGAATCTTTACAGCACTTTACAAAAAATAGTCTCATCCACATTAGCTCATTTCAGGGTGATCCATCAGGAGGAGACTGAGAAAAGGGGGGGACAAAACACTTTTTCCCCACGCAATTTTCCATTTAACAGCAGTACTGCAAATTCTGCGGAAATCTATATCTTGGTCCTGAAATAATGCTTTTTGTGATTTGGTGTAAATATCATTAATAGATTTTGAGAAATGAATGTATAAAATGTAGGTATAAATCATGCTACAGAGGATCCATGGAGCAAAGAGTTCTAAAGACAAGACCTGTTTGGCTCATACCTGACAGCCATTTTAGGCCTCAGGGACTGTCAGAACCCCTTTAAGAGAGCAACAGAGCACACAGGGGTTATTGGGCCCAACTGTGTGGGTTGATGCCTTTTACTTCTGTTGTCACTAGGCCTAACCTCCTATAGAACCTGAACAACTGAGCGAAGTACCTCTTCTGCACTTGACTTTCAGTGGTCGATGTGATTGAGCAGTTTATGGTTCCCTCTGGCAGTAGATGTGGATACAGATTAGTGAACATAGCTCATAACTTAAAAAGCCTGCAGCTGCAGGAATGAATCAATGTACAGCCAAATGATTACTTTTATAACCAAAAGAAATATTTATTTCTAAATCTCCCCATTCAAAAGAACATTAGAGCAGTTGCAGACAACATCACATTCCCTCCCTGATGGCAGGGCTTTAGTGTTCCATTGTCACGTCCTTGTGTCACACGTGCCTCGCAATATGGGCAGGGTTATTCCATAATCATTGGTGGCCACGTCCAAGGAATGCTCACTAGCAAGCTTTATCTCAAGAGTCTACACTGACTTTTTGAATACAGTTAAAAGTGTTTTAGCACTGCTGCACTTTCAGAAGCACATCCCTCAGGGCCCGATAGGCCTTTAATAGTCATACCTGCTGTGGCAGGGAGAAGCATGCAGCACCTTGGAGGGTGCCCTATCTACAGGCACTCTCAACAACTCTGGTCCTGCTCAGGTGAGTCAGCTGCATGCAGAATTAGTGACAGCACTCTGCAAGTGCAGGCTCTCTCCTTAGCCTATGTGGTTGTTCTCCAGCAACAATCAGGTGTTTTGGCACTCCTCCTGGGGGAGAAGTTTCCACACTCCTAAAGGAGGGGGGAGTAATTCGGATGCTCCTGATCTCTAATTGTCTGAGGTGGTGATGCTCTCACAGCATCCTCACTCAATCTACAAGGTCAAGAAAGTTGCAGCTGTTGTTGCTTCTGGTGATCTATGGGTCACCACTGCCTGCAGTTCACAGGCTCCTGCTGGATTCACACTGCACAGTTTTTCCTGTCAGCCCCCTGTCATATGGAGTTGCTGCACCACCGCACACAGGACTTCAGCCCTTACGGCATGTTAGTACTTACCAGAGTGGCCCATCCTCGCACACGGGGTTGCCACTACAGTGTCGCACAAGCTTCAGTCCTGATTCCGAAGGCAGTTTTCCACTGCAGCCCCTACTGACTCACAAACTCACCACAATTGCACTGTACAGACTTCCGTCCTTCCACACAATCTTTTTATACAGCTATCTTTACAGCGGCCCTTTTCTGGCATATAGGGTTCACTGGTTCAGTCTTGCACTTGGGCAATGACCCTATTGGTGCAACAGCCGTCTTCTCACACCTCGCACCAGGAATCCACTCAATAGGGATCCCCCACTGGACCACCCTCCCTTGAACAATCGCCTCTTCCTCCCAAGACACACTGGTCTTGGCAAGCAGACGGGTGCTCAAAACTCCAGAACAGGTGGTCTTGGTTTCCCTGGGTGTTGCCCACTCACCCAGCTGGGTGACTTGCAGGGCTTGTCCAGCCAGTCCAGGTCACAGGCATAAATCTTGCAGAGCTTCCACTCCTCCCCGTGCCTATCTGGCTCCTGGGGAGATAACAGTTTTAAGGGTCTCAACCTTCCTTACATACAGTTCATTTCCAGACACCAAATGTGATTTAGCATCTGGTGCTTTCAAGTTTTACGTTGGGGTTCTGTTTCTACTAAATTACATACTTCTCCTCTCTCTCTTCCACTTAAAAACATATGTCGCAGCAGGAGAGACTCCTAAGCTGATAGTCTTGTAGCACAGTCCATTGGAGTGACTAGAGCTCACACCTGGATATGAGGTGCAGTGAAATGTGCATAAAATGTTAATCTCAGGCTCCCAGCTCCAATCTTTATCATTACCTTATCAGTATCACCTTCCTAAGATGTGGTCAGGCCCCTTCTTTGTCATCTCTCACTGAATCAAACAGCACTCTTTGAAGTGTGTAGGGAGAGCCTCACTCTCCCTCCTCCAGTGTGTCCCACACAGCTCACAGAAATGCAGCAATACACAACTCTGCCCACTCATACAATAGTTACAAGCCACTACGTAGACTACAAAATAAAGTAATACACTCATCGGATGATGTCATCAGTGATGTAATCAATGATGTCACTTGAGATGTCATCCGAGGGTGGGCTCCTTGGGACACATTAGATGAGCCGACCTCAGCAGAATGGAGTCCCCGGGGCCATTAAAGGATCAGGGAAGAGGTCTACATGGAACTGAGAGATAGGGTTCCCCAGGGCCTTTTCAAGACTAGGGAACGGGGCCACAAGGCCCTCCTTCCCTTACTAAATACTTTGGGCCCCAAGGGATGGGGTCCCCAGGGCTGAAAACATCTCAGGGAGAGGGGCTGCACACCTCCCTCCTCTTAATGAATGTATTGGGCTCCAGGGGATGGGGTTGACAGGGCCAAAAATAGCTCAGGGAGGTGGGCCTAATGCCCCTCTATTCTTAAGTCCACCCAGTCCTGATGTATGGCTATAATTAAGGCAAGATGGGTTTGTGGCCCACATTCTGACACCCCCTCCCCATAATATTATAAAATGGCTACTGCTATTTTGTGTTAGTTTTCTCTACCCTGTACCATGATATCAATAGTTTGTTTTAAATCCTCAGGACAGGGGCCTAAGGGCCTGATTTAGATTTCGGCAGATGGGTTGCTGAAGAATATCCCATCCTCCAACATATAAATCCCATATGAAATATAACCTGTCTGCCATAATCTAAATCAGGCCCTAAGTCACTAAGGCCCTCATTATGAAAATGGCAGTAAACACCGTCGGCCGCCGTGGTGACGGTGAACAAAAGACCGCCATTGGCGGTGAACAGAAACCCGCCATATAAAGATGCAAAAATCAGAATCTGACAAAAAAGCCTGGCTGAAGAGGGTTGATACCCCGAAACTGGTCCGAGGATGCTTGTTTCTGGTCCAGGGAGGACCTGGTCTGGCAGTTCGGGCTGGACTGTTCCCAGACGGAACAGGGTCAAGACTGATTTGCATGTGACTGGGTCCAAACTGGAATGGCATGCTGAGCGAAAAAACTGATGGATTCAACCCAGATCTGTGACTGGGGATGAATGTTTGATTTGTTCTACATTCCGTCCATCAAATGTTCTTTTTGCGTTTGTCGCCCCAAGTGGGAAGGGTATGCCCAGACGTGGGTCCCGTGCTCACTATGCCACCAGATTCAAGATAGCCTGGCTGAAGAGGAGTGATACCCCGAAACTGGTCTCAGGATGCTTGTTTCTGGCCCAGGGAGGACCTGGTCTGGCAGTTCAGGCTGGACTGTTCCCAGGGGGAACAGGGTCAAGACTGATTTGCATATGACTGGGTCCAAACTGGAATGGCATGGTGAGCAAAAAAACTGATGGATTCAACCCAGATCTGTGACTGGGGGTGAATGTTTGATTTGTTCTACATTCCGTCCATCAAATGTTCTTTTTGCGTTTGTCGCACCAAGTGGGAAGGGTATGCCCAGACGTGGGTCCCGTGCTCACTATGCCACCAGATTCAAGCTAGCCTGGCTGAAGAGGGGTGATACCCCCAAACTGGTCCCAGGATGCTTGTTTCTGGTCCAGGGAGGACCTGGTCTGGCAGTTCGGGCTGGACTGTTCCCAGGGGGACCAGGGTCAAGGCAGATCTGTGACGGGGTGAATGTTTAATTTGTTCTACATTCCGTCCATCAAATGTTCTTTTTGAAAAAGTCCCAGCCACCAGTCACTGCCAGGACTTTGTCGGCGGAAATGCAGGATCTCCGACCACGCCACCGCCGAAGACACACAAACCCGCTCTCCAAATAATGATGCACAAATCACTGCAGCGGTCAGTGGAAGTCGAATGACCATTGGCGGTACAGACTGCCACGGCCAGCAATAGGACCCAACATTAAGAACTGCACACATTGGCAAGTCTGAAACCCACACACCTGACACACATCCACAACGTCTAAAACCTGCCCAAAACAGCCCAGCCCTGTGCACCCCATCCGATCATGCAACTGTAACAGACATGCCCATTCCCCGAACAGGCACCACCAGACATGCCACCCTGACGGACCGGACAAGGAGTGTCAGTGCCCCACATGGAGACAGAGGCACCATCCAGCAGCCCCACCCCGGACACCACTGACACCCCTACCACCCAGCCAACAACATCAGCCCAGGGCAACCATCCCCACACCTATGTATCCAGGCCACAGGCTGATGGAACACATGGACAGAGGCCACAGTCACCCACTACCAAAAGGCAGGAAGATGATGGCCCCAGTACAAGTGGCACCACCAGACCTGTGCAGGGGACACAGGCACAGGGGGCTAGGCCCAGTGGGAGGGCATCACTGGTCCGGGGGGGGGATGCACAGGATGGATACTACAGCCCAGGACATAATATTTGAGATCCTGGAAGCATACCACCATACCCAGGACAGATTGGCCCAGATTGTTTCCACCATGCAGCAGAGTGAAAGGATGCAGGTAGCACACCACGAAGAGGCCATGGAGCAGTGGAAACTGCACAATGCCACCATGGCCACCATAGTAGGTGCGCTGCTGCACCTTGTCCCAACCGTTATGCCCCCACAGACCAGAAAGCTCCTACTACAGGCCAAGATACAGACCGGCCAACAACATCAGCAGCAGCAGCTGGACTTGTGCCACCATCTCAGGACACACATGAGACCTGCATCTCAACCCGTACAGGCCAACACCATGCACCCAAATGGTCCCTCAGGCCCAGATATGGCACAGGAACACCTGCCAAGACCAAGGCCCCCTCAAAGAAGTGACTCTGACAAGAACTGTCCTCCAAGTCTGCCACTGAACCACCGTCTACACTGTGTAATAACAACCCCAAAAACTGTAAATGATAGATGGACATACCACCACTGCCAACAAACGCTGCAACCATATAGCCAATCTGGACATCCACCAGTAGCCCACTCCCATCACTGTAAACTGCACAATGTCATCCCTACACCAAATAAAAAACCTGTTCACCAATGTCAATGTGTGGATGCAATAGTCTTTGAAATCATTTATTCATTTCTTAATTGCAGGAATTGCACCCCACGCAAAACATGTGGTTGTGCCAACAGAATTGTCAAGCAATTTGTCCATAATGTTACATGCCCCATGCAAACCTGGTCACAGTGACAATGTCTATAGACCCAACACCCCCATAGAGGAGAAGGCACACTGACAGTATGCTGCACAGACAGCAACATCATCGAATAGTCCCACCTATTTACTGGAAGTAAAGTTGTATCAGTTGGTTCGTGGAATGTACATCATCCCCTCCTCATCATCACCATCACTCTCATCCCCCCCCAGAGGAAGCTGGTCTGGATATTCAGCACCCACCTCCTCCAAGAGGGGATAGATTTCCACACAGCCACATTGTGCAGCAGGCCACCACTATTCTACACACCTTTTCAGGCTCATGGGCCAGGGATCCCCCAGAGATATGGAGGCAACGGAATCTAGCCTTCAGGAGACCTATTGCGCGCTCTATTACCCTCCTAGTACATCCATGGGCCTCATTGCAATTCCTCTCTGCATCTGTCCTAGGATTCCTCACTGGTGTCAGGAGCCAACGCATGTTGGGATAGCCAGAATCACCTAAAAAAGTGGACAAAAGAGGACTGTCACTGACAAACCTCAGTGGCAGACAGCCTGGCTGTCTGCTATGTGCCAAAAAGTGTCAGACACACTTACCTATGATCCATCCTCTGTCCCCTTGTAGTTGTTCTATCTTGTGTGGCACACTACTGCTCCTCATGGACTGATCCAGGGAACATGGCATTCACATGTGAGATGTACTGGTCTGCAGTACACACCAATTGAATGTTCATGGAGGGAAAGTTCTTCCTGTTTCTGTACACCTGTTCACTGACTCTTGTGGGGATGAGAGCAATGTGGGTGCCATTGATGGCACCTATCACATGGGGAATGATGGCACAGGCATAGAACTCCTACTTTATGGCAGGGAGGTCAGCACTCTGGGGAAACCTCACATAGGACTGCAGGTGTTGTACTAAGGCATTCAGGAATCTGGACAGTATAATGCTAAACATGGGCTGTGAAAAACCTGCACCTATGCCCACTGTCACTTGAAATGAGCCCGTGGCCAGAAAATGGAGTGCAGAGAGCACCTGTACTTCAGTTGGAATGGCATGCTGATTCTGATGAGCCAGTCTCAGTGCTGGATCCAGTAATGCACAAAGTTCATGAATAGTAGCACGGTTGAGTCTGTAATTGATAATGATGTGATGCTCCACCATAGTCCTCAAATCAACGAATGGTCTGTACACCGATGGGGCTCTCCCTCTCCACATGGGTCTGTACCTAGGAGGAGTTGAGAACACATGTGAGTCACACCCACATCTGTCCACAATGTTTCCTATTCACAACTGCTGGCATACAAGTCAACGACACATATGCAGAGTAGGTGTGAAACTGGAGTAACATGTCCTCAATGATACATCAGCACTGTAGTGGTGAGGAAATGTATATTTGTTCATGCCTATGGGGGTTGGGGACAATAAGGCCTGCATTGGGTATATGAGGATTTAATAACTGCGTAGTTAAGGTCAAAATGTCTGCACCCTGTAATCCAGAATTGTTGTAGTGGAAGTGACCTCATACCATTAGCGGTTGACGTAATAGCGTAAGGCGATGTTCAACCACGTGCGACCATTCATTGGTTAACATGGTTGTCAATGGGGATTCTTAGCGTATGATAATCGCCGACGGCGGTGACTGTGCACACCGACTCCCGGATTTCGGGCATGCAGGTAATCCATTGAGTGTGCTGCTGTGTCCTGCCTCTGGTCATGGAAATGGCACGTGTGGAAGGGGAAAGGGCCCCGGCCTTCATCAGCAAGGAATTGGAGAAGCTCGTGGCCGGAGTCCTGTCCCTGTACACCAAGCTCTACGGTCGACCAGAGGTACAGGTGAGTAGGTGAATTGGGTGGCATTGATGTGTGTAATGGTGGTAGATGGCTGTAAACATGTGTGCACGTTTGACCCCATACAGTTCTGGGTTCCTGACATGCTGCGTGTGTGTGTGCGGTTAAGCTGCTGTTAATGTCCGTGCCATAGGGGAAGTATAGGCAGCTGTAGGTAATGGCCATTGTTTGACCTCTGTGTTCCTTTTTCTGTGTGTCCCATATAGGTCAGAGCCCATCAGAAGAGGGGACTGTGGTAGGCCATCGCCAGGGAGGTGCAGACCCTGGGGGTCTACAACCGGCGGAGCACCCACTGCAGAAAGCGGTTGGAGGACCTCCGGCGCTGGGCAAGGAAGATCTGCGATGCCCAGCTGGGGAAGTCCTCCAACGAGGAAGGAGTGCCTGTCAGGCTCTGACCCCCTTATGCGATGTGTTCTGGCGGTGGCATATCCGGACCTGGATGGGGGCTTCAAGGCTGCACAGCAGGCACAAGGGGGTGAGTACATGAACCATGGTATGGTTCCTTGATGGATGTGTGAGTGTGCTGTGGTATGTATGCTGTCTAGTGCCAGGGACTCTGACTGATGTCCTTTTACATAATGACCCGCATGGGAAGTAGGGTTGTAAGGGTCAGGTCTGCAGTACTTCATGTCCTTCAGTGCTGTGGGTAATGGCTGTAGAGCAGGGTTGTGGCTACTAGTCAGGTGCATAGCTTTGTGTATAGCGGTAGGTGCTGCCTGGTGGAATATTTGCAGGATGGGTGTATGTGTGGACCACTTATGTACCTCCATTCATCTATTTACAATTGTCTATCCTGTTTTGTCTCCCCATTCCTGTTTTCTTGTGTTGTCTGTGTACATCAGCATCATCTGCAGAGGGAGCTGAGGCACCAGCGAGTGGGGATGCAGTGGCCCACGGTTCCACAGAGGCAGAGTCATCTGACGCCAAGGGGACAAGTGGGTCGGAGGGCAAGGGGAGTACCACGGGGGAGGCAACTACCACTGGAGGTATTGACTCTGATACCTCCTCCAATGGGAGCTCCCTGGCGGTGGCCACCCCTAGTGGGCCCACCCATTCTGTGTCATCTTCCGCCACCCCCATACCATCACCGCCCTCCCTTTTGCTCCCCACTGAGTTGCCCGTGCCTCCTTATCCAGAAGGGTGGGTGTCTCCTTTGCCCCAGGCACCTCCTTCCCTCCCCCAGTCAGCCCTGCTGCCCTCACGGAGGAGACTATTGACCTCCTGGGGACCATCTATGTAGGGCAGACAACCATCGTCAATGCCATCCAGGGGCTTGCATCAGAGGTGTAGCAGACCAATGCCTACCTGTCTGGCATTCACAGTACTGTGTCTGGCCTACATAGATCTTTTCAGGCTCTGGCCTCTGCTTTGTCAGCAGCCAGTGTCCCTGGTCATTCCGTCCCCCCTCCAACCACCCCTACCCCTTTGAGCACCCCACTCTATTCACCCGTCCCAAGCACACATTGTGACACCAGGCACACACCTCAACACACAAGAAGCACACTTCAAAACACAAACACCACACTTCCCACCACAGGCCTACAGACAGCCAACATACACAGGCACACACACCAACATCCACTTCCCTCACTGTGTCTGCATCTTCCGCCTCCCTGTCGGTCCACTCTACATGCACACTCACCTGCACTGCACCCTCATTCAATGTTGCTGACCCTATTCTTGCAGTCACCACAAAATCATCCATTCATGCACCCCAGACACCACACCTGCACTCACAACGACTTTAGTTGACACATGCAGCACACTCACTAAATTTGCAGACACCCATACAACATCCATGTACACTGGCAGCCTGTCTTGTCCTACTGTGTCCAACCCCCCCTCCCAAAACACTCAAACGCACCAAAACACCCACCCAACACACATCCACCACACCTCAGCATATTGTACAGTCACCTGCACCCATGTTACGCATACCTACACCTGTAACGTCCACTCCCTCAACCTCCACTCCCACGCCTTCCTCTAGGTCCACCCCAATTGCCCCAAAGAAACTTTTCCTATCCCGTGTTGACCTATTCGAACCCACTGGCCCACCCCGTCTCGTCCCTAAACGTGCCCTGTCCACTCATCCCACGTCACAGCCATCCCCTGTCCGTCCTTCCCATTCCCATGCTACCTCCCCTGTGAGCAAGAGACCCAGTGCTGGCCCTGGAACATCTGATGCACCCCAGGCCAAGTCCGCTCCACCAGCTTCAAGGTCAGACCCAAGCCCCCTCCACCTCCAAAACGTTAAGACAAGCCCCCCTCCCAGTCGTAAATCCCCACCCCACCACCCTTTGCCCCTGTTCCCTGAGGTGCCTGGATGCCCCATTGTTGCCCCTCAGAGGTGGAGTACCTTTGCACTTGTGGGAGTCAAGTTGGGGCCATTTTGGCCTATGGACTGGCCATTGGCCTTATGTTGCACTTCTGTTGCTCATTGAGCTGAATTAAAATTTGTGTGGCCAGCGTTGTTCTTGGCACTCTCTGGATCCGTGGTTCATCCTTTCTTTGGTTGGGGTGTTGGGCACACATGTGTACTTTGGGCAGGTTGGATTTGCCTTGTGTCGGGTAAGTACCTCTTGCTGTGGGGTGTATGGCTTGTGCTGTTGTGAAGGGTTGTGGGTGCGTTGCGGGGTGGGTGGATATGTAACTGTGCCCTTTCTTCCCTTGTTTAGTAGGTTGTGGTACTTACCGTCGTCATCTTCGTCGGCGGTCTCGGTCATGGAGGTATATGGCAAGGAGCAGGGTTGGCATGATTTGCAACTCTCTATCCATTTCTGCTTCGGCGTGTTGTGTGTGCCTCCGGTGTGTGTTTCCTTTTATTTGGTTTGTTTCCACCTGGCTTTGCGTGGCGGTGGTTCCCGCCCCGGAACTGATGGCGGTCTACTGCTTCATTATTTGATGGGCAGGTAGGGCAATTCCGTCAGTCTGTAGGCGGACTCTGCCGTCATTGTCGGCACTCCTCTGCTTTAGGTGAGTGGTTTTCAGGCTGCCTGTTTTAAAGGTGGGTACCAGCGCCGCCGGAGTGATGTTTACCGCCGTGTTCATAATGAGAGCCTAAGTCCTGTATTGGCTGCAGGCAAAATTTTTCTCATGTTGCTGGCAGCCAATTAGAGTGTTCGCTCCCACCGGAGTCAGACTCATAAGACAACAAGATGGCCCAAGGGAAAAATAGCCCCATTGGCCAATCAAAATGCTCTATTTTTAAATTGGCATTCCTGAATTTTTTTGCCTTCACCGTTCCAATTTTCGCAATTTAATTGCTGTTGCCATTAGCACACTGTGGACTTTACTACTGCTAACTAGTGCTAAATTGCTTGTGCTCTCTCACTGAAACTTGATACAATAGGAGTTCACCTGATTGGCACATTTAATTTACTTATTAGTACTCAGTATATATTACTACATGTACTCAGGGCCTTTAATTTAAGTACTACTAATAGGCTTGCAGCACTCATTATGCACTAACCATTTACTGCCTGCTACCGATGCCCTGGGTCCAATGGATGTGAATGGCTCTGCTGTTGGGGTTTGTGTATTTCTGACTGAGAGTGAGACCAAGGGAATTGGGCGTACCCAGGATAGGCTATTGTGCCTGGATGGTTGGGGCAGAGCTGTTTCCTGCCCCACTTAGATTTCAAAGGGCTTGTCTCCTGCATACACAAAGGAAACTGACACTAGTCTTTTGTCACCTCAGACTTCTTGGAGACTTGACAGTTGAAGGGAAGAACTTTCTAGAGCCAGATGTTGGGGTAGCCCAGGATGTCCTCCCATTTCAAAGGTTGGTATCAGGTAAAAATATTGGACTCCCAAAACAAATCTTCAGGGCCTGTGGAAGATTTTAGTAGGACTGTCATGTACCCCACACGACTGGCCTTCTATTTGAGACCTGCTTTGCTCCCCAGAGGACTGCCCTATTCCCTAAAGACTTTTCTTGCTGCTTGAAGGACACCTGGACCATCTCATTGACACAGGGCCATCAAAAGTGCCCCCAGGGGATAGCTGGCTGGCCTCCATTGTGAGCTGTAGGACATGCCAAGCTCCAAAGACCTTGAACCCTGTACCTGATCTCGGCTAGAGTGTTTACGAACCCTATTAAGTGGTGCCCTCCAGGTCCTGAATCCATGGAAGTGTGCCAGGGGCACTGCTCCTGTCTAAACCTAAAAGTTGGGAGCTGGACCAAAAAAGTGCCAGAAAAACCAACAGAAGACTTGGGGCTTACTTGCTAGTCAATCTGCCCAAGGTGCATCGCAGGTCGGCCTGACTTCGAGGTAGCTCCTGTTTAGTGAGATCCCTCAGCAACAGTATTCAGCCTTCTGAATTCTTCTATGGCTACAGCCTGAAGCTTTGTCCATTGGAGATTTTGGACTTCCAAAAAGTTGTTGACTTCTGAAGGTAAAAATCTTCACTAGGTTCGACAGCAACAGGCTTCCCATCAACAGCAACAACCTCCTTGGCCTGAAAATCCAGCTTTTCCCACTCAGAGCTTTTTCCCACCATTGCCAATGGCTTCACTGAGACCTCGTACACTAGCTGCCTGATGGTTACCACGGATCCTCAGACCCAGCCTGAAACTTACAAAATTCATAACTACATTTCTACTGCTTGGATTTAACTTGTTTTGGTGCCATTTTAGTAGTTACAATTTTCTCTATTTTTATAAAATGGTTTGAGATTAATGTTCCGTTTTAAACTCTACCACCAAAATTTACCAGTTATAGTTTGAGTTATCTCAAGTACTTATACATCGTGCCCTAAGGTAACTATCACTCACACCCCCACCATGCACAGTGATATCATCAACGATCTCAAAGAAGATGTCATAAGTGATGTAATATGTGGGGTAATATTCAGTGCATTGTTAGGGTGGAAGTTATAGTTAACTTAGGGCAATATTGGTGGGGGCCGTGGGGTGTCCACGGCCCTAGCCACTCCCCACATCCAGCGGGATCCAGCATGGCTCCCATCTACAGGGTGCAACTAAACTCTGCTGCTCCCTGTGGGTGGAAGAAGTATTTAGATCTGTTTTCCTGCCTGCATAACTGTGGGCATGGGAACAGATTTAAAGTCTGCTCCCAGCAGGCAGCAGCATTTTTTAAGCCTTGGAGCTTGTGTTTGCTCCGGCTTGGCAGGAGGTTTGAAATTGCTCCCACCAAGCGAGAGCAAACATAGGTTTCCCTACCCATCCCAGTGCAGGCAGAGAAATCATTACGTCCTGGGGGTAGGCACTGCAGGACATAGCCTATGAGCCGGCCCTCAGAGATGGAGTCCCAGGTCCATTAATGGCTCAGCAGGGATGCTGTACTACCCCTCTCCCCATTACATTTACAGCCCGGCCCTTGGTGATGGGGTTCCTGCACAGCCCCACCCTCTTTTACATATATTGCCAGGCCCCGGGTGATGGGGTCCCCAGGGCTGAAATCAGCCAGGGCAGGGGACTGTGTCCCTTCCCTCCCGTAACTATTCAGCTTGGCCCTGGGGAATAGGGTCCCTGGGGCTGAAAATTGCCCAGGGATGGGGGCTGTGTGCTCCCTCCCCTTTTACCATTTGACCAGGCCTTGCTGGATGGGGTCAACAGGCCAAAATTGGCCTTTGGAGGGGGCCACATGCGTGGGAGTGAGGGTATTCCTATCCTGCCTCTTGTGTCTTTTTTTGCATTTGATTGAGGACTTGAGACTGAGTCCCAAGTCCTAAGATGGCTGTCACCACTTCCTGGCTGACGTGGTGGCAGCAAATCAGACCTCACATTGAGAATTGTAGGATTTGCAGAGCCTCGGAGTCCCTATATATACACAAAGTTTATTTAATTAATTTTGCAAAAACTACAGAATGTATTTACACCAAAACACAAAAAGCACTCTTTCTGAACCTAGATCTAGCTTCCTGACAAATTTGGTGTGAATCTATTCATCAGTTTAGACTGTAGCGGTGTCTAAATTTTGTATGGGAAAATGAATGGAGAATATCCATTTTAGGACTCCCCTTTTCTTTTCGTCGCCCGCTTGACAGTTCACCAAGAAACTTTTGATGCACAAACTAGGCAAAAGTGTCATGGAGGTTCATGAAGCGATGCCAAAGTTATTAGCAACTCATGCTCCAAGGTGACTATACCTTGTGCCACTCCATGTACAGTTTTCTCCTCAATAAATGATGTAATAGAAGATGGCATTACTGATGTATTATGGCTGATAAGTAGCAGTGCATGGCGAGGGCACGAGTTATAGTGACCTTAGAGCACGAGTTATGGTGTCTTGAGAAAGGTCATCTATAACTGTTGAATTCTATGGTTTTGTGCGTGTAAAATCTGAACCTCACTATAACCTCCCTCTGACATTTGTTTTTTTCAATGAATTTCTAACTTTTTTTAATTCTATTTCTGACCATAACGTCCCTGTAACCTTTGTTTTTTTCAATGATTTTTTTTTTTTTAAGTTAAGTAATAGTCAATTACTTTATGTTGCAGCCAGGCCCTGGGACCAACCCCCCATACACACACAACCCCACACTGTGCACAGCCATTGGTTGGCGGGCGGTGGTTGGCCTGCAGCAAACCCCTGTGGACACCCAACCCCATACCACACATGGCCTTCGTCTGTACACTGTGGGGGTTGGCCCCAGCCTGCAGCCAACACTCCTTTAGAAGGGGCACCTAGAGTGCACTTCAGAGAGGGAGGTGTTTGGTGGCCCCACCTTGAAAAATCTGGTTGTCCCAAGGTCCCCAGGACAATTTACGCCCCCCCCCTCTTATTTTAACATGAAGCAATGGGGAGGTGGCGGTCCCCAGTGCCATAAAAGGCCTACTGAGAAGGGCTACATGTCCCCTCCTCATAATTGCACATTGGCCCGGCCCCAGGGAGGTGGTGGTTTCCACGCCCATATTGGGCACGGGGAGGGGGGTCGCATGCAACCCCCCACGTAATATATATTTTACTATGACCTGGGACATGGACCACACCGGGGTTCAAGTACAAACAAGCAAAGGAGATCGCACTTATGTTTTTTGCATTTTTTGCAGGGCTTCACAAATGCTCCACGATTTTCACTGCACAAAATTTAAAAAAATGCTTTTTTGCCAAGGTAGGGTCCTTGGGAGAACCCACCACCAGGCTTAGGGAGTCAGGGAATTACTACCCTGCTCCCTCCTCTCTTTTTTTTAACTTTGTTTTGGGATTCAGTTGACTCCGATTCCCAAAATAGCTGCCAGCACTTCCTCACTGAAGTGTTGGCAGCTAAACAGATCTCAGCTTGGGATCTGTCAGATCCCTGGAAAATCTATATCCCTAAATGTACAAATGTATTTTCCTTTAATTTCTCCAAACCTACTGAACAGATTTAAACCAAATTACAAAAGGCACACTTTCTGGACCAATATCTAGCTTTCTGCCAAATTTGGTGTAATTCCGTCCAGTAGTTTGTGCTGTAGTTATGTCTAAAAATCCCCATGGGAAATTACATGGGAAAAAGCATTTTGGGATCCCCCTTTTTCTCAGCCCCCGCTTGACGAATCACCCTAAAACATTGGAGATTGCAGCTGAAGTGAGTGGTGTACTAGTTTTGAAAATTTCACGAGGATTTGTCAAACGATGCCAAAGTTATTGGCAAAACAAAAAACACTTTTCCTATGGAAATGAGGCACTAATTATCTAACTATAACTACCTACTGTCAGAAGTTTGCTAAAGTTTTTTAGTGAATATATAAATACAGATCGAAAGATAGATAGATAGATGGATAGATAGATAGATAGATAGATAGATAGATAGATAGATAGATAGATAGATAGATAGATAGATAGATAGATAGATAGATAGATAGATAGATAGATAGATAGATGGATATCATAGGATTTTTTTTTTACTTGTCTACATCTTTGGTGCCGTTTGACAAAATCTTCATGCGATTTTCCAAAAAAAAGAATCCCCTGGGTTCTTGTTGTGTTGGGAAAGTTTGTGGTGATCCACCAAGCTGGGGCCGAGAAACAGGAGGGAGTCAAAAAAGTGCATTTCTAATGTTAATTTCCATTGAGATTTTAGACATGAGTGCAGCCCGAACTGCGTACACCAAATTTGGCAGAAAGATAGCTCTTGGCCCAGAAAAGTTCCTTTTTTATTATTTGCTGTAAATCAGTTCAGTAGTTTTTTTGGGATAGTTAAAGAAAACCAAATTTGTATATCTGGGCGGAACCTAAGCACACATCTCATGGTGAGATCTGATTGGCTGCCAGCACTTCAATCTGGAAGTGCTGGCAGCCATCTTGGGAGTAATGTGTATGATAGCATGCCATTGAAATGCATTGCAGTGAATGGCAGGTTTTGAGGGTCACAAAAAGGAGAAAATATATAGTAGGGTAGTTACAATATAAATAATTTGTGATAGTACCATACTAATTTTAGGAATTGTGGTGTGGTGATTTTGCCCAGTGAAAAAGCCTTCTTCTAGGATTTTACGAATCATGTTTGATAGAACACTGTTTTCTTATGATTGTCACAAAGCGGTGATGGAAGGTGCTCAAGAAGCTAAAGTGAGAGCATGTTTTCTGTAAATTCACTCTATGTTTCTCAGCCATATGAGAATTAAGACTTTATCACTAAAGCATGTACTTCTAACAGGAGCAGTCAGTTGATTCCCTTCTACTGCAGAATACCTGAGTGTTCTAAAGAACAACTTTAGAAGTTTTACTTTTGACAAAAATGTAGCACACCTGAAACCATCTTATTTGAATCAAACTGGTAAAGCATAAATCATTTAATTTAGAAAGGAACAAAGGAAGGGGGTCATTTTGTCATAGAAATTATGGCTAGTGCTGTTAAAAAGACAAATTAGGACATCAAGTCAAGTGAGTTACCAAATATCTTTCTCTTCTATTTCATTAAAACATTTTGACATGCAGACTGAAACATGCACTTTCAATACCAGCAGTAGACTGCCAGTTAACTCCTGGGTGATCAGCAGCTTACACTGTTCTAATGAGCAACTAGAGAGATAATTCTGAATTTATGCCAAAATGTGGCACATCTGAATAGCATCTTGATGGAATCGAAGTGGGAAATTGACAGCATTTTCTACTGGGGAAACTGCAGTAAATGACAAAATTAGTGAGCTTCATAACAAATAAGTCTCCCAAGATGGTCGCTGTCCGCCACAGCGGTAACAGTCGCCGGGCTGGAGGCTTCAGTCTCCAGCCATGTGGCCATCACAAGCACGCCTGCAGGATTATGACCCTGCCTACCATCCTGGTTTTCATGACATGCTTACCGCCACGAAAACTATGGTGGTAGGCACTATCAGTGACAGGGAACTCCTTCCCTGTCACTGATAGGGGTCTTTTCCAGGTCCCCACCTCCTCCCCAGGGTCCTTCACGCACCATCAGACACACTCATACACACACTCGTACCCACATGCACCGACGCATGCATTCATCCATTCACACATCCAAATACACACACATGCATACAAGCACACAGGCATTCACACAACACAACATACATGCACACACACCTCCACACATGCACACACATACCACACGCACACCCACATTCGCACACACACATACATACACACACACCCTCACACACACACACAACACCCCCACCTCTGTCCCCTGTCGGAGCACCCAACTTACCTGATTTCAGGGGGTCCTCTGGCAGGAGAAGGGACGGGGAGCTGCTGCCAGTAGCAGCATCCGCCAGCAGAACACCGCCAGGCCGTACCATGTGTCATGATATGGTCTGCTGCGGTCTACTGGCGTGGCACTGCAGCTAGCAGCAGCGCCACCTTACCGCCATCCACCACCATGACCGCAGCCGGAATTCCACCATCATTCTGGCGGAATTCCAGCTACAGTCATAATATGGTGGACAGCTGGTAGCTGCAGCGACGTTCTTTTGGTGGCCGTCACCGTGGCGGTAGGCGGTTTTTACCGCCACTGTCATAATGAGGGCCTTAATTTCTTTAGCAGTTTTATATACAGCAGTCTTCATCTGAAGGTATTCAAGTGCTTTTCATGAACATCAGTTGTTTTACATAAGGACACACTTATTTTGGTTTTAGGCATGGGGAGATTGAGTGATTTGCCCAGAGTCACAGGATGTTGAGCTGACGCCGAAACTCAAGCCTAGTTCCCGAGTTGAAAAGTCTGCAGCTCTGGCTGTAACTTCACATCCTTTCCCTTAAGTGTAAGAAATATTTAAGTAATCAACTGGATAAAAAAGCATAAAGACAGCAAATAATTTAAAAACGGATTGTCACTATTCATTTTTCAGAGCACTAACCATAATTTCTATGGGAATAAGACCCTCTCATTTCCATAATTTCTAAAGGAAATGCCTAAGGTATTACTTTTTTATTACATGAAGTTCACGTGAGGCATGCCACACGTTTATAATAAATATAGAACGTTAGAAGACTAGTTTTTCATTAGAATACTGTGGGGAGTCAGAGGTCAGAGGCAAAAACTTGTCAAATGGAAGTCAGGGAGGAGGGTGCAGAGGCAACAAGTTGACCACGCTGAACAGACGGAAGAGGCAGTTACAGCACAATGGACCATGGAAAGCAGGGGAAAAGGAGGTGGGCTCAACACACCAACAATGCAGAACAGCCAAGAGATGCTATGGCAATATAACAGACCACTGAGGGCAGAAGGAATAGGCAGTGGCAGTATAACTATAGATGCCAAAAAGGCCCAATTCACGTAGGAGACTCATGATGTTTTGAAGCCTAAAAGGACTTCATTTTATCTGCCTCCTGCCTAAAATACCCTCTGTTTTCAATGTAAGTCAATGGGAACCTCAATTCCCAAGGTTTTCTTTTCAAAATCTTCCTCTTCCCAAGTTAAAAGTCTTGGCCAGTGTGGTACATTGGATCACGGAGGGCAGGAAGAATGGGGTAGGGGCATGGAGTCAGATAACAAAGGCCAGAAGGGAGATTGACAGGGGAAACAAATTGACCTTACAGGGCAAGCATCAGGGGTTGCAGCAGCACAATAGACCACACAGGTCAAGCTGGGTGGCTGTGCAGTACAGCGCACCATGGAAAGCAATAGAAAGGGGACAGGGCCATTTGTGGCAGGAGGGAAACAGATGGTGCATAGACATAGAAACAGAGGGTAGGGAGGAGGTGGATGTGGCAGCAAGCTAACTGTTCAGGGGAGGCAGGAAGGGCAGTGGAAGAACAACAGCTACCCAGAATTGGTAAAAGGGAATGTGGGTCTGGACTTGGACAATGGATGTCAGGGAGGAGGAGGGGCAAGAGCTGCAAGCTTGGGTGGGGGCAGCACAATGCCAGGTCAGGCCCTGTGTTGAAACCACCCCCCCCCCCACCATGCATTGTAATGGATTACATTAAAAAAAAACTAGAAATTCACTGAAAAAAATCAAAGGTTACAGGGATGTTATAGTTAGGAAATCAAATTTAAGAAACTTAGAAATTCACTAAAAAAACAAACGTTACATGTACATTAGAGTTAGGTTCAGATTTTACACACACAAAGCCATAGAAATTCAGCTGTTATAGTTAGAGTTGCTTCAAGTAACTATAGGTTGCGTCCTAAGGTAACTGTAACTCTCGCCCTCTCCATGCACTGCTAATTACCCCAGAAATTACATCACTAATGACATCTTCTATGACCTCATTGATAATATCACTGTAACATTTGTAGTAAAAAATATTAATGAAAAAACTGTGCATGGCGAGGGTGTGAGTTATAGATATCCTTAGGGCACGAGTTACAGTTAACTTGCGCTCCCCCCATGCACAGTTTTTTCTTCAATAATTTGACTGTTAGCGTTTCATTGATATTTTCATTGACTTTATAAATGTTTTCATGAGTGCTGTAGTATCTGGGGCAATTAGCAGTGCATGACGTGTGCGCAAATTATATTTATCTTAGGCCACATGTTATAGTCACTTGAGCTAACCATAACTATGACTGCTGAATTTCTATGATTTCGTGCGAGTAAATTCTGAATTTAACTATAATTACCCTGTAACCTTTGATTTTTAAGTGAATTTCTCAGATTTTTTTAATTCTATTTAATAAATATAATGTCCCTGTAACCTTTGTTTGTTTCAGTGAATTTCTCTGTTTTTTTAACGTAAAGGATTTTTAATTACTACACGGTAAACCAACCACAGAGCATGGCCTTCAGCCCCATTGACCTTTCTTGAATGTGTGCCTTGTTTGGCCTTCTAATAGGCAGGTAATTTCTGACTCTCTTGGTGTAGATCCATGGTGAACCTGTTTAGAGTACACATTTCCCATCACTCAGCACTGGTGGATTTGGTATGTGATTTCCTCTATTTCTCTGTGCTTGAATTATCTCCCTACTTGGTACACAAGTTTCTTCCTCCCAGTCTTTCAATTTGGGAGTAAGTATTATCTTTCTACTTTAAGCTTTCCCTCCTTGGAGCATATTGACGTTTGCCTATTGGGCAATTAGGAGTTATTATGCTTTGTGTGTTCTTTTTTGTATATTAGATATTGTTGGGCCACAGTTGTTCATTAGATATCTTGTCATGTTATTTCATTATGCCCTGAAGAAGTTGGCTCCCACTGTGCGGTTCCACTAAAACTCATGTCAAAGCAAAGTGGGGATAAGAGGATCACCCTGAGCATTACCATTAGGTGCAATTTAGATGGACTAAAGAGAAAAAATTCCATTGTGCAACAGGAATTAATCTGCTATGTATATTTTTATGACGTATATCATTTATATTAATTTAACTGTGTGCCTAATTAGATTAATTATATGAGGATGCATATAACTGACTACTGGCCTCAATATTCTGTCCCCTGTGTGGCATGGTTGGTTTTAATGGTGTGTGACTTGTGACTATGGTCAGGTACGATGGTGAGGTATGTGTGTTTGTATGATGCACAATTTGTTAATTAATTTTTTTGCAGCCTGCTTACATTACTATATGTGTGTTGACTACAAACATTTGAAGTAAATTAATGTAGAAATATAAAAAGAAAAAAATAATTTTATATTAACTCGATTATTTATAATAATTTAGACCAAAATGAAAATAATTTTGTTTGACTAATTTAGCTTCAGTATTTTCTGAGAGCTCCAACGAGTGTGTATATAGATTCTTATGAGGTATTAGGTGTTTTCTTTCTTATTATTCCATAGGCAGTCTGCTACAGTTTTTTCTACATGTGTCCAAACACCTTTGCCTTAGTCCTGGGGTACCACTAGGACCCTGCCAAGGATAAAAAGATGTGTTTATTAAATTTTTGGCAAAATACGTTTGTGAATCCACTGATTTTGCGGAAAGTAAAAAATAAATAAAAGGGCGGTCTCCCTTGCTTCCTATTTTTGTTTTCCCCAGGTGGGCCACCTCCCAGGGGCATGGGCAATTTAATTAATAATGAAGAGAGTGCACACGTCCCCCCTTGCAGGCCTTTTAAAAGCCCTGGAGACCACCACCTCCCCAGGGCTATATTTTAAAAATATTCAGGGGGGACGCGAGGACTGCCCGGGCCCAGGGGATCACCACTTCCCCAGGGCTACACAATTTAAAGGAATAAGGGGGACTATGTGGACCCGCTAGAGCCCAGGGACTACCTCCTGCCTGGGGTTACATTTTATGATTATAAGGAGGCCCTTCCAGACCAGACCACCACCTCCCCGGGGCTACATCATAAAAAGTTAGGAGGGCACAACAAACCCCCTCAGGTCCAAGAGATTACCACCACCACAGAACAACAACTTTATACTGTTGAGGGGGGCCTCGGGGACCCCCTCAAACCCCAGGGACCACCACCTACCCAGGGCCACAATAACCAAATTAAGTAGGGAAGTGCATGGACCCACCAGCCCTGAGACCACCGGCTCCCCATGGCTATATTTGAAGAAAAAATGCAGGAGGCTGTGTGGACCCCTCTGGGCCCCAGGAACCACGATCTCCCTGGGGTTGCAACAATGAAATAAAGAGGGGACCACCATCTCCCTAGGGCTACATTTAAAGAAAATTGAGGGGAGCTGCTGGGACCTCCTGAGGCCCTGGGGACCACCACCTATCCGGGGCTACATTACACTAATATGAAGGGGGTGCATGGATGCCCCCAGGCCCCTCTTGCACCACCTCCCCGGGGTCAAATAATTGCTATGAAGCGCCACTCTCTAAGCTGATTTCGGCCCTGGGGACCCCATTCTCCAGAGCCTGGCCACATGTTCATGGGTGCCCTGGCCCCACCCAGGGCACGCAGTAAAGACGTATGGGGACCATGAGGGGGGTCTCAAGGCCCCCACGGTCCCACTGGCTCCTGTCTCCTCCAGGAGCTGACACTGATCCTGCATGCAGGAAGCTTCTGCAAATATCAGATCTTTGCAAGTGAGAGCAATCATTTCATTTCTTTCTCTGCCCACATGTTAGTGGAGATACAACCTCTCCTTTCAGTAAGCTGGAGCATTTTTGTGTTTTTTAAGATTTTGCCTCAGGGATATGGTGGCCCCCCTATTAAATTTATAAGTTGCTCTAGTGTCCTGCTTTACTTCAGACCAAGAGGGAATGCAGTGAAAGGAATGCAAAGAATGCAGCACTCTAAGTCTGAGTAATGAATTTATTAAGACATGCCCAAGTTACATGAAGATAATAACATGATCAACACATGTGCAACTGTTAAAATAATCACTGCAGTGGAATAATAATAATCAGAGAAAATGCAATACATCATCCATGAATATAATAGATATATATAGTAACTATGTATTCATGCATGCACACAGCAAAGCTAGATATAAGAATTAGAAATGCATCACCATGGGGCTTGAATCCAACATCATCCTTTGTCTGCCAACAACACCCATGACAACCAAGACAAAAGAGAACAACCCGATAGGATTACTCTCTGGGCAATGTGTCCATCCCGAGAGATGAATCCCTTCTCTCTCAGCTGTCAAGCTTTCCCACCTTATATACTTTAAACAAACTTAAGAGAAAGGTTCTAGAAACCCCCTTCCCTTTGATTAAGTTGTGAAATTCAAGTACTGGCCATACCAGGTCAGTGTTGAAAAAACATGATACAGACTGGCCAGATCTCATGGTGTATTTCCAAGACCGAGCTGTACCCTGCTCTACCATAAACATTGTCAGCCTGGTACATCCTTATCTGTATTCCTCCCCCAAGTTATGTTCCCTTCCCGGATGAGAAAAAGTGAAAACACATTAACAAGCTCTGCATAGAAATATACCTGAGCCACCAATGTGACGGTGTTTCAAGCTAAGCACAAAATGGAGTCAGTGGTCAAGATGGAGCAGGTGGTTAAATACAGAAAGAATGACACCCTCTCCAAATTAATTACATTTGCCCCTGGGGTTGGGGTACCTGTGGGTCTTTAAATGGTTCAGTGAGGGCCCCCTACCAAAACAAAAGATGTGCCGACCCCCCAAGCCTCAGTTATTTCATTTTTAAAATTTATTTTACTGCAAGTCCTCAGCAAATCTGTTGTACCATTTAGAAAACAAATGCATACCCTGGCCACCTAGTGGGTCCGAAGGGGATCCACCACCAAGCCTAGGGATTCTGGGTAGCCCTACCTGGCTCCCATGTATGTTTTTAATACTTTTCTATGGACACAGAGATTGACTCCCTGAGTCCTAAAGTGACTATTGCAACTTCTTTGTTGATCAAATTCAATTGTTTGATCTGTCAGATCCACTGATCCTCCATGATCTGATACATACATACATTTTGAGCCCTCACTTCTCAAAAACTGCTGAATGGATTTACACAAAATCATTTTATTTTATATGGGCAAAAAGCTAGCTTTCTGGCAAATTTTGTGTAATTTCAATCAGACATTTTGGCTGTTACTCTGTCTGAAACTTCTATGGAAAGTTGCATGGGGAAAAACATGTTTGGGGACTTCCTCTTTTTGCCGGCTTCTTCTTAACCAGTCACTCCAAATCTTTCCAGGAAGGAGCTGAGGAAGATGATCCTTTTTTTGGAAAGTTTCATGAAGATTCAGCAAATGACACTAAAGTTATTAGCAAACAGAAAAATCTATTTCCTATGAAAACATGATCCTATCTATAGCTTCTCAGTGGAGAGCACAGCTGGGTAGAAATTACAAATATATGTGTGTTTGCGAGTGTGTGTGTGTGTGTGTGTGTGCAGTCCTGGATTTTTAGTGGAAATGCGCTGTGCTCCTGAACAAAGGGATTGTCAGCTAAAAAGATTCCACTAAACTCTGTATTTATCACAATTCATCCTTCTCCTCACTTTCAGAAAAGGGTCTGACACCATGGGATTGCTGTCATTCACTTATTTTTTAATCCATTGCTGCCAACTTTCGGCTACAACTGTAGACTTGCTCACCTAACGAGGTGCCATTTTGTTTCACCTCTTATACTAACACCATGTGTTGTAGTCATAGTAAAAGTACCCATATCCTTCTTCTAGTCCATCGAATTCACAATACAAAACACCACTCATGCTAGATTTAATTGACACATAGTAAAAAAAAGACAAAATCTTTCATGTGTTAATAATAACATGTTCACATGTTCCTTGTATTGCAGATTTGGATGAATTCACGTTTATAATGAACATCATTAGTGTTTTTTGCCATTTAAAGATGGAACAACCTTTCATAGTTACCCATAAAGTACTTTTCAGCCTAAGTGGGCTGTTCTTGTGGTATGGTTTAAGACCTTATACTTATTGAAACACATGTATGCTGCAATAACATTGAATTATCTTATATTAGCATATGTCTTTTTATACCATATAGATCTATATTGCCACTTATTCAATAATTCTACTTTAGTTACACTTAGTTGAATTTCTCTAATTTCACTCTGTGGGTAATTAAACAAAATGTCATCTTATTCGCAAATATAATTTTCAGATTGCCTCTTTGGAATGCATTAAGTTCCTTTTCAGTGTATATACAAATCCTTCACTACATTAAGTCCCCATGGAAATTGTGTGTCCAGTATTTACCTTTATTCCTGTTTTCCTATATATGTATCCCTGTTACCCCTCAGGGGTCTCTTAAAATTGAGTCAATTATAAAATATCTCAGACTTTCCTCCCTACTCTGATGAACTTCCTGATAGTGGGTGACTGTGAGCAAGACTACGGTTGACATGCACCATTTTTGATTCTATAGTGCTGACTTAAATGAAAATCAATTAATTAATTCACATTCTGGAGTGCTGTCTCCCTTTGTCATTCATATATCTATCTATCTATCTATCTATCTATCTATCTATCTATCTATCTATCTATCTATCTATCTATCTATCTATATTTTCTTTTTCACTGAAAAACTTAAAGGTTACAGGGACTTTATAGTTGGGATCACTAGGTTCACAATTGAAATGTAAAAAACTGTAGACATTCACCTGTTGTAGTTAGAATTATCTCAAGTAACTGTCACTTGTGCCGCAAGGTAACTATAACTCGCCATGCACAGTTTTTTTAAATCAAAACTGCAAATATTACATTGACATTATCAGTGATGTTATCAAATATGTCATGAGATTTGTAATTTGTGGTGTAATTAGCAGTGTAATGAAAAAAACAAAGTTCACAGGGACCTTATAGTTAGGTTCACATTTCACTTGTACAAAACCAGTGGAATTCAGCAGTTATAATTCCCTGAGATAACTATAACTTATGCCCTCAGAATGTACTGCTTATTATCTCACATATTACATCACCCATGCCATGGTCAGTAACATCACTGATTGCATTACTGATGACATTTCGAATGACATCATCCAGTGAGTGTGAGAGTTTTCTAAAAAAATTTAAATGTTAGGCACATATACCAAGGTAATATAAAAGTTAAAATAGTATACTTTCTATACTACTAATGAGTGATCCTATTTCTAAAATATTTTATGTGTGTGGCTGTGTGACTGTGTGTATCCATGTGTGAGTGGGTGTGTGAGTGCCTGTATGTGTGTGTGTGAGTGTCTGAATGGGTATATAAGTAGATAGGTGAGTAGATGTGTGGGTGACTCAATGGCTGTGTGATTGGCTGTATTGGTGAGTGAGTGGGTGTGTCCGTGGCTGTATGGGAGAGTGAGTGGCTGTGTGAGTGGCTGTATGGGTGGGTGAATGTGTGTGTGAATGACTGTATGGGATAAGTGAGTGGGACTTGAATGGCTGTTTGGTTAAGTGAGGTGCTGTGTGAGTGACTGTTTTGTATAGTAAGGCCCATATTTATACTTTTTTAGCGCTGCATTTGCGTCGCTTTTTGATGAAAAAGCGTCGCAAACTTACAAAATACAATTGTATTTTGTAAGTTTGTGTTGCTTTTCGTCAGAAAACGATGCAAAAGCAGCGCTAAAAAAGTATAAATATAGGTCTAAGTGTCTGTGTTAATGGATGTATGGATGAGTCAGCGGATGTGTGAATGCTTGTATGGATGTTTGAATGGGTATGTAAGTAGTTGTGTGGGTGTGTGAATGAGTGAGTGAGTGCTTGTATGGGTGAGAGAGTGGCTGCGTTGAGAGGACGTATGGGTGAGTGTGCAGGTGTGTGAGTGGGTGTATAGGTGTTTAAGTGGGTGTGTAAGTAGCTGTATGGGTAAGTGTTTGGCTCTGTGAGTGGCTGTATCAGTATGCGACTGGTTGTATGACTATCTGTATGGGGCAATGAGTGGTTGTGTGAGTGCCTGCAAGAGTGAGTGAGTGGGTGTATGAGTGGCCCTATGGATGAGTGAGTGGTTGTGTGAGTACTTGTATGGGTCTGTGAATGGGTATGTATTTATGTGGGTGCGTGAATGGGTGTGTGAGAGGTTCTATAGGGGTCCGAATGGGTGTGTGAGTGTCTCTGTGTGGAAGATGTCATCAGTGTTTTCATCAGTGATGTCATTTGAGATGCCATCTGTGATATGACTGACCATATCATGAGTGATGTAATATGTGCAGTCATAAGCAGTTAATTGCTGGGGCATAACTTATAGTTGGCTTAGTTAACTATAACTGTTGATTTTCACTGGTTTTGTACGAGTGAAATGTGTGCCTAGCTAGAACGTCCCCGTAACCTTTGTTTTTTTGGGGGGATTTCTAAGGGTTTTTATGTTGTTTCCTAACTATAATATCCCTGTAACCTTTGGTTTTTTTAAGTGAATTTCTAAAGTTTTTTTAATTTGTATTTTCTAACGGAAACTTCTAACCTTTGATAGTGAGTGGGTGAATGAGTGCATATGTTTCTCAGTAAGTCTGTGAGTGGGTGTGAGAGTGTCTGAGTAGTTCTGTGAGTGGGTATGTCAGTCTCTGAGTTGGTCTGTCAGTGGGTGCTTGAGTGTTTAAGTGGATATGTGCGTGAGTCTGTGAGTATCTGAGTAAGTCTGTCAGTGGGTACATGAGTTTCTGAGTGCATCTGTGAGTGATTGCTTGAGTCTCTGAGTGAATCTCTGAGTGAGTGTGTGAGCCTGAGTGGTTCTGTGAGTGGGTGCATGAATATCTGAGTGCGTCTGTGATTGGGTGCATGGGTGTCTAAGTGGGTCTATGAGTGGGTGCATGAGTGTTTAAGTGGGTCTATTCGAGTACATGAATCTCTCAGTGGGTCTGCTAGTGGGTGCTTGAGTGTGACTGTGAGTGGGTGTGTGAGTGTCTCTTTGGGTGTGTCAGTAGTTGAGTGAGTGACTCAGCCACAAAGGAACTGCACCTGACCATTTATCCAACAAGATTCCACAGTTTGGCATAATATGTCTATGCAAATGAAGTATTTTCTCTAAGCCTGGGTGGATTTGGAGGAGTTCCACTATGTGGAACTCAGCAAAGTGACCAGAAAACAATGCTGTGCTATGCGGAGTTCCACAAGCGGCGAAGTTAGCTCTCTCCATTCACGTTGATTTTTGGCGGCAGATGTTTGTCCTGTGCTGAAAAATCAGTGCGAACGGCACCACGCACAGCACAAGAGGGTGCTGCTTCTTTTCTGTCACTCACATGGCAGCTTCCTCAACATGAAAGGAAGGTTTCTTAATAAGAACATTAGCAACCATCTGCGCCTGCCCGTGTTGAGAAATCTCACTTGGAGGTGATTTGGATTAAGATTTTCTTTGCTTGCACTCACCAACTTAATGTTGGCAAGCGCAAATGAGAAAAAAATATCCAGAGTTCAGAACTCCACGCTATAAGTGCGAAGTGAGAAAAACACCACAATCTCCGCGAGCGGAGTGGAGTTCACCACCCACCCTTACTTCCTACTGGTTAGTTAATAAGTGCTACATTGCTGTGTAAATGCCTAGTGCGTATTCTACACTACAGGCTGCATAATGGACCACGAGGAAATGTCTCAAGAGACCTGGTGTGCATTTGGCAACGTGACTGTTCCTTGTGCTTCTTTCTCCAGAATGCTTTGATAACATAAATCCTCCTCTAGCGAGTCCAACAAGACTACAAAGATATAAATCTCCACCAAACTAGGGTCCTTCCTCTTAGCTACATGACACAAGTGCTTCTTTGTTTGGTGTGGATAGCCTCACATTCCTCAGCATCAAGAATGTGTCATCACAATCTTCGGGAAACACACTGGGGGGCCGTTTGGTAAGCTACCCATTATCCTGGCAAAAGGTGCGAAGACCTTTGCATACTACTAAGGTAACAGGGTTGGAGCCAAGCGGGTGGAGCTTCTAGGTGATTAGTACATTTGCATACTTCTAGAAATTTAAAGGGAGAGCCATAGACTCTGCTGTCACGAGGACAGGACAAGAAAGAACCCACTCATCACAGTCACATACAGATTGCGCTCCAATAGATGAAAGATGCATTCACCTCCAGAAAGGATTTCAGATAACTTTTCAAATTTGAATTGCGGAGTAAACACACTTACTTTACCTTCGCTAAGCCCAGGAGTTAATATCATCTGTTTTTTCCAGAAGTAGAACTTCAACTGGAGCACCGCCTATGTTTATATTTGTAAGCGCTTCCTGTTGAGGTTTAATTTCTCTGAAATGAGCATTACGTCCAGAATGGAAGCTCACCTGCTCATTTACAAAACAAGATTCCACAGTTTTGCACAAAATGTCTATCCAACTGAAGTACTTTCTACTGGTTAGTAACTAAGTGCTACCTTGTTAGGTAAATGGCCACTGTCCCTAATCGGGGTCCACGCGGTACCCCTCCCTGGGCCAACTTTAGCCCTAGGGTCCCCATCCCATGGGGCCCACTACAGTTTAGTGGGGGTGTCGTGTATCCCCCCTTCCCAGGCCATTCTGAGCTCCACAGACCCCATCCTTCGAGGCCGGCCTTCATTAAATGGAGGAGGGGGGCTGTGGTAGGCTACTTTAGGTACAGAGGACGCCACTACGAGGATATGGTAAGTGGGATTTATTTACGTTAGTTTTAGACCGTTGGATGTGAGGACAGTCAAATAATAATGTTACATGGGATAAGTTCACAAAAGTGCGGATTGTTGTCATCTTCTCTGTCCTGTGGTCCGCTGTCTCTTCCCTTCTTTCTGGTGGCTTTCGGTATGAGGGTTGACCGTGTGTCTTGTTCACGAGTATACCGGAAAGGGAAAAAGAAATGGTAGGACAGATAAGTCAACTGGGTTTCTCCGGGGTTCTTTGGTGTTAGTGACATGCAAGGGGCACAATATACCGGGTTATAGGGAAGTTAAGGTTGGGAGTGTCCAGAGGTGCAGGGTTTGGGTCACACGTGCAATCTCTTTCAGTGGTATTCTCATTTCTCTGGGTCATAGACCCGTGCTGATATCGTGCGCCCTGTGCCCTTCCCTTCGCAACCGGCGCCATATATATAGGCAAGTAAATAAACAATTTTTCATTGGAAACTAGGTCCTAACTATAATGACCTAGTAGCGACTGCCACTAGGTAATACATATACTTATGTATATATGTATATGTATATATATATATATATATATATATATAGTGGTCATTGCCACAATTTTCACATTTTCACATTTTCAGTTATACTTAGGAAAATCAAAATCTCCTCCAACAGTATACAAAAGAGCATGACACTCTGGATTCTGCAGTTATCACAAATATTTATTTGGCTGGGGAATTTAAAATCAAAATCAACATGTTTGGTAGCCACAGCTACCTTTTCATGATAAGGACGCCAACATCATGTTGTGTATTAATGGGTGTAGTACGTCTTTAAACATAAATCCATCATTTTGGATACAGTATCAGTAACATTGATTCTTCATACAATAATCTTATATTTGATACAATCTCTAATGTAGGAGTTACATGTATTCCATCATCAGTCAATTATTATCCTGTTGACCATATGCTAAAGCCATTGTAGCATTATACAGTATCATTGTGCTCCAGTGGGCTAAGGTCAACCATCTTTATACTGTAAAATCTCAATGAAATTGAGAAAAAAGGGACCAAACAGAATACCATGGACTAAAAATGTGTACCATTATAAGCATCCCAATTCATATTTTTGCAGAACATATCTCTTATCTCTTCAGATCTTGTTAGAAACCCTATATGTATTTCTAATTGGCTATGTGTATATATCAAACTACAAATATAATTGTGCAGATGCAAAATAATTGAGTTAAAGTACATCAAAAAGCATTAAATGGTTGGTTTGAACAATGACAATCACCCCAAGCAGGTGTACAGTTCCTCATCCATATTTAAACCAAAAGGTAATTTACTGTCTATTTCCAAGATATATCTTCTTTCCAGTCTCCTAAGTTCCTTTTCCGTATCCTCTCCTCTGATGATTTTCGAGACCAGTGCAATTAAGCTATACTTAAGCAATGTTTCATCTTATTTGTGATGTGACTCAAAGTGTTTAGCTATAGGATAAATACTTTCATTATTCTTTATAGCCCTCTAGTGCTGTAAAATCCATTTATGTATACGTAGTGTAGTGCTGCCTACATAGGGTTTGGGGCAAGAATGTCTCAAGATATGCACAATGTATTCATTTTCACATGTCAATCTCCCTTTCACTTTTATGTTATTATTAAAAGTAGTTGCAGTGTTATGATGTTTTCCGCCTGCCACTTCTTACCAGTTGATCTTTCATAGATACAGGTCTCTTAAAGCACATGAGAGGGCATTTGGGTACCACCTGGCCAATGACTGGATCATTTTTTATTAAGTAGCAGTGTCTAGTCAATGCTGCCCATACTTGCTTGTGTGACTTGTTGTCAGTGTCGATTAATCTGTGTGTACTTTCACTTTCCTTGTTATGTTTGGTCTTAAATATTATTCTCTCTCTTTTGAGTTGCCTAGCTTGCTAGATGCTGCGTCTACAATGTTCTCTGGATGGCCCCTCACTGCAAACCTTAGTTTCATCTCCTTTCCTATCTCCCAAAATTCCTAATCGGAACTGCAGACCCTCCTGGCTCTGGAGAATTCCCTGAAAGGGATACTCTTAATCAGTGGGTGGGATGAAAACTATGGACATATAATATGCTATTCCCAGCCGTGGGCTTGTGGTAAAGTGTAGCACCCAACTTGTTTCCATCTACCTTCACCAAAACATCAAGAAGCCCTATCTCACTGTTCCTGGTTTTACTGGTGAATAGTAAATTCAACTCATTTTGGTTGAGTCCCTATACAAATTCTCTGGCTAGCATATCAGACCATTTCCATAACAGAAACAGGCTGTCTATGAATCTCACCAACAAAATGATATTTTCTGCCCATTTCTCCATCATCCTTTCTCCGACCACCTGCTCCTCCCTCCAGCCCATGTGCAAATTTGCATAGCTGGCGGTGAAACATGTTCAAATTGCTGTTCCCCTAAATTGTTGAAATACTTCTGCATTAAACATGAAAATGTTCTTAGATAAGCACAATTTTACCATTTGTAGTAGGATTTGATTGTGTTCCAAGTAGTTAATTGTTCCCACCATCAGAAAATGTTTGATAGATGTCAGGTCATCAGTGTGTCTTGTTCTAGTATAAATTGATACTGCATTTAAAGTCCTAAGTAGCTCCCCTGTGATATCAACAATTCTGCACAGAAAATCTGCAGTATCCTTGAAATATGATGGTAGGGTGGCCACCAGTGTATTCAGAAAAAAAATGACTACATTAATACCTTTGCCTGAATTTCTCTCCACCACATTATCAAGGCTCTTTCATTTCTAAATGTTATTCTTAGATTGTAAACAGCTGTGTTTGTCTACAGTGCTATGTGTGTCTTGACCTGTGCTGCACTGGGTAGTGGGACTACGTTGTGGTATCTGACTTCGCCTATGACCTTGGTTGGTGGGGGGGCAACCAGAGGCTTGGCATCCAGTCCTGTGCTGGGAGAGCGGGGTGGACCGCAAGGTGTCTGCTGGACAGGCATGAGGCCTCAGGTTCCCCAGCAGGCCCGAGTAGTGCTTTTGTTGTGGTGCTGCTGCTGGCTTTTGGGGCAGGACTGCACACATTCCTGCCGTAAGCTCCCTCTATGGGGCCACTATCTGTTGCATCCTACATTGGGGCTCTGCACTGGGACAATCTGCTGCTCATCCGGCCCTCACCATATGCAGACCACGTTAAGGGCCCCATTCACTTTTATTGGTGGCTCACGTTCCGCAGCATAGGGAGACTGCAGGAGGGTGTTGCTCATTGGCACTGGATCCACCTCCGCAGCTACTGTGTCCTGCCTGCCTGGTTTCTGACCTGGTTCCTGTTGTGCCACTTATGTGCTTGGATGGCCTCACCTACCCTAGGGACTTGATCCTGTCATTGCTGGCAGTGGGACTGGCAGGGGGGACCCTGTTGCAGTTACATTGTTGCTGCCTTCTCTGTCTGGAAGTGGTCACCATTTTCCCATGACTATGAGTCCCTGGGGCTCCTCTGTGTCTTGACATATGCCCCTTCCTGGGATGCTGTACATGCTCCTGGTGTTGGACTCTAGATGAGCGTAAAAGTTATTAGAGGGAGTGTTATATTACTGGCATTAGTAGCAGTGTCTATAACTGTAGAGGAGACTGTGAGCTCAGTCTGGGGAGGGTCTTCTGCGTGCTCCCTGCTGTTCTTATCCTGGTTGCATAGGACAGTTCCCTGTTGCCAGACTGGGGGGCCTTCTGTGCTTCCATATGACTCCTACCATCATGGGCAGGATGGATCCTCTGCAACCTATATTTGAATTTGTGTCTCGGAAGGATGTCTCTTTCAGGGCTGATGATGAAAGTTCTACACCCTTCTGGCTGAGGTGCATACACATGTTCTGCTGCATCAGATGAGCACTAGCCTCCAGCGTACAGACTCGAAGATAAATAACTTGACGTGGCTTGGTGAGCTGGAGACTCGTCCTACAAGGCCAGAGACATGCACCACTGAGCAGCTCCTTCCTTCATTGGAAACGAATCAAGCAGCTCTTGCTTCTGACTATCAAAAACTTTGTGATGAATCACTTAATGTGACTGCCAAAGCTGAAGATGTTGATGCTCATTCTCGCAAAACAAACTGTGCTTGGTTGTCCTTTCTGAATCCACAAATACTGGTTGGACGGAACTGTTTTTGAAAAACGACTCCTTGAACTGTCTGAGGCCGAGTCCTTCTCCAAGTGTTTTGCAGTGGAGCAGGTTCATCTTTCACTGTCCACATATCCACTCGCTAGTGTGCTCCTGCGCTCTAATATCATCAAGCTACTTAACTACCATGATCGTGATTCAGTTCTTTGATTGGCCCGAGAGAAGGCTAGGTTCTATCCAGCGCCCCTCTGATGCAGATAAAATGGGAAAACAGCCATCTTCAGTTGCATCAGGGCCACCTTTGGCCCATACAGGTACTGTTGCTGCAACACTCAGGGGCACATTTTTGAGAGGCTCATGATGCTGTGCCACTTTGTGTGGCTCTGAGTGGCCTCATAGATATGAAGTAAGGCAAGTTGCTGAATTGCCTTACTCTGCACCAAGGAGGCATTCCATCGGTGTTTGGGTGGGTTTTTCCCATGCAACGCCCATGGATTTTGACGCATTCCCAGATTTATGTGAACCTGTAAACCTGGGGATCTGCCAAAACCTTACGATTCCCCAGGGGAGGTGCAACAAGGATAAATATCTTCTTTTCTCCTTGTCCCGCTTTTATGTGCACATAGAGAAGGCCTTCAGGGATTATTTTTGTGCAGAAAAGTGCCTCTTCCTGCATGAAAACAATCCTGCCGAAAACGCAGAAGCCCATGCAACATGGTGCAAGGGTGCCTGCAGTGGTGCTAGGCAGCCAAAACAACGCCGGTGCAGTTAGAAGGGACAGGAATGAGCTGTATTGCATAGATACAGCGCATTCCTGCCCTTTATTTTTTTACTCAGGGCAGCACAGCAAGATGACTTGCTGTGCTGCCCTGTGTCACAAATTTGTAAATTTGGCCCTCAGTCTTCCACACCTGACAGTGATAGAGGACTATCTGATATTAACAGCCCTGACACTTAAAACTGTGAGGTCTTTACTTCCTCACACGGTTCTGGTCTGGGTAGCAGATGGTGCACCATATACAGACAGTACAATATTTGTTGCTTTTTTTCCATGCAGGAATTACATAATGGATTACAAAGAATTGCTATGTATGTGCTCTTTATTGGTCTAATGTAAGTTCAGTCTCCCGTTCTTCTAGGGACCTACAGATAACATCATGACTGTCTGTTGGGCAACTGGCCCTCTATAGTTTTTATGTGGGCGAGGTGGTTGACTGCATTGAATTTTCTCCCTGTGCTCTGCACATTTAGTTTGTTTCTCATGATACTGTTTTTGGTTTTAGGGCATGCACTGATAGTGGAGTTGCTCAGTGTCAGAGGGAGGAGGAAGGGGGCATGTTTGTAAATCTGTTTGCATTCTGGTTTTGCATACTGGCTGCTGATCCTCACTTGTCTGTTAGCTTCAAAGATGCACGAATCCTGGACTATGCCAGATTACTGGTTAGGAAATTCTGATATTATGGTTGGGTTGCGAGAATAGACCACCTGCCATGGACTTTATCTGAGCAATCTGCAATGATCCTTACTCTTATTCTTACCCTTCTGGATTTTGTGCATACTGCTTCTGCTTAGGCGCTTTCTCCTTTGGCCTAGTTAGATCCAGTCTTTTGGTTGGATATTCAATGTGACATCAGTGACTTCTTTGCGATCAATGAGGGCTTAGTGAAGTCTGTGGGACCAGTGTTGAAAACATTTAGAGTGTACCTGAGAGGGGAGTGTAGCTCTAAGCAGTTCTCAGTCCAGAAGGATCTGCAGAAACAGCTGAAGCTCTTGGAGCTCCACCTTCATCAATTAAAATTAGATCTGGAGGACTCCTACCAGCCGCACTTGGTGGCAGAGCTCCAGGAGATGTTAACCAAATCTAATGCCCTGGCGGACCACAATCACCTGCACTCTCATCGATATGATATCCCATGCACCTACGGGAAAGGTGATAAGCCTGGCCGCATGCTGGCCCACATACCAAAGCGGAGGCATGGCCCACCGGTTGTTACTTGCCTGACTTGTGATGATGGCACAGTGAAGCTAGGTTGCAGTGAATATTCGGAATGAGTTTGCAGACTTCTACACTCATTTATACTTCTGCGGCATTCTCATGATGCAGCAGCTTCTGCCACCTATCTGGATTTCCTCGACCTGGCTTGGCTGGAGGGGCTGCCTAGGGATCACTGTGGTCATAAAGGGGATTGCCTACTTTCAGTTCACTGGGGAATGATGGTCCTACCCCTCTGAACTCTATAAAGTATTCTTGTCTCTCCATGCTCCTTGCCTTTTGTAGGTCTATGAAGAAGCCCTACGTTCATGTATCCTGCTGCCTTCTATGTGGGAGGGCATCCTCACTGCACTCTTAAAACCACATAAGCCCCCTGACTGACCCAACTCCTTTCGCCACCTCTCCTTAATCAATATTTATGTTAAAATCCTTGCTGAAATCCTAGACAATGGGTTAACTCCTTTAATACCTACCCTTGTTCTGATTGATCAGGCTTCCTTTGTTCCCACTCATTCTACTTCTCATAACCTCAGGACCTTGTTTGCCATGCTCAATCAACTGTGCCCAGATGAGGAAGTGGTGGCGGTCTTCCTCAACCCCACCAAAGCTTTTGACTCTCTTGAGTGGCACTATTTATTTACAGATCTGAGCCTCCTGGGATTCATGATCTGTTCTTACACCTGATATGCCTTCTCTGTACAGGCCCTTCAACATGGATCCAGATTAATGGATTCTTATTGGGTCCTATCCCTATTGGCAGGGGCATCCATCAGAGTTGCCCTCTGTCACCATTGTTGTATACATTGGCGAATAAGCCGCTGCCTCAGTCATTCATCATCTCCATTGTCACAGACTTCTGGCCTTTTACAAAATAGTATCATATCGCTATACGAGGATTATATCACACTTTATGCCAGCAACTCCGGGGTAAATTTGGACCCAGTTATTTGAGAATTTCCATTGTTCTGTGACTAACTGGACAAAATCTTACAAATTTTCTCTCAGCCCGCTACCATAATCGATCCGCATTCACTGCCCCTTCACTGGGCAACTGCCTCCTTCAAATATTTGGGGATTCACGTCAGTCCTAGCAAGCCAGCAGATACACTTGAGTTATACTTGAGAATGATGGAGTTGTGCTATCAAACTGGAAGATAAGATTCATGGCTGGATTAAACCACCTCTTTCACTCATGGGGCATGTCTCCCTCGTTGAAAATGGTTGTCCTCCCTCAACTTCTTCATTTTTTTCTGAATATACCCATCCATAAATCCCATCAGTTCTTTCAAATGTTGTGCACCCTTATGTTGCACCTTGCTTGTGTGGCAGGCTAACCTTGGCTTAACTTTGAGACTCTGACTCTGCCGTTTGATTGCGGTGGCCTTGCAGCTGCCAAATTTGAGCTTTAATATCTTTGTGCTTAGGCTTTTTTTTCCCACTAAGGAGCCACACCCCTTATTAGCACAACTCATGGCCTAGCATGATCAAATGCACCCCACCCCTCTCCTGGCCTTGCTCGGGCCAGATCAGCAGCAATCCCAGGTGGACGTTGACATGGTTAAGTGTACACAGCAGGCCTGGACTGGTTTACTGACTAAGCTTGGTTACCAAACCCTGTACTCTGTAACACAATTGATCATCCACTCCCTCCTTCAAGGTTTACTGCAAGACAGTGAAGCCCATCATGGGGTGAGGCACTGGGGCACACTGGAGATTGGCAACTTTTTCCCAGAGGAGCACTTTGGTGAAAGATAAATTGCCAGTGCAAGCAAACTGCTAGACTCGCTTGATCTCTTCACCTTCTTCCACATCTGTGCATGGCTCTGGGAATGCTACCCAGAGTTCCCAGCAGTCCCAGCTGAATATAACACCAGGTTGTATTACAAGTGGAAGGGCGCCATAAACCAATCTTGGTGATCTTGGTAATTTAAAGGTATTTTTAAATATTGGTCTGTTCTCTGTGCTGTAGTGGTACATTCACTATTCTGTATGTATGAAATGTGTTGGAGTCAGCGTTTATTTCTGCAAAGCTGACACCTAAGTAAAATATTTCTTGAGCTTCAACAACAAATGTAACATCTCCGCCCTCATTTGTTAATCCATTTCCTAAAAAAACTGTGTAACTGGTTGTCTACAGTTTTCTTGAATATTTACTGGTTCTGCCATATTTAAGGAATAGGTATCAGAGTCGGGAACACCAATGGGGGAATCCTTGTAAGGTTCAAGCTTGAACAACGTACAGCATAGGTAGGTACTCTCTATTCAGCTGAGGAGGATTATCCCTAAGACCACGGGCAGGGAAACATCCTAAACACCTAGGTCTAAACCACTACTTGCCTGAACCACTACTGCTAAACAACTAAAAAGTGTCTACAACTAAGTACTGAACAACTACTGTCTAAACAACAATTATGCCTGAATAACAATTGCCTGAACAACTAATTTTAAGGTAAGGCTTTCTTTTTGGTTTTTATAGTTCATTAGTTGTTTAGAATATATATATATATTAGTTGTTCAGGCAATTGTTATTCAGGCACAATTGTTGTTTAGACAGTAGTTGTTCAGTACTTAGTTGTAGAGACTTTTTAGTTGTTTAGCAGTAGTGGTTTAGGCTATAGTTGTTTAGGACCTAGTTGTTCTGTCACATATTCCCACGGGCATCTCCATATAATGGTACTTAGCATACCTTTAGTGTGTGTGTGAGACAAGGGCACTCAGGGGACCTGTATAATTAGTGCCTTACCAATATTGGCAGTACCATGTCGTAGGACTCCAGTTATTGCATTGAGACTGCTGGATTCAGGGTGGCAGCACCGCCGTTTGTGAGTGACTGAGTGAATCCCACACCATCTTGGCAGCTGTCGGCCCAACCCTTTCGGCTCGCAAGCAGCACCTCACCCAAACCTGAAAGAAAAGGTGATTTGTGGCATCCTGATGCATGACAATCTGTGGCTTCTCAGGTGAAGTTGTGGTCGACAAATCGCACCCTTCTCGGTTTAGCAAAAGGTCTTATACACACACACAGGCCAAAGAAAAATATGCAGGATGGTTTTCAAAACATTTATTGAAAAGACTGCAATCTAAGATCAAATATATGAACTTCAATTATTAGGGCAATGAGACATAACAGGATTTGAATGGTTGTGATCAGCAAGAAGAAAATAAACAGTCCTAACATGTTAGAATAACATACATAAATTAATTCTACCCAACCCCTAACTCCTAAGGGAGAGCAGAGCATAGCGGTGATAGGCCAATCTGTCCATACCTATGAGAGGAGCACCCACCCCATTACCTGAAAGATAGGGGTCTGCCCACCATCTCCTGGGCTGGTTGTAGAGACAGGCCTGAGGTCAGCAATGGAATGGCATGCAGTGTAGACTGAATCCTGGCCGGAATGACCACCCTGTTGTCCCTTGGCCGGTACAGTGTTTTTATAAGAAACATATTTCTGGTTCATGAAAAGGCCTGACGTGGGCATGTGCCTAAGTGTCGGACTGTTTTCATACTTTTGTGGCAAAAATTGCCAGTTGGATTTTTATGTACTGTTCTTGTGAGCCTGGGACTGTGGTACATGGTGAAATGTTGTGCACAAAATATTAACAATGCTTTTGCAGAATCACAGAGTAACAGCTGATTAGAAAAAAAGTCTGCTGAAAGAATGCTAACTAAAAATGAGCACATATGTAGGTGAAAGGGGACACAGGCCGCAGGCCTAAGTTGAGCTAAAATATGAGAGCCCAAGCAGAGTGTATAATGACCCTACAACAACACTTCTCTTGACGGCCCCTTCTGCATGGCACCTGCTGTCTGGCCTCTATGCCGCTACACAGTCTGCGATGCCGCAAGAGTAGCTGGGAGAGAGCACTGGGCACACCTATCTCTGTTAAAAACTAGACTGCAGTGTGTGGGTTGACACTATCTCTGTCCCCTGATGGCAGGCTGTGTCTTATACACGTTAGGTTCTTTCACCAGGCATTTTACACCCCAGTGAAATTTCACCAATACAAACTGTGGAACACGGTTCTAGATGTCATGTGAGCGGCGCAGACTTCATGCATCTGGCATGGACTTGCCTCTCCATATCAGCCTACTGGACTGCAGTTTTCACTACCCTTTCTGGCATTTTTGCCTGACCCACTCCGCCCTTCACCGGGACTGGCACTACTAAGTCTCCCGACAGAAATGCCAGATGTTCATAAGAAACTCCTTGCCTTGACCTTGTTGCGTGCCAAGCATAGGGTGGCTTGCCCCTGGAGCTGCAAGAGGATTCCCACTACACGAGAGTGGTTGTTAGATACGGCTTATTGTTAAGAGCAATCAACTCTGTACTATTTTATACTTTCATCTGCTAGCAGACCCAAAGACATTTGGGAGCCTTTTCAATTCTAATGCAATCACCGTTTCCTTCTCCTGCAGCTGCCCCTGCAACTCTTAAATGTGTTTAAGAACTTGATTCAATGTAGAATGCTCAGTCTGGGACCTGCACTTCCGATACGAGTGCATTGTTACTCTTCGGCTTATTTTGGAATGTCTGATTCTACCATATGTACATTCTGCCTACCCTGATATAGCGTCTGAAGAATTTCATGTCCTTGATTGTACTATATGTGAAGATGCAGCTTTCTTTTTTGTTGTGTGAGTTTCACATTATAAAATTATAAATAAAGTACTAAAAAACTATAACTTGCACCCCCGTCATGCAATGCTTATGAAGTCACATATTACGTCACTCCTGACAAGTACTAATGCGTCATTTGTGATATTTATGAGAGTTCAAAACGGGATGTACAAAGAAATACATATATACCCAGAAAATGGCATGTCTCTGTTTAATGATGGATCAATGGTTTCTAATTTTAGTGTGGGCGCTGTGAGATCTTGATGATCCCCGAGAAGTCATGGCATCATCATTCTTTTATAATCCATCACCACTTGGTAGTGCTCACGTTTTGTTTGTGCATCCTGCATATGGTTTATATTTTTATATTAGTTAAATGTATGTGCTATAAAAAAAACCAAAAGAATTCTATGAGACATTTGGCTGAAAAATATTTTTTGCCACTTAAGAAAGTGTTTCCTGTTTTAACTTGGACATCCCTCGTACAATTTTAAACTTATAGGTTAATGTCAAAGGGAAATGTTTTGTCTGGCCGCTTGTCTATTCCAGAGACAAAATATATATATAAATGTAAATTTGCTAAAACATAAACATGTCATTTATTCTAAAAAGTAGCGTGCTTTGACTGAACTGTCATTATTCAATAACAAAAAATGCATCCGTGTTACCAAACAAATACAGTGAGACAAAAGATTGGTTTGTGCTTCAAAACCGGAAAGATATTGAACGTCTTTGCTTCACAGGAGTGGCCAATTTCTCTCTAACCTTTTATCATGGGAGCCATGCAATACTTCACAGTCTCTTTATGAGATGCATTTGGTGCTGAGACAATATGGTGCTCCCTAAGAAATCCCTTTAAGAACATGTAGGTAGCCTAGAACCACACTTTAAACCAATGTACTGTGGAATAGACTACATCATTCTTAAAATTACTCAGAAAACAATTTGCGCATACCTACTGCCCTATAGGTATCCGTTGGATACATATTTCATCTCAAGATGCAGTACAAATTATATAATTACTCCTTTAGCTTTATATGAATTATGTAATATGCAGAGTATTGAAGAAGAGAAAGTTTAATGCTACCCCCTGAAAGACAGAAAGACATGACCCTCCAAAATGTATCCTTAACATTTGTTTGTGCACATTTGGGAGTATCTGTGGAAAATTGTAATGTATTATATGGTATTGTGTTGTGACTGTATTTATGTAGTGCTTACTATCACTGAAAAGGCACTGGAGCAGTTTATGATGAGTAGCAAGCTACTACGGAACTCAAGATTATCGATGTATCCAGTGGTTATTGATTATTTTTGGTTACCTGGATCAGTCTTGTGCTTCCAATGAAATCAGTCAAGGCATGTGTTTCTCTTCTTTGAGGTAGATTAGACTAATTTGAGTTTGGTGTGATCATTAGTGGAGGCTTTGTGCGCTCTTGCAAACGGCTGTTGAGATAAATAGATGGGCTGGAGGAGGTTATGTTTGTTGGATTGTATGGGTATGGTTCAATGAAGGGGGTACAATCGCTTTATTGGTGCTTCTTTTTAATGCTTCATCTTTTTAGCAGGCTTACAGCAAAGCCAATCATCTTAGTGTTAGTTCCCTATTGTAGTTCTGGCTAGAAGGTAATTATTGCCAAAATGGGGGTTCAGAATATAATTCATATTTTTCAATTTAGTTAATTTTTTTTGCCTGGGTTGGGTTTACATGAGCAATAGAAAGAGGGGGCTCAATATTTTCTTCCTATTCACTCCACGGACCCTCGATTAGAGGTCCTTCACTCTACCAACCAGTTACACTTCCAGTTCATGGCTCTTGATCACATGGAAAGCAGGAGAGACAAGTCCAGAAGTTTGGATTCAGCCCACATGTTTTTGAGCGTTTGAAGAGACTCTGCAGGTTGTGTTTGGCAACCATGCCACCAGTAATCCCGGTGATTTTGGATGAAAGATGGATCTCCTTATGTAGAAGTTGAAAATCTGAAGGCAATCCAAGAACATAAGTAATAGGTCAGCTTCAGGAGCATATTAACTGGGGCACTTGGAATCTGCATCAGGCAAGCCCTTTTTCAGCCATCTGGGAGTATGGCATGCTCTATGTAACACATGAATTTGAATATATTGACATGTGAATTACATGAGAGTTTCTGGGAATATTCTATAATACTGGTCCACTCAGACTCATAAAATGCCCTGCCCATGTCGAGTTCCCACTGGTCCAATGTCCCAATGAGCTCCAGCCTGGAATGACTTAGGATGCTCCTTCAGAGCCATGCGATCAAGCACCTGCCAGATACCATGTGCAGAGAAACTGTATCAGGGAGTGTTCAGGTGACTCGGTGTTTGTGATGGCCCAATATGTCCAAAGAGCTGACATCAGCTGCATGTAGAGTAGGATGTGACCCTCGTAGAGGCCCTAGTGCTCCATGAGTGATGAGAAGGGGATCAGTGAACCTAAAAAGAATCACCCAACGTACAACAAAGGTAGACTCAGAGATAAATTGCTTGGACTCAGGATGCAACAAACGGGATGAATGAGGCATAGGTGCCTAGTGATGGGCAAGCACTGGTAATAGTAGGGCAACACAGTACAAAGTAGACAGTGAGTGGCACTCATGGTGGCAGAGCCTGGTAAGAACAATTTTTGAACCGCTACAGAGCAGACCGAAATCTCCACTAATAGTTGACAAGCCAAACTTCAGGAGATTTATTGTACCTTGGCTGCCAGATACTGAAGTTAAAAATCAGGAGCTACCAAGGCTCCCTGGTTGGGCCAGGGAGGCTCTGTACCTACCTGAGACCTAGATTAGTTCACCCAGCAGTTTGTGCAGTGATTTAAAACATTTTATTGGAAGCAGAAAAGGGCAGTAATGTAAGAAATAAAGCAGCCTAGGCAACATGATCCTCTTGGCTAGAGCACTTTTGCTAGTGGTGGAGATGGGGAGTGCTTTCCACAGTCCCAGTGGTGCATGCAAGACCACTTCCATTCTATTAAGGTTGTTTTGCAATAAAGCACTTCTATTGTAATGATGACTCAGCTTCCCCAGACGTCGCCCTCCTGACCAAGACCTGGATGAACCCCAACCTCGGCCTCAAACAGCTCGTCACGACACCGACCCACTCCGCAGGACACACACTCTACCCTATTTTCTCCACCAGCAAACACGTCTCCTTCAGCCACACCACCGAACTCCAGTGGACAGATCACCGCTGCATCCACTTCTCCTTCAGGAAACCCACAACACACCATCACCCACAACGGATTCCCCACCGCAGATGGAACAAGGTCACCGAAGACCAACTAATCACTACCCTCTCCTGGAACCCACCCATCAACACCACCGACACTGACACAGCTGCCTGCAACTTCAGGCAATGGATCGACACCTGTGCCAACACTCTTGCCCCGATCAAAAATCCCTTCAACAGATGCACCGACAGAAAGGCCTTCTGGTTTACTGCCGACCTCCACGAATCTAAGCAGACATGCCGAAGACTTAAGAAGAAGGGGCGCCAAGATCAAACATTGGACAACCACACAGCCTTCAAAAATGCCATCTGCAGACACCAGCAACTCATCTGAACCGCCAAGAGAACCACCTTCAAAGAACGCATCAACAACAACACATACAGCCACAAGCAACTCTTCAACATCGTGAAGGAACTCTCCAACCCCAGCTCCAACGCCAACGACATCCCACCATCACAAGACCTCTGTGATTCCCTAGCCTCCTACTTCCACCGCAAGATCGCAGACATCCACGACAGCTTCAGCACTCAGCCCCCCTGGCAACCACCAACACCACAGACTCACCACCAACCAGACTCCTGCTCTCCTGGATCCCCGTCAACGACACCATAGAAATCATGAACACTATCCACTCCGGCTCACCATCCGACCCCTGCCCTTACCAGCTACATCATCGCACCCCAACCCTGGAAGATCATGAACAGCGCCTTCGAGTCCGGCACCTTCCCGGAGAGCTGGAAACACGCTGAGATCAACACCCTCCTCAAGAAACCCAAGGCGGACCCAAAGGACCTCAAGAACTTCTGGCCTATCTCCCTGCTCCCCTTCCCGGCAATCGTTATCGAGAAGGCTGTCAACAAACAACTGACCCGCTTTCTCGAGGAGAACAGCACTCTGGACCCTTCCCAATCCAGAGTTTGCAGCAACCACAGCACAGAAACTGCCCTCATCGACGACATCAGAATCATACTGGACAACGGCGAAACCGCAGCCCTCATCCTCCTGGACCTCTCAGCCATGTTCGACACTGTCTGCCACCACGCCCTACGCAAACACCTCAGCAATGCAGGAATCCGCGACAGAGCCCTGGACTGGGTCACCTCCTTTCTCACTGGCAGAACTCAGAGAGTCCACCTCCCTCCATTCTGCTCTGAAGCCACCAAAATCATCTGGGCGTACCCCAGGGTTCATCACTCAGCCTGACCCTCTTCAACATCTGCAGGGATCCGTTCGCTAACATCCCTGGATCTCACAACCTTAACATCATCTCATACGCTGACGACACCCAGCTGATCCTCTCCCTCACCAAGGACTCTGCCAAGACCAACCCCCATGAAGGATTGAAGGCCATTGCCGAATGGATGAAGAACAGCTGCCTCAAACTCAATTCTGACAAGACGGAGGTCCTCATCTTCGGCTCCACCCACTCCACTTGGAGGACTCCTGGTGGCCTGCCACTCTCCGATCCGCTCCGACTCCCATCAACCATGCACATAACCTAGGATTCATCCTGGACTCCTCACTATCCATGACCCAGCAAGTCAACGCCATCTTCTCCTCCTGCTTCAGCACCCTGCTCCAAAAGATTTACAAATGGATCCCCACGGAAACCAGAAGAACAAGCCATCGTAAGCAGCAACCTGGACTACGGCAATGCCCTCTACGCAGGAACCACGGCCAAACTCCAGAAAAGGCTGCAACGCATCCAGAACGCCTCCACACGCCTCATCCTGGACATCCCCCTCCACTGCCACATAACAGGTCACCTGAGAGACCTGCACTGGCTCCCTGTCAACAAAAGAATCGCCTTCAAACTCCTCACCCACACTCACAAAGCACTTCACAACACCAGACCAGAATACCTCAACAGACAGCTCTCCTTCTACACACCGACCCAACAGCTTCACTTTGCCGACCTCGCCCTCGCAACTGTCCAGCGCATCCGCAGAACTACAACCGGCAGCAGATCATTCTCGCACCTCGCCGCCAAGACGTGGAACACTCTTCCCACCCACCTGTGTCAGACCAAGGACCTCCTTACCTTCAGGAGACTTCTCAAGACCTGGCTATTCGAGCAGTAGCAGGACCACCTCCCCCCCTCAGCACCTTAAAACCCTCACGGGTGAGTAGCGCGTTTAACAAATTCCTTGATTGATTGATTGACAGTGATGATGCAATATCTACCATGTCCAGTGCATGCTTGAGACAATTAAGGAAGAGTGGAAACACAATGGATTTAGCCCAGTTATTACCAAGGCCTGACCGCTTTAAATTCACTAAAGTTCTGGACTAGTGTGGGAGAGGTAATCTCACATATCCTTAAAATATACAGGGAAGTCATCCACTGTCAAAGCAAACAATGGGAGGGAGGTGGGTACCCTTGCCATGCGATCATGTGGACTGGAAATGCATCAGAAATTAGCATGCCAATTTTAACCCCGGCAGTAGGCCCAGTATACACCGATTTAATCCAATGGCTCATCTTGTCGCCCATGCCAAATTGTTTAAAAAACGCAAACATATAAGGCCACGGTAGAGTGTCAAACACTTTCTCCAGGTTCAAAGCTAAGCAAGCAGAGTAAGGCTACGAACAGGGAGCCGCCTCCATAATGCAAAATAACCACTTATGTGAAAGGAAGTGGTTCGGCTGGATAATAATCCATTCTGGTCAACATTAATCATTTCTGACATCTAAGAGAGTAACCGGGCTACAAGCATTTTTACAAAGTATTTATAGTCTGAATTTAGTATTAAGGGTCTATAAGGAGATTTATCAACGGCATCTCTTCTCTACTTGGAAAGCAATACCATCAGTGTCTCCCGGGAGGATTGTGGAAAAAGGCCAAACTTAGTCACAGATCTGCAGAGTTTGGTTAGTCTAGTAATCAAGAGTTTGGGGTAAGTGGTATAAAACTGATGGGCGACACAGCTGGGCTGTAAAGGGACTTGTAATGATCATAGAAAGTGGTATGCATTTTGCATTGCATTTAAACCATATTGCCCAAGTCTGCATGTATGGCAGTAATGGACGTAGGTGGTTTATCCTGCTGTACAAGGTGAGCCAAGGGACTTCCAGGCTTGCAAGCCTCAGAATGAGCTTTGGCAGTGTATGCATGGAAGTCAAAGCACTTGAGTCTTTCAATACAGAAGGCATGCATCTCCATTCTGGCCAAGAGGGCTTATTTAGAGGCATCTGTTTCAATGATGCCTCAAGTATATTCATTTCCCGGTCCAACACCATGAGGCTCCCTGCCTTAGCATGGATATAACGACTGCAGAAAAACACTTCAAATACTTCCCATTCAACTAAACGGAGGATGTGAACCCAGTGTTCACATCGAAATAGTCATTGATTACCTCAAGTATGGTGGACCTAAAGACTGAGTAGTCTAATCAAACCCAGCTGAAGCTTACATTTAGGGACTGGCAAAAAGTTGTACCCGAGTAAGCCACCACTGGGCTGGGATTGAGGTCAGAAAGGTTTCACCCAAACACACAACATGAGACACAGACGGATGCAGCACATTTGAAAGGAGGAAACAATCAAGGCTGGATTATGGATTATCCATATGGCCCCAAGATACCAGTATGTTAGCCACTGCAAGAGTGTTCTAGCGAGTGCCCTATCTGGGGAGTTCAGAAGCGAATGTAGGACCCAAAGTCTAGAAAATATCGTCCCCAAGGACCCTTGACATGCAGGACCATATACTTAACACCTTGGATATTTTAGACAGGAATGCCCCGTGGTCAGTACTAGAAAGACAAAGCTGCCCAGAAAAGACAGCAATATTATCGTTCAACCCATCTACCAAAACATATCTGCCTTCCTTGTCTACCTGTGGTGTAACTAATCTGAACAGGGCATCTGGCGTACTCCAAATAAGCACACATCCTGCAAATGAAGAGTAGCTGCTACAGAAACATCGATCCCTCCACTTCCTCAACACTCTACTCCCTTCAGGCTCAGTAATGTGGGTTTCCTGGTGGAACACGATATGTGCCGTGCTGTGCTTCATACAGGAAGGTATGTGGTTACAGTTGTTAAGGGTATGCATGCTATGGATATTCTAGAACATAAAGGGCAAGCACTTGAGCGGAGCCAATGTGGACGAAGTATTTTACTCACAGGGAGTAGTGGCCTCACCGATTCGAGGGGCTGTATGATAGTGAGGGCGCCAGCTGTCAAGCACTGACCTCTCAGTTCCTGCAGGAGTAAGGGGAAGTCACAGTCAGGTCTAGATTCTCCTCTGTGATATTCTGTGAGAGACAGAAGTCCTGAAGGTGAAGAGGGAATGGGACAGTGGCGTCACAAAGGCCCCGGCAGGCCTCGCGATGCAGGGGGCGAGCTCCAGGTGGCCCCCTCAGCACAGCACCTGGCCTGAGTGAGTCCGAGGGGGGGCCCTCCATGTTCATTGTAGGGGGGGCTCCTGTTTCGTTCCTATTCCCACTGGAATAGGATGAGAATGCGAGACACTGCAACTGCCCACTTCCTGCTCTGTACATGTGAGTTTCCACTAGGGTTCTGCTCACGCTATCATTGGGAGTCGGTTTTTGCTGAGTTTCAATGAAATGGAAGATAAAAAACTATTACTTTTATTACTTTTATTTCAAAGAACTTTTGCATACTTCTCAATGCGCTACTCTCAGTAGCAATTGCAATACATGTGTATACCCTCCTTCACACGTGTCTATACTCTCACTTCTCACATATGGGATTTGAATGAATTCCTTTGAAAAGAGCACTCTTAGCTAATTGGTTTGTACTTTTTCAGAACGCACATCATTTAAGAAACAGTCTACAACCCAGAGTATCTAACTTTGAGACCAAACACAATTGTCTTCAGGTTCACAATGAGCTTCTTGCGACCTTTCTTGGACAATTAACTACTACACAATGCTTTCACAGTGCTTTGATACTAGACAACTTTAGATAACGATAACACTGATTAAACAAGTCATTAGTGAGACTGATTATACAAGTCATTGGTGAGAAATTGTAGTACAATAAGAATGTGTTCGCAATATTACTTGCAGTAAATCAAAGTTCTTTCTTTCAAAGATGTCTAAAGAGATCGTATTCAATTATCTTTGTTTTGCAGGATATTGTTCATAAGGGTAAATACCAAAGGCCAGATGTATCTATGTTTGCGTCGCCCTTGCACCACGCAAGAAAGCTCAAGGGTGACACAAAACCTAGGTGAAATTTATCAAGCTGGGCAAGGCCATCTTTCCGTGGACCTGTATGGCTTGATAGATCTAGAGTAAGACAAGGAAACTCAAATCACTGCCTTTCGTATTTTGCAGCAGGGAGGCGTTCTATGGGGGAAGTGAGGGTATTCCCATGCACCCACCCACGGATGTTGATGCATTCCCAAATTTACCACTAGTGGTAGAGCTGGGAATTTGTCAAATTGCTACGTCTCCGTAGGTGAGGCATAAGAAATGTCTTAATTTCTCCTCCTTTTGTCCTCTTTCTATGTGTGCTACATTCTACAGCACAAGAAGAGAGAGGATGTTGCCTCTATGGGATTGTTTTTGTGCAGGAACTTGGTTCTTCCTGCACAAAAACAATCCCGCCTACAACTCAGCCACTTTTGCAGCATGATACCTGTATTGATGCAAGGCAGACAAATGTGTGCCAACATTAGGAAAGGATGAGAATGTGCTGAATAATGTTAAATACTGGCACATTCCTGCCCTTTCACGCAGTGCCGCACATCAAGGTAGCTTGTTGCACTGCACTGCATGAAAGAATTATACATCTGATCCCAAGTGTGCATTTAGCGCAAGCAAAATCTCAGGTAAGTCTAACACCAAGTATGTATTAGTGAAAGTGTGCCACCACCTGAAGGTTTGTTCTTTCTGCTTCCAGGATCTTTCGGGATGGTGCTTGGAAATAAGGCTTCAAGGCATAGCCAGAGCCAAGCAGAGGAGAAGAAAACAGCAAATCTTCAAAGGGTGAGTTCTCTGATGGCAAGCAGGTTCCAGAAGCAAGGCACAGCTTTAAACAGCAGCCACACCCAAGTTGGCTGCCAGTTCATGCAAGATTTTGAGATCTTGATTGTGATTCCTTTCTAAACACCAGGACACAAGAGAACATCAGTTTAGCTAGTTGGGTGTTCTGGGGGTATGGCACCATATCAAGGGTTCTACAGTTGTGAGCATCCAAACACTGGTGCTCTTTAAACAGCTTAACACTGGATTCCGTGCCATTCGGTTTCATGCTGGGTTTACAGGCCCAAACCATCTATGCAACCACAATGATATCCACAAGCTCTGGTGGTAACACTATCTAAAGTCTAAACTTGACATTCAATAGTAATCCAACTCCCCATCCCAGTCCCAAGAAGAAACGTCTTTCTGCTCAAACTAGAAAGGACATAGAAGTTCAGTAAAAGTGTTCCCTGCAGGTCATGCGGGTGCTGAGTCTTAAGTGAATATTGAATAATCCATGGATTTTATCCGTTTTTTTAAGACTAGGGGGGCTGGTCTTCAAGACTCCTGCACTGCTTACTTTGGGTCAGTCCAAGATATCCACCAATAATGTGATGAAGTGCGGTATTTATTGACTCAGCCTTCTTTTTCAACTGTAAATATTTACCCTGAATAGCACACACAGTTATATGATGTGGCACAATGGCATACTTTTGGGACTTTTGTGCAGCTAAAATAATACGAAATGGTCAAAATTGCACTAATTGTGCCTGCTTAATGTAAATTTCGCCAAGGCCAAATGGTAGCACAGAAAAGACCACAAATGTGTTAGACTTGATCTAGCTTTTATTGGACTAGAAGAATAGGTTGTGTTACACCTGACACACTAAAGCTGGACATAGCCCTTTCAGGCCAGGAGGAAGAGTTAACATAAAGTAAACTGCCTTGCAATAGTGTTTTTATGGCTCCTTCACTTGAGTTCATACCCAACTTACCAGTTTCTTCACCTAAGTTGTTTTCCTCCCCTCAGTTTCCTTTTTTCCTCAGTCCTTCACCTCTAGTTATTTCAGCCTCTTCTTAGATATGTCTCCATACCAGCAGCCATCCTTACTATCAGTGCTGCAATGACATTCAATGTCACTTTTGCCACTTTGGCGGTTGAACAGAACTCCAGGTGCACCTGGGTGCTCATGACAGTCCGTCTGCATGAAGCACAGAACAATCCAAATATTTCTGCAATGAGAGATTCCTTCTGAGTCCTCAGCTCTGCTATGGAGGAATCTGATTCTATCCATTAGTTCCTCACACTGCCTCCTGAGGCCTTTTGTGTAGGCCTGAGGGTCCTTCAATTGAGATTTTCTGTTGGTGAATCTTTCTGCAAGTTTACACTGATCGTCATGAAACATCGTAAGATCAATGGCCAGAGTCAATCCTAGATTCTGTCAAGTTTAGCTGAGGAGGAGGTGAGCTTTGAGGAGGGGAGGCCAAACCCTACTATGTTATGTTATGTCATGTTTATTTGTATAGTGTGGCTAATCACCCATGAAGGCATCCAAGCGCTGAGCAGATATGAGGGGTTGAGCCACAGCCCAAGTACAGGGATGGTTTTTGTCCAACGTGGCTCGATTAGAAGACCCAGGTCTTCAGATTCTTCTGTATGGTGTTGTGGAGGCTCTGATGTGTTGAGGGAGGTTGTTCCAGTATTTGGCTGAAATGTAGGTGAATGAGCGTTTTCTGGTTCTGCTTCTGTTGATGTAGGGTGTGTGTGAGTGAGACAGATGTTCATCAAAGCCGTTTTGATGGTTGCTGGAAGTGTAGATAGTGGTAAAGTTAGGAGGGTCCTTTTCTGGAATCATGCAGGGGTCCCTAAATTAGTAACGGCTTATGAGGCTTTTGCCCCTCCTAGCCACTAGGGGACTAAGTAGGTAATGTGGACACAAAATATTAATTTTATATGGGGGACTGCAGTATTACTCCTAACACAATGTTACAATTGTACTTACTCTGTGGCAAGTCTTCTAAAGGCACCACAGAATGTGACTAGATAGCTGAGCATAAAGCGTCCCCATCAAGATAAGAACTGATCAGGTTGATCAGGTTGATGTGGTTGTTTAAAAAAGGTCTTGATGGCCATAGTGCCATGAATGACATAATGACAAGTGTTGTACAGAGCCTTGAAGGTGTGAGTGAGGAGTTTGAATTGACATTGTTTCTTGACTGGCAGCTAGTGGAGTTCTATAGGGTGTGGGGTTATGTGGGTACCTCGTGGTAGGTCCAGGATGAGTCTTGCAGAGTCATTCTGGATGGTCTGGAGTCTTTGAAGGAGGTGGCCTGGGATTCCATTGTAAAGCGTTTTGCCTCATCTGCTGGATTATGAGCGCTTCTGTGATTGGGAGTCTGGAGTTCTGTGGAAGCCATGTCAAGATCTTACTTAGCAAGTTTAGAATGAGAAAACTGGAGGAGGAGACAACTTTGATTTGTTTGGACATGATAAGTTTGTTGTCTAGGATGAGTTCAAGGTTTTTTTCTGTGGTCTGTGGGTGTTGGTGTGGGGCCTAGTTTGGTGGGCCACCAGGATGTCTCCCAAGGTGAAGGTTTGTTTGCAAATATCAGCACTTTGGTATTGTCAGTGTTGAGCTTCAGGCAGTGTTTTTCATCCAGGATGCTATATTGGCCATGCGGTCGGTAAAGTTGTGTTTGGCGTGTTGGTGAGGGATTGGATAAGCTGGGTGTCATGGCTGTAGGAGACAATGTTAATAACGTGGGATCTGAGGATGTCTGTAAGGGGTGTCTTACATATGTTGAAAAGTGGGGGTCAGAGGGAGAATCCTGTGGGACTCCGCAGATGAGGCCTTTGGGTTTCAAGGCAGGGAGCATGGAGGGAGTCTCTCTCTCTCTGGGTTCTTCTTGTGAGAAAGGAGAGGGATCCACTAGAATGCCGGCTCTTGTATTCCTGTTTGGTGGAATATCAAGTGTGTGGTGGGAGACAGTGCTGAAGGCTGCGGAGAACTCTAGAAGCATAAGGATGGTTGTTTCTGTCTGACATATTTAGCTGGGCAGAGTCAGGATTTGTGCCAGGGTGCATTATAAATACTTTCTGTGCCCTTGGCTTCCCCATGTAGACCATGTTCAATGTGAGCAGGTTGAGCAACAACTCCCTGCAAGGGCAATCCTTGAATAGGAAGGAGAGGAGCATAGACAGGGGCTGCACCTAGTTATGGCACCCTGAGTAGTAGCAGAGAGTGTCTTTTGCTCATTGACCTCAGCCTTCCCACTGCTGTGTGAGCCCTAGCTGAAGTGGCAATCTCAGGCAATCTCAGGAGGGCAAAAGCAAAAGGCATAAGCTGCTAGTGTCATCAAGAATCTTGTGTAAGTTAGCCAACAACATTAGAATCAGGTGCTCCAAGATGTTAAACTATCATTCTGGATATGCCCATAATCCGGCTCACCTCCATCAGCTAAGATCCATCTAGGAGTCTAGTTATGTTAAATATGACTCATGGTGCGTGACAGTTTAAAATTTTTCTCTGAAATGCTGGTTTCACAACATTATGTCCTCCAGTCTGAGTGTTACCAGAAGTGTCACTAATAAACTAAAGAGGAAGGAAGAGGTGAATTGCGAATAGCAGATGTAAAGTCATTCCTGGGTGGTTCTGAAAAGTATGCATAGCATAATAAAACAGACTACATCTACAAGCCCAGATTATGTCAGTAGTTTAGCTCCGCCTTTTCAGGTCACAACTACAGATAATTTCATTTTTATGTTGACAAACTGTCACTGCTTCAGCTACTTCCTCAATAATAAAATCAAGGTTATCTTCTGGGCCCAAAAAGTTTATTTGTTTATATTCTCCAAAAACAAATCAGTGATTTACCATAATTATATGAACAAATGAAATGTTGCAGCCATTCTGCAACCCACACTCCCTGATCCAATATCACGGTGGACTGACCGTTCTTTCCTTAGCTTGCTATCTCCCAGAACTTCCAAGTAGGTGTAAAAACTAGGCTAATCATAGTCAATTGATGCTTCAAACTATTGGCTCTACCATCAGAATCACAAAATAAAAATTGTGCAACAAAGGGATCACGTTTACTATCTATTCTTTTTTGCTCAGTGATATTGTGATGCCAAAGTTATCACAGATTACTCCACTTCAATTCTACTAAGTCTTTTATTAGGTAGCACATTGTTAGAGCAGCATATTTGTAGGGTCTTGAGGGCATAGCCTGGCAAGATGGCCGATTAGACGCCTTTCCTTCCTGCTCTGAAGTTTTAAATCCTGTGTCATCCTGCATCAAAACAAGCTGCAATGCTGCTAAAACCGTCGGGGATGCACTCCCTATGATTGGAAGGATCTCAAAAGGGCCTGCCATACGGCCGTCACAAGGTATAGAGTGACAGGCCTGCATGAACTGTGATCCTGCTGAGTGTGTGGTGAGCCCCACCTGGCAAAGTCCTGAGGTGGCGTCGGTGATGGAGCAGGCTGACTGCCGAGGGTGAGAGAGGGCTGGGCGGGAGCTCATTGTTACATTGCCCATCATCATAAAGGAGTCAAAGAAAGCAGCTAACACCACTGCTTGGTGTGAAGCAGCCGACTCGAGTGACCTGCTCCCCTGGTGGGCATTCTGCAGGCCCAGCCCAGCTGTGCAGTGGGGTTGCATTGGCCACAGAGGAACCTGATTGCTGCTAGCTAGGGAGTAGCCAGGTGGGGAACCAGCACACCATCGCTCAGCAGCGGGAGGTGCCAACGGTGGAAACATCGTCGATCCAAAGAGAGGTCCCAGATTAGTGGGAAGTGGCAGTATGATGTGAACAGGTGCACTCAAGCAGGTGTGGCCAAGCCTGGGCCGTGCCCTGGGCCTACTAATTTACAGTGACGTGGAGTAGGGGCCACATTCTAAGCTGTTCCCCAGAAACTATGAGAAGGAGGGGGACCCCTGAAGCAAGCCTTGTGTTGGTCTGGCATAACAGTGAGGACACGGAGTCCTGGATAGCAGCAACAGTACGGGTGAGGTTCCCAAGGCCTGGATGGTGATCCTGGGCCTAGTCCCTGCTAAAGGTTTGGAGACCTCATAAACCGGTTGTGTAGATGTACAGAAATAATACACTGGGGACTCTGCCCAAGAGCTGCGAAGCCTACTCCTACGCTGAGGAGGATTATCCACATGGACATGGAAATTACAGGGGGCACATCCCCCTGACTTGGCCCTAAACAGTGATGGGGCAAGTCCACCAAACCTGATAGAGAGGTGAAGGACCCCAGGCTTGGTTGGTCTGATGGTGGCTGGGAGGCACTTTTGTGCCATGGAGCTGGAAGGCTGGGGAGGCAGCGCTTCTGCAGTACTGCGGACACACCTACTATCATACCTTTAAGGAGACCCACCCTCAGGGTTTGGCTCTTGGTGCAATGTTCTTGAAGAGAATTACACCAATCTTTGATACCGATTAACACTGGCAGGAACACAGGAGTCTCAGTAGCTGTTAACTACGGGGAGAGATAAAGGGGCAAAACTGACTGTGAGCAACAGAATTGACCAACACTGTGATGCTTCCTGAAAATGCACTAGTACACCTGGTCAGCGAGCCATCCCCGGGAGCATCAGTGCAGGGTCCAACGACTGCAGAATGTCTGGCAGCAATACAGGGCTCCTGAGTCATGCAGGAGGGCAAAATGGACTCCATGCCTATGGAACTCAATCACCTTTGCCTGGACCTATGAAAGTTGGCAGTACAGGCCACAGTGGTTGAAGACACTGTTGACACTTAAAGAAAAAAGTCAAGGTGCTGAAGGCCACAGCTGAAGGACCAAAATGCAATATCACCCATGCAGAGGAACACCTGAAGGATGCTGAGGGCCGGTCATGTCATAAAAATCTCCATTTGGTGAGATTTGCAAAGTGCACGGAGGGCCTCTTGGCGGAGCTCTTCCTAGCGAACTGGATCATGAAAACTCTCAAGCCTCCAAAATTCTAAAATGTCTTCATTGTGGATAGGACTCACAGGGCACTGGCACTGCCACCACATTCGGGGTTCCTATGGGCCATGGTAGCCCGACCTTTCAATTATCGTGACCACAACACTATTTTCAAGCATGTGTGCACACATAGCACCCCCATATGAAGACAAACAAACTTTCATTTACCTTGACTACACACGTCTTGTACAGACATTGTGCAATACTTTTTTAACTGTAAAACTGCAATTGAAAGACCACAACATCAAGTATAGCCTGTTGTTCCCTTCCAATCTACGACTCCAGAATGATAGCCAATTCCAGTTTTATGAATCCCACCATCAAATCAAATCATAAACATTTATAAAGCGCGCTACTCACCCGTGCGGGTCTCAAGGCACTCGGGGGAAGGGGTTACTGCTGCTCGAAGAGCTAGTTCTTGAGTCGTCTCCGGAATGCGGAGTGGTCCTGGGTGGTCCTGAGGTTGGTGGGGATGGAGTTCCATGTCTTGGCCGCCAGGTAGGAGAAGGACCACCCACCCGCCGTGGTGCGGCAGATGCGAGGGACGGTGGTGAGAGCGAGGTTGGCGGAGCGAAGATGACGGGTGGGTGTGTAGAGACTGAGGTGGCGGTTGAGGTATTCGGGTCCCTTGTTGTGGAGGGCATTGTGTGCGTGGGTGAGGAGCCGGAAGGTGATCCTTTTGCTGACGGGAAGCCAGTGTAGGTGTCTCAGGTGGGCGGAGATGTGGCTGTTGCGGGGTATTTCGAGGATGAGGCAGGCGGAGGCGTTTTGAATTCGCTGCAGACGTTTCTGGAGTTTAGCGGTGGTTCCTGCGTATAAGGTGTTACCGTAGTCCAGGCGGCTCGTGACTAGGGCGTGGGTCACGGTCTTTCTGGTGTCAGCGGGGATCCAACAGAAGATCTTTCGGAGCATGCGGAGGGTGAGGAAGCAGGAGGATGAAACAGCGTTGACTTGTTTGGTCATGGTGAGAAGTGGGTCCAGGATGAATCAGAGGTTGCGTGCATGGTCTGAGGGGGTTGGTGCGGTGCCAAGGGCCGTGGGCCACCAGGAGTAGTCCCAGGCGGTCGGAGTGTTTCCGAGGATGAGGACTTCCGTTTTGTCTGAGTTTAGTTTCAGACGGCTGAGTTTCATCCAATCTGCGACGTCTTTCATTCCATCTTGCAGGTTGGTCTTGGCGCTGGTGGGGTCCTTGGTGAGGGAAAGTATCAGCTGAGTGTCGTCGGCGTAGGAGGTGATGATGATGCTGTGTTTGCGTACGATGTCGGCGAGGGGGCTCATGTAGACATTGAAGAGAGTTGGGCTGAGCGAGGAGCCTTGTGGGACGCCGCAGATGATCTCGGTGGGGTCTGAGCGGAAAGGTGGGAGGTATACTCTTTGGGGGTGGTTGGAGAGGAAGGAGGTGATCCAGTCCAGGGCCTGTCCTTTGATCCCGATGGAGCGGAGGCGGGTTATTAGGGTGCGGTGGCAGACGGTGTCGAAGGCAGCCGAGAGGTCGAGGAGGATGAGGGCGACTGTTTCTCCGTTGTCCATCAGGGTTCTGATGTCGTCTGTGACTGAGATGAGGGCGGTTTCTGTGCTGTGATTGGCTCGGAATCCGGACTGAGAGGGGTCGAGTAGGTTATTGTCTTCAAGGAAGTTGGTAAGTTGCTTGTTGACGGTCTTCTCTATGACTTTGGCCGGGAAGCGGAGGAGCGAGATGGGGCGGAAGTTCTTCAGGTCGCTTGGGTCCGCCGTAGGTTTCTTCAGTAGGGCGTTGACTTCAGCGTGTTTCCAGCTCTCAGGGAAGGTAGCAGAAGAAAACGAGCTGTTGATGATGGTCTGGAGGTGCGGGGCGATGATGTCGTCGGCTTTGGTGAAGATGAAGTGTGGGCAGGGGTCCGAGGGGGTACCGGAGTGGATGGAGTTCATGGTGGCTTTGCTCTCTTCCGTGTTGATGTGAGTCCAGGCGTTGAGGGTGATGGTTGGGATTGTAGGTTCTGTGGTGGTTGGCTGGGTCTGGTGTCCGAAGCTGTCGTGTAGGTCGGTGATCTTACGATGGAAGAAGGTGGCGAGGGAGCTGCAGAGGTCTTGTGAGGGCGTGATGGCGTTGGCGTTAGGGTTGGAGAGCTCTTTGACGATGTTGAAGAGTTCTCTGCTGTTGTGGCTGTTTTTGTCCAGTCTTTCTGTGAAGGAATTTCTTTTGGCGGCGCGGATCAGTTGGTGGTGTTCGCGGGTAGCGTTTTTGAGGGCAGTCATGTTATCTGCGGTGTGGTCCTTGCACCAGGCTTTCTCGAGGGTGCAGCGGTTTTTTTTTGATTCCTTAAGGGTGTCAGTGAACCAGAGAGGTTTTTTGGTGTTGGTCTGTCTTGGGAGGCGTCTGAGGGGAGCGAGGTTGTCTGCGCAGTTGGTGATCCAATTCGTGAGGCTGAGGGCTGCGTCGTTGGGGTCTGAGGAGAAGGTGGGTTGGTTGTCGCTGAGAGTGGAGAGAAGCTGTTCCTCTGGGATTTTGTTCCACTGTCGGCGTGGGATGGGTTGTGTGCGGATGTGGCGAGTCTCACGTCGGAAGGTGAAGTGGACACATCTGTGGTCGGTCCAGTGTATAGCGGAGGAGTGGCTGAAGGATACGTGGTTGCTGGCGGAGAAGATGGGGTCGAGCGTGTGTCCGGCGATGTGGGTGGGGGTGTTCACCAGTTGCTTGAGACCGAGGTTGGCGAGGTTGTCGAGCAGGGCGGTGGTGTTGGGGTCGTTGTTCTGTTCCAGGTGGAAGTTGAGGTCCCCGAGGAGGATGTAGTCCGGCGAGGCAAGGGCGTGAGGGGAGATGAAGTCAGTGATAGAGTCGCTGAAGAGGGTGCGTGGTCCAGGGGGTCGGTAGATGAGAGTTCCTCTGAGGGTGGTCCTGGGGTCGGTGTGGATCTGGAAGTGCAGGTGTTCGGCGGCGAGGGGGGTGTCTTTTGTGGAGGTGGTGACGTTGATGGAGTCCTTGAAGACGATGGCGATTCCTCCACCTACTTGGTTGGTGCGGTCTCTCCTGGAAATCTTGTAGCCGTCGGGGATGGCTATGGTGATGTCGGGGGCCGAGGAGGCGTTCATCCAGGTCTCAGTGATGAAACCGACGTCCGGTGTGGTGGAGTCTAGGAGGTCCCATAGTTCAGCGGCGTGTTTTTGGACGGAGCGTGCGTTGATCAGGATGCATTTGAGGTGGTTGTTTGCGCGTGGGCTGGTGGGCGTGGTAGTTTCGTGGTGGAAGGTGAGTTTGCAGGTGCGACATACAAAGGGTCCGTGGGTAAGTTTCGGGTTGGCTTGGAAGCAGGTGCTGGAGCGCCCTGGGTTGAGGGCGTGGAGGGTGGTGGGGTCGTAGCGGTGCTGCGGGGTTTGGGAGTGCTGTGGTCCAGGGGTCGTGGCGCTGGGCGCGGTCCAGGCGCTGACGGGCGCAGTCGGGCTTGCCTTTGGCGCACCAGCAGCGCGCTTGTTGAGCGCGGCCGCACAGCGGCTGCCATAAGACGGAGGAGGGGGGAGGAGGGGTCAGCTGGGGGCAGGGGGCGGGAGGGGGGCGACGAATGGGAGCGGGGGGCGGGGGCGAGCAGGAGGTGGCGGCGGGAAAGCGGAGGGTGGGGGGTCAGGTAGAGGGGAGGAGGGAAAAGATAGGGGAGGGGGGTTAAAGGTGGCGGGGAGTAAGGAAGAAAGATAGGAAGATAGGGGAGGGGGGGTTACAGAGGTGGAGGGGAGTGAGGCAGGTCAGAGAGAAGAGTCAGGAGCAGAAGAACCGAAGAGAGAAGAGCCAAGACGAAGGTAAAGAAGAAGAGGAGCCAGGAGTCAGGAGCAGAAGAGAGAAGAGCCAAGAAGAAAGGTAAAGAAGAAGAGGAGCGAAGAGTCAAGGAAGAGGAGTCAGGCAGAAGAGGAGAGACCTGAGAAGCAGAGGATACGAAGAACACAGATGAAGAACACAGATGAAGAAGGAAGAAAGCACACGCAGGTCGCGGTGCAGAAGAGAAGGAAGAAACACAGATGAAATACACAGAAGAAGAGCACAGAAGAAGAACACAGATGAAGAATACAGATGAAGAACACAGAAGAAGGACAAAGAAGAAGAAAGAACACGCAGGACGGGGTGCAGGGAAGAAAGAAGAGCACAGAAGAAGAACACAGATGAAGACAGAAGAAAGAACACGCAGGATGGGGTGCAGGGAAGAAAGAAGAACACAGATGAAGAATACAGATGGAGAGCACAGAGGAAGATCAAAGATGAAGAAAGAAGCAGGAGAGGAGGTGAGTAGCGCGGGGCAGGGCGGGGGGAGTACTTACTGTAGTTTCGCAGGACTTGCTTGGAGGTTTCAGGAGCCTGGGTTTTGTGGAGCTGCAGCGGCAGGGGGAGCGACCTACCCTTGGGTCAAGGGTCACTAACTCTGTCGCGCAGCGGCCGCCATAAGAGGGAGGAGGGGGGGAGAAGGGGTCAGCTGGGGGTGGGGCGGGAGGGGGGTTACGAATGGGAGCCGGGGGGGCGGGGGCGAGCAGGAGGTGGCGGCGGGAAAGCGGACGGTGGGGGGGTCAGGTAGAGGGGAGGGGGGAAAAGATAGGGGAGGGGGTGTTAAAGGTGGCGGGAGTAAGGAAGAAAGATAGGAAGATAGGGGAGGGGGGGTTACAGAGGTGGAGGGGAGTGAGGCAGGTCAGAGAGAAGAGTCAGGAGCAGAAGAGCAGAAGAAGAGAACAGAAGAAGAACACAGATGAAGAACACAGAAGAAGGACAAAGAAGAAGAAAGAACACGCAGGAGGGGGTGCAGGGAAGAAAGAAGAGCACAGAAGAAGAAAACAGATGAAGACAGAAGAAAGAACATGCAGGACGGGGTGCAGGGAAGAAAGAAGAACACAGATGAAGAATACAGATGGAGAGCACAGAGGAAGATCAAAGATGAAGAAAGAAGCAGGAGAAGAGGTGAGTAGCGCGGGCAGGGCGAGGGGCTGGGCGGGGGGAGTACTTACTGTAGTTTCGCAGGACTTGCTTGGAGGTTTCAGGAGCCTGGGCTGGTGGAGCTGCAGCGGCAGGGGGAGCGACCTACCCTTGGGTCAAGGGTCGCTAACTCTGTCGCGCAGCGGCCGCCATAAGAGGGAGGAGGTGGGGAGGAGGGGTCAGCTGGGGGTGGGGGGCAGGAGGAGGGCTACGAATGGAAGTGGAGGGGGCGGGGGCAAGCAGGAGGTGGCGGCGGGAAAGCGGAGGATGGGGGGTCAGGTAGAGGGGAGGGGGGAAAAGATAGGGGAGGGGGGTTAAAGGTGGCGGGGAGTAAGGAAGAAAGATAGGAAGATAGGGGAGGGGGGGTTACAGAGGTGGAGGGGAGTGAGGCAGGTCAGAGAGAAGAGTCAGGAGCAGAAGAGCCGAAGAGAGAAGAGCCAAGAAGAGGGTAAAGAAGAAGAGGAGTCAGGAGCAGAAGAACCGAAGAGAGAAGAGCCAAGACGAAGGTAAAGAAGAAGAGGAGCCAGGAGTCAGGAGCAGAAGAGCAGAAGAGAGAAGAGCCAAGAAGAAAGGTAAAGAAGAAGAGGAGCGAAGAGTCAAGGAAGAGGAGTCAGGCAGAAGAGGAGAGACCTGAGAAGCAGAGGATACGAAGAACACAGATGAAGAACACAGATGAAGAAGGAAGAAAGCACACGCAGGTCGCGGTGCAGAAGAGAAGGAAGAAACACAGATGAAATACACAGAAGAAGAGCACAGAAGAAGAACACAGATGAAGAATACAGATGAAGAACACAGAAGAAGGACAAAGAAGAAGAAAGAACACGCAGGACGGGGTGCAGGGAACAAAGAAGAGCACAGAAGAAGAACACAGATGAAGACAGAAGAAAGAACACGCAGGACGGGGTGCAGGGAAGAAAGAAGAACACAGATGAAGAATACAGATGGAGAGCACAGAGGAAGATCAAAGATGAAGAAAGAAGCAGGAGAAGATGTGAGTAGCGCGGGGCAGGGCGAGGGGCTGGGCGGGGGGAGTACTTACTGTAGTTTCGCAAGACTTGCTTGGAGGTTTCAGGAGCCTGGGCTGGTGGAGCTGCAGCGGCAGGGGGAGCAACCTACCCATGAGTTGCTGGAATGGCTGGACATTTTAGGACAAAAAGGTAGTGCTTGTACTCTGAGGCAACATGATTTTCGGAAGGGAGCGGTGCAATGCTGGGCCAGCCGCAAGAGGACAACATCAGTGACTGCAGAGGGCCTGGAGACCCTGACTGCAAATCAAATTCTTGTCTGCCTGAATGGCACTGTGAGATTGGAGGCACCGGGAACATTGGATCTGAGTGCCTTTTCGGAGATCAGACTTGTGCCTGACAAACTGATTGCCAGTACAGATGCTGGATACCTCCTATGTGAATGACTGTCACCAACCACTGAGTACAATGGGAGGGGGAATTTTTTTTTTTGTCTTGGACTTTTCCCACATGGCTGGGGGACACAACCCGGAGAGCCTCTTAATGAGCTGGATCATTGATGGGATGCCAGTACCTGGCACAAAAAGCAGTTCTAGGAGGATCCTGCACAGTTGATGATAATTACACAAACATATTCAACTCACACTCTGTATGCCTGTCAATGATTATAGTTCATGATTTCAGGGTGGTTGGGGCTGAAATGTACTGTCTTGCATTACATCTACAGCACGTTGTACATTGGTTCGATGATAAACCCATTTGGGATAAAACCCTAATGGCTGGCTCTGTGGGGTGGGGTGAGCCTGGGTGCCCTGCTGCTGCAGGGCAATAGAAAGCCTTCGACAATACCCATGTGTTCAAGGTGGTATGTAGACTCTTGGAGACGGCAGTGCAGGTAGTGGTCTGCAGGGCGCCCTATGCATGAAATATGGAAAATCATACCTTCTCGTAAAATAAGTGATCCGTGTATATGGCCTGCTGGTGGGAGGTGGGCTGTATTACTCTGGGGAAATTATATGCATCGGGCTTATTTGTCACTTTTCAGGAAGTGTCAAAGACTTTTGGACTGGGCACAGATCAATTCCTCCAATATGCCAAAATGGCGACCACAGCTCAAGAAATTTAGCTAGGATTCCTGGATGCCCCAGAACCTGCACAGACGCTTGTGATATTGCTGAAGCTGGTTGGCGGTCATCGAATTTTTACTCATATATCATGCCCTGTGGACAGACAGACCAAGCCCCCCCTTGGGGTGGAGGCCAAATTGCAGCAAGTTAGTGAGTTCCCAATCATGGCTGAAGAGTGGGTTAGAATTCTTAAAGGGGTGCCTGAGGTCTCTGTCAATTCACAGTTTAAATTCACTCAATATAATATAGTGCATATCACAAACCTCTTACCCAAACAACTATACACTATATACTCCTACAGGAGTGCAGGTTGCACAAGATACACAGCAGCGGACTTCTTTCACGTTGTCTGGAGCTGCCCACAGATTGTTTGTTATTGGTACAAGAAACTGAGATATTTACATACTGCAAACGGGACCTAAAGCAGTGCTTGTTAGGGTTGGCACCTGATAGGAACGACTGAAAGCTCAATAAGAAATTTACACTGCTTGGATTGACCCTAGCCAAGTGATGTATAGCTATCCAAAGGCTGAGCCTGTAAGCCACACAAAGGGATGATGGAAGAAGTGCTGAATGGAGTGCTGAACAATGCAAACACACACCCCCAGTCACAGATCTGGGTTTAATTAATCGTTCTTTTGCTCACCATGCCACCCCAGGTTGGACCCAGCCATATGCAAATCAGTCTTGACCCTGGTTCTCATGGGAACAGTCCAGCCCGAACTGCCAAGCAAGGTCCTCCCCGGACCGAAAACAAGCATCCTAGGACCGATTTCAGGGTATCACCCTTCAGCCAGGCTAGCTTGAATCCAGTGGCACAGTGAGCAAGGGACCCACGTCTGGGCAAACCCTTCCCACTTAGGGCAACTTTAGCAACACAAAAGGATGATGGACGGAGTGCTGAACAATGCAAACACTCACCCCCAGTCACAGATCTGGGTTTAATCCATCGTAGTTTTGCTCACCATCCCACCCCAGGTTAGACCCAGCCATATGCAAATCAGTCTTGACCCTGTTCCTCATGGGAATAGTCCAGCCCGAACTGCCAAGCCGGTCCTCCCCGGACCGGAAACAAGCATCCTGGGACCGGTTTCAGGGTATCACCCTTCATCAGCCAGGCTAGCTTGAATCCAGTGGCACAGTGAGCAAGGGACCCACGTCTGGGCATACCCTTCCCACTTAGGACAACTTTAGCAACACAAAAGGATGATAGACGGAGTGCTGAACAATGCAAACACTAACCCCCAGTCACAGATCTGGGTTTAATCCATTGCTCTTTTGCTCACCATGCCACCCCAAGTTGGACCCAGCCATATGCAAATCAGTCTTGACCCTCTTCCTCATGGGAACAGTCCAGCCCGAACTGCCAAGCCAGGTCCTCCCCGGACTGGAAACAAGCATCCTGGGACCGGTTTCAGGGTATCACCCTTCATCAGCCAAGCTAGCTTGAATCCAGTGGCACAGTGAGCAAGGGACCCATGTCTGGGCATACCCTTCCCACTTAGGGCAACTTTAGCAACACAAAAGGATGATGGACGGAGTGCTGAACAATGCAAACACACACCCCCAGTCACAGATCTGGGTTTAATGCATTGTTCTTTTGCTCACCATGCCACCCCAGGTTGGACCCAGCCATATGCAAATCAGTCTTGACCCTGTTCCTCATGGGAACAGTCCAGCCCGAACTGCCAAACCAGGTCCTCCCCAGACCGGAAACAAGCATCCTGGGACCGGTTTCAGGGTATCACCCTTCATCAGCCAGGCTAGCTTGAATCAAGTGGCACAGTGAGCAAGGGACCCACGTCTGGGCATACCCTTCCCACTTAGGGCAACTTTACCAACACAAAAGGGTGATGGACGGTGTGCTGAACAATGCAAACATTCACCCCCAGTCACAGATCTGGGTTAAATCCATCGTTCTTTTGCTCACCATGCCACCCCAGGTTGGACCCAGCCATAAGGAAATCAGTCTTGACCCTCTTCTTCATGGGAACAGTCCAGCCCAAACTGCCAAGACAGGTCCTCTCCAGACCAGAAACAAGCATCCTGGGACCAGTTTCAGGGTATCTCCCTTCATCAGCCAGGCTACTTTGAATCCAGTGGCACAGTGAGCAAGGGACCCACGTCTGGGCATAGCCTTCCCACTTAAGGCAACTTTACCAACACAAAAAGATGATGGATGGAGTGCTGAACAATGCAAACACTCACCCCCAGTCACAGATCTGGGTTTAATCCATCGTTCTTTTGCTCACCATCCCACCCCAGGTTGGACCCAGCCATATGCAAATCAGTCTTGACCCTGTTCCTCATGGGAACAGTCCAGCCCGAACTGCCAAGCCAGGTCTTCCCGGACCGGAAACAAGCATCCTGGGACGGGTTTCAGGGTATCACCCTTCATCAGCCAGGCTAGCTTGAATCCAGTAGCACAGTGAGCAAGGGCCCCACATCTGGGCATACCCTTCCCACTTAGGGCAACTTTAGCAACACAAAAGGATGATGGACGGAGTGCTGAACAATGCAAACACTCACCTCCAGTGACAGCCTGTAAGCCCCCAACTATAGACTGGCTTCAAAACATGACAGAATGGGCTGGGGCGGAAAAAGGACATATGAAAAATGGATGGCGAGATGATAAACTAGCGGGTGACCTGCAGGCATGGGGTGCAATGATCAATTACTTTGATAATGCCGACCCCACTGCCTCTCTGGCAGTGGAGAGTGCGAATGACAGGGGGCCTGACCAGGTGTAGTGTTCCCAATGTAAGACGGGGAGATGATGTTACAAATGAGAATTTGGGTCCTGATGACCGCAACTAGAGGTGGCTTTCGCAATGTAAATCAGTATTAAGAGAGAGTGGTGGATGCGAGTGGGGGTTCACACAATTTGATTTATTGAGTTTTACTACCTTAAACTTTAAGAAGTTATCAGTGGCTTTCAGTGTTATATATTATGAAGGCACCTGTTATGGCACCTTGCATAGTGACATTGGTCATCCTGTGGAGATACCTATGGATATACTGGATGGTGTTATTGTATATGCTCTAAGGATGTATATTACTAAAATGCCTATATAAATATTTCCAAAATATATTTGAAGGCTCTTACAATGTACGAATGAGAATTCAATCCACTAGATTCAATTAAATATCTCATTGAACTAGAGGGAATTAATGGAATTGGCCTAGGCAGGTGATAGGCCAGAGATGGAATATTCTTATCTGTAATTATATGTATGGGATTACTACTGGCCACCCAGCTGCTAGCCCTCTTGAGAGGTTAGCGTGTTTACATGTGTGAAGTTTGCAGCTTTTGTCACATAGAACCCTGAAATTATTATTCACATAATCACTGTCACACTTTGCATTATTTGCCGTACCTTCCTGAATTGAATCTTGAGTCGCTTGAGTTACTTGCAGTGACAAAAGAAAGTCATTAAGCCTTGTGGTTTTAGTTTGTTACATCTATCGTCCAGACTAATTTACTCTCCAGTCTTTAAGATTTTTGTCAGCGTCTCTTGGTTTCATATGGTGTTTGGTAAAATGCCAGCTCATGGTCGATTTTCGGTGATGCACCTTCATTGACTTCTGGAGAGGGAATCCACTTTCACTTTACCGGTATTGATAGCAAAGTAAAGTGCAGAGGGTTTTTGATAAATGTCTATACTCCCTTACAGTTTGCAAGGATAGTTTGGATCACTGCTTTGACCTCTACTAACTTAAGTAAGATTGCTGAGCACTTGCAGTTCTCCATTTTGAGTACTAGATTTTCAAATGAGTCGTAGAACTATTATTTTGGCATACATCTGCTAAGAATCTAAAGTCAAGCTAAACAGCTGCATCAAGAGTCCTGAACATGGATTTCATAAGTGACAGCAGAGGTTGACCAGACGGTGTTACAACCGTTGTAGGCTTACATATCACTGATTGTCTTTTCCTTAATGTATTTACTGCTGGGATATGAATTCGTACAAGCTATAGCATAAGGGGTGAACTAAGAGATACACATGTATCCATCCTGGCCATTTCGTCTTCACCCAATTAGAGAGAATTTTCAAAAGTTTGCCTTTTCTTGAATGGAGCCAGAGTCTCTACCCTGGGCGCTAGGGAAATACTTAGACAATTGCGGCACACAAGATTGATACAGATTTTTTTGAGGAGGAGCGCAAGCATTCCTTCTTACACAATGTCACAGTTGGAGCTGGTTAGCTGAGAATATGGCAGTCCCATCAAGATGAAAATGAGAAATGATTAGGTTGAGTTGGTTGATTGCAAAGGTCTTGATTACCACAGTATCCTATATGACATCATGATCATCCCTCTCACATTCAGAGTTCACACAATTTCCCCAGTAGGGTCCTCCATTTGTGGGTTTTTGTCCAAATGGTTTTCGACTGAGTCATTTCCTATGCATTTTCCAGTGAAGAAGTAAGAGGTAATTTTATTGGAACTAAGTATCCTCAAGACTTTGGCATCAATATCAGTTCTGGCTTTAAAACAGCTGTTTGGCATTGAGGCCGCCTCCACTCCTCTTCTTTACACTGTAAACAAAAAAATGAATGGTGTGTCTGCTGGGTGAGCTACTTGCTACTTGAGCTACACTTTCAATCTGAAACTTTTCACAAGTCTTCGTCAACTTATTCTCCATTAGTGGAATTTGGTTTAGGGATCTATGTGAGGCTAGTTTGTCAGGTCGGCCCAGTCTTTAATCTTGTAGTTCTTCTAGTGACATCAGTTTTGTGGCTCTCAATAAAGGTCTCAGAGTCCAGGGCTACTAAGACTGCTGCCAATTGCAGGGTGCAGTAAAGGTGGGAGTCAATACGTGCCTCCAAAGCTCCTTTTCGCATTGAACTTACCAACTCTTTTCAACTCTCCAGCCCAGCAACACAATCTCACTCAACGTGACCCTAGAACGTGGACCACAAGCCAAGCCTGAGTCACCTTTACTCCATAGTCTTACTTCATCCCCAAACCACCCTAACTCACCTCGGAGCATGCCTTCCACCAGCTACCTACCATATCAGTGTGATTGAGGCATTCTTGTGCAAAGTGGTGAAGGAGAGCGATTTCAAAAGGTATTGGTAGAGCAGCTCTAGTGCAATCGCAGGGACACAAGCGCTCCAAACGCTGCTGCAGGCTGTCACGTCACATCTTCTCATCAAAGGAATGTGCACAGTGGGGGGAGTCTCAAAAGCATTGCTATTTTGTCGTGTTTGGAAGTCCCAAGTCCCTCCCAAAGACTGCTTTTTACAAAGAGGAAAGTCCCTTGAAAACCAACCCTGATGGGGTTTAAGGCCAAGCTCTTTCCTGGCAAGTTGGTAAGGAGTAGCCTCTAAAGCATCCTTTATCCTAATACTCTGTTTATAATAAACATGCCACATATTCAGCCCCGGTCTGGTCTTGTGCATTCATCCTACCCTCTTCTTCTTTCTTACATTCCTAGATAAGTGGGACTGTATGATCTATAATTAACTACTGCCTGTTTTCCTGCCACCAAGCCAAGCCTATTGTCTTCTCCAACCAGGGGGTATTTGTCATCTTATTAAAGCTTACAAATGGCACTGGTGAAGAGGAAGTGGAACTTCTTTAACAAGTGTCCATTCTTGCATGCAGAGAAAGGTTTTGCTAATTTCAATTTTGCAGACTATTTAGAGATACGTCTGCTAGACTTTTGATTTCATAGAGGTGCACAGAAGTAGTCAGAAGATATTTCCCATGTATACTTGTCATAAATTTTGCTTTCATTCACAAGCACACTTGTTCCCTATAAAAATATACTTTAGCCAATGCAGTGCAGAGAGTTTTTGTATAGTGTTACTGCAGAGACATACTGCTCCATTTGTGAGGTATCTCCCATTTTTGCAAATTATGCACACAGAACCTACAGGCTTCAACACACTACTTATGTGTGAATTGGCTACTATTAACAATAGTTTTGTATGCATGTCAAAAATGTTTTCTTTTACCTCAGGACAACTGCAGCTTTACATCCAGGGTAAACCCCATCTTCAGAATGTGCCCTTCACAACCTTTTAGTAGGATTTATGGCTTCAGGGATGTCAGCTCTCCTGGCTTGTATCTTCGCCTAAGTTATTTGGTTTACAACTGCCAGGCATCCTTTTGTAAATTCCTGGCAGGATGAAAAATATAATTTTATCACCACATTTACCAGTCTGACTAGGCCGTATTGTATGTTGTCTACATAGCAATACTGACCTCTGAAGCAAAAAAAAATCAGCAAGGTTATACTTGCATGTAATATGTACTAAATGGGCCTCTGAGTGCCAAGTATCACTACTTTTTAACTCTCAGGACCAGGGTGTGTTTTTAATATTCACCAGTGTTTTGTGTACAGTCAATTTTATATGACAGAAAGAATGTTGTAGCACTTCAGTCAAGCAATTGCTAGTAGAACTGAATAATCCAAAGCTTTTAAAAGTGGCATTGTACAGTGGTTATTGCCCAAGCAAAGTAGAAGTAAAGCACTGTTATTAATTCATGTAACATGTGACTGGTTAGATTGTTTAGATGTATTTATTGAGTAGTTAGTTTTCCTATTCAATAGTATTTGTAAACATCCGACCATTAAGTTGAGAAAGGTATAAATAAATGTATAATTGAAAACAGTAATTGGTGCCTTGTCCTTGGTAATGGTAAACGTTATAATGCTAATTGTGTGTTATGTATATTGTACTGAGACCCCTGGTCATGCTAACCTACCCCAGTGTGACACCGCAGGCCCCTACTGCACTTCACTGGCCCCATTAAAAGTAGAACTGCTGTATTTGTTCCCCAACAAAATTGATCCAAAAGACAAGCAGGGTTTTTGCTCCATTGCGAAGTTGATCCAAATGTCTGAGTCAAGTGCAAAGGGAGACGTGCTTATAGTAAAGACTGTTATCTGCTGTATGGCGATAAAATTGGCCCTTAACATTAATGCCATAAACATGGAACAAACAAGGAACATTAAAAATTTCAAATAAAGCATATCAGCGATTTAGTTCCTTCCTTTTAAAAAAAAAGTTTTTGTCATTTTGTGCATAGCCAGGCAATATAGATTAACACATTCAGCCCAGGCAAATTGTAAAAGACATATGTATAATTGTGACAGGATTTTGGTAAGCATGACAATAAATCTGGCTGGGTGCATAGTACAGTGAAATACACACATGAGTAATGGCGGGTTATTCCAAAATGGATGCATGCATTGTCTCAGGGGGGACTCCACTGGGGTCACTCTCAATCCCCGCATGCACCCTGGGCCACAGCATTAGCGACAGCCAACTGTTTCCCTTTCGTTCACATCAGCTCACGCATTTTAGGCATAACAACACCTGTCTAGTAGGTCAGCAAATGGGCAGGTTGCCTTTTCCTCTACACAGTGTGACTCGCCTTCTCTTCCTCATTGTCAGGATTTCTCACATGCTCATGTACGTTTTGGTATGGACCGCATGTATCTTTTGGGTGACTATGAGATGGCATGAGGTTGTGATATGAATGTGATTGGGTATTACAATACGTCATGTCTGTATGCCACTGTTTCAAAGTACAGAGGGGGAAGTTCCTACATTATTTCACGTTTTACTTAATCTTGCATTCCCCACCAATGTTATTTTACCATGTTGTGTTTCTGTATTTCTTCTGTGCATCTTATTACTCCTGCATGGTACATACTTTGAGCCATGCCAGGTGTTTAGGAGGGCATACATTGAGAGATCTGATGCTGAGGCTTAATCAAAAGCAAAGTGCCTGACAATGGCCTGGCCTCTCCGCAAAGCACAAAGAACAATGTTAATGTGTGTGAAGGGGGTACACAGATGTCAAAATATTTACAAGTCAAAAGGAAATAAATTGCTTAACCCCTTCTGTGCCCAGGACGTAAAGGTTACGTCCTGAGGCACAGTGCTGCTGTGCCCAGGACGTAACCATTACGTCCTGTGCACAGAGCCCAGAGGGAGCGCTAGCGCTCCCTCTGTGGGGTTCCCCCCACCCCCCCAAGTCAGGGATGGAAGGGGAAGCCCTTCCCCTCCCACCCCCGACCCCCCCAACCCCCCCTGTGACATCAGCGTGCGAGCGAGCGCTGATTAGTCACAGGGTCTACCCCATTGCGCTGGAAGCAGAGCTTCCAGCGCGATTGAAAGAGAAATGCTTTTGCATTTCTCTTTCAATCCCATGGGGGAGGCCCCGAGAGACTTCAAAGGGAAGGAAATGTATTTCCTTCCCTTTGAAGTCTCTCACAGGGTTTCAAAAGCCGGATTGCTTGCAATCCGGCTTTTGAAACCCCACTAGACACCAGGGATTTTTTTTTTTTTGCAATGAAACTGTCAAAAGGGAGCGACCCCTTGGGCAAGGGTCGCTCCCAGGGGGGGCATTTTTTTAGGAAGGCCTTTTCTGCCCCCCCTGGGTGCAGATTGGCCTATTATTAGGCCGATCTGCCCCTAGGGGGGGCAGAAACCTCAAGGCACCAGGGAGCTTTTTTTTTTTTTTTTGTGATGTTTTCTTTTTTTTTAGGTGGGGAGCGATCCCTTAGGCAAGGGTCGCTCCCCTACGGGGCAATATATATTTAGGCCATTTCTGCCCCCCTTGGGGGCAGATTGGCCTATTTTGATGAGGCCAATCTGCCCCCAAGGGGGGCAGAAACCATTAGACACCAGGGAGTTTTTTTTTTTGCGCAAATTTCACGCAACGGAAGCGACCCCTTGGGCAAGGGTCGCTCCCAGGGGGGGCATTTTTTTGGGAAGGCCTTTTCTGCCCCCCCTGGGGGCAGATCGGCCTATTATTAGGCCGATCTACCCCCAGGGGGGGCAGAAACCTCTAGGCACCAGGGATCATTTCTTTTATTTTTTCTTTTTGTTTTGTTTTCTTTTTTTTTTAGGTGGGGAGCGACCCCTTGGACAAGGGTCGCTCCCCTGGAGGGGCAAAATGTATTTAGGCCATTTCTGCCCGCTTTGGGGGCAGATCGGCCGATTTTAGGTCAATCTGCCCCCAAGGGGGGCAGAAACTACTAGGCACCAGGGATCTTTTTTTTGCGCCGTTACGCAAGGGGAGCGACCTTGTAGGCAAGGGTCGCTCCCCGGGGGGGGGTAGGGGGGGCAAAATTATTTTAGGCCATCTCTCCCCCCCCGGGGGCAGATCGGCCTATTGGTATTAGGCCGATCTACCCCCAGGGGGGGCAGAAACCTCTAGGTGCCAGGGCAAATTTTTTCTTTGTGTTTTTTTTTTGTTTGTTTTTTTTTTTTTTAGAGATGGGGAGCGACCCATCAGGCAAGGGTCGCTCCCCTGTGGGGCAAATTGTATTTAGACCATTTCTGCCCCCCTTGGGGGCAGATTGGTCGATTTTAGGTCAATCTGCCCCAAGGGGGCAGAAACCACTAGGCACCGGGGATTTGTTTTTTGTCGCCAATGACACGCAGGGGGAGCGACCCCGTAGGCAAGGGTCGCTCCCGGGGGTGGGGTGGGGGTTGGGTGGGCAAATTTATTTTAGGCCATTTCTGCCCCCCCTGGGGGCAGATCGGCCTATTATTAGGCCGATCTGCCCCCAGGGGGGGCAGAAACCTCTTGTTGCCAGGTCAATTTTTTTTTTTGTGTTTTTTTTTTTGTTTGTTTTTTTAGAGATGGGGAGTGACCCATCAGACAGGGGTCGCTCCCCTGGGGGGCAAACTGTATTTAGAGCATTTCTGCCCCCCTTGGGGGCCGATTGGTCGATTTTAGGTCAATCTGCCCCCAAGGGGGCAGAAACCACTAGGCACCGGGGATTTGTTTTTTGGCGCCAATGTCACGCAGGGGGAGCGACCCCGTAGGCAAGGGTCGCTCCGAGGGGGGGGGGAATTTATTTCAGGCCATTTCTGCCCCCCCTGGGGGCAGAAACCTCTAGGCGCCAGGGCAATTTCTTTTTTTTTTTTTTTTTTTTTTTTTAGAGATGGGGAGCGACCCATCAGACAAGGGTCGCTCCCCTGGGGGGCAAACTGTATTTAGAGCATTTGTGCCCCCCTTGGGGGCAGATTGGTCGATTTTAGGTCAATCTGCCCCCAAGGGGGCAGAAACCACTAGGCACCGGGGATTTGTTTTTTGGCGCCAATGTCACGCAGGGGGAGCGCCCCCGTAGGCAAGGGTCGCTCCCGGGGGTGGGGTGGGGGTTGGGTGGGCAAAGTTATTTTAGGCCATTTCTGCCCCCAGGGGGGGCAGAAACCTCTTGTTGCCAGGGCAATTTTTTTTTTTGTGTTTTTTTTTTTTGGTTTGTTTGTTTTTTTAGAGATGGGGAGCGACCCATCAGACAAGGGTCGCTCCCCTGGGGGGCAAACAGTATTTAGAGCATTTCTGCCCTCCTTGGGGGCAGATTGGTCGATTTTAGGTCAATCTGCCCCCAAGGGGGCAGAAACCACTAGGCACCGGGGATTTGTTTTTTGGCGCCAATGTCACGCAGGGGGAGCGCCCCCGTAGGCAAGGGTCGCTCCGAGGGGGGGGGGGGTTGGGGGGGCAAATTTATTTTGCTTTTGCATTTCTCTTTCAATCCCATGGGGGAGGCCCCGAGAGACTTCAAAGGGAAGGAAATGTATTTCATTCCCTTTGAAGTCTCTCACAGGGTTTCAAAAGCCGGATTGCTTGCAATCCGGCTTTTGAAACCCCACTAGACACCAGGGATTTTTTTTTTTTTGCAATGAAACTGTCAAAAGGGAGCGACCCCTTGGGCAAGGGTCGCTCCCAGGGGGGGCATTTTTTTAGGAAGGCCTTTTCTGCCCCCCCTGGGGGCAGATCGGCCTATTATTAGGCTGATCTGCCCCCAGGGGGGGCAGAAACCTCTAGGCACCAGGGATCATTTATTTTATTTTTTATTTTTGTTATGTTTTCTTTTTTTTTTAGGTGGGGAGCGACCCCTTAGGCAAGGGTCGCTCCCCTAGGGGGCAAATTATATTTAGGCCATTTCTGCCCCCCTTGGGGGCAGATTGGCCTATTTTGATGAGGCCAATCTGCCCCCAAGGGGGGCAGAAACCTTTAGACACCAGGGAGTTTTTTTTTGCGTGAATTTCACGCAAGGGGAGCGACCCCTTAGGCAAGGGTCGCTCCCTGGGGGGGGATTATTTTAGGCCATTTCTGCCCCCCTGGGGGGTATATCAGCCTATTTTGATTCGGCTGATCTGCCCCCAAGGGGGGCAGAAACCACTAGGCACCAGGGATTTTTTTGTTTTTTTGTTTTACAGATGGGGAGCGACCCCTTGGACAAGGGTCGCTCCCCTGGAGGGGCAAAATGTATTTAGGCCATTTCTGCCAGCTTTGGGGGCAGATCGGCCGATTTTAGGTCAATCTGCCCCCAAGGGGGGCAGAAACTACTAGGCACCAGGGATCTTTTTTTTGCGCCGTCACGCAAGGGGAGCGACCTTGTAGGCAAGGGTCGCTCCCCGGGGGGGGTAGGGGGGGGCAAAATTATTTTAGGCCATCTATTGGTATTAGGCCGATCTACCCCCAGGGGGGGCAGAAACCTCTAGGCACCAGGGCAAATTTTTTCTTTGTGTTTTTTTTTTTTTTTTTTGTTTTTTTAGAGATGGGGAGCGACCCATCAGGCAAGGGTCGCTCCCCTGGGGGGCAAATTGTATTTAGACTATTTCTGCCCCCCTTGGGGGCAGATTGGTCGATTTTAGGTCAATCTGCCCCAAGGGGGCAGGAACCACTAGGCACCGGGGATTTGTTTTTTGGCGCCAATGACACGCAGGGGGAGCGACCCCGTAGGCAAGGGTCGCTCCCGGGGGTGGGGTGGGGGTTGGGTGGGCAAATTTATTTTAGGCCATTTCTGCCCCCCCTGGGGGCAGATCGGCCTATTATTAGGCCGATCTGCCCCCAGGGGGGGCAGAAACCTCTTGTTGCCAGGGCAAATTTTTTTTTTGTGTTTTTTTTTTTGTTTGTTTGTTTTTTTAGAGATGGGGAGTGACCCATCAGACAGGGGTCGCTCCCCTGGGGGGCAAACTGTATTTAGAGCATTTCTGCCCCCCTTGGGGGCCGATTGGTCGATTTTAGGTCAATCTGCCCCCAAGGGGGCAGAAACCACTAGGCACCGGGGATTTGTTTTTTGGCGCCAATGTCACGCAGGGGGAGCGACCCCGTAGGCAAGGGTCGCTCCGAGGGGGGGGGGGAATTTATTTCAGGCCATTTCTGCCCCCCCTGGGGGCAGAAACCTCTAGGCGCCAGGGCATTTTTTTATTTTATTTTTATTTTTTTTTTAGAGATGGGGAGCGACCCATCAGACAAGGGTCGCTCCCCTGGGGGGCAAACTGTATTTAGAGCATTTGTGCCCCCCTTGGGGGCAGATTGGTCGATTTTAGGTCAATCTGCCCCCAAGGGGGCAGAAACCACTAGGCACCGGGGATTTGTTTTTTGGCGCCAATGTCACGCAGGGGGAGCGCCCCCGTAGGCAAGGGTCGCTCCCGGGGGTGGGGTGGGGGTTGGGTGGGCAAATTTATTTTAGGCCATTTCTGCCCCCCCTGGGGGCAGATCGGCCTATTATTAGGCCGATCTGCCCCCAGGGGGGGCAGAAACCTCTTGTTGCCAGGGCAAATTTTTTTTTTGTGTTTTTTTTTTTTGGTTTGTTTGTTTTTTTAGAGATGGGGAGCGACCCATCAGACAAGGGTCGCTCCCCTGGGGGGCAAACAGTATTTAGAGCATTTCTGCCCTCCTTGGGGGCAGATTGGTCGATTTTAGGTCAATCTGCCCCCAAGGGGGCAGAAACCACTAGGCACCGGGGATTTGTTTTTTGGCGCCAATGTCACGCAGGGGGAGCGCCCCCGTAGGCAAGGGTCGCTCCGAGGGGGGGGGGGGTTGGGGGGGCAAATTTATTTTGCTTTTGCATTTCTCTTTCAATCCCATGGGGGAGGCCCCGAGAGACTTCAAAGGGAAGGAAATGTATTTCATTCCCTTTGAAGTCTCTCACAGGGTTTCAAAAGCCGGATTGCTTGCAATCCGGCTTTTGAAACCCCACTAGACACCAGGGATTTTTTTTTTTTTGCAATGAAACTGTCAAAAGGGAGCGACCCCTTGGGCAAGGGTCGCTCCCAGGGGGGGCATTTTTTTAGGAAGGCCTTTTCTGCCCCCCCTGGGGGCAGATCGGCCTATTATTAGGCTGATCTGCCCCCAGGGGGGGCAGAAACCTCTAGGCACCAGGGATCATTTATTTTATTTTTTATTTTTGTTATGTTTTCTTTTTTTTTTAGGTGGGGAGCGACCCCTTAGGCAAGGGTCGCTCCCCTAGGGGGCAAATTATATTTAGGCCATTTCTGCCCCCCTTGGGGGCAGATTGGCCTATTTTGATGAGGCCAATCTGCCCCCAAGGGGGGCAGAAACCTTTAGACACCAGGGAGTTTTTTTTTGCGTGAATTTCACGCAAGGGGAGCGACCCCTTAGGCAAGGGTCGCTCCCTGGGGGGGGATTATTTTAGGCCATTTCTGCCCCCCTGGGGGGTATATCAGCCTATTTTGATTCGGCTGATCTGCCCCCAAGGGGGGCAGAAACCACTAGGCACCAGGGATTTTTTTGTTTTTTTGTTTTACAGATGGGGAGCGACCCCTTGGACAAGGGTCGCTCCCCTGGAGGGGCAAAATGTATTTAGGCCATTTCTGCCAGCTTTGGGGGCAGATCGGCCGATTTTAGGTCAATCTGCCCCCAAGGGGGGCAGAAACTACTAGGCACCAGGGATCTTTTTTTTGCGCCGTCACGCAAGGGGAGTGACCTTGTAGGCAAGGGTCGCTCCCCGGGGGGGGTAGGGGGGGGGGGCAAAATTATTTTAGGCCATCTATTGGTATTAGGCCGATCTACCCCCAGGGGGGGCAGAAACCTCTAGGCACCAGGGCAAATTTTTTCTTTGTGTTTTTTTTTTTTTTTTTTGTTTTTTTAGAGATGGGGAGCGACCCATCAGGCAAGGGTCGCTCCCCTGGGGGGCAAATTGTATTTAGACTATTTCTGCCCCCCTTGGGGGCAGATTGGTCGATTTTAGGTCAATCTGCCCCAAGGGGGCAGGAACCACTAGGCACCGGGGATTTGTTTTTTGGCGCCAATGTCACGCAGGGGGAGCGCCCCCGTAGGCAAGGGTCGCTCCGAGGGGGGGGGTGGGGCTTGGGGGGGCAAATTTATTTTAGGCCATTTCTGCCCCCCCCTGGGGGCAGATCGGCCTAGTATTAGGCCGATCTGCCCCCAGGGGGGGCAGAAACCTCTAGGCGCCAGGGCAAATTTTTTTTGTTGTGTTTTTTTAGAGATGGGGAGCGACCCATCAGACAAGGGTCGCTCCCCTGGGGGGCAAACTGTATTTAGAGCATTTCTGCCCCCCTTGGGGGCAGATTGGTCGATTTTAGGTCAATCTGCCCCCAAGGGGGCAGAAACCACTAGGCACCGGGGATTTGTTTTTTGGCGCCAATGTCACGCAGGGGGAGCGACCCCGTAGGCAAGGGTCGCTCCGAGGGGGGGGTGGGGGTTGGGGGGGCAAATTTATTTTAGGCCATTTCTGCCCCCCCCCCTGGGGGCAGAAACCTGTAGGCGCCAGGGCAACAAATTTTGTGTGTGTGTTTTTTTTTGTTTGTTTGTTTTTTTAGAGATGGGGAGCGACCCATCAGACAAGGGTCGCTCCCCTGGGGGGCAAACTGTATTTAGACCATTTCTGCCCCCCTTGGGGGCAGATTGGTCGATTTTAGGGCAATCTGCCCCCAAGGGGGTAGAAACGACGAGGCACCGGGGATTTGTTGTTTGGCGCCAATGTCACGCAGGGGGAGCGACCCCGTAGGCAAGGGTCGCTCCTGGGCAGGGGGGGTTTGAGGGGGTGGGGGTCAAATTTATTTTAGGGCATTTCCCCCCCCCCGGGGCCGGCTGAGCTAGAGGTCAAAATCCACAGGTAGGCACTTTGCAAAAAACACCTCTGTTTTCTGTGAAAAAATATGTTGTGTCCACGTTGTGTTTTGGGCCATTTCCTTTCGTGGGCGCTAGGCCTACCCACACAAGTGAGGTACCATTTTTATGGAGAGACTTAGGGAACGCTGGGTGGAAGGAAATTTGTGGCTCCTCTCAGATTCCAGAACTTTCTGCCACAGAAATGTGAGGAAAATGTGTTTTTTTAGCCAAATTTTGAGGTTTGCAAAGGATTCTGGGTAACAGAACCTGGTCCGAGCCACACAAGTCACCCCATCTTGGATTCTCCTAGGTCTCTAGTTTTCAGAAATGCACAGGTTTGGTAGGTTTCCCTAGGTGGCGGCTGAGCTACAGGCCAAAATCTACAGGTAGGCACTTTGCAAAAAACACCTCTGTTTTCCTTCAAAAATTTGGCTGTGTCCACATTGCGCTTTGGGGCCTTTCCTGTTGCGGGCGCTAGGCCTACCCACACAAGTGAGGTATCATTTTTATCGGGAGACATGGGGGAACGCTGGGTGGAAGGAAATTTGTGGCTCCTCTCAGATTCCAGAACTTTCTGCCACAGAAATGTGAGGAACATGTGTTTTTTTGGCCAAATTTTGAGGTTTGCAAAGGATTCTGGGTAACAGAACCTTGTCCGAGCCACACAAGTCACCCCATCTTGGATTCCCCTAGGTCTCTAGTTTTCAGAAATGCACAGGTTTGGTAGGTTTCCCTAGGTGGCGGCTGAGCTATAGGCCAAAATCTACAGGTAGGCACTTTGCAAAAAACACCTCTGTTTTCCTTCAAAAATTTGGCTGTGTCCACGTTGCGCTTTGGGGCGTTTCCTGTCACGGGCGCTAGGCCTACCCACACAAGTGAGGTATCATTTTTATCGGGAGATGTAGGGGAACGCCGGGGTGGAAGGAAATTTGTGGCTCCCCTCAGATTCCAGAACTTTCTGCCACAGAAATGTGAGGAACATGTGTTTTTTTAGCCAAATTTTGAGGTTTGCAAAGGATTCTGGGTAACAGAACCTGGTCCGAGCCACACAAGTCACCCCATCTTGGATTCCCCTAGGTCTCTAGTTTTCAGAAATGCACAGGTTTGGTAGGTTTCCCTAGGTGGCGGCTGAGCTACAGGCCAAAATCTACAGGTAGGCACTTTGTAGAAAACACCTCTGTTTTCCTTAAAAAATTTGGCTGTGTCCACGTTGCGCTTTGGGGTGTTTCCTGTCGCGGGCACTAGGCCTACCCACACAAGTGAGGTATCATTTTTATCGGGAGACGTGGGGGAACGCTGCGTGGAAGGAAATTTGTGGCTCCCCTCAGATTGCAGAACTTTCTGCCACAGAAATGTGAGGAACATGTGTTTTTTTCGCCAAATTTTGAGGTTTGCAAAGGATTCTGGGTAACAGAACCTGGTCCGAGCCACACAAGTCACCCCATCTTGGATTCTCCTAGGTCTCTAGTTTTCAGAAATGCACAGGTTTGGTAGGTTTCCCTAGGTGGCGGCTGAGCTACAGGCCAAAATCTACAGGTAGGCACTTTGCAAAAAACACCTCTGTTTTCCTTCAAAAATTGGGCTGTGTGCACGTTGTGCTTTGGGGCGTTTCCTGTCGCGGGCGCTAGGCCTACCCACACAAGTGAGGTATCATTTTTAACGGGAGACGTGGGGCAACGCTGGGTGGAAGGAAATTTGTGGCTCCTCTCAGATTCCAGAACTTTCTGCCACAGAAATGTGAGGAACATGTGTTTTTTTTGCCACATTTTGAGGTTTGCAAAGGATTCTGGGTAACAGAACCTGGTCCGAGCCACACAAGTCACCCCATCTTGGATTCCCCTACGTCTCTAGTTTTCAGAAATGCACAGGTTTGGTAGGTTTCCCTAGGTGGCGGCTGAGCTAGAGGCCAAAATCTACAGGTAGTCACTTTGCTAAAAACAGCTCTGTTTTCTGTGATGTGTCCACGTTGTGTTTTGGGGCATATGCTGTCGTGGGCGCTAGGCCTACCCACACAAGTGAGGTATCATTTTTATCGGGAGACTTGAGGGAACATAGAATAGCAAAACAAGTGTTATTGCCCCTTGTCTTTCTCTACATTTTTCCCTTCCAAATGTAAGACAGTGTGTAAAAAAGACATCTATTTGAGAAATGCCCTGTAATTCACATGCTAGTATGGGCACCCCGGAATTCAGAGATGTGCAAATAACCACTGCTTCTCAACACCTTATCTTGTGCCCATTTTGGAAATACAAAGGTTTTCTTGATAGCTATTTTTTACTCTTTATATTTCAGCAAATGAATTGCTGTATACCCGGCATAGAATGAAAACCCACTGCAGGGTGCAGGTCATTTATTGGCTCTGGGTACCTAGAGTTCTTGATGAACCTACAAGCCCTATATATCCCCGCAACCAGAAGAGTCCAGCAGACGTAACGGTATATTGCTTTCGAAAATCTGACATTGCAGGAAAAAGTTACAGAGTAAAACTTAGAGAAAAATTGATGTTTTTTTCACCTCAATTTCAATATTTTTCTTTTTCAGTTGATATTTTCTGTAGGAAACCCTTGTAGGATCTACACAAATTACCCCTTGCTGAATTCAGAATTTTGTCTACTTTTCAGAAATGTTGCGGTTTCTGGGATCCAGCGTTGGTTTCATGCCCATTTCTGTCACTGACTGGAAGGAGGCTGAAAGCACAAAAAATCGTAAAAATGGGGTATGTCCCAGTAAAATGCCAAAATTGTGTTGAAAAATTGGGTTTTCTGATTCAAGTCTGCCTGTTCCTGAAAGCTGGGAAGCTGATGATTTTATCACCCTAAACCCTTTTTTGATGCCCTTTTCAGGGAAAAAACCACAAGCCTTCTTCTGCAGCCCATTTTTCCAATTTTTTTGAAAAAAACGAAATTTTCACTGTTTTTTGGCTAATTTCTTGGCCTCCTTCTGGGGAACCCACAAAGTCTGGGTACTTCTAGAATCCCTAGGATGTTGGGAAAAAAGGACGCAAATTTGGCCTGGGTAGCTTATGTGAACAAAAAGTTATGAGGGCCTAAGCGCGAACTGCTCTAAATAGCCAAAAAAGGCTCGGCACAGGAGGGGGAAAAGGCCTGGCAGCGAAGGGGTTAAATGTGAGTGAGTACAGTGTATGTTTGGAAGTGATGAAGTGAGGGCAATGGGAGGAAGGGTATTCGAGAAAGAGTAAAAAGAGGGTTCTGACAAGAAAGAGAGTCAGTTGAAGATGTGCAGATGAATGAGATATGCAGAGAAAAAGGGTACACATATCTAATATGAAGCAAACAAAACCTAAGGTCAACACTCCTTCACAGGCCTCAATACTGTTTAATTCCCAGACTCAAACTTCAGAACTGAAACATTTCCAATGTTAATCGTTTATAACACATTGTTGTTACTTATTTATCTTAAACATCTAACAGCCATTGACAAAGCCAATCATAAGGACAGGTATGTCTGTTGTTGTGTTATGTGTCTGATTCAATTACATTTCAGAGAGAAACCAAAATGCCGGTTAGGTTGCAAACAGGGGGAATCACAGAAAGGTATTTAGCATGGTCCATTTTAGAGAGCCCCCACTTTTTGCATACTACTTAAAGACCAGTCTACACATATTTCTACATGACTGATTACAGCCAGTAACTGTGGGTACTTCCTGAAGCCTGGTTAGAGCCTTTTTTTCCAATGTTGATGCTGCATGCAGTGCAAGACACTGGGCAAGCACACACTTTAAAGGGCTAAACCTGTAGCACTGTACAATTTGCACTTTACAGTAACTGTAGAAAATATTAATGTAATAAGATATGGAGCAGTTTTTAATTTGTTTAATATTTCAAGAGTACATGTTCCCACTGCTTTATAAGTCTTACTTTATCACTACATTCATTTGATTTAAAATGCACCATTTGCCAAACTTTTTTCAATATTTTCCCGGGAGGAGGACCCACCCTAGATCCCACGTTTGCTGATTAAGCTTGCTTGTGTCGCTCGCTACATAAAAGTCATACCCTACTTGTACACCCCACTACATTCAAATGTCAGCAGCTGCCACTGCCTAGTAGTCACCCTAAATACCCAGAATGAAGCGTCTCTTTTCTAGGAGTAACTTTAGACCTGTGACTGTTGCCATGTACTGCCAGTATGGCTGAATATATATATATATATATGTATTTGTTTCCAATGCTGCCCAAGACGCCGCTGTACCTCTGACATGGTGGATGCTCTGACAGGTGAGGGCAGACTCACCAAAATCTCTGTTCCTGTACACACAAAGTCAGGCACTCACAGGATGGATACTCATTTTTGTTCATAATCATTAAATTCATTTATTTGGCCACAAAAAAAAAATACATCCGACAAATGTGTTTCAGCCTTTGCGCCTTTCACAATGTCAGTCAACCAGAACTGAGGCAAAACACCTATATTATCTATTACTGAGTCAAGCAAAAGTAAAAAAAATATAGTTCTATGATAAGCGTGGCGGCCATCTTTAAATGCAGTACTCACTATTGAAAGATCACACAAAAATCAAATCTGTACGTCTGTTCAACAATTAGACATTGCAAAAGGGCTGTATCACAGTTGTGTTCTTGTTAAGACCTCTGTGTTTCTATGAATACGATGATACTATAATCCTAATTCAATAAAAAAAATGTTTTCATGGTTACAACATTCATTCAAGATTCTTAAATTAGAGATCATCATACTGTCCATACCAAAAAACAAAAACAAATGATTTAGCCCTGAATGGGACATCACAGTTCATTAACAGGATCATCATTCTTGTCCATAAATAACATGTTAATTTGTCAATATTTTTAGACTATCATCATTGTATATCAAAGAGGAAACAATTTAAAAATATAACAAAAAATATAATGGCATCAGGTGGGCCATCACTGTGCAATTGTATGAATCATCGGACTACTCTAAAATTGTCAAATAACTGTGTCAACCAATAGGCCGCCATCACGTTATTCTTGACAGCAATCACAATGTCAAATTAATAAATTCATTTTATGTCATATTTCATCCCACATGTCTCCATATCTCTTCATCCATGTTCACTCCCATAGGTGTCGTTGTTTTTAATTCAATGATATAAGGGGATTCTGACTGTCCTAATTATTGTAACCTGTCACCACCATGTTCATTCTATTGGACCTGGTCTATGCAAAAGAACTTCAATACATTTCTATTAACCCAAGTTCTCTTAGAAAATGTCTAGCCACCTGTCATGTTAAATCTGATTTGGCGATTGCCCTCTGGTGTTCCAAGACAAATTTTTTTACTGCTTTTACTGTACTCTCTACGTACCATAACTTACAGGGACACATTAAACAGTAAACCATAAACTGTGAGTTGCAGTTAAGAAATTTTGTGATCACTTACTTTTTTCTAATCCCAGGTACCTCAAATTCTACTACCTTGGTGCTGGTCTTACATGCTTTACAATTCATGCAAGGGAACAAACCTCTTACATTGCCTTTATCTTTTCTATTATCATATAGTGGCTGTGGGCCAACATATCCCGTAAAAAAGTGCTTCTAAGGCAATGACCTGATCACTTTTCAAAAATTGTCAATGCTTTTTCAACTTCTTAAATAACCATGTGGAGTCACTGGAGTATGTAGTAATCAATCTTACCCCCTCTGTATCTTGTTTTTTAGCGGTGTCTGTTTTAAAGATCAACTTGTGTCTTTCACATAGTTTAACCTTTTCTAGCCATTCCTCCAAAAGGGACTTGGTATATCCATGTGCCTGGAATCTACGTATAGTTTATTGTACTTTTCCTTTGAAATCTCGATCCTTTGAGCAATTTCTGTTGACTCTTAAAAGTTCCCCAAAGGGGACACTACGAACCAAGATACGTGGATGTTGGCTATCTGCTTGTAGTACAAAATTGCCTGCTGTGGGTTTTCTAAACAGTTTGGTATGGATTTTACCTTGTTCTGCGAAAACCCAAAGATCTAAAAAGTGTACTCCCTCTTCAGTAATTATACTAGTGAACTGTAGATTACAGGTGTTGTTATTCAATTGTTTAATGTACTGTTCTGCCATCTTCCTAGGTCCTCTCCAATTCCAAAACAAATCATCAATACAACATACCCACAGGGATTCTCGTTCAGCCCATTTTTCAAATTGAACTGACCAGGCCACGTGCTTCTCCCACCCGCCTACAAAAAGATTTGCATAGCTGGGGGCGAAGCACGTCCCCATTGCGGTCCCTTGTATCTGTTGGTACAATTTGTCATGGTTTGCACGCTTCTTACCGCTGTAGTCTGCCAGTCTCGGGCACCACCTGGTTTCTTGCTTGTTCTGGGTTGACCAAGGTAAGGGCGACCCCTTCCAGTAGCCACGATGCTGCTGACAATACAACACCTAGCAGGCCGGAAAAAAACAAATATTGGGAAAAAAACCCAGATCACAGGAACTCCAGAAAAGAGGCAAATAAAAAAAACAGAAAATAATTAAGAATCAGGAGCAACAAAACTGCAGACAAAAAACAGGATAGGTCCAAAAACACGGGAAACAGGATTGAAGAGCACCACCAGGATGGAAGTGTTTTCAATGCAAGGAAAAGAAGACCTCTGTGCTTTTATACTGACAAACAGGAAGTGACATGCAGTGACTAAAGATACCATCTTGGATTGGTAAAGCCACATACAGATGAATGGAAAAATTGCCATTGTAGAAAAGGTAGTGCGCAATGCATGCAGGGAAGGAAACATAGACACCTAGGAAGGATAAAATATGACCACAAGAAGAAAAAGGAAAAAGAAGAAAGAAAAAGAGAAAAAGAAGTCCAGTAAGCAGGTAAAGAAAACTACGGGGTCGTAAAGGAACGTGGCTTGACCCAGAGCCCATGAGAGGATTCCCGGGCCACACTGCAGTCGACAAAATAGGTTGCGGCCCAAAAGGCGGCCCGCAGCAGGATCAGCTGCCCGAAACACAATTGTCTTGCAAATAGAAAGATATTATTATTTAGGCAACTCAATCATTTCCAGTAGCATCAAATTATGGTCTGCAAACTTCAATGGTCTACTCCTTAAAAAGAAGTTCACAGCTTCCAAACCCTCTGCACGATTTATGCTGGTATACAGGCTCTTTATGTCTAAAGTGGCCGACAAGAAGTTTTCTTCCCATTCTATGTTCTCAATCACTCGCATAAAATTTGTTGTATCCCTAATGTATGAACTTAATTCCTGCACATAGGTAGAAGAAAATTATGAACATAGATCGAGGCATTTTCTAATAAGCTTCCTTTAGAGGAAACTATTGGACGCCCTGGTGGTATTCTGGCATCCTTATGGATCTTAGGAAGATGGTAAAAAGTCGGAATCCTTGGAAAGTCAACCTTAAGAAATTGATATTTATCATACTCTAAAAGACTACATGACCTCCATTTGTTTAATAGATCATAGTAGCCCCGTACACTTCGGTTATAATGTTCCCTGGTGATAGGTATATAACAAGTAACATCATTTAGTTGCTTTATTGCCTCATTGATGTACTGGTCCTTGGTTTGTAGAACAATGTTACCACCTTTATCTGCTGGCTTTATGACTAGATCAGTCTCATGGTTCAAATTCAACACTGCCTTCCAGTGTCTTCCAGTGATGTTGTACTTGCACTTCTTAATTTGGTTTCTATCCCATAACTTGAGCTCATTGATCATTGCTTCATGAAAACAGTCTATATCATCATGTGAGGTCTGCGAAATACTCTGAATTTTTTTCCTTAAAAAACTGTATCCCCCACTTTGTTGTATACCTGCCCTTTGAACAAATGATAGGTCACTTTCAAAATTACCATCATCTTGTGACGGAACTCTATCACTCAATTCATGTATAACCCTTAGAGTTGGTAAATCATGGCCCATAAGGTTATCTGTTATATATCTATATCTTTCTGTCTGGAAAGTTTTGGAGTGATCGGTGAAGCGAGGGCTGAAAACAAGGGAACATCCCAAAACATCATGTTAATTTTCATAGGGATTTTGTGTGAATCAGTTTAGTAATTTTCTAATTATTAAATTAAATCCAAATTTGTATATATGGGGGCACGGACCCTTCTCGGATCCTTCGCGGATTCCGAGGAAAAGCAAAGCCCTGATTGTCTGGCTGCAACCTAACAGAAAAATGTTTTGGCCACCATTTCCTTTCTCACATTATCCGGGGGGACTGTAAAAACATATACAAGGTCAGGGTACTGGTATCCTGTCCTATAGGACACATGGAGGGGTCCTCATGGGTGCAGAATTTGCCCTATTTTTTGGTCGATCCATGAATTTTGAGGATAACCCTCGAATCCTTCTTGGGTCCTGGGGAAAAGCAAGGTCCTGATTGGCTTACCGCTGACACAATAGTAACATGTGCGTAAAAAAAAAACCATAGCAATTCACTGAAAAAAAACAAAAGTTAAAGGGACGATATAGTTATGTTGATGTTTTAGCCAAGCAAAACCATAGAAATTCAACAGTTATAGTTATAGTTCTACTTATATTTATCGGAAGAAATTATAACTAGTGCCAGAAAGTAACTATGGGCAATAAGTTATAGGTTCTTAGCATAAGTATAACTATAAGTATAACTGCCTCCATGGCAAGGGTGCAAGTTATAGTTACCTCAGGACACAAGTTATAGTTACTTGAAATAACTCTAACTGTAACTGCTGAATTTCTATGGTTTTGTACATTTAAAATGTGAACCTAATTATAACGTCCCTGTAACCATTGCTTTTTAAGTGAATTTCTATGTGTTTTTAATTCTATTTCCTTACCATAACGTCCCTGTAACCCTTGTTTTTTTCAGTGAATATCTATGACTTTTATTACTTTGCGTTAATCCACATGCACCGCAGAGGTTTGCTGCAGGGCCTGGCCCGTGGCCACACCCTGCATATACTCCCCTATACCCACCCAACCCAGTGCCATGCCTGGCCGTTGGCCATGCATTTCGGGATTTGCCGCAGGGCCTGGCCATAGTCTATGCCTTGTGGACAACCCTCTATACCCACCAAACCCTGTGCCATGGAAGGCCTTTGGCGGTGCGCTTGGGGGTTGGCTCTCAGAAGCAGTTTTCAAGAAAGAACCCACTTATCACAGTCACTACTTGAGCTATTGCACTCAAAAAATCAAGGATGCAAACTCCTCCATCAAGATTTACAGGCAACTTTTCAAGATGAATATGCAGAGAAAAAAGATGTGTTTTGCCTTGACCATGTGCTAAAAATGATAAGTATTTTACAGAAGTGGAGCTTCAACTTAAGAACCTGCTTTGTTTATATCAGTGCTTCGCATTGAGATTTAATTACTATAAAATGAGCATCGTGCCAGAATGGATCATGCTATGCGCATGTATCCAAGAAGAGGACACCATTTTTTGCAAACTGTCTACCAACCTGGGATAATTTCTACTGGTATTTAGTAAGTACTACCTCGTTGGGTAAATGTAAAGTGCATCTCCTACAATACATCTGCATAAAGGATGCCAAGGAAATGCCTTCAGTGATCTTGTGTGTCTCTAACTTTGGCAATGTGATTGTTCCTTGAGCATCTTCATCAGATAACTTTACAAGCTGGAGCTGCAATAAAAACACACTTACTTGAGGTAAGTGCTCATGATACCGCTGGAGAAGCCTCAAGGCCCCCGAGGTCCCATCTGGTTCCCATCTCCTGTGGGAGCCGGTATTGCTCCCACAAGAAGGGAGCTCCTTTAAATAGCAGCTCCCTGCCTGTGGTAGCAATGTTTTCAAGTCTTTCCCTGCATGCCTGTTATCATGCAGGGAAAGAGATGAATACTCCACCTTCAGCAAGCTGGAACTGTTTGACAGCTTTGGCTTGTTGAAAGTGGAGTTATGTTTGCTTTACCTTAGTGGGAGCTGTCAGCTCCAGCTAAACAAAAGCAAACAGCTTGGGAGGTAGCATGAGTCAGCCCTGGGGAGTGGCGGGCTCCAGGGCCATGTATGGCTCCAAGAGGGGTGCCATGTGGACCCCGTCCATGTTTTTAATGTTGCCCCAGAAAGGTTGTGGCCCCAGGGCCAAGTATCCACAACAGACTCCTGTCTAAAACATTCAATAGCCCTAGGTATGTGGTGGTCCCTGGGGCATGTGGGGTATGCAGGACTACCCCTTAAATTTGTTTAGGATCTTGTCCCAGGGAGGTGGTGGTCCCCAGGGTGCAGGGGGAGTCCCATTAGACCCCTGTATATTTATTCACAAGTTTGCCCCGGGGAGGCGGTGGTCCCTGGGGTAGAGGGGAACCATGCTCTCCGATGTATACTTTATCTAATTATCCCTGAGAGGTGTTGGTTCCCGGGCTTTAGTAAGCCCTAAGAGGGGTGCCCCGTGTGACTCCTCCTTAATATAATTAAAATGACAAGCCCTGGGACCTAGTCCACCATGCAGAAATAATAAAACCAAGTGCCGGAGACCGCACTTGCTTTTTTTAAAAATCACAGTGAAAATCGCAAATATTAGCACTTTTCACCATGAATTTAAAAAAAAATGCTATTTAGTGGGGGGCTGAAGATAGGAGGTTTAGGGTAACAGTACCTTGCCCCCTTTTCTTTCTTTTCTTGTTTTTCACTGAGTCTCAAAATGGCTGCCAACACTTCCTGTTTGAATCCAAGATCGACTGTGTTTGCGAATTTGACACAACCATATATAACAAATTTGTGTTTCCTTTAATTTCTCCTAATCTACTGAACGGATTTACATCAAATAACAAAAAGGGTCATCTTTGGACGAAAAGCTACTTTTCTGCCAGATTTGGTGTAATTCTGTCCAGCGGTTCAGGCTGCAGGCGTGTCTAAAGAATCTAGAGGAATTAACATGGAAAACTCACTTTTTTAACCCCCTTTTTCTCACCTCCCGCTTGACGGATCATCCCCAAACTTTCCATGTACAACATGACCCTAGAGAGCACTTTGTTTGGAAACAATTGTGAATATTTAAACAGATTAAGCCCCTTCTGTCTTCGAGTATTGTCTCTCTCTCGTATGGGAGTTTTGGAGGTAATGTGGTATGTAACAGGTACTAGCAGTGGCGTCCTTCCATGCGCCACCAGCGATTTAGCAGCACGCCAGCAAAACCACAACTTTTCTGTATATATATATATATATATATGTTTCTGCCTGTTCACCTGTCCACAGCCACTAAGGCACACATCACTATCAGCCCTACTAATTGCAGCCAGCAGCAACCTGGTGTAGTAGGTCCTATGTAGAATATTTAGCAGAGCATGGTAGAGCTCCATCTTAATCAACACTTCCCTAGTAACCATGAGCACCTCAGTCCACTCCTCATCTGAGAGTTCACCAAGATCCCATTCCCACAACCCCCTCAATGCCTCCAAGGCATCCGGCAAATTATTCAGATTTCTTTTGTATATAGGAGAGATTGGCTTATGCCTAAGGGGTTCATCCAGAATTCTGCTCTCTATTGCATTGGCCTCAGGCATCAGGATGCCTTCTGGGATATCCTTAGCTAAGACATGTTAGAGATGCAAGTATCGGTAGATCTTCCCCTCGAGCATCCTGTATTCTTCACTAAGCTCTGAATTTTCTCAGAGTCATGCCCATCCAGATCCCTCGTAGGGTTCTGATCCCAGTTAGATCCCAGCACTTGAAGCGGATAGGCTTTGTGTCTCAACCAGCGTCCAGGAGTGACACAGTGGAGTTTTGCTTGTTAAGATCTCAAACCACCTCGTCTGACAGAGAGCCTTGTCCCATGCCTGGAATACAACTCTAATACGTTGGAAAATGTGCTCTGCTTTTTGGCCCACAGGGTCAACATTCGCCCTCCCAGTTCCATTAATGTTTTGCCTCATCTCACTGATGGTTCACAAAGATCTGTATACACCCAGTCGTTAACGACAGCAAGTTTGGTAGCCCAGTAGTAATGCCTGGGTGTAATGCCTGGGAGATCTATCCCACTGTCATATATCCCTTTGGTACGTTTAGTCAAAGCAATCCTCAGGGAGCCAGATTTCCAGAGGAGCTGCCTCAATTCACAATCTACACTTTGAAAGCAACTATCTAGAGTGATATATTGTGTGTTCTGAAACACATACAGGAACTTGTGTAGAAAGATCATTTATTTAGGGCTGCCCTTTCCAGCATTGAAAGTGGTAGTACTTACCAGCATGCGGATCCCTTATGAATTTCTCCAGTATGGAGATTAGTAGGTCACCCTGAAAAGACAGTGCTGGGTTCCATGTCACGAGAAGATAAAGAACCAATTTTGACCAACTGATGTGAAATCCACTACAGCTCCCAAATATGTATATAACTCACATTATCCTATCAATGAAAAGTTCCGGATCGGAGCTGTACAATAGGATATTGCCTGCATATATTCATATTTTCTCCACCCAGTCCATCTCTCACCACAGACCACTGATTAGGGGGTCTCCTCTCACTCTACGCTCCAGAGATTCAATTGTTAGAGCACAGAACATGGGTAACAGTGGGCAGCCCTGTCTAGTGCCCCTCTACACCAAAAAAAGTTGGAAAATTTGCCATTGATTCTTACACATGTCAGGGAGTCAGAGTAGAGTAATTTCACCCACTGCAGGTATCGTGGTCGAATGTCCTTCTCTTTAGAACTTGAAATAGATAGGACTGCTGTAGAGAGTTAAACACATTGGACGTGTCCAAGGATACAACCACCACCATTATTGTGAAATCGCAGTCCCAGCAAAGCACCCTAATACATGGCAGAGGTTCATCCTGAATTGCCTTTCCTCTTAACACTGTTTTGTATGCTTCCACTATCACCACCTTCAACTGCACTGTGTGTTCATAGTCATTGAAGTAGTGCTTCATGGTTTGATTCATCCCCTTTTCTTTCAATAGCCACAGGTCCAGTCTCCATCCTCTGTGATCTGAGATGCCCTGTGCCAAGAAATGAGTGGTCAAAACTCAGGCAAGATAAGAGCTTTGCGTAAGTAAGTGGTCTCGGGGGAATAGAAATTATTAGCCCAAAGTGAAAAGAATACTAGTGTTTATTTGGGTTGCACTTTCTCTAGTCGTCTGTCAGGTTGCATGCCTATACAAAGTCCATCAAGCTGCTGTGACCTCTAGTGGCCCCCTGCGTAAGTCTGTGAATGGTTTCATCCATCACTATACTATATTTGCCCCTATGATCGGTTGCCTATCTGAAAGCTGCAGGAGTACAGTCCCTACGTCTGCCAGTCCTGCTGATTGTAATCAGGGGCAAGTATGCTGTGCTGATTATCACATGGAGTCTATTCCATTCCATCTACCAACCTTTAGAACATATTGTGCTTGATCATCCCCAATCACCTTCATCGCTTCCAGTGGGAAAGCCCATTTCAGCAATATGGCAACCTTCTCGAACTAGAAGTGTATACAAAATGTGCCACCAAACAGTAACCCGCACCATTCGTCAGCATCTTACAGTTGGTTTCCATCAGGTGTGTCTCCTGGGACAGCAATAGGTCTGGGGCCCGGTGTCTGAGATACTGGAAGATGAGTCCCCTTTTGATCTTGCATCCCATGTGATTGACTTTCCAGGAGAGAATCAAAAGGTGCCCCTCTCTCGAGCCTCAGTGTCGTCCATCATTAGTCTTTAACAATGGATATTGTTTTGTGTGCTATCATCCCCCGCCACACAGGATCACCACCCACTTAGTCACTGCCGTACCGATGCAACAAAACAAGAAACATATTGGTCATAAGTATACAACACCCTGTCTCCAAAATGCCCTGTAACATCCCTCCCGGCCTCCCAGTGCTGCAGGTTCAAACCACCGACTCACCACCCCAAGTTGCTGGCAGCCTGTCATCCCAAGCATTCTGACTAGACTATTGGAATACAATGAAGAAACAAAAGACAGAAAATATATGCTCTCTTAGCAAAGTTCCCTGTGAAGAAACACATATGGTATATCAGTATGATTGGGAGAGTTGGTATGATGCAGCCTACCACCACAGGCAGCAGCACGATAGAAGTCAGATCTCACTGCCCTCCCTTACTCAGGTCAGCCGTCACTCAATGTGCAATGCCACTGCCATGACCCACCCACACACAACAGGAAGTTCAGGAGTAGCACACATAGACCAGTCAATATTATCAGTGAGGAGTCCAGGCTCCAAGGCTGTGACAAAGTTGTCATTCTGCTTTCCTCTCCTGAGCTTTTCTAGTGGTTACCATCTAGTCTCTTTCATGGTGACTGGCGTCCCACTGGTGTCCAGTTATCAGACCAGTCCCACATCTCTTTCGGCATCAAAAAGCTCCAGGTATTCCCTTAAACTGTGATTCGCAACTTGGCAAGGAAGAGAATCATGTATTTTATCTCATGCTCCTGCAGGCAGTGCTTGACCTTATCAATAGAGAGTCGCTGCTTTTGGACGGCCATGATGCAGTCTGAAAAAAACGGATATTGAAATTTTCAAATTGCAGGTCTCCCATGTGGCAGACTGTCTGCAGGGTGACATAACAGTATCAGTAATTGAACATTCTGGTTATGAATGTGCACTGAGGTGTAGGAGGGGGAACCAGAGCCCTTTGAGCTCAGTCCACTGAGAAGAATTTGGAGAGCCCCTACAGTTTAAGATGTTTCATAATTAATTTCTCCACTAACAGGTCAATACTAGGGCCCTCCGCCCTTTCTGGCACCCAAATTATACCCATGTTGTTACGACTTGATCACCTTTCTGCACCTTCCACCCAGGCCTGTAGTATGACAGTGTCTTTCTTAAGCAAAGAGACTGTTTATTTGAGGGCGGACACATCATTTTTCAAAGTGACTAGAATATTTTCTGACTGTTGATGACTTTGCGAAGGTCTGTGCACATGAGGGCCATTTCCACAGAGATGCCATCAATCTTTGATTCCATGGTGCTTTATCTTAAGCCTGCATCAGATATGTTAGTGTGGTTTCCCCAATCTCCAGGGGATTGTTCTGTGGGAGGGTCCTGCACCCCCTGCCTATTGTCTATGGGAGTTTTAATAACGGCATATTTATCCATTTTGTTGTGCTGATTCCTATTTAATGCTTTATCTTTGCCCATTATGAGCCCATTAGAATGATTAGCCCACCGGGCCTGATCACAGCAGGCGTCCAAGCAGCAGGTCTTTCCTGTAGAAGTCACAACAGTTGACATGGGCAATATCCACAGTAGTGCTCCTTTATACAGCTAAAGGGGGGCAGTATGCACCTTATGGCAAGAACCGTAAAGCCCCTGAGCACAGGTTAGAGTATCTGTTCAGTGCATTGGGATGGCTGGTTTAGTGCAGTGTTTAAATGAGAATGCTGCAGGTGCCGGTGGGAACCCATTCTACTGCCGTTGGGCCTCAGCTCCAATGTCCCTCATAGTATTTTGGGCTGGGGCCCATGAATTGCTCTGCCTGCAAACACACTTCAAGTCATTTGAGGTCCTTAAGCTTGGTGCCGGTCTCCAAACCATCCATAGGCCACAGCCCATTGGTCTTGCATGGTGAAGCCATATCAGGCAGGTCCAGGCAGCCCACCTTCCACTCCTGCTGACAGGTACTCCGGGTGCATGACTGAAGGCACCACAGTCAATTACCACAGCCTCAGGTCACCGCTCTGGCAGGGTCTTGGAGTGCGGACTGGTCCCAGGAGCCGCCTCCTTGTCCTGCAAGCTCTGGCTCAGGCTGCTCTGGTCACAGGATGTTGATGTCCCATACAGGTTCAGTGAGAGTGGGAGTCGATGGACTTTCAGTATTCCTGAGGCCCCAGTGCACACACACCTGTGGGCTCTGGTGTTGCTGGTGTATGAATATTTAGTCAGGATTGAAGGGGTTTATGTCTAGTTAGTGCGGGAGTCACAATAAGACGTCACCAGAAATGACAGTAAAATTAAGCAGGATTACGCAGAATCACGCAGAATTACACAATTGGTGTAAACCTGCATTTAACACTATTTTGCTATGTATTTTGCTCTAAGAATATAGCACTAAATGCAAAAGAAAGGGAACAGCAGCATCCACTCACACTCTTCTTCTATGCTCTTGGGTAGGCATACTTGCCCAAATAACTTAAAATAAAATAAGCAAGTGTAAGTATGTAATTTTTGGTACTTTTTCATCACAAGAATAACACAAAATTACCAAAATTATATGATTATTGTGAATTTAAAATTAAAAAAATTGCACATTCCCATTTCTGAACAGGAGGCAGCAGTATCACTTCAGGCCCCAATCAGACTCCAGAGAAGCTGGTCCCAGTCCTTCACCTGCATGCTTGGTGCTCTTAATCATGCTCTCTGGGGTTGAGGCACTAGGACTCATCAGAAACAGAGTTCCAGGTCTAGCAACTTCTGATCAGTTTTTTCATCAGTGCCTGATGGACGTTCATGGGCCAACCACGATGAGTCAGTCAGTTAGGAGCTCAGTTTGCATGCTTCTCACACATTTCGCAGTTTGTCCGACTAGCGCACCAAATGCAGACTTTTACCTAGTATTGTAGCACAGCAAATGCAGACTTTTACCTAGTGCTGCAGCATTATGAACTTGGCATGGTGTGACACCACTCAAATCGCACCTCCTTTAATGGAGGTTGCAGTCATGTAAGTGCTGAAGATGCTTTTGTCTTTTAATTTTTTCATGTTTAGGCTTTCATCTTGGTTATGAGTAGTTGTGAATCCAGCACTTTCAAGGTTTGGGGTATTTACCAGAGCTCTCAACTTGCATCTCTGTGCATGACACAATACAAAAAGGCGAAGTGAATTCTAGGACCTTCCACCATGAGTGTGTATGAGTGGAGCAGAATGTTTCTGTAGAACGTTTTGCTTCCATTATTTCATTAGTAGCTTTAACAGACCCATGTTAATTACAGTATAGCTAAATGCCTTTATTCAAATAGAACGGTACACTGTGCTTTACAGAGAGGCTAGGATAAGCCTCTTCAGCAGGCATAAAAACAGATAGGAAATTCCAAGGAAGATTGTTTAAATGTCAACTGATTGTTAGTGAAGTACTATGATTGCTGTATACTCAACTGCCATTTCCATCATTGCAGTCTTACACACAATATATCACATCCAGCACTCAGGACATAATCATACAGTGGAAGCATATCTACACAATGAGTGTGGACCCAGCATAAAAAAATATGCGTTCTTTTATTCCTTTTTCCCGGCGTATTAGACCTGGCATCTTTTGGCATGTTTCCCCTGTCTTTTTGCCTTCTGACCTCCTGTGTTTATGGTACGCTGGACTTGGTTTATGCTGGTTTAATTTTCCTGCGCACTTTACTACTGCAGATCAGTACTAAAGTGCACGTGCTCCCGGTGTAAAGTGTATTGGTGATTGTTTTATCTACAATTGGCATCTTTGATTTGTTAGTATGTCCCTGGTAAAGTGCACTATGTGTGCCCAGGGTTTGTAAATCAAATGCTACTTGTGGGCCTGCAGCACTGATTGTGCCACCTACATGAGTAGCCTGTAAACATGTCTCAGCCCTGCCACTGAAGTGTCTGCGTGTGCAATCTGGCACTGCCAATTCGACCTAACAAGTGTACCCACTTGTGAGGCACAAACCGTCCCTTTTACTACAAATATGTCACCACTAAGGCAGGCCCTAGGTAGCCCTATGGGCATGGTGCAGTATATTTAAAAGGTAGAACATGTACTGGTGTGTTTTACATTTCACATTCGGTTTTCACTATTGCAAGGCATCTCCCTCCCATAGGTTTGCATGGGGATTGCATTTAAATATCTTTTAAGTGTAGTTTCCCATTGGGAGCAGAAAGAGATGTGGAGTTTGGGGGTCTCTGAACTCACAATTTAAAAAAGCATATTTTGGTAAAGTTGTTTTTTAGATTGTCAGTTTGAAAATGCCACTTTTAAAAAGTGGGCATTTTCTTGCTTAACTATTTTGTGCCTCTGCCTGCTTGTGGAATCCGTGTCTGGGTCAGACCGACAGTTGGGCTGTTTGGGAATTCACTCTAGAAAGTGACACAAGCAGAGCTGGGGAGTGACCTGCATACCCTGATGAGTCTCCTGGGCTAGAGTGGGGAGCTGACACCTTCACCTGAAAGGGCTGTGCCTGTCCTCACACAATACAGTCTCAAACCCCCTGGTGTGTGTCAAGGGCCAGCATGACCCGTGGATGCTGCATGTATCCCGCCCCGCATCATACTGTTGCCTTAGGCTTACTGGTGACAGTGCTTCAGCAACAACAATGACGCTGCCTGCACCGCATTGTCCCACTTCACACCGCAGCTCCGACGCCATCAACGCCAGCGGTCCTGACTTCACCATCAGCCCGGAGTTTGATCTGCAACGCATGTGATTTCAAGGGTCCAACGACTCATGCTCTGGCCTCCGGAACCGACACTCACGGACGCCTGCTGACGCCAGCACCGCCGCCTCCACATCTTGTTGCGAGGATCACGATGCCCTGCATTTCCAAGGTACTGTTTGCAGGTCTTCCCTACACAGTAGCTGGCCCGCGACCCCGTGGTAGGCTTGAACTGTTAGATTTATTGCTCATGATGATGTTGTAGCCCCAGACGGAGCTATCAACTTCAAGGAACTGTATTTCTAAGTAATTCTTGCAAAATTCATATCTTTATTACTGTATGTTGGCTTTTTCTTGTTTTGGTCTTGTTTTACACAGATAAATATTGGCTATTTTTTCTAAAATTGGTGTGGTGTCCTTGTGTAGTGTTTTCACTGTGTTATTGTGTGCTATGCGCAAATACTTTACACATTGCTTCTATGATAGGTCTGACTGCTTGTAGCATGCTACCAAGGGGAGGCACAGGGGTTATCTGAGCTGTGTATCTCCCTTATCCTAACTGGAGTGAGGATCCCTACTTGGACAAGGTGTAAATTGACGTCCAGCTAGAAGCCTAGTTTCCAACATTGGTTGTCAGTGGTGAGGATAGGACTTGCATTTGCACTTCCCCTACAGTGATTGGTGTACACTACTACCATATCATAGACCACTATGTGCCATATACAGGCTTTTTGCTTTAGATTTTTCCCTTGGTATATTTTTGATCTTCGGTTCAAGTTGATCTTCCTACTACATCATGTCTCAGTTAAGAGCATCATCAGTTACATCCCTCACGTCAGTTTGCAAAAGCCTCAAAGTCCAAGTTAGAGGCTTCACCAAAAAGGAGGAGCTACATAAGGTGCTGCGGGCCAGAGTAGCAGCCACAAATGCCAGAGGACATTCTGAGGATCCATTTGGGGAGGCTGTGGAGCCAAATCCAAGGGAAGATGGGCTGATGGTACAGGAGCCGCCGGGGGTATTACCCTCTGGGCCAGGCAGCAGTAGTGTTTCCAAGGGTCTGACCCCAGAAGAGCTGGAGGACAGGAGGGAAACTAGGAGACTTCAGATAAACAAGAAGAGGTTAAAGATGAAGGCTCAAAGGGAGAAGTTAGCCATGGAAGAAAAGAAGATGGTTTTAGACCGTGAGCTCAGAGTAAAGGAGCTGGATCAGGGAGTAGATCCATCATCAATGGTGGCAGCAATACCTCAGTGCACTCAGATAGAATAGTACACATTCCAAAAAATGTAGGAAGGAAGTATAAAGGGGAGATGATATCCAGAGGTAGTTTCAGAGATAGGAGGCATCTATCCACATGAATGGGAACCCTGAGAAGAATTGGGGGGCAGGATTGTGGAACCACTTCACAGACGATGGGAGGGATACCTTGTTATCTTTGGGTAAGGGGCACAACCTCACCTATTCTGACATGAAGAAGGCCCTTCTCACTAGATGTGGTCTCGCTCCTGACAATTACAGGGATCAGTTTAGAGGGAGTAAGAAAATTGATTTTCAGACCTGGTTAGGATGTGTGGATTCTTTTTACAGACCACTGAATGGTTGGGTGAGCGGCAGGAATGTCAAAGATTTTCAAGGGCTGTACAACTTAATTGCATGGGAGCATTCGTCTAGTCTGTTTTTCAGAGCTGCACCAACACTTGACTGATAGTTAGCTGACTGACCCCAGGAAGCTTGCTATGGTGGCGGATCGCTGGGTGAGTACCAGGGTCCACAAGAAGGTTATGGGGAGACTCCGCCAGAGGTAGGCAGGGTCCCCAGCAACAAAGTGGGAATGGAGAGGACAAGGATGAACAAAAGGAATTCTCCATAGGGTCCCAATCTAGTACCCAGGGTAAAAGTTCACACCCACCAGGAGATAAGAAACAATGAGTCTCTTCAGGGAAGCCTGCAGAGACGGGACCCCGTAAATATTTTGTTTGTGACCAGGTGGGCCACATGAAAGTGGGTCCCAAATGTCCCAAGTGGACACAGCCACCCACCTGTGGACAGACTAAGGGGTTGGCCGGTGTAGCGCTTGGGGAGGTGTTGGTCCCAGGTGGGTGTGGGGAACACTAAAAAGTACAGGCAGAAGGTGACAACTCAGAGCACCAGTGTAGGGTGGTGCCGGTTCCCTTTCAGGGTGGGGGTCTCAGGTTCCTTGAGAGCAGCAGTGAGTCCCACCATGCCTGTTGACTGACTTTTGGGCAATGACCTGGAGACCTCTGCCTGGACAGAGGTGGCGCTCAGGTCGCACTTTGGGATGTTGGAGTTGCCAGAGTGGGTGTTTATGACCATTCCGACCATTGCAACCAATCAGGGTGATAAGAAGGACCTGAAGCCTGAAACAGTGGCCCAGGTGCCTGCCAAGAGAAAGGTCATGGGGTGCTGGAAACCGAGCCCTAAAGTTTCCATTGCCCGGGAGGAGGCTGACCTCAAGGAGGACACCCCGGCACATAACGGGGAAGAAGTGGCCATACTGGGAGACCTCCCTGAGCTGATCCATTGGCAGCAAGAAGGGGGTCCCACCTGGGAGGAGCTCTCTGCAGAACAGAAAGTATGCTCTGCTCTCATGGGTTTTAGGCAGCAGGCCAAAGACCAGCCAACTGGCTCTGAGCCCAAGACTCACCGGATCTATTCGGAGAATGGTCTACGGTATAGCGAGCCTAAGGCTGTTGAACCAGGGAAGCCCATGTGCTGGTGGTACCCCAGCGCTTCAGAGCCTTACTACTGGTTTGGCTCATGATTTGACTCTGGCAGGATAGTTGGGGCAGGGCAAGACCTTTGACAGGCTTGTCCCCCACTTCTACTGGCCCCAAATGAGAAAAAATACTGATGATTTTTGTAGGTCCTGCCAGACTTGCCAAGTGAGTGGCACGAGTGGAGGGAAATATAAAGCCCCACTCCAACCCTTTCCTGTCATGAGCACCCCTTTTGAGCGGGTGGGCATTGACATAGTAGGGTCTCCTAGTCCCTAGAAAGCCCTGGGCAACAGATTCATCCTGGTCTTCAAGGACCATGCCACTCAGTACCTAGAGGCTATCCCTCTGAGGACAGCAGCAGTAGTGGCCCTCCCACTGATGGGGATCTTTACTGGGGTAGGTTTTCCCAAAGAGATGGTCTCTGACCGGGGTATCAACTTTATGTCCACGTACATAAAGGCCATGCGGAAGGAGTGTGGAGTCAACTACAAGTTCTCCGTTCCTAACTACCCCCAAAGTAATGGATTGGTTGAGAGATTCAACTGAACTTTGAAAGGCATGATTGGGCGTCTGTCAGACTCCATGAGGCGTAAGTGGGACGTCCTCTTGCCATGCAATCTCTTTGCCTACAGTGAAGTAACACAGAAAGGGGTTGGCTTTAGCCCATTGGAGCTGTTGTATGACACTGCACCTGTGTTGCTCGCACCATGATACTCTATGGCAGTAAATGCGAGGGAGAGATGGACCGACATCATCCTTCTGGGTCAACACCATGAAACTTAATGCATGTTCTCCCCGGGCATTTCAATGGTTTCAACCCAAAATGGCTGAAAGAAAAATTTACCCTTTGGTGAGTTGCTAAGGAAACAGAATTTGCTGCAAAAGTATTGACTGATTTGAAAAAGCAAAAATAGTAAGCGGAAAGTTCGAAAATGAGATACTCCAATTAAGTGTTGTACCAAGCCAGAGAAAAGACAACAACGTGCAAAGAAGCACATCTCAATGCAAGGATCAGAAAAATAAGGACCTCAGAAATTCATAATAAACAAATGCCCCCTTTCATGTCACACCAGAAACATATATGTGGTTCAGACTAGAGCCAGTATCTACGTTTAAGAAAGAACAGCGTACGCAAGAGAAATTTACGAGAACATAGGAAGGACACCAAGGCAGTACAGATAGCCAAAGGGCAATTTACAGTTCATTGTCTTTGCTATTGCTAGTTAATGTGATTAGCATGATTTGCATTTTATGGTGCACACCTTCATGCCCCCTCAAGTAGTGCACACTTCACCCTGTTTTGCAGTGAACCTTATGCCCTTTATTGAGGTGAACTTTTGCTCCACCACCAACATGCAGTCCATTTCATGCCTTGACACCTGTTGTGAGAGCTACCACTAGGCCGTATGGTGGAAAACCCTATGTGAAACCCCCTTCCTCACTTCCTTCAAAGCACACTTGGCTCCTTTATGTTTTTCAGAGCATTTCTACTCCCCAATTTTTAGGGTTGAGCCTACGTGAGCATACACTAACTCATGTGTCTTGTTTGCAAGACCATTGGTAACTGAAAAGGGCTTGGAGCCCATCTGTTGCTTACCATTTGTTGGCTTGCATGGCACTCTTCTTTAAAGCATAGTAATTCTTCACTGCAGGACAAGCATTATTTTTGTTCCTGTCTGTGGAGCAAGGATGAAGCACTGATTGATTCAACTTAATCTGTGCCTGGTTGCTGCTCAAAAAGAGATTGTGGTACTTCTTTTTAACTTATAGGGCCCTGCAAACAGAAGGTGTGTCACTGGCTAAAATGTGCCCAGCAGGACAAACAAAATTGAAAAGTTTTATTTTCGATAGTTAACTTATTTATTTTGCAAAGTCTTCTTTTCTCAGTTTTCACTCATGTTTTGTTTTGTTTTTGCCTGTGGGTGCTGTTCTCAAAAGATGACTATTATCTTGTTCTAAACATTGCAAAGCAACATTATTTCTTTCTTATGTGTAATTTCTGAAATTATGCTTTAACACTTAACAGTGCAATCGACCTCACGCCAGTCCAATCCGCCCCACTCTAATCTACACCAATCCACCAAACTCCAACCAATCCACTCCATTCAATCCAATTGACCCCAGATTCAATCCAACTTACTCCAAACCAAACTATGCACCCCAATCCACTCTAATCAATCACCCTTAAATCCTCCCATCTCATCTTGCTTCAGGCTGCCCCAACTGCCCCACTCCAATTTGCCCCACTCCAATCCAAAACAATCTTCCCCACTCCATTCTAAAATATTCTGCCCCACTCCAATCTAAAACAATCTACCCTTACTCCAATCCAAAACATATCGGCCCCACTCCAATCCCTAACAGACTGCCCCACTTCAATACAAAACAATCTACCCCATTCAAATTTGCCCCTCGAGTCCAAAACAATCTGCTCCATTCCAACCTGCCCACTCCAACCCAAAAGAACCTGCTCTACTCCAATCGGCCCCAATCCAACCCAAAACAATCGGTCCCACTCCAACCTCAAACAAGCTGCCTCACTTCAATCTGTCCCAAGCCAATCTAAAACAATCCTCCCCACTCGAATCTAAAGCAATCTGCCCCGCTCCAATCTAAAACAGTCTACCCTACTCCAATCTCTCCCACTCCAATCCAAAATAATCAGCACCACTCTGCTCTGTCCCACTACAATCCAAAACAATCTTTCTCCTTTAATCTGTCCCACTCCTATCTAAAACAATCTACCTCCACTCCAGACTGCCCCACTCCTGTCTCACTCAAATCCAAAACAATCTACCTCACTCCATTCCAAAACAATCTGCCCTACTCAAATCCCAAAAGTTTTCCCTGCTCCAAAAGAATCTGCCCCATTCCAATCTGCTGCACTCCAATCCAAAACAATCCGCACCACTCCAGTCTGCCCCACTCCAATCATTAACAATCTGCCCCACTCCAGTCTATCCCACTCAATCCAAAACAATCTGCCGCAATCTGATCCAAATCAATCTGCCCCACTCCAATCCAAAATAATCTGTCCCACTCCAATCCAAAACAATCCGCCCCACTCCAAATGGCCATACTCCAATCTGTTCCACTCTAGTCCAAAACAATGTGCCCCACTCCAATGTGTCCCACTCTAATCCAAAATAACCTGATCCACTCCATTCTGCCCCATGGTAATCCAAAACAATCTTCCCAACTCCTATCTAAAACACTCTGCCCCACTCCAAACTGAAAAAGCTGCCCCATTCCAATCAGTCTGACTCCAAACCAAAACAATAAGCCCTACTCAATCCAAAAATGTCTGGCCCCTCCAGTTTGCCCCTCCAATCTACAAAAATCTGCCCCACCCCAATCTTCCACACTCCAATCCAAAACAATCTGCCCAACTCCAATCTGCTCCTCTCCCATCTACCCCACTCCATTCCAAAATAATCTGCTGCACTCCTATCTGTCCCACTCAACTCCTAACCAACCTTTCCCACTTCAATTTGCCCTACTTCAATGAAGAAAACAATCTGCCCCACTTCAATCTGCCACAATTCAAACTCCAATCAGCCTCACCCCACTACAACCTTCCCCACTACAATCCAAAACAATCTGCCCCACTCCAATCCATCCCACTCCAATCTGCCCCACTCCCATCCAAAACAATCTGTCCAACTCCAATGTGCTCCTCTCCCATCTGACCCACTAAAATTGAAAACAATCTGCCACACTCCAGTCTGCTCCACTCCAATCCAAAAGAATCTGCCCCACCGCAATCCAACTCTCCCCAATCCAGTCTCCCAAAATCCAATTCAATCCACCTCACCCAATCCAAACCAGTGTTCCACCCTATCTACCTTAGTCTAATCTATTACATTCCACCCCACTCCAATCCAAATCAATCTGCCTCCACTCCAGTTGTCCCACTCCTTTCAGCCCCACTCCAATCTGCCTCACCCAAATCCATAAAAATCTGCCCTACTCATTTCCAAAACAATCTGCCCTACTCAAATTCAAAAAGTCTGCCCCACTCCAATTCAAAATAATCCGCCCCACTCTAATCTGCCCACCTCAATCCAAAACAATCTGCCCCACTCTAATCTGCCCCACTCCAATGCAAAACAATCTGCCCCTCTCTAAATCAAAACAATCTGCCCCATAATCTGCCCCAGTCCAATCTGCCCCATCTCATCCAAAACAATCTACCCCACTTAAATCCAAAACATTCTGCTCCTCCTCAGTCCCGAACAGTCCACCCCATTCCAATCTGCCACACTCCCATCCAGAACAATCCACACCACTTCAATCTGCCCACTCCAATCCCAAACAATCTGCCGGACTCAATCCAAACCAGTCTGCCCCATTCCAATCTGTCCTACTCCAATCCAAATCAATGTGCCCTGCTCCAATCTGCCCCACTCCAATCCTAATCTGCCCCACTCTAATTTGTTCATACCAATCCAAAACAATCTACCCCATTCCAATCTAAACCGATCTGCCCACTCCAAACTAAAAATTCAGACCCACTCCAATCTGCCCCATCCCATCCAAAACAATTTGCTTCACTCAAATCCAAAACATTCTGCCCCACTCCAATCCAGAACAGTCCACCCAACTCCAATCTGCCACATTCCCATCCAAAACAACCCACACCACTTCATTCTGCCCCACTGCAATCCTAAACAATCTCCCCACTCAGTCCAAAACAATCTGCCCCACTCCAATTCAAAACAATCTGCCCCACTCCAATCTGTCCCACTCCCATCCAAAACAATCTGTCCCACTCCAACCTCAAACAAGCTGCCTCACTTCAATCTGCCCCAAGCCAATCTAAAACAATCCTCCCCAATCGAATCTAAAGCAATCTGCCCCACTCCAATCTAAAACAGTCTACCCTACTCCAATCTCTCCCACTCCAATCCAAAATAATCAGCACCACTCTGATCTGCCCCGCTCCAATCCAAAACAATATTTCCCCTCCAATCTGTACCACTCCAATCTGTCCCACTCCTATCTAAATCAGTTTACCTCCACTCCAGACTGCCCCACTCCTGTCTCACTCAAATCCAAAACAATCTACCTCACTCCATTCCAAAACAATCTGCCCTACTCAAATCCAAAACGTTCTCCCTGCTCCAAAAGAATCGTCCCCATTCCAATCTGCTGCACTCCAATCCAATACAATCCACACCACTCCAGGCTGCCCCACTCAAATCCTTAACAATCTGCCCCACTCCAGTCTATCCCACTCAATCCAAAACAATCTGTCGCAATCTGATCCAAATCAATCTGTCCCACACCAATCCAAAATAATCTGTCCCACTCCAATCCAAAACAATCCACCCCATTCCAAACCGCCATACTCCAATCTGTTCCACTCTAGTCCAAAACAATGTGCCCCACTCCAGTGTGTCCCACTATAATCCAAAATAAACTGATCCACTCCATTCTGCCCCATGGCAATCCAAAACAATCTTCCCAACTCCTATCTAAAACACTCTGCCCCACTCTAAACTGAAAAAGCTGCTCCATTCCAATCAGTCCGACTCCAAACCAAAACAATCAGCCCTACTCAATCCAAAAATGTCTGCCCCTCCAATCCACAAAAATCTGCCCCACTCCAATCTGCCCCGCTCCAATCCAAAACAATCTGCTGCACTCCTATCTGCCCCATTCAAATCCAAAGCAACCTGCCCCACCCCAATAAAGAAAACAATCGTCCCCATTCCAATCTACCACAATCCAAACTGTCCCATTCCAATCAACCTCACACCACTCCAAATCAGTCTGCCCCGCCCCAATCTTCCACACTCCAATCCAAAACAATCTGCCCAACTCCAATCCGCTCCTCTCCCATCTGCCCCACTCCAATCCAAAATAATCTTCTGCACTCCTATATGTCCCACTCAAATCCTAACCAACCTGTCCCACTTCAATTTGCCCTACTCCAATGAAGAAAACAGTCTGCCCCACTTCAATCTGCCACAATCCAAACTCCAATCAGCCTCACTCCACTCCAAATCAGTCTGCCCCACTCCAATCTTCCCCACTACAATCCAAAATAATCTGCCCCACTCCAATCCACCCCACTCCAATCTGCCCCACTCCCATCCAAAACAATCTGTCCAGCTCCAATGTGCTCCTCTCCCATCTGACCCACTAAAATCGAAAACAATCTGCCACACTCCAGTCTGCTCCACTCCAATCCAAAAGAATCTGCCCCACCGCAATCCACCTCCCCCCAATCCAGTCTCCCCAATCCAAATCAATTCACCTACCCCATATCCAAACCACAGTGCTCCACCCCTATCTACCTCAGTCTAATCTATCACATTCCACCCCACTCCAATCCAAATCAATCTGCCTCCACTCCAGTTGTCCCACTCCTTTCTGCCCCACTCCAATCTGCCTCACTCAAATCCATAAAAATCTGCCCCACTCATTTCCAAAACAATCTGCCCTACTCAAATCAAAAAGTCTGCCCCACTCCAATTCAAAATAATCCACCCACTCTAATCTGCCCCACTCCAATCCAAAACAATCTGCCCCACTCTAATCTGCCCCACTCCAATGCAAAACAATCTGCCCCTCTCTAAATCAAAACAATCTGCCCCATAATCTGCCCCAGTCCAATCTGCCCCATCTCATCCAAAACAATCTGCCCCACTTAAATCCAAAACATTCTCCTCCTCCTCAGTCCCGAACAGTCCACCCCACTCCAATCTGCCACACTCCCATCCAAAACAATCCACACCACTTCAATCTGCCCCACTCCAATCCCAAACAATCTGCCGGACTCAATCCAAAACAGTCTGCCCCACTCCAATTTGAAACAATCTGCCCCATTCCAATCTGTCCTACTCCAATCCAAAACAATGTGCCCTGCTCCAATCTGCCCCACTCCAATCCCAAACAACCTGCCCCACCCCAATCCTAATCTGGCCCACTCTAGTGTGTTCCATACCAATCCAAAACAATCTACCCCATTCAAATCTAAACCAATCTGCCCACTCCAAACTAAAAACTCAGACCCGCTCCAATCTGCCCCATCCCATCCAAAACAATTTGCTTCACTCAAATCCAAAACATTCTGCCCCACTCCAATCCAAAACAGTCCACCCAACTCCAATCTGCCACATTCCCATCCAGAACAATCCACACCACTTCAATCTGCCCCACTGTGATCCTAAACAATCTCCTGACTCAATCCAAAACAATCTGCCCCCCTCCAATTCAAAACAATCTGCCCCACTCCAATCTGTCCAACTCCAATCCAAAACAATCTCCCCACCTCCAATCTGTCTCACTCCAATCTCTCCTACGCCAATTGAAAGCGATGTGCCCCGTTCCAATCTTCCCTACTCCAATCCCAAACAACCTGACCCAATCCAATCCCAATCTGCCCCATTCTAATCTGCCCCATACAAATCCAAAACAATCTGCCCCACTCCAATCTAAACCAATCTGCCCAACTCCAAACTAAAAATTTAGTTTAACTTCAATACAAAACAATATGCCCCACTCAATCCAAAACAGACTGTCCTACTCCAATCTGCCGCACTCAATCCAAAACAATCTGCCCCACTTCAATCCAGAATAATCTGCCCCACTCTAATCTGCCCCACTTCAATTCAAAACAATCTGCCACACTCCAGTCTGCCACATTTCAATCTAAACAAAATCTGCCCAACTCCAATCTGTCCCATTCCAATCTTCCCTACTCCACTCCAAAACAGTCTGCCCCACTCTAATCTTCCCCAGTATAATCCAAAACAATCTGCCCCTCTCCAATCTGTCCCACTCCAATCAGCCCCACTTCAATCCAAAACAATCTGCCCAACTCCAACCCATTTCTTTCCCATCTGACCCACTTTAATCAAAAATAATCTGCCCCAGTCCAGTCCAGAACAATTTGTCCCATGAAATCCACCCCACCCCATTCTAGTCTATCCCAATCCAATTCCGACCACCTCACCCCAATCCAATCCACCACAATAAACCCCACTCAAATCCAAAACAATCTGCCCTACTCTATTTCAAAACTATCCTCCGTACTGAAATCCAAAAGAATCTGCCCCACTGCAGTCCAGAACAATATTCCCCACTCCAATCTGCCACATTCAAATCCAAAACAATCTGCACCACTCCAATCTTCCCCTCTCCAGTTCTAAACAGTCTTTCCCACCAAATCTAAAATAACCTGCTCCACTCCGGTTTTCCCACTCCAATCCAAAACAATCAGTCCCACAACATTCTGCCACACTCCAATCTCCCCCACTACAGTCTGCCCCACTCCAATTCATCACGCTTAAGTCTGCCCCCTCCAATTCACCCTGCTCCAATCCAATTCACCTCTCTCCAATCCAGTTCACCCCACTCATCCCATTTCACCCCACTCAAATCCACCACAATCCACCCCACTCCAATCCGCTCACACCAATCCAATACAGCCCAATCCGAACTACTCCACATGAATCCAATCCCTTATACCAATCAAATCCACCCTACCCCACTCATCCAAACCACCCAATTGCAGACCAATCCACCCCACTCCGGTCCAATTCAATCCCACACAGTCCAATCCACTCCAATCCATACCAGCCCAATGCACCCAATCAAATCCATTCCACCCCACTCCAATGCAATCTACCCCACTCCAATGTATCCAACTCAATCCAAATCACCTTAATCCACCCCACTCCAGTCCGATCCAGTCCACCTTGATCCACCCACTCCAAACCACCTTAATCCACCCACTCTAGTCCAATCCACCCCACTTCCATCCTGTCCACCCCACACCAATCCAATTCACCCCACTCCAATCCATCCCAATCCAAAAATTCAGCCCATTCAGAGACGGCCACTCCACTCCACTCCACCCCACTCAAATCCAATTCACTGCACTCCAATGCACTCAACACCAATCCAGTTCACCCACACAGTGCAATTCACTCCACTCCAATCCACTCCACTCAAATCCACCACAATCCACCCCACTCAAATCCTGTCCACTCATACCCACTCCACTCCACCACAGCCCAATGCACTCCACTCCAATTCAACCCGTTCTGAAAATCCACCCCACTCAAGTCCACCCTACTCCAAGCCACCCACCCCAATCCAAATAACCCCAATCCAATCCACCCAATCTAATCTAGCCCACTGAATCCAATCTACCTCACTCCATTCCAATCCACCCACTGCAATCCAATTCAATCCAACCCACCCCACTCCATTTCAATCCACCTCACTCCAGTCCACCCCTCCCCAACCCATCTACTCTACCGCACTCAATCCAATTCCCTCACTCAATCCAATCCACCCCACTTCAATGCAATCCACCTCACCTCAGTCCAATCCACCCCACTCCAATCACCCCCCAAATCCAATCCACCTGAATCAAACCCATCCCACTCCAATCAACCCCACACCACTCGAATCTACTCCACTCCATACCAGTTCACTGTACTCCAATCCACCCCCTGCAGTCTACCCCACTCCACTTCACTCCACCCTATTCCACTTCAATCCACCCCACTCTAATCCACCCCACTCTAATCCACCCCCACTCTAGTCCAATCCACCCCACTCCAGTCCAATGAATCCATTCCACTCCTCTCAAACCCAATCCACCCTTCTCCTGTCCAGTCCAATTCACCCCACTCCAGTCTAATCCATCCCACTCCAGTCCAATCTAAGCCACCCCATTTCACTCCACTCTACTCCAATTCATCCCACTCCAAGCCACCTCATTCCAATCCAATCTGTCCCACCCCACTCCAGTCCACCCTACCACAATCTAATCCATCCCACCCAGTTCTATACCTCCAATTCATTCCACCCACTCCAATCTAATCTAATCTACCCCACTCCAATCCACCCCAATACAATTCACCTCCGCCTATTTCAATCCACCCCATTCCAATCCATCCCATCCAGTCCACCTACTCCAAGCCACCTCACCCAATCCACCCTACCCTACTCTACTCCAATCCAATCCACCCCACTCTACTCCAATCCAATCCACCAGACTACCTCAGTCCACTCCAACCCACACCACCTTATTCCACCCCACTCCACTCCATGCCAGTCCACCCAATGACACTGCACTCTACGACACTCTCTGCCACTGAACCACTAAACTCTACTCCCCTCTACTCAACTCTACGACACTCTATTCCCCCTACTTCACTCTACGTCACTCTACTCTAACACGTCCACTCTACAACACTACTACCCTACTCCACTCTATGACACTCCACAGCTCTAACTTTTAAACATGCTGAACAGCAGCCACACTGATGTGCAGCACACATTGCCAAGCCAATAACTTTTGTATACGTGAGACCTTTTGTCTTTGCAAATGCTTCTTGTAAATTGCTGTGTTGTGATGTACTCTTTGCAGTTGTGTTGCAGATGTGTTACAGTGTGCACCAATTGTTCACAAAGGGTCTTTCGTGCGATCTGTGTTACAGTGTGCCCTTTGGTCCCTGTGTTACAGTAAAGAATTTACCCTCTACAGTGCACCCATACCCCCTGTTACAGAGAAACCCTTCACCCCGTGCAACATTGCTATCTTTCCTCTGTCATAGTACCCCCTTTGCTCTCTGCCTTACGATGCACCCCCGTTTTGCAGTTCCTACTCGTCTGCAAATTTCTAACATTTCACATCGTGTCCTTGACCGCCCCCATGTTGCGATCACCCATAGTCCCCAATCCTTTCAGTGTACTCTGCCTTTCTGTTCCTTCTCACCCCCTCTGGCCTATGATGCCTTAGTTGTTGTTACTCTCTTGACGGCTTTGTAATTGTAATTGTATTTACGTAGAGCTTACTACCCCTGACAAGGCTTTGTGTTCTCTGGGATGACGATGTGTATAGCCATCCTCTTACCTCTCTGCACCTCATGACGTATATTTGGCGGCCTGTCTCAGAGCTGATTCACAGGGTAGGCCTGTTTCTCCCTAGGGCTGCCGCAGACTTTTGGCTTTGTGTCCACTTACGGGAGTCTGTAGGAATGTTAATATTTCGCCCAGGGGCATACGTGCACACTTTTCCCATTTCGAGACAAGCCTTCTGGTTTGTTTTAGTTTGAAATATTTGTAGTTGTCTTTTTTAACATTTTCTATTAAAGTATACATCCGACATTCACTCATGACTTTCTTTGCCATTCTCTCTGCACTTGCTTTTGAGTATCAGTCACGCGGTTAGCTCTATGGTATTTTCCTGTGCTGTTTTTCCAGTAGCGTGTCTCACTGGTGTCCAGTGGGGTGTCTACTTGGGTACATTTTTTTTCTTGTAATCTTAAATACCCCCATGCAACCACGAAATGTGTGTCTAATTTGAGTGCCTACCCCTTTCTTTTCCTGTATAGTCCTTTTCTATTAGGTGAAGAGGTTTGCTGCCTTTTGCAGAAGTAGTTTTACATGGTCTTCTACCATGGAAACCTACCCGAAAATGTTTATGAATACTTTCAAATTTATGAAGTTATGGGTGTTTCACTGCACTCTACATTAAAGCCCCTTAAGTACATTTTGAACGTCCAAAATTCCACCTCTTTATGCAAAATAGTTCTAATTCTTTTTCAAAAAGGGTAAACCACCACTGTCTAGTTGAAACAACTAAACACATAATTTAACAGTTTTTTTTAACTCACAAAAGATCGTAAAACTGATTACAAATCATGTGTTTTTTTCTGGACAGGATTAAAATGTGGCCTGGAACAATTTGGCCCTAGCTACAAGCTCCACTGGCAGGCAAAGAAGAAAAGTTTAGGTCAGAACTGTTTTAAGGCAGAGGCAAAGTGGGCAATTGCCTAGGGCCCCACTTTCCAGGGGACCGTTGGTAACCGATAAAAGGGTGCATAAAAACAGATTATGGTCCTCATTATAACATTGGCGGTAAAAACCACCTACTGCTGCGGTGACACCCGCCAAAAGACCATCGCCACGGCTACCAGCCATCTGCCATTATATGACCACAGCCGGATTTCTGCACACAAGAAGGGCGGAAATCCGTCTGTGGCCATACTGGCGGATGGCGGTAAGGTGGTGCTGCTACCACCAGCAGCGCCACACCAGTAGACCACCGCCAGCCGTATTATGAGAAATAATACGGCCTGGTGGTGTTCTGCTGGGGGGCGCTCCCGGCCGTAGCAGCGCCCCATCCCGTCTCCTGCCGGAGGTCTCCGACAGGCGAGGGGGGGGTGGAGGGTGTTGTGGGTGTGTTTTTTTGGGGGTTTGTGAATGTATGTGTGTGCGTGAATGCGGGTGTGTGTTGAGTGTTGAATGCGTGTGTGCATGTACGGAAGTGTGAGTGCGTGTATGTTGTGAAATGTGAATGAGTGTCTCCATGTATGTTTGGAAGTGTGTGCGGATGTGTCTATGATTGGATGTATGCATGCGTGTATGTATGTGTGAATGAGTGCGTGTATGCGTGTGTGTGTGAAGGGGTGTGGATATAGGGGGGTGAGGGGTATCTGGAGAGGTGGTGGGGGGAGACCCCTATCCGTGTCAGTGAAAGAATTCCCTGTCACTGATATGGCCTACCGCCATGGTTTTCGTGGCGTTACGAATGCCACGAAAACCATGGTGGTATGCAGGGTCATAATCCTGCAGGCGGCACAATAATGGCCACCGGGCTGGATATAAATATCTCCAGCCCGGCGGCTGTTACCGCCATGGTGGTCGGAGTGGTACATTGGAGGGTTGGCTTCAGCCAAACCGCCAATGTCATAATGTGGCTGTATGTACCGGCAGCCTGTTGGCGGTACTACCGCCACATTATCGCCTGGGTCGTAATGACCCCACCTATGTTTTAATCTAATAGTGGCAAAGCCAGCTGAGCTAGCCCAACCTTAGCCCTATACTCTCAGGAAGTTAGCAAATAAATTAAAAAGAAATCCTATTTATATATTTTTGTACTTTACAACACATCTTCTATCTAACCCCTCTCTCTTTCTCTCTCTCTCTCTCGCTCACATCCCTGTATGTAGTGTATATCTCTATGTACCAATGCTTCTCTCAATATCTCAGCTCTCTGCATTGCCTACGTCTACCGCTCTCAACATTACCTCTCTTTTTTTCCTACTTCCACATCTCTGCCTCTTTACGAGATCTGGTTCAATTATGTCTACCTCATGCCTCTCTCTGTGCCTCACTCTGTTTCCATGTCACCTCTCATTACACTCCTCCATCTGCTTCACCTCTCAAACTCATTTCTCTTTTCACCCACTCTGCAGCTCCCTGTACCTCACCTCCATCTAACCTTCTCTCAGCACTTTCTCTAAGTAATCTTTCTACTTCACCTCTCTCTACTTCATATCTGTCTTTCTACCTCAACTCTCTCTATTTAACCTCTCTAAATTTCACTACCTAACCTCTCGATTTGCTTCTTTTGGTTGCTACCTCACCTTTTCACCTCCCCTGTCTCTCTTTCAACCTCTATTCCTTCTAATACACATCTCTCATCACCTTACTTCTAGCTTACTATCTCTCTTTCTCTACCTTTGCCACTTCTTCCTGATATATCACTTTCTCTGGAACCCCTCTCTCTGTCCCACTTTCTATTTCCTCTTTTACTGACCTTCTCTACTTTAACTCAATCTCTCTACCTCGCCTCTCTGTCTCCATCATTCTCGCTACATATCTATCTACCTCACCTTTACCTCTCGGTCTACCTTATCCTCTCTATACCCCCATGTCAACTTCACCTTTCTTTCCACACCTCACCTGTATCTACCTACTTCACAGCTTGTCTTTCTAAACCTCCTTTCTCTTTCTATTCTTCACCACTCTTTCTCACTCTCCCTTTCCCTGTGCCTCACCATTCTCCATACCTAACATATATTTGTATACATCTTCTAATTTTTCTTGCCTGTCTACCTCACTGCTTGCTTTACTTTGCATCTCCTCACACATATCTCAGTACCTAATCTTTGCCTTTCTCTGCTTCTATCTCTCTCCAAATGGTTTCTTTCCACTTTCCCTCCCTCTCTGCCTCATGCCTTGGTGGTGCCACCCAGTCTCTCTAAAATCCTTCTTCCCACTTCTCTATATCTTTCTTTATGGCTACCTCATATTACTTTCTTTTGGTAATGTGCCTTCCTAACTCACTCCTGCTGTCTTCCCACACTTCTAACTCCACTTAACTTCTCCCTCTAATTCACCTCTCTCATTATCGTTCACAATACAATTCTCTTTACCACTGTGATTCTCCTTTCTCCCAACTCTCACCATTTCTCTCACTCAAAAGAGATGTATACCACTGTTTAGGCAGAGATGTGTACAGACAGAAAGATAAGAGGGGAGACTACACAGCTGAAGAAAATTAGGGTGAAAAATAATCAGATTTCACTTGGTGGAACATTGAAAATAATTGAAGCAGTGCTTTTTCACAGAGAGATTACCAGTTGTAAAGGGGATGGCATATTTGACAATGAATATCTGGTAAGTAAATCGACAAATTCAAGTACTATGTGCTTATGTCTTTGTCATTTAGCATGCACTATTCCAGCAAACATTCAATAGGTCACCCTTATTGTGTCTTTAACCCCTTTGGTGCAGAGGGTGTGATGTTCACATTCTCCGCACTACATTTACAATGCTGAGAATGCAAACATCATGTGCTCCCACTGAAGGCAGGAAATCCCTGTGGTGCTCGCACTGGGGTCATTTCCTTTACTAGCCCCCAATTCAGACTTCAAGGAAACAGCTTCCCTCACAGGCCAATTTTTTTTTTACTGTATACTGTTACGTGCAGCACGCCTTGCAAGCTAATGCCACGGTTTGTGAAACCTTTAGGCTCTGACTGCGTTCAGTGTGATCGCTGCTCAGGTCATAGCTCAGACCCCAGAGCACAATATGGATAAGCCAGGTACGGCTTGAAAGAAAAGGGGGACGATACTCTCCTCTTTTTAGCAGTACCCCTACCTAGTGTAACCCTCTTAGGTCCTTGAGTGGGATGGCTTTAAAGAGGTGCACCCCTAGCATAGCTAATTGTTCCCCCCACTGATGTCCAATGCAGTCTTTCTGCCCCACCTGATGGTGGTAATTGGGGGGAGTATCCCAAATCTATGCACCTCAGGACAGCAGAAAACCTGGTAGGCACCTGGGATAGGCCCTGTCATAAAAAAGAATAGTAGGTTAGCTGGTCCTGACTCTGGGGCACAGGGAATGGGGCACTGGTCCGTCCTCGCATTGGGCCACACTGTCACCTCCTGGAACCCACAAAATCTTTCTGCTCTAGCCGGGAGAAAGAGATTGGTGATTTCCTTTAATCTATAGTCCCCAAGGGTAGAAGAACCCAATCTAGACACCAGAGGCAGCATTACGTAAAGTGCCCAAAGGGCACAACAAAAGTTTGTGCCTGCTCTTTTGAGTTCTGGGGCACTTTGGTATGGTAGGCACATATGTGTATAAAGACCCTTCTACAATATGGATCACTCCAGCATACATCTTGTGCAGAGGTAATCATGAGAGTACATTCCCTCTATTGCATTAGACCATGGCACCACGAAAATGAGGGAATACTTTAGCTTTGTGTCCCTTGCTATATTATGGATGCAGATGCAAAGGCAAACAAACGTCTGGGAGATGGGTTGTCTGTGTGTCACACAGAGATGGGAACAGTCATTGCACCACAGGGCGCCCCTGTGGAGCTGGTCTTCAGGGTCCAGGGACGCCAGAGGCGTCCTTTTCTTCAAAGAGAGGCCAGTACATCTTTAGTGAAAGACAGAGCTCCAGCGTCCACTTGTGGCCCTACCTTTCACTAATGTGCTCTCCTTTCAGCAGGGTGACAACAGTAGTTCTTTTGTAATTGGGTCGTCTATGCCAATCTCACCTAACTAAGGGTGCGTTGTACCACAAATGGTGACAGTGCATCCAATGTGCAGCACACCCAGGCACCAGATAGTCATTCTACTTCCCTAGGGTAATTATATTGGAGGGTTGACCACCTATCTTCCATGCCCTGGGGGGCAGAAAATCCCCTGGTCAGCCGGCACCTAGGGAAACCTAGTGAAACTGTGCATTTTTTAAAACTAGACACCTAGGGGAATCCAGGATGGGGTGACCTGTGGGGCTCTCACCAGGTTCTATTACCCAGAATCCTTTGCAAACCCCAAACTTTGGCAAAGAAAACACTTTGTCCTCACATTTCAGTTATAGAAGGTTCTGGAATCTAAGAGGAGCAACAAATTTCCTTCCACCCATGGTTTCCCCAAGTCTCCTGATCAAAATGGTACCTCACTTATGTAGGTAGGCCTAATGCCCATGACAGGAAGTACCCCCAAAACACTGTGTAGACACATCAAAATTATCAAATACAAAAATACCTGTTTTTGTGGGGGAGACACCTGAGTTTTTGGTCCTAGGCTCAGCAGCCAAATAGAGAAGCCTACCGACCTAAACATTTCTGAAAACTAGACACCCGAGGAAGTCCAGGGAGGTGTGACTTGGGTGGATCCTCCAGTGTTTTCTTACCCAGAATCCTCAGCAAACCTCAAATGTAGCTAAAATATCACATTTCTTCCCACATTTCAGTGTGGAATCACCGCACCGGGACAAATATCCTACCACCCACCGTTCCCCTCAGTCTTCTGGTAAAAATGATACCTCACTTGTGTAGGTGGGCCAAGTGCCTGTGACAGGGAAGAACCAAAAACATGTTGAATTTGCGGTAAAACCAAAGCAGGTCCAAAAGGTCAGTGTGAAAAAAAACATTTTTAGACTATCACGTGGGGCAGTATTTTTATCGGTATAGATGTAGCAACGCTAGGCGGTAGGAATTTTGTGGATTCCTGCAGATTCTGGAAGGTTTCATCACAAAAATGTGGGAAAATGTGTGATTTCCAGCAAAGTTGGAGGTTTACAGGGCATAGTGGGTAAGAAAATGGTGCGGAGTGCATGTGAAGCACACCACCCTCGACCCACTCAGATATTTAATTTTCAGATGTGTCTAGGTCTTGTGGATTTTGTAGATGGCAGCATCCCAAAGTCCAAAAAGTGCAGCCCTCACCATTCCAAGTGGGATGATTTTGGAAGTTAGACAAGCTCTCATGGCCCAAATGTAAAACCAAAACCCAAAATAATCAAATGTCCTTTTGCTTGCCATCGGATAAGATGTTTTAGTGTGCAGGGGAAGAGCTGAAAGACTGTTACCCCCTTCAGTTGGGGTGGGGGCATAACTATGCCCATACTGGTTAGTAACCACCACCCCACTTTTTGTTTTTTTAATTCCCTGGCATCTAGTAGGCTTTCTTCCCCCCAGGGGGAGTGGATCAGGGATAATTGTCCCATCTGCTCACCGGTGGGTGGAACAACTTTGGCCCCATTTATTTGGGGTGGGGCCATACCCCCACCCTCTTTAAAAAAAAAAAACTTCCCTGTTCTCAAGTGGGCTTTCTGCCCCTCCCCCCTTGAGGGCAGATGGGCCTTCCAAAAATAGGCCGATCTGCCCCCAACGGGGGGCAGATATGGCCAACAGTAATGTGCTCCCTTGGGCAGCAAGCATTGCCCACGGGGCTGCCCCCCCAAACAAAACACACACTTACACACATACCAATCCCTGGTGCAAGTGGTTTCTGCCCCCCCCCCGGGCATATCGGCCTAATACAAATAGGCCATCCTGCACCCAAGGGGGGGGCATAAATGGCCTAAAATTAATTTGCCCCTCCAGAGAAGCAACCCTTGCCTAAGGGGTCACTCCCCTTGCATGAAATTGGTGTAAAAAAAAAAATCCCTGCTGCCTTGTGATTTCTGCCTCCCTTGGGGGCCAATCGGCCTAATAAACAAATGCCGATCTGCCCCCAAGGGGGGGTAGAAATGGCCTAAAATAACCCCCCCCCGGAAACAACCCTTGCCTAAGGGATCACTCCCCTTTGGTGAAATTGACACAAAAAAATAAAAATCCCTGATGTCTCGTGGTTTCAGCCCCCCTTGGGGGCAGATCAGCCTAATAGATATAGGCCGATCTGCCCTCAAGGGGGACAGAAATGACTTAAAATAAATTTGTCCCCCAGGGGAGTGACCCTTGCCTAAGGGGGTCCCTCCCCATTTGTAAAAAAATAAAAAAATCCCTAGTGGTTTCTGCCCCCCTATGGGGCAGATTGGCCTAATTAAAATATGCCGATCTGCCCCCAAGAGGGGCAGAAGTTGCCTGAAATAAATTTTACCTTGCCTAAGGGGTCACTCATCTCGCATGAAACTGACGTAAAAAAATAAAATCCCTGGTGTCTAGTGGTTTCTGGCCCCCTTAGAGGCAGATTGGCCTAATTAAAATAGGCCGATCAGCCCCCAGAGGGGCAGAAATGGCCTAAAAAAAATTGCCCCCCAGGAGAGCGACCCGTGCTCAAGGGGACGCTCCCCCGATTCTTAACATAAAAATAACCTCCCTAGTGTCTAGTGTCTTCTTTCCCCCACCCCTGCAGGGGCAGATTGGCTGAATTAAAATAGGCCAAACTGCCCCCGGGGGGCAGAAATGACCTAATGAAAAATTTACCCCCCGAGGAGCAACCGCTGCTCTAGGGGTTGCTCCCCTTCATTTCTAATGGGGAAAAAAATCCCTGGCATCTAGTGGCTTCTGCTCCTCCTGGGGGCATATCGGCATAATAATATATTCCCCCCTGGGGAGCAGCACTGGCCTAAGGGGACGCTCCCCTTATGCATAAATCCTACAAAAAAAACAATAAACAAAACATCCCTGATGTCTAGTGGGCATTTCTGCTGCCCAATCACAGAAATGCTCAAAGAGACATGAAAGGAAAGTCCATTCCATCCCTTTCCTTTCATGTCTCTGTGCCGCCCCAAGCCCCAGGATCGGTTTTCTCTCCGATCGTGCTGGAAGCATGGCGGTCTCTGATGAGGTCTGCGCGCGATTGCGTGCTTACGTCATCAGACGTCACAGGGCGGGGGTGGAAGGAGAAGAGATTCCCATTCCATCCCTGCCCATGGGCAGGGGGAGGGAGGCTCATGGGGGGAGCCATGAGCCAGTACATGGACGTAATGGTTACATCCTTGGTGCTTCAACGCTGCAGCCATCGACGTAACTGTTACGTCCATGGCGGGGAACGGGTTAAAACTAATGACAAAACTACCACTTTCCTTAACCCTACATGTAAGTCTCCCCTAAGGAAGGCCTATGGAGCCCGATGACAGGGAGCTATATATTGTTAAGTAAGACATATATTTTTCATATATCTTAACTGCAACGCTTCTAAAACTATAACACAGACTTACTGGCTGGTACCCCAGCCCAGCTAACTCCTGAATGGGACTACCTAACTGGGTAATGTAAGGTATCAAATCAGTCATGGTATTAAACCTGATCTGATGCCCATGTTGAAATTAATGTCACAATCAAAGCTCTGCAATTTTTTAGAATGTTGCCACTCTATGCCCCAGCTGCTCCAGTACTCTCACATGGGCTCTGGCACACAGACAGCTTTACGCCCACCTGGAGAGATGGGTGAATGAATCCCAGAATTAGTAACAAAGACACCTGCCACAGAGTGAGGTGTGACCCCCTCTACCAGGATGGACACCCGGGGTGGTAGTCCAAAAGGGGAGCTTCAATGAGGAAGCCCCGTTTCTTGGGCAAATGGTGATAACACTCCTGGGCAGGCTGCCTTTTGTTCAAGTTGGAAACAGGGACAGAGAAAGAAACCACAGTGCCCAAACTGGTTTTCCCATGGGCGTGTAGCCATCTGGTAGCCACACCTTTAGTGTGGGCCATGAACTCCTAACAACCAAAAAGGGGGCCCCAACATCTTGGGAGTAGGTAGAATTGTGCAATCTGGGAAACCAAATGCTACACATTGAAGAGCCATGTCACCAGAAGGGAGGGGACCCAGTAGCCCTTTGGCTAGTGACTGCATGATCCCCTCAGGGCACTTTACTTGGATAAATATGGCACCTCTGGCACCCTGCCCCTCAGACCACTTTGGATTTGGAGAAAAGACTGAAGAAGGACTGCCAAGCTGCCTTTGAACCTGCACAAAGAGAGGCTGCCCTATTGGAAGAAGAACTGCACCTGCTGCACTTTGGGATAGTGAAGTTTGGACTGTGTTTGTGGCATCGGGCTCAGGGAAATATTGATTTCCAGCGCCCAGATCAAAGCAGTGACTCAAAGGATCAGTTGGCTGAAGAAGCCCAAACCACCAAGTTGGTAGCCACTGCAGGCGTTTTGCCCCTACCAGCGCCTGGCACACCAAGAGACAAATCCAAGAAAGCCAAAAGTTGCTGGACCCAGGACTGATACCCAAGTGAGTATTCGTTACCCACAAGGGACATGGCCCTCACCAAAGGATTTTGTCCAAACTGCAGTGCAAGGAGACGAGTATCCCAGAATTGGCTGGCAAGCTACTGCAATGTAGAGGACTTAAAGGGATCTCCACTCTATACCCAGAGTCTCCCCTACATCATGCAGGGACAAGGGAACAACACAAAGGTACCCCCGTTGACCACACCTTAACGGGAGCATCCTTGAGCATCTTTTGGTCTGTATCCTCAGCATCAGGATTACTCCATTGAAGTGTATGGCAGTTGTCCTGTAAAATTTGGAACTTGCCTTAATAAAGCACTGGTGGCCAGGAAACTGTACAAAGTATCCTTTCTGGCCCCCTAGGCCTCCATCCTGGCAGATTTAGTCAACCAAGCCAGGCCACATCAGCCAAACTATCTCTTTTAAACTTTTCAAAAGCAAACTTTTTGTTGATCCATGCTTGTTTGTGGTTACATTTAAATTGATATTATCTTCTATAATCTGTCTCTATGGATCCCTCCGGTGGATTTTGCTCATCAAGGTCTCTAAAAATTCATAAAAATATACTCTGTTTTTATAAAATGGTGTCCTGGTTCTTTTGCATTGTGTGACTTTCTTATTTCATTGTTTGGTACTGTTAAATGCTTTAGACTAAGTTCAGTTGTCAATCCTTGCTGCTCGAAGCCACATCTATCCAGGGTTGCACTAAAGGTGATACAGACAAGCCTGACTGGACCAAGACTGTTTTAGCACGTATATTCCATGCTAAGCCTCCATAGCCATATCATATAATACACCCAAATCTTCACAGCTACATTTTGGCTATTTCCTAGGGGTCCCTCTATAGAATCAACAAACCCAGGTTACCTTTAAAGTACCCAAAATGTGGGAAAAGGGAAGCAAAATTGTCCTGGGCATCTTTTGTGGGATAAAGTTATCAAGGCATAAGCACATGCTGTCCCACATATCAAAATAGGGCTCAGCATTTGGTGGAAACCTCAGCACTTGAGAAGGTACAATGGGAGGAACAGGCTGATTAGATAATGAATTCAAAGTAACATGTTGTTGCAAGACACAATATCTAGATAATCTATGTTTAAGTGCAAAGTGCTGGTTGTATCAACGGTTGTTTAACCTTTCTTTTGGTATTATTTCTTTGGTGGATGCAGGGCAGGTTGAGCTTTCAACAGTTATTGCTTGAGACCATTTCTGAAAAGTTTAAACTATTGATTTGGCATCATGGAGGCATAAATTAACTGTAAATGCAAATTCAAGGTTTTTCAAAATATTTTTTTCCCTGGACCCAAAAATCCTTAAAATAGCAGTGATGTAGGCAGACATAAGTTCCACCACCATTTGAAATTGAAGGTGAGGGCCCAATTCACAAAGGTAAACTTAAACCCACAGTCTAACTTTAGACCTGAAGTCTAAGTTTAGACTTGACATCTTAGTTTAGACCTGAAGTCTAAGACTTCCGGACTAATGTTAGACTCCAGATCTAAACTTAGACTTCGGGTCTAAAGCTAGACTTTAGATCGAAAGAAATGTTGTATGAAAGTAATGGGCAGAGAGAACTGTACAGGAAAAGATTGATTTCACTTTTAAGAAGAATTTTCAAGCTCATTTTCAGTCAAATGGAAGAACAGTACACTAGTTAATGCACAAAAAATAAAATGCAAAATAATAGTTCACAATTTCAAATTTCTTATAGGTAAAAGTTGATAAATGGCAGCTTATGGTGAGGATCTTGTATGAGTGTATGGAAATAGAATATGAAAATACGGAAAAGAGAGTTATAATTTATATTGATAATATTTGACTGCCCTTGCCATATGTCTGCAGCCTGTACCCTCAACCTGGCCCCGAATGAGTTTCACTTTAGTGTGCGCACATTTGCCAAGAAACAATATAACATTGATTTTGTGGTTTTCCGACAAAGAAACTAGATGCTAATGGGAACTAATTCAGATATTAATGAAGTAAATTCCCTAAGTGTAAGAGATCAATAGCAAAGGTACAAAGCATAAAAATGAGGGATCTTCCCAAAAGATGAGAGAGACGTGATCATCTACACTTTTTATACATGTCCACTAAATTTTTCTACCTGCTTGAAGACTATTGACAGATGTTATGGATTTAAAGGGCACTAAATATAGCCAAATGCTATATGTGCATAACTATTTTATTTATGAATCTTTTTTGAATGCAGAACAAATGCACTCATCTCAAGGTGGGTTAGCATTCTTTGCAGAAAGTCCTCTGTTCAATCGATATTTATATATATATATATATATATATATATATATATATATATATATATATATATATATATATATATTTATATGTGTGTGTGTGTGTTTTATATCGCACCAACCTATCCCAAAGGCATTGCAACACTCCAGCACCCTTGGAATGCACACTGTTTGTAAAGCAGACAGTGTGCATTCCGATCGTGCTGGGCAGGGGGGCCCCTGCAGTTCCCACATCATGATCATGGGCAGTGCAGGGGCCTTCCTGTGGCCCCCAGCACTACCTTTCTACCAGCCTTTTCTTGACGGGGTCCCCACTATGAAAAGGCTGGCAGAAAGAGGGGAATCATGTTCTGGGTAGGGACAGTGGTTATTTGGCGGTCCATCTGCCAAAGTTGCAATTTGGTGGTCAGACCACCAAAGCTGCAGTGGTCTGAGTCTCATGACTGTCAAACTCATAATGAGGCCATAGGTGATTTGTACCGGATTACATGATGTTGAGTTGATGCCGGGGCTCGAACCTAGTTCCCCCAGTTCCAAAGTTGGCATGTCATGCCCTTTAGACCACATTTTCTTATCAGCTCATAACAGAGAACATTGAGGCCTCAGGGTCTCAGTGTCTGAAGATCAGTAGTGTTCATAGAATACCTCCAGATATAGGCGGTTCCACCCATTTTTAAAGCATATAACAAGCTATGACTCAAGTAAATGGTATCTCGCAGCAAGGAAAGTGATGAGCAGTGGCAGTCTTGCAGAAGACCGAATAGGGTATCTTTTTTGAAGGGATTAGTGGACTAAAACAATTCGGTGGGATGGTCCCTACTTCTATAGTGTTGATCTCTACATTTCTGTACTCAATACAATGTAGAATGCAGAGAAACCTTGGGAATTGCAGTGATGGCTCAGAGAAAAAGCTATTGGCAGCATTGGTGTCACTCAAATGTATGCTCATTGTCACCTACCTGCATGGAAATTATCGCAGTTGGATGGAAATCAAGTGAATGAAAACTAATTTGCTCTTTTTTAGAGCCATGCTTCTGAGGAGTTGCTCTCTGACAGTAAAAAAGAAAGCTCTTTATCAGAACCCTCCAAACAGAAAATTGAACTTTTTGTGAGCTTATGATAAAGTGAAGTGGCTGTTCCGGAGATTGGAATCTTGTTTGCAAATCTCTTTACCATGAATGTCACTTAAGAGTCACTAGGGTTCACAATTGCAACTCCTGGCATACTATTGTGGCCCCTGCTACTACTTTTCTGACCCCTAGCTTCAGAGGCAGCAAAATAAGTGGCAAGAAGATAGAGGGAGCTCGCCCTTAAGGGCATCGTGCTCCACCTTGTATTCTGAACATTTTAATATTACACTAATAGTGAATAATTGCTTATTAATCACTATTAGTGTAATTCAAAAAATGGTGTGCCACAAGCTAGAATGAGATCTTCAGTGGCAGGTGTAATAAGTATAAAATTTAAAATGTATGTACTATATGTAATTGTGGATGAAGGTGTTTTTATGTGTAAGAGACCGTGTGAGTGTGACTGCATGTGTGAGAGTGAGTGTGTGTCAGTGAAAGTGAGTGGGAGTTGGTGACAGGTAGTGAGTGAGAGTCAGTGACATATCATGAGTGAGAATAAGTGAGATTGAGTGTTAGTGAGTACAAGAGAGTCAGAATGCGTGACAATCAGAGTTAATGTGCATGAGTAAGAAAGTATAACCAGGTGAGAATTAGACTAATGCAATTTTGAGTGTGAATGAAGGAGAGATAATTAATGAGTGAGAATGTGTAAGGGTGATGGCGTTAGTGCAAATGATTATGAGTAAGTATGATTAAGTCGGAGTAATAATGAATGAGTGTGAGTTCAAGATAGTGAAGTGAAATGAATGTACGTGAGAATGAATGACAAGGCTTGGATGAGTATGAGTGTGAAGGAGTGAATGTAAGTGAGTCTGAGTAATAAATGTGGTGATATGCTTGCTATTGGCTTTGACATACTAAAGGTAATTTTTGGCTTATGGAGACACCCAAGGAAGAATGCTGCTACTGACATACTGGTGTCAATTGTAAGCATGACCTCCACCTGTGAATAATGTGGAGGGAATTCCTAACACAATCGGAACCCATGGAAAAATGCTGGTACTGGCACACTTGAGGAAATTGATGGAATGTAGCACCCATCGCAAAATGCTGGTGCCAGATCATTGGAGATATTTCTTAGAATAAGGCAGGAATACCATGGCATGTGAGAGGGTGGCAGCAATGAAAAAATTCTGGCCCTGATGTATTAGCGGTGCTTTGACATAAAGGATAACCTAAGGTATATGATGGCATTAATTTAAAAATTCAGACACTGGGATATTGTAGGTAATTATTGCCATAAGGGGGCACACAAGGTGCACCCTTGACACAATGGAGGAGATTTCTGACATAAGAGGGCATCTATAGCACATTCGAAAAAAATGGGGCGAACTCCTCAAGATTGTATGGTTTTGATGGCTTGGAACACCTTGAAAGGACTTGAATATGAATGAGTTGACCTTCAGAAACTTTGGCTTTTTAGCAAAGGCATGTAAAAATTGTTCTTTTTAATTCACTATTTCCTCTCATATTTAAAAAAAAAGTTTCACTGTGGGATATCCCTCTCCCCGCTAGACCACTGACAAGAGGTCTGGCTCACTACAATTCAGGGTAAGCATTACACCCCACAACTTTCAAAGATCATGTTACCACCCTAAAATAGGTGGTTTCTGAAATGGCTGTTTATCTGTGTTGTGTTGAATTAATCATGTGGATGTCAATTCTTGCAATGTCTTCAGGGTTAAGGTACTTTTACATCACGTCCTAGGGACATTTAGAGTTAAAGGTCAAATAATATAGGGCCAGATGTAGCAAGCAGTTTTGCCCATTCTGTGTCAATGGGAAAATGTGTTCGTACATATGGCCCATAATTTCTTGTCATCTTATTAAAGTCAAAGAGAGTGTGATGCCACTTTCGCTAACCCTGGCATTATGATGAACCAACGTCCATGACCTTTCCCCCCACTATCTGCATTTAGAAATGGGACTGGCTAGGAGATGGAGTTTAGCTAAGGTAAATAGTCGGTTGGGAATTTACAGGACCAGCCTTGCTGAAGAGATATACTAATAATTAAGTAATAATTTATTGCATTGAAAAATGTAATATTCTTTAAAAAAAATATAACAGACATATACACTCTATAAATGCATATAGCTGGTAAAAAGTGCATGCATTATTAAAACAAATTACTTTGAGATTGTGACAGTGACAGTAAGCTAAGTCTAAATATTTCGTCAATTCACCAGCTACAGTCACAGAAAAGTAATACATTATGGCTTGAGTCACAGTTCTGATATTAGCTTCACTGAATGATGATTTTAGGTATTTTCTCCATAAATCTAGAAGGGGAGGACGTAGATAAATGAACTGCTCAGTCATGTTAGCCTTGTTTCCATACAGTGTCCAACAATTCGATGCTGAACACTTAAGATTCCAAGTGCCAACGAACTGAAATATTGGAATTCTAACTAAAATAATATAATACCTATTCCTGCTGTGCACTTGATAGTCAGGCATATGATTTTTAATTTTACTTGACCACTCAAGGACAGCCTGTAAAGTATTTGAAGTGCCAGCCCTGCATGGTCTTTTATTTGCCAGATTAGCTTTTAGCAGGTGTTTATATTCTCCAACGTGTGATATGCACCATAAAGGAAAGTTCCCTGGCTAATCTCTGTATTGATCACTGTGATAACTACTTTTATGTACTGCTGTTGGGATAGGAAGTGGAGAGTTTTTATGAAATTAAATATCTGGTAAAATGATCCTTTCTTTCAGTGTTGAAATGCAAGGGCATGCTCACAAATTGCCAATATTGACTACTAGGTTTTTAGTGAAGGTACAGAAGTGGTGGACGATTAAATCGAATATGTGGCATGGACAGTGAGTGATACAAGAGTTGGATTATGACCTAAAAAGATTAAGCTGATGAATGTTAGCCTAATCTATATCTTTGCCACCTTCAATGCCTCTTCAGAAAACAGAGGGGTTACCACATTTTTTAAACTGTTTACATCAAACCACATGTCAATGACAGTTCTTGGATCTTAATGCAGACCTGCCAACTCACACAGTGCCACCGTGAGTCACACAATTTCAGCTCCCTTCACACGGGCCCCCAGTGTGGAGCCAAAATCACATGGTGGCAGGCAAGGTGAGCTAGAAATCACTGCAGAGAGTGGATTTCCCCCTCACGTTTTGAGGCTGTAATCAGTCTATGTCATTGAAGGGGTGTAAATACATCCCAGGACATCACCAGCACCCTCAACAGCCTTTTGTTCTTGTTTTTGGTGCAAGGAAGAGGTTAATGGGGCAGGGGGAATGCAGGATGCCCTCTCCAGACATTCGCTGCATAAAGCCTGCCCCCTCCAATGCTACACTCCCTCCTCACACAGCCGATTTTCTTTGCAAGTTGGCAGGTCTATTATTGGTGCAAACAGCAGCAAACTGAATACAAACCTAGCATACTCAGGTAAATATGTCTGATACATAGAGTGTATATGCATCTTTAAAATGTCTTTGAGTCAAAGAATTGACTGGGTGGTGTGCTAGTGGAGAATCAAAAATAAGAACTAAGCTGCTTTAAATCTGCACCTATGAAAAAACACATAGGTGGTCATTACAACCCTGGCGGACGGTGTTAAAGCTGCGGTAATACCACAAACAGGCCGGCGGACAAAAAAAGGGAATTACGACCCTGGCGGAAACCGCCAACAAAGACAGCCACTTTAACACATCGCCCGCCAGGGCGGTATAGACAAACAGCGCGGCAGTCACCGCCAACAGACAGGCGGAAGACAATGTACCGCCCACACTACCACAACACGGTGAATCCGCCACCTTTTCCGGGGCGGATTCACCGTGGATAAAAACACGGCGGAAACAGCTTTTGCAATGGGAAAACGCTCACCTCAACACATCCCACGAGTATTACCCCTGATATGATGGGTGAACTCCAGAGGCACCGTGTATGGCTATTGAGGGACTCTGGTTACCCCAACCTGTCCTGGCTACTGACCCCAGTGAGGAATCCCAGGACCAGGGCAGAGGAACGCTACAATGAGGCCCATGGATGGACTAGGAGGGTAATCGAGCGGACCTTCGGCCTCCTGAAGGCCAGGTTCAGGTGCCTCCATATGACAGGTGGGTCCCTATTCTACTCACCGAAGAAGGTGTGCGACATCATCATCGCCTGCTCCATGCTCCATAACTTGGCATTGCGACGCCAGGTGCCTTTTCTGCAGGAGGATGATCCAGATGACGGTGTTGTTGCAGCGGGGGAGCCTGGGGAGCCTGTGGACAGTGATGAGGATGAAGCTGATGAAGATGAAAACGACAACAGGGAGTCAGTCATACAGCAATATTTTCAATGAGACACAGGTGAGTACAATTTCATGTTTCACATTATATTACATCTCACACGTCTACCTCTATCCTGTACCTACATTTCACTCCCTATTTGTTACCTGAGTTGTCCCATTCCATTTCAGTTTCACTAATGTGTTGACCTACGTGTCAACAGCTTGCACCCTTGAAAGGCTTGTGATGTGTGACATAGGTATGTTGACCTTCCAATGGCTAACCTTTTTTAACACTGTAATTGACAATACAAAGTTCACAATCATTGACTGACTCCAATATTATTGAGGTTTCAAGGGTGTTTATTGAAGTGCATAAAAATGTAGGGGGGTTGTGAAATGGGGAGAGGTCATGGTGGAATAATGTCCATGGCAGAGTCCAGTCTATTAGTCTCACAGGTACATTGCACATCTGGCCATTGGAAGTGGAGCTGGGGCAGTTCCAATCTGGACAGGGTAACAAAGTGGGACAGTGGGGGGACAATCAAGGTAGTCTTATTTCCTGGCGGGGTCTTGCCATCTTGCTGTGTCCTGTTCCTGGATCTCAGGGCCCGCTTGCGTGGTGGTTGTCCGTCTGCAGGGGGTGAGGTGCTGGTGTGGTGGTCCTGTGGCCGGGCCTCCTGTCCACTAGCGCCGGCTGAGGTGGTGGGCAGTTCGTCATCCTGGCTAGTGTCAGGGGCCCCTTGGAGTGCCACGGTGTCCCTCAAAGTCTTTTCAATGTCCGTCAGCACCCCTACGATGGTGCCCAGGGCGGAGCCGATGGTCCTGAGCTCCTCCCTGAACCCCAAATACTGCTCCTCCTGCAGGCGCAGGGTCTCCTGCAACTTGTCCAGGACCGTTGCCACCGTCTCCTGGGAGTGGTGGTATGCTCCCATGATGGAGGATAGGGCCTCGTGGAGAGTGGGTTCCCTTGGCCTGTCCTCCCTCTGTCGCACATCAGCCCTCCCAGTTCCCCTGTGTTCCTGTGCCTCCGTCCCCTGGACCGTGTGCCCACTACCACTGCCCCCAGGTCCCTGTTGTTGTTGGGGTGGTGGGTTAGCCTGGGTGCCCTGTAGTGGTGGACACACCGCTGATTGACCTGTCCTGGGTAGGGAGGTATGGGTCCGCTGGGTGGGTGCTGTGCTGGTGTTCCCAGAGGGCGGCAGTTCGGTGTTGGGCTGTGGCTGGGCAAGGGGAACCGACTGTCCTGAGGCCCACGATGGTCCGGGCTGGTCATCAAGATCCAGTAGGGCAGAGCTGCTGTCGTCACTGTGGGCCTCTTCTGGGGGTGGAGTGATGTTGTCTGGACCCTCTGGTGTGGTGACGGTCCTTCGGGTTCCTGCAGGGGTATGAGAACATGATTATTGCATGTGTGTGTTTCATGGTGTGCTATGGATGGGTGTGTGTGAACCCCAGTGCAGGCATTCCTGTGTGGGGGCTTGTGTGGTGATGGTTGGGGGGTGTTGTGGGTCTGTGCAGTGGGCATGCTTTAGTGATGGGTGTCCATGCTTAGTTGTGTCATGCAGGTCTTGGGGTTGGGATGGGTGGCTGGTGTTATGGGTAGATTAGTGAGGAGTTAGGGTGATAGGGGAGGGTGTGAGGGTGGGGGTGTGTGATAGCATGCAGGTAGGGTGGGGGATATGATAGTGAAGATTAGACTTACCAGTGTCCGTTCCTCCGACGACTCCTCCGAGGCCCTCAGGATGCAAGATGGACAAGACTTGCTCCTCCCATGTTGTTAGTTGTGGGGGAGGAGGTGGGGGTCCGCCGCCAGTCCGCTGTACCGCGATGTGGTGCCTGGATACCGTTGAACGCACCTTCCCCCGCAGGTCATTCCACCTCTTCCTGATGTCCTCCCTATTTCTTGGGTGCCGTCCCACAGCGTTGACCCTGTCGACTATTCTTTGCAATAGCTCCATCTTCCTGGCTATGGATGTGTACTGTACCTGTGCGCCAAATAGCTGTGGCTCTACCCTGATGATTTCCTCCACCATGACCCTGAGCTCCTCCTCGGAGAAGCGGGGGTGTCTTTGGCATAACATGGGGTGGTGTGTGTGATGTGTGGGGTGGTGTATGTATTGATGAGTGTGGTGGGTATAGTGGTATGTGGTGTTTTGTGCGTGGATGTTGTGTGGGTGATGATGTAGTGTGCCTCTGTGTGATGGTGTTATCTATTCTGTGCTGTCTCTCTCTGCCCTTCGTCTCTAATTTGTGGTCGTAGGGGTTTGTGGGTGATGTGAGTGTGTGTTTTATATTGTATTGGATGTGTGGGCGGGTGTTTGTATGTGTATCAGGTGTGTGTATTTCAAATAGTCCAATGTGGCGGTGTTTTGGAGATGTGTGTGTATTTTGAGCGCAGCGGTGTGTACCGCCAATGGAATACCGCGGTTGAAAGACCGCCGCGTGGATTCGTGGGTCGTAATAGCATGGGCGTGTTTCTGTTGGTGCGGAGGTGGAGGATTTGTTTCCGCATATTTATCGCTGACCTTTGGTGTGGCGGACTTGTGTGGGTGTATGAATTTCGGCGGATTCCGTGATGTGTGTCATAATAGCTGTGGCGGTCTCCCGCCGCCGCCGCGGTGTATTGGCGGTCTTCGGCACGGCGGTAAGCGCCTTTTACCACCAATGTTGTAATGACCCCCATAATCTCTCAAAAGCATATGAGCTCTGCCCCCGCAAATTCTTTCCTGGGGCACACCCAAATGGTCTCCCCTATCCCCTCCTTTATGTCTTAGCTTGCTGACTGCCTACAGCTGCTCGTTGGTGATTATATCTATGCTGAGAGTACCCAAATTATGGTCAGAATAAGAAACAAGCAAATTTCATGCTATATGCATGAGAAACTGCATAGCATTTATTAACCTTCTGTTGACAAATAACTAATTGAATGTCAGTAAATATAAAGCAGAACCAATGTAAATTGGCAACACCTCATTCAAGTCTTCCTCCCTTTCTTAACCCTCCTCTCGGGGATTCAACCCACTCCCCTTCTGCAAACAGCAAAGAACCTCAGCATCATTATGGATTTGAATTTCATAAATGTTCTAAATGATCCAATTCTGATTCTATTGCCAGGAAATCATCAAGCGAATCCTGCCATTCCCCAAAAACTCCCTTCTAGCTGTAATAAGATACAGAATGATCTATATCAAAAGACTTTCGAGCTCTCTGCTGCAGATGGCCATGCTGGTCATAGAAGACAGGATGAGATGAGCATCAGGTGGAAATAACAATGAATCAATATGATCCACATATCCAATGTAACTCATTGGCCCAATTTTGATGTTAAAGACAACATCAACTATTCTGATCATATCTTATAGCACTTTTCGGCTGAACGTTGCACAATGTCAATATTATTTCAAAAATGAGGTCAGACTCCAATATCATCTAAAAAATATGACGATGGCAGGAATATCAAGGGAAGGTATTGCAGCTAAATATATTATATTTAGGTGATTGAAATAGTAGTATTGTATATTGCCTTTTAAAATATTGATTTTTAATGTTTTTGTAATATTTTCTTAGTATTATGCTTTTTTTTCATTCAAACTCAAACACTTTGCCTCGATGTTGCTAATTTCGGAGTGGGAATAGTTAATTTGATCCCACCAAAGTCCAATTATTTTTTTATTTGATTTTTTTCAATTTCGTTAACAAATATCTTTGTGATTTAGTGTTAAAGATTATTTTAGTTTAAAGTTATTATATTATTTTATATAATGATTATTATTTTTTACATTTGATTTAAAATATATATTTCTATTTATGCTTTTAAGTTATCAATGTATATATATATATATGTTCTATATTATATATATGTATTGTTAAATGTAATATTTCTTTGAAGGTAATATATTTTTTTAATTTAATATAAGATTGAATTTGAAATTCAATATGCTTCCCTTTTTAAAGGCAATGTTTTCAACTGCTTTATTTGTAATTGATATTTTAGTACGTTCTGTAGAAAGTATGTAAAGTCAACAGTTGTGTCCTTAATATTTTCTAGTGAGATTTAATATCACAATACTTTTGACGATGATATTATATAACAGAAGCTTGCTAGCATGTGTATTCTGCCTTGGGTTGATTTCTGCTTCTGCTTGTATTGTTTTGTGGCTGGCCATTTTTTTTTCTTGTGCTCCTTCTGCCATAGGATAGTTGTCTGGTTCTGTGGCCATCCGTTTTTTTTTGGGGGATACCTTTTGCCCCCTCTCCCCCACAACACTGCCTGCTTGGGGAGGCTGCTGGCTGGTTTGGGTTGTGTTTATTTGTATGTTTATTTTGTCCCACAAATGCTCTGCAGTGGTTTGAAGTCAGGGAAATATGTAAATTAAGTGTTGTAGTATGTGCAAAAACTCGGTCATTCCAACATTAACAGCCAATCTAATACAGGATTCACACTATGAAAAACATTAACAAGTTCAAGTTCAATATTGAGAAATGTATATAAAAATAAAGATTGAGTTAATAGGGAATAGGTTGTGTTATATTATGTGTATTTGTATAGTGTGTGACTCACGTGGGAGTAGAAGCAGGAGCTGTACGGTCAAGACAGGGCCGGAGCTTGCAGAATTGAAGAAACAGTTTCTGATGTTCAGAGTTGCTTGAATCTGCAATCTGGAATGATGCAGAACGTGGGCATACAAAAGAGGAAAATGGAAAAATGTAAAAGTTAGACCTGGTTCAGCTTTGAGAGGGGTAGATGTTTCAGAAGAACTGTCCAAACACAAAAAAATCTGAGTAGAAAAGCTCCAAAGGAAATGTTTAAAATCAAAAATCAAAAACATAATTACTAATTTAATGGAATAAAAATTCTAAATGAAAGAAATGTCACTTCCTCGACTTCGATATTATATTTTCCTGCCTATCCTCTGTTAGGAGAAAAGTAATATCCAACTCTTAGTTAGAGGTGTGGAAATGTGCATAATTTGCTTTCGGATAACATTGCAAGCTTTCAGCAAGATTACACTAAAATTCTGTGTAATTAAGTAAAGTTCATGTAGATGATAGCACAAAATGAATCCTTGGATTAATTTTTGACACAAGTATTGACTTTGCAAACTAAAGTTAAAAACGCACAGTGAACAACATATGCTTGCATTCTGTTGTTCCCATATGTTAGTGGTAACTTTTTACAGTAAATGGTACTTTAATTCTATTTGTTGCATAATTGCTGGAATTTTGCATGAAAAGTGTAATGCAAAATTCCCAAAATTACTTGAATTACACCAACATAATTTAAATTTCACCCAAGCATACTTTTGGCTCAATGGGGCAATTTCCAGCAAAACCTGTTCAGGTGCAGACAGATACACAAGGGAAGCAGGACTGGAGCAGACTCACTTCGAGGAACACACACACACACACACACACACACACAGAGGAAGGGACTACAGTTGTAGAATGTGTGGTGCTCCAAAGACAATTGGCAAGGTGGGATGGGGTACTGGGAGAAGATAGAAAGGCAGTCCAGGAGGGAAGGAAGTAGAGCTAATCTCTGTGCAAGGCATCTGCACATCGTACCGGTCAGCAACAATCTTCTCAATCACCTTCACTTTCTGCTCAACCATCAGCTGAGTCAATATCTCCTGTGCTGGCTCGGGAAAGGCAAGAATTAGGGTTGTAGGAGGAGGAACACAAGAGGTTCCAGGACAGTCTAGGACAAACTGTAGCCTCAACTTCTAGTCTGATAATGGACAAGCACTATTCGTGAGAGGACGAGACACCAAAGAGGGGGCTCAGGCTGTGTTGTAGTGGTGTCTGATTCCAGGGCACTATTAGTTCTTCCTTACCAGGAAACCTCTCTTCTATACTGTCTTCTTGGATTGTTGTGATGTCCTGGTTCAGCACCTCTCTGCTTTCTTTCCATTTTTGTTCCATGAAGGGCCTGTGTGTAGTATATGCCCTACTTCAAGGATGAGTGTGGGTAGATTTGAGCCTGGTTGATCTGTAGTACTAACTGGGTAGTGTTATTTTTCAACACTAATACTTGAGTTTTAGGGTACAGAAATGTAAGCCATATACATACTTGATTTGTGTATAGTACATAATCTTTGGGAGAGCGTAGCTTATATATTCTATATTAATATGAAATGTATATGAACTAACGTATAATAATGCCGCATATAAAATGTAATAATGTATTTTGCTAAAACGTGCTCTTGAAATGTGCCCACGGGGAGTGGCCGCCACTATATACGGGGACTAATGAAACTGACTAATAATGATAAAATGTTATATTAGGATATGATTTTGCACTAATATTAAAAGATTATGGGGGTCATTCTAACTCTGGCGGGCGGCGGAGGCCGCCAGCCAGAGTTCCCCCCTCCGAAATACCGCACCGCGGTCAGTAGACCGCGGAGGGTATTCTAAGTTTTTCCCTGGGCTGGCGGGCGGTCGCCAAAAGACCGCCCGCCAGCCCAGGGAAAAACTCCCTTCCCACGAGGATGCCGGCTCGTAATCGAGCCGGCGGAGTGGGAAGGTGCGACGGGTGCTGTTGCACCCGTCGCGTATTTCACTGTCTGCCAAGCAGACAGTGAAATACTTGTAGGGGCCCTCTTACGGGGGCCCCTGCAGTGCCCATGCCAGTGGCATGGGCACTGCAGGGGCCCCCAGGGGCCCCGCGACCCCCCCTACCGCCATCCGGTTCCCGGCGGGCGGACTGCCGGGAACTGGATGGCGGTAGGGGGGGTCAGAATCCCCTCGGCGGCGCAGCTAGCTGCGCCGCCTTGGAGGATTCCAAAGGGCGGCGGTACACTGGCGGGAGACCCCCAGTGTTGCCGGTCCGACCGCGGCTTTACCGCCGTGGTCGGAATACCCTTGGGAGCACCGCCGGCCTGTCGGCGACCGCCGGGGTCAGAATGACCCCCTATATGTTAAGGTTTTGCTAATAAATCATTAGGCCTTAGTTAGCATGAGTCGTGGCCTAGCTGCCCGGTTTCATATTAGATGTGTTTTTCTAACGTGCCGTGTGCTGACTTGCTGAAGGACGTGAACTCTTGTTTTTCTCCAAACTAGAAGATGAATGTAACTGTAGTAGATCCGTTCCCATGAAATTCAACTGGCTTAGTGAAACATTCTTGCTGAACGCAACAGTGTAGACTACTTGCAGGTACAAGGTCGCCTGAACTGGTACAGACAATGGAACCACTGACTAAAGATGCAAAGAAGACCACGAGAGTATGAAATCATACCGGACATTCTACCCGCTGAAGACGTCAATCATAAGGACCAATAAACTACGTGAGAACAGTTATGGGGTGACAAATTCAATGAAGTAATTGAAACTCTATTGGAGGGAGATAGTGAGGCACTGACCCCAACCAATTAACTTTTAGGGGATTGTACAACAGAAAAGGGATAAAAACCCTTGACACAAGGAAGTGAACTAGAGAATAGGAGACTAGGAGATAGATGAGAGGGAGATGCTGTCGCTTTTTGCTATGAACCAGACACTTTGTTACTCTGCATAGAGACTTTGCTGTTTGGTTCGTAAAACCATCCTTGCCTTATATTGCCCGTTTACACTTTACCTCCTCATGAGGGAAGTGCACCCTTTTACCTGACTTACTGAATTCCTGATGGCGAATCAACTGATGTCCTGAGGACGAAGACCGAACCTAAATGCTGACCCAATACGGAGGGTAACTATATGACAATTAAATTGTAATTGTCTGTTTGCTTTTCCTTTCTAGGTACCCACTGCTTCTTTTGACAGAGACCATAGTTAGATGTTTTCTAAATTGGTGTTGCTAAATTGTTTTGTATGAAGCCCAACATGCCAATGCTAATTCGAGGTTAGATGAGGGGTTCACTAAACTGACGCAAATAGAGAAATGACTGAATCTATGCTTTGTTGAATAACGTGATGATGATGCTCTGCTAAGGATAACCTATGCTGACACCGTGCTATGTTCTAATATTTGTGATTCTTGCATTGATGAAATCTTATCAGAGTTGCCATATTGTGACTATGCTAATGTGTTTCTTGGTTTTGAGACTAATAAACTTGCTAGTAGAATTGTAATCAATAGGGAATAAACTTTAAATATTAGTACTAAACTGGTGTGGTTATTCATGACTGCAAGGTCATGGTGGTTTCTGAGTTTTATTAAATGTCTTTGACTAATTTAAATTGTCGTATTACTGTGAACCTTGATGACGTTCTTGACATATTGATCGACATGATGATTAGTTATCTCATCCTAAGGTGTCTTCAATCAGGGTCAAAAGATTCATTGGCCTAAAACGAGTCCCAAAGTGAGTAGATTAGTCATAAAGGGACGCGTTAACAGTTCTGGCAGCAGAGGACGGGTTAGGCCCTTTGGGGCCCTAGGACAAGGGACCATTGTTTAAAAGTGTTTTTTTGAGATAATGCAAATTGGAGGTATGATGCATTTCTAAATTCCCCATGACTTTCCCGGAATCTCGGAGCTTGCTTAAGTGAGGTGGGTATGTTCTCTGCATTTTAGTATGTGTAATGTAGAATTTGCGCTTGCTCAGCTTCTGCATATTGCAAATGATTTATGAAGTTTGTGTGGATTTAGGTCAGGTAATGTTGTTTTAGTAGGAGTGGGCGTACTCCGCAGTATGAGAGTAGGAAAGTCGGCGAACTTCATGTGAGTGTGGCGCTTTGTGCTCAAAATTATCCACGCGGTTGTTGGTGGTGTACGTACCCGTCGTGGTCTAAGACTCCGGAGTATATTGACAAGTATAGGAGACACTTGGGTTTATGTTGTAATTTGTGCGGTTTAATAGGCCAATCGGGCGTGGTTGACAAGTCGAGTTTGAGTCAAATTGTGTGAGTGAAACCTTCGATGGAGATTTGCAAGTTCTAAAGTGACAAGTCGAGAGTAGGATTTGCGGGTCGAATTCTGCTTGCGAGTGCGGGAGCTGAGAAGGAGAGAGTAGCGGCCGAGGCTTCAAGTGAAATCTCTGTAAAGTTCTGAAGCAAATGTGTTACCCTTCCTGTAGTAAACCGGCAAATCTGGGTTTTGTTGTTAAAGGTGCACGCAATATATCGCATTAGTTTTGTGTGGGGAGGACAAGCCACAAGACTTTGTCAGCCGCAGTGTGTGTGAGTGTGACGTCAGTGGTGTTGCGCTGGGAGAGGTCAGTTGCCAAGAGGGGTCGCGCACGGATTGGTAGCCGTCCGTGAGAGGCATTAGGTTGAGCAAGGTGGGTGAAGAGTGTTCTGGGAATTAAAGTCACTTCCTGATTCTAAACAAAATATAAAATGCAAAAATGAAGTTTTTCAAGGCTCTAAAGAGTGCTTTGAGGGGAGACGTATATAGTAAAGCGAGTGTGGGGGAGCCTACACAGACTAAGGGTACTCGGGCTTATATTGTAATGGAAGAGAAGGGAGTCGCACCATGTCTTTGGATAAAGCAGTGGTGCAAATTGACAGAAAAGGAGGGATGTTTAGCGTTCCCGGAATACAGAACGTTTAATACCAGAATTTTGGAGAACTTGCGAATGATGTTAAGTGTGCAAAAAACGCCTCCGAGACCAGCTCAGTATGAGGCATTAGCAATCTGGGATTTGATGGCCATACGAAAGAGCCAGAAGAAATTTGAGAGGAGAATGAAAAGAGCAGAAAAGACTTTAGCCAAAGCTAGATGGGATAATGAGAGCAGGATGTGGAGAAGAGGAGTAGTTGACGGACTTAAAATGTTCCCGGCAATAACACAAGAAGACGAGACACAGGGAAAGAAGGCTACTTGTAAAACAGACAAGGGTTCTAATAAACCAAAGGAGGCTCAGAGGTCTTGGACAGACACAGATGATTCAGACGATGAAGAGTTTCTTAATCAGTTTTTACATGATCGCCCGCCACCAGATGCCATAATTGATAACGTACAGAGCACTAGTGTGAGTTCTGAAGACCCGGCACAAAATAAGGGCATCACAAGTACAGTGCAGACAAGTGATACAGTTTTGATACAGAATGGTGTCAGTATACCCACTGCGCCAGACACTCAGATAGAGTTGCAGCCACCACAGATTCAAAGGATTTATCCTGATGTTCCAGTATTGGAAACAACTACGAGTCTGATGGTGCCGCCTGATCCAGTATACATGAGATCAAAGTTAGTGCAGATTGAACCAACCCCTCAATTGCTGCCCCAGCCGCAGCAACAGCTGGTTCCGAGTTACACTTCAGTTGCAGGACCGCAGTCAGTAGCTACAGCACCTATGATGAATCAAGCTATGGGAGTTAATGCTCCACAGGGTTTGGGACCTGGTCAGACACCAGCTGCCATATCATTGCCAATCACTGTTGGTCCACCAGTACCGCTGTATGCGCAAGGTAAGCCTGGCGTATGTGATCAGGGAATAATGACCCAAGAGGCAATAAGAGGAGGGTCCACAGGACACTTGCAGGGAGAACAGACAGTCGAAAGGTCTAGATCCTTGTTAGACTTTAGTCCGATTGGGATTCCTTTGGAGACAATGAGGCAAGCAGGGTTGGGAACGCTAACCCCACAGGTAATGAGTACAAATACGACACAGACACCAATGGTGCAGTCTGGAAACATCTCGTTGCAGGGCTTAACAGCGCAACAATTGAACAAGTGGTTAGACAAACTCAACACTCCGCAGACTACTACACTGATCGCAGAGAGGTCAGAAAGGGAAGAATACCTGAATTTTGTGAGACTGGGTGTAGAAGCCATGGAACTAGTGGAAAGAAAAATGGGGGTGAACAGACTAGAGTCATACACGGAAGCAGAATTGAGGTATCTGTGCCCCAAAATAACTAGAGAAGTGAGCAAGGTGCATCAGAGGTTGGCAAACCTGGCGGATAAATACAACATTGACATTGAGAGTACTAAACATTTGAAAAGAAGCTACAGATTAGACTTCGAGCCTAAAGATTTCGGGCACATGAGGTCTACCGGAATGAAGGCACACCTCAAAGAAATACTGCAGAGTGCTCAAATTTGGGGAGCCTTAGAGAAATGGGAAGGCAGATGGGCAAAGAAGAGAGATAAAGAGAAAGGTGATGGTCCGGAACCAAAGCAGGCTAAAGCCGCACCGGACACAGGGACAATAACATTTTTACCAATGAGTGAAACAGCCGGAGGGGTGCTAGTCCATGGACCGTGGTCTAGGGGTGACATTCTGTCATTCACAAATGACTACCCTAGGTTGAGGGAGGAGCCGATAGAGTGGTACCAGCAGACGGACAGATTTGTGAAGCTTGCGAAATGTCTCTGGGAGGGCTTAAATACCCTGTTTGAGATTATAGTTCCACCTGATTTATGGCCTGAGTGCAAGAGGGGCGTAGACTGGCCGACAGAGGAGCTGACAAGGGATAAGGTTACTGGAGCACCGTCTGAAGAGGTGATGAAATATTATCATAAAGTGATTGAGTTTTTGAAGCAGAAAGTGTCGCCGAAAGTGACTGATTGGCAGAAAATCGATCGAACATCACAGGAGGCCAAAGAGTCAATTCATGCTTACTATGAGAGATTGTTGAAAGCATTTAAACATTACAGTGGCACTGAGGTCATTGAGCCGAAAGACATGAATCATCTTGTGTTCAGGTTTGTTGAAGGGTTGAGGCCAGAGATTAGCCAGATGATTAAGAATAATTTGATCTGTTGGCAAGCGAAGCCGATTGATGGGGTGTTGCAGTGTGCGAAATACTGTAGTGACGAGATTGAGTTGAAGCAGAGAAAGTTGAAAGAGAAGTTGATGGTGATGGAGATTAAGGCAGCGCAAGCAGGGATGCAGGGAAATGGAATACAGCAGGTTATACAGCAGCAACCGCAGGGGAATTGAGTGTTTCAGGCGCAGCCAAGAGGCCGAGGACGAGGAGGTTTTGTGAACCGGGGTCCAGATATAAATACTGTTGTGGTTCAAAGTGATGTGCAGGGGATGAAAAAGGTGTCACCATGTCACGCGTGCGGGGGCGTGGGGCATTGGAAACGGGAATGTCCAATGGTGGTGCAGGATGGTGTTGTTCAACAAAGCAATGATGTCAGTAAATTTCAAAATGTGAAGGGTTCAAAATTGAGGGGCCAAATTCAAAATTTCCAGAATAACATGGTGCAGATGCAGGGTCTCCAACCTGTGCAACAGATGCAAATGCCGCGTGTTCAACCAGCACAAATGCAGCAGGCACAGCAGCAGATTCCCATGGTACTTAGACAACAAATACAGATACCATTATCTCCAATGGGACAGCAACAGGTGATTCTTCCTCAACAGGTCACAGGTCAAACAATGAGTCAAAATAACACAGTACAACAGTTCCCATTGCGTGGTGAGGATGGAAGAAACGATGAATGGTCGGATGATTGTTCAGACAGTGAGGAGTGTAGGCTTGCAGCTTCCCTAGAAGTAGACCAGAGGGGACCCTATGTAGAGGGGAAGGTGATGGGTCATAAGGTTTCATTCCTAGTTGATACAGGAGCTACACGCTCTACAGTCAGAAGTGCAGAGGTTCCGGAATTACCACTTTCGGGGCGTACCATAAGGGTGGTAGGAGTAGCAAATCAGTTCCTGACAAATCCGATTACAGATCCGGTCCAAGTTGAGATTGGTAACTTCCAGGGATTACACAAATTTGTAGTCTGTGACTCGAGTCCTGTATCCTTATTGGGAAGAGACTTACTGTGCAAAACAAGGTGTTCAATTACCTGTTCCAACGAAGGGATTGAGGTGCAGACAAACAGTGATGATGAAGGGGACGATGGTCAGTTTCCACAGTTAGAGACGGAGACCGGAAATGAGGAATACCCTTTGATAACCCTATTCCCGATGCTTACAGTGACTGATTTACCACCTGAAATGCAGGGAACAGTGACAGAGAAAGTGTGGGACCTGACAGAAAAGAAAGTGGGATTAATAAAAGGAGTAGAACCGGTTAAAGTAGAGATAAAGCCGAATGCAGTGTTTCCCCAGGTACCGCAGTACCACATGGCACAAGATGTCCTCATTCGAGTAGCACAGATAATTGCGGACTTTGTGAAGCAAGGGGTTCTGAAAGAAGTGCTGAGTAGCCCGTGCAATTCACCAATAATGGGTTTGAAAAAGCCTTGTGGGAAAGTTCGAATTGTTCAAGACCTGAGGAAAATAAATGAGATAGTAGTAAAGTGTTGCCCCATAGTGCCAAATCCAGCTGTGATCAGGTTTCAGGTTCCGTGTGATGCAGAGTGGTTCACAGTTGTGAACCTGTCTCAAGCATTCTTTTTGGTGCCTCATCATGAGGATAGCCAATTTCTCTTCAGTTTCAAATTCCTGGATAAGGTTTACAGTTGGTGCAGAATTCCTCAAGGGTTTTCTGAGTGGCCTTCCATCTTCAATCAGATATTGAAGAAGGATTTGGAATCCTTAGAACTGCCTTTCAGTTCGACCCTAGTGCAGTATATTGATGATTTGTTAATTGTGTCCAGGACAAAAGATGACTGCAGGTACGACACAATTGCCTTACTGAACCATTTGGGAAAGAACGAACATAAAGTGTCCCCAAAGAAGCTGCAATACTGTCAGAGGGAGGTGAAGTACTTAGGTCACCTGATTGAGAAAGGGTCGAGAAAAATATCCAAAGAGAGAGTGGCAGCCATACTGCAGATGAATCCCCCGACAACAAAAAGAGATGTTAGGATGTTTTTGGGAATGGTGGGCTACTGTCGTCAGTTGATTCCCAACTTCTCGATCATCTCTAAGCCCTTGATAAGACTGTCAGTCAAGGAAGTTCAGGATAGCCCAGGTGCCATAACCATGTCCGAGAAAGAGATGAAGGCATTCATGGAGTTGAGGGAAAGCATGTGCAGGGCACCAGCTTTAGGTATGCCTGATTACACTGAGCCTTTTGTACTGTTTTGTCATGAACGTGATGCTTGTTCTTTGTCTGTCCTGACACAGGTCCATGGAGGTGCAATCCGCCCAGTAGCATATTTTTCAGCTACTTTGGACCCAGTCGCAGCAGCCTTACCGGGTTGTTTGCGTGCAGTTGCATCAGTTGGTCAAAGCCTCACACAGTGTGAAGGAATAGTGATGGGACATCCTTTAACAGTAATGGTTCCCCATTCAGTTGAAATTCTGTTAACTCGAACCAAGACGCAGCACATGACGAATGCCCGCCTTACTAAATACGAGACAATTATACTGGGGTCTCCGAATGTGTCCCTTAAGAGACGTACTGTATTGAACCCGGCAACTTTACTTCCTATTGATAATGCAGACATTGATGATGCTGAGGAAGTAGAACATGATTGTCTTGAGGTCACAGATCTGTGCACCAAACCAAGGCCTGATATTAAAGATACTCAACTGGAAGAAAATGATTACATTATCTTTGTTGATGGTTCATGCTTGAGAGACTCAGTAGGAGTACTGAGAGCTGGATATGGTGTGTGTACAATCACTGGTATCTTAGAAGCTTCCTGGCTCGAAAGAGTGTACTCTGCTCAAGTGGTAGAATTAATTGCTCTTACAAGGGCATGCCACGCAGCTGAAAACTTGAAAGTCACTATCTACACTGACAGCAGAGACGGATTTGGAATTGTACATGATTTTGGCCAGTTATGGTCACAGAGGGGTTTCATAACCTCTTCTGGTTCTCCAGTGAAAAATGGCGAAAAGATTAAGGATTTGTTGCACGCGATTCAGTTACCTCTTGAAATTGCCGTGGTGAAATGCAATGCTCATGTTAAGTCACAAGACTTTGGCGGTCATTCTGCCGTGGTCCGCGGGAGCACCGCCAACAGGCTGGCGGTGCTCCTTTGGGCATTCTGACCGCGGCGGTACAGCCGCAGCCAGAAACGGAAAGTCGGCGGTGTACCGCCGGCTTTCCGCTACCCAGGGGAATCCTCCATGGCGGCGCAGCTTGCTGCGCCGCCATGGGGATTCCGACCCCCATACCGCCATCCTGTTCCTGGCGGTTTCGGCCGCCAGGAACAGGATGGCGGTATGGGGTGTCGTAGGGCCCCTGGGGGCCCCTGCAGTGCCCATGCCAATGGCATGGGCACTGCAGGGGCCCCCATAAGAGGGCCCCACTTAGAATTTCAGTGTCTGCTTAGCAGACACTGAAATTCGCGACGGGTGCTACTGCACCCGTCGCACCCCTTCCACTCCGCCAGCTCCATTCGGAGCCGGCTTCCTCGTGGAAGGGTGTTTCCCACTGGGCTGGCGGGCGGCCTTTTGGCGGTCGCCCGCCAGCCCAGTGGGAAACCCAGAATGACCGCCGCAGTCTTTTGACCGTGGTACGGTCTTCTGGCGGTTCCCGCTTGGCGGGCGCCTCCCGCCGCCCGCCAAGCTTGGAATCACACCCTTTGTGTCAATGGGAAACGGCTATGCAGATCAAGTCGCAAGGTTTTGTGCATTGAACTGTATATCGTTTCGGGATCAGTGGGAATTGTTACCTGAAACTGAAAATGAAACATGCTAAAACTTTGCATTAAGGGTGGTTGACACATTAGATGAGCTCAAATCACTGCAGGGACGTGCTAGCAAAGAGGAGAAACGTTCCTGGCAGAGAATGCAATGTGTACAGAGGTCTGATGACTTATGGGTTTCAGAAGAGGGGTAAATGGTTTTGCCAAACAGTCTTTTGTCACAGTTTGTGAGGTTTTACCATGGTCAAGCACATGTTGGGAGAGACACAATGATAAGGTTGTTCAAAATCAATTGGTTCAATCCAAAATTCAGACGAGCTGCAGATGTTATCTGCCACAGGTGCATCATCTGTCAGCAGATGAATGCAGGGAAAGGGACTGTGGTGAATATGAGCCACGTTGGGAGAGCTGGAGGTCCGTTTAGCAGGATGCAGATGGATTTTATTGAGATGCCTATGTGTGGAGGATTGAGGTACGTGTTGGTGATTGTGTGCATTTTCAGCCACTGGATTGAAGCTTACCTTATACGTAGGAATGACAGTCTCACATTATCAAAGCTGCTGCTTAGGGAGTTAATACCACGTTTCGGATTCCCGATCTCTTTAGAATCAGATAGGGGCATACACTTCGACAATGAGGTGATTAAGCTCTTGTGTGCCGCATTAAACATTGAGCAGAAGCTGCATTGTAGATATCGCCCGGAAGCATCAGGACTAGTGGAGCAGATGAATGCTACCTTGAAGTCGAGAATGGCAAAAATGTGTGCAGCTACCAATTTGAAGTGGCCAGATGCATTGCCCTTAGTACTGATGTCAATGAGAAATACACCTGACAAGAAAACAGGACTGTCTCCTCATGAAATTCTAATGGGCCGAGCTATGCGATTGCCCACAGTACCTGCAAATGCTCTTGTGAATATCACGGATGATATGGTGTTGGACTACTGCAAGGGTCTGGCTGACGTGGTCCGCTCTTTTTCTCACCAGGTGGAGGCTACCACATTGCCACCGATAAGTGATCCAGGTCACACCCTGAAAGCCGGTGACTGGGTGGTTGTCAAGAAACACGTGAGGAAATTGTGTCTGGAGCCACGTTGGAAGGGGCCATATCAAGTGATACTAACAACCACTACTGCTGTGAAATGTGCAGGTCTTCCGAATTGGATACATGCCAGTCACACAAAGAAGGTGACGTGTCCAACTGATGAGGAACTTGAAGTGTCCAAAACAACAGCTGCAGAGAAGGAAGTCTCAGGGCCGAAGAGTATTCAAAGGGGAACTGAGACTGAAGGAGATCCCGCTGAGGACGGCTTAGTCACTCAAACCGTAAACGAGATCCAGAAGGGTGACAGTGAACCTATCTCAGCTGAGGTAACAGGGTAACCGACGCAGAGAGAGGTTCTCCCAGAAGCAGACGGATACAGGTTTGAAAGTGAGCCGATAACTGACCCTGAAGGCGAAGGGAGTGAGGAAGACGGAAGTTGAGGTGTTCTAACTCCTCCTGAGCCGCTTGCAGGTCCATCAAGAGGAAACACCATAGCACAAGAGGAGGGTTCTGTTCAACGTCCTGAAAGGCCAAACAGAAAGAAAACACTTAGAGGAGATAATTGGCCAGAGCCACAAGCTGCAGGAGAGAAAGTAATCCCTAATGAAACAATAGAGGAAGAAGTTGATACAACCAGGAAAGAAGATCTCAGTGAAGGAGAGTTGCAGGGTGATCGCGAACTGAAAAGAAAAAGAGTTGCAAACAGAAGGTACGCAGGTCCGGAATGGGCATATGGAACATCAGCTGAATGGCAACAAGAATTCTTGGGGTTCTGTTTTGATCGAGAGGTTCCAGGTCAATACTACGGCACCTTAACTCAACCTTAGAAGGAGACTGTGTTAAATTGAAATTGAAAGCTGAAAAGCTGAAAAAAGAGACTGATAAATTACCGTATAAGACACTGTTAACCTGAATTGACTCTGAAAAACTGATTATGACAAGCTGCTAACCTGATTTGACAACAGGGTCATGGAGTGAGTGAAACGCTGTAAATACTCGCAGAGAAAGAGAGAGACTGCACAGAAAAAGAAGAAAAAAGGGCTTTATATCGTCCTCAAGTTGATTGTTTGCTTTGTATTATTCTGCTACCTGATTCTTTACAGATCATGAATTACAATAGAGATAATAGTAATAAGGGTAGGATGTGTGGCTGGTTGAGTGCTATTCTGGGTATTGTTTGTGCAATAATAATTATAGGTGTGATTGTGGGAATGCCATTGGTGGATAAGAAAGCGAATAACAATGCTTCAAATCCTGAAACTGCTACACTAACACCATGGGAGAAGTTTGAGCAGGATGCAAAATACTTGCATGAGGGAGCTAATCTGAAAGGGGAACCATCTACTAATGTTTTCTATCGCTTGCTGAATGAGTATGTTGACACAATGGATGCGAAAAATTGCTATGTGTGCACGAAGATTCCTTCATCAGTACAAGAAGGGGTTACTTATCATAGTCTGCCATTAACCTACGGGATTAGCTGTAGTTTGCTGTTAACAATATTCTATGATCAAGAACATGTTCAATACTTCTATTCTAACTTAGATGTACTGTTTTCCTTTGTGCCAGTGATTGAGTTTCTAAATAAACTAGCTAAAGAACACAGCATAAAATTAGTTAGGGGTTTCTTTGAGCCGACACTGACATTTGGGACAGCTTATGCGCGCCGCAATAATCTAACCTGCTTACTAACACCTGTAGAAAAGAGGCTCTTAGACCACACTGATGATAGACGGAAAGCATTAAAGGAAAGGCTAGAAAAGGGATTACAAAAACGCACGCTTGCAAATGATTATGCTTACACTGCTATAAAGACACAGGGCAAGTTAGCTATAGATGCATTACACGTAGGAAGGCTTTGTGTATATATAGGCCGAAATCTGAGCACTTTATTTGTGGGAACGAGTGAATGTAGGCATGTGTTTCTGTTTCAGAGTAAATGGACATTCATGTTAAATGGACAGGATCCGGAGATCCCTGGGATATGTTATATATGTGAGCTTCATGCTTATTACCATCCTCCAAAAGGATGGTATGGGACATGTTATTTGGGAATAGTTTTCCCAAAGATCTACCAGACTGATGACTTAAAGCAAATTCCTAAAATGTCTGAATTACAACATACTAGACAAAAGCGAGAGACATCGGCTGCTGTCGTTGGTGACATATTTGGAGCCATAATTCCTTCAGTAGGGGTTATCTTAAACTCCATAAAGATTCAAAAGTTGTCTACTATTGTGGATAACATGCTGACAAACTTCACAGGGACTATACTCCTGATGGATACTGAACTTGCTGCGGAAAGAGCTATGACTCTTTAAAACCGGCTTGCTTTAGACATTCTTTTAGCCAAGAGTGGCGGAGTCTGTAAAATGCTTAATGAGCGCCATTGTTGTGCATTCATTCCTGATAACAGTAAAAAGATTAGAGGTATGCTTACTAACTCAACAAGAGATAGTGCCGATTTGAAGGAATTGAAGGAACTGAGGTTTGGGAAAAGGTTGGGAAAGGAATTACCAAAGTAGGGAATCGGTTTAGTAGTATTTGGAATGGGGTTCTTGCAAAAATATTAGGGGGTCTATTGATTGTCCTGATTTGTCTATTGGGACTATGGTTGTCATGCAAAATTAATAAAAGAATTGAAAGAGATTTGGCAAAACATAATAAAAGAAAAGAAGAAAAGAAAAAGAGGAAATGTCCAAAGAAATTTGGGAAGATCCCATAGGAAGGAAGAAATTGAGATGCGCAATCTAAAGAAAATGAGAGATTGTGAAGGGAAAGGTTTTGTGTGATGACAAGTGTCATCAGAGGAGGGACTGGGAGAGCGTAGCTTATATATTCTATATTAATATGAAATGTATATGAACTAACGTATAATAATGCCGCATAGAAAATGTATTAATGTATTTTGCTAAAACGTGCGCTTGAAATGTGCCCACGGGGAGTGGCCGCCACCATATACGAGGACTAATGAAACTGACTAATAATGATAAAATGTTATATTAGGATATAATTTTGCACTAATATTAAAAGATTATATGTTAAAGTTTTGCTAATAAATCATCAGGCCTTAGTTAGCATGAGTCAAGGCCTAGCTGCCCGGTTTCATATTAAATGTGTTTTTCTAACGTGCTGTGTGCTGACTTGCTGAAGGACATGAACTCTTGTTTTTCTCCAAACTAGAAGATGAATGTAACTGTAGTAGATCCGTTCCCATGAAATTCAACTGGCTTAGTGAAACATTCTTGCTGAACGCAACAGTGTAGACTACTTGCAGGTACAAGGTCGCCTGAACTGGTACAGACAATGGAACCACTGAATAAAAAGACGCAAAGAAGACCACGAGAGTATGAAATCATACCGGACATTCTACCAGCTGAAGATGTCAATCATAAGGACCAATAAACTACGTGAGAACAGTTATGGGGTGACAAGTTCAATGAAGTAATTGAAACTCTATTGGAGGGAGATAGTGGGGTACTGACCCCAACCAATTAACTTTTAGGGGATTGTACAACAGAAAAGGGATAAAAACCCTTGACACAAGGAAGTGAATTAGAGAATAGGAGACTAGGAGATAGATGAGAGGGAGATGCTGTCGCTTTTTGCTATGACCCAGACACTTTGTTACTCTGCATAGAGACTTTGCTGTTTGGTTCGTAAAACCAATCTTGCCTTATATTGCCCGTTTACACTTTACCTCCTTATGAGGGAAGTGCCCCCTTTTACCTGACTGACTGAATTCCTGATGGCGAATCAACTGATGTCCTGAGGACGAAGACCGAACCTGAATGCTGACCCAATACGGAGGGTAACTATATGACAATGAAATTGTAATTGTCTGTTTGCTTTTCCTTTCTAGGTACCAACTGCTTCTTTTGACAGAGACCATAGTTTGATGTTTTCTAAATTGGTGTTGCTAAATTGTTTTGCATGAAGCCCAACATGCCAATGCTAATTCGAGGTTAGATGAGGGGTTCACTAAACTGACGCAAATAGAGAAATGACTGAATCTATGCTTTGTTGAATAACGTGATGATGATGCTCTGCTAAGGATAACCTATGCTGACACAGTGCTATGTTCTAATATTCGTGATTCTTGCTTTGATGAAATCTTATCAGAGTTGCCATATTGTGACTATGATAATGTGTTTCTTGGTTTTGAGACTAATAAACTTGCTAGTAGAATTGTAATCAATAGGGAATAAACTTTAAATAATAGTACTAAACTGGTGTGGTTATTCATGACTGCAAGGTCATGGTGGTTTCTGAGTTTTATTAAATGCCTTTGACTAATTTGAATTGTCGTATTACTGTGAACCTTGATGACGTTATTGACATATTGATTGACATGATGATTAGTTATCTCGTCCTAAGGTGTCTTCAATCAGAGTCAAAAGATTCATTGGCCTAAAACAAATCCCAAAGTGAGTAAATTAGTCATAAAGGGACGCGTTAACACCTTGATTGAGTGATGAGTGTATCTAGACAACATGGAAGATTCCACTTCAACTATCTGGATTAAAGATTCCTAGAAGCTGAGCAAGTGGACAGTTGCCAGGGGATCAGGAGCTGATCAGGAGTCATTATATGTAACTCCAATAAATCATCTAATAAGCAACAATTTGAAGTAGAGCTTTAAAAGGTACCATTTGGGCATAGCTTTAGTGGATTGGGCCTGACACTTTTTTAGGAATGTGGATCGATTTGTGTAGCCCATCCTCTTTTCCTCCTTATTTTCCTCCTTGCCCCATTCAGTATGGAGGAGACATAACCCATTTGTCAGCCTCTGTCCTGTCCACACCTACATTTACACCTGAAAGGTAAATTTTTGTGCAAGTAATATTTTTTTACCTGTGACACAATATTATGAATACTGTAGTCAGATAACAACAGTATATACGTTTCTAAACATTTGATATGTGCTGCATATATGCATTTGACACACTATTGCACATCTACACAACCATATAGAGCCTGTTAATTTTAAATATGAGAGGTTTCCAGTTTTCGGGATAAAGACCTGCATTAAGGACTGTCATGGGTGTGACAATTGCACATCTACGCAACTATAGTGAGCCGGTTAATTTTAAAGTGTTTGAAATGTTTCCAGTTTTCTGTTTAGAGACCTGCAGTAGGGACTGTTATGGTTGTGACAATGTGGCAAAGCATTTCAATTTATTTTACAAACAGCATTATTAATTGTATCATGTAGTTTACAACAGTCACTCTACTAGGTTTAGGCACTTTACAACACAATGTGGATGCTCCCCAGACTCATTACACTTTTGGATAACTCTGAAAGTGTCAAAGGCAAACATTTTCAAATTCTGTCCTGGATAAACACACATTCCTGCCATAGGGTTAAATTCAAATAAGCTAACGTCACCCTTTTGCTCTGAGGTTTGCAGAGACTCAATCGCAATGTGAAACTTAAGTAAAACATAGTTCCAGCTGACTGAGTTAGTTCCATAGAGACCTGGGGGATATTTACAAATATTTTTTATTTAAGTTTTTCGCAGGAAATTACCCCAAAAGTAACACTAAGCAGTGCATTACTTGCACTACTTTAGCACAGATGGGGAGTTAAATGGGTGGTACATGGGCATTCCCATGTAACCACCCATACCTTTTGACGCAAAAACTGTATCTACAAACAATAGAAGACAGGGTTTTGCGCCAAAAGTTAACATCATTTGAAAGCAGGTGTTCAAAGGAGAAATGTTTTCATGTCTCCTTTCTTTTCAGACTTTTCATGCGTGCTGTACTGTCAGCACACATACAAAGTGGCAAAAGTTTCAAGTGTGTCTAAGCATAGCATTTTGTACTGGAAAGGTACCCTTCCAATACAAAACCTATGCTAGACTCACGCACACACCCTTGCACTATAGCGCAAATGTGTGTGCGTGGCACACGGCAGCTAAAATCAGTGCTGGCGCTAGGGAGAGAGTAGGAGAGTGCCATATTTTTGTAGATATGGCACTTTCCTGCTCCCTCCCTGTTATGCAAAGCAGCGCAAACGTTTTGGAAATTGTTTGTAAATCTGGGCCTTGGTATGTGTATACGATACAAAACATTGTGTAAAGTGTTTTAGTGAATTGAATGTATAACGCCAATCTAATTTGTGCTAATAAAACCACAAAAAGTGTATTGTGGCATAATAATCAGAGCTGTCGACTTTGGAATTAGGGAACTAAGCTTGAGTGTCGGCATCAGCTCAAAATCGTGTGATTCTGGGTGAATCACTTAACATCTACATCGGAATTCGATCTTCTGTAATATAATCCGATGCTCATTTAAAGAGGACCAATTCCTCGAGCTGAGTTTGTGCTGCTTAAATAAAGTAATGCTTTGGCCTGAATTTAGTGGCAGATGTACGAAGCATTTTTCAATTCGCAAACGGTGAATCAGGCCGTTTGCAACTTGAAAAATGCTACTTGGGATGTACAGACCCTTTTTTGCGATTTGGTAATCTATCTACCGAACCACAAAAAGGGTTTGCGAGTCGCAATTAGGAAGGGGTGTTCCCTTCCTAATTGGGAGTCGCAGTCCCATGTATGATTGTTTTGTGACTGCGAATGTGGTCGCAAAACTATCGCAGTTAGCACTAGTTTCAAAGTGGTGCTAACCCATTCCCTTTGTGAATGGCAGTGAAAATATTTTTTCAGAGCAGGCAGTGGTCCCACGGACCACTGCCTGCTCTGAAAAAATGTAAAGATAACTTTTCATTTTCCATTTTGAAATGCATCTTGTTTTCCTTAAAGGAAAACGGGCTGCATTTAAAAAAAAAAAAAAACTGCTTTATTTAAAAGCAGTCACAGCCATGGTGGTCTGCTGTCTCCAGTAGGCCACCATCCCTGTGAGGGCGGCCATTCCCAATGGGGTCGCAAATTGCGACCTACCTCATGAATATTCATGAGGTAGGTAATTTGCGACCCCATTGGGAATCGCAAACAGTCTCATTGACACTGTTGTACATCAGGTTTTGCAAGTCGCAAAACATGAGTTTTGTACATGTGGCCCTTAGAGTATACATCTCACTCTAGGTCATTGCGGATACTGTCTTCATTCCTGAACTTTTCAGCTACAAAACACTGATTTCAGGTATATTGGTCTAGGTAGACCAATGAAAGCAAAAACATAACCAACACTCACAATATAAAACAGGGCCAGCGCTAGGCATGGGCAGAGTGGGCCCTGCACAGGGCCCTGCTCCTGCTCAAAACCAAGGGGCCCTCACTAGAACACTGCTTTAAAAAATATTCCAGTGGTACAGAGGCCTAGCTGCGAGGCCCAAGGGAGGGGGCCCCCTCCCATTGGACCTTGCAGCCATGGTCTGAAAATGCTTTAGATTAATTGCTGCATTGACATGATAGCAGCGATCAGTTGGGTACTTGAAAGGCCCCTAGGTGAGAAGTGAGCCCTGCCCCTCCATGAATGAAAAGCATAGTGTGTTGCAGGGCTCACAACAAAAGAAAGAATTGTGTCCCATCACCAAAGGGCATTACTCACTTAGGATGCGCAAAAAGAAAGAGAGACAGGGGAAGAAGATCATTTTACGCAAATCAGTGAGAGTCTGGGAAAAAAACAAGGTGAAAGTGGCAGCATGTAGGGGTCGGCCAGCCAATAAATTAACAGAAGAAGCCTGTGGGCTCATCAAAATTCAAAAAAGCACATTACTTGGGTGTTTTATCTTAGTTCATTAGAATATATCATGGCATTAAGATTTATTTAGTGAAAGTTAAAGGTTTTCAACATGAACTTAAAAAAACATTTGTGCCCTCAACCTGATAATAATGGTATTAGTGAACTAAGAAAATGCCCATTGGAATTATGTGTAAAAAAAGAACCAAATTATGCAGCAGAGTTTAATAACTTACGCATCAAAGAAAAGCGAATTATGCGGCATAATGCGCCACATTTTGTGAAAGTATCACCTCATTATTTTGACATTTGTCCAATGATATTACTATCTGGGCAAATGAGTCATTTCATTAGTACAGGATGACAAATAAATACAGCAACAAGTAACAGAAAGATGACCCATCAAACTGTGCAAACAGCTTTCCACTGTACAGCAACACGTATTGGTGCATTTTCAGTAAGTTTTGATCAATTTGAGCTAGAAACAAAATAATGTTTTTGTTAAAAGCTGCAGATTATGCAGCAAATGTGGCCAATCTATAAATAGGCAGAAAATGAAGCAACCACAACATTACATAATGCCAGTGACCCAGTCTAAGAGGCATGTCAGGGTTCATGTACCTTTTATGTGGGCTTATTAAGCAGTGAGAAAAGTTATAGTCTATTGCATTAAACACAAGATGTGTCTGTATAATGCACACCCTGAATAGACGCACTTGAAAGTGCTCTGTTGTGTAACAATGAACAGAATGGAGGTTGGTGAAATAAACCATATGCCTAGGATCACGCAATTTAGTCAAGCTGGGAAAGCCAGGTTTGATCCTCAATTTTCCAGGAGTATTGCTTTACAGCATTAAAGCTTATTGCTTTCACTTTAATTCTTGGAAGATAAGACTAGAGCATGGGTGACAGGCAGGTTCCACTTTGTATTTTTGGCAGTGTTACATAGCTCGCACCTTGACCATGGACAAGTGGGCTTTGCAACAGTCAAAGACCACTTTCATTTTTTTCCCAGCACAGATATTTGCCTGGATTCACAAAATGCTGAAACAAAGCCAGGATTCAAGCCTGGCTCCTCATGATGCAAGGTGAACAGCTGTAGCTACTAGGCCACATCACCTCTTGTGAAAGCTTTTTGTGCCTGAGGTTCCAAGAGGATCTTGAGCTGAGCAGAGACAGGCCTCTGGCTTGAGCTTTCATTGGCTCACCTACCTATAATAGGATGTAAAGTGAGAGAAATATTAAGAGGAACACAATCCACGAAAACAAGGTAAGAGGCTGGGGGAAAGAGAAGTAAAGAGCAGTATATGGGGGGAGATGTGGATGTAAGAGGAGCAGAACCAGCAGAAGCTGTAAAAAGGGCAGAACCAGCCAACAAACGTTGAGGCAAATTAAGGTGAGAGGAAAGGTGAGAGGATAGGAGCGGGGTATTGAGGGAAAAACGGATGTAAGAGTGGCTAAATCAGAGAGAGAAGGTAAGGTGCTTGGGGAGAAATGAGAGGCGACAGGAGATAATGCAGGGGTCAAGTGGATATAGGAGCAGGCTGAACCAGCAAGGATAGATAATAGGTCGGACAAGAGATGAGGTAAAAAGTAGGGCATGGGGGGAGGTGGGACTAGTGTCTGCTTCTAAGTCCATTGAGCCATCAGTTTTCAATTGCCTATGTCTTTATTATCCATGTAAAAATTATAAAAAAATAAGTTTTAGTTTTATAATGCATGTATCGTCCTTCTCAAAGGGTTGTGATCTTGAATAGTCCTCAATGTGTCTGCTGAATTGTAGCCTCTTCTCTGTGTACTTTATTGCTCATCTTGACCTCTAAATCAGCTCATGAGAGAGAAGCACTAAAAAATGCATACAATATTGCAATCACTATCGCCCATGTGTTTTCAATCATTAAGTGTAACAATCAAAAATATAGATAGTCTCTCAATTCACTCATCTAGAAAGACCAATTCATTTTTAGTCTTTTTAGTCTTCATTCTTCTTCACCACATGCTGCAAATACTATGTCAGCCCACTCAACACATTTTGTCCTTTTCACAGGACTTCATCGGAGTGAAAATTTAAGTAGGATGCCAGTTGTAACATTGCTCTTTTCTCCAGTATCCCTTCATCAGTATTCTCTCTGCCTGATTCTTTCAGCCTTTCAGAACATCATCTTGCCCCAACTTTTTCCTTCCCAACCGCTTATATGAAGCTGCTGTAGTGTGATTCATGCCCTGTTGCAGTTAATGCCTGTGCCGGTCCTTCTGCAGCTGCATGGAGTGCATGCGAAGCAATGGCTGCAGGGAGCACAAGATCCTGAGTAGCTCCTCGACCAAGCCGTCATAGCCACCTCCCCTCCTCCACGGCTCCCTCCTCTGCTCAGTGATCTGAGCATGGGCTATCTGTATCTTTGATTAAAATCTAGTGGGAATGGAGGTGTTAGATAGTAGAACCTCAGAGAGTGAGCACCATGTTTTGAACTAATTCATTTAGGTTTGTGTAGTGAGCAAAGAGCACTACTGCCTTTGTTTTGGTTGAGTTTGCTGCTCTTGAACTTTCTATTAAATTGCACTCCCAGTGGGACATTTTCCTGCACATGTGCTGACCAGAGATCTAGAGATCACAGCTCATGACCTCCCTTTGCAATACCTTGCTTGCCCCATCCTTTGTTCCTATCAATATAAAAAACTCAAAAATCTGTGGTAGTTGCTCTGTGCCAAAAACCGTCAGCAGGATCAAAACTTCTCAGCATCTTCTGAAATTTCTTTGCTACCTTTTTCTTGAGTGTCCCACATAATTTTTATATATAGAAGTCATAAAGCAGAAGCATATTGTGAGATCTTTTCTTTGGGTCAGTGGCTATAAGTGAATACGAGACAGCATCTGTGGAGGATGTCATTGTTTATGATTTCTGTTTCAGAACCGACTGTTTCATTTGGGTAAGAGTTATCCATTTAGAACTTATCCCTCCAAAGATGCCAAGAGCCAGTAGTCAAAGCTTACTCCAGGAGGTGCTGAAGGTAGTGGTACTCAAATAGAGTATGTCACATTAATCATGCCAATTAGCACCTTAACCAACCAGTATAACTATGTTTTTTTAAGGGATTGATTTAGAGCACCTGGTTGTGGAATGAAACACCAAAAAAATGTCTTTGTGACTAATAGTCCCCCAATACCCCAAAAACATTTTATGGAGACTCTGTATGCGTAAAGTGTCTTGCAAAGTGACAATAGGCCATTCTGCAAGATTTAAGTGCTAAGAGGCCCATGGAAGGGGTTAGGCTCAGGTATGAAATGTGGAGAATCCACAATTGACCAAAGGGTCTATGGCAAGGCCAGTTAGTGAGATTTTTTTTATTACTGTAGTTAAACTGGTCTCCTTGTTTAGGCTGGCTTGGCCGCTAGTTCACAACTCAAAAGGCTAATGCAGTGTTAAGGTTGATATTCACAGAGTCAGTTATGATCGTAAAGCCAGCTTGTGATTTGCAGAATGAAAATCGGCTGGTACAGTATGGTGTGCAGCTAATGTGCGCCTTCTTCCACAACAAATAATCCCAAGCCTCAAGGTGTGACAGCGAGACTTGCGGAAATGGCTGCTTTTCAGGAGCACAGTTAGAATTGTCCTCCTGTGGGAGGTGAGGAGAAGAAAGGGTCTGTGGGGAGGTCACTTGAGGATTGACTTGGGCACACCAATAGAGTACATCAAAATGCATGGAGTGATCTGTCAACACTGAGCCTATGTGAGTATGTAGCCACTGGTTTCAGGAAGGCAGATCTTCCATTGGAGGTTGGAGGTCCAAAAAGTGTTTGATTAGATTCCTGTGGAGTGACTAGAGTGACTTGCACATTATGCAAATGATCTTTCATTCAATTATCTGTTTACCCAAATCCAATTGATTTCCATGAGCACAGGTAAAATTTGGTTATTAATTCTTAGTCTAACTATGATTTGAGTAGCATGGTTTTGGGCCATTGGCAACTTGGCAAGTGTTTTCTCAGATATTAGGAACATGTGCCTTAAATGTTTTAAACTGTAATTTTCTGGTATTACTTTAGCTTTATTTTGAAAGTTAAGCACCAATTTCCCCAACTTACCTTTTCAACATTGTTACATTTCCTTTCCATATAGCTGTAAACTATACAAAGTCTACTAGAGTAAGCCCTTTTTGTTTTCTTGTTTTAATTATCTCTTTAGTGACTGGCTCCCAGTATAGCTTTGGGAGTCTTTTTTTCATCTTCCCACAAACTGTTTTCCCTTTTTAGCCATTCAACCCTCTGCATCTCTTACAATTGAAGTCTAAGAGTAATTGCTGTGTTTAGGCACAGTGTGGTCCAGCCTTTGGTGCTTCTGCCAGCCAGTATATTAGCCCGACCATCCATGTATCACATGTGTGCCATCTCCTATTACCTCTTATCTTTTGCAATCTATTCTCTCTGTTGTTTGCTGCAGATTTTACAGGTCATTCACCCGATTTAGCATGTATCTGTATATGTGATCTTCTGTGTATGCTGGGAACCAAGGCCCATATTTATACTTTTTGATGCTGACCTGCGCTAATGCAGTTCAGCATCAAAAAGTTTACCGCCGGCTAACGCCATACCAAAACGCCGCCCAGGCATCATATTTATGAAATGACGCTAGCCAGCAGTAAGGTCCAGCTAGTGTCATGGAAAAGGATGCTAGCTGGGTCAGGGAGGTGTAGGGGGAACAGGAGGAGTAGCGTAAGAGGATTATGCTAGTTCGTGCAGAGGCAAAAAAAATGCCTTTACCCAGACGCATAATTTGTTGACGTTAAAACACCATGGACATGACTCAGTCAAGACAGGAGACATGCCCCCATGCCCATTGGCCTTGCCCAGTAGACTTATGTCCCCCGGGCATGGCCATTGGGCAGAGTGCCATGTAGGGGAGCCCAAGTTAGGGCCCCCAATGGCACTTTGAAAAAATTTTACAAATACTTACCTGGGATGGGTACCCCTATCCTTAGGTGTCCTCCAGGTGTGGGTGCGGGTGGGTTGGGGTGTCCCTGGGGGCAGGGAAGGGCACCTGTGGGCTGTTTTCATGGTCTCTAACCATGGAAAAAGGCCCACAGTTACCCTAACGCCTGCCCATACCCAGGCGTTAAATAATGGTTTTAATTAAATAAGGCGCCATTATTTAAGGCCCTCCTCCTCCTGTGCGTGATTTTTGCACGGGAAGATAAATAAGGCGCTAGGGCCTTAGAATAAATTTTTGCCCAAGAATGCCTCCCTTGCATCTCATTGACGCAAGGTAGTTTTCTGCAGGTAAAAAATTACCTTAACTCCAATATTTTGGTGTTAGAAACGTCTAGCACCAAAATATAATTATGGAGTTCAGTTTGTGCCAGATTTGCGTACAAAAATTACGCAAATCCAATGAAGACAGAGTATAAATATGCCCCCAAATGCCTTATCTTGAACTTCACTGGTGTAAAAGGATTGCTGGTATTGCTGGTATTTGGAGTCCTGTTGTATATCTCTGTTTCATTCTGAATTAGAATTTTAATCATGCACTAATGTGGAAACACTTAGCAAACAATGGAGTAATTTTATCACTTTTGGAGAGACATGGCCTAGCTTTTTCACCCCTTTTAATTAATGTGATGTACTTCCATTTAATACAATTTTAAAATAAATGTCCTTATTTAGTGAGGATTATGTTTTATATTTTAGCCATTTTAGCCATGTCCATACTATGTAAGTAGTTTCTTGCAAAGCTGCTTCAACAATGCCAATAAATTAATGTTAACTTGATGTTATTTCCATGATGTCACTTATTGTTATGTTGCATCTAGATAAGGCTCACAGGTTTATATTCTGCCAGAGCCCCACAAATACAAGGAGGGGCCCTGAGACTAAAAGTCCAGGATTGGAAACAGTGACCCACATTACCTGGAGAGAGGTGGCCGTCCTAGCGCAATGCTGCTTCACCTTGGTGATGCTACACGCCTTGAAGATAGTTGTAATAAAGCCATACAACTGTGCAATGCTCTAACACTTGAATTTTGACATTGTAAACTCAAATTATAATGTATGAAATAAATAAATGCATAAACCCAAAAAAGAAAATACATTCTGTTCTGTTGTGCATGGCTCTCAGAGACTATTGACCTGCCCTGTATTTCAACAAATGTTCTTTAGTCTGAGATACAGCTCTCGTTTACTTTTTCCATTTACATTTTTTGTTTTCTAATGTGAAAACGCCCTAGACAAAGAGACACTGAGCCGAGCTTCTAATGTTCCGAGTCATGCAGACATCTAAAAACAAAATAGCCTCTAAAATCAATAGTCTGACTCAGCCTTCAATAAGAGACTAGCACGGTTTCCCAGTGCAATAATATTAATCCATCTTCTTACGCTGCTGCGCAGTCAGACGTGCACCCCTGGCTCTAGCGTGGTTCAAATACTGACAAAGTAAAATGTGATTTTATTCGTGACTGCGTCATTAACCGTCTCTCGTTCTCCCGAATAAGCCATGCTGCTTCCAAGGCGTGAGAGCTGTTCGCTACTGTAAACCTTAACTACGGTAAAAGGCAAGCATTTTTTGTGTTGAGGGGGGTAGCATTTTTAGACATACACCGAAAATATCATTAGTAAAAATAAAAAAAACACATAGTAGGTGCCAGCAACATTACTAATCTTTTCCGTTAACTTTAAGCAAATTGCTACATCCCTGGACACGAAGTTGCCCGGCAGACTATGGGTCTACTCCTTACAGAGCTGGGCTGGCTGACATCACATAACGGTGCCTCCCTCGCTCCTTTCTGTTGCAGTGATGGATGTTCATGTTGATGGTTCACAGAAATGTACACTTCCAAAGCCTGCAGTGTGCAAAAAAACAAACATAATTAATCTCTGCACTGAGGCTCAAGCCAAAGAAGTCGGAAATGGTGATGTGAAATAGGTGTCCTCCTCCCCAGCCATTCACAATGTCATGCATCAGTAGCTTCTAAATGCTGATGCTGTCACAAAATAATGACAGAATACTAACACATCAAAGAGAGTGTAAAGTTCCTAGGGGGCGGAGCCACTATATTTACTGGCATGAGGAAGTAGGGAATATAGTAGCATCGGAGAGGGCAGGCAGCCTAATGTCAGTGGGCCCTTAAGAGCTTTTTTCAAGAAACTGCAAAACTCAAAATAGTTTTTGAGAGGGACATTTTAAGCTTTTATCTGCAAATACTGATTCGGAGGCAATCGGTAGGCAGGTAACCAAGAATACTAAGCGGCAGAATCCACCTTGATTAAGACTACCTAATTAGTAGCAGATTGGTTGGTTTACTAATGAGTGTATCGATCTAACTAAATGGCACCAGCAAACCATTCACTTTTTTGCAATGAGATGTTCTTCGTTCTTTATCAAGGCCTGATAAACCATAGGCTAGGTGGTGGCTCGGGAACCATGGAATCTGAAGAGTACCACAAACTTAAGCAGTTTTATACACATTTTGGATGTTTTATACTAATTTTGGAAGGGAAACGGCCTTAATAACGTGGGCTGAGCCAGGAGTGCCGTTTCCCTGCAAGCATAACAATGCTTGCCTAAAACACGACTCACCCATTGTCTGCCCTAACCACGCATATACCCAAACCCGCAGAGAACGGAGTGCAGTCTAGTTGTGCCAATGGGCGGAGAAGAACAGATAAGGAAGAATCGGGAGAGGTCAGTGGGGCTGGGCTGGGTTGGAGGGGTAGTTTTTAGGGGCGGGCGGTTTTAGGGCTCAGGGTGGGTGGGGGTGTTGGGGTCGTTTTTCTAAAAAGTGGGTCAGGCTTTTAGGGCTCAGGGTGGCCGGTTCGGGGTAGTTTTAAGGGGAAGGGACAGTTTTAAGGGATGGGGATCAGTGTTAGGGCTGTTGCTGAAGAGGCTGCTGTCAGGGCAGTTTTTAGGAAGGGGCAGGGTTTTAGGCCTCGGGGCAGGGGGAGGGTAAGGGGTGGTTTTAAGAACAGAGCAGGTCAGTTGTAGGGCTCAAGGTGGGGGTGGGTAGTTTTAAGGGCAGGTTGGGGTCAGTTTTAGAGCTCAGGGTGGGGGGGTCGAGGTAGTTTTAAGGGCAGGGCGTGTTTAGTTTTAGGGCTCAGAGTGGGAGGGTTGGGGTACTTTATAGGGCAGGGGGACAGTTTAAGTGCTCAGGGTGGGAGGTTGAGGTAGTTTTACAGGCAGGGCAGGGTCACTTTTAGGGCTCAGGAAGAGGGAGGAGCAGTTTTAAGGGCTGGAGCTGGATGGATTGCATGCTGGGGTAATGGATGTTAGGGGCAGGACGAGGGGCAGCTGGTGCGATTTACCAAGCATATTCCTTTACCAATCATTCTTTTACATCGAAATTTGTTGTAAAGGCATGTGTGGAAAAGGCAGTGTGGTGAAGACGCAGTTGTGGTTCCGATTGTATTGGTTAGGCATGCGTGGTTGTGTCATACAACCATTTTGGAAGTAGTATGGAAGTTTGAAGATATCGTTCCACTTATTTTTTGAATTTCATGGATAGAGAAATGCTTTGCATCCAATGGATGAAATGTTGAATGTGGTGTATTTAGAGAAAGAAAATATCTAGAAAATTTGGAAATAGCGCCAATAATAGGCAAAAGGTTAGGATAAGAATGCGAATTAAGACCTACACGTGTTGGCTGGCTGTGACAATTGTGACCTAATGGCCTACAAATGAACTGAATGCTGTTGGCGGTGAAAACAATTGTGATCCAGTGGCCTATAATTGAAAGCAGAGACTGTAATAGAAGATCCTAGAGGAACCATTTTAATTTTGGGAAGGTGAGATCAATTAATGAGTTTGTTCTCCTTTATAGAGGAATTAAAACGTTCCTAATGGATTTTATTGGTCAGATATTGGGAGCTCCCCTTGAAAAAAGATTGCTGGTATTGCACAGTTTATGCTCAGTACAGCAAGCCTGTGTTGGCCACGGTAATAAGCCAATGATCCAGACTGTAGGCCTGTTTGGTTCATTGGGAAAGGTTATGTCAATTTATGTAGGTCTGGTCTGTTTAATGAGACAAGGTACGAGAAAGACAGTATGCCTGTCATATACTGTGAAAAGTGTATGTTAAAGGCCTCATGTTTTCCAATAGATCTATATGGAACCCTTACTGTTTTTTATGAGAGCCTAGTAGTGTGCCAGTTGTGACATGGTATCGCACAGATAATGAGAGCATCCTGCAACTACAAGGTTAGTTGTCTCCTTTTAAATTTCTTTAGAGTACCCTGTTTGCACCCTGGTTAACCAGCAAGGCCCTTATAGACATAGGCCCTCATTACGGCCCTGGCGGTCGGTAATAAAGTGGAGGTAATACCGCCAATAGGCCGGTGGTAACTGCCGCCAAATTATGACCATGGTGGAAAGATCTCCGAAAGACCAGGGCAGAAACAACAAGCACCACAGGGGTAGCCGCCTACAGCCAGGCAGAAGTCAAAGTTCCGCCCACCATATTATGACCAGACAATCCACCACCTTTTCCGGGGCGGTACCAACAACATCAAGAGCCTGGCGGAAACAGAGCTCAGAAGTGAAAGGATTCACCATTGGAGACACAGGGAAGAACCACGCCGCCATGGAACCCGAACTGCATGTGTTTCCTATGATATTCTACGTTCTGCTCCACCAAGAACACCAATGCCGGCGAAGATGATGACGGTGAGTACAGCAGCCTAGCACACAAGAGAGGGGGGAGGAAAACAAGAGTGACACACACACACGCACCACACACACCCCATACTCACATACCATACACATAACCAGATGCACAAGCAAACAAGTTAATCTCCATAAATTGGCTGAATAATGCAAGGACAACACAAATTTACTAAAGTATTTGTAACAAGATCAACACAGTATAAAAATAATTTATCCAATGTTACAGATATCTACAAATGTACAGAAAAAGGGACACTGCCCATTCCTCAGTTCACGTGGGCCACATGGCCACAGGGCAAAGTTCAAGGCCCCACTTGTCACCTGCATCAATACGGAGAGAACACTGCAAGTGCATCAGTTGGCAAATAGGCAGGCACCTCACGGGGTGGGGGGGGCACCTCAGCCAGGAGCGGAAACAAGACCACTAGTTCTGGAGGGGGCAACATGTGCTGTGCTTTGTTCTGGGGAGTGATAGCCCACAGTCTCTCGAGTGGGTGTATTCCCCACTGGTTCTGGAGGGGGCAACATGCCCTGTGCTTGGTCCTTGGGAGTGATAGGCCCCAGTCTCTCGAGTGGGTGTCTTCCCCATTGGTTCTGGAGTGGACAGGCAGCACAGCAGCCCATGGAGGCAGGATCACATTGCGTCCGCCAGCGGTGACGGCTGCACTGTGGTGGTGCTGGTTGGAGGATCCTGCACAGGCCCTGCATCCTTGGATGGCTGCAATGTGGTGGTGCTGGTGGTGGTGGTGGGAGGCTCCTTCACAGCCCCTGCACCCTCGGATGGCTGAACAACCACGGCTGGTGGTGGGGGCTCCGTGACAGCTGCTGTTGCAGGCTCCTTGCCCTTCTTGCCTGCTGGTGCAGGCTCCTTCCCCTTTCCGTGGCAGGTGCAGGCTTCTTCCCTTTCTTGCCTGCTGTTGCAGGCTCCTTACCCTTCTTGCCTGCTGATTCAGTCTCCTTCCCCTTTCGGATGGTAGGTGCAGGCTCCTTCCCCTTTCGGCTGGCTGGTGCAGGCTCCTTCCCCTTCAGTATATGTGGCCTGGAATCCTTTCCACCACGAGTTGGTGCGGATGGAATTGGGCCCTTGGACTGTGTGGCTGAGGTGCTTGGCTGCGTTCATGATACCCTGGCCATACGTGCAGGACATGGGGGGACGGGTAGGGAAGAGGTCAATGGTGGAAAGGAAAAGTTTCTTAGGGACATTGGGATGGGAAGAGGGAGAAGGAATCGGAGTGGAGGGTGAGGGAGTGGTTGTTGGAGGTGTTTGCCTGCTGGATTTGGGTGCAGGTACATGGGCTGTATGCTGTTGTGAGGTGGAGGGCTGTTAGGTGTCTGAGTGTTTGAGTTTGTGTACTTTAGGTGGGGGGGCAGACACAGTGGGAGAGGACACAAGGGACGTGTGCATGGCTGTTGTGGAGGTGTCTGCCAGTGAGGTGTGTGTTCTGCTTGGTGTGGTGATGATGCAGGTAGTGGATGATGATGTCGTGCATGAAGATGTGAGTGTCAACGTAACTGGGTGGGAGGTGGAGGAGGAGGAGGAGACAGTGGAAATGGTGGCTGATGTTGTGTCTGCAACTGGATGGTGTTTGTGTGAGTGCCTGTGGGATGACGTGTGGTGCTTGTGTTTACCTGTGACACTCTTGGGTATTGTCCTGTGTGCATGCTTGCCTGGCTGTGTGCTTAGGATGGGTTGTATTTGAGGGGAATGGGATTGGGAAGTGGTAGTTGGAGGGGAGACGGTAGAAACAGGGACAGTGGCTGCCATCAGAGAGGAGGCCAGAGCCTGGATCGATCTCTGTTGGGCTCCAGTGTCAATGCCCTCCAGGAATGCATTAGATTGTTGCATCTGGGCTGCCATCCTCTGGATGGCATTCGCGATGGTTGACTGCCCTACAGAGATGGATCTCAGGAAGTCAATAGCCTCCTCACTCAGGGCAGCAGGGCTCACTGGGGCAGGGCCTGATGTGCCTGGGGCGAAGGAGATGCCTACCCTCCTGGGTGAGCAGGCATGGGCAACTTGCTGAGGGGTTGCTGGGAGGGCGGTGCTGGTACAGGGGTGGCGGCTGTACCTGTAGCTGGGGTGGTCACGAAGGTATCCCAGGTGTGCTGCAGTTGGCGGTGTGTGTTCCTCCTCATGCCTTGGTGGCTACCAATATCAGTGGTGGTGCAATGCATTGTGTGTAGGCCTGTTACCTGTGTGTGAGGGTGCTGTGTACGCCAACAGTGGTGTTGGTGCAGCCACTGACTTAGTGTATCCTTTGTCTCTCTACCCCCCTTTCTTGGTTTGCCATCCTGTCCTTATGTGCATTAGCATCATCTGGCGGAGGAGCAGAGACACCAAGCCAGTGGTAAGGCAGGTGGCCACCCAAAGTCCCCCCTTATTCCACTTCCTTTGGTAGGGGTTCCATTTGAAAGGGTTGGTGTGGACATTGTGGGTCCACTTGAGCCACCCACAGCCTCAGGGAATCAGTACGTACTGGTAGTAGTGAATCATGCTACCAGATACCCTAAAACAATTCCCCTTAGGTCTACTACAGCTCCTGCAGTACCCAAGGCCCTGATTGGTATGTTTACCAGAGTACGGTTTCATTAGGATGTGACAGTGGTACAAACTTAATTTCAGCTTACTTAAAGCACATGTGGAATGAGTGTGGGGTGACTTACAAGTTCACCACATCTTACCATCCACAAACCAATGGGCTTGTTGAGAGATTCAACAAGACATTGAAGGGCATGATCATGGGACTCCTTAAAAAACTCAAAAGGAGATGGGATGGCCTCTGCCATGCTTGCTTTTCACTTACAGAGATGTGCCTCAAAAGGGGGTAGGGTTTCCCACCTTTAAACTTTTGTCTGGCCACCCTATAAGGGGACCACTACCACTTGTAAAAGAAGGCTGCAAAGACCTCTCCATGAGCCTAAACAAGATGTAGTGAACTATGTGCTTGGTTTCCGCTCAAGGATGGCTGAGTACATGGAAAAGGCATCCAAAAACCTTGAGGCCAGCCAACAGCTTCAGAAGCAGTGGTATGACCAAAAGGCTGCACTGGTAGAATTCAAACTAGGGCAGAAGGTATGGGTTCTAGAGCCTGTGGCGCTCAGTGCACTTCAGGACAGATGGAGTGACCCTTACCCTAGCCTGGAGAAAAGAGTGAGGCCAGCTAGTTGGTAGACCTGGGCATAAGCAGGACACCCAAAAGGGTGATCCATGAAAACCGCCTTAAGCTCTATTGTGACAGGGCAGATGTAACCATGCTGATGGTTATTGATGAAGAGCAGGAAGCAGAGGATGAACCTCTCCCTGACCTCCTATCAAGTGACCGTAAGGATGGGTTGGTTGATGGAGTTGACTATCCAGACACCTTCACTTTCCAACAGCAAGCTGACTGCAGGCAAGTCCTACAGCAGTATGGTAGGCTCTTCTCTTTGACCCCTGGACAGACTCACCTGTGTACCCATGACGTGGACACAGGAGACAGTTTACCTGTCAAAACCAAAATATACAGACAGTCTGACCAAGTCAAAGAAAGCATCAAAGTGGAAGTCCACAAGATGCTGGATTTAGAGGTTATTGAGCCCCCAGACAGTCCCTGGGCAAACCCTGTGGTCTTAGTCCCCCAAACCTCATTTAAAAGATAGCAAGAGAGAAATGAGGTGCTGTGTGGACTATAGGGGTCTCAACTCTTTCACCAAGACAGATGCTCACCTTATTCCAAGAGCAGATGAATTGATTGACAAATTAGGTTCAGACAAATTCCTTAGTACCTTTGGCGTAACTGCAGGGTACTGGCAAATTAGGATGGCACCTGGAGCAAAAGAAAAGACAGCATTCTCTACACCTGATAAACATTATCAGTTTACAGTTATGCCCTTTGGCTTAAAGAATGACCCTACCACCTTCCAAAGGTTAGTGAATCAAGTCATTGCTGGCTTGAAGTCCTTTAGTGCAGCACATCTAGAACATATTGCTGTCTTTAGCTCCTCCTGGTAGAATCACCTGGTCTACCTGGGGAAGGTTTTGCAGGCCTTGCAATCCGCAAGCCTCACTATTAAGGCATCAAAGTGCCAGATAGGGCAGGGCACTGTTGTATACTTGGGACACCTTGTAGTTGGAGGCCAAGCACAACCCTTATAGCCCAAGATCCAGAGAATTCTGGACTGGGAAGCTCCAAAAACCCAGACACAAGTCAAGACATTTCTTGGGTTGACTGGTTACTACAGGAGGTTTGTGAAAGGGTATGGGTCCATTGTGACTCCCCTCACAGACCTGACCTCAAATAAGATGCCCAAAAGGTAAACTGAACTCTTAACTGTCACAAGGCCTTTGATACCATAAAGAAGGCAATATGCACAGCATCAGTTCTCAAAGCTCCAGGTTATTCTAGGCAGCTGATTGAGCAAACAGCTGTCTATGAACATGGGATAGGATCAGTCCCGTCCCAAAACAATGATGATGGCCATAACCAGTCTGTTGCTTTCATTAGCAGGAGGTTACTCCCCAGGGAGCAGCGTTGGAGTGCCATTGAGAGGGAGGCCTTTGATGTGGTTTGGTCATTGAAAACGCTGAGCCCATACTTGTTTAGTACTCACTTTATTGTTCAAACTGATCACAGACCTCTCAGATGGCTGATGCAAATGAAAGGTGAGAACTCTTAACTTTTGTGGTGGTCCATCTCCCTACAGGGAATGGACTTTTCAGTGGAACACATACCTGGAACTGCCCATGCCAATGCAGATGGCCTTTCCAGGTTCTTCCACTTAGACAATGAAGACTCTCTTGGGAAAGGTTAGTCTTATCCTCTTTCATTTGGGAGGGGGTTGTGTAGGAAAGTGCCCTTGTTGGCATGGTTACCCCAACACTTTTTGCTTGATATTGATGACAACTTGACTGAGAGTGTGCTAGGATCCTGCTAACCAGGCGCCAGCACCAGTGTTCTTTTCCAAAAACTGTACCATTGTTCCCACAATTGGCACACCCCTTGCACACAGTTAAGACCCTTGTAAAAGGTACCCTTTGGTACCAAGGGCCCTGTGGCCAGGGAAGGTCCCCAAGGGTGCAGCATGTATTATGCCACCCTGGGGGATCCCTCACTAAGCACATGCACACTGCAATTACAGCTTATGTGTCCTGGTGGGAAGAAAAAGACAAAGTCGACATGGCACCCCTCCCATGGTGCCATGCCCACCAACCACTGCCTGTGGCATAGGTACGTCACCCCTCTAGCAGGCCTTACAGCCCTTAGGCAGGGTGCACTATACCACAGGTGAAGGCATAGCTACATGAGCAATATTCCCCTACAGTAACTAAGTCAATTTGTACACATTGTAAGTGCAGTGTGACTGTCTTGAGTATATGGGCTGGGAGTTTTGTTGTTACGAACTCCACAGCTCCATAATGGCTTCACTGAATAATGGGAAGTTTGGTATCAAACTTCTCAGCACAATAAACCCACACTGATGCCAGTGTTGGATTTATTGTAAAATGCAGCCATAGGGCATCTTAGAGATGCCCCGTATGTCAGCCAAACTGCTAGTGCAGGGCTGACCAGTCTGTGCCAGCCTGCCACTACCAGATGAGCTTCTGACCACATTGGGTGTGAGCCTTTGTGCTCTCAGTGGCCAGAAACAAAGCCTGCACTGGGTGGAGGTGCTTTACACCTCCCTCCTGCAGGAACTGTAACTCCTGACCGTGACCCTCAAAGGTGCAGGTTTCTTGTTACTAGTGGAGTTGCCCACCCCGAACAAAGCCTCACTTTTGGTGGCAAGTCCAGTGGGAAAATTAGGGAAAACAACGAGGAGTGACCACCTCAGCTGGGACCACCACTAGGGTGCCCAGAGCTGAGGTGACCTCCTCCTTCCAAAATCCTCCAGTTTAGTTTGGACGGCAGGGACCAATGGGGTTAGGTCTCTGTCCCTCCCCAAAGGGAGTGGACACAGGAAGGGTGTAGCCACCCTCAGGGACAGTAGCCATTGGCTACTGCCCTCTGACCCCTGTAATGCCCCTAAATCCAGGATTTAAAATCTCCCCTAAACCTAGCTCGTCAGATTGCTGGCAACCTCACAGGAAGAAAGAAGAAGGACCGCTAACCGGACCACAAGCAGAGAAGATTAAAGATGCAAACTGACTTGGCCCCATCCCTACCGGCTTGTCTCCAGCTTCAAAAGCCCCACAAAAAGAAAGAGACACATTCTGCAAGACCATTGACCTCTGAAAAGCCTCCAGAGGACTGCCTGCATCACAGAGGACCAAGAATTCCCGTGGACAGCGGCCCTGTCCAAGGACTCCAAAACTGCCCCGGATCCTCGGGTCCTGCCCACTCTGCACCCAACACCCACGGCCAGTACCAAGGTGGCCCAACTAAGTAGAGCTAGTCCCCAGGTGATTCTGAGTAAGTACCCACCCTGGGTTGACTCCTCCTGCTCAACACGACGATGTCTGCAGCCTCAATCCAGTGGACTCCCCGACCACGGCAGAACTGGGCGAAGATTCCAGATGCCAAAAGTTACTTCTGCCTTGCAGTCCCCTGGCCTTGGGGAATCCGACATTCAGTGCAGCAACATTCAGCAGGCAGCCCTACTTCTTGTCCAGCCTTTAGCTTCCCGGAACCGACCCCCTGGACTTCACCAGCAGCATATTTGTGACCCCTGTGCCCCCCCTTAGGAAAGCATTGGGAGCCTGACGCTGTATTTGCAACCTGCACCCGGCCATCCCCACGCCGCTGAGTGTGTGTTTGGTGCTGACCTGTGCCCCCTGGTTCTCCTTTAAACCCCCCAGGTCTGCCCTCCAAAGACATGTTACCTTGTTACCCCCACTTTTGGCCTGTTTGTGAGTATATGTCAGGGTGTTTTCACTGTATCACTGGGATCCCGCTAGCCAGGGCCCAGTGCTCATAGTGAAGACCCTTTGTTGTCAGCATGTTTGTTATGTGTCACTGGGACCCTGCTAGCCAGGACCCCAGTGCTCATAAGTTTGTGGCCTATATGTGTTCCCTGTTTGATGCCTAACTGTCTCACTGAGGCTCTGCTAACCAGAACCTCAGTGGTTATGCTCTCTCTTTACTTTAAAATGTGTCACTAACAGGCTAGTGACTAAATTTACAAATTCACATTGGCATACTGGTACACCCATATAATTCCCTAGTATATGGTACTGAGGTACCCAGGGTATTGGGGTTCCAGGAGATCCCTATGGGCTGCAGCATTTCTTTTGCCACCCATAGGGAGATCTGACTAATCTTACACAGGCCTGCCAGTGCAGCCTGAGTGAAATAACATCCACGTTATTTCACAGCCATTTACCACTGCACTTCAGTAACTTATAAGTCACCTATCTCTAACCTTCACCTGGTGAAGGTTGGGTGCAAAGTTACTTAGTGTGTGGGCACCCTGGCACTAGCCAAGGTGCCCCCACATCGTTCAGGGCAAATTCCCTGGACTTTGTGAGAGCGGGGACACCATTACATGCGTGCACTATAGATAGGTCACTACCTATGTATAGCGTCACAATGGTAACTCCGAACATGGCCATGTAACATGTCTAAGATCATGGAATTGTCACCCCACTGACATTCTGGCATTGGGGGGACAATTCCATGATCCCCCGGGTCTCTAGCACAGAACCAGCCAAACTGCCTTTCCGGGGTCTCCACTGCAGCTGCTGCTGCTGCCAACCCCTCAGACAGGTTTCTGCCCTCCTGGGGTCCAGGCAGCTCTGGCCCAGGAAGGCAGAACAAAGGACTTCCTCTGAGAGAGGGTGTAACACCCTCTCCATTTGGAAATATGTGTGAAGGCAGGGGAGGAGTAGCCTCCCCCAGCCTCTGGAAATGCTTTGATGGGCACATATGGTGTCCATCTCTGCATAAGCCAGTCTACACCCGGTCAGGGATCCCCCAGCCCTGCTCTGGCATGAAACTGGACAAAGGAAAGGGGAGTGACCACTCCCCTGACCTGCACCTCCCAGGGGAGGTGCCCATAGCTCCTCCAGTGTGTCCCAGACCTCTGCCGTCTTGGAAACAGAGTTGTCTGTGGCACACTGGACTGCTCTGAGTGGCCAGTGCCAGCAGGTGATGTCAGAGGCTCCTTCTGATAGGCTCTTACTTCTCTTGGTAGCCAATCCTCCTTCCTAGGTAGCCAAACCTCCTTTTCTGGCTATTTAGGGTCTCTGCTTTGGGGATCTCACCAAATAACGAATGCAAGAGCTCACCAGAGTTCCTCTGCATCTCCCTCTTCACCTTCTGCCAAAGGATCGACCGCTGACTGCTCAGGACGCCTGCAAAAACACAACAAAGTAGCAAGACGACTACTAGCAACCTTGTATCGCTTCATCCTGCCGGCTTTCTCAACTGTTTCCAGGTGGTCCATGCTCTGGTGGTAGCCTGCCTCCTCTCTGCACCAGGAGCTCTGAAGAAATCTTCTGTGGGTCGACGGAATCTTCCCCCTGCAACCGCAGGCACCAAAAGACTGCATCACTGGTCCTCTGGGTCCCCTCTCTGCACAATGAGCGTGGTCCCTGGAACTCAGCAACTCTGTCCAAGTGACTCCCACAGTCCAGTGACTCTTCAGTCCAAGTTTGGTGGAGGTAAGGCCTTGCCTCCCCACGCTAGGCTCCATTGCTGGGTACCGCATGATTTGCAGCTGCTCGGCTCCTGTGCACTCTTCCAGGATTTTCTTCATGCACAGCCAAGCCTGGGTCCCCGGCACTCCTTCCTGTAGTGCACAACCTTCTGAGTTGTCCTCCGGCGTCGTGGGACTCCCTTCTGTGACTTCGGGTGGACTCCGGTTTACTTTTCTTCCAAGTGCCTGTTCAGGTACTTCTGCGGGTGCTGCCTGCTTCTGTGAGGGCTCCCTGAGTTGCTGGGTGCCTTTTCTGTCTCCTCCTCCAAGTGGCGACATCCTGGTCCCCTCTGGGCCACAGCAGCACCCAAAAACCTCTACCATGACCCTTGCAGCTAGCAAGGCTTGTTTGCGGTCTTTTTGCGTGGGAACACCTCTGCAAGCTTCATCGCAACGTGGGACATCCATCATCCAAAGAGGAAGTTCCTAGTCCTCTTCTTTCTTGCAGAACTCCAAGCTTCTTCCAACAGGTGGCAGCTTCCTTGCACCCTCAGCTGGCATTTCCTGGGCTCCTGCCCACTCTCGACACTGTCTCAACTATTGGACTTGGTCCCCTTGTCTACAGGTACTCAGGTCCGGAAATCCACTGTTGTTGCATTGCTGGTGTTTGTTCTTCCTGCAGAAACTCCCTACCACGACTTCTGTGCTCTCTGAGGGCAGTAGGTGCACTTTACACCTACCTTTCAGGGTCTTGGGGTGGGCTATTTTTCTAACCCTCACTGTTTTGTTACAGTCCCAGCGACCCTCTACAAGCTCACCTAGGTTTGGGGTCCATTCGAGATTCGCATTCCACTTTTGGAGTATATGGTTTGTATTGCCCCTATACCTATGTGCTCCTATTGCAATCTACTGTAATTTTACACTGCTTGCATTACTTTTCTTGCTATTACCTGCATGATTTTGGTTTGTGTACATATATCTTGTGTATATATCTTATCCTCATACTGAGGGTACTCACTGAGATACTTTTAGCATATTGTAATAAAACTAAAGTACCTTTATTTTTAGTACTTCTGTGTATTGTGTTTTCTTATGATATTGTGCATATGACTCCAGTGGTATAGTAGGAGCTTTACATGTCTCCTAGTTCAGCCTAAGCTGCTTTGCCATAGCTACCTTCTATCAGTATAAGCTGCTAGAAGCACCTCTTCTAGACTAATAAGGGATAACTGGACCTGGCACAAGGTGTAAGTACCTCTGGTTCCCACTACAAGCCAGGCCAGCCTCCTTCAATGGGTACTTAGCTGCGAGCAGGCCTGATTCTGAGTGCCCGCAGTCTCCATGGGAGCCCATGTTAAATTGACCTCAACTTTGACCTCTGCACCCGGCCTCATGTTGCTGGTGTTGGGTGTTTGGGGTTAACTTGAACCCCAACGTGGACATCCTAACCCCCAGAGACTGGAACTGTGAGTCTTGTATTTATCTCAAATTAATACTAACTTTTCTGCCCCCCTAGAACTGTTCCTGAAAATTGCAGTGTCAACTTTTAAAACATATTATTGCTATTTATTCCAAAAACGTATAACTTGCCAATTTGAAAGAAAGTGGTATTGTTACATATGTTCGATACTTACTTGCAAATGTCCTTACCTGAAACTTGAATCTTGTGGTTCTAGAAATAAAAAATATATTTTTGCTACATAAAAAACCATCAGCCTGGATTTAGTCATTGAGTGTGTGCTTCATTTATTGCCTGTGTGTGTACAACAATTGCTTTGCACTACCCTCTGATAAGCCTAACTGCTCAACCACACTTCCACAAAAGAGAATAATAGTATTATCTCCTGTAGCCTCTGTTAAGCCTCTGTGGAACCCCCAGACTCTGTGCACACTATATCTCATTTTGATATTGTATATACAGAGCCAACTTCCTACACAGGGTGAATTCTGTAGGCAGCTATCCACGCACAAGGGACGACATCAGGAAGAGTTGGAACTACCTCAAGAAGGAGGTATGTTCAATGGCTGCCAGGCACCAGGTGGCAGTCCTCGAGACTGGTGGTGGGCCCCCACCTCCTCCCCCCCCATGTTCACATCATGGGAGGAGATGGTCTTGGACATCCTGCATCATGAGGGCTTGACAGGAATACCTGGGGGAGTAGAATCTGGTATGTCACAACACTGAAAATGTCACCCTAAAGTTCTGTCTTGCATGCTCACTGATCACCTTTTGACATCTTAACAGCCAACACACTCACCACCCCTGTGTCTAACTGTCCAAATACCCATCTCTCGCATATCACCTGTCCACTAAACTCACCTGGGGCACAGTGTCTGTGTGTGGCGTGGGATTGTACATGAACTACAACTCCCAGCAGGCGCTGTTCTATCTTTAAGAAAACCAGAACAGTGTACCATAATGAAAATAGCCTTGCATTTCAACTACACAATCAACTAAAATCACCTGAATGATCCACAATGTTACAGTCTGGGGCAATGTCAGCATTACTGTGGGCATCTGCCAGAATAACACCACCAAGACACAGCTGTGTCCTCTGCTAAACTGGCCCTTTTACCTCCCACCACCCATTGAAAGATACTCACCTGGGGGAACACACATATCTAAAGTGTGCTGTACTAGGTGTAACTTGATATATGGACAGTTTCCACTTTACATTCTGCAGCAGTCTGGTGACTCAGTACTGAACTACTGTTAACTGGGAGGAAACATGAATAATATACAGTTACACAGCAGACAAGATATGAGTCTATCAACAGACATCGAACTGCCAAGATAATCTGATATCCTGTAGCAAGGTGTATGATATAGGAATTCTCTGTATCCTGTATAGCTGTACCACAAATTTGAAAGCAGGTATCTCTGTCAGATCAGAGGACGAAGCAAAGCCTTTCTGTACATGGCTCAAAGCATATCTACCTGTCAAAGTTTGATACCACATGTTGCATTATAATCTGTAACAGTCTGTTCAACTTCTTCAACAGGTCACTACCCATTGTGACCATGAAGGGGACACCTGAGACAGCCACTTCCCTCCTGGATGAAGCCCTCAGTGAGGAGAACACCCCTGGATGTGAAGCTATTGAGAAAGACTGTTGGCCATCTGGGACACCTGGTCAGTCTACAACGTTCAGCCTCACCCTCCCTACATTGACTCCTCTCAACCCTGTTGCATCTACATCCCATGCAACCATTTGCCTCCGAACTTGTCTTCCAAAGACAGTTACAACTACCATGTGCCCCCCAGTACAGGTATCGGAGTCACCACTAGAAAACCCTGACAATTGAAGGACCTGGCACCAGTGGGAGTGGGCAAACTGTGCCAAGGGCACAGGCACGTGGGGATATGGTGTGTGGGAGGGAGGGATGGTGTGGGCCAGCAGATTGAGGCTCATAGGATATAACGGGCCAGGACAACATCTCCCAAATCTTGGGAGCCTACCAACAGACCCAAGGCAGAATGGGCCAGGTACTTACCATGATGGGGGAGGTAAAGCAGCCTGCAGAGGGACAACCACCAGGAAGTCATGCAAAAGTGGCAGGCCCAATATGCCTTCTTGGCTTCCATTGCAGGGGTGCTGAGAAACATGAATAGGTTTTGTACCTAGCAGCTGGCCTCTTCCAGTAGACTATGGCCCTCATTCTGACCCTGGCGGTCTTTGACCGCCAGGGCGGAGGACCGCGGGAGCACCGCCGACAAGCCGGCGGTGCTCCAATGGGGATTCCGACCGCGGCGGTAAAGCCGCGGTCGGACCGGCACCACTGGCGGGGTCCCGCCAGTGTACCGCGGCCCCATTGAATCCTCCGCGGTGGCGCAGCTTGCTGCACCGCCGCGGGGATTCCGACCCCCCCTACCGCCATCCAGATCCCGGCGGTCGGACCGCCGAGATCCGGATGGCGGTAGGGGGGGGCGCGGGGCCCCTGGGGGCCCCTGCAGTGCCCATGCCACTGGCATGGGCATTGCAGGGGCCCCCGTAAGAGGGCCCCTACAAGTATTTCACTGTCTGCTGCGCAGACAGTGAAATACGCGACGGGTGCAACTGCACCCGTCGCACAGCTTCCACTCCGCCGGCTCGATTCCGAGCCGGCTTCATCGTGGAAGCCTCTTTCCCGCTGGGCTGGCTGGCGGTCTGAAGGAGACCGCCAGCCAGCCCAGCGGGAAAGTCAGAATTACCGCCGCGGTCTTTCGACCGCGGAACGGTAACTTGACGGCGGGACTTTGGCGGTCGGCCTCCGCCGCCCGCCAAGGTCAGAATGAGGGCCTATGTCCATAACAGCAGACCCCTTCCATTGGCCTTGTAACATCAGCCCCTTCTAAATCTGTGAAAGCCAGTGTAATGGAGGCTCTACAAGGGGAAGGACATGCCTCAGACACCACAGCCTCTGTAGCCGAGGAATCCCCCCCACATATGTGGACATCCACCAAAACATCGAGGGGGAACAGATGCCAGAACTTCAACAACTGCCAGGAAGTGATCCTCTGCTCATTGGTTCCTCTTGTGGGTAACAGATTCACCCTATTGACTGTTTTACAACCACTTTTCATTTTCCAATGGCACAAGGACACTGGACTTGGGACTCCGAATGTTGTAGCAGCTATCCTAATGATTACATCCACCATGACTGAACACTTCACTGTTTACACTGTATGATTTGATTCCATTCCTTCAATTTTTCTGTTCACTTGTAAATAAACACAACTAAACCACATGTCATGTTTGAGAGTCAATTTTCAGCTATATGGAACAGTTAACTGTGAAATCTGTTGCTTACACATGACATTCGCATGTGTACCAAATCTGTTAAGTCTCATCTCACATATACTATTATCAGATATATGTTCAATTACACAAATGGATACAATTCTATTCCCATAAATTGCACGTTCCTGCACATAGGTTGACAACATGCCAAATATCACACAGTGCAGTACAGCTTCACAAGGTATTGCTTCCTCATAGGTGTGAATAACAAGCATCCTACAGACTAATGAAGTTAGGGACATGTCAGCCTTTGTTTACCCAAATAGGTAAACAGATTGGTTCAATGTATCATCAGCTAAAGCCTTCTCACATACTCATTCCATACCTCCCAAATGACTATACCCCACAGTGCAGACAGAGGTCAATACAACTATCCCCAGTCATGGAACCTTCCACTTACCATGGTCATGTATCTGTAGGCATGCTACTCACCTATGTCAGTCTTGACACACATGCACAGAGGCCTGCAATGAGGAAACACAGTGACAGCTACATACAAGTTAAATAATATCATCATCAAACCAATGAGAAGGCTGAGGTTATGGATTTCACATGATGACATGTGTCAGAGGCACAAGACTACACATATGACACCATTGAACCCAGATAACATGGCTAATGGGTCTATTGTGCGGAACAGAACACTACCATCCCACTGTCCTGACAGTCTGGGTGTGGAACTCAGACACCACCAATATGGTGCCATAACGTACCTGAATCTATCCATGTTCACTGCGCATGTCAGACCTGCAAATCCCACCTGCCTGTGACACAATGCACACTGATCACATGATGACCTTGTGAAGAAATCTGCAAAGTAAAAATGTAATACAAAAGGTATAGGCAGGTAATGCTAATGAAGACCTATAAAGACATGTCCTAAATACAATAGTAACACTGATTGTGCAGTGTGACAAACATCAACAAAGGAGATCATCACGATAGTCACAACTCCATGTATAATTTTGCATGCACACCTGAGCTATGTATTGCTAAGCAACTAATGAGCTGTCTGATGGTCTTAAAAAAGACCCATTGCAAACATCTATAAGTCCCCCAATAACCCACTGAGTCAAGTATTTTACAGAACAACACATACCTACAGTCAGATGAAAAAATGATTTATGATATCTTCCCGAATGTCTCCACCTTCATCCTCATCACAGTCATCCCCACTTGGCATTCCTGCATTCTCACCGCTTCAATTGCTGGCTCCCCCACATCTGGTATATATGGGATCTGATGTCTCAGGGTGAGGTTGTGAAGCATGCAGCAGGCAACAATGATTTGGCACACTTTGGCAGGTGAGTAGGGGAGGGCTCCACCAGACTTATCAATGCAATGAAATCTAGCCTTTAGGAGCCAAAAGTCCACTCCACTGCATGCCTTGTCCTTCCATGGGCCTCAATCAGCCAGATTCCCCTGTAATGAATTGTGTGTGCAAACATAAATCTTGGACATCCTTAAATTTGGCATAAGATGGAAGTGTTTTCTTGTAAATATGATGACCATACCTGACTTTCTATTTTTCAGCATCAGCACTGGCTGGCAAAGGAGATGGAGCACAGCCGAGTGGGGAAGCTTCTGGCCACGGGACCTTCAGTCACAAGAATACCGACAGCGAGAGACCCAGTGGTCCAGAGGGCAAGGGGATGGGGAAGACCAGCTCCACTACATCGTCTTTGCAATCTTCCTCCAGTGGCCACTCCCTAGTGGTGGTGAACCTATCTAGGACCACCCCAGTACCATCTCCATCCGCCATCCCCCATTCTATCACTGCCCTCCATGCAGCTCCCCACCCAGTTGGCTGTGCCCACTCATCCAAGAGGGTGGGCGTCTCCTTCACCACAGGCACCTCTGCCCCAGCCCCTGTTAGCTTTCTGCCCCCAGTGAGGAGGCTGTTGATCTCCTGAGGTTGATCTCTGTGGGTCAGTCGACCATTGTGAATGCCATCCACGGACTGGCAACTCAAATCCAACAGAGCAATTTGTTCCTGGAAGGCATTCACTGTGCACTGGCTGGCCTACAGAGATCCTTTCAGGGTCTGGCCCCCAAACTAATGGTAGCCAGTCACCCCTTGTCTACCGTTCCCCCTCCACTTTCCTCTTCCCAGTCTGAATTCCCTATTCCCCGACCCAGCCAAAGCACACAAACAGACAGGCATGCATCCACCTCAACATCCAAGGGTAGTGGAGACAAACATAAGCACCACAAGACACACCACCAGCAAGCACACATACAACACCCACCTGCAGACACAGCAACAGTCACGACCTGCCCTGACACCCCCACCACCGCCAGCATTATAGACACAACATCGAACAAACCTGCAGACACCACATCAACATTTAGTGATCCAGCCACCACACCTATCCGACTGGCAGACAAAATCCTAGTAGACCCTCAAACATCTACCCCAGTCACCACACCCACAGACACCAACCAATGACACACCTACATGCAGCACATACACCATACCTGTAGTCATCATCCCAACAGACAGCCACCCATGAACCACAGCATCCCCCAGCACCTCCACCCCCTCAGCCCAAAACACCTAAACTCCCTCACTCACTCACTCACCCAGCAGATACCCACCACCCACAAGCACACCTCCCACAAACAGGCCCCCAAGACATTCACACATAAAAGTCAGACATCCACTCCCTCACCCTCCCTCCCAAACCCCCTTCTGTTGACCGTCCCTGTTTGTCAATGAAATGCTTCCTTTCCGAGTTTGACTTTTTCCCAACTCCTCCACCCGTGACACCCCCAAAATAACTGTTTCCCTCCCCAAGGCCATCCCTTCCACCTCCGAGGCCTCCCCTACCTACCCTGCCAGCAGCTATGCCCTTCCCAGATGTCCACCCCTCCCAAAAAGATCCAACCCCCTCCCAAGCCAAAGCCTAAACCCCCCACTCCCAAGCCAAAGCCCAACCCCTCCAGAACCCCCCCAAGGATCCCTGAGGTGCGTGCCTACCCTCTTGATGCCCCTACTGTGGACATTACATGGCAGTCAGGAGTCAAGTTGGGGCACTATTTTGTGACATTGGTGCAAACAATGTACATATGGACTGGCCAATGGACTTTTTTGATAGAAAATAATGTATTCTAACCAACCAGTTGTTAGGTTTCTGGTTACATCTTTGTCCTGCATTTCCATTCCTAGGTTTGAGTTGTTCCTGGTTGACATTGATTGTGTGCTAGTATTTGTGTGTGTGTGTGTGTGTGTGTGTGCTGGTTGATGCTTCTGGTAATGTCTGAGCAGTCTGTGAGGTTGTGTGCAGTGCTTTTATCCCCCAGGGATAGGGTGTGGTTTGTGTGATGGGTATGTGTATGTAGCTGAAATGTTGTTGTCATGGTGGTGTGTTGTGTTAGTGTTGATATGTGTTTGTTGTAGTGCTGTGTAGCTTTGTGCGTTTAGACAGCTTGCGTCTGTGAGTATTGTGCATGGCATAAAAGGTTCGGTCTACTGTGTGTGTGCGTGATGTGTATGTCGATTGCTAGGTTGTATGATGGTGTAATTGTGCATGTTTCATTTCAGATGGTTATTTATTGTATTATTTTATTGTGTTATGTATGTGTGGAGTCCCTGGCCAGAGTTGGTTGTGAGTTTTTGACATGTGTTTATATTTGTGCGGTTGTGGTGTTGTAGTTACGAGTTGATATGCTGCATGTGAATTTGTGAGGCTAGGCCTCCGCTGTGTTGCCATGCGTAACTGTGTGTTATTAACATCTGGAGTGTGTGTGTGTGTGCTAGCTGCAGTGTGCGTGCTGTGTATGTGTAGATGTATTTGTTGCTGAATGTGAGTGTGTGTGTCACTGTACAATTATGTGTGAGTATAGCCCTCACACCCCCCTCCCTATGGTATGTTTATTTTGTAACAGTTCAAATTTGTGCATTTTACAAATGTAACAGGTGAGTGTGTGTACTTACGGTTGTTATCTTCCTCGTCAATGATGATTCTGTTGTCTTTCTGAGGGCAGCAGCAGTGGGGTGACACCTATTTGTGGTTCCATGGTGGCTCCAGATGAGTATGGCTTCCTGGAGGTGTCTGTCTCTTTTTATACTGTTCGTTTCCGCCTGGTGTTCCGTGACAGTCCAACTTCAGCCGAAATCTTGGCAGTGTGCTACCTTGTTATGAGTCTGGTAGAAACATGGTCTCCACTGGACTGGTGGTGTCTCCAATCAACCGCAGCGATCTGACCGCACTGGCAGTGCCGCTGATGCTTTGGCGGGATTCTGTATGCATCACCATCATTGTCAGAATTTGATGGTCTTCTCCACACGTCTGTTGGCAGTCGGGCTGCCACTACCAACATGGCAGTCCTCGGGCCACCAAACTCGTAATTAGGCCCATAATGTTGTAGAGTGGAGCAGAGTGTCAGAGAGTGAAATCTAGCAATTTATAGTTATTAAAGGCCATGGTTATAGTTACTTGAACTCTAACTGGAGAAGTCCAGTGGCTTTGTTAGTTTAAAACTGTGTTTTAACTGACATTCTCACCTAAATATGACATCCTTTTGTTTTATATATATGTATATGTATACGTGGCAAGTGTAAGTTAGAGTATAGTGTGTAGAATGGAGTGGTATAGAGTAGAGTGTCATGGAGTGGAGTGAAGTCACTTCGAGTGTCATAGAGAAGAGTGGAGGAGAGTGTCACAGAGTGAATAGTTGCAAAGTGGATTATTGTAGAATCCAGTGTTGTAGAGTGGAATAAAGTGGAGTAGAGTAAAGTGTCATAGAGTGGACTTGTGGGTTGTAGAGTGGAGTGGCATAAGCACAGTCTGGCATAGATGGTTGTGGAATAAAGTGCTTAGAGTAGTGTACAGTGTGTGGCATAGAACGAAGTAGTGGAGTAAATTAGAGTAAAGTAGAGTAGTGTGTCATAGACTAAGTTGGGGTTAAGTGGCATTGAGTGGCATAGAGTGGAGCGGAGTAGAGTAGAATGTCATAGAGTGGAATAGAGTGTTATAAAGTGCCATAGTGTTGAGTAGATTGTTGTAGAGCGGAGTGCATGGTCGTTTAGAGTGTTGTTGAGTGGAGTAGAGTGTCACAGGCTGGAATACAGTAGAGTGGCATGGAATGGAGCGGTGTGGAGTGGAGTGTCATTGAGTATTGTCTCATAGAGTGTTGTGGCATGGAGTGTTATATGGTGGAGTGGTGTAGAGTGGAAGGCTTGTCATAGAAATGGAGTAGCATGACATAGAGTGGAGGAGTGTTGACTGGAATGTCATCAAGTAGAGTGTTGTACAGTGGCATAGAGTGGGTTAGAGTGTTGTAGACTGGAGTGGCATACAGTGTAGTTGTCAACATCAGGACAGTGCACGCTCTACGGGCGACGAAAATGGAAAAACCCACCCTTTATGCAAGAGCATAATTCATGCATTGTGTTTATATGCAGTTTGTTAACCTTTTGCATTGCAGACTTTAACCTTGAAAAACACTATTAATGATGTTTGCAATAACTGTTCAATTGCAAGGTATTGCTGCAGACTTATTGAGTGTGTTTGGGTGTGGTTCCTTTTTAGGACCTTCTGGAAGTTTTCTGTGCAGTAAGACTGGGTGTGGTCTGTGTGCTGGGCCAGACTCTAAATAAGGGAGCCAGCCCAGCTCCATGTGCTCACTATTCAGATGTCATGGTATAAAGCAGCAGCAATTTCCTGAGCTCCTGTTCCGGAGGCCTACTTTGAAGTTCCAGGCCTGCACAGCATTATCTTGGTGATCCTAGAGCAGGGTGGTAAGACGGTGGTCGGGCTGGGCCCCCGACCCCGCTCTAAAAAGACTCTTGAATTCTTGGGCTTGTTCTTGAAAACTTTCAGAGTACGCGAAGCATTGCTTTGATGTTAATCTTGGTGTTCGGATCGGCAAAGGTTTTGCGCGATCGTTTCATGACATTTGCATACTTTGTTCAAATCGGCTAAGCGCGCAATTCATTTCTTGCATGATAACCCTGGTGCTCGGATCGGCAAAGGCTTGCGCGATCGTTTCATGGCATTTGCATACTTTGTTTGAATCAGCTGTGCGCGCGATTCATTTCTTGCATGACAAACCTGGTGTACGGATCGGTAAAGGCTTGCGCGATCATTTCATGGCATTTACATATTCTGGTTAGAATCGGCTGTGTGCGCGATTCATTTCTTGCATGACAACCTTGGTGTTCGGATCGGCAGAGGCTTGCGCGATCATTTCATGGCATTTACATATTCTGGTTAGAATCGGCTGTGTGCGCGATTCATTTCTTGCATGACAACCTTGGTGTTCGGATCCGCAAAGGCTTGAGCGATCATTTCATGGCATTTACATATTCTGGTTAGAATCGGCTGTGTGCGCGATTCATTTCTTGCATGACAAACTTGGTGTTCAGATCGGAAAAATGTTGCGCGATCATTTCAAGACATTTACATATTCCTGTTGGAATCAGCAGAATGCTCGATTCATTTCCCTCATGTAAAACTTGATTCCCAGATCGGAAACAGTGTGTACAATCAGTTCATGGCCATATAAAAAAACTCTGAATTGTAATGTTATTTAATGTGCACACATTTCTTTTTGAGAAAAAGGACAAAACCTAAATGTGACGTTCTAGTGCATATTAAGGGCCTGATTCTAACTTTGGAGGACGGTGTTAAACCGTCCCAAAAGTGGCGGATATACCACCTACCGTATTACGAGTTCCATAGGATATAATGGACTCGTAATACGGTAGGTGGTATATCCGCCACTTTTGGGACGGTTTAACACCGTCCTCCAAAGTTAGAATCAGGCCCTAAGTTCCTAGTATAATTCCAATTGTTTTTCCAGAGATGGTTTTCAGACAGCCTTTAGTCCTCTTGTTAAAAAAAGGCAGTGTTTGTTCTGAAGCTATATTCTAGAAGGTTCTTGTATTTCTAGACATTACGTAACATGTTATGAAAAACCTTCATGAAACATTGCATTAATCATCCTTGATTTTATTCCAGGTATCCAGAGTTCTTTAGGCCTTGTTAAAATCTCTCCTTAGAGTATTTGTGGTAACAGTAAGACAATACTAAGAATCATAATCTAGTGACAGTCAATGTGATTTTATTCTGATGTTGTGTTGTTTAACCTTTTGCTTCCTACCGGTCTCCTTCCCAGCTGTTCCCTACCTAATCCCCTTTTCCCCACTTGGACTCTCTTAGACTCTGTGACATTCTAATCAGAGTATTGGAGCTGTCTTGTGGTGGACATGTTGGGAACGTGCTCAGACCCCGAGGATCTGGTGACTCTGACAGTAGTAGAGTGGAGTAGAGTGTTGTAGAGTTGAGTGTCATCAACTGTTGCAGAGTATAGTGCAGGAGAGTGCTGTAGAGTGGGGTAGAGTGGATTGATATAGAGTGGAGTAGAGTGTTATGCAGTGGAGTGGTGTAGAGTAGAGTGCAGTGTTGTAGAGGGAGGTGGAGTGGAATGGTATATAGGCACACATTATGACATTGGTGGTAAATGCCGCTTGCCGCCACACCGACGGGCACCAACATACCGCCGCGGTGGCGGGTATCCGTTTTCCATATTTTGAGACACACACACCAATCTGACAGAATACTGCCACACACACAAATCCGCCAGCCCAAAGGTCAGTGCTAAAGTGGCGGTACCAACACCGATACCGATACTCCAACAAAAGAACACCCACCACAATCTGACACACGAATCACCACGGCGGACATTCAATGGCGGTAAACCATTGGCAGTTTATACCACAGCGCTCAGAATGGACACCCACAAACAAAACAACACTACATTGGCCAATGCTAAAAACACACACCTGACATTCATACACACACCACACCCACACACCCACACCACTGTAAAACACACACCCACATCACCCACAACCCTTGCCAACACCAAAAGATTGCAAGAGTTAGCCCCCGACATCACAGAGACAACTAGACACACACCACCTATGCTCATACATCCCTCACGCACCCCACATCACACATTACTCAACACACTCCCACCAACACACAACATACAACACCCATGGCACCACAAAGGCACCCCCGTTTCACTGAGGAGGAGTTAAGGGTCATGGTGGAGGAAATTGTCAGGGTAGAGCCACAGCTCTTTGGAGCACAAGTCCAGCAGATTTCCTTTGCCCGGAAGATGGAGCTATGGAGGAGAATCATGGACAGGGTGAACGCCGTAGGACACCACCCAGGAACAAGGGACGACATCAGGAAGAGGCTGAACGGCCTACGGTGGAAGGTACATTCCATAGCCTCAAGGCACCAGCTCACCATACAGAGGACTGGAGGAGGATCCCCACCTTCTCCCCCACAGCTCACAGCATGGGAGGAGCAAGTACTGGCATTACTGCATCCTGAGGGACTCGCTGGAGTAGCCAGAGGACTGGACACTGGTACAAAATTTACTACCCATCACCCCCCCAGACCTGCATGCCATCTCACACCCTCACCCTCACTCACATCACTCAACTCCAACCAACGCACTGCACCTACCCATATGACTAACCCCAATGCCAACCCCTGCATGCTCTACCAATGCATGGACAGTTCTCCCATCCCTACATGGACACGCATCACCAAAGCATGCACAGCATAGGGAATCTAACAATCCCACAATACATCACAATACACAAACAAAAGGTGGCAGGGCAACAGCAACCATAGATGGGAAGTCAGGGATGTACAATATGTCATACACATGAAGCATAATACATCACATACATCCCCACAGGTACCTCAGCCAATGTCAGTGGTGAGGAGGTGCCCCGACTATCCAGTCCCCCAACAGAAGATGTCCCCAGTGATGACAGTAACTCTGGACTTCTGGATATGGATGACCTACATGGCCCATCAGGGACCACTGGACAGCCGGTCACCCAAGCCCACTCACAGACCACCACAGAGCCTCCTCCATCAGGATCCAACAACACAGCACCCACCCAGCGTACCCACACCTCTGTCCCCAGGACACGTCATTCAGCAGTGTGTCCACCTGTATAGGGAACCCAGGCCACACCTCTCCCGAGACTATCAGAGACCTGGGGTCAGTGGGCACAGTGTTCAGGGGACAGGGGCACAGGCCAACAGAGACACTGGGAGGACTGCTGTGCGCCAGAAGGAGGACAGGCCCAAGGAACCGACTCTCCAGGAGGCACTCTCCGTGATCCTGGGAGCCTACCAGCATTCCCAGGACACGATGGGCCAGATCCTAGACAACGTGCAGGAGAACAGGCGGATACAGGAGGGACAGTATCAGGGGATCAGGGAGGACTTGCAGGCCATCACCGCCACCCTGATCTCCATAGCAGGGGTGCTGGCAGACATGGCCAACATCATGAGGGAGGCATCAGCACTCCACTGGGCCCCTACCACTATCCAGTCCATCGACCAGCCGCCACTTCCGCTAGTGGGCAGGAGCTCCCAACACTGTACCCACAGGCCACCAGCATCCCTCTCCCTGCAGAAGGTGTACCACCCCGCAAACGTTCCCTGCGACCCAGACAGAAGGCAGAGACACTTGCCAAGACCACCGTCAGGAAATGAGAATCTCCTGATTGTCCTCCTTGTGTCCTATCCCGTCACCTTGTCCATTTTGGACTGACTTTGCTCCTCTTCCTATGGCCTTTGGACACTGGACCTGTGCTACAAACAGATGGAAACAATATGCTGGACTTTTCTCTACCATCACCCCATTCCATTGCACTTTCCCCTCAATTGCTTAGCACTACAATAAACACCGTTGGACCCAACTCGGCTACTTGTATGTCATGTTTTGAAAATGTGTATTCATGGAAACCGTTTCATCCATTGCAAATGTACTATACATTGTGAGAGCACAGAAAGAATGACCTGTAGCTGGCTGTAGTCAGCACATCAGTACACAGTTGTAATATCACCAACATCTGCAAAATGACAAACCATAGGTGACGGTAAGTATAGGTAAAAGGAAGTGAATGCCATCATGCCACAGCCACACAGACTACACCAATAGTCATAGAAATGTGAATCTGCACTGTCTCAGCTGTGTGTCCTTGGAAGTACTGACGGATAACTGACGCTCTGTTGTCCTCATCCTCAGCCTCTTCATCCTTACTGTCATCAGGGTCTACTGCTGCCACTGGGGCATCTCCAGTCTCCTTCTCCTGCAGAAAAGGTACATGGAGTCTGAGGGCCATGTTGTGCAAAATGCAGCATGTCACTTCTATCTGGCAGACCTTCTCGGTGAGTATCACAGGTATCCACCTGTCAGATGGAGGCACCTGAACCTGGCTTTCAGGAATCCGAAGGTCCTACCGATGATCCATCTGGTTCGCCCATGTGCCTCATTATATTGTTCTTCAGCCCTTGTCTTGGCATTCCTCACAGGGGTCAGCAGCCACGATAAGTTTGGGTAGCCAGAGTCAACTTCAAGTATTGAGTGACAACATTTAGCCACACACAATCCTATGGGGTTGACGCCAGAGGCATACACTAACCTACAATGGGTGGGGACCAAGTCTCACCTATTAGCCACACCCTGTGCCTCTGTAGTTGGGCCATCACATTTGGGGTGCTGCTATTCCTCAGAACAAAGGCATCATGCACCGACCCAGGATACTTAGCATTGACGTGGGAGATGTACTGGTCCGCTAGGCACACCATCTGGACATTCATTGAGTGGAAACTCTTACGATTCCTGAACACCTGTTCATTCTGGCGGTGGGGACACACGCAATATGTGTCCCGTCAATTGCATCAATAATATTGGGGATATGTCCCATTGCCTAGAATCTGGCCTTCACAGCGGCCAAATCTTCCACCTTGGAGAAAGATATGTAGCTGCACAAAGGACAGACAAAATTCTTGCCAGCACGATTGAAAACATTGGCTGTGACATTCCTGCTGCCAAGCCCACTGTCACTTGGAAAGAACCAGTTGCCAGGAAATGGAGCACTGATAGAACTTGCACATGAGGGGGGATCCCAGTGGGATGACAGATAGCTGATATCAGATTAGGCTCCAACTCGGCACACAGCTCCATGATTGTGGCCCTGTCCAGTCTATTGGTGAGTATAATATGCCTCTCCTCCAGTGTAGCCAAGTCCACCAGAGGTCTGTACACGGGGGTATGTCTCCACCTCCTATTCATCCTCAGCGGTAGGTATCTAAGGGACAAAATAGTGAGTAGGGTGTCACAATTGGAACAGCAAAACCACAACTGCAGTCCACATGGTGCACTTATGTAGTGAGGCAGTGTAAATGGCAACGTATGTGGCAATCTAATCTGTGACGCAGTAATTGTCGAGAGGCCTGTTTCCACCCCCCCCACGAAATGGCAATGACCGCCATCTTCTATCTGATTCCTCACTTGTTTCCTGGCCTTCAACAGGAGAGCACCTGCACTGCGTGTGCTGCTGTGACCTGTGTCTGGAACCTACCAAGGCCTGTGTGACCAGGGAAAGGGCCCCAGCTTTCACTTCAGAGGAGTTGGAGCGACTGGTGGATGGGGTCCTACCCCAGTACGAACAGCTGTATGGGCCTCCAGACCAACGGGTGAGTACATTTTGGCCACGATGCATGTGGGAAGGATGCAAGGAGGTGTGTGTGCAAGCATTGTGCAAGGGAGTGGAGGGAATGTCTAGTGGTGGTGTACATGTTGTGCACTGGGCTATGTGTGTGCCAATGATGATGGAAACGGTTATGGTGGGCCTTTTCTGTGACAGGCTGGACTGTTTGTCTAATGGTGTTCTCCTGTCTGTATTGCCTCTGCAGGTCAGTGCCCATCAAAAGAAGGAAATATGGCGTGCCATCACCAAGGACATCACTAAGGACATGCGGACCCAGGGGGAGCACACACTGTCGGAAACAATGGGAGGACCTGAGACGCTGGGCACGGAAGACCACGGAGGCCCAGCTGGGGATGGCCTTCCAATGAGAAAGGGATGCCCGTTAGACCCTGACCCCCGATGGCCCGTATACTGGTGGTGGCCTACCCTTAGCTGAATGGGTGCTTGAGAGGATCACAGCAGCTACAAGGGGAGGAGTACAGTGGGTATCAATACATATTTTGGCTGGTGAGATGGTATCCGGGTGGTGGATGTATGTTAGTGGGTGACCCTAAGGCCGGGCCAGACATTGCAGCGTGGGTCAACTGAAGGGCAAATACAGGTAACCTAGCTTTTTAGCAGTCCTTTTCAGCCAGGGCATCGTAGGCTCCTGGAGTGTTGCAGTTGGCGGTGTGTGGTCCTCATCTTGCCTTAGTGACTAGCGATAATACTGGTAGTGCAATGCATAGTGCTTAAGCCTGTTCCCTGTGTGTGACGATGATGTGCATGCCAATAGTGGTGTTGATGCAGTCATTGACCTAGTGTATCCTTTGTCTCCCCCTTTCTTGTTTTGTCGTCCTGTCCTTGTGTGCATTAGTATCATCTGGCAGAGGAGCACAGGCACTGGCGACAGAGGGAGCTGCATCCCACAGGACCCAGGAGGCAGAGTCCACTGACGCCGAGGGAACCAGTTGGATGGAGGGTGAGGGGAGCACCACAGCGGAGACTGGAGGAGACAAAACAGACTCAGATACCTCCTCTGATGGAAGCTCCCTGGTGGTGGCGGACACCTCTGTGACCACCCAGCTGCAGGTATAGCCGCCACCCCCGTACCAGCACCGCCCTTCCAGTAGCTGCTCAGCGAGTTTCCCATGCCCGCTCACACAGGGGGGTAGGCATCTCCTTCGCCCCAGGCACATCAGGCCCTGCCCCAGTGAGCCCTGCTTCCCTGAGTGAGGAGGCTATTGACCTCCTGAGATCTATCTCTGTAGAGCAGTCAACCATTGTGAATGCCATCCAGGGGCTGGCATCCCAGAAGCAGCAATGCAATGCATTCCTGGAAGGCATTCACAGTGCATTGGTGGCCCAACAGAGATAGATTCAGGCACTGGCCTCCTCTCTGATGGCAGCCATTGTCCCTCTTTCTACCGCCCCCCCTTCAACTACCACTTCCCAGTCCCATTCTCCTGAACCCCAACCCATCCCAGACACACATGTAGACGAGCATGCACAAAATACAACAGACAAGAGTGGCACAGGCAAACACAAGCACCACACTTCATCCCACAGTCACTCACACAAACACCATACAGTTGCAGACAAGACAACATCCACTGCCTCCACTGTCTCCCCCTCCTCCTCCTCCACCTCCCTCCCAGTCACATCCACATTCACACCTGCATGCACTACATCAACATCCACCACCAGCATCACCACACCAAGCAGCACACACACCTCACTAGCAGACAACTCCACAACACCCACCCACTTGTCCCCTGTGTCCTCTCCCACTGTGTCTTCCCCCCCAAAGGACACAAACGCAAGCACTCAGACACCCAACAGCCATCCACCTCACACACACACACACACTGCACATGCACCTGCACCCAAGTCCAGCACACGTACACCTCCAACAACCACTCCCTCTACCTCCACTCCCATCCCTTTTCCTTCCCCACCATCCCTAAGTAGCTTTTCCTTGCCCAACTTGACCTCTTTTCTCCCCCTCCCCCGTCCTGCTTATAGAACCAGGGTGTCAACCAGCCAGCCCAGCACCTCAGTCAAACAGTCCACGGGGACAGTGGAGGCACCTCCTAGTCGTGGAGGCAAGACTGTGTGGGATTCTACTCCAACAGCCAGGAAGGGGAAGGAGTCCACAACACTTACAGCCAAGAAGGGGAAGGAGCCCACAACACCTACAGCCAGGAAGGGGAAGGAGCCCACAACACCTACAGCCAGGAAGGGGAAAGAACCCACAACACCTACAGCCAAGAAGGAGAAGGAGCCCATAACACCTACAGCCAGGAAGGGGAAGGAGCCCACAACACCTACAGCCAGGAAGGGGAAGGTGCCCGCACCCCTTGCCGTGGAGGGAATGAAGCCCTCAACTTCATCTGAGGCTGGGAGGGTGAAACCACCACCGCCACCACCTGTGGTCATGGAGACCTCACCACCAGCAGAGGCAGGCCAGGAGGCACCATTACCTGTTGCCACAGAGCAGCCTTCACCACCGGCTGAGGCAGTGCAGCTATCACCGCCAGCCGAGGCAGGCTCGGAGGTACCATCACCTATTTCCACAAAGCAGCCCTCACCACCAGCTGAGGCAGTGCAGCTATCACCGCCAGCAGAGGCAGACCAGGAGGCACCACCACCTGTTGCCACATAGCAGTCCTCACCACCATCTGTGCCAGTGTAGCTATTACCGCCAGCAGAGGCAGGCCAGGAGGCACCACCACCTGTTGCCACAGAGCTGCCCTCACCACCAGCTGAGGCAGTGCAGCTATCACCACCAGCGGAGGACATGTAGGCCACCCTCTAGGGACTGCTGCACAAAGGGCCCCCTCCAGAACCAGTGGACACGTTCCCCAGCTCAGAGACTGTGACCTTGCACTCCCCAGCTATGGGACATGGGCATGGAGCCCCCTCCAGAACCAGTGGGGAAATTGCCCCCCATCCTCCTGAGGTGCCTGCCACACTTGCAAAATGATGTCCCTGCAGTGTTCTCTCCGAATGATGTCAGAATACAAGTTGGGCTTTGGACTGTGTCCTGTGGCCTTATGTGCCCTTATGACTTTGGACTGGGCATTGGCCCTCTGTGAACATTTGCATATATTTGGTTTGTGTGGTGGGTTTTGCTGTGCTAATACATTTTCTGTACATCTGTACTCAGGTCATTGTGTTATTCTGCCGTGTGCCATTTGTTTACGTGTGTATGGTGTGTGTGTGTGTGTGTGTCAGGTGTGTGTTGTGCATGTGTGTGTCACTCTCGTTTTTCTCCCTCCATTGTGTGCTAGGCAGCTGTACTAACCGTCATCTTCTTCGTCGGCGTTGGTGTTCCAGGTGGAGCATTACGTAGAAGATCATCGGGAAGGCTTGCAGTTTGATTTCCATGGTGGCATTGTTCTTCCTTGTGTCTCCGATGGTTTCCGCCAGGCTTTTAATGGAGTTGGTACCGCCCTGGAAAAAGGTGGCAGATTCGTGTGTCATGATATGGTGGGCGGTACTTTGTCTTCCACCTGGCTGTTGATGGCTACCGCCGTGTTGAGTGTTGTTTCTGCCCTGGCAGTTGGTGTGGTACATTGGCTGTCTATGGGAGTTATCACCGCCATAGTCATAATTTGGCGATACTTACCGCCAGCCTGTTGGCGGTATTACCTTCTCTTTATCACTCACTGCCAGGATCGTAATGAGGGCCTTAGTGCCAAAGAGTGAAGTGCCATAAAGTGGCGTACTGTGGAGTGGTGTAGAGTGGAGTAGTGCAGTAGAGTGGTGTACAGTAGAGTAGTATGTCATAGAATAGAGTGGAGCTAATTGGCATAGAATGGGATGGAGGGAGTTGCATAGAGTGTTGTAGAGTGAAGTAGAGTGTTGGTAGAGTGGCATAGAGTGAAATAGAGCATTGTAGTGGGGAGTGGCAGAAAGTGGAGTAGAGTGTCATAGACTGGAGGGGCACTGACTGTTGTAGAGTGTCATAGAGTGAAGTAGAGGGGAGTGTTGTGGCATAGAGGGCCATGGCATATAGGGTCATAGCGTAGAGTCTCATGGCATAGAGTGAAGTGAGGTAGAGTATAGTGGCATACAACTAAGTGACATATAGTAGAATTTGGTGTCATTCAGTAGAGTGGAGTGGTGTGTCATAGAGTGGCATACAACTAAGTGACATATGGTAGAATGTGGTGTCATTCAGTAGAGTTGAGTGGTGTGTCATGGAGTGGTATGTTGTAGAATGGAGTGACATAGACTGGATTGGAGTGTTGTACAGTGGAGTTGCATGGCATAAAGTGGAGTGGCATGTGAGAGAGTAGAGTAGAGTAGCATGTTGTACCGTAGAGTAGAGGTGCTTGTGATAGAGTGGCATGTTGTAGAGTGGATTAAAGTAGAGAGTTGTAGAGTGGAGTGGCATAGAATGGAGTGGCATGTCGTAAAGTGGAGTGACATGTTGCACAGTGGAAAGGTATGTCGTAGAGTTGAGTGTGGCGGAGTGGAGTGTCATGGAGTGGAGTGACATCTCTGTGAGGGGAGAGGCATGCCATAGAGTGGAGTGGCATGTCATAGAGTGGAATAGAGTGGCATAGAGAGGAAGGGCATAGAGTGGAAAAGTGGAAAAGAGTGTTGTAGAGTGGGGCGGCATGTCATAGATTAGAGAGGAGTGATGTGTCATGTCTTAGAGTTGAAGATTGTAGAGTGGAGTGGTGGAGAGTGAATTTGGCATGTAATAAGGTTAAGAGGCATGTCGTATAGTGGAGTGGCATGTTTTAGAGTGGAGTGGTGTGGAGTATTGTAGAGTTGAGTGGAGTGTTGTAGAGTGGAGTGATGTGTCACAGAGTAGAGTATATTGTCATAGAGTGCAATGACTTTATAAATAGAAGTGGTATGGAGTATGGCAGAATGGAGTGCCGTACATTAGAGTGGTGTGATGTAGAGTGGTGTGGTGTGTCATATAGTAGAGTGTGGTGGTGTAGAGTGGAGTGACATGCCATAAAGTAGAGTGGAGTGGCACGTCATACAGTGGCATGGCATAGAGAGCCCTGGAGTGGAGGGGCATAGAGTGGAGTGGCATAGAATAGAGTGGCATGTTGGAGAGTTCAGTGGTGTGGACTGTTGTACAATGGAGTGGGGTGTTGTAAAGTGAAGTGACGGGTCATACAGTAGAGTGGAGTGGCATGCTCATAGTGTGGCATGTCATAAGGTAGTGCAGAGCAACATGTGTAGGAAAGTACCATCTTGCCTGGCATGTTACCCCCATTTTTGCTGTATATATGTTTGTTTTTGCCTGTGTCACTAGGATCCCGCTAGCCAGGACCCCAGTGCTCATAATGTATGCCTTGTATGTGTTCCCTGTGTGTTGCCTAACTGTATCACTGAGGCTCTGCTAACCAGAACCTCAGTGTTTATGCTCTCTCTGCTTTCTAAAATTGTCACTGCAGGCTAGTGACTAATTTTACCAATTCTCATTGGCAAACTGGAACACCCATATAATTCCCTTGTATATGGCACCTAGGTACCCAGGGTATTGGGGTTCCAGGAGATTCCTATGGGTTGTAGCATTTCTTTTGCCACCCATAGGGAGCTCAGACAATTCTTACACAGGACTGCCACTGCAGCCTGAGTGAAATAACGTCCACGTTATTTCACAGCCATTTTTCACTGCACATAAGTAACTTATAAGTCACCTATATGTCTAACCCTCACTTGGTGAAGGTTAGGTGCCAAGTTACTTAGTGTGTGGGCACCCTGGCAATAGCCAAGGTGCCCCCACATCGTTCAGGGCCAATTCCCCAACCTTTGTGAGTGAGGGGACACCATTACACATGTGCACTACATATAGGTCACTACCTATGTGTAGCGTCACAATGGTAACTCTGAACATGGCCATGTACCATGTCTAAGATCATGGAATTGTCACTCCAATACCTTTCTGGTATTGGGGGGACAATTCCATGATCCCCCGGGTCTCTAGCACAGAACAAACTGCCTTTCTGGGGTTTCCACTGCAGCTGCTGCTGCTGCCAACCCCTCAGACAGGTATCTGCCCCCCTGGGGCCAGTCCCAGGAAGGCAGAACAAAGGATTTCCTCTGAGAGAGGGTGTTACACCCTCTCCCTTTGGAAATAGGTATGAAGGGCTGGGGAGGAGCAGCCTCCCCCTGCCTCTTGAAATGCTTTGATGGGCACAGATGGTGCCCATCTCTGCATAAGCCAGTCTACACTGGTTCAGGGATCCCCCAGCCCTGCTCTGGTGCGAAACTGGACAAAGGAAAGGTGAGTGACCACTCCCCTAACCAGTACCTCCCAGGGGAGGTGCCCAGAGCTCCTCCAGTGTGTCCCAGACCTCTGCCATCTTGGATGCAGAGGTGTTAGGGCACAATGGACTGCTCTGAGTGGCCAGTGCCAGCAGGTGACGTCAGAGACCCCTCCTGATAGGTGCATACCTCTTTCAGTAGCCAAGCCTCCTTTCTTAGTAGCCAAACCTCCTTTTCTGGCTATTTAGGGTCTCTCCTCTGGGCTGTTCCTCAGATACTGAATGCAAGAGCTCACCAGAGTTCCTCTGTACTTCCCTCTTCGACTTCTGCCAAGGATCGACCACAGGTTGCACCAGGACGCCGGCAAAACCGCAACAAAGTAGGAAGATGACTACCAGAAACATTGTAGCGCCTTATCCTGCCGGCTTTCTTGACTGTTTCCTGGTGATGCATGCTCTGAGGGCTGTCTGCCTTCACCCTGCACTGGAAGCCAAGAAGAAATCTCCTGTGGGTCGATGGAATCTTCCCCCTGCCAACGCAGGCACCAAACTTCTGCATCACCGGTCCTCTGGGTCCCCTCTCATCCTGACGAGCGTGGTCCCTGGAACACAGGAGCTGGATCTACGTGTCCCAGACAGTCCAGTGGCTCTTCTGTCCAAAGTTGGTGGAGGTAAGTCCTTGCCTCCCCATGCCAGACAGTAATCCTGTGTACTGCGTGAACTTCAGCTGCTAGGGCTTCTGTGCACTTTTGCAAGACTTCCTTCATGCAAAGCCTAGCCTGGGTCCCCAGCACTCCGTCCTGCATTGCCCAGCTCGCTGAGTTGGACTCTGACTTCGTGGGACTCCCTTTTGTTGTACTGAGTCGACTGTTGTGCTCAGATCTTCTGAATGCCTGTACAGGTGCTGCTGCGAGTGCTGCCTGCTTCTGCATAGGCTCCCTGTGTTTCTGAGCACTCCCTCTGTCTCCTCTGTCAAGGGGCAACCTCCTGGTCCCTCCTGGTCCCCAGCAGCACCCAAAATCCTCAACCGCGACTCTTGCAGCTAGCAAGGCTTGTTTGCAGTATTTCTTCCTGGAAACACTTCTGTAACATCCAGCACGCCATGGGACATCTTCCTTCCAAAGGAGAAGTTCCTAGCCCTTTTCGTTGTTGCAGAATCATCGGCTTCTTCCACCCAGAGGCAGCCCTTTTGCACCTTCATCCGGGGTTTAGTGGGCACCTGCCCCCCCGGACACTTTCGTGACTCTTGGACTTGGTCCCCTTCCGTTACAGGTCCTCAGGTCAAGGAATCCATCTTCAGTGTTTTGCTGGTGCTTGTGGTTCTTGCAGAATCCCCTATCAAGACTATTGTGTCTTTCTGGGGTAGTAGGGTAACTTTACTCCTACTTTTCAGGGTCTTGGGGTGGGGTATTTTGGACACCATCACTGTTTTCTCACAGTCCCAGCGACCCTCTACAATATCCCATAGGTCTGGGGTCCATTTGTGATTCGCATTCCAGTTTTGGAGTATATGGTTTGTGTTGCCCCTAGACCTATGTCTACCTATTGCATCCTATTGTGATTCTACATTGTTTGCACTACTTTTCTTACTGTTACTTACCTGTTTTGGGTTTGTGTACATCTAACTTGTGTATATTACTTACCTCCTAAGTGAGGGTATTCTCTGAGATACTTTTATACATACAGGGGGTGACAAGGATGGCAAGAAGAAGGATGGTAGGTCTTCTGAGAAGAGTGGGGACAAAACTAAACATTCTGAGTCTTCATCAGGCCCACAAAAATCCTCTGGGGGTGGTGGGTCCAAATCTTCTTCAAACAATCAGAAAAAAGCCTTGGTGTTATTTGTGTAAACTCAAAGGCCATTGGGCAAGTGATTCCACTTTTCCAAAGGAAAAAACCAAACCTCCCACCACCACAACCCCTACTGCAACCTCTAGTGCCCCTAGTAATAGTGGCGGTGGGAAATCTACTACAAATAGCCAATCCAAGGGTGTAGCTGGGCTCACTATTGGCAATGTAGTTGGGGTTGGTCTTGTTAGGGAGACCACAGACTGACAAAATTTTAAACCAGTCATATAAATCCTTTTTTGAGAATGCATACTAGGACCATACAATATTGCATCTAGACACTGTGAACTTCTGTGTACTCTTAAAATGTTTCAACACAAATTGCGCATATTGTAGAGATATATATATATATATATATATATATATATATATAGAGAGAGAGAGTAAACACCATAAAAGGATTGTGCACCATCAATAACACAATATGGATTCAGGAAAAACAAATCACATAACTTGTCAACTCGAATATTACATGATAAATATCTTAGAATAGTAGCATACAATAAACAACATGAATTAAACTCGAGGAGAGAATCGTGCGTCTTGCCGATTCGTAAACCACAATGTAAATGCCAAGAAATAATAGCTCACAATGAATAACAAGATCAAAGTACAATGAAACAAATTGCGCGTCTTTTGCCGATTCTTAAGCTACTAGGTAAATGTCAAGAAATGGTAGCGCGCAATGAACAACAAGGTTAAAACACCATAAAGCGAATCGCGCGTGTTGCCGATTCTTAAGCCACCATATAAGGGTCAAGAAATGGTAGCGCGCAATGAACAACAAAGTTAAAACACCATAAAACGAATTTCGCGTCTTACCGATTCTTAAGCCACCATGTAAATGTCAAGAAATGGTATCGTGCAATAATTAACAAGATTAAATTATCATGAAATGAATCGCGCGTCTTGCCGATTCGCCAATCACTCTGCAAATGTCACAAACACTCAGGTGCATATTTCACACGCGCAAAGTACTCTGTCAAATCATAAAAGAATTAGGCCCAAGAACATGAGAATTCTCGATAATGGCGTCGGGAGGCCAGCCCAACCACCGTCTTACCGCCCAGAACAAGGATCTCCAAATGAAGAATGAAAGTCAGATGTCTGGAAGATCAAATAGGCCACCGGGACAGGAGCTCAGGAAGTAGCTGCTGCTCTGCACCGGGACCTCTGAATAGTGAGCACCTGGAGCTGGGCTGGCTCCTTTTTATAGAGTCTTGGCCCAGCCCACAACCACACCCAGGCATGTTGCAGGGAAAGTCTCTAGAAGGCCCTGGAAAGGGACCACACCCTAACACACTCTGAAAGCCTGCAGCAATACATTGCAAATGAACAGCATTTGTAAGCACATTAAAAATAAGTCTTCAGGATTGAACTCTGCAATGCAAAAGGTTAAACAACAACATATCAGCACAATGCATAAATTACGTTGTTTTGAGAGTGCTGGGTTTTTGCATTCTAGTCGCCAATAGAGCGCGCACTGCCCTGGTGTTGACAGGATGCTGCTATTCCTCAAAATGTAAGCGTCATGCACAGAGCCAGGATACTTGGCATTCATATGGGAGATGTACTGGTCTTCCAAACACACCATCTATACATTCATAGAATGGTAGCTTTTGCGGTTTCTGTACACCTGTTCATTCCTGCGTGGGGGGGGCAAATGCCAAATGTGTACCATCAATGACACCAATAAGGTTGGGGATATGTCCCAGGGCATAGAAGTCACCTTTCACTGTGGGCAAATCCTCCACCTGAGGGAACATGATGTAGCTGCGCACGTGTTTCAGTAGGGCAGATAACACTCTGGACAACACGTTAGAGAACATTGGCTGTGACATCCCTGATGCCATGGCCACTGTTGTTTGAAAGGACCCACTGGCCAGGAAATGGAGCACTGACAGGACATGCACTAGAGGGGGAATTCCTGTGGGATGGCGGATAGCTGACATCAGGTCTGGCTCCAACTGAGCACACAGTTCCTGGATTGTCGCACGATCAAGTCTGTAGGTGATAATGATGTGTCTGTCTTCCATTGTCAACAGGTCCACCAGGGGTCTGTACTCCGGAGGATGCCACCATCTCATCACCTGCCCCAGCGGACGTGCCCTATGGAGGAGAAGGGTGAGCAGAGGGTCATACACCACATAGGATTCACAAGGCTGTTTAGCAGAATCGTGATATAATCGTTGTGTGCCTTTGTCTGTCTGCATTCCTGGCCAAAAGTGCTGTGACGCAGTTAGTTGGCCTGTCATGTGGCCCCCTGAAATGACTGCTGCCTGACCTGTAAGGAGGGACAAGGGGAAAGGGGGTAACTGCGCTGGCGTTGTGCATCGTCGCGGTAGGTGGTCGAAGACCGCTGCGCAATTCAGCATTGGTTATCATTGGGCCCTATGGGTTCCAGGAGCCAATGACGATGTACGCCGGCGGTGACGGTACGCACCACCGCGCACGTAACCACCATTTTCTATCTGTTCACTCACTTGATACCTGTCCTTCAACAGGAGAGGACCTACACTGCAAGTGCTGCTGTGACCTGCATCTGGAAGCGACAATGGCTCGAGTGCCTGGGGAAAGGGCCCCTCCCTTCACTGCGGAGGAGTTGGCCAAACTGGTGGATGGGGTCCTCCCCCAGTACACGCTACTCTACGGTCCTCCAGACAAACAGGTGAGTAAACTATGTGCATGGTGAATGGCACATGATTGTATGGAGTGTCGTGGATGGAAGAGACGGGGGGGGCACAGGCCAGCATGTGAGGATGGTGAGTGTATGTTTTTCTGGGCCAGGATGGGAGGTTTGTGGGCAATGAGTGAGAAGAACTGGACGGGGGAGTAACATCCATTTTTACTTCACTATTTCTCTAGGTCAACGCCCACCAGAAGAAGGGTATTTGGCGTGCCATCGCAAAGGAAGTGCGGACCCTGGGGGTCTACCATAGTCGGAACACCCACTGCCGGAAAAGATGGGAGGACCTGCGCCGCTGAAGCAAGAAGATGGTGGAGGCCCAGATGGGGATGGCCTCCCAACGTGGAAGGGGTGCCCATTGCCCCATGACCTCCCCTGATGTACCGGAACCTGGCGGTGACATATCCTGAGTTGGATGGGTGCTTGAGGGCATCACAGTAGCCACAAGGGGTGAGTACAGTCTCATTCAGCTGACTGCGTGCTTGACAAGGTGTCTGGGTGGGGGAAGTGGGCTGTGGGATCCCCTAGGCCAGGCCAGACGCGCCAAGGTACATCCATTGTTTTGCAGGCTCAGTGCCACTCCAACCCCAAAGGTGGTAGTTGCCCTCTACACCTATTCAGGCTCCTCCGCAACAACAGGTACAGCCACCAGCCCCCCACCAGCACCACCCTCCCAACAGCCCCTCATCGAGTTTCCCGTGTCCGCTCACCCAGGAGGGTGGGCATCTACATCGCCCCAGGCACCTCAGGCCCTGCCCCAGTCAGCCCTGCTGCCCTCGGTGAGGAGGCTATTGACCTCCTGAGCTCCCTCACTGTTGGGCAATCAACCATTTGGAATGCCATCGAGGGTGTCGAGAGGCATTTGCAGCAAACAAATGCATACCTGGAGGGCATTCATTCTGCAGTGGTGGCCCAACAGAGAGCATTTCAGCACAGGGCACGGAGCCTCCGGCTGAGGGACTAGAGTCACTCCTTCTAGCAACCTGTACGGCGGTGGACACCGCCACCTACACCGCCACCTGCACCGCCACCTGCACTGCCACCTGCACGTCTGCTGCCTCAGCAACAGTCTCCAGCATCATCCCCAGTGGGCAGCCGTCCGAGGCTGCAGGAGACGTCCTGCTGTCTCCCTCCACAGGTGCTGACACATTCACCACCGGCAGGATCTCCGCCACAGACACCGCCGCAACCACCGCCACCAGCCCCGTGGTGTGCTCAGACGGTGCCACCACAGCCGAAATGGCAAACATTCTCAGTGGACAGCCGTCTGAGGCTGCAGTCCTGGACCCTGCACAGCGTACATGAGGCACGACACCCAGCACTGTTAGTACCAGCAGGTGGCAGGCAAAGTCGCAGCAGGGTGGAGTGTGTCTCTGCCTCCATGGAGTATCATGCTACCTGTTCCCAGGTAATCTCATGGCACACACACCCGGGTGAGGGAATGGGACCTGCCACACTGCATGTGAAGCACTCTGGGCACCAAGCCCCCTCCAGAACCGGTAGAGAAAAGCATTCACTACCCCAATCCTTGGCAGGATGAAGCACTCTGGGCACCAAGCCTCCTTCAGAACCAGTGGAGAAAAACATCCACTCACACAGTCCTTGGCAGGATGAGGCACTCTGGCCACAAAGCCCCCTCCAGAACCAGTGGATAAAAGCATCCACTACCCCAATCCTTGGCAGGATGAAGCACTCTGGACACCAAGCCCCCTCCAGAACCAGTGGAGAAAAACATCCACTCACACAGTCATTGGCAGGATGAAGCACTCTGGGCACCAAGCCCCCTCCAGAACCAGTGGAACATGTCAACAACTTGAGAGATGAGGCCTTGCACTCCCCAGGACCAAACAGTGGGCAAACCACCCACTTGAGAGACTTGTGAGACTGTGGCTTTGCACTTCCCAGGATAAAGCAGTGGGCAAACCACCCACTTGAGAGACTTGAGAGACTGTGGCTTTGCACTCCCCAGGACCAAACTGCGGGCATGGAGCCCCCTCATGGAGCAGTGGCGTCATCCGTTCATCCGGCTGAGGTGCCCCACCTCCCCCTCCCCCTGAGGTGCCTGTTTATTTTTGTTCTGATGCCCCTGCAGTGTTCTCTCCGTTTTGAGTAAGGTATCATGTGTGCACTTCGCCAATGCATTTTTGGACCACTGGTCCACGGACAATGATTTGAACACTATCCGGACTTGTGTAGTTCCTGTACATATTTGTATATACTGGTGATGATGTGATCTTGGCCTATCTGATTTTTTTATGATTACACTCGTTACAATCATTTCATTTTGTACTTGCGTTCTTCCAGGGGGTGACGGGGTGTAATTGTAATGTTGCTGCATGTATTTGTGTGTATGTTGTTGTGGGTGGGGGTGTTGCGTGTTGCGTGTGTGTGTCACTCTCTCTTTCCTCCCCCCCTCCCCTGTGTGCTAGGTGCAGTACTCACCGTGGTCGTCGCCGGCCACTTTGCTGCTCCTGGTAGAAGAGGGGGTAAACCATATGGGCAGGACCTGTAACTCGGGCTCCATGGCATCCTGGTTCCTCGGGTGTCGAGAGGTGAGTGGTTTCTGTTCCAAGTCCTGTTTCCGCCGTGCTTTTGATGGCATTGGTACTGCCCCGGAAAAGGTGGCGGATAGGCCTGTTCTAATACAGTGGACGGTACATTGTGTTCCGCCTGTCTGTTGGCGGTTACTGTCTTTGTGTTTGTTTCTACCGCCGTGGCGGTCAGAGTGTTAAAGTGGCTGTCTATGTTGGCGGTTTCCGCCATGGTCGTGATTCCATTTTTTTAACCGCCGGCTTGTTGGCGGTATTACCGCCGCTTTAACACCGACCGCCAGGGTTGTAATGAGGGCCTAAGTGTTTTCAGGTTTGGAATGAGCAGTTGTTTCAGCTCCTCACCCTATTGACTGTGGAGTCCCACAGGGCTCCTCGCTGAGCCCAACCCTTTTCAATCTGTATGTATTTCCTTTGGCTAAAATGGTATAGGTGTATGACATTTATCTTGTTTCCTATGCTGATCATACTCAGCTGATTTTAGCACTCTCATCTGATACCACTCAGATGTCAGGCAATTTGCAGATCTGTCAAAGAAGTATGGGTGTCAGGTAGTAATCTGAAACTAAACGGTGATAAGACAGAAATTCTCATTGTTGGTAACACTATGGCCAACAATGTGACATTGGCGGTAAGTACCACTTACCGCCATGCTGACTGCCGCCAACATACCGCGACCGCGGTGGTATACTACTACCCGTATTATGACCCACACATAGAAATCCGCCACTATACAGACACACACACAAGTCTCCCAGACCAAAGGTCAGTGATAAACTGGCGGTAGCAAAACCCACACCGTTACGCCAACAGAACTATGCCCACAGCATTATGACCCACAAATCACTGCGCCGGACATTCAACCACAGTAAACCATTGGTGGTACATACCGCCGCACTCAAAATACACACTAAAAAAACAACACCACACTGGACAATTCAAACTCCACACACCTGACACACATACACACACCACACCCACACACCACTATAAAACACACACACACATTTCCCACAACCCTTTACCACTACAAACAATTTACAACAGAGAGAGAGACACACCAGGAGCACCCACAGAATCAGAGCCACAGAACACCATCACCTATACACCATCCACGCACCTCACAGCGCACACCCCAACACATCACCCCACACACACTCACACACACCACACACACTATACCCATGGCACCACAAAGACACACCAGGTTCTCAGAGGAGGAGCTAGGGGTCATGGTGGAGGAAATCATCCCGGTAGAGTCGCAGCTATTCGGAGCACAGGTGCAGCAGACATCCATTGCAAGGAAGATGGAGCTATGGCAGAGGATCGTGGACAGGGTCAACGCCATGGGACAGCACCCAGAACAAGGGATGACATCAGGAAGAGATGGAACGACCTATGGGGGAAGGTGCGTTCTGTGGTTGCAAGACACCAGATAGCTGTACGGAGGACTGGCGGTGGACCCCCACATCCTCCCCCACAACTAGCAACATGGGGGGAGCAATATTGCATCCTGAGGGCCTGGCAGGAGTAGCAGGAGGACTGGACTCTGGTAAGTCAACTCCTACCTGCATGCCATCACATACCCCCCCTACCCTCACCCCACCACCTCACAACCCACCCCTCCCAGTACCCAGCACTGCATGCAATAACAATGCATGGACACCACTCACAGCCCTGCATGGACACCCATCACCACAGCATGCACAGTAGTGACAATCACTTAGCCAACCAAATTACAACTCACACAAGCTAAAGCTGCCTTGATAATAACAACCATAGAGGGAAACATACCTATGCACAACATGTCACACTCAGTAATAATAACACTGCATTTACATACCCACAGGACCCCCACACAACGTCACCAGAGAGGAGGCGTCAGCAACATCCAGTCCCCCACCCGATGAGGCCCACAATGATGACAGCAGCTCTACACGCCTAGATATGGATGACCAACCTGGCCCATCAGGGACCTCTGGACAGTCGTTTACCCAGGCACAGTCCCATACTACCACAGAGATTCCCCACTCAGCACCCACCCAGCGGGCCCATACCACTGTCCCCAGGACACGTCAATCAGCAGTGTGTCCACCACTACAGGGACCCAAGGCAACCCCACAAACACAGGACGATCAGGGACCTCGGGTCAGTGGCAGTGGGCACACTGTTCAGGGGACAGAGGCAGAGGATAACAGGGAAGTTGAGAGGACTGCTGTGCGATAGGGGGAGGACAGGCCCAGGGAACCGACTCTCCACAAGGCACTCACCAACATCCTGGGAGCATACCACCATTCCCAGGAGACTTTCGGCCAGATACTGGCCAAGTTGCAGGAGACCCAGCGGCTACAGGAGGGACAGTACCTGGGGATCAGGGAGGACCTGAGGGACATCCGCACCACCCTGGTCACCATTGCAGGGGTGCTGACAGACATGGCCAACACCATGAGGGAGGCAGTGGCACATCAACGGGCCCCTGACACTAGCCACACTGAAGAACAGCCTTCCACCTCCGCTGACGCTAGTGGACAGGAGGCCCCGCCACAGGAACATTAGGCCACCAGCACCCCACCCCCTGCAGAAGGAGAACCACCCCACAAACGGTCCCTGCGATCCAGACAGAAGCCAGATAACATTGCCAAGATCCCTGCCAGGAAATAAGACTCTCCTGATTGTCACCCTTGTGTCCCACTCTGCCACCCTGTCCACCATGAACTGACATTGCTCCCCTTCCTATGCCCCCATGGACAATGCACCTGTGATACTAATAGACTGGACTCTATCCTGGACTTTCCTCCACCATCACCGAAGCCCAAGGCACATTCCCATTTACTTTTCAGCACTGAAATAAACACCCTTGGAAAAAAAAGTATGGAGTATGTCAAATGATTTAAGTATGTGGTTGTTTAACAATCTGTAGACATTGCAAATAGACTGTACAGTGATGCATACATAGGTATCACCAGTAGGAGTGCACAAATATCTGAAAATAGACATGTTAAAGGGTACAATAAGTGGCCTTTGTAGTGGGGACAGCAGCCAGCCAGAGAAAATGCACTTCACAAAACAGCAATGGAAGGTGAGGTTAAAGTGTCTTACCTGTGTGTCACTGGAAGTACTGTTCTTTTATACTTGTTCCGTTGTCCAAATCCTCTTCCTCTGCCTCCTCTTCATCACTGTCCACAGGCTCCACCGCTGCCAAACAACCATCTCCAACCTCATGCTCCTGCAGAAAAGGCACCTGGCATCTCAAGGCTAGGTTGTGCAAAATGCAACATGTAACAATGATCTGGCAGACCTTCTTGGGTAAGTTTCAGAGGGATTCACCTGTCAGATGGAGGCACCTGAACCTGGCCTTCAGGAGGCCAAAGGTGCGCTCAATGATCCTCCTTGTTTGCCCATGTGCCTCATTGCAACGTTCCTTTGCCCTTGTCCTGGCATTCCTCACTTGGGTCAGTAGCCATGAGAGGTTGGGATGATCAGAGTCACCTGCAAATATCGAGGGATACCTGTTAGCCAGACACTCACCCTAAGGGCCAACCCCACACCCATATACAAACATACACTGTGTGAGGACCATGGGCTCACCCATTAGCCACACCCAATGCCCCAGGAGTTGAGCCATCACATATGGGATGCTGCTATTCGTCAGGATATAGGCATCATGCACAGACCCAGGATACTTTGCATTCACATGGGAGATGTACTGGTCTGCCAGGCACACTATCTGCACATTCATAGAGTGAAAGATCTTTTTATTTCTGTACACCTGTTCATTTCGCCAGGGGGGACAAAGGCGATATGTGTACCATCAATAGTACCAATGAGGCTGGGGATATGTCCCATTGCATAAAAGTCAGCCTTCACTGTGGCCAAATCCTCCACCTGGAGGAAAACAATGTAGCTGCACACGTGTTTCATCAGGGCACACAACACTCTGGTCAGCACATTCGAGAACATACGCTGTGACATCCCTGCTGCCATGGCCACTGTCACTTTGAAGGAGCCACTTGCCAAGAAATGGAGCACTGATAAGACTTGCACAAGAGGGGGGATCCCAGTGGGTTGACGGATAGCTGAGATCAGGTCTGGCTCCAATTGGGCACACAGCTCTTGGATTGTGGCCCTATCAAGTCTGTAGGTGAGGATAATGTGCCTGTCCTCCATTGTTGCCAGGTCCACCAGGGGTCTGTACACAGGGTATGTCTCCATCTCCTATTCATCCTCAGCAGTTGGACTCTAGGGCGAAAAACGGTGAGCAGATGGCCATATTTCAAACATATTCTCAGAGTAAAATGCCTTGCATGTTGTGACAGAAACAGTATGTTAATGTGTAGTCCCGTAAATGTGCCTATGTCTTCTGTGATGCAGTTAGGTGCCATGGCCTGTTCCCCCTGAAATGGCAGCCTCCTGACCTGTGTGGAGGGACAAGTGGAAATGAGGTAATTCCACTGATGCTGTGCGTCATTGCGGGAGCCAGACGATGACCGCCATGCAACACCTCAGTGGTTATCATTGGGCCTTATGGGTTCCAGTAGCCAATGGTGATGTACGCCGGCGGTGACGATATGCACCACCGCGGATGTGACCGCCATTTTCTATCTGTTCACTCACTTGCAACCTGACCTTCAACAGGAGAGGACCTACTCTGCAAGTGCTGCTGTGACCTGTGTCTGGAAGCGACCATGGCTCGAGTGTCTGGGGAAAGGGGCCCTGCCTTCACTTCGGAGGAGTTGGAGAGACTAGTGGATGGGGTCCTATCCCAGTACCATTTACCTTATGGTCCTCCAGACCAACAGGTGAGTACACTGTGAGCACGATGCATGGGGAATTAATGCATGGAGTGCTGTGTGTGTAAGCCTCGTGTAAGGGGGGTTGGCTGAGGGGTCCTGGGCAGAGTGCTGCATGCATGATGGTCAATGTCTGTGCATAAGGGGATTGCAGGGATGTGGTGGGCCATGAGTGTAACAAGCCGGATGGTATGGCTGATCCCATTTCCTATGTATCATTGTCTGCAGGTCAGCGCCCATCAGAAGAAGGGTATTTGGGGTTCTTTGACAGTCGGAGCATGTTCTGCATCCTGGCGGTGGCCTATCCGGAGCTGGATGGGCGCTTGAAGGCATCACAGCAGCCACAAGGGGGTGAGTACAGTTTCAGAATCAGAAAATTGAGCGTGCTAGGGTGTTATCTGGGTGGGGGATGTGGGCCTGTGGATGCCCCTAGGACAGGACAAACATGGCAGGGTAGGTTCCATGTTGGGCAGGCCCTAATGCACTCCAACCCCGAATAGGCTAGTGGGCATCTACTACTGGGCAGGTTCCTGTGGGTTTCAGGTGTGCTGCTATTGGTGTTAGGCATTGTACTCCATGGCTTGGTGACTAGCATTGTAACTGGTAGTGCATGGCCTAGTGCATAGGGCTGTTCCCTGTGTGTTGTGTACGCCAATGGTGGTCTTGTTGCTGGCATTGACCAAGTGTATCCTCTGTCTCTTCCCCCCCTTTTTGTTTTGCCACCCTGTCCTTGTGTGCTTTGGAATCATCTGGCGGAGAAGCAGAGGCACTGGCGACGGAGGGAGCTGCATCCCACATGACCCATGAGACCGAATCCACCGACGATGAGGACACCAGTGGGACGGAGGGCGAGGGGAGCACCACAGCGGAGACTGGAGGGGACAGTTCGGATGGCGACACCTCCTCCGATGGAAGCTCCCTGGTAGTGGCGGACAGCTCTGTGTCCACCCCAACTACAGGTACAGCCACCACCCCCCATACAAGCACCACCCTCCCAGCAGCCCCTCAGTGTGCTTCCTGTGCCCGCTCACCCAGGAGGGTGGGCTTCTCCTTCGCCCCAGGCACCGCAGGCCCCACCCCAGTCATCCCTGCTGCCCTCAGTGAGGAGTCTATTGACGTCCTGCGATCCATCTCTGTGGGGCAGTCAACCATAGTGAATGTCATCCAGGGTCTGGCAGGGCATTTGCAACAAAGAAATGCATTCCCGGAGGGCATTCACTCTGGCTTGGTGCCCCCACAGAGATCATTCCAGGCTCTGGCCTCCTCCCTGATGGCAGCCATGGTCCCTGTGTCTAGCCTCCCCCTCCAACTTCCCCTACCCAGTCCCATTCCCCTCAACCCCAGCCTTTCCCAAGCACACCATCAGACCAGCATGCACCCAAATCAACACTCAGAAGTGGCTCAGGCAAACACAATCACCACACTTCATCCCACAGGCACTCACACATGCACCATCCAGATGCAGACACACCAACATCCACTGCCTCCACTGTGTCTCCCTCCTCCTCCTCATCCACCTCCCTCCCAGTAGCATCTCCACTCACACCTGCATGTACTACATCCTCATCCACTACCCCATCACCTTCACGCCTATCACTACACGCCCCTCACTGGCAGTCACCACCCCCACATCCATGCACACATCCCCTGTGTCCTCTCCCACTGTGTCTGTGCCCCCTCCTCCCAAAGTACACAAACGCAAGCACTCAGACACTTAACAGCCATCCACCTCACGTCAGCATCCAGCCCATGCACCTGCACCCAAACACAGCAGACAGACACCTCCTACCACCACTCCCTCTTCCTCCACTCCCAAACCTTCACCCTCTTCCAGCCCCAGTGTCCCTAAAAAGCTTTTCCTCTCCACCCTTGACCTATTCCCTGCCCCTCCTCCCCATCCTTCACTTCAGGCAAGGGTGGTCAGGACCCAGGCTAGCACCTCAGCCACCCAGTCCACAGCCACTGTCGTTTCTGCAGCCACTGCAGTTGTGAGAGGCTCTGAGGAGACACCCGTCCACACAGGCAGTGTGCCTGCACCAGCTGCCAGGGGCAAAAAGGGAGCACCAGCTGGCAAAGCCAAAAAGGGAGCACCAGCTGGCAAAGGCAAGGAGGCAGCACCAGCTGGCAAAGGCAAGGAGGCACCACCAGCTGGGAAAAGCAAGGAGGGACCACCAGCTGGCAAAAGCAAGGAGGCACCACCAGCTGGCAAAAGCAAGAAGGGGCCACCTGCTGCCAAGGGCAGGAAGGGACCACCATCTGCCAAGGGCAATGACAAAGGCACAGATACGGCAGGCAGGATGGATATGGACCCTGGTGCTGGAGCAGCATCTGAGCAAACAACACCAGCTGTGGCACTTCAGCCATCCGAGCCTGCAGGGGTGTGGTCTAGAGCCTCCCCCACCACTGGCAGCACCGCCTCCAGCACCGCCACTTGCACCGCCACCAGCACCACTGCCAGCAGCAGCAGCCCCAGTGGGCATCCGTCCGAGGCTGCAGGGGAAGGGCTGGAGCCTCCCCCCACCACTGGCAGCACCACCGCCAGCACCGCCACCTGCACCGCCACCAGACCGCCACCTGCACCGCCACCAGCACCACTGTCAGCACCACTGCCAGCAGCAGCAGCCCCAGTGGGCAGCCGTCCAAGGCTGCAGGGGAAGGGCTGGATCCTCCCCCCACCACTGGCAGCACCAACACCAGCCCCGCTTCTGCTACCACTGAGCAGCCATCACAGCTGGTGGGCAGTGTGTAGTCATGCGTCCTGGCCCCTGCAAAAACTGTAGGTGTGACAACCAGGTACGAGACTGTGACCTTGCACACCCCAAGATCTGCATCACAGGACACAAAGCCCCCTCCAGAACCAGTGGAAAAAGGCATCCACTCACCCCCTCCTTGCCAGGAAGAGGCACACTGGGCACAAAGCCCCCTCCAGAATCAGTGGAAGAAGGCATCCACTCACTCCGTCCTTGCCAGCATGAAGCACACTGGGCACAAAGCGCCCGCCAGAACCTGTGGAGAAGCCACCCACTTGAGAGACTGTAGCCTTACATGCCCCAGAAACAAGCAGTGGGCAGACCACCCACTTGAGAGACTGTGGATTTGCACTCCCCAGGACCATGCAATGGGCATACCACCCACTAGAGAGACTGTGGCTTTGCACTCCCCAGGACCAAGCAGTGGGCATACCAACCACTAGAGGACAGAGTGATGGGCATGTGCCCCCCCTAGAAGCAGTGGCTTTGTACCATGATCCGGGTGAGGTGCCCCCCCTTCTCCCTGAGATGCCTGTGTATTTCCGACCTGATGCCCCAGCAGTGTTCTCTCCGTATTGAGGCAGGAGTCAAGTGGGGCCTTGGCCTATGTGATATCATTGATCATCAACATAAGTGTAAGTGGATAAGGTGATACTGTCCGTCTCTGCGTTGCATACCCCATCTGGAGTAACACAAGGCTGCATACATTGCTGGTTTCACTTACTCTGTGTCAGGCACTCAATAAATGTATAGGGTGTTTTCTTGTATCTCCTGTAGACCATGACTGGGGAACATTACTTATATTTACCCTCAGGTAATTGAAATGCAACATTTATCTTCTGCTTCACACTTGTAGGGAAAATCATGGTGAGTCATACATTAACATGCTTACGTACACACATCATCCGAAAGCTGCATTCAGATGCATATATTATAAATTGTATATTGCATCTCAGTAGTGTGTGTGTGCTTGCTGGACTACTCATATGACTAAAACATTTTTGGATATGATGCATAGACCCGTGCACCATGGCTCCTAGGGAGGCATAAGTACACAAGTGGCTGGATTACAACAGACACACCTCGTGGTAGGCTAAGCCATCTAAGATCTATATGCCCATAGAATAATGAAAAAACACATGAACAGACACACATGCACCCATGCAATTTGTTGTTCGTCTTGGGCAAAATACATTACTTATGAAGATTTAGGTCCATTATAAAAACAAATGCTGCAACTACCACTACTACCATATTAAAAATTGGTTAGATTGTCATGGCAACCCTGATGACACTGTCATCAGTTTTCAGTTTTCTGCTTTAGCTTTGTCATACTACTATAGGAATAGTTATGCTTTCGACAAACATATTAGGTGTAACACAGCAGGTATGTTTGTCCACCCTTATGCTCAGTCGAACTGAAATGTTGTACCTAAAGAGCGCAAAAGTATGCAGCATGTCTGAACCCATTATGCTGCGTGTTGATGGAACATATGTTGCATAAGCCCATAGTGTATTATTTTGATTCAATGACACCTATCCTGTCCATGTTTGGTAACAGTGCCTGTGTATAAATATTGCACATCATCTGCACTTGCGTCATGCACACATTTGGACATATACAACTGAATCCTGCCCAGACATGCTCAGTGGGCACACATTTCACTGTGATAAGACATGTGATGAATCCAGATTTGTTTTTGGTTTGTGCCATTTGTTGTATGAGATAATGTGTGTGTGTGGATCACATGCAGAGTCTGTGCCAGATGATGGTCACTGTGCCCCAAGCAACATGATTATAGATGAGCCAACATTAAATTTTTTTTAAAGATGTTTAGATCCTGTGGGACTGCTTACATATACCTTATATTCTCAATGATCTTACTCCTTGATCATTCTTAAAGAATATGTGGGCAGGTTCTGTTCAGATTCACACACTGACAGCTAATTGATGGTAGCTGAATGTTACCTCCAACCACATATCACAATGTCACATTTCACATAGATCACACACAGACATAGAAATGGTACATATATGCACTTATAACACTTTCTGGTAGCACTGGGGTCCTGGAAGGAATATACCTCTCCCCTTGTAAATGGCAGATGTCCAACTAGGAGACCTGAATGAGGACATTGCATTGCAAATATGGCTTTCACATATATTTACATTTTTAGGTCACAAACTATGCTATCCCAGTACTTTAGATTTACAAAACAGCTCAAACACAAATATGCAGCTAGTCCACTTGGCTGGATGCTGAAGTCCAAATGTACCCTCATGACATGCCTGAAGCATGCCTCAAGGATGTGATGTATTTAGTAACGCAGGATAGTATCATGCCAGATTCTAGTGTACCATGACACATGGGTGACATAATTGACCCTAGGATTAACTAAGTGTTGTTATGATGGAAAAGGACAGGCCTACAACGTATGTGACATCATAAAAGGCATACAATGGCTTACTGGCACTGGTGCACAGAGTGCTTACTATTAAGTTGTTGTACCTTCTAACTTCGTGTAAGGCTACGTGCCTTGTCAGCATGCATAATGTTCTTTATTTGCTCTGAAAAACACAGTTCTGAAAATCTAGATATTCATCAGTCGTAGCACACGGTATTCATGTGCAACACAATGCAGCACACATTGAGGTTTGTACATAAAAGCTTTTGGGAAATAGGACCCATGTTTTTGGACTTTGTGGCGAAGGGCAGCATAGCAAGTCATCTTGCTGCGGTACCCTGCGTCACAGGGAAAGAGCAGAAATGTGCAGTATTTAAAAGAATACTGCATATTCCTGTCCTTTTCCCTGGGCTACGTCCTTTAGGCAGCTTAGTAATGCATGCAAGATTGTTTTTGTGCCGGAAGGGGCACCTTTCTGCACAAAATAATCCTGAGAAGCTTTTTCCTTTTCTATGTGTGCTGCACAAAGCAGCACACACAGAAAGAGGAAAAAACGAGGAGAAATAAAGATATTTTTCCTTGTTACGCCTCTCCTGGGGAGGCATATCTTTTTGCCACTTTCCCAGGTTTACAAGTTGTTGTAAATCTGGGAATGTGTCAAAATCCATGGATGGTGGTTGGGAACACTCAAGCAGCACTTCACTTGTGGAAACACCTCCCTGGCACAGAATAATGTAACACATCAATTTGTGTGCGTTACATTACCCGAGATTTATGAAACCACGCAGGGCCACGTATGGTGGCCTTGCGTTGCTTCAGAAATCTCACTTTAGGTTTGCGCCGCCCCTGCACCACATTTCGTGGTGCAAGAGTGATGCAAACTGTGTCATAAATATGGCCCTAGATCTCCAGCTCAGCCTTCAACAGTGGGTTTCCCCTGGTTATTTCTCTCTGTTACGTAAGGAAATGCTCATAAGTCTTAATATTTTCAGTTATAAGTACAACCCACGAACCACTGAATTGCCCTTAGTGGCAAAGTATGGGAACTGAGCAATGTACCTTAAGCTTCCTTTATGTTTGATTAATGTAGGCACTCAAAGGCTCACAAAGTTCACTTACTTCCCCTAATCCCCTTATTTAAATTTATCCTGATATACATCTTGCATGTTGCAATATGGAAGAAAATGCACAAATGAGGTACAGTCCATGTTTATGTTTGGCATTACTGATAAAGATACATCACAAAATGCAGAAGAAACATACATACATACCTACAGGTTCACCAATCTCAAGTTCAAGGAGGTCAATGGCATCGGCTTCCCCTGCAATGACATCAGCCCATCTGTGTTTCATCTGCATGGTGGTCCACGATATCTTGAAAGTCTTCTGATGGTACCAACTCACATGCTCCCAGCCCCTTTTACTGCCGAGCCAATCCTGATACGCAGTCCCGCTGATGCAACTGTGGCGGCTAAACCTCCACACCTGAGCTGGTGGTTTGGAAGCTATATAAACATGAAACTCATCTTTTTAACGCTTTCCATGTATCCTGCCGCCATGAACCCGCTGCTACCAGTCCTCCCATTGCTCCTGGGCCAGGTCCAAGATAGAAATCAACCCTGTTGTCACCAGAACAGAAGGTAAGTCACTGGCATTCCTGTCACCCTTGGAGTTGTACCTTCACAGTACTATTGAACTCCTGTATGGCTCATTAATTTGTGTAAACACCACTGTAATGTTGCACAGTGCTGAAGTGTGTAATGTTGATGGCTGAAAATGTATCAGAACAGACCTCGAGATATAAGTAGTACCCACCAATCTGGGACGGACGGACTGCCTTCATGGCAATGGACACCTAAAGTCTCAACAATCACGAATAGAAATGTGTCTATAAAAGTGTGTGCAATAATGTCCCCAAAATATCTTAGGTATCAACTTAAACAGTATCCCCAATATGAACCAAACAATCACAAAATAATGCAGCAATTACACAACAACACGCTACAGGTGGCTGTACACAGAATGTAATGTAGTTTTTACGGTTAAACTGCAAACATGGCAGAGATGTATGAAGATCACATGTCCCCTTAGTGTGTGCAATATATCACAAACATAGGATCCCATCCAACTGTAAAGTGCCAGGTCATCTGTGTAATGCATATGTGAATATTATTGACCCATCCTGTCAAAACAAACACACATGAATCATCTACTCACAAAAACAGAAACACATATAATTTTGGTGTAAGTGTCCAGTAGCAACATGAATGCTTTGACAAAAATTAATTTGTCCATCACTAATGTACAACCTTAATGTAAGCATTTTTTTAAAAACAACTAAAATATAAAACCTGTGTTTGTCACTGTCACAAAAGAGAGTAAGTGCATGGCACACACATTAGCAGAAATTATACAATCAGCAAACAATCCGTAACAACCCAAAAATAAGGACAGGACAAAGGTAACCACAAATAATTCCAAAAAAAATGTGAGATAACTCTCTCATAGTTTCTTTAAGATTCACTCCAAAAAAAAATCAAAGGCACTAGGTCAGAAAGTTTAAAGTCTGGGCTGCATGCCCATAACGTGCCTCCTATTTACACCGCCAAAAAAAAAACCTCCTCTCAAAGGGGCATCTATGGGGCAGAGAGCAGGCACCTCAATGATCTTAGTGGGGGGTTGGGTCTTTGGGTTTGGGAATGGAGGGTTTGGGATTCGAAGGGGAGGCATTGGGAGTGATGGGTTTGGTATGGGAGGGGTGGGATTGGTTCTAAGAGGGGTGTGGTAGTAGTGGTTTGTGATTTGGAAGAGGTGGATTTATGTTTGGTAGAGGTGGCATGGGATGTGGAAGAGGTCAGAGCCAGAGAAAAAGTAGGCTCTCCTTCGGAAAATGGGTAGGGTGTTCGTGAGGGAGTTGGGTTTGGGAGGTAGAGGGAGTGGTTGTGTCTGTTGTGAATGTGTGTGTTGAAGGTGTGGGTGTTGTGGGTCTGGTGTATATGCTGCAATTGGAGATTGTCTGTTGGGTGGTTGAGAGTGGGCTTTTGTGTGGAATATGTGAGGATGTGTGTGTAGTGGATATGGTATGTGTTGGTGTGTTGTCTGTGCGTGTACTGGTGTATACGTGTATGATGGTGGGTGTACAGACTGGGGGTGTGCCTGTGGTGTCTGTTGGTGTTGCTGTAGTGGTGGGTGTTATGTCTATGAGTGGGCTGGTGGTGGGGATGTGTGGTTTTGTCGTGGTGGGTGCACTGACTGGGTAAGTGCTTGTGTTATGTTTGGGTGTTGCTGTAGTGGTGGGTGCACTGACTGGGTGTGTGCTTGTGGTATGTGTGGGTATTGCTGCAGTGGTGGGTGTTATATCTCTGGGTGTGGTGGTAGAGGGGGGTGTGGTTGTGTAGTGATGGGTGCACTGACCGGGACTGTGCTTGTGGTATGTATCGGTGTTGCTGTAGTTGTGGGCGTTGTGTCTGTGGGTGTGGTGGTGGTAGGGGTGTGTGGTTGTGCATGTGTGTTTCTGTACTTGTGTTTTTTGTTCTGTTGGTGTTCAGATCTGCTGCTTGTGGTTTTTGTTGTGTATGCGTGCATATTTTTACATTTGCTTTGGGCAGGACTGAGTTGAAGGATTAAGGATGGGAAAGGGGTTTGAGTCTGGACACGAGGTTAGAGTGGGTGGGAGTCTGCGGGCAAAGAGGAGGTCAGACCCTGGAATGACCACTGTAGGCCAGACTGGGTAAGCCAGCATCTGGTTGCTCTGGTCAGCCAGCCCCTGGATGGCATTCAATAGTCTGGCCTACAGCAGTCATTCTTAAAATATTAACAGCCTTCTCAGTGACTGCAGCCTGGGACACCGGAGCAGACGTGCCTGCAGCAAAGATGATGCCACCCTTTATAGGGGGGTGGCTACGGCCAACTGGGGGGGCAAGAGGGAGGGTGGGGATTGGAGAAGGGGGTGGATGAAGACGCAGGTGTCATAGTCTCTCCATGGTCCACCCCCACTAGGGACTGACCTTAACTGGAGGCATCCAAGGAAGATGCAGAGTCACTGGTGGTTTCTGTGCCATTCCCTTCACCCTTCATGCCGCTGGCTCCCTCAGCATCTGTGGTGTTCACACCCGATCCCCAGTAGCTAGCTTAATCCCTGCCGATGTTGCCACTGTCACCTTTGCCTTACACAGTTGATGCTGAAAACACAGATACAACAGATATAATGTATCTGTGAGAATACAATTGGACATCAATGTGCATCACACAACATTTGCAACAAGTTCAGTAATCCCCCATCTCAGCTCCCATATCATGTATGTCTTTGTCACATATAAACTTGTAGTTCACTCCATAACAAAGGGTTTCAACAGCATGAGTGAACACATAGGCCTGGCTAAATCTTCGAACTACTGAAGTACAGAGCTGAAATTGGGTCACTTCTCCCAAAGGGTAAGACTTTTGAATGGAAATTGTCTGCTCCAAATGGGACAATACAACATCTATGTGATATTACCATCCATATGAAAATGTCCCTTTCAGTAATACATTACTATCCATCATCAATTTCTCCTCTGGGCAGGACTAAGGACATCAAAATGTTGTCAGTGGGATGCACAACTCTCTCACTGATGTGGACACTTTCCTGATGACAGTTTGGCATAGAAATTCATGTTGGCAAGCACAGACTGGCTAACATGTACATTTGTGAAGGTATAACTCAGGTCCACCTACTATTGCCCACATTAACTTGCTAGAAGTCTGACAAACTGCTTTAAAACATGTGTCAGATAAGGAATGATGCCATTGTACACAGAATACCAATACTTTTGGTGCAGATGCATGTTCTCACATAGCACCAACTAGGCAATGTCAAGTCTAATATATCAGCTACTTTTTAATTGTGCAGTGTGCCACAGTTACCAGTAATGTAGTCTACATTCACTACACACATTTCTAACGTACCATCACACCTGACCCAATCATGACATGGGCTTGTTTTGAGGAATTGTTCCTCATGTCATTGTGAAGATGCTGGCAATCCCTTTGTTTGCATTCAGCCATGTATCTGCCCACAACAGTACGTGTCTTTTGAGTTAGAATCTAGTGGAGTCCTTCAGTACAAAGCAATACACTACACACAGCATCAGACAGTGTCTGATCAACTTACATCTCCAGAAATCCTCATGGGCATTGGATGTGTGTCAGCCTCAAAGTTGATGGGATACAGCATAGCTGGAAAGTAAATAGCTTAAACAACAACAGTATATACTGACAATGACTTGCCCCCTTGTTGCTGCTGTTGGACCCTCAACTGCCCATCAAGCTCCGGGTAAGCCACTGCAAAAATATGGGCCATTAGTGGGGTCAGGGTGCACTGCACCCGTCTAGATCACTGGGAGGACTGCCCGACTTGGCTCTCTGCTGACTTTCTTATGGCCAGAAACAGGTCCTCCCACCTCTTCTGACAGAGCACATTACTCCACTAGTGTCCCCCCCAAGGTCCATACCTTCTTTGCAATAGGCTTCTAAATGTTCTGCTTCTGATGAGCTTTGACCTGTATGGATGATATAAGAGGACACAATTCAGAGTTACTATTGGGCACTACTACTGTGACATTACATTTTGGAGATTGACACATATATTCACCAAACAGTTACTAGATTTTTTTACCAGCAAATGGTTACAGGTAGAGTGGAAATACTGATTTGCAGTGATCTCATGTGAACCACTTGTGCTTGCTAAATTGTCATGCTACCAAATCAGGCCAACAGCATCATCTTGGACAGAATTATGCAACCAATCTTGTTGTGAGAGCCACCCCTGATTACTTGCAATCTTTGTGAGTTACTAAAGGCCAAACAACCTGTACAATACTTGCACATAATCATACTCACAGCTACATTGGCTTTCTGCCTAAACACCCAAGAGTCAGAACCCATGGTCTGCATCACATACAGTGACTGAGGGCAAGAAAGAAGGGCTTCTACTGTATGTGTCAATGAGAGCGGTTATTTGTGGGTTGTTTGAACAAGTGTGTTTTGGAATGGCACAGACTGGGATCATTGATAGTGAGCCAGTGTCATCTGAACTTGCTGCACCTAAAATAAGCTTTCCTATATGTGGCTCCATGACAGATTTAAACCATACACAACAACATAATACACAATAAGTGCTGGAATCCCATGTGACATTACAGGATCAGACAACTCCAAACCCTCTACATTTTCCCATCAACATCACTTTCATTTCAATATTGGCTGTATGTTGTAAGTCATACTACTGGCACACTGTCTACTGGACACTGGTAGTCAGTGGCCTGCAGTTTGTGTGATAAAATAGGATTTGTATGTTACATGAACACACATTACAGCCTCTACTTTCAGGTGACAACATAGCCATGCACAAACATTTCAGACATTGATCACAAACATTCGGGTCCAGCTACATCATTCTGCGAACTCCAATCACAACAGTACCCACATTACTAAAAAGGAACCAAATACCCTGTGAATCAGAAAGGAAGAGGCTACTCAATCAGACATTCCCCAATCAGACACGGTCCTGCTCCTCTGGAGTCCCTTAGAGTTGGCTGTACAGGGACAGAGCCTCCCAGGCAAGGAGCTCCATCTCCTCAGGGGAGAAGGCAGGGGCTCTGTCACCTGCTTTTCCTGGCATCCTTGCTCGCAGAGGTCAGTAACAACAGCACAAGACAAAGAGGTCTTGATGGCTACAGTGTTAGGAGGCAAGTGAGTGTTTATCACAAAGCAGTGTATAAGTACACAGTCGACGTGATCCGTGATGGAGATGGACACAGACAGTGGCTTTTGTGCGTAGCAGTTACACACGTTTGCCCATGGCAGGGCCTGTCGCGGAGGCTATCACCTACTATGCTGCCAACTTCCACTGACAGCTGTTGGGTAGCCAATGTACTGACAGCAAGGTCAGGCAGCTGCCATTTTAGGGTGTAAAGCTACGTATTTTTCAATTGTTATTGCATCACCAGCACTCAAAATGGAGGCTAGTGCATTTCTAAATGTCAGAGACGAACAACACTTTTCTTGGAAAAATAAAACACAGTAAAATGGTGACATTGACTGTGTTTGACGATGAAAGTGCCACAAGGGAAGTACTACCTCTGTTAACGGTATTCTAAAAAAAAACTAAATGAAAAAAAAATAATAATATCCACATAATACAGTTCAAATGTATTATTTGCACATAATGACACAAAATGTATAAAAAGCTTTTTTTTAAATGTTTGCCGTCCAAATATTTGCTGTCAATGTGTGTACATGTATTACCTAACAACATTTCTATTGTTACCAATAAGTCAGATGTGTTCTGACATTAAAAGTGTGGTGTGACCATTTAATCTGATCTTTTCTTCTCCATGCATACAGAACCCAGCCATGGGTAGGAGATGAGAGTCTCAGGTGTTCCGGCCCTTTCCAGGCCCTGCCAACATGGAGGAAAGGGACTTCATCAAACAATATCATCTAAACAGTCACCTATCCTAGATGTGTGTCAGCAGCTGGAGCCTGATCTTCTGCTGCACAATATGAATTCAATCAGCCATAACAACAATATTAAAACTCATGACAGTATTGCATTTTGTAGCCACTGGCACCTTTCAATACACTGTGGCAGTATCTGGGGGCATGTTCCAGTCAACTTTCAGTGGTGTACTACAATAAGTCCTAGTTTCCTGGATGAAAATCATCAATAGCTACGTCTAATTCCCACGTCCAAAGGATTTGGCCACAGTGAAGGGAGAATTTTATCCTTTGGGTGGACTCCTACTAGTGGTTGGTGCAAAAGATGGTAAGCATATTGCCTTGATGCCACCACACAACAGAGAACAGGGCTACTGCAATCAGATCAATATGCAAGTTGTCTGCTTACCAGGCTTAAACCTCTCAAGTGTGAGTGCCCTCTTCCCTGGGTCAACACATGATTCATTCATACTATGGAACATCATTATACCCATCCAGATGTCACAACTTGGACCACAGAGGGCTTGGTTTGTTGCTAAGTATAATGAGTTTTTGCCTGAATCCTAGTTTAGGAAGGGACAATGGCTTGATATGTGAGTAATGTGTTGATGTCTTGCTTCCCTGTAGGAGACTCATCATATCCTAACCAACCGTTGTTCTTAGCACCAACGAAAAATCCAACAATGCCAGGGGAAGTCCGCTTCAATGAGGCCCATGGAAGAAGATGGAGGCCATTGGAATGGGTTTTTTGGCTCTTGAAGGCTAGGTTTAGGTGCCTGGACAAGACCGTTGGAGCCTTCCTCTTCTCACCTGATAATGCTATCTTATGGTGTTTTATATAGCACACAGCTACCCCTAAAGGCCTCCTGGTGCAAAGACAAACACCCATGAGAGAGACACAGATCAATGTTGGACCTAAAACAGGTGGTTTTTTAAGAGTTTCCTAAATGAAGATTATTGATGTAGTTGTCTTAATTTGAGTGGAAGCCTTTTCCACAGCTTAGCCATAACATATGCAAATGGCCGACCACTGCAGCTTGGTTTCCTTATGTTGGGAATTCTCAGCAAGGAATTTCTGGATCGCAGTGGTCTATCTGGAACATAATGGTACAGCATATTCCAGATCAGAAGGGTGCCTTTTCCCTGCATGGCTCGATAGGCCCTGCAAAGGGCTTGAAGTGGATTCTTTTCTGCACAGGTAACCAGTGTAAGGCCAACAATGCTGAAGCTGCAGTTTGGAATTTTGGAATCTTGAAGCAAGCTTGTGCTGTTGCATATTGAACAACCTGCAGCTGGTTTAGGACATATTGTGGACTTCCTGAAAACACGGAACTCCCGTAATCAATTCTGGAATTAACCATCCCTTGGATGACAATCCTTCTTGCTAAAGGAGGGAGCCACTAAATAATCTTCGTTAATGTTCAAAGCAGCGCAAAGCAGGATACAGATCGTTTTCTTCCCTGGGTCTCCATATTCAATTTACTGTCTAACCAGAAGCCCATGCTTTTTACAGACATAGATGGAATAGGTCGCTCTCCAAGATGCTGGGGCCAAACCAGTTCATTCCAGCAAGACATAGGCCCTCATTACAACCCTGGCAGTCGGTGATTAAGCGGCGGTAATACCGCCAACAGGCCGGCGGTAAAAAAAAGGAATTATGACCAAGGCGGAAACCGCTCACACAGACAGCCACTTTAAGACACCGACCGCCATGGCGGTAGCAACAAGCACTGCGGCGGTAACCGCCAACAGACAGGCTCCGCCCACTGTATTACGAGACACCAATCTGCCAGCTTTTCTGGGGCGGTACCAACGCCGTCAAAAGCATGGCAGAAACAGTACACAGAAGGGAAACGACTCACCTCTGGACACTCAAGGAAGAACCACGACGCCATGGAGCCCGAACTACAGGTATTATCCAAGCTGGTTTACCTCCTCCTACACCAGGAATACCAACGGCGGCGAAGACGACCACGGTGTGTACTGCACCTAGCACACAAGGGAGGGGGGAGGAAAAAGAGAGTGACACACATGCAACACGCAACACCCCCACCCCCAAAACCATATACACAAACAGATGCAACAACATTACATATACACCCCGTACCCCTCAGGAATAACGCAAGGACAAAAGGAAGTGAGTAAAGTCAGTGTAATAATATACATTTCTATAAATACGTCCTCAAAGCACAAAACAGTATCTACAATATGTATAAATGGAGGGACACTGCCCAGTCCAAAATGTCCGTGGGCCACAGAGCCATATCACATAGGCCAAGGCCCCACTTGACTCCTGCCTCAATACGGAGAGAACACTGCTGGGGCATCAGGTTAAAAATCCACAGGCACCTCAGGGGGAAGGAGAAGGGGGGGCACCTCAACCGGAAGATAGTACAACGCCACTGCTCCTGGAGGGAGCCACATGCCCTCTGTAATGTCCTGGGGAGTGCACATCCACAGTCTCTCTAGTGGGTGGTCTGCCCACTGCGTGGTCCTGGGGAGTGCAAGGCCACAGTCTCTCTAGAGGATGGCTTCTCCACTGGTTCTGGAGGGGGCTTTGTGCCCAGTGTGCTTCATCCTGGCAAAGAGGGGGTGAGTGGATGCCTTCTTCCACTGGTTCTGGAGGGGGCCTTGTGCCCAGTGTGCTTCATCCTGGCAAGGAAGGGTTGAGTGGATGCCTTCTTCCACTGGTTCTGGAGGGGGCCCTGTGCCCAGTGTGGTTCATCCTGGCAAGGAGTGGGTGAGTGGGTGCCTTCTTCCACTGGTTCTGGAAGGAGCCATGTGCCCAGTGTGCTTCATCCTGGCAAGGAAGGGGTGAGTGGATACCTTCTTCCACTGGTTCTGGAAGGGGGTTTGTGCCCTGTGATGCAGATCTTGGCGGGTGCAAGGTCACAGTCTCTCACCTGGATGTCACACCTACAGATTTTGCAGGGGCCAGGACGCACTACAGCCCATGGAGGCACAACTACACACTGCCCGCCCGCGGTGACGGCTGCTCAGTGGTGGCAGTGGCAGAGCTGGCGGTAGCTGCCAGTGGTGGGGGGAGACTCCAGCCATTCTCCTGCAGCCTCGGACGGCTGCTCACTGGGGCTGCTGCTGCTGGCAGTGGTGCTGGTGGTGGTGAAGGTGGCGGTGCTGGTGGTGGTGCTGGCGGCTGTGCTGGTGGCGGTTCTGCCAGTGGTGGGGGGAGGCTCCAGCCCTTCCCCCACAGCCTCGGATGGCTGCCCACTGGGGCTGCTGGCAGTGGAGCTGGCAGTGGTTCTGGTGGCAGTGCAGGTGATGGTGCTGGCGGCGGTGCTGCCTGTGGTGGGGGGAGGCTCCAGCCCTTCCCATGCAGCCTCTGATGGCTGCAGTGCCATGGCTGGTGTTGTTTGCTCAGATGCTGCTCCAGCACCAGGCTCCATATCAATCCTGCCTGCGGCGTCTGTGCCTTTGTCATTGTCCTTGGCAGCTGGTGTTCCCTTCCTGCCCTTGGCAGCTGGTGGTGCCTTCTTGCTTCTGCCAGATGGTGGTGCCACCTTGCTTCTGCCAGCTGGTGGTGCCTCCTTGTGTTTGCCAGCTGGTGGTGCATCCTTGCTTCTGCCAGCTGGTGGTGCCTCCTTGCTTCTGCCAGCTGGTGCCGTCTTGCTTCTGCCAGCTGGTACTCCCTTTTTGGATTTGCCAGCTGGTGCTCCCTTTTTGCCCTTGGCAGCTGGTGCAGGCACACTGGCTGTGTGGATAGGTGTCTTCACGGAGCCTCTCACAACTGCAGTGGCTGCAGAAATTGGCTGAGGTGCTAGCCTGGGTCCTGACCACCCTGGCCCAAAGGGAAGGATGGGGGAGGGGCAGGGAATAGGTCAAGGTTGGAGAAGAAAACCTTTTTAGGGACACGGGCTGTAAGAGGGTGAAGGTTTGGGAGTGGAGGAAGAGGGAGTGGTGGTAGGAGGTGTCTGTCATCTGTGTTTGGGTGAAGGTGCATGCGCTGGATGCTGTTGTGAGGTGGATGGCTGTTGGGTGTCTGAGTGCTTGCGTTTCTGTACTTTGGGAGGAGGGGGCACAGACACAGTGGGAGAGGACAAAGGGGACGTGTGCATGGATGTGGGGGTGGTGACTGCCATTGAGGGGCGTGTAGTGATAGGCGTGATGGAGATGGAGGTAGTGGATGAGGATGTAGTGCATGCAGGTGTGAGTGGAGATGCTACTGGGAGGGAGGTGGACGAGGAGGAGGAGGGGGACACAGGGGAGGCAGTGGATGTTGGTGTGTCTGCATCTGGATGGTGCTTGTGTGAGTGCCTGTGGGATGAAGTGTGGTGTTTGTGTTTGCCTGAGCCACTTCTGTCTGTTGATTTGGGTGCATGCTGGTCTGAAGGTGTGCTTAGGATAGGCTAGGGTTGAGGGGAATGGGATTGGGTAGAGGAAGTTGGAGGGGGGAGGCTAGAGACAGGGACAATGGCTGCCATCAGGGAGGAGGCCAGAGCCTGGAATGATCTCTGTTGGGTAGTTGGGGTGGCCACAGAGCTGTCCACCACCACCAGGGAGCTTCCATCGGAGGAGGTGTCGCTGTCCGAACTGTCCCCTCCAGTCACCGCTGTGGTGCTCCACTCACCCTCCATCCCACTGGTGCCCTCACCATCAGTAGATTCGGCCTCATAGGCCATGTGGGATGCAGCTCCCTCCTGCTCCGGTGCCTCTGCTCCTCCGCCGGATGATGCTAATGCACACTAGGACAGGGTGACAAAACAGAAAGGGGAGGGAGAGACAGAGGATACACTTGTTCAATTCCAGCAACAACACCACCGTTGGCATACACAACACACAGGGAACAGCCCTATGCACTAGGCCATGCACTACCAGTTACAATGCTAATCACCAGGCCATGGAGTACAATGCCTAACGCTAATAGCAGCACAGCGGAAACCCACAGGACCCTGCCCAGTAGTAGATGCCCACTAGCATATTTGGGGTTGGAGTGCATCAGACCTTACCCATCATGGAACCTACCCTGCCATGTTCGTCCTGGCCTAGGGGCACCCACAGACCCTCATCCCCCACCCAGATAACACCTCAATATGTGCAATTTTCAGATTCTGAAACTGTGCTCACCCCCTTGTGGCTGCTGTGATGCCTTCAAGCGCCCATCCAACTCCGGAGAGGCCACCGCCAGGATGTGGAACATCAGAGGGGTCAGAGTACGACAGGCACCCCTTCCTCGCTGGGAAGCCATCCCCGGCTGGGCCTCCTCCGTCTTCCTTGCCCAGCAGCGCAGGTCCTCCCACCGTTTGTGACAGTGGGTGCTCTGCCTATCAAAGACCCCCAGGGTCCGCACGTCCTTGGCGATGGCACGCCAAATACCCTTTTTCTGATGGGCGCTTACCTGCAGAAAATGATACATAGAAAAAGGTATTAGTCATACTGTCCGGACTGTTACACTCATGGCCCGCCATATCCCTCCCATCCCCTTTTGCACATACATTGACCACCATACATGCAGCCCTCTGCCCAGGACCCCTCAGCCACCCCCCACTTATACGAGGCTTACACACACAGCACTCCATGCATTCATGCCCCATGCATCGTGATCACAGTGTACTCACCTGTTGCTCTGGAGGACCATAAAGTAAACGGTACTGGGGTAGGACCCCGTCCACCAGTCTCTCTAACTCCTCCGAAGTGAAGGCAGGGGCTCTTTCCCTAGACACTCAGGCCATGGTCGCTTCCAGACACAGGTCACAGCAGCACTTGCAGTGTAGGTCCTCTCCTGTTGAAGATCAGGTAGCAAGTGAGTGAACAAATAGAAAATGACAGTCACATCCACGGCAGGGCGTACCGTCACCGCCGGTGTACATTACCATTGGCTACTGGAACCCATAGTGCCCAATGATAACCAATAAGGTGTTGCACGGCGGTCGTTGACCGCCACCCGCAACGGCGCACCACGTCAGTGGAATTACCTCATTTTCACTTGTCCCTCCACACAGGTCAGGCGCCCACCAGTTCGGGGGGGGGGGGGGCAGGCCATGGCACCTTACTGTGCCACAGCAGACATAGGCACATTTACAGAACTACACATTAACATACTGTTTCTGTCACAACATGCAAGGCATTTTACTTTGAGGATATGTTTGAATATGACTATCTGCTCACCGTTTTTCACCCTAGAGTTCAACCGCTGCGGATGAATAGGAGATGGAGACATCCCCCGTGTAAACACCCCTGGAGGACCTGGTAACAATGGAGGACAGGCACATTATCCTCACCTACAGACTTGATAGGGCCACAATCCAAGAGCTGTGTACCCGATTGGAGCCAGAGCTGATCTCAGCTATCCGTCACCCCACTGGGATCCCCCCTCTTGTGCAAGTCCTATCAGTGCTACATTTCTTGACAAGTGGCTCCTTCCAAGCGACAGTGGCCATGGTAGCAGGGATGTCAGAGCCTATGTTCTCAAACGTGCTGACCAGAGTGTTGTCTGCCCTGATGAAACACATGCGCAGCTACATAGTTTTCCCCCAGGTGGAGGATTTGGCCACAGTGAAGGCTGACTTCTATGCACTTTGACATATCCCCAACATCATTGGTCCTGTTGATGGTACACATATTTCCTTTGCCCCCCCCGAAGAAATTAAAAGGTGTACACAAATTGAAGGAGCTTTCACTCTATGAATGTGCAGATAGTGTGCCAGGCGGACCAGTACATCTCCCATGTGAATGCAAAGTATCCTGGGTCTGTGCATGATGCCTTTATCCTGAGGAATAGCAGCATCCCAAATGTGATGGCTCAGCTCCAGAGGCACAGGGTGTGGCTAATAGGTGAGCCCATGGCCCCCACCCAGTGTATGTTGGTATATGGGTGTGAAGTTGGCCCTAAGGGTGAGTGCCTGGCTAACAGGTATCCCTCGATATTTACAGGTGACTCCAACCTCTCATGGCCACTGACCCCAATGAGGAATGCCAGGACAAGGGCAGAGGAACATTACAATGAGGCACATGGGCGAACAAGGAGGATCATTGAGCACACCTTTGGCCTCCTGAAGGCCAGGTTCAGGTGCCTTTATCTGACAGGTGGATCCCTGTGCTTCTCACCCAAGAAGGTCTGCCAGATCATCGTTGCATGTTGCACAACCTGGCCTTGAGATGCCAGGTGCCTTTTCTGTAGGAGGATGAAGCTGGAGATGGTTGTGTGGCAGCGGTGGAGCCTGTGGACAATGACGAAGAGGAGGTAGAGGAAGAGGATTTGGACAGTAGAACAACTATAATACAAAAGTACTTCCAGTGACAGTTGCTGTTTTGTGAAGTGAATTTTCTCTGGCTGGCTGCTGTTCCCACTGCAAAGGCCACTTATTGTATGCTTTAACATGTCTATTTGCAGATATTTGTGCCCTCCTGTGGCTCCTGGTGTATTGACTGCAGCACATTACAGGTCATGACTATGTATAAATCACTGTACAGTCTATTTGCAATGTCTACTGATTGTTAAACAACTACATCCTTAAATCATTTGACATACTCCATACTTGTTTTTTCCAAGGGTGTTTATTTCAGTGCTGAGAAGTAAATGGGGATGTGCAATGGGCTTGGGTAATGGTGGAGGAATGTCCAGGATAGGGTCCAGTCTATTGGTGTCACATGTGCATTGTCCAAGGGGCCTTAGGAAGGGGAGCAATGTCAGTTCAAGGTGGACAGGGTGACAGAGTAGGAGACAAGGGTGACAATCAGGGGAGTCTTATTTCCTGGCGGGGTCTTGGCAATGTTCTCTGGCTTCTGCCTGGATCGCAGGGATTGTTTGCGGGGTGGTTCTCCTCCTGTGGGGGGTGGGTTGCTGGTGGCCTGTTGTTCCTGTGGTGGGGCCTCCTGTCCACTAGCGTCAGCAGAGGTAGAAAGCTGTTCATCGGTGTGGCTAGTGTCAGGGGCCCGTTGGTGTGCCTCTGCCTCCCTCATGGTGTTGGCCAAATCTGTCAGCACCCCTGCAATAGTGACCACGGTGGTGTGGATGTCCTTCAGGTCCTCCCTGATCCCCAGGTACTGTCCCTCCTGCAGCCACTGGGTCTCCTGCAACTTGGCCAGTATCTGGTTCATAGTCTCCTGGGAATGGTGGTATGCTCCCAGGATCCCTTCAAGTGCCTCCTGGAGAGTTGGTTCCCTGGGCCTGTCCTCTCCCTGTTGCAGAGCAGTCCTCCCAGCTTCCCTGTTGTCCTGTGCCTCTGTCCCCTGAACCGTGTGCCCACTGCCACTGACCCCAGGTCCCTGATCGTCCTGTGTTTGTGGGGTTGCCTGGGGTCCCTGTAGTGGTGGACACACTGCTGATTGACGTGACCTGGGGACAGTGGTATGGGCCCGCTGGGTGGGTGCTGTGCTGGTGTTTCCTGAGTGGGGAGGCTCTGTGTGGTATGGGACTGTGCCTGGGTAACCGACTGTCCAGAGGTCCCTGATGGGCCAGGTTGGTCATCCTGATCGAGGCGTGCAGAGGTGCTATCATCACTGTGGGCCTCTTATGGGGGGGGGGACTGGATGTTGCTGGCACCTCCTCTCCTGTGATGTTGTTTGGGGGTCCTGTTGGGATATAAATACAGTGTTATTGTTACTGCGTGTAACATCTTGTGCATGGGTATGTTTCCCTCTATGGTTGTTATTACCAAGGTAGCTTTGGCTTGTGTGGGTTGTAATTTGGTTGGCTAAGTGATTGTCACTACGTTGCATACTGTGGTGATGGGTGACCATGCAGGGCTATGAGTGGTGTCCATGCATTGGTGTTGCATGAAGTGCTGGATACTGGGAGGGGTGGGTTGTGATGTGGGGTGTATGTGAGGGGGTGGGGTGATGGGTGTGGGGGTAGGGGTGGGGGTATGTGATGGCATGCAGGTTGAGGGAGTAAAAGTAGTTAAGATTTGACTTACCAGAGTCCAGTCCTCCTGCTACTCCTGCCAGGCCCTCAGGATGCATGATTGCCAAGACTTGCTCCCCCCATGTTGTTAGTTGTGGGGGAGGAGGTGGGGGTCCACCGCCAGTCCTCTGTACAGCAATCTGGTGTCTTGCAACCACAGAACGCACCTTCCCCAGTAGGTCAGTCCACCTCTTCCTGATGTCATCCCTTGTTCTGGGGTGCTGCCCCACTGCGTTGAACCTGTCCACGACTCTCCGCCATAGCTCCATCTTCCTTGCAATGGATGTCTGCTGCACCTGTGATCCGAATAGCTGTGGCTCTACCCGGATGATTTCCTCCACCGTGACCCTAAGCTCCTCCTCAGAGAATCTGGGGTGTTTTTGTGGTGCCATGGGTGTAGTGTGTCTGGTGTGTGTAAGGGTGTGTGGGGTGATGTGTTGGGGTGTGTGTGTGCTGTGAGGTGCGTGGATGGTGTATGGGTGATGGTGTTCGGTGGCTCAGGTTCTGTGGGTTCTCCTGGCGTTTCTCTCTCTCTGTTGTAAATTGTTTGTAGTGGTAAAGGGTTGTGGGTAATGCGGGTGTGTGTTTTATAGTGGTGTGGGTGTGTGGGTTTGGTGTGTGTATGGGTGTCAGGTGTGTGTTAATTAAATTGACCAATGTAGTGGTGTTTTGTTTGAGTGTGTGTATTTTGAGCGCAGCGGTATGTACTGCCAATGGTTTATCGCGGTTGAATGTCCGCTGCAGTGATTTGTGGGTCATAATGCTGTGGGCGTATTTCTGTTGGTGTAACGGTGTGGGTTTTGGTACTGCCATTTTATCACTGACCTTTGGTGTGGCGGACTTGTGTGTGTGTCTGTATAGTGGCGGATTTCTATGTGTGTGTCATAATACTCATAGCTGTATACCGCCATGGTCGCGGTATGTTGACGGCAGTCAGCATGGCGGTAAGTTGCATTTAGCACCAATGTCACAATGAGGGCCTTAGTGTACTTCACATATGAGTCACTTAAGGACTATTTTACATTCTTATGGCATTATAAGTGGTCGTCTTAGTGTGATTTGATCTGACACACAGCCCGACACAGATACTCACCCACTGTAGCACTGTGTGTGAAAGAGATACAATATGTACAGTTTGGATGGTTTTGTGACAACATATTACAGAATCCGGGCTGGACTGAGAGACACACTGGTGCTTGCTAGTAACACGCACACCCTTGCACCATTCTGCACATAGGTAATTTTTGTTAGCTGGTTACAAATCATGAATTTGGACCCACTTGCCTGGAGAATCTGAATAATCCCTGGCATTGAGTACTTGCTAAGTGTGGCAATACATGCATGTAACTTTGTGCAACTATTCGCAATGTTTTTAAACCATACATCTACTATTTCCTCTTAGCCTGGGGAGGTGTTGCTTTGTTCTGGGGTCTGTGGTTCAGCTCAAAATCATAATATATGTGTATATTGTACAATTGATCTCATGTGTGGTTACCCTCACACTCACTATATGTGAGGCTTCTCAGGGACAGAGGAACACATGTATCCTACGTATCGCAGTGGACCTTTGAACTCCACTTATCATTAGTAAATGGACATACTGACATCCAAGGCGTTGGACTGACCTTTATATCCTTGTGCATAGGGATGATGCTAATTCAAAAGGAGTTGCCATGAGTACCTGCATATTATCAGTGCAAGCATATTGTAAGATCAGGGTCTCTTCAGTGTAAGCAGTGAGGTTATCATGTGCTTAATTTTACATTATAATGTTCACTGAGCTAGAACTATATGGATAAGTGAAACGTTGTCATTGGCACACATGACTCATAGGCCCCATTTTGAGCATGTAGGCATTTGTGTGTTTAACTAGGCCTTTTCACTATGTGCCAGTCAAGTAACTGAAGCTTATTGTCACAACATGACTTTCAATTGGTAGACAAGACATTTCGCATATTGCTATAGCAATAGATGTACATGATGTTCGGGTGTATACTACAAGAGAAGGTGATAGTGACTGTAGCTCAATCTCCTTCAGATGTTAAACATTTGCCTTTGTATATACACATAGACCATGGTATAAGCATTTTTTTCTGAAACAAACATCCAATACTCAGGTTGATAGGAGTGGATGTATTTATGTGTGTGTTCTTCACCATGAGCATTTTTACTTTGAGGCAACAATACAAAAAATGACAGTCAGTAAAGGATGTCCAGACAGAGTCCACTTGGGAGACATGCCATGCAACATGTTGAGGTGTTGAGAATTTCAGTGAGGAGATACAAATTGTCATTAGAGAAGATAGGCGACTTCACAAGTCCACATGTGGATAAGATTAACAAGTGTGCAAACAAAAAATGATAGTTCTGGGTAACAAAAGAGGTAGCATGATGAACACACAGGACTACTGGGAAACTGTTCAGGGGGCACAGACAAATGTTACCTGGCAGTTGTTTTCTGACAGAAATTAGAGAAATCCACTTCTTCATCCTCTGTATGGTGTTGTGCCTCACCTGCAGTTGGTGGTGTTTGTGTGAGAGGCATCTGCGGCACACACAGATCGGGTATCGAAGATGTGACTCCCCTCTTCCGGCATCATTTGACTATACCAGCAAGGAGGGCAGCACAGCACTGACAAGCGACTGATGGGTTCTCAGCAATGCAACAGCATCTCTATGTAGGGCACCTATTCTTGCTATGTAGGAGTCTAACTTGTGCTACATAGATGGCATTATGTTAATGATCATCCACAACTTGGTGGCTACCTCACCTGTATCAGATGTTGAAGCCTGTTGTTCTTGCTGCTGCCTTATGACACCAGCAATGCCAGCTAAGGAAGCACCCATACTATGGAGACACGTGTAGGTGCCTTTAATTGCCTCTGATAATTCCTTATTAGAACTGAGGTACCTAAGGACTCTTTCTAGGGTGCTCGCTATGGCCTCCATCCTCTCCTGCACATCATCAACCATCTGCTGCTTGACTCCTACCACTTGCTGTAGGAAGACAACTTGGGGGTCCTCTGAGTCCACAGCTGGGCTTGGAATGGCAGATGGGGCATTTTTAGTGGGTGGTGGTTCAACAGGAGACCCTGCAAAACTGTCATTCCTTGACAGGTCTGGAAAAGGAGATTCTATGGAATCCAGGAGCTGCTGGAAGTTGTCTTCATTCAAGGGGGGAGAATCTCATCACCAACAGATGGACGATCCAGAACAGGCTGCTGTACAGTAGGTGTTGTTTGCCCATATGCAATGAACATTATTTCTTTTTATAATGATCTATAATAGATGTTACCAATAGTATTTTAGATGACAAACAAAGTTTATTAACATTCACTTTATGTTACACATAGATATTTTGAACATGTGTTGCTAAGAGTGAAAGAAGCAAAGTTACAACATTTTAGCTTTCAAAATGGATATATATGTACATTGTTAACACACCCACTGTGTGACTAGGAGCCATTTGTGTGTCTTTGCACACACTGCCAAGCAGTTACACAAGTTGCTGACCTGTCCTGGCTGAAAGGTTAAGGGCAAGTAAAGATGCCATTTTGCATGTTGCTGGACTTATTTTCATGTCGTGGCTATATTGGTATAAAGTGCGCTTATTCACACTACTACTGAGAACATTGCACCCTGTCAATAGGGTGCCTACATTCCCCGGAGCCAATACTTAGACCAGAGCTACTGACAATGTGATGCTAGTTTGGTCAACTATCAATTTTCATACATTACTCTGCCTTTCACACCATACAACACAGCAATCTGCCTCACATTGCTATATTGCATGGGTGTTGTGCATTCATGTGGCCAAGGCCTCATACTTGACCCACATCCGAACTCTACACAGCAAGCAGCCTTGCAGTAGTGCAGAAATGTGTAAGGACATTTAAGTACCATGGTTTAATAATTTGTGTGTACTCCTGTGATTTCCTAGCACACACAGGCATCTCCAGAGTTCAATCCAATAGGCAGTGTGAACTATCTCTGAAGGGGATATGCACCATCACACTTGAACAAAAAATACAAACATTTATGTTCTCCACATTTTGTAATTACCCAAGTTGTCCCTCTGTGGATATCACACATCTCTTCGCTCAGCCATGATAACTTGTACATGGACATGACTCCTTAGTCATGCATCATTTGGGCCCAGGGCCTGGACTGACTCTCAGACACTGATGACACCCAGGTCATACATTGAATCTATGTAGAGAGTGACACAACCAACATTAGTAACAATATGCAATTGCCCAACATGCTTACCTGTATGTCAGAACTATAGCTCATGCCTACCCTCACAAGACAGTGGTGATGATAATCTGTAACAAAACACAACTGGGTCCATACACCTCACCATTCAACCATCTCTAAAACCTGCCCATCATCTTGGTCAACTGACTCATCCTGTCACTTCACAATTCCCTGTTTAACATCCTACTGCTTTTACTTATGTAGTATAGTCAGATCTTTATAGTTAAGCAGCCTTCCTGACATCTGCAACACCTTCTGCCAGGCCACCTCAGATGTCAAGTATAGTGCAGTAATGGGCTCTTCTACACCATCCCTTCACATCCACTACATAAGTGTGACACTCTCAAAAAGAAGCACTGCATGACTGTCACTTAGGCTACCTTGCGGCACATACATCGCCCCTATCATCTTTGAGATGCATGGGTCCCCATCCCGAGCCACTTTCAGTTCAGTGTGCTCAGCCATACCTACATGGCACGACACAACCAGGGATACATGAGGCTCTCTCACCATCTATGATTCAGACAAACACTCATGGACCTCTGGTGTACATCACTTGCATTCACCTCCACCCCTAATATTCATTTGTACAAGACAGGAGGTAGCGTTGTCTCTGACATGGCAGACTACACCTGTGAGATCTGACCCATCATATCAGGACAGCTGCGTGCATTATGGTTTCATGCTAGTGACTGTGCAAATGGCTCTTCACATGATTCTAATTTGAAATACTCCACATACTGAACACCTGGACCCTTTTGTTCAAACTACAATTTTGGCTTTGTAAGCCCAAAATAAACACATTTGCCTCCTAGTGCAAGGAGGCCTGTGTTGTAAAAATCAGGGTGGTCAGGTTTCTAAGGTCCATGTATGATGTGCTGCTCCATTCCAGGCTTTTTATTTTTTTCAGCTCAGGCACTGTCCTTTTAGCTTGGCCATCACTGTTGATCTTATCCATTTTGGACTGCCAAATGGCTTCCTTTTCTATAATGGCAATTTTGAGGTGACAAGCAGAAGGTGTTCAGTTTTTGCAACCTTAGCTATTGATATTTGGCTCTCCTCCTCGCAGAAATTGCTCTGCCTCTTCCTCCTCCCCTGGCCTGCTGTCTGGTCATCTCAGTTGGGGTTGGGATTGCTGCTTTCCTGACTTGTGGATGCTGTTGCCTCCAGTTCTTGTGGGTTGCAGCTCAGATTTTTGAAATGTTTCTGTTTTTTACACATCTCACAACGCAGAGCACTTCTACATGTCGCAATGCTGATTTGCAGCACTTCCAAGTGCTTTACGACATGCAATTCAGCTTTGTGTCATGTAAGAACCAGCTGCATTGTGCCACACTGCATCATTTGTTTTCTTTATGTGTCTGAATGTTAGGCTCAGCTTAGAGCCTTACAATATGGTGTGCTGTTTCATAGATAAAGTGCAGGCATAGCACATGGAAATTGTGCATCAAAGCGGAAGTGTTTTTGACACAAAGCTGCTGTTGCGTCACTCTCATAAATCTGCCCCCTGATTTGTAGTAATTTAGGGCCAGATGTAGCAAAGGTTTTTACCCATTCTGTGTCTATGGGAAAAAGTGTTTGTACATATGGCCCTTAGGTTGGTAGGTTATGCTAAAGTCATCATGCATAATGCTTTATATATACACTTATATTTTCCTGTAGATTACTTATTATTTCAAATAATTGATTTGGTCAACTTTCATCTACATGGAATGACTCTTCAGAAAGGCATGCTATCGAATATCTCCTCAAAAAATGTGGCTTTTAGGTATTTCTTTATTTCTGTCTGTGAAACATGCTGCACCAAAATGCTACTTTTTAACCTCTTATAGAATCATGCAAAGAAATGAGGTTAATGGTAACAGAGTAATGGGAAACATGCTACCATGTTGGAAAAATAGTTTGATGTCTGTTGAACTGTTGTTAGGGACAGAGGTACGAGTCTTGAAAGCCACATGCTTCATTGGAGGGTACAATTTGTCCTACATCCAGTGTTTTTCAGTGATGCATTTGAGGCTGTTCTTTTTGCAATTGTCGCCCCAAGTGGTAAGGGTTTGCCCAGGCGTGGGTCTCGTGCTCACTGTGTCACTGGATTCAAGCTAGTCTAGCTGATGAAGGGTGATACCCTGAAACTGGTCCCAGGATGCTTGTTTCCGGTCCAGGCAGTCCCTGGCCTAGCTGTTTGGGCTTGACTGTTCCCATGTGGGAAACATCCTTTTTTACGACTTTTTTATTACGAAAGTCGTAGTTAACGAAAGCGTAACAGCGCTTTTTTTAACCACGACTTCGTATTTTTGTGCCTTAACTACGTATGTTCTGAACAACGAACATGCGTGGTTAAGGTACAAAGAAGGGAGTTGGCGAAGGTAAGTGGTGGGTTTAGGTTTTGGGGTGGGGTTGGGGGGGTGGGGCGTTTTTGGTTTTGGGGAGGGGGTGGGGGGTCAGGGGGTTTTAGGTTTTGGGGTGGGGTTGGGGGGGTGGGGTGTTTTTGGTTTTGGGGAGGGGGGTTAGGGGGTTTTAGGTTTTGGGGTGGGGTTGGGGGGGTGGGGCTTTTTTGGTTTTGGGGAGGGGGTGGGGGGTTAGGGGGTTTTAGGTTTTGGGGTGGGGTTGGGAGGGTGGGGCGTTTTTTGGTTTTGGGGAGGGGGTGGGGGGTCAGGGTTTTTTAGGTTTTGGGGTGGGGTTGGGGGGGTGGGGCATTTTTGGTTTTGGGGAGTGGGTGGGGGTCAGGGGGTTTTAGGTTTTGGGGTGGGGTTTGGGGGGGCGTTTTTGGTTTTGGGGAGTGGGTGGGGGGTCAGGGGGTTTTAGGGTGGGGTTGGGGGGGTGGGGCGTTTTTGGTTTTGGGGAGTGGGTGGGTGGTCAGGGGGTTTTAGGTTTTAGGGTGGGGTTGGGGGGGTGGGGTGAGGGATGTAGGGTGAATGGTGCCTATTGCTAATGATTTTATCAGGAATGCCTTTACAACAAAATATCGTTGTTAAGGCATTCGTGGTAAAATCATTAGTAGTAAGGACGAGGTCGGTGTTCCGACCTCGTTGTTAAGGTTAGTAGTTGTTTTTAATTCGGTGTTCCGTCATATAATCTTCCCATGTGAAACAGGGTCAAGACTTATTTGCATATGGCTGGGTCCAAAATGGGGTGGCATCATGAGTAAAAGAACAATGGATTAAACCCAGATCTGTGATTGGGGGTGAGTGTTTGCATTGTTCAGCACTCCGTCCATCATCCTTTTGTGTTGCTGTAATACTACTAAGGCACCCCTACAGTAGGCCTTACAGTCCTAAGGCAGGGAGCATTATATTACAGGTGAGGACATATTTGCATGCATCTACTATGTCTTTATCCATTTTTAGAAATAGTAAGTGAACAGGGAAGCCATTTTAAATACATGTGCTGGACACTGGTCAATACAGGTTCCTCAGCTACACAATGGCTTCTATGAAAATAGGGATGTTATGTATCAAACATCTCATATTAATAAACCCTCACTGGTTCCAGTGATGGATTTATTAATGCATGCACCCAGAGGGCACTTTAGAGGTGCCCCCTGAATACCTACCAACTGCTGGTGGGCTGTCTGATTAATTTGCACGAGACTGTCACCAACAAACAAGTTTCTGACCCCCAAGGGCCAGCCTTTGGTGGTCTTGAACAAAACCTGCTCTGGCAAGGGTGTTAACACACCCCTCCCAACAGGATGACCTGCAAATCTGCATTCCAAGGCAGGGGACCTTCAAAGAAGCCCACCACCTTGGTATGCAAACCTGTCTTCCCTCAGAAGGGAAAAGCCAAGCCCCCTGTCCCATGGCCCAACTAGCACCTGGAGAGGAGGGAAAATTAGCTATCCAGGAGATGTGTTGCATTTTCAGGCTGGACACACATCTAGGGTGACCAGCCTGAAATGAACACAGCCTTAGGAATTCCACCATGTGAAGTGTGCTGGAATTGGGAACTCTGGGACAGGGTGGTGCCCCCTCCTCAAAAGAAGTGGTCATCTAGGGGGCGTGGTGATCCCAGGGGAAAGTAGCCCATTGGCTACTACCTTTCACTTGCCTTAATACCTCTAATTGAGTCTTTAGGGGACCCCCTGATACCAGGACCTCAGATTTTCTGGACTACAGAAGAAGAAGAAGGATCTGAGGAGCTGCGAAAAGCAAAAACTTAAAAGCAGCAACTGACATGCCCACAACCCCGCCAGCCTGCCCGCTGTCTTTAACAATTGCACCAAAGACAACTCACCCTGCAGCTGTTCTGCCTCCAAAAGGCTGGGAGGATTGCCAGTAGGAGTAGTGGAGTGTGCTTCCCTGAACCCTCCAAGCACCAAAGAAGACTCACAAGGACTCTGAAATACCAAAACTGGACACTGGAGAGCACCACTGCACTCATGGTCCCTGGCCCACGTTGAAGTGGGTTAAAGGTGCCAGAGAGGTCCTTAGGCATTCCAGAGCCAAAGGCCAACTTGGGTTTCAGAACAGTGGACGTCCTGAGTCTGCTTGCAGCCTCTTTCTTCAGGCCCCCTCCAACCAAGAGTATTCCCTGCACCGGAACCCGATGCCAAAAGATACCACTGCACCTAAGCTCCACAGCCCAAGGAGAAGTGTGCAAACTGTATCCCTACGTGACTGAGGATCTCAAGGGTCGAGCCCCCATGTAGGTTCCCTGGGACTGGTCATCCAGTCCCTGCTTGCAGTCCCTTTCTGACCTGACCACTCTCAATTGAAGTGAAAGGGACACCTGACACTGTAACACACCTTGGCACCTGGACGCCCCATAGTCCCCGAGGTGAACTGTTGGTGTGGCCTTGGACCTTGCCCCATACTCACCTCAAGTCCAGAAGAACAGTCCTGAAGGTTGTTGGGAAGTGCCTGAATGCAGTATATGTTTATTGTTCCATAGGATAACATTAGGGTACCCGAAGCAGAAAAGCACCTCTGCATCTCGACACCCCAGTGCCTCCTGAAGTGACCTGTTGGTGCTGCCTTGGACCTTGCCCCATACTTTCCTTAACTCCAGAAGATAAGTTCTGCAAGTCGCTGCTAAGTACCCATATGCAGTATATGATTTTCCCCCATAGGATAACATTACCACTCCGAAAATTGCATTGTCAACCTTTGCAAACTGTAAAAAATCATAACTCAAAAAACTCACCCGATTCCGATGATCTTGATATCAAAATGTATATAAAAATATGTGTCATTTTTATAAATTGGCATTAGATTTCTTTATTGAGTGTATGTCTTCCTTACTTCCCATTGTGTGTGCAATACATGCTTATCACTATCTTCTGATATGCCTAACTGGTCACCCACACTACCACAAAAGAGAGTGGGTGTTATTTGTACCTCTGTAATTCCTCTAGAGTTTGCTTGGACTCTTTACCCAGAGTACCTCTTTTTGGTCCACTATATAATGAGCCATATTCCTACAAACAGTTTCTTGGAGAGAAGATAGTTTAGTTGCACCCTCATTTCAAAGCTTTAGACTAGGGTCGGATTGACCTATAAAGCAATCAGGTACTACCAGAAGGGCTGGTCTGACTGGTCAGCATGAGGGCTGTTTATTTGTGTGCCTACTTTATAGTCTGGTGGTCATTTCTTGCTTTAGATTTTCCTCATATTACCACATATTTTGCTTGCAGCACGCACACATTTATAAAGTCTCCCACACCTTGCAAAACACCTATACACCACATCTGGAAAGATTAAAAACTGCTGCCATTTTCAAAGAAAGGCTTCATTTTTAGCTATTGGTTTCACAAATAGCATGCACTGTTATTTTGGTGGCTGTTCCTATTTTCTGTTCTAGTGCAACTCTGAATTGCCCACTGGACATTTGGGATCTGTCTTTCTGTTCCAATTTTTTTTCAATTTTGACTGGTGAGTGTTTTTTACATTAACTGAACAGAGGTTTCAATTTTGGACTTAATGTCTGGCAGTTTTGGCATATACTCTGTACCCTGGTTCCAGAATATTTTGTGCATGGTGTCTTTATCTTCACATCTGATTGTGGCATCCACCAGTAGGTAGTGGAGTGTTTTTTATCATAGGTTTGATGTGGCCTATTTTCTTCAAACTAATAATCTGCCTTTATACATCATGTTATAGTTGATGTAACCTATTAATTAATGTGTTAGTTGTTGGGTAGACCAGGCAAATCTCAGTACATAAATCCGGACGGGCCAAAACAAGTTGTGTTCTGGTTGGAGGAGTGGTGGAAAATTGTTAAGCAGTAAGAGCAAATGCAGAAGTGTCTTAAAGTAGATATGTCAGAATCAAACAGAACTCCTTGATTTTTTACCTTTTTGGTATGAGGGTTGTGATGTTCTTACAGATGAGGGCAGGCACATGGAATTGAGTGCTTCTCTTTTCTCCCCTATAGTTGAATTATAGCTTTGTTACTTGTAAGTATAAAAGCCTATCCTCATTGTATGAAGGATGTAGACTAGATATGCTGGCTTGTTTCCTGAATTAATTTTCCATGTTGAGGTGGATCAGTGTGCCATCTGCATACATCTAAAATGGTTATTGGCGGGCCATTGCCTGAACCAGCAGACACATATTTCTAGAAGAGTAACAGTGAAAGAGTTGGTATGAGCAGACCACATACAATTTTGTAGTGGGCTTACTAGAACCTATATTAATTATTTAGATCTGATTATAGAGAAACAATCATATTCATTCTGTGGCTGGGTCTGGTTTACTAGCCCACACATTTATACTGGTCTTATGAAAGAGTGATGAGATGGCCTTTCATATTATCAATAATCACAGTTTCCCTCTTTCTCCTACTTGGTGATCTGGATGTTTGTCTTGTATCACATTCTGCTGTAGATTTGTTTTTGTTAAATCCATGTCCATAATGATGACAACGTTCTTGGATCTTAATCCTATACCAAGGTTTTAAAAAATATTATTTAATGTGGGACTGCACAGCACAAAAGCACATATTCTGGTGATATGATTCTTGCGGCAAGCGCCATACATAGTAAAAAGCAATAATAATAAATAACACACAGAAAGGATCACCATAAATGAAAGGATCACCACCTACTTAATGCAGATTCACATTGTTGATTATTACAGGTCAGAGTCCTTAAACCCCTTCGCTGCCAGGCCTTTTCCCCCTCAGGTGCCAAGCCTTTCTTTTGGCTATTTGGGGCAGTTTGCACTTAGGCCCTCATAACTCTTTGTCCACATAAGCTACCCGCACCAAATTTTAGCCCTTGTTTTCCAACATCCCAGGGATCTGTGGGTTCCCCTGGAGGAGACCAAGAAATTAGCCAAAACACAGCAAAAGTTCATTTTTGAAAACAAAAACGGGAAAAAAGGGCTGCAGAAGAAGGCTTGTGGTTTTTGCCCTGAAAATGGCATCAACAAAGAGTTTGCAGTGCTAAAATCACCATCTTCTCAGCTTTCAAGAACAGGCAGACTTGAATCAGAAAAACACATTTTTCAACACAATTTTGGCATTTTACTGGACATACCCCATTTTTACTATTTTTGTGCTTTTAGCCTTCATCCAGTTAGTGACAGAAATGGGTGTGAAACCAATGCTGCTGGATCCCAGAAAGCTAAACATTTCTGAAAATTAGACAAAATTCTAAATTCAGCAAAGGGTCATTTGTGTAGATTCTACAGAATTTTCAACTGAAAATAACAGCTGATATAAAATAGTATTGAAATTGAGATAAAATAACAGCCAACTTTTTACTCTGTAACTTTTTCCTGCAGTGTCAGATTTTCAAAAGCAACATAACGTTACGTCTGCTAGACTTTTCTGGTTGCGGGGATATACAGGGCTTGTAGGTTCATCAAGATCCCCAGGTACCTGTAGCCAATAAATGAGCTGAACCGTGCAATGGGTTTTCATTGTATGCCAGGTATATAGCAATTCATTTGGTGAAATATAAAGAGTGAAAAATAGGTATCAAGGAAACCTTTGTATTTCAAAAATGGGCACAAGATAAGGTTTTGAGAAGCAGTGGTTATGTGCACATCTCTGAATTCCGGGCCCCCCACACTAGCATGTGAATTACAGGGCATTTCTCAATTAGACGTCTTTTTTACACACTGTCTTCAATTTGGAAGAAAAATGTAGAGAAAGACAAGGGGCAATAAAACTTGTTCTTCTATTGTGTTCCCCAAAGTCTCCTGATAAAAATGGTACCTCACTTGTGTGGGTAGGCCTAGTGCCCGCAACTGAAAACGCAACATGGACACATCACATTTTTACATTGAAATCTGACGTACCTAGCTGTGGATTTTGGCTCTAACTCAGCCGGAACCCAGGGAAACCTACAAAACCTGTGCAGTTTTGAAAACTAGACACCTAGGGGAATCTAGGATGGGGTGACTTGTGGGGCTCTCACCAGGTTCTGTTACCCAGAATACTTTGCAAACCTCAAAATTTGGCAAAAAAACACTTTTTCCTCACATTTCAGTGACAGAAAGTTCTGGAATCTGAGAGGAGCCACAAATGTCCTTCCACCCGGCACTCCCCCAAGTCTCCTGATACAAATGGCACCTCACTTGTGTGGGTACGCTTAGTGCCCGCGACAGAAAATGCCCCAAAACACAACATGGACACATTACATTTTTCCATTGACAATTGACGGGTTTTTGGAAAGTGCCTGCTATGGATTTTGGTCTCTAGCTTAGCCAGCACCTAGCAAAATCTAACAAACCTGTGCATTTTTAAAAACTGGAAACCTAGGGGTACCCAGGATGGGGTGACTTGTGGTGCTCTCACTGGGTTTTGTTACCCAGAATCCTTTGCAAACCTCAAAATTTGGCAATAAATCCCACTTTTCCTCACATTTCAGTGCTGCAAAATTGTGGAATCTGAGGGGAGCCACAAACTTCCCTCTACCCAGCGTTCCACCAGGTCTCCAGATAAAAATGGTACCTCTCTTGTGTGGGTAGGCCTAGTGCCCGTGACATAAAATGCCCCAAAACACTATGTGGACACATCAAAATTATCAAATACAAAACTACCTGTGGGTGGGCACCTGCATTTTTGGTCCCGGGCTCAGCAGCCATCTAGGGAAAGCTACCAAGCCATAACATTTCTGAAAACTAAACACCCGAAGGAGTCCAGAAGGGTGTGACTTGCGTGGCTCCCCCAGTGTTTTCTTACCCAGAATCCTCAGCAAACCTCAAATTTTGCTAAAAAAAAAGCACAATTTTCCCACATTTCTGTGTGGCATCACTAGACCAGCACAAATGTCCTACCCCCCAACATTCCCCTCAGTCTCCCAGTAAAAATGATACCTCACTTGTGTAGGTGAGCCAAGTGCCTGTGATAGGGAAGAGCCAAAAACATGTAGACAATGTGGGGGAACCACAACAGGTCCAAAAGGGCAGTTTGAAAAAAAAAATGTTTAGGCTGACAAGTGGGGCAGAACTTTTATTGGTATAGATGCAACAATGCTGGATGGTAGGCATTTTGTGGATTCCTGCCGATTCCGGAAGGTTCCAGCACAAAAATGTGGGAAAAATGTGTGATTTCAAGGAACGTTGGATGTTTGCATGGCATTGTGGGTAAGGAAATAGTGCGGGGTGCATGTGAAGCACACCACCCTGGACTCACCCAGATGTTTGCTGTTCAGATGTGTCTAGGTCTCGTCGATTTTTCTTGATGGCAGCTTCCCAAAGTACAAAAAGTGCAGCCCTCACCATTCCAAGTGGAACGATTTTGAGAGTTAGACAAGCTTTCATGGCCCAAATGTAAAACCAAAACCCAAAATAATCAAATGTCCTCTTGCTTGCCATGGGATAAGATGTTATAGTGTGCAGGAGGAGAGCTGAAAGACTGTTACCCTCCTCAGTTGGGGTGGGGCATAACCATGCCCACACTGGTTGATAACCACCATCCCACTATTCTATTTTTTATTAATTCCCTGGCATCTAGTAAGCTTTTTGCCCCCCGCCCCCTCCCGGGAGTGGATCTGGGGTAATTTCCCCATCTGCCCACCGGTTGTCTCCATTTATTTGGGGTGGGGATATGGCCATAACCCCACCCTCTTTTTTGGAAAAAAATATCTTCCCTCGTTTCTGGTGGGCTTTCTGCCCCCCAGATGGGCCTTACAAAAATAAGCTGATCTGCCCCAAAGGGCAGATATGGCCAACAGTAATGTGCGCCCATGGGGAGCGACCCTTGCCCAAGTGGTGCCCCCCCCAAACAAAACACACACACTTACCAATCCCCGGTGCCAAGTGATTTCTGCTCCCCCCGGGGGCAGATCGGCCTAATAAAAATAGGTCAATATGCCCCCAAGGGGGGGCGGAAATGGCCTAAAATAAATTTGCCCCCCAGGGGAGCAACCCTTGCCTAAGGGGTCCCTCCCATTGCGTGAAATTGGCGCAAGTGTCTAGTGGTTTCTGGCCTAATAATAATATGCCGATCTGCCCTCAAGGAGGGCAGAAATGGCCTAAAATAAAATTGTCCTCAGGGCAGCGACCCTTGCCTCAGGAGTCGCTCCCCATCTGTAAAAAAATTGTTTAAATCCCTGGTGCCTAGTGGTTTCTCACCCCCTTGGGGGTAGATCGGCCTAATTGAAATAGGCTGATGTGTCCCAAAAGAGGGCAGAAACGGCCTAAAATAAATGTGCATTTCCAGTGGAGTGACCCTTGCCTAAGGGGTCGCTCCCCTTCGATGAAACTGACTAACAAAAAAAATCCCTGGTGTCTAGTGGTTTCTGCCCCCCGTCCCCCGGGCAGATTGGCCTAATTAAAATAGCCCAATCTACAAAGGCCTATTTGTAAATTGCCCCCATGGGGCGACCAAAGGGGCCGCTCCCCTTATGCATACATTTTTTAAAAAATCTCCCTGGTGTGTAGTGGGCATTTCTGCAGCCCGATCGCTTCATGATCGGGCTGCAGAAATGCTTAGAGAGACATGAAAGGAAAGGAAAGCAAAGGAAAGGAATGCCTTTCCTTTCCTTCCATGCCTCTGCTTGTCCCCACCTCCCGGTCAGAAGAGAAATGCTTTGCATTTCTCTTCCAGATCGTGCTGGAAGCTCAACTTCCAGCGTGATGGGAGTTGACCTCTGATGAGGTCAGCGTGCGATGCACATTGATGTCATCAGACGTCAGGGGGGGACATAGGGGGATCAGGGGTGGGAGGGGAAGCGATGCCCCTTCCATCACTGACGGGAAGTACGGGTGCTAGCGCTCCCCCCTTGGGCCGGGTGCAGGAGGGGTCGGTCTCGTCTCCGGCACACGGGAACCGTGGACAAGGATGAGACCACCTTGTCGCAGGCACCCTGGGGGTTAATTAATATTATTTTTAAAGTGAATTTCATTAGAGAGCTCATAGTGTATCAAGTTAAAAAGGAATTAAATTACAGACCATCATTTCAGGATATGTAAAAGAGAGCTGAGGCATGAAATAGTAGGAAATAGCACAAGGCAAAGCAGTTAGGGAATGAAAAGCCATCATGCAAGGTTAAAAAAGAAAGTCAAATTTTGAGGACTCAAGATTTCAGGCAGATTGTACACCTACCTACATACATCACATCCACTTTTGTAATAGAGACACACAAGTACATTTGTTAACCAAACTTTTTCTCATTGATGTGACAGACATACCTGCAACACATGCTGCAGAAACTGAAATTGGTGACAGTGAGAGAACTATGTCACTGTCAGAGTGTGCAACTATTGTGTCCCCACCACCCATGACGCCTGCACAACCCAGTTGCATGACAACAGTGGCTCCACTCCCTGAGTTTGATGTAGTGGCTGATGACATTACACAAGTCATGCCTACACCACCTTCTGAGGATATATCACCCACAGACGTCAGTCCCTTGTCCAGTGCCAATACACTCCCCTCAGGAGTAATAGAGTGGCTATCAGAAAGCCCTAAGGGGAAGGTGATGGCTCAGCTGTATTTGAAGGTCTGGAGGCATCAATGTTGAAGGTGCAACATCTACAATGTAAGCACATGAAGTCAATGCACAGAAAGTTGGTAACACTGAAAAACAACATGAGTGATATCAACGATGGTATCAGCCGACTGAATGTAACAGTGGTGGAAGATCAAAAAGCCACACCAGACAATTTCCAGAAAATTACAAATACCATTAAGGAACTTTGCACAGTAATGCAGCAGAACTATGTCACACACCATACAAGTCATCACCAATTAAGTTTAGTTTAGTTTAATTTTGTTTTTAGAATTTATAGAGCGCATAGTTACCCAAGGGCATCCCAGCGCTAAAAGCAACAAAGATCACATGCAGGTAAGGGAACGAAAGTTATTTACGGAAAAATAATAGTTTTAAGCTTTCTCCTAAAGAGTCGCTCTGAGGATTCATAATGGAGCTCCAAGGGAAGGACATTCCAAAGATGGGCAGCCTTACGGGAAAAGGAGTTATTGCCCAAGCTCTCTTAGACCGAGAGATGTGAACATACCTAAGAGAGGAGGATCGTAAATTCCTAGATGGAGTATGCAGGAAAATTCGTTTTCTCAAAAGAATTGGGCCCTTACCATGAAGGGCCCTGTGGACAATGCAGAGTGATTTAAAATGGATCCGCTCTTTGATGGGGAGCCAGTGAAGAGTAGAAATACCCGATTTGGCAGAAGAATGTTTTGGTTAATGAGTAAGAAGCCTGGCAGCTGCATTTTGCACTCTCTGCAGCTTCTTTATAACGTAGAGCGGAGAACTGAGGAACAAGGAGTTTCCATAGTCAAGCCGAGAGAGGATTAAAGCTTGGATAAGGATTCTTCTGGCGGTGGGCGGGAGAAGAGTGAGAATCTTCCTAAACATGCGTAGGAGACCGAAACAGGTAGAGGAGACTTTATTGGCCTGGGGATCCATGGTAAGCCGAGGGTCGAGCAAAACACCCAGACTCTTAACTTGGGGTTTGGGAGGAGGGAGATTGCTGAAAGTATCTGAAAAAATGGGAGAGGGAAGGCAGGGGAACCATTACCCAGGACCAAGACTTCCGACTTCCCATCATTAAAGTCATTAATGGACAGATTGGATGGATGAACAACAGCATTACGGTTGTGATGTGCTATGACCATGCAAGTAGATATGGCGCATTCAAGTGGAGATATTGCACGAGGTTTGGTAAAGTCACTAATTGAGAACATACAGACAGCCCGGATCACTGGAAACAGTGATTTAGGTGAAGGGGATAGTGAGGAGCCCTCCAGCCTCAGCAGTGTTACTGCCCCTGGGATGGAGAATAGGTATTGCAGTTCCAGACTCAGTGCAGCTTCAGAGGCCTCACCAAGACAGTGCAGAGCCCACTGAATGACCTACTGGAGAGGGCGGAAGAAAAGAGTGATACAGACATGTATCTGTGCTTGTTTTTTTGGGACATTACAAAACATCTGTCATGTTTATGGTGACACATTTGATTTCAGTACAAAATGTGCATTTGAACATCAATTTTTTGTGTGCTCACATATTTGACCTGAAGTTAAGGCAATAAAAGTGATACCTGTAACATAATTCAGAAATACGTTGTCTTGTCAATACTTACATTAAAAGTTATCGTGTGTTATTTCAGAACGTCTTTGTCTGCCTTCTGGTTTTGATGCATCTGCAGGTAGACGGCGTGGACGTGGCTCATCATCAACAGAATCCGAATCTGAGAGGTCCAGGGCTATGCCGCTTGATGTTGCTATGTTGTGCAACATGGCACATGTAGCCACTATCTTACAGCTGGTTTCTGGACTGGACTGTACTGCCCCACCACTTCTGTGTAGACATCTGAAGTGACTTTTGAGCAGGTCAAAGGTCCTTTTTATCACATTTCATGTTCTCTATGTACTGCATTGTACTGTTGTTCGCTTGGAGTATACAGATTCAAATATGGTGTAAGGATGGATGAGCGCACTGCATATGCACTGTCTCCAACAATGAGAAGGTTGATTATTGAGTCATTGTCATCACTTACTGCTTCTGTACTCTATGCTACACAGTTCAGTGGAAAATTACAAAGTAGGTATCCTTCTCCAAACTCACCACCGAGGAGCTGTATGTAGATTTCACTATGCCTGAATATATACAAATCATGTGTATTACCAGGGAATCTGGCCACTACGTCAGTGATGATGTTTGCAGCACTGCATATGACCTGTATGTTCCAAGGACTGGCTACATTTCCTATTTCTGTAGATGTACTCATTGTCAAATGGTGGACAGATTGTGACATGTGTCCAATCAATGCAGCCAATGATGGGTGGTAATTGGGCTATCTGGCAGATTTTCAATTTTCTGAGCTGCAAATCCTGTGGAGTGTTAGGGAATATGATGGGATCCTTGATTTTAGACAACATTGCAGTCAGAAATGATTTGAAAAACATGACATCACACCTTGGGACACACCTCCAGCTGCTACTATTACCCCTGGTAGCTTCCTGATGCTAAAAGGTGCATAGAACATAAAACCTGCACATGATTGGGAATTGCATTGGCTTTGTGTTGTGTTTGTGTCACTGTAGTTGTGGTTGAAGTTCTGCAATTAAATCTAAAATCATGGCAGAATTTAGTCTGTAGTTCTCACAGATCTCCTCCTCTGTCTGATCAAACAATGTTATACTCATTCTGAAAATGTGCTCCTGTCTCCTCCCCTCTCTCCTCAAACCTGCCAGGAACCCCATTCTCTATGCCATGACGTAGAGTGCAGCCATTGTGTGAAATGCCTATGCACTCTGGGCTTCTTTCTATAAATTGCATCATCTGATTATCACCTGATTTCAGTTGGTGGTAATTTGCACATGCAAAATCCCTGGTTTGCGAAAATTCACAATTTGCAAATGGTTCATACATTGATTTTCAATCACCTATTTGTGACTCGCAATTTGCAACTCGCAAAATGGAGTTGTTATTATAGGGAATCGCTATTCTTACGATTACCTAAAATTAGGCTGCGAATGCCTTTCATAGTTTCCAAAAGGGGATTTTGCATTCGCATTTCGAATTTAACGATTTGGACAGTTTGCAAATGCAAAATGGTTTGATACATATGGTCCTATGGTTTTTGTACGTGAAGAGGATTGTAACCATGATTTACATAATCCATTGACAGAGAAACTTGCCTTTTCCTTCAATATTTTGCACCATGACACAAGGGTGTCTAAGTTGGCCCTGGCCAGGAAATTGTGCGCCAGTGAAGGCAGCGAGCAGGAATGCACCATAAATTGGTAAGCAACCTGCATTCCTGCTCTCTCAATTTTAAGCAGCTCAGTGCAGCAAGTTGTCTTGCTGCACTGTGTTGCGTGAAATTTTTATAAATCTGGCCCTAGATTTAATGAGGTCAATTTATCTTTAGAAAAGGTCTGATTGGGGACTGCTTCCAGTCAGACCACACCTAATACTTTGTTCCTGTGTCTTCTGTGCTTGTTGCAATCTGCACGTGCCTCTGTCACTGCATGTGTCGCATTCTGCATGTGCCCAGTGTCTTCAACTAATGTGGCCTGAATAACCCTCTGACAATCACAGGAGTCTTATTAGAATTAAGGGTGTGTGAAATTTGAATAATTTGTTTTTTGCATAATTATGCACCAAATTACACAAATACTACGCAAAAGTTTGTGAAATGCATAATTTAGCACAAAATGCGTCTTCATGTCTATTTTGGATGCGAGTACACATTTTCGTGCTGAAAAATAGTGCAAAAAACCAAGTGCTGCAAACAACAGCCGCGAACAACAGCTGCTCGCGTTCTCATGGTTGACATTGGTTTCATTCTCACACAATAAAATTTTGCCATGAACGCATCATAATTTTCCCATGTGGCATAATGATAGAATTTCAGGAAATTTGCAGAACAACCGTAATGCAAAATTCCCGTAAGTTAGTGTTAATTAAGTTTGTACGAGCCTAACTGAGATCATGGTGAGGAGGATATGTAGTCTTCAAAATCTCGAAGCATCTTAATGCTTGTGAAATAATATCGTAATAAACCTTACATATTTTAAAATCCAGTACAGGCTTGCAAGTAACTGATGTAAATCCTCATTGTCTGCCAATCACTTTAAGAAACTACTTAACATAGTTTTACCCTCAAGGGAAGGCCATGTTCTTTTAGCAGGTATGTAATTATTGCTTCGAAGCTTTTAAGAGCTACGAGGTCAATGTCTACGGACCTTTATTACACTTGTCAAAGACTTGTCTTTTTACATATCTCCTCTTTAATTTTTTTTAAAGCACAAGTTAAAACCTTTACATCCACGAGCACTAGCTTCAAAATGGGAGCTTCATAAAACACTTTAGAGCATCTATTATGCAAATCATCGTTTTGCTGTTATGCCTTGCAAATAGGGGTATAAATATAATTAATACAGCAAGTGAGAAGGCTGATTTGAGCCTGCTTGGCTTTAAACAAAAGATCTCGACATAAGAAAGATCTTGAAAAGAAATAGAGAGAGGGAAGAGAGAGAGAGAGAGACGATGGAAAATGTGTCTGTTTATGACCGGTCATTCACAGCACATAACAACAACAGTTCCATTGAAAGAGACTGGAACCCGGAGTAATTACAGCTTTAATTTCTGTTTTATTTTATGTCCTCCTTTGATTTTCTTTGGCAATACATGTTTGCTCTGCAGTGACAATAAAGTACATCATTATGCAGACTAAAGTAAAAAGAGGAACAGAGGTGGGGAAAAGGGCTCATTTAAATAATGTTTCCTAAAACATGCCTCTGTAAAAACATTTTAATAGAAGTGGGAAAATATCGAACTCAGTGCACTAGTTGCGGAATACAGAAACCATGAAATGTATAACTTTTTTGTTGTTCCAAAAATATTTGTTAACAATTAATTGTGTATTGTAGGCGATGAGCACAGACTAAACGGTAGCAGACTGTTGTACATCAAAAAACAGAATGGCTACTACTGGACTATTAAGCTGTAATAGTGCAGACAGAATAACCAAAGGAAAAATGCAACCAAAAGCATGGGCTAACCTTCAGTAGGTTGAAGACACCACTTGTATCTGAGAAGGAAAGTTTTGAAGAGTTGGACGCTGGCCTGATCACTGGGTTTAGGCATCATTTGTATTTGAGAAGGAATGTTTTGAAGGGGTGGAGTCTTGCAAATGCACCTTCATGCCGCCCCACTCCAAAGGTGGCTTTTGTTCAGACGTGTATGTGTGGAGCACATAGATTCCTGATGGAGGAGGAGCAGATAGAGCAGGTGAATGAGCAGTGGTGGCTCGTGGGAGGGAAAAGGGGGGGAGCAGCGCATGGTATGGGGGGGGGCAACAACAAAAAATGCTAATGGCATTGTAAATTCATAACTGGAGTTTGCTTGACACATAAATTGGTCAACCCCGCCTCATAATTTTGTCTTTTCCTGCCACATAATTCCAGTGGCCCTGTATCTAACTAAAGCTCTTCAGTTTACCTTCTTCCTCTATTCGCAGCAAAAAATGTAAGTGTTGCCATTTAGCATCCTAATTTAAATCTGCCATGCTAATTCCAATAGAATACCACTTTCACCACCCCACCGTCAGGGTTGCTGGCTGATAGAGTAATAAGGATGTTAAGTTGGCCTGAATCACGGTCAGAATTGTAATAAAAAGAGATTATTAAAACATATACAATTATCATATAGACCTTTACCAGAAATCAACTTTTGGCTTTAGAATCTAATGTTCAAACAGCCCCTAAAGAGCACCATAACAAAAAATATCATTTGTAAGAAAAATGGTCATGTAACCATATTGTTAGCCCCTAGAGGGCATAAACCCATGAAAAAAACAGGAGAAAGTAATACAGTACAACCATATACTTAGCCCCTAGACAGCGTTTTTAGGGTTAGCAGGCCGACTGCAGTGAAATTACAAACAAAGCCCATAAAACATAACTTCTCCCAACTGCGAAACAAAAGTCCTAACCATGAGCTTAAAAAGATAATGAATTGTGGTAGGGATTATTATTTTGAGGTCTCCGCTAACATAGTGCAGGAACCCAGAAATGATGTAGACAGAAAGAGCACATTGTGGTCAATGTTTTGAAGGTGGTACCATTGTCCTAGGACCACCACTGGCTCAAGTAAGACCAAGAATGTTTTTGTAAAAGTAATGCCCTGCAAAGCATTATGGGACAAGTTTCAGTGCCACTAATATTTTAGTATGTTGATATGACTTCAATGCTTAGACAAGCCCATAGAGGACACCACAATGTAAGCAGCATTTGTAAGAAACATGGTCATGTAACTATATAGTTAGCCCTAGAGGACCTAACTACACAAAAAGGAAATGGCAATAAATAATGCAGTGTAACCATATATTTAGCCCCTCGAGGACATAGTGCATTACATCTTTTCAGGGATAGTAGGCCTATAAAAATGATATTATAAAAAAGGCCCTTTAGACAAAAACTATTCCCAGCTTAAAACAAAAGTTGCAGCCATGAGAGTGCTTAAAAAAACACTGAATGGTGTCAGGGTTTATTATTTTGGGGTCCTGTTGAACCTTGCCCTTTTTGCAGGGTACTTCCCAATAGTTTTTGCCTTCCTCCTCCTTTTCTTCTGCCCCTTTTTCCTGATGTTATGACTCTGGTCACTTTATCACTACTGTCAGTGCTTAACTGCATGTGCTCTCCCTTGTCAACTTGGTATCATTGGCTTATACCTGATTGGCACATTTAATTTGCCTGTAAGTCCCTTCAACAGTGGTATCCCTATACCCAGGACCTGTAAATTAAATGCTACTAGTGGGCCTGCAGCGCTGCTTGCGTCACCCACCGAAAAAGCCTTTCAACCCTGACTCAGGCCTGCTAGAACAGGGCCTGCATGCACATTTTACTGCCACAGGGACCTGGCATCTAAATTTACTTTTCAGGCCTGGAACTCCCCTTTTACAACGTATAAGTCACCCCTAAGGTAGGCCCTAGCTAGCTCTATGGGCAGGGTGCTATGTATGTAAAAGGCAGGACATGTGTCTAGTTGCATGGCCTGTCCTGGTAGTGACAAACAGACTATTTGGTTTCTCACTGCTGTAAGTGCTGCCTTGTCATAGGATTGCATTGCAAATGTCCTACCTTACACCTGGGTGGTATTGTCTGATCTATGAGGGGTAGCACAGGCATGTTTGGTATGGTTGTAATGGTAGTGAGTAATGCTGCCTACTGGTTTAGGTGGATCTTTTATTACCATTATAGAAATGCCACTGCTAGAAAGTGAGCATTTCTCTGTGCTTATGATTCTGGTGTTTTGCAGCTTGACTCTAATCCACGTCTGGGGCAGAGTGACAGCTGGGTTTGTGCATACTTTTCAGTCAGCCTGTACCCAGGGAGGGTGGAGGTGTCAAAAAAGGTGCATCTGCCTATTGAATGGTCTTCCTGGGCTGAGCGGAGAGGCAGGGCACACCTGCATTTGTGAAGGCTGTACCCTGGCCTCACACAAACAGCTTGTTTACCCCCTCCCACTCAAATCTGGAGCCAGTGCTGGAGGAGAGAGGGGACACTCCTAGAGCCAGTTAGGACTGGTTGGAACTCCTTTTCCCCCCTTTGTAACAGTTGTGCAAAATGAGTATAAGTATAGGGATTTTTTTTCAATGTTTTGAGAGCACTTTGGAACTGGGACCAAACCTCTGCCAGAGAGGCTACTGGACTGCGCGAAGGACTCATCCAGACTGCCCTTCTGTTTGTTGCCCTGCTGCTTGGCTTCTGCTAGTTGCCACAAAGGACTCATCAGGACCACTTTTCTGCTTGTTGCCCTGCTGACCAGCTGTCCCCCTAAGCTTGGGCTGGACTGGCATTGGTGGACTGATTGAAGAGATCTCTCCTGCCTCCCTGTGGGGTGCTGGTCTCCCTGTTCGCTGATGCCTATCTTTGTGTCCCCCTGAGTGCCTCCACGGAGCCCAGCACACGAAGAGTGCTGCCTTTCTGCTCCCTGTGATCTCCTAGTACCAGCGCGTGGTGAGCGCTCTATTACCTGCCATCAGAAAGCTTTATATTGATGAAGAAAGGCACCTTGAGCACTCCCCTTGTGGCGGGCTCGCATGTGCCGATCGTTGTCTGAGGAATTCTAAAAGTGCGATCTGAGTGCTTTATTGTTCTGTCACGAAGTGTGTCTGGAAGCGCTCTGCGGCTTGATTGGCCGGAAATCACTGCCACGACCTGGGCGGGCTGCTACAATCGAGCACATCCATAAAGCGCTTGGCGATGTGCCCCCAGGGCACGGGAGAGCAAAGCCTGGAGTGACGTGCATTGAGAAGAGTGCCCCCGGGTTACAGACAGGCACCTCCTTTGGTGCCTTCACCGCTGCAGCCCGGGAAGGCTGAAGGATGAAGGCTTGTGCACCAGATCGGGTGCGGGTACGTTGTCTAGAGGGGGAGAGACCTCAACGGAGTTCCCTCGCTCCCTCCGGACCCACTTCCTATTTTGGTGATTCATGGGCAGGATGGCAACCTCAACGGAGGTCCCCCCGTCCCTGCTGGGCCCCTCATTATTTGGTTACTCGCAGGATGGGTGGAAACCTCATCGGAGGTCCTCCATTACCGCTGGGCTCCCCCTGACCCCCCACTGCATTTCAGCACCACATAACAGGCCGGGGGGCGACCCTCGGTGGTAGTCCCTGGCCCTGCAAGCATTACACAAGAGTCTGGGCAGAAGAGTTCGAAACTTGGGACACAAACAGCCCCGTTTGCGGCCCTATGTGTGGCCACCGGTATGGCGCTAGTGGTGAACAGTGGACCATACTCGCCGGTTCTGGTGAGAGAAAGATACAGCGGTAGTTACATGCCTTTTTAGTGCCTTTCTTATGACATTGTCTTGGCCTATGATTATACGCCTATTGCGCCATGTGCGTTCTTGGGAAGCTATCAGGTTATACTCATTCATGATAATGTCATGGCAGTTATGATCACATGTTTCACCCTGATATGTGCATTTTTGTAACAATGACAACCTGACTACTACTTATGTTGCAGGACAACCAGTAACATATGTGTTTTTATTATGTGTGCTGTTGGTTTTGACAGAGTAATTTTAACTGAGTAATGTTCTGACAACTGCTTGTGTAGCAGGGTATCACTGATACTTGTTGTATTTGGTCAAATGATGGTTTGTGCAATACAGTTTATTTTTATATAACTTGGTGTTGTGTTTCTTTTGTGGTATACATATTGCCTGTGTTGAGTGTGTTGTGTCATCGCTTTACACATTGCCTCCGGGTTAGGCCAGACTGCTCGTGCCAAGCTACCAAGGTGGTGAGCAGAGGTTATCCTGGGTGTGTGACCCCCTCCCCCTAACTAGAGTGGGTGGATTCTGTCTGGCTTAGGTGCATACCTTAACCAACCAGAAACCCCATTTCTAACATTGGTTCTCAGCAGTGAGCATAGGACTTTCGCTTGCACAATACCATTGTGACTCATTGTTGCACCACAAATTGCACTTAGCCCATTAAATGTTCTAATTCTTGTTTTGATTCACCTGTTCTCTCAAACCAGTTATTTGGATGTATTACTCCTGTGTCATATTCTTGCACTTGGGAATCTTGTTGGTTTACACCTGTGTTTTTTCTCATCAAAATGGAATCTACCTTTGACCCAGACGAGTTGTTGTTCTACAAGTTAGGACAGTTAAAGTGATTCTGCAGCGAGAGGGGCATACCTGTAAGTGGGAAATCCACTGCAAGGGACCTTCAGAGAGTCCTGTTTAATTTTGAGGAGGCACCCTGGCTAACAATGGTAAAAGAGGGCCAAGGGGTGATTGTTCTGAGAGTGACCCTGAAGAGGACCATAAGATTAGTGAGGCCTCTGAGTGGGAGGGTCCCCAATCCACACCCCAGGGGGATAATGACCCCTGAGAGTTTGACACAGAGGAAGAAGATGACTAGCTATTGACGCCAGTAGAGAGAGAGGACCCCATAGACAGAGGGTCCTTCACTGGGTCAGTTCGTAGGATCAGTGTCACCTCGCATTCCCTGTCTTCTGAGGAGCTCAGAGATAGGTGGGAAAAGAGAGACCAGGGGCCACAGCTAGCGTGGCTGGCTGTAGAAGAGAGAACGGCTGAGGTAGAGAATGTCTTAGTCCATGAGAAGATGGGAGAGGCTGAAAGGGCCTTTGCCAGGGAAAGACTCGCCCTAGAGCACAGTCTGACAAATCTGGAGTCCCAGCACTGCAGGTGGAGTCTAGTGGTGTCAGCATAATTGACTGTAGTGTCAGGGACAATCCCTACCTACCCACAGACCTGGTGCCTGGGTTCAAGAAGTGGGAAGACATACGTCAGTGGCTGAGGGAGTATGTGGAAGCTCTGGCTGTGCGCATGATCCCAGAGAAGGATTGGGGGACTGGCCTGGGAAGCTATTTTTCTGAGGAGGGGAGGGATGCCCTACTGGCCCTAGAAGGGAGTGACAGGCAGGAGTATCTCCTCATCAAAGAGGCCCTCATAAAAAGGTATGATTTCACCCCTGAAGACTACAGATTGAGGTTTAAAGGCAGCAGGAAGCGGTCTCACCAGTCTTGGGAGGATTTTGTGGAGGATTGTTGCAAGGCACTAGAAGGATGGGTGAAGGGTAGCACAGCAAACACTTATGAAGGGCTGTTCAATCTGATTATCAGAGAGTGCATGTTCTGTTGCTGATTTCAAGGGCTACGCCAACATGTGTTGCAGAGTAAGTTCTCTGACCCCAGAGAACTTTCAAACGAGGCCAACTTCTGGCTGAGTGCAGGAAGAGCTGGTAAGGCACTGGGAAGTGACCCAAAAGAGAATGGCTCAGGTACCCCCAACAGAGGGCGGAGAGGTTCAGAGTAACCCAGACAGGTCCCTTAGTGGGGAGGGTGCAGGTTCTAGATGGTCCTGTGCCCCATCGCAAATCTGGGAGAGTGCCCCAAGGGGGTCCGAGGAGGGAACTTAGCCTATACCGGGAAGTCATTCACTAAAAGGGATCCCCTAGTGTCAGGCGAAAATGGAAGGATGACTGGAACCAGTGTATCACCAGCTCTGATGACCGGTAGTACCACCCCACAAGGGAGGGTGCAGAAGCTTCCACTGAGAGGTTTGCGGTTGGGGGAAGACTCTCCCCTAACTCCAGTCCCAGCCAAGGGTACAGACCTTCGGTTGGGAATCCATGTCGGGGAAAACCCCCATGACCTGGAGATAGAGACAGCTGTCCCCAGCTTCCCTATTATTTTGTCCTCTAGGGGTACCACTCCTGAGGGGAAGGGTTTGATAGAGACGGAGGATTCTTCCCTAACTCATGACAAGCCCAAGGGTACAGACTCTGGGTTTGAGAACCAGGTCTAGGGAAACCCCATTTACCTTGAGGTATAGACAGCTGTCCCCAGCATCCATACAGTTTTTACTTCTAGGGGTATCACTCCTGGTGGGAGAGAGCAGAAGTCTAGAAGAAGGGGCAGGGGGAGGAAGGATGCTTCCCTTTCCCCAGTTCAGCCTCAGTGGGAGGACCGTAGGTGGGGAAGCCTGTTATAGAGGGACTCCTCTGAGCTGGGAGATGAGCTGAGAAGTACGACTGACACCAGCGTCCTGGCAGGTCTGGATTCTGGGTCTACCACTCCCGAAAGGAGGGAGTGGAACACTAGAAGGAGGGGCAAGGGGAAAAAGGACTCTCCCCTGACCCCTATTCAGTCTATGGACCAGTCCCTAGACTGGAGAACCAGTGGCAGGGTAGAACTCCTGAACTGGTAGGAAGTAGAGTGGATAGAGGATGCTATGCACCTGGGGCTACTCCCCCCCCACACACTCAGAGAGGTTTCAGAGACCAGAGGCCCCGGGATGGCCTGGAACCTGGCTCTGGCCACAGACAACTACGATGCCTCCATGGGTTAGCTTAAATTGTCTGGGAAGCATAGACAGAGGGATCCAAGTGGGTTCAGATTGACATAGAACTGGAACGTGCCCCTGTAGTTGCGGGCCAGGGTCATTGTTCTATCACACCAAGCAAGGAAGTCCATCAAAGTATTGATTGGTCTCCCTGGCTTTAGGCTGGTAGGGGGTTATGTTGAACCTGGCCCTTTTTACAGAGTCATTCCCCAAACCTTTTGCCTTTCTCCTCCTATTTCTTCTGACCCTTTTTGCTGACGTTATGACCCTGGTCACTTTATCACTGCTGATCAGTGCTAAAGTGCATGTGCTCTCCCTTCTAAACTTGGTATGATTGGCTTATACCTGATTGGCACATTTTATTTTACCTGTAAGTTCCTTGTAGGGTGGTATCCCTATACCTAGGGCCTGTAAATTAAATGCTACTAGTGGGCCTGCAGCGCTGCTTGTGCCATCCACAGAAGTAGCCTTTCAAACTTGTCTCAGGCCTTCTAATTCAGGGCCTGCATGCGCAGTTTACTGCCACAGGGACCTGGCATTTAAATTTACTTGCCAGGCCTGGAACTCCCCTTTTACTATATATAAGTCACCCCTAAGGTAGGCCCTAGCTAGCCCTATGGGCAGGGGGCTATGTCTGTAAAAGGCAGGACATGTGCCTAGTTGTGTGGCCTGTCCTGGTAGTCTATTTGGTTTCTCACTGCTATGAGTGCTGCCTTTTCATAGGAGTGCATTGGAAATGCCCTACCTTATATCTGGGTGGCATTGTCTGATCTAGGAGGGGTAGCATAGGCATGTTTGGTATGGCTCAAATGGTAGTGAGAAATGCTGCTTATTGGTGTAGGTGGATTTTTTATTGCCATTATAGAAATGCTACTACTAGAAAGGGAGCATTTCTCTGTGCTGATGACTAGTGTTTTGCAGCTGACCCAATCCACATTGGGGGCAGAATGACAGCTGGGTGTGTGCACACTTTTCAGACAGCCTGTACATAGGGAGGGTGGAGATGTCACAAAGGTGCATCTGCATATTGAATGGTCTTCCTGGGCTGAGAGAAGAAGAGGTAGGGCACAACTGCATTTGTAAAGGCTGTGCCCTGGCCTAACACAAAGGGCTTGTTTACCCCTCACTGATGTGTGGAGCCTGTCCTAGAGGAGAGAGGGGACACTCCTAGAACCATTTACATGGGTTTGAACCTCTTCTCCCCCCTTTGTAACAGTTGTGCACAATGAGTATATGTACAAGGGGGTTTTCCTCAAGTTTTGAGAGCACTTTTGGAACTAGGAACAAACCTCTGCCAGAAAGGCTACTGGACTGCGCAAAGGATTCATCGGGACTGCCCTTCTGTTTGCTGCCCTGCGGCTTGGCTTCTCCTAGGTGGCACAAAGGACTCAATAGGATCGCTTTTCTGCATGTTGCCCTGCTGAACCGCTGTGCCCCTAGGCTTGGACTGTGCTGGCATTGCTGGACTGATTGAAGAGATCACCCCTGCCTCCCTGTGGGGTGCTGGTCTTCCTGTTCGCTGCTGCTTATCCTTGTGTACCCCTGAGTGCCTCCAGGGAGCCCAGCATGTGAGGAGTGCTGCGTTTCTGCTTCCTTGGATCTCCGAGTACCAGCGCGTGGTGAGTGATTTATTCCCTGCTAGAAGAACGCTTTATATTGGTGAAGAATGGTGCCTTGAGCGCTCACCTTGTGGCGGCTTAGCTCGTGCCAAGCGTTGTCGGCGGAATCCTAAAAGTGCGGCCTGAGTGCTTTATTGTTCTGCCACGGAGCACGGGATGGCCCTGCAAGCCATCCACAAGATTTGGAGTGAAAGAGTTCTAGACTTGGGACACGAACGTACCCGTTTGTGCCCCTATTATTCCCGGTGTGGCACCGGTGGTGAACAGTGGATTATACTTGCCAGTTCTGGTGAGAGAAACATAAACTGGTAATTACATGCCTTTTTTAGTGCCTTTCCTATGACAGTGTCTTGGCCTGTGATTATACGCCTTTTGCGCCATGTGCATTCTTGGGAAGCTATCAGGTCATACACATCCATGATAATGTTCTGGCAGTTATGATCATATGTTTTACCCTGATATGTGCATTTTTGCAACCATGACAACCTGACTACTACTTATGTTCCAGGACAACCAGTAACCTATGTATTTTTATTATGACTACTGATGATTTTCATAGAGTAATAGTACCTGAGTAATATTCTGACAACTGCTTGCGGAGCAGGGCATTACTGATACTTGTATTTGATCTAATGATGGTTTGTGCAATACAGTTTATTTGTATATAACTTGGTGTTGTGTTTCTTTTGTGGTGTATATATTGTGTCACGTGTGTGTTGTGCCATCACTTGCACATTGCTTCCAGGTTAGGCCTGACTGCTCATTCCAATCTATGAAGGGGGTGAGCAGGGGTTATCTTCGGTGTGTGAACCCCCTCGCCCTGACTAGAGTGGGTGGGTTCTGCCTGGCTTAGGTGCTTACCCTAGACAACTAGAAACCCCATTTCTAACAGGCCCCCACTAACCTAGTGTTGGGACACAGAGATGACCTAGACAGAAAAAGAGCATTGTGATGAATGTTTTGTAGGTAGTCCCATTGTCCTAGGACCACCAAAGGCTAAGTTATGAGCAAAAATGTTTTGTAAAAGTAATGCCCTGCAAAGCTTTATGGGGCCAGTTTCCTTAGTGCAGTGAATATTGTAGTATCGGCTCTCCAGCTGTGCCAAAAGAGCTGCTTTCAATTCGAAGATTTTTGTTTTAGGTAAAGCACTTACCTATTTCAAGAGTTTTAAAGGGAGAGCTACATAAAATGGCTCTGACTAGGTAACGGTGAACAATGTCACCAGTGCTCCAATACCACTGATTGAGTTCATGCTGTTGTGCCTGTTCGAACTGTAAGCGCCATGGCCGCCATGCAGCATGAAGGCGAGAGACAAAAAAAAGCTTGTCTAAGGTGAAGTGTATCAGAAATCATGCAATAATCCACGTAACAGGGGCGGTCTACAAGGTGTGACAAAACAGCCTCAAGGCAAGACAAATGTAAATCATTTACAATGACATCAAGTAAGGTCTGCAAGGCAAGCCCAGGAACGAATGAAAGTGATAAGGGTGAGATGGGTGTGGTTAAAAGTCCACAATACGTACAAAAGGTCAAATCGCTTGTGCACTCAACCTAAATAAAGGAAATGCACTGATGATCAATGGCAAGCCATCTTTCACATCTCAAGACTTAAAGACCCAAACCAAGTTTTGTAATTACATAAACCAACGTGATGTGAACCAATGTGAACATCCATCAGAATTAAATAAATATGGTGTAAGTCTTGGGTCTCTTGCAAATTCTAGAACTTGGCCTTGGAAGCTCAATCTGCCTTCGCGTTGTTTTTAAAGCAATTACAGAAAGATATTAAATATCAAAGAGATAATATCAGTTACTTAATTGATGAACTGACCATATGAGTACACATAAGGCCTGGAGAAGGAATGGAGTTCCAAGCCGCACGGTTCAAACTGATAAGGAGTACTGAGAGTCCTGGTTGATACCTGTATTCAGGGCTTCATTTTCAGTGGGTACTGTTGTAGAGTCTTGGTATTGTTTAATTTTATGCCCTCTTTTTAAAAACAAGGGGAACACTTCAGATCCTTCTTGTTACCGCCTAATAGTGCTGTTGGACATTAGTGACAAGGTATAGGCCGTGATCCTACTACTGAAACTTGAAAAATAGGCAGAAGAAAATCTTCCAAATGCGTACTAAACCTGGGCTAAATTGTAATTAGGCTGGAATAATTTCGGTAATTTTATGTTACTCTTGTGACACAAATTACAGAACATTATAAAACTATGCCTGCTCACAGAATTTAGAGTAATTTGATGCGAAAATGCCTACTGCAGGCTCACAAGAACAGAGGGAAAGCAGCTGCTGACTACTGCTGTTTATGTGCTGCTGCATTCCTAGGTCCATATTGAATTTGAGGATGAATTTTCCATTAAGAAAGTAAAGCTAAATGTAGGGTTACGTTCTCCAGTAACTCTGCAAACTTTTACTTAATGTGGCCTGCATTTTGCACAATTACACTACAGAAAATTATGCAAGTTACTCCCACCCCTATTAAAGACTCAGTTGCAGCATCATGGATAATTTTGTGATGCTATCATTTCTGGCCCATCACGCAATTAATCAGAAACGTGCCCTTTTATTTGGGTATTTCATTGACTGTTCTGCAGCGGCCGACAGAGATGATTGATAGATTCTATGGAATAAAATAGGGCGTGGGGAATCCCCTGTTACAGGCTATCATTTTTTTGTACTCAGAGGCCTAGGTAAGAATCAAAGTTGGAAATGGTTTCCAGTTATTCCCAATAGAGGACTGAAACAATGGTACGTGCCTGCAGTTCTATTATTTAGCCTCAATACAGCTGATATTCGCTCATTATCAAAAAAGTTAGATCAGTTCACCTTGGATACGAAATCACTACATGAAAGTCTTGCAGTATGCAGATGATATAGTAATTCTGGACCAAACTTGCATTGGATTAGAGAGACATTTAAATGAACGCATAGCTACAACTTGTGTCAGCAAACTAAAACAGTCCTAATCAAAGGTCATGATTTGGGAAAATAGGAAAATAAAGCAAAACATTTGTGGCACTCTATTTCATATATCTTGAGATACGTTGCACCCTATAAATACTTTGGTATACATGACTAACAAAAAAGGGCACAAGGACATCGATTACTCACAATAAAAAAACAGTGTGCTACAGTAAAATATGATTTATGCTGACAGCTCAAAGTTACAACGTACTTCACCCTAGCAGATATTAAAAATAACGAGGGCTAAACTATTGCTATCTCTGATCTACGGTCAACAGGGAGTCCTGGGATGTTTAGGGACAACATTGGAGACAATACAGTGCAGTACTCTCAGGCTATTTCAACTGCCACAGAACACCTCAAGAGCACAAATGTGACTGGAGTTTGGACTAATTTGAAAGGTCTAGTTTTAAAGCAAACTCTGATAGACTGCCACCTTATCAATAAAGCAAAGAATGGCAGATTGAAAGGAGTCATTAAGCCAATAAATTGAAAACAGCTGGTTTCCGAAGAACCCCATGTCAATCTACGTATCAAAGCAATTCATGAACTCGAAGCATTCAAATCAGGAAAAAAGAACAAACCAGGTTGAATAGTCGCAAGTTTGACATGGCAGAACTAGCACAAACTAAATGCACTACATTATGGAATCCTACAATACTATAAACACTCACTGCTATCTAACAGAATCAATATATAAATCTGGGAGATTACAAATCCTCTGCATGTGTTTTTTGATTTTTCCGATAAAAGAATTTAGGTCATCCTGCTCAAATCTACTATTTACAAATCTCCGATGAAGCCTCTGCAACTACAAAAGTAAAGCAATACTTCATCTCTTGTATTGTTGCCCACATGTTCTGTCAGAAAGGCAACTATTCATCGAGCAGATTTTTCTAACAAACAAAATTATATAATGTACGAAAGCTTCATAACACTACCTCGATAGACAGAACATCTTGGAACTCTGCTGAACGTTCAAAGGTTTTTGAAGTGACTTTACAAACTTGCAATTCTTCCACAGTAACATTACTTGTTATGTCAAGAACACAATGATCATTTTTTAAACATCAAGTGAGGAGAGGTGTATGTAAAAGGGGTTTAGCATGTTTATTTTAAGTGTACGCGATTGAGAAAATTAATTTTCTATATGTAACAATTACAATCAATTAAACATACTGAACTAGATATATGCATAGTCTTTTGTTCATCTGATGCATAATTAAGAAGAATCCATGATCAAATAACATTCAATTGAAAACGACTTTATCACCCTCAGATATTGCTCAAATTCTTGCCTGTATACATCTTAAATTTAAGCTTTTGAACACCTGAAATCTTTCACTGTTTGGATGTGGGCGAAGACCAAAAGCAACACAATCATTCACAACTATGCATAGAATTCTGTAGAATAGATTGGTGAAAGCCTTGCAAGATATTTCCCAGTTATTTTGAGATTGGGAAGTGACCACAATTTTTAAGTCTTGATAATCATGCAGCTTCTTAAGTAACAACAACATGTAACTCTTAGGAAACACAGCCATATGTGTAAATTTAAAATATGGTTATCACAGCTAGCTTTAAAATTGACCTATACCTATAGAAAAGAACACTGAACTCCTACACCCAACGAGTTGACCAGGTGGAGCTTCGCCTTTCAAGTTAAAAATTGATGAGATGCACGTGTGAAAACCAAGATAGTTAAAGTCCTCAGGTATGGCTCTATAATACTAAACAGAGTAGGGAAATATACACGGTTTTAGTAGAAGGCTTCTCAGCTTAAGAAGATCATTGTTGTTTTTTTTTCTCAAAATACTCCATTAGTAGAATTTATTTATCTGATTTAGTGATTAATGCAAATGCATAAGGGGAGCTTTTTTTGCGCTTGTTGATGTGACTTGTGTACTACAATAGGGAATTGTGATGAAATGTCTTGTAAGAGGAATCCTTTTATATCACAATCAGCAGAAACATCATGGTCTTAAAATATTCTACCTGGATATATACCAGATATCTGGTGTTCTATTACCATAAACCTATTTAATTATATAATCCCCCCCAAAAATGCTACCAAGTCCATGCTGGAGAACAGAATTAGTCAAAATATATGTATCATAACCTGCTTGCTCTAAACTGTTAAACATTTTATCTAACAGATTTGCCAAATTCCATGGCAAAATTACTCTAGTAGAATTCCTGATTGATTGGAGTCTCAAATCTCCTCACTTTTTCATTATGCATTTCAAAGAAGGGGGAGAATGGTGGTTCAAAGTTTCCATTTATATTTCATAGTTTGCTCAATAATGTTGAAAAACAACCTGTTATAATTAAAAGTAGTAAATTAGAATAAAATTGGTTCCCATAATGCTCCTGGAAGCTTTTAAATAAAATAATTCTGGTTTACTCTTTTAACTGCTTTAAAATCAGGTTCAGGTTCAGTGGGATGAACAAACACAAGGCTCATCCTTATGAGCGGGATGCACCAGGGCTCTGTATTAGCACTACCTTTTATTAATGACACACAATATATATTAGCAGGAAAGTGCAGGTATGGTGTAATATATCAAGCATAGTGGACCTGAGCATATTAAACTAACTGAACACTGACAGATGTTAAACACACTTTTCATACAGATAACAGCAGGATACGTGATAAAACCATCCCCTAGCCACCGATTCCCAAACATCTAAATGTGCACATGCCACCCTCAACATCACACTGGTTTACTGTGTTATCTGTGTTTCCAACGTTTGATTGTCATTTACTAATTGTGCACTAGAAGATACGTCTTGGGTAATATTAACAATAACAAAACAATATTCCCCCTCACGACAATTCTCTAATTGCCCAAATCATGGTAAAATGATAATGGAGGAACAGGAGGCAATGGACCTGGTCTTTCAGCGAGGATGGATGGCACCCTCCTCACTTTTAATTGAATCTTCAGCAAACGTTCCTCCTGGACTACACTGAAGAATATGCTATGAAGTACAGTGCTATACTATGCAGGCAGCTAATGATCTCTTGGCACAGTCTTGATTACTTTTGTAATGTTTCTCACTTCTCTGTTTACATAAGACTATAAAATGCATTTATGCCTTCATTATTTTCTGGGGTTTGAAAGAATTCAAAGTACTTTACTTAGTGACATAGGCCCTGATTGCAAGTGGAGTGATTTCCACTGAAGGGATAACTCTAGATGGAATTATGCCACCCACTTTTACAAGCCTCTCTAAGCCTTGAATTATGGGGTCAGTAATGTCTGAAATCTATACTTCAGCTACCCGAGACTCCGGGCCTCACTTTGCTCTTGCACAGCCTGAGGGCAATGTACAGCAGCAGAGGCAAGCCCCCACATAACCCCTACAGTACCATGAGTGGATCAGACAATGCTGCTGCCCCCAGATAGACACACGTCTACCCTGAACTCCCAGACTACTACCCAAACCATCTGCCCCTAAGCCCCTTGAACTGACAGTGTCTTCCTGATCAGAACGGGCAGAAAATGTCAGCAATTATCTCCCCAGAATTGAGGGGTGGAGGGAATCCATGGTAAAGTGTCAGTATTTTTAAGTGTGTGCAGTTACTACCCATTCTAGGAAGAAAACTTGGAATTACTGGAATTTGGTGCTGGGATATCAACAGGAATCAGCTATTTTAGCTCCTTGTTAACAAACTCTGGCCTACTTGTAATGGGGTCCTCAGTGCAGTATTTGAACAGCAACTCAATTGACTTCAGTCACCTTACAATCCTTCATGACTTTACCATCATCATACCTTTCATACAAGTGCTAGTTTACCTCTACCATCCCAAGAAGCTTTCACAATCCTATGTTCTGTTGTAGATGTACTAAAAGGACCTTCTTAGCTGCCATTCAGAAGTACAAATGTGGCACACTCTTTCAAGAAAGATTACATTCTTTTAACAATGAATTGGACACCATTGTTTATGATGTCGAGGTACACATTCATCTGAATATTCCTCACTGGTAAAATCTTGAAACCCTTTATCACACCTCTCCGAGAGTCTAAATTATGACCCATTTCCAGAGTAAATTCTCAGTTGCTACAACAATATGTGTATATATTTGACTTTCAGTGTCACCTTTTTTCAGTGCAGTAATGGCACATGAACCATTGACACATGAAGATTACTTTTGGCACCCAACTTGTCACTAATAAGGCATGAGACACAATTTATAATATTCAAATTGAAGTTACCCATGCTGGGAATAGTGTTTTTTTCAGTTCTTCCTAAGCAAAAGGTCATCCCAGGGCATTTCAGCTTTTCCCACAATTCATGTCTTCTTACTGCTTATGAAAAAGTGGTGAGAGCAGGTGGCACCCCACTGCAGATTCTGCCCTGTTCATTTTAACAATTTTCCTTAACCCTGTATACCAGAGCAACAAACATTTTGAACTGCACTCCTTTTGGTGAGGCTTTTGCCAGAGTGCCTTTAAAAGCTAACTAATAAATATACTTTAAGAAAAGAAACATTACTCATATCAATTTTAAACCTACTCTGTGTTTGTCTCTCGCATGCTATAACTATACTGTGATCGTAGTTACGAGCACAACCAAACATAACATCAAAGAGTCTTTATAGTCCATAAAAGCAATTCTAGTAGTAACCAAATGACTTTAACAGGGCATATTACGATAAGGGGTATTGAAAACAAAAGTATAAAGGAAAATCAACTTTTGGCTGTAAGTGTAATCTGCAATTGTACTGGTATACTAGTATAGAACTAAGAGCACTAAAATGGTATCCAGTCCTGCATCTAAGTGTGGTCCATCACATTTACCGCCATAGCTATGTTCTATGTGAGTTTGTCTAGGTTTAATGACTCTTGTGGTTGGGGCACTTCATAAGTCATAAGTTAAGATACTAGGAACCCTTTCAAGGTCTGTGTGCAAAGTCTAGCTTGAGTGTGAGCTAGGAATTATTTCCAGCGGCTCCACCTCACAGCATCCCATTAGTGTAATTCAGTGAAGAGCTGGAAATTATCCTTAGCCATTCCTTCTTGTAGTTTTCCTCATAGTAGCATTGAGTGTATCTCTTTCCATTCACCCAAGTGTGTAGAGTTCTTTATAATATAACCACAGCTACAATGATCAGTAACTGTACAAAGGGTCTAGCCTTACATAACCTATGCTAAAGGGAACAACAATATCAAAAGAAACACCTTTGGAGTTAGTGTTAAAAGCCCTAACACTTCTGTAACTGCTTACAAAGGGTTTACATTGTGGACTAGCATGTGAAATCACTTTTTGTCTTCAGATAATACTTTATGGCCCTCATTACAACCCTGGCGGTCGGTGATAAAGCAGCAGTAATACCGCCAACAGGCCGGCGGTAACAAAAATGGAATCATGACCACGGCGGAAACAGCCAACACATAGAGCCACTTTAACATTCTGACTGCCACGGCGGTAGCAACAAACACTGCGCCGGTAACCGCCAACAGCCCAGGTGAAAGACAATGTACAGCCCACAGCATTACAACCGGCCCATCTGCCAGCTTTTCCGGGGCAGTACAAACGCCATCAAAAGCACGGCGGAAACAGAACACAGAAGGGAAACGACTCACCTCTCGACACTGAAGGAAGAACCAGGACACCATGGAGCCCGAACTGCAGGTGTTCCCCATGCTGGTGTACTTTCTCATACATCAGGAACATGAACGCCGGCGACGACGACCATGGCGAGTATTGCACCTAGCACACAGGGGAGGTGGGGAGGAAAAAGAGAGTGACACACACACACACAACACGCAACACCCCCACACCCACCCTCACCCCCAACACTATACACACAAACACATGCAACAACGTTACATATACACCCCGTAACCCTCTGGAATAACGCAAGGACAAAAGCAATGGAGTAAAATTATATTAGTAAATATATTAGTAATTTTGAGGAATGCGTTCTTAATGCAATAAACAGTATGTACAATATATACAATAGATACAAAAGGAGGGACAATGCCCACTCCAAAATGTCCGTGTCCCTCTGGGCCAAAACACATAGGCCAAGGCCACACTTGACTCCTGCCTCAATATAAAGAGAACACCGCAGGGGCATCAGGTCGAAAACACACAGGCACCTCAGGGGGACAGGGAATGGGGGGCACCTCAGCCGGAAGATGTTACAACACCACTGCTCCTAGAGGGGGCTCCATGCCCACTGCTTGGTCTTGGGGAGTGCAAACCACAGTCTCTCTAGTGGGTGGTTTGCCCACTGCTTGGTCCTGGGGAGTGCAAAGCCACAGACTCTCAAGTGGGTGGTATGCCCACTGCTTGGTCCTGGGGAGTGCAAAGCCACAGTCTCTCTAGTGGGTGGTTTGCCCACTGCTTGGTCCTGGTTAGTGCAAAGCCACAGTCTCTCAAGTGGGTGGTTTGCCCACTGCTTGGTCCTGGAGAGTGTAAGGCCACAGTCTCTCTAGTGGATGGCTTCTTCCACTGGTTCTGGATGGGGCTTTGTGCCCATTGTGCTTCATCCTGGCAAGGAGGGGCTGAGTGGATGCCTTCTTCCGCTGGTTCTGGAGGGGGCATTGCGCGCTGCGTGCCTCATACTGCCAAGGAGGGGCTGAGTGGATGGCTTCTTCCACTAGTTCTCGAGTTTTTTTTTTGCCCATTGTGCTTCATCCTGACAAGGAGGAGCTGAGTGGATGCCTTCTTCCTCTGGTTCTGGAGGGGGCTTTGTGCCCATTGTGCTTCATCCTGGCAAGGAGGGGCTGAGTCGATGCCTTATTCCACTGGTTCTGGGGGGGGCATTGCGGCCTGTGATGCAGATCTTTTGGAGTACAAGGTCACAGCCTCTCATCTGGGTGTCACATTGACAGGTTTTGCAGGGGCCAGGGCGCACTGCAGCCCATGTAGTCACCACTACACACTGCTCTCCGGCGGTGACGGCTGCTCAGTGTATGCCAGTTGCGCTGCAGATGGCGGTGCAGGCAGTGGTGGTGGTAGCCTCCAGGCCTTCACCTGCAGCCCCAAACAGCTGCCTACTGGGGCTGCTGATGCTGGCAGTAGTGCTGCTGGCGGCGGGGCAGGTGGCTGTGCTGGCCACGGTGCAGGTGGCAGTGCTGTCCACGGTGCAGGTGGCGGTGCTGGCTGCATTGCAGGTGGCGGTGCTGGCCGCAATGCAGGTGGCGGTGCTGGCCACGGTGCAGGTGGCGGTGCTGGCAGTGGTGGCGGTAGCCTCCAGGCCTTCACCTGCAGCCTCGAACTGCTGAAGTGCCATGGCTGGTGTTCTGTGCCCCTTCCTGCCCTTGGCATATGGTGGTGCCTCCTTGCTTCTGCCAGCTGGAGTCTTTGACTTGCCCTTGCTGGCTGGTTGTGCCTCCTTCACCTTGCTGGCTGCTGTCCCCTTCTTGCCCTTGCCAGGTGGACCCTTCTTGGCCTTGGCGGTGTTGTCGGCACACTGGCTGGGCTGACGGGTGCCTCCTTGGATTCTCTCACAGCTGCAGAAACCACAGTGGCCATGGACTGGGTGGCTGAGGTGCTGGGCTCGGTTCTGGCCACCCTGGCCTGAGGTGAAGGACGGGGGGAGGGGTAGGGAATAGGTCAATGTTGGCGAGGAAAAGCTTCTTAGGGACCCTGGGGTGGGAAAAGGGTGAAGGTTTGGGAGTGGATGAAGAGGGAGTGGATGTAGGAGGTGTCAGTCTGCTGTGTTTGGGTCCAGGTGCATGGGCTGGATGCTGTTGTGAGGTGGGTGTCTGTTGGGTGTGTGTGTGCTTGCATTTGTGTACTTTGGGAGGAGGGGTCACAGACACAGTGGGAGACGACACAGGGGACGTGTGCATGGATGTGGGGGTGGTGACTGTCAGTGATTGGCATGTAGTGATAGGCGTGCTGGTGATGGAGGTAGTGGATGAGGATGTAGTGCATGCAGGTGTGAGTGGAGACGCTACAGGGAGGGGGTGGATGACGAGGAGGAGGTGGACACAGTGGAGGCAGTGGATGTTGGTGTGTGTGCATGGGGATCGTGCTTGTGTGAGTGCCTGTGAGATGAAGTGTGGTGCTTGTGTTTGCCTGAACCACTTCTGTGTGTTGATTTGGGTGATTGCTGGTCTGAGGGTGTGCTTGGGACAGGCTGGGGTTGAGGGGATTGGGACTGGGTAGAGAAAGTTGGAGGGGGAGGCTGGAGACAGGCACAATGGGTGAATGCCCTCCGGGTATGCATTTGTTTGTTGCAAATGCCCTGCTACACCCTGGATGGCATTCAGTATGGTTGACTGCCCAACAGAGAGGGATCTCAGGAGGTCAATAGCCTCCTCACTGAGGACAGCAGGGCTCACTGGGGCAGGGCCTGAGGTGCCTGGGGCGAAGGAGATGCCCACCCTCCTGGGTGTGCGGGCACGGGAACCATCCTGAGGGGCTGCTGGAAGGGCGGGGCTGGTACGGGGGTGGCATCTGTATCTGTTGTTGGGGTGGGCACAGGGAGCTTCCATTGGAGGAGGAGTCGCTGTCGGTAGTGTCCCCTCCTGTCTTCGTCGTGGTGCTTCCCTCACCCTCCGTCCCACTGGTGCCCTCACCTTTGGTGGATTTGGCCTTCAGGCCCATTTGGGATGCAGCTCCCTCCGTTGCCTGTGCCTCTGCTCCTCCACCAGATGATGCTAATGCACAGAAGGACAGGGTGACAAAACAAAAAGGGGGGGGAGAGACAGAGAATGCACTTGGTCAATGCCAGCAACACTACCGTTGGCGTAAACATCACCCAGGGAACAGCCCTATGCACTAGGCCATGCACTACCAGTTACAATGCTAGTCACCAGCCCATGGGGTACAATGCCTAACGCCATTAGCTGCACACCTGAAACCCACAGGACCCTGCCCAGTAGTAGATGCCCACTAACACTATTGGGGTTGGAGGGCATCTGATCTTGCCCATATTTGAACATACCCTAGGGGCACCCAAAGCTCACATCCCCCACCCAGGTAAAACCTTAACGCATGCAAAGTCATGATTCTGAATCTGTACTCACCCCCTTGTGGCTGCTGTGATGCCTTGAAGCGTCCATCCAACTCCGGATAGGCCACCGCCAGGATGCGGAACATAAGGGGGGTCGTGGTACGACAGTCACCCCTTCCTCACTGGGAGGCCAGCCCCAGCTGGGCCTTCGCCATCTTCCTTGCCCAGCGGCACAGGTTCTCCCACGTTTGCAGCAGTGTGTGCTCCGCCTGTCAAAGATCCCCAGGGTCCGCACCTTCTTGGAGATGGCACACCAAATACCCTTTTTCTGATGGGTGCTGACCTGCAGAATAAATACAGCAGAAAAGCAATTAGTTATACCATCCGGACTGTCATACTCATGGCCCACCAAATCCCTCCCATCCCCTTATGCACATACATTCCCCTACATACATGCAGCACTCTGCCCAGGACCCCTCAAACCCCCCCTACTCGGGGCTTACACACACACAGCAATCCATACATTCATGGGCCACGCATCATGCTCACAGTGTACTCATCTGTTTGTCTGGAGGACCATAGAGTAAAGTGTACGGGGGAAGGACCCCATCCACTAGTCTCTCCAACTCCTCCGAAGTGAAGGCGGGGGCCCTTTCCCCAGACACTCAAGCCATTTTCGCTTCCAGACACAGGTCACAGCAGCACTTGCAGTGTAGGTCCTCTCCTGTTGAAGGTCAGGTAGCAAGTGAGTGAACAGATAGAAAATGGCAGTCACGTCCGGAGCGGTGTGTACCGTCACCGCTGGCGTACATCGCCATTGGCTCCTGGAACCCATAGGGCCCAATGATAACCAATGCGATGTTGTGCGGTGGTCATCGACCGCCGAATGCAACGGCGAACAACGCCAACGGAATTACCTAATTTCCACTTGTCTCTCCTCACAGGTCAGGCAGCTGACATTTCAGGGGGGCACAGGCCATGGCACCTAACTGCGTCACAGCAGACATTGGCACATCAACTGACTCTCAAGTTCACATACTGTTTCTGTAAATGAAAAAATGCATATTAATATTGACATATATGTGAATATGACCCTCTGCTCACCGTTTTTCACTCTAGAGTTCAACCGCTGAGGATGAATAGGAGATGGAGACACCCCCATGTACAGCCCCCTGGTGGACCTGGCGACAATGGAGGACAGGCACATTATCCTGACCAACAGACTTGATAGGGCCACAATCCAAGAACTGTATGCCCAATTGGAGCCAGGCCTGATTGCAGCTATCCGTCAGCCCACAGTTTTCCCCCCTCTAGTGCAGGTCCTGTCAGTGCTCCATTTCCTGGCAAGTGGTTCCTTCCAAGCGACAGTGGCCATGGCATCAGGGATGTCTCAGCCAATGTTCTCAAACATGCTGACCAGTGTGTTGTCTGCCCTGCTGAAACACATTCGCAGCTACATCGTATTCCCCCAGGTGGAGGATTTGGCCACAGTGAAGGCTGACTTTTATGCACTCGGACAAATCCCCAACATCATTGGTGCCATTGATTGTACACATATTGCATTTGTCCCCCCGCCCCGGAGAAATGAACAAGTGTTCAGAAATAGGAAAAGCTTTCTCTCTCTGAATGTGCAGATGGTGTGTTTGGCGGACCAGTACATCTCCCATGTCAATGCTAAGTATCCTGGCTCTGTGCATGATGCCTTTATCTTGAGGAATAGCAGCGTTCCATAAGTGATGTCTCAACTCCAGAGGCACAGGGTGTGGCTAATAGGTGAGCCCCTGGTCCCCACCCAGTTGATGTAAGTATATGGGTGTGGGTTTGGTATCCCTTGAATATTTGCAGGTGAATCTGGTTACCTCAACCTATCAATGCTACTGACCCCAGTGAGGAATGCCAGGACAAGGGCAGAGGTACCTTACAATGAGGCACACGGGCGAACAAGGAGGATCATTGAGAGAACCTTTGGCCTCCTGAAGGCCAGATTCCAGTGCCCACATCTGACAGGTGGATCCCCGTACTACTCACCCAAGAAGGTGTGCCAGATCATTGTTGCATGTTGCATATTGTACAACCTGGCCTTGAGATGCCAGGTGCCTTTTCTGCAGGAGGATGAGCCTGGGGATGGTTATGTGGCAACGGTGGAGCCTGTGGACAGTGACGAAGAAGAGGCACAGGAGGAAGTTGTGGACAACAGAAGTACACTCATTCAACAGTACTTCCGGTGACACACAGGAAAGACACTGTAACTTCACCTTCCATTGCAGTTTTGTTTTTGACATTGAACATGGCAGCCTGATTTCCTTATTTCTATGGCCACATACTGTACCCTTTGGCATCTCTATTTTTAGATCTCTGTGCTCCACTCTGGCTCCTGGTGTGTTTACTACTGCCCACTGCAGGTCATACCTATGTAAATATTACAGTACATTTGAATTGCAATGTTTACAGTTTGTGAAACTAATACATATGTCATAGAATTCACAGACTCAATACTTGAATTTGTTACAAGGGTGTTTATTTATGTACTAATAAGTGTAGGGGGTATCGAAATGGGCTGGGTTGCTGATGGAGGAAAGTCCAGGGTAGAGTCCAGTCTATTTGTATCACAGGTGCATTGTCCAAGGGGGCATAGGAAGTGAAGTAATGGCAATTCAAGGTGGACAGGGTGACAGAGTGGGACAAAAGGATGACAATCAGGAGAGTCTTTTTTCCTGGCGGGGTCTTGGCAATGTTCTCTGGCTTCTGCCTGGATCGCAGGGACCGCTTGCAGGGTGATTCTCCTTCTGCAGGGGTGGGGTGCTGGTGGGCTGTTGTTCCTGTGGTGGGGCCTCCTGTCCACTAGCGCCAGCAGAGGTGGAGGGCTGTTCCCTCCTGCAGCCGCTGGGTCTCCTGCAGCTTGGCTAGTATTAGGCCCATGGTCTCCTGGGAATGGTGGTATGCTCCCAGGATGTTGGTAAGTGCCTTGTGGAGAGTCGGTTCCCTGGGCCTGTCCTTCCCCTGTCGCACACAGCAGTCCTCCCAGCTTCCCTGTTGTCCTTTGCCTCTGTCCCCTGAACCGTGTGCCCATTGCCAATGACCCTAGGTCCCTGATCATCCTGTGTTTGTGGGGTTGCCTGGGGTCCCTGTAGTGGTGGACAGACTGCTGATTGACGTGTCCTAGGGGCAGAGGGATGGGCCCGCTGGGTGGGTGCTGTGGTGGTGTTTCCTGAGGGGGGAGGCTCTGTGGTGGGTTGGGACTGTGGCTGGGTCACCGACTGTCCAGAGGTCATCGAGATCCAGGCATGCAGAACTGCTGTCATCACTCTGGGCCCCTTCTGTGGGGTGACTGGATGCAGCTGGCACCTCCTCTACGGTGACGTTGAGTAGGGGTCTTGTGGGGATGTAAATGCAGTGTTATTGTATCTGCATCTGCCATCTTGTGCATGGATATGTTTCCCTCTATGGTTGTTATTAGCAAGGCAGCTTTGGCTTGTGTGAGTTGTGCTTGGTTTGGCTAAGTGATTGTCACTAGTGTGCATGCTGTGGTGATGGGTGTCCATGCAGGTCTGTGATGGTGGTCCATGCATTGGTTTTGCATGCAGGGCTTGGTATTGGGATGGGTGGGTTGTGATGGTGGGGTAAAAGTGCGGTGGTGGTGTGATGGGGTGAGGGTAGGGATTGTTGTTTGTGATGGCATGCAGGTAGAGTGAGGGATAAAGTAGTAAAGAATTGACTTACCAGAGTCCAGTCTTCCTGCTACTCCTGCCAGGCCCTCAGGATGCATGATCGCCAAGACTTGCTCCTCCCATATTGTTAGTTGGGGGGGAGGAGGTGGGGGTCCACTGCCAGTCCTCTGTACAGCTATCTGGTGTCTTGCTACCATGGAACGCACCTTCCCCCGTACATCGTTCCACCTCTTCCTGATGTCATCCCTTGTTCTTTGGTGTTGTCCCACAGCGTTGACCCTGTCCACGATTCTCCGCCATAGCTCCATTTTCCTAGCAATGGATGTCTGCTGCACCTGTTATCCGAATAGCTGTGGCTCTACCCAGATGATTTCCTCCACCATGACCCTTAGCTCCTCCTCTGAGAACCTGGGGTGTCTTTGTGGCGCCATGGGTGTAGTGTGAGTGGTATGTGTGAGGGTGTGTGGGGTGATGTGTTGGGGTCTGTGCAGTGAGGTACGTGGATGGTGTATGGGTGATGGTGTTATGTGGCTCAGATTCAGTGGGTGCTCCTGGCTTGTCTCTCACTTGCCAAAATGTTTGGGTCATAAAGGGTTGTGGGTATTGTGGGGGGGTGTATTATATTGGTGTGGGTGTGTGGGTGTAGTGTGTGTATGTTTGTCAGGTGTGTGTAGTTTGAATTGTCCAATGTAGTGTAGTATTGCGTGTGTGTGTGTGTTTTGAGCGCGGCGGTGTGTACTGCCAATGGTTTACTGTGGTTGAATGACTGCCACGGTGATTCGTGGGTCATGATGCTGTGGGCGTATTTCTGTTGGCGTAATGGTGTGAGTTTTGGTACCGCCAATTTATCACTGACCTTTGGTCTGGTGGACTTGTGTGGGTGTCTGTATAGTGGCGGATTTATCTGCGTGGGTCATAAAACCCGTATCGGTATACCGCTGCTGTCGCGGTATGTTGGCGGCAGTCAGCATGGCGGTAAGCGGCACTTACCGCCAATGTTGTAATGAGGACCAATATCTGTATATCTGACTAAACATGCTCTACTGGTTTCTTTTTACATTTTAATCGAATACATTACAGAAATCTATATGATCTAATATCATCTCGTCTAGCAGTATTGGGCATTGTTCAGTCAAAGTTTGTAGAATATAGTTTACACACATAGTCAATTAAGGATCTCCTTGCCCACCTGCATGCCATTTATATTGAAAAAAAGCATTGAGGAGAGAGGCAACCCTTGTTTTCTGCCTCATGTGATTGAGAATGAATGGGAGAGGTCTTCATTACGTTAGCCTGTGCCGTCGGAGTTCCCCTAGAACCCAGATTCTGAATCTAGTATCCAAGTCCTAATCATTTCCTCCAGGAAGCTCGAGTTTACCTTGTAACACCTTTTCAGCATCTAACGAGCAATAATGCCTCTTTGTGTGTTGTTACATGTTCTCAAGTATATGTAAGCGTTTTTTGTGCTGTCCCTACAATGTTTTCCAATCAGAAATCCTAATTCAACTATGTCAATTAGCCCATATAGCATTTTCACTAACCTGGGCATAGAACATTTGTAAATAGTATTATTTCAAGGTTGAGAAGTGAAATAGGCTTGTATGAGCCACAAATGGAAGGGTCCTTCTGCAACTTGTAGATTATCAAGATAACAGCTTTTGGACATGGAGGCTTAAATAATACAATTTAAATGTATTCAACATTGGCAAAGTCAATAGGGGCAGCTAGTGTGAAGTTGGAGAGACGAGACCTGAGCGGGGCAGAGGGATAGAGGGAGCACAGTCCAAGGTGAGTTGAGAGAAGTGGAGATGGGGAGAGAGAAATCTCAACCTTGAGCCACAGCAGTGCTCGGTGAGGAGATTATTTTATTGGAACTAGCAAATATGTGGCTGTTAAATGATCTAATTGGAGAATGCTACTAAACAGCATCAACAAAAACAAGAAATCAGTGAACACCAACTGCAAACTGTTAGGCACAAAGGGGAAGATCTAGAAAAAAGCTCATGATGCTCTAACATTAGAGTAGTTGGGATATCCAAAAGTACAGAAAGAACAAGTCCAAACATTATAGACTGGATTTCCAAGATAATTGTTCAATATTTAAGTCAAAACAAGACAGTTATTGGCACTCATTATGTCAACGGAGGTATTGACCGCCTACCACCGTGGCAACAGCCGCCAAAACACAATCGTCGCGGCTACCTGCCGTCCGCCATATTATGACTGTAGCCTGAATTTCGCCAGAAGGATGGCGGAATTCCGGCTGCAGCCATGGCGGCGGACGGCGGTAAGGTGATGCTGCTGTCAGCAGCAGCACCACACCAGTAGACCTCCGTAGACCGTATCATGACCCATGATACGGCCTGGCGGTGTTCTGCTGGCGGACGCTGCTGCTGGCAGCAGCGCCCTGTCCCATCTCCTGCCGGAGGACCACCTGCAATCGGATAAGTCAGGTGCTCCGACAGGGGAGAGGGGTGGTGGTTGTTGTGGGGGTGTGGGGGGGTGTGGGTGTATGTTTGTGGGTGCATGCTTGCGGGTGTGTGGCGAGTGTGCATGTCTGTTGTGTTGTGTGAATGTGTGGGTGGGAGTGTGCATGGATGTATGCATGCATGGGTGAATGTGGGTATGAGTGTGTGTATGCGTGTGTATGATGGTGCGTGAATGTGGGTGTATGTCATGGGGGGCATGGAAGAGGTGTGGGGGAGGACTCTGGGGAGAGGGATGGGGTGGGGGAGACCCCTATCAGTGACAGGGAAGAGATTCCCTGTCACTGATAGTGCCTACCAACATGGTTTTCATGGTGTTAAGGAAGCCACGAAAACCATGGTGGTAGGCGGGGTCATACTCCCGTGGGTGGGACAGTGACAGCCTCCTGGCTGGAGACTGAAGTCTACAGCCTGGCGGCTGTTACCGCCCTGGAAGACGGAGTGGTACATTGGCTGTTTGGCTTTCTATTTTTCAAGAACTTCCCTGGGAATCCGCGACAGCGAGAGATGAGGTCCCTGATTCTGCAATTCAAGGCTCTACCTGTTCCAGTATCTTTCACTGCTGGAGCCTCTGCTCTCCTGCAAAGCCCAACCAGGGTGCTTCAGCAGACATGGGGTGTGGCAAGGGTGGAAATGGTTACAAATAAAGGGACATTTTTTGAATTTTGATTTGGAATACAAAATGGAATTAGGAATAGAAATGAAGAGGCCAGAATATTTTCGAAAGTTCGGCATTTAAAACCTGATATTACAAATCTACAAGAAATTAATCTTCCTAAATCTCAAGCAACATTTAGCAATATATCTAAATGTTGTAAGGGATATTCAATACCAAGAATTTATCATTTAGCCTGCTCTTTTTATACTGCCGGACATGGAGGATTCTCCATGTTAGCATGTCATGGGTCACAGAAAATAAGACCTTTAAGTCTGACCTAACGGTAGGTGGGTACAAAAGAAAAAGAATAGCACTTATAGGTATCATTTAACAAAATCAGTAGAATTTCAAAAGGCTAAATATGTTTAGTCTTTTGAAACTCTTGATTTTGTGATATGATACCCATGCGTACTATTGTTTTTCCTTAATAGCTGTACCCTGGCCTTGTGGGATTATGGACTGCTGTTTTTGCTAGATAAAACAGTAGATGAGTACTGGCAAAGGTAAATGACTAACATACTAATAAGCAATTTGTTTAGAAACTTTGGGGTAGATTTATGAATAGTCGCGTTGCACCTAGTGCAGCAGCACTTTTCTAGCGCCGCTTGGTGCCCTCCTAATGCCACTATGTGTGCGCCGTTTTTCATATACGGTGCACCTTGGCGGTAGCTATGGAACGAGTGTCTTAATGTTTCATGGTAGTTCAGCACTTTGCAGGATTAACGTAAAAAATGTTGATGCTAAACCTCCAAAGCCCAATGAGGTGGTGAAAAAAAATTACAATTTTTTCGGCCCCCCTAATGGGAGAATGCCCCCTTTGCATACATTATGCCTGGTGCAGGCATAATGTAGTGCAAAGGGTCACAAAGTGGTGCAATGCATGCATTGTGCCACTTTGTAAATTTGGCACCGCGATTTTGGCCTCCTTAGGCCACATAAGCATAAAAAAATGACACTAATGTGACGCAAGGAGACACTAGGGCTCCTAAATCTGCCCCTTTATATGGTCCTAATCAGCGATGTCCCAGATTTTATGCTGATATCATGCTGGAACTAAGTAGTTATTAACAGTTACTACATACCTATTATTATTACAGGAGACTTCAATTGCACACTAAGGGTCTAGTTCAGATCTTGATTGTGTTAACACCAAGCTGCATCGGCGGCAGACCCGAAAAGACTGTCAAGTCAACGGTGTTCCGCCCACCATATTTAGATGTTGCAACTCTGCAATCGGTGGACTAGTGATGGATTGCTGACAGAGGGAGACTGGCGGCGGGACCCAGTGGACTTCACACAATGGCAGGGGCTATGGAATAGAGGTAAGTGACACACACACACACTCTCCGTTAACCATATGTGTCTCCCTGCACTACGCACTACACAACACACTACATATACAACATCATCCATTAAAAGTCCAATACAATACAACCCATACATGCCAAACACACACATTGCCATACATCCATGACACAACACAAATACATCATTGACACTGCACCCACACATGACACAACCACAACAACCAACACAACTACAAACACAGCTACACAAGCAAACATGCACATAAGTACAACTACACACATCATGACAACGTCTGCCATACAACAACACTCACCTGAATGTGTCACACGGCAGCACAACATACAAAACAACATTGATCACTCATGCAAGTGACACACTTACAGACACAACCACATCTCCCCGTCAGCTCCCTCCAACAAAACCAGCCAATCCACACACATACACTCATACACAACACATAGGACAAATCTACCATTACAGTACCAACACAGGTCCCCTTGCAATATACACACATGAACATCGTAGCCAAGTGTGACTGTACCATCATTGTGGTGTCAGCATTCATTTGGCAATGAACATTGACATCTCAATGCAATGTCTATATATCTGCGATATGTGTGTTGTGACAGTGTGTGTCCAGCCATGTGTGACACAATAGTCTCCCCAACATATGCATGTCACAGTGATTTTTAAAAATTGCTGTGACATGCATATGCGTTCAGTGGTCCTGACCTCACGTGCAGTGCTCACACAACATACCCTGGAAAAGTAGCATCCCTACCATTGAGTCTGGTGATGGGTAAGGATGTGTTTTCTCCATGGGTAGGTGGCAGCAGCAACAGCAGGTGTTGGCCAGTTGGATCCAGTCAAAGTCAGAAGTGGAATTGGGAAGAAAGGTGAGTTTTCACTCCTTTCCCCAGTCCGCCAACTCAGAAGTGGAGGTCGGAACACCACTTTTTTCTTGGCAGTAAGACACATCCAAATATGCATGGTGGGAAGGGTGGCTGGGGTCCTGTCGGCAGCCAATTTTCCCTCTCCTGCCGTCGATGGGGGTGCTTCTTGGCAGAGATAGTGGTTCGAATGTCGGATTCTGGTTATAGGACTGGCAACATCTAAATACGACTGCCGGACTGTCAAGGTGGCAGGTGAGTTTTTGTCAAAAACCCGACGACAGGACCATTACAGCCAACATCTAAATCAAGCCCTTATTCTCCAAATGGAAACTTCTAACATATGTAGCCAAGTCCTCTTCCTCCACTCTTTTTCTCCTCCTCTTCTTCAAAATCCAACTCCTTCTCAGGACCATCCTCTTCCTGCTCCTCTCGGGTGAGGGCAACCTTTTAACATCCTCATGGGGTCTGAGGGATACTTAGTGACCCACCTTTATGGCCTTCTTCACCATATTCAGCGCCTCTCCTTTCAGACCTTCTGCAACTCTGCCTTGCAGAGGGTGTCCACATTGATTGATTAGCTCCATCTCCACTGTAGCAAAAGCACTGTAGCAAGCATTGGCAATGCCAATATGTCCAACTTATGAATGCACTGCCAAGCCAGAGCTAAAAGTACATGTGCAATGACTGCCCTCCTTCTATCTCTGCTGCTGCCTGAGAGAAACACCATAAATTATCTAGTCATCTAAGACACTTCAATAGCATTGCAATAACATGTGTGTGTCCATAAAAGTTCAAGCTCAGGCAGCTGGATATTTTTGTAGAGCCACACAAGTTGTGCCCAATCAAATCAGGTATTCCTGGCCCCCAACAAGTAGGTAGAACCAAAGCCACTTTCCTGGTGATATTGACATAATTGTCTGATAGTAGCTGTGCCATCATTCCAGACTATAAAAAAGAACAAATGACCAAATCAATAATTAAGGAGAATTTAGAATAAGCAAAAGAGGGCAATCAATGAGAAATTTAAATAAAACAAAACTTGATGTCAGATTATTTGGGGGATTTTTTGGTATACAAACTTACTGAGTGGCAAACGCAAGTACTGGATCCCACCAATGAGCAGCAATGTGAGAAACTGTGTTATTAGTTGAGAGGGTGTAAACCCTTCTCAAACAATACCTGCAATCCTTGTCAGGGTGAATCACAAAAGTCACTATATTAACCTATGCTTAACCCCATGGTAACTTAGCACAAAAGCAAACAGGCTTAACTCAGAGGCAACATATTAAGTATTTATGCAGCACTCAACAGTAATTAAGAGAAAAAACACAAGAAAAGTACTGAACCAAACTAGACAAATAGATAATGTGTTAATAAATAATTTGAGACCAAAACAACACAAATCCAACCAATAGAACTGGAGACATTCAATATAAATGGTTTAAATAAATATTTTGCCAAAAGGCGCAAAGCAGCATCTGAGGGTATCTGGTTGTACTGGACAGGGACAAAGCCACAAGTTCAGGCCAACAGTGAGAGAGTGCAGGCTGTGCAGAAGACCAAGTTTGGCTCACTGAGAGTTGCATCGTATGTCCTTAGTGCAAGGTCTGTTCATTGTTGCTTGGCGAGGCTTTGCCTTGTCCGGCATCGGTCTTGAAGAGGCAATCTGGCGAGGTTTTGTGTGGCTTTCGTCATCCAGCATCCATTCTGATGAAGTTTTCAGCGTCAAGGCTTAGCAGGGCTTGGCGTCACTTGTCAACAGTTCCGATGAAGCTTGCAGATGTTCGGCGAGGCTTCGCAGGGCCTCGTGTGACTTCACACCGAATTTGATGGAATGTTCAGATAGGCCAGGACAAGGTCTCTCTGATGCCAGCCAAGGGTCTAGATTCTGGGAAGGCATGTCTTAGAATTTAAGAACTCACTCAGGCTGAAGCCAGCACTGCTCAGGCAGATCCAGTTGAAGCAGGTCAGCTGGGCAGTTGTAGGGAGGGCCCTGGAGCTTGTTGTGTCTCTATAGCTCAAAACAGGAGGTCACCCATCTAACCATTGGAGTCACTAGCATCAAAGCCATTGGAGCATCAACGCCTGCCTTGATGCTGGGATCAAGCATCAAGGCAGGCCTCAAGCACCAGAGAAGTCTTATGATGTACAAAACAGGCATTAAGCAGCAGGGCGGTCTTTTAAAGTACAAGACAGTTCTTCTGGGACGTCCCCACAGGTCCGGGAGTGAAGAATTAATTGGTCTTAGGGTCCAATATTTATATCTGGTGCCAGCACTGTAAGTGTGAGGAAATTCTAGACTTCCCTCTACATCTGGTTCTGAAAACTCCTTCCACCCCTGCCCAGGATCCAAGAGGTTTAGGGTGAAAATGGACTGTTGTCAAGTTCTTTGGAAGTGTGCTGAGTCAGCCTCTTTGAAATGTAAGTGGGGAAGGGAACAGCTCCACCCCTCCATCCTGCCAACACTAGCCCCCCTTTGTCTCACTGTCTGGTAGGTGTTGAGACGGGCCACTCACCTGAAAAGCAGGATGTCTGCAGGGGCGATGGTATGCCCCCGACCTACTGGAACACCTCTCGGCACTTCCTGGTGGACAGAGAAACCCTGGCAGGTGTCCCAAAAGGAAAGGGGGAGTGGAAGAGAAAGAGACAAAACAGTGCCACGTCTTGCCGGTCCAGCCAGGCACCCTCTATCTTCGGGGGGCAGGTCATTATTGACAGAGGGATAGTAGAGTTAGTACACTCAACTTCCTTGAAACTGAATATGTCTTTCTGATATGGGCACAGGAGCGGTAGAAGAACACCGGGATGCTCCAGCACTTTTCTTGGATAATAATAACTGTTGGCACAATTACTAACACTGCATTACCCAAAAACCAAACTGAGTACCATAACAATAAGTACTGCAACACTAGGGCTGGCTTCACAGAGATCCATTGCTGCACACTACAATTAGAACTGTGGTTGCACATATCATGCACAAGAAAGACAAACAAGGGCATTAATTATATCACATAACTTTCCTGCATGCATAGGGTTAAACTAAAAGGAACAAAAACAATCCAAGAAATACAAATGTCCACTCTGGGTTTAAACAGTTAGGGTGGCACTGTTTCGTTTGGTTTCACTGTGTGTGTGAAAAACCCTTCAAAAGCAAATTCCTAAAACCTGAAACACAGGCATGAATGACACAATTTAAATCCAAGAGTTATGCTATTAGAGAAAGAAAAGTCACGTAAATGCCCTTTTAAATTTGCACTGTCACTTTTTGTAATACTTGAGCTCAGGCAGATTTCCTGAAGCACATTTAGACAAGTAACTACAATAATAATGTAGAATGTTCAGAAATGCATTTGTCTCTTCAAGATAAGCACTGTGCCAAAATACGAGGTCTGAAATACACCAGCTGTTCTAGGAAAGCGCGGCGCTCAAAGAACAAACTCCCTGGAGAATACTGGTCACTTAGCTGCAGTCTTTTTCGGAGTGCTGGAGGAATGCCTGGTGTCAGCTGGTACAGAAACGAAGAAAAGAATTGCCTCAAAAGTCCTGAATACGAGGATGACAGCAGGGGCTGGACTGCCAAATCAGATGCTGAGATCAGGAAGCAAAACAAAGCCAAGAAGGGAGGAATGCTTCACTCTGCTATGTATAGCCAATCAGGAAAGCAGTTGAGTTTCCACACGTGCATGAGTCACCAAACCCAATTAGAAGCACATGTCTACACCACACCCAATTAGAAGCACGTTTACACCTGCTCACATTAGCAAACAAGCAATGATAAAACCAATTGTGTAACACAGCACATTATGGCGGTCATTCTGACCCTGGCGGTCAAAGACCGCCAGGGCGGAGGACCGCGGGAGCACCGCCGACAGGCCGGCGGTGCTCCAATGGGGATTCCGACCGCGGCGGTAAAGCCGCGGTCGGACCGGCACCACTGGCGGGCTCCCGCCAGTGTACCGCCGCCCCATAGAATCCTCCAAGGCGGCGCAGCTTGCTGCGCCGCCGAGGGGATTCCGACCCCCCCTACCGCCATCCAGATCCCGGCGGTCCGACCGCCGGGATCCGGATGGTGGTAGGGGGGGTCGCGGGGCCCCTGGGGGCCCCTGCAGTGCCCATGCCACTGGCATGGGCATTGCAGGGGCCCCCGTAAGAGGGCCCCTAAATGTATTTCACTGTCTGCTGCGCAGACAGTGAAATACGCGACGGGTGCAACTGCACCCGTCGCACAGCTTCCACTCCACCGGCTCGATTCCGAGCCGGCTTCATCGTGGAAGCCTCTTTCCCGCTGGGCTGGCGGGCGGCCTGAAGGCGACCGCCCGCCAGCCCAGCGGGAAAGTCAGAATTACCGCCGCGGTCTTTCGACCGCGGAACGGTAACCTGACGGCGGGACTTTGGCGGGCGGCCTCCGCCGCCCGCCAAGGTCAGAATGAGGGCCTATGTTTCCTTAGAAATATGAAGGTTTAACCAAGAACAGAGATACGATTTAACCCTAATCCCTGGGGATGCTGACAGATAACGCAGGAGGCACCTTGGGGATTCCTGACAGTAGGAATGACCAAAGGCCAACTACACTTTGTTTTGTAACCCAAAACACAGGCTGCAGGCACTAAATGGCTCGGAAAAGAAAATGACAACTTTATAAAAATGGCATGTTCAGAAATGTGATATAAAATCTGACTTTATCATATAAATGTGCTTTAAATAACAATTAATTTCAGTTCCCCATCAAAAGTTATCAGTTATTAAATGTAATAAGGTAATCCAATGTTATCCTAGGGAAGGTAGGCCTTGTAGTAGTGAAAAATGAATTTATGACATTTTCAGGACATGTAAAACTTAAAGTTACACGTCCAACTTTTTTAATACGCTGCACCTTGCCCCTGGACAGTCTAGGGCCTACCTTATGGGTGACATATGCATTAAAAAGGAAAATTTAGTCCTGGAAAAAGGTTTATTTTGCCAGGTCGAATTGCAGTTTCAAACTGCACAGGCTGCAATGACAAGCCTGAGACATGCATTAAAGAGCTACTTAAGTGGATGGCACAGTAAGGCATTGCAGGTCCACTACTAGTATTTAAGTTACAGGCCTTTGGTACATGGTGTACCACTATACTATAGACTTATGCATAGACTATATGTGCCAATCAGGTGTAGGCCAATCTTTTCATGTTTAACCCCTTCTGTGCCTTGGACGAGGTCACCTCGTCCAAGGAACACGGGAACTTGGGGGAGCGCTAGCGCGCCCCCCCTGTGCACCCCCCTCGCCCCCAAGGCGGGGATGGAAGGGGAAGACCTTCCCCCCCCACCCCCCCTGTGACGTCAGCACGCGAGCATGCGCTGATTGGTCACAGGTGCCTCCCCCATCGCGCTGGAAGCTCTGCTTCCAGCGCGATTGAAAGAGAAATGCAAAGCATTTTTCTTTCAATCACGTGGGGGAGGCCCGGAGGGGCTTCAAAGGGAAGGAAATGTATTTCCTTCCCTTTGAAGTCTCTCCCAGGGTTTCAAAAGCCGGATTGCTTGCAATCCGGCTTTTGAAACCCCACTAGACACCAGGGATTTTTTTTGTTGTTCATAAAGTGACAAAAGGGAGCGACCCCTTGGGCAAGGGTCGCTCCCAGGGGGGGGGCATTTTTCGTGAAGGCCTTTTCTGCCCGGGGGGGCAGAAACCTCTAGGCACCAGGGATCTTTTTTTTTATTTTTTGTTATTTTTTATTTATTTTTTTAGGTGGGGAGCAACCCCTTAGGCAAGGGTCGCTCCCCTAGGGGGCAAAATATATTTAGGCCATTTCTGCCCCCCTTGGGGGCAGATTGGCCTATTTTGATGATGCCAATCTGACCCCAAGGGGGGCAGAAACCACTAGGGATTTTTTTTTCTTTGCGTGAATTTCACGCAAGGGGAGCGACCCTTTAGGCAAGGGTCGCTCCCTGGGGGGGAATTATTTTAGGCCATTTCTGCCCCCAGGGGGAGCAGAAACCTCTAGGCGGCAGGGCAAATTTTTTTTTTGTGTTTTTTGTTTTGTTTGGTTTTTTTTTTTTAGAGATGGGGAGCGACCCATCAGGCAAGGGTCGCTGCCCTGGGGGGCAAATTGTATGTAGACCATTTCTGCCCCCCTTGGGTGCAGATTGGCCGATTTTAGGTCAATCTGCCCCCAAGGGGGCAAAAACTACTAGGCACCGGGGATTTGTTTTTTGGCACCAATGTCACGCAGGGGGAGCGACCCCGTAGGCAAGGGTCGCTCCCGGGAGGGGGTGGGGGTTGGAGGGGGGAATTTATTTTAGGCCATTTCTGCCCCCCCCTGGGGACAGAAACCTCTAAGCACCAGGGCAAATTTTTTTTGTGTGTTTTTTGTTTTGTTTGTTTGTTTTTTTAGAGATGGCGAGCGACCCATCAGGCAAGGGTCACTGACCTGGGGGGCAGATTGTATTTAGACCATTTCTGCCCCCCCTTGGGGGCAGAAACCACTAAGCACCGGGGATTTGTTTTTTGGCGCCAATGTCACGCAGGGGGAGCAACCCCGTAGGCAAGGGTCGCTCCTGGGGGGCGGGGGTGGGGGTTAGGGGGGCAAATTTATTTTAGGCCATATCTGCCCCCAGGGGGGTCAGAAACCTCTAGGCGCCAGGGCAATTTTTTTTTGGTGTTTTTTTTTTTGTTTGTTTGTTTTTTTAGAGATGGGGAGCGACCCATCAGGCAAGGGTCGCTGCCCTGGGGGGCAAATTGTATTTATACAATTTCTGCCCCCCTTGGTGGCAGATTGGACGATTTTAGGTCAATCTGCCCCCAAGGGGGCATAAACCACTAGGCACCGGGGATTTGTTTTTTGGCGCCAATGTCACGCAGAGGGAGCGACCCCGTAGGCAAGGGTCGCTCCCAGGCAGGTGGGTTAGGGGGGGGTTAAATTTATTTTAGGGCATTTCTGCCCCCCCACTGGGGCCGGCTGAGCTAGAGGCCAAAATCCACAGGTAGGCACTTTGCAAAAAACACCTCTGTTTTCTGTGAAAATATATGTTGTGTCCACGTTGTGTTTTGGGCCATTTCCTTTCGTGGGCGCTAGGCCTACCCACAGAAGTGAGGTACCATTTTTATCGAGAGACTTAGGGGAACGCTGGGTGGAAGGAAATTTGTGGCTCCTCTCAGATTCCAGAACTTTCTGTCACCGAAATGAGAGGAAAAGGTGTTTTTTTGGCCAAATTGTGATGTTTGCAAAGGATTCTGGGTAACATAACCTGGTCAGAGCCCCGCAAGTCACCCCATCTTGGATTCCCCTGGGTTTCTAGTTTTCAAAAATGCACTGGTTTGCTAGGATTCCCAAGGTGCCGGCTGAGCTACAGGCCAAAATCCACAGGTAGGCACTGTTTTCTATGAAAAAATGTGATATGTCCACGTTGTGTTTTGGGCCATTTCCTTTTGTGGGCGCTAGTCCTACCAACACAAGTGAGGTATCATTTTTATCTGGAGACTTGGGGGAACGCTGGGTGGAAGGAAATTTGTGACTCCTCTCAGATTCCAGAACTTTCTGCCACAGAAATGTGAGGAACATGTGTTTTTTTAGCCAAATTTTGAGGTTTGCAAAGGATTCTGGGTAACGGAACCTGGTCAGAGCCCCACAAGTCACCCCATCTTGGATTCCCCTAGGTCTCTAGTTTTCAGAAATGCACAGGTTTGGTAGGTTTCCCTAGGTGCCGGCTGAGCTAGAGGCCAAAATCTACAGGTAGGCACTTTGCAAAAAACACCTCTGTTTTCTTTCAAAAAATTGGATGTGTCCACGTTGCGCTTTGGGGCATTTCCTGTCGCGGGGGCTAGGCCTACCCACACAAGTGAGGTATCATTTTTACCAGGAGACTTGGTGGAACGCTGAGTGGAAGGAAATTTGTGGCTCCGCTCAGATTCCAGAACTTTCTGCCACAGAAATGTGAGGAACATATGTTTTGTTTGGCCAAATTTTGAGGTTTGCAAAGGATTCTGGTTAACAGAACCTGGTCAGAGCCCCACAAGTCACCCCATCTTGGATTCCCTTAGGTCTCTAGTTTTCAGAAATGCACAGGTTTGGTAGGTTACCCTAGGTGCCGGCTGAGCCAGAGGCCAAAATCTACAGGTAGGCACTTCGCAAAAAACACCTCTGTTTTCTTTCAAAAAATTGGATGTGTCCACGTTGCGCTTTGGGGCATTTCCTGTCGCAAGCGCTAGGCCTACCCACACAAGTGAGGTATCATTTTTATCGGGAGACTTGGGGGAATACTGCGTGGAAGGAAATTTGTGGCTCCTCTCAGATTCTAGAACTTTCTGCCACAGAAATGTGAGTAACATGTGTTTGTTTAGCCAAATTTTGAGGTTTGCAAAGGATTCTGGTAACAGAACCTGGTCAGAGCCCCACAAGTCACCCCATCTTGGATTCCCCTAGGTCTCTAGTTTTAAAAAATGCACAGGTTTGGTAGGTTTCCCTAGGTGCCGGCTGAGCTAGATGCCAAAATCTACAGGTAGGCACTTTGCAAAAAACACCTCTGTTTTCTTTCATAAAATCGGTATGTGTCCACATTGCGTTTTAGGGCGTTTCCTGTCGCGGGCGCTAGGCCTACCCACACAAGTGAGGTATCATTTTTATCGGGAGACTTGGGGGAACATAGATTAGCAAAACAAGTCTTATTGCCCCTTGTCTTTCTCTACATTTTTTCCTTCCAAATATAGGAGAGTGTGTAAAAAAGACATCTATTTGAGAAATGCCCTGTAATTCACATGCTAGTATGGTCACCCCGGAATTCAGAGATGTGCAAATAACCACTGCTCCTCAACACCTTATCTTGTGCCCTTTTTGGAAATACAAAGGTTTTCTTGATAGCTATTTTTTACTCTTTATATTTCAGCAAATGAATTGCTGTATACCCGGAATAGAATGAAAACGCACTGCGGGTGCAGCTCATTTATAGGCTCTGGGTACCTAGGGTTCTTGATTAACCTAAAAGCCCTATATATCCCCGCAACCAGAGGAGTCCAGCAGACGTAACGGTATATTGCTTTCGATAATCTGACATTGCAGGGAAAAGTTACAGAGTAAAACGTAGAGAAAAATTGATGTTTTTTTCACCTCAATTTCAATATTTATCTTTTTTAGTTGTTATTTTCTGTAGGAAACCTTTGTAGGATCTACACAAATGACCCCTTGCTGAATTCAGAATTTTGTCTACTTTTCAGAAATGTTTAGGTGTCTGGGATCCAGCATTGGTTTCATGCCCATTTCTGTCACTGACTGCAAGGAGGCTGAAAGCACAAAAAATTGCAAAAATGGGGTATGTCCCAGTAAAATGCCAAAATTGTGTTGAAAAATTGGGTTTTATGATTCAAGTCTGCCTGTTCCTGAAAGCTGGGAAGATGCTGAGTTCAGCACCACAAACCCTTTGTTGATGCCATTTTCAGGGGAAAAACCACAAGCCTTCTTCTGCAGCCACTTTTTCAAATTGTTTTGAAAAAAAAAAGAAATTTCACTGTATTTTGGCTAATTTCTTGGCCTCCTTCAGGGGAACCCACAAAGTCTGGGTACCTCTAGAATTCCTAGGATGTTGGAAAAAAAGGACGGAAATTTGGCTTGGTTAGCTTATATGGAAAAAAAGTTATGAGGGCTTAAGCGCGAACTGCCCCAAATAGGCAAAAAAAGGCCTGGCACAGGAGGGGGAAAAGGCCTGGCAGCGAAGGGGTTAAAGGAGTCAGAACACTTTAGCACTGGTTAGCTGTGATCAAGTACAGAGAGTACTGAAGCCAACAAAACAAAATTCAGCAACTGGAGATGAGTAGGCAAAATGGTTGGGGAAAGGCCACAGCAAAGGCTCCTTGGTCTAACAGGCACTATAGAAAAATAGAAGATAGAAAAGAAAACTAACAAATGTTAAATTGCATTCTAGTCTGATCAAGCATCTGGCATGGTGTTATTCCCTTCTTTAGGTCTTATTTTAGCCAAGACCTTTTGATTTTGAAAGAACAAATACACAAAATGGATGGATACACCATATCAGCATATTAAGGATCAGTAGCCAAATAAATAAAAAAGTGTTTTCCTCACATTGATAAAGATGGAGTGTGACATGTGAGACATGAAATATAGGAGAAATGATCACAGAAGTGCCCAAGTGTTGTTAAGTCATGAATTGTGGGGGAACAAGGGGGTGGTTTCTCAGTGGAATAAATCAGGCTAATTAGCCAGGCCTGTCCAGTGGAGACCTGTCTTGACACCAAATTCAATGCATGCTACTGAATTTATTGGTAAATTAGGACACTGCACTAGTAATGTAAGGGTCGGTGAACGTAGCAATGTCCTACTCAATAGCAACAGTAGATATACATGGAAAGGAATTGTGCCAGTACTATGCAAGTTGTGCTTGAGTGCATATGTGATAGGGCATGAAAGTGTTACATGAAAAACACCTTGATCACACAAGCCTGAATTTCCCATTTGATCCATCCCCCAGCCCCAAACAAACATTACCAAGTGGCACCAGAAGATCATGAAGAAGTGTTTTTTTTAGAGTATTTGAGATGCTGTAGAAGAGGCTATGGGGAGTCTGATCATTTTCATCAAGGATACTTGATCCACCACTGAAATTGGAAGAAACCTCCAGTGCTTGACCTGCTCTTCGATCTTTGACAGGGCAGTACTATAGCTTTCGAGTAACAGTGTGTTTCTAGTCCAACTCAGCCACACACCTAAATATTTCACAAAAGAGGTACTCATTTGGAAGGAACATTCTGGTGTGCACGTTTATGTATTTGGTGTGAGAGGGAAGGCAACATATTTGTTCAAATTAATAGATACTCGCAATAAGGGACCAGATCTCAGGAAATCTCAGATAATTGGGAAAGGTTGTTTCAGGATTTCTGATGAAGAGTAGTTGTCAACATAATGGAATAAGTAAGTTATGGAAAGAAAAATATTGACCTTTCTTTGGATGAAGTTGTCTAGCTGTGTAGGTCAGGGGCTCCTGGGCAATGGCAAAGAATATCGTTGATAAGGGACAGTCCTAGGTACTACCTCTGTTGATGGCAGTAGGGGAGGACAACCGGCTGTTAATGTTAATTCTAGCAGATGGGCTGGTGATGAAACCACTTGTGATACCGAATCTCTTGAGCATGGTGAAAAGGAAGTCCCACTCCAGAGAGTCAAACATCTTGGTAGCATTCAAAAACACTGCTACAGCATCTAATTATACAAGTGATTAGGCACACCTCCTGAGAGTAAGTGCGGAGGGATCCTGCTACCTGCACTTCCTTACACATTGCTAGTAATCAAGGAGCAAGAATATGGAAATATTATTTGTAAAACTCACTACGAAGACCATTGCTACCAGAATATTTTCTACTAGTCATGCTGGCAATTACGCAGTGAAGTCAGCATAGTCTAGGGGCTTTGCACAGTTGAGCAATATGTAGTAAATTACAATATTATGCTCTACTGCCTTGATCCGTAGTGATTTTAGCTATTTCTTTTGTCACCCAAGGGAGGCAGATAACAATAGAAGGTGTTTTACAAGGGTTCTTGTCCTCTCAATATATGAGTGCTATTGTGTGCTTGCCTAGATGCTTAAGTTCCAGATCTGGAGCTTCATTACAATCAGTGAGTTTTGTTTGGATCTCAGACAGGAATGGAGGATCTAAGACATGCATGTAAGCCGTTTCAAGAACATGAATCACACTCTCTAGTTTGATTAGGTGGTCACACAGCATTTCATAAGATGTCATGCTGCATAGGCATACAAATGACTTTGAAGACCTTTAACATGGTACCCACAGTGCTCATTTCATTCTCATTGTGTGTAATGATAACATACTTACGTGTAGGGTTTCAGCCAGCACTCTTCTTTTATTAGTCTGGTATAGTGTCTTCCAAACATTTCATCCACCCATTACAGCATGAGGCAGAATGTCACCCCACTTCCATTGGCTAACCTCACTGTGTGTTGCCCTTCTCTCCTTCCACATGAAACATATCCACCCATAAATGAGTTCACTTAAATACCAGCGAGTACAATGGCAATGTGTGCTTTTTGAGACCAAAAAGACATTATGGCCCTCATTCTGACCCTGGCGGTCGGTGATAATGCGGCGGCCAAGCCGCCAACAGGCCGGCGGTCCAAAATATGCAATTCTGACCCTGGCGGGAACCGCCAACACAGGCCGCCGCATTAACACTCCGCCCGCCACGGCGGAACAAACAAACAGCGCGGCGGTCCCCGCCAACAGCCAGGCGGCAGACAATGTACCGCCCACCCTATCACGACCCACCAATCCGCCACCTTTTCCGGGGCGGGAGCACCGCCGATAAAAACACGGCGGAAACAGACTACGAACGGGAAAACGCTCACCTCTACGCACTCCACGCGAGATTCCGGCAGTATGGAACCCGAGTTGCAGGTCATCCCCGCACTCCTATACCTGCTCATATACCAGGAGCACGCCCGGCGGCGCGGAAGACATCGGTGAGTACTGCACCTACGACACAGGGGAGGGAAAAGATTACCGGCACACACCCACCCACCCATACCCACTACAACACACACATCAATGCATTCCCACAGATCACTGTCACAACCCACAAACCCCCCCCTCCGAAATAATGCAAAGACCAAAAGAAGAGATCATAAACGGGCAGATATATTGAAATATGGACACCAGTAATCCCAATAAATAAATAAACTATGTACAAAATATATACAGCTACTAAATGTAGTCCAACCACTGTCCGTGGACCACAGGGGTCCTGTGCAAAGGGGCAAGGCCCAGTCCCACGACAAGAACTCCACGGAGAGAACACTGCAGGGGCATCAGAAAGAAAATAGGACAGGCACCTCAGGGGGAAGGGAAGGGGGGGCACCTCAGCCACTTGAGTACACGACGCCAGATCCACGAGGGGACTCCATGACCACTGGGCCATCCTGGGGAGTGCAAAGCCACAGTCCATACAGTCCATACAGTGGGTGGCCTGCCCACTGGGCCATCCTGGGGAGTGCAAAGCCACAGTCCATACAGTCCATACAGTGGGTGGCCTGCCCACTGGGCCATCCTGGGGAGTGCAAAGCCACAGTCCATACAGTCCATACAGTGGGTGGCCTGCCCACTGGGCCATCCTGGGGAGTGCAAAGCCACAGTCCAAACAGTCCATAACAGACCCCACTGCCACTGGAGGAGGCATGTTGGCCAGAGGACATCCTGCAGCCCTGCCCGAGATAGATCCTGCCCTGCCACGTCTGCCAAAGGGCCAGCGGTTCTTGCCTGGAAGGGCCCAGTTCAGCGCCTCTTGCCTTGAAGGGCCCAGTTCAGCGGGTCTTGCCTTGAAGGGCCCAGTTCAGCGGTTCTTGAGACGGCGGGGCCCAGCGGAGCGGTGCTTGAGACGGCGGGGCCCAGTTCAGCGGTTCTTGAGACGGCGGGGCCCAGTTCAGCGGTTCTTGAGACAGCGGGGCCCAGCGGAGCGGTGCTTGAGACGGCGGGGCCCAGTTCAGCGGTTCTTGAGACGGCGGGGCCCAGCGGAGCGGTGCTTGAGACGGCGGGGCCCAGTTCAGCGGTTCTTGAGACGGCGGGGCCCAGTTCAGCGGTTCTTGAGACGGCGGGGCCCAGCGGAGCGGTGCTTGAGACGGCGGGGCCCAGTTCAGCGGTTCTTGAGACGGCGGGGCCCAGCGGAGCGGTGCTTGAGACGGCGGGGCCCAGTTCAGCGGTTCTTGAGACGGCGGGGCCCAGTTCAGCGGTTCTTGAGACGGCGGGGCCCAGCGGAGCGGTGCTTGAGACGGCGGGGCCCAGTTCAGCGGTTCTTGAGACGGCGGGGCCCAGCGGAGCGGTGCTTGAGACGGCGGGGCCCAGCGGAGCGGTGCTTGAGACGGCGGGCCCAGTTCAGCGGTTCTTGAGATGGCGGGGCCCAGTTCAGCGGTTCTTGAGACGGCGGGGCCCAGTTCAGCGGTTCTTGAGACGGCGGGGCCCAGTTCAGCGGTTCTTGAGACGGCGGGGCCCAGCGGAGTGGTGCTTGAGACGGCGGGGCCCAGTTCAGCGGTTCTTGAGACGGCGGGGCCCAGCGGAGCGGTGCTTGAGACGGCGGGGCCCAGCGGAGCGGTGCTTGAGACGGCGGGGCCCAGTTCAGCGGTTCTTGAGACGGCGGGGCCCAGCGGAGCGGTGCTTGAGACGGCAGGGCCCAGTTCAGCGGTTCTTGAGACGGCGGGGCCCAGCGGAGCGGTGCTTGAGACGGCGGGGCCCAGTTCAGCGGTTCTTGAGACGGCGGGGCCCAGCGGAGCGGTGCTTGAGACGGCGGGGCCCAGTTCAGCGGTTCTTGAGACGGCGGGGCCCAGTTCAGCGGTTCTTGAGACGGCGGGGCCCAGTTCAGCGGTTCTTGAGACGGCGGGGCCCAGCGGAGCGGTGCTTGAGACGGCGGGGCCCAGTTCAGCGGTTCTTGAGACGGCGGGGCCCAGTTCAGCGGTTCTTGAGACGGCGGGGCCCAGCGGAGCGGTGCTTGAGACGGCGGGGCCCAGTTCAGCGGTTCTTGAGACGGCGGGGCCCAGTTCAGTGGTTCTTGAGACGGCGGGGCCCAGTTCAGCGGTTCTTGAGACGGCGGGGCCCAGCGGAGCGGTGCTTGAGACGGCGGGGCCCAGTTCAGCGGTTCTTGAGACGGCGGGGCCCAGTTCAGCGGTTCTTGAGACGGCGGGGCCCAGCGGAGCGGTGCTTGAGACGGCGGGGCCCAGTTCAGCGGTTCTTGAGACGGCGGGGCCCAGCGGAGCGGTGCTTGAGACGGCGGGGCCCAGTTCAGCGTTCTTGAGACGGCGGCCGGTCTATGGCCAACTGCTCATTGCCTGGTGGTGCCCTCCTGGGCAGCGGGGATGGTGCTCCTTCAATGCCCACCTGGGCTGAGGGTGGTGGGGCCCTCCTGGCCAGCTGGGCTGGGTCCTCCCTGGGCAGCGGCTATGGGGGTGGTGGGCTCCTCCTGGGCAGCAGGCCTGCTGCCTGACCTCTCCGACTTGCTGCCCTTGCCCTCCTTAGTCGGGAGTCTGTGGCCCTTTCCTCCCTTTGGAGCTGTGGCTGGTGACTGTCTCTGGGTGGTGTCCGGGGGGGATGTAGAAGCCGGGCTCCTGCGGCGCCCCTTCCGCCTTCTGCTCCTCTTCCCAGGGGGTGGGCTGGCTGTCCCCTTGCTGCTGGGCGAAGATCCAGACATGCGGGCTGGTGGGCTCCAATACCCCTGCACCCTTGTCAAGGGGGCTGCAGGGCTGGTGGTGGCTGAGGTGCTCTTCTTACCCCGACGAGAAGGAGGGGGGGGCTCAGGGTCAGGAAAGAAGTTAGCAGTGGCGAGGAAGAGTTTCTTGGGACAATGGAGAGTGGTAGGTACAGTGGGAATGGGAGTGGAGGGAGAGGATGTGGTTGTAGATGAGTCACGTTTGCTGTCTTTGGGTGCAGGTGCAGGAGGGATAGGCTGTCGTGAGGTGGATGGCTGTTGGGTGGGTGGGTGGCTGCGTTTGTGTGGTGTGGAAGAGGGGGTGACAGACACAGTGGGAGAGGACACAGGGGACGTGTAAATGGCAGTGGGGGTGGTGACTGCACGTGTGCGGACTGGAGTGGAGGGTGTGCTGGTGATGGAAACACTGGCTGATGGTGAGGTGAATGGAGGTGTGAGTGTAGACGTCACAGGGAGGGAGGAGGGAGACGAGGAGGTGGGGGTCACAGAGGTGGTAGTGACTGTTGGCATGTCTGCATCGGAATGTTGCGTGTGTGAATGTCTGCGTGATCTGTGGTGCTTATGTTTGGATGAGCTTCTCTTGGGTGTTGAGGTGTGTGCAGGCTGGTCTGATGGTGTGGGTGGGACAGGCAGAGGAACAGGAGACTGGGAAGAGGGAGTTAGTAGAGGGAGGCAGGAGACAGGGACAATGGCTGCCGTCAGTGCTGAGGCCAGAGCCTGGAACGATCGCTGATGGGCAGCCTGACCTGAATGAATGCCCTCCAGGTACGCATTGCTGCGATGAACCTCCCTCTCCACCCCCTGGATGGCATTCAAAAGGGTAGTCTGCCCAACAATGAGCGTTCGGAGGAGGTCAATGACCTCCTCACTGAGGGCAGCGGGGGTAACAGGGGCAGGGCCTGAGGTGCCTGGGGCGAAGGAGATGCCCGGCTTCCTGGCAGAGCGGGCACGGGGCGAACGCTGAGGGGCTGCTGGGAGGGCGGAGATGGTGCGCTGGGTGGCGGCTGTACCTGTAATGGCGGGGGGCACGGATGGAGCTCCCTTCCGAGGACGTGTCCGTGTCGCTGCAGGGTCCAGTCGTCCCCGTCGTGGAGCTCCCCTCGCCCTCCGTCTCACTGGTCCAGTCTGACTCTGTGGCATGGCCCTCCTGGGCCATGTGAGATGCAGCTCCCTCCTGCCCCGATGCCACTTCTCCTCCGCCTGATGATGCTGATGCACACAAGCACAGAAAGACAAACAAAAAGGGGGGGGGAGAGAGAAATAAAGGGATATTGAGTACATGGATCTCCGGTACAGTTAGCGGACATGACAGACACAGATGCCCCCGGCACTAAGTTGCGCACTTGGGGTCCGCTACGCATTCCGTGGAACATGCCCTACACGCCTAGAGTTGACAACTGCACCCATGGATGACACGGCCCAGGGATGGCTGTACTGACAAACTACTGAGGGTGGTGGCTGGGGACACAGGGGCTTACGGGGGTGCCCAGCCTACAGATATCGCCCTGGCCTAGGGGGACCCACAGCCCTCCTCCCCCACCCAGACACCTCCACTGCGCGACAACAGAGTAGATAATGCTTGTACTACTGACCCCAGTAAGGAATCCCCGGACCAGGGCAGAGGAACGGTACAATGAGGCCCATGGGCGTACTAGGAGGGTGATCGAACGCACCTTTGGCCTCCTAAAGGCCAGGTTTCGGTGCCTGCATATGACAGGTGGATCCCTAATGTACTCACCTAAGAAGGTGTGTCACATCATCGTGGCCTGCTGCATGCTTCACAACCTGGCTTTGCGCCGCCAGGTGCCTTTCCTGCAGGAGGATGGTCGAGACGGTGGTGTTGTGGCAGCGGTGGAACCTGAGGAGAGTGACGAGGAGGAAGACGACGGGGCTGAAACAGACAACAGGGACAGAATCATTGAACAGTACTTCCAATAGGACACAGGTAACAATTCAAAGATAATTTAGTAAATGTGAACTACTCTCCTGCATCTCTGCTGCCTGTCTATTTGCCCCAGTGTATGATGACTGAGTTGTGGCTTTTCCCTCCCTATTTCAGATCTGGGGTCCCCACTACGAGTCCTGTGCTTCGTTTCCCCATGGACTACAGCTTTGTGGCAGCTGTTTGTTGACTTCACCGTGTACAAGGACATATTTGCACTGTCATGTCAATTACAATATATTGAAATCACAGCCAGACTCCAGATAGTTTTGTGCAAAATAGGTGTTTATTTAAGTGCTCAAAATGGGATGGGTGGTTTCAAGTGGGTGGGGGCTATGGTGAAGGAATGTCCATGGCAGAGTCCAGAGTAACAGTCACACAGGTGCATTGTCCAGAGGCCTGTGGAGAGATGGAGCATGGGCAGTTCAAGGATGGACAGGGTGACAATGTGGGACAGTGGGATGACATCAGGTGGTATCCATTGCTGGCGGGGGTCTTGACATCCTACTCTGTCTTCTTGCGAGATCTCAGGGCCCTCTTGCGGGGTGGTTCTTCTCCTGCAGGAGGTGGGGGTCTGGTGGGCTGCTGCTGTGCGGGGGCCTCCTGTCCACTAGCGCCGGCGGAGGTGGTTGGCTGTTCTTGGTCCAGGCTAGTGGCAGGGGCCCTTGGGTGTTGTTGAGTGTCCGTCCTGGTGTTGACGAGGTCCTGCAGCAGCCCTACCATGGTAACCAGGGTGGAGGTGAGGGCTCTGATGTCCTCCCTGTACCCCCGATAGTGTTCCTCCTGCAGTACCTGGATCTCCTGGAACCGGGCCAGTACCGTCGCCATCGTCTCCTGGGAGCGGTTGTATGCTCCCATGATGGTGGTGAGGGCCTCGTGGAGAGTGGGTTCCCTGGGCCCGTCCCCCCCCTGTCGCACAGCTGCCCTCCGAGTTGCCCTGTTTCCCTGGGCCTCTGCCCCCTGGCCGGTGTGCCCACTACCACTGCCCCCAGGTCCCTGTTGTTGTTGGGGTGGTGGGTTATCCTGGGTGCCCTGTAGTGGTAGACACACCGCGGATTGACGCGCCCTGGAGACAGAGGCATGGGCCCGCTGGGTGGGAGCTGTGCTGGTGTTCCAAGAGGGGTTTGGGTCTGTAGTGGCCTGGGCCTGTGTGAGGGGAACCGACTGTCCAGAGGTCCCCGATGGTCCGGGCTGGTCATCGGTGTCCAGGTCGACAGAGCTGCTGTCATCGCTGACGGCCTCTTGGGTGGGGGGTGTGGAGAATTCTGGGCCCTCCGCGGCGGTGTGTTGACGGTCGGGTCCTGCAGGGGTATAGAGGTATGGTTATAGTTTCAATGTGTGGCATATGGGTGTATCTGTGGGTTCCCGTGTCCCCAAGTGCTGGCATTCGTGTGTGGGGGCTTTGGTGAGGGTGGCTTGTGGGGGGGATGTGTATATGCATTGGGCATGCTTTGGTGATGGGTGTCCATGCTTAGTGGACGCATGCAGGCCTAGGTTTTGGGATGTGTGGGTTGTGATGGTGAGACATTGGCAGGGAATAGGTGTGCTGGGGGTGGGGGTGAGGATGGTGGTGGGGGTGAGGATGGTGGTGGGGGTGAGGGTGGGGGCGGGGGTGAGGGTGGGGGTGAGGATGGGGGTGGGGGTGAGGGTGGGGTTCGAGGATGGGGGTGAGGGTTGGGGTATGATTTGGCATGCAGGTGGGGGGGAAGCAGTAGTGAAGCTTCAACTTACCAGTATCCATTCCTCCGCCGACTCCTGCGAGGCCGTCAGGATGCAGGATGTTCAAGACTTCCTCCTCCCATGATGTAAATTGTGGGGGTTGAGGTGGGGGTCCTCCGCCAGTCTTCTGCACGGCGATGTTGTGCCTGGATACCATGGAACGCACCTTCCCCCGTAGGTCGTTCCATCGCTTCCTGATGTCTTCCCGATTTCTGGGGTGCTGTCCCACAGCGTTGACCCTGTCGACAATCCTCTGCCATAGCTCCGTCCTCCGGGCAATGCTGGTGTATTGTATCTGTGTGCCGAACAGCTGGGGCTCTACCCGAACGATTTCCTCCACCATGACCCTGAGTTCTTCGTCTGAGAAGCGGGGGTGTCTTTGGGGTGCCATGGGGTGGTGTGTATGATGTGTGGGGTGGAGTATGTGTAGTTAAGTGTGTTGAGTGTGGTGGTGTGTGTTGTTTTGTGTGTGGATAGTGTGTGGGTGATGGTGTGGAGTGGCTGTGGCTGCTAGTTTGTGGATGGTGGTGTCTCGCTCTGGCCTTCTTTCAGAATTTTTTGGCGTAGGGGTTTGTGGGTGATGTGGGTGTGTGTTTTATATTGTATTGTGTGTGTGGGAGTGGTGTGTGTATGTGTATCAGGTGTGTGGGATTCAAATCGTCCAATGTGGCTGAGTTTTGTTCGTTTGTGTGTATTCTGACCGCGGCGGTGTGTCCCGCCAATGGAATACCGCGTTTGAATGACCGCCGCGTGGATTCGTGGGTCGTAATGGCATGGGCGTATTTCTGTTGGCGTGACGGTGGAGGTTTTGTCCCCTCCACTTTTCCGCCGACCGCTGGTCTGGCGGTCTGTTGTGGCTGTCGGATTTTCGGAGGTTTGCCTTCTGCGGGTCAGAATGACCGTGGCGGGTTTCCGCGACCGCGGCGGGATTATGGAGGATTTCTGACCGGCGGTAGGCGCCTTTTACCGCCGAGGTCAGAATGACCACCTATTTCTTTTAGCCATTTTTAGGGGTGAGCGCAAAGCGCTCCTTCCCCTGCAGTAATCTTTCTTTGGGCTTCTAACCTCTCCCAGGTCATGTCAGTCACTTTCATTGCTTCATGGGCTTGCCTTTTAAAATCAGCTTGCTTTCATTCGTAAAAGGCATGCACACGTCATGCCTTTTCCGCTGTTTAGCCCACCTACACAGCACCAGTAAACTACTGAGAACATACGAGGCTCCATGTTTTCAGCATGGTTTTCGGACTACTTTATCTTTTTATTTTCCACGCAGCGCGATCACCCTGGGGTTTACATAGCGTGATCGCGCTCTGTTTTTCCGTTTTCAATTTCAGTGCGATCGCGCTACATTTTACATAGTGTGATCGCGCTTCTTTTTTTCTTTTAATTTTTGTGGGAAGAAACGTCCGATTAGGAGTTTACAACCCTAATAGCTCTAACTCGAGCAAATGCAAGACCCGTTGCATTGCAAATGCTTGTTTAGATTGATGAGGGCCTCGCATTTTCCCCAACAATAACGTTTTTCAAAAACCATGACAAAAAAGCACTGAAAGAGCAAAACAGGGTGACATTCACAGCCATACCTTGTGGCTTTCTCAACATTGTTTTTAATTCATATTTAATTCTGAGACACTAAAGTTTTCCATTCACACAACGAAATAACTTTAACACTTTGGTCTTAAACTACTAGGAAGACGTATTAGGGTCAAATGTATCGATAAAACGTTCCCTTGTAAGCAGAAAGTAGAAAAGTACGTTGGAATTGAAAACACTTAATAAGAAATTATAAAAAAATAAAAATATCTAGGACCATTCCATTACGTAAAAGTATTTAAATAATGATATTCTGAATCAAGCAACGAAACTCGGCATTAGAGAATTAGAAAACGTATTGAAGCATGGTGAAAAATACCTAAGCAAACTATTTTAAAAATCAGAAGTAAAAACCTTGGACTTTATTCATCTTGACAGCCGAAGGGAAAATGCATTTTTAATCATTATCGAAATTGCTAATAAACTGGCCTATAGGTTAAGCGGTTTTTCTTTGAAATGGGCAATCTCCCCAGCTCATTAATATCCTGTCACCGTGACAGACCCTGACAGAGAATGCTGATAACATCACAGTTGAAGTAAGCCAGCCCTGTGCAGTCACAGCGGTGCTGACGACATACATACCAAAACACCGCATGTCGATCTGACAGCTGGGGATTCTGCCGTGTCTCAGCACTTTTTCATGTCCTGAAGGTGAACAACGGACTGCTTGAAATCTTGCTGCAAGCTATTACACAATGAGACCTTTAATGAATGCACAATAGTCTCTTCTCAGGCCGTTTTGCCCTCTCAAGGAGCTGTCACTGTTAAAAATAACCAGAACCGTGTTGAATTCTTTTTCGAGACATAAACTATGGTAATTATAGGGTCCGTGTTTCCTGCGAAAGTTAAAGATATGGTATTCTGCCGCAGAGGCTAACGTGCTACTAAATTTCACGTAGAGTGTTTTTTGACTGAAGTATGGTCCATGCACGCAGAGGTAAAAGGAAATGCGTTTTATTTAACTCTGGAATGGTTGCAACACTCCTTGATAGAATTGCTGCATTTATAGAAAAATTGTGCGTTTGAAAAATATACCAGGGAATTAAAAATTATAAAAAGAATCAATTAACTGCCACGGTGGCATCTACTAGAGATGTTTGCAGAAAGATCTCTTGCAGCAATTTTTGCATGTACATTTTCGCAGCTATGTTTGCTACACTGACGAAGGAAAAAAATGTAATTCCTTGTAGAGACATGAAGAGATCTAATGGCAGTATGTTAAAGTCTAATATGTCAACACAAATAAACTGGGTGGGGCAAAGTAATGTTAAGGTCTCGACAGAAAGGGAAATGTGCGGGGCCTCGCCAATTAGTTTGATTTTACTGGAATAATATGTAAAATATACTGAATTAAAGAGCTTTTCGATCAGCCCTGTATTAATTGATTAGTTATAGTGTCATTCACAACTTTGTTTCGCCCACTACAACACATAGACCCATATTTAAGAAAAGTGTTGCTTCATTACATGAAGCGCCTCTTTTCTTGTGCCCCATTGTGCCCCCGCAACAACACCATGTGTGCGCCGTATTAATGATACAGCACACCATGACACATGTTAGGATCAATAGCGCCATCATTTCTGATGCTATTGTGGTATTTTCCAAGATTAGCGCCAAACAATTGGCACTAATCCTGCTTAGTACTTAGAGGCCCATTATAAACAATGATGCGCATCAATTTAACACCTCCACTGAGGTGGTGGAATCTCGTAGATTTTCATTTTTCTTGGCCTCTTAACGGAAGAATGCGTCCCTTGCATACATTATGGCTGGCGCAGGCATAATGTGGAGTAAGTGTTTACAAAGCAAGCCAGTGCGTGCCAAGCACCATTTTGTAAATTTGGTGCAGCATTTTTGCCAATTTAACGCCAGAATGATTTTAAAAAATGGCACTAATGTGGCACTAGGTGACGCTAGGGCCTTCTTAACTTTGGGCCATTGTATGGTCCACCTCAGGCATTGGCTGGATTCACTGAGTAATGGTATTCCACCCTTTCCCAAAGAGCACATCCATTCACAAAATGGTTCCATTCAGTGCCAGGGACTTCTACTGGAAAGTGATTTTTTTGAGACCAAAAAATATTTTAGCTTTTAGACAATTGTTTTTTTAGATTGACGAGTACCAAGCAGCTTCATCTAAAATAAAGGTTTGCAAAACCATGACAAAATAAAACAAGCATTGACAAAGCAAATTGGCTGGCACCTAATGGCAGACCAGTTGACTTTAGCAATGCTGGTTTTTATATTCCCAGATAGTTTAGGAATAGACATCACAAGAGGTGACATCAATACAACATTAAAGGAAGTATTATCCCTATTATTAAGGATATCAGTAAAATCGGTAAAAACTGAAATAATTGAAACACTAATCAAAATAAACATCTACGTCCTAAAACTTCATGAGGAAGACACCCATTACATTAGTCCCTGGGGATAACAAATCGATCCCCAGGTCTCCCTACCTGTTTTAACAATATGCTGATTTAACCATCCTTCCTCTGCCCACTTACCCGACATGTTTTCAGTCACACATTTGTGGTTATCGTTCAGACACACTTTCCATTGAAAAGGCATTTTTTGATTGGCAATAACTTTTGACATAAGGAATGGATTTGCACCAACATTGGCTATCGCTTGGTGTAGTCAGTTAAGACCGAGTATGGCGATTTTTGTGAAGATAAAATGTACAGGATAATAAAATGTTAAGGGAGTGGAAGTGGTTGAAAAAGTTGAGTTTACTATTTCAGCTTCAATAGGAAATTTTACATTACACCTACAGCATAAGAAGCAGATTGGATTTATACCACACTGGACTGGAAAGTAGGTCTAAACTCAGGAAGTGTCCTTTCATTGGTTTTTCGTACATCCGGTCTGTACTTTTTTTTAGATATAAGCATATGAAAAAGTTGCAGAGCAGGAGATGCCTCTGCCCCATAAAATTGCTATTCCCAAAGTCAGGACTTCTGTCATTCACAGATGAATAATTGGCAGATAAAAGGGATTTTTTTCTTAAAAGTCATTTTGTTTACAATAATAACAATTTTCTTGCTGTGAAAACACATTTCCACATTCATTGGGGGTTGCACCATGAGAGGTGCCCAAATTGAGGTACTACCTGAGAGCACCCGTAGGCATGGTAAAATGGGCAAAAAGATGGGACTGCTGTGATAAGATCATGATTTTCATTAAAACTGTGATTCAATACAAATTTAAAAAAAACAGAAACATGAGAAAATATGTTTTTCATTTAAAAAATAGGAGAAAACCAGCACACGACCATTATGTCTCCCCACCTTGACAACCAGAGTCAGGTTAGCACCCTGCAGTGGGCCAAGTCCTGCACTAACTCCTACTATGCACAGCCAAAGGCCATGCAGAGTAGGGAGTGAGCACACACACCACCCGCCTTTGCTAAAGTCAAACTCATGCATTGTATTATCACCATATTTAGGGCCTCATGACGAGTATGGTGATCCATGGACCGCGGGTCACCCAGTGACGGTTAGACCACCGCAATCTTGGCAGTACAACCTCCACATTACAATGCTGGCAGTCGGACCACCAGCATTCCACCACCACCACCAGGATCAGAGATCCCAATGGCTTGGCGGCAGTGCAAGTTGTGGTCAGCCACGGCGGTGCCAAGTTCGGCACCACCATGCTAATTATAGCTTGCCTTTCCGCTGGCCTTTTTTCATGGCGGGGACCCCCCATGGAAAGGCTGGTGGAAAGGCAGGGACAGGGCCACAGGAGGAGCCCTACACTGCCCATGCCCATGACACCCATGATAGGGGGAGTGCCATGGCCGCCCTGTCAGTAACCTAGGAATGCACAGTGTGCTTTCTGAGGGTGCTGGAGGCACTGTCTGTGCAATGGCATTGGCCTCAGCTCCCTCAGAGCCAAGGCCAATGCCGCTGCACTGTTTCCACCAGCCAGCCTGGTGGAAACATCATACTACGGCGGTGAGACCACTGGCTTGGCTGCCACCTCCCCACTGTTGTAATGGCGGTCCGATGGTCAGACCACCAAAATTGTGATAGGGCCCTTAAGAACTAATCCTAGCTTTAACACTTTACCAAACAATTCTGGTAATAAACACTATAATATATATCTGGAATGTGGTTCCAAGACATTGGCATTTCCCTTAGTTGGGCTGTCCCTATGGTTTATTATCACAATCAGCCCCACTGCAACAATAGTTTAGTGGGCAGAATGGAGGCATGAATCTACTGTTGACTGCCTCATGTGATTAAATCATGTCCTCTTGGGAAGTCACATTTTGCACCTGTTGCATGATTGAATTTTTTTGCCAAGATTGGAAGTACTCATAATCAGCCTAAAAAGACTAGGAAGTGCACAAAAAGAAAACTGAACTGGAGCCCAACACTCATTGGATATTACTCTATGGAATCAATGCCCAGTCTCACAGTTTACTGACCAAAATGGGTGGAAGGTCATAGGCTTTAAAACAAGTAAGGTTGCACTGCCATCTCAGTTCTCTTAGTTTGCCAAATTGTTTCATTCTAAGTAAATCACATTTCCATATGCCTCTATCCATTTACCTACTACAGCTCTTATAAAAAACCTTGCAAACCTTGACCTCACCCAGCACAATACTGATCACACCCACCCAGCCAGACACCTATTGAACCTGATTTTCTCCTCAATCAGCCACATCAGAGTTGACAAGCAAGCAACTATGGCAGACCATGTCCTCGTCAGTTTTAGCATACCCATCCCTTAATACCACAAACATGCCACCACTGGAACTGCCCACTGCAGCTGGAAAAGCATCACAGAAGAGGAGTGGGCTTCTGCCTTTGCCACACAGCAGCCCAAGCAGACAAGCAATTTTATGAAACCACCAAAAACCTCAACAGTTGAATCGCCTCTTGCACCAACATTCTGGCTCCCACCAATAAGAAGATCCTAACTTCAGGCCAGTTCGTACACAGAGGGACTCAGGCTGAAGAAATGCCACTGCAAGCAACTGGAACACAAATGGAAAACAAGTCAAGACATCACAAATAGAGACATCTTCAAATCAGCCGTAAGACGCTGCGGCCAGCATCTATGGAACATCAAGCGCACAGATCTAGCAGATTGTATTGACGTCACTAGTAACAACAACAAGGACATCTTTGCCATCATTAAAAATTTCATTGTGTTTTCTGCCACGCCTCCAGCAATATCACTCCCTCACAAGACCTTTGCAACAGGTTTTCAGAATTCTTCTGTAACAAAATCACCTCCATACACAGCATCTTTGACCCTCAACCGAACCCCATCACCATTGCCACTCAACTTCCCATCATGGCCAAAGGATGAACCTGGACCTTGTGGCCCAGCGTCACCACTAATGAAATTTGCTACTACCATGAAGACTATCCACTTGGGCCCCATCTGACCCTTTCTGACACCATATCTTCACCAAAGGACTCCTACTGATCAAAAAAGCATTAACACCCATCCTCAAAGCTTCCATCGACTCAGCCACATTCCTACACCTGGAAACATGCCACCATCATGCCCCTGCTCAAGAAACCATCCGCTGACCCAGTCACACTTTCCAATAGACTAATCTCCCTCCTCCCATACCCAGCAAAGGTCTTAGAGAAACTAATCAACCAATGCCTCACCAACCACCTCAGCAACCACCAGCTCCTCAATGTCACGAGGTCTGGGTTTAGACCCAACCACAGTACAGAAACATCACTCTTCACTGTCACAGATGACATCCGCATGACCCTTGATAGAGGAGATGCAGCAGCTCTCATTCTCCTGGACCTCTCTGTAGATTTTGACATAGTCTCATCATCCTCATCAGGAGCACATACCAAATTGGTTTCAAAGGACCTGCTCTCTATTGGATCTGCTCCTTCTTAGCAGATAGAGCACAAGCTGTCAGTCTGGCACCCTACGCCTCTGAAGCCTGCAAAGTCATCTGTGGAGTGGCTCATGGTTCATCGCTCAGCACCACCCTCTTCAATGCATACATGGTCTCTCTTGCCAACATCATCTGTGCACATGACATTAACATCCTCTCTTATGCTCACAGCATGCAACTCATATTGTCCTCTTGAATATTACCCCAGTACAAGAAACAAGTCTGCCGCCTCTGTGGCTGAAGTCGCTAATTGGATGAACGCCAACTGTCTCAAGCTCAACACCGACAAGACCGAAGTAGTGATCTTCAGCAAGATCACCTCACCATGCGATTCAAACTGGTGGATGGCCGAACTCAGGGCCACACCCAGCACCCACAGAAGGAACCTCAGAATAACCATGCTTTGGAAGTTCTTCAAATGGCCTCCAAATGCCGTGATTCCCAAGCAATTCCCTAGAAGACTACAAGCCATCCACAACTCACCAGCTAGACTCATCCGCAACCTCTCACACAAAGTTCACATAACTTCACAACTCAGGAAGAGTTTCTGTCTCCCAATATAGAAACACACTCATTTCAAATTCCTCACACACCTCAAGGCATTATAGAGCTTAGACCCACCTAACAGAGCAGTTGCATCTCCTTCTACATCTGTTCTGCAGGACTAAAGCGTGGAATGAACTCTTACTCAATTAAAAGCTTTTTCTTCTCTTCTTGAATTGTGCAAGAAGCTGAAGGCCTCACTTTCAATTAAATTAACCAAACTACCATAGGCAGGACTAAGCACACACACCTGCTCAGTGCCAGAATGCCCTTTGCGGGTGACAGTATGCTTTACAAATACACATAAGATAACATTTGCCTACTAATATGTGAGAACTTAGAGGGATTCATCTAAAAACTTGAATAATGAAGAACCTCCTTCATCGTAAGTTTGCCGGAGAGGATTAGACCCTTGTATAACCCTAGAAAATCCAATTTACAAAGCTACAGGGGCCCACAGAAACACTTGAAGTTCTGGGGAAACTGCTATTAGTACTGAGGAATTGATCTTGTGGTAGCCAAGAAATACAAATATACATTGGATGTGCACAGCAATAGATAAGGGTTGACTGTACAGAGGTTTTATGGAGTTGACTACATCATGGCTATATAAATGTGAATTGTTTCATTTATATCATTCTGTTTAAGGTCATTAAAATATTGCCAAAAAGTTAATTAAATGTTTTCTATAAGAAATCTGCCTTGTTGTTACATTAGAATTAGAAAGAGGTATATACATCTCAAACCATTTTTTTTTTGCGAAAATGAAATACAAAGATTTCTGTGACCACAAACTTGTATTTCTCTTCAGTGTCCACAAGTCTGGTTAGTAAAACTCCATAAGGTTTTGTGGTCAAGCCCCTGCTGGATCTTGGCAAGTTAAATACATTGTTCAAGTTCCTCATTTAACATCTGTAAAGGTGTTCTTAAAACAACATTGTTCAGGACACGATCTGTTCTGCTGCCCCTCCCTCCCAGTCACCTTGTCACAAACTATGGCTTCTCAGAGGCACCTCTGCATAGTCCATACGTAGAGTGTGCAGCATTGCGAGAGGGACATCCTACCTGGTGCTGTCTGTCCCACAGCTTCCCACAACCCAAGCATGTCCATTCACCATCTTCTTTGACATGCAAATAACAGGAGATGTAGCGTCAGTTGAGTATAGGAACTAAAGAGGTATGCTGCTTCTGCTTACGAGGCACCTAACCACCCCAAGTACCTTATTTATAGAACATAGGAGAAGGGCTGATTGGAGCCTGCCATCATTCCCTTATGCCCATGCTACACTAGTGCAGGGCCAGTTGAGCTGCACTGGCTCCTTTGCCTAGAATTGTCCCTGAAAAAAATAAATATATGAACATGCTATTATTCAAACACAGAGCAAAACTATCGCTCCCAGGTAAGAAATACAGTCAGTGGCCTTTGTACTGTCACACATTTAGCCGCTAATGTAGATTATACCAATCCTGGTTGGGCATTTTGATCACATTAAAGACTCAAAGAGAAGATTATGATTCTATTTTTCCACTTTAATAGAATAGCACTAACAAACTACATTTTTCAGCATACTTTGGACGAAAAATTAAACCAGTGGTAACACAGTATTTTGGCCAATCCAGATCCCCTACAACCCTCCTCTTCAGCTATCACATCTTCATTTTGTTGATTTTGAACAAGTAGTACACTGCAATAAATAAACAGCAATTCTATGTCAGGACCGGAGGTTACAGATTATGCTTCACTCTATTTACTGAAAAACTCCCAGCAGCCAATTAAACCACTATACACAGAAAACTACATTTCCCAAGATCCCTAGCGGTCCATAACACTGTCCAATCATAGATAAACCTTGTGTATATATACATGTCACCATCTACAAAGTCCTTCGTCTTTCTTTGCTGCGCACAGAACGAGATAAGTGTCATTGTTTTCCTATCTGATTAATCCTTGTTTTCCTTTATCAAGCTCTGTGGACTGGGAGTGGAGTGGGAGTGGGAACCCGACATACCGCTGTGCCCAAATACTTTCCGATTGCATGGGCTCTATGTTTTTATGAGCTCACGCGATCAGTCAAACGCTGTCGGGTCTCTGGACCTTTTATTGAATATTTAGATCCCTCCCGACCTGGGATCGTGTGGGGTACAGTGTGCGGCTCACGGACTTTCTAGCTGCACTCGAACGTAGAGGACTCTGTCCTCTTTCTATTTCCGACTCACGCATGCGCTCCGATGACACACTTTGATTCTGACGTGCCTCAGAGCGCAGCGCGAGTTGTGAATTTGATCAAGCTGTCCCTGAATGCCTGACTGGGCGTATAAACGATGTAGGGCTTTGCCCTATGGGTTGCAGGTGGTCTCTCCACTGCTTTATCTGCCAGAGCTATTTTATAAGTGCTTTGGTGCTAGACATTGCTTTACCTGGTGGGTGACCCCCCCTTCAACTCCTCCTCTCCTCTCATTATGAACATGGCGTACTGCGCCGTCGAAGTGGAGTTTTACCAGGTGAATCCAGACATGAATGATGAATATGGAATGGACTCAGTGAATCAGGCTCTAATAAGGGCCTTGAAGCCTTTTACCCGCCCGTTAGTCCGATATGGTAATTGTGAATTAGGAGGGGAAACTCCCTATGGTGAATATGCCCAGAGACGATCTGGCACCAGATGTGGGCTTTGCTCAGAGAGCCTCTGTGGGTCCATCAGTATCAGCAGAGACTCTTGTGCAGATGGCTGCGAATAAGACCCTTTCTTTTCCTTGGAAACTGAAGGGTCTCTTCCTAGGCTGTCTAAAAATAATTTGGAGGCCATAGAATCGAATTCTTCCTACTCCTCAGAATCGGAACATGCGGGTGACCTGAAACCCCCAGGTAAATGCAAACGCAAAACCCCAATGCCGAGGAAGAGAGCCAGACCCAAAGGACCTTGTCATTCAACCCTGAAACCATTATTCATCCAAGATCTTCCTAATGGATTCCCTGCGCGGAAGGAGCGCACTACATGCAGGACAGAATCCGTAAAGGTTTTGATAGCGACATGCGTAGTACTCTGTGCTCAGAATGCCTATGCCCTTCACTACTAGGGAAAGTCTCAGATACCCGGAGTTGGACCCGAATCTGGCAACGTTTATTAAAAAGTTCACTAAAGACCCCAAGAAGGTTTTAGATAGAGTCTGGAAGGGGTGCCAGGACAACCTGTTGGACATATCTGGCCCCATTACAAAGATCCTCGAACTGGCGGTGCAAGCTAAAGGAACCAATAATCCTTTAGATCCAGACACTATACTGCAATGGTCTCAAAGAGCCATATGCCTGCTTGGGAACGCAAATTGTGCTATTTCCACTGAGAGGAAATGGTCCTTTCTCATGAGGATTGACCACAACCTAGCAGAGCTAGCCCCCAGCGAGGCGGGCACTCTAGCAAATGGGATGCTGTTCAAGGACAAGTTTGTTAAAGATTTAGGGAAATATGTGGCCACCTTTTTGGCCTTAGAAAAAAGCCCAATCATCTATGAGGAAGGGCCGGGAGATTTAGATGTCCTCTACAGGTCGTGGATTCCCTCAGGCCTCAGGAGGATTTGTGCTAAGAGGAAGAGGATCTTCTCATACCTCTGCAGGATTTTATCCCTCCAGATCACAAAGGGGCTACGGCTGTAGCTACTGAGGCAATAACCAGGGAAGGTCCTCCACTTCAGACAAAACCACAGGTGAGAATTATTCCCTTTTCAGATGTATCCTGGGGGCAGAATAAGAAATTGTGTAAACTTCTGGGAGAGTCTCACTCCAGATCCTTGGGTCTTGCCTCCTTCTTAGAATATAGAATTCTTAGGCTTTCAAATAGACTCCATCAAAGCAAAACTTTTGTTACCACTTTCAAAATGAACCTCTATCAAGAAAGAGTTGAGGAGAGCCTGTGCCTCTCCGAATATATCATTGAGGGCGTTGGCTTGCCTGGTCGGCCTTCTGGCCTCTTCCATTCAAACCATCTTCCCGGGACCTCTCCGTTATCAGGCCCCACAACGCTTAAAGATCCTACACCTTTGCAAGGGTCTATCCTATTCGGAACAGATCCAGCTTTCTGACGAGGCCAAAGCAGAGATCTCTTGGAGGGTGAATCATATGGATGCTTTGAATGGCAAAGCAATATTTGCAGCCAATTCGGAGATGGTGATAGAGTCAGATGCCAGTCTTTGGGGCTGGGGAGCCCATTGTGGCTCAGTGACAACAGGGTGGAGATGGTCCGCTCAGGAGAAATTACTCCATATCAATTGCCTGGAGTTCTTGGCGGGATCGTTTGCGATTCGGTCCTTATCTCCTCAAAACACAAGTTGCTGCATTCTGCTGTGCTTGGACAATGTTTCAGCGGTAAGGTACCATCTGGGGGGGACGAGGTCCCAAGTGCTGGTAATGATAGCTAAAGAATTTTGGGAGTATTGTCTCCAACCTCAAATTTCTGTTGTGGGGGAGTACATTCCGGGCAGGTCCAACCTGACTGCGGATTGGAACTCTCGTTTCCTGAGGGACAGCAGCAACTGGAAACTGAACCCTCAGGTGTTCTCCAGACTCAATCTGATTTGGGGGTCCATGTTCTGATGATCTTTTTGCCTCATATCTGAACGCACAGATTCCTCAGTTCTCCAGTTGGAGACTGGACCGTCTGGCAATGGGGTCAGACGCTTTTCTTTTATCATGGGAGGCAGGGCTGCTATATGCCTTTTTCCCTGTTCACCATGATTCAGAGAGTTCTCTCTCAGGAGAGGAGACAATCAGTAGAATTGGTCCTTGTGACCCCGCTTTGGAAAGCTCAGCCATGGTTCCCAGTGCCGATAGAACTCTCATCTGCCCCTCCGATTCAGATCCCTTCAGATCGGTCTCTGTTGCTGGACCCAGCAGGGTTACCTCATCCTTTAATAGTGACAGGACAGTTGGCCCTCATGGCATGGAGACTTTCAGGAAACGTTGGCAGGTGTCGGGACTTTCAGACAACGCTTTGCTCTTCCTGTCCCAATCCTGGCCTCTTCTACTCACAAATGGTACATATCCTCTTAGAAAAGATGGTTCGGTTGGTGTAGTGAAAAGGAGTGTTGATCCCTTGGGGGCAAACATTAGCATAATTGTGAATTTCCACTCAGATTTAGCAGCCCAAGCTTTGGCATATAGAACAATCAACAATTTTAGGTCAGCTATATCAGTAGGACATCCTCATATTGAGGGTAAATCAGTGGGAGTGCACCCATTAGTTTGTAAGCTTTTACATGGTATCAGGGTGGTTAATCCTCCTAAGCCTAAATATTATTTGCTTTGGGATGTTGATGTGGTATTAAGTTTTTTGAAGGCTTGGCCTTGCAACAAAGATCTTACACGTAAACAGTAAGCAGCAAACCTTAAGATCCTTCTTTGCCTAATATCCTGTCGAAGAGTGTCAGATGTTAAAGCATTGGATTTGGCAGGTAGAGTATTTACTCCTTCGGGAGTATCTTTTACCATTTCCAAAAGAACAAAAACAGATTCTAAATGTGTTTCTTACCCTGCTTTTCCACATCATAAAAAATAATGTGTGGTTCAATGTTTGAAAGTGTACGAGGAGTCCACTCGGGAAGTTTGTCAAGACTTCCAGGGTCAACTACTCATCTCATTACAGAAACCTTTTGGTCCAGTGTCAACAGCTACATTAGCTACGTGGGTTAAATGGTTAATGAATGAAGCTGGGATAGATACCTCCAATTGTCGGGCTTATTCGGTCAGGGGAGCTATGGCTTTCAAGTCTTTTTCAGCAGGTTCTCGCTTAAAGGACAATATGGCAGCGGCTGATTGGTCAACCGACTCTTCTTTTAGAGTATTTTCCCATAAACCTACTGTTGATGTGGCTTCAGTTATAATAAATCAAATTTGAAATAGCATAATTCAAAGTTTCCGGTCCTGACATAGAATACAACATTTTGTACCTATCGCATCAAGATCTTTCAATTCTATTAAGGACACGGAGGCGAGGATTATCCCACCCTTTCTGGTTTACATAAAAGCAATTTAATGGAATATTTTATGTTATTGACTGAAATGATGTAACATTAATTTCAGGAATTGTACCTATTTTAATCCCCACCTAATATTCTAGGTCTGAGAACCTTTTTAGTACTGTTTTATTTTCTCCTCTATTCTAGATAGGGATAAGAATTTGTGAGATACAAGGAGCAATTCTGATCTTCTGCAAAGCTGGAGTCCTGTTGACTCAACATCAAGAAGTTGCAGTTCAGTGTTCGTTCGGTTGCTGACGCAGTGTTGGACTTCATCTTTCACGAAGAAGGAGGAAGGACTTTGTGGATGGTGACATATATATGAGTGTTATCTATGATTGGACAGTCACAAACAGTTAGGAGCGCACCTGCCTGACATCCCAGCAATTAATCTGCCCCATTGCATCATGGTAGATGTAGTATCTTCAAAAAACGAACTCCATTAAATTTTTAAATATTTCACCTTTAAGTAGGTACAGCCTTTACTGTGCATCTCTGGACACATGTGTTTCTGGGTTAGTCCCTTCTTCAGCAGAGAACATATTTGTGGGGTGCTGGGAATGCTGCCATAAATCACCCGGTTTCAGTACCTCTTTCCTGGCATGCTGGTGCCTGCTCCAGAGCTCGTCAGCCCAGTAGCTCAAGGGAGCCTTTAAAGTCACAAACAGTTAGGAGCGCACCTGCCTGACATCCCAGCAATTAATCTGCCCCATTGCATCATGGTAGATGTAGTATCTTCAAAAAACGAACTCCATTAAATTTTTAAATATTTCACCTTTAAGTAGGTACAGCCTTTACTGTGCATCTCTGGACACATGTGTTTCTGGGTTAGTCCCTTCTTCAGCAGAGAACATATTTGTGGGGTGCTGGGAATGCTGCCATAAATCACCCGGTTTCAGTACCTCTTTCCTGGCATGCTGGTGCCTGCTCCAGAGCTCGTCAGCCCAGTAGCTCAAGGGAGCCTTTAAAGTCACAAACAGTTAGGAGCGCACCTGCCTGACATCCCAGCAATTAATCTGCCCCATTGCATCATGGTAGATGTAGTATCTTCAAAAAACGAACTCCATTAAATTTTTAAATATTTCACCTTTAAGTAGGTACAGCCTTTACTGTGCATCTCTGGACACATGTGTTTCTGGGTTAGTCCCTTCTTCAGCAGAGAACATATTTGTGGGGTGCTGGGAATGCTGCCATAAATCACCCGGTTTCAGTACCTCTTTCCTGGCATGCTGGTGCCTGCTCCAGAGCTCGTCAGCCCAGTAGCTCAAGGGAGCCTTTAAAGTCACAAACAGTTAGGAGCGCACCTGCCTGACATCCCAGCAATTAATCTGCCCCATTGCATCATGGTAGATGTAGTATCTTCAAAAAACGAACTCCATTAAATTTTTAAATATTTCACCTTTAAGTAGGTACAGCCTTTACTGTGCATCTCTGGACACATGTGTTTCTGGGTTAGTCCCTTCTTCAGCAGAGAACATATTTGTGGGGTGCTGGGAATGCTGCCATAAATCACCCGGTTTCAGTACCTCTTTCCTGGCATGCTGGTGCCTGCTCCAGAGCTCGTCAGCCCAGTAGCTCAAGGGAGCCTTTAAAGTCACAAACAGTTAGGAGCGCACCTGCCTGACATCCCAGCAATTAATCTGCCCCATTGCATCATGGTAGATGTAGTATCTTCAAAAAACGAACTCCATTAAATTTTTAAATATTTCACCTTTAAGTAGGTACAGCCTTTACTGTGCATCTCTGGACACATGTGTTTCTGGGTTAGTCCCTTCTTCAGCAGAGAACATATTTGTGGGGTGCTGGGAATGCTGCCATAAATCACCCGGTTTCAGTACCTCTTTCCTGGCATGCTGGTGCCTGCTCCAGAGCTCGTCAGCCCAGTAGCTCAAGGGAGCCTTTAAAGTCACAAACAGTTAGGAGCGCACCTGCCTGACATCCCAGCAATTAATCTGCCCCATTGCATCATGGTAGATGTAGTATCTTCAAAAAACGAACTCCATTAAATTTTTAAATATTTCACCTTTAAGTAGGTACAGCCTTTACTGTGCATCTCTGGACACATGTGTTTCTGGGTTAGTCCCTTCTTCAGCAGAGAACATATTTGTGGGGTGCTGGGAATGCTGCCATAAATCACCCGGTTTCAGTACCTCTTTCCTGGCATGCTGGTGCCTTTAAAGGCTCCCTTGAGCTATTGGGCTGACGAGCTCTGGAGCAGGCACCAGCAGGCCAGGGAAGAGGTACTGAAACCGGGTGATTTATGGCAGCATTCCCAGCACCCCACAAATATGTTCTCTGCTGAAGAAGGGACTAACCCAGAAACACATGTGTCCAGAGATGCACAGTAAAGGCTGTACCTACTTAAAGGTGAAATATTTAAAAATTAATGGAGTTCGTTTTTTGAAGATACTACATCTACCATGATGCAATGGGGCAGATTAATTGCTGGGATGTCAGGCAGGTGCGCTCCTAACTGTTTGTGACTTTAAAGGCTCCCTTGAGCTATTGGGCTGACGAGCTCTGGAGCAGGCACCAGCAGGCCAGGGAAGAGGTACTGAAACCGGGTGATTTATGGCAGCATTCCCAGCACCCCACAAATATGTTCTCTGCTGAAGAAGGGACTAACCCAGAAACACATGTGTCCAGAGATGCACAGTAAAGGCTGTACCTACTTAAAGGTGAAATATTTAAAAATTAATGGAGTTCGTTTTTTGAAGATACTACATCTACCATGATGCAATGGGGCAGATTAATTGCTGGGATGTCAGGCAGGTGCGCTCCTAACTGTTTGTGACTTTAAAGGCTCCCTTGAGCTATTGGGCTGACGAGCTCTGGAGCAGGCACCAGCAGGCCAGGGAAGAGGTACTGAAACCGGGTGATTTATGGCAGCATTCCCAGCACCCCACAAATATGTTCTCTGCTGAAGAAGGGACTAACCCAGAAACACATGTGTCCAGAGATGCACAGTAAAGGCTGTACCTACTTAAAGGTGAAATATTTAAAAATTAATGGAGTTCGTTTTTTGAAGATACTACATCTACCATGATGCAATGGGGCAGATTAATTGCTGGGATGTCAGGCAGGTGCGCTCCTAACTGTTTGTGACTTTAAAGGCTCCCTTGAGCTATTGGGCTGACGAGCTCTGGAGCAGGCACCAGCAGGCCAGGGAAGAGGTACTGAAACCGGGTGATTTATGGCAGCATTCCCAGCACCCCACAAATATGTTCTCTGCTGAAGAAGGGACTAACCCAGAAACACATGTGTCCAGAGATGCACAGTAAAGGCTGTACCTACTTAAAGGTGAAATATTTAAAAATTAATGGAGTTCGTTTTTTGAAGATACTACATCTACCATGATGCAATGGGGCAGATTAATTGCTGGGATGTCAGGCAGGTGCGCTCCTAACTGTTTGTGACTTTAAAGGCTCCCTTGAGCTATTGGGCTGACGAGCTCTGGAGCAGGCACCAGCAGGCCAGGGAAGAGGTACTGAAACCGGGTGATTTATGGCAGCATTCCCAGCACCCCACAAATATGTTCTCTGCTGAAGAAGGGACTAACCCAGAAACACATGTGTCCAGAGATGCACAGTAAAGGCTGTACCTACTTAAAGGTGAAATATTTAAAAATTAATGGAGTTCGTTTTTTGAAGATACTACATCTACCATGATGCAATGGGGCAGATTAATTGCTGGGATGTCAGGCAGGTGCGCTCCTAACTGTTTGTGACTTTAAAGGCTCCCTTGAGCTATTGGGCTGACGAGCTCTGGAGCAGGCACCAGCAGGCCAGGGAAGAGGTACTGAAACCGGGTGATTTATGGCAGCATTCCCAGCACCCCACAAATATGTTCTCTGCTGAAGAAGGGACTAACCCAGAAACACATGTGTCCAGAGATGCACAGTAAAGGCTGTACCTACTTAAAGGTGAAATATTTAAAAATTAATGGAGTTCGTTTTTTGAAGATACTACATCTACCATGATGCAATGGGGCAGATTAATTGCTGGGATGTCAGGCAGGTGCGCTCCTAACTGTTTGTGACTTTAAAGGCTCCCTTGAGCTATTGGGCTGACGAGCTCTGGAGCAGGCACCAGCAGGCCAGGGAAGAGGTACTGAAACCGGGTGATTTATGGCAGCATTCCCAGCACCCCACAAATATGTTCTCTGCTGAAGAAGGGACTAACCCAGAAACACATGTGTCCAGAGATGCACAGTAAAGGCTGTACCTATTTAAAGGTGAAATATTTAAAAATTAATGGAGTTCGTTTTTTGAAGATACTACATCTACCATGATGCAATGGGGCAGATTAATTGCTGGGATGTCAGGCAGGTGCGCTCCTAACTGTTTGTGACTTTAAAGGCTCCCTTGAGCTATTGGGCTGACGAGCTCTGGAGCAGGCACCAGCAGGCCAGGGAAGAGGTACTGAAACCGGGTGATTTATGGCAGCATTCCCAGCACCCCACAAATATGTTCTCTGCTGAAGAAGGGACTAACCCAGAAACACATGTGTCCAGAGATGCACAGTAAAGGCTGTACCTACTTAAAGGTGAAATATTTAAAAATTAATGGAGTTCGTTTTTTGAAGATACTACATCTACCATGATGCAATGGGGCAGATTAATTGCTGGGATGTCAGGCAGGTGCGCTCCTAACTGTTTGTGACTTTAAAGGCTCCCTTGAGCTATTGGGCTGACGAGCTCTGGAGCAGGCACCAGCAGGCCAGGGAAGAGGTACTGAAACCGGGTGATTTATGGCAGCATTCCCAGCACCCCACAAATATGTTCTCTGCTGAAGAAGGGACTAACCCAGAAACACATGTGTCCAGAGATGCACAGTAAAGGCTGTACCTACTTAAAGGTGAAATATTTAAAAATTAATGGAGTTCGTTTTTTGAAGATACTACATCTACCATGATGCAATGGGGCAGATTAATTGCTGGGATGTCAGGCAGGTGCGCTCCTAACTGTTTGTGACTTTAAAGGCTCCCTTGAGCTATTGGGCTGACGAGCTCTGGAGCAGGCACCAGCAGGCCAGGGAAGAGGTACTGAAACCGGGTGATTTATGGCAGCATTCCCAGCACCCCACAAATATGTTCTCTGCTGAAGAAGGGACTAACCCAGAAACACATGTGTCCAGAGATGCACAGTAAAGGCTGTACCTACTTAAAGGTGAAATATTTAAAAATTAATGGAGTTCGTTTTTTGAAGATACTACATCTACCATGATGCAATGGGGCAGATTAATTGCTGGGATGTCAGGCAGGTGCGCTCCTAACTGTTTGTGACTTTAAAGGCTCCCTTGAGCTATTGGGCTGACGAGCTCTGGAGCAGGCACCAGCAGGCCAGGGAAGAGGTACTGAAACCGGGTGATTTATGGCAGCATTCCCAGCACCCCACAAATATGTTCTCTGCTGAAGAAGGGACTAACCCAGAAACACATGTGTCCAGAGATGCACAGTAAAGGCTGTACCTACTTAAAGGTGAAATATTTAAAAATTAATGGAGTTCGTTTTTTGAAGATACTACATCTACCATGATGCAATGGGGCAGATTAATTGCTGGGATGTCAGGCAGGTGCGCTCCTAACTGTTTGTGACTTTAAAGGCTCCCTTGAGCTATTGGGCTGACGAGCTCTGGAGCAGGCACCAGCAGGCCAGGGAAGAGGTACTGAAACCGGGTGATTTATGGCAGCATTCCCAGCACCCCACAAATATGTTCTCTGCTGAAGAAGGGACTAACCCAGAAACACATGTGTCCAGAGATGCACAGTAAAGGCTGTACCTACTTAAAGGTGAAATATTTAAAAATTAATGGAGTTCGTTTTTTGAAGATACTACATCTACCATGATGCAATGGGGCAGATTAATTGCTGGGATGTCAGGCAGGTGCGCTCCTAACTGTTTGTGACTTTAAAGGCTCCCTTGAGCTATTGGGCTGACGAGCTCTGGAGCAGGCACCAGCAGGCCAGGGAAGAGGTACTGAAACCGGGTGATTTATGGCAGCATTCCCAGCACCCCACAAATATGTTCTCTGCTGAAGAAGGGACTAACCCAGAAACACATGTGTCCAGAGATGCACAGTAAAGGCTGTACCTACTTAAAGGTGAAATATTTAAAAATTAATGGAGTTCGTTTTTTGAAGATACTACATCTACCATGATGCAATGGGGCAGATTAATTGCTGGGATGTCAGGCAGGTGCGCTCCTAACTGTTTGTGACTTTAAAGGCTCCCTTGAGCTATTGGGCTGACGAGCTCTGGAGCAGGCACCAGCAGGCCAGGGAAGAGGTACTGAAACCGGGTGATTTATGGCAGCATTCCCAGCACCCCACAAATATGTTCTCTGCTGAAGAAGGGACTAACCCAGAAACACATGTGTCCAGAGATGCACAGTAAAGGCTGTACCTACTTAAAGGTGAAATATTTAAAAATTAATGGAGTTCGTTTTTTGAAGATACTACATCTACCATGATGCAATGGGGCAGATTAATTGCTGGGATGTCAGGCAGGTGCGCTCCTAACTGTTTGTGACTTTAAAGGCTCCCTTGAGCTATTGGGCTGACGAGCTCTGGAGCAGGCACCAGCAGGCCAGGGAAGAGGTACTGAAACCGGGTGATTTATGGCAGCATTCCCAGCACCCCACAAATATGTTCTCTGCTGAAGAAGGGACTAACCCAGAAACACATGTGTCCAGAGATGCACAGTAAAGGCTGTACCTACTTAAAGGTGAAATATTTAAAAATTAATGGAGTTCGTTTTTTGAAGATACTACATCTACCATGATGCAATGGGGCAGATTAATTGCTGGGATGTCAGGCAGGTGCGCTCCTAACTGTTTGTGACTTTAAAGGCTCCCTTGAGCTATTGGGCTGACGAGCTCTGGAGCAGGCACCAGCAGGCCAGGGAAGAGGTACTGAAACCGGGTGATTTATGGCAGCATTCCCAGCACCCCACAAATATGTTCTCTGCTGAAGAAGGGACTAACCCAGAAACACATGTGTCCAGAGATGCACAGTAAAGGCTGTACCTACTTAAAGGTGAAATATTTAAAAATTAATGGAGTTCGTTTTTTGAAGATACTACATCTACCATGATGCAATGGGGCAGATTAATTGCTGGGATGTCAGGCAGGTGCGCTCCTAACTGTTTGTGACTTTAAAGGCTCCCTTGAGCTATTGGGCTGACGAGCTCTGGAGCAGGCACCAGCAGGCCAGGGAAGAGGTACTGAAACCGGGTGATTTATGGCAGCATTCCCAGCACCCCACAAATATGTTCTCTGCTGAAGAAGGGACTAACCCAGAAACACATGTGTCCAGAGATGCACAGTAAAGGCTGTACCTACTTAAAGGTGAAATATTTAAAAATTAATGGAGTTCGTTTTTTGAAGATACTACATCTACCATGATGCAATGGGGCAGATTAATTGCTGGGATGTCAGGCAGGTGCGCTCCTAACTGTTTATGATTGGACAGTGTTATGGACTTCTAAGTATCTTGGGAAACATAGTTTTCTGTTTATAGAGTTTTCAGTGGCTGCTGTGAGTTATTCAGTAAAGAGAGAGAAGCATAATGTAGGAGGCTGGACTGGCTTGTAGTGAGTACCAAGGGGTACTTGCACCTTGCACCAGGCCCAGTTATCCCTTATTAGTGTATAGGGTGTCTAGCAGCTTAGGCTGATAGATAATGGTAGCTTAGCAGAGCAGCTTAGGCTGAACTAGGAGACGTGTGAAGCTACTACAGTACCACTTAGTGTCATATGCACAATATCATAAGAAAACACAATACACAGTTAGACTAAAAATAAAGGTACTTTATTTTTATGACAATATGCCAAAGTATCTTAGAGTGTACCCTCAGTGAGAGGATAGGAAATATACACAAGATATATATACACAATAGCAAAAATATGCAGTATAGTCTTAGAAAACAGTGCAAACAATGTATAGTTACAATAGGATGCAATGGGGAAACATAGGGATAGGGGCAACACAAACCATATACTCCAAAAGTGGAATGCGAACCACGAATGGACCCCAAACCTATGTGACCTTGTAGAGGGTCGCTGGGACTATTAGAAAATAGTGAGAGTTAGAAAAATAACCCTCCCCAAGACCCTGAAAAGTGAGTGCAAAGTGCACTAAAGTTCCCCTAAGGACAAAGAAGTCGTGTTAGAGGAATAATGCAGGAAAGACACAAACCAACAATGGAACAACTGTGGATTTCCAATCTAGGGTACCTGTGGAACAAGGGGACCAAGTCCAAAAGTCACAAGCAAGTCGGAGATGGGCAAATGCCCAGGAAATGCCAGCTGCGGGTGCAAAGAAGCTTCTACTGGACAGAAGAAGCTGAGGTTTCTGCAGGAACGAAAAGGGCTAGAGACTTCCCCTTTAGTGGACGGATTCCTCTTGCCGTGGAGAGTCGTGCAAAAGTGTTTTCCTGCCGAAAGAACGCCAACAAGCCTTGCTAGCTGCAAATCGTGCGGTTAGCGTTTTTGGACGCTGCTGAAGCCCAGGAGGGACCAGGAGGTCGCAAATTGGACCAGCAGAGAGACGGGACGTCGAGCAAGACAAGGAGCCCTCTCTGAAGCAGATAGCACCCGGAGAAGTGCCAGAAACAGGCACTACAAGGATGCGTGAAACGATGCTCGCCGAAGTTGCACAAAGGAGTCCCACGTCGCCGGAGACCAACTTAGAAAGTCGTGCAATGCAGGTTAGAGTGCCGTGGACCCAGGCTTGGCTGTGCATAAAGGATTTCTGCCGGAAGTGCACAGGGGCCGGAGTAGCTGCAAAAGTCGCGGTTCCCAGCAATGCAGCCCAGCGAGGTGAGGCAAGGACTTACCTCCACCAAACTTGGACTGAAGAGTCACTGGACTGTGGGGGTCACTTGGACAGAGTCGCTGGATTCAAGGGACCTCGCTCGTCATGCTGAGAGGAGACCCAAGGGACCGGTAATGCAGCTTTTTGGTGCTTGCGGTTGCAGGGGGAAGATTCCGTCGACCCACGGGAGATTTCTTCGGAGCTTCTGGTGCAGAGAGGAGGCAGACTACCCCCACAGCATGCACAAGCAGGAAAACAGTCGAGAAGGCGGCAGGATCAGCGTTACAGAGTTGCAGTAGTCGTCTTTGCTACTATGTTGCAGGTTTGCAGGCTTCCAGCGCGGTCAGCAGTCGATCCCTTGGCAGAAGGTGAAGAGAGAGATGCAGAGGAACTCGGATGAGCTCTTGCATTCGTTATCTAAAGTTTCCCCAGAGACAGAGACCCTAAATAGCCAGAAAAGAGGGTTTGGCTACCTAGGAGAGAGGATAGGCTACTAACACCTGAAGGAGCCTATCAGAAGGAGTCTCTGACGTCACCTGGTGGCACTGGCCACTCAGAGCAGTCCAGTGTGCCAGCAGCACCTCTGTTTCCAAGATGGCAGAGGTCTGGAGCACACTGGAGGAGCTCTGGACACCTCCCAGGGGAGGTGCAGGTCAGGGGAGTGGTCACTCCCCTTTCCTTTGTCCAGTTTCACGCCAGAGCAGGGCTAAGGGGTCCCCTGAACCGGTGTAGACTGGCTTATGCAGAATTGGGCACATCTGTGCCCAACAAAGCATTTCCAGAGGCTGGGGGAGGCTACTCCTCCCCTGCCTTCACACCATTTTCCAAAGGGAGAGGGTGTCACACCCTCTCTCAGAGGAAGTTCTTTGTTCTGCCATCCTGGGCCAGGCCTGGCTGGACCCCAGGAGGGCAGATGCCTGTCTGAGGGGTTAGCAGCAGCTGCAGTGAAACCCCAGGAAGGGTAGTTTGGCAGTACCAGGGTCTGTGCTACAGACCACTGGGATCATGGGATTGTGCCAACTATGCCAGGATGGCATAGAGGGGGCAATTCCATGATCATAGACATGTTACATGGCCATATTCGGAGTTACCATTGTGAAGCCACATATAGGTAGTGACCTATATGTAGTGCACGCGTGTAATGGTGTCCCCGCACTCACAAAGTTCAGGGGATTGGCTCTGAACAATGTGGGGGCACCTTGGCTAGTGCCAGGGTGCCCTCACACTAAGTAACTTTGCACCTAACCTTTACCAGGTAAAGGTTAGACATATAGGTGACTTATAAGTTACTTAAGTGCAGTGTAAAATGGCTGTGAAATAACGTGGACGTTATTTCACTCAGGCTGCAGTGGCAGGCCTGTGTAAGAATTGTCAGAGCTCCCTATGGGTGGCAAAAGAAATGCTGCAGCCCATAGGGATCTCCTGGAACCCCAATACCCTGGGTACCTCAGTACCATATACTAGGGAATTATAAGGGTGTTCCAGTAAGCCAATGTAAATTGGTAAAATTGGTCACTAGCCTGTTAGTGACAATTTGAAAGAAATGAGAGAGCATAACCACTGAGGTTCTGGTTAGCAGAGCCTCAGTGAGACAGTTAGGCACTACACAGGGAACACACACATATAGGCCACAAACTTATGAGCACTGGGGTCCTGACTAGCAGGGTCCCAGTGACACATAACAAACATACTGAAAACATGGGGTTTTCACTATGAGCACTGGGCCCTGGCTAGCAGGATCCCAGTGAGACAGTGAAAATACCCTGACATACACTCACAAACAGGCCAAAAGTGGGGGTAACAAGGCTAGAAAGAGGCTACTTTCTCACACATAATCCTCGCCTCTGTGTCCTTAATAGAATTGAAAATTCTTGATGAGATAGCTAGAAAATGTTGTACTCTACCCATCTCTAGTTGTAGGAGCCATGTGTATCCTACAGCAATCATAGGATCAGACATATGGATATGGACCTTTAAAAGCATATTGATGTCACTGGAGAACAGTTACTTCAATAGCAGAAAATATCCTCCACTAATGTGAGGATTCACACATTGTTTTGTGTATGTATAACATTTGCCTCCGGGTCCTTAATAAAGTCAAGAATATCCTTCATGATAGTAAGGAAAATCTATATTTTATGGTGAGACAGGAGGCTAACATCATTCCTGCTTAAAGGATATGCACAAAAGTATAATATGAACCCACAATCTTTAATTAAAAAAAAATCTGTCACAAAATGGTCAGGCAGTCCCATTAAAGAAAATGTGACTGAAAAAACACTTCACAGATAAAGAAAACGAATATTCATGCAGATTAAAATACATATATAGCAAAATATCCAAACGAAAAACGTGTTTGCACGTGTACATAAAGAAATAATGAATTATGATCATGTGAGGTTACAAGGAAACTGCAGACAAATTCTCTCCTTCAGCTCCTCCCTTTATCCTTCACTTTAACATCTACTCTGTCCTCCCTTCATATGTGGTCTCCCTACTCCATTTTTGCTTTCTATCTTACTTCCCCCACTCTTTCACCCTATCTGTCATCCTTCTCCTTTTCACGGTCACTCATTTTCCATTTGCAACCTTCTCCCTTCCATCAATTCCTCCTTCTGCCTACTTTCTATCTCTACCTCCTTCGTTTATTCATCCAACTCCATATTTCCTTCTACACAGCCAACACACTGATATCTTCTCGTGTCCTTAGCAAAGTGAACTACTATAACAGCTTTTTAGTTTGTCTTCTTGAATAGTCCTTTACTGCTTTGGGCAGTGGCCCTTTACATTCTTTCATCACACAGTCCACATTCTGAAAAACCACACAAATCCAATTGGTTATTAACAAGGTACTGAACACTTTATTGTCAATTAATCCTGGCTTTCAAATTCATAAATAGTTCTTCCATGAACTAGCTCTCTGCAGTCTTGAGAGGATGTATCTCACCTCAGAATTCCCTATAAAACAAGCATAATCTTCTGTTCAAAATGTTCTTCCCTTTGTAACAAATACATAAATCCCTTAATGAAAGTTTTTTAAAAATATTGCACATGAAGATAAATGACTTAAGCCTATTTATTGTCATTTTCACATTTTATTTCTCAGCCTACCAGACAGCACAGCTATCTGTTATGCAAAAGGCATCTTGGGGAGTTTAAGAAGTTGACCTGGGAATGCCTTCTGACCCTCTTTTTCCATTGGCTTTCTGGTTTGTAATTCATGTTTTCATGCTTCCCATTTGCTGGCTTTATTTGCTTGAGGCTGTCCGGGTTCAATTTGTCCCACCTGATGCTAAAGCCATGTTCACTGTTTTGTTCTTATCTCTTCACGTTTCTTGGACATTCAAAGACCAAGGTCAAATGTCAGGAGCCATCTTTTTCTTCTGAGTGCTCCCTTTCTATAAAGAGGTCTGTAAATCTTGTTCTTATCTCGTCACATTTGCTGTGCATTTAAAGACTTAGGTCAAATGTCATGTGCTTTCTTCCGAGGGCCTTGTTAGGATTCACCAACATCAAAGTAACATGGAATATTGTAGCATTGTTTTCTGTATTTTATAGCGCAAACTCAAATGCTTTACATTAGCACTAGTTGCATTGCACAAGGATACATTCACATTTAGGCACGAGCATTTGCCCAGAATCACAAGATGATGAGCCCTCGCCGAGACCTGGGTCTGCTTCCCCACTTCCAAAGTCAGCAGCTCTGACCATAGCACCTCAAACTCTCCTCATTCACGTTTACAACTATGTGCATAATTAACCACAGGGCATCCATGTAACAAGGCGACATCCACTTTATTACAAAAACAACTGGTGCCTCAGACCGATGAAGCCGGTCGTGAGCAAGGATATGGACATGTACTGTACACTTGAGGGGTCCTTGTGCATTTAATATTTCTGTTACAATGGGTGGTTTGATTTATATGCCGACAGTGCCTTTTAAATGTGTTGAACCCTTTTACTATCACAAAGCTAGATGGAGTGCACACATCTCCTCCTCCCTCCATGTACCTATGTATGTGTTGGATTTTGAACTGCGACATATGGTGACTACCAGGTGCTGTTGACGAAGGCACTGCTCAGACCCTCACAGCTCCTGCACACAGGGTCTTATTCTGCACTCAAAGCGAAGCCACACTGCCATCACCTCCAGCACACCCCGGCGCCCGCGGCTCTCTATTTATACAGGCACATGTTCACGTCCGGTGTGATTGCTGCTCAAGGTTGGAAACTACAGTTGAGATTGGAAAATGCCCTTGTGAGAGAAATAAGAAATTAGGACATTGTCTTTATATAAAGTACTCTACTAACAAATGTTAAAGTGGATGCTTTATAATAAATGTAATGACAGCTGTACTGCAATAATTAATTAAAACTACCAGTAACATAGAACGTACAGAAATAGCAGCCACACATCAAAGGGTGGAGAACGTCCATGTTCTGGTCTGAACAGTCAATCCAGTATACCATCTGTTTATCCATACACACCCATTCATCCATCATCCACTCATCCATCATTGAAATAATCCACCATCCATTCATCCATCATCTGATCATCCATCATCTGGTCACCTCACTTAGTCATGCCTCAGTTCGCTGACCCTGTCTTAGGTCCATCCCCTTCAGAAGGTTCCCTCGTTCCAGCGTGTTGATCCCAGAGTGTTCAGTCCGTTTGCAAGCCCCGTTCTCTCACACACACACACCCTTTTCCACATGAAACGCATCCAAGAGTGCCTCTGTTGACGTGTTTCATCCTCCAGGTCAAGATTCGAAAACACTTTCACCAAGGTCAATGGGATCTTTTGACCTAGTGAAGAGTGTGGTTAGCCAAATACATTAACTCCAATCTCAATCAATACAACAACAAATATAAACACTATGACCAATGTGGCCACGGAAACAAAACTCCAATCTGTGGAAAGTTTCAAAGCTTTATTATAACCACAAAGCCAAAGTCACATATATAGTGCACAATATTAGATTGTACAAATAAATGAAAACCACAGGCTGGCCAAATCTGTGAAACAGGTTTATTCTACTCAATATCTATACCATTGAACATTCCAAAATAATTACACACACAAGCAATTATATAGTTTGAGCAACAGTAACAGATTTTAAATCAGTAGATAGATGAGAACATTAGTCAAATTCAGATCATCAGACCAATACATAAATGTTTATAGGCAAGATTATCCCTACTACTATTGCAAATTAGGACAAGCATGTGTGGAAATGGGCTAACATATGGGGCAAAAACAAAAAGACAAAAATAATTTGGAAAAGTCATCCATCTCAGGGTAAACTAGACTAATAAAAAATCAAGCAGGTGTCAGCATGCTAAACTAATTAAAATAAAGCAAGGGGACAAGTAACTTTTCAATAGATTATACCTCTATTGGGATCAGCATACAATTCAGGTTCACCAGCAGAGTATTTCAGATTCATCAGAATTCATCAGAAGCCTCATCAGGGGAAAGTGCAGAACACAAGCTGCACATCCGGAACATCCAGGGGGCAAGTTAACAGCACAAGAATTTAATAGAATGGGGATCAAGTGAGGGTTTAACAGAGTAAGGATTAAGAGGGGAATTAACAAGATGAGAACCAAAAGGAGACTTAACAATAGAAGCATCAATAGGGGACTAACTAAAAGTTGCAAAAGTCTCTCCCTAACTAGGAAAGTACAAAACATTTTGATCGGTTCACTGAGTGGTCCCACATCATATAAGAAGAACAATATCCAGTGAAAAATAAAATGGCAATCAGGTTTGAAACATCTCCAAGTTCTCTCAGGGTAGGTGTGAAGTCATCCGGGTAACACTGGCAATAACTAGCAACTCTGTACATTACTTGATACATTCCAAAATCTTCCCATGTCTCTCAACAATTTTCTCCTTTCACATGGGAACAAGCATTTAAACAATGGTACTGCTTAACTTTCCAGTCCTCATATTCTAGTGTTGCAACACCCATGGTTGCTGCAGAATTGTGTATACAATAGGACTCTTTTCTAAACATGTGAAACAGCCTAATGGAAAAAATTAGGTTAAAGGGAAAAAAATATTTTGTATTTCAATACTGCTGAAAATATGAAACTTCAGGCCGAGTTATGCCAACACAAGAAATGCAGTGATTTAATATATCCATTAATAAAACACACACAATATGCAAATTTATGAATATATCTCATTAATAATATATCATAGAATATGCAAAGCATTTCAATATTAATTGCAATCATTGTTAACACAATACATTAGATATGATTGAGATGTGTATTTATTTTCCTGCACACATGTGACTTTAAACTAATAACTCAGATAAGTCAACATAAATAATAATCATTTTGTACTCATAATGATTCATTCTAATGGTTAATAATTTTCAAGCATTCTTATAAAACAGGTTAGCATTTTACTAAACATGGTTGGGCACAGCTTTTGCCTTGGTAGGCACTATGCCCACCATATCACATAACAGATACACTTTAAAATACATATTACTATCTCCCTGTACGGCTTTTAAATCTGAATATGAAGTCACCTAATGCTGACTGCTGTGCCAGTAAAGCATTACCACAATTTTTGCTCTAACACCCACATGATTGAAAGGTTTGCTCTTAATGAGAGCTTTTTCCTCCCTCCACCACAGCTCCATCCTGCTCGATTATAGTGCTTAACAGGCGTAAATAACAAAACAAACGGTTCAGAGCACGGTGGTCTCTTAATTCCCACTGTTTGACCAGGCGAGAGTCAGTCCCTTCAAAACTAATGTAATTTGTTTTTTAATACAGCATAGTTCAAAGTAAAGAAAAAAGCACTGACATGGCCAGGGTTGCCTGTGTTTTTTGCCACCTTCGGCCATGCTAAACAGTAACCCACTGCATTACATTATGGCTGAAAAAACAGTGACTATGTCAAAAGATCTTGCATAGACCAGACCTATTGGCTTTGTCAATGCATGTTCTGGCAGGGGAGCATACATATCCCTTACTCCCCATAACCTCTCCTGTGCCCACACCGGACTCTGAGGCAGAAGCATACAGTTACCACCTACTGTGGGCTTGTGGTAAATTTAAGCAGTAAACTCCACGGAATTAGGTTTAGAACTGGTTAAAGAGGCCCCCATACAATAAATCTCCATTCCATGGAGCTTAACTCTTAATTTCATTGTACTGGCACAGATATACCGCATGGTAATGGTAAATTGCAAGCAAATTTACCACCACACCAGCACAGTGCAGTTCAGACACAGGACTATGGTATCTCAGTGCAAAGTGCACAAGGGAATTCTATAGCCCTTTTCATCAGCATGTGCAGCCTCCCTATAAGCAATGTTAAATAAATAATTTTACTTACAAGGCTGTAGACTGAACCTACGATTTTCTAGGAATCCTTTGAAAGTACTTGTATGCCACTGTTAATTTCTCTCTTCATGTCTTACTTAAAATATTTTTTCAATGCGAGAAACATGCTCTATAATTCACCTACTTGAATCTAATGTATTGCACCATCATGGTGTTTTACTTCAGTTCACTAAAACGCTATTTAAACCTGGAGTGTTTGGATTTTTAGACTGGGCAAATACAGCATTCATCCTTTGTTTGCATTGTCACACTACGCTACTACTTATACTTCTGGAAGCCTACCTCGCTTATTCTCTGGGTTTCATTCTGAAATTTAGGGAAAGGTTTCGAGAACATTAAAACGAAAGCAATACAAAGCATAGCAAAATGCCAATTTTAGTGGACAAATTAATCCTTCAATACAGTAAAGATAATTTGCAAACATTAGGAAAACCGAATGTATTTTTTTATTTTTAATTGGGCCATCTGTTCATAACCATCCACATAATCAAGCTATTGTGTGCATCCACATGGGCCTATTCATCCACATACAATGCTACCTACAGTCATAAATCCATTAATAATGTTAAATTATAATATATAAATGGAATTCTATATAATGCAACAATCCACTAATACACCTATGCAATCCGGCATTTTCACCTGTACCTTAATGCATAAACTGTAAACTTCGCACTTGTAGATCGCACTACTCACCCGTTAGGGTCTGAAGGTGCTGTACGCATACCACTGTGGAGCCCCTCCTGGCTTTTCCCTGTGAGGTGCCCACTCCTGGACAGCCACAGGGTGAAACCAGGCACCCAAGCGCTGTTGTGAAGATTAAGAAAGCTACTGCCCAGAGTGGGACCCATTAATTAGATTAAGCACTGAGGCGAGAATTATCTGGTCGGAGGGAATTGAGCCCAAGAGCTACTGAGGTGGGAATTGAACCCTGGTCCCGGGCCAGATCTCTGCATCAGGGTTTGCCACTCTAACCATTGTGCCACACTTCTCCACTGCATACATGTGTGCACATGGGTCACTGCATGTGCTATGTCTGTGTGCACTTATCCTGCATGCGTTTTAGGCTTTGTGAACCAATACCACTAGTTAGGAGGGTCAGTGTGTCTGAGTGTGACTTTATGTGCTTTGGATTATGTGAAACATTTTGCTTGCATGTGTGCAGGTGTTGAGTTATGAGATGTGCCTTAGTATGAATGCGCTCTAAAAAAAAGTCAAACTTACTGGCATTGTCAATTATTGGTCAACAAGTCACCATTTTTAAATCTCTAATTGAAAATAGCAAACATTTCTCTAGAGGGAGTTTTGTGAACAACTTGAGGCAAAAATTGTTATTCGATCATGTGCAATGAAAATTCCTAGGGCCTGATTTTAGTTTCATTAAATTCAGTACCATGCCAAAAACTCTGGTTATGTGCGGGTTGGATTTATTAGTTTGAAGGTATTTAAGGTGTAGATTAAATAAAGCTTAGGATAAACATAAACTCAACTTTATTTCGACAGATCAAACCTGCCGAACTTTAAAGTGGGGAAACCATAAGATAATTACCATAAAATGTCGATTTTGATGCATTAAACACCAAAATCTCCGTGCTATTCCCGAACAACTCGTAATCAGGAGTATTTATCTCACTCGATAAATAACATATCCCCTGGTACTGTTATTTATCATGTACGATGAATAACAGATGAATACCATCTCTACTTGTAATTAGGCCCTTTGAATTGTGTTTGTGTGCTGACTTGTCACAATGCAAATAAAAAAAACACATCTTTCCTCAGAAGCCACTGACTGTGCTTATATCATACGTTGTGATCCGGAGACATCAATTTGAGCTTGCCCTACTTCCTTTTTCAGGGAACTGTGAGCCAGATAGTAGCTGGCCGCTGCATACAGTGCCACAACAGTTCTCCCCTAGTCCTTTCTTGGCGTGTACCTGGAACAGAAGATATTACTTTTTGCACTACAGTGGTTTATCTATCTATTGTTTTCAACATAAGACAATTTGGGGCAGTGCTGAAGTTAGCACCCACTCTACTGGAGCTCCTTTGATTGGCATCAGCTTGTATTAAATTGGACAAAACACCAGGTATTGTTCTTTGGTAAGAGAGAGAGACTAGGAGCTTTTTTTGAGAGGATCAATAAATACCTAAATGGTGACTTAAAAATATTGTCTGACCATAATATTGTGGTCAAAATATAATGACTGCAAAAGGATTGTGGACCACAATATCAAAAGTAGTTTGGTGCTGTTTGATGAATCTTCAAAAAACCTTCTAAAAAAATATTCATCCGCCCCAGCTCCTTCTTGGATAGTTTCGGGGTGATCCATCAAGTGGGGCCAACAAAAAAAGGAGGGGTCCCAAAACATTGTTTTATCTGGTTAATTTCCATAGGAAATTTAGGGAAACAATACAGAAAAATAGCTGACCAGAATTACACCAAGTTTTTTAGAAAGCTGAAATTTTGTCAAAAAGCATGCTTTTCGTTATTTGGTGTCAATCCTTTCCACTATTTTTAAGAAATTTGCATTTAAATACGTGCTAAGGGTGGTCATGATGGTGTTGAAATTGGAGTGATAGCTACACAGTGGGTCCTGCGTGTGTCCTTTGGTAGGAACTGCTATTTAAAAAATAGGTTATTCTGATTGGCTGAGGCACCCTTTTTTCCTGTTGGCCGTTTTGGTTCTGCAGAACTGGCACAGGTCCCTCAGTACCATGCAATCTGATCGGCTGCTCACAACATGAAGACAAATGTTTTAGCAGGCATGACAGGACTTGAGGACTCAGGCCCTGTGTCCTGGACCAACAATGTAAAAAACATGGAAGGGGGCAGAGTAAGAGTATCATGAAACCCTGGCACTTCTCTGATGTCATCAGTGATGTCAATTGATATATCATCAGTGATGTCATCAATTATGTAATTTAACATGTAAAGAGTGATGTCATATGTGAAGTTGTAAGCAGTGCATGGGGGTTGCAGGTTATAGTTTGCTCAGTAAACAATAGCTGATGAATCTCTTGTGGGACTAACCTTCTTGATATTGCTATAATTGTAATCCCTTCATGACCACCCTCAGTGCTTTTTTAAATGCAGATTTCTCAAAAATGTCTGGATTGATTTACACCAAATAACGAAAAACCTAAGTATATTATTATAACATGTATTGATAACAACACTTTAACATTTGTTTTTTCCTGTGATTTCCTATGGATTTTAACGTAAGCTAACATTTTAATACATTACCTAACTATAATGTAAACCACTTGCTGCTTTATTGGTATTTATATGTCCAGCACATTTTTGAGTAACTTTGCTACTTTTGACTACTCACCATTTACTAGTGTAAAGTTACTCAGAAGTGTATGTATACCCCCTCAAACACTGATGGAATCAAATTCATGAGTGTTAGTTACTACTTGCGGAATTGAGCAGTAGCAAGTCCAACACCACACATTGCCACTGGACACAACAAATGACACTGCAAAACCTTCCAATAGAAAATAATGGAGGCAATTATTTAAAACAGAATCACATAGGAAATCATTTATTTTTAAGTAGTTAATTAAGTAAATAGTGGTGTAGTGTTTTTTTTTATTTTGTTCTACATTGAAAATAAATATATTTAATTAATTCACATTAATATTTACATAAAATATTTTATTTATTTATTTCGAGTATATTAAACTTTTTTTTCCCATAGGGAGGTTTCTGCCCCGATGGCAGAGGTTTCCACATGGTAAAATATACAGAAAAGAAAGAAAACATTTATTATAATTAAAAAAATAATAATATTAATTGTCTGTAAAATCTTAATTTAAATCATATGTGCAGATTTATTTTAAATGTACAACACTATAAAGCTTGCTATAACACTATTAACTTAATTTCAATATAAAATCTAAATATTTTCAATCTATCACATTAAATTTCAGTTATTTGTCAGAAATGTTAATTTAAAAAAATCTTACCTAAAGTTACAAAACATTTTTTATTATGTATATAGGATTATTAAAGAGAAATATACGGTCTTAACTAAAAGTATTTTAGTTCCATTTCAATAAAGTTATTTTACATTATTTTTATTAAATTCAAACAAGGGAGTTACAATATTTTTAAATAAAATAATAGCTATTGTTTTTCACATGAAATCAAATTGATTATATTTGTAACTAGTTTAAATAATTTAACAACACTATTTTTGATGAGGTTTTATTTTAAGTCTCTACCACAATTATTTTCTATGGGAGGGTGTTGCAGTACCCAGCCAACGTTTGTGTGTGGTAATGAACTTACTACACCTCTGAGCTGGGGTACATGCACTACTCTTTTGGGTCCTTCTTGGTTGTGTTTGCTTTAGAAGTAAGGTTTGTGAATAGCAATGAGCTTACTCTTTTGTTGGTCAGTGCATATTCCTCTTTAAATCCCTCTCTAATCCTCCCTTAACCCCTTCTTACTCTTCCTTAAACTCCTCCCATTTCGTAGTTAGCATGCCCGTAGGGTTTCCAGCCACTCTTGTGGTCTCTTTCACATTTACTTCTAAGTAGGAAACTTACATGTGTGAGGATCTCCCTATAGAAAAGATAGGAGGGTAGAGGTTGAGATTTCTACTGGAGGTTTGTGAATTGCATTTTGTAGAAATTAGTACCTCTGGAGTACTACTTTACGTACCACAAAATGCAGTTTGTGAATTGGGCCCTATGTTTAGAGTGATTTTAGAATGTGCACTGTTCCCAATCTGATTATATATTTGCTTCTCTTAGTGACTAGCTGGGTTGCATCAAGACTCTGTCATTGGTTCTACGCCATTGGAGGAAGTGTGTAATTATAAAGTAGCTATGGCTTGAGATTATTACTCACTGACCTCAGAAATATAAGGGGCAGAGCAGCCACATGTATCAGATTTGTTTGAGGCATTGCTCTTTGAGGGATTTTAATCACAGTGAAGTGCTGTCCACTTTAATTTGACCTGAAGGAAGTTGGGTATTAGTTAACAATGTGAGAAAAGACCCTTTGTGGACTTGTGAGTCCACCACCAAAATGGCCATCTGGTTCTCTCAGTCGTTCAAGTTAGGCTCATGAATGGGGAAGTATGTTGGAAGTTTAGAATTGTTAGAGTTTTGTTGTTTCAGAAAGATTAATCAGTGGGAGACATGGTGCACTTCATGGTTTATTGCAGGAGGAGGAGAAGAGTTTCTTACAACAACGAACAGACCAGGTCAGCACAGGCAAGTCCATCATCCTGATTTGCTGCCTTTTAGAGCTGTTTCGACCACAGTAATGCAAAATCCCACTTCTGAACAATGGTTTAACTTATAAAAAACTGAAACTGTCAACAACATGGCATCAGTGTGATCTAAGTGTATAACAATCATTACATACAGAAAAACAATGATACAGTCTACTGTTTTAATGCAGTTTTGCGATTATTTGAAATGGATTTTTCACTATTTTTAATAACTGTGCTCTGTGAAATGATTTCTTCAAATATTTAAAAGACCTTTCTGTGGCAACATATTGATGGATAAATAGATCATCCAGGGTACAGATTGTAGTAGACTTGGCATTTGAAACAGGACAGCATCTTCCGGAGGAATCAGATGACCATCTCTAGTCACAACAATCAGGAGCAGAGGTTTACCATTGGACAATAAACTCCCCAGAGCAGAGAAGGGCTATAACATTTCTAAAGATCAACTTTTTGAGGCTAACTGGTTATGGTCCTAGAGAAAGTCTTTTTCAGCTGAGGAATTTGTGCAGGCAGATCTAAGCAGTAACATGTATACTCTTTTCAGAGCTGGAAATCCAATGTCTTAACCTGACTTTATCTCCTTGAAAAGTAGATGTGCTTGGACTAGCTAAGAATTCATGATAGTATGTATTTGAAGAAAAAGTGTTTCAATCAACTTCAAAATAATTCTCAAAAACAACCATGCACACTTTCACATCAAAATAATGTAAGGCAAAGTGAGTGGGATTTGCGTTGAGTTGATCAAATTCTCACAGAGTTCTCAAGATAATATCATATGATATAGGGGTTCTGTCCAATAAAGGACCGGTCACCAAATTCTACGTTCTAAATGGTATTTCTCAGATTTCTGAGAAGAAACAAGCAAGCACCCTTGTAGATTGTTACAGTCAAAAGACCCTTCACATCTGAAATGCAGTGGAAAGTGTATTCCTTGTACCTGCACCCTTTAATCCATTCAATGCCGCTTTTTATTTATGTCTTTATAAGACAGTCTGTTAGCTCCTTTACCAGCAGGACTATGAGGACAAGCTAACTACATTTTCTTCCTCAATCCAGAAGAGTTAGGACCTCATTACAAGTTTGGTGATCGGACGAGCCGACCTCCAAACTCGTAAGGATGAGACCGTCGTCAACCTGGTGGCCTCACCCCCATCGTATTATGATGTTCCCACTGGGATGACCGGTGGGAACATTGTATTATGGCATTCCCGCCAACAGTGCTACTGTATTGGTCTTGGCTCCCTTGAGGGAGCCAAGGCTAATACTGTAGCGCCACAGCACCCTTGGAATGCGCACGGTCTGTAAAGCAGACAGTGCATATTCTGATGGTGCTGGGCAGGGGGGCCCCTGCACTGCCCACAATATGGTCATGGGCAGTGCAGGGGCCCTCCTGTGGTCACCAGCAGTTCCTTTCCACCAGCCTTTTCATGGCGATTAAACCACAATGAAAAGGCTGTGGAAAGGGGACTTGTGATCAGCATGGTGGTGCTGAACTCAAAGCCGCCGGACTGACCATGAGTCCGACCGAACCATGGGCCAGATGTAGCAAACGTTTGCGACTCGCAAACGGGCAGAATCGCAATTTGCGACAGTGCAAAATCGGAAATGGGATGCAAAAAGCCCATTTCCGACTCGCAAAAAGCGATGGGACCCGTTTGCGAGTCACATCCGGTGCGACCCCATTTTGCGACCCGCAAATAGCAAGTCGCAATTTGCGAGTCGCAAACCTTATGCAATTGCAACTCGCAAATTGCGACTAGTCGCAAAAAGCCCAGTTTGCATGTCCCATTTACCACTAACTCAGAGCAGGTGGTAACCATTACCAAAGTATAAAAGGGGACCCAGAAGCCATCTGGGTTACTCAAGATGGCGGAGATATACCTGATAGCAGTGAGGAGGAGAGTCTACGCAGCCCAGCAGAGGAGGAGGAGGGGCCACAGACAGGAGAAGATATATAGAACCAGGCAGACTCTTTTTCAGCAAACTGAAGAGGAGATATATGACAAATACCGCCTTAGCAGCGCAGCCATCCTAGAATTAATTGATTTACTGAAACCACAGCTAGAACACCAGACTCTGCGTGGCTGCGCCATTCCTACGCATGTGCAAGTACTATGCTCACTGCACCTCTTGGCCTCAGGGAGCTATCAGGGGGTCATTGCTGTGGCAGGTGGGGTATCCCAAAGTGCGGTGTCAAGGTTCCTCAGGGCCTTCCTAGATGCCTTAGTCACGCACATGTCTCACTTCATATACTTACCAAGGAATGAGGCAGAAATCATCAGCACCAAGCTGGACTTTTACCGCATTGCCCACTTTCCCCATGTCATAGGGTGTGTAGATGGGACACACATTCAAATATGCCCCCCTGCTAATCTGGAACACATTTTCCGCAACAGAAAGTGTACCCACTCACTCAACATACAGGTCGTTTGTGATGCCCATTATGTCATCACGGACATCGTAGCTAAGTTTCCAGGCAGTACCCATGACTCATACATTTTTAGGCATAGTGGGATACATCAACGCCTGGAACGTGGGGAATTCGGAGACGGTTACCTCCTAGGTAGAGCCACAGACACTTGCAGACATAAACACAGGTCACTGTGCACGACAATCTGGACTTCCTAACAGTGTACTTTTTGTGCCCAACAGGTGACAGTGCATATGCTCTTAGGCCTTGGATCATGACTCCGTTTTTGACACCCAGAACTGAATCTGAGAGGCAATACAACAGTGCGCATAAGAGGACCAGGAACCTGATAGAGCGCACCTTCGGACTCCTGAACGCAAGATTCAGATGCCTCCACCGCAGTGGAGGTGCACTCCAATACACCCCCATTACCGCATTCAAAATTGTGGTCGCATGCGCCATCCTCCACAACATAGCCACCCGACGTGGGCTACCTCTCACCCCTGCAGACCCAGATCCTGATGATGAAGAGCAAGAACAACCACATCGCCATCATGGGGATAGGAGTCTAGCTAATCAAGGCAGACTGAGAGGGGAACACATTGCAACACAATATTTTGGACGGTACGTGTTAACTCCCACCATACTCACTTATTAACCAAAAACTCAATTTGTTAAGTGGAACAAAAATAACTGTTTTATTACTGTAATTGAGAAACTATATACAAGTTGAAATTGTCCTTGGGCAGGGAAATGCCAACCAGTCATGTGGCACATTAACACCATGTGCCACATTTATTGGTCCTGGGTGTCATCTATGTTCTCCTGCCCCTCCTGCCAGCCTGGCTGGTCCCTGCTGCGTCCGTGGTGCTGTGCCTACCACTCCTCAGCACCCTGCTGTCAGTGGCAGATACACTGCTCACTGTCTTGGGGTGTTTCCCCGGTGGCCCTTGACATTTCCCGTGTCTCCATAAGTTCAATTATGTGGGTGAGAAGTCCCAGGCCCCTGGCAACATCCCCAGCAAAATGGCCCATCTCTATTTGCAGGCCAACTGTCCTCCTCGACAGGCCTGTTGTATTAATGGCTAGCCTGCCGATCGATGTGGCCATCCTGTCCAGTCGTTGCATTGTCTGGCGATCTCTGCGCCGCCCAGCCTCTGCCTGGCCCAGCAGTCCGCCCGCCAGTTCCCTAATGGCAAGGGCAATGTCCCCAGTGTTCTGGCACATCATGTCCATGCGTCTGTTGAGGTGCTGCATGCTTGCATGGTTGTGTCTAACAAAGCGGTGCAGCACACCACTAATCCTGCCCAATATTCTGTTCTGCAGGCGCTGACCCCGCAGCAGATGTGCCTCACTGCTGGTTGGAGGAAGTATCCCGGATCCAGATGGTCTTGCCCTGCGACGCCTGCGCAGCGGTGGCTGCCCTGTGCTCCCACCTGTATCCTCCCTGCCTGTTGCTGGGGCAGCTTCTGGCGTGATTGTTGCAGCAGGCGTTACTAATGCAGGAATGCTGCTGACTGTGCAGGTGGGGGTGCTGGCGGGTCCTGGGGTGTCCTCCTGGGCCTGGGTGGTTGGGGTGTTGGGGGTGTCTTGCTGGAGACCTGTGGGACATGGGGAACACACTGTCAGTGTCTAGTATCTATTGCACAATTCCTAATAAACATTTGGCTTTGAACTGCCTATTTGACTACATTTCCCATAATGCATCATTCTGGCTTTTTCTACCCTGTAATGGAGCTATCTTGATTGTGCATGCACCTGTGTACATGGTGGGTGGGGTATGACATTGATAGGGGTACAGGCTTATCACATGGTACTCACCGGTTGATGTACTGGGCTCTGAGGTGTCCAGGTCCCCAAATCCACACACTGCCTCCTGCTCCAATGTTTCCTCCACCCTTTCTTCCAGGGGTGTGGGTGGTGGCACAGATGATGGTCCCCCTCCAGTGCCTCTCATCTCCTGGAGCCTTTCTGCCACCCTCTCCTTGGTCCGGGAGCAGAGGTCATACCATCTCTTCTTTATGTCCTCAATTGTCCTGTGGCTCACACCCAGGGAATTATTTTTTTCTTGAATGTCCTGCCAGAGTTTCTTTTTGGTGGCCTCAGGAACAGTGAGGGCTGCTCTCCCAAAAAGCTCATCATGGTGCTGACAGCATTCCTCTGTCAGCACCTCCAGCTCCCTCTCAGAAAATTTGAGTTTTCTTCTTCGTGGGGTTCCCTCCATGGCTGCTGCTGCTTGTTCAGTGTGAAGACTGGCAGTTATAAAAGGGTGTGGTCCAGCCTCCTCCCAGATGTATTTGTTAACTTCCTGGCTGTGATGTCATCATCATGTGCCAGGAAGTGTTTACAGAGTGTTCTGGTGTGCTTTCTGGAGTGTTCTGCTGCACCTGTAAGCAATTTTGAAGGTAGTCGCAATTTGCGACACCTACTCGCTAATTGCGAGTTCGTTTTTTGCACACTCGCAAACAGCGACCTCGCAATCTGCGGACTCGCACACAGCATTGCGAGTCCGGCTGCGAGTCGCAAAATCGGATCATTTTTTTTTCTGCCATTCCAAATTGCGACTCGCATTTTGCGAGTCGCATCAACTCGCAAAATGCGAGTCGCAATTTTTATTTTTGCTACATCTGGCCCCATGTTCCTAGCAGGAAAGGCGGTCCCCTGGAAGTCTGACTGCCAAGGTTGTAATGTGGTGGTTGAACCGCTTTGAGTGCAGCTGTCCGACCGCCACCGCGAGGCTGGTGGTCTTAAGACCCACAGCCTGGTAATGAGACCCTTAATTATTTACAGGCATTACCTTCTGGATGTTAAACTAAACATTTGTTTCTGGTGGAGGAGCCAGGGTAAATAAGTAGGTTGTCGTACCTTACAAAAGCCCTACCATGCTACATGGAGTATGCAGTGCCACCAACAGAGGACACACCACTGAGGATCCCATTGCCCACCTATGCCCTAAATGATTTTCTTCTGCCAGTGTTCAGGAAAGGCACGGGTGGTGGTAAAAGAAAGCTTCTGTCTGCTATTTATTTGGAACACTGAAGGTCAATCCACAAGATCTGTTGATGAAAGCTGGTGGCAGGTTGGGAGTGATCTCTGATATTGACTGCACACCTAGCCTGGGTCTGGCACAAGCAAGGGAAGTGGAGCCACATACATAGAGTAGAACACGACTGGATCAGAGAGATTGTGCTACAACATGCTCTTACATTGTAGAAAGAGGAGCAGCCCCCTGATCCCAATGAGTGACTGCATGATGGCAGGTTCAATACAAAGCAGAGCTGCCCTGCAGAAGAGATGTACCCATCCCAGAAGTGGATGCAACAGTGGCTAATGGCCATCTTGAATGCTAGGGAGGTGAGAATGGAATGTTTTTCAAGCAGGACCCAGCCACATTTTCTACTCAGTTATTATATTATGTACCAGGCCCACAAACTGTTGAAAGCCCTTCATTGTGGAGAAACTAAGGGAGCAGCGCCCACATCCAGTCACATAGAAGAGAACCATCAAATGAAATATAAGGCTTATGACTGTTAAAAAGTTAAGAGGTGTGCATTGTACATGTATTCAACAATAAAAGAGAGATTGTCAAAATGGCCCATGTGACACTGTATCATTGGAAGCCACAATAATGGCAGAACAAGATTATGCACAATGGAACACGTAAATTACAGAGAAGATAGGCTCATTATCAATAACTGTCACATTACGTGAGCAAGACATTTTTAAGCTGTGGGATGGAACATTTAGAGTAAAAGTAGGAAACTGGAAGATATAATAATTGAATACATCACAACACCATTTGGAAATATTTGTAAGCAACAATGGAAAACGGTTGCACCTTTAGAAGACTGATCAATGTATATTATTGTTGAGACTTTTTGTGGCTAGGACACAGAAAATTACTTAATGGAAGCATTTTTGGATGCCTGGATCTCACTGACATCCGTGGGCAAAAAAGCTGGACAGGGTGAAGGTACTGAAGGGCCCATTGCACTCCGACACAGTACGTGTCACAAGGCACCCTGCCAAGAATAATCATGACCAGTGGCTGAGATTAATTCAAGCATTCCCTCTGTCACTTTCTTGACTTATTCATTGTGATGCCCTAAGTGTGATGGGTTTGCACAGACATGGGTCTCTTGTTTACTTTGCCACTGGAACCAAGCTACACCCAACTGTTAGTGTCTAAAGTAGTTGTGATTTGCTTCTGTGTCAGTTCAGAAAGGACCTTGCCTGGCAGTTCAGTTTGGATTGTTCCTATTGGAGCAGGACCAAGGCTGATTTGCATATGTCTGGTTTAATCCGAGGTGGCATAATGAGCAACAAATGATGGACTGAGATATGGCCCGAGTAATTACCCCTGGCTGATATTAATTCACTCTTTCCATCCATTACATTTTTGTTTTCTTCAAGAATGATCCTCACAGCTGCAAGGGGAACAGTCACACAATGAGAATTACTTCTAATTCTATTCAGGTTTCAGAATAAAATTCGGGAGAAAATGTGGCCCTTTGAAGTGGTATTACCTCCAAAGAAACAGCAAATAGACATTAAAAGCAAGAAATAATTTTTGATGGACTTGAAGAAGCCGTGAGCTATGCAGTGATGCTAAAATATTATAACATTGTAATGATAAATAATCTGAATGCTGAGACAAGGGCAATTTAGAAAATATAACACAAAGCTAACTGTGGAATTCTGCATTGTAAATACGCTGAGATCGCCTCTGCCTCAGAGGCTGCCACACAAACAGTTAATCATTATTGAGTGAAGAAATGCAATGTTTTTTTTTCAATCAAATCTTTAATATAATCTGGAAACACAGTTCCTCTAATTGATTGTGCATCCTCTAGTTCACAAACATATAGTGAAAATAAGCTATCTTGACAAGGGGCAAACATTAGCAGTTCTCCTTGCACCACATATAGTTAAATGTTCCTTCTGGACGGCAGAAGGTAACTGGTATGGTTTATTTTATTCACTCTTCATTGTTGTGTGATAGCTGCAGGTTAAGGGATGAAGATCGGTTGGATGTCCTGGGGTCTTTAGTTAGCTCTCCTACGACCTTCATTTACACATATTGGTTTTCTCAATAACCTTCTGTGGTACATTGGTTGACACTGCTGGATCTGTCTGACTGCTCCTATTGAACCTATGTTCACATCTGCCTTTCCCAGCTAAGGGCAAAACTCCTGACTGCAGACTGTGTGCCTGTGTAGGTAATTATGTTGGTTGTTTTAGATCTTAATGACAGTTCATTTGTAGACTGTTGTATTGTAGTAATGGAGATGTGGTGAGATGAGGACATTTCAAGAGGCATCCATTCTCCTGGTGCCTTTTGTTGCAGTCTAGTTAAAGTGGTTTTAACTGCTTGAAAGGATACGAAGGAAAATGGGAAAGAAGTGATGGTCATACAGAGAAATGCTCAGAATATTGAGTGGGACATGAACAGGGCAACTGTAGCACTTCCCGTTCATCAGTTCAATGAGACGAATAGTACTCTGGATGGTGTGGTACCATCATTGTCAGAATAACAACAGACAAATATCATGTTCCCAAAAGAGTGTACAAAAACATCAAAATGTCACCCCTATTGGAGTGAATAATAGAAAATCAACACCAAATAAAACAATATTTGTGTAAATGATACTTAGGACACAATATTAATGTCATATGATATTTCTTTTCTATGATATTCTGACATTCCATCTTGTGGATGTGCTCAGAGATATCTATGCAGATAATCAAATAATAACATATTCATAATGGTAGCAATGCATAGAATTCTGGTGCCACAATAAAAGTGAACTGATGACACTGGAATGGGAGGCATCAACATGGATGGATAGAAAAGAAGCAATGTGTGAGAAGAAGGAACGGCCCGATCATGTGGAATGAGAAGGCATTACTCTTGATTGTACTGTCAGATTAGGAATAAATAGCATAGTTGTCAGATGAAATTACCATCCCTTTTGGAGAATTTTAGGGGGAAGGGAACCGATTTCAAACATGTAGAAATTATCTGGGCAATAATAAACATGAATACAGACAAGTTCCTAGGGGAGAATGATTACCTGTCTAATTCTTTGGAACATATTTAGATATCCTTGCACCCAGACTGGCAGAGGTGTACAATGAGGCCCCCCAGGTGATAGGCCAATTACCAGCTTCAGTGAGTGAGGCAGTAGTAATCATTCTCTTGAAAGCCATCAAGTACCCAACAAAGTGTGGCTCAGTGTGTTCTATCCTCTGTTCATGATTAATCTTAACACATAATCATAGGCAAAATACTGGTGGGCAGCTGCCCATGGTGATAGGCAGACTGCTGGAGGAGGATCAATAGAATGTATCCTGCACTAAAGCACAACCTCAAATATCAGATGCCTCTTCATACTAATAGAGACGTTATAGAGGGACCTGATTATAACATAATCGCTGAGGTGAAGACGAAATGCCACAAATGCAGAATTGACTCCTTTTTGCACCTGTGGTGGAACTAAAGGGTGTTTAGAGAATTCTGGACAGATGTGTATTGGACTGGTTATTAACAATGAAACAGGTTTTTGGTGTGAATGGCAGCATTACTGGACTGTTGCAATATGAATCACAGCCTAGATAGCAACAACGTTGCAGTAACACTGGCATAGGATGATGACATTATAAGAGAACTTGAAGGGACAGTCCTGTTGTATTAAGGCCCATATTTATACTTTTTAAGCGCCGCATTTGAGCCGCTTTTTGACGCAAAAACGGTGCACAGTTACAAAATACAATTGTATTTTGTAACTTTGCGCCGTTTTTGCGTCAAAAAGCGGCGCAAATGCGGTGCTAAAAATGTATAAATACGGGCCTAAGTGTATTAGATTCGCATGTTAAAATATTGTCATGTAGAGTGGAAACCTATTATAATGCTCCTAGCTATGCATGTAAACTTTCGAGCTGGATGTTGGTATGGGGAGGTATACCCACCAAAAAGACTTTCTGTGTGAATGGGAGCTTTATTGAGCTGTTGCTATATGAATCAAGCAATAGTAATCTCTGGGGCTAGTTGTTATTAAAGGTGATTTATTTGTATTTTGTTATCTTGTTAATAATGGAAAACAATAAAGGTATTTGTTAAATAAACGCGTATTTCTCAAAACTGGAAATCGTAATCCTATTTTTGATGTGTGTGTTACTTTCATAGCTATCCTCACAGTGAAAAAATTCTAACACCCACTAAGGCCAGATCTGAGAAAATAACTAATTTGAATGTAGCATTTGTAGGACAAATTTAGATTTTCCTAGCCTTGGTGCCTGAAAGGCTAGATTTTATTAAAGACACAGAGGCGAGTAGTCTGCAGTCTTTTCTTGCTTTAATTTTAACAGCAGCCAAGTAGAAAACTACAGTTCCCAGTGAAAACCAACTACAAAAGTGACATCATAAAGGAACATCCAATAGGACGTCGAACACCAGTACTAATATCTTAACTGCGAGCAACAAGCCCTCTTTTCTTGATGCAAAAACTAAAGAGGAGAAGTAACTAACAAAATGACATAAAATATAGAAACCAATGTCACAATGTCCATGAAACAATTCCGAAGATGGCGAGTGTAGAGCGAAGTCTGGGAAGGATGCACGCTGATGACAGAATCCAACGTTGGAAAAAATTGTCCATGTAGATCATGAAGAGCCAACGCTGGAAGAGGGAGTTGGCACTGAAATAAAGATACAGGGAGGGTTAGAAACAGTGGCGGGATAATACTCGCCTCCGTGTCTTTAATAAAATTTAGCCTTTCAGACACCAAGGCTAGGAAAATCTCAATTTTATTACAAGACCGGAGGCTCATATTATGCATGTTCAAAGCATAGCAATAACTGAATCTGAAACATGAGAAATTGGCTTACAATAAAAAGTTCTAAAAATACTTTCATTAGACCAATCTGCAGACTTGAGAATATCCTGTAAAGAGGATCCCGCCCAGAAAGCGCGAGAGGCCATAGCCCCTCTGGCAGAATGGGCACCGAAAAACTCCACATCAATCCCAGCTAGGGACATGATCCATTTGACCCAACGAGCCAGAGTAGGAGAAGAAACAGGGTTATGGGGTTTCTGAAAGGAAATAAGTAATTGGGAGGCAGAGGATGATCTCAAATCTGCAGTACGAGTCACATAGGCTTTTCAAACAATTTCCAACACACAATTTGGGTTGTGAGGGAAAAAACGGATAATTGACACAGGCTAAATTAGTTTTAGTACGTCTTTTGATCTGAAAAGAAACACCAAGGGGAGAGAAGAAAAAGGAAGTAACATCTAATGCCTTCACATCTGAAACACGTTTAAGATTGACCAGACACAAAAGCATAGTCAATTTAGCAGAAAGCTGTTTGAGAGAGAGTAAATCATTATCTGGCCAAGTCGTAAGAAATTTTAATACCAAATTAACGTCCCACATAACATTATACTTAGGAGATGGAGGAAAAACACATCTTACTCCCTTTAACAGTTGGCAGATGAGAGGATGTTCACCAATTGGTCTGCCATTGATTCTTTGATGTTCAGCAGAGATGGCAGATCTGTAAATATTAATAGTGCGATAGGCCTTACCTTGGGAGGCTAAAGAAGCAAGGAAATTCACAGCTAACACTACATCAGCTGAAAAGGGATCTGAATTCCTGTCCATACACCAGCTGCTCCAAAGGGTCCATGCGGATTTGTAGGCTTTGGAGGTACCAGGGGCCCTGGCCTGCTGGATGAGTTTAACAGCATCCTCCGAAATTCCTGGGGTTCTCCAGGACGACCCGAAATCCTCCAAGTGATGAGGAACAAGGAATTGCTGAGAATCAAATGATGTTGTTGGCCTTGGGGATCTAAGAGGAGGTTGGGGAAGTGAGGAAGCCAGACGGGTCGATCGATTGCCAACTCCAATAAAGTTGGATACCAAGGCTGAGCCTGCCAGAAAGGAGTTATGAGAACTAGAGTGGACCGTTGTCTGCGTGCTTGTACAAGGACTCGAGGAATGAGCAGGAAGAGAGGAAAAGCGTAAAGAAGGGATGACGGCCAAGTCTGAAGGAAAGCATCCTTGGCAAGAGCCTGTGGATCTGGCCTCCAAATGAAAAAGGAAGGAAGGTGAGAGTTGAGGCGAGAAGCAAAAAGGTCTATGGACATTTCGCCAAAGATGGAAGTAAGATGATTGAATATTGAAGGGTGCAATTGCCAATCGCTGGAGTCGTGAAGATGTCTGGAATACCAGTCTGCTTCCGTATTCAGCCTGCCTGGCAGATAAACTGCCATGACTGAGATTCGACAAGAAAGACAATACTCCCAAAGATGTCTCGCCAAGGTGGAGAGAATCTTGGACTTGGTACCACCTAGATGGTTGATATACCTGACGGCGGACAAATTGTCCATCCTGAGAAGAATGGTGCAACTGACTCTGTCCTTTGTAAAGGTGCGGATGACAAAGGAGCCTACAAGCATCTCTAAACTGTTTATGTGCAAGAAGGACTCCTTCAGAGACCATGCGCCTCTAGTCGAGATCTGACCACATCTTGCGCCCCAACCGGCCCGACTTGCATCGGATTCTAATTCAAGATCTGGGGCGGCACAGAAGATAGTTCTACCATTCCAGGCGTCTAGGTGAGTCAACCACTATAGAAGTTCTTCTTTGGATTTGGAATCTAGAACCAAAGGGTCTGAATAAGCGAGACCCTTGTGAAGATGGCAAATCTTGAGCCGTTGAAGGGCTCGATAGTGTAAAGGACCTGGGAAAATGGCTTGGATAGAGGAAGCCAGGAGTCCTACTAGACGAGCTAGAGTTCTGAGGGAGATGTGAGGAAGGGATAAGGATTGACGAATTTCTTTCTTGATTAAGGACACCTTGTGCTGGGGAAGCTGGAGCACCGACTGAGTAGTGTCTATGAGAAAACCGAGAAACTCCTAATTCTGAGTTGGAATTAGGACCGACTTCTGAAAGTTGATGAGGAATCCCAAGCTGAGAAGAAGGTTCTGACAAAATTGAAGATGGTCGAGAAGAAGACGTCTTGTGCCATCAAAAGAAAGTCGTCTATATAGAGAATCAGACGAACCCCGTGAGCGCGGAGAAAGGCCGCGACGGGCTTGAGAATTTTGGTGAAACACCAAGGAGCGGAAGAAAGACCGAAAGGAAGAACTCTGAATTGGTAAAAAGAGCTTTGCCACTGGAATTGAAGGAATTTCCTGTGTGAGGGAAGAATTGGCACCATGAGGTAAGCATCCTGAAGGTCCAATCTGACCAACCAATCATTCTGAAGCAGAATGTCTCTCAGATGGAGGATAGTTTCCATCTTGAAATGCCGGTAAACCACAAAATTGTTGAAAGTCTTTAGGTTTAAAACTAAACGAAATTTCAGATTTTTCTTCTGGATGAGAAAAATGGTACTGAGGAAACCTGAAGAGTCGAACAGGACAGGTTCTATGGCATGCTTGGCGAGGAGAGACTGGATTTCGTCATGTAGAAGATCTGTTTGATCTTGGGAAAAAACAAGGGGAAGAGGAAAACGGGATTGAATTGGGGGTTGGTAAAACTCTAACAGGTAACCTTGAACGGATTGAATTATCCAGGGATCTGAAGTGAGAGAAAGCCATGAATTTAGAAATAGAGCCAGTCTGCCTCCTACTGGAGGAAGGCCAGAATTGGAAACACTTACCGGAGGTTTGTTCTCCTTTGATGGCGTAGCCCTTGTGACGATAGCCTCTTGAGCGACGGGGGTAGAATCTTGGCTTGTATCCTGTGTAGGTCTCAAGCTGGGATTGCTGATTGTAGGAGTCTCTGTTTGTATATTGGCCTCTGAGGGAGCGGCCGGCAAAGCGACTCCTGTCTTTGCCGGCCCTGGCAAAAACCCGAGATGAGAAAATCTTTTTCATGGAAAGCTGAGCTTTGTCAAGGGAGGCAAAGGTGGATACGTACTTGCCAAGCTCCTTGATAAAAGAATCTCCAAATAATTGGTCCTTAGCTGACGGACCATCATCTTTGGAGGTCAAAGAAGCCAGTTTGGGATCAATCTTCAACAGGAGACTTTTCCTCCTTTCAATGGACAGTTGAGTATTGGCATTGCCCAACATACAAATAGCGCATTGCGCCCAGTTCGAGAGAACCTCAGGGTCTATCGGAATGTTGTCCATTTTGGCCTCCTCCGCTAAATCAAAAATCCTGGTGACAGGACCCACCAAATCCAGAAGCTTGTCCTGACAACCTGACCAGGCTCTATCGACACCTTTCTTAGGATCTTTGCCAAATTTGGTAAAAAACATGAGCATATTGGGGTCAATAACCGGGGTAGAAGTAATGTTATCAGGTAACGAGGGGCGAGGACTTTCTGACTTAAGTTTATTTTGGGTAGCTTTATCTAGAGGGTGGCGTAAAAAGAAGGAGCCATAATCAGCAACATGGTCAGATGGATACCATTCTTTTGAATTTGGATGAACCATTAGGGAATGGTCAAACATGGGCTCACCAGAATGGTCCACCAAAATGTGAGACACAGGGTGAACGTAACCACCGTCACCAGGAGAAATTTTGTGCCTTTTCTCCAGAGGCCCAAAAGAAAATGGATCCGAAGATCCGTCCATATCATCGGTATGACTAGGGGAGTCATCATCCTCATCATCAGTGTCTCTCAATTGAGTAATGTGAATTGGGGAAAGAGAGGAACCCGATTTAAACACCTCTCGGTGGAAGGACCAGCAGAAATGCCTTTTGAAGGCACCGGGAGGGTAGCCGCACGTTTCTTGCCTTTGTTAGAAGGCACCTTGGAAGTGGACATAATCCTAGAAAAGGAGGCTTCCAAATTCTTAGTTATGTCAGACATAGAAACAGCAACTGCTTGCTGAACTGAATCGTTAATAAAAGATTTCAAGTTCTCTTGAAATACCTGGGAATCTTCTTCATTGTAACAAAAAAAAGGCAATAATAAAATATAGGTTAGAAAATAAAATGTATTTAAGATTTGAAGAAAAAAAAAAATCGTTATTGAAAAAAAAAAAAATATTTGGTTAAACAGGAGTTAAAACTCTGAGGAGAAGAGGGAAAGGAGTGGCTAAAGGGGCTGGAGCTCAGAATTTGGGGTTGGTTCCTGAGAACAACAGTCTCTTCCAAGGAAACTGCCTCGAGGGTAATGTTGCGTGCAGGGACTGAAAGGAAACTTGAGGCTGTATGAAAAAACGAGCGAAAATACGCTCGGAATGACGGCCGGAGCGAGGAGCCTGAAAGACGAGTTATCCAGGTGAAGCACAAAGCAGAAAGCGCATGCGTCCACGCGCGCGTCTACAACGGCCGAAAATGACCGCTGAAAGACTCGCTACACAACGAGCAGAAAATGCTCATACAATGCAACATAAACGCCTTAAAACTAAGCACTGTTATTAAATATATATAATTCAGGTAGAAAACGTATAACAATAAGCATTAAACAGCATTATGAAGTGAGAAAATGGTGATACTTATCTTGACTGCGAGCAGCAAGAAAAGAGGGCTTGTTGCTCGCAGTTAAGATATTAGTACTGGTGTTCGACGTCCTATTGGATGTTCCTTTATGATGTCACTCTTGTAGTTTGTTTTCACTGGGAACTGTAGTTTTCTACTTGGCTGCTGTTAAAATTAAAGCAAGAAAAGACTGCAGAATATGAGCCTCCGGTCTTGTAATAAAATTAGGCTGCACTCAAACTATCTATCGGCACATTTGGCTCCCTGAGCCAAATAGGTATTTTCTACAGTACAGTGGAAATAATTTTTAAAAAATCACTTCACAGTCCCATAACTAAGAATATTTGTCACTCGGAGGGTACGAGGCGCTTATACATAAAAAATACAACATGTTTGTTATTCAGCTGTACACCTTTCACTTCCAGTCTGGAAATCTCCTGTAGGTCAGATACATCCCGCAGGAGCAAGGCTGCTCTGAAGATGAAAGGGAAGTGACCTTTTAAATCGAGTATACAGAGGATGAAAGTTGCTCAGGCGTGCTCCACCCACAGCAGAGGACAAATCCTAGCAGTCTCAGATAGAACGAAAACACTGAGGATTTCGCAGTGGCAGAAGGACATTCCTACATTGTTTTCTCCTAATGTGGAATATCACCCTCTAATCCTCTCCATCTCTGAATAATAAAATCATGCCCATTGAGATACTCCCTGTCATCTTCAGTGTGATAATCCCTGAGAATCCAAGGACACCACCATTGAGTCTTTCTCCCTATCATTTCATTCACTGTACATTTACTGCTGTGTTTTACAATGATGAATATCTTCAGACAAGCTCCCAAATGTGATGCTCATTTTTTTAACAGTTTTACAGGCGTTGTCCATGCACAGGTAAAAATGTACAGAACATTGATCTAACAATAAGGTCTAGTGGGAACGAAGGAGTAACTCATATGAAATTTGTATAGGTATTTTTGTCCTCTGACAGTGGCATTTGTCTGTCGAGGGAAAACGTATCCATGAAATTTCTTGAATTATGCATCTGTTTCAATTATCTTGTAGTTTCAATGCCCGTAGGAATAGTTCATGAAAGAAGCCTTATATCTTGTTAGCCATTTTAATGATCTTGTTGCCAATTTCATGGTTATGGGAGATTGTTCCAGTAGGGACATCCTAATAGCTTTTTGGGGAAAATTCCGTCCCTCTTAGAGGTATGCTGGAGGTAAACTGGCCTTCATGGAACTTTAGGAATTCCAGGACAGGCCAGGTCATTCTATGTAACTAGGGGCCAGATGTAGGTAGGCTTTTGCACCTCGCAAACGGCGAAAAACGCCGTTTGCGAGGTGCAAAAGCCCTCAAGCGATGCAGAAACACATTTTGCGAGTCGGAACCGACTCGCAAAATGGGTTTCCGACTCGCAAATAGGAAGGGGTGTTCCCTTCCTATTTGCGACTCGCACCTCGATTTAAGTTGATTTGTGACCGCGAAAGCGGTCGCAAATCAACTCGCAGTTACCATCCACTTGAAGTGGATGGTAACTCATTCGCAAAGGGGAAGGGGTCCCCACGGGACCCCTTCCTCTTTGTGAATGCTCACAAAATTATTTTTTCAGAGCAGGCAGTGGTCCTATGGACCACTGCCTACTCTGAAAAAAACCGAAACAAAAGGTTTCGGTATTTTTTTCTATTTGCAGCTCGTTTTCCTTTAAGGAAAACGGGCTGCAAAGAGAAAAAAAAAACTGCTTTATTTAAAAGCAGTCACGAACATGGAGGTCTGCTGACTACAGCAGGCCTCCATGTTTGCGAGTGCCTATACTCGCTATGGGGCCGCAATTTGCAACCCACCTCATGAATATTCATGAGGTGGGTCATTGCGACCCCATAGCGAGTTGCAGTCGGTGTCTGAGACACCGTACTGCATACCAATTTGCGAGGTGCAAATTGCGAGTCGCATGGACTCGCACTTTGCACCTCGCAAATTGGCGTTTTGCTACATCTGGCCCTAGATTTGGCTTAACCTTGCAGGTGATTAAGAAGTACTGGTTTGTTATGAGGTTTCCAGATTCCCATGTGGAGTAGTCTAGCTCTTGGGCATCTCTTTTTGGTGTAAGTTTTTTTCATCAATGACTATGCACTTCTATTACAATACAATTATCTATCAGCATGCAGAGCAGAACGTCCAGTGTGACAACACATGTTGCGACTTGCATGAAACATGTTCCAATATTTGTTTGACATCTAAGTCTTCCAAATCAGCAGTTTACTGTATCTAATCTAGGCCAGCTGAGCTCTCAGTTCACTTTTGTATTACGTTTCTCTCTCAGGCCCATTTCAGTATGACGTCAGAGCCTATGACACTGAGGCCCTGAAACTTTTATTGCGCCACATTACTGTCATTTTTTACGCAAAAGCGGCACAAATTTACAGAATACAATTGTATTTTGTAATTATGCACCGCTTTTGCGTCAAAAAATGACAGTAACGTGGCGCAATAAAAGTATAAATCAGGGCCTGAGTCTGTTCCACTTGTAGGTTAGCTGGCGGCAGGTGTTCCTGCGTGTCACTGATCGAGGATTATTAAGGATGCTGTTAAGTAAGTGGATACTCCAAAGTGGAGCAATGTGATCACGTGACCTGGGGATAGGAGGTTTTCTCACACATAGTGGTGTAGGCCAAATTATAGCTTTCTCACACATAGTAGTGTAGGCCAAATTATAGCAGCATTTCTTGTTTTCATTGCCCGCAAGGGAGCAAGAGGCATGTTGGGCACCTATAGGGTGAATCAATAAAGTAGGACAAGAGAACGCCTACAGTTTCAGATGAAGGCAGAGAACAACCTTCTGGGATCTTAAGTGAGGAGGAAGTGAATTTCTGGGTTTTCTCTGCAGGCAGATTTTACTGCTTATTCACATTTAATACAGAGTTTTGTGAATGGCATTCAATGACATTGTAGGGCTACACTAGTGTGCCACTAAGGTGTGTGTGATCCTTCCCGACGATCAATAATAAAGGTAAGCTGCTTGCTTCCTCTTTCTGTGCCCATTCATGCTGCTCTGGGCCTTGACTGCTGGAGCCAGCAATTAGCAGCCTTTAATGGTAGGACCAAAGGGCAATAATATCAATACATGTGCAATTGCAGTTGCATTCCAAACACTCAGGTAGGCCACTCTGCTTCAGCCATCTTTTATTTTCAGTGTCACTGATTCGGTGCACTATGGTGGTGCCCGGATTTGATGTGGCTATATTTGTGAATTTGCAGGCCGAACCACCCCCTTCCTCTCATGTATGCCTAGTAGTTATGAGGGGGTGTTTCTCAGACCGTTCTATGTAACTTGCGGTACAGCCTAGATAAACGTCAACAGATGACAGTTTCCCTCAATGGGCAGCACCGTTTCATAACTGCAGAGGCTTCTGTGATAAAGTAAAACAATTCTGCCCACAGAGGGTACAGTGATTGAGAGGGGGTTTGTACATCTGTTTTATTTTTCTTCATTTTATTTCAATGTTGAGATCTTGGATATTATTAACTGAGAATATGGGAAATTACCTACTCGAGACAAAAAGAAAATGTCATGTTGCTCGTTGTGTTCAAGTCTGATCCACAAAATGAATTCTTTTAGTTGCACCAGACCACAGACTAATGCTTTGCTGTCCGGCGCCGGCTTTGCCATTAGTTATTTTTAGTTAATAACCTGTGTATACGGACTATTGTCAATGTGAAAGCTAAAAAATGTGAGCACACTTCAAGTTTAAAGTAGGTCCATTGCTGCCAAACATGAGGGCATTTTCTAGCTGAGATAACCACGTCAATAAAATGTGTGCTTATTATCATCACCCAATAAAGTTTAAGAGCATAAACATTTAACTGGGTTATCTAGGACCACCCAAGTTTTTATCAGGAAGGGCAGGCTGATCTAGGCTAGTTTGTTTCCTATGAAATTTTAATGCGTTCCATCATGTATGCAATCTTCATTTTAATAAATAAAACTCTCGGTAAATGGGATGAGGTTGTGCTTTTACAAATTGTAAAAATAAAAAGAACTCTAAAATAGCAAACCTATCAAAAATACAAGTTAAAACATAAGACGCCTTTTCAGTGGTTTCTTTTTTCATAACAGAATGAAAGTTAGCAAGAATAATAGTCTGTTTTATACAATGATACCACTTGAAATGGTTTATTTGTTCATGCATTGGCTTCAGAAATTACAAACCATAACAAAAGAATTCACGAAAGGGAACGTTAGCTATTAAAATAGTCAATAGTGGACAATTTGAAAAAGGTTCATAATGTATAATGTAGCATTTAACATACCATTCGAAATTTCCAAAACCATTCATACTTGTTGAATGCACAATGTGGATATGAATTATGATACACAACAGAATGTTTGTGCTTAAGAGCAACAAATACCGTCAGCACAAAAGGGAACTCTCTAGCTGGTAATTATTATTTGAGAATGAATTAATATAAAATTGTGAGTCAGCAGTACATCGGCTTATACAAAGTTAAAAACGTCAATTATAGGCTCAAAGGGAAAAGAAAAATCAGAAAGTGCGCACTATTGGGCTTTATTCATTTACGGAAATAAATACTCAGAAATCTCCGCATGTGTATATTTCTGCTAAAGTCTGATGGAACTCTCCACCTAGATGCACTTCACCAAGTCTGGATTGATATTTCCACCCAGTAGTAACCAGTCCTAATGGAATTTGGGTGCACAGTTGTGGGAGTGAGCAGCGGCCATCTAAGAAAAAGTCTGGGTACATTGTTAATTTTTTTTTACAAAATAAACTCTAGAGCTCCTGCTTCTGATCTGCAACTATGTCAAGAATCACATCTGGAGAGAAGTGATATCTTACCTTTACTGCTTCCTTGAATATTGCAAAGATGTGATAATTTGCCTCATGCCATCTCTCTCCACCTCAAGCAATTGTTTCTTAAAATGATAGGCAGGGCAACGAAACATTCACCAGTATGTTGAAAAAAAAGCTTTGGCTCTGACTTGGCTTCTTATGTGTGCAGGATGTGAGTGATTAGTTTATTTGTATGTAGTTTTGCTTGTTGATGGGTTGAGGTGGATTTAAATAGAATGTAGCTTTGTAGTTATATTTGGTTTCTACTGTTTCTGCCTATGCTTACTGTCGTGAATGTGTTTCTTTTAAATTAAAAGATGCAGAAATATTTAAAAAAATAATAATAATATAAATTTGGAATGCACTGTTTCAAAACATTTTTTTTCTTTCTATTATTCCCTGGCTGAGGTGCCATGATGAAATATATGAATACAGTATAATTAACAACGTTTTAGCCAATAAAATAATATTTTATGGTGGACATAAAGGGACTCTTAAATGTACACTGAGTGGAGAAAGGCATGACACAATGGAAACATATAGGGGGTCATCATGACCCCGGCGGTCGGTGTTATAGTGGCGGTAGTACTGCCAACAGGCTGGCGGTACATACTACCATATTATGACATTGGCGGATTGGCAAAAGCCAAACCGACAACGTAACACACTGACCGCCATGGCGGCCCACACTGGGGTGCCCACAGCAATATGACCCCGCCCACCACCATGGTTTTCACGAAAACCATGGCGGTAGGCACTAACAGTGCCAGGGAATTCTTTCCGTGGCACTGATAGGGGTCTCCCCAGCCCCCTCCTCCTTCCAAGAGTCCTCCCCCACCCTGCTCCTTCCCCTTCCAACACCCCATCATACATACACCCACATGCACAGACATACACACGCATACACACACACATACCCACATTTACCCATGCATGAATTTATCCACACACACACATTCACACACATTTACATACATTCAAGCACACATGCATTCACACAACCCAACATACACACACACTCACATCCATTTATGCACACACGCATTCCACACGCCCCACACCCGCTTGCACGTACAGAGAAACATACACACACACACACACAGCACCCCCCACACCCCTCCTCTGTCGGAGCACATGACTTACCTGCTTGCAAGGGGGTCCTCCGGCAGGCGACGGGATAGGGCGCTGCTGCCAGCAGAAGTGTCCGCCAGCAAAACACCGCCAGGCCGTATCACGTGTCATGATACGGTCTGCGGCAGTCTACTGGCGTGGCGCTGCTGCTGGCAGCATCGCCACCTTACCGCCATCTGCCGCCATGACCAAAGCCAGAATTCCACTAGCTTTCTGGTGGAATTCCGGCTACGGTCATAATATGGCGGATGGTAGGTAGCCACGACGACGGTCTTTTGGCGGCCTTCGCCGTGGCGGTAGGTGGCATTTACAGCCTATGTCACAATGAGGGCCATAATTATGTTGAATTGTTGCAGGAAAGGTGAGGCAATCCAAAACCGTAAATGACACAGTAAAATCAAAGATATTCTCCTTAAGAGAACTGTATGTAAATCTACAAAGTCCTACAGCTGAGTCGAATTTGACAGCACTTAAAGTAAAATTTGACCCAGTAATTACTTAAGGGGCTTTGATATTCGAAGATAGGATGAATACCTTATTAGATAACACATTGGGTAAATGTCTAAAGTTCATCTTTCACCTCTCCAATTTTTCCTATTTTGTTCATGAAGATTTAGACCTACCATGAGATCCACATTATTAAGATCACAAAATCACTTAATCAATACAACTTTATAAAACGTTTAAAAAAAATAAACAATTGAAAACAAACCATTTTATTAACTAGGTTCCCAATGAAGTGCAATGCATAGTTCACCAAGTGAACTGTACATTTCAGAAACAGTCATTTCAATAAGTGGCAGCAGTTAAATTGAAACGGAAGACAGACAAATATGACATGGTTAAGGCCATACAAAGATCACATAATCTGTTCCTGCGTTTTAGACCTTTTTGAGCACCAATGACCACGTTTAACAGCAAAATGTTCATCCATGACAATAATAAAAAGCAGCAAAGTCAATGTTTTAAATTCCAGGTTAGCTAAGGTTGCGGTTGTGCTTCAATACAAGTAGAAACAAGGAAATCCTCCTTCTTTTTCCCTGAAGCCTGAAACATATCATTAACCATTGAATTACTCTAGATATTATGTGTCAAATAGGTTTTCCTTCGAAAACATTTCCTCTATATCCGGCTGATTGATTTTAAAGTGCCTAAGTGCCTGGTTACATTTTTTAGAGAGAGTAACAATCTTTGTGTTCTGCTCAAAACGTTCTGAACATAAGAGACCACTCAAAGAATTTTCCATGCTATGTAAAAAACAGTGTCATCAGTGGAGGATTCCCGCCATCCCTTATATATTGCTTCTCAGTAAACCCATCTTAAGATGAACAGCCTCAACAAGGGATAAGGTATTCAAAGGGCACATTTTCATGAAACGTTTTCTATCTATTTTGTGCAAAAAATGCCAATGTTTTGTATGAATAAATTCTATTGCGTTTAATAAAGATGGGGGGATTTTGATCCAGTACACTGTTAATAAATATTCAAAGTGCGTTTGACCAGTAGCCCAGTATAAGGATAAAAGTGCATTGACATGGGATGGTGACCTGATTGAGATATGTGAGATGTGCATCTTGTCTTAGAACCTGTCAGTAAAGATTTTCCCTAAATAAGGATATTGATCAACCATTTTCAGCTCCTAACTTCCCACAACCAATTTATGTCTTCTAATCTTTTTGTTACTCTTGCTTCGAAACAACATATGTTACTTTTATTTTCATGTGGTACCTGGAAGCATATTTTTCAAGCAGTTCAGTCGTTTTTGCAGAACTTTAGGGGTAGGTCCATAAGTACTAAATCATCACTGTAAAGTAACAATGTACTATTTTGATGACCTTACTTTGGGGCCTCTCTTCCCAATTCGTTCACCTCTCGATATTTTCTCCAGTTATTCAGTTGAGACTGGAGTTCAGTTTGATGAAAAAAGGGCTTATTTAGCATTCTTTTTCAAAGCTTTATATATGTATATATATATATATATATATATATATATATACATGTTTCATCTGGCATCACAGGGCACTCTCAAAGTCACAAGGTTTTGTGTGCATTATTACTGCTAATATATTTGATCCTTTGGTAAAATAGGATACAACAGAATGTATTGATGTTTGATTAATTACAATCATTACATCTCAGCATACTGAAAATGACAATATGTAAATTAATTTACAAACCCCTCTTAGAAAGTACATGGTTCATTGCTTGCCTGGTCATACCATCTTAATATATTCCATTCCCCATATCTACCTATAATTGATGAAAAGTATTTATTTTTTCATTTGCTGTTTATAATAATGACTTTTTGCTTTCCCAAGCAAAGTTTTAGATTCTGAATTAAACAGTGACCAAGTAAAAAGAGAGAGCCATTTTTACTGTGTTGTAATGTACTTTGTTAGAAAAATATTTTTCTGTTGTATTTAATGTCAAAATGTGTTATATTCAATTGTGGTTTTAATTAGCTAACAGTAAAGATAATACTATTGGACCAAACTGTCCCTCATCCAGGAAAGTAAGTATTCTACTGAAGGCTGGACAGTACATCCAAAAGACCCAGGCAACCACTTGAGGTCAAATGTACGTCACATAAAAAAGAACTTAAAAATGTATATCTTCAAACCTGACAGCAGCATTGCTTTATTATCCATACCTTAAGTTAAGCATGAACTCATTTTGCGGTCCTCAACATGGAAATATTAATTTCTAAGACCAAACCCATCATTACAAGTGTGCTGCCTCCCAATGCAATAATTATCGTACCTGTAAAAATATCATACCCTGAGGACGAGAATTTATAAACTTTAAGAATTATCACCTGTTCTGAATTAACCACTGATGTAACATGTAGATTGCTGTGTTTACTCGGCCATAATCTGCATGGCCCAGTATTTTCCTTGCATATTTCCCTCAGTAAATGTTGGCACGTTTTGCCTTCTTAAATTGCTGCCTGGCGAATATTTTAGAGGATTCTCTCTTGCAATCCCAGCATTTGAAAGATGCATGTTCTGCATCTTTTTGATAGTAGTAAAACTACTGCGACTCTATGGTGTATTTTTATTTCCTGGGCTTTGAGGAACTTGAAATAAGAAATTTTGAAGTCTCCTATAAAGTTTGGTGGTCTCAGAAATCATTCTCCTCAAGCTAAGAAAATCCTTATGTTGTCTCATGGTATTCTTCTTTCTTCCAGCAGGAGACATCTGGGAAATGGAAAAACTATAAAAAAGTAGGTGGTCACAGATTGTAAAGTCAATTCCTCCTCAATGCCCCAGGCACCACTCCTTCCCCAAGTCTCCTAAATACAGAACACCTACCAGCACCTCACTGCAGTACCCCATTTCTCCTGAAGTCCAAACACAATCCACCATAACAACAATAAAGGGCCAAAACGGAGAGCTAAGTAACCAGCTGCCTTCACTGCATAGACTGGTACAACAATCAAAATATCCAGAAGGAATAAATATGTGGCCAAATATCTAAGCGAAAACCTCAATTTTTCACTGAAAAATAATTTATTTTATTTCCATTAAACCAATTTAATCATAGTGCCCACAAATTACCTGTGCACCCAAAAATCTAATACACAAAAATATATAGCAATAAAACTCTAATTATATACAAATATTACACATATAGAAATCGTCCAACAGTTCCATTAGGGCACCGTAGTAAATAAGGCATAGTCTGCTTAGCCATCCAGTGGCAAGCAGTCACAAAGGAAGGTAGTGGCAGTTGTCCAAGGAAAGTATCTAGCCTCAGTGAGAGAAAACAGTCACTGAAAAGAAGTCCGATACAGTCCACAAATTCTTAAATCCAACAATTCGAGAATTCCAACAGTCACTCCTTAGAAGTTACAGTCGACGCATTTCGGCCTTAACAAATCCGGCCTCCTCAGGACAATGGAAACAGTGACTTCATGGCAGTAGATTCATAAACTGCAAGAGCTAGGCTAGGCATCAAGCTGGAATCCCGGAACTAGTCGGCCGGGTTGACGTCTATAAATAGTACCACTCTGGTTGCCATTTATTTATCGCTCTTGCAAGTGTAGTGAAAAGGAAGGTATTTGAATAGGTTGTTATCTCCTCCTGTAACTGTGTGCATGAATAAACTCACAGTAATAAAGGCATGCCTCTGTTGAGTGTTGTAACATAGTGGGCGATTGCTATGCAGCACTGCGCATATAGATTAAAGTAATTCCAACCTTGTCCACCACCCAACATATTAAATTGTACAATATGTACATTTGTTTGGGTGCAGAATACCTGCTGAATTACATTTTTGGCAGCAAGTTATGGATAGAGTGTTAGTGGGAGCTTTCAATGTTGGAACTGCCAGGTGTAATGTGTACCCGTGAACTGTACTACCCTAGTCACTTGACATACTTCCATCATTTTATTTTCCAAACATGCTAGGTTCAGTGAAGAATCAATAGTGCACTGAGCTAAATATTAAACTATCTAACACCCGGCCTAGACTTCTCATGTTTTTGAAAGTCTTGGTCTTCTTCCTGTAAACCAGAGTATTGTACATGCCCCCTCTATCTTGTTCACATCACAGTTTTTATGCTGCTGTCCTTTCCTATACATACATACAGCTCATCATCCAACAAGATATATACGGATGTGGTTGCTAAAGTAGTGTTCTACTAAAAATATTAACAAATGTTCATGTACTCTGAGTAATGGATTTGCATATAAAATGTATTAATATGGAGAAAATAATGCACACATTTGAAAATGTGATCACAATGAGTGGCCACCAATGTTCACGAGGTGTACTTATTAATGGCTTATTAATAGGAAATATTGAGCATATGTTTGATTAATGTAGTAATATGTCATATTCAGGGTTATGCATTATGTAATTGCTTTATTGATTGAAAACCTCAACTTAGCAGAGGTCCTGGCCTAGTTGCACAGCCTCATGTCAAGCTGCATTTCTTAAACGTTTAATAAAATGGCTGTCTTATAGAATTCAACTGTGATTGTCCACTGCACTGACCAAATGTGCTCGTAGCTAAAAGTCTTTCTCATGAGAACCGCTTTGATAGAAGATTCTGTTCTTGCTAAATGTAACAATATGTGTGTAATGTGTGTAAGACTGACTTTCTCAGGAGAAGAACAATGGAGACACTGACTGGAGTATAATCTGCAACAATATTGTTATCTGATGAGCCGGATGACGAGGACATTACAAGAGAAGCCAATCAGCGACATGTGAACTGTGTACTAGTAGAAGTTATAGATTTCATATTTTAGTTTTATTGGACAAAGTGTGAACATGCGATTCTTTGGCCAATAGGGACTTGTGAAGTAGTTATAGGAAATCTAACTTAGCCGGACTGCACTGGGAGGAGACACCCCATTCTCCCCATTCTTCTTGAGGGTTTTCCTCTAGACATTCAAACTGCTTAAAGGCTTTGCCCTTTCCAAACTCTGATGCTAAATCCTGAATCCTTGCTGACTAGACTGATGTCCTGAGGACGAAGACTGACACTGCTTGCTGATCCATACTTGGGATAGGTATTATGAATTAGAATATTCATTATTATGTCTATTTGCTTTTCTTTCTAGGTACCAACCTCAATAGTTTGATAGAGCCATAATTAGATGTTTTCCAAATTTGTGTTGACTAAATTGTTTTGAATGAAGCCCAACATGCTAATTATAATCTGATGTTAGTTAGGGGGCCACTGATAAAGTCCACTATATGGAACAACATTTGAGTTCTTTTCTTTGCTGAAACTAAATGTATGTGATATCATTTGTGCAATTATTCTTGTTATTAATTTGCACTGTGATATTAGAATGTGCAATAACTCAAGCCCGTGATTAGATTGCATTTCTTTCGCAGATTCAGACAGCCAGTGTTGTTTCTGTATGTTTATCATTTGATTTTGAGATTAATTTATGTGACATTAGTATTAATAATATGGGGAAATAAACATTCTAACTTCTTTACATAAAGGTGTGGTTATTCATGACTGCGAGGTCATGATGTGTGAATTACTGACTCCTAATGATTTCTAATGTTATTGATTATTGTTGTAATTGACAAATTGGTTATTGATCAGTCTTGGTATTGGGTCTTTATGGTTTATGGTGGGAACATCTAAAGCGTTGGGCAAAAATTTGTGTCCCCTTGTAAGTTTACTTTTTAAGGTCTGACGCACTGGGAGAGATGGTAGCAGACTGATGGTTCGTCATCTTGGGAGCCCATCGTAGAGACCCGGTACATGATAGCAGATGTTAACAGAGACAATAGCAGATTGATGGTTTGTCCCCTTGGAAGCTCATTGTAGAGGTCCGGTATGTGGTATTAAGATAAGCAGACTGATGGGTTTGTCCCTTGAGAGTTAATTGAGAGAGGTTTCAAGTTAACAGAGATAGTAGCAGACTGAAGGTTTGGTTGGATTTATTTTTTCAATGATACAAGTTGGAGAGAAAATGTTCCCTTGAGTCCTGAAATGACTTTCCCAGAATCTTGGAGCCCGCCAATGGTTGTTTGAGGATGCTCTCTGCATTCTAGTGATAAAGTGAATGAGGTAGGCTTTGCGCTTGCACAGCTTATGCATATCACAGGTGCATTGTGATCTTTGTGGGGGTGTAGGGAGTTTGTATACTCTAAAAGAAGTTGTCGAAGGAGTGTGAGTACTCTGCAGTGTGAGAGTAGGGAAGTCGTCGAACTTCATATGTGTGTGGCGCTTCCTGCTCAACAATTGTCCACGTGGTTGTTGATGTACGGACCCTGCGTGGTATGAGACTCCGGAGTATATTGAAAAGTGTATGAGACACTTGGTTTATGTTGTAATTTGTCTGGTTTAGTAGGTCGATCGGGCTTGGTCTACAAGTCAGAGAGTGAGTCTAAGTGAGTGAAAGAAATTTCGACTGAGATCTGGCGAGTCCTATGTGCACCAGGACAGACCCACTGATCAGTTGAGAGTAAAATTTGCGGGTCGAATTTTGCTTGCAAGCCAGGGAAGCTGAGAAAGAGAGAGTAGCTGTAAGAGCGGGAAAAACTGTCAGTGAAGAATCTGTAAAGCTTCTGAAGCGATTGTGTTACCTTACCTGTAGTAAACCAGAAAATGTGTTTTTTGCTGTTGATTAGTGCTTGCGATATATTGTCTTCGTTTTGTGTGAATCTGAGAGTAGGAGGACAAGCTGCAAGACTTTGTCAGCCACAGTATGTGTGAGGGTGACGTCATTAGAGTCGCACTGGGATAGGTTGGTTAGAGAGAAGGGTCATGCACAGATTCGCAGCCCTCCATGAAGCGCAATTGGTTGAGAATGTGGGTGAAGAGAATTATGTGATTAAAAGTCACTTCCTGATTTGATTGTGAATAAATCAGGGTCGAAAAGATTAAATTTTTCAAAGCTTTAAGGAGTGCTTTAAGGGGAGATACGTACATTATAATGAGTATAGGGGAAATTACACCGCCAGAAGGTTCACCAGCTTACATTGTAATGGAAGAAAAGGGTGTGACACCATGGGGGTCATTCTGACCTTGGCGGTCCATGACCGCCATGGCGGAGGGCGGCGGAAGCACCGCCAACAGGCTGGCGGTGCTTCCTTGGCGATTCTGACCGCGGCGGTAAAGCCGCGGTCGGAAAAGGGGAGCCGGCGGTTTCCCGCCGGTTTCCCGCTGGCCCAGGGAATCCGCCATGGCGGCGCTGCTTGCAGCACCGCCATGGGGATTCCGACCGCCTTCCCGCCAGCCTGTTTCTGGCGGTGTCCACCGCCAGAACCAGGATGGCGGGAACGGGTGCCGTGGGGCCCCTGGGGGCCCCTGCACTGCCCATGCCACTGGCATGGGCAGTGCAGGGGCCCCCTAACAGGGCCCCACAAAGATTTTCACTGTCTGCTGTGCAGACAGTGAAAATCGCGACGGGTGTCACTGCACCCGTCGCACCCCTTCAACTCCGCCGGCTCCATTCCGAGCCGGCTTCATTGTTGAAGGGGCTGTCCCGCTGGGCCGGCCGGTGGTCTTCTGGCGGTCGCCCGCCGGCCCAGCGGGAAAGCCGGAATGGCCGCCGCGGTCTTTTGACCGCGGATCGGTCTTTCGGCGGGAACCGCTTGGCGGGCGGCGACCGCCGACCGCCGCGGTCAGAATGACCGCCCATGTCTTTGGCTAAAACAATGGTGCAAAGTGACAGAGAAAGATGGGAGGTTAGCATTTCCTACAAATGCAACATTTGATTTGAGGAGTTTAGAGAATCTGAGGAGGATGCTGTATGATCTAAAACCCCCTCCGAGACCGGCGCAGTTTGAGGCATTAGCACTCTGGGAGCTAGTAGCCAGACAGCAACAGCAACAGAAATTTGAGAGGAGACTGAGAAAGGTAGAAAAGACGCTAGTGGAGGTTAGATGGGATCATGAGCAGAAATTTTGGAGAACTGATACCTTACAGGGGATTAAGCTATTTCCAGCAATCACTCAAGACAATGACAAGGAAGGAAGGAAAGCTACTAGAAAGATGAACAGAAGCCCTTTAGAGAATAGAGAGGCTAGAAAATCTTCGACAATGGGGGAAGAGTCAGATGATGATGAGTTTCTTACGCAGTTATTGAGGAATCATCCACCACCATTTGTAACCCATGAGAGTGGTCCGAGTACTCGTGCTGATCCTTCAGCTCCGGCACATATTAAAGGGTCAGTGAGTCCGGTGCAGGTTAATACTAGCCTGACACAGAGTCAGATACAGAGGATTGTTAACACACCTGTTACTCAAGTAGTACAGAGTCAGGTGCCACAGGTCCAGAGAATTTATCCTGATTTACCCATTATGGAAACAGCCACAAACTTAATGGCGCCTACAGAACAGGTTTATCCGAGACCGATGTTGGTGCAGACAGAGCCAACTCCACTCTTACTGCCTCAAGTGCAGGCACAGGTAATGCCAAAATACACTCCAGTGACAGGGACACAGTCAGAGATGTCTCCAATGATGAATCAGAACATGCAAGTTACTCTCCCACAGAATTTAATTACCAGACCAACTCCAGATGCTATATCTCTACCTATTACTCTTGGTCCAGATGTACCTTTGTATGCACAACAGAAACCCAGTATGTGTGAACAGGGTGGAATGACGCAGAATGCAATAGGGGAAGGGCATAACAAGAAAACTCGAAAAGTCTCTCCTGTGAGACAGACTTTTGATGGTTCAAGATCACTGCTAGACCTTGGCCCATTCGGAGCTCCTTTGGATGCTGTGATAGAGTCAAACGTTAGTCAGAGCTTGAACTTATTGACACCGCAGACCCCAAATACAGTTGTGCAACAGGTGCCACAGGTGCAGGCTAATAACATTTAATTGCAAGTCTTAACAGCCCAGCAATTGACTGAATGGTTAGACAAGCTGAATACCACGCAGAGTGCTCCTAAGGGAGTGAAGTACTAGAAATACCTTGACTAAGCATGGAAGCAGGTGAGCTCATTGAGGGAACAATGGGTGTGAACAGGTTAGAATCCTATACAGAATCGGAATTGAGATATCTGTGCCCGAAAATTACAAGGGAAGTGAGCAATGTGCATCAGAAACTAGCAGACCTGGCAGAGAAGTACGACATAGAAATAGAGAAAACGAAGCATCTGAAAAGGAGTAACAGATTAGATTTTGAGACTAAAGATTTTGAACACATGAGATCTTCCGAAATGAAAGCACACCTTAGGGAATTGCTTCAAAGTGCCCAGCTTTGGGGAGCATTAGATGGATTGGGAAGGCATATGGGTAAAGAAAAGAGATAAGATAAAAGGAGATTCTGTAGACATGACAGCAAATATGCAGCAGGATAGGGACCCAATAAAAATGTTACCAATGAGAGAGATTCCGGGAGGGAAGTTTGTTCATGTCCCATGGAGCAGAAGTGACATTCTGTCATTTACAAATGATTATCCCAGATTGGGAGAGAAGCCAGTGGAATGGTACCAGCAGACCAACAGGTTTGTGAAACTTGCAAAGTGCCTTTGGGAAGATTTGAACACTCTGTTAGAGATAGTAGTTCCAGCTGATTTGTGGATGGAGTGTAAAAGGAGTATTGATTGGCCGACGAGAGAGCCAGAGAGAGACAAAATTACAGGTGTGCCATCTCCTGAGGTAATTAAATATTATTACAAGGTGATCGAATTCCTGAAGACAAGAACTTTGCCCCAAAACATTGATTGGTAGAGAATTGATAGGATGGCTCAGGAAGCCAAAGAGTTGATACATGCATACTGTGAAAGGTTGTTACAGGCGTTCAAGTATTACAGTGGTACAGAAACAATCAAGCCGAAATATATGATTCATTTTGTGTTCAGATTTGGGGAATAATTGAGACCTGAAATTAGCCAGATGATTAAGAGTCATTTGATTTGCTGGCAAGCAAAGCCGATTGATGAAGTGTTGCAGTATGCAAAATACTGTAGTGATACGATCGAATTGAAGCCAAGAAAGTTGAAAGAGAGGGTGATGGTGATGCAGATTAAAGCTGCACAAACAGGGATGCAGGGAAATTTTCCAAAGCTGCCGCAGCAGCAGCAGGGAAACATGGTATTCTTGAATCAGATGAGAGGTAGAGGTCGCGGAGGTTTAAATGAACCGTGGTCCACACATTAATACTGTAGTGGTTCAGAATGATGTACAGGGAAGAAGAAATTGTTCCCTTGTCAATCTTGCGGAGCCGTCAGACATTGGAAGTGGGAGTGTCCGATGATGGTTCAGGAAGGTGTTATTCAGCAAAGTAATGACATCAATTTGTTTCAAAACACGAGAGGACCGAGAATGTGAGGTCATAACCCGAATTTCCAGAATAATGAGAATCAAATGCAAGGGTTTCAACCCATGCAGCAGGTACAAATGCCACATGTACAAATGATATAGATTCAGCCTATGCAACAGCAGGTTCTCTTGGTACCTAGAGAGCAAATTCAAATACCTCAAGCAGCAATGGAACAGCAGCAGGTGATGCTTCTTCAACAGGTCACAGGTCAGAGGATTAATCAAAGTAATAACGCAGTACACCAATTCCCATTACACAGTGAGATTAGAATAAATGATAATTGTATGATCAAGAGTTCAGAAGAAGAGGAATGTATGCTTGCAGCTTCCTTAGGAGTAGATCTGAAAGGTCCCTACATAAAGGGAAAAGTCATGGGTCACAGAGTTTCATTCTTGGTTGACACAGGAGCTCCACGCTCAACAGTAAGAAGTGCAGACGTTCCAAATTTGCACTTTTCAGGAAAGACAATCAAGGTTGAAGGAGTAGCAAATACGTTTTTGACCAAACCAATTACAGATCCAGTTCAGGTTGAGATTGGCAACTTCCAGGGAATGCACAGATTCGTAGTCTGCGATTCAAGTCCAGTATCCCTTCTGGGAAGAGACTTGGGGCCAGATGTAGGAAGCGTTTTGCATGGTGCAAACAGCAAATTTTGCTGTTTGCGCCATGCAAAACGCGCATCGAGATGCTCATTTCCATTTTGCGAGTCGGTAACCTGGTTACCGACTCGCAAAATGGGAATGCGACTTGCAAATAGGAAAGGGTGTTCCCCTTCCTATTTGCGATTCGCATCGCGATGTAGAATTGCTTTGTGACCGCGAACGCAGTCGCAAAGCAATTCGCAGTTAGCACCCATATCAAATGGGTGCTACCCATTCGCAAAAGGGAAGGGGTCCCCATGGGACCCCTTCCCCTTTGTGAATGGCCCTAAAAACATTTTTTCAGGGCAGGCAGTGGTCCTATGGACCACTGCCTGCTCTGAAAAAATGAAACAAAAAGGTTTCATTTTTTCGAGTGTATTGCAACTCGTTTTCCTTTAAGGAAAATGGGCTGCAATGCAAAAAAAAAACTGCTTTATTAGAAAGCAGTCACGGACATGGTGGTCTGCTGTCTCCAGCAGGCCACCATCCCTGTGAGTGCTGCGAATCGCAAGGGGGTCGCAAATTGCGACCCACCTCATTAACATTAATGAGGTGGGTCTTTGAGATTCGCAGATGGTGTCAGGGACACCATCCTGCATATGGGTTTGCGACTCGCAAATTGCGAGTCGATCAGACTCGCAATTTGCGAGTTGCAGACCCAAACATACTTACATCTGGCCCTTGCTGTGTAAAACAAGGTGCTCGATTACCTGATCAAATGATGGAATAGAGATTCAGACTAATAGCGATGATGAAGAAGACCCGGCACCAGAGGCAGAATGTGAGACACTAGATGAGGAATACCCTCTGATTAATTTCTTTCCAATGTTCACAGTGAAGGAGCTTCACCATGATATACAGGGAACTGTTAAGGAAAAAGTGTGGGATCTGACAGGGAAAGAGATAGGTTTGATAAAGGGAGATGAGCCAGTTAGAGTTTCTGTGAAGACGAATGCAGTTTTTCCTCAGATTCCCCAATACCACATGCCACAAGATGTTCTTATAAAGGCCACACAAATAATTGGCAGAGTTTGTGAAACAAGGGGTTTTGAAAGAAGTGTTGAGCAGTCCATGTAATTCACTGATAATGGGATTGAAAAAGCCCTGTGGGAAAGTCAGAATTGTCCAGGATTTGAGAAAAATAAATGATATTGTGATCAAATGTTGTCCCGTTGTACCCAATCCAGCTGTGATAATGTTCCGAGTTCCATGCAATGCTCAGTGGTTCACTTTCATTGACCTGTCACAAGCTTTCTTTTCTGTGCCTCTTCATGAGGACAGACAATTCCTCTTTTGTTTCAAATTTCTGGACCGAGTTCATTGCTGGTGTTGAATTCCCCAAGGGTTTTCAGAATCACCTTCCATATTTAATCAGATCTTGAAAAAGAATTTGGAGTCGTTGGAATTGCCTTTCCAATCGACCTTGGTACAGTACATTGATGACTCGCTAATTGCGTCCAAAACTAGGAACGAGTGCAAGTATGACACGATTGTCCTTTTAAACCGTTTGGGAAAGACTGGTCATAAAGTGTAGCCACTTAAATTGCAGTACTGTCAAAAAGAAGTTAAATATTTGGGTCATCAGATTGAGAAAGGATTAAGGAAAATATCCAAAGAAAGGGTCACAACAATATTGCAAATGAATCCACCAACTACATAGAGAGATGTCCGGATGTTCTTAGGGATGGTAGGATACTGCCCCCAATGGATTCCACATTTTTCAGTCATTTAGAGGCCATTGCGGAAGCTGACCCACAAAGAAGTCACTGATCCCATAGTGTTAGACCAGCCTGGTATGAAAGCATTCTCGGAGTTGAGAGAGTGTATGTGCAAAGCTCCAGCTTTGGGTATGCCTGATTACACGAAACCTTTCACATTGTTTTGTCATGAGCATGATGCATGTTCTTTGCCTGTTTTGACACAGGTCCATGGAGTTGTAAACCGCCCAGTAGCATATTTTTCCGCTACTTTGGACCCAGTTGCAGCAGCCTTACCAGCTTGTTTGCATGCAGTTGAAGTGGTTGCACAGAGCCTCACACAGTGTGAAAGTATTGTGATGGGACATACCTTTAACAATTATGGTCCCTCACTCAGTTGAAGTTCTCCTTACCCACATCAAGACTCAATATTTAACCGGAGCAAGATTAACCAGAGATGAGACGAGTATTTTAGGATCACCAAATGTGTCATTAAAAGATGTACAGTGCTGAACCCGGCAACTTTACTTCCAAATGAAAATGTTGAAATCGAGAAGTTAGAAGACATTGAGCATGAAGTAAATGACTTGTGCACAAAACCAGGACCTGATATTAGAGACACTCGATTGGAAGAGAATTGCCAAATTATCTTTGTTGATGGTTCTTGTCTGAGAGACAATACAGAGACACTGAGAGCAGGGTATGCCGTGTGCACAATTTCGGGTATCCTGGAAGCGTCCTAGCTTCAAGGAGTGTACTCTGCACAAGTAGCGGAACTGGTAGCACTTACCAGAACATGCCATGTTTCAGCTCAGCTGAAAGTTACAATCAATACAGATAGCCAATATGGATTTAGAATAGTCCATGATTTTGGCCAGTTGTGGTCACAGAGAGGTTTCATGACCTCTTCTGGTTCACCAGTGAGAAATGGTAAAAGAATAAAAGAATTGTTGCATGCTCTCCAAATGCCTGAAGAAATTGTCATGGTGAAATGCAGTGCACATCTAAAGTCTCAAGACTTTGGTGGTCATTTTGACTTTGGCGGTAAAAACCACCTACAACCCCGGTGGTGGACGCCAAAATACAGCCACCGCGGCTACCATCCGTCCACCATATTATGAGCACTGCCGGACTTCCGCCACAAGAAGGGTGGAAATATGGCAGTGTTCATGGTGGCGGATGGTGGTAAGGTTGCGCTGCTACCACCAGCACAGACACGCCAGTCGAACGCCCCCAGCCATATCATGACCTGTAATACGGCCTGGTGGTGTTATGCTGGTGGGGTGCTGCTGGCGGTAGCAGTGCCCCTTCTCGTTCCCTGCCAGAAGATCTCCTTGACAAAGGTAAGTTGACAAAGGTAAGTCGGGCTTCCGACAAGGGAGGGGACTGGGAGGGTGGAAGGTGTTGTGTATGTGTGTCTGAGTGTGTGCATGAATGTGTGAGTGAGTGTGTGAATGCATCTGTGTGTGTTGTGTTGTTTGCATGGGGGTATGCATGTAAGCAAATGTAAGCAAATGCATGTAAGCAAATGTGTGTAAGAATGGTGAAGTGAGTGCATGTCTGTATGTCAGTGTGATTGTGTGTAAGAATGCATGCGTGCATGTCTGGAAGTAGGCGTGTATGAATGTGTGCATGCCAGTGTGTGTATGAATGCGTGTATGCCAGTGTGTGTATGAATGCGTGTATGCCAGTGTGAGTGATTGGGTGTATGGTGGTGTCAGTCTGCGGGTGTGTGCATGTATGGGGTGGGGGGTGAGTGAGAGGATCGGAGGGTGTGGGGGTGAGTGAGAAGATCGGAGGAGGCTTGGGAGTGTTTGTTTGGATCGGGGGAGTATGTGTGAGTGTCGGGGTTAGTGTCCATATGGGGTAGGGCTTTGGATGGAGGGGGGTGTCGGGTGTGTGTTGGGGGGTTGGGGAGCCACCTACACCGGTGACAGGGAAGGAATTCCCTGTCACCAGAATGGCCTACCACCATGGTTTTCATGGTGTTGCTAATGTCACGAAAACCATGGTGGTAGACAGCCTCCTAATGCCGCCGGCGGTACTGTGGCGGCCGCTGGGCTGGAGATTGATATCTCCGGCCCGGCGACTGATACTGCCACATTTACACTCACCACCGGGATCATAATGACCCCCTTTGTGTCAATGGGAATGGATATGCGGATCAAGTTGCAAGGTTTTGCGCATTGACCTGTATATCGTTCATAGATGAGTAGGAACTGTTGCCTCAAGAAGATGAAACATGTTCAAGTTATGCATTAAAAGTAATTGATACGATGCATGAGTTGAAGATGTTACAGAATAATGTTGGCAGGGAGGAAAAACGTTCATGGAGCAAAATGAAATGTGTACAGCGACAGGATGAATTGTGTTTTTCAGAACAGGGTCAATTGGTCTTGCCTAATAGTCTGTTGTCTCAAATGGCTAGGTGTTATCATGGTCAAGCACATGGATGCCATGATTCGACTGTTCAAACATGATTGGTTCAACCCGAGGTTTAGACAGGTTGCTGAAGCAGTTTGCCATCGTTTTGTCATTTGCCAGCAAATGAACGTGGGGAAAGGGACAGTGGTTAATTTGAGCCACATTGAAAGAGCAGGAGGTCCATTCAGCAGAATGTAGATGGATTTTATTGAAATGCCTGTGTGTGTAGGTTTGAGATATGTGCTGGTGATTGTTTGCATTTTTAGTCACTGGATTGAAGCATACCCCACACGAAGAAATGACAGCCTCACAGTAGCGAAACTACTGCTTAGAGAATTGATACCACATTTTGGGTTTCCGAAATCAGATAGGGGAAGTCACTTCAACAAAGAAGTAATTAAATTACTGTGTGCAGCATTGAACATTGAGCAGATGTTGCATTGTAGTTACCTCCCGAAGTATCAGGACTAGTGGAACAGATGAATGGTACCTTGAAGTCAAGAGTTGCAAAGATGTGTGCGTCCACGAATTTAAAATGGCCTGATGCATTGCCTTTAATTCTGATGACAATGAGAAACACACCTGACGGGAAGACAGGATTGTCACCGCATGAGATCCTTATGGTTAGAGCCATGAGGTTGCCAGCGGTGCCTGCAAATGCACTTGTCAAATTACAGATGATATGGTGTTGGACTACTGCAAAAGTCTGGCTGATGTGGTTCGCTCTTTCTCTCAGCAGGTGGAAGCCACCACACTGCCACCGTTCCATGACCCAGGGCACAATCTGAGAGCTGGGGACTGAGTCGTGGTCTGAAAACACATGAGAAAAACATGTTGGGAGCCTCATTGGAAGGGTCTTTTCCAGGTAGTTCTGACGACTACCACAGCTGTGAAGTGCACTGGAGTACCAATCTGGATCCATGCCAGTCTCACAAAGAAAGTGTCATGTCCACTGGACCATGAAGAAGAGTTGTTGAGGGTACCACCAATGACAGAACAACTCTCAGGGTTGGAAGGAGAAGAAAGAGGAACTGAGACTGGATCTGAGCCATTGAGGACGGTTCAGTCACTCCTGTGTGAGATGAAGGAGAAAGAATCCGAGGGGGTGACAGTGAGCCTATCTCAATTGAGGCAGCAGGAGAGCCTAGTCAGAGGAGGGCTTTCCCAGAAGCAGATGATCGTTAGAGACAAACAGAGCAATTGCCAGATAATGAGGGGGAAGGAGTTGAGGTGGATCGAAGCCAAGGTGATTTAACTCCTGCTTAACTAGTTGCAGGTCCGTACAGAGAAAACACCACAGAGTAAGAAGAAGTCACAAGTACAACATTGAAGAGAGCACTGACAAAAGGCCGACTGAAAGTAGATAAGTGGCCGGAGTCAGCAGCAAAGAGGGAGGAAGTAGCTGTTGAAACAACAATCGAAGAAGAAGTAGACACAAAAAGGAAAGAAGATCTGAGTGAGGGAGAGTTGCAAGGAGATTGAAAGTTGAAAAGAAAGAGAATAGCAAGTCGAAGATACGCAGGTCCTGAATGGGCATATGCACTACAAGCGAATGGCAAAGAGAGTTTTTGTCTTTTTGTTTTGATCGAGACATTCTAGGTCAATATTTTGACACTTCAAGGAAGCTGATGAACTGAACTGTTGAGAAAAACAATTTAGAGGGAGACTGTTAAAAGTAACTGGAAAAGACTCTGATAACCTGATTTGACTTTCGAAACCTGATTTTGGCAAGCTGCTAAGCTGATTTTTGACAAGGGATCCCGGAAGAACGGCTGAGAGCTGAAAATAACTGCTGAAAGGAGAGTTTGTTTGTTTTGATTTGTGCTGTAGTTTTTCTACATTTTCCTTCTGCTTTCTGATTCTTTACCGATCATGAGTAACATTAGCCAGCAGGGTAGGAAAACTAGGTGCTTTAAAAATATGAGTATTGGTTTGGCGATTGCATGTGGGACATTGTTTGTCATATTAATTGTGGGTATGACTGTTCTTGACAAAAGGGAAGCCAACCATACTTCTGCCTTAGAAAAGACCCCTGCATTTTGTTTGTCCCTATAATTAGGTATTTGAGTAGAGTAGCTAAGGATAATGACATAGTATTAGATAGAGGATTATTCAAACCTACATTAACATTTGGCAATGCTTATGCACACCGCAATAACTTGATATGCTTGCTTACACCTTTAGAGAAAAGCTTCTTAGATCACACAGATGACAGGAGAAAGGCATTGACGGAGAGGATAGAAAAAGATTTAGAGAAAAGGACTTACAAGAATGATTATGCTAATAATGCAATTAAAACACAAGGGAAATTAGCTTTACAAGTGTAACACATTGGTAAGCTTTGTGTATATAGACCTAAATCACGCACTGACACTTTATTTGTGGGATTGAGTGAATGTAGACATGTGTTTTTGTTTCAGAGTAAATGGACATTTACGTTGAATGGACAGGATCCAGCGACTCCTGGGATATATTTCATCTGTGGTCCTAATGTGTATTACCATCTGCCAAGAGGATAGTATGGGACATGTTATTTGGGAATAGCTTTCGCACAGATTTTTCAAATGGATGATTTGATGAAGTTTCCAACGGTGACTGAATTAGATCATATTAGACAAAGGAGGGAGTCTCCTTCTGGTATAGTGAGAGATATATTTGGAGCAATAATTCCTTCAGAGGGAGCTGTTCTGAATTTGATAAAGATTCAAAAGTTGTCTACTATTGTGGATCACATGCTGACACATTTTTCAGGAGCCATACTCCTGATAGATACTGAATTAGCTGCTGAAAGAGCTATGACTCCTCAGAATTGTCTTGCTTTAGACAGTATTTTCTCGAAGGATGGCGGAGTTTGTAGAACGCTTAATTCCAGGTAATGTCTTTTGTTCATTCCTGATAATAGTAAAGAAATTAGGAGCTTACTTACTAATCTGACTAATGAAAGTGCTGACTTGAAAGATTTGAAAGAATAAGGAGTTTGGGAGAAAGTTGGCAAAGGTTTTGCTTCAGTGGGAAAATGGCTCAGCAACATTTGGAATGGGATGTTATTAACAATAATACAGGGAATATTGATTATTTTGGTTTTCTTCATTGGAATATTGGGAATGTGTAAATTGTGCAAAATAATTAAATTAAATAAAGCAAAGAATAATATGAGGAGGGAAGAAAAAAGATAAAAATTGTTTAGGGAAAATTTCAAAAGGGAACAAAGACTTGAAGGTATTGAAATGACAGAAGTTTAGCTGATGCAAAAATTTGTAATGGAAGATTTAGTGTGATGACACATTTAGTCATCAGAGGAGGGATTGCTAAAGCAGGTGTTTGAAAACCAATAGGAAATCTGACTTAGCCGGACTTCACTGAGAGGAGACACGCCATTCTCCCCATTCTTTGTGAGGGTTCCCCTCTAGACTTTCAAACTGCTTAAAGACTTTGCCCTTTCCGAACTTTGATGCTGAATCCTTAATCCTTGCTGACCAGACTGATGTCCTGAGGACGAAGACTGACACTGCTTGCTGATCCATACTGGGAATAGGTATTATGTCTATTTGCTTTTCTTTCTAGGTACCAACCGCAATATTTTGATAGAGCCATAATTAGATATTTTCCAACTTTATGTTGACTAAATTGTTTTGCATGAAGCCCAACATGCTAATTCTAATCTGATGTTAGTTAGGGGGCCACTGATGAAGTCCATTATATGGAACAACATTTAAGGTCTTTTCTTTGCTGAAACTAAATGTATGTGATGTTGTTTGTACAATTATTCTTGTTCTTAATTTGCACTGTGATATTAGAATGTGTGATAACTCAAGCTTGTGATTAGATTGCGTTTCTTTCACAGATTCGGACAGCCAGTTTTGTTTCTATATGTTTATCATTTGATTTTTAGATTAATTTATGTGACATTAGCATTAATAATGTAGGGAAATAAACATTCTAACTTTTACATAAAGGTGTGGTTATTCATGATTGCGAGGTCATGATGTGTGAATTACAGACTCCTAATGATTACTAATTTTATTGATTATTATTGAAATTGACAAATTGGTTATTGATCAGTCTTGGTATTGCGTCTTTATGGTGGGAACATCTCAAGCATTGGTCAAAAGGTTCATCAACCTATTTGCGTCCCCTTGTAAGTTTACTTATTAAGGTCTGACTCGCTAGCATGGTCTTTCTTACTTCTTACGTGCTTCATCTATTTCCAGCTGTCACATTCAATGTCCTTGTTCAATGTATCTCAACACCCACTTTGGAAGATCCATTCAAAAAGAAGATTAGGATGGTTGTCTGACTGGATATATCCTTCAACAGTTGGAGTCGCATCTCATGGGAATTTTTAGAAACTTCATTTGGCATCGTAAAAATCCTTGGTCTTTTTGCTTGTTGAACCCCAGGATTTAGAGCCTTTCTATGGACTGAAACCTGCTAAGCAGGCTCAGACTTTTTGGGACTGTGCAAAAGAACACGCCATCTCTTTTATTGCAGTCCCTAATGTTGACAATAGGTCAGAACACTTTGGGCCTCATTACGACCCTGGCGGCCGGCGGTAACACCGCCAACAGGCTGGCGGTGTTACTCCAGCTATTATGACCGTGGCGCAGTAGCCACGGCCATACTGCCGGCCCCTCCACTATACCGCCAGGCTTTTGCCTGGCGGTCATAATCCCCAGGGCAGCGGTGCAAGCACCGCTGCCCTGGGGATTATGAGTCCCCGACCACCAGCCTGGCCACGGCGGTAAACACTGCCATGGAAAGGCTGGCGGTAAGAGGGACTAGGGGTGCCCCTGGGGGCCCCGCACTGCCCATGCACTTGGCATGGGTAGTGCAGGGGCCCCCAGGCATAGCCTGGGCAGTGAAATGTGCGACGGGTGCTACTGCACCTGCTGCACATCAGCATTGCCGCCGGCTCTATTATGAGCTGGCAGCAATGTTTATGTGACTTTTCCGCTGGGCCAGCGAACGGTAACACTGTTACTGTCCGCTGGCCCAGCGGAAAAGTCATAATAGGGAGCCAGAAATACCGCCGGCACTGGCGGTATTCTGTCTCCCGCAGCCTCGGCAGTCTTTTTGAAAGACCGCCGAGGTTGTAATGAGGGCCTTAGTAGTTATGAGGCTAAGGAGTAGAATGTTTTTTTATTTTGACTTTCACTGCTGTCTTTGTGATTTAAGACAGCAGTGAAACATTAAACTGATAATATGCAGAAGTGTGGTTCCAACATTCCAGAATTAATTGAAACTTTTAAATGCTGACAAGTGATGATTTTATGTTTAGTTCCTCTTGCAGTTTTCCATGAAATACACACATTTTCAAAAGGATTTTAATTTTGACTTATGCATCTAAATACATGAACAATATAAAAAAATCGTACTTCTGTAGTCATAATTAAACTCAGTAGCATAATAACTTCCATGGACTGTGGAGATTAGACACCTTTGTATTTTTTTGTAGCTGGTTAATAAAAACCACAGCATTTAAAAATAACACATTTTGTCGTTAAATATAATTTATAAATGGTCTTTAAGCAAAGTACATTACAATGCAGTACAGAAAGCTCTGTCCTAGGACGGACTGGGTTCACCATGCATCAGGTGTTTCTTCAGGAGGCTGAAAGAATGGGGGCCACGTTTGCTTCTGGGGCCGGTTTTGTGGCAGTGCAGCAGTTTTAAAAGCACTTCAGAGTTCCCTGTACAACCAACAGTTTTCAGGCAACAATAAAAGTGCCAAGATAACTCTTGTGAATATTGTACCTGCTTGAGAGCAATCGGTGTGTGCTAGTGGCAACTTTGGCTCATTTATGGTAGCACAGATGGGTAATATGCCTGCTGCAAATAATGTGTACTATGTAGATCACAGAACAGCATTTTATGTGCATAGCTCAGAGGGATACTGCTTTTGTCTCCTTTTGTTACTGTGTAGTTCATAAATTACAATTCTAATCTAGCACACTGACCTATGAACGCCAATCAAAAAGCTGCATGCAAACTGCATGGTAGTGGTTAGAAAGTTATGCTTTTCCCAGCCTTTGATTGTCCAAACTTTGCTAAAAAAGGGTTTGCTAGGGCAGAAATAAATTGATATTAGTAAAGTTAACTCTAACCAGTGTGTTACATTCTGAATCCTGAGATCATGCTTCTCATGAAAAAGCACTCTTAAAAAATGCACACCAGTACTGAATTCCCCTTTATCCATATTTTCTATACACTGATTTACATACATATGCCTCATAGCCTCTGTACATGTGTGTGATGTAAACAGCACCAACACCCTATGCTGATAAGAGAGGCACTATAAATCAAATGAAATACATGTGAGAGTGGGGCTATAGAGTAATGAGAGTCACTGTTAGGAGTTGATGGTGAGGGAATCACTGAGAACCCCAATAAAGATTGCTGTATCATGGTGCACTGTAAGGTCATGATTTACTATGCTTTAAAAACGAATACAATTTAATATAAAATCAAAAATATGTTGTAGAATGCATTGTTTTGCCATTTCCCAAATTTTCTTGGGGAGGAGAACCTCCAAACTCCATTGTAGTGGTCAGGCTTGCTCGATATGCAATCTGCGGGGGCTGGCCTGACAGAAATTGCCAGGGGTGCTTTGGGTTCCCAATACGGCCCGGGCTCTGTCCTCTATCTTTTCACTTGTCATTTTTTATTGCAGAATTTAAAAGCCAACATTTCTTTACCATCCTAGAAACAAATATATTAACTGTAGCACAACCCTCATAACTATCCATGCTATTAGTTTGATGGCGCATTATGTTATGCCTTCCCTCCAATCAGATTATGAAAACTCTTTAACAATGGTCTATGCAATAAGGTCAGAACTATCCTTAAAGCAACATCTAAAAATGGAAATTTATCTAGCCCACTTTCTCAAGTCATTACATTCTGTTGCACGTTTCTGAATTCCCTTAGGTCTTTTGGGTTTTAAACCATGCTAATATAATATAAGCATGGGAAAAGTCAATAGGTCTTGCCGATGCAAGAGCTATTGTTTTTGCCAATGTGTTTACCCAAGTTGCTCACCAGCATGGCTACTGTTCAGGATGGCTAAAAGTTAGTGGCATAGAGGACAGTAGAGTGCAGTGTCATAGAGTGGAATGGTAAAGAGTTGAGTAGAGTGATGCAGAGTGGAGTGGAAGAGAGTCGTAGATTGGTGTGACATAGGGTGGAGTTGCATAGAGCGGCATATACTGGAGTGGCATACAGTAAAGTGGACTGGTGTAGAGTGCACTGGTGTAGGCTATTGCAGAGTATAGTGGCACAGAGTGCAGTGGCATTGAATGCAGTGGCAATCAATTCAGCGGCATACAATGCAGCTTCGTAGAATGCAGTGGCGTAGATTAAAGTGGTTCATATTAGAGTGCAGTGTTTCAGAATGGAGTGTCGGCAGAGTAGAGTTGTGCAGCGTAGAATGGTGCAAGGTAGAGTGGTGCAGAGTAGAGTGGCATAGAGTGCAGTGACATAGATTGGAGTAGTGTAGAGTGTCATTGGGTTCAGTGGCAGAGAGTGCAGTGTTGCAGAGTAGTGTGTCAGAGTGAAATGGTGTAGAGTGGAGTAGAGTGGCATAGAGAGCAGTGTCATAGAGTACTGTGATGCAGAGTTGAGTGCAGTGGCATAGAGTGCAGTGACATAGAGTGCAGTTTTGTAGAGTGCATTGGTATAGATAGCAGTGGTTAAGAGTAGAGTGGCGAAGAGTGTAGTAGCATAGAGTAGAGTGGCACAGAGTGAAGTAAAATGGTATAGAGTTCAGTGGCACAGAATAGATTGTTTCAGAGTAAAGTGAACAGCTGTTGAGTGGAGTGGTGTGGGGTAGAGTACAGTTATGTAGAGTGGCATAGAGTGTATTGGCATAAAGTGGTGTAGACCTCTGTGCCGTAGACTGCAGAAGTGCAGAGTAGATTAGAGTGGCGTACAGTGGATTGGCAGACAGTGCAGGGACATAGAGTTGAATTTTACAGAATAAAGTGCATTGGTTTAGAGTGTATTGGCTCTGTGTGTATTCAATTGTATTAGAGTGCAGTGGTGTTCAGTGCAGTGTTGCAAAGTGGCGTAGAGCACAGTGGAGTAGAGTGGAATTGTGCAGAGTAGATTGGTGTGGCCTAGACTGGAGTAGTGTAGAGTGCAGTGGAGAAGAGTGCAGTGGTGTAGAGTACAGTGACAAATAGTGCATTGCCATAGAATAGAGTGGTACAGGATACAGTAGATAGGTGTAATGTGAAGTGGCGTAGAATGCAGTGGCATAGAGTGGAGCACTGCAGAATGCAGTGGTGTAAAGTGTAGTGGAGCAAAGTAGAGTACAGTGGTGTTTAGTGGTGCAAACTAGAGTTTAGTGGTGTACAGTGGAGTATTCCCAATGTGGTAGCACACTGCCACTACAGGGAACACATTTTCAGTTGAAATAACCAGTACATTTGTGCAGACATACAGTTTTACTAATAAAACTATACAGTGCATAGATGAAAATGTGTGGAAATAGCATCACCTAGTTTATCATAATGAACTATTTGTTTCCAAAACACTTCAGAAATAACTAAAAATATGCTTTATTTGTGCAGCCATAATTCTAATATACTCTGAAATACTTCTACCGTTCACTTAAATGTTGTTGTGTGCTAGAAACAAACTCTTTCCACCCCCAATATCACATAGATCCTCTCTCTTTGAAGTCAGAGAAAGAAAAGGAAGCAAGCGCCCTTGGAAGACATCGCCTGACGTTTGACCTTAGTCTTTGAATGCACACCAAATATGACTAGACAAGAACAAGATTTAAAGGCCTGTTAACAGAAAGTGAGTTTGTGGAAGGATACAGAAAACACAGTTTAAGCAACAGTAGGGAGGAACTAAACCCAGAGAGCTTAAAGCAAATAAAGCCTGCTAATAGAAAGCCAGAAAGTGTGAGTTACAAACCACAAAGCCATTGGTAATCAAAAAGCAGAGTGCATTCTTAGATTAGGTTTCTGAAAGTCCCCTAGATATCTTCAACAAACCTGCTGTCTGGTAGGTTGCAACCTAAAAAGTGAAAGTACCCACCCATTTGCTCTTCTTAACACTTGTTGATAATAAAACACATATTTTCTTACAAATAAATAGATTATTATCAGGACACATTAAATTCCTGTCACTGGGTCCCAGTGAATGGTTTTACTCCCATGCTAATTAACAGATGAAGACGCATGTCTCACTGACTTCACACGTTAGCTAGCAGTGCCAGAAATGCTGGCCTGACAGGTCAGTGTGTGGGCTATTTTGTGGCTGTTTGTGAGCCTGTTTTATGGTCTGGTGAACCAGGTTTTACTGTTGATTTTCCTTATATTACCACAAACATTGACTGCGCTAAGCATAAATCCATGTGATCTCCCATACATTGCCTAACAACTATACAGCATGAATTTATGAGTACAAAACCTCCCAGATTTGCCAATGCAGGACACTTTTTTTTAGCTTGGAGGCCGCCTTTATTTTAGTGCTGGTCCTATTTCTTATCCCTGCCTGACCCTGCACAGTGAGGCAGTTTTTATGGTTGAGCACGCTCAAGTGCTCTGGACCATGTTGTAATCTCTATGTGTGCTTCTAACCACGCCCATGTCATGCCTGCCACTTTCCTTAGTTTGTGGGCTTGCCTATTAAAAATCGATTGATTCCATTTGTGAAAGTCATGCATATGTCATGCCTTTTCTTTTGTTTAGCCCTCCTGAAGCACACCAGTAAACTACTGAAAACATAGGAGGCTCTGTGTTTTCAGCTGGTTTCTGGACTACTTTATCACTTTCTGCGCATCGCTATCTCGCTGGGCCGAAGTCTAGCGCTTTGCATGACATCGACCCTGTTACATGGATAATTGCACTTTTGCTGGTAACAAGGATAATTGCACTTTTGCGGATAAGTTTCACTGCGAGCGAACGTCTGTTTCCTTTTCTGTGTCTCCTTCACACTCATGGCGACCATCGCCTTGCATATGTGAAACTGTTTTACTTTTCATTATTAGTTTATGCGGCAAGAAAAGTCCGGTTGGGATTTTACAACGCTAATAGTACTAACACCAGCAAATGCGAGACCTTTTGCATTGAAAATGCTTGTTATTATATCTTCTGGATTGTCAGGCTATGTAACAAAGATTTCAGCAGTCCAAAGCTTTATAGATATAGTATTTTATATTTACAGAATGGATGGGAGATTGATAAAATTTTTGCCCCACATAGCTGAAAGCCTCCATTTTTTGGTTTCACTTGACCATACGTAAAAAATGTCTGCTGTGCTTAGCAAAAGAAATCCAAACCCCATGAACTTTCAATGATTGACATGTTTCAATGGAGGAGTTAGGAAGCAACCCCTCCTCCCAGATGTACTATATCCCCAAAATCTCCAAAAGTATTTTAAAATATTCCATCTCGGGGTAAATTGACTGTCTTGCTTGTCTGCTGTCTCAGTCCAGAGTTTTGCTTTGAGAGTGCCCTACGAAGCCTGTTGACGTGTATAGCAAAAATAAATGACCTTAATGTAAGCCACATTTTAGCCCAACCAAACTCCAGTCTCAGTAAAATTACTGAGCAAAACATCAGAAGAAGAAAGATGAACTTCATATATTTACCCAATGTGTTATCTAATGAGGTATTTAACCTTTCTACATAATTCAAATCTCAATATACTAGAACTATCATAATCACTCAGCTGTAGGAGTAGGAAGTTTTAAATACAGTTTCTGTAAGTAGTGTTGCAAAAAGGAGGCATTTGATTTTACTGTGCGCATTTCGTTTTTGTTTTACCTGCTTGTCTTTCCTGCCACAATTCAACATAATAATGTGTGCACTTTGTCACACTGTTCTCCATCCAATGTCCACCTAAACGTCATGTGTCATTATTTTGTTTTTGCAATGGTGACCACTAGATTCTGAATTGCCTTCAATTCACATATTTCATCCATAGACTTCAGTAGCCTAATTGGGTTAGAGACCAATAAAATGGTATAATCATCGTGGCAGGGCGATATGCTTTCTACACCGTTCTGAAGGAAAGTGCATCGTGTCCTGTATTAACTCTTCTATGTCAGCTTTGTATCAATTGAAAAGGAAAGGAAATGATCAAACACACATCTCTACTTTAGTCCATGATTAGTTGGTATACGAGGTGCCTTCTGTGAACTGTCCCCAACCCAATTATACCAATGAAGAAATTAAACGCTCTCAGTGGAAGCAGAAATAGAGACTGCATCTTCCATAAACCATTGTTTCCTTTGCAAACATATCAGATCTATTACATTACTCTGCATTTTGCAGACTTTTCTACACTCTACCAGACACAGCAGGAGAAAATTTGCTTCCTCCGCCCATTGCTAATGTTCCTAAAACAATATATTAGCATTTACCTTTCTTAAAATTTGTATGGAGGCCTGGACATAACCATGAGCCTGGGATACAGTAAATCTTAAACAGGATGTAAAAAATGTGGCTATGCTTCATATCCAGAAAACAAATCCAACTTAAATACATTAACTGGCATCCTGATATAGGATCAACTGCTGGTGATGATGCTGTAAATGTTCAGTGTCTGACAGAAGATTGCACCTTTGCTGGCCAATGTTTTTCTTGTTGGTTGGGGGCTGAAAGAAGTGCTGCTGGTTCCCGTGCTTTAAACGCTCTATTTCTGAGGGATGACTACACAGATGCTGCCATGTATGTTTATGGTCTGAGGGAAGTTTGCACTGATGATACCCGTGTTGACCTGTGTGTAAGAGATGTTTGCCCTCCTGCCACACATAAGGGAAGATTTATACTTTTTCACGCAAAACTGCGTTATTGCAGTTTTGGGTGAAAAAGTATAGCGCCGGCTAGTGCCATTCAAAGACGCCAGCTAGGCGCCATATTTATGGAATGGCGCTAGCCAGCGGTAATGCCCTGTCGCCATCCTTGGAAAGGACGCTAACAAGGCTGGGGAAACCGGGGCTTGTGCACCGAATTATGGCGCTACACTGTTCAGAGGCAGAAAAATTGCCTCTAAGCAGAGTAGCGCCATCTTCTGGTGCACAACCCCCATGGACATGGCTCCTGTCTTAGTAAAGACAGGAACCATGCCCACCACCCTAATGACCATGCCCAGAGGACAAATGTCCCCTGGGCATTGCCATTGAGGCCAGCGCCGTGCAGGGGGGCCCAAGTCAGGGCCCCCGAGCGGTGTTGGATAAAAAATATACATACTTACCTGGGATGGGTCCCCATCATTAGGTGTCCTCCTGGTGTGGGTGGGGATGGGTGGGGGTGTCCGTGGGGACAGGGAAGGGCACTTGTGGGCAATTTCCATGGTCTCTGACCACGGAAATTTACCTACAAGTCCCCTTACGCCTGCCCATACCCAGGTGTTAAATAATGGCCCCCATCCCCCGTGCTGGATTTTAGCACGTGGGATAAATATGGCGCAAAGGCCATATCGTCCTTTTCTGGACGGGAACGCCTACCTTGCATCTCATTGGCGCAAGGTAGGCGTTCCCGTCCAGAAAACGACGTCAAATCCATAACTTTGTCACTAGATGTGTCTAGCGCCAAAGTATAAATATGGAGTTAGGTTTTTGCTGAATTAGCGTAAAAATAATAACGCTAATTCAGCGCAAATCAAGTATAAATATGGGCCATGGTGTGAAAACAAGTTTTACTGTTAAAAAGTCCATACCATCAGTCTTGTTAGTGATTGATGGGCCTGGCCCTTTTTGCAAGATTATCCCCAAGCGTTTTGACTTCTTCCCTCCAATTGTTCTGACCTGTTTTTGTTGGCTTTAGGACTCTGGGCACTTTACCAGTGCTGAATAGTGCTACAGTGCAAGTGCTCCCTATCGAAATTGTATTAGTGATTGGTTTAGCCATGATTGGCATATTTGATTCACTAGTAATTCTGTATTATAATGCAAAATGTCTGCCCAGGGCCTGTAAATCAAATGCTACTAGCGGGCCTGCAGCACTGTTTGTGCCACCCACACCAGCAGCCCTGTAAACATGTCTCAATCTGCCACTGCAGTGTCTTTGTGTGCAGTTTTAAACTCCTATTACTACCTGGCAAGTGCGCCCATTAGCCAGGCCCAAACCTTCCCATTTACTACATGTAAGTCACCCCTAAAGTAGGCCCAAAGCAGCCCCATGGACAGGGTGCAATGTATTTAAAAGGTAGTACAAGTGTGTTTTACAGGTAGTGAAATACGGCTAAATTCATTTTTCACTAGTCTTTCTCTCCCATTGGGTAACATGGGGATTGCCTTTAAATATCTTTTAACTGTAATTTCACATTGGAAGGAGATAGAGATATGGAGTTTGGGGTCCCTGAACTCACAATTCAAAAATACATCTTTTGCTAAACCATTCTCTCACTCCGCCTGGCTGTCTAATACACATCTGGGTCAGAATGACAGTTGGACTGCTTGTGAATTCACTCTAGACAGCCACACAAAGGGAGTTGAGGTGCATATCCCGATGGGCCTTCCGGGGCTAGAGTTGTGGGAAAAGCTGACACTTGCACATGAATAGGGCTGTGCCTGTCCTCACACATAGCAGTCTCCAACCCTCTGGAGTGTGTCTTGGGCCAGGGAAGGGAAAGGCAGGATCTTGTCCACTACAAAGACTTCTCTGTGAAGTTTGCCTACTTAAAAGACAGAAATTGGTATGCATACTGGACCCCTGACACCACATAGAATGCTTCTGGACTGAGGACATTCTGCCAGGAAGAAGAGCTGGATGCTGTAGGAGGGACTGCCACTCTGCCTGTTGCTTTGTTGTGCTGGCCTGCTGCTTGCTGCTTCTGTCCTGGGATTGAAAGGTCTGGACTTGGCTTTCTACAGCCTGCTTTTCAAGTTTCTCCAAGAGCTTGAACTGATCTTGCCTCCTATTAAGAAGTCTTAGGGTCATCAATGACTTCACCTGCCAGCACCTGGACTCTCCTCCTGAGAGTCCTGACTTGAGGTGTGGTGCCATCTCCTGTTCCTGGACCCTTGGAAGTGAGCTCTGGTGTAACTTAAAAGAACACATTGACTCCAGAGTGACTTTGCAACCAGCGCCTGACTCTATGCAGCGTCTGACTCTATGCAGATGCCTGCACCAGAGCTATGGTCCCCGCTGAGTGCAATGACTACGAACTGCAACACAGGCCTGATACTACCGCAGCACCTCTGAAGTTCAGCCACAGTGTGAGTGCCGTGTCACTCACATTCGTGACACCCAACTCCGCCACAGCACCAGTGGCCCCATGGTATGATTGAAACACCGCAAAGTCGATGCCTCACATCTTGACCTACTGAATTCATTGACCCCGCCAGATTGTTAGTAACCGGCATTACACTATCGATGCCGCATCACCTCTCCTGCAACTGAAAGGAACTGACGCCTCACCTACCCTGCGTAGCAGTAAGGAACTGATGCCTCACCTCCCCGGTAGCTGTAAGAAACCAATGCCGCACCGGCTCCTGCATTGCCTCACCTCCCCGACTCGGAGCAACGTCTTTGCTATCTCATCGTTTTCCAAGGTACGGCACCTTGGGTCCATGCGACTCCATGACCGGCCCACACTCCCTTATAAGTGGCATTGGGCTGTTAGAAAGGACTCCGTCAATATGTTCCCTAGTTGGAGCTATTGTGTTTCTAAGCACTATACTAAGATTCAATCTTTGAAAATTCGTGCCTTCACTTGTGTATTTTGGATTTTTGTCTTGTATTACTGTGTGTGTGTGTGTGTTGTGGTGTGTGTGTGTGAGTGTGTGTGTGTGTGCAAATGATCTACACATTGTCTCTGAGTTAATCCTAACTGCTCATGCCAAGCTACCAAGGGGGTGAGCAGGGATTGTCTTAGCTGTGTGGCTCCCTTTCCCTGACTAGAGTGAGGGACCCTAATTGGACAGGGTGCAAACCACTGTCAACTATAGACACCATTTCTAACAGTGATTGTATTTATTGCAGGAAGTTTCTGTTTGGAAGGTCATTACAGCTGCCGGTTGGGACATTCACAGTGTGTTGATTCTATTCCCTGTTTTCTTTGTGTTGTGCTTAATTTCTGTGACGAAGATGAGTAGATTTTCAATTGATGCTCCTGATACAAGCACATTGGTGCTTCTCTGACCTTGTGCAGAACACCCACTTCTGACACTTTGCACAAAGGATTAATTCCTTTTCAAATGTATTTGGTGGGGTATTTATCTCCCATTTAACCCACTTGTCGTTTTATCTGCCATATTTGAGCATTGTCACTGATTCTTGTTTCTACCTTCTAGGCTGGTGTGAATGTGTGTTTTACTTAAGTCCATTTCCTTTATTTTACAGGCTATGCGAATGTAATATCATTAAGATTCCTTGGAAAAAAGTCGTTGAAGCTGGCTCTGTTAGCAAAAATAGTTGGTGGACTCATGCATGAGTGCATGTCTCAGTGGCATTGTCATGTCGTTTGTGGTACCTCAGCACATTTCGTCCTGGTTAAAGTGTAGTGGACTGTTACATGTGGACTAAGGTGCTTATTTCATTGATTCTCCCTCCTTTACCTTTTTTTCTACTTCGACTTGTTCACAATCTCTGTCCATGCCATAAAGACATTTTATGGCATGGACAAAGTGGGCAATTGCACATGGCCCACACCTGCCTGGGGGCTCCGTGAGAAAGTGAACTTTATCTCTATTTTATTTCTGCCTACTCCTGTACCTCAACCTCTCGCCTTCACTCTGCCTACCTCTACCCCTGCCTCTCCTTGCTCAAGGTCATCGCGAGGATTTTTGAGGCCTCAGGCAGCACATATTTCTGACGGTTTTGTATTACCTTATTTGTGAAAGTTTGTTTGCCATTATGGCATAAATCGGGTTTAAATTAGTAGAAAAATCAGGAAACATTTAAAGTTGTTCCAAATAGTATTTCTCAAAATATGTCTTGATGTGGGGGGAGGCACTTTTTGCAAGCAAGTGTTGCAGGGAGAAACCAAACCCAGAGCTGTGATTCAACCGAGGCGTCCTGTGTGTTCCTGTGTTGACAGACTGAAATCATGTAGGTGACAAATCCATCCCAAATAGTTTTCAACTTATTGAAACGCTATGCCTCTTCATTTGCTTATTTGATTGGGATGTGTGTCATCATAGTTTCCACAACAATGCTGATTTACATTTGTCAATCGTTGCATAGTTTGTTTTTAGATGTGGCAAGAGAGATGTCTCACCAGCGTGTGTATTCAAAAAAGTCACGAATAACCAATATGCATTTATATATAGTTGTATTGGGCTAGCCTTCGTCATCCATTGGTCTGTTAAACTGCTATTTACATTTTGCTGCCACCCCTTACAGCGGAGAGCATGAGGTGGTATCGCACAATGCTTTCTTGCACTATAACATTTTTTTTCCTGATCGCATTTGCTTATCCACTTCGGTACTTGCCATTTTTTCTCTTTCTAGTCTTTATCCTTCATTTACTTATCTCTTTAGTCATCTTTTATGTGGTTAATCTTTGCGTTCAGGTTACAGAAATGAACAGCCGAAACTACATTTTCTTTGCACCAAGAAGAATCATATTTTTCTATTATGTGCATTAGAACATGGGCTTCTATATTTGTTCTAAGGACACCTGCCTTCTTGAAAGCGTCCATCTTATTATGTTAAGATGATTCGCGCTGATTATGTGTTTACTTAACCATTTTGTTTGCAGGCATATTTCTGCCACGTTTAGCTAGGTTCATGTTTTCTTTTTCTTTTCTTATTCTTGTGGCATTTCCCTGTCATGAAAAATAGTAACGATACCGATCATGTCAGTTTGCCAAACCCGGACCTATAGCCTTTGACAACATTTTTTCTGTTTATTTTAACGATTTACTGGACTTTTCCTTTATTTCACCACTGAGCCCCTATTGAGTTGTTGCCCTTGGCAAACACGGTCAGGAAGTGCTCTGCTACTTGTAAATTGAGCACCACTGGAGATGGTTTCCAAGCTGCATTCCTAATATCTGTAATTCCAGAAGCATTTATGCTGCCCTTTGATTTTCCCTCGAGTTGCCAGTTGTTACATTTTTGAGTGAAATAAAAAACAAGCTGGAGGGAAATGCAGCCTGCCTCTTTGTGCTTGTCTAAGGCAAGGGAATATGGGTCATGAATCATAAAGATGGAGTAGAGCAAAAAAGCCACCCTTTAAATGTCATTCAATGAAAATACCTTCGGCGTTTGGAATGTACCAGAGACCATCAATCAGGATTAGCACAGTGTGTGAGAGATGTACTGTAATGAGCTTGAGTCCTGAACTCTGGCAAGAGATACAAGCAGCGATATGAATGACGTGCTTTAAAACCAGGAGCTTAAAAGAATAGCAGGAGAAAAACCCGACAATTTTATGTGCCTGTTTGCCCTAAAGGAGTCACGAAGGCAATACTACAGCGCTTTTATCTACATAGACCTCTAGCCAGAGGGCTGCAGAAATCGACCACAATGAAACAGACTGACAGTCATTTGATGACATTTTCCAGAAAACACTGAAATTAAGAGGTTAAGAGCCATTAATGGGCGAGAAATTCACTCTTGCCTTTAAGAAGGATTACTGTGATTTTAGGTTCTGAATTACAAAGTATGTGGTTTTACTGACCTGTAATGTGTTTTTTTAAATATGTATTAATTTTGAAGTTTGTTTTTTAAAATGTACTTTTACTCTCTAGTCGTAATGTTAAATGTGCATGCTGAGCCTGATTGTTGCACGCCAGGCCCGGCAAAATCACCTGTTTATACGGCAACGGCCATGTGATGGTGGTAATGATGTTCCTGCTCCCTTTACCGCTTCGCACCTCTAACAAAATGCTGCAGTTTGGAGAAATGTAGTTGCCTTACTCTGTCTGATTTAGAAGTCTGTTGGGGTAAGACAGAGAGGCCTTTGTTTCAACTAGAGATCCGGCCCGTGCAGCCTCCTCAATTCCTACCCTAGAAGTCTTGACAATGTTGCACTTCATTCAAGACAAAACGACATCTAACCTAGCACAGAAATGTAAACAGTTTTTAGTAAGCTCAGCACGATGGTTGCTATAAAACCCTGAAATAAAAGAAGATTTACGTACATTAAGTTAAGCACTTTTTAGGTGGGCTCTGGATCAGGGCCAAACTGGGAAACCGAAAGCAGCCCCGACAAACATACTCAAACCAGCCATGCTCTCTATCTCCTCCCACAATCTATCTCTTTCCATTGATCCATTCTGTCTCTCCTTTTCTCTACTCTCTCCCTCTCTCTTTCTCTCTGCCTTCCATTCCCTCACCCCCTCCTTCTTGAATCCTCTCCCTGCCTGCTGCAATTAACCTAGGAAGGTGAGGAAAGTGGCAGAAGCACCAAGAAAACGCCCTGGGATTTAGAAACCACCCTCCAAGGCCCACAGCCCACTGAGGAAATTTCCGGTGGAATAAAAGGCCTGTTAGGCCCTGCTCAGGATGAACATGTACATTGGTTGTTTTAGGAGCTCTGGAGTGTGTGATTATAACGAGTGGAAAGTTGGCTTTCCTGGCTAGATAATGATCCAAACCCAGGCAATAACCACATAACTATACCCTCCTAAAAAGACAATAGAGAGCCACATCTCTGCAGACAAGTTATGATATGTTAGCGACTAGATGCAAATGAAAGTTTAATAAAGGCATTGTTTGGGTATTGTTTTCCAAAAAGTTGGATACTGCTGGCGCAGATATGCTAATTAGAAAATTAATAATGAATGTTTATGTGTTTGATTAATGAAAAGCTCATAGAGAATTTAATTGTAGAGAAAATAATGTGCACGTATGAAAATGTGCCAACGGGGCATGTCAGCCACTTATACGAGATTATACTAATATAACTGAAATTGTGTGAAATAATGAAAATGTATAAGAATAATGCAGTAATATGTCACATTGAAATGTATAACCTATGTTTTATATTGATTTGTAGAGTTAGCTTAGCTGAGGATAAGGCCTAGCCTTTTTCCAGGCCTCACAAGAAGGGCTGAAATATTAACGTGCTGTAGAGAAGCAAATGCATGGTCTGACCCTGAACTACCCGATGTTAAAGTTGGTTAGCTAGAATTTTCTGAAATATACTGGCGGACAGGAGATAATGAAGACAATTCGATACAATTATGTGTAGAGTGGGCTAAATGTACTTTCGACTTGAACAATGGAAGCACTGACTGAATAGGAACATGCAACATTTTCGATACCTGAAGAGCCGGATGATGAGGGCATCGTATAGTGGACCAATACGCGTCTTATGAAAGGACAGATATTAAAATTTATAGATTTGGTAAATTAATTGGTGACGTCAGGAGACGTTCGAGATTCTGTTGTTGGGCTCATACTCTTGAGAGCCTGATGCTATGCTGATGTATTAATGTCCTGAAGACGAAGACTGACTTTGTTGCTGATCCATTCTGTAGATAGGTAGCTATGAAAATGTGACTGACTAATTTGTGCCTTTTCTTCTAGGTACCAACTGCGCTGTTTTTATAGTTCCTTGTAGAAAGATGTTTTCCAAATTCATGTTTTCCTAAATTGTTTTGCCCCACATGTTAATGCTAATCTTGGTTAGGTAGGTTTCCTAGGGGTGACGTTAACAGTGACAAATGACTGACGAACTATTTGCTGAACTCTGCTGTTGATGCTGTGTATTCATTTACTGGCTTATGTTGAAGCATTCAAGCATATGTTTTCTTAAGTTTTGATTAAATTATGTTATTGATGTTTATTAATGAACTAATACTGAGCTGATTGAATAAAGTTTGATCTAACTCGATGACCCTGTATTGTAACCATTAGGGAAATAACATTGTTAAACGCTTTACTGAGTTGTGGTTATTCATGGCTAGATGGTTTAGTTTTCTCATTAAAATGATGTCACTTGGTTTTGCTAATTATTAATGCCATTGATCACTACATGATTAGGATATTCCATGTGATCCAAAAGGTTCATCAACCTATACGCGTTCCATTGTAAGTTTACTTACTGAAGGCCAGGCGGGCTAGCAGTTTTTGCTAGCAGCTTGATGGTTAGTTTCCTTGGAAAAACTAGTTATGTGGTGACTATTGGTTATGGTGGTAGTTTGAGTTAGGGTTAGTTGTTCATATTTTTATGAGGTTTGAATTTTGTTTTTCTGAAATGGCAACTGTAGCAAAGATGATGTCCCCTTAAGCCCAGAAATGACTTTCCCAGATCCTGAATCCTGCTAGTAAAGATGGGTATGTTCTCGGCGTTCTTGTGATAGTGTGAAGGTGGTAGGATTGCACTTGCAGAGGCCTAAGCAAATCGCAGGTGAATTGTGATGTATGCGAGGTAAAGTAGGGAAATTGCATACTCCAGTTGAGGTTAGTAGGATTGTGCGTACTTTGCAGTATGAGAGTAGGGAAGACGTCGAACTTCATATGTGTGTGGCGCTTTCTGCTAAAAAATAGTCCACATGGTTGTTGATGATGTACGGACTCTGCGTGGTCTAAGACTCCGGAGTATACTGACAAGTGTAGGAGACACTTGTTTATATGTTGTAATCTGCCTGGTTTAGTAGGTTGATCGGGTGTGGTCAACAAGTCGGTGTGTGAGTTAAATGAGTAAGAGAAATTTTCGACTGAGATTTGGCGAGTCCTATGTGCACCAGGACAGACCCATTGATCAGTTGAGAGTGAAATTGGTGGGTCGAATTTTACTTGTGAGTGTGGGAGACAGAGAACGAGGAGTAGCTACATGAGCGAAAGGGCCATTAGTGAAAATCCATAAGGTCTCTGAAGCGATTGTGTACCTTCCAGTAGTAAACCAGCAGGTTTGTTTTGGTTATTGGTTTTTGGTTAAGCTCTTGCAATATTTTGCATTTGTTTTGTGTGAGTTGAAGTTTAGGAGGACAAGCCGCAAGACTTTGTCAGCCACAGTGTGTAAGAGTGACGTCAGAGTGTGCCACGCTGGGATAGGTAGGTTAGTAAGAAGATCTGCGAGCGGATTGGCAGCTGTCTGTAAGAGACAATTGGTTTAGCAAGCAGGTGAAAGGAATTTTGGGAGTAAAAGTCATTTCATTATTGAATCGAAGTAAATACAATAGGGATAATGCCGTTTTTCAAAGCGTTTAGAAGTGCCATGAAGGGTGATTCTTACATTAAGGCGTCAGTGGGGGAGCCAACCCCACCAGAGAATTCTACGGGGTATATTGTGATGGAGGAGCGAGATGTCGCACCGTATCTTCGGTTAAAGCAGTGGTGCAAGATGACAAAGAAATTGGGAGCTCTAGCATTTCCAGAGCATGGAATGTTTAATTTGAGAATTTTGAACGAATTGCAAATGACATTATATGAGACAAAGCCATTACCGAGGCTAGCACAGTTTGAGGCTTTAGTGGTTTGGGAGCTGGTAGCCAGACAGCAACAAGAGTTGAAATTCCAGAGGAGAATAAAGAAGGTGGAAAAGTCCTTGGCAGAAGCAAGGTGGCTTTGGGAGCAGAAAAGGAGGAGAACAGAGACACTACAGGGAATTAAATTATTTCCTGCAATCAGAGAAGAAGATTAGTCAGAAAAAGAAGATGCTGCTAAGGGTGATGAGAGTTCAGGGACAAAGAAAATGAAAAAGACTTCTGTAGAAGAAGAAGATTCAGATGTTGAGGATCTTATTACACAGTTGTTGAGGGATCGACCTCCGCCATATGCGACGCATGATGGGGGTCCGAGTACTAGTTCTGCCCCGACTGCTCCAGCACAAGTATCAGGGACAGTGGGACCAGTGCAGATAGACAGTGGACAGGTACAAGGGGTAGTGCAGTGTACTCCTGCAGGGACTACTTCAGTGGTCCAAGCGCAGATGCATCCACCATTGATACAGAGAATGTATCCAGATGTACCAGTTCTTGAGACGATCTCCAACGTAGTGGTGCCATCGGAACAAGTGTTTCCGAGGCCAATGCTAGTTCAGACTGAGCCAACTCCAATGCTATTGCCTCCGGCACAGCCACAGGGTTTGCTGAAGTTTACACCGATAACAGGGACACAGTCAGATGTCACGCGAGTGATGAATCAGGCTATGGGGGTAACCTTTCCACAAGGTGCGAGTGTCAGGACAGCTCCAGATGCAATATCGCTACCGATTACTGTTGGTCAAGCGGTACTATTATTTGCGCAAAAGAAAACGGGTGCAGGAGATCAGAGTGAAATGTCACAGAGCCTTATGAGGAGGGGAGTGAGTGATCATGTGCAGGTGGTGTCATCTATGGGTCAGACCTTTAATGGATCTAGAAAGTTAATGGATCTTAGTCCACTTGTAGTGCTCCCAGATGCAGTAAATGGTCCGAGTGCAAGTCAAAGTTTGAAACTTTTTGACGCCACAAACTCCAGGTGCAGCGATGCAGCAGGTACCAGTGCCAAATGCAAGTAACATTTCATTACAGGGATTGGCAGGCCAGTAATTGAGTGAATGGTTGGATAGCTTAAATACATCTCCAAATACATCCAAGGGTGAAGAGCAGATAACTTGAGTAAGGTTAGCTACAGAAGTAACAGAGCTAGTTGAGGGGACAATGGAAGTGAACTGGTTAGAATCCTACGCAGAAGAAGAGCTGAGGTACTTGTGTCCAAGGATTACAAGGGAAGTGAGTAAGACACATCAGAAATTAGCAGAACTGGCAGAAAAACATGAAATCGAGATTGAGAGAACAAAACATTTGAAACAGAGTTATAGGTTAGATTAAGCAAAATATTTCGAGCATATGAGGTCAGCAGGAATGAAGGCTCACTTAAAAGAATTGCTACAGTGTGCTCAGATTTGGGGAGATATGAGAAGCGGGAAGGTAGATGAGCAAAGAAGAAGGATAAACTGGATTGAGATTCACAAGAAGGTTCTGAATGTGTTCAGAAAGAAAAGGTTCAAGTAAAGATGTTACCTATGAGAGAACTTCCAGGGGAGCAGTTTGTTCATGTCCCATGGCACAGAAGTGATATATTGTCATTCACAAACGATTACCCGAAACTGAGAGAGAAACCGGTTGAGTGGTATCAACAGACAGATAGGTTTGTGAAACTATCTTAATGTCTGTGGGAAGACTTGAATACATTGTTGGAAAAAGTGGTTCCGGCTGATTTGTGGGTCGAATGCAAGTGAGCAGTGGATTGGCCAACAAGTGAACCGGAAATAGATAGGGTTACAGGTGCACCATCACCTGAGGTGATGAAACATTATTATAAGGTGATTGAGTTCCTGAAGACGAGAATTTCTCCTAAAAATATTGATTGGCAGAGAATTGACAGGACAGTGCAAGAAACTAAGGAGTTGATACATACCTATTATGAGAGCTTGCTGAAAGCATTTAAAGAGTACAGTGTTAAGGAAGCAATTGAGCCAAAAGACATGTTGCACTTTGTGTTTAGGTTCGTCGAAGGATTGAGACCAGAAATAGGGCAGATGATCAAGAGTCATTTGATTTGTTGGCAAGCGAAGCCGATTGATGAGGTGTTGCAGTTTGCAAAATATTGTAGTGATGAGATTGAATTGAAACAGAAAAATCTGAAGGAAAAAGCAATGGTGATGCAAATAAAAGCAGCTCAGGCAGGAGTGCAAGGAGCCTTAGTACAACCAATGCCGCAACAGCAAAGAACTATTTTGTTCCAGCCTCAGATGAGAGGTAGGGGTCATGGAATTGACATGACACGTGGTCCAGATTTGGGTACTGTGGTAGTCCAGAATGACATGCAGGGAATGAAAAAGATGTTACTGTGTCATTTGTGCGGAAACGTGGGACACTCAAAGCAGGAGTGTCCATTGATGGTGCAGGATGGTGTTGTTCAGCAAAGTGGTGATGTCAGTACATTTCAAACTGTGAAAGTCCCCAAAATTGGAGGATTTAATCCAAATGTCCATAACCGAGTGCAGAATTTCCAAACCATGCAGCCGGTGCAAATTCCACATGCACAACTTACACAGTTACAACCAATACTGCAGCAGGTTCCCATGGTACCTAGACAGCAAATGCAGATGGAACAGCAAGAGATGATGCTTACTCAGCAGGTCACAGGTCAGAGACAAGACAGAAGCAATGACACAGTACACCAATTCCCATTCCATAGTGAGGATGAAATAAACAAAGAATGGATGAGTGACAGTTCGGATGAAGGACAGTGTATGCTTGCAGCATCCTTAGAAGTAGATCAGAGAGGGCCTTTTGTGAAGGGAAAGGTGATGGGTTACAAAGTCTCATATTTAGTGGACACAGGAGCTACACGCTCTACAGTGAGAAGTGCTGAAGTTCCAAATCTACCTCTTTCAGGCAGAACAGTGCAGGTTGTGGGAGTGGAGAACAGACAGTTGACAAATCCAATCACAGATCCAGTTCAGGTTGAGATCGGTAACTTCCAGGGACTGCATAGGTTTGTAGTCTGTGATTCAAGTCCAGTATCTTTACTGGGAAGGGACTTACTATGTAAGACAAAGTGCTCTATTAGTTGTTTGAACACTGGGCTAGAGGTACAAACTAATAGTGATGATGAGGAAGAACAGGTGTCTGAGACTATGGTTAACAACGTTAACGAGGAATACCCATTGATTTAGTTTTTCCCAATGTTTACTGTGAAAGAATTGCATGTGGATTTACAGGGAACAGTACAAGAAAACATGTGGGATTTGACAGGTAAAGAAGTGGGTTTGATTAAGGGAGTGGAACCAATTAAGATCTCTTTGAAGCCAAAATTAGTATTCCCGCAACTTCTACAGTATAATATGGCACAGGACGTCCTAATGAAAGTGGCGCGGATAATTGGATATTTTCCAAAACAAGGAGTTTTGAAAGAAATGTTGAGCAGTCCATGTAATTCACCGATAATGGGCTTAAAGAAGCAGTGTGAAAAAGTGCGCTTTGTGCAGGACTTGCAAAAAGTGAGCGACATGGCGGTCAAGTGTTGTCCTGTAGTGCCAAATCCAGCAGTGATAGTGCTTCACAGTGGTTGACTTGTCACAAGCTTTCTTTTCTGTGCCTCTTCATGAGGATAGTCAGTTTCTTTCTAGTTTCAAATTCCTAGACAGAGTCTACAGCTGGTGCAGACTTCCACAAAGGTACACGGAGTCATCGTCACTGTTTAATCAGATCCTGAAAAAGAATCTGGAGTCATTGGAACTACTGTACAAATCGACTCTAGTGCAGTACATTGATGATTTGCTGATTGCATCCAGGACAAGGGACGAGTGTAAGTATGACTATATTGCCCTGTTGAATCATTTGGGAAAATTCGGACATAAGGTGTCACCTTTGAAATTGCAGTATTGTCAGAAATCAGTAAAATACCTGGGACATCAGATTGAGAAAGGGTCAAGGAGAATTTCCAGGGAAAGGATTACCATGATGTTGCAGAGAAGTTGTCCGACTTCACAAAGAGATGTCAGAATGTTTCTGGGAATGGTAGGGTATTGTCAACAGTGGATTCCAAATTTTGGGTGCTCCAAATGTAACATTGAAAAGATGTACAGTGTCGAATCCAGCAACATTGCTTCCAAGTGATACTGTTCAAATTGAAAAGGAAGAAGACATTGAGCATGATTGTCTTGAGGTAACTGAACTATGTACAAAACCAAGACCTGATATCAGTGATAAACGGTTGGAAGAAAATGACTAAATTGTCTTTGTTGATGGTTCATGTATCAGAGATGGTACAGGGACATTGAGAGCAGGATATGCAGTATGTACAATCACAGGCACATTAGAAGCTTCCTGGCTTTGAGGTGTATATTCTGCACAAGTGGCGGAATTGGTAGCTCTTACTAGGGCATGCTATGTGTCTGTGAGACTGAGAGTCACAATCTATACTGACAGCCAATATGGATTTGGCATTGTTCATGATTTTGGTCAATTGTGGTCGCAAAGAGGTTTCCTGACCTCTACTGGTAATCAGTGAGAAATGGTGACAAGATAAATGAGTTGTTGTACGCAATACAGTTACCTGAAGAGATTGCCGTGGTAAAATGCAGTGCACATTAAAAGGCACAGGATTACATTTCATTGGGAAATGGATATGCAGATCAAGTTGCAAGACTTTGCGCATTGAACTGTATATCGTTTAAAGACAAGTGGGAACAGCTGCCTGAAGAAGACAATACTTCCACAAGTTTTGCATTAAAAGTGATTGATACTCTGGAAGAATGGAAAACATTGCAGGATAATGTTGACAAGGAAGAAAAACGACTTTGGGTTAAATTAAAATGTGTCCAAAGACCTGATGAAATTTGGATTTCTGAGGAGGGTCAAATGGTCCTGCCCAATAGTTTGTCTCAGATGGCCAGGTACTACCATTTACAGGCACATATGGGAAGGGATGCCATGGTTAGATTGTTCAAGATTGACTGGTTTGATCCTAAATTCAGACACGGAGCAGAAGCAGTATGTCATTGATGCATAGTTTGTCAGCAACTGAACGTGGGAAAAGGGACAGTGGTGAACTTGAGCCACATTGGAAGAGCAGGAGGTCCATTCAGCAGAATGCAATTGGATTTCATTGAGATTCCTGCATGTGGAAGGTTGAAATACATGTTAGTGATTGTGTGTGTCTTTAGTCACTGGATTGAAGCATACCCCACAAGGAGAAATTACAGTCTCTCAGTAGCAAAATTGTTGCTTAGGGAGTTGATAGTACGTTTCGGATTTCTGATCTCTTTAGAATCAGATAGGGGACCTCACTTCAATAACGAGGTGATTAAACTCTTATGTGCAGCATCAAACATCGATCAAAAGTTGCATTGTAGCTATCGCCTTGAAGCGTCAGGACTAGTGGAACAGATGAATGGTACCTTGAAATCAAGAATTGCCAAGATGTGTGCCGCTACAAACCTGAAATGGCCAGATGCATTACCTTTGGTGTTGATGTCAATGATAAACACACCTGACAGAACGACAGGGCTGTCGCCCCATGAAATCATCATGGGTAGAGCAATGAGATTACCAGCAGTTCCAGCCAATGCACTTGTCAATATTACATATGATATGGTGTTGGACTACTGCAAGGGTCTGGCTGATGTGTTTAGCTCTTTCTCACAGAAGGTGAAAGCCACCACCCTGCCACCCATCCATGACCCAGGTCACAATCTGAGAGCCGGAGACTGGCTCGTCGTTAAAAGACATGTCTGCAAGACTTGTTTGGAACCATGTTGGAAGGGCCCCTACCAGGTGGTGCTAACGACTACGACAGCTGTAAAGTGTGTGGGACTCACGAACTGGAGACACGCAAGCCATACAAAGAGAGTGGTATGTTGACCAGAGCATGAAGAAGTGTTGTTGAGTGCACCAACAGCAAAACAGGTTGCCACACTTGAACCAGAACAGGAGCCATCTGAACCTGAAATTGAACCTGAGCTTGTGGAAGATGGGTCTGTCACCCCTGTAAGAGACGAGAGTGAAGAATTACAGGAGGGTGTACAAGAGCCTATTCCAACAGATACAGCAGGAGAGCCTAGCTCAGCAGAGGTTCTCCCAGAAGTAGACAGTGCTAAGAAGCAGACAGGGCGAGTACCAGACCAAGAGGTTGAAAGAGTTGAGATGGATCAAAGTCAAAGTGATTTGACTCCTCCTGAGCCCGTTGCAGGTCCATCAAGAGAAAACACCATAGAGAAAGAGAAAGAGAAGAGTCCAATTTTGAGAAGAATATTGACAGAGGGAACAAGAAAAGGAGACAACTGACCTGAATCGCAGATTGGAAAAAAAAAAGGAATTGGTCATAAACGAAACAATAGAAGAAGAGGTGGATACCACAAGAAAGGAAGAACTGAGTGAAGGCAAATTAGGTGGTGAACGAAGGTTGAAAAGAAAGAGAATAGCAGGTTGACGATACCCAGGTCCTGAGTGGGCATATGCAGCTACCAATGAATGGCAACACAAGTTTATGTCTTTTTGTTTTGATAGAGAAGTTCCGGGTCAGTATTTTGATGTAACCTGAAGGTGATCAGGAAGCTTAATTGTTGAGCTGATCTGAGAAATCTAAGAAAAGAACTGTTGAAATAGAACCAAAAGAGACATTGATAACCTGATTTGACGAACGAAAACCGGATTTGACAAGCTGCTAATCGATTTGACAAAGGAAAAGGGTTCCTGGATGTGAAATTGAACTGTGAGTAAGACATTTTTCTTAATTTTTTTTTTTTTTACTGCACTTATCTAAAAGTTACTTCTGTTTTCTGATTCTTTACAGATCATGGCTGAGCTAAGTAACCAAGTTAGAAATATTAGGTACTGTAGATATCTGAGTGTTGGATTGGCAGTTATGTGTGGAATAATGTTTATAGTAATGATTGTGGGAATGTCTATCCATGATATGAAAAAGGCTACTATTATTTCTGTTTCTGAAACTACTACACTAACAGCTTTAGAGAGGTTTAAGTTAGATGAGAAATACTTGCATGATTATACTGCTGCTCAAGGAGAGCGTTCTGCTAATGTTTTCTATCTCTTGTTAAGTGAGTATGTTGAGACGATGGATGCAAGGAACTGTCTAGTGTGTACGCAAATTCCTTCGTCAGTAGAGGCAGGAGTTACATACTATAGTTTGCCTTTAACTTATGGCATAAGCTGTAGTTTGCTACTAACAAGATTCTATAACCAAGAAGTACATACAGTATTTTTACTCAAACTATGATTTAGGCCCTCATTACAACCTTGGCGGTCGGACGAGGCCGACCGCCAAGGCTGAACTGCCAGTCGCCTGCCCAAGCGGCCGGAAACCTGCCGGCCGCATTTGGACAACCCGCTGGGCCGGCGGGGATGTCGGCCGTGACATTGCAGCCGGCTCCTAATGGAGCCAGCAGCAATGTGACGGTGCGGCGGGTGCAGCAGCACCCGTCGTGTTTTTCACTGTCTGCCGGGCATGACAAATGCATGGGCAGCGCAGGGGCCCCCAGGGGTCCCGCGACTCCCCTTACCGCCAGCCTTTCCATGGCGGTGTCTACCACCAAGGACAGGCTGGCGTGGAGGGGAGTCAAAATCCCCAGGGCGGCGCTGCAAGCAGTGCTGCCCTGGCGGATTCTGACCGTTGGGACAACCATGACGGTAAACCACTGGTCCCGGCGGTTTGACCGCGGCACTACCGCCACGGTCAAAATATGGTGATTTGTACCGCCAGCCTGTTGGCAGTACGATCGCCACTTCAACCCTGGCGGCCGTTGACCGCCTGGTTTGTAATGAGGCCCTTAGTGTATTCAATTGGTCCTATTGTTAGATATCTGAGTAAAGTGGCAAAAGAACATGATATAGTACTAGTTAGAGGCTTCTTTGAACCACCATTAACTTTTGGAACAGCATACACGCACAGGAACAATCTGACATGCTTGCTTACACTTTAGAAAAGAGCTTTTTAGGGCATACTGACCATAGGAGAAAGGCATTGAAGGAAAAATTAGAGAAAGGATTAGAGCAAGCTTAGAAGAATGATTATGCTTACACCACCATTAAAACACAAGTGAAATTAGCTCTAGATGCATTACATGTAGGGAAGCTTTGTATATATAGTCCAAAATCACAAACTGACACTTTATTTGTGGGAATGGATGAATGTAGGCATGTGTTTTTGTTTCAGAGTAAATGGACTTTTATGCTGAATGGTCAGGACCCTGCAATTCCGGGAATCTATTATATTTGTGGACTTAATGCTTATTACAGTCTTCCTAAAGAATGGTATGGGACATGTTATTTGGGGATAGTCTTCCCTAAAATTTATCAGATAGATGACTTAAAAAAACATTTCCAAAAGTGGATGAATTACATCATAAGCGACAGAGGAGGGAAACCTCTTCTGCAATTGTGGGAGATATTTTTGGTGCAGTAATTCCTTCTGTGGGAGTTATTTTGAATGCGATTAAGATACGGAAGTTGTCCACTATTGTGGATAACATGCTGACAAATTTTACAGGTGCAATACTCCTGTTAGATACTGAATTAGCTGCGGATAGAGCTATGACACTTCAAAATAGGCTTGCTTTAGACATACTTTTAGCGAAAGACGGCAGAGTCTGTAGGATGATTAATGCTAGGCATTGTTGTTCATTCATACCCAAAAATGATAAGGAGATAAGGGACTTACTCACAAACTTAACTAATTCCAGTAAGGATTTGAAGGAATTGAAGGAACAAGGTGTTTGGGAAAAAGTTGGAAAAGGATTTGCTTCAGTGGGCAGCTGGCTTAGTCAAGTTTGAAATGGGGTATTATTAAAAATTGTACTGGGAATATTAATTGTGATTGCTTGCATATTAGGATTATAGGTTGTATGTAAATTATGGCAAAACTTTAAATTGAAGAGATCTAAAAATAATCAGAGGAGGGAAGAACAAACTAGGGGAAGAATCTATAGGGGAAATGTAAGAAGAAGACAAAATACAACAGAAACAGAATTGTAAATGCAGGTAAAGGAAAGGTGTGATGACACATTTAGTCATCAGATGAGGGACTGCTGGCGCAAATATGCTAATTAGAAAATTATTAATGAATGTTTATGTGTTTGATTAATGAAAAGCTCATAGAGAATTTAATCATAGAGAAAATAATGTGCACATTTAAAAACGTGCCCACGGGGCAGCCACTTATACGAGATTATACTAATTTAACTGAAGTTGTGTGAAATAATGAAAATGTATAAGAATAATGTAGTAATATGTCATATCGAAATGTATAACCTATGTTTAATATTGATTTGTAGAGTTAACTTAGCCGAGGATAAGGCCTAGCCTTTTTCCAGGCCTCACAAGAAGGGCTGAAATACTAATGCGCTGTAGAGAAGCAAATGCATGGTCTGACCCTGAACTACCCAATGTTAAAGTTGCTTAGCTAGAATTTTCTGCAATGTACCGGTGGACAGGAGATGATGAAGACAATTTGATACAATTATGTGTAGAGCAGGCTAAATGTACTTCCCCAGGACTTGAACAACGGAAGCACTGACTGAAGAGGAACATGCAACATTTTCAATACCTGAAGAGCCGGATGATGAGGAAATCGTATAGTGGACCAATCCGCATCTTGTGAAAGGACTGATATCACAATTTATAGATTTGGTAAATTAACACTATAGGTTAAAGTCATATCTGCTGACTGACTGACCAATTGGGAATTAGGGGGACGAACTGGGAGACCCTAATAAAAAGTCATGACAAGGGGCTAAAACTTCAGATGCGAGGGGAGAATTGGTGACGTCAGGAGACGTTGTTCGAGATTCTGTTGTTGGGCTCATACTCTTGAGAGCCTGATGCTATGCTGATCTATTGATGACCTGAAGACGAAGATTGACTTTGTTGCTGATCCATTCTGTGGATAGGTAGCTATGAAAATGGGACTGACAAACTTGTGCCTTTTCTTCTAGGTACTAAGTGCGCTGTTTTTATAGTTCCTTGTAGAAAGATGTTTTCCAAATTCATGTTTTCCTATATTGTTTTGCATGAAGCCCCACATGCTAATGCTAATCTTGGTTAGCTAGGCTTCCTAAGGGTGACGTTGACAGTGACAAATGACTGACAAACTATTTGCTGAACTCTGCTATTGATGCTGTGTATTCATTTACTGGGTTATGTTGAAGCATTCGAGCATATGTTTTCTTAAGATTTGATTAGATTATGTTATTGGTGTTTATTAATGAACTAATACTGAGCTGATTGAATAAGGGTTTGATCTAACTCGATGACCTAGTACTGTAACCAACAGGGAAATAAAAGGCCAGATGTACGAAAGGATTTTCCCTATTCTATGTCTATGGGAAAAAGCTTTTGTACATATGGCCCAAAATTGCTAAACGCTTTACCGAGTTGTGGTTATTCATAAATAGATGGTTTAGTTTTCTCATTAAAATAATGTCACTTGGTTTTGCTAATTATTAATGCCATTGATCACTACATGATTAGGATGTTCCATGCGATCCAAAAGGCTCATCGACCTATATGCGTCCCCTTGTAAGCTTAGTTACTAAGGACCAGACGCGCTGGCAATACCAAAGGATAGAATTGTGCTGCTTTCTTTTAAAGGCATTCTGTCATTGGATACCCAAAGGAAACTCCTGGTACTGTTGTAAAATGTGTTGTCCTGGAGTGTGTGACACAAAAGGTGTGGAGTTATGACAAGCGAAGTCACCAGAAGAGGATTCAATAACACTCAATTTATGTATTGGGCATCATTTACAAGGCCTTTGCACCACTGTTGTGTCATTTATGTTTTGACGCAACAGTGGCTCTACACTGCTCAACATTTACAAAATGACTGACTGGGCAGAATGGGTCACGTTGTAAATCCTTGTGTTACACTATACCTGCACAAGGTATAATGTAAGGCAAAGTAGGCTTTCCCACAGGAAAAGCCATGCAGAATTGATGCAGTGAAATTTACATTTCACTGCGTCATTCTGCAACTTCACTGTGTCAGAATTCTACTGCCTGCTCAAAGCTGGTGTAAAACTGAAAGTGCTTTTCTCAATGGGGCCCTCCTGGTGTTGCAGGAGTAGAGTCCTTTTTCACGCTAGTCCAGCAATGTGTGAGTTTAGCTCTACAGATGCGTTACAATTTTTATGTGCCATGGAGCTCTGTATTGTAAATGCAGCACAACAATGGCATCATTAGGAGGTCGTAGGGCTTTGCAAGAAATCTAACTTATCAGTGCCAATGAGTCAAATTCTTGTAAATGAGGCCCATTGTTTCCTACAAACTCTTTCAGCAAAGACATTGATGATAGGTAGCTGTGATAGTGAAGCTTTTCTTACTTACTAACATGGTCATGAACAGACTATATTTTGTGTGAACTTAATGAATCAAAAACCTATTTCATGGTATATTATAACATGTATAGGATAACTGTTGGTTAATACATTTGTGTGAGAAATCTGTGTCAAATGTATGGTCATAGATTTAAATCATGATAAAATAGCTCAAAACATTTGCTTTGGCTTCTGCAGAGAGTAGCCAATAGGTCACAGATTTTTGTTTTATATAACCTAGCTCAGTTGGGTAATATTTTATTGTAGAAATCCTAGTGTCATTTAAACCTAACGACTTACAATGTACATTCAGCTCTTGGTAAATTCTGAAGCAACATGCAGATTGTAATTTTATTTCCTCTGATCGTTGCATATATGAGTCTGGACATCGGCTTTCTGTGCTGTTTGACTTCATAATGTTCTAAGCCAGACAACCACTTAAAAAGAAAAAAAGATTGCTCAAGGGATGAGACAAATGCAACCGGTTGCACTGGAAAGGATAAATAAAGCCCTCTACTGCTCCTTATGAAGTGCACATTGTATGTTAGCCAACACCACAAACTGTATGTACTCTGGCATCTGAACACTGCACTGTTACACAGTAGGGATGATTCATTGAGGCCACTTAAAATCTGGTTATGGTTCAATAATAGCTGCCAGAACTTAAATCAGGCTGGTTTATTCTCTATTCTAGCACTGGTCCCGAATCTTTAAAGCTGTAGATACTAAAATGGAACATTGATATAGTTTGTTTAATCAATAATGTATGCTGAGCACAAGGATATTTGCGAGTATTTTGTATTTGAAAATTATGATCACCGTTTATTTTTTTAAATCCCCAGTATCATTCCATTCATAGTTGAAGCTAATACAGTCTTGATGCAATAGTTGGTTGCACATATGTTTTCATTGTTTAGCACTGGAGCATTGTGTTTGAGTCCCCAGGGGCCTGCACAAGAACTATCAGTTAGTGAGAGTATATGAAGTGGGACAGAAGGCAGAGAGCACCTGATTATGGACACTGATTTAACTGGTAATTATTATTTAAAGTGATGGATTAAATATCTCACTCAAAAAACAACAGTGGTCTCCTCTTTGTGGACACTGAACTTGAGGAGCCACCAGTGTAAAAACTGATATGATTAATGAGATGATATACACTGATGGGAGATCGAAAAGTAATGGTTTATTAACTCTTAGGGCCCAATCACAACTGCATTTTATATTAAGTAATGTAGTAATTCAGTAATACTACTCGTTTGAAAATGCAATTCACATCCCTACTCTGCTTGAGATCGCCTAACACATATGTATATATTTTAATAGTAAGTAGGAGAGGTACTGGTGGATTAGTGGGACAAAGGAGAATAATTACTCTAAAACTGGTACTTTGAAGGAAATTTACGAAGTGGTTTGGGAGTGAAATCCTACTACAAAACACACAACCACAAAAGAGTGAGACCATTTCAATTCATAAAATACACCTCTGAAGTTATTACAGCTCTTATTGTGGTAAAACAGGCTTAAATGCACTCCTGCCCAACTTTAAACAATATCACATACAATACATGGCATTCATTAGTACTACAACACACTGCCACAGAAGACAATAGAGGCGGAGAATTAAACTACCGCTCCTTAGGAATTAATGTTAAATGAATTAAAGTAGTTCTACATATAAATCATTTATATATTTTTAGAGATATAAATTAAGTTTAATTGTTGACTAATTGTATTGTTAATGAAATAATATATTTAATTTTAACAAAAAATAAAAATTTAAACGTATTTAAAACAAATATATAAAGTATTTAAATTAATTAAATACATCATTGCAACCCTGTTTAAAACATGTTTTGTAAATATAAATGTTAGTGAGGGTACGTATTTTTAATTATTGTGTAAACATTAATATTTATTACATTCATATATTTACATTACTTATTACACATTCAGGAATTAATTTGCCATACATTATTTTAGTTCCAGGTTCATTATTTTAAATTATTTAACTTTCACATTTCACGTTATATTATACTTAATGTTGGTTAAATAAACAATCTTTATTACATTTTCCTATGATTTCTCACAGGGAGACCTCCATCCCAGTGGTGGACAGCTCCATCAACCGGTTTAAAATTACTCATAACTTTATTCTTACTAGGCTCCACCTCCTTCCCCATTTGAGGGATTAGATAAATGTACTCTACACCTAGATGTAAATCTCCACTTCGTAATGGTGCTCCATTTCATTTATGGTGAAATCCTCCCTAGTAAGACCCACCCAGCTACCAGGACAGTTCTGGCAGCGTAAAAATCTGCAACTAAAAAGATCTGATGGACTCCTGCACTAAGGAATCAAACCCCTCTGTTACAGGAGTGTAATGCCGGTAATTGCTGCCCCTAGGGTGTGGGGTAACCCTCCAAGAGTCCCCAACAATTCAAGGGGGGGCATTCAGTCTAAAGTCAATGATTATCTGTCAAGTATGGAAGACTCAGGGGCCCCACATCACATTCTGCAGGGGGCACATCATTTTCCACTATGCTACTGCTCTACAGTTGGGCAATGCCCTATCAGAGGTAAAAGCCCAACCTGGATTTAGGAGCTGAGACTGCCTGTATATTTCCACCCTGGAAGATGTAGCTCCAGAGAGTAGACGTAAGTCATTTGCAGAATTGCAGGGAGACTTTGAGTTACTGATTAATCAATTATACAAATATCTTTAATTGAGACAGACAATCAGCTAATGTCTCAATGGGTTTCAAGAGATACAAGAATTCAGTTTACTGGAAGCGGGGATGACTCTGTCTCCCTTCCTTCCAATGGGAAATTTGTCCAGACACTAATCATTTACTCCCTCGACTACATGGCGGGGTTGAAAAAAAGACAGGAATTTGATATAGGAAATATTGAGGAGGAGGAGTGGATGTTTGCCGTTCTGGCACTAAAGGAGGCAGCTATCACAAACAAGCTCTATTTGATACAGTTGAGATACTTCAGCGTGTTTATTTAACACCCAGAAGGGTCTGGAAGTTTCATAGGAGTACTGGGCAGGAATGCCTGAGATCCCGAACATCATTTGTCATTTTCACTCATGCCATATGGCTATGCCACAAATTGAAACCCTTCCAGAAAGGGATTTTCCAAACTTTTTGGCATTGTATTACATAGACCAATTGACCTCAATCCAAAGGTGGCTGCTAAACTTACTGTATGATGAAGTATTCACCAGAGAAGAAAAAATCCTCTTGTGCCTGGGACTCCCAATTGAGGAGGGATACTGGACAAGAATGTAGATACACTGTGTTAATGTATTTTTCCTCACCCTGTGCAGGTTCCAAAAAATGCTTCTCTTTCCTCAGATCAATGCATCTTTTCGCTCAGTGAAGAGCGAGGTAACTATTTATAATCAATTCAATCCAAACACTTTAAACACCATGACCCATGTGGCCATGGAAAAAACTCCAAATGATGAGAGTTTCAAAGCTTTATTTATAACCATAAACCAAAGTCACATAAATTGTGCACAAAATTAACACCATAGGCTGAAAAAAATCTATGAAACAAGTTTAATCTATTCAACATCAACACCATTAAACATTTAAGAAAAACAATGCATAGTAATAAAACAATCAATTGTGAGAGAGAAACAGAGACATTTTTCAACTCAGTCAAAACAATTTCAGGTTCAGAACTCAAGGATTGGGACATAGGTTCTCAATACTACTAACCAAATCTGGACAAGCATGTATGGGAGCAGACTACACATGGAGGCAAAACTAAAAAGAAAAAGACAAAAATGATTTGAAAAAAAAAGATCTATCTCGGGCTAAGTTAAACTAACTAATAAAAATAAAAGACAGATGTCAGCATGCTAACTCTACTCAGGAAAGCAGGTCAGGGGAAAATAACATTTGCATTGGAATATACTTTTCCTAGATTCAGCATTCAATTCAGTTTCGTCACCAAAACATGTAGATCATCAGCAAAGTCCATTAGAAGCACCATTCAGGGGGAAAGTGCAGAACACGAGCTGCACATGGAGACCAGCAAATGTCCAGGGGAACAAGTTAACAAAGCAAGATTCAAGAGGGCACTGGCACTGAAGTCCTTCCCTATCAGGAATACTCAAATGGTTTGATTGGTCCTTTCGATGAGTCCACATTATACAAAAGAGGAAACTGTCCAATAGCAATTAGATCACAAGTCAAATTTGAAACATTAGGAAGCTCTCCCAGGGTTGGTGTGAAGTAATCTTTCCTTTTCATGTGACTCCAATAGTTTAACAATTTCTACATCCCTTGTTGCAAACCATGTTCCTTCCCATGTCACAAGACGGTTTTCTCCTTTCTAATGGGAACAGTTTAATTAAACAATAGTACTATTCTCCTTGCAGTCATCATGTTCCACATGTTGAAACTTTCGAGGGCACCGCAGTGTAAAACGTACACAGAATAAAATAGGACACTTTACTAATCATTTGAAACAACCTAATGGAAAAAGTAATGTTAGAGATGAAGGAGTGACTCAGCAGTTTATGCTGCTGCAAATATGAAGACTTCAGGTCTAGTTATGCTAACACAAAAATACAATGCATTAATTTTTAAAATCATCATTATCAAAACACACATTAGCGGTCATTCTGACCGTGGCGGGCGGCGGTCTCCGCCCGCCATGCGGTTACCGCCGAATGGCCGCTCCGCGGTCAGGAGACCGCGGATGCCATTCTGGCTTTCCCGCTGGGCAGGCGGGCGACCGCCAAAAGGCCGCCCGCCGGCCCAGCGGGAAAGCCCCTGCAACGAGGAAGCCGGCTCCGAATGGAGCCGGCGGAGTTGCAGGGGTGCGACGGGTGCAGTGGCACCCGTCACGATTTTCACTGTCTGCAAAGCAGACAGTGAAAATCTGTATGGGGCCCTGTTAGGGGGCCCCTGCACTGCCCATGCCAGTGGCATGGGCAGTGCAGGGGCCCCCAGGGGCCCCACAACACCCGTTCCCGCCATCCTGGTCCTGGCGGTGAAAACCGCCAGAAACAGGCTGGTGGGAAGGGGGTCGGAATCCCCATGGCGGCGCTGCAAGCTGCGCCGCCATGGAGGATTCCCTGGGCCAGGGAAAAACCGGCGGGAAACCGCCGGTTCCCCTTTTCTGACCGCGGCTTTACCGCCGCGGTCAGAATAGCCCTGGAAGCACCGCCAGCCTGTTGGCGGTGCTTCCGCTGCCCTCCGCCCTGGCGGTCAGAGACCGCCAGGGTTGGAATGAGGGCCATAATGTGCAAACTTGTGAATTCAGCATTAAAAATATAATACCAAAATATGCAAAAGCATTTCAATAATAATGTCTGCCATAATATAAACGTGAACACTTTTAAAATATGTGTCATTGCAGTTTTCTTTAGGTTAGACTTTTTAAACGTGAATATAAATGACATCAAATGTTGACTTCTGGTACACTAAAAGAATGAATACAATTTATGCTTCAAAAGTCTCTCTTCAGATGGCAAACTATGCTGTCACAAAAGAACACCTATTTCAATGAGACAACTCAGAGCCTTGTGGTCTGACAATGTGATGGCCTTGGTCTACATCAATTAATTTCAAGTTCTTGTTATAACTGCTCCTCATTTTCTCCATTTTAATCTCTTCTCTCCTCTGTTTACGCTTAGCTCTTTGTATTTTCAAAAATCTGAACAACTTGTAAGATCCAAGTGCAACTGTAGCACACAATGTCACAATCAATGGTCTCAGGACCATTCTCACAATGCCCTTTCTCAAATCTCCAAACCATGATCCAAAGTCAGCAAATTCTTTACCTAATGTATCCCCTTGTTTCCTTCAGATCTTTCAGGTCATTTTTCAGATTTGTCATGTTTGATATGAATCTCCTTATCTCCTTACTGTGATCTGGAATAAACGTACAACAATGTTGCACCTGGAAAGCTTTGCAGACTTTGCCTTCCTTCACCAATAAGCTGTCAACACATGACGATTTTGCAAAATGATTGATCTCATAGCAACCATTTCCATATCCATGAGCAACATTGCTCCAGCATAATCAGTAGACATCTTGTCCAGAATTGCTAACAAACTTCTAAACTTGACATCATTCAAGATCACACCAACTGACAGAATAAAGGCACCAAATATATCACCTGTAATCTGTGCTGCACTAGCTGCTCTTCTTGTCCTGGATTTAGGTCTCTTTCTCCAGACTGGATTGTCAAAATTATCCACAGGGTAGCTTTTAAGAAAAAACACCCCTATGTAACATGTACCATACCAGCCTGTTGGCAGCTTGTAATAGACATTTTACCATAAATGAAATAAACAGCTGGTACAGTAAGGGCCTGTCCATTTAACATAACATTCCAAACACTTCTAAACAAAAACACGTCTACATTCACTAGCCCCTACAAATGTATTGCCAGTCTTTGACTGTGGCCTATATATACATAGCCTCCCTACATGTTGCCAATTTAAAGCTAAAAGTCCTTGTGTATAACCACCTGCAAGATGGGTAGCATCTTTCTGCCAATCATGTAAAACTACTCCTTTTTCTATTCTGGATTTTATTGCTTTTCTCCTACCATCCCCTTGGCTAATGAAATCTTTCTCTACTTGTGTGAGAATGCAGGTTAAATTATTCTTATGCGCATAAGCAGTTCCAAAAGTTAGGATTGGTTCAAAGAAACCTCCCAGTATGTCTATATTATTAGCTTTAACAGTACTACTTAAATGCTGGTTAATAGGCACAAAAGAAAACACACGCTCTACATTAGAGTAGAAATATTGAATTTACTCTTGATTATACAATTGGGTTAATATGAGACTGCAGCTAATTCCATATGTGAATGGCCAACTGTGATATGTGATTCCTTCCTGCACTGATGAAGGCATCTGTTTAGACACATAACAATCACTCACCTCCATAGTTTCAATGTATTAATACAGTAACCTGTTGTATACATTTGAAGCAATCTCTCATCATCCTACAAAGTATCTCATTTTGTATGTGACTCCTCATGCACTGGTGTAATCGTGCTCTCAACTTTGACTTTCGCAGACTCACTCAAACCGGCAATCAATAAAAATGCTCACAAACATACACACTGTATCCTCAAGAGGTCTTGCAACTTTGTGTATGACTCATATTTATGTTTATCTGCCCTGCTTATGGGTTTGCTCTGTGGAAATGGCTCCGCCCCGCCTGTAGGAATATGGGGTTGAGAACGTGTAAAGATGCCCTAAGGTTGATGATGAGAGATTGTTTCTCCCCTTTAACTTGTGCGGTCAGCCAGTTTCTTGCGTCCGCATGGCACATACGCACACGCTTTAAAAAAAAATCACAGTGATTTGTTTTTAATCGAACATTGTTCCTAATTTATTTAACTTAACTATTGTTTTATATAATAGTTTTAAGTTTACTTAGATTTTTACCTAATCATTTATGAGGAAGCCAAGATTGATGGTCCTTCCCCACATATAGGAGGGGAGATACATGTGAGATTTATATCAATATTTTATTGTACAATTGTTGATTTCTTATTTTTAATCCTTGATATTGTATTTATTATGCACAGATTGTGGGTATTTTTATGTAAAGTTATTGCTTTGATGGTTAAATTAGACCGAATAAAGCTTGTGTGAACTGAACTGACTCATATTAACCGATATCAGAAGACAAGCACACGTCACAGCTGTTGTAGTCACCAAGATGACCTGGAATCGCCCTTTCCAGCACAGATCTAAACATGAATGTCTTGCATGTTTCTTCACCAGAATCCAATTTCCTGGACACAAGTCGTGACACTGCTCTTATTCGGGCTGAACAGTTTCTTCTTCCGCCTGGCAAGATTAAGAGCAAACCACATCAGCTAGTCCTTTGCAATAATCCAGCACTAAGTCATCTGAAATGTTCACAAGTGCATTTGCAGACACAGCTGGCAACATCATAGTATGACCCATGAGTATGTCATGGGGGAACAATCCTGTCTTCCTGTTGGGTGTGCTACACATGCTCATCAGAACAGGTGGCAATGCATCAGGCCATTTCAATGCTGTAGATGCACACACTTTAGCCAGTTGAGATTTGAAGTTCCATTTGTCTGCTTGACCATTGCAGATGCTTCTGGTCTGTAACTGCAGTGTAATCTTTGCCCAATTTGTAAACCCGCACACAGCAATTTTATGATCTCATTATTAAAATGAGATCCTTGGTCTGATTCCAAAGAAGCCGGCTATCATTCCTGAGGGCTGGATAAGCTTCCACCCAGTGTGAAAAGACACACACCATCATCAACACATACCTCAACCCATTGTACACAGGCATCTCAATGAAATCAAGTTGCATTCAGTTGAAAGGACCTCCTAATCTACTTATGTGGCTCAGGTTAACCACAGTGCATTTCCCTACATTCATCTGTTGACATGTTACACATATGTGACACACAGCGTCTGCAATCAATCTGAAACTGGGGAGTTTGTCTGAAAATCCTAATCATGGCATATCTGCCAATGTGTCCTGACCATGGTAATACCTTGCCATCGATAAATGCAATGTGACCACAGCACACAGATATATAGTCCAATCACGTAGCAAGGATATGTATCCCTGGTAGAACGTTTGAGGTTGGGGAAAGAATACGTGAAGATCCCAAATTCGTTAGAGAGAGTGTCTTTAATTGTAGGCACAGTTTGCCTCAAGATTGCACGTTCTTCAAAATACAGCCATTGAGGCTGATCAAGTCCTTTGGGTTTTTGAGGTGGAGCGAGTTGTTACGTCCTCCCTTGTGTTTGTTACTGTGTTTTCTCCCCCTCCCCTACGGGTGGGTTTGTGTTTGTACTTGGTCTGTTGAAATTTTGGCGCACCCCACTCCTGTATCGGCCCAGTTCTTCTAAAAAAGAAGTTGACTGTTGGGGGGCACTCTGAAGGTGTAAATTGCTAGAGGACCATTCCGTGGATGAGTCCAGGACGTCGCTGGATAAATTAGAAACATCTGATAGACTACTGGTGACCGACCCAGCAGGGGTAATGATCTTAGTTGACTTACTGTTTTTTTTATAAATAATTTTTATAGATTTTTGCAAAAGAAAGAAAAACCATGATACAAACGTCATAACACGATGCCAACGGGCATCCAACATTGGTCGAACCTGTGATCCCAGATAGCACTTGTATTAGAGATAACATGTTATTCAGAAGCCTAGTGCGGCCTCCCATTTCCCCCATGTCCTATTATATTTATTCGGACATCCTCTAGCCTCATATACAAGTTTTTCACTCTGCGCACACCAATCCACTCCCTGTCTCCATTTAGCCAATGATGGGACATTCTTGGCCTTCCAGTTTGCCACTATATCCCTTTTAGCCACTAAGCACGCCACCCCAAGGAAAATTCGATCTGGTCTCCTTACCTCAATGTCGCCCATGATCCCAAGGAGGAGGGGTAGAGGTTCTCTCTCTATATTCTCCTGCAACACCTCAGAAATCTCCCCCAGGACCGCACCCCAATAGGCTAGCATGGCCGGGCATGTCCACACCATGTGGAAGAAGTCAGCTGTAAGGTTTCTGCAGCGGGGGCACTCCGCGTTGGTGCGGAGGCCCGCTCTGTGTAGTTTGTCGGGTCTGAGGTATGCTGTGTGCAAAAAGTACGTTTGTATCAATCTGAAACGGGTGGCGATCGCCAGCGCCATTAGCGCCTCACCCCATTCCATCTCTTCCATGGGGCCCACCCACCCCTCCCATCTCTGGCGAAGTACCCCCAGGGAGCCCGAGGTGCCGGAGACCAGGGTGCGATATATCTGGGAAACACCTCCCCTACCTAGGCTCCCCATCAATGCCTTGGCCTCCATGAGGCTGCATTCAGGTATGGTTTCTCCCACTCGGATGTGTACTGATAAGGCATGTCGGAGCTGGAGGTATCTGTGGAACTGTGTCTTATTTAATGAAAAGTTTTTCTGGAGATCTTCAAAGGACCGTATGTGTGACCCGTTCCAGACATCGCCTAGTGTGGAGATGCCTATGTTATCCCAGTTCTGGAACCCCTCCAGGCCCGCCACCTCCACCAATTGCCTCCCATGCCACAGTGGGGTCTGTTGGGTAAGCCGTCCCCACCACCCGTCGATTTTTGAGCCGTCCGCCATCCCTGTAGAACCACTCTGGTCACATCTGGGACGTCTCGAGAGATCGGACCTCCATTGAGGGTGTCCAAAATCCGTGGGTAACCCATTGTTTGGAGCTCCAGTCGGAATGCCGGGTCTGTCCACCCACCCCCCATCCAGTCATTAATCACAAGTACTTGTGTCGCGAGGTGGTAGGAGTGGATATTGGACATGCCCAAACCTCCATCATATACATCCCTCTGGCAGGTTTTGAGCGCTAACCGTGGGCGGGCTCCGCTCCATATAAACTGGCGCACCAATGAGTCCATTTCCCCAAACCATTTCCTAGGGATGGGATGGGGAAAATTTTGCAGGAGGTAGAGGAGCCTAGGAAGGATCATCATCTTGTAGAGCGCGATTCTACCGAGCAGGTTAAGGGGGAGTGTCCTCCAGTGTAGGAGATCACTTCTGATTTTTCTGGTTAACGGTGTAATGTTAAGTTCCCATGTCAACTCAGGGAGAAGTGAAATATATATTCCCAGGTATTTGAAGCTGTTTCTTCGTACTGGAATACTTCGCTGCCAGTCCACACAATCCCCGGAGCGGTGTAGGGGGACCAATAGGGACTTGGTGGGGTTCAGGATCAGCCCTGAGGCTTCAGCGAAAAGGCCCAGGATCTCTAGCACGCGGGGGCCACTTTTAGCCGGGTTGGATATATATAGGAGGACATCGTCTGCGTATAGTGCCACACGGTCTTCTGCACAGGCAGGCCAGGACCAGCCCCCGATCAGGGGATCTCCTCGCAGCAGTATCGCAAGAGGCTCTATCATTAATGCGAAGAGCAACGGGGATAGCGGGCAACCCTGCCGGGTTCCACGGCCTATAGGAAACGGATCAGAGACCACTCCATTCACCCGGACTCGAGCTGTCGGTTTGGAGTACAGGAGTCTCACCAGGCCTCGGAATCTGGGACCGAGCCCATTTTTCTGCAGGACCAGTTCAAGGTAGGACCAATCCACTGTGTCAAAGGCTTTTTCAAAGTCCAGCAAGAGTAATGCCAAGTGTGCGTGCGACAGAGTATTGCGATTTGCCAGAGCCAGGTGCAACCGCCTAATGCAGTGCCTGGTACTACGTGTGGGCATAAAGCCACACTGGTCAGGGTGCACTAGTGTAGGCATTATCTCTTTCAGTCTAGAGGCCAGGGTCGAGGAAAGCACTTTGATCTCAATGTTTAGAAGTGAGATGGGTCGGTATGCCGAACAATGTCGCGATGGGGGTTGGGTTTTGGGGATCACTACTATTGTCGCTTGGTCAATCTTGGTGGGAAATCGGCCTAGTTTCTCGGCTTCCCCATACATGTTGAGTAAGTGGGGACCCAGTATATCACTGCATTTGTTATATAACTCTGCCGGGAGTCCGTCAGGGCCTGGGGTCTTGCCCGATGCCAGGTTGGAAATTGCATTGGTGATCTCTGCAAGGCTAATAGTTTCTTCCAGCCTGTCTCTTGCCTCCGGGGAGATCCTGGGAGAGTGATCTCATTCAGGAGGCGAGTCTCTTTCTCAATGGCGGGGCGGGGGCGCATTGCATAGAGGTGGGCATAGTAGGAAGCAAAACTTTGTGCAATTTCAGCTGGTGTCCTAGAGAGGGAGCCCGAGGGCTCTAAAATCTCAGGTATAACCCTGCTGGCCAGAGGACGCGCCGCCAGCCAATGTAGGAGCTTCCCATTTTTGTCCCCCCAGCCATATATACGGGCTACCGAAGCTCTCCAAATGCACCTGGCCGAATCTAGCATTATGTGTTTAATTTCTTCTCTAACCATAGTCAGCTGTCTCAGGGCAGCGGCAGACGAAGAAGTCGTTTGTTGGCGTTCCAGTCTCAGGGCCCTGGCCTCCAGGTCAGAGATCTGGGAGTTCCTGTCCCGCTCGCGGGTACGGAGAAGGTACTTGGCATGCCCTCTGAGGGTAGCCTTACAGGCGGCCCATAATGTTCCTGGGGAGCGGACCGACCCCAGATTCAGATCGAAGTATTGAGTTAGTTGATTTCTGATCTCTTGGGTATAGTCTTTGTCTTGTAAATACCATGCGTTTAGGCGCCATACCGGGCGTCTAGAGGGATCCGCTCCACCCAGTCGGACCCGCACTGGTGCGTGGTCCGAGACTCCCCGGGGGAGTATCTCTGCCCCTGTGACATTCGAGAGGTCCAGAGCAGACATGAATACAGATCAATTCTGGATTGTGTCCGGTGGGCGGCCGACGTGTGGGTGTACCGGCGATCCCTAGGGTGCCAAGTTCTCCATACCTCGCAAAGGCCAAGGCTCTCGGTCCAGCTAGTAAGAGCCGAAGCCCTGGCTAATCTACTGGTCGTGATCTCGTCGGATACATCCAAATCCGGATCGAGAACCGCGTTGAAGTCCCCTCCCAGCAGGGTAGTCCCCTGGGGCAGTCCCACAACCACTCGGCGAAGCGAGTGCAAGAAGGCGTCAAGTCCCGTTGGGGGGGGGCGTACGCAGATATAAAATTTATCGGAGTTCCATGAAGAGTCCCCGTGGCCACTACGAATCTGCCCTGTGGGTCGGCCTGCGTGGCTGTGATCACCACAGGCAGAGAGCAGTGAAGTAAAATGGCTACCCCTCTAGAGCCCCTGGAGAAGCCTGCGTGGTATACTCTGTCATACCCTCCCCGTATTAGCATGGGGCATCTAGTCCCAAGGAGGTGGGTTTCCTGCAAAAGGACCACTAAGGGGGAGTATCTGTGGAGAGTGTTAAATACTGCTGACCTCTTAATCTTATCCAACAGACCATTTACGTTCCAGGAAAGAACCTGAGTTAATGAGTGACAGGCGTGAATTGCATAGGTGTTGCATAGGGCTGAGTGTCAGGCTGTGGACCCAGGGACGACCATTCCAAACATAACAGTGAGATAATAAGGAAGCTAACCAACTTCTTCCTAACTAGGCTAACTTCAAAAACCCCTCCCCCCAACCACCCTCCTCCCCATACTCCCACCCCGGAAGCATCTGTCGCCCAAATACCCAACCAAAACCAGACAGCCAGCAGGACTGTCCTTGGGGTGGAGTGGTGGACCCCTCCATATAATCGGATCAATTACAATTAGTGGTAACCTGCCAAGTCTCGGGCATCCTATATTAGAAAGGCATGACGCCTTCTGTGGTGACCCTTGTAAGGTCTGCATAGGTAAAACGGACATCCCAAGTCATTTTGGACTCCCATCAGCGGGTGTCAAACGCGCCATATTAACCAAGGACCGGGGACTGGCTCAGGCCATTATCATCTGCTTTTTGGCTTGAGATCTGAGGCCCAGAAGGGTCCGCGGGTTTCTTCTCTGTTTGTGAGCCAGAATCTCGGATTTCCTCATTGTTTGCCAAACTGTTTGTGTCTTTCGGTCTCCCTCTCCGGAATCTGGTGTGCCTCCGGCTCCTCCGGGGGCCTCCCGGGGTGGGGGGTCTGACCCGAGGGGCCCCCTCCGTGTGTTCCAGGGGCCCCCTCTGGGCTCCGATGCCCTCCTCCGTCAGCCAGTCCCAAGCCTCTTCAGGTGTTTCAAAAAAATGCGCTCGCCCGGCCAAGAGGACCTTGAGCCACGCGGGGAAGAGGAGCATGTATGAAAGTTGCATCGCTCTAAGCTTCTGCTTAACGTGTTCATACGACCGGCGGCGGATCTGGACCTCACGGGTGTAGTCTGGGAAAATTAGGATTTTATGGTTCTCCCATTGAAGATCTTCTGACCTCCTAGCCTCTTTAAGGATATTGTCTCTATCTTTAAAGTTAAAGAAGCGCGCAATCATTGGACGTTTTGGGCCGCCCGGTGGGGGGCGCGGGGCCAGTGCCCTGTGGGCTCTTTCAATCGCAAACCAGGGCGAAAGGGACTGGTCCGGCATCCATGCTTTAATCCACTTTTCTAGGAACTCAGATGCCCCACCATCCTCTATGCCCTCCGGAAATCCGATGAAACGCAGGTTATTGCGTCTTGACCGGTTTTCTGCATCCTCCGCACGACGGTGCAGCTTGCCGGTTCGAGTCTGCAGCTGGGCCACTTTACTTCTAAGATCGTTTTCAGTCTGGGAGACTCTAGTTTCAACCTCGGTGATCCGGCTCACTGCGTTTCTGAGGTCCTGTCGAACCAGACCCACGTCTTCTCGTACTTCCCCGATCTTAGTCTCCACAGCAGACTGTGATGATTGAATGGCTTGAAGGATGGCATTCACTCCGTCTGGTGCGGGGCCTCCGCTAGCTGTGTCTCCCTCTCCTCGCTGGCCCACCGGCGTCGTGAACTGGTCAATCTTTTGCTGGGAAGGTGGGGGTTGTTTGTTCGCCTTGTCTCTCCCCATCACGACATCGGAGACAGGAGTCGGGTAGTTTTGCAAATCAAGTCTAGATCCCTTGCACGTTTGCTTTTGCTGCGATTACGAGTGCGTGGGGAGAGGCATTCAGGCCCAGACTGTGATCTTCTCCACCTTTGGGATCTGATGACTCCACGATGAGTCCAGTTTCGTCCTGGCCCAGCTATCAATTGCCATTAGGTATTAAGTGCTAAGGGGGGGGTAGGGCATCTTCCTTCCCTGACTCCTTTCCCCTACCCCACTCCGTTTTCACCTCGAGCCGGCACCTTCAGTAGAGCCTCGACCGGCCCCGGTGTTAATTACGCTGCTCCAGTGACGCCACGAGGTCACTCAGGGCCATTGCCCTTCCGTTAGTTTGGATCGCTGTTGTTTCTTGGTATGTCCGCGACAGGTCCACTCAGATCAGGGACCCAGAAAGGGTGGCCCCAAGTCTCTCCATTCAGGTGCTGATTTTTCGGCTGTGTCGGTATCTTCAGAACAGCCTCATCCTGCCTTGGTGTCTCCGCTGCACTCCGTGGACCCCTGGCATGCCTCTGTCGACACTCAGGGCACCAGGGAGTCCCTCTCTGCAACCGCCCCTCCGCCGCTCCAGCTCCAGCCAGCGGGGCCTCAAGTACAGCGCAGCCGCTCAGCTCCTTCCGCCGATGCCCCCAAGCCGGCGCACGGCCGCAGCCTCATCCACACGGCGCTCCCCTCCTCCGGACGCAGCAGCGCCGCCCCAACATGCCGCATGAACCGCGCTAGGGACGCAGCCTCAACCCCTTCCAGGGTTCTCTTCTTACCCCGTCACGCCTCTGTTCCAGCGCGGCCGCGTCCGGGGGGATCGCCGGTCCGGCCCCAGCTCAGCCGCGGAAATCAATCACGGCCGCCATTTTGTTTTCGGGAACGGGACGGGCGTGGCTCGAAAACGGGGCCGCTTTCGCCAGGTGCTCCCCGCCGGAGATTCCCAGGGGTCCAGTGGTCACAAGGACTGTTAAAACGATGTCCTCGGCTCGGTCAGGCCACTCTAACTACGGGCGGATGACGGAGGGGTCCAGAGCACTCTCAGAGTGTGACCGCCATCTTGACGCCCAAAGCCACGCCCCTTAGTTGACTTACTGTTGGTGTCTTTATTGACCTGATCAAATCTGCATGCAAAAGTGTATATTCTACTGTTACTATAGTCGTTCTCATCCCTGATGAGTTTTCTCATTTTCTTGTTCTTAATGTATAATTGATACCCATTCAATATCTCCTTCAAAATGGTATAGTTCTTGTCAGTTGCCTCAGTAAGATTGAGACCTTCGATCTCCTCCTCAAGGGAAGCGATGTCAAGTAGTAATTTATTACGTTTTCTGTCCGCATGTTTGATGAGTCTGTTGATCATACTAAAAGAGGGGGAAGAAATCAGGTGTTCCCACTCCCCAAGAAGATCAGGGTCAAGATCTTCAAAAGAGGGAAAGATTATTACTCGTAATCCTCTAGGTACCTGCTTGAGTTCTAAATAACACTTAAGAGTTGGAACGTCCCACCAACTTGCTAGTTCCTGTTTTTTAAGTCTCTCTAGTTTGATAAATTTGTGTCTCAGTCCTTCTTTAGGAGGTGCAGAATGTATTGTGTGTAGAGATGAGGGTTTCTTAGAAAAGAGTTATGCAGCTAAGGTGTCCCGATTGTCATCAAATGAGGCCATGCCCTAGTATCTTAAAAAAGATTGGTTAGTGAAGAGGGAAACAGTCATCAAACAGTATTATGGCCTTTGTGGCAGCTCACCACAACCAGACAAAGCTAGGCCTAAAACAGAGATATGGGGTAGTGAGAGTGAGAGATTCCGCACATCTAGGGAGTAAAACCCAGTACAGTTAGCGAATGTAAATACAGTCAGGGTCAGGTCCCAAATGGTCAGGTGCCTTACTACCCAGTAGGCACAAAATTGAGTACCAATGTACACAATGACAAAACTGCAATGTGACCACAGCACACAGATATATAGTCCAATCACGTAGCAAGGATATGTATCCCTGGTAGAACGTTTGAGGTTGGAGAAAGAATACGTGAAGATCCCAAATTCGTTAGAGTGAGTGTCTTTAATTGTAGGCACAGTTTGCCTCAAGATTGCGCGTTCTTCAAAATACAGCCATCTAGGCTGATCAAGTCCTTTGGGTGTTTGAGGTGGAGCGAGTTGTTACGTCCTCCCTTGTGTTTGTTTCTGTGTTTTCTCCCCCCCTACGGGTGGGTTTGTGTTTGTACTTGGTATGTTGAAACTTTGGCGCACCCCACTCCTGTATCGGCCCAGTTCTTCTAAAAAAGAAGTTTATTGTTGGGGGGCACTCTGAAGGTGTAAATTGCTAGAGGACCCTTCCGTGGATGAGTCCAGGCCATCGCTGGATAAATTAGAAACATCTGATAGGCTACTTGTGACCGACCCATCAGGGGTAATGATCTTAGTTGACTTACTGTTGGTGTCTTAATTGACCTGACCAAATCTGTGTGCAAAAGTGTATATTCTACCGTTACTATAGTCGTTCTCATCCCTGATGAGTTTTCTCATTTTCTTGTCCTTAATGTATAATTGATACCCATTCAATATCTCCTTCAAAATGGTATAGTTCTTGTCAGTTGCCTCAGTAAGAATGAGACCCTTGATCTTCTCCTCAAGGGAAGCGATGTCAAGTTGTAATTTATTATGTTTTCTGTCCGCATGTTTGATGAGTATGTTGATCATGCTAAAAGAGGTGGAAGAAATCAGGTGTTCCCACTCCCCAAGAAGATCAGGGTCAAGATCTTCAAAAGAGGGAAAGATTATTACTCGTAATCCTCTAGGTACCTGCTTAACTTCTAAATAACGCTTAAGAGTTGTAACGTCCCACCAGCGTGCTAGTTTCTATTTTTTAATTCTCTCTAGTTTGATAAATTTGTGTCTAAGTCCTTCTTTAGGAGGTGCAGAATTTATTGTGTGTAGAGATGAGGATTTCTTAGAAAAGAGTTCTGCAGCTAAGGTGTCCCGATTGTCATCAAATGAGGCTATTCCCTTGCCATCGATGGTAACAAACTATTTGGCAACACTGGTTTTCCTTCAAAGTAAACCCAAGCATCATCTTCATCTTTTTGAACACAGCCTTCTCAAATGCAACCTCTGCAATCATCTTCAATCACTTCTTCCTGTAATATCTTAACTTTTTCCCAGATATCAAATGCTGTCATCAAGAAACTTTGGTTTGTCTCACTGGTGCTACTTCCATTGCTATATTCCTCATTAAAAGATGCGCTATGGAGTGCACAGTATCAGGCCACTTGATCAGCATAGGCATTGCCTCATGAGATGTAATCACTTGACTTTTCGTGTGCTGCACATTTCACAACTGCAGTTTTCAAAGGTAACTATATTGCTTTCAACAACTGTCACCATTTCGGATAGGTGATTCAGAAGAAGACATAAAACCTCTCTGGGACCGTAACTGTCTGAAGCAGTGCCGGGACATTGCTGACGGCTCCACATGGAGCCGTCATCAATGACTCAGTGTGGCGGGTGCAGCAGCACCCGTCGCGCAGATCACTGCCCGTAAATCGGGCAGTGACCTCCGTGACGGGGCACTGCACGGGGGCCCCTGCATGGCCCATGCCAAGTGCATGGGCAGTGAATGGGCCTCAGGAGGGGCCCCAGAGCACACCTTCTGCCAGCCTCTCCCAGGTGGGGGAACCCACCAGGGAAAGGCTGGGGGAAACAAGGTACATTATCCGGAGGGCAGCGCTGCCCTGTCGGATAATGTAATCCGCCATCATGAGGCTGCCTGTCGGCGGTAGGCTGCCGATGGGGGAGGGCCGCCACAGACGGCCCTCCCGATGTTTTATTATATGGCGGTTCAAATCGCCATGCCGGTGGCGGTCTGAACCGCCAGGTTCATAATGAGCCCCATAGTCATTTTCTTCAAAGGGAATGTCTTGAATATCAGGTCTTGATTTGGTGAATAGTTCAATCATATCGAGACAGTCATGCTCCACTTCATCTTGATCATTAATATTTTCAACATTACAGGGCATAAGCGTTGCAGGATTTAACATTGTGCAGCGCTTAATATTAACATAAGCCTATCCAAGGATAAACTACTCACAACAGGTCTAACGAGTATTGGTTAGGTGTTGCATCTTTGTTCGGGTGAAAAGGACCTCTACAGAATGGGGCACAAAACCATTGAGGAGATAACCCATCACAATGCTTTTACACTGGGCTATACTGACACTGCGGCTGCCACAGCTTTTATACAGCCTGGCAAAGCAGCAGCTATTGGGTCCAGTGTGGCAGAAAACTAAGCCACAGGTCTGTTGACCCCTTCATGTAATTCTGTCTGCTAAAAGTGCACAACAATCATGCTTACAACAAAACAAAGAAAAGCATTTGTTGTAATCAGGCATTCCCAGAGCTGGGGCTTGGCACAGGCCTTCTCTCAGCTTGGAGAAGGTTTTCATGCATATGTCATCAAATGGTAACAGATCAGACACTTCCTTGTGCGTCCATTTCAACAATGGCTTGGACAACAGTGAAAAATGTAGGATCCAATGGCAACAATAAATGGATAAAAACATGGATAGCCATCTATCTGTTTTACAGGTGGATTTATTTGCATGATTGTCATCAAGTGAGGCCATTCCCTAGTACCTTGCCATCAATGGTAACAAACCATTTTGGATAGGTGATTCAGAAGAAGACATAAAACCTCTCTGGGACCGTAACTGTCTGAAATATTGAACGACACCAAACCCATATTGACCTTAATCTGTTCAGAAACAGAGCATGCTCTAGTATGAGCCACCAATTCAGCTACTTGGGCAGAGAAGATTCCTTGAAGCCATGAAGCTTCTATCACTCCTGAGATTTTGCAAACTACATAACCAGCTCTCAGAGTTCCATCAATGTTTCTTAAACAGAAGCCATCAACGAACATGACATAGGGGGTCATTATTAACACAGCGGTAAACTCCTCTGTGTTCATGCTTGCGGTCTTTCCATAGACCGCCATCCTCATTGAGAACCGGCCGGCCGCATTACGAACACTCCGCTGGGCTGGTGGACAGAAACATTGTTTCCGCCAGCCGGCCCAGCAGAATGCAGTGCCGGGACATTGCTGACGGCTCCACATGGAGCCGTCATCAATGACTCAGTGTGGCGGGTGCAGCAGCACCCGTCGCGCAGATCACTGCCCGTAAATCGGGCAGTGACCTCCGTGACGGGGCACTGCACGGGGGCCCCTGCACGGCCCATGCCAAGTGCATGGGCAGTGAATGGGCCCCAGGAGGGGCCCCAGAGCACACCTTCTGCGCTTCCTCTCCCAGGTGGGGGAACCCATCAGGGAAAGGCTGGGGGAATCAAGGTACATTATCCGGAGGGCAGCGCTGCCCTGTCGGATAATGTAATCCGCCATCATGAGGCTGCCTGTCGGCGGTAGCCTGCCGATGGGGGAGGGCCGCCACAGACGGCCCTCCCTATGTTTTATTATATGGCGGTTCAAATCGCCATGCCGGTGGCGGTCTAAACCGCCAGGTTCATAATGAGCCCCATAGTCATTTTCTTCTAAGGGAATGTCTTGAATATCAGGTCTTGATTTGGTGCATAGTTCAATCATATCGAGACAGTCATGCTCCACTTCATCTTGATCATTAATATTTTCAACATTACTGGGCATAAGCGTTGCAGGATTTAACACTGTGCAGCGCTTAATATTAACATAAGCCGATCCAAGGATAAACTACTCATAACAGGTCTAACGAGTATTGGTTAGGTGTTGCATCTTTGTTCGGGTCAAAAGGACCTCTACAGAATGGAGCACAAAACCATTGAGGAGATGACCCATGACAATGCTTTTACACTGGGCTATACTGACACTGCGGCTGCCACAGCTTTTATACAGCCTGGCAAAGCAGCAGCTTTGGGGTACAGTGTGGCAGAAAACTAAGCCACAGGTCTGTTGACCCCTTCATGTAATTCTGTCTACTAAAAGTGCACAACAATCATGCTCACAACAAAACAAAGAAAAACATTTGTTGTAATCAGGCATTCCCAGAGCTGGGGCTCAGCACAGGCCTTCCCTCAGCTTGGAGAAGGTTTTCATGCATATGTCATCAAATGGTAAAAGATCAGAGTCTTCCTTGTGCGTCCATTTCAACAATGGCTTGGACAACAGTGAAAAATGTAGGATCCACTGGCAACAATAAATGGATAAAAACATGGATAGCCATCTATCTGTTTTACAGGTGGATTTATTTCCATGATTGTCATCAAGTGAGGCCATTCCCTAGTACCTTGCCATCGATGGTAACAAACTATTTGGCAACACTGGTTTTCCTTCAAAGTAAACCCAAGCATCATCTTCATCTTTTTGAACACAGCCTTCTCTAATGCAACCTCTGCAATCCTCTTCAATCACTTCTTCCTGTAATATCTTAACTTTTTCCCAGATATCAAATGCTGTCATCAAGAAACTTTGGTTTGTCTCACTGGTGCTACTTCCATTGCTCTATTCCTCATTAAAAGATGCGCTATGGAGTGCACAATATCAGGCCACTTGATCAGCATAGGCATTGCCTAATGAGATGTAATCACTTGACTTTTCGTGTGCTGCACATTTCACAACTGCAATTTTCAAAGGTAACTGTATTGCTTTCAACAACTGTCACCATTTTGGATAGGTGATTCAGAAGAAGACATAAAACCTCTCTGGGACCGTAACTGTCTGAAATATTGAACGACACCAAACCCATATTGACCTTAATCTGTTCAGAAACAGAGCATGCTCTAGTATGAGCCACCAATTCAGCTACTTGGGCAGAGAAGATTCCTTGAAGCCATGAAGCTTCTATCACTCCTGAGATTTTGCAAACTACATAACCAGCTCTCAGAGTTCCATCAATGTTTCTTAAACAGAAGCCATCAACGAACATGACATAGGGGGTCATTATTAACACAGCGGTAAACTCCTCTGTGTTCATGCTTGCGGTCTTTCCATAGACCGCCATCCTCATTGAGAACCGGCCGGCCGCATTACGAACACTCCGCTGGGCTGGTGGACAGAAACATTGTTTCCGCCAGCCGGCCCAGCAGAATGCAGTGCCGGGACATTGCTGACGGCTCCACATGGAGCCGTCATCAATGACTCAGTGTGGCGGGTGCAGCAGCACCCGTCGCGCAGATCACTGCCCGTAAATCGGGCAGTGACCTCCGTGACGGGGCACTGCACGGGGGCCCCTGCACGGCCCATGCCAAGTGCATGGGCAGTGAATGGGCCCCAGGAGGGGCCCCAGAGCACACCTTCTGCGCTTCCTCTCCCAGGTGGGGGAACCCATCAGGGAAAGGCTGGGGGAATCAAGGTACATTATCCGGAGGGCAGCGCTGCCCTGTCGGATAATGTAATCCGCCATCATGAGGCTGCCTGTCGGCGGTAGCCTGCCGATGGGGGAGGGCCGCCACAGACGGCCCTCCCTATGTTTTATTATATGGCGGTTCAAATCGCCATGCCGGTGGCGGTCTAAACCGCCAGGTTCATAATGAGCCCCATAGTCATTTTCTTCTAAGGGAATGTCTTGAATATCAGGTCTTGATTTGGTGCATAGTTCAATCATATCGAGACAGTCATGCTCCACTTCATCTTGATCATTAATATTTTCAACATTACTGGGCATAAGCGTTGCAGGATTTAACACTGTGCAGCGCTTAATATTAACATAAGCCGATCCAAGGATAAACTACTCATAACAGGTCTAACGAGTATTGGTTAGGTGTTGCATCTTTGTTCGGGTCAAAAGGACCTCTACAGAATGGAGCACAAAACCATTGAGGAGATGACCCATGACAATGCTTTTACACTGGGCTATACTGACACTGCGGCTGCCACAGCTTTTATACAGCCTGGCAAAGCAGCAGCTTTGGGGTACAGTGTGGCAGAAAACTAAGCCACAGGTCTGTTGACTCCTTCATGTAATTCTGTCTACTAAAAGTGCACAACAATCATGCTCACAACAAAACAAAGAAAAACATTTGTTGTAATCAGGCATTCCCAGAGCTGGGGCTCAGCACAGGCCTTCTCTCAGCTTGGAGAAGGTTTTCATGCATATGTCATCAAATGGTAAAAGATCAGAGTCTTCCTTGTGCGTCCATTTCAACAATGGCTTGGACAACAGTGAAAAATGTAGGATCCACTGGCAACAATAAATGGATAAAAACATGGATAGCCATCTATCTGTTTTACAGGTGGATTTATTTCCATGATTGTCATCAAGTGAGGCCATTCCCTAGTACCTTGCCATCGATGGTAACAAACTATTTGGCAACACTGGTTTTCCTTCAAAGTAAACCCAAGCATCATCTTCATCTTTTTGAACACAGCCTTCTCTAATGCAACCTCTGCAATCCTCTTCAATCACTTCTTCCTGTAATATCTTAACTTTTTCCCAGATATCAAATGCTGTCATCAAGAAACTTTGGTTTGTCTCACTGGTGCTACTTCCATTGCTCTACAGTCTTCCTCATTAAAAGATGCGCTATGGAGTGCACAGTATCAGGCCACTTGATCAGCATAGGCATTGCCTAATGAGATGTAATCACTTGACTTTTCGTGTGCTGCACATTTCACAACTGCAATTTTCAAAGGTAACTATATTGCTTTCAACAACTGTCACCATTTCGGATAGGTGATTCAGAAGAAGACATAAAACCTCTCTGCGACCTTAACTGTCTGAAATAATGAACGAAACCAAACCCATATTGACCTTAATCTGTTCAGAAACAGAGCATGCTCTAGTATGAGCCACCAATTCAGCTACTTGGGCAGAGAAGATTCCTTGAAGCCATGAAGCTTCTATCACTCGTGAGATTTGGCAAACTACATAACCAGCTCTCAGAGTTCCATCAATGTTTCTTAAACAGAAGCCATCAACGAACATGACATAGGGGGTCATTATTAACACAGCGGTAAACTCCTCTGTGTTCATGCTTGCGGTCTTTCCATAGACCGCCATCCTGATTGAGACCCGGCCGGCCGCATTACGAACACTCCGCTGGGCTGGTGGACAGAAACATTGTTTCCGCCAGCCGGCCCAGCAGAATGCAGTGCCGGGACATTGCTGACGGCTCCACATGGAGCCGTCATCAATGACTCAGTGTGGCGGGTGCAGCAGCACCCGTCGCGCAGATCACTGCCCGTAAATCGGGCAGTGACCTCCGTGACGGGGCACTGCACGGGGGCCCCTGCACGGCCCATGCCAAGTGCATGGGCAGTGAATGGGCCCCAGGAGGGGCCCCAGAGCACACCTTCTGCGCTTCCTCTCCCAGGTGGGGGAACCCACCAGGGAAAGGCTGGGGGAATCAAGGTACATTATCCGGAGGGCAGCGCTGCCCTGTCGGATAATGTAATCCGCCATCATGAGGCTGCCTGTCGGCGGTAGCCTGCTGATGGGGGAGGGCCGCCACAGACGGCCCTCCCTATGTTTTATTATATGGCGGTTCAAACCGCTATGCCGGTGGCGGTCTGAACCGCCAGGTTCATAATGAGCCCCATAGTCATTTTCTTCTAAGGGAATGTCTTGAATATCAGGTCTTGATTTGGTGCATAGTTCAATCATATCGAGACAGTCATGCTCCACTTCATCTTGATCATTAATATTTTCAACATTACTGGGCATAAGCGTTGCAGGATTTAACACTGTGCAGCGCTTAATATTAACATAAGCCGATCCAAGGATAAACTACTCATAACAGGTCTAACGAGTATTGGTTAGGTGTTGCATCTTTGTTCGGGTCAAAAGGACCTCTACAGAATGGGGCACAAAACCATTGAGGAGATGACCCATGACAATGCTTTTACACTGGGCTATACTGACACTGTGGCTGCCACAGCTTTTATACAGCCTGGCAAAGCAGCAACTATGGGGTCCAGTGTGGCAGAAAACTAAGCCACAGGTCTGTTGACCCCTTCATGTAATTCTGTCTACTAAAAGTGCACAACAATCATGCTTACAACAAAACAAAGAAAAGCATTTGTTGTAATCAGGCATTCCCAGAGCTGGGGCTTGGCACAGGCCTTCTCTCAGCTTGGAGAAGGTTTTCATGCATATGTCATCAAATGGTAACAGATCAGACACTTCCTTGTGCGTCCATTTCAACAATGGCTTGGACAACAGTGAAAAATTTAGGATCCACTGGCAACAATAAATGGATAAAAACATGGATAGCCATCTATCTGTTTTACAGGTGGATTTATTTGCATGATTTTCATCAAGTGAGGCCATTCCCTAGTACCTTGCCATCAATGGTAACAAACTATTTGGCAACACTGGTTTTCCTTCAAAGTAAACCCAAGCATCATCTTCATCTTTTTGAACACAGCCTTCTCTAATGCAACCTCTGCAATCCTCTTCAATCACTTCTTCCTGTAATATCTTATTTTTTCCCAGATATCAAATGCTGTCATCAAGAAACTTTGGTTTGTCTCACTGGTGCTACTTCCATTGCTCTATTCCTCATTAAAAGATGCGCTATGGAGTGCACAGTATCAGGCCACTTGATCAGCATAGGCATTGCCTAATGAGATGTAATCACTTGACTTTTCGTGTGCTGCACATTTCACAACTGCAATTTTCAAAGGTAACTGTATTGCTTTCAACAACTGTCACCATTTCGGATAGGTGATTCAGAAGAAGACATAAAACCTCTCTGGGACCGTGACTGTCTGAAATAATGAACGAAACCAAACCCATATTGACCTTAATCTGTTCAGAAACAGAGCATGCTCTAGTATGAGCCACCAATTCAGCTACTTCGGCAGAGAAGATTCCTTGAAGCCATGAAGCTTCTATCACTCCTGAGATTTTGCAAACTACATAACCAGCTCTCAGAGTTCCATCAATGTTTCTTAAACAGAAGCCATCAACGAACATGACATAGGGGGTCATTATTAGCAAGGCGGTAAACTCCTCTGTGTTCATGCTTGCGGTCTTTCCATAGACCGCCATCCTCATTGAGACCCCGCCGGCCGCATTACGAACACTCCGCTGGGCTGGTGGACAGAAACATTGTTTCCGCCAACCGGCCCAGCAGCAAGCAGTGCCGGGACATTTCTGACGGCTCCACATGGAGCCGTCATCAATGACTCAGTGTGGCGGGTGCAGCAGCACCCGTCGCGCAGATCACTGCCCGTAAATCGGGCAGTGACCTCCGTGACGGGGCACTGCACGGGGGCCCCTGCATGGCCCATGCCAAGTGCATGGGCAGTGAATGGGCCCCAGGAGGGGCCCCAGAGCACACCTTCTGCCAGCCTCTCCCAGGTGGGGGAACCCACCAGGGAAAGGCTGGGGGAAACAAGGTACATTATCCGGAGGGCAGCGCTGCCCTGTCGGATAATGTAATCCGCCATCATGAGGCTGCCTGTCGGCGGTAGCCTGCCGATGAGGGAGGGCCGCCACAGACGGCCCTCCCTATGTTTTATTATATGGCGGTTCAAACCGCCATGCCGGTGGCAGTCTGAACCGCCAGGTTCATAATGAGCACCATAGTCATTTTCTTCTAAGGGAATGTCTTGAATATCAGGTCTTGATTTGGTGCATAGTTCAATCATATCGAGACAGTCACGCTCCACTTCATCTTGATCATTAATATTTTCAACATTACTGGGCATAAGCGTTGCAGGATTTAACACTGTGCAGCGCTTAATGTTAACATAAGCCGATCCAAGGATAAACTACTCATAACAGGTCTAACGAGTATTGGTTAGGTGTTGCATCTTTGTTCGGGTCAAAAGGACCTCTACAGAATGGGGCACAAAACCATTGAGAAGATGACCCATGACAATGCTTTTACACTGGGCTATACTGACACTGCGGCTGCCACAGCTTTTATTCAGCCTGGCAAAGCAGCAGCTTTGGGTTCCAGTGTGGCAGAAAACTAAGCCACGGGTCTGTTGACCACTTCATGTAATTCTGTCTACTAAAAGTGCACAACAATCATGCTCACAACAAAACAAAGAAAAGCATTTGTTGTAATCAGGCATTCCCAGAGCTGGGGCTCAGCACAGGCCTTCTCTCAGCTTGGAGAAGGTTTTCATGCATATGTCATCAAATGGTAAAAGATCAGAGTCTTCCTTGTGCGTCCATTTCAACAATGGCTTGGACAACAGTGAAAAATGTAGGATCCACTGGCAACAATAAATGGATAAAAACATGGATAGCCATCTATCTGTTTTACAGGTGGATTTATTTGCATGATTGTCATCAAATGAGGCCATTCCCTAGTACCTTGCCATCGATGGTAACAAACTATTTGGCAACACTGGTTTTCCTTCAAAGTAAACCCAAGCATCATCTTCATCTTTTTGAACACAGCCTTCTCTAATGCAACCTCTGCAATCATCTTCAATCACTTCTTCCTGTAATATCTTAACTTTTTCCCAGATATCAAATGCTGTCATCAAGAAACTTTCGTTTGTTTCACTGGTGCTACTTCCATTGCTCTATTCCTCATTAAAAGATGTGCTATGGAGTGCACAGTATCAGGCCACTTGATCAGCATAGGCATTGCCTAATGAGATGTAATCACTTGACTTTTCGTGTGCTGCACATTTCACAACTGCAATTTTCAAAGGTAACTATATTGCTTTCAACAACTGTCACCATTTCGGATAGGTGATTCAGAAGAAGACATAAAACCTCTCTGGGACCGTAACTGTCTGAAATAATGAACGACACCAAACCCATATTGACCTTAATCTGTTCAGAAACAGAGCATGCTCTAGTATGAGCCACCAATTCAGCTACTTCGGCAGAGAAGATTCCTTGAAGCCATGAAGCTTCTATCACTCCAGAGATTTTGCATCCTACATAACCAGCTCTCAGAGTTCCATCAATGTTTCTTAAACAGAAGCCATCAACGAACATGACATAGGGGGTCATTATTAACACGGCGGTAAACTCCTCTGTGTTCATGCTTGCGGTCTTTCCATAGACCGCCATCCTCATTGAGACCCCGCCGGCCGCATTACGAACACTCCGCTGGGCTGGTGGACATTGTTTCCGCCAGCCGGCCCAGCAGAATGCAGTGCCGGGACATTGCTGACGGCTCCACATGGAGCCGTCATCAATGACTCAGTGTGGCGGGTGCAGCAGCACCTGTCGCACAGATCACTGCCCGTAAATCGGGCAGTGACCTCCGTGATGGGGCACTGCACGGGGGCCCCTGTACGGCCCATGCCAAGTGCATGGGCAGTGAATGGGCCCCAGGAGGGACCCCAGAGCACACCTTCTGCCAGCCTCTCCCAGGTGGGGGAACCCACCAGGGAAAGGCTGGGGGAAACAAGGTACATTATCCGGAGGGCAGCGCTGCCCTGTCGGATAATGTAATCCGCCATCATGAGGCTGCCTGTCGGCGGTAGCCTGCCGATGGGGGAGGGCCGCCACAGACGGCCCTCCCTATGTTTTATTATATGGCGGTTCAAACCGCCATGCCGGTGGCGGTCTGAACCGCCAGGTTCATAATGAGCCCCATAGTCATTTTCTTCTAAGTGAATGTCTTGAATATCAGGTCTTGATTTGGTGCATAGTTCAATCATATCGAGACAGTCATGCTCCACTTCATCTTGATCATTAATATTTTCAACATTACCGGGCATAAGCGTTGCAGGATTTAACACTGTGGAGCGCTTAATATTAACATAAGCCGATCCAAGGATAAACTACTCATAACAGGTCTAACGAGTATTGGTTAGGTGTTGCATCTTTGTTCGGGAAAAAAGGACCTCTACAGAATGGGGCACAAAACCATTGAGGAGATGACCCATAACAATGCTTTTACACTGGGCTATACTGACTCTGCGGCTGCCGCAGCTTTTATACAGCCTGGCAAAGCAGCAGCTATGGGGTCCAGTGTGGCAGAAAACTAAGCCACAGGTCTGTTGACCCCTTCATGTAATTCTGTCTACTAAAAGTGCACAACAATCATGCTTACAAAAAAACAAAGAAAAGCATTTGTTGTGATCAGGCATTCCCAGAGCTGGGGCTCAGCACAGGCATTCTCTCAGCTTGGAGAAGGTTTTCATGCATATGTCATCAAATGGTAACAGATCAGACACTTCCTTGTGCGTCCATTTCAACAATGGCTTGGACAACAGTGAAAAATGTAGGATCCACTGGCAACAATAAATGGATAAAAACATGGATAGCCATCTATCTGTTTTAAAGGTGGATTTATTTGCATTATTGTCATCAAATGAGGCCATTCCCTAGTACCATGCCATCGATGGTAACAAACTGTTTGGCAACACTGGTTTTCCTTCAAAGTAAACCCAAGCATCATCTTCATCTTTTTTAACACAGCCTTCTCTAATGCAACCTCTGCAATCATCTTCAATCACTTCTTCCTGTAATATCTTAACTTTTTACCAGATATCAAATGCTGTCATCAAGAAACTTTGGTTTGTCTCACTGGTGCTACTTCCATTGCTCTATTCCTCATTAAAAGATGCGCTATGGAGTGCACAGTATCAGGCCACTTGATCAGCATAGGCATTGCCTAATGAGATGTAATCACTTGACTTTTCGTGTGCTGCACATTTCACAACTGCAATTTTGAAAGGTAACTGTATTGCTTTCAACAACTGTCACCATTTCTGATAGGTGATTCAGAAGAAGACATAAAACCTCTCTGGGACCGTAACTGTCAGAAATAATGAACAACACCAAACCCATATTGACCTTAATCTGTTCAGAAACAGAGCATTCTCTAGTATGAGCCACCAATTCAGCTACTTGGGCAGAGAAGATTACTTGAAGCCATGAAGCTTCTATCACTCCTGAGATTTTGCAAACTACATAACCAGCTCTCAGCGTTCCATCAATGTTTCTTAAACAGAAGCCATCAACGAACATGACATGGGGGGTCATTATTAACACAGCGGTAAACTCCTCTGTGTTCATGCTTGCGGTCTTTCCATAGACTGCCGTCCTCATTGAGACCCCGCCGGCCGCATTACGAACACTCCGCTGGGCTGGTGGACAGAAACATTGTTTCCGCCAGCTGGCCCAGCAGAATGCAGTGCTGGGACATTGCTGACGGCTCCACATGGAGCCGTCATCAATGACTCAGTGTGGCGGGTGCAGCAGCACCCGTCGCGCAGATCACTGCCCATAAATCGGGCAGTGACCTCCGTGACGGGGCACTGCACGGGGGCCCCTGCACGGCCCATGCCAAGTGAATGGGCAGTGAATGGGCCCCAGGAGGGGCCCCAGAGCACACCTTCTGCCAGCCTCTCCCAGGTGGGGGAACCTGCCAGGGAAAGGCTGGGGGAAACAAGGTACATTATCCGGAGGGCAGCGCTGCCCTGTCGGATAATGTAATCCGCCATCATGAGGCTGCCTGTCGGCGGTAGCCTGCCGATGGGGGAGGACCGCCACAGACGGCCCTCCCTATGTTTTATTATATGGCGGTTCAAACCGCCATGCCAGTGGCAGTCTGAACCGCCAGGTTCATAATGAGCCCCATAGTAATTTTCTTCTAAGGGAATGTCTTGAATATCAGGTCTTGATTTGGTGCATAGTTCAATCATATCGAGACAGTCATGCTCCACTTCATCTTGATCATTAATATTTTCAACATTACTGGGCATAAGCGTTGCAGGATTTAACACTGTGCAGCGCTCAATATTAACATAAGCAGATCCAAGGATAAACTACTCATAACAGGTCTAACGAGTATTGGTTAGGTGTTGCATCTTCGTTTGGGTCAAAAAAACCTCTACAGAATGGGGCACAAAACCATTGAGGAGATGACCCATGACAATGCTTTTACACTGGGTTATACTGACACTGCGGCTGCCACAGCTTTTATACAGCCTGGCAAAGCAGCAGCTATGGGGTCTAGTGTGGCAGAAAACTAAGCCCCAGGTCTGTTGACCCCTTCATGTAATTCTGTCTACTAAAAGTGCACAACCATCATGCTCACAACAAAACAAAGAAAAGCATTTGTTGTAATCAGGCATTCCCAGAGCTGGGGCTCGGCACAGGCCTTCTCTCAGCTTGGAGAAGGTTTTCATGCACATGTCATCAAATGGTAACAGATCAGACACTTCCTTGTGCGTCCATTTCAACAATGGCTCGGACAACAGTGAAAAATGTAGGATCCACTGGCAACAATAAATGGATAAAAACATGGATAGCCATCTATCTGTTTTACAGGTGGATTTATTTGCATGATTGCTGAAATTCTCTCTTGGTACACCTTTCTTCTACCTTTCTCTATGTGATGACCTAAGTACTTCACCTCTGTCTCACAGTGCTGTAATTTTGTGGGGGCCACTTTATGCCCATTCTCGCCAAGGTGGTTCAACAGGGCAATAGCATCTCACCTACAGGCTTCATGTGTGTTTGATGTGAATATCAAATCATCTATGTACTGAACTAGGGGAGAATGAAATTCAATTTGAAGTGACTCTAATTTCTTTTTCGGGATCTAATTAAAAATAGATGGTGACTCTGTATACTCCTGTAGAGTACAACACTAGGAATATACACAGCTTCTAAATTTAAATGCAAACAAGAACTGGCTGACCTCATGGAGCGGAATGGAGAATAATGCCTCACACAAGTCAATGACAGAAACCACCCCGCTTCTCAAGGAATGTGGAACAAAATTACTGCACGATTCAGTACCGCTGGACAACAGGGAACAACAATTTTGTTCACCTTTTTCAAATCCTGGACTATGCAGTATTTTCCATTGGGCTTCTGCAGCCCCAAAATAGGGGAATTACACAGACTTCCCATTATCTCTTTCAGGACACATTGTTTAGCAAAATTCTCTATTACAGGTGTAATTCCTGCATTTACTTCTGGAGCCATATTATAGGGTGGTATTCTTGGAAACACTGCATTTGTCTTTATGGTCATTTTAACTGGCTCAGCTCCTCTAGTTAATCCTATATCTTTCCCTGAAAAATCCCAAACTCTCACCATAACTGTCTCTTGTAACTCTTCAGATGAACCTTTAACTGTCATCATTGGGGATAATGAAATGAGAGGATACATTTCATCAACTTTGCTAGATGTCTCATTCTCACTAGTTGTCTGAATGGCCATTCCACTGTGGCTGCAACTAATAGAACAATTTCATTTACACAATAGGTCACATTGTAATAAACCCACAGGACTTGAATCGCAAACTACAAATTGGGCAAAATCCTTAAATGACCCTATTTTAACTGGACTATGTTCTGTAATCAGGTTAGTTAAATATCGATTTACTACTCCTACCACCTGTATTTTCCTTCCTGACAAGGGCACGTTTGACACTTCTGCGGTTCTGTAAGTGGAATGTGTTTCTCCAGTGTCAACCAGGAATGAAACATCATGTCCCACAACATTGGCATTTACATAAGGGGACTATGCTGATCCACCTCTGAGGATGGAGCCAGTACACATTCTTCCTCATCTGAACTGTCACTGTTGTACATTTCGGGGACTTCATCATCACTGAAATCAAATAATGGGTATTTTGTGATTAACTGATTCACATTTGTGTTTGCTCTCTGATTCTTGTTTCACTGACGAACCATCACTTGTTGCTGTTGAATTGGGGCTTGTGGAACCTGCATTTGGTGAGCGACTTGAATCTGTTAGGGGACCTGCATATTTTACAGTAGGGACAGTCACATTTTAAATTTGAGGCCTTTGGACTCTCTGCATTTGAACTTGATTGTTGTCCACAGTCTGAGCAACACCATAATTCTGCACCAAATTATTTATTTTACTGTACGAACACTCCTGCTTCCAGTGCCCGAAACTACCAAAAGCATGACATGGACTCAGCTTCTTCTTTGACTCAACACCAACGAACACCATGTCATCTACTTCTAAACTGAAGCACATTGTTAATCTGCTGTTGATTACCTTGCATGCCACTAGTGATCACCACCACTTGCTGATTCTGTGTTCCTGTTTGGGCAGATTTAATTTGCATCACCATCACTTTCTCCTTCAACTTTTTCTGCTTCAATTCAATTTCGTCACTACAATACCTAGTGTACTGAAGCACTTTATCAATCGGTTTATTCTGCCAGCAAATCAAATGATTTTGAATCATGCTACTAATTTCATGTTTCAATTCTTGTACAAATCTAAACACAAAATGGCTCATGTGTTTCGGCTAAGTAATTTCTGACCCACTATGCTGTTTGAATGCTTGCAACAATCTCTCATAATAAGCATCAGTTGATTCTTTTGTCTCCTGTCGATCTTTTGTCAATCAACATCCTTCAGGGAAACTTCATTTTATCAGGAATTCAAACACTTTATAGTACCCTTTCATCACCTCCTCAGACGGTGCACCTGTTACTGGATCTCTCAGCGGTTCACGAGTTGGCCAATCCACACTCTGCTTGCACTCAACCCAGAAATCGTCTGGAACCCCCAATGTCAAATAATGTATTCAAATCTTCCCACAAGCATTTTGAAATGTTCACAAACCTCTCTGCTTGCTTGTACCATTCTACTAGTTTCTCTCTCAATCTCGGGTAATTATTTGTAAATGACGACAATTCACTTCTACTCCACTGAACATGTACATAACCTCCATCTGGAATATCTCTCATTGGTAAAATGTTTAGGCTCTCATCAGCTTGCTTTGCTCCAGCCTGAGGCAAATTCTTCTTTGTTTTCTTCAGATTTCTTTTGTTTGCCTATCTGCCTTTCCACTTATCAAATGCTCCCCATGTTCGAATGTTCAAAATGTATTCTTTACTGTGCATTCTCATGCCAAGTGACCTCATATTTACAATGTCTTTGGAACTAAATTCCATTGTGCAACTCTGCCTTAAAGGCTTTGATTTCTCTAAAACCACATCATATTTTTCAGCTAATTCCACTAATTTCTCATATGTCTGTCCTGCACAATTTGTGACACCTCTGCACATAAAATGCAATTCTTCTTCATTGTACATATCCAATCCTTCTAGCTCACGTGTTCCCTCAATTAATTCATTTACTTCTAATTTTAATGTGGGCACATTCCCTATCCTGTCCCTCTCTAGGGTCTCTTTTGTTCTGCCACTATTGTTTACCATACCTGTTACTCCACTCAGACTGTCTAACCACTCAGTCAATTGGTGTGCTGAAAATCCCTGCAAACTGACGTTTGCCTGTGTCATGTTCTGCAGAGCATTACAAGGGACCCATATAACCTGTTCTGGGACAGACATAGGTGTAAGTGGAGTTCCTAGAGAAAATCTCACATCTATTCTTGGACCTGTTCGATCTAACATCTGGTTGGGATCTGCAATTCTCATTGGGTTTAAAGCTGGAACTGACATAGCTAATCTTTCCATTTCTGGATTAGTTGAATATACTGATCCTTGTGTATCGCACGGTGAAACCCTTGCAGGCAGTGGATTTGAAGTCTGGGGCTACTAACAGTATTACCTTGCGCATACACTGGGACAACTGGATCTATGGTACAAGGACTGTCAATGCTTCGGGTCCTGTCAGATTTGTCTGATTGTGTGGGACCATCATCCCTGCACTTTGACCTGTTAATTTTGTACTGAAAGTCTGTCCTAATTAATTTGAGGCAATATTTGGGTTCGTCTGTATTGAAGAATGCATGGACATTTTCTGTCTCTGATTAAAACTTTGCATGGATACTGTCACATTAGGCATTGATTCCATCTGAATCACTTTTGTACTTAGCATTACCTGATTCACAACGGGGCTGATAATTTGCTGTGCTGTACTAGCAACAAGAACTGGGGAATACATTTCAGGTACCTGCGTCACTGAACTGACAGGTGTACTCAGGATTACCTGAATCTGACTCTGTGAAACTGGCGTTGTTTGCTCACTTGGGACTACATTCTGAACTACTCTCTCAACTGAATGATATGGCAGGGACGATTCATTAAAGGCTGATTTATAAACTCATCTTCTGCGTCACTGTCATGTGCATCTGTCTTTGTATTCTCATCTGCTTTCTGCTCTGTCTTATCTGTCTGCTGCTTTTTTGTTTTAGGTTTTGTACTACCATACCCTTCTTCTGTAATGACTGAAACATTCTCACCCCATCTAATGTTTCTTTTTTCCACATTTTCTGTTCCGCATCCCAGCTAGCTTCCGCTAATGTCTTCTCTGCTATCCTCATTCTGTTCCGAATTTTTCTGTTTCTTTTTGTATCGCAACAAGTTCCCAAATAGCAAAAGCTTCAAATTGTGCTGGTCATGGAGGAGTCTTTAATTTGCACAATACTCTCCTCAAATTTTCTAAAATTATCAAATTAAAGGTTACATAAAATGGAAAAGACATTGAACCCGCTTTCTTGGTGATCTTACACCACTGTTTAAACCAAATGCATGTTAAAACTCCTCTTGCTCACCCTCCCTAACTGAAATAAATATATCTACTATCAGTGCACTTTTTATAGCTGCAAAAAAATTCATTTTTGCACTAATTTCAATCAATAATACGAATTTCCACAAAACCAAGTAAATTCAATCCCACAATTCTATTCACAGGCTGTTCTCAACCAATGGCAACACAATACTGTCCACCAATACGTGCGTGGCTTCTCACTAACCGACCTATCTGAGCGCAGAACAAATTACTTCACACTCACTTCACTCAGCAGCTGCTGGTCACTTCGCAACTGTCTCTGACACTACTCACACACATAATAATGCAAAATATTGTGAGCACTAAAAACAAAAACTGTCTGCTCACTACAGATGGGGCTGAAACACTTTAAAAGCTGTACGGGTTATACATGCGACTGTGGCTTTCACAATTACACAAGTGAAACTTGACCTACAAATCTCATCCTGGTTGATACGGATCTACAATGTGCACTCAGGATTCACCTAATACCAACCAACAACTCACACTCACTGAAGGAAAACTACTGGTATTGTCAATGGTACCTCATGACCAATGCCTCACTGTAGACAGTAACTTAACCAAGTGTTTCCAAACACTTGTGCATTAGCCCAGGGTCTTAGGCCACTATGGCTCCATCAACAATCACAACAACTGCTGACATTTTTTAGCACAAAGTGCAACAATCACTTTGAGCACGACAAATCCACAAACACCTCACAACGTCACACTTCACCGCAATTCATAGCAGAAAGCACTGCAAGGCAAATCCACACTTACAAATTCATATACTCTTGAAGCACAACGCTGAGACTTCATCAACCTCTCAAAATAACCATATGACAAGTCCACTACCAAATTTGTCACCATTAACACTCATTAAATAAATGGTTCCCTTCCTCGAGACTGAACAGTCCTCTGCTTCCTGCTTCTGTTAGCACCTTTTTCCTCACCATTTGCAGGATTCTAAAAACTCTTCCTTTCGCTGAGGTCAATTAATCTTTTCACTCAGTGAAGAGTGTGGTAACTGTTTACAATCATTTCAACCCGGACAACAATTTAAGCATCATGACTCATGTGACCATGGAAGAAACTCCAATCGATGAAAGTTTCAATGCTTTATTTATAACCACAGAGCCAAAGTCACATAAATTGTGGGTAAAATGAAGTTGTAAAGATAAATGAACACCATGGGCTGACCAAATCTACGAAACAAGTTTAATCTACTTAACATCAACACCATTAAACAATAAAAAAAAACAATGCACATTAATAAAACAATCACTTGTGAGGCAGAGACATGTTTCAGCTCAGACAGTGAATTCATTAGTCGAAACAATTTGCAATGATTCAGAATTCAAGGATGGGGACATAGGGCCATATGTACGAACACATTTTCCCATTGACACAGAATGGGAAAAACCCTTTGCTACATCTGGCCCATAGTGTTGTATAGCTATTTTAGCCATAATTTAGACACATTATTTTAGCAAACTAGGCCTGCCGTTGTGCACTTTAGCCCAGTTACATTTTATTCAGCATCGCTTTATTTTTCTAGAAATAGCCACATTTGCGGTGTTGTTTTATTTCTCTCTATCTAATTGTTCTTTTGCCTAGGAAAGCATTACGTTCTCAGTAGGACATTCATTTCACTTTGTGCTTTCTTCAAGGCTGCAGTCAGAAAGGGTTGCTGCAAAAGTGGTAAGCTGTGTCTCTAACATTCATAGGAATGCACCTATTCCCACGTGGGGTTCCTTTCTTAGAATGTCAACTGTTTTATTATGAAAACACTCCTTTGCCCCATACCTGTTAGAGGGAGATTCCAGCCAGATGACCACAACTGCATGGTAATTGCTGATTGCCTCGCCTCACCTGCTTGCTTAGACTGTCGAACCCCTGGCCTACATGGGGGTGGTGTCTCTCTAGACTACAGGCCTCCTTACTCAGGTATGCGGGATGATGTCCTCCCAGGAGGAAAACCTAAGGGACGGATTAAGTCTTATAATGCTGCGCTCTAACATAGGTTAGGTAGGAGAAACATTTATCACTCCTAGTGACAGTATGGTGGGACGGTTTTTGTGATTCACTCTCCTCATCACAATTTTGCCTTTATTGGGTCTTATCATCCTAGTTATTCAAATACATGCCATTTAATTTAAGATGCAGTTACTTCAATAAATCCCTTTTGAATTATATTCTGCCTCTGTCTGTCTTTGCCTGTGTGAGACTAATGTAACCAAGAGAAAGGGATAAGATTTGATCGACCACGATTCTCCTGAGGAGTCTTTCTTGTCATGCGCCCAGTTGCCACAATCATCCCTGCTCTTGGGTACAGATGAGGCACTACTAGTTAGCCGGAAAACCCGGATTAGGCCAACAGGTGTCACATGGAGTGAAATTGCACCTAGTACCCCACAGTCTGTGCTATTCTGCCGCCCAAATCCAGTAGCCTCATTAGGATAATCAGAACCTAAGGGACAATAGGTTCTCCTTACTGCTTACCAAATCAGGACAAGCATGTGTGGGAGCAGAATGCACATGTGGGCAAAAGTCAAAATGAAAAGACAAAAATAATTTGAAAAAAATACCTATTCAGTCTAAGTTAAACTAACTATGAAAAATAATAGACAGGTGCCGGAATGCTAACTTTACTCAGGAAGGCAGATCAGGGTAAAATAATATTTGCATTAGAATATACCTTTCCTAGGTTCCACATTCAATTCAGTTTTATCAGCAAAGCATGTAGATCATCAGCAAAGTCCCTCAGAAGTACCATCAGGGGGAAAGTATACAACACAGACTACACATGGAAATCAGGAAACATCCATTGGGACAAGTTAACAAAACAAGATTCAAGAGGGGACTGCCACTGAAACGTACAAGTAATTTCCTGATTAGGAATACTTAAAATAGTTTGAGTGGTCCATTCAATGACTCCACAATATGCAAATGGGGCACTGTCCAATAGGAGTAAGAACACAAGTCTAATTGAAACATCAGTAAACCCTCCCAGGGTTGGTCTGAAGTCCTCGCTCCTTTCCGTTTGACTCCAATAAATTAACAATTTGTACATCACTTGTTGCAATCCATGTTCCATCCCATGGCACAAGACAGTTTTTTCTTTTCTCATGGGAACAGTTCAATTAAGTAATATTGTTACTCTCCTTTCAGTCACCATGTTCCAATGTTGAAATATTGAAGGACCCCGCAGTGTAAAACTTCCACATAATACAATAGAAATCTTTACTAATCATGTGAAACAATCTAATATAAAAATTCATGTTAGAGAGGAAGAAATTACTCAAAGGCTTATTCTGCTGCAAATATGAAGACTTCAAGCCTAGTTATGCTAACACAAAAAATGCTGACTTCTGGTGCACTAAAAGCATTACTAAAATTTATGCTACAACAACTGCCCCTCCAAGCATGTTAAAATGGAGGAACGCTATGGACCATTCTCATATTGTAGAGGTTCCAGTATCCAAAGATAGAGGATAGCCTCACAAGCATGGGATGCATAGGTTGAATAATTTGAATGATGATCAATGAGACAGGTCTGGTGTAGATACAGATTAAATTATTTTCATGAGATTATATTCGTATGTATCAAATCTCATGCAGGCTGTATTAGGGACACAATATCCTCAAACATGTTGCTAAAAGATTTATGGAACGTAGAATCTCCCACAAGATAATCAAGCCATTGTGATTATTTTATTTGAAAAATCAATAAAATAAGTTATTTAAAAACAGGTTTTAACCAGCATACTGTATAATCACACATTTTCTTTAAATGTATCACCGCTAGTCACAAACATTTTTATATAACACTTTTATAGTTTTAAAGCTCTGTATGGAATAAAACTCACATTTTCTGCTACTATATCCCATTTTAAAGAGATGAGCAATCCAGAGTTCAAATGTGTGATCTGCAGATAGCACTCAAATGTTTGTAGATATCACTTAATTCACCTAGTTACTCTACAAGATCTACATTCACTTGGAGATTCTACTTCCTAAATTGCCTTAGCAGAATTATTTATTCAGTTCAAAGAATAAATAAAATAAATCAAGGAAAAACAGTTATCAGTGCAAATACCATGGTTTTATTTTGGAGCTTCATGGTGATGCTCTGGTATAATCTACAATGTATGAGTTTGTGAGGTATCAGAATGGCGGAGTTCTGTCCGTGCCCACAAGTGGACATTTAGGAATTCAGTTGTAGTGCTCTAATTCCATCATGGCAAAGGACAGCCAGGTGAGTAGGCAGTCTTCCAGGGCATAGCAAGGGTGCCTTGTGCACTAATGCAAGCAAGAAAAAATGGGTCCTCACTACCTGGTTAGGTAGTAAATGATAGCAATAGTTGGACTTTAGTGTCCCTGCACAAACCTAGGCCATAAAAGCCACTTCTTTAGAATCTCTTCAGGCTGCGAACAATTATTTCAAACCTAATGCCAAACACTTTAAATAAACATTTGTGGAACAGTTAGTTGAACTCACAACTTCGATGTGTCTGCTGCTAATAGTTGCTTAGAGGAAAAAATATGGTGAGTTACCTAGGGCATTTTGCATAGTATATACAATTTGCCCTCCTCTGTGATTGTGAAATTTTGTAAAACAAAGTTAGTGAAAGAATAACTTTAGGAAAACAGAAAATATGCTTTGCATGGTCAAAGCAACAGTTTCTGGAATAACTCACAACCTTTAGTGTAGTAGCGCCACTAAGGCAACGTTGGTTTAGGTGTGAGAAATTGGGTTATTAGTCGATGGTGGTGTGAGCCCTGGTCAAGCAACAGCCACAATCCCTTGCAGGGTGAAACACAAAAAGTCACTACCTGTGCTTAACCCAGGGTAGCTTGCCACATTAGGGAGTCAGGCAATGTGTAAAGTATTTTTGCAGCACACAAACAGTAAAAAAGTGAAAACACAACACAAGAAAAATCCCCAAATGAATTTAGAAAGGTAGAGTACATTTTAAACAATTTTGACACCAAAATGAAAAAAAAAATCAGTAGAACCAGAGTTATGAATTGTTAAAGGTTAAGGTTACAAATAGCACCTAAAAGATAAAAGAGCTGGCTGGGGACATCTGGTCAACTTTAGCACACCAACCAAGGGTCCAGGAGTAAATGGATACCTCTTAGGGGTTCAAGACTCACTCAGGCTGGGTCCTGGTGTAGGTTCAGGATGGTGCAAGCCTGTTATGTCCCTGTGGCTCTGAACAGGAGGCCATCAAACTCGGCTCTTGGAGTCACTTCTGGTAGTCTTGGGGGCAGGTGTAGATGCAGGGCACAACAGCAGGACTGATCTCTTAGGGTTCAAGGGAGGCTCCAGACAGCAAAGCAGCCCTCTCAAGTACTGCAACAGTCTGACAGAGTGCACAGCAGGTCACAGCAGTAGGCAGTCTGCTGAGAGTCCTACCATAGGTGCAGTAGTAAATCGAAGAGTGGGTGTGCAAGCCCTGTTTTCCTACCCTCCAAGATGGCTGCACTGACAATACAGGTCATTGTTAAGCCTTCTTTGAGGAGACATTACACTGCCTATGCAGGTGCGAGTGGGGTTGGGCGTAGCTCCACCCCTCATCCTGCCAGTTGATGACCCGTTGTGGCTCAGCTAATCCCATTATTTTGTGACTGTCTGGATAGAATTCACAAAGCCTGTCAGCTACGCCCAGTCTTGTGACCCAAGACAGGCTGTATGCGCACATAGCTGAGGACAGGAAAATGCCAACTGTTTGAAAGTGACATTTTCAAAATTGTAATGATAAGTTCGACCTTACCATTAAAGAGGGTACATCATGACAACTTCATAGGTACCAAACATGACAATTCTACCTCCTCTCATTTAGGAATTACAGCTCATTAATCCCCAATGTTATTCTATGGGAAGAGTAGGCCTCACAGTAGCGAAAAACTAATTTGTGAGTTTTTCCCTACCTGGACATGTAAACATAAAAAGTACATGTCCTACCTTTTAATTACACAGCACCCTGACATATGGGCCACAAAGGGCCTGCCTTAGGGGTGACCAATATGTAATAAAAGGGAAGGTTAAGGTATGGCAAGGGGTTTAAAATGGCAAGTCAACATGTAGGTGGAGCACTGCATTCAGGCCGTAGTGGTAGGCCTGGGACATGTTTTAAGGTGCTACTTAAGTGGGTGGCATGATAAGTGTTGCAGGCCTATTGGTAGCATTTAATTTACAGACCCTAGGTATATGGTATTTAACTGTACAAGGGACTAACAAGTAAATTAAATATGACAATCAAGTAAATGCCAATCACATCATGTTTAGGGAGTGAGCACATGCACATTAGCAATGGTTAGCAGTGTTAAAGTGTGCAGTGTCATAAGGCCAACAAAAGAAAAAATCCAGCAAAAGTAGGATGAGAAAGGCAAAACGTTTAGGGATGACCCTAAAGAAAGGGCTATTTCCAACACATGGTATGAAAGGATGTTTGGGTAATGTTGGTAGTGGATTCTTTGCCTGTTCTTTATACCTTTAAAGAGTGACTCATGTACCATTATCTACAACTACCAGCAGTGCAGACTAATTTTGCCGCTCTGCTTGGCTAAGTTAGTTTTTATAAATTAAATAACATTGAAATGGTGCATTTCCTTAAATTCTCTTTCAGAAGTCATTCACATACAAGTACAGTCTTTATTTTCTTTCTTTGTACAAACAAAAGAATTGTTATAATGATAGTTCATCATCATCATCATCAACACAAGCTTTATTCGGTCAAAATAACCATCAAAGCATCGTCATATCAATCAAAATACAAAAAATATTCCAAGAAAATATAACAATAATATAGCATTATGTGACCATCTTATAATATATAATCACAAGCATAACATTTTTTTTTTAAATACTGTATGCTAAAAGTAATTAATAAAAACTACTATTTTACAAAATGACTACGTATGTGCCATGCAGCTACAAGAAACTTGCTAACTGCCTCAATCAATGGCTTAGAGGTATCACTCCTTAAAAACCTCATTGCTATGCAACACTGATTCAGGCCCAAGGCTCGACAAATAGTACAAATCCACTTTGAGAGTGGAATGGAATAAGCAGGGCAGAAAAATATAAAATGCTCCACCGTTTCTGAGTTACATACAGGATAATAAATCAGATAATGGAGTAGACCCCCAACATCTTGAAAATGATAACAGTGGAAGATTCACAAACCGAAAACATGCATACAACCCCTTCCCCCGCAGATCAGGTCTAAAATCAAAATATGGTTCAAACTGGGGAACCCACTTGAAGTCCATAAAAGGGTTAGTGAGACGTCCATTGGAGTTACTACGAATTAACTCTGCTCTTACATAAGACCAATAAGTTATTTTCAAAACAGAACTGTGAGTTTTTCCAAGCTTTGGGGATTTTCCCCAAAACTAGTCAATCCCAGTATATGAAACCATTTAGACACATGTTTGACCAATGGGATGGAAGTCACATTTGGTCTCTTTAAAAGATTACAAAAGGAATCCCTGTATCCCTGAACAGTCCAGATTCTTATCCAATAGAGTAGTGGTCTTAAAATTATCACATTGGTTATACGTTTAAACCCAAGATCCAAAAACAATGGTATTAAAGGGGTACTATGCAGGCAAGAAGTTACAGCCCTAGCAGAATTATTTTCTCCCACTGAAAGTTTTTTACAATAAAAAAAAACCCATATTTCAGAACCATAGGTAGCCGCTCCCTGCGCCTTGGCCAAAGAGATTTTAATGGCAGGAGAAACAGCTTTTGAGACCGAACTTTTATAAAAACGCAAGATAGCGGCTGCTCTATGCTGAAGTAGCCCTACACTCTTGCCGATTTGGTCCTCCCAATGCAAATTACTTGATATCCTCACACCCAAGTAATCTATTGAGTGAACCCGAGTCAATAAAGACCCATCCAAGTCAATGGTGCATCTCCCACGGGAACCCGGGCCAAGCACCATTAACTTAGTTTTGTTAGCATTCAACTCCAAACCATAATCCAAACAAAAGGATTTAAACTTATCAACTAGAATTTGAAGACCCATCGGAGTCTTAGAGTTTAGGAGTGAATCATTGGCGAATAATGATAGTTGTTTTCCATAGTACTTTATTTAGTTAGCATTCTGCTTGAGATCTAAGTTACTAGTAGGAATTGTGCGCCACTGTTATAAGATGTTGAGTGACATTTTAGAAGAAATATAACCTCTCTAACTAATGCTTTCTCTTGCTGTCAATTATACATGGCACAAGGGCCCACAGTGTGTACACAAAGATGCTGACTTTCAACTGAATGATCAGCAGCTTTTATGGCATGACCTAAGACCTCCCGTGTACATTTTTCAAGGACATCAATCAATCTGGATTATTAAAGGGGGCTAGTCACCCAGGAGGGTTTTCAGGTGCTGAAGGTACTGTTGTAGGGGGCTCAGTTGAACATCCAGGTCTTGAGTCCTTTTCTGAATTTCAGCAGGGATGACGAGGCCCGTAAGTGAACCGGTGGTCATTCCAGGCCTTTGCAGTGAGGTAGGAGAAGGGGCGTCCTCTGCTGTTGCGATAGCAGATACAGGAGTTGTGGACAAGATGGAGGGAAGTAGAATGAAGGTCTCTGGAGGGAAGGTGGAAGTTCGGTCAGTGGTTGATGTATGCTGGTCCCTGACTGTGGAGGGTTTTGAAGGTGTGGATCAACATCTTGAACTGGCATTTCTTCTGAATTGGTAGCCAGTGGAGCTTCTTGAGGTGGGGAGTGATGTGGGTCCATTATGTGAGGTCTAGGGTGAGTCTAGCCACTGAGTGCTAAATCGTTTGCAGTCTCTTGAGGAGGTGCAATGTGATTTCTATGAAAGTGTGTTGCCATACTCCAGACTGCTGGTGATTTGGGCATGTGGAACAGTGCATCTGGTATTGCTGGGGAGCCACTTGAAGATCCTGCGGAGCATGCAGAGAATGAGGAAGCAGGCAGAAGAAACCACATTGGTCTATCTTCTCATGGTAAGCTTGTTGTCCAGGATGATACAGAGGTTGTGTCAGTGGTCAGTCAGGTGAAGGTCCAAGTTCGGGGGCCCACCAGGCATTGTTCCATGGGGAGATGTTACCAAAGAGCAGCACTTCCGTCTTGTCTATATTGAATTGTAGGCAGTTGTCTCTCATCTAGTTAGCGATGTATGTTATGCACTGGTGGAAGTTGGTCAGAGTGGCAGAGGGGCCTTCTGATAGAGAGAAGATGAGCTGGGTAACGTTGGCATAGGCTATGATGTTCCGTCCACACGATCTTGGCCAAGTAAGTCATGTAAACATTGAGCACGGTAGGCCTGAGGGACCAGCCTTGAGGGTATCGGCAGATGGTGTTCTTGGGGTCTGAGGTAAAAGAACGAAGGTCGATTTTCTGGGTTTTACCAGTGAAGAAGGAAGTGATCAACTTGAAAGCCTATCGCTGGATTCCAACATTGTGAAGCCTTTTGCCTTTTGATCAGGGTGTAGTGTGATACTATGTTAAATGGTGAGAGGGTGTCGAGGATCGGGGCTGCTGTTTTGTTTTCCATCGTTAAGGAGGGATCTAATGCTGTCTGTAGCTGCAATCAAGGTGGATTCTGTGCTGTGGTTGATAAGGAATCTCAATTGGGAAGTGTCCAGAAGATTGCTCTTCTCCAGGTGTTCTGTGTGTTGGCAGATGATGGCCTTCTCATGGACTTTGGTGGGAAACGGGAGCAGAGAATTGGGGTGGTAGTTCTTGACTTCACTGCGGACAGCTGAAGGTTTCTTGAGTAGGGGCTTGATTTCTCCATGCTCCCATTATTTGTGGAATACGGTCGTGGTGATGGATGCATTGAGGATGGCGGTGAGTTTGCTGATGATGGTCTTGCTCCCGAGGTTGAAGCTGTGGTGGCTGTAGGGGTCTGAGGGAGCACCTGAGTGGACAGAGAACATGATGGCTGTACTGTCCTGTGTGGTGAGCTGGTTCCAGGTGATGAGCGGGTGGTCATGTTCCTCCTCTGTGGGGTAGAGATGGTGGAGTAGGTCAGTGAGTTGGGATTCAACTACTATTCAACACTCCCTCTATCTTTGAAGACAGGCCATTTTCCAAACTACAATGCATGCCTTTTTATTGACTCCAGTACTGACAAAATGCTGCCAGTGGAGGTCAGAAATGTGCCTGATCAGGGGGGAAAGCGGGCATACATCCACGCACATATGCACATTCATCTACATGCACACTAAGTCAGACCCAGCCATTCACATGGGCACACATATACATCCATTCACAAGCACATAAATATGCTCATATTCACTCATAGCACCCACGCACAAATACTCATACATTCATACATACACACATGCAGTGAGCATTAAAAGGATCCAAGGGAGGGACTGCCGGAAGATCCCACAGCCTACTCTCATTAACTGTCCTTGTCATTGGTCAGGCAATGAGAGGAAGGCCATCCCTTATTTGTGACAGAGTAAGATGTGGGTCAGTGAGACTTGCTGACCCCACCCCACACTGAGATGAGGTGTTGCTGATGGACAGTTAACCCTGGTACTTCTGAACCTGAAGTGCCCCTCTCCGAGTTTATTGGTGCTGTGCCTCCTCTTCATGAGGTGGGGGGAACCTCACAGCACTTAGCCTGGCTAAGGTAGTCATTTCTTCATGGCTATGAAAACTCCAGCCAGCAAATGCTGGCTCAGTGAGCCAGGTGCATACACATTAACACACGTACAGTGCCTAGCTGCATGATCCGTACAGGAAGAGACGCCGTGTATGAACGGGGCCCTCTTTCATGACATGGTTACCTCCATTTTCTGCCTGTTGTCAGTGTACTTCACTGTGTTCACTGGGATACTGCTAACCAGGACCCTAGTGATTATGCTCTCTCCCTTCTAAACTTGATAACTGTACCTTTTTCTCCCCACAATTGGCATACTGGTCCCCTCATGTAAGTCCCTAGTACACGCTACCTAGGTACCCAGGGCACTGGGGCACCAGGGGATCTCTATGGGCTGCAGCAGTTTTTCTGCCACCCATAGGAAGCCCCTGCAAAGGGTTCTGCAGGCCTGCCATTCCAGTCTATGTAAAACGTGTGCATGCACCCATTTTCACTGTAAGTCACTGCACCAGCTCACTATAAGTCACCCCTATGGTAGGCCCTCTCAGCCCAGAAGGCAGGGTGCAGGTACCTGTGTATGAGGGCAGCCCTGCACTTCAGGAAGCAATCCTGGACTTTGTGAATGAGGGGATGCCATTTTATATGTGTACTGGACATAGGTAACTACCTATGTCCAGCTACATAATGGTAACCTCGAACCTGGGCATGTTTGGTATCAAACATGTCGGAATCATACCCATACTGTTGCAAGTATTGGAAGTATGATTCCATGCACTCTGGGGCTCTTTAGAGGACCCCCAGTATTGCTGCCACCAGTCCTATGGGGTTTTCTGGGCACCCCAAGCTGCTGCCACCCCTCAGTCAGGTTTCTGTCCTCCTGCTGCTTAATCTGATCAAGCCCAGGAAGGCAGAACAAATTTTTCTCTTTGGGAGAGGGAGGTAACAGGTGTGGCTGGCTTGGGAGGGGTAGCTTCCCCAAGCCACCGGTATGCTTTGAAGGGCACATTTGGTGCCCTCCATGCATAAACCAGTCTACACTGGTTCAGGGACCCCCACTCCCTGCTCTGGTGAAAAACTGGACAATGGAAAGGGGAGTGACCACTCCCCAGGGGTGGTGCTCAGAGCTCTTCCAGAGGATCCCTGTGTTCTGCCATCTTGTTTCCAAGGTTGACAGGAAACTCTGGGAGCATCTGAGTGGCCAGGCCAGCCAGGTGACATTAGAGCCCCCTCCTGAGAGTTGCTTACCTGGCTAGGAGACCAATCCCCCTTTGAGGGCTATTTATGGTCTCTCTCTTTGGTGGGTCCTCAGATTCAGCTTGCAAGATTCCAGCAGGACTCCTCTGCAACCTCTGCTTTGACTTCTGGCCTCCAGAACTGTGACTGGAACCTCCAGGACCCAACAAGCTGCTTCCAAGAAGAAGAACTCTTCTGCAACATTGTTTCCAGGGCTCTTCCCAGCAACTGCAATATTTCCATCTCTGTGCATCCACTGAGGGCAGCGTGTCTTCAGTCTGCACTAGATGAAATAAGGAATCTCCATTGGAGTGAAGGAGTCACTCCCCTGCAAACGCAGGCATCTGCTGCAATGACGAACGGCTGCGTGGATCTCCCCTCATCTTAAGCTGTGTAGTTCTTGCATCACGGGTGGTGGTTCAGAGTAGTCCTCTTGGTCTACTCTGCCAGCTTTCTAACTTAGGTGGAGGTAAGGCCTTGCCTTCCCATGCAGGACAGCACGCCTGTGCACCACATCTCTTTCAGCTGCCAAGGCTTGTTTGCATCTCATCCAAGGGATCTTCAGGTGATGTGTAGCTCCAGTCCCCAGCACTCCTTCCTGTAATACACAGCCCTCTGCGTGGTTCTCCTGCAGCGTGGGATCCCTTCCTGTAGTGCTGCATGGGCTCCTTCTGTGTCTTCTGTGTACTCCTGTGGGACTCCTGTGGGTGCTGCCTCTGCTCCTGCGGACTCTCCATGTCACTGGGGGTCTCCCGTGACTCTCCCTCCTGGGTTGAGTCCTCCTGGGCCTTGCTGATCCGCGGAAGCACCACTTTTCCACTGACCACGAGTTTGCCTTTGCCAAAACTTGTGGGTGGAATTCCTACACCGACCACCATTTGCAACCTTCACTCACATGGGGCATCTTCTGCATCCATCAGGAGCTCTTCTTTAGCTCCAGGGCTGCAGTGCTGACCTGTTCTTCCTCACCGTCGACCAACTCCTGCAAGTACCGCTGGGTGGGTGGTAGTACCTACTCCTCCTGGACTCCACTGTGACTTTTTGGACTTGGTCCTCTCTCTCCAAAGGTCTTTTTCTCCAGGAATCCACCCACTGCTGGTTTCTTGCAGTCTTGTCTGGGTGTCTTATTTTTCTTCTTTTCCTTCCTTTTGGGTGGTTGGGGAAACTCCAGTGATTTACTCCTACTTTCCTGGTCACTGAGAGGTACTGTGTTACTTACCTATGTGGTTTTCTGGTACTCCCAGCTTCCCTCTACTCTTCCGCTTCCTACAAGCTGTCAAGCTGACATTTGTTCAACCTGGCAGACATTCTTCATGCTTTGAAAAGTAGTGGGGGGAGGCTGCACCTGAGAGCTGCTGGACCTGTACTGCAGTCAATCAATCACACAGCAAGTTACTCAACCTTTCATGTGCCAGCTTTTGCCTTGCCCAGTAGGCTTGCACATCAGGGGCCCCAGCATCACAATTCAAACGGGTGCAAGATTTCACTCAGCAGCTGTTGCTAAGTCTGTTCTGGACCTGATGGAGAAGGTAGCTGTTTAAGAGAAGTTTGCTGTGTCTTCCTCCTCTGGATAAAGGTTATACATGCACATTTAATAGGCCGATAGGTCTTCAGAGTAGTAAGACAAGTATTGGACTCTACTTCAACAATGGAACCCTTTCAGCAATGCAGGCGATTTTTTAAATCTGCACTTCTCTCTTCTAGTCACATCTTTGTTTTAGAAGTGTTGGTACATTAGTGTCACACTACAGATGAAGCTGGTGTCACACTTTAAATATTTGAACCTGCATGCCTCAAAATTTTCAAATCAACTCATGTGTCATGTGAGTTTAAATCTGAAACATGCATTCACATTTGGCATGCAAGCACCATCACCACGAAGGATTATGAATAATTCAAAGAGGCACTGATGCCCAAGGTGTGGTGATTTCCTGTGGTTTCAGATCTGGGAAAAGAACTTACCGAGTGGGAGCCTACTACAAAATGAACCACAAAACAGATTGCCTTTAGGTATTGATCTTAAAAGCATTGTGTGCACTTGACATAACAAATAAGATTTTACGTCTAAAAAAAGGATGAGCTGTTTGAATATGTGATGATAGGTAGCTACATTTAAAGCTTTTATTTCTACTATGAATTGAATTTGGGTATACAAATTAAAATTTGATTCTGAATTAATATTTTTAACATCTCATTTCTGAGTTTTCTTACTGAAAGACATTTAGAACTGGAGTCATCCTTCCAAGTATGATGACCTGAATTGCAGTTTGTTCACAAAAGGAACTAGTGTGAACTCAATTGCAGTTTGTTCACAAGAGGAACTAGTGAATATTCAATGTTAGACCTGGTTTATATTACTTGAGTTGTGCATGGTATTAAGGTATTGCTAGTGCTGGGAAGTGAATTTATACTGTTAGTAGTGAAAGCATAGTACTAATTTGTATTCCTTAAGTTACAGTTGCTGTCCTCTGTATATTGAGACTCATTCAGATAAGAGATTTGATTTACAATGCAATGAAGATGGTTATCCGTGTAGGAACAGGTATAATTCAGAATATTTCATTTATCTATTACAAAGGTTTAGTAAATCTTTCAGTTTTAGGAATTCATAAACTTTTCTCCAGTCATAGGGAATGGTATATAAAGTGATCACTACTCACTACCCATATTATATGTCATAGTAGACACAGGGCCTGATTATGAGTTTTGCCAGGCAGCGCAGACCACCGCAGTGGTGAGACAGGCCAATGATTTCCGCTGGACAGATTATGATGTTGACTGCCACCACATCCCAGCTGGCAGAAATGGAGGCATAAAAGGAAGGCAGGCAGCGTCACATGTCCTGTGCCGCCATGCCACCATGGAGCTGATCACACGCGACCTAGTGCTGCTCATTGATGGAGCACAAAATCCACACTGTTGTGGACGCACCTGGCAGTAAGGCAAAAAACCTATCCAGTTCCCCAAACTCACTAACATGACAAGGTGCCTCCGTCCACCTGTTATGTGGGTTACTCCACGTAGATCAAGTACACTTGTCCTTGTCTCCTGGGTTGATGTCATACACAACAAATGACCCATACACAGCCACCCATGATGCCCCCTTTGGACAGGTCAATGTATGCTCCTCACAGTTTCGGGAACATTGAAGTATACAGAACATTGTGACACACAACAGCCACATCACACCAGCCTTACACATTATTCAACAGACACCCTCACATTGATCACATACCATAGACTGTTGTGAGATTAAAAACACATATGTATGGATGTGTCATCTAACACAAATACCCCTCCCATTAAACATCTCTATAAACATATCACCCACATTTCAACACAATGGACTGTCAATAGGATGCATGATATTTTGTGAGAGAAATATCCCAAGCTCACAATGGAAACAATACTTACACTTTAGGGATGGGGACATCAGCAGCACTCCTGGAAAGATACAGAGCTGGGACAGATATCACTTCGCACATGGACCAATATACCATTTGCACAGGAACTGGCCCTTCATGTATCTCAGGGACAAACAATAGAGAGTCAAGTGACATGCCTATCTGCCAAATGTGTAAGTGCAAGTCAAGAAAGCAAATACAACAGCATGGGCCATACATGTAGATGAAGTAGCTGAAAGGTACACACATCAAAATGGACACATGGTCAGTCAAATGTAAAGGAAGGTAGCACAACTGAACACCCTCCATGTGTCGACAAGCAAAACACTAGCTTCCACACATGAGACAAATATCCAATCCTTTTCAGGGGGACAAATTTAACACAGTACATGCTGACATTGGTCAACCCAAGATGAAATACTTACCATATCAAACAAAACACAATGCAATGACACCCCAATTGAATTACCAACCACATATCCATACATTGAATATCTACCTTTGTCCTTGGTGACACCAGCACTGCCCACAAAGTCAGAGTTTGCCAACCACAGCAAATGTTCAACACACACACATCTGTAGGCATACAACACAAATTATTCAGGAACAACAAAAAGGTAGAAAAGCAATGGCAGGACAAATGTGCACCCAAAAACAACAACTCTGGTTTATTCCCAGTAAATGCTGAAGAGCAAAGGCAATTGGCCAGTCCAATTTGTAGTCCATGCACATGATTCTGCCCAAGCTTGACTCCAATCACTGCCAGGGAACCTCCCCCGGAAGGGGCATCAAGTGGGCAAGCTGGCACCTCAGAGATCAAGCTTAGGTAGGGTAGGGTTGGATTTGGGATGGGGGGGTTAGGTTTGGGAGGGGTGGCTGTTTCTTTGGAGGGGTGGGCTCCTTCTTTGAGGGTGGAGTGTGGGTGTTTGCAGGAGGGACAGAAGTGACAGGGGAGGACTTCGATGAGAAGTGAATGAGTTTGGATGTGGGTGCAGGCCTCTTTGGTTTTGGAGGGGGGAGGAGGTCAAAGGGGAAAGGGCAATCTCAAAAAAGGAACCTTTCCTTGTGAAGGCAGGTAGGGTCCTCAGAAGGGATTGGGGTAATGGAGTTTGACGGAGTGGCGGTCTTGCCTGTGGGAGTTGATGCTTTTGGTGTGTGCATGTGTGAGGTACACTTGGGTTTGGGTGGTGTCTCTTGCGTGTGCGAGTGTGGACGTTTGCATGTCTTGTGGCTGTGAGGTGGAAGTGGTGGATGATGTGGGAGTGGTGGATGTGTGTGGGTGTTGGGGTGGTGTCTGGGGGTATGGCGTCTGAGGTGTGTGGGTCTGTGGGTTGTGAGGTGTTGTCTGGGTGTGTGATGGGTGTGGTGGATGAGTCACTGGGTGTTGTAGTGGTGTCTGTGGGTATGCTGGGTATGGTGTGTGGGTCAGTGGAGGTGGTGGGGGTGTCTTTGGGAATGGTGGTTGTTGTGGTGTCTGTTGATAACTGTTGAGTGCTTGCATGTCGGTGTGTCTTGTGGTGCTTGTGTTTATGTGTACTGCTTGTGTGTGTTGAGGTGGGTGCATGCAGATGTGTCTGTGTACTTGGGAAATGTAGGGGAATAGGGAATTCGGATTGGGAAGACGGAGGTGGTGGGGGAGGATTGCGGTGGTGGATGGCTGCAGCCAGTGAAGAGGCCAGAGCCTGAAAAGATCTCTGTATGCCAGACATATCACTTTGAATGCCTTCCAGGTACACATTTGTCTTCTTGAGTTGGCTGGCCAAACCCTTGATGGCATTCAAAATGGCAGTCTGCCCCTCAGAGATACTCCTCAGGAGGTCAATAGCCTCCTCACTCAGGGCAGCAGGGTTAACAGGGGCTGGGGTGAGGTGCCTGGGGAGAAGGAGACGCCCACCCTCTTGGGTGAAGGCACGGCCATCTGGGAGGGGAGCAGCAGGGAGGGTGGTGATGGAACTGGGGGTGGCAGACAAGAATGGTACTGGATCAGGCCCTGATTGGTCTGCCACCACTAGGGAGTGACCATTGGTGGTAGAATCAGAAGATGAAGGGGGCACTCCCTTCACCCTCCAGGCCACTGGGTCCTTCTGTGTTGGTGGTGTCATGACTGGAGGTACAGTGGCCCAGATGCTTTGCCACTTGGTTGCGCCCAGTCTCCTCCGCTTTCCTGGGATGATGCTGAGAACACAAAGAGAAATAGGGTCTATACATGCGCCTCATCACACTTGAACAACAGCTGTGATTAGCAAACATTACCATGACGTAAAATAGACCCCAGCAACAAACTCCACCAAAGTGGTTACTACATTTGTCACATAATATGCATGCATGCCACATGAACTGACAACAGTTGCCCACAGGAAATTCACAGACAACTCCATTTGCATGGGTGAAGTTATGCAATCACAATTCCCATTGAACAAGTAGGAGACCTTATCACCTTCAATGGTTTGCTTTATATGTTATTCCTCAGTTACCTGTTGTCATATAATAGTAAGGTAATGCCCTGATACACAGATCACACACTAAGGGCCTGATTACCACCCTGGCGGTAAAAACCGCTAGGGCCGTGGTCCGCGGGAGCACCGCCAACAGGCTGGCGGTGCTCCTTTGGGCATTCTGACCGCGGCGGTACAGCCGCGGCCAGAAACGGAAAGTCGGCGGTGTACCGCCGGCTTTCCGCTGCCCAGGGGAATCCTCCATGGCGGCGCAGCTTGCTGCGCCGCCATGCGGATTCCGACCCCCATACCGCCATCCTGTTCCTGGTGGTTTTGGCCGCCAGGAACAGGATGGCGGTATGGGGTGTCGTGGGGCCCCTGGGGGCCCCTGCAGAGCCCATGCCAATGGCATGGGCACTGCAGGGGCCCCCGTAAGAGGGCCCCACTTAGAATTTCAGTGTCTGCTTAGCAGACACTGAAATTCGCGACGGGTGCTACTGCACCCGTCGCACCCCTTCCACTCCGCTGGCTCCATTCGGAGCCGGCTTCCTCGTGGAAGGGTGTTTCCCGCTGGTCTGGCGGGCGGCCTTTTGGCGGTCGCCCGCCAGCCCAGTGGGAAACCCAGAATGACCGCCGCGGTCTTTTGACCGCGGTACGGTCTTCTGGCGGTTCCCGCTTGGCGGGCGGCTCCAGCCGCCCACCAAGCTTGGAATCACCCCCTAAGTCATGCATAGAGCCAATCGTCACATACCCAATACAACATCATGATGAAATGATGTCCCAAAATCCTGGCATGTTGATGACAGAAGTACAGTAGCATGAAGAAGGTGACATGGAAATACCCATATCACACTGGAAACAAATCAACAATGCCAACCTCACCACGTGTAAATTGTACTGATGGAGTCATGGAGGTTTCACTAATGTTGCACAGATGGATATCACATCTAGCACAGAAATGTACACTGCAGACAAATTGAGAAAAATGTCAGAGAGATATGCCTAGAAAATCCACAACACAATGAATCAGCTAGCCCCAGGGGAATCACCTCTATTGGGTAGTACCCCTGACAATAACATTCTCTGATTGCTTCAGTAGAAGCTAATGGTCTTTTGAATGATGGAGAGGCCCAGTGAATCTCAAATACTTGTAGTAGGCCCTCAACATGAGGCCCAATGGGAAACCATCTCACTGTCTCAATTTTTGTCTTGGAAACACGGATTTCCATGGGTGAATGGTTGTACACCCCACACATGAGACCCACGTAATTGCAAGTCATTACATGATGCATTCCAACACTGAGGTTATGAACCTTCCCGATTTTACAAGTGCAAAGCACCTTGCTACATGATGCCACATCAACGGCATGGAAATGCACATTGTGAGTAAAAACCTGTAGTCAAACCTGTCATGTCCTTCATTGCTACTGCAGTTGTGCATGCCAAATGACATGCAATGACAGGTGAGGGTTTATGTAAGCCAACAATCAATGGTGACACACTCCTGTCTGTGGCACCACATGAAATGTAGTCCCATGACATATGTCAAATTCCAAATACATGTTGGCATGCACACATATTCCCACGATGACAGGTAGACCATGCATGAACAGCAGTGAAAATGATTTGGCAAAAGTGAAAGGAAGGCATGAGAATATGTAGGCACCAGGAATGATGGCAACAGTGATGTAACACAAATCATGTCACTGGACATTCCCCACTTACTAGGGAAATGTATTCATCTGGAACTGCACCCAAACAGTAATGCATACTCTGTCACATGTATGATTACCATTTTCACCAGACAGACAATAGTGAGGCATCAGCACTCATGACACACTGAAGACAAGTGGCCTCTGGGGGAGCAGATGCCAATCTACTCACTTGAGCAGACACATGGCTGAGGACAGTGATCCATTATGTCATTTTGTTTGGGCTGTCACACTGAAGAGTAGTGGACTCTTGTGTACAAATTACACCCACAACAACAAATAACATTACCTGATTAATCACCATACACAGCTATGTGTTGACCATGGAAAGTCAATTGTTTGTGGACTGTTCTTGGTTGTGCTCTAGGTCCCTGGGCTAATAGGCAAGGCACATCAGCATGCACCAACTTTCATAACTACACAGTTACTCATCTTGTGTGTCACACAGGGTCCAATCTTCAGTGGGAGTTGGCCGAACTGAACACATCAACTTGGCAATGTGACAGGCAGGAATATCCCTGGGCCCACCCCTTTGTGGCTGCTGTGCCCCCCAGAATTGCCCATCAAGCTCCGGGTAGGCCACCACCCAAATTTGGGCCATTAGGAAGGTCAGGCTCCAACATGCACCCCACCCACATTGGAAGGACAGCCCCAGCTGGACCTCAGCGATCTTCCAGGCCTAGCGTCTCAGGTCCTCCCACCTCTTCTGACAGTGGGAACTTCACCTGCTATGGACCCCCGGGTCTTCAACTTCCGGGCGATGGACCGCCAAATTCCCTTCTTCTGATGGACATTGACCTATAGGGATGCAAGAGACAAACCAGAAGGTTACCAGCAGAAGTTATTGCACAACTGGTTGTGTCACACACATCAGAAACACCAAGCACTAATTTTACACACTAATCCACCACCCTGCAATGGCCTACACTGACTAAGCAAGCCTACGAACACCAGGTAGCCCAGGCTCAAGTAACTGTGATGTGAACTAAAATGAAGCATTTCACACCATTGTGGCTTCTGAAGGGTAAACTCCTTTGGCCTGACCAACACATTTACAATCTGCACCATTGACGTACTGCATACAGTCTCTACAAGCAAATACCATAGTACAGATTTCACCCTTACACTTGAGTAACAATGAAAGGGCTGGCATGGTGAGTAAGGAAAGTCTCCTTCCTGTGCATGTGTGAGCAGTTGGCCTAAAAAATGCAGACTCATGCCACTTCAGGGTGGGTTTCTGTGGTATGTACCTGTACCACAGAAAACACCTTTGACCATATGTAGAAAACCTACAGAGATGGCATCCAGGTATGTTTGGTTTAATTCCTGCTATGTAACCAAGCTACTGTGTCACATGTCATGCCTCCCTGGAATCTACACACTATCTGCACTGTGGGTTTATAAATTGTGCAATATGCTTGTACTGGACAACTGTGACTTATTTGAAGGTGACAACAGAGTAGTGGCAGTAAGGGACCTGTCTTGAGTCAAAAACACAAATTGACAATGATGCAAAACTCACATATGGACTAGTTCAAGTTCAAGGGTTTACCTCGGTAGCCAGTCCTAATTTAGTTAATAGACTGGGGCATTCAGGGCAAATTTTGCCACTAGAACTTCTTATTGGCCACATGACAGAATCTGCAGGTCTACATTGAGTGGGCACGGTGCCATGGTTGTATAGCCACAGTGACTCTCCCACAGCATGGAATATGTCCCATACAGGGATATAAATTTGACAGGCCCTGGTCTCTGCAGGCTGAGCATATAGAACCTACATGACACTCACATTTCCATCACTTCCATGCATTACAGTACATCATGTGGTCATCATCAATGTGGCCTGTGGCTTGTGAGGCACTCTAAAAGTCACAGTGAATCATGTCATGTTTCTCAAACAACAGTTTGACAAGGCCAGATGTCATGGGAATGATCTGCGGCACAATACACATTGCTTACAAGGTCCTCAAATGACTCAAACAAGGTGCATACACAGTTCATGCTGTCATGCACATACATTTGTCTGTCATTTACAACCATCATATTCAAAGAAATGTCATCGTATGGCAGTAAAGTCTCCTTGCCTAGATAGATACATCCAACACAAGGAGGATCTAAGCCTCAAAACACATCACACAACACAATGGGAATATCCAAAACATATAGGCCCTCATTACAACCCTGGCGGTCGGTGTTAAAGCGGCGGTAATACCGCCAAGAGGCCGGCGGGAAAAAAAATGGAATCACGACCATGGCGGAAACCGCCAACGTAGACAGCCACTTTAGCACTCTGACCGCCACGGCGGTAGAAACAAATAGCACGGCGGTCACCACCAACAGACAGGCAAAGGACAAAGTACCGCCCACTGTATTCCAACACACCTATCCGCCACCTTTTCCGGGGTGGAACCAACGCTATCAAATGCACGGCGGAAACAGTACACAGAAGGGAAACCACTCACCTCTCGACACCCAACGAGGAACCAGGACACCACTTACTGCCCATGCTGGTCTTCCTCCTGCTGTATCAGGAGCAGGACAGACGGCGTCAACGACCACGGTGAGTACTGCACCTACAACACGGGGGGAGGGAAAAGAGAGTGACACACACACGCAACACGCCATACCACCACCCCCACCCTCACCCACAACACCATACACACAAATACATGCAGCAACATTACATATACACCCCATGGAAGAACGCAAGGACCAATTTAAATGATTGCAACGAGTGTAATCATGAAAAATCAGATAGTGAAAGTTCAAAAATCAGTATATACAAATATGTACACCAACTACACAAGTCCAGATAGTGTGCCAATCATTGGCCGTGGACCAGTGTTCCCAAAATGCATGGGCGAAGCCCACACAAGATACCTGACACGAAACGGAGAGAACACTGCTGGAGCATCAGATCGAAATTAAACAGGCACCTCAGGGGGAAGGGGAGGGGGTACCTCAGCCAGATGAACGCACAACGCCACTGCTGTACGAGTGGGCTCCATGCCCACTGCTGTATCCTGGGGAGTGCAAAGCCACAGTCTCTTAAGTCTTTCCAGTGGGTGGTTTTCCAACTGCTCTATCCTGGGGAGTGCAAAGCCACAGTCTCTCAAGTCTTTCCAGTGGGTGGTTTGCTCACTGCTGTATCCTGGGGAGTGCAAAGCCACAGTCTCTCAAGTCTTTCCAGTGGGTGGTTTGCCCACTGCTGTATCCTGGGGAGTGCAAAGCCACAGTCTCTCAAGTCTCACAAGTGGGTGGTTTGCCCAATGCTGTATCCTGGGGAGTGCAAAGCCACAGTCTCTCAAGTGGATAACAGTCTCCACTGGTTCTGGAGGGTGCTTTGTGCCCAGAGTGCTTCATCCTGCCAAGGACTGAGGTAGAGGATGTGATTCTCCACTGGTTCTGGAGGGGGCACTGTGCCCAGAGTGCTTGATCCTGCCAAGGACTGAGATAGTGGATGTCTTTCTCCACTGGTTCTGGAGGCGGATTGGTGCCCAGAGTGCTTCATCCCTCCAAGGACTGAGGTAGTGGATGTCTTTCTCCACTGGTTCTAGAGGGGGCTTGGTGCCCAGAGTGTTCCACATGCAGTGTGGCTGGTCCCATTATCTCACATGGGTGTGTGTGCCACGAGATTGCCTAGGAACAAGTAGCATGATACGCCATGGAGGCAGAGATATACCCCACCATGCTGTGGCTTCGCATTCCACCTGCAGGTGCAAACAGTGATGAGGGTCATGCCTCATGGAAGCTGGGCAGGGTCCAGGAAGTCCCCTCCAGCCTCGGACGGCTGCCCACTGGGGATGGTAGTCATGTCAGCTGTGGTGCCACTGTCCGAGCACGTCGCGGGCTGGTGGCAGTGCTTGCGGCGGTGTCTGTGGCGGACATGCTGGTGGTGGTGCATGTGTCAGCACCTGTTGAGGGACACAGCAGGACGTCTCGTGCAGCCTCGAACGTCTGCCCACTGGGGAAGATGCTGGGGCCTGTTGCTGAAGCTGCACATGTGCAGGTGGCGGTGCAGGTGGCTGTGCTGGTGGCGGTGCAGGTGGCGTGCTGGTGGCAGTGCTGGTGGCAGTGCAGGTAGCAGTGTTCACCGCTGTACAGGTTGGTGTAGTGGTTGACAGAAGAGGTGACTCAAGTCCCTCAGTCGGAGCCACCGTGCCCTGTCCTGAACTGCTCTTCGGCTAGTGCCCCTTCCCCACCTTTGATGGTCTTGCAGGTGTCTTGCCACTGTCCCCTTTTGTTTTGGATGAGCCCTTGGTGGCTGGTAGGTGCGGCTTCTCCCTCTGGGATGTGGGTACTTTCTTCACCTTGGCAATTGGAGGAATGTCCTTGGCCTCGCTACGTGGCACACTGGCAGCCCTGATGGGTGGCGCACTCAATGACCCCGCACTTGCTGGCACCACTGTGTGTGGGGATTTGGTGGCCGAGGTACTGGGCTGGGACCTGGAAAGCCTGGACCTAAAGGGAAGGACGGGGGGGAGGTGTAGTTAAGAGGTCAATGTTAGCCAGGAAAAGCTTCTTAGACACACTGGGACTAGAAGATGGAGGAAGAGGTAGTGGTTGTAGGAGGTGTACGTTTGCTGAATTTGGGTGAAAGTGCAAGGGCTGGAGGCTGTTGTGAGGTGGATGGCTGTTGAGTGGGTGTGTGCCTGTGTTTGTGTACTTTGGGAGGAGGGCTTACAGACACACTGGGAGAAGACACTGGGGATGTGTGAATGGCAGTGGGGGTGGTGATTGCACATGAGCGATGTGTGGTGATGGGCGTGCTGGTGATGGAGGTAGTGGCTGAGGATATAGTGCATGCAGGTGTGAGTGGAGACAACACCGGGAGGGAGGAGGAGGAGGACGTGGAGGAGGGGGACACAGTGGAGGCAGTGGATGTTGCTGTGTCTGCATGGGGATGGCGCTCGTGTGAGTGCGTGTGGGATGTGTGGTGCTTATGTTTGCCATGTCCACTCTTGTGTGTTGATGAGTGACCATGCTGGTCTAATGGTGTGCTTGGGATAAGCTGAGGTAGAGGGGATTGGGTCTGGGTAGAGGAAGTTGGAGGGGGAGGCTGGACACAGGGACAATGGCTGCCATCAGTGCTGAGGCCAGAGCCTGAAGTGCTCTCTGTTGGGCAGCCTGCCCAGAATGAATGCCCTCCAGGTATGCATTTGTTTGTTGCAAATGCCTCTCAACACCCTGGATGGCATTCAAAATGGTAGATTGCCCAACAGTGAGGGATCTCGGGAGGTCAATAGCCACCTCACTTAGGGCAGCAGAGGTGACAGGGGCAGGGGCTGAGGTGCCTGGTGCGAAGGAGATGCCCACCCTCCTGGGTGAGCGGGCACGGGACACACGCTGAGGGGCTGCTGGGAGGGCGGTGCTGGTAGGGGGGGCAGCTGTACCTGTTGATGCGGTGGGCACAGAGGTGCCCGCCACCACAAGGGAGCTCCCATCAGAGGAGGAGTCGCTGTAGCTGGTGTATGCTCCTGTCCCATTTGTGGAGCTCCCCTCGCCCTCCATCCCACTGGTGGCTTCAGACTCCGTTGCTTCACCCTCCAGGGCCATGTGGGTTGCAGCTCCCAACTGCTGCGGTGCCAATGCTCCTCTGCCAGCTGATGCTAATGCATGCAAGAACAGGGAGACAAAACAAAAAGGGGGGGGAGACAGAAGAAACACATGTTCAGTGCATGCAACACCACTACCGTTGGCGGACACAACACACAGGGAGCAGCCCTATGAACTAAGCCATGCACTTACAGTTCCTTGCAAATTCACATGGCCATGGGGGAAGAGGCCTAGGCCCAATGGCTGCACACCTGGAAGTCACAGGAGCCTGACTAGGTGTAGATGGCTATTACCAGTAGTGGGGTTGGGGTGCCACAGAGCCTGCCTAACAAGGGACCTAGCCTACCAAGTTCGCCCTGCCTTAGGGGAACCCACAGCCCACTTCGACCACCCAGACACCTCGTAAAGCACGCAGAGTCAGCTGAAGGAGAGTGTACTCACCCCCTTGTGGCTGCTGTGATGCCCTCAAGTGCCCATCCAACTCAAGATAGGCCACCGCCAGGATCCTGTACATCAGGGGGGGGTCATGGTGCGACGGGCACCCCTTCCACGTTGGGAGGCCATCCCCAGCTGGGCCTCCCCCGGCTTCTTGCTCCAGCGGCGCAGGTCCTCCCATCTTTTACGGCAGTGGGTGCTCCGTCTATGGTAGACCCCCAGGGTCTGGACGTCCTTGGTAATGGCACGCCAAATACCCTTCTTCTGGTTGGCGCAGAGGAAAAGTGAAGTAAAAATGGATGTTTCTATCCCGTACATTTTATCTCACGCATTGCCAAACACCTCCCACCCTGGCCCAGACATACATACACACACAATCCTGACATGCCGGCCTGTCCTCCTCCCCACCACACTCATGTGCCATCCACCATGCTCACAGTGTACTCACCTGTTTGTCTGGAGGACCATACAGGTGCGTGTACTGGGGGAGGAGCCCATCCACCAGTTTCTCCAACTCCTCTGAAGTAAAGGCAGGGGCCCTTTCCCCAGACACTGTAGCCATCGTCGCTTCCAGACACAGGTCACAGCAGCACTTGCAGTGTAGGTCCTCTCCTGTTGACTGTCAGGTATCAAGTGAGGGAACAGTAAGAAAATGGCGGCCACATCCGCGGTGGTGTGTACCTTCACCACCCGCGTACATCATCATTAGCTCCTGGGACCCAATGGGCCCAATGTTAACCAATGCTGAATTGCGCCGCGGTCTTCGACTGCCCACCGCGACGGTGTACAATGCCAGCTCAGTTACCTCATTTCCCCTTGTCACACCTTATAGGTCAGGCAGCCACCATTTCAGGGGGCCACATGGCATGGAAAAAAACTGGGTCACACCTATTTAGGCCTGGAATATGGACAGATAAAGGCACTTTGCAAATTTCCAACGTTTTACCAAATAACACATTGTGACAGTGTTGGATGACCCTCTGCTCGCTGTTCTCCTCCATAGCGCATGTCTGCTGGGGCAGGTGATGAGATGGAGGCATCCTCCGGTGTACAGACCCCTGGTGGACCTGTCGACAATGGAAGAGAGACACACCATTATCACCTACAGACTTGATTGTGCAATAATCCTGGAACTGTGTGTCCAGTTGGAGCCAGACCTGATTTCAGCTATCCGCCATCCCACAGGAATCCCCCCTCTAGTGCAGGCTCTGTCTGTACTCCATTTCATGGCCAATGGGTCTTTTCAAACAATAGTGGCCATGGCATCAGGGATGTCCCAACCAATGTTCTCTAACATGTTGTCGAGAGTGTTATCTGCCCTGCTGAAACACATGCGTAGCTACGTGGTTTTCCCTCAGGTGGAGGATTTGCCCAAAGTGAAAGGTGACTTTTATACCCTGGGACATATCCCCAACATAATTGGTGCCATTGATGGTACACATGTGGCATTTGTTCCCCCCGCAGGAATGAACAGGTGTACAGAAACCGGAAAATCTACCATTCACTGAATGTGCAGATGGTGTGTTTGACAGACCAGTACATCTCCCATGTGAATGCCAAGTATCCTAGCTCTGTGCATGACGCTTACATTTGAGGAATAGCAGCATCCCTTATGTGATGGGGCAACTCCAGAGGCACCGGGTGTGGCTAATAGGTTAGCCCAAGGTCCAAATACAGTTGACATAGGTGTCTGGGTATGGGGTTGTCCCTAAGGGTTATTGTCTGTCTAACAGTTGTCCCTCGACATTTGCAGGTGACTCTGGTTACCCCAACCTGTCATGGCTACTGACCCCAGTGAGGAATCCCAGGACAAGGGCAGAGGAACGCTACAATGAGGCACATGGGCGAACTAGGAGGATTATAGAATGCCCCTTCCGCCTCCTGAAGGCCAGATTCCGGTGCCTTCATCTTACAGGTGGCTCCCTATACTACTCACTGAAGAAGGTGTGCCAGATCATCGTGGCCTGCTGTATGTTGCACAACCTGGCTTTGCGACGCCAGGTGCCTTTTCTGCAGGAGGATGGGCTAGATGGTGGTCTTGTGGCAGCTGTGGAGCCAGTGGACAGTGAAGAAGAGGAGGCAGAAGAAGAAGATGTCGACAACCGAAACAACATCATCATGCAATACTTCCAGTGAGACACAGGTAAGAAGATGTAACTGCTTCCCACACCTCATATTATTGTTGGAGCTAGCATAAGTCTGTCATTTTCACTCAGTGTATGGACCCTGACTTGTTACTTTGCCTTTCCATTTCACAGATCTGGGTCCCACTTTGTGCCCTCTGCTATATTTACTGATGGCCTACAGCTGTGTAACATTGGTATGTGAACAAGTACATTGACATTACTATATTACAGAGATTTTGCAATTACACATTTGTGAAAGCACAGACTTACACCAGATTGTTTTGTGATTCAAGTGTGTTTATTTTTGTGCAAATAAGTGGAGGGGGTGTGAAATGGGCTGGGGTGATGGTGGAGGAATGTCCATGGCGGAGTCCAGTCTATTTGTTTCACAGGTGCATTGTCCAATGGGGCATAGGAAGTGGAGCAATGGCAGTTTAAGGTGGACAGGATGTCAAAGTGGGACAGAAGGGTGACATTCAGGGGGGTCTTATTTCCTGGTGGGGGTCTTGGCAATTTTCTCTGTCATGTTCCTGGATCTCAGGGACCGTTTGCGGGGTGGTTCTCCTTCTGCAGGGGGTGGGGTGCTGGTAGCCTGTTGTTCCTGTGGTGGTGCCTCCTGTCCACCAGCGCCGGCAGAGGTGGAGGGCTGCTTATTGTCCAGGTAGTGTCAAGGGCCCGTTGGTGTGCCACTGTGTCCCTCCTGGTGTTGACAAGGTCTGCCAGCACCCCTGCAATGGTGACCAGGGTGGTGTTGATGGACTTCAAGTCCTCCCTGATCCCCAAGTAGTGTTCCTACTGCAGCCACTTGGTCTCCTGAAACTTGGCCAGTACCGTGCCCATGGTCTCCTGGGAATGGTGGTAAGCTCCCATGATGTTGGAGAATGCTTCTTGGAGAGTGGGTTCCCTGGGCCTGTCCTCCCCCATCGCACAGCAGTCCTCCCAGCTTCCCCGTTATCCTGTGCCTCTGTCCCCTGAACCATGTGCCCACTGCCACTGCCCCCAGGTCCCTGATCGTCCTGTGTTAGTGGGTTTGCCTTGGTTCCCTGTAGTGGTGGACACACTGCTGATTGACGTGTCCTGGGGACAGAGGTATGGGGCCACTGGGTGGGTGCTGTGGCGGTGTTTCCTGAGGGGGAGGTTCAGTGGTGGTTTGTGACTGTGTCAGGGGAACCGACTGTCCCGAGGTCCCTGATGGGCCGGGCTGGTCATCTTGATCCAGGCATGCAGAGCTGCTGTCACCACTGTGTGCCTCTTCTGTGGGGGGACTGGATATGTCTGGCACCTCCTGTCCGGTGATGTTGGGTATGGGTCCTGTTGGGGTGTGAATGCATATTCTTAGTATCTGTGTGTGCCATCTTGTGCAATGGGTGAGTTAACCTCTACTCCTGTGCTTGCATTATTGCCGTGGCCCTTGTGTGATTGGTGATTTTGGGGCATGAGTGAGTCTCTCTACTGGACATGCTTTGGTGATGGGTGTCCATGCATTGGTGTTACATGCAAGGCTTGATTTTGGGATGTGTGGGTTTTTGTAGTGGGGCATCTGTGGGGTGTAGGGGTGATGGGTGTGAAGGTGAGGGTTGGAGTATGTGATGGCATGCAGGTGGGGTGGGAGGGATATGGTAGTTAAGATTTGACTTACCAGAGTCCAGTCCTCTTGCTACTCCTGCGAAGCCCTCAGGATGCATGATTGCCAAGACTTGCTCCTCCCATGTTGTTAGTTGTGAGGGAGGAGGTGCGGGTCCACCGCCAGTCCTCTTTACAGCAATATGGTGTCTGGATACCAAGGAACGTACCTTCCCCCATAGGTTGTTCCACCTCTTTTTGATGTCATCCCGTGTTCTTGGATGCTTTCCCACTGCGCTGACCCTGTCGATGATTCTCCGCCATAGCTCCCTCTTCCTAGCAATGGATGTCTGCTGCACCTGTGATCCGAATAGCTGTGGCTCTACCCGGATGATTTCCTCCGCCATGACCCTGAGCTCCTCCTCAGAAAACCTGGGGTCTCTTTGAGGTGCCATGATGTGGTGTGGGTGAAGTGTGAGATGCTGTCTGTTGTGATGTGTAAGGGAATGTATTGGTGTGTGTTGTTTGAGGTGTGTGGATGTTGTATAAGTAATGGTGTTGTGGGTCTGTGGATGCTGGTGTTGTGTTAGCTAATCTCTCTCTCTGGCCTTCTTTCAAATTTTTGTTTGTAAGGCTTTGTGGGTGATGTTGGTGTGTGCTTTATATTGGATTGGGTGTGTGGGTGTGGTGTGTCTATGTGTATCAGGTGTGTGTATTTCGAATTGTCCAATGTGGCTGTGTTTTGTAAATGTGTGTGTATTTTGAGCGCAGTGGTGTGCTGCGTTGATTCGTGGGTCGTGATAGTGTGGGCGTATTCCTGTTGGCGTGATGGTGTGGATTTTGGTATTGCCAGTTTATCACTGACCTTTGGTGTGGCGGACTTGTGTGGGTGTCTGTATTGTGGTGGATTCTGAGCTGTGAGTCGTAATACCTGTAGCGGAATTCCGCTGCAGCAACGGTATGTTGGTGGTCTTCTGCATGGCGGAAAGCGGGATTTACTGCCAGGGTTGTAATGAGTGCCATAGTACTTTTCTCCAATACCTGCACAATGTTCATCCCATTGATGCCACACAAACTGTGACAACAGGCACACAAGACGTCTTACTGGCACACAGGAGCACATTGTGAGGAGGGAAAGGATGGCGCTGAACAGTCAGGTGTGTCTATGGGATTCTTACCTGCTCCTCTGGTGAGCCATAGAGCTGATCATATATGGGAAGGACCTTATTCGCTAGCTTCTCCAGTTCCTCTGGAGAGAAGGCAGGGGGCTTTCACCTGTTTGCTGTAGCATGATTGCACCCAGAAGCGGCACACAGCAGCTGAAGTGGTGGAGGTGTTGATGGCAGCAGTATCAGGAGTCAAAAAGTAGGATACATGTAATGCCACATTGGCCTGTGACCACCACAGTCATCAATGTTAGTCTATGGCTATGTCCACCGTGGCTGGTACCGCCGACCATGTGGATGACTTCCACTGGCAGCTGTGGGAGGTTCCCAATGTCCACTGGAGTAGGTCAGGCATCTGTCATTTAGAGGTTGGAAACACAGTTTATGGCCCTGTTAAATGTGTCACAATATATGTGTTGGATCATCTCAGACATCCTAAATCAGCCTTGATGTGTAGGTCCTACTACACAATCACCAGTGTAGTGTGTTTTAGGGCATAGATGGTATATGACAGCAGTGCACTGTCCACCGCAGCTGACTGCATTTATAGCGGTCAGAAAAGACTGTCAGATTTAGAGGGGCAATTGAGTAGCAGATAGTTGGGTATTGCCTGAATCTATGTTATGGACAAGTGTTGACAACCCTGGGGCTCACATTTGACCTTTGTGTAGTTGACAGGTGTGATGTGTACTGGGTGTAATATATTTTCAGTCAGAAATGCTTTGTCTCATGATTTTGTTGGTATGCTTCATGTATGTTGGCGTGGACAGAGTGACTAATGTTCCAACTCATGTGTTTTCACACATAGGTACCCAGAGAGAGGGAGTATGCAGCAACCTCCTGTGTACCGTCCATTGCCAGACCTTCAAACCATTGAACAATACCACACAATACAGTTGTACTGTCTAACTAGGCAAACAATAGTGGATTTATGCAGTGAATTGGAGCCAGATCTGATGCCATGAAACAGTGATCCTAACTGCATACCGTGGTATGTCCCAACCGATGTTCAGTCTGGTGTTGAGAGATTTCCTTTCAGCAATGTTGAAACACATTGACAGCTGTATCGCCCAACGTGAGGATTTAGCCAATGTGAAGGCTGACTTCTATGATTTTGCCCACCTACCACATGTGGTGGGAGTCATCATTGATAGCACACATGTTGCATTGGTGCCACCACAGGCCACTGAACAAGTCTATTGCAACAGAAAAAACTTCCATTCCATCAACGTGCAATTTGCTCTTTATCTGAACTCTACATCTCAGACATCTGTTCTCATTTGCATGGATCAGTCCATGATTCCTTTATAATGCGGAACAGCACCATACTCCAGCTGATGTCACAAATGCAACCAGAGAGGGCCTGGCTGGTTGGTAAGTCACGTCTGTCCTGATTGTGTGTGAACAATGTCAGGTGCTACAATCATGAAGTGAGAGACTCATTGTTGCACTTATGTCCCATTCCTAAAGAGGAGAATCATCATATCCAAACCGTCCTTGGTTATTGCCACCGCTGAGGAATCCAACTACACCAAGGGAAGCCTGCTTTAATGAGGCCCATGGAAGAATATGGTGGGCAGCAGAGCTGGCCTTGGGCTTCTGAAGGACAGATTTTGCTGTCTGTACAGGACTGGTGGAGCCCTCCTCTACTCACCCAGGAAAGTGGGTCAGATCACTGTGGCATGCTGAATGCTCCACAACCTCGCCCTGCGGAGGAATATCCTGTACATCCCGGGGGTGGGACTGCAGTGCTACCAGGTGAGAATCCTGCAATGTCAACTGAAGATGATAGTGGTGAAGAGAAAGGAGCTGACTTGCAAGAAGATCTCATCAACAGCTTCTTCTCATGAGTGGAAGTGTGTCATGTGATGTTATGACTGTGACGGTACAATGTACTGCAGTTGTGAGACTGAGTGGAGCTGATTCTTTGAAATAGTTAGGGAGTAGATACTCAAGCAAGATCAGCCAAAGGATGTTTGAAGACATAGCTTTTGACACAACCCCACCTTGATAATGTTGCTTTGTTTGTGTCAGATGTATTGCAATGTACTTTGTTTTCTAGATGCTTGCTATGTGACTTGTGGCATATGTATGGTTTCATGCTTATATTCCTTGCTGTGTACTTTGTAGATGTACCTACACCAGACATCTTCATGTGGGCATTTCAGAGTTGTGACATTCTCAGGTATGTGATGCTGTTCTGACATACGAAGTGGACATGGATTGTTACAACGAATGTAGGTCACAGACTTTGGTTGTATGAGACCTGTGCCAAGCAGCTTGCACAGTGTTAATATTGAAGTTTAGAAGACTCCATTGGACTTGTTTTGTGTCCAATGGTTGCCCTGATGCATCATGTGTCTCATAATGTGGTCAGAAAATAAGTAGTTGAGGGCCACAACCATGCCAGTTACCCTTCACATTAGCTAAACACTCTTTGCGTATGACCTGTATGTATCTGTTGATGTGTTTCATCACTGTAGGCCAAAGTGTCTCAGCCAAAACACTGACATATGTTTATGTCATACCACCAGATGCATGAACACTGCACTGTAATGACCCTGTGATCAGAAACTACTGTCTGAGTCTCAGATTATATGATGTTGGATTACTTTGGTGTGGTCGGTGATATGGGTCTAGCTGAGGACATCATCCACTTAATGTTTGTCTATTCTACAGTACAGTGTCTGACAAACTCCTTCCTTCCATGGTCTGGAGGTATGTACCTGTAAATATGTTCATTTTCCCAGTTTGATTCAATCATTTATGTTTTACTATGTTTCAGAAATGTTGACAGCCTGTGTGCGGTACAATGTTATACCATTTCTTCTTTGACAAGACACTTGTGTGCGTGTGTTTGTGTGGAATTGTTGTAATCCTGAGCCGGGCACGGTGTACATGCAACATATCTCACTTTGAACAAGAACCTTGGACCATCTATGTATGGTTCATATGGAAATTAAAGACAGCAGACAATGACTTAGTGATGGTTGAATTATTGGGAAGCTACAACTAACAGAAAATATATGTGACGTGACTCAACAAAAATTCACAGATGAAGGGGAAAGTCATGGTGAATAAAGTCATTGGAGGAGATGCCACACCACTGGAAATTCAAAGTCCAGAATACTCCTCCCATTGGGAATGGTAAATGGTTTAGGGTCAGTCTACAAATCAAATAAAATCAAATCATTAACATTTATAAAGCGCGCTACTCACCCGTGCGGGTCTCAAGGCGCTAGGGGAAAAGGGGGGGTTATCGCTGCTCGAACAGTCAGGTCTTTAGGAGTCTCCGGAAAGCGGAGTGGTCCTGGGTGGTCCTGAGGCTGGTGGGGAGGGAGTTCCAGGTCTTGGCCGCCAGGAAGGAGAAAGATCTCCCACCCGCCGTGGAGCGGCGGATGCGAGGGACAGCAGCGAGTGCGAGGCCAGAGGAGCGGAGGAGGCGGGTGGGGACGTAGAAGCTGAGGCATCTGTTGAGGTATTCCGGTCCCTTGTCATGGAGGGCTTTGTGTGCGTGGGTGAGAAGTCGGAAGGTGATCCTTTTGCTGACTGGGAGCCAATGCAGGTGTCTCAGGTGTGCGGAGATGTGGCTGCTGCGGGGTACGTCGAGGATGAGGCGGGCCGAGGCGTTTTGAATGCGTTGCAGGCGATTTTGGAGTTTGGCTGTGGTCCCGGCGTAGAGGGTGTTGCCGTAGTCCAGGCGGCTCGTGACGAGGGCGTGGGTCACGGTTTTTCTGGTGTCGGCGGGGATCCAGCAGAATATCTTGCGGAGCATGCGGAGGGTGAGGAAGCAGGCGGAGGACACGGCGTTGACTTGCTTGGTCATGGTGAGAAGAGGGTCCAAGATGAAGCCGAGGTTGCGGGCGTGGTCTGTGGGGGTCAGTGCGGTGCCGAGGGCCGTGGGCCACCAGGAGTCGTCCCAGGCAGACGGGGTGTTGCCGAGGATGAGGACTTCCGTTTTTTCAGAGGGTGAATGTGTGGCACAAAAAAGAGGACATTAAGGAAGTGGATTCTTGCTGGCAGTCGTGGGTGCCTTGCCATCCACCCCTCCTGGATTCTTGCATCAATGTCTCCGCTTGTGCATTGGGGGGACAATCAGCTGCTGCAGAGGCAGGGATGCCAGCTTCTGTTTGTGCCTCTGTCAGGGCCTCCCTTCCTATGTTTGCCACATATGTAGTTTGGAATGATGTACTTGCCACACAGGAAGGGGTAGATGTTGGGACTAAGGCCATGATAAGTGTGGTGTTAATTTCCTGCAGCACCAGGGTGACCATTTCAGTATTATGGACATCCATTTTGTCAATTATGACCCTCTGCAGCTGCTTAATGTCCTGGAGTTGAGTCAACACCTGGCCCATCACGCTTTGGGAGCCTTGATAGACCCCCAAAACGTGGCTGATAACATCTGGGCCAACAGCAGCCTCAGTGGCCTCACTCCGCTGGCCCACAGCATCCCTCCCATGCACCCTACCCGCATGAGCCTGTGCCCTTGGCACAGGGTGCACTCTCCAACTGGGTCCTGGACCGTCAGTGCCCAAGTGTCCAGTTGCACCTCAAGATCTAGGACTGGGGGCACAAGTTGGTGGTAACTGTTCTAGGTACACAGGTTGGGGGGGCGCATCGTTGAGCGGTATGTTGAAGCAACAGGGTTGGGAGGTGACATTGTGTCCGCAGCGAAACTCACTGTTGCTGTTTGACCAGGTTGCCCAGATAGGCTAGGACCTTCTTCCATATCCAAAAGTCTAGGAGTGTTGTCATTACTGAGACTTTCATTCAGAGGGGTAGTGGAAGTCTGTTCTGTGGCCTCTGTGTGCCTAGTAGCAGCTCAACCTGTTGATGAAGAAAGTACATTGTTAGTGGTTAAAGTGTGGCATCTACCTCCAAAGGTTTTGTGTTACAGTAAGCAGAGACATTGGACATTCTTAAGTTGTAGGTTATCCTATAGTTCCAAGTTGCCATGGTATTGGGTTCTTTGACATGACATTTATGAAGTTTTTCCAAACCATTTGACTCAAGCAGCTCATGAGATGTGCAGATCAGTTGCACCTTGCAAGATGGACTGAAAATGACATCTTACCAACAGTGAAGCCAACACAGTAGAGACACAACGTATGGCTTTCACCATGTGGAGGCCTAGTTGAGAGAGATACAGGCAAACACAGGACTTTGTTGTATTTGTGCCTGGAGTCATCATGTGCACAGTGCTGTGTCAATGTGTCTGCTGCTAATACGAATCTGATGATGCAGCTTGAGGCCTTAGGAATACTTGTTGTACCCACTTGGTAGTGCCATTCCTGTCCTCATTAGTTTCATCTTGGGTTAGCAGGTCAAGATGGAGCTAGGTAGACAAACACATCTCTGAGTTGAGCAGGATCTGTATATTGCTCACTCCCAAGTGAGTTCACTTCAATTGAGAGTTACCAACACTTGACAAATTACATACTCCCAGGTGAGTGAAGAGCATTAGAGAGATTACAAACAGGTGTATTTGGACAAGTGAACACTGGGCTGGTGGTTGGAGTTACAGACACAAGGTCTCCTGTGAGTTGCAGTCTGGCCACTCCCTCTACTCCCCAATACTTGACAAATGTTGGGTTTTACATATCTGTATGCAGGATGCATTTAGGTTTGAGCCTACCTTTAAATATTGGGATAAACCATCAATCCTGGAAGGTTTTTTGAGAATGTTAGATTTACAGGCACAATTTTGACATATGGCTTGTGATGGGCCTGGGTAGCTGGGATATTGAGTATAACAATACACATTGACTGTGTTAAAACTCAAAAACTCTGAGCATTTCAATGTTGATTAAGTACATGAACAATACAGTGGCAAAGGATGAGCTGTGAGCATGCAGGACATTGCAGGATATTGCAGCTTTGTGACAGTTCTTGTGTTGTAACCTTTTAGACTCCACTCCCCCAGGTACTCCTATCAAGCCCTCAGGATGCAGGATGGCCAAGACCTTCTCCTCCCAAGGAAGGAGTCTTAATGGGCCACTGGAAGGGTCACCAACAGTCTTGTTGGCCTCCAGTTGCTCCCTGGAGACCAGGGAATGCACCTTGCTCCTAAGGTAATTTCACCTCTTCCTAATACCCCCTTTATGTCCATGGTGGTGCCTACAGCATTCACTCTGTCAATGATCCCTTGCCACATTTCCATTTTCTAACTGCAAGGAGTGTACAGGACTTGGGCTCTAAACAAATGTGTCTCTACTCTTATGATTTCATGCACAATGACTCTCAACTCATCTTTGAAAAACAGTGATTTTTGGCATGTGACGGTGAACAACTAAAGTGGGGGACAGAGACTTACTTTACAGGGAACAATTTGCAGGTGTGTCCAGTGGACCAATGTATGTCAGCTGTGTTGTTTTTCAAATAATCCAATGTGCACTTGTCTGTTTGTTTCACAGTGGTCAACTGCCTTTGGCTACTTGCTGCAAGGGTACCGCCACAGAGACTATGTGTTTCTAATAGTCTCAGTGTTTGGCCGCGGCTCTGACGGTGCTGGAGGGCAGACCTCCTAGATACAAGGCACATGCGCTGCTGGCGGTCTGCCTCTTTCCATGGCTGGTGGTCTGCCTCTTTGCATTGTAAAATGACGGTCTTGGAACAGCCAGCTTTTTGGGACCAACAACATAGCAGTCTGGCGGTCCGACCACCAAACACGTAATCAGGCCCACAGGAAACTGTAACTTAGTTGATAAACTATTAGGAGTCATTTCTTCTTGTAAATATAAATTCTTCTGCAGTGCAAGTTGAGTCCAGCAGTAAGAACAGACAGAGTGAAGATATGCAGTGTCTCTGGGGCTCATTACAACTTTGGCGGTCGGAAAACTCTGACCGCCAAAGCCTCTGGGAGGAGGCAGCCGTCACACCAGCTGCCTCCCACAGTCTTATTACAATGTTCGTGCCAGGCTGACTGGTGGGAACATCGTATTATGACATTCCCGCCAGTCAGACCAACAGGAACAGTGCTGCAGTATTGGAGTTGGTTCCCTTAAGGGAGCCGAGGCCAATACCAAAGCACAGAGCAACCTCAGAATGCGTACTGTTTACAAAGCAGACAGTGCACATTCTGAGGGTGCTGAGCGAGGGGGGCTGCACTGCCCATGCAGTGGGCATGGGAAGTGCAGGCCCCCGTGGCCTCCTGAACTGTGTTCCCGCCAGCCTTTCGATGGTGGGGTCCCTACCATAGAAAACTGATGGAAAAGGGAATTGTGATCAGCACAGCAGTACTGAGTTCAGCACTGCCATGACTGACCTTAAGTCCGTCCGCCATCAGCCCATTGGAAATCACGATCCTGGCGGTGGCCCCCTGGTGGTCTGACTGCTAGGGTTATCTTGTGGAGGTCAGACTGCCAGGAGTGTGGCGGTCCTTGGATCGCCACACTCTTAATCAGGCCCTCTGTTTCTCTTTCTGTATTTCCATTCTCCTTTCTTCATGCCTACTGCTGACTGTCATAAATATCCTTTTCTTACTGGTAGTTACAGGGAAATGTGGATACTGGCATCATTCTTTTTGCATTTGAATTTATGGTGCATTCCATTAGTGGAGTGCAACTATCCACTGCTGCAGAATTTTTCAGCCTTTTGCAAATAAATGAGGTTCTTTGATAAGAAATCATATTCTGTTTACTGAGATTGTAAATTGCTGAATTTAAAACAGGATCATCTAGATTTGATAAGTTATAGCACCACTTTTAACCATCTAATAGTTGAGATAGGTGGGCCTAAGGAGAAGAGTTCTATTTTCTCTTATCAGTGATGACAACATGAATTGAAATTTGAAAGATGCATTAGCACACATTGTGAATCTCACAAAGATGTGCGTAGAGCTCATAGATTTAGTAGTACAATTAGATAATTGTTTAGCTGAATGATGCTCGTAGTAGACTAAGATCATGACCAAGGTGTTCATAGACAAATCAACCACAGAAGCACATGGTTGCTTAGACAACCCTAAACATATGCAAAGAAGATATGCATTGTGTGGTAAACTTGGACTTTATGTAAAAGGTTGTCAGAGCAGACCTAGGATTTCTAAGAATCAAGTGCCAGGAATATCACAGTAAGAAAAGTTAAAGCAAGTGAAAAACTGGATTGCACAACAAAGAAGGGACCTGCCTCGTTGATTGAAGAAAATCTTTACAAATTGGATAGTGAATACTCTGCAAGTCAGTTGCTCATTTGATAATTCCTAGGAAAATTAAGTTAACGTAAGGACATGATAAAATTGCTTAGGCACTTTTATACTCAGGTACTTCAGGGAACAATATGGACCTTGCATTTGCACAATTATACCTATCTTTGATCAAAAAGAAAATCCTGAAGAGGATATGGCTGTGGGTGGTTCACCATTGTCTTCCAGGCTTGTAAGCTTGCACATACACATTATTTATTTGGTATGTTTTTGAAGTTATCATTATGAAAATTGTATTAATCCAGTTAATACCTTTCTATTTTAGGTCATTATGGGCATTAATGTTTATTCTGCATAACCCTCATATTGATTGGACAGGGAAACAATATAAATTAGCCTGGTTATTGTATGAAGTATTGAGGATAGCTAAAATGCAATGCCACAATCGTCCTTCAAATTCCTTAGAGGGAATAGCACCAACTCCTGTTAGTGATTGCAGTACTATCTTTTCATCTTGTTATGAGCATTTGCATGATTTGTTTGATAAGAAAAGAAAAAACAAATAAATAAATGTTCCACATTAAAATCACCACTGCATGATTGACTTGAAACCTTGGACATATAGGATGTAGCTGCATGTAAGCACCCACTGTATAAGAAGCAAAGTATTTTTGACAATTCTTGGAAGAAAAACAGTATTTGGAAACCATATTGAATCAAAAATATTATGTAACATAAATAATGTGTCAAGAATATTGTCATTCAAAAATATAATTGTCAAAATATAGTTTTAGGTATTGTTCAAAATATTTATATATTTAACTTCAACTTAGTTAATATTGCTGTAATAACATTGTATTTAGGGCCACATTATGAGGCTGGGGTTCTTCAGATGCCAGCCTCGTGGTGGCGGTCAGGACCGTACATAATGACCCTGGTGGTCAGACTGCTAGGGTACAGCCATCTCCAGCGGGATCGGTGATCCCGACAGGTTGATGGCGGGTGCAGGTCGGAATCAGCCAGGGCGGCCTTGCTGATTATGACCTGTTTCTCCGCCAGCCTTTTCATGCTGTATCACCGCCATGAAAAGACTGGCGGAGAACAGGTGCAGGGGGCCACATGGAGGACCCTGCACTGCTCATGCAATTGGCATGGTGTAGGGGTCCCCCTGCCCAGATCCCTTGCAATGTTCACTGTCTGCTGAGCAGACAGTGAACATTGCAAGGGTCCTGGTGCACCCTCCGGGCTACAGCATTGGCGCCGGCTCATTTACAGGCCGGAGATAATGCTGTAGCCTTCTTCCTGCTAGGCCCTCGGGTAGAAACTGAGGTTTCTGTCTGCCGGCCTAGGGGAAAACTCCTAATAGGTCTGGCAGGGTGGTCGCCATGTGGGCGGCAGCCACACTATCAGGAGTTTTGCGGACAGGTTTTCCCGTCCACCAAACTCAAAATGAAGCCTCTAGTGTTGAATACTGTGGCCCAGATTTAGACTTTTTTTGTGCCACATTTTCATCATTTTTTGATGCAAAAGCAGCACAAACTTACAAAATACAATTAAATTTTTTAAGTTTGTGCCGCTTTTGCATCACAAAATGGTGAAAAAGCAGTGCAAAAAAGTATATATCTGGGCCAGTGTATTTTATTGCATTTCTAATTGTATATGTTGTATTTATTTATAATAATTGTTTTTAATTTTGGAATAATATGAATTTATAACAATTATTTTTTTTATTAATTGAAATTGTTTAAATATTATGTAGAAATATTATTTCTAAAGAGTGGGATGTTGGGTTTAATAGGGGAAAAGGGTGTGAAGTTTTTAAAAATGTTAATGTATCATTGTATATTTTTTGTGTTTAAAATTATTTTTTTATTAAACAAAAACAAATTAGGAGTGGGATGTTGGGTTTATAGAAGATAAGGGTGAGGAGATATTTAAATAATATTTAATAGCATTAAAAAATATAATTTTCAATTTAAAATCATTATAAATATAGATTTTTTAGGTACATGTTAATTGGAAAAATATGCAATTGTAAATTTGACATATTTATAAATAAAACGTAATTTAAAAAAAATTATTTTACAAAAATGAGGATATTCTGTGACATTTTTAAAAATGTTGTCAAAACATTTTCTGTTGTGTCTGATATTTTAAAAAGTGTTAAAAAATTAAAATATTTTTTATTTGGAAACATAGTAATATTTATAATCAAAATTTGCAACTTGTTATGTTTTTTTTAATAGCTGTAGAACATTTTTCAAAAATAACGCAATCTGTTTTACTTTGGAAATTAAATATGTTACATTTCTATTTATATTAAAATATTTTAAATATGTTATTAACATATTTTTGCAACATTAGTGACGTGAAAATGTGTATGAATGAAATTATGCATGCTATTTTGTATTATTTACATTTAATATATCATTAGTGAAAAACATTTCTATTTATGGATGTTTAATGTGTTTATGGTTAATTATTTGTTTGTGGTAATATTTCTTAAGTTTGCTCCAAATGTGGTGGGGATGCTAAACATATGTTAAGTAGTTTGTTAACTAACTTTGTACTAGTTTGGATATTGCAATTGTTTTTTTTCGTGTACTACCTGAGGTATGTTATATTTGAGTGGGAATAGTAAATCTAACCCTCTTGGGGCCAGATTTATACTTTTTGACGCAAAAGTGCACTAACGCAGTTGTGCATCAAAAATGTTAGCGCTGGCTAGCATCATTTCTTAATGCCAACCGGGTGTCAAATTTATACTTTGATTCTGGGTGGCGCTAAGAACAGGTTAGAGTAATTTTTCCTGACGCTAACCATTGCACCTTGTCATAAGGCAAAATGGCGTTAACGCAGGAAAAATGTCTCTAATCCGGTTTGCGACATGGAAAAACGTTGCTAAACGGATATGTGCCATTTTTCACCACAATAGCGTCAAAAAGAGACGCAAATGCAGCATACAGTGCTAAGGAGCCCCAAAATGGATCCCAGAAGCCAGGAGAGACTCCAGGGAGACCCAACACAACCAGGAACCAGCCAGGAGGACACCGACAAGACCCAGGGGAAAGACAAGACGAAGAAGAAGGGTCGCTTCAGTGCGGAGGAGCATGAAATCCTGGTCAGAGAGATGACGGAGCACCAGCATCACCTCTAAATTGCCAATTTGGAGGAGAGAGGCAATTTGGCAACTGATTGTGGACAAGATTAACAGTGTGCCCGAGGTCAGGAGAACTGTCACCGAGTGCAAGAAACGCTGGCATGACTGCAAGCATAGGACAGAGGAGAAAATGGCAAGGAGCAGGAAGGCAGCACTGCAGACCAGAGGTGGGGGTCCAGCACTGCAAGAGGACCTGGAGGAGATGGTTACACCCATCATCCTGAAGGAAACCATCGTTGGTATCGCAGGACAGCGCAGACTACCAGGAAACAACACATATGCAGGGTAAGTTGCATGGGGGACAAAAATGCCTAAATGTCAAGTGCAAGAAGGGGGAGGCACATACCTACTACACAATGCATGTCAGCCATGAAAATCAGGCAGAGGAAAGAGCATAGGGGCACGGCACAGTGCATGTGCTGTGCAGGGGCATCCAGGGGCACATCACAACACACCAACAACCTTTGCATGGGGGTACACCGCCATGTCAGGGCTGCTGGAAATGCTGAAGCAGACCAAGAGTGTGGGGTAGAACGTAAAACTGGTCTGCTGTCACAGGACAGCTGGCATTGTCAGAATGTAAACTAGAGGACAATGCTCACTCTCAGGCCATTGGCTCAAACGGCATTTACCATTGACAACACTTGTCACTACTACCTGTGCTGTGTGTGCTGGTCAATTAGGAAATGGCAGTTAGGTGCCTATGGCACAAACACACTCAAAATGATGTTCAGTATGACTATGTGATCAATCTCCATCAATCCCTATCCAAATGCAACTCCTGTCAACTGCTCATGTCCATGGACTCCATAACCATCAGGCACTATCACATACATTATGATGTTCACAAAACTAATCTCATTCCCATGCTGCCCATTCCAGGGTTTATCCCTGTGCCTGTGTCACAACAGCTGCAATGCCACCATGCAACATCTCAGGTGTCATAGTGCTAAGACAACAGCATTGAGGGGGATGACACATGTGTGTAGCTAGGCAAACACACCTGCAGAGTCATAAAAGGAAATGGAACTCTGCCAGGCCCATCAGTGCAATGCAATGTAGCACACATATGCAAACATCAACATGAGAAACTACCTATGGTGAGCCCTGTATTGTTTCATGGAAATGCAATACATGATGTGGTGCTAGGTCTCAGCACTGTATCGTGTATGTGAAAAATGATTATAAAATATTGTTATGTGTGGTGCATGTGGCATCAGCACACCAACAATCATTGCAAGGCCTCACCATGGTAATGGAAGCAGAGGGAGGGTTGATTAGGACAAGAAGGTGGCAAGCCACAATTAGGACAGAACCCACACCTAGGAGATGTGACGCAGACAATTCCCCAAACTGCCCACACTACATGTGGCATGTAGGTGGGGCATAGGGCTGAGAGACTTCAAACATTAATGACAGGAACAATGGATGGGAACCAAGATAACAATGTACCACCAATAGGAAGTCAGTAACGTCACATTACAACTGGCACAACACAGACACACTAATTGTACAATATCTCATTGTAGAGGACAATGGCTCTCCTGTGGATCTGTCTGTCCTGGACTGCCCTGATGACCTGGATGACCAACTGATAACCATCAGCCAGGAAACCCTCCAAGATGTCCTGGGAACCCTCCAGACACCACCTCCAATCGCAAGGAGGAGCACACATGTAGCAGCCATTCCAGAGGACCGAGCCACCACCGCAATAGTACGACCTGCCAGCTCAATCAAAGGTGAGGACTCTGATGACACAGGGACCACCTTTGGGAGGACAGTAGTGGGAGTACAGTGGGAGCTGGCCAAGGAGGTGCGGGTGGGGATGCAAACTATGGCAGCCAGCCTTGAGGGGATGTGCATGTGCATGATGATGTCCGCACAACAGTCAGCAGCTGTACAAGTCACACAATCCCTACTGCAAGGAGTCTAACAGTGTGTGAGGGATCTCACTACTGCTGTGAGGGAGCTGCCACAACATCTGCCCTCCCAATCTTGCAGCAGCACGCATGACAACAAGCTGGACTCCATGTACTGGGAACTGGCCTCCTTCAGGACAGACATGGCTGCCTACCACAGGGATGTTGCTGCCATACTCAATAATCAGCAGCTCCTCCTGGCTGCAGTTATGCCATATGTAGTTCCACAGATGGCAGCTGCTGGGAATTTGGAGTCCACTTCTCCAACCACTGAAGTGTGTGTTGCCCCCTCAAACCCACCACCACCACCATCAAGGGCAGTGGAGAGGACACACACATCAGAGGATGAAGATGTGGAACAGATCATATTCACCCATAGGAGTACCCTGTAGCACCAGCCCATGCCACATGGGCACTGATTTTCCTTTGTCCTGTGCTTGACGACATGCCAGTGTTGCTACAGTCGGTGACATGCACTCTTCACCGACACACTGTGAACCTTACCACTATGGACTGCAACTGTCTCTCATTAATCAACTGGCAATTCATGTTCCCCTGCACTGAATGACACTTCATCTCAGCCTGTCCAATGACATGTCCTTCAACCTTGCACTTGTGTTGCGTCACAATAGAATGCTTTACACTAATGGGGCCACAAACCTGGACTATGTCAATATTGCACTACAGAACTTTAAAATAAACAGCACCTACACAACAACTTTGTCTCTGTGTAATGTGACACATCTACTTTGCTGGAGATTTGTGATGAATGTAACATGTCTATGGTCACAGAGTGTCAATACCAGAGTGCAGAAATAATGTGGGCAGATATTTACGCATAAGGGCCATGAATTCTAATTCTTCAGTGCTGCATTTGCATAATTTTGTAAGCAAAAGTAGCACAAATGTACAAAATATCATTGTATTTTGTAAATTTGCACTGCTTTTGCATCAAAAAAGTAGGCAAATGCAGCGCAACAATAGTATATTTCTGGGCCAAGGTATGTACAAGATGAAACTCAATGCTGGCCACATCCCCTACAGGAAAGTCATTGTGTATGTGACATTTGCTTTAAAACATACATATCGCACCCTCAACATACAGCAGGAATGGCTGTGTGAGAGTGTTTGGCCAATAACGTCAGCTGGGAGTACAGTTAAAGCACATAGGCGTGAAATTTGTATACTTGACCTCATCTGAAATTGACACTACTCAGTTTAGCAGTGTTCACATGAACCTCAGGCTAGAGGCAGACATCCCACAGTGCCCAACATTCTGACACAGGACCCAAACGATGACAGCTTTAAAACCACACCTACCTGTCCAACACATGGGAAGCATAGTCACATTGAGTGGTGGGTACAATGGATGGCAGATGCATAGAGATTTCGATTTATTGTAGCTGCCAATGTGACAGCTCAGTTGGACGTGGGAATTCACATGTCAAGAGAGGGATGTGGATGCAGGACGGAATACACAGGCCAACAGACAATTGACACTGTACACTCATGCAAAGACCCTGCGCCCCAAGCATATGACACATGCAGTAAGGGAGTACCTAAATCTTTAATAACTATGTAGCACACCTATACTAACCTAATCTATCCTAACTATACATTACCCACAACTGGCCCTAACTACCCTATGCTAAGCTTACTTACCACATTTAACAACACACTCTAAACATTTGCCCCCCACCCCTCTTATATGATGAGACACATGTAGGACAACATATACTAACCTAAACAGATACTAACTAATACTAAATAAATATATATTTCTTTGTATTTTTTAACAATTTTATAATTTATTTCTTTTTTTATTAAAATGCACAAAAGCCCCAACATTAACCCTAACCAACCCACCCACAAACTAACATGTAATAATGTGAACCCCCAACCTATTTATCCTATCTAAACTACTACCCTACTCTAACCTATCACTAAACCCCCTAAACCCACTAAAAAACTGGATAAGGAATGTGGAGGGAGGAGACAGAATTAGGGGTGAGAGGAGGCATGAGTTCAGAGGTTTTCCCTTCTCAGAGTCTTCTTTAAAGATTTGAGGCTCCGGGTATTTTTGTCCACGTCCCGCTGTAGAGTGTCAAGCTTTTTCAAAACTTTTTGCATGTCCCTCTGGAGCTGGGCAATGGTGGCTATGTCCAATGCAGCAGATGTGGTTGCTCCTGAAGGTGTGGTGGTCAGTGGTGCTGAAGTGGAAGGTGCAGCAGGTGTGGTGGTTGTTGGTACCGAGGTTTACGGTGCAGCAGGTGGGGCTGATGTGATGGTGGCCGCTGTGCTACTGGGTGCAGTTGTGGTGGTGGCTCCAACCGTTGTGGCCAATGTCCATCCCCCTTGGCCGAAAGCCCGCCATTCTCCTGTGGATTTCTCTCTCTCTGATAGCATCTTGCCATCCTCCGGTACCCAGACTCAACATCCAAGATGTGTCTGTACCTCACTGCCCACTTCTGGAAATCTATGATCTCCACTACATTCATGTTGACAGCTGTAAAAATTGGGCAGGCAACCATCAGTGTCATCATTGGTTGATGCATGTACATATGATAATCTAACACTCTCCCTCAATTTGTACATGCAGTCCAAATCACAGTATAGATGACATAATGTCCCTGACAAATGAAATGGCAATGCTGCCTACCCATCAAGTATTTAACAGCACAGCAAACCACAAGAGGTGTACCAAACAAAGTGATCTGTGCATTGATGTAATGCAATGTTTCCCAATGCAAATGCAGCAAGTACTTAACATGGGCCAGGCCGACTAATCTTTATCATCTGAGTCAAGTTCAAGGCACCCAAGATGTAGATGTAATTGGCAGGATGGTATGGAGTTGCTTATCATAAGGGGTCAGTGTTGTTTGGGATGAGATGACTGTCATCTACACTGTGACAATCACATCTACATATATATATGTTCTTCCCCTACCCCTGTGCCTCAGGGACAATGGGCATGCAATGCATCATCACAAACGTTGAGGACAACCACCAAACCATGTCCCCTTGTACATGGATTTAGTGAGTGAAACACATGTGCGGAGGGCTGCCACCTAGGAATGAGGTATCTATAGGTCAATCACATCTACATTCATGTGTCCAGTTGTGGACAACCATCAACACCTGAGCTGCCAACACAATTCCAAAATTACCCACATTGATGCCAGCACACGTCTGGCCTTGACCTGCATGCACACCTATTACATACCACATAAGTGTCGTGTAAATGGAATACAACTTACGGGGCTAGATGCTGGGGGGAGTTACCCATACAGTCCTACATGTACATTACAATACAGGGATGTGCAATTGTGTGCAGAAAACTGATGCATCATTGGCTTGTGAAAATGAGGGTATGACTCATGACAAGATTCTGACACTGGAGCACTGCCAAATCACATGTGGGCTTACATGTTGCTACTAATCCCCTTGTTCACATGCTGCTGCTTATTGAGCAGCACAAGACTTCCAAGATATGACTCTCTGCCTGTGAATGTCGAACTCTTGCATGGAACACTAAGTCAACATCCAGTCAAGTAACATATCAGATCATGTGCCAGCTCATCATATCTTGCAATGCATGCAACACACAAGAGTTACTCACACAACAGCTGCAATCACTACACAGGACAGACATTATCACACTTATTGGATACGTCTGGGTCCTGAAATCGAGCCACTTCCCCGTTGGTATAGGGGCTGGTCCACCTGTAAGACAGGGAAAGGAAATATATGCTCAATGTCAGATCACTGTACAAACGTGTGGACAACATATCACAGTTTGTAACATTTTATATGAGTGAGCTGCTGATCCTGATGTAGACACTCCAACAGACATACCACTGCAAACGCACATTGACACTGACACTCCAGTGAGTCATAGACACACATCTGCACACATGCACTGGGCCTAAAAATCATGTGGTGTTAAACCTGACTACAAACATTTGTGGCTAATCCATTTCAGATGGTACTCCATGTCATGAATTGTAATTGTGCGGCAATTTCAATGGCACTTCCCTGGTGCACTGCAATACAAGTGACTCAGGTACTGTGGCTTCTGCATCAAGGGACACTGAGTTACTGTGTGATGGACATGTGGCTCAAGTTTCAGTCAGCAATTATCATGCATCCAGTGGTCTATAACAGATGTGGCACAGATGTATGTACGTAACAAATGCCCATTGGCAGTGTCCCCTAAGCCGTAGATGCCTTCTTTGCCAACATGATGGCAGGGATCATGTGTGTGTAAGGATGACAATGTAGCGCTAAACATGGATAGCCCACTTTGCTGTCCCAATACAGTGAAATGTGGTATGCTGACAGTGTCTTACCTGATCATCATTGGCAGAATGCATGGGCACAGGTGTTGTCATTGCACCTGAAATGTGTTACTCATGGCCACATGTATCAGGTTTTGTGAGTCACACATTGTGAGACTTAGCAACTTGCAATTTGCAAGTAAGATGATCTGAGGTACAACACTATCAATTACACTGTTTGCAAATCACAAATGGTGTAGCAAATAACATTCCTCGTGAATTTCGATGAGATAGGTCTCATTTTGCAAACCCCCTGGGAATGGCGACACGCACAGGGATGCTGGCCTGCTGGGCTCAGCAGACCACCATGTCTGTGACTGCTTTCAAATAGAGATGTATATTTTTGTTTAAATGCAGCCTTATTTCATCAGGGGTAAACAGAAAGTATTTTTTAAAAATCAATATTATGACTCAAACAATTTTTTTGAAGCAGTCAGTGGTCCATGGGACAACTTCCTGCTCAGAATTATTTTTGGGGCATGCATTCACAAAGGGGTAGGGATCCCATGTGGACCCCTCCCCTTTTGCAAATGGGTTAGCACCAACTTGAAACGGCTGGTAACTGCAATTATTTAGTGCCAGCATTTACGGTCAACAAAGAATCAATCAGTGTACTGTGACTCGCTAATAGGAAAGGAACGCCCCTTGCTAAATGCTACTAGCAAACCCTGTTTTGGGATTGGGCAATGTGATAGCAGAATGGCAAAATTGGGGGGGGTGCATTTGAATGAACATTTTTCCTGATGTAAACACACTAAATCTGAAAAGTAGGCCGTTTGTGAGAATAAAAAATAGCTTGGTACATGTGGCCCAAAGTAATAGTCAACAAAGCTCAGGACTGCATTGTTAACATGTATAGACATGTGGAATACATCTCTGTACTGGGACACCTACAGTTTGTTCTACTTGCATTAAACATGGCCACAAACATTGCATGCAGCACGTCAAGATATCTGCTACTGTCACTCAGGAGCATTCTACTGTACACATTTGTCAATGTGATGCTCACCAATAGGGCCACCGATCACCGCACCCAGGTGGTCCAGCAGGTCCTGTCCTCAGGCCACCAGGTCAGCCCAGAGATGCTTCAGCTGGTGCTCGTTCCTTGTTGTGTTGAATACACGTTTGAGGTGGTAGAGCACCTTGCCCCACCGCAGCCACCTTGCCTTTGTGTGATACCCCTGAATCACATGCCCACCCATCTCCAGCATCAAAGGCCGAAAGTGGCACACCCGCCACACAAAGGCACCAAGCTCCACCTCACTCATGCGGGTCAGCCTCGCCCTTCCCGACATGTCCGTGCACAACAATTTAAATCAGAAAAAGTGAAAAAGGAAGGTAAATAAATGTGAAAAAAGGAAACTTACAACCCAAACTACGAACACCAACTAACACAACTAATGTAACCCCCAAACAGACACCCAACAGTACAAATACCATCCAAAAACACTAAACTACACAAAAGAACTTAAACAGGTACAACATACAAATAGAATACACAAATAGACACAAGAGAGACACCACAAGATACAAGAAACGCAATCCAGACACAAGCACCACCAAGACCCAGCCACACAGTCAAGAAAAAGCATAGACTGTAAAGTGAAAGTACACCCACAGTAACATGTCTGTAAACAATGTTTCCTATTACATCACTTCCTTTCCCCTTTGCAGCCCGTTTTCCGTCTTGCGTGTATTTTTTTTACGCATACGATGTTTGCATGAATATTTTCGACTCATAACCTACATGTGCAGCAAAATACCACGCATTACCGAGAAACTTCTATTTTAATGGATATCCGCATGGGTGTGGTGCACTGGTGAAATTAATGCTAAGGGCCCATGTATGTTTAGTTAGCATTTGCATTATTTTTCAACACATTTGCGTCAAAATGTTTGACTCAAACTGTGTTTGCGTGATTTTCAATTATTTAACATGCATGCACCCTGTATCAAGATGGAGATAGGATGGGATGGCTTGCAGTGTGTGGTATAGTGGTTGGCCACATGTGGTAAAGCATGCAACTGTGGCCCAGATTTATACTTTCTTTGTGACGCATTTCCTTCATTTTCTAACGCAAAAGCGATGCAAACTTACAAAATACAGTTGTATTTTGTAAGTTTGTGCCAGTTTTGCGTCAATAAATGACAGGAATGTGGCGCAACAAAAGTATGAATCATGGCCTGTGTGTTTTGTGTGTGAGTGATCTGTAACAACAATATGTGTGCTTCTGAAGGAACGGCATGCAATACATTTGACGTAATGCTCATGTATGACTGTGTTACAAATGGGTATCTACATCAGATGGCAATCAGTGATGTACAACAGTCATGATATTTGTTTATAATATGTGTTGACTCATTTGATGTGTGTAGTTGTTTGGCTTTGGGGACATTACATTTCACACAACAAACAAAATTCAGGGATGATTGAGGATGGCTGATGAGTGATAGGTTGGATATGTTACCCCTCATATGTCATTAATTGTTGGCTACGACTTTATGGTGACTTGTGTGTGAACTACCCATATGTCAGCCATGTGTACATGTTTGGTACGTATAGTGTTTGAGACACTGTGCCTTAATTCCACCCATAAAAAATTGTATGTACACGTCAGTTTGACTCATGAAAATTACCTATGTTACTCATGTTGTTGTGGTGGACCTGCTGCCCTGGCTGCATGTGTTCATATGTTTTCAGATGTGAATTCCACTGAAGTGTCCAGTTCAAGTGTGTGGGCATGTGTACCCTGTGTCAGGATTGGGCTCCATGGTGTTAGGGTTTTGTGCGGGTCTAGTCAGGAGTCTGTTAGGGGCAACCCTTGAGTTCACAGAGTATCTTGCAAGGAAGAAGTGTACCAAAGCAGAGGCACAGCAAAAGGCATATAAGGGGATAGGTCAGCTATGGTAAAGCAGATAAAACAGAAACGTGAATTCAGAGCAACCTTAGTGTGGACAAATATGGAACAGGTCAGTAATGCACAAAAATGCAGGGCTTATCTCTAAGATTGTACACAGGACTGGGCTCACAACTTCCCACAGCAACAGGGAGCGTCAGTGTCTCTGTGCAGATTAATCTCACAGCTAGTCACCATGCAAGCCCCATAGAAAGGTGGCAGCAGAAGTGAATCTGTTTCTTGACTCCTAGGACACAAACAAGGATTGTACTTACATACACAAGACTAGCCCTTGTTGGTCGGGCTGGAGACAGTAACAATTCCTGGAACACAGACATAGCACACTGTCACTGTTAGGCACTAATGACTACATGCAACACTAGACAAATGATTGGGGCTGGATTAGCCTCCTAGAAACCAGGTGACAGACCAAATACAAAGTAAAACACTTCTAGACAGGTGAGGACTGATAGGACACTTACCAGACACGATAACCCAAGAGGAAACAGAAAGCAAATGACTGGAACAAGCAGGAACAGCACTGGGTAAACAGAGAGCAGGTTCAGGAGTAATCAGAACTGTAACACAATCCAACAAGGGGTCTGCAACACAAAGGAATCGTACTCCAATGAACGACGAGGAGCTTGAGGGAATGTCAGCTTCTAAGCAGTTCCAGGCAGCAGCAAGGCCAGGGCAGAGTCACATGTCTGGGCTGCACAAGAGAGGTCACAGGTGTGTGAAGCTTCAGTCTCTCACAAGTCCTGGAGGAGAGAATCCAGCACAAAGAGGCAACCTGACTTTTCCCATAGAAAGCAATGGACAGAAGATTACAGGTATTAACAACTACTAGGCAGTGCATTATGGGGCCTGAAGTACATGCAGGCTAATGCAGTTCTTCTATAGCATGCCATATGGAAAAGGGAAGCAAACAGGAGTCAGAAAGGGAGTCTTGGTGAGTGTTAATGATGATTCCCAGGATACAGAGAGTCCATCACAGCACTCCTTAGAGATGGGATGGGAGGGCAGAGACTTAACACATGGCAGTGGCAGGACTTATTTCCAGGCATGAACTGCGCAGGGCATGTATTGTGAACATTGCTTGTCGGACCTGGAATACTCATGCTGTCCATTTTCAGAAATGATGCACCTCTTGTCACACAAGCTCCTTGCAGAGATAGCAAATGTCACACTTTCTAATGTCAGGGGTCTGTTCATACATTCCTGTTACCACTGATATTTCACATCCACTGCCTCATGTATGGTGCACTTATTTACCTTATGATTGGAGATGTCATAGTTGTGTGTCATGTGCTACAGAAGACCATGTTTGCAACGTGAATGTGTGCCATATGCTGTGGCCCTATGATTTTGTCCTTCATATGTGAAATTCAAAATATGTTTTTTTATATGTGTGTGATGTTTGCTGTACAATCACACGCATCAGGTGTCCCTGAGGTAATACTCACATTCCTAAAGAACATGTGATGGAGAAATAAATAACCAGAGCAGGATTGTGTGATAAAGGTGTTCTATTAAATATCCTAACAAGGTGTTTAGAATGACTATTGGTGAAAAATGTTTTGAACAATCTGCTGTCTGCGGTGCATTTCTGCAGCTTTGCATTGATGTTCCCCCTCATTTTCCATGGCACCATCCTCCTCCTCCTCCTCCTCAGTCAGTTCTTGCTCGGGCTCATACAGGGGGATGTTCTTCCTCACACAAATGTTGTACAGGATAGCACATGTAATTATTATTATCCACACAATGTGTGGGGTATATAGGAGGCTGCCTCCTGTGATGTCCAGGCACTTGAATATGGACTTCAGGATGCCAAAGGTCCTTTCTACAGTGGTGCATGTCATCTGATGTGCCTCATTATAGGCAGGCTTTGCTGCTGTGCTTGAGTTGGGGAATGGGATCATGATCCATGGCTGGATCCCGTAACCCTGATCAGCTGAAAAAGAAAATAGGAGTGAGTATTTTGTTAGTGCTTGCATCATGAATGTCATGCAGCATGGCAGTTGATATCTTGTGTCGTCTGTGACTCATGTGTTTGTGGTATTGTGTGAGATTCTGGGCTTCTTTGAGGTTTTTTTTGCTGTGGGTTGTTTGACTTGACAACTTGTGATTGGCTCATTGACCTGGTATCTATGATTTTGTTTCCAAACTGCTGTTCAGTATGTATGTACCATGCATTGTGTAGTGAGAAACATGTTTTAGTGTGCTTTCACTGGAGGGGACATCATACTTCCACACACACAATAGATTCTGATGTGGTGGTAACATAGTTGCACAACATGGCCTGGACATCCCATCCAATTAGACATATGTCTTTGAAGATGAAATGCAACAGTGAGGCCCTTTGATTTGGCTTGGTGACAATGCACAACACATCTCCATAAGTTTGCAGCACCGAGGTGTTCAGTATTGACAATGTGCAATTGTCCCATGTGTGACTTGGTTCTAGGTTCACTCTGCCAGTGGTTCATGTGCAACTGTGCACCTACTATACCAAACTTGCTCCAGGTAACCTGGCTAACTGCCTTGTAGGGGTGGATGTATCTGTGCAGGAAGGGCCATCTCCCTGTACATCTGTTATTTTGATGGACAATTGGCTCTTTCAGTGTGTGCAGCAGTGTGCAGTTTGCATTAGTGGCACATCAATATGTGTTCATAGCACAGTCCACTTCCTTATTGCTACCTGCAACGGCACCCCAGGAGTGATGTATGATGTTGGGACTGCCTCCGTATTTCCATGTCACCTACATGTGAGTCTGCATCATCATGCTATGTGGCTCATGGTGTTAGACCTGCAGCAACACACATTGCACACCCCTTTCACGCTACATATTGCTTGGGAGGGTGTTGGATTGACTATGTGACCTAATGTGATAGTAAATGGTTCATCTTCAAAGTTGTACTTCCAGTGCAGGCCATGCCATTGTCACTGTGTGCTTTGACATTGGTCCCTTGAAGCTCTACAGTGGCAGCTAATGTTATTGGAAGCCGTCATTTGTCCATAGGTGTGTATCCCATTGTGTCAGGGTGTACAACATAACTACCTGTGTCATACCTCAGTGTCTTCCTGCCCACGTGTCAATGTAGTGGTGTATGTATTGTGTGTCCTACAGGGTTGCTGTGCCGTGTGTATATTGCTAGGTTTATGGACTTACCGACAAGAAGGCCATTGCCATATAGTCCATCCTGGAAGTACTGGTGCTGTGGCGGAAGATGAAAGAATCATGTATACTTCCAGGATACTTGGTCAAGATGTTGCTAAACAATCACTGGTAGTCAACTATGGCCTGCACATTTATGGAGTGGGTGTGCTTTCTGTTACAGAATAGTTGCTCTGTTGCTGCAGGTGGTACGATCCAGACATGGGTGCGGTCAATTGCACCAAGCATATGCGGGAAGCCATGTATTTGATAAAACCCCTGTTTGATCTCCTGCTGCTTCTGCTGGTTGTTGGGGAAGCTGATGTGGCAGGTGTGAGGGAGTTCATGGCATCTTTGACCTTGGGAAAGAAGGCGGAGAATGAGGGCTTTGATACCCCAGCGACCAGGGCACCCATTGTTTGGAAGGAGCCACTTGCCAACATATGCAGGACATCTAGCAGCTTGGTCACCAATGGTATCTTGTGTGGTGTCTGCAGGCTGGCTGTTATATGTGGCTCAATTTGGCACAGCAGCTGCTGTATGGCTTGCCTGTTGATTCTATACCTCCGGATGATGTCCTGTTCCCGGAGACCCTGGAGGGTTTTCCTGGTCCTAAAGACCCTCTCCTGCCTTCTGCGTTGCCTTTGGGGGCCACGTTGGGGTGGTGATGGCTGCAGCTTTTGGTTCTGTGCTCTGCGGTGTCTAGCATGCTGCCTCAGTAGCACCTCCATGTTGTCCTTTTGAGCTATGATGTTGCTTGTGTTTGTTGTCCTTAAGTAGTGGTGTGTTTGCCTCATCATGACCCAGGCATTAAAATTTTACACAAATCGGGCTTAGCGTCATTTTTCGAGTCCGCCACCCACCCGTGTGTAATTGTTGCCCTGTTGGATAAATATAACGCTAAGGTGTTTGAGTCATTTTTTGGACGGGAACGCCTACCTTGCATCTCATTGACGCAAGGTGGTTTCATGCATCTTTGAAATTACGCAAACTCCATATTTTTGATTTATAAATATGGAGTTAAGTTTGCGCTGAATTTGCGTAAACAAATGACACAAATCCAGCACAAACAGCGTATAAATATGGGCCTTGGTGTCCAGCACCTTCCCTTTCCTATTTTATATTGGAGTGGAAAGAGTAAACTGAACTTCTTTTAGTGTCCAACACCTTTCTTGTGTTATGTTATATTGGAGTGGGAATAGTAAATGTTGCCCCTTTCGTGTCCAACACCGTCCCTGAGTTAATTAAATGTTGGGATGCGGATAGTAAGTGTTATGCTTATATTATGTTAGATTATGTATTAGTTGTGTTTTGTATTGGTGTGGTAACATAGGGGCCAATTCTGAGTTAGGCGTACGGGAAGACCTTTCTGCCGAACTTCCGACAGGGAGGTTGCCGCCTTACTGGCGACCTCCCCACCGGCCCCATTACGACATTCCTGCTTGACTGATGGGCAGACATCTTGGTCTGCCCAGCGGAAAGTGGTGGCAGCATTGTCGCCGACTCCTAATCGAGCCGGCGGCAATGCTGCTGCCCTTAGGAGGCACCAGTACCCTCGTAATGTATACTGTCTGCACAGCAAACAGTGCGCATTATGAGGAAACTGGGAAGGGGGACCCCTGCACTGCCATGCCACTGGTAGTGCAGGGCCCCTCCTGTAACCACCTGCACCTGTTCCCTGCAAGCCTTTTCCTGGCTGTGAAACTTCCATGAAAAGACTGGCAGAAAACTAGGTTGTAATCAGCAGGTCGGTTTTGAGTTCAGCACCGCCTGGCTAATTCCAACCTGCACCGCCACCAGCCCATTGGGAACATTGTTCACAGCGGAGACGGTAGTCATTTGGCGGTCCAACCTCCAAACTCTTAATTTGGTAGTCAGACTGTCAAACCAGCAGCGGTCATGACCGCCACCGCGAGTCTGGCCGTCTGTTCACTGCCAGACTCGTAGTGAGACTCATAAGGTTATGTTTTTACAACATTTTTTCTTTTTGTTAATAAATATACTCCAAACAATATACAGATATATATTTTTAAAAATGTATTTACACAAAAATAACACTTTTTGAAAATCTTTTATTAGTTTTAAAATGTATTTATTACAAAAAAAGTAAGAGCTCCATTATGAGTTTGGCGGGCCCACCACGCGACCGCCAATCTCATGGGGAGGATGCCACTGATATAGCAGTGACATGCTCCCCGAGCGTATTACAATGTTCCCACTGGGCTGACCAGCGGGAACACTGTAATATGCGTTCCCACCGGGCTGACCAGCAGGAACATTATTAGGATATTGGTCTTGGCTCCTTTAAGAGAGCTGAGGCCTATATCCTAACACTCTAGCATCCTCGGAATAGCCAGTGAGCATTCCGATGGTGCTGGGAAGCGGCCCCCCTGTGGCCCATGGCACTGGCTTTCCGTCAGGCTTTTAATGGTGGGGTCAACACCATGAAAAGCCTGGAAGAAAGAGGGATTGTAATCAGCCAGGTGGCGCTGAGATCAGCGCTGCCCTGTCTGGTTACAAGCTCAACCACCATCATGCCATCAGGAACCATGTCCCCGGCGTGGACATCAGTTCGCTGGTGGGTCTGCCCGCCAGGGTTGTAATTGGACAGTCGGACCGCCAATGTTACAGGAGTCTGACTGTCAAATGTGAGTGTGGTGGTCCTTGGACCACCACACTCGTAAGGAGGCCCCTAAGTCATTTTGTATGTAGATAAACAACATTTTAAATAGATGTAACCCCTTCTGTGCCCAGGACATAATGGTTACGTCCTCGGCTGCAGTGCTGCTACGCCAAGGACGTAACCATTACGTCCTGGGACTCACCCACGGGGAACGCGCTGGTGCTCCCTCCGTGGGCCACCCACCCACAGACCCCCACAGGGGATGGCAACGGAATACCTTCCACCCCCGCCCCTGACGCCCCCACCCCCCTTGGCGATCTGATGATTTCGACGTGTGCATGGTGCGCCCACGTCATCAGAGCAGGGAATGATATGTGATGTGTTTTGCGTAGCTCCCACAAGGTTTACTTACCTAAAAGCACTTGTAAATGGTTGATTTATCAATTAGATTTAGGGATTTTATTTCATAAAGTCATTGGTGAATATTTTTTTTTTTTTAACCATTTACTTACCCTTATGCCAAATCCAACCAGTATACCTGAGATGGACTAGTGGGTGGGTGTGCAATAATGTTTTGGTGTTAATCTTTGCTTTTTAGCGTCCATGCATACTCTCTCCGTAGCAAACACCTTGCTGTCACATCTTTTTGGAAACTAGTCACTAAGGGAATAATATGTGGTGTGTTTTGTGTGGATCCCATAAGGTTTAGGTACCTAGAAGCACTTGTAAATGGTTTATTTATATTTGCGGATTGGCAGACTGGAGTGGAGCTTCCACCCACGGCCAGCCGGAGCTCTCAACTGGTGCCCGGTCATAGCTTTCCCACCCAGCCATGCCCAGTCATAGCTTCCAGACCAAGCCAGAGGCACTGAAGACTCAGAACTGACACTGGGAAGGAGTTTGTGTACCTTTTGGACTACTTGAAGTGTCTTTTTTTTTTTTTTTTTGTTCACCTCCATCCTGGGGAAAAAACTGAATTCTTACCATACTCTGAGCTCCATAACCCCGTGTAGAAGGAGTGAATTTGCCCCCTAGAACCAGAAAAACTCAAAATGTTGAAAATATCACTAAAACTGGTGCTGGGAGGCTGGAGAGGCACTGAAGGCTCAGAACTAGCATTGGAAAGGAGTTTGTGTGCCTTTCGGACCATGTGGCATGTTTTTTTTTTGTTCACCTCCATCTAAGGGAAAAACCTGAAATCTTACCCCACTTGGAGCTCCAGAGCCCTAATAGAAGGAGTGACTTTGCCCCCTAGAACCAGAAAAACTCAAAATGTTGAAAATATCACCAAAACAGGTGCTGGGAGGCTAGAAAGGGGCCAGAGGCACTGAACTGACACTGGAAAGGAGTTTGTATACCTTTTGGACCATGTGGTGTGGTTAATTCTGTTCACTTCCATCTAAGGGAAAAACCTGAAATCGTACCCAACTTGGAGCTCCGTAGCCCTGGGTAGAAGGAGTGACTTTGCCCCCTAGAACCAGAAAAACTCAAAATGTCGAAATTATCACTAAAACTCGTGCTGGAAATGGGACAGAGGCCTTCCTGCAGGGCTGACACTGCTCTAGGCCTGAACCTAGTGGAGGAGCACAAGAGTCCTCACTGGTCTGCAATCACCCTGCCCTGTGTAGAGACTGCCTTCACCATACCGTGGACTCAGGGTGCTGCCTTTGGGCGGGTGCCTTCCACCTTCCTTGAGCCCAGACATGGGGAGACCAGGAGGCTCAAACCCGGACTGCCACACACCCTCTCCCCATTGGCATGCCCATTTTCCTCGACTATTCATGGGGGCTTACAGAACCCTGGGTGGAGACAAAAGTCTGAGTTAGCCCAGTGGCCCGGCCCAGCGGCCATCTGGTCGCCCAGCCGGCGGGCCATCTGGTCGGCCAGCCCAGCGATTAGATGGCCGAGGACAACTTGGTGACCAGATGGCTTGGGATGACCCAGCGGCCAGAGTGACCCAGGCACCATGGCAGTCACCAAGGCAAAGACAAGAGCGGCCGTGCACTCTGAAAGGCTGCTTTCCTCCCGGTGACTTGTGTGGACCAGGGATTTCCACCCTGACCATCTGGTCGCCTGCTGACTTGCAAGGGATTGTGGCCCCCATCCTTGCACGTGGTGGCGCAGGCCAGGAAGGGGAGGCCCCCTTGTCGGGTGGCATGTGGTGGAGGCAGCCTCCCACGGGCCCACAGCCCCCTCCCTCCCCACTGGCCTGGCAGCAGATGTGTGGTGATGGGGGGACACAGGCACCCACAGACGGAGACAAAAGCTTGTGTCAGGATGATTTTCAATAGATCACAGCAAGGTAGCTGCTCTGCTACTTAAGAAACCCTGAACCAGAATCAGGTCACTTACAAATGATTTAGCACGGGGTGCCCAACGAACATGCGGTGCAGTAAGAGCGATGGAACCGCATAAGAGGGTTAAGTCCTCCCAGGCAGAGGAGCCGTCCCCACACCCAGTCCTCTCCCAAGCACCCCAGTGGCTGCAGACCGCTCCGTTAGCCAGGAAGCACAAGGGGAGGGCCATGACCTGTGCCTATGGGTGTTCCATTCTTGGAGGCAGCCAAGGGCTTCAGGCTGGCACCATCGGTCTCTCGGGCCTCTTCGCCGTTAATGATCTTTCCGCAGGTTCACCTATGGAAACCTTGTTACGACTTTTACTTCCTCTAGATAGTCAAGTTTCATCATCTTCTCGGTGCTCCACCAGGGCCATTGCCGACACCAGCAGGGCCGATCAAAGGACCTCACTAAACCATCCAATCGGTAGTAGCGACGGGCAGTGTGTACAAAGGACAGGGACTTGGTCAATGCAAGCTTATGACCCCGCACTTACTGGGAATTCCTCGTTCATGGGAAATAATTGCAATCTCCATCACAAACGGGGATCAGTGGGTTACCTTCACCTGTCGGCAAAGGGTAGACACATGCTGATCCATTCAGTGTAGCACAGCCCCGGACATCTAAAGGCATCACAGACCTGTTATTGCTCAATTGTCCGGGAGACCATATCCACGGGGTCTGCGCATGTTCCCAACATGCCCACCACTAGACAGCTCCAAAACTCCAATAGATATACCACAGAGCCTGAGAGAGTCCAAGTGGGGGAAAAGGGGTAGGGAACAGCTGGGAAGGAGACCTGTAGGAAGCAAGAGGTTAAACAACACAATGTCAAGATATAATCACATTGACTTTCAATAGACTATGGTTCTAAGAATTCTTATACTGTAATCATGGATAACGTAGGACATGACTATAACTAGGCCTCAAGAAATCTAGGTACCTGGAAAAATCAAGAATGGATTAATACAACGTTTCATTTGAGCTTTTCAGGAAATATCATATACTGTCTAGAATACAAGAACTTTCTTCAAAATTGTTTCAGAATAAACATTGCATTTTTACAGGAGGACTAAGGCTATCTGAACATTCCATGAAAAAACAACAGGAAATGTACTTGGAGCTTAATTAGCACAAAGAATGTTGCACTTTGAATTAAGCGTTTCGAGAAAACCAAAAGCTCAGGATAAATATGTGCACCTCAACAAACACTGCACACCAAAGTATTCAATGCCATGAAAAGATCGCACGCACGGCCGATCTGAAAATCAAGAGTTTACTGCCAGAAAAGAATCGCGCACCTTTCTGCCGATTCGAAGTTTCACAATGATAATGTCATGAAATGATCACGCACACTGCCGATCTGAATGTCAAGAGTTTTATGCCAGGAAATGAATCGCGCACCTTGCTGATTCGAAATACACAATGCAAATATCATGAAATGATCACGCACACTATTACCGATCTGAATGTCAAGAGTTTTTTATGTCAGCAAATGAATCGTGCACCTTGCCGATTCGAAATACACGATGCAAATATCATGAAATTATCGCACAGACTGTTGCCAATCTGAATGTCAAGGTTAAATGTCAGGAAATGAATCGCACATCTTGCCGATTCGAAATACACAAGGCAAATATCATGAAATGATCGCGCACACTGTTGCCGATCTGAATGTCAAAGTTAAATGCCAGGAAATGAATCGCGCACCTTTCCGATTAAAAATACACAGGGCAAATATCATGAAATGATCGCGCAAACTGTTGCCGATCTGAATGTCAAGAATCATATCCCAGAATTGAATTGCGCACCTTGCCGATTCAAACAAGAATATGTAAATGTCATGAAAACACAATCACGCACACAAGGAGTTTCACAACTAGGCTCAAAAACTCAAATGTCTTTGAAAACGGGGGCCAGGGGTCCAGCCCGACCTCCGCCTTACCGCCCTGCTAAAGGATCGTCAATATAATGAGGGCAGGCCTGGAAATATCATTGTAGGCCTCCGGGACCGGAGCTCAGCATGTTGCTGCAGCTCTGTACTGGGACCTCTGAATAGTGAGCACCTGGAACTGGGCTGACTCCCTTATATAGAGTCAAGCCCAGCCTACAGACCACACCCAGTCATGGGGCAGGGAAAGCTTCTAAAAGGTCCTAGAAAGGGACCACACCCTGACACACTCGGTAAGCCTGCAGCAATACCTTGCAAATGAACAGTTATTACAAACATCATTAATAGTGGTTTTCAAGGTTAAAATCTGTAATGCAAAAAGTTAACAAACTGCATATAAACATAATGCATGAATTATGCCTTTGCATAAAGAGTGGGTTATCCAAGTAACAGGTGGAGCCATCAAAGGAACCATAACTGATTTAATGTGCCATTCGCAGCTTCACAGTACCGGCCATGTGTACTTAAACATGCATGGCTTAATTTTTGAGACAAGCATGTGTTACTGGCAGGATCAACCAGGTAGCCACACCTGCTGGATGGGGGGGAGCCGTATGCCTGTCTTGGACCAACCTTCACACCCCACAGGGGGAAGCCTGCTGCAGAGAAGCCTCTGCCTGGGGCTTGCTATCGAGGACAGGGCAGTCACACAGGCACTGGCAGGCACCAGCCATCTCCACAGGAGAGAGACAGCCAGGCCAAGGTGCAGCCTGAGTAAGCGACAGGGGTGCCTGCCGGCCTGGGCCAGCAGAGACACCCCATGGAATGGTCATTCCGAGCTGCTGCGGAAATGTGCTGGATGGAGGAGGATTATAGCACACAGGTGCCTGGACTGCCAGGCAGCTTGTAGGACCTGGCAGCACACAACCCCTTATACTCTGGTCAGACCGCTGGAGGGGCACAAGCTGCCAGGCTGCTTGGCCTTCACTTTGCCAGGTAAGGGCCTTTGTGAACAGCAGACCCCCGAGTCAGATGGTCCGTGGTAGGGTGGAAGCTCTTTGTTTGAAACAACAGCCGAGGCTGTCTAAGCAGTCCGTCCCCAACCAGACCAAATGTGCCCAATCGATGTCAATTTGCACTCTGGGAAGCCAGGTTCGGAGGAGAGACTCATCAGACAGGGCTGCAAGGTAGCAGCACACCTGGGCCCCATGGCAGGCCAGCCTGGGCCTGGGCACTGGCAGCACCCAGTTGAGAACCACTGGACCAGAAGGGGGCCTGGTGTACCTTCTCCCTAATAATCCGGAGGAAGGCTACCCCTTTCTTGTACTCTATGTGCACCAAGGGACGGAGGGGATAACTAGCGAGAATCCACCTGACCTCCTGTAGCCCTGGCTGGGCTTGAGGAAGCAAATGAGCCCTCATCAGGACTTCTGGGGCAGCCTGGCCATCTGGACATGCCACAGAAACGCATGGAGTATGACCAGATGCCCTGAGTTGTCGGAGCGACCAGATGGCCAGGCCATGATGCCGTACGGCTCACCAGGACCCAAAACAAAGACTGGGACTGGGGCTCCCACCCCGGGGTAGCCCAGCCATCTGGACGTGCCATAGGAATGCACTAATCATGACCAAATGGCTGGACTCAGAGAACGGCCATTTAGTCGCACTGTGCCTTAAAATATGGAGCCTGTGCTCTCCCCTACAGGGGACGGAGACTCTGTGGCCTCGGTTCTCAGAGCCCCCGCTGGCCCTCAGGCACAGGGCTCCGAGGTGGGCCTCAACGGACTTCCAACCCAGGGCCCCGAGGCCTCTTTACATGCTGGCAATGCCCTCCCGATGCTTACGGGACTCCGTCCCAGGCCCTTTCCCACCCGGCGGGCCGGATGACGAAGCCCAAAACGCGGTCTCCCAACCTGGAGCTCCTGAACCTGAACATGCAGGGGAAGCCTCCCCACAGCCCAATGAACTCCCAGTCCCTTCATGGTGCGGCATGCTGGAGGAAGGGAGAGCCCACTCCAGGGCCTGGCAAGATCTGATCAGGGCTCATGAACTCGTCCATGCAGGTGAGGCCTCCCTGGCCCCTCTGGGACCCTGTCCCAGGCGTCTTGCCACACGGTGGGCTGGAGGACGAGGCCCAGGATAGGGATTCCCACTCCAACCCCTGGTCCAGGGCCAGGATGGGGCCCCTGAGCATACCCCGGCAGGGGAAGCCTCCCCAGGTCAGCCCGGAGATCTGGACGTGCCATAGGAATGCACAGAGCACAACCAGATGTCCTGGGGTCTCAGAGCGACCAGATGGCTGGGCTCAGAGGACAGTCATCTGGATGCATTGTGCCTTAACATAAGGAGACTTCACTTGCCTCTAGAGGGGACTCTGCAGCCTGGGTTCTCTAAGGCCCAGCTGGGCCTCAGGCATGTGGACCCAAACCAACCTCCGACCCGGGGCCCTGAGGCCTCTTTACTCTCCAGTAAACCCCTACCAGGGCCTGCAGGACCCCGTCCCAGGCTATTTGCCACCCAGCAGGGGCAGAGTACAAAGCCCAAGCAAGGGGTTCCCACCCTGGGTCCTGCCACAGCCCTGCGGCCCAGGGCCCGGCCAGGACCCCTGAACACAAACCAGCAGGGGATGCCTGCGCCTTGGCCAAGTGTACGCCAAGGCCCTCCAAGGTGAGGCAGGCTGGAGAATGGGAGCACCCACTCCAGGCTCTCGGACGCCAGTTAGCTCTGTGGGAAGCAAGGTTTGGAGGAGCGACCCATCGGACAGGGCTGCAAGGTGACACCACACCTGGGCCCCCCAGGGTGGGGCGGGTCGGCCCGGGACCTTGCGGCGCCCAGTCCCAGAACCACTGGACCCCAAGGGGGTCCGGAGTAGCCTGTCCCTAGTAATCCAGAGAGAGTCTATCCCCTTTCTGGTACTCCGTGCACACCAAGGGATGGAGGGGACCATCGGCAAGAATGCACCCCACTTCGTGGAGCCCTGGCTGGGTTTGAGGAAGCAAATGAGCTCCCATCGGGATGTCTTGGGCAGTCTGGTGATCTAGACGCGCCATAGGAACACATGGGGTGCAGCCAGATGACCCAAGTTGTCGCAGCGACCAGATGGCCTAGACGCAAGGGCGTAAAGGCTCCCCAGGAGCCCTGGCTTTGGGGTGGGCCAGAGGACAAAGACTGCTACGGGGGCTCCCGCCCCGGGGCCTGCCAGAGCCCTGGTCTGGGGCCTGGCCTGGGCCTCCTGAACTCAAACCTGAAGGAGAAGCCTCCCCGTGCCCGGCGGACTCTCGGGCCCCGGCCCCTTGGGTGGGTGTGGTGACAACTGGGCCAGTGGACTGTGTGGATGAGGTGCTTGGCTGGGTTCTTCCTACCCTGGCCATACGTGCTGGATGGGGGGAGGGGTAGGGAAGAGTTCAATGGTGGACAGGCAAAGTTTTTTAGGGACATTGGGGCGGGAAGAGGGTGAAGGAATGGGAGTGGAGGATGAGGGAGTGGTTGTTGGAGGTCTCTGTCTGCTGCTTTTGGGTGCAGGTGCATGGGCTGGATGCAATTGTAAGGTGGATGGCTGTTGGGTGTCTGAGTGCTTGCGTTTGTGTACTTTTGGAGGGTGGACAGACACAGTGGGAGAGGACACAGGGGACGTGTGCATGGCTGTTGTGGAGGTGTCTGCCAGTGAGGTGTGTGTTCTGCTTGGTGTGGTGATGATGCTGGTAGTGGATGATGATGTAGTGCATGCAGGTGTGAGTGTGGACGGAACTGGGTGGGAGGTGGATAATGGAGGAGGAGGGGGACACAATGGAAATATTGGATGTTGGTGTGTCTGCAATTGTGTTTGTGTGAGTGCCTGTGGGATGAAATGTGGTGCTTGTGTTTGCCTGTGACACTCTTCGGTGTTGTCTTGTGTGCATGCTTGTCTGCCTGTGTGTTTGGGATGGGTTGTGGTTGAGGAGAATGGGACTGGGCAGTGGAAGTTGGAGGGGGGAGGTTAGAAACAGGGACAATGGCTGCCATCAGAGAGGAGGCCAGAGCCTGAATCAGTTTCTGTTGGGCCGCCAATCCATTGTGAAAGCCCTCCAGGAATGCCTTAGATTGTTGCATCTGGGCTGCCAGACCCTGGATGCCAGTCACCATGGTTGACTGCCATACAGGGATGGATCTCAGGAGGTCAAGAGCCTCCTCACTCAGGGCAGCAAGGCTAACTGGGGCAGGTCCTGAGGTGCCTGGGGCGAATGAGAAGCCCACCCTCCTGGGTAAGGGGCACGGGCAACTCGATGAGGGGCTGCTGGGAGGGCGGTGCTGGTACGTGGGTGGCGGCTGTGCCTGTAGCTTGGGTGGTCACAGAAGAGTCCGCCGCCATCAGGGAGCTTCCATCGGAGGAGGTATCTGTTTCAGAACTGTCCTCTCCAGTCTCTGTCGTGGTGCTCCCCTCGCCCTCCATCCCTCTGGTGCCCTCACTGTTAGTGGACTCTGCCTCCTGCATCCTGTGGGATGCAGCTCCCTCCGTCACCGGTGCCGCTCCTCCTCCGCCAGATGATGCTAATGCACATACGGACAGGACGACAAAACAAAAAGGGGGGGGAGAGACAAAGGATACACTTGGTCAATGGCTGCACCAACACCACCGTTGGTGTACACAGCGCACTCACACACCGGGAGCAGGCCTACACAATATACCATAGCACTACCAGAGAAATAGTTAGTGGGCAAGGCATGGGGAAGGGCACACACAGCCAAATGCAGCACACCTGGGACCCCCCCAGCCCTGACCTGTAGTGGATTCCTACGAGCTAGGTAGCAAGAATTTCCCTCCTGAACACTAGCCACCAGGGGACCTATGCTGCAATGTCATGCCTGGCCTAGGGGCACCCACTGACCCACATCCCCCACCCAGAAACCACCCTACAATGCATAAATTGTAATGATGGGCACTGTACTCACCCCCTTGTGGCTGCTGTGATGCCCTCAAGCGCCCATCCAGCTCTGGATTGACCACTGCCAGTATGCGGGCTATCAGGGGGGTCAGGGTTCGATGGGCACCCCTCTCTAGTTCGGAGGCTATCCGCAGCTGGGCCTCCGCCGTCTTCCGTGCCCAGCATCTCAGGTCCTCCCACCGTTTGCGACAGTGGGTGATCCACCTGCCATAGACCCCCAGGGTCCACACCTCCTTGGTGATGGCACGCCATATACCCTTCTTTTGATTGGCGCTGACCTGCAGAGGCAATAGACACAGGAAAATAGATTGAGACAAACAGTCCTGCCCGTTACACATATGGCCCACCATGCCCCTTTCCATCACCATTTACACACACATGGCCCAGCACACAACCTGTATGCCGCCAAAAGGACATCCACCCACCCCCCTTACACAACGCCTTCACACACACACAACTCCATGCATTCATGCCACATGCATCGTGCCCACAGTGTACTCACCTGCTGGTCTGGAGGCCCATACAGCATTCCGTACTGGGGTAGGATCCCATCCACTAGTTTCTCCAACTCCTCCGATGTGAAGGCTGGGGCCCTTTCCCCAGTCACATGGGCCATGGTAGGTTCCAGACACAGGTCACAGCAGCACATGCAGTGTAGGTCCTCTCCTGTGGAAGGTCAGGTAGCAAGTAAGGAATCAGGTAGAAAATAGCAGTCACATCCGCTGCGGTGCATACTGTCACCACGGGCGTAGATCACCATTGGCCACTGTAAACCATAGGGCCCAATTATAACCAATGAGGAGTTGCACAGCAGTTCCCAATCGCCTCACGCAACGGCGCACAACGTCAGTGGAATTACCTCACTACCAACTGTCCCTCCACACAGGACAGGCAGACGCCATTTCAGGGGTGGGGCAAGCCCTTGAAAATTGCTGTGTCACTGGTGACATTAGGACATACTGGACATATCACAGTGACCCATTACAAGTTAACAGGATGCAAAGTTCTGTTGTAGCTCTATTGTTCAGTTTGTGACCAGCTCCTCACTCTTTTGTCCCTTAGATTCCTACAGATGCAGATGAATAGGAAATGGAGACATAACCCCGTGTACAGACCCCTGGTGGACTTGGCAACACTGGAGGACAGGCCCATTATCCTCACCTATAGACTGGACAGGGCCACAATCACAGAGCCCTGTGCCCAATTGGAGCCTGACCTGATATCTGCTATATGTCACCCCACTGGGATCCCGCCTCTTGTGCAAGTGGTATCAGTTCTCCATTTCCTGGCAACTGGTTCTTTCCAAGTGGCTGTGGGCTTGGCAGCAGGAATGTCACAGCCAATGTTCTCAATTGTGCTGACAAGAGTGTTGTCTGACCTGATTAAACACATGTGCAGCTACGTTGTTTTCCCCCAGATTGAAGATTTGGCCACAGTGAAGGCAGAGTTCTATGCAATAGGACATATCCCCAACATCATTTGGGCGATTGATGGAACACATATAGCATTTGTCCCCCCAGCCAGATTGAACAGGTGTTCAGAAATCGTAAGAGTTTCCAATCTATGAATGTACAGATGGTGTGCCTTGCGGACCAGTACATCTCCCACGTCAATGCTAAGCATCCAGGGTCGTGCATGATGCCTTTCTCCTGAGAAAGAGCAGCACCCCAAATGTGATGGCCCAATTACAGAGGCACAGGGCGTGGTTAATAGGTGAGCTGTGGTTCCCACCCAGTAGATGTTGGTGTATGGGTATGGTGTGGGCCATATGTATTAGTGTGTGGATACATGTTGTCCCTCAATAGTTCAGGTTATCCCAACCTATCATGGCTGCTGACCCCTGTGAGGAATGCCAGGACAAGGGCAGAAGAACATTATAATGAGGCCCATGGCCGAACCAGAAGGATAATTGAAAGGACCTTTGGCCTCCTGAAGGCCAGGTTCAGGTGCCTCCATCTGACAGGTGGATCCCCGTGCTAATCACCCAAGAAGGTCTGGCAGATAGTGGTTGCATGCTGCATGTTACATAACCTGGCCCTCAGACGTCATGTCCCATTTCTGCAGGAGGAGGAGGCTGGAGATACCTGTGTGGCAGCAGTGAACCCTATGGACAGTGAGGATGAGGAGGCAGAGGATGAGGATGAGGACAACAGAACATCTGTCATCAGACAGCCTGTTGGCCAAATACCCAGGCAGTGTCCATGACGCATACATCTTCCACAACTTCATCATCAATCAGAGGTTTCAGGATGGACAAGAGTGGCCTGCTTGTAGGTAAGCAACCAGCAAGTACCTAACAGACACAAGAAAAAAATAGATGTGGGTGACACAATACACAGATCCCTGCCTGCCTGCACAGATAGGAACTGCACGATGAGGCCTGTCACACATACATCCACGTGCTAATCACCCAAGAAGGTCTGGCAGATAGTGGTTGCATGCTGCATGTTACATAACCTGGCCCTCAGACGTCATGTCCCATTTCTGCAGGAGGAGGAGGCTGGAGATACCCGTGTGGCAGCAGTGGACCCTATGGACAGTGAGGATGAGGAGGCAGAGGATGAGGATGAGGACAACAGAACATCTGTCATCAGACAGTCTGTTGGCCAAATACCCAGGCAGTGTCCATGACGTGTACATCTTCCACAACTCCATCATCAATCAGAGGTTTCAGGATGGACAAGAGTGGCCTGCTTGTAGGTAAGCAACCAGCAAGTACCTAACAGACACAAGAAAAAATAGATGTGGGTGACACAATACACAGATCCCTGCCTGCCTGCCTGCACAGAGAGGAACTGCACGATGAGGCCTGTCACACATACATGAACTCTTCTTCTGTCATGCACATATCTAATCCAAAGCACCCTGACATACAGGTGAAGACATCTCAAGCCACTTTTGCATATGTAGTATGATGTAAAAGCACGCAGTGATGAATGGCAGACAGGAAATCTGCTCTACATCCCTGTGTGCAAGGGAGGTGTATCATCTACACTGGGGGTTGGTCACATGCAACACACATAAGACATCAGCCGTGTCATGCCTCATACATCAAGGATTAGGGGCCTCAGTTACCAGGCCCTTGGGCCACTTTGTGCCACCAGAGAAGCATTTGTTTGTTGCTCTGCTAGTACAGTGTGGCAGGCCATATTTAGAAGGCCATGCAAAGCCACCTTGCATTCCTTATTATGGCCTTGTAAATATGAACAACTTACATGTATAACACTGTGAGAAAGGGTCGTTCCATGAGTGCATTCTGCAGCACACGTAGAAAGAGGGAAACACCTCTTGTGATGGTTTATATGCAGGAAGGTGTTTCTTCCTGAACAAAAACAATCATCCACACAATGCAGGCACCCTTGCACCATGCTGCAAGACTGCCTGCCTTGGTGCTATGCAGCAATTTGTACATCAGTTCAGGGGAAGAGGACAAAAAGGTGTTGTATCTTTTAGATATGTTGCATTCCTGGCCTTTCCTGGCAATGCATGGCAGCACAGCAAGGCACTTTCTGTGCTACCCAGTTCCATGAGCCTCATAAATGAGAATGTCAGTGCTACATGAAAAACTAACGCCCATGGCCAGGTGATATGTAGCTGTCCAAATGTCTAATGCTATGTCAAATGACTCTCATCTCACACCTTGTGTATAACTTCAGTTGTATGGACCCCAAATTGGCAGGAGGACCCAAATAATGTGTACCGCTTCCCCTTCTTAGAGACATAGTACAGTGCATGAAGATGTGTAGCTGGATTGCAGATGACCATACACAAATCTGCAGGATACATGTCTTGTGTGCACAAATTCACTACACATCTGTCTCACATGTACACAATGTTGCCACATTGTGACATGCAAACATATTTTGGGAAATGGCAGTTGTCACATCATGTCACTTAGTTGGGATGTGTGCAGGCATACTGTGTGGATGGCATCATATCAACTGTCACAGACAATGTAGGACAATCAAAGGCATGGGCAAATGTAATGTAGGGCAATACCACCATCTGAGGATGAGCATGAGCCCATACATGTGCTTGTCTGTAATGTCACCAACAGCCCAGGCTGGACATACAAAAAAGATTACCAAGGTTATGGCATCCAGCCATGGGTAATGACACCTTTTGCAAATCCTCAAACAGACATGGAGAGGGGCTATAACCAGGCACATGTTCGGACCAAGAACAATGTGGAGAGGAGCTTTGGCTTGCTACAAGGATGCTTTCCCTTCCTTGATATATCAGGTGTTCAACTGCTCTATGCCCCACCCATGGTCTGCAAGACAAACCTGGCATGTGCCATTTTGCACAGAATCTGTGTAAAAACCAGTGCCCCTTGGAATGAGGAGTAGGAGGCTCCCTGGGAAGAGGAGGAGGATGACATGCCAAATCATCCAGGCATACAGAACACTGCTGTTGGTGCATGGAGACATGCCACATTGTGCAGCATTCCTTCACCTGAAAACATGTGGAGTAAGGGATGGCTGCCAAACATGTGAATAAATAATCCTGCCCAACGTATGTCTTGGAGTGTTTGGCACGGTCCCATTTCCAAACAAATCTACATCCAGGAAAACATGATTCGCCACAAAAAGTTGTCAATCTAGTGTGAACACTGTTGTAATCCCATAAGTACCATACACATGCACTATGCTCCGAAAAGCGTGGCATATTTTTGCATTGCCTGCCACGCAAGCATGTTTTAATGTAAACAGTCATATCTGCCATTGAACTGTTGTTCCAAATGGAAAACAGATAGATATTAATCACTACATGATGCATCAGGGCAACACTGTATGCCAAGGTCTATAAATAGTTGTCAGGAAATGCAACAGTTAATCAATGAGTGAAAGATTAATAACAATGCTGACAACTCACATCAACATCTTTTGCACTCACATGTATGACAAATAGTAAGTGTATCACAGAGGACAGTACATCTGTATGTGTCCAGAAAATCAGTGATCATCTTGCATGTATGACAATCAATGTCATAGCATGTCTCATACTGTTGGCAATAAATAGGTCTGAGTACAGCAGGTCATAGAATGACTTATATATGTATGTGGGAACATTAACTGTAAAAACTATTAGCCGAAACCACTCTTACTCACCGTGCAGCTGACAAAGTATAGTGTGTAAACTGTGGGTGACTACTCCTCACAAACACACTGGGATGGTGGCCGCCCGTTACTATTTCCCCAAAATGAATCAACTGGCGGTACTCAGGGTTATTTGGGTTTTATTTATCAGTTGTGTTTAGGCCAAGTACATAGGGGTATTTATTCTGATGTCTCCTTCTCTTCCATCTTGTAATCCGATGTCCCTTTATTTCTCCCAGGTGGCATCATTGTTGCCGTTCATCGCACCTCGGTAAAAGTCAAAAAGTGACAAAGAATCAGGTAAGCGGTTTTCTGGTGTTTGTTAAAAGAGGAGGGGGCAGTGTTAGTGAGGATAACTAGGGGAGGCTCCACTGTGTACAAGTCAAACTTCTAGGTTCTCCCCAAAGACTATTTTGTTCCCGTCTCTGGGCATGCACCCCCCTTTTGCCTTTTTCCTTCCCTCCCCTTTTCTCTCTATTCAGTTTATCCTTCCTGTCAGCCCCTAGGAAGAACTGTACCTTGGATAGCCACTTTCCTCCTGGAACGTGGCTAGGGCGGTGCATCTCCCAGGCTCCTTGCTCAGCTCCTTTCCTGTCCTCGGTTGCCTTCTCCTATGTTCCTTATGCTTCCACATCCTCATGTCCTCTTGCTCCTGTGCTCGCCTCCTCCGTCTCTCCCGTCCTTCACACGTTTCCTGCTTCGTCCTCCCCTTCCTTGCACTGACCCTAGAAGTCATCAGGACTTCAAGTGGGAACCTCTCAGAAGTGCCCCAGGGGGACTGGTATAGTGGCCCGCCCTTGGCTATGCCTCGAGCATCCTTCTGTTCTGGGGCTTCTCAGCTACACACATCAACATGGAAACATCAGCAGAGTCCAAATCATGGCCTAAACAGGACCTGCTACACTGTGGAGGGAGACTCCCAGATTATCCCAATATTACTCCTGGAGTCATAATAAGTTTTGGGACCATTTACCCTACTCACCACCAATAGCCAATAAACCTACTGTGCTGCATGTTGAGAAAACACATGTACAGGCCATAATCTCTCATGGCCCCAAAAAAATGAGGAGCTGGAACAGCTGGACGATGAGTATGTGGAAGATGGGGAGCAAGCGCAAAATGTAACATCACTAGAAGCAACATTGTAGAGTTAACACAAACTAGTCATGTGTGTGGTACATGTGTGAGTGACTCACACAATGTCAGAAGACCATGATAACAAGAAAGAGTGTACCTATGTAAGATTACACATAGTATCCCAACCAGTGTGTGGCCAAATTACCTGCACAGCCACAGTGTGAGAAAGTCACTCAGTTTGCATATACTACAAATGTTTGGTCACTGAAAATGGTATTGACTGGCCCTGGCTGTACCCTAGCTCTGCTAACCAAGCCTAGGGCCAATACTCTGAATAAAAGCCATATGCTATATTGGCACGAGCACAATTGCCAATGACAGACTCCAGTAAGTCCCTAATAAATAATAGGGCAATTATTGCGGAGTCCTATAAGCATCTTCCCTCAACCCTATCATTTACAGCATCCTTTACAGCATATACATGACACTGCTCGGCAATATCATCTGATCATGAGACATCACCATCTTCTCTTACACCAATGACACCCAACTCATCCTCTCCCTGACAAACAAGACAACCTACACCAGAACTAACTTCTCAACGGCATGACCATGGTAGCACTCTGGATGCAAACCAACTTCCTGAAGCTCAAATCTGACAAGATAGAAGTACTGGCTTCCCCATGGGACTCTACCTGGTGGTGGTCTCAACTAGGATCAAAACCTACACCCACAGACCGCACATGAAGTCATAGACGACAAGCTCAACAAGAGGGCTCAACTCAACACATTGTGCACCTCCAGCTTCCACATCCTACGCATGTTGTGAAAGATCTTCAAATGGTTGCCTCATAATGATGCCAGCTGGACCGTCACGCAAGTACTCATTGCCAGCAGGCTGTACTATGGCAACACTCTCTATACCAGAATCTCCAAACAGCTCATACAGAGACTCCTGCAAGACTCATACTCAACCTTCCACGCTGCACCCACATCACATCGCATACCAGGAAGCTTCACTGTCTCCCTATCCACACGCACAGCCAATTCAAAATTTTCACTTCCACAACACAGGACCAGACTACCTGAACAGTTGCACACAACCTACGCTATACCTCATTCTCATTTGCACACATTCTCCGCATCTGTGAAACAAAACTGGAGCTCACTCATTCTACCGCAACATACCCAAGACATGGAATGACCTTCCTCAACAATGCCTCCTCCTCACTTATGGAGCTCCTCAAGAAGCTGTCGACCTGGCTGTTCGTATAAGGACCTTGAGGATCACGCACATACACACCTGCCCAAGTCCCTGGATACCCTCTCATGTGATTAGTGAACTATACACATCACCACAACATAACATAAAATAACGTAACATAACATGAGAAGCATTCCTATTTCCCCAGATGTACTGAGAAATGTATTCTCAAACATATGCAGCCTTCTTACAGAATTGTACAAACAATATCACTCTACCAACAAAAAGGTGGGATGTGAAAACAAACCTGAAACACCACCTAGTTTACCACAACCTCAGTATAGCCTATGCTGATCCGCAATTACTATATTTACTACAAGTGGATGCCAGTTAAAATAGGCTGTGTCCTGCTGTACAGAGGTGGAGACAAGGGACATCAGTCACATTCGCATATAGAGCTAGAACATTTGTCTGGTCAAAAATGGATTCATTAATTGAAGAGAAGGCCCTGTGAGCCTTATAAATAGACTCTGGTTAAGTCAAAATACAGTTCTTAGAACACTTCTGCTCAACCCCTATTAGTTATGAAACAAGAAGCGGGCAATCCCAGAACACTGGGTGCCACATTCAAGCAGTACTGACAATTCTAACATAAATAAAATGTAATTCACAACCCTATTTAGAATACCAGATAAAACTATTGAGCAAAAATGCTTAAAAATCATTAAAATCAAATAATCACAAATATAGATATGATTGCTTTACATTTTAAGGTAAAAAAATCTCCTACAAAGAGTAACGCATCATAGAAAAACAACAGTTTCCAGTTGTTTGAGACCTAGGCCTAATTTCAGCCTGCCTCCTGTGAGGCGAAGGCCATAGGAGAAAGAGCAAGCAATTTATTCCAGTTACTGTATTAACTCAGAACAAAGGGTCTCATCTACAAATAATACATTCACAAAAAGAGGTTGCAAATTGCCTACCAACTTTTTGTGAATACAATCTGATTTTGTGAACTGACCTATGTACATACAGGTTGTTTCACAAAATAAGGAATTTGCAACTCCCTGCAATTAGCCACAATAACAGTGATGGCAACAGTCAAGGGTTAGCAGATCTCCAGGTCTCTGATTGTGTTTAAGTAAAAAAACATTCCTTTAATGCGGCCTGTTTTTATTAAAGGAAATGGGACTGCATTGAGCAAAAACATTTTTTAAAGTTTCACTATGATTTGGCAGTGGTACTGTGGACCATTTCAAACCCTCCTTGAAACTTTGTTTTAAGATACAAAAGTGGGAAGGGATTCAAAGTAGACCCATTCACCTTTAACAATCTGACACTAACTCATTGAGATGGTTTATGACTCATAAATAGGAGAGGGATAACCTTTCAAGCCCCCTCCTAATCGAAATTTGGACATGGCCTCAAAAGCCCTTTTATGAGTTACAAAGCATTTTCTGATTCATAAAAGGGCTGTATTACATAAAGATAAGCTCTTTTGCAGTTGCAAACCTTGTGAATCGCAAAGTTTGTCATCCCAAAAGAGCTTTGTATAGGAGGACCTTAATCTCTGAAATGGAAGTCGAAGTTCTTCAGCAGGGTATGGTCCAAACCAGTGGCCAGCAAAGATCTCTCCAAATTGGTATATCAAAGCTCCAGTGGATGCCACTGGTATGACATCCAAAAGCTCTGAGTCCGACCAAGCTGGATTTTGTGAAGGCCAGGTCACTTCATCACTGGGATGAAATTGCCCCCTTGACACTTTCCAATGTTTTGTTATTAGAATTAGTCAAATTTTTGGTTCTAAAAAACCTCAGGTCAGGCAAGGTTGGAAGCTGCAGCTGGACCGAGCTCCAAAAGGCTCAACACCATTAATTTGAGGTCTCACAGAACTATTGTTAGTGCGCCAAACAGCTCTGAGTGGGACAAGCAGATAGTCTTGCCTGTCTTGAGTCTGACTTCTCTGAGCAAGCCTCAGCACCTTGCTCCAATCCTCTGGAGGGGGAAAATGTAAGTCTTGCTTTTCTCCAACAGTTGGGGCTATTTCTTCTTGTCATTCCTTCATCTCCCAGGTACTCAAAGCACTATCCTGTGCACTAGAACTCTTTCTAGACAAAACCAGGTGAGGTCCAGCCCTCTGTAGTTAGGTGTGTCCTTTAGGAGTCAGGGATTCCTGGCAAACAGGAGATCACCCACATTACCCCTGGAGAGTCATTCCAGTTTCTGGGTGATTTAAAGAGTCACAAGCATTTGAGATATTGAATCTCATTCTTCTAGCAGAAGTCACAAGTCAGAGGTCTTCTTTCTTCCAGCCAGGACATCTTCAGGTTTACTCTTCCCAGCTGCAGAGCTGTTTAGAGGAGATGGTGTTAAGGTGCCAGTCTTACCCTGTGCCCTACCAATGAGAATTGTCCATACCCAATCTAGTCTACTTTATCACCCTACCCCCACCTCTTTCTGCAGCACTTACTCCTCAGTTTACTGTAAACATTTCCAGACGCTCCAAATTCAAGACAGTGGAACTCTGCTTCCCTCTGGAGGAGCTCCAGTAAGGCCTCTCACCAGACACCCATCTAGATGAGTACTCCTCTGCTCTGTCTTGTCAGAACTAGCTCTCCCTCCTTCTGGGGTTGCAGTCAAAATGAATAGAATGACTCTGTGAGTCAATGGGAGCAGATTCTGTCAGCCCTCTTTTAGATCAGCAAACACAAACTGTTAAGGCTCTCCTTTGTACTGCCAGCTTCCCTATACCCATCCCAGATGGCAAGTTATTGCTAAGTGGAAAGTTGTTGACGACACTTCTGCCCTGCTTGATCCACTGGCCAGCCTGTTGTCCTCTGGCAGGCACAGAGTGTGTACTGGCCTCTGGAGCTCTGGAGGTGTGATATGTGGCAGACCTGTTTAAAAGACAATTCTAGAGCAGGCAACACAACGTACATTTTGACAAAGTTAAATTTCCACTAAAACCTGATTTCACCATTAAATATGATTTTAAAACTAAGACATAATTTGTTCCTTGATTCTCTATTCCACAAAATATGATCTGGGGTTGCATCATCTGATCCAGTAAATTGAAGGAGATGCAATGTTCTTTTGTTATTATCAGATCTCCTGTAAAATCGGACCATCAAAATGTCTTTATCAACTTCTCTATACTATCTATCAGACTTGTGCCACCCTCTGTGTGCTCCAGAAACCTGCTAGACCATACGTTACACCTCCCTCAGCAGGGTTTGACGTCCTCTTTTTCTAGAACCATAGCATTCTTTATTTAAAGAAGATGCATTCTCCTGAACATATGTACAATGATCTTCTAAATCTGAAACTATTTTAGTTCTGCCATTCTCGATTTTGTGTTCAAGAGTGAGGCTGTTGCCATTTGCGTCATTTTAATTTATTCTGTCTTGGACAGTATACTGATAATATGCAGTTCAGCAAATGCATCACTTTATTGTGTTTATTATGATTTTATTTGGTTGCTTTACTTGCCTTCAGTGTCTTTATTTGTCACATCTCTCACATTAACCACTCAGTTGTACATTGGCATGATTTGGATTTCTGATCCAGCTTGCTCTAATAGCCTGGAGACATTATTCTTCACATTTACTATAGCTGACTGTATTGGCAGAGATACTGCCTGACCTGTGACGGATCATATTAAATGGTTCTGATCAACCGCATGTTGAAATCCCATCTATAGCCTCACAAAAGTTAAATATGTTATTTGTAGGAATGGTCAGATGGGATTACAACTCCCCTGTGGTATCTAATTTTTCCAAGTCCTTACATGAATAATGGTGACAAAAATCTTTAGGGATGCATCCAATCTTGATATTACAAACTTGATCACAGTCAGATCTATTTTCCTCTTTTGTATTGGGACTCCTGTGTCTCTTCGCAATACTTTATCCCTTATGAATTCATTAGCCTTCCATTTATTTCCAGCAATTAACACTGTTTTCAATACCGTTTAAGAATTTGTAACCTTATTTCCTTCACTCTAGCCCCAAGAGGGAGGCTGTCTCCTGTTCAAAAACACAGGATATGTTCTGTCTGTATTTTGAGCCTACATATCTTTCTTCGTTCTTCTCTGCAGCCATTAATGCATGTCCTGCAAAGCTGCGAAAATAATTTAAAACAGGTCACTTTTTAAAGTGGTATATGTACTGTCCTGTAGGCTTATAAGGCACATCTTAGGGTTGACATTAATATTAAATAAGCACTGCAAAGCCTGTAGGTCTATAAATGTATGCACGCCAATTGGCAATTCTTGTTTCGTTTTGTCATGACTTTTACAAAACTTTATTATTTGGGAAGCCACGGGGATTTTATCAATCTAATAAAAACATTGACTAAATGCAAAATGTTTTTGGTCTCATAAAGCACACACTACCATAGTTTTCCCTGCTACTGAAAGGAACTACTTTGTGTGTGATGTGCTCGTTGGGAATGCATAGCATGCTGTAACTAACAGGCTCCAGCCAAGGGCTGAATTGGGGTGGTACATTGTCCATTGATGCATGCTCGAGGGGCATGGAGAAAAACATGAATAACACAACCACAGAAAAACAAATGAAGTGTAGCTGAAAATCCCTACAAGTAACCATGATGATTGTAGTGACATTAAAAGCCTTGAGAAACCTAAAAAAACTAATTGATCTGCCATTGGCTGCCAACCTCTTGCCTTTGAGAATGAAGGAAGGAAGGAAGAAAGAAAAGAAAGAAAGAAAGTTATAAGTGCTACAAAATAAACACAGTAAAGGCTGGTTTTCACCTGGACAAAGTTTATTGAAGAACTATCGGTGACATTCAGCTCAGTATAAAAGTGTTCTGAAGAATTGTCTGCTTATGAATTCACATGTTTAATATTGAAGCTTTTGGTTTCTGTACTAAGTAAACAGAGGACAAGTAATACAGAACAGTTTCAAGTGGATACAATCTGTTAAACTGTGAATTAGCAGCAGTCAGGCACTCCAAAAGGAATTTACAACAGCACTGGCAGGAGACAGGAACTGATAAAGCATGGAATGTGACATGTGCTCACACCTAGTATAAAGCATCCTGTTTTTACTTCAGGCTCCAAACACAAAGGAAACACTAAAGTAATTAGAAAGTAAAAACAAAAGCACTGGCACTGAAGGGAACTACCTTGTTTCTGGATGTGCTCATTGTAAGATAGCAAAATACACTCACTCAAAGTAAAGTTAATCAGCGTTTAAAGTAGGCTGCCCCATTGCCCTATGCTGTATGCTGTTGTGGGAAGATGCAAAATGTGAATAACACAACAAACCAATGGATGAAGAGCGGTGGTTGAAAGTCCCTATAATTTTGTTTGATATAAATATAATTTTAGTCAAATGAGTAGGTCTTTGCTAACTGCAAACCTAAAAGCTTATCATATATGGCAAAGCCACTTTACTTTGCCATGTAGTTTTGCAGTGCCTTTAATCTGCAAGGCAGCCAGAGCACAGTTGTGCTCTTGGCAGCCATATATGTTTGTGGTAAATGAGGGTTGTTTAAAAAATGCTCAGCAGGAGGGGTATGGCCTGCAGCCAGATGGGAATGGCATCTGGTTGCTGAGCTCCTGCCTGCGGCCTGGTGATCAGCCTCTCTGCCACAGCTCTAAGCCACACCTCAGCTTTATGTGTGAGGAGGTCTGACTGCCTGACCCCTTGGCACCCCGCTGTGATCCTTTGAATGTCTGCAAGGATACAGATTCCCACCAGGTGGCCCTCAGTGAGTCCTGAAGCCTATTGGCGTCTTGGGCTCATGTTGGACAGCATGGCACAAAAGCATGGAGTGAAGTATGTAGTCATGTAATGGGGCACCAGTCCAGCAGTGCCAAATGAGTAATCAGAGGCCCAGTCTCATCGGCTTCCAGGATGCCCGCCGGACCTGCTGCTCCTCTAGGTCTGATCATTTGGGACAGCATTCCCATTTGCCTTGTGGTTTCATCTAAACACCAAAGCCCACATAGTACACACTCCAAAGTTGGCTCAGGAAATCTTGGGGCCATCACAAGAAAGCTAAGCGTCACCTCTGAAAGAGGAAAATGAACATGCAGTTAGACATAAGGAAGAAACCCGGAATGTCCCACAGGGTAACCAGGATATGATAAGATACTTATGGGACATGAAGCCCACGGTGTTGAGATGAAAGGAGGACCATTGGCCACATGTTGTTCTTACCTGTCAAAATGTTCTTTGCTGGTAATGTTAGTCCTTGAAATATAACTATGGGGGGGCCGGATGGTACACCTTACCAAGGATAATATCAATGGTATGAAAGTAGGGATGTGTTCTGTTACATTTGATTTTCCCTGGGCGTGGCTGGGGGCAGATTAGGGGATGGGGCGTTGAGCAGATTGCAGCAGGACTCATCACTGCGTGGGAGGCATTTCTGTTCTCCCTCCCACTTAGGTGGGTGATAGGGTTACAACGAATTGACCATTTTGAGGGATTGGGTCAGGGAGGCAGAAGTAAGGGAGGGTGTGTAAGGGTTGGGAAGTTATTCAACATGGGGGGTCTTTAATACTTGACAGTCGTTAGCTGGTGGGCTAGGCAACCCTCTCCAGGGCAGTATGACATAGAAAGCATCTAGACAAATGTGTATTTACCTCACACTGCAATGGTAATATTAATATCCTGGAATAACCAAATGCAATAAAGTGTGACTGAAAGTATGCAAAGCAGGCCCAGACATTGTGGGCCATATTTATACTTTTTGACGCAAAACTGCGCCGGCGCAGTTTTGCGTAAAAAATATTACCGCTGGCTAACGCCATTTTGGTGCGCCGTGTGGGCGTCATATTTATACTTTGACACACGGCGGTGCAAACCACAGGTGGGAGTCATTATTTTTTATGCACACCGCAGCGTCAAGTCGTAAAGCAAAACAACGTTAACGAGGCGGAAATGACTGTGGGTCGATTTACGACCCCGCAAACTAGATATGCGCCGTTTTTTGACGCAATAGCGTCAAAAAACCCAGCGAACACTGCCATTTCACCGGAGGAGAGCCAAAATGGATCCCAGATGCCACTACAGAGCCCAGGAAGATGACAGCAGACCAGGAACCAGCCAGGATGACCCACACAAGAACCAGGACACCTTTAAGAAGAAAATAAAGTGTCGCTTTAGTGCAGAGGAGCAGGAAATTGTGGTTAAAGAGGTGACGGAACACCAGCACCAACTGTTTGTCACCTCAGAGTTGCCAATCAGTAGGAGAGAGGCCATATGGCAACAAATTGTCGACAAGATTACCAGTGTGGCTGGAGTACGCAAAACAGTCATCGAGTGCAAGAAACGCTGGCATGACTGCAAGCGCAGGACCAAGGAAAAGATGGCCAGGAACAGGAAGGCAGCACTGCAGACTGGAGGGGGGAGTCCAGCACACCAGGAGGCCCTGGACCACATGGAGGAGATGGTCGCAGCCGTCATCCCTGAGGAGATCGTCACAGGGATTCAAGGACAGGACAGCGCAGACTACCAGGAGACAACGCACATGCAGGGTAAGTCGTATGGGGAATTATAATGCACTAATGTCATCTACAACCGGGGGGGGATACCGACCACAAAATGCATGGAAGTCATCTTATACATGGAGTGGCATGGGTAAAGGGGAACGGCGGGGGGCATGGCCCGTTCGGAGAAGACCTGGGGCACACCATTACACAACACCAACAACAGTCCCATGGGGGCATGCTGTCATGTCAACGATGGAGCAAAGGGAAAGCCACGCCAGGAGGGAAGGCCACAACGTCAAACTGACATCCCGGCACACGTCAGCCACCCCCCTACATTAACTAGGGCCCTCTTAACAACCTCTAGCCATACCGACAACTGGAATGTAACTGCGACAACAGTTGCCACTACCACCTCCGCTCTGTGTGCAGCTCAAGTAGCCAATGGCAGTAACCTCCCCATGGATCATACACACCTAAATTAGGGGGTGAGGATGACAACTTCAACAATCCCCAGAAACAAGACAAAGGCCCCAGTACTCTCAAATGTCAATGCCCATAGTTGCCCATAGCTCTCCGGCCCCCACCAACCACACCCGCAACCTTGGCTTCATCCTGGACACCATGCTCATGCTCCGGAAGATCTTCAAATGGATCCCAACCAAACCCAAAACAACAGTCACCCAGGCCCTCGTCAGCAGTTGCCTGGACTACGGCAACGCACTCTACCCCGGAATCACCACCAAGGTACGGAAAGGACTGCACCGCATCCAGAACTCCTCCACCCATCTCATCAATAATGCCCCCAAACAAAGCCACACCTCCACCCTACTGAGGGACCTGCACTGGCACCCAATAGACAAGAGAATTATGTTCATACTTCTCACACACGCCTTCAAAGCCCTTCACAATGCCAGACCAGACTACCTCAACCACAGACTCCACTTCTACACACCCACCAGACAGCTCTGCTTTGCTGACCTCACCCTCGCCGCCATCCTACATGTACGGAAGACCACAGGCGGTAGAAGATCCTTCTCCCACTACGCCGCCAAGACCTGGGACTCCCTTCCCATTTACCTCAGAAGATCTCCTACTCTATTGCAATTCAGAAAAGACCTCAAAACTTGGCTCTTCGTCTGATCTCCTCTGTTCATCGATGACTACTCACTTACAGCCCCCCCAGCGCCTTGAGACTCTAGTGGGAGACTAGCCACGCTTTACAAGTATAATGATTGATTGATTGATTGATTGATATGTGCACAAAATGGCAGTCGCCTGTCCTGCTGTAGTGGACAGTTGGAAGTGACCTAAGTTTGCCGGCGGATGTCGTCATGGTGGTAGGCCATCGCAACCGCTGTGCTTCTTGGCATTGGTTAACATTGCTGCCTGTAGCAGACTGGGGCCAATGGTGATGACTGCTGGCAGTGATGGTCCTGTATGTGGCGTCCGTGACCACCATTTTCTGCAGCCTTGCTCACTTGCCTCCTGACACTGTTGCTAGCAACACCTCCACGACCTGAGCTACTGTGTACTGTCTCTGGGAGCAATCTTGCCATGTTCTAGAGGTGATAGACCCCCAGCCTTCACCCCAGAAGAGCTGGGCAAGCTTGTGGAGGAGATCCTACCCCTGTATGGACAGCTATTGAGCAGAGGAGCAGATGAGTCCAATTCCATATAACCTGGTCCATCCATCAGCATTTGAGTATTAGTGGCTCCAAGGTGTCAGTCCACTCCCATCTGTATTGCTCATCTGTATTAGCAACTGGGTGACTTGTTTTTTCACAGGTTCTATAGACATCAAGTACTGGTACTGGTATTGACTCCATGTGAGGCAGCCATTAAATTTTCACCACTGATATGGGTTGTATGGGACTGGATTTATGGGTTGGAAGTTGTATCTCATATGATGTTCATCTTCTATCTATGGGGTATGTGAAGGTTGCAACAGTCTGATAAATTAAATTGGGTGTTTGGTTTGGTATGATTGCAATCATCATGCATTTCAATGTGCTAGACTTGTAGGGATGTAACCTTGAACCGAATGGGACAGTATTAGAAGTGGTAAGTGCCCAGGCAGAGCTCACCATTAACAATATGTAACTTAAATGCCATGTATGCCAATGCCCTAGCAATTACAGTGCAACATAGCTAAGTTGTAGCCTACATCATGTCTCAATGGTTACTTGGGGGCAGGGGCACTCCTGATGGAGTGGAACAATGACTGATACCCTTGGCCTAGCTGAAGTGGTTGAATTGGACAGGATTCGGTATTGTATGACTTATGAAATGTTGATGTGAAATATTTTTTGTTTCTTCTTTCATGAAACAGCTCTATGTATTAGTGGGAGATGTTGTCAGTGCTATGGCAATCATGTTGGTCCATGTGTTCATAATGCTTACATGGCTTTTCCGTCTGACATGTGTGTTGTCAGGACTTAGGCACTGGTATTCACATGTCAGGAATGGTGTGAATGATGGTGGTGTCGTCATGTTGTGAAGTCGAACAATTGATAATGCATGTCTGTAGAATTGTATGTGGCCCATGATGTCATATGCATGTTCCTGAAGATCATCAGTTGTGACACTGCTCTCAGTGATTGAGGATAGATGTGTAATGTGTGCAATCTGGGCCATTGTGGAGGCACTTAGTTGTATGAATAGTGGTGGTATAAATGGGTTTATTGACAACAGATCATCCTCTGTGATTGGGTCTGACCTATTACATGCATGTGCCCCAGACTTGTATTCTACACAGTAGATATCACCTGTATGGGTATCCAACTTGTATTGGTGACATCAGTTATCAGTTCACTATTGGGTTGTCTGTACAGAGTGTCCTGCAGCCATGTTATGTGACAGGCATGTGCTGTGTGGTGTGTGAATGGAGTAGTCTTCACTTTCATGGAAGTTTACAAAGGACATGGGCTGATCAGGTGTAGTAACTGTACAGTCCTGATGTGTTTTGTTCATTCACCAGCACTTCCAATAGGTGATAGGAGTATGGAGAGGCATGATGAGGATTCAGGTAGTCATTTGTACTTCAGCCAGTGAATGATGTGCATGCAAACATGGCTTTTGTGGTGATCATCTGGATGACTCCAGTCGTGCGCACTTACTTGAATTTAGATGTTAGTGTGAGGGTTGGCATACATGGGTGGATAGTAGTGACATGTTGTGACATGATGTAGGATATGTGTATTGGCACCTGAGATAGCCTAGCCAGAATGTGTAATCCTACTGATGTGCATGTCCAAATTTGTGCATGTAAGGTATGTGTTGACCCTCTCTCTTCCTCTCACTCCCTCTCCCTCCATCCATCCCTCCCTATCTCTATTTGTCATCAGCATTGGCAAGCGAAGGAGACAGGTCACAGGTGAGTGGGGGTGCTGCAGGCCACGGGACCTGGAGTGCTACTACCAGCGACAGCAAGGGTCCCAGTGGCACGGAGGGTGAGTGGAGTGCCACGGGGGAAACTGGATCTTCAACATCATCATTGGAATTCTCCTCCAGTGGACACTCCCTGGTGGTGGCAGATCCTTCTGGAACCATCCCAACCCCACCTATGTCCGCCACTCCCCTTACTAGCACTGCCCTCCCTGTAGCTCCCCACCCAGTTGTCTGTGCCTGCTCACCCAAGGTCGGGGGCATTTCCTTTGCTGCAGGCACCTCTGTCCCTGCCCCAGTCAGCCTCCTGCCCTCAGTGAGGAGGCTATTGACCTCCTGAGGTCATTCTCTATGGGTCAATCGACCATCGTGAATGCCATCCAGGGTCTGGCAACTTAAGTCCAGCAGAGCAATGCGTTCCTGGGGAACATTCACAGTGCACTGGCTGGCCTACAGAGATCCTTTCAGGCTCTGGCCTCCACACTGATGGCAGCCAGTCACCCTTTGTCTACCACCCCCCCTCCACCTACCTCTTCCCAATCCCAAACAAAGCCAAAGCACAAAGTCAAGCATGCACCCACCTCAACATCCAAGGCTACAGCTGACAAACACAAGCACCACAAGACCCACCACAGGCATGCACACAGACAATTCCCACCTGCAGACATACCATCATTCAGTACACCCCACCACACCCACCTTCATAGACACTACACTAGACACACCTGCAGACACAACACCAACATTCACTGAGACAGCCACAACTCCTAGCCTACCCACAGTCAGCACAATAGCAGACAATCAGACATCCACCCCAGTCACCACATCTGCAGGCACCACAACCACTAACACCCCCACATGCAGCACATGGTCCATACCTGCAGACACCAACCCAACAGTCACCCATCCAGCATGGCATCTTCCAGCACCACCTCCCCCACTCCTCCCAAGACACATTAACGCCCACACTCACCTACCCAACAGACACGCAGCACCCACAAGAATACCTTGCACGCACCTGCACCCAAGACATCCACCAGGACACCTCCTACAACCACTCCCTCTCACTCCACTCCCAAACACATTTCTCTACGAAGGCCCCCATGTGTCTAAAAAGGTGTTCCTCTTGGAGTTTTCCCTCTTCCCTACTCCTCTCCCACCCTGTGATACCGCCAAATGGTCTGTGTCCCTCACCAAGTCCAGCCCTTCCACCTCCCACTTCTTCATCAATACTGGATGTAACACTTTTGCTGCCACCATCTGAACTGGACTCTGCCCTCATTGCTTCCAGCTTCAGCTTTTCACAGCTCAGTTCATGAGCTGCAAACATTTATTTTCTTAGGGCTAAGGCTTTCTCAGCCTCAGCCGTCTCAAGCTCTTCATCTAGCTCTCTCAGCCTCTGCTCACAAGCTAGACTCCATTCCTCTCTCACTGGTTCGCTTTCAGGCCACTGCCCTCCTCATCAGAGTAGTCCTCCTCCTCAGAATTATCTGGTAATGCTGCCTGGCAGCGTTACAACTCATAACAAAACAGGGCTGACTAACGTTCCTCCCTTCTGGAGCTCCTCTTCTAAGCCAGTCCCCTTTCCTCGCAGAAAACTTTTAGTTCCCTCTTTGTATAGATGAATAGGTGCAAGAAGTTGACTTCCATTCTGCAAAAGCTTCACAGGTGCAACCAAAAAACAGAGTCCAAGAATCAACAATGTATCCAGGAGGACACCAGAGAACAAAACGGAAAACCATTTTGTTGTTGTGTAGTGGTCTGCACTAAAAACAGTAGTGTAAACTTAATCACTGTATGTCAAGTACAAATAAAAGTTCAATCCTCTCCGCTGATCACCAATGTTAGAAATGGGGTCTTTAGTTGGCAGTCAGGTTACTCCCTCTCCAAGCAAGAACCCTCAAGGAAAAGGGGAAACACACCTTGTGAACCTCCAGTCACCCCCTTGGTAGCTTGGCACGAGCAGGCAGGCTTAACTCAGAAGCAATGTATAAAGTATTTGTACCAACACAAACAATAATACAGTGGAAACACTGCAAAATGGGCACCACACCAGTTTAGAAAAATAGGTAATATTTATCTAAATCAAACAAGACTCAAACGACACTCAGAATTACTGTACGTTAATGATGTGCTCTACATTTAGCACCTGTGTGCTAACCTCTGCCTTCGACCCATAGAGCTTGACATGATTGATTCAGAGGGTAAGCCCTCTGGCCTACACCTAAAATCTTTGAGTTTTTGCGCCTCTCACTGTGGGCACATATGCACAGTGTACTTTTACCCTTTTGGCACGTATGTCTACCTTCATATGGTGCCTGTCTATGAGTGTATTTTGGTGTTTGTTATGTAATGACCTGGTGAATGTATAGCGCCCCGTATAGCATGTGCTTATCTACCACTGGAGACTCTTGAATCTTGTGAACTATACAGAGCAATCTTGATGACACTTCGATACACCTGGTGCTTCAATGTTTTTTCTTTTCCCATGTGTTTGTGTTTTCTTTTTTAGGTTGGATGATCAGTTTCTGATTAATATATAAGGCACCTCCTCCATGGAAACACCTAAAACTACACTTTGACCCACAGATCATATTTTAGGTGAGGGGTAGGGTATCACGTATACCTATCTTTATGTTTTAAGTCCTGAAGAAGCACTGTGGACCCTTTCTGGGCTTGTATGGCACGAAACAGGTCAACCTGATTAAACCTAACCAAACTGCACTTAAAGACTTGTGGCTACCTGGGCACCTCAGATACCCCTTTAATAGCCCTGACCTGTTTTATGGGTTTTTAAACCTGCCAGGAAAACCTATACACTAAAATTGATTTTTGGTATCTCTTAGAGAGTTTTAGGCCCTCATTCCAACCCTGGCAGTCGCTGTTAAAGCGGCAGTAAAACCGCCAACAGGCCGGCGGTAAATAAAATGGAATCACGACTGTGGCGGAAACTGCCAACATAGACAGCCACTTTAGCACTCCGACCGCCACGGCGGTACAAACAAACAGCGCAGCGGTCACCGCCATCAGACAGGCAGAAGACAAGGTTCCGCCCACATATTACAACAGTCCAATCCACAACCTTTTTCGGGGCAGATTCACCGTGAACAAAAACAGGACTTGGAAGGGAAAACGTCACCTCTACACACCCCACGAGGAATCAGGACGCCAAGGAACCCGAGCTCCAGATACTGCCAGCCTTTATCTTCCTGCTTCTCTACCAGGAACAACAAAGACGGCGGCGAAGACCACAGTGAGTACTGCACCTATGACTCTGGGGAGGGAGAAAGGAAAAAAGAGTGACACACACACGCAACACACAACACCCCCACCCTTACCCACTACAACACACACACAAGTACATGTTGATACATTACATTAACAACCTCCAACTCCCCCTGGAAGAATGCAAGGACAAAAGGAAATGATTTGAACGTTTGTACTCTATTCAAAAACAGTAATCAAAAATATATACATTCATATACATATATTTACACTAGAAACAAATATATACACCAAGAATACAAGTCCAAGGTATTCCACCATCATAGTCTGTGGACCACTGGGCCCAAAATGCATGGACGAGGCCCACACTCAATATCCGATCAAAACGGAGAGAACACTGCTGGGGCATCAGATAGAAATACAACAGGCACCTCAGGGGGAAGGGAAGGCACCTCAGCCGGATGAGTGCACAATGCCAGATCCACAAGAGGGCTCTATGCCCATTGATATATCCTGCGGAGTACAAAGCCATAGTCTCTCAAGTCTCTCCAGCGGGTGGTTTGCCCACTGCTTTATCCTGGGGAGTGCAAAACTACAGTCTCTCAAGTCTCTCCAGTGGGTGGGTTGCCCACTGCTTTATCCTGGGGAGTGCAAAGCCACAGTTTCTCAAGTCTCTCAAGTGGGTGGTTTGCCCACTGCTTTATCCTGGGGACTGCAAAGCCACAGTCTCTCAAGTCTCTCCAGTGGGTTGTTTGACCACTGCTTTATCCTGGGGAGTGCAAAGCCACAGTCTCACAAGTGGATAACAGTCTACACTGGTTCTGGAGGGGGCTTTGTGTCCAAAGTGCTTCATCCTGCCAAGGACTTAGGTAGTGGATGTGAACCGCCACTGGTTCTGGAGGGGGATTTGTGCCCAGAGTGCTTCATCCTGCCAAGGACAGAGGTAGTGGATGCCTTTCTCCACTGGTTCTGGAGGGGGCTTTGTGCCCAGAGTGCTTCATCCTGCCAAGGACAGAGGTAGTGGATGTGAATCTCCACTAGTTCTGGAGGGGGATTTGTGCCCAGAGTGCTTCATCCTGCCAAGGACAGAGGTAGTGGATATGAATCTCCACAGGTTCTGGAGGGGGCTTTGTGCCCAGAGTGCTTCATCCTGCTCGTGGCGGCCTCAGTAGCATCGGGATCATTGGCGCTTACTGGCCTGTGGTGCTGGTGGCAGCGGTGTCCTGTTCAGCGGTGCTGGTGGCGGCGGTGTCCTGTCCAGCAGTGCTTGTGGCGGCGGTGTCCTTGGCAGCAGTGCTTGTGGCGGCGGTGTCCTTGGCAGCGGTGCTTGTGGCGGTCTTGTCCGCATTGCAGGTTTTCCCAGACTTGCCTGTTTCACTGTGCCCCTTCCCCACCTTGGATGGTGGCGCAGCTGTCTCCACACTCCCAACTGTACCCCTGGGAGAGGCTTTGGTGGAAGATTTTTTTCCTCTCTCTCGCCGGGCACTGGCCAACTTTTTGTTCTTTTGAGGTGGGGGACTGTCCGTGCTCTGGCTCCTTGGCCCACTGGCTGCCCTGCTGCCTGGTGCACTCTAGAAGCCGGTTACTACTGGCACCACTGTTCCCGCAGATGTTGTGGCTGAGGCGCTGGGTTGGGACCCGGAGAGGCGGGCCCTAGGAGACTGAAGGGGTGGGGGAGGTGAGGGGAAGAGGTCAAGGTTGGACAGGAAATGTTTTTTGGACACACTGGGACGGTTAGATGGAGGGGGTTTGGGAGTGGAGGAAGAGGTAGTGGTTGTAGAAGGTGTACGTTTGGTGACTTTGGGTGAAGGTGCATGGGCTGGAGGCTGTCGTGAGGTGGATGGCTGTTGGGTGGGTGTGTGGCTGCATTTGTGTACCCATGGGAGGTGGGCTCACAGACACACTGGGAGAGGACACAGGGGATGTGTGAATGGTAGTGGGGGTGGTGACTGCACGTGAGCGGGGTGTGGTGGTGGGTGTGCTGGTGATGGAGGTAATGGCTGACGATGTAGTGCATGCAGGTGTGAGTGGAGACGAGACTGGGAGGGAGGAGGGAGACGAGGAGGAGGGGGACACAGTGGAGGCAGTGGATGTTGGTATGTCTGCATGTATATGATGCTTGCGAGAGTGCCTGTGGGATGTGTGGCGCTTATGTTTGCCTGAGCTTCCCTTGTGTGTTGACGTGTGCGCATGCTGGTCTGATGGTGTGCTTGGGATAGGCTGAGGTACAGGGGTTTGGGTCTGGGTGGAGGAAGTTGGAGGGGGGAGGCTAGAGACAGGGACAATGGCTGCCATCAGTGCTGAGGCCAGAGTCTGAAAAGCTCGCTGATGGGCTTCCTGACCAGAATGAATGCCCTCCAGGTATGCATTGGTCTGTTGCAACTGCCTCTCTACACCCTGGATGGCATTCAAAATGGTAGACTGCCCAACAGTGAGGGACCTGAGGAGGTCAATGGCCCCCTCACTGAGGGCACCAGGGCTGACTGGGGCAGGGCCTGAGGTGCTCCGTCTGTGGTAGACCCCCAGGGTCCAGACTTCCTTGGCGAAGGCACGCCAAATATCCTTCTTCTGGTGGACGCTGACCTACAGGAATAGTACAGGGGAAAAGGAGAAGATATAACCGTCCGCACCGTCACAGTAATTGGCCCGCATCCCTACCGTTGCCATGACGCACATGCACTCACTGTTGTTTCATGCACGCCTCACCCCCCCCCATATTTCATCCACACCACTCCAAACAGTCATTGCCCATACAGCATGCTCACAGTGTACTCACCTGTTTGTCTGGAGGACCGTGGAGTAGAGTGTACTGGGGGAGGACCCCATCCACTAGTTTCTCCAACTCCTCCGTTCTGAAGGCAGGGGCCCTTTCCCCAGACACACAAGCCATTGTCTCTTCCAGACTGAGGTCACAGCAGCACTTGCAGTGTAGGTCCTCTCCTGTCGAAGATCAGGTATCAAGTAAGTGAACAGAGAGAAAATGGTGGTGACGTCCGCGGCGGTGCGTACCGTCCCCACCGGCGTACATCGTCATTGGCTCCTGGGACCCATAGGGTCCAATGTTAACCAATGCAGGATTGCACCGCGGTCTTCGACCGCCTACCGCGACGGTGTACAACGCCAGCGCAGTTACCTCATATCCCCTTGTCCCACATTACAGGTCAGGCAGCCGCCATTTCAGGGTGCCACATGGCATTATTTTTTACTACGTCACACATATCTAGGCCTTGCTTAAACACTAATACAGCCATATGTCGATTTTAAAACATTTTCCGATTAAGTGGTGTTTACCTACCTCAGTGTTGGTTGACTCTCTGCTCACTTTTCTCCTCCATAGACCACGTCCACTGGGACAGGTGAGGAGATGGCAGCATCCTCCGGTGTACAGACCACTGGTGGACCTGTTAACAATGGAGGAGCGACATGTAATTATCACCTACAGACTTGATCGTACCACAATCCTGGAACTGTGTGCCCAGTTGGAGCCAGACCTGATGTCAGCTATCCGCCATCCCACAGGAATCCCCCCTCTAGTGCAGGTGCTGTTAGTACTCCATTTCCTGGCAAGTGGGTCTTTTCAGACGACAGTGGCCATAGCATCAGGGATGTCCCAGCCTATGTTCTCCAACGTGTTGTCCAGAGTGTTGTCTGCCCTGCTGAAACACATGCGCAGCTACATAGTTTTCCCTCAGGTGGAGGATTTGCCTACAGTGAAAGGTGACTTCTATGCCCTGGGACATATCCCCAACATCATAGGTGCCATTGATGGGACACATGTGGCCTTGGTACCCCCTGCAGGAGTGAACAGGTGTACAGAAAGTGGAAGAGTTACCATTCTATGAATGTGCAGATGGTGTGTTTGGCAGACCAATACATCTCCCATGTGAATGCCAAATTTCCTGGCTCAGTGCATGACGCTTACATTCTGCGGAATAGCAGCATCCCTTATGTGATGGGGCAACTCCGGAAGCACCGTGTGTGGCTATTAGGTGAGGACATGGACCCAATACAGTGTGACTAGGTGTCTGGGTCTGGGGATGTCCCTAAGAGTTAGTGTGTTTCTAACAGTTGTCCCTCGACATTTGCAGGTGACTCTGGTTACCCCAACCTGTCATGGCTACTGACCCCAGTGAGAAATCCCAGGACAAGGGCAGAGGAACGCTACAATGAGGCCCATGGCTGGACTAGGAGGATTATAGAGAGGACCTTTGGCCTCCTGAAGGCCAGGTTCCGGTGCCTCCATATGACAGGTGGTTCCCTATTCTACTCACCAAAGAAGGTGTGCCAGATCATCTGGCCTGCTGTATGCTTCACAACTTGGCTTTGCGACGGCAGGTGCCTTTTCTGCAGGAGGATGGTCCAGATGGAGGTGTTGTGGCAGCTGTGGAGCCTGTGGACAGTGAAGATGAGGAAGCAGAAGAAGAGGACATAGACAACAGGAACACGGTGATCCAGCAATACTTTCAGTGAGACACAGGTAAGAAGACAACACTGCCTGCTACATCTGATTTAATTCTTCTACCTCTCATCTGTCTGTCATTTTTACCCAGTGTATGGACACTGAGTTGTCACTTTCCCTTTCGATTTCACAGATGTGGGTCGCACTGTGTGACCTCTGCTTTGCTTCCGCATGGACTAGAGCTGTGTGACATAGGTATGTTGACATTACATTGGATATAGCATTTTGCCACTGTTATTGCAAATACACATTTTCAAAAGCACAGACTGACTCCAGATTGTTTTGTGATTTAAGGGTGTTTATTTAAGTGCTAAATAGTGGAGGAGGTTGTAAAACGGTCAGGGGTGATGGTAAAGGAATGTCCATGGCAGAGTCCAGTCTATTAGTCTCACAGGTGCATTGTACAAAGGGGCATAGGAAGTGGAGCAGGGGCAGTTGATGGATGGACAGGGTGACAAAGTGGGACAGAAGGATGACAATCAGGGTGGTCTCATTTCTTGGCCGGGGTCTTGGCATTGTTCTCTGTCTTTGTCCTGGATCTCAGGGACCGCTTGCAGGGTGGTTCTCCATCTGCAGGGGGTGGGGTGCTGGTGTCGTGGTCCTGTAGCGGTGCCTCCTGTCCACTAGCGCCGGTGGAGGTGGAGGGCAGTTCATCGTCCAGGCTAGTGTCAGGGGCCCCTTGTTGTGCCACAGTGTCCCTCCTGGTGTTGACGCGTTCCTTCAGCACCCCTACAATGGTGCCCAGGGTGGGATTGATGGATTTGAGTTCCTCCCTGAACCCCAAATACTGTTCCTCCTGCAGCCACTGGGTCTCCTGAAACTTGGCCAGTACCGTTGCCATCGTCTCCTGGGAATGGTGGTAGGCTCCCATGATGTTGGAGAGGGCCTCGTGGAGAGTGGGTTCCCTTGGCCTGTCCTCCCCCTGTTGCAGCCCTCCCAGTTCCCCTGCTTCCCTGGGCCTCTGTCCCCTGAACCGTGTGCCCACTACCACTGCCCCCATGTCCCTGGTGTTGTTGGGGTGGTGGGTTAGCCTGGGTTCCCTGTAGTGGTGGACACACTGCTGCTTGACGTGTCCTGGGGACAGAGGTATTGGCCTGCTGGGTGGGTGCTGTGCTGGTGTTTCCTGAGGGGAGGAGGCTCTGTTGTGGCTTGTGCCAGTGTGAGGGTAACCAACTGTCCCGAAGTCCCAGATGGGCCGAGCTGGTCATCTAGATCCAGTTGGACAGAGCTGCTGTCATCACTGTGGGCCTCTCCTGTGGGTGGAGTGGACATGTCTGGACCCTCCTGTCCTGTGACGTTGGGTAGGGGTCCTGCAGGGGTGTAAAAGCATGATTATTGCATCTGTGTATGCCATGGTGTGCAATGGGTAGGTGACCCTGTAGCCCAGTGCTTCCATTCTTGTGTGGGACCTCGTGTGATAGTGGTTTAGGGGTGTGTATGGGTATGTGCAGTGGACATGCTTTGGTGATGGGTGTCCATGCTTTGGTGTTACATGCAGGGCTTGGGTTTGGGATGTGTGGTTTGTGATATTGGGACATATGTGAGGAGTTGGAGTGATGGGGCCGAGGGCGAGTGTGGGGGTATGTGATAGCATGCAGGTCGGTGGGGGATGAAGTAGTTAAAGGTTTGACTTACCAGAGTCCATTCCTCCAGCTACTCCTGTGAGGCCCTCAGGATGCAGTATAGCCAAGACCTGCTCCTCCCATGTAGTGAGTTCTGGGGGAGGAGGTGGGGGTCCTCTGAACTGCAATCTGGTGTCTTGAGACCACGGAACGTACCTTCCCCTGTAGGTCGTTCCACCTCTTCCTGATGTCATCCCTAGTTCTTGGGTGCTGTCCCACTGCGTTGACCCTGTCCACGATTCTTCGCCATAGCTCCATCTTCCTATCTATGGTAGTGTGCTGCACCTGTGATCCGAATAGCTGTGGCTCTACCCGGATGATTTCCTCCACCATGACCCTGAGCTCCTCCTTAGAAAACTGGGGTGTCTTTGCGGTGCCATGGGGTGGTGTGGGTGATGTGTGGGGTGGTGTGTGTTGTGATGTGTGGGGTGATATTTAGAGGTGTGTTGTGTGAGGTGCATGGATGTTGTGTGAGTGATGGTGTTGAGTGCCTGTGGATGCTATTGTTCTTTCTGGTGGTGTCTCTCTCTGGCCTTCTGTCACAATTGTTGTTGTAAGGGTTTGTGGGTAATGTGGGTGTGTGTTTTATAGTGTATTGGGTGTGTGGGTGTGGTGTGTGTATGTGTATCAGGTGTGTGTATTTCGAATTGTCCAATGTGGTTGTGTTTTGTAGATGTGTGTATATTTTGAGCGCAGCGGTGTGTACCGCCAATGGAATACCACGGTTGAAAGACCACCGCATGGATTCGTGGGTCGTGATAGTGTGGGCGTATTCCTGTTGGCGTGACTGTGTCAGTTTTGTTATTGCCAGCTTATCACTGAATGTGGCAGACTTGTGTGGGTGTCTACATTTTGGTGGATTCCGAGCTATGGGTCATAATAGCTGTGGGGGAATTCCGCGGCTGTGTGTTGGCGGTCTTCTGAACGGCGGTAAGTGGCTTTTACCGCCAATGTTGTAATGACTCCCTTAATCTCCTTTCACTTATACATACACATTCATTCCACCCCACACTCTTAGGTCACCCTCACACATACACCTCTCATCATATGGCAGCTGTTGGAAATGTCCTTCCTGCAGGGTCATCCCCAAACGTTTTGCCTTCCTCCTTCTCTTTTCCTGACCTCATTTTTGCTGGCTTTAGGACTCTGTGCACTTCACCACTGCTAATCAGTGCTAAAGTGCTTATGCTCTCTTCTTAAAACATGGTGACATTGGCTCATACCCAATTAGCTTGTTTAATTTACTTGTAAGTCCCTAGTCAAGTGCACTACATGTGCCCAGGGCCTGTAAATGAAATGCTACTAGTGGCCTGCAGCACTGGTTGTGCCACCCACATAAGTAGCCCCCTTACCATGTCTCAGGCCTGCCTCTGCAGTGCCTGTGTGTGCAGTTTCACAGCCACTTCGACTTGGCATTTAAATGTACTTGCCAAGCCTTAAACTCCCCTTTTTCTACATATAAGTCACCCCTAAGGTAGGCCCTAGTTAGCGCATAGGGCAGGGTGCTATCTAGGTAAAAGGCAGGACATGAACATGTGTGTTCTATATACCCTGGTAGTGTAAGACTCCTAAATTCATTTTTACACTGCTGTGAGGCCTGCTCCTTTCGTAGGATAGCATTAGGGCTACCCTCATATACTGTTTGAGTGGTAGATCCTGATCTAAAAGGAATAGCCAGGTCAAATTTAGTATGGCCAGAATGGTGATACAAAAGCCTGATTAATGGTGAAGTTGGATTTTATATTACTATTTTAGAAATGCTACTTTTAGAAAGTGAGCATTTCTCTACACTTAAATCCTTCTGTGCCTTCCAATCCATGTATGGCTAGGTTTAGTTGACAGCTCCCTTGTGCATTCACTCAGACAACACCAAACACAGGATGCTCTGCCACACTTGCATACATCTGCATATTGAATGGGTCTTGCTGGGCTGGGAGGGTGGAGGGCTTGACACTTACATATCACAGGACAGTAGCCTGCCCTAACACAAAGGACTGCCACATGCCCTACTGTGACCCTGGCTGACAGAATGGAACTGAAAGGGGACCTTGTGCACTTCTAAGCCACTCTTTGAAGTCCCCCCACTTCAAAGGCACATTTGGGTATTTAAGCAGGGTCTCTGACCTAAACACTTCTTGACAAGATACTCTTGTCACAGACACTTCCTGGAGAAGAGAACCTGAACCACAACCTGCAACCTGCCAAGAAAAACTGCCTGACTGCCCAAAGGACTCACCTGACTGCTTTTCTGAGAAGGACTTCTGTCTTGCTGTTGCCCTGCTGCCTTGCTGCTCTCTGACTGTGCTGAGAAGTGCTCTCCAAGGGCTTGGATAGAGCTTGCCTCCTGTTCTCTGAAGTTTCAGGACCAAAAAGACTTCATTCATGCAAGAGAAGTCCTGTGCGGCGAAAATAAATGCATAGCCTGCACGAAATGACGCACAGCCTGCATTGTGGTGAGAAAATCACTGCACGCCGAACCCGAATGATGCAGCCCGACTTGGCAAGGAGAAGATCGACACAGCACCAGCGTAGCGACCGGAAATTCGCCGCATGGCACACTGGATTGGTGCAAAGCCAAGCCGGAATGACGTAGCCCAACTTCCTGAGAGGAATCGATGCAGCGCCTGCCGTGCAGTAGGAATTTCCATGCAACTCCCACCAGATCGACACAGCCCCTGTGACTTCGCCCTGCAAGTGCTGGATTTCAACGCATCATCCCCGGGGCGTCCGAAAACCCCGCAACCCGAAGAGGATCCCAGTCAATGCGCCGGAAATCGATGCAAAGTCTGCCCTGGGTGAAAACTCAACGACACATCGTCTGTGTGCGCCGGAAAAATCAAAGCACACCTCCCTGTTTTCCACACGTCTCCTCCTCTGCAGTCCCTTGTGGAGAATTTGAACGCAAACCAGGTACTTTGTGCTTGTAAGAGACACTTGTTGCTTTTTAAGAGACTAAAGACACTTTATATAATTTTTAAAGTGATATTTCAACATATACTTATTGCATCTTAAACGTTTTGACCTGCATCTTACCAGATAAATATTATATATTTTTCTAAACACTGTGTGGTGTGTTTTTGTGGTGTTCTATGGTGTTGTTTCATTATTTACTGCACAAAAACTTTACACATTGCCTTCTAAGTTAAGCCTGAATGCTCAGTGCCAAGCAACCAGAAGGTGGGCGCAGGATAATTTTGATTGTGTGTGATTTACCCTGACTAGAGTGAGGGTCCTTTCTTGGACAGGGGGTAACCTGAGTGCCAACCAAAGGCCCCATTTCTAACAGCAACAAACAAAAAAATCTCTGCTAAAGCAACCTTTTGGGGGACCTGTGGGCCATTGCAGCACTGTCCCCAAGAGGAGCATGCCTGATGATGAACCATGACATGTTTAGAGATATGCGAGGACACTAAGAATATACCATGAGATCCCAATCTCATGTTTTTGTCCATCACTCTGCGTTTGCTTCTTTCTGATAGATAATCATTACTCCACATTAAGTGCATTTTTCTTCCCTGTGACTACTGTGCTTTTGTGTGGTGAATGTTTTAACAGACAGACTTTTTACTTGAGTATCAGGCAGTCTAGTTGTCTAACACATCCTTGATGGGCTAGCTTGAAAGGCCAAGTGTGTGGGATGGTTTTCTGTCCTGTCACAGCCACAGGACTAAAAAGCATATGGCCCGCACACTGACCATTTCAAGTTGGCCCATCTGACAGTGTCAGACTGTCTGAAACATCCAGTCCAATACTGTTTACATATTGTTCCTGCTCTGTTTCCTGACACTCATCCATCATCATCTTTCAGCTTCATCCGAATGTCCACTGATATATGCTATACAGTCATGTAGAATCCTGGCAGCTCTTCTGAGGAACTATTTAACTCAGATTCTACCAGTAATCCTCCAACATTTCCACTGTGAAGTGAAGGGTGATTCACTGAAACACCTTTGTGATTACAGCTCAAACTTGTTGGACTGCTCTCCAGGTATGCCTGAGAGAGGTCCACAGTAACTCGATATATTAGTTATTCAAGTGCTATTTATGCGAAGATTCTGTCAGGATTACCTGCGTGACCTGAGGCTACTGGCCTCTGTCCGTTCTATGCTCCACTAACTCACTCCCATCTCTTCAGCCTCCTACTCCCAACTCCTGACTGAAAGTGACTGAATACTTATTTTTTTCTCCGCTTCAGGGACAACATTGCGGTGATAAAATCATTAGTGAATCAGATCTGGATAATACAAGGACATTTTGAACAACACCACTCCACAGACATATGTTACACAGAAAAATAATCCCAAGAACCTCCGCTCCCAATCTGAAATCAATGCTGCACTGAAGGCTGCCAAGACTGAATAATACTGAGACAGTGATTAGTCTACCAGCATTACTCCTGCTATGACAGAATCACTAGAATAACAATCCTCAAAGGCTCTAAACTTTCCCAGGGATTGAAAAGAAACAATGTGTGGTTTACAAAATCTTTTGATACTCACATTCAGATATGGCACTCTAAAAAGCATTGCTTTCCACCAGGTGAATTCACTCAAGTTTTCAGTTTTGTGTGCTCTAGATACACACATCTCCTATTTCCCCGTTTCAGTTATTTAGGTAAGTATCTGTAAAACACTCTTACACCTCAAACCTCTCACTAAGGTATAATTTGTAAACTAATGTACGCCTGCGTGTCAGATTTACTCGGATATGTGTTCTTCTATCAATTCCAATCTTACTGACAAAAAGGAATATATTACCTGCAACATGTCTTACGTTGACAGTAACTAGGAATTGCCTCCCCACCTGCTGAAAAAGATAATAACTCAAGTCTGGACATAATTTGGCGATCAGTGGGTATCACAGCAGCAACCCCTGGCTAGCCCCTTGCGACCACTGGCACTGCATTTGCAACCCTGGCTTCAGAGGTGGCAAAATCAGTGCCAGTAACAATTTTTCTATCAGTACACTACCATCCTACCTCCTGACCACAAGAAATTTGGCATACGTCCGTTAACTGATTTCTGCTTTCATGTGAAAACATCCTTCCTTTAGTGATCATTTTTAAAGTTAATTTTTTCGGAAACTAGCATTCATTAATTTCAAGGACTCCTGAAGGTTGTCGCAATTCTAAATTGCAGCCTGTAATCGACATATCTGTGGTGCTTTCACCAGTTCTGCCAGACCTATTTCATACAACTCCTCAAAATACTATGATATTTTTGTCTACTAAGAAATATTTAACACTACAGCAACATAACTGCAACGTAATCCTGCTTTTATGTGGCACCTCTTATAGGTGGACGGAATCCCATCTTTCTCACTTACAATAAAGAAAACTCTAAAATATTGTCCCTTAATTGCTTGAAATACATCCTGCGAGGAAACGCCATGTTTAGACTATAGTCACTGCACCTATATCGAATCCTATTCAGAATTAGTTTCAAATAATAATGCATCCATTGTTGAAAAGCCCACTTTAGCTTAATTTTGAGAATAATTTACCAAACCTTTGCATGATTAACTTGTTAGCCGACTGGGTGACATTTTGGTTCTTTTTCCTTTAGAATAATAGGTTACTTAAACAGTAATATTTTCTTATTTTGTCGATTCATTGATTTTGGTTGCCCCCTTCTTTCATTGTGTACTTTAGCCTTTTTTTGATGTTCTTTGGCCACCATTGAAATATACATTTGCCATCTCGTGATAAATAGCATGTAAGTAAAAACAGGTTGGTGCTATCTTGCTGCTGATTGATTTACAATACATCACACTGAGTTGGCATGAACAACTGTGTGTTATCACCTATTGGTACCTTGGCCTGTCTTCCATACCACTGTTTTGACGTCTTTAGTCTATACCTCTGTTGTTTCCACTCTGTCAGTCTCTCTTATCCTTGCAGCCAATGAACTAGCTTCTCTGCTGCACTTTCACCTTGCCATCTGTCCTTGTCACTTGCACTTCCACTTCCAGCCTAAGCTCCCAGGTGCATGTTTGTTTGAACTTATTAAGGCATTGGGCTCATGGGTTGTCCATCACATTTTTGTATCAGCCTACAGCATTTCGATGTTGAGTGCATTTTCTGCAGATCTTTCTAGCTCGAACTGCTGATAGACGGTAAAATACTCCATTTATTTCAAAGTCTTTTGGCTTTAGCAGTAGGAGTTAATTTATCTATGTATTTTTACCAACAATTGCTTTCTTACACTTCATTGTAATAGCAGCTTTTTCTGTTACCAGTGGCAAATTAAAACATTGCAAGCAATTCAGAGCTCCTGTCACCTCTTGAAGCTGCTACCAAGCTACTTCTTCTTAATGCAGTTCCCATAAACGAGCTATTGACAGCTCCTACTACTTTCCCCAAGGCTGGTGCCCAGCATTTGGTCAACAGGAGCACCAAATCAATAAAGCGGACTGTCACCCTGGCCCTCTGCGTTCGTTAGTACCAGCCCAGGATGCAGAAGTCAAGTGTCTCTCACAGTGATTGTCCCATCAACGCCATCAGTGACTGTACTATTTCTGCCCAGTACTTAGACAACACAGAACATTGCCATAAAACATGTAACAGATCCGCCTCCACTTGATGACATCTGGGGTATTCTGCTGCTGCTCCAGGAAACATTTCATTTAGCCGGAGGGAAGAGTAAAATAAGCTCTGTGTAAGATTGAGAATCAAATGAATTTTAAATCTAGTGTTGCACGACACCGTCTTGGGGGACGCTTGTAAAAAAATCCACTTTTTCTCAGTAAAGGTGCGGGATAAGTCTGCCTCCCACTTCATGAGCAGTGGCTCTAAGGAGATAACCTAAATGTGATCTAAGGCCCTGATAAAACCAGCAGACCAAGTGATGTCCATGCCCCATAGTATGTAATGTTTGAAAAAGTGCAAATGTGTTTAGTCTTTCCCATCCAGTGCCCAATGCCACCTTACTTAACACATGATACTGGCGTGCAGGAGGAATAGATTTTGGTAACCCATAAAAGTGGATGAAATCAGAGTGTGACATCAGAGTGCCATCGAAAAATAGTGTGGCAAGCGTCGGAATCCCTGACTGCTCCCAGGGCTCCAGTCGCTGTGCTGTTAGCTTCCTAGTGCGGGTGGTAGACTACACAGTGGTATAATTGGTGCATAGGGAGAGGATATGTGCGTATATCGCAGGGCCATCTGCAAGTATTGCAACGCCGTCTGTAACAACAACGGAGTGGGGTGGAGTGGGGGCACTGGGTCCTGGGACACAGCGATCTATGTAGGTATCCTTTTTGGACTTGAGCAGGTGTGAAACCTATATTCCACAAGTTATGTCCGGTGAGCCAGTATGACAGCCACTGCAGTTGTCCCGCAATGCAATGTATTAAAATCTGGAGCTCCGAACCCCCACCCAGCACTTGTAATTGTGGCTTAGCCAAGCCGAACTTGCTGCGCCGCAACCCCACTCCAACTCCATCAATAGTGTACTCAGCGCATGAAACAACGGTGCTGGGACCATGACCAGCAGATTCACAAAATGGTACAATTATCTGGGGAGCATGACCATCTTCGCCAGTGCTAGACTTCCGGCCACCAATAGTGGTAGGGTAACCCACAATTTTACTTGGGATATAAGAGCGCTGCCCGTTCGGATGAGATTACCATCCAGTAGGTCATGCAGATCCCGATACACCCAAATCCCCAGGTATCAGAGTGATGCGGGGCTATTGGAATTGTTGCTGATCCAAACGCTAGGGGCAGGTGTATTGGTTGGGGCTCAAAAAAGTAGGCACAGGATTTGCTAGCGTTTGAGCTATTCTTGTCATTTCCAGCCCCATGTCCTTCAGATATAAAATCATATTTCCAGCATATAGTGAGGCAGCCTTAATCGTGCCATTCACTGGCATACCCCAATCTACCACTTCCTATCTCAGCCTCAGTGCGATGGGTGCAATTGCTATCACAAACAGCAAGGACGACAGTGTGCAACCCTGTCGCTTACCCCGGGAGATTGTGTACGGTGCTGAAATGCAGGCCCCTGTTTTTGCTCTCACTGTGGGTTCAGTATAAAGGAGCTTGACCCACTTGATATGGGATGCTGGTATGTGTTATCTGGCCTGAACTGCAAGCATGGTGTCCCAGCTGAGTGTATCAAATGCCTGCCGAATATCAAATGATAGGCATCCGGAATGGGGTATAGTTGACTTGAGCTACAGCCATCACCTGAAACAAGCGACAAATGTTTAGTGATGTGTTCCGTTTTGGGACAAAGCCGCTCTGTTCTTCGTGGAGGAGGCAGGGCAGCAGAGGAAGCCGACAGTGTGCCAGAATTGTACTTAATAATTTATATTCCGTGTTTAATATGGAAAGTTGCCTGTAAGAAGTAAGCTCTGTCGGTGGTCTGTCCAGCTTTAACAGGGATGTGACTAGTGCCTGCCGGGCAGTAAGCGGGAGACAACCAGCGCATATTGATGCAGTATAAAGATTTTCTAGTTGTGGGGCCAATTTGTCAACTAAGCGAGTAGAACTCAATGGGAAGCCCATCAGGAGCTAGAAGTTTTGTTGTGGGCCATTTCTCTAATGGCCCCTCTGATCTCTCCCACTATGATTGGGGCCCCTAAGATCTTGTGGTGTGCTGCCGAAATCAATGGCAGCTGGAGTCTATACAGGTAGGTTGTCACTGCATCTAGGGGTGTGGTGGCAGGCCCCATGCAAAGCTCAGTTTAAAATTCATGAAATGCTGTGTTTATCTCTAATAGCATGGATACTCTTCCACGTGACAGGGAGTTTATTGGAAGGATAAGGGTAGGGGCCGGAGTGAGGCGTACAAGCCGGTCCAGTATGCGCCCACCCTGTCGCTTCTGTACGTGTTAGTTGTTGATATGCCCTGTAGTTCATTACTCTAAGTTGCTTTAGGTGCTCTGCATGTGCAATTCTCTGTGCTTGGAGCAAGGATGCATCTATCTCTTTTCGCGCCTCTGCTTGTTCCAGTTATGTTATTTTATTTTCTATCTGCTCTAACGCTTTATGTACTTCCCTATGCGCTCCTACTAGCGTGTTTATGGAGGTGCCACCTATAAGTACCTTGAGTGCCTCCCATTCTTGTAATAGTGAAGAGGCTGACCCTGCGTTTTCAGTGAAATAATTGTCAATGGTTTTGGCCAGGGTATCACGGAAGGAGTCATCTTCGAGGATAGAAGGCTGCATCCACCAGATTGGGATAGGCACAGGTATCCTGCCCCATGTTATTGTCTTCTCTGTTGGATTATGATCGTATAATGTTTTGGCAAGATACAAGGTGTGTGTTATGTTTGGTAAGAGATGATCGCAACAGAGGAACCTGTCGAAGCGGGAGTGAAGTTGGTGCAGGCAGGAGTAGAAGGTGCCTATATTGGGGTCCCGCCGTGGATCTGCAAGCGACCAATTCACCACCCACTGCCGCAGAGCTTTATCCTGGTGCACCGCAGTGGATGTAAGCAAAGAGGGATGGGAGCGAAATCTAACACCGTGTTGCAATTCCCCCTCAGTATCCAGGGACATCGAACCCAGTCTGTTAATACGGTTGTTAAGTGTGACCAATAATAGTCCTGCTCTGTATTGGGTGCAGATATGTTTCAGAGCACTACCGGCTCCCCATCTGGGGCACCCTTCACTAGTACATATCTGCCATGAGTATCTATTTGGGTATCATGCACTTCAAATGGACCACAGCCCTGAGCCAGCTCACCAAGCCTCAAGCATAAGCAGAGTAAGACGTGTAGAAAGTAGCCCTCTTCATTTCTTCAGGAGTTGAAGGGCTTTGGTGGACATGAGATGTGTTTCTTGCAGCTTAAATATCTGAGCTTGCCTCCTGTGTAATTGGGTTAATGCGCTGTTGTGCTTAGGCATTGTGGCCAATCCCCTCACATTCCAGGTGAGTACTTGATATGATTTGGAATTCATTGCTGTGCTGTTTGTGAGCAAATCAAAGAGACAATAATTGAGCCTTCTATTCCTTCCAGCATACAAATTATTTGGACGTTATTCCTAGGAGCGTGGCCTTCTGCGTCATCTACGTGCTTTTGGAGGATCTCCACTTGTTGGGTGAGCTTGACTATTTGAATAGTGTGCTCCACCTTAGCAGGAATCAGGCTCAAATGCTTAATTTGAGGTGTTCATCCTTAAGGATTGAGATGTCTGTGGTCATAACTCCAAGTCTATGTTCAATTGCAAGATGCGATTCTCTGATCTCTTGAAGTATGGGATCCAATTTATCTGTTTGGGGACTTTGATCCAATGGGGGAATACAGGTCACTAGGGTGCATGCCAGAGAGCATTCCAATGGGGAAGAATACGAGCTGGCCCGCAGACCAGGGCCACCACTTTTGGTTTTAGCTCTTCCCATTCCAGCAGTCATCAGGAGCACAGTCTTTATGGCTGGTAATCTCTGCGTAAGTCGCCCTATTATTTACATCTATTGTGCTGCCTATGCAGCCCCCTTTGATGTTATAGTAAGAGATGCCTTCTGTCATCACAAGAACCTCTGGTGGCCACATTTTTCGTTTGACTGCATTGGCAGTGATGGGCAGGGATCACTGTGTTGTGCCTCACTTCTTGCCTTCGGGTTGTACTGGGTGGTTAGTTGGTTACATATTGTGGCCATTTACAGAGCGGGTGTAGCAGTACTATCGAGGCAATTGGCTCCAGGCACTGTTTGGCTAGAAGGGAAACTACTAGGAGCATTTCACTGTAGGACAACCGGTTGGCGCAGCCAAGACAGCCTGGCTCTCGGAGTTCAGCCCCTAGGGAGTTGCTGCGTTCCCCTGTCAGGCCGGCGACAGCCTCGTGTAACTTCTATGTGTCGGAGATGCGCTTGGCAAAGGTGGCTGCACGCGATCTACAGCAGGCGAGGAGCGGGCCTTGGGCCAGATGTGATCTTAAGGGCCACCCGCTCCCACTCACCTCTTCCATGCCATCAGCCCCCCTCCAATCTGGGCCAAGCCAGCTTTCTCACTGATCCTGCACACTAGTGATGAGGCGGCAGCACTGTCCGTGCCTCGATTGCTCCATATCTTCTTTTCACCAATTGGGGCAGCTGTGTTGCTGGCCCGCAGTGTCCCACCACGGGGGAGCTGCCATGTTTTTCAACCAGGCTGCTGGTGTCTATGCAGAGGGGCAAGGATTGGGGAGAGGTTTACACCTCTGTGGGTCCCAGCCCCTTCTCGTTTGCCACAGTTGCTGCTGCCACAGTCACTTCTCTTGGGTCCCTCCTAGCAGCAAGACGGTCGTGTCGGCTTCACAGACCTCACCGGCCCTCCTTCCGTGAAGTCCAGGCACAGCAAGCAGGCCAATCCAACCAGCCAGGAGGCATGCTTGCCGTGCCTGCAATGGCCCATCCCAGTCGTGACCCAGCCAATCATGCGGTCTTGGGTCTCTTTTGGTCTTTCCGCAACACTCAACCGGCCGTTTGCCACCCTGTCAATACCAATGGGGCACAAATTGATTACCTAATCACAGGTGCTCTTATCTGGGTCGATGGTCTCCTGTAAACTGCGGATTAGTGTAGAATATTGGTTACCGGGCCAAGAGCTACTCCGCTATGCGCCCCCCATCTTGGATGGCTAGGCACTCCACTCCCGTGGGAGAATGCCTTGATGGTGCAGAAGAGGAGTTGCCAACTGCTGTACAAGCTGCCAGGCACTCTAATCAGAAAAAAGCATTTGAGTGGGAGTTTGCCATAGGCAGGGCAGCAGCAGTGGAGCTATTGCCACTGTCAAAGATCCCCAAACGCTGGAAACAAACAAGAGTTATTCATGAAAGGATCTACTGTTATCCTCTTCACTAAAAGAAAACATACAGAAACCATGTGTAAACATTAATGAAATGAGTTAAGGTGGACACTCCCTAGAGCCAATGCCTGACCAGAAAACATACAGAAACCATGTGTAAACATTAATGCCATGATTTGAGGTGGACAATGCCTAGAGCCAATGCATGACCAAACAAGCAAATAGTTGAATGGAGGATGACAAAAAGCCCACTCATTTTTTATACTTTGTACATTTTGGAAATCTGATGACAAGATATTTTCAAAATAGATAAAGCTGTCTGACGCCTGAACTAAAATCAAGCTTCTCAACAGCCCCTGATAATTCAAGGCAGAATAAGAAAAGACAAAGAATCCTTCTCCTTATTATAAACTAATAACAGCTAGGCATGATCCTAGATATTCCAATACTTAATATAAAAATAATTATTATCTTCCCCACGTTCATTACTATTCAAAGGCATGGATGTGAAAACAGCTAACCACTTTCTCCACAGTCCATGGTTTTCTATGACAGGCATGGGAAAGGGGCATTCAGCCAGCTCCACAGTCCATGCGCTCCAGAACTGCCATGTTAAAAGAACACCTATTCTTCTACTTTCAAAGCACAACAAGAGGACCACAAACTCTGTGGTACCTCTTAATATGGGGACCAAAAATAAGCTTCTCCAATTAACAATTAGAAAAACCAGTCACTTGCATTTAATCTACTGATTATGTCACGAAAAAAGGTCGCCCATCCCCAACTTAGAGATGTAGCTCCATGGAAAGCGCAACCCCAGGACTAGAAAGGACAAATTCAGTCCAAGGTCTAAATGGTGGACCTACCCTCCGGTGTGCGCTCTCGTCAAATGTATGAAGCTTATTTTCGGTCCTGATGAAGCGTCGATGGATCCTGATAAACTACTAGACGCGAAACATGTCGACCCCATATTAAGAGGTACCACAGAGTTTGTGCTCCTCTTGTTGTGCTTTGGAAGTTGTTGAGCATTATACTAATTTCTTACTTTCATTTTTGTTTTTAACCTTGTTCTTCATTTCTTCTATACTGATTAAAATTATGATGTGATTGAGAGATGAATAACCAATTTTAACATCTTTCTTTTGGCTCTCCCATTTGTACTGGCGGTCAGTATAGTCTGCATCTATTAGTCACCATAAGAAACAATACGGTTTAGATCCCCCATTAGGGAGCCCGTCAGGCATTGCAGTGCCGGCCTGGCGTGGAGTATTTCCCAATGATGATGCCAGTCATCCATTGTGATGCGAGAGGGCTTTTGCTCCTGAATTATTAGGTTCCCTAAACCCCTTTTTCTGTATCTGGAACAGTGTACCTTTGTTTTGTTCATTACTATGTTGGGAGATTGTACACTGGACCATCAACCTCCTGGTCCCTCCCCCCTTTTTTTGTTTTCACCTATTCTTCTACACATTGCTATTCCAGATCAGCCATGGGAAAGCACCATTTCCCACAGTGCTCGAATCTACAATAAATAAATACATACATAAAAAGAACAATCTACTTTTCTCCACAGTCAGCCATATTGTTTGAAACATATATGAACCAAAATCAGCAAACTGAATCGGTCTGGCTCATAACTGTACGTGCCTCTTCATTGAATGGTGACTATAGACACTCAGTAGCTCTTAAAGCATACATTCATTCACTCATTTCTGCACTCATGCATCCCTTCACCCGTCCATTTACTCATTCTTGGATTTGCCACTCACCAGTCCATAAAACTACATAAAGAATCACAACAGTCAATGAAGAAACACTTAATTTAAAAGCTAGTACCATTGAATTTCCTGTTGTTTATTTATAAAGGGAAGGGCTGCTCACCATTTTCAGCAAGATTCACTGACATGCATAGCAGCCACAACACGTAAAGCAGTAGTGCATGTTTCCCTAGCACAAAGAACAATTACTGGACAGATGGCAGAAAAGTTGGCTACATGCACACACATACATACACAACACCATGTATGACATGAGCGCTAGATTCCCTCTATTTAGAAAATAAGGCGCCACCACTGCTAACCATGTGCTACTTTGTATGAGTCTCCTACAATTTTACAAGCATCTGTTCAATATAAGATTGAGCAAATTGAGTCATATCGCATTGGTACCATGCTGCTGTCCTAAATGAACTAATGAAAAGAGGGTAACTCTCCTTTCACAACATTGTCTCTTTTTTACCATGAAATCTCACCCACTGGTGGAAATTGTCCTGGTAGGAAATTCTAGTAGTTTAGACAGATGCCTCCTTATGTGAACTAGAAAGAACAGGGATCTCTAGGATTCACAAAAATCATTAAACACACATGGAAGGGTGAATGCAGCAAGGTAACACAAGGGCAAGCAAATCTGCTTGTCCACTGTTTAGAAAGAAACCTCCCAAGGGGTTTGTGTATCATCCTCGTATTCACAGGGTGCATCTCTAGCTGATGACTGAGCCAAAATAGACTAGTGCTCATCTGACTGGTGATCATCTGCTGTTGAGAGCCTGAGAGAGCCAGATAAGGGCTTAGGGCATGAAGTCCTACTCAAATTTTGGCTTCCTTCAGCCAAGAGGATTAGGTGAATCTTGGCTACAGCCTACCTGAAGTGTCTTGCTTTTATTTGATGCATACTAGCACGTAATGGGCATATTACATTCAAGCAGAACCCTTGTCACTATTTGGATGATATTTATGGGGAATTGGGGTAGGGCAGCACCACAAGTCTTCTTGCTGTGCTGCCCTTCGCCAATATAAAACTGCAGGAATGAACTGTATTTACGAAATACAGTGCATTGCTATCTTTTCCCCCTGCACTGGAGCGCAATTGGCTGCCTAGCGCCAATGCAGGCACCCTTGCACCACAACACAGGCACCCTTCCACCATGGTGCATGGATCCCTGCTTTGCATGCAGGATTGTTTTTGTGCAGAAAAGGACACCTTCCTACAGAAAAACAATCCAGTGAGGCATTTTCCTCTCTCTCTATATGTGTGCTGCAGAAAGCTGCCACATGGAAAGAGGAAAAAAACTAGGAGAAATGAAAATATCTCTCCTTGTTATGTTTGTTCTGAAGAGGCGTAAAGTTTTTATATGATTTATATGATTTTGTAAGTCAGGGGCAGTGTCAAAATCCATGGGTGTTGAGTGGAAAAACCCACTTCAGCACCCATGGTGTACCTCCCTGGAACAGAATAAGGCAAGGCAGAAACTTGCGCTGCTTTACCTTACTCCATATCTATAAGGCCATGAAAAGCCATGCAAAATGGCTTTGTGTGACCTCATAGTGATGGCTGAGAGGCTTGTGTCACAGGAGCATAAAAAAAGTTGCGCTCCAGCAGCGCAAGCCTCTCATAATAAAAATGACCCTATTTATGTAGAACAAAAAGCTTTTTTTTTGTTTTTCAGGTAAATGATTTAAATAGGGTCTGGCTCTAAGGCACAGCAGAGTGCTTTCAATTAACATTTTTAATGTAGCATGAACATGTCAGTGCTTAATTTGTGCTTGTTTTTCCGGTGCTGGGCACCAACACTTAGTTTTGAGGGCCGGTGCTTATTCTTCTGCCTCAAGCATTTGCTGCAAGCAAAAGACACAAATGGGAAAGCCTGAGGAAGGGAAAAACGAAAAAGCGCCACAAAGGGAGAAATCAGAAAGCTGCAAGAGTGAGCAGAAGGGGAAGGGAGTGGCTGTAAATGGATTAAAGAGGCCCCAGATGGGTTCAGGATTAGTCTGCCTCAGTAGTCCATGCTCGCAGATTTAAATACAGCAGCCACGTTTTTAACCGGTACCGTGCCTTGGACGAGGCGATCTCGTCCAAGGCACCGGTTCCCGGGTGCCTTGGACGAGATCACCTCGTCCTGCACCCGGGGAACCGGGGGGAGAGCTAGCGCTCCCCCTATGGGCCCCCCACCCACACCCCCCGGTCGTGGATGGAAGGGAATCCCATCCCCTTCCACCCACCCAACCCCCCACCCTCCCACCGTGACGTCAGCGCGCGATTGTCACAAAGGCCTCCTCCATCGCGCTGGAAGCTCAGCTTCCAGCACGCTCTTAAGAGAAATGCAAAGCATTTCTCTTCCGATCACGTGGAGGAGGCCGGAGAGGCTTCAAAGGGAAGGAAATGAATTTCCTTCCCTTTGAAGTCTCTCTGAGCGTTTCAAAAGCCGGATTGTAAAGCAATCCGGCTTTTGAAACGCCCACTAGACACCAGGGAATTATTTATTTTTATAAAACTGGCATGAGGGAGCGACCCCTTGGGCAAGGGTCGCTCCCAGGGGGGGCATTTGTTTTGAAGGCCTTTTCTTCACCCCCTGGGGGCAGAAACCTCTAGGCACCAGGGATCATTATTTTTATTTTTTTCGTTTTTAGAGGTGGGGAGCGACCCCTTAGGCAAGAGTCGCTCCCCTAGGGGGGAAATTATATTTAGGCCTTTTCTGCATCCCTTGGGGCAGACTGGCTTATTTTTATGAGGCCAATCTGCCCCCAAGGGGGATAGAAACCACTAGACACCAGGGAGTTTTTTTTTTCTTCGTGAATTTCACGCAAGGGGAGCGACCCCTTAGGCAAGGGTCGTTGCCCTGGGGGGCAAATTTATTTTAGACCATTTCTGCCCCCCTCGGGGGAAGATCAGCCTATTTTAATTAGGCCGTTCTGCCCCCATGGGGGGCAGAAACCACTAGCCACCGGGGATTTTTTGTTGTTGTTGTTTTACAGATGGTGAGCGACCCCTTAGGCAAGGGTCGCTCCCCTGGAGGGGCAAAATTTATTTAGGCCATTTCTGCCGCCTTTGGGGGCAGATCGGCCGATTCTAGGTCAATCTGCCCCCAAAGGGGGCAGAAACCACTAGGCACGGGGATCTTTTTTTTTGCGCCAATGTCACGCAAGGGGAGCGACCCCGTAGGCAAGGGTCACTCCCCGGGGGGTGGGGGGCAAATTTATTTTAGGCTATTTCTGCCCCCCTGGGTGCAGATTGGCCTATTGTTATTAGGCCAATCTGCCTCCAGGGGGGACAGAAACCTCTAGGCGCCTGGGCAAATTTTTTTTTTTAGAGATGGGGAGCGACCCATTAGGCAAGGGTCACTCCCCTGGGGGGCAAATTGTATTTAGACCATTTCTGCCCCCCTTGGCGGCAGATCGGCCGATTTTAGGTCAATCTGCCCCCAAAGGGGGCAGAAACCACTAGGCACGGGGATCTTTTTTTTGCGCCAATGTCACGCAAGGGGAGTGACCCCGTAGGCAAGGGTCGCTCCGGGGGGGTTTGGGGAGTCAAATTTATTTTAGGCCATTTCTGCCCCCCCGGGGGCAGATCGGTCTATTGTTATTAGGCCAATCTGCCTCCAGGGGGGCAGAAACCTCTAGGCGCCAGGGCTAATTTTTATTTTTTTTGGTTTTTCTTTTGGTTTTTTTTTTTTTAGAGATGGGGAGCGACGCATTAGGCAACAGTCACTCCCCTGGGGGGCAAATTGTATTTAGACCATTTCTGCCCCCCTTGGTGGCAGATCGGGCAATTTTTGTTAGGCCAATCTGCCCCATGGGGGCAGAAACCACTTAGGCACCAGGGATTAGTGTGTGTGTATGCGTGTGTTTTCTTTAGAGTGGCAACCCCTTGGGTAAGGGTCACTCCCCATGGGAGCACATTACTGTTTTGGAAGGGCCATCTGCCCCAAGGGGGGGCAGAAAGCCCACCAGAGGCCAGGGACGTTTTTTTCTCCAAAAATAAGAGGGTTGGGATATGGCCATACCCCCACCCCAAATAAATGGGGCCAAAGTTGTTCTGCCCACTAGTGGGCAGAGGGGGCAATTACCCCTGATCCGCACCCCGGGGGGGGGGCAGAAAGTCTACTAGATGCCAGGGAACTTTAAAAAAACAAAAAATATTGGGGTGGTGGCTACCAACCAGTATGGGCCTGGTTACGCCCCCAACTCAACTGAAGGGGGTAACAGTCTTTCAGCTCTCCCCCGCACTCTAAAACATCTTATCCCACTGCAAGGAAGAAGGCATTTGATTATTTTGGGTTTTAGTTTTACATTTGGGCAATGAGAACTTGGCTTACTCTCAAAATCGTCCCACTTGGAATGGTGAGGGCAAAACTTTATGGACTTTGGGACGCTGCCATGTAGAAAAATCCACAAGACCTAGACACATCCGAAAGCTAAACATCTGGGTGATTCCAGACTGGTGTGTTTCACATGCACCAGCACCATTTTTGTACCCACAATCCCCTGCAAACCTCCAACTTTCCTGGAAATCACACATTTTTCCCATGTTTTTGTGATGGAACCTTCCGGAATCTGCAGAAATCCACAAAATTCCTACCACCCAGCATTGTCTCAGCTATACCGATAAAAATTCTGCTGCACTTGTCAGCCTAAAAATGTTTTTTTGCACACTGCCCTTTTGGACCCCCTTTGTTCCCCCTCAATATCGACATGTTTTTGGCTCTTCCCTTTCACAAGCACTTGGCCCACCTACACAAATGAGGTATCATTTTTACCTGGAGACTGAGGGGAACATTGGGTGGTATGAAATATGTCCCAGTGCGGTGATCCCACATAGAAATGAGGGAAAAATTTGATTTTTTAGCTAAATTTGAGGGTTGCTGAGGATTCTGGGTAAGAAAACATTGGGGGATCCACACAAGTCACACCTCACTGGACTCCCGCGGGTGTCTAGTTTTCAGAAATGTCTAGGTTTGGTAGGTTTCCCTAGAAGGCTGCTGAGCCCAGGACCAAAAACGCAGGCGCCCCACGCAAAAACAGGTAGTTTTGTATTTGATAATTGTGATGTGTCCATGTTGTGTTTTGAGCCATTTCCTTTCGTGGGCGCTAGGCCTACCCACACTAGTGAGGTTCCTCTCTGATTCCAGAACTTTCTGTGACAGAAATGAGGGGAAAAAGTGTTTTTGGGCCAAATTTTTAGGTTTGCAAAGGATTCTGGGTAACAGGACCTGGTCAGTGCCCCACAAGTCACCCCATCTTGGATTCCCCTAGGTGTCTAGTTTTAAAAAATGCACACGTTTGGTAGGTTTCCCAAGGTGCCGGCTGAAATCCACAGGTAGGCACATTGTAAAAAACACCTCTGCTTTCTGTGAAAAAATGTGATGTGTCCACATTGTGTTTTGGGGCATATCCTGTCGCGGGCGCTAGGCCTACCCACACAAGTGAGGTATCATTCGTATCGGGAGACGTGGGGGAACGCTGGGTGGAAGGAAATTTTGTGGCTCCTCTCAGATTCCAGAACTTTCTGTCACCGAAATGTGAGGAAAACATGTTTTTTTAGCCAAATTTTGAAGTTTGCAAAGGATTCTAAGTAACAGACCTGGTCAGAGCCCCACAAGTCACCCCATCTTGGATTCCCCTAGGTGTCTAGTTTTCAGAAATGTGCTGGTTTGCTAGGTTTTCCCTGGTGCCGGCTGAGCTAGAGGCCAAAATCCACAGGTAGGCACTGTTTTCTGTGAAAAAATGTGATGTGTCCATGTTGTGTTTTGGGCCATTTGCATTTGTGGGCGCTAGGCCTACCCACAGAGACCCACAAGTCACCCCATCTTGGATTCCCCTAGGTCTCTAGTTTTAAAAAATGCACAGGTTTGGTAGGTTTCCCTAGGTGCCGGCTGAGCTAGAGGCCAAAATCTGCAGGCAGGCACTTTGCAAAAAACACCTCTGTTTTCTGTCAAAAAATGGGATGTGTCCACGTTGTGTTTTGGGGCATTTCCTGTCGTGGGCGCTAGGCCTACCCACACAAGTGAGGTATCATGTTTATCGGGAGACTTGGGGGAACATAGAATAGCAAATCAAGTGTTATTGCACCTTGTCTTTCTCTACATTTTTTCCTTCCAAACATAAGAGAGTGTGTAAAAAAGACGTCTATTTGAGAAATGCCCCGTAATTCACATGCTAGTATGGGCACCCCGGAATTCAGAGATGTGCAAATAACCAGTGCTCCTCAACACCTTATCTTGCGCCCATTTTGGAAATACAAAGTTTTTCTTGATAGCTATTTTTCACTCTTTATATTTCAGCAAAATGAATTGCTGTATACCCGGTATAGAATGAAAACCCACTGCAGGGTGCAGCTCATTTATTGGCTCTGGGTATCTAGGGTTCTTGATGAACCTACAAGCCCTATATATCCCCGCAACCAGAAGAGTCCAGCAGACGTAACGGTATATTGCTTTAAAAAATCTGACATTGCAGGAAAAAGTTACAGAGTAAAACATAGAGAAAAATTGCTGTTTTTTTTACCTCAATTTCAATCTTTTTTTTTTAGTTGTTATTTTCTGTAGGAAACCCTTGTAGGATCTACACAAACTACCCCTTGCTGAATTCAGAATTTTGTCAACTTTTCAGAATTGTTTAGGTGTCTTGGATCCACCATTGGTTTCATGCCCATTTCTGTCACTGACTGGAAGGAGGCTGAAAGCACAAAAAATCGATCGTAAAAATGGGGTATGTCCCAGTAAAATGCCAAAATTGTGTTGAATAATTAGGTTTTCTGATTTAAGTCTGCCTGTTCCTGAAAGCTGGGAAGCTGGTGATTTTAGCACCACAAACCCTTTGCTGATGCCATTTTCAGGGAAAAAACCACAATCCTTCTTCTGCAGCCCCTTTTTCCCATTTTAAAAAAAAACAAAATTTTCACTGTATTTTGGCTAAATTCTAGGCCTCCTTCAGGGGAACTGAAGAGTAGATGCAATCCACACATGCAGGTAAGTTGAATTTCTTTATTATGTATAAGAAAGTATGACAGCCTCGAACTTCCGTCCTCCTTCTTCAGACTCCCAACTGCAACTGCCGCTTTTACTCAAACCCCCTCCCAACATTCTCCATTCCATGGTTCCCCGTTCTCTAGTTCCACCACACGAGGAACATGGCAGAGAGCACGAGAGACCCAACACATCTCTTCCCTTACAACGCTTTTGACAAAACGATAATGAAATAAATTACAAGAATAATTCATTAATGCATAACTATCTAAAACGATAATGAAATAAATTACAAGAATAATTCATTAATGCATGTCAACCAAATATATGGCAAATTTCAAAATAGTAAGAGAACAGTACATTAGGATGTGTAATCATAAAATTTCTTAGGTGGCTTGACAGTTCTAGCTGAACGTCTGCAAGGGTGCACAGGTGGGTCGATTGCCTTGGAAGACTGATTTCTGCAATCATCAAATCTCTTAGGTGGTTTGACAGTTCTAGCTGAACAACTGCAAGGGTGCACAGGTGGATCGATTATCTTGGAAGACTGATTTCCAGAACGTTCAACATGCACCCTTCCATCCACACCCTGGTCATCCTCCACCTTTACAGTCTTAGTTAGAGATATTTTATCCTTGTTCCACCACTTGCCATCGTCTAGTCTAACAGCGCTGTCATCCAGCTGAACAATTTTCTTCCCACTACAAAATTTGGACAAACCTTTGATCATAGTTCTCGGAGACCTCACCCGCACTACATCTCCTTCCTTCCAATTAAACTTGCGATGGTGAGTTTCCGAACTCTGTACATACTTTTGTTGCGCTACCCTTCGTTTCTCCATCACACCCTCAACCTTGTACCATGGCACACTAAAACAACCCATCCATTCTCTGGTTAGTTTTGAGGACGGAACGCGTCCCCTTAATAAAACAAAAGGTGATACATGTGTATCAGAATTGTTGGTTGTGCGCACTGCCCACAGCAATTTTTCCAATTCACATTTACAGTGCAATCTACTTGCTTTCGCCAATTGAATGTTGTCCTTGAGAACCCTATTAAACCTCTCCATTAGTCCATTACTCCTAGGATGGTACAGGAAAGTTTTTGAATGTTTGATCCCCAAGAAATTAAAAAAATAATTAAACTGTTGGGAAGTAAATTGGGACCCATTGTCAGTCAAAATTTTGTCCGGAATTCCTTCCCTAGCAAAAATCCCTTCTAAACATTGGATCACATTATTAGAGTCAGGAACTTTCACAAATTTTACTTCTGGCCATCTGCTGTAAAAATCCAAAAGTACTAACCCATATTCCTGGGATCCATAGGATAAACTCACTGGTCCTATTATGTTGATTGCTAACTTACTCCAGGGTTTATCAGGAACCCTAATCGCTTCTATTGGGCTTGGAACTGTGATTTGAGACTTGTCACTGACGGCACAATACACACAATCCCTTACAAAATGTTCCACACATTTATCCACTCCAGGCCACCAGAAACCTTCCCTGACTCTCCTTATCATGGCAAGCATACCAATGTGACCCTTGTGCGCAAGGCTCAAAACCCTTTTCCTCATGCCATTCGGTACTACCAACACCTTTGACCTAAATAACAAACCATTGATTACTGACAACTCATCAAATACGTGTTTGTACTTATCCTTAAGGTCACCATCAGGAGACCACTGTGACCACCCAGTCACAACTCCTTGCACAATTGACTTCATGTCCTGATCCTCATCGCAAGCTTCTCTCCACTCTTGTTCACCTAACGCCCCATTCAATTGTTCATCTATTGAACAGACAACAACCTCACCGTCACACGTCTTCATCCTTGGGACTGAGGTCCAGTGATGTCCCCTCCAAAGAATCAGTGCTCGACAATCTGGACAAACAATCAGCCAATATATTTTTCTTGCCAGGAACATAATCTAACTTGAAGTTGTGTTCATACAATTTGTACTGCCACTTAGCAATTTGGGGAGTAGCTTTCTCTGCACCCTTGGCGGTAAACAGTTGAACTAAGGGCTTATGATCAGTCCTAACCGTAAACCTTGAGCCCCACACAAATTGTTTGAAGTGGTTAATGCCCCACCAACATGCCAAAGCTTCACGTTCTATCACTGAATATGTCGCTTAGGCTCCTTTCAAACTCCTCGAAGCAAATGCAACCACTTCCTCCCTCCCGTCCCTTTTTTGCAACAGCACAGCACCTAAACCTTTTTGACTGGCATCTGTCATTATGATTGTATAATATCTAGTGTCAAAAGGTTTCAAGGGGATTGCCTGGGAGATCTCTTGCTTAATGTTCTCGAATTCACAGTTGCAGTCAACGTCCCACACAAATTTAGCATTCTTTTTCAGTAGCTTCCTCTGAACAGTTGGGTACAAATCTAGCATAAAATTCTATTAAGCCCGTGAAGGACCTCAACTGGTCTTTGTTCTCTGGACAAACAAAATCTTGGATGGCTTTCACTAAACTTACTTTGGGTCTGATGCCATCCGCTGACAACTCAAAGCCTAAGTAATTCACCGTAGATACACCAAAGTGACACTTACTGGAACTGAGAGTTACACCCTTCAACTTCAATACATCCAGCACCCAGTTAAATCTTTCATTATGTTCTCGCATGTCCTTACCATAAACCAGAATGTCATCCTGAAACGCCATCACTCCATGCATACCTTGGAACATACTTTCTACCGTCCTCTGGAAGATAGCAAATGCGGAGGCCAACCCGAACGGCATTAGTTTAAACTGAAATAACCCAAAAGGAGTGATGAAAGCAGTGTAATGTCTGGAATTAGGATGTAGACTAATTTGATGATATGCAGATGTCATATCAAGCAAGGAAAATATTTTGCCACCCTTAACAGAAGACATTTCTGAAATGTTGTGTAAAGGATATTGGTCAACCCAAATTTGGTCATTAAGGTCACATAAGTCCACACACATCCTCAACATTCCATTCGCCTTACGAACTAAGACCACTGGCGCCACTCAATCTGAGGACTCAATAGGTTCTATTATGGCTTGAGCACACAGCTTGTCTAATTCATTCTTGAAATCATCCCTTAAAGTGAGAGGGACCTTCCGTACTTTGTGCACCTTTGGTTGGGCATTCTCATTAATTCTGATCTTGTGAGAAAACCCCTTGTATAACCCTACTTCATTTTTTAATATTTCTGGATAACATGACTCCCACTTATCACACGTTATGGAAGATACATGCATAAATTCACTTCTCGTTATAACTTGTTCCGGGTTATTTGGGTCCAAAACCAATTCCAATTTGCCTTGATCAAACCACCCCAAAAGACAAGCATTATCCTTGGCTACGTATATGGTAGCAGGAGTTGTATTATTCTTAACCATGAGATAAGCCTGGAACTCACCAATTACATCAATAGATTTCCCACCGTATCCAGTGGGCTGAATATGTGACTGGGTAAAGTGATTCCATGACTTTTGAACAATTCGTTCCACTTGGATTCGCTCAAGAGAGTAAAGGGAGATTCAGAGTCAGCCATCATCTGAACCTGAACTCCGTTTACTTCTACCAAGCAAAAAGGTCTTCTCGTACAGGAGTTCCTTATCTCACCTATCACGAAATCACTATTCACCACGAATACTTCCTCTCCATCACTGCTAGATGAAGGAGAATCATTCGTAGCAACATTGTTAACTCTGTAAGACTCAGATTTATCCGCTTTGTAGGATATATTTGCTTTACACACTCATGCAAAATTACCCTTTTTATAACATTTGGCACACATCTTGTCGATGGCCGGACAAAATTTAGCATTACCCAAATGCGCAGAGCTACCACATCTATAACACTCTAATGATCTTGTAAATTTCTTGTCAGATTTTCAACCTGTAGATTGTGGTACAGATCCTTTGTTTCCTTTTTTATGTTTTGCCTTGACTGCAAGTACGTCAGATCTTGGAGATTGACATCTTTTGTCAGAAATAGACATTTGTTCCATGAATGATACCGTACTTTCAATTCTGGTGGCGATCTCCAATGCTTTCTGTAGGGTTAAATTGGGTGTAGATAACAGGGCCTCTTGTACTTTCTTATTATTAGTTTTCTCCACTAGTTGGTCCTTAATCATTTCTTCTTCAAATTCTTTATAATCACATGAAACTGCTAATAGTCTCAAAGCACCAACGTAACTAGACGCGGATTCGCCTTCAGCTTGGACCCTTTTGTAGAACTGATGTCTTTCCAAAGTTATATTTCTACACCTCTTGAACCTTGTGTCCAGAGACTTGATCGCTGTTTCATATTCATCTTCAACACTATCACCTTCACCCACTGCAGTTACAACAGTTACCTTAGGAATTTATTTTGAAATTTTCAGCCCTGCATTTCCTAAACAGTGTCTCAAAATCGCAAGTTTTCTCTTGTGAGTGAAAGTTTCACCCTCAAGAGCATCCAAATAGGCCTCAAATGCCTCCTTCCATTGCTCACAATCCGCATCTGGAGAAGCTGGATTTGGAACAAAAGGAGGAGGTGGAGAGATAGACTGCTGCAGAATGAACATCAAATCAACACAACATAACAAAACAATTGGATAGTTAATTGGTACTTACAATCTCATACATGCATGGGAAAAAAAAAATCAAATAAAGTAATAAATAAAGTCACTATGATGATAATGTAACGTTATTTAGTACCAAAAAAAAATTACTGAGTATACAGTACATCCAAAATGGTTACCAAAGTGTGCCGAGTTAAAATTGCAGAGGTGTGCGTGTCACCGGCACGCAAGACTTTTCATAGTTATCGTAAATAGTAAATGCGACCTTGATTCTTTGAATTGCGCTTAAGAAATGGCAGAAGAAGGTGTGCGTGTCACCGTGCACGCAAATCACTGTGTGCAAAATGGCCGCGAGAATGCGCGCTCTAGATGCTGTGCACGTCGCAGTGACGCTCGATTGCTCTTCTTAAAATGGCCGTTGTTGGTGTGCGTGTCACCGTGACACGCAGATCCATACATCCAATATGGCCACCGGGGAGGGTGCGCTCTATGCGTTAGACACAGTATTCATGTGATGTGACGGTTCAAAGTAGACTGAGACAGACTTGAAATTTGGAAACCTCCAAGAAGTCCAAACGGACATGGAAGATGAAGCTGTCGGTCTGCTCGCGTTTTCGTCTCTGTTCACGATGTGAACTGAAAAGTTCTTTGCGTTGTGAACTGAAAGGTCCCAGCTCCTGCTCGCGTTGTCGATTGAAGAATCACTCGTCGCCACTGAAGAGTAGATGCAATCCACACATGCAGGTAAGTTGAATTTCTTTATTATGTATAAGAAAGTGTGACAGGCTCGAACTTCTGTCCTCCTTCTTCAGACCCCCGACTGCAACTGCCGCTTTTACTCAAACCTCCTCCCAACATTCTCCATTCCATGGTTCCCCGTTCTCTAGTTCCACCGCGCGAGGAACGCGGCAGAGAGCACGAGAGACCCAACAGGAACCCACAAAGTCTGGGTACCTGTAGAATCCCTAGGATGTTGGAAAAAAAGGACGCACATGTGGCGTGGGTAGCTTATGTGGACAAAAAGTTATGAGGGCCTAAGCGAGAACTATTCCAAATAGGCAAAAAAAGGCCTGGCACAGGAGGGGGAAAAGGCCTGGCAGCGAAGGAGTTAAGAGGAGCGCTTTGGGCACAGGCACGTTTTTATTTACAACGAACCCAGATTGTGTGTGGCGGAGACGGCCACGTAATTAGGACAGGTCTAAGCACCTTTGCTGTTTATTTTCAAACAATATAATTGTTTAGCTAAACCGTCAACACTAAACTTGACATAGGCTGTTAATCCGAGAGGGGAATGAAGGGTTATTGTGCTTTTTCTTTCTCATGCTCAGAGGTCTCTGGACCTGAGCAGCAGCCGAGATGAAAGTCAAACAAAATCATGCAGAGCGTTTAACTGTGACTAAACTCTGCGGGGAATTAACATAGTTTACGTTCTCCGAGTGTTACTAGAGACTCGGGGCTCGGGTCCATTAGGCAAATTGAGAAGGAGAAGAAAAATAAACACAGTTTAATGCAGAGAGGCGGTTTATGACCCAGAGGAAGCGGGAACTGCCACTTCTGACGGAGCTCCGGCTGTCACTGGGGTTACCGGGTCTCCCAGACGCCCAGATTATTCTGCGAATACGGTGCTGGCGGCCAGACAAGACGTTTAAGAGAATTCCTTCTACCCACAACCGCACGGCTCTGCTTCAACAAGAGCAGCAAATAATGACAGCATCAGCAGAGTTTCAGGACCGTGCGTGACAAGAGAAGATTTGTTTCTCTTTTTCCGGGCCGATGCTGCTTGAGCAAGAGTCGGTGTTAATGTGCAATGCCGGACTTGCCCGACATTATATCGACTGCCAGGCACATATGTAAATACATACTTGCATGCCAAAACCATCGCAGGACACCATAGTTATCTGATAATTATGTACAGCGATTGCACGTTTTGTGCCTTTGTAATTAAAGAAGCCGTCGTTTTTTCCATATCGATGACATTAAATGACACATATTTAGGCGGCCGATAACCATATGTAATGCAAAACTGTCTTTTAGAATGTGTGGGCTGTCATATGGTGAGTGCGCGTGAACTGAGAGGAAGGCCACGCTCTGCCATCTTGTCCCGAAGCACGCGCAAGGTGAAAGGAAGGGGGAGTTGTGACAGGAAACGGATCAGAAGCCAGTGAAGGGGAATGGAGATCTGGCGTGCAGGAGGCCTAGCTCCCAGCAGGCGTCCGCCAATGTACCAGCCAGGAGATAAATTAATATGTGGCTCCATATCTGCACCTGTGCGGCACTTCAGTCACGCTAGCGAGCACGTTTCATTTGCCGGTTTACTGGAAAACGTAATTTTTCGCCATTGGCGTAGCTTTTAATAGTAAAGTTAAGTGCAGTCGCATGGCACAGGTGTAGGTAGGGTGACCACACGCCACTGAATCATGACCCGACGAACTCCTTACAACTTTCGATTAAGAGCTTACTTTTTGAGGCCAAAGGGAATGCCTGGATCACCCCTAGAGAGGCTCAATTTCTGGAAACCACACATCCTCGTGTGCCCTATTTTTATTGCCTCCCTAAAATCCATAAAGGTGTTCGCCCACCTCCGGGCCGCCCGATAGTTTCAGGCATTGGTTCGGTCCTGGAACCATTATCAACTTTTTGTGATTCATTCCTGCAACCACTAGTTAAGGATTCTAGTACATATCTTAAAGATACCAAAGATGTCTTGAATCTTATAGACACCATCAATTCGACCATCCATGTTGAGGTACTGATCACTCTGGATGTAGAATCTTTATATACGAATATTCCACAGACCGCCACTCTAGAAGCGGTAGAGTCTGCCCTTCATCTTCATCCCTGGACTTCTCCGACTCCGATCAACTTTGTAATGCATTGTGCTTCTTTGGCTATGACACAAAACTATTTTCAATTCGAAGATACCCTGTACCATCAAATCAGAGGGACTTCAATGGGTAGTACCTTTGCCCCTAGCCTAGCATGTTTATATATGTACCAGTTTGAAAAGAATTTCATTTTACCAACTACAAATCCTTTTTTCAATAACATCAAACTCTGGCGTCGCTACATTGATGACATTCTCATCATCTGGCAAGGCACTGTTCTCAACGTTGACTTATTTACTAGCTGGATCAATACACTTGATCCCTTTTTAAAATTTACAGCACACATTTCCACCACAAAAGTGCCATTTTTGGATCTTTTGATCCACAATGTAAATGGTAGACTAGTCACTGATACCTATCATAAGATCACCGATCGGAATAGTCTGCTTAGATATGATAGTCATCATCCAAAGGCATTACGCGACAATCTTCCTTTCGGCCAATTTTTGAGACTACGGAGGAATTGTTCATCGGCCCAGACTTTTGAAGTCCAGGCGAGTGAACTAAAAAACAAACTCCAACAACGGTGTTACCCAACAAAGATTATCAATACATCTTACAAAAGAGCCAGAAACAACCATAGAGAGGCCCTTTTAGAGTCTCCTGTGCGTGAGCAACAAACTCGACTCACGTGTGTATCGACTTATACTCCCCTCTCCAACACTGTCAAACGACTCATCAACAAACGATGGCAGATCCTACAGAGTGGAGGGTCACAGATAGCAAAACCACTTTTTGCCTTCAAGAGATCATCTAACATAAGGGACTTGATCATTCATACACGACCTCAGAGACAGGAGATCACCGTAGACCAATCTACACTATGGAACCTTCCTCCTGTCTCAGGACATTATCCATGTGGTTCATGCAATGTTTGTTCCTTGACCAAACGAACAACTGACCTACAGTTAAAACACTTTGGACATTGGCGTTTGATTAGACACACCAACTGTAATACAAAACACTGTATTTATTTAATCACATGCCCATGTGATTTACAATACGTAGGGATGACAACCAGACCAGTCAAGCTAAGAATCAATGAACACCGTAGCAACATCAGGTGCGCTCGAATCACGACCAAATTAAGTTCACATTTTTTACAGAAACAACATAGCCCAGATGATTTGAGGTGGATCGTTCTACAAGTTCCAAGACATAATGAGAACGACTCCAAATATCTGTTCAGGACTGAACAGCGCTGGATTTATCGACTCCAGACAGCGAGGGAGGGTCTTAACGATGAAATACCATGGTGGACCTTATCCCCTTAAGCCGTTTAGATACATTGACATTTGATAGAATCACTGGACCTGCCCCTTAACAGACCACACATAGGGTCACTAAACTTGTTTGCTTATTAATTCCTTTTAGCACGCAGACATTTTTCTGTCTCCATTGATGTTTTGATACATACATCTTTATTCATTTTTGCCATCATAGCTTAGACGAGAGTAGTTCCTCTATCTACTGCTAGGAACATTCTCCACTTCAAGATGGCCACCGCCATCCTGTTACTTCCAGTGGGTCTCTTCCACGGACATTATTACCCCTGATATTAGACTATCTATCAGTGGGTCATTGGCCTTGTTTCATTCATCAACGTTTCCTTAGTTCTCTGCTGTTATTCTAAACTCGGACCTTATGATCCTTTCTGCTTTTTGATTGAAAACACTCGATTCCAAGATGGCCGCCGCCATTTCCTTCAGATGTTTTAGTCCTTCCTCGCTGTCGTTCGACCAGATACGACGTGAGTTAATTGAGGCTAATTGCCTCCAGGGACGCTATTTAAACGCCTCCTAGTGGACGGCGCCTGTCTTTCCAGGGACACGTCCTCGGGGTAGGCGAGAAGCTGACCAACACGGTGACTGAAGTAAGTGGTCACTTTGGACCCTTTTTTAGCGTGTACATGGAGCCTGCTGTTATGACTTTTCCTCCAACCTTTTCATTGTTTACCAGGCTGGGAAGCTCCTGGCAGGGATATACTTTTATAATCATGTTGGCTAAATGGCTTGTTTGATTATGTGAATATGTGCTTAGCAGCACCCACTATTAGCTATGGAGCACGAACAGACACCCCCTTGCTTGTTAATCTACATGTTCTTTGTTTTTGTCGTTTTTTGACTTACTGCTCTATATACAGTTACTAACAAGTACTCTGTCGACTTTGTCAGATTGAATAGTTTTCCATGTGACATACTATGTGTACCAATAAGATACTTAACAACTGAGTAGACCCTATGTCATGATAACAATAGAATGCTTTGATTTTGATGTTGCACACGACTCCGCAACTGTTCTAGTCACTGTCTATTTATGTATAATAATGTTTTTTTACAATTTTTATCCAGTGAACTCACATGGTTTATGAGGCTCACGTGTCCCTATGAAGCCTTGTCCTCACATGGGATGGTAAGCCTTTCATGACATGTGTCTCTGTCTTCACATACACCTGATGTCTATCACCACTTTTCACCATTATGACACCAGTGAATGTCTATGTAGTGCATTTTGTTTTTTACTTGCACTTTATCTTCATGCAGGGCGACTTCCTAAAAGACTGACTGTGACGAATGGTCCGATGACTGTAAGTGACCTTTCAGCATTTACGGCCTCTATATGTCTGTTTTTATTTAATATCAGATAGGTGAAGGAGAAGTTACAATTTAATGGTCCTGAAGAAGCGCCAGTGGATCAATTCTTGACCGAATAGGCGCGAAACATGTTGACCTATGGTAATGAGAGATAACTCTTCCCTCACTTCCGTTCTTTAGGAGTAAAAGTGACATTATTCCCTGGATACTCCTATCTGTTTTTAATATTGGCCCGACCCTTTTTTTCAAGGATTAAATTAAATCACTAGGTGTTCAGAGCTAATTTTAGATTTTCTTTCTCTCTCCTCTGTCAGTACGATCTGCGGATTGAATGTGAGCCGCAGAGTCCTCCCCCGGTAGAAGAGCCACCACCTCTGGTGGGGGCCCGTCAGATATTGCAGTGCCGTCTGACGAGGAGTTAAACCCGATGATGATGCCTAGCATCCGACTGTGATGCTTGAGGGTACTCCTACAACGCTGGCTTCACAGTCTCTCTCTCTCTTTTTTTTCCCCCTTCTTTTTCTCTTTCGCCCTCTTCTAATTTCCTTCAGGAACAGTGTGCACATTTGTTTTATATTTGTAGGTAGGGTGACCACCTGGCACTGAGGCAAATTCTGGACAGGACTGTAAAAAATTCAGGACAAAGGGTCAACATTCAGGACAAAAATTCAGGACAAAGGGTCAAAATTCAGGACAAATATTCAAGAACAAACGTCAGTTTTACAGACACACGCAAGAGAGGCAATGCCTCACTATGTTGTCAGTGCATTTATTTACTCTTTTTTAACATAGCACTATTTATTCACTGTGGACCTTTTGTGATTGCCTCCTGGTATGCTACATTCACGTGTCACATTACGTCCTTGTTCAGTAGTAAATTATTGCGAGAGATAATTTAGCACCCTTCACTCCAGTTTGTGTGTAAAAGGCCGCTTTATTTGGAAACCGGTGCACTCACAGTATTTTATCCCTTGGCCTTTGCCTTACAAAACTAAATCCTCACTATACATAAACTCTCCTGTCAACCGCTCCCCCCTCCCTTTACCCTCTTTATACTTGCAGCTCATTAGTTCAGTCCTCCTTATCTCCCGCTCCTGTTTTATCTGTCTAGTACCTTACTAGTCAGGTGCTATCGTCTTGAGCGTGCAAGTCACCAGCCCCTAAATGTCCATCTTATCTTCGTAGCCCTGCTACTGTCCATCCTCTTCCAATCTGTGTTTGTCTTGTCCTATTTTCGCCCCGCCCATTGTCCTCTGTCATGTGCCCGTTCTCGGTCTCCGCTATTGCACCTGTTCCAAGCGACAGTACATCAAAATCCCCATGCCCGTGCACCCTTTTCAAACAAAGCAACCCCAAAATTACAATTTTCGCAGCCAAAAAACCCAAATAAACAAAATACCATCTGTCCCCAACACACAACTTAAATCTGGGAGGGAGGGTGGGAAAAAAAGCCTGCCGCACTGGCAAACTACCACCACAAAATGGTGGTCCAACAAAATGTCCGTGCCCCTTTATAGGGTAGCCCCAGCTACCAAAGCACCCAGCCCAAAAACAGCCCAACTACGCCCAAAACGGCGCAAATGGGCTAACCCACTCTCTCAAACTCCCCGGGGGGGAGACTGCCAAATATGGCGCTCCCCCCAAAACCACCTTGCGAGAGATAATTTAGCACCCTTCACTCCAGTTTGTGTGTAAAAGGCCACTTTATTGGAAACAGGTGCACTCACAGTATTTTATCCCTTGGCCTTTGCCTTACAAAACTAAATCCTCACTATACATAAACTCTCCTGCCAACCGCTCCCCCCTCCCCTAAGCCCCCTCCCCCCTCCCTTTACCCTCTTTATACTTGCAGCTCATTAGTCCAGTCCTCCTTATCTCCCGCTCCTGTTTTATCTGTCTAGTACCTTACTAGTCAGGTGCTATCATCGTGAGCGTGCAAGTCACCAGCCCCTAAATGTCCATCTTATCTCCGTAGCCCTGCTACTGTCCATCCTCTTCCAATCTGTGTTTGTCTTGTCCTATTTTCGCCATGCCCGTTGTCCTCTGTCATGTGCCCGTTCTCGGTCTCCGCCACCAGAAAAGAAGAGGATCCGGCCCGCAGGGACATCCTCTCCTTTTCTGCCCCCCCAGCGTCTAAAGTCACTTCCGTGCATTTGCCTAAGCTTCTCTGAACATTGCTCGAAGAGCTTCCTTTAATTGGAGCAGGTACAGTTCCATGCCCATAAAGGACAGGTGTACTCCATCGCCCCTGAAAAATTCCTTATCCTCAAATCTGATATCTGAATGTTCCAGATATTCCAAACCTTGCTCCGCACAAAAGGTCCGCATTTCCTTATTAATCTTCCTCCTCGCTTTCTCTATGGCCCCCGGTTTCCTCGCCCCTCTCCAAACTAATCGAGGAACAAAAGCTGTCCAAACGACATGGCACCCATGCCACTGTTGTCGCACCATGACCAAATCCCTCTTCATGTCCTTCAAAATGTCTAGTCCAGTCCGTTTTACCAAGTCATTCTCGCCCAAATGAATTATCAATACATCTGGGCACGGGCCCCTTCCCTTTAACCTTTCCAAAGTCCCCACTAATTCCTGCCAACACATTCCTCCTTTCCCTTCTCACCGAACCCTATACTGCACTCTATCTAACCCCAAATTGGTCCCCAAAGTAGTTGACTGCGCTTGCTTCGCCGCCCACTTCACAAATGAGTGTCCTACGAGCCAAATCGACAAGAACTGCACAGCCGGCCCTGGAACCGAACCTGCATAGAGAAGAAAAATCGTTACTGGCCCTCTCCCTGACTCCATTATCGCACATACCTCCTATATGCATCTGACTTCCATCTCCCTAATTCTAAAACTGCCGCTTTCCGCCACCCACGCTGACCTGCCTCTGTCGCCATGCCAATCCTAAATGAATGAGTGCCATATTGCGCCACGTTTAAACCTAGGTATCGCAAGCAGGCCCTCAAAACTGACATTAACTGGTAAGCTGACACCGCTTCACCACTCACTTGACGAAAAACCAGACCCTCTTTGACAGTCAAATTTTGTTGCCATCTTAAAACTAAGCGCAACGGGCATAAATACACCTTTGGGTAAGCCCTCAAAAATACTTGTCTCCCTTTGCCTTGCTGATCGGTCTTAGACCGTACCAATGATATTGCCACCCCACTAGGGGAGAGATAAATAATCCGCCATAAAACCCCCGTCCAGTCCACGGAACCCAATAGCTCAGACACCCTGAAAGCTCCAAAGAACATCCAAGACATCAATGTCTTGAACAAGGCGCATTCGGCCGCATTCTTACAAACCTCCGCCGCCTGCAAAAGCTTTCCTAGTAACTCTAAGGTAATGGGCTGTCTCTTCTTAGTCCGATTCCCTTGTTCCCTGGCCCAACCCTCCAAAATGCGCTGCCCCAATTCCCCTGCTGAAGGAGCATAACCCCACAACAGCTTACCCATAAAAGCCGCTCCAGCCAACTTCCCTGCCATTGATATTCTGGACAGTCCTAAATCCACCATGTCCATGATGAAGTTAACCACATCATCCACCCGTTCTTTCTGCCGTCGCCGACGACGCGCCCCCGAATCCAGAAAAGCCCGCCAGTCCCGTACATACGTGCGTTGCGTCGACGGGGCCAAGGAATTCACCACCAATCGCAAAATCCTCTGCTGCCTATACTCCAGAGCGCCACTGGCATCGCCGTCCTGCTCACCTGCTCGTCCACGACCAACCCACGGAATCTCTCCCACTGCGAACGAGACAACGCATCCGCAATGTCATTGTTCACCCCAGGCACATGTTTTGCCCTGAAATAGATGTCGCGGCGCAAACATTCTAAAACAAAAACACGAAGGAGGTGAAGTACCTGCGTATCTCTAGCCGATTGCCGGTTGACCACCTGCACCACTGCCATGTTATCCACCCTGAAAAGCACTCTTTTGTGCTGTAGATAATGTCCCCAAATACACACTGCTACCACCAATGGAAATAATTCCAGAAAAGCAATGCTCCTTCCTCCCGCGCGCCATGCTTCCGGCCACTGTTCCGCACAATACTTCCCCTGCCAGTAAATGCCAAAGCCCGACGCACCCGCCGCATCCGAAAATATCTGCACATCCCAATCGCACAGCGGCCATGCTTGAATTGGAATGCCGTTGAACGATTCCAAGAAAACACACCACATCCGCAGGTCCTCTTTTGACCCTGCGCTGAGCATTACGTGATGGTGCGGCATGGTGCCTCCCGACAAAGCCATGCCAAGCCTCCTGCAAAATGTCCTACCCGCCCGTACCACGCGGCACCCAAAATTCAAATGGCCCAACAAAACTTGAATTTCCCTCACTGTTGCCTTCTGTTTCATCACCACGTTTCTCACCATGTCCAACATGGCCCTCTTCTTATCTTCGGGCAACCTCGCCACCATAGCCACTGTATCCAATTCAATTCCCAAAAAGGATAAAGCCGTACAGGGCCCCACCGTCTTTTCGGGGGCCAAGGGCACTCCCAGGTCACCCATGATGCCCTGAAATTTTTGCAATGCCACCTTACAGGACTCGGACTCCTTCGGCCCTGCAAAGAAAAAATCGTCCAAATAATGGGTCACCGCCCTATGGCCCGTGACCGTCACAAAAACCCACTGCAGAAAAGTGCTGAAGCATTCAAACAGTGCACATGAACTCGAACACCCCATGGGCGGAGCCTTGTCCACGTACCAGCTGCCCTGAAATTGGATGCCCAGCAACTCAAAATCCCACGGGTGCACCGGTAACAGCCGAAAGGCTGATTTAATATCCGTTTTTGCCATGAGGGTGCCCGGACCCAATTCCTCCACCAATGCCATTGCCACGTCCACTGAGGCATATGACACCTTTGTAAATTCCTCCGGAATAAAATCATTCACCGATGATCCTTCCGGCCATGACAAATGGTGAATCAACCTATACTGACCTGGTTCTTTTTTGGGCACTACCCCAATAGGCGACACAATAAAAATTTCCAGAGGCCAATCCGAAAAAGGGCCTGCCATTCTTCCTTCCGCCACCTCCTTGGCAAGTTTGAGCCGCACCAGCTCCTCCTTGCCATTTACTGACCGCAAATTGTCCGCCCACCGACGCTGCCGCGGACCCCGGTATCCCAGTTCGAACCCGTCCGAAAAACCGCGCAACAGCAATTGTCCCTGACTCTCGTTGCCGTAAAGACCCACCCAGAACGCCAACTTGTAAAGTTTAATTGGCGTAATAGCTTTTTCCCAACAGGGGCCCCTTCTGCTTGGACTGACCCTGATTTGCACTGGCCCCACCCCCCCCGACGCTGACTGTTGTCCCACACCGGCTCCTCCGTAACAACTGGTAAGGGGGTGCCTCCCCGCGCACTTGGAGCACTCATGCCTGAACTTACAGTACTCCCTTGTGCATAACCCCTTGTTAAAGTCCCAGCATGCCCCGGGCTTCTTCCCCGAACCTGCAGCCCCGGACGCTCCTCTGTCTCCCGTGTTGCCGGTAAGATTGGCCCCACCCTGGGTGGGGCGATCCCGAAAGGGCCGATACGTGGCAAACTACCACCACAAAATGGTGGTCCAACAAAATGTCCGTGCCCCTTTATAGGGTAGCCCCAGCTACCAAAGCACCCAGCCCAAAAACAGCCCAACAGCGCCCAAAACGGCGCGAATGGGCTAACCCACTCTCGCAAACTCCCCGGGGGGGAGACTGCCAAATATGGCGCTCCCCCCCAAAACCACCATGCCCTTCATGGCAAGGCCATCACCCCTACCCAAATCTACCCGATCCTTCCTGAAGAGAAAGTAACAGCAACATTTTGATTATGTTTCTGAACATTTTAAAACCCCTGGCAAACAGTTTGGGAAACATTAAGGTAATTACCTTATGCTAGTTTAAACAAATTAAACAAAAACATCTGGCTTACCCCAACCGCCCATGGACTTTCAACCTAATTTTTTTTTGAAGAGGCAGGGCAGATGGTGCGAGTGACAGTATAACACCTAATGACAGGATGTGATGTACCCATAACTTGTCTGTAGTCTCACTGCAGTAGAGTGTATGTTTGGGACTCTATATTTATCTCAGAAATGGGAGCCCGGACTACCAATCAAAGATAATAAAAGAGTAGGATGAAATTGAGATCAAATGGGAGATCCACGGCAAGTAATTCAAAGGGTTGTTGCTAAAAACTGGATAAATAAAGAAGAGAAGAACAAGGTGGGATCATTCCTAAAATCAGACAAGATGGGTCCACCAAGACTATTTCAAGGTATTGGGTACCTGGGGAGTTGTCTCTGCACACAGGAGTGGAACAGAAGGGGCACTGTCAAGTGGTTGAACAATCAACACCCATCCAACTTGGCAAACTCTTCTGGTGCAATGGTCCGCTGTTAGTGCTTGTGAAGGGTGAGCAGGGGCCAGTCCCCTTGCAAGGTTGTGCAAGGCAATTGCCCGCTTTGTCCATGTCTTTATATGGTTTTGAAATTGAGCAAAAGCCAAACTAGAGATCTGGGTTATCCCTAAGTGTCAAGTACACATAGAATCTTCAAAATATTTGGGATGTAAATTGCACAAACAAAATGTACAAATTAAAACATTTAATTAGTGTTTCTTTAACATATGGCACTGTTTACGCCTTCATATACAATTAGATCTCAGATTGAACTGGGAACCAGTTACCTTTTGATACCTAGTGATTAATATCTACCATTCTTACACTGATTTCCAGGATGAAAATCTCAGCAGAGCGAACGGTCCCTCCAAGCCCAGTTTGCTTTTTGGTCTTCTCTTCTGCTTTCTGTAGAGGCCATGTGGCACTAGTGAAGATGGTGTGCTACCCCAAATGATAGTATTATTTTGCAAACCTTCCCCTGCTCGTCCTTCATTCCTTCTTCAGACATGAAACACTTCTGATTTGGTCGCTGCGGTGCCATCGGGAGCTCTTTCCACTCTAAAGCTAACTGTGACTGCGGGTGGATTAGATCTTCTGGAATTAGAATGCTATTATTCAGCTGCAGAGGTCCAATGGGTGGCTCTCTGGCTTTCTGCCCACCTCCCTGCATGAGATGGGGTTTACCAGTAAAGACTTTTAAGGAAGGCTTAATGCACTGCTCATTGTTTCCTACTGACCATTCTATGGATCACCATCCGGGGTTATCATGCATGGCTTTCTCTTGCCTTACCAGAACTTGTAAACTCACTGACATAAAGAAACCCTATGCTCCTGCACTACCTTTGCTAAGCCTTCCCATTTGCACAGGATGGCTGTGCTCAGAGCAACTCCATCAGTGGCATGTTGCAGGTGCCTTCAAATTGGGGACTTTGTTTCTGAACAGTGAGCTACTAAATTTCCAAACCCTTGTGGCAGACTACCATCTTCACCCCGGTCAACTCCTTACGTACAACCACCTTAAATAACCATTAAATGCCCTATTTCATGTCTGCCACCTAGCACTAACCCTACAAGAGGTGTGTCAGAAGCTCTGTACCATGGGAAATGGTGGCAAACTGATAGAATGTGTGTACAGACCTATCCTGCAACATGGAAACCACTACAGGTCTTCTTGTCATACTACCTGGGTGATTGATGTAGCCAAACCTCTGCAAGATATGGACTAAAAAACTGGACTTTCCCCACAAAGTATCCCAACACTGTCACTTTAAGTAAATTCATAGTGCTTCCTTGTGAATGCATTCTGCCCGTTGCTTGCCATTGGCCTTGTGGTTTGTAACTCACAATTTGTTGCTTTCAATTTGCTGCCTTTATTTGTTTTAGGCTATGCAGCTTGAATTAGTCCCTTCCCTTGCCAAAACCTTATTTACAGTATCCTGCCGAGTGCTCCCTTTCTGTAAACAGGCCTGTAAATCTTGTTCTTATCTTATCATATTTGCTGTGCATTCAAAGAACAAAGTCAAATGTCAGGCTCTGTCTTCGGTGGGAAATGAGTGTTTCCTTTCTTTTCTCTGACTTCAAAGTGAGAGGATTTATGCGACAATCTTGCTGGATACTGGGGTTAGGAAAGAGTTTTTTCTATCACATGACAACATTTAAATAGACTTCAGAATATATCAGAATTAGAAGTACAACTCAAGCACATTTTTGTTAATTCTGAACTGTGCTGGAAACAAATACCTTTACATGATTAAAACAAATCATTGCATTAGGTGATACAATTTCCACACATCATCGTCTGTGCACAGTATAGTTGTATTTGAAAAACTGTATATCTGTGCAAATGTAATGGTAATTTCAATCACAAATGTGTTGTCTGTAATGGCATTGTGTTACCACACCATGCGTGCTCCACTCCACTCTGCTCTGCACCACTCCACACCACTGCACCCTACTCTGTATCACTCCACTTTACGCCACTCCATGCCACTGCACTCTTCTCCATTCTGAACCACTCCACTTTATGCCACTGCTCTCTATGCTACTTCACACTATGCCTCTCTACTCTACTCTGTACTACTCTACTCTAAGCCACGCACTTTATGCCTCTCTGCACCACTGCGCTCTGCTCGTCTGCACTCCAGTCTAGGCAACACCAATCTCTACCACTCTGCAAAGCTGCACTGTACGCCACTGCACTCTTAGCTAATACACTCTAGGCACTTTACTCTGTAACACTCAACTCTATGCCCCTGCACTCTACATCAATACACTGTACATCACTCTAATCTACTCTGCACCTCTGCACTCTATGCCACGGCACTCTACACTACTTTACTCTATGCCATCACACTCTATGCCACTTTATGCACCTCCACTCTAACCTGCACTTCTCCACTCTAAGCCACCTCACTCTACTGTGAAATAATCAATTTTATGCCACTGCATTCTATGCCACTGCACTCTACCCTTGTGTAAACAAGATGAGCTGAATCCCATTCCTTGAATGAAATACAGCTGCACCAGATTGCTCTCAAACAGGAAAATAAAATATAAGAGCAGATGCTTATATCTAAACATAACATCTATTTTCTTTATATGTTTTATTTCAGGCACTATATCCCCAAAACAATATATTGTACTGTTAAAAACATATTTTAAAAACAAGAAACAAAGTAGACCTCTGCCAAACTCTTTGCTGCAAGTGTCAGCCAATGGCAGACACCTGCATACCCTCCCCAGGGCAAGAGTCGGCCATTGGCTGACACTGGGAAGGTTAGAAAGGATCCTCTGGTGTTTTGCACCAGAGGGTTTCATTTTACTCTCCCAAGGCTCAGGTTGCTAGGGAAAAGCTTCTCAAGCAGTCAGATCTTGTTTTTTGTTTGTCATGATGGTCAGCATGCAGGGTGAGCTGATAGCCATTCCAAACAAAAGTGAAAGTAAAACGAGCCAAAGGGCTTGTTTCACTTTCACTGAATCAGTGCTCAGGGAGATATCTCAGCCCCGAGCACTGATTTTTATGGGAGAGGTATTGTTGAAAAGGAGAGAATCTCCCCTTTTCAATGGTACCTCGGCCTGTGGATCCCTGCTAGGGGATCGCCACAGGAGAGAAATCTTCAAGCAGGGATCCAACCACTAGAGAGCAGAGATAGTAGTCCTGGCCCCTTGATATAACTCTGTAAAAAATTGTTGTTCAGAGAATTTCAGGTTTGATTTGGGTTTTTGTATCATTAGAGAAGTAATATAGCTTGGGTAGACATTGCTAATCCAGGCCGATATTTTCTGGATGACATTTTAAAAATGGCAGATGTCTTGCAGTGAGGATGTATTATTTCAGGAACCATAAGACCTGTATACTTTGGTGTTAAAATATAGGTTTTGAGAGTTATTTAGTCTTATAGAGACAGAAAATAACTCCTCAGAGCAATCATTCTACCATTTTCTTTAATTGCGGCTCCTTAATAATGTGTTTAGCCATCATAATGGTAATTTATTTGAATATTTTTTTGTTTCTGGTTTTCAGTTGATTCAACTTCGTAAACATGAATGAAGCAGGTGGTAGAGGATGATCGTTACCTCCTGACAGAGTATTGCTAACTACAAAATCTGAGGACTCCTTCAACAAAGAAAAATGTGTCATATGCAAAACTAATCCGAAAGAAAAGCTAACATCAACTGCGGCTGGACGGAAGAGAGTTTGAGCTGCTGCAGAAATACGTGAAGATGAAGTTCACAAAAGATTGAAACTGATGGGGAAGAGGATCAAATATTTTATCATTGTAACAACATGTGCTATAACTTGAATACAATTGAAAAAAGCCTGGAAAAAAGTGTCAATAAATAGCAGAAACCAGTGAATCACAGCAAGAATCGAAGCCTTCTGAGAAAGCGATGACAACCAAAGATCAATGACTACCCCTCGTCCACCTCCAACAACTGATTAGAAAGCAGAGGATCTTCATTGTGTTCATTGTAAGGGCCAAAGGGATTGATGAAAGCTAGTTACTTCCAAGATGAAGATTTCAGCCGAGTAGCTGATCCAAACAGCGAGGTGAATGTATTTGCAGTGGATTTGTATGCCCACCCTAACTGCATGTGTGCAAACATTCAAAAATATGAATGTCCAATGAGCTCCCAGCAGCAACGTAACCTCCAGTCTTTAGTTAAGTTTGCACTCTACTCTTTGGGAAGGCAAATTAAGTTTTAAAGCCACCCTGAAGTGCTGGCTTCAGGTTCACACTCACTGAGATCAGAGAAATATTGGTCAACTATGATGAACCTGTATTGATCCATAATAATGAAATTAGGATTTTTCTGGTGAGAATGTAAAATGACAGAATTCGTTTTTGTCAGTCTAACAAAAAGAATGAGCCACCTATGGAGTTCTCAGTTGATTTAACTCCTGAAGTTTCTCCTGCCAAAATAAGATCACAGGATGCAGTACAATCAGTAAGAACTATTTTAAGAAATGTCCTGAAAGATATAGATTTTGGATTTAGTGACAAATTTTGTGATTCACCAGAGCTCCGCAAATCATGGGAGTCAACAAGAATGGCTGATGTTGTCTTAAAATTTTTTACATCATTGTTTAATATTAGTAAAGCAAAACTGCTACAAACTAAAGTTCTTGAGTTTGGAACAGAAGCCGACCACATTGATGATGGCTTTCAAGATATACGCAAAGAAGTGGAAGGCAATTTCATGAACTGACAGGCTTATGCAGAGTAAACATACTGTCTTTTTCAAATCATGTTTTATGAATTACATCACGGCAAAACGAAAACTCTGTTACACATGATGACTGCCCACGCTATCTATGACAAGTGCAAAAGTAGAGAGCTAATTACTTCAATGAATAGGGTTGGTGTTTCAACATATTATAAATACAAAGTACAGAGCAGTTCATGCTGTGAAACCTTCTGAATTCGACAGCACACCACTTCACCAATATTTACAATTGCTGTTCTTGATAATTTTGATTTTGAAGACAGCTCTTCTATGTCTGGAACATCCAGCAAACATGATACTGCCATGGTTCGTTTTCAAAACTGTACCAATGAAGTAGCTGCTGGAAGGCGAGTTGTGTCAGCTGTAGGCATAAACAAAGCTGCAAACTTGTAACCCAACTGCCTTGCCAATGTGTGCAAAATCACTGCTAGCCATCAACACGTCCCAGCCTACCAGTAAGTTTCAAAATGGATGAGGGCATGGATCTTCGTCTACGTGATGCTGCAGTCTGCAAAGCTGATTTAACTGCATTTATCATATTGCTTATTCGGGTCGGACTGAGGGATGAAGAAAAGCCAGTTCCTCCCTGGGCTGAAATTTATGCTCTGGTCTCCCAGAATACCCTGCCACTAAAGAAGGTTTGGTTTTTACCAGTAATACCATCTCTAGTCGCATACTATGCAACAATATGCACAGTTCTAAAACATTTCTAAAATGTGTATGCTCAGCTTGAAGACCAGCCTAGCCTGCCAATTTCTTGCGATGAAGGTGTTCTCTGTATTGTACCTGATATTTTTATGAGCAAACCAGGAAAATTTGATGATTTTTATCCAATGATGGGCGTTTTCAACATGCCAAAATTTGTGTTGCAGTATGCAGGAAGTTATTTCAGTGGATGTGGCATAGATGATACACTTATTGAGGCTGAAATGTTTGGAAGCAACAATGTCCAGTCAGTATTGAGCTGAACTCATTATGTTAATTCGTTACAAAGTTTGCTCATCATATCTGAGGCTATAGAAACATTGCGTTGGAATGCTTTCTGGAGCAACAATGACACATTAGGTTTTGAATATCTTATCTCAGAAGTCAACACTGCGTAGGGTGCACTTTATTCAAAAGACATAATTTAAAGCCATGCAATGTTCAGTACACTCAGTTCAAAATCAGAAAACTTAAAAACCAAGTTTGTAGAGCTAGTCAAAGAATGTGAAGACAAATCAGAACATTTCAAGTACTGGGGAAATGCTTTACACATGATAGCTGTAGTGAAAAATTTGGCACATGCTGATTGGGAAGGAAATTAGGAGTTGCACATGAAGTCTCTGGCATCATTGACTACTGTGTTTCACAAATATGATTACACAAACTACCTGAGATATGGGTCCTGGTACTTGGAAAGAGTGATAAAGCTAGAGGTGGAAAAGCCATACTGCTACAGAAAATTCATCCAAAGACATTTTGTGGTGGAAGATAGAGAGAGAAGGTTCAATGCTGTGGCTTCAAATATGAAATTGGAACAGATGATCCAGAGATCACTGAAAATCTCCAAGGGAATTGTTAGTCAGAAACATAAAAGTGAATATGTTGCTCAATGGCAGCTAGTTTACCATTAAGTCTTTTCTACTTGCAAAGTTTTCAGAGAGATGACAAATTTAAAATGAATGGACAATTGTGAAAGTTTTCCTCACCACAAATGTGTGGGAAAGAGAGGGGAACGTTTTAATAAACATTTTGACAGCCTTCTTCATTTCATGCAGCAGCAAGCAAACCCCTTTGAAATGACAGCCTTTGTGACTACACAACTTAATGACCAAACAATATGTGGGTAACAATATAAAGACACATCTACTGGATGTCCTGGAACATGGATTGAAACTATACGCAGAACTGAAGCAGGAGAGATTTGTATTGAAAGAGAAAAAGCTGTTTGGCATAATCACTAAACTAAACTTCCGTGCTTTAATTGCCATAGTAAGAGTTTCATCCAACCAGCCACTACAAAACAGGTTACGAAAAGTAACTTTCACAAGCACATAGGGAGAAGGATGTAGCAAAACAAAGGCATGAATTTATCAAGGACATTCTGTTGCATGATCTTCCTATAACAAACTCATTATTTGATGGAGATGCTGCCAGTGAAGCACAAACTCGTACAAGAGTTCGAAAAAAAAATCACCTGAAGAATTTCAATTTGCAAATATGTCCTCATTGAAAACTACTTTTGTTGTGGACTATATGTCACAATTGGGAATGGTCAAGACTTCATCCATGGAGAGATCATTCTACGGATATCCACGTCAGTGTGCACCTTGCAAGAACTGCACATTGTCTTTTACAGTTATCTTGAACTATCTGTCAAAGAATGTGAGTGAATCAGATGAATGTCTACAACTGGAACAATTCACCTTGCCTGCATCAAAATTTTGACACCTATACCTGTGTAACTTGATAAATTATGTTCATCAACATCGAACAAGATGAACTTGGAGACGTTTACTTGCTGATGCTACAGTAAACACTGAATTTCCAATTATTGTAAGCGGAATGATTGTCAATGAGGAGTTGGTGCCTGCAGAAACATATTCAAAAGGTACAGGCCATATTGTTCAAGAACTTAACAGCAAACTGGAAGAAGCTAACCTTCATGTTGTGCCACATGGTGTGTGTGCTGCTGGAAATGGTTCCAATCAAGTCATTGTACTGTCAAATGACATAGATATTATTATTATGCTACTTAGATGTGTTACATTGTTCATGAGTCAAGGATTGTCAGTTATGGATACTTTATGGAACAGGCAAGAAAAGACACTTAGGGGGTCATTCCGACCCCGGCGGTCAAGGACCGCCGGGGCCGGGGTCGGCGGGAGCACCGCCAACAGGCTGGCGGTGCCCCGCAGGGCATTCTGACCGCGGCGGTTTGGCCGCGGTCAGAAGAAGAAAACCGGCGGTCTCCCGACGGTTTTCCGCTGCCCAACGGAATCCTCCATGGCGGCGCAGCTTGCTGCGCCGCCATGGGGATTCCGACACCCCATACCGCCATCCTGTTCCTGGCGGTTCGCCCGCCAGGAACAGGATGGCGGTATGGGGTGTCGTGGGGCCCCTGGGGGCCCCTGCAGTGCCCATGCCAATGGCACTGCAATGGCATGGGCACTGCAGGGGCCCCGTAAGAGGGCCCCACAAAGAATTTCAGTGTCTGCTGTGCAGACACTGAAATTCGCAACGGGTGCAACTGCACCCCTCGCACCTTCCCACTCCGCCGGCTCCATTCGGAGCCGGCTTCCTCGTGGGAAGGGGTTTCCCGCTGGGCTGGCGGGCGGCCTTCTGGCGGTTGCCCGCCAGCCCAGCGGGAAGACCAGAATGGCCTTCGCGGTCTTTCGACCGCGGAGCGGCCCTTTGGCGGTTCCCGCCAGGCGGGCGGCTACCGCCGCCCGCCAGCCTCAGAATGAGGCCCTTAATCCCACTTCATATTGTGTACAAGAAACTTGACCCAGAGATGCCCAGTGTTCTGATCAAGGCACATATTCTTACAGATGATGAAACTATGAGCAAAATTGGACCAAAGCGTGGAGCTTTAACTGCTGAACCTATGAAGATTCCAAAAGGATTTGCTGAGACAGAAGAAGAATGTGACTTTCAAGATGTAGTAAAATACCTGGTGCAGGTGTGGAAAATAAGTTCTGACTGTCACACATTTGATAATCTTCGCTAGTTCAATAGATCATTCTGCTAAGTGACCTTCCACTGACGTCATACTCTGTGTGTGAACACATTAAAAGAGCATTCTACTTGAACAGAAGATGTGTAAATGTTTTGGACCATGCATTTGTAGAGAAAGATCATGTCACGATTTCGGGCGGGTCTGATCAGGATTATGGTTGGGACACCCCTTGAGGTCACCGAATATCCAAGAGAGGTAGTGTGCTGGGGCAGAAGAGCAGCTAAAGGCATACACGGAAAGGACAGCTATGGACAGGCACAGGAAACAGAAAAGTAAAAGCAGAGCAACCCTTGTGTGAACAAACAGGAAACGGATTACCAGTGGACAAACACACTGGGGTTGTACACAGAGTAAGGCGCAGAACCTCCCACAGTGACAGGGAATCTCAATGCCTCTGTGCAGTTTGCTCTTACAGATAGTAAGCGCCAGCGCCATAGAATGGAGGCAGCAGAAGTGATTCTGTCTCTGGACCCTAGAGCACAAACAAGGATAGTACTTACATACACAGGACACGCTCTTGTGGGTCCAGATTGAAACACAGTGGCGATTCCTGAGAAAACAGCAATAGCACACTGTCACTGTTAGGCACGAAATACAACGTATAACACTGGACAAGGATGGGGGCTGGAATTGCCTCCTGGAAACCAGGAGCCAACTCCAGTACACAGGAAGACACGTATACATTGGTGAAGACTGATAGAACACTTACCAGACACAAAGAACCAAGAAGAAACAGAAACAGAAGGGAACAAACAAAGAGGCAGAGGCAAGAACTAGGAACAGGCTCAGGCTGAAGCAAAGGCGGGACTAGGACTTGAAAACAGGGCGCAAACTTCTGGCTGGGACAAACAGAGACAGGACTGGGAAACTTAGAACAGGCTCTGGCTGGAACAGGCAAGGACAGGACTGGAATACAGGGAGTAGGAAATGAGCAGTAAACAGGACTGGGAAACAGAGAGAAGGTTCAGGCTGAAACAAGGCAGGAGCAGGGCAGAGAAACAGGGAGCAGGCTTTGGAAGAACAAACAGATACAAGGCTAAGAGATAGGGAGCAGACTCTGGCTGGAACAATCAGGAGCAGGGCAGAGAAACAGGAAACAGGATCAGGCTGGAACAGAACAGGAACAAAACTGGAACACCATCCGACAAGGGGTCTGTAACACAAAGGAATTGAAGTCCAATGCACAACGGGGAGCTTGAGGAAATGGCTGCTTATAAGCAGTTCCAAGCTGGGCTGCACAGGAGAGGTCACAGGTGTGTGTAGTTTCGGACACTTGCAAGTCCTGGAGGAGAGGATCCAGTGAAAAGGAGCAACTGGACTTCTCCCATAGAAGACAATGGGAAACAGAATCCGGGTTTTCCTGACTACCAAGCTGTGCATTATGGGATTTGCAGTCCCAAGAAGCAAATGTAGTACTATACAAGTGTACCATAGAGAAAAGAGAAACAAACAGGGGTCAGCAAGGGATTCTAGATAGGTGTTCAAGGTGATTCCCAGGCTTCTGACAGTCCCCTTACAGCGCCCCCTGGAAATGGGACGACAGAGTCGTAACAGATCAGTGTGAATTTGTTTAGGAAGATATTGATGGGCTGCTAAAACCTACGAAATGTCTACGGCCTCTAACCACATAACTTACACATACATGTAGTTGGAAGACATGTGCTTCAAAAAATGCCCCTGTCGAAATGCTCTTCTCAAATGTTCAACATTCTGCAAGTCTACCACAAGTGATTGCCAAACCAAATAAATAAAGTGAACTATGAAAATGTGTCTGAAAACAAGAGTGCTAAACATTACTTTTTTCATATTCAGATCATAATTCTTTTTTGGTGTATACATAGAAGGATTAAAAACCATTATTAATTGTTTCATTTCAATATGTCTCTTCTTCCTCTATTAAAGCGGCCATTTTGGAAAATGGCAGAAGGGTTGCTCTGAGGAGTTATAATCTGTCTTTATAAGACTACTTGATCCCAAAATCCATGTTTTGATATCAAAATGAAGTATATAGGTCTCATGGTTCCTGAAATATTACATCACTACAATACATCCGCCATTTTTAAAAATGTCATCCAGAAAAAAATCGTCCTGGATCAGCAATGTCTACCCAAGCTAAATTACCTCTCTAATGATCCAAAAACACAAATCAAAAATGAAAATCTCAGGACAACAATTTCTTTATTGAGATATATTAGGGGGATGGGATTATAGTGAAAGCTATCCATTGGCCAATGGATTATGCTATTCCTTTTTATTCAAGTCTTCCTGCCCCCCTGGGTGGGGGCAGATGGGGGCAATAACCATCAATGTGCCCCCTGGAGGGGGCAGAAGCCCCACTTGACACCAGGGAGTATTAATTGTATTATCCTTAGGAGTGGGGCCTGACCAGTATGTGCATGACCATGCCCCCACCACAAATAAAAGGGGAAACAGTCTTTCTACCCTGATTGGGGGCAGATGAGAGTAGTCACACCAGGGATTTCTTTTAGCTATAGGGGTGGAGAATGCCCACCATGGAAATGCCCATGCCCACAACCCAACTAAATAGGATAGAAGTCTTTCTGCCCTTCCAGGGGACAGATTGGGGTAATTACCCCAGATCTGCTTCCTCTCAAGGGGACAAAAAGCCCACTAGAAGCCAGGGAATGTTCCTTTTTTAAAATAAAGAGGTGTGGGATGACACCATCCCAAGGAAATGGTGAAAGACTTGGGGGCAGATAGGGTAATTACCCCCTTCTAGACCCTAGGGGGCAGAAAACCCACCAGACGCCAGGTAAATATATATATATTACCTAGTGGCGGTTGCCACTAGCTACTTACGCTATTTATTTGTAATGGGGGGTGGGGTCGCCCGGCTCCCATGCACCCGCCATATTACAAGTTCCTTAGGATATAATGGAACTTGTAATACAGCGGGAAGGATATGCATCACATTTGGGACAGAGAAATACTCTCCGCCAAAGTTGTAATCAGGCCCTATGTGTGCTGGGGGCCACCCAGACCCCCACAACTCCAAGGGCCACCACCTCCCCAGGATACAAATGTAAATGGAGTACAGGAGGGCGTCCCATAGCTCAGTTGACCGCCACTTTCCTGTGGCATTTGTCTAATTGTGTACGCCGCCCCCCCTGGAGCCACAGGAACCACCACTCCCCGGGAGGAATATTAATTAGAAAGTGGGTCCGTTTTGGACCCCCACAGCCCTGGGGACCACCACCTACCCAGAGCTCTTTTCATGAGAGGGGTGCTGCATGTCACCCTTGAGGAACTACTGATGGTCCTGGGGACCGCCACCCCTAGGGCCAGCTCCTTCAATGTCGAAGCGTGCCCACTCTCAGACACAGCTGTTTGCTTTCGCTGCCCCCAAGCAAAATCATGCAAAGCCCGATTTTAGCAAGAGACTGCTGTCAAACAGATCTCTTCCTTGCAGAAAGCTGAGTTTTCATCTGTCTTCCCTACTTGCAAATATGAGTGCGGGGTAGATAGATTAAAACATTGCTTCCACAAGCAGGGATCTGCTATTAATAGCATCTCCCTGCTTGTGAGAGCAATGCTGGCACCCACAGGATGTGGGGAACCGGCTAGGACTGCAGGAGCTGTGAGTTTCCCCCGTGGTTCTGTCACTCTCTGTCTCTCTCTTCTGTTCAATATGGAATGAAAGAGAGAGATAGTCATTGCAATGGCCTCTCCATGAAATAACTTCAAGACTGGAGGGTCTTGGTGCATAATAGTTAAAATCACAGACCCTCACACTGAGAGTTGGAGGTTCTAGTCCAGGTGTGTCTGCAGTCATTTTCCTGTCATCATGTATTTTAAACTTAAAAAGTTTAGGTTCATACTGAAAGGTGATCTTACTCTTTTTAATTGATAAATATTTTTCAACTTGTCCAGAAATCTCATTCTAACTGTGTAATCCACCAAAGCCTAAAAGGCACTCTCTCTCTCCCTCTCACTTTCTTTCTCTCCCTCTCAATTTCTCTTTTTCAAATTCTTTCCCCAACTCACACATCCACTTAGACCCTTACACACCCACTCACAGACCAACTCAGACACTCATGCACCCACTCACAGACCCACTGAGACCCTCATGCACCTACTCACAGTACCACTCAGTACCACTCAGAACCTCACACACCCAGTCACAGATCCACTGAAACCCTCAAGCACCCACTCACAGACCCACACAGACACTGATGCACCTACTAAGACACTGATGCACCCACTCTAACCTCCAGACACTCATGCACCTACTCACAGACCCACTAACACTCACACACCCACTCACAGACCCACTTAAACCCTAATGCACCCACTCACTTAGGAGGATTGGCCGTAGGGTCTAGCCACAGACAAGGCTATGCAGCCAACTGTCGCCACACACGTCCAAAGGCCGTGCACAGAGGTGGTTTGATTAACAAACAGTAATGAAAATTACTTTACATAAAAAAATCATAGAACCATAGAAATTCACTGAAAAAGCCAAAGGTTACAAGGACTTTGTCGTTGGGAAATATAATTTTAAAAAACATAGAAATTCACTTTAAAATGTGAAAAACCATAGGAATTCGCCTGTTATAGTTGAGTTACCTCAAATAACTATATATCATGCCCTAAGGTAACTCTAACTCGCACCCTCACCACGCACTGCTAATTACCATGTGTTAGAAATGGGGTTTTTGGTTGGCAGTCAGGTTACCCTCTGTCCATGCAAGAACCCTCACTCTAGTCAGGGTAAGTCACACACAATCCAAATTATCCTGTGCCCACCCTCTGGTAGCTTGGCACGAGCAGTCAGGCTTAACTTAGAAGGCAATGTGTAAAGTATTTGTGCAATAAATCATACAATAACACAATATAGCACCACAAAAATACACCACACAGTGTTTAGAAAAATAAAGAATATTTATCTGGATATTTGTAGATCAACACAATCAAAGATGCAATAAGAATTTGTAGAAATATCACTGAAAGGTGATATAAAGTGTCTTAAGTCTTTAAAAAGTAAACAAAGGTGGTCATTCCAACCCTGGCGGTCCATGACCGCCGGGTTGGAGGACCACGGGAGCACCGCCGACAGGCTGGCGGTGCTCCAATGGGCATTCCGACCGCGGCGGTAAAGCCGCGGTCGGACCGGCAACACTGGCGGGCTCCCGCCAGTGTACCGCCGCCCATTGGAATCCTCCAAGGCGGCGCAGCTAGCTGCGCCGCCGAGGGGATTCCGACCCCCCCTACCGCCATCCAGTTCCCGGCGGTACTCCCGCCGGGAACCGGATGGCGGTAGGGGGGGTCGCGGGGCCCCTGGGGGCCCCTGCAGTGCCCATGCCACTGGCATGGGCACTGCAGGGGCCCCCGTAAGAGGGCCCCTAAATGTATTTCACTGTCTGCTGCGCAGACAGTGAAATACGCGACGGGTGCAACTGCACCCGTCGCACAGCTTCCACTCCGCAGGCTCGATTCCGAGCCGGCTTCATCGTGGAAGCCTCTTTCCCGCTGGGCTGGCGGGCGGCCTGAAGGCGGCCGCCCGCCAGCCCAGCGGGAAAGTCAGAATTACCGCCGCGGTCTTTCGACCGCGGAACGGTAACCTGACGGCGGGACTTTGGCGGGCGGCCTCCGCCGCCCACCAAGGTCCGAATGAGGGCCAAAGTCTCTTTCAAGCACAAAGTACCTGGTTTGGAGTGGAAAATCTCCGCAAAGGGCCCCAGAAGAGGAGATGCGTGGAAAAATGGTGTGTGCGTCGGTTACGCCCCTTCACACACGGACTTGGGTCGTTATTTTTCACGTGGGGAGACGTGCGTCGTTCTACGGGAGGAAAAATGGTGTGTGCGTCGGCAGCGCCCCTTCACACACAGACTTGCGTCGTTATTTTTCACTCTGGGAAGATGTGCGTTGTTTTCCGGCATGCAGACCGTCTCCTTCTATGGTTCGCGGGATTACCAGATGTCCCAGGGTCTGTGCGTGGATTCCTCGGCTTGTTATCCGGCTACGCCTCGTTCCAGGAGGCTGTGCATGGAATTTTCTTTCTCACGGCAGGCGTCGCATCGATTTCCTCTATGGAAGTCGGGCGGCGTTGTCCATGTGAGGCCGTGCGTCGAAGTTCCGGTCGCACCGCAGGCGTCGCGTCGAGCGGCGTCTTTCTGGATCGGCGTGCGGCGATTTTCGCACCGCGGAACAAGCTGTGCATCGAAATTTTCGGCGCACGAGGAGTCCAAATGAAAAAGAGAAGTCTTTTTGGTCCTGAGATTTCAGGGAACAGGAGGCAAGCTCTATCCAAGCCCTTGGAGAGCACTTTTGCAGCCAGACAAGAGTTCAGCAAGGCAGCAGGCCAACAGCAAGGCAGCAGTCCTTTGTAGAAAGCAGACAGGTGAGTCCTTTGAGCAGCCAGGCAGTTCTTCTTGTCAGGATGCAGGTTCTGGTTCAGGTTTCTTCTCCAGCAAATGTCTGAGGAGGTAGGGCAGAGGCCTTGTTTTATTCTAAATTGTGCCTTTGAAGTGGGGGCGACTTCAAAGAGTGGCTAAGAAATGCACCAGGTCAGTTCAATCCTGTCTGCCAGGGTCCCAGTAGGGAGTGTGGCAGTCCTTTGTGTGAGGGCAGGCCCTCCACCCTCCCAGCCCAGGAAGACCCATTCAAAATGCAGATGTATGCAAGTGAGGCTGAGTACCCTGTGTTTGGGGTGTGTCTGAGTGAATGCACAAGGAGCTGTCAACTAAACCTAGCCAGACGTGGATTGTAAGGCACAGAAAGATTTAAGTGCAAAGAAATGCTCACTTTCTAAAAGAGGCATTTCTAGAATTGTAATATTAAATCCGACTTCACCAGTCAGCAGGATTTTGTATTACCATTCTGGCCATACTAAATATGACCTTCCTGCTCCTTTCAGATCAGCAGCTGCCACTTCAACAATGTATGAGGGCAGCCCCATGTTAGCCTATGAAGGGAGCAGTCCTCACAGTAGTGTAAAAACGAATTTAGGAGTTTTACACTACCAGGACATATAAACTACACAGGTACATGTCCTGCCTTTTCCCCACACAGCACCCTGCTCTAGGGGTTACCTAGGGCACACATTAGGGGTGACATATATGTAGAAAAAGGGGAGTTCTAGGCTTGGCAAGTACTTTTAAATGCCAAGTCGAAGTGGCAGTGAAACTGCACACACAGGCCTTGCAATGGCAGGCCTGAGACAAGGTTAAGGGGCTACTGAAGTGGGTGGCACAACCAGTGCTGCAGGCCCACTAGTAGCATTTAATCTACAGGCCCTAGGCATGTATAGTGCACTCTACTAGGGTCTTACAAGTAAATCAAATAGCCAATCATGGATAAACCAATCAACAGTACAATTTACACAGAGAGCATATGCACTTTAGCACTGGTTAGCAGTGGTAAAGTGCCCAGAGTTCAAAAGCTAACAAGAACAGGTCAGAAAAAATAGGAGGAAGGAGGCAAAAAGTTTGGGAATGACCCTGTCAAAAAGCCAGGTCCAACACCATGCAAACAAGGCACTCATGACATCTTAGATAATATAATTGATAATACCAATGTAATATTTGCAGTAAAGGTTTTGACAAAAAAGCTGTGCATGGGGGGGTGCAAGTTATAGTCACCTTATAGTTACCTTAGGGCACGAGTTATACTTACTTGAAATATCTCTAACTATAACAGGTACATTTAAAATGTGAGCCTAACTATAATGACCATGTAACCTTTGTGAATCTATCTATCTATCTATCTATCTATCTATCTATCTATCTATCTATCTATCTATCTATCTATCTATCTATCTATCTATCTATCTATCTATCTATCTATCTATCTATCTATCTATCTATTTATCTATCTATCTATCTATCTATCTATCTATCTATCTATCTATCTATCTCTCTCTCTCTCTCTCTTTCGCTATATATATATATATATATATATATATATATATATACATATATATATTTGTGTGTGTGTGTGTATGTGTGTATTCACAATTTAAATGCTGAAGCAGAGTTTCAAGATGGCTGCCAACACTTCCTGGTTGAAGTGTTGGCAGCCAATCAGAGCTGTCCATTTTCCTGCACGAGTTCATCATTATTCACGAAGTTGTCAAAGGCAGAGATATCCAAATTTATTTTCCCTTCAATTTCTTCAAAACTCCTGAACAGATTTAAACCAAATAAACAAAAGCACCATCTGTGTATGGAAAGCTAACTTTCTGCCAAATTTCGTGTAATTCCGTCCAGTGGTTCGGGCTGTAGTCGTGTTCAAAGGTCCTATGGGAATCAACATGGGAAACACAGCTTTTTTCACCCCCCCTTTTTCTCGGCCCCCACTTGACAGATCACCCCAAAACTTACCATGCACAACAACAATCACGGGAACACTTTTTTGTAATGTTTCGTCAAATGACGCCCAAGATATAGGCAAGTCAAAAAAACACTTTTTCTATAGAAACATGGTCCTAACTCTAATATACATACATAAATATAAAGGGGTTGCATACCATGGGCAGGGCCATGCACCCACCCCAACTAAATGGGGCAACAGGAAGATGAGGGTAATTACCCCATCTGCACCATAGGGGGCAGAAAGACCAGTAGAGCCAGGGATTTTTTTAAAAATAGGTGTGGGGGCTGCCCAGCATGGAATGCCCATGCCCCACCCCAAGTAAATGGTTTTTACCATGGGGTACTTATCCATGATCTGCTCCCAGGGGGGAAGAAAGCCAACTAGACACCAGGGAATTTTACAACAAAATATAAACAGAGGTGAGGTTGCCCCTATGTCATGGCTATGCCCCCCAACTAAATGGGGAAGTAGTATTTCTACCCCCTCCTTAGGGGCAGATTGGGGTAATTGTCCTCAATTTGCCCCTCCCATCGTCAGAAAGCCCACAAGAAGCCAAGGATTATTTTAAAGATAGGGGTGAGGGCTGCCCAGCATGGGGACGACTATGCTCCCAGTCTAAGTAAATGGGGCAACAGTCTTTCTGCCCCTTTGGGGGCAGTTGCGATAATTAGCCCTGATCTGTCCCAATGGGGCAGAAAGCCCACTGCATGGCACCAATTCATCTTTTCCCAGCCAAACATCAAGACCCACAATCACCCCTAAAAACTCACCAGTATTTCTACTCCCATGTGGACTAAAGCATCCCATCCCAATAGCAAGCAAGAGGACATCTGATTTTTTTTTTTTTTTTACATTTTGGCCAGGAGAGGTTGGCTAACACCCAGTATCATCCCCCTTGCAATAGTGAAGGACCATTTTTTGGGGGTTTTGGTAGGCTGTCACCGGGAAGAACCTACCAGTTTTGAAAACTAGGCAGCTGGGGGATTCCAGGGTGGGGTGCTTTGCATGCATCCCACACCTTTGCCTTACCTATAATGCCCAGCAAACATTGACTGAAAAAAAGTTTTCCTCACATTTCTGTGAGGAATACTTCTTGAATCTGCAAAGAGGCACACATTTCCTACCACACAACATTTCCCCCCCAAGTCTCCATAAAAAATGGTACCTTGTGTGTCTTGGTGGGCCAAGAAACCTTGATACAAAAGGTTCTAAAGTGCTATGTGGAGCGATCAGCAATAGAGATAGCTGCAGGATTTGGGGCCAGGATGGGGTGCCACCCAGAGAAGCCTACCAACCACTGACATTTTTGAAAAGTAGATAACCAGGGAATTCCAGAGTGGTGACCCTTGTGAAAATCCCATGAGATTTTCTTACCCACAATGTCCTGCAAACCATACACTTTTCCTGAAATTACACATTGCCCTCCTATTTCTGAGATGGAAAGTGACAGGAACAGATCAAACTGAGGTCAATAAGAGTCCCCGGGTAAGGGCTCCCATTGACCCTGATTTGATCTATTCCTTTGGCAGGCACTAGGCCCAGCCACATAGGTGGGGCAGCGCTTTTATCAACACAAGTTGGTTAATGTGGGATGCTAAGTATTTTGTGGATTCTGGAAGTTTCTATCACAGATATGTATGGAAAATGTGTGATTCCAGGCAAAGTTTGAGGTTTACGGGGCATTGTGGGTAAAAGAAAACTCTTAGGATCTATGCAAGTCACTCCATCCACAGTTCCCCCAGGTCTCTAGTCTGTAAAAATGTGTAGGCTTGCTACGTTTGTCTAGGTGCTGGCTGAGCTAGGGCCCAAAATCCACACCTATCCACTTTGCTAAAATGTGTCAGCTTTGAGTGGAAAAATGTCTTGTATCCATGTTGCATTTGAATTAATTTCCTATCATATGCACTAGGGCTACGCACATAAATGATGTGCAATATTTATCATAGGACGTAGGGGAATGTTGGGTGGAAGGAAGTTTGTGGTTCCTCACAGATTCCAGACCTTTCCATCACACAAATGTGATGAAAAGGTTTTTTTGTCAAAGTTTGAGGTTTGCAAGGGATTCTGGGTAAAACAACCTGGTGGTAGCCCTGCAAGTCACCCCATCCTGTTTTCCTCTAGGTGTCTACTTTTTAAAAATGTGCAGGTTTGCTAGGTATCCCTAGGTACCGGCTGAGCTAGGGCCCAAAATCCATAGGTACCTACTTTGCAAAAATGGGTCAGTTTTGAGTAGAAAATGTGATGCATTCATGTTGCACTTTATAGCATTTCCTGTTGAGAGCACCAGGCCTACCCACACAAATGAGGTACCATTTGTATCGGAAGTTTTGAGGGAATGCTGGGTTGAAGGAAGTTTGTGACTCCCTGCATATTCCAGAACTTTCCATCACAGAAATGTCAGGAAAACATGCTTTATAATCAAAGTTTGAGGCTTGCAGGGGAGTCTGGGTCAAAGAACCTTGTGAGAGTTACACACAGGTCACCTCATATTGGATTCCCCCAGGTGTCTAGTTTAAAAAAAAATACATGTTTGCTAGGTTTCCCTAGGTTCAAACTATCCTAGGGCCCAAAATCCACAGCTACCTACTTTGCAAAAAAAAGTGTAAGTTTTTAATAGGAAAAAGTGATTTTTCCACGCTGCATGTTGAGCCATTTCCTGTTGTGGGTGATAGCCCAACCACTCAAGTGAGGTACTATTTTTATCAGAAGACTTAGGGGATTGCTGACTGGAAGGAAGTTTGTGGCTCCCCTCATATTCCAGAACTTTCCATCACAGAAATGTGAAGAAAATGTATTTTTTAGTCAAAGCTTTAGGTTTGCATGGGATTCTGGCTAAAATAACCTGATGAGAGTTATTCAGTCACCCCATCCTGGATTCCTCTAGGTGTCTAGTTTTAAAAAATGTACAAGTCTGATAGGTTTTCTTGGGTGCAGGCTGCGCTAGGGCCCAAAATCCACAGCTACCTACTTTTCAAGAAATGGGTAAGTTTTGAGTAGAAAACTATGATGTATCCATGTTGTGTTTTGGGAAGTTTTCTGCCACGGGCACTAGGCCCGCCCACACTTGTGAGGTGCCATTTTTATCAAAAGCCTTGGGGGATTCCTGGGTGGAAGGATATTTGTGGCTCCCCACAAATTCCAGATGTTTCCATCACAGAAATGTGAGGAAATGTGTTTTTTAATTAGTCAAAGTTTCAGATTTGCAAGGCATTTTGGGTAAGACAACTTGGTGAGAGCCACGCAAGTCAGCCCATCCTGGATTTCCCTGATTTCCCCGGGTGTCTAGTTTTAAAAAAATGAACACGTTTGCTAGGTTTCTCTAGGTGCCGACTGAGCTGTGACCCAAAATCCACAGCTATCCACTTTGCAAAAAAGGGGTGAGCTTTGAGTGGATAAATGTGATGTATCCACGTTTCATTTTAAGCAGTTTCCTATCACAACCACTAGGCCTACCTGCACAAGTGAGGTACAATTTTTAACAGAAGACATGTGGGAGTATTGGATAGGAAGACATTTGTTATTACCAATTAGATTTCACTGCATGTGTGCCTTCCAAATGTGTGCCAGTGTATAACAAGGAAGAGATTTTGAAAAATACCCTGTAAATCATACACTCCTACAGGTATCCACAAATACAGAGATTTACAAATAACCAGAGCTCCTAAATTCCATATCTTGTGTCCATCTCAGAAATACATAGGCTAGCTTGATCACTATTTTTCACTCTACATATTTCACCATATGAATTGGTCGATAATCAGTAAACAATTAAAACAATTAAAAAACATTTAGTTCTTGGCTCTGGGTACCGCAGGTTCTTAGAGAACCTACAAACCCTATACATTCCCACAACCAAAAGGTTCTTATAACATAATGATACATTGCTTTTGTAAATCGGCCATTATGACAAAAAGTTGCAGATGAAAACATTGTCACCGACCTCCGTATTATGATGTATGCAGGCTGAATAGCCAACTGCTTTGATGGAGTGCTATCTGTCAGCAGCAAGGCAGGCTGCAATTTTGGCGGTACGCACTCCGTCGCCTTCATGGGCATGGCTAACTGACGAGCCTATTACAACAACATAGATGCACTGGGGGTTCCCTTGCTGCGGTTACCTGACAGCAGTAGACTGTCATGGTAGGCTGTCAGCAAAGCACCAGAAAAGTGCCCATTGGATGGATTAAAAAACAAAACAGCTGACATCCATTGGCCAAGTGGCCACACCTGCAAATCACACTATAAAACACACCCTATCCCAGACCATGCTTCTTTTCCTCTCCACTGCAGTAGAGCAAGACAGAGAACACACCACATTGTTTCTTTTTTTGGGATGTCAGCCCTTTTTTACCATTCCATTTAACACTTTACATACACTTCTAATTTTTCCCCAACATCACTTGTCTTGTGTTTTTAGTCCGTGTCACCTACTTTAATTTACATTCATGTCACATTTTGAAAATCCATGTTTTTCTGAGGATGAGTTGAGAGTCATGATAGATGAAATCATAAGAGTAGAGCCGCAATTGTTTGGAGCCCAACTCCAACATTCCCCTTTCAGTAGGAAAATGGAATGTGGCAAAGGATAGTCGACAGAGTGAATGCTATAGGCACCACCTTGCCGAAAGGAGGATATTAGGAAGGGGTAGAATGACCTGAGGGGGAAGGTGCGTTACCTGGCTTCCAGGCAACACGTGGAGTCCCAGAAGACTGGTGGTGGTCCTTCCAGTGCCCCACTACAACTATTCTCCTAGGAGGAGAAGGTCTTGGCCATCCTGCATCCTGAGGGCTTCACAGAAATGGCTGGGGGAGCAGTATCAAGTAAGTTACAAACACAATAACTGTCGCAAAACGTCAATGCCCTATATCCTCACATCTCAGCTTTTGTCATTGTCATTGTGTTGTCCACCTGCTTTTCTAACAAGCAATACCCAAAGTATCAGAGATGTTAGATTGTCAATGTGTATTGTCGTTCATAACATCACATGTATCAATCTCCATTATATGCCATATGTTGAAATGGGGTCTGTAAGTGTGTTCTTCGTAAGATATCATCCCAGGACCCATGATATATGTGAACATGTAAATGTATGGTCCAACCTAATTGCAGTGTGGCAGCAGGTATGTAAGACTAACCATTTGTCAAGTGTCGGGAAGTAGGGAGAGTGACATGACTACAATTACCACGAGGCCCCATTTCTGTAACTCAAAACAAGAGGCCATTGTGCTCTTGCTCATATTCACTTGTCTGCCATTTCCCAACTGATGTTCCCTTATCATAGACTGAGCAATCTACACATCATACTTAACTCTGAGATGGGTTTGCCTACCTATCTTGATGATGTCCTGTATCCACAAATTAAACTATTAATGGAATGAATGACACCTTACCAGGTGTGTACATCAATTATTTGTAAGGCATTAACCTGTTCTGTTCCTTGGACGAGGTGACCTCGTCACCTCGTCCAAGGCACAGGAACTGGGGGGAGCGTTGGCTCGCCCCCCCTGTGCACCCCATTCATCCCCCCAAGGCGGGGATGGAAGGGGAAGCCCTTCCCCTTCCACCCCCCACACCCTCCCTGTGACGTCAGCGCGCAAGTGCGCGCTGATTAGTCACAGGGTCTCCCCCATCGATTCCAGCGCGATTGAAAGAGAAATGCTCAGCATTTCTCTTTCATTCACTTTGGGGAGGCCCGGAGACGCTTCAAAGGGAGGGAAATGTATTTCCTTCCCTTTGAAGTCTCTCCCAGGGTTTCAAAAGCCGGATTGCTTGCAATCCGGCTTTTGAAACCCCACTAGACACCAGGGATTTTTTTTTTTGTAGGTTATGGACATAAGGGAGCGACTCCTTGGACAAGGGTCGCTCCCAGGGGGGGCATTTTTTTGGGAAGGCCTTTTCTGCCCCCCCCTGGGGGCAGAAACCTCTAGGGCACCAGGAATCATTTTATTTTTTTTCTATTTCTTTTGTTTTTTGTTTTTTTTTAAGTGGGGAGTGACCCCTTAGGCAAGGGTCGCTCCCCTAGGGGTCAAATTATATTTAGGCCATTTCTGCCCCCCTTGGGGGCAGATTGGCCTATTTTGATGAGTCCAATCTGCCCCCAAGGAGGGCAGAAACCACTAGACACCAGGGAGTTTTTTTTGTTTTCGTGAATTTCACGCAAGGGGAGCAGCCCCATAGGCAAGGGTCGCTCCCCTGGGGGGGGGGGATTATTTTAGGCCATTTCTGCCTCCCTGCGGGGTAGATCAGCCTATTTTGATTAGGCCGATCTGCCCCCAGGGGTGGCGGAAACCTCTGGGTGCCAGTGCAAATTTTTTTGGGGTGTTTCTTTTTTGTTTGTTTGTTTTTTTAGAGATGGGGAGCGACCCATTAGGCAAGGGTCGCTCCCCTGGGGGGCAAATTGTATTTAGACCATTTCTGCCCCCCTTGGGGGCAGATTGGCCGATTTTAGGTCAATCTGCCCCCAAGGGGGCAGAAACCACTAGGCACCTGGGATTTGTTTTTTGGCTCCAATGTCACGCAGTGGGAGCGACCCCGTAGGCAAGGGTCGCTCCCGGTGGGGATGGTGGAGGTTGGGGGGGGCAAATTTATTTTAGGCCATTTCTGCCTGGGGGCAGATCGGACTATTATTAGGCCGATCTGCCCCCAGGGGGTCAGAAACCTCTAGGTGCCAGGGCAATTTTTTTTTGTGTTTTTTTGTTTGTTTTTTTAGAGATGGGGAGCGGCCCATTAGGCAAGGGTCGCTCCCCTGGGGGGCAAATTTTATTTAGACAATTTCTGCCCCCCTTGGGGGCAGATTGGCCGATTTTAGGTCAATCTGCCCCCAAGGGGGCAGAAACCACTAGGCACCGGGGATTTTTTTTTTAGTGCCAATGTCACGCAGGGGGAGCGACCCCGTAGGCAAGGGTCGCTCCCGGGCAGGGGGGGTTTGGGGGGTCAAATTTATTTTTGGCCATTTCTGCCCCCCCCCTGGGGCCGGCTGAGCTAGAGGCCAAAATACGCAGGTAGGCACTTTGTGAAAAACACCTCTGTTTTCTGTGAAAAATGATGTTGTGTCCACTTTGTGTTTTGGGCCATTTCCTTTCATGGGCGCTAGGCCTACCCACAGAAGTGAGGTACCATTTTTATCGAGAGACTTAGGGGAACGCTGGGTGGAAGGAAATTTGTGGCTCCTCTCAGATTCCAGAACTTTCTGTCACCGAAATGAGAGGAAAAAGTGTTTTTTTGGCCAAAGTTTGATGTTTGCAAAGGATTCTGGGTAACAGAACCTGGTCAGAGCCCCGCAAGTCACCCCATCTTGGATTTCCCTGGGTTTCCAGTTTTCAAAAATGTGTTGGTTTGCTAGGTTTCCCCAGGTGCCGGCTGAGCTACAGGCCAAAATCCACAGGTAGGCACTGTTTTCTATGAAAAAATTTGATGTGTCCACGTTGTGTTTTGGGCCATTTCCTTTTGTGGGCGCTAGTCCTACCCACACAAGTGAGGTAACATTTTTATCGGGAGACTTGGGGGAATGCTGGGTGGAAGGAAATTTGTGGCTCCTCTCTGATTCCAGAACTTTCTGTCACCAAAATGTGAGGAAAATTTGTTTTTTTAGCCACATTTTGAGGTTTGCAAAGGATTCTGGGTAACAAAACCTGGTCAGAGCCCCACCAGTCACCCCTTCTTGGATTCCCCTAGGTCTCTAGTTTTCAAAAATGCATAGGTTTAGTAGGTTTCCCTAGGTGCCAGCTGAGCTAGAGGCCAAAATCTACATGTAGGCACTTTGCAAAAAACACCTGTTTTCTTTAAAAAAATGTGATGTGTCCATGTTGCATTTTGGGGCATTTCCTGTCGCGGGTGCTAGGCCTACCCACACAAGTGAGGTATCATTTTTATCGGGAGACTTGGGGGAACACTGGGTGGAAGGAAATTTGTGGCTCCTCTCTGATTCCAGAACTTTCTGTCACCAAAATGTGAGGAAAATGTGTTTTTTTAGCCAAATTTTGAGGTTTGCAAAGGATTCTGGGTAACAGAACCTGGTCAGAACACCACAAGTCACCCCATCTTGGATTCCCCTAGGTCTCTAGTTTTCAGAAATGCACAGGTTTGGTAGGATTCCCTAGGTGCCGGCTGAGCTAGAGGCCAAAATCTACAGGTAGGCACTTTGCAAAAAACACCTCTGTTTTCTTTAAAATAATGTGATGCGTCCACGTTGCATTTTGGGGCATTTCCTGTCGCGGGTGCTAGGCCTACCCACACAAGTGAGGTATCATTTTTATCGGGAGACTTGGGGGAACACTGGGTGGAAGGAAATTTGTGGCTCCTCTCTGATTCCAGAACTTTCTGTCACCAAAATGTGAGGTAAATGTGTTTTTTTTGCCAAATTTTGAGGTTTGCAAAGGATTCTGGGTAACAAAACCTGGTCAGAGCCCCACAAGTCACCCCATCTTGGATTCCCCTAGGTCTCTAGTTTTCAGAAATGCACAGGTTTGGTAGGTTTCCCTAGGTGCCGGCTGAGCTAGAGGCCAAAATCTACAGGTAGGCGCTTTGCAAAAAACACCTCTGTTTTCTTTCAAAAAGTGTGATGTGTCCACGTTGCGTTTTGGGGCATTTCCTGTCATGGGCGCTAGGCCTACCCACACAAGTGAGGTATAATTTTTATTGGGAGACTTGGGGGAACATAGATTAACAAAACAAGTGTTATTGCTTCTTGTCTTTCTCTACATTTTTTCCTTCCAAATACAGTATAAGAGAGTGTGTAAAAAAGACATCTATTTGAGAAATGCCCTGTAATTCACATGCTAGTATGGTCACCCCGGAATTCAGAGATGTGCAAATAACCACTGCTCCTCTACACCTTATCTTGTGCCCATTTTGGAAATACAAAGGTTTTCTTGATAGCTATTTTTGACTCTTTATATTTCAGAAAATTAATTGCTGTATACCCGGTATAGAATGAAAATGCACTGCAGGGTGCAGCTCATTTATTGGCTCTGGGTACCTTGGGTTCTTGATGAACCTACAAGCCCTATATATCCCCGCAACCAGAGGAGTCCAGCAGACGTAACAGTATATTGCTTTTGAAAATCTGACATTGCAGGAAAAAGTTACAGAGTAAAACGTAGAGAAAAATTGCTGTTTTTTTCACCTCAATTTCAATATTTTTCGTTTTCATTTGTTATTTTCTGTAGGAGACCCTTATAGGATCTACACAAATGACCCCTTGCTGAATTCAGAATTTTGTCTACTTTTCAGAAATGTTTAGGTTTCTGGGATCCAGCATGGGCTTCACACCCATTTCTGTCACTGACTGGAAGGAGGCTGAAAGCACAATTTTTTTTTTAAAATGGGGTATGTCCCAGTAAAATGCCACATTTGTGTTGAGAAATTGGGTTTTCTGATTCAAGTCTGCCTGTTCCTGAAAGCTGGGAAGCTGGTGATTTTAGCACCGCAAACCCTTTGTTGATGTCGTGTTCAGGGAGAACACCACAAGCCTTCTTCTGCAGCCACTTTTTCCCATTTTTTTGAAAAAAACGAAATGTTCACATTTTTTTGGCTAATTTCTTGTCCTCCTTCAGGGGAACCCACAAAGTCTGGGTACCTCTAGAATCCCTAGGATGTTGGAAAAAAAGGACGTAAATTTGGCTTGGCTAGATTATGTGGACAAAAAGTTATGAGGGCCTAAGCGCAAACTGCCCCAAATAGCCAAAAAAAGGCCTGGCACAGTAGGGGGAAAAGGCCTGGCAGCGAAGGGGTTAAGCTGCTTCAGCTGATTGGAAGTGGCAGGTAACCCATTGACTTTACCCTGCTCACATGATAACTCCTGCTACATATGCAACGAAGTTGTGTATTTGCCCGTATGTTACAACACTAGTCCTTGAATGGTCAAATACACATGTTTCTTCCCCACTAAGTTGGCTTAACTGTTTGTTAGATGTCACGTTCATTCCTTAACCTAAAATGCAACTTATCAGCACATCTATTGAACATTTGACTGCTCAATTCTAATACAGTGTTTGCAGCCTCTACAAACGTCTTGTCAACAACTTCAATACCATGAAAATACATCGTAATAGGAAACCCTTCCTATTAACATTTTCCTTGGTCTCTACTTACTGTGACACAAAACATTTGGATGTATATTCTATACTTCCACCAATATTAATGTGCTCTTTTTCACAACAGGTAATTATTGCACAGCACCTGGGCAGAGATTGTCCACCGAATAGACTCCCAGCCCACCCTTGGGTGATGACCTTGGGGATGACAACACTCCTGGACATCGCACATCTGGTCAACCTGGTCAGACAGCAACAGAGAGTCTCACTGTGTCCACTCCAACACCTCCCACCCCAGCACAGTTAGTACAATCTTGTGCCCCCCAGCCCTACATCCTGAAGGGCTAATCATCAGCCCTGACACAGAGGGATCCGGACCCCGTTGGAAAGGGCACCCTGGCCCTAGGGCACAGATGTGTGGGGCTAGGGTCCATGGGAGGTATGCTGTGGGCCAGCAGAGTGAGGCCACTGGGGCCACTTGCGACCAGGACATCATCAACCAAGCCATAGGGGTCTAGCAAGAGTCCCAAGGTGTGACGGACAAGTAGATACCCAACTGTTGGAAATTAACCAGATGCAGAGGGACATGTATCAATAGATGGAGGCCCATAACTCCAACATGGGCACCCTAACAGGCGCACATTTATAGAACCCTGAGCAGGACTTTTCCACCACCATCTACCCCTTCCCGTAACGCAACTTCATCAAACCCATCCACATCTGTGGCAGCCACAGGAAGGGAGGCCCTTGCAGAGGAAGAAACACTGTCAGATACCCCTAACTCTACAGCAGCTGAACCCACCCCCACCCCCACCCTCTCAGGCTGGGGTGTTCATGTAAATATCTAGGAGGTGTGGATAGACACCCACCACTGCCAGCAACAAACCTCAAACCTAATTTCCTCCTTCGTTTGCCACACATTCACTCTGTGGACTAATTCTGGACACTTTTCCATTTCTGATGGGAGGAGTAATCTGGACTTTGGTTTTCAGATGATTTGGCACCTATATCTACTGTTTCATTCATCATTCATCATAGCTGACTACTTCACTTTTCTCTTATGTTTGTTTTTGCACCAAGTATGTCTTCAGCTATACCACTTTAATACATTCAAAAGTTACAAACTCATTGTCTGCTGTAGTAAGTTTCACATTTAGCAATGTAGATATGTAATACCATGCGAGCTATACAATGACAAAACAAGCTACTTGTGTAAGCATAGACACAATATGTAGCTCAGGATAACAACCATGCCACACCAACACATACACACAGGTGTGTTGTCTAAAAACATGTTTCTTACATTGTTTAAATCATAGGCTGGCAAGATGTCAGAAACATAGCAAATCATACATTCATGATGTGTAAGTGACCACATTTACAGGTATAGAAAGGAAGGGATATATCAGACATTGTCCTGTAGAATATGCAAACATGAAATTGGTTAATGTCATCAGCTGGAGCCATATCGCCTACTTCACAAAAGTAATCCAAAGTCAAATAATGGAAGACTCGGACAGATTGCAGAACAACAGTTTAAGATCAGAGGGTCATTACAATTCAGTGCTCCTTCATCCGGGGGTATGATACAAGCGTCAGTGATGGGCCACAGGCTGGCACTGTGGCCTACAATGATGAAACACATCAACAGCTACCAACAGTTCATACAAAAAGAGTGTTTGGCCAATATGCAGGTAAGCTAACATAAATGTAGCCTACAACAACATATTGACTGAGCACATGATGACACACATAATGCATCATGTCCACCACATGACAAGGAACAAGTTAAATGGAGTCTCCTTAACTTCCATCCTATCACTGTGCAAGTTGTCTTGGGACAGGTCTTGTACACCTAATGTCTGTGACATACATTCTAAGGAAAAATCCATGTCCCTTCATATGTCCCAACAGCATCATATACCTACCAATGTTACAACTCTGAAATGTCCAAATGAAGATGTAATGGTGAAGGTACCTAAACAAACACAAAACAAAGAGTTTAGCTATAAACCATACATATGACACAATTCACATAGGAAACATCTGGAGAGCTTCAGCTTCCTAACATTTTCAACAAACATACTCCTCACATCATCACAACAAGAGTTCATTGTACCGTCAAAGTCATGACATCTCATGACATGCTTACACTCATGAGAATAAGCTGTTGACGAGATCTTGTCGCAAGTCAGCTCCTTCCTTTTTAGCACTATCATCGTCATTTGGCATTTCAGGATTCTCATCCTGTGGCACCTCAGGACCTCCCTCCTCTGCAATTTAAGGAATGTTCCATCGCAAAGCACTGTTATAGAACTTGCTGCAGGCCATGGTGATTCGACACACCTTCCCAGGTGAGTAGAGGAAGGCTCTTCCAGTCTTGCTCAGCCAGCAAAATCTGGCCTTCTGGAGCCCAAAAGCCTGCTCCACTGGCCGCTTTGTTCTTACATGGGCTTCATTGAAGCAGACTTCCTCTGGTGTAGTCAGATTCCTCAGTAGTGTTAGCAACAAAGGACATTTGGGATATGCTGAGTCTCCTGTTTTGCAATGAGACTTAAGTGCTCTATTGAGTCACACACTTTCTGACTATAGCACCTGACATTGCACACATACAGTTAGAGTTAGAGTTAGAGTTAGAGTTAGAGTTAGAGTTAGAGTTAGGACAGATGCTACATACCAATAAGCCAGGCCCTCTCTGTTTGTAGTTGTGACATCAGCTGGGGTATGGTGCTGTTCTGCATTACAAAGCAATCATGGGTTGGACCTGGACACGCAGCACAGACATTTGAAATGTACAAATCTGACATGCAGACAACTTGCACGTTGATAGAACAGAAGTGCTTCTTGTTTTCGATAGACTTGTCCACTAGTCTGCAGTGGTAATAATGCAATATGGGTGCCATCAGTGGCTTCCACCACATGTGGGAGGCAACCAAATACATAGGAGTCAAGCTTCACATTGGCTAAATCCTCATACCCGGGGAACCTGATATAGCTCAGTCAATGTGTTTCATTATTGGTGATAGCATGTCTTTTAATACACCACTAAATATAGGTTGTGACACAACATCAGATATGGACACTGTATATTGAAATGATCCTGTGGCCAGAAAGTGTAATACTGCCATGAGTCTCACAATAGGTCTCACAATAGGTGGTACACATGTTGGATTTGTGTTTTGAGGCATGAGATCAGAGTCCAACTGATGACATAAATTTTGTATTGTTTGCTTTTTCATATGCAACTTATTTATTACATCCTTTTGGAAATGGATGGTACACTGGAGGTTGTCGCCTCCTTCCTCTCCCAGGGTACCTGTGTGGAATCAAATAAACTGGAGCATTAGTCATAGTGTCCTGAGCAACATATATGATGAGTAAGCTAAAATTCATGTGACAAAACATTACTGGCTGAAAAACCATTACACATGATTCATATTACAATTGTCTACTACCCAAAATCCAGCTGTTATCCCCATTGTTGTCTACACATGTCAACAACTATTGTGTTGTGTGATAAGCCCTAGAACCTCCTTCTGTTGCATTCACATATCTATGCAAGTAAACTTTTCAGGGTAACAATGATATATGTGATGATCAGATGATAATAAATGAGAAAATACTTGAATTTGCAGTACAGCATAAGCTCTGTATGTGTGCTGTTAGAAATAGTTAAGGGGCATGTTAGCAATGTGTACAGTCCCACATATCACTCAGCCCAGATCAGGCCTTAGCAAACTGTTGTCTGAGAGCTAGCTAAACCTCACTGACCCCTTCAGAGTACCACACAACCTTGAGCTCACATATAGGATGGCCACAACATGTACTGTTATGTATTGAAGTGGTGGAAATGTGATGTTCATGTTGGTTCAATGTGCTCAGCATGCAGAGATCAAGGCCTAACGGAGAGTTTTGCCCATTATAGGCCATGGCCCAGGCTGGGGTACAATTACTGTGTCAATGCAACTGATGCACAGGGTAATCTCCCTGAAGACTTGCAGATCCTTGGATGTTCCTAAAATTCTTCTGAACAATATTAGCCCTGAATGCTTTTATATTGACTACATTTGGAATAGTGGCAGAGGTAACTCCCTGACCTGGTATATCTTTCCATTGTCCCACATTGGCAATGTGTGACATTTACTATGGACAGGCCCCTTACTCCCACAGGACTGTTGTCACTTTTCCATAAGTCCTGTTTGCTCTGTACAGGCCTATTGCACAAGTGACAAACATTCAGTCCAGATAGTTGGTTAATTCTGAAAAAATCATTACAAGTGAATCACTAACTTCGTTACATTTAACCCATCAGACCAAACAAACCTTGGTATGTTGAAAGTCATCTCTGTAAGAGTGCCACATAAGTAAAATGTGTGTCCTCTGATACCAGTACATACCACACAAACGCAATCAGGTGTAGCATGAAATTCCATTAGGTAGTCCACATGACCACACATTCCCAGAGAACAAAGCTCTTCAGTGACATCCATGCCAACACCTTTATTGTCATCTAAGTCTTAGGGTATAGTCTATACTATGGTAGTAGCCTGTATGGCCTGTATGCAACAAGTTAATGTGCCTGGATGTAAAGGTGTCTGTATAGTCATGCACAAGTAGTTTACCCTTCAGAAGTTCAATGGTGTGTTGTGTTTTATAGTGGCTCACATCACAGTACATGTTGAATATCCCTGGGCTACCTTATTTTAGTGGGATGGCTTAGTCAGTGTAGGCCATGACCAGGTTTGCAGATAACTACAAAAGTATGGATTTATGTCCCTATACTAATCGGCATGTGAGATTTACACAAGTATGTGTTTACAATTAAAAAATGCATGTGCCAGGTGTCTACAAAATGTGTGTTAACCATAGATATCATAACATATGCAATTATGATCTCTTTACTTATCTATTACATCCATACAGGTCAATCCCCATCAGAAGCAAGCTATTTGGAGAGCCATCGCCTATAAGGTGAGGACCCTGGGGGTCTATCACTGATGCAGCGTCCACAGCTGGAAAATGTAGGAGGACCTGAGACGCTGGGCTGGGAAGATCACGGAGGTCCAGCTGGGACTGTCCTTCCAAATTAGACTGGGTGCATGTTGGCATCTGATCCCCCCTAATGGACTGCATACTGGTGGTGGCCTACCTGGAGTTTGATGGGCTGTTGAGGGTAGCACCGCAGCTACAAGTGGGTGAGCCCTTGGCAGAATCATACATGTTACATTGCCAACTTTATGTGTTAGAGGCAGGCATCTCCCCATCAATATTGGAGGTGGCACATGTGCAACACACAAGAAGAGTTGTTGTTTGTGTGGGTCTGTTAGTAGGTGCATGCTGATGTGCCTTGCGTATTGTCCTTATGACAAGGCAGAGTCAAGTCCACTATCAATGTACTCTCTTGAGCAGACACATGGCTTAGCACAGTGATCAATCAGCTCACGCTGTTTGATATTGTGGGTGACATTTGTACCCATCAGGCCTCTTGTCGTCAGTGTGTTGAGAGCCATGCTACCTCTCTACTGTGTCTCATGTGATGATGGCCCTCTTACATGTGGCATAGCATACTGTGCACTTTGGGTTCAGTCACTGAGCAATATGTCCCATTAATAAGTGGGGAATGCACAGTTACATGAGTTAGCAAACATCACTGTTGCCATCAGTATTTGTGCCTACATGCTGGCATGTGTACTTTTCACTTGTAGTATCATTTACACTACTGTTTCACACATGATCAACCTATCTTCTTAGGATGATGTCTGATTCCATTGCATGCATGTGTGTGCAGAAATGCATTGGAAAGTAGTTAAATGTGATGGGTATGCAGTTCATGTCTTACCATAGGCAGGAGTGTGTCAACACTGCTTGGTAGGTCACACGTACCGTAAGCCATTACTCTATGTCATTAGTCATGTCCAACTGCTGAAGCAATGAAGGATATGACAGGTAGACCTACAGTAATTTCTCACAATGTGAATTTCCATACCATTGATGTGGTTTAATTCAGCTAAGTGGTTTGCACATGTGTATTGGTGAAGGTCCATTAACTGACTGTTGATATGCATCAGGGAATGACATGCAGACATGTGGGAAGTATATGAGAGTGTGTACACTCAGTAATACAATTGAATTTGTGGTTGCATTAAAAGAAGGTACAGTGAGAAACCAATTAAAACACCTCTTCAGGTAATGGAGATTCCCTGAGCCTCAACACGTTCAATGGACTGTTGGCTTTTAGGTAAGCAATGTTACAATGATGTTCTCATCAGTACCAATCAAGACTGAAGACAATCTGGGCAAAATGTCTGGGAGATTTGCCTACAAATATCCACAGCATAATGAACCAGCTATGCCTAGGGAAATCACAAGTCTACTTTTCTGTGTGGCATGTGTTACATAGCGTGCAACATTAGTATACATTTCATGAGACTTTCATGAGACTAGTCTGACAATGTACATATTAGGAAGTTACCATTGGGAAGTTTCTACATTATGACATGAGTTGTTCCATGTCACATTATTTCTGCTACTGTATGTCTTGCTACAGCATTGCTGTATTAGTTGACCAACATCTCATCATGATATGGTATTAGGAATATTAACATTTGCTGATTGCAGTGCCTTGTGTGCCTTGTGTGGAATCTGTAGGAATAAATGTGACACTGCCATACTACTTGATGTCATCAGGTTACTGGGGTATGCTACAAGAGCCACACCATTCAAGGTGATGAGGTGTCCTACTTGATACATGAGTATTGTGATTGCACAAGTTCCCTCATGCAAGTGAAGTTGCCTGTGATCCTGACTTTACTGAAGCAACAGTTTACAGGTCATGTAGCATGCAGGTGGCCTTGTTAATATAGGAGCCACTTTGGTGGACCTTGTAGGTAGGGTTTACTGCACCTTATTGTAAAGTTCTGTGATCAAAACTATTGGTCATGAGTGTTCTGGCACAACAATGAACCTATTTGCTATTTAGGCATCATCCCAGGCAAGCGGAGGAGACAGGCCTGACATCTGTGCAGAAGTAACTGGCCACTGTACCTCCAGTTGTGACACTACAGACATGGAGGGTGCCAGTGGCCCAGAGGGTGAGGGGAGTGCAATGGAGGATACAGACTCAACATAGTTGTCATCTGAGTCAAGCTCCCCTACCTCACACCTCTGCGCACATTCCTATTGTGAGGGGGGACTTACAGGACCAGTTTCTATGCCATCCTTGCCTGCCACCCACACTACCATCTCCACCCTCCTTGTTGCTCCCCACCCACTTGGCTAGGCCCGCTCACCCAATAGCAAATCCGTCTCCTTCGTTCCAGACACTTTGCCCCCTACCCCTGTTCCCCCCACTGCCCTGAGGAGAGTGTTGACCTCCTGAGAAACATCTGTGTGGGTCAGGTGGTACTACCTGCCATCCAGGTGCAGAGCAGTCATCTCCAACAAGTGTGCCTACCTGGAAGGCATCCACAGTTCCATGTCTCCCTTACAGATATCTTTTCAGGCTCTGGCCTCCTCCCTTACGGCAGCCTTCCACCCATCCCAAACTTCCACCCCACCACCTGCCTCTTCCCCTTTCAATTTCTATATTCCCATACCTGTCCCAAAAACACTCACATATAAGCATGCACACACCTCAGCAGCCTCAAGCAGTACACGAAAACAGAACCATCACAAAACACACAAGCACACAACAACTCACTAGACACTCAACCGCCTCACAACCACCACCACCCCACCATACACCCAAACACCACAACCACACTCACAGACCCGTCCACCATCCCCAACATACCCCTAAACACCACATCTAGCCCAACAGAGCCATTCCCCGCCCCAAGCATACTCAGCACATCCAAATCACACACAACCAAAATGACAAACATCCATACTCGCACACACAACAGAAACCTACAAGATACAAACATCATACATCAGATACACAGATAGCAGCACCAACAACACACACACCCACACCTGACACTTCCACTTCCTCAACCTCCCAACCCCTAATCCCTCCTGGACATTCTACCCATTTTCCAAAAGAGAGTTTATTGTTTTCCCTTGCCCTTATCACCGTAAAAAACACCCCCCTCTCAAAGCCAAACGGACCTCGTGCACACCCCAACCCATCCCTTCCACATCCAAGTCCTCCCCTGTGAAACTAGATCTCCTCCTCCACAGAACCTAGTCATATGCCAAAGAAATCAAACACCCCTCTCAAAGTCAGGCCCTCCCCTCCAAAAACCAAATCCACCCCTCCCAAAGGACATCATTGAGGTACCTGGACTGCCCACTAGATACCCCTTCCGGGAGAGATCTCCATGGCAGTGTTCTGAGAGGCAAGGTTAGTGGTTTAGCATTGTGCTGGACCACATATTGGGGGACATTCTGACCCTGGCGGCCGGTGGCCACCAGGGCCACCGACCACGGGAGCACCGCCAACAGGCTGGCGGTGCTCCCACGAGCATTCTGACCGCGGCGGTTCAGCCGCGGTCAGAAGCGGAAAGTCGGCGGTCTCCCGCCGACTTCCCGCTGCTCGGGGGAATCCTCCATGGCGGCGGAGCGCGCTCCGCCGCCATGGGGATTCTGACAACCCCTACTGCCATCCTGTTCCTGGCAGGTCTCCCGCCAGGAACAGGATGGCGGTAGGGGGTGCCGTGGGGCCCCTGGGGGCCCCTGCAGTGCCCATGCCAATGGCATGGGCACTGCAGGGGCCCCCGTAAGAGGGCCCCACTGTGTATTTCAGTGTCTGCAATGCAGACACTGAAATACGTGACGGGTGCAAACTGCACCCGTCGCACACCTGCAACTACGCCGGCTCAATTCTGAGCCGGCGTCCTCGTTGCAGGGGCATTTCCTCTGGGCCGGCGGGCACTCTTTTGGAGAGCGCCCGCCAGCCCAGAGGAAATGTCTGAATGGCCGCCGCGGTCTTTTGACCGCGGTGCGGTCATTTGGCGGCTCCCTCCAGGCGGGCGGCTCCCGCCGGGCTCAGAATGAGCCCCATTGTGTTTATTTTTTTTCAATTAAAAAAGAGTTCGTTAGTTTTCGTACACATTAGTTCTGCCATTACTTTTCAACCATTTTGATGTCCATGGATACTTTGGGATGTAAAACTACAGTTGTGTTTCTTTCACCCTGATTGATGATCCATTTGATGTGGTTGGTATGATCTGATCTTGGAACCAGTGCCAGAGTCACTCAGGACAAGGGAAAATGTTCAGTGGATGGATATGAGGGATGTAATCTAGTTGGGGCTGACATTGCATTAGGTGGTATTTCATATGGTAAGTATTTCATCTTGCCGTGGCCAGTGTCAACATCTATTCGGTTACATTTCTCCCTATGATGTAGGTTGGACATTTGTTTAATGTGTTCAAGCTAGGGATTTGTTTCTCCACATATGGAGGGTGTTCAATAGTTATACCTTTGTATATATTGTAATGAACATGTGTCCATTTTCATGTGTGTACCTTCCACCTAATTTCTCTAAATTTGTGACCCATGCTGTTACTGCTGTATTTGCTTTCATGACTTGCACTTACGTGTTTCCAACATATGCTTGGCACTTGGTTATACTATTGGTTTTCCCTGATTTACATTAGGCTATACTCCCTGTGCAAATAGTGGTTTTGAGGCATGTGCAAAGTGCATTTGTCCCAGGGCACCAGTCTTCCAGGGGTCCCTCTCGTAGAGGCATACCGATTCCACTGGAATTCTTTACATTGTGACCTTTGATTGATTCTCATACTAAGGCCCTCATCCTGACCTTGGCGGGCGGCGGAGGCCGCCCGCCAAAGTCCCGCCGTCAGGTTACCGTTCCGCGGTCGAAAGACCGCGGCGGTAATTCGGACATTCCCGCTGGGCTGGCGGGCGGCCGCCTTCAGGCCGCCCGCCAGCCCAGCGGGAAAGAGGCTTCCACGATGAAGCCGGCTCGGAATCGAGCCGGCGGAGTGGAAGCTGTGCGACGGGTGCAGTTGCACCCATTGCGTATTTCACTGTCTGCACAGCAGACAGTGAAATACATTTAGGGGCCCTCTTACGGGGGCCCCTGCAGTGCCCATGCCAGTGGCATGGGCACTGCAGGGGCCCCCAGGGGCCCCGCGACCCCCCCTACCGCCATCCTGTTCCCGGCGGGCGGACCGCCGGGAACTGGATGGCGGTAGGGGGGGTCGGAATCCCCTCGGCGGATTCCAAGGGGCAGCGGAAAACCGGCGGGAGACCGCCGGTTTTCCTGCACTGACCGCGGCCAAAGCGCCGCGGTCAGAATGCCCTGCGGGGCACCGCCGGTCTGTCGGCGGTGCTCCCGCCGACCCTGGCCCCGGCGGTCTAAGACCGCCGGGGTTAGAATCACCCCCTAACTATTTTGCATCCCATTTACCTAACATTACCATGAAATGTGGGTGATATGTGAAAGTCCATTACAGAGATTTAGCGGAGAAGTTGTGTTTCATTTCAATTACACATCCATATAGATGTAATTTTATATCACAGCAGCCCACGGCATATGAGCAATGTAAGAGTTTCACTTAGATTAATAGGTGTGCTATTTATGAGGATTTGCTATTGTGTGACACAACTTAAGAGACATATCACTATCCCTGATAGGGGATGCGTACACACGTCAGCTTTAGTAAAGTGTGGCTGTGCAGTTTCAGTGACCTGGCCAAAGAAGGCATCATAGAGCTGTGATTGGGTCATGCATTGAGTCCACAAAATATGTTTGTCCCATGGACCACAGACCCCATGCCAGGTCCATGGCGGGGCATCTATTTGCTGTGGAGTTGATAGAAACAGGTAAGTGCTACAGTTGCTTCAATGACAGTGTTGGTTTTGGGCATCATCAGGCAACACAAGCAGCAGAAGTACATGTACGATAGGCTCCATGCCGGCACAGGATATGTGAAGCTGAGTACAGGTGTGCTTTAGCCTTATATTCCTCCCTTTTCTCCTGTTCGGATGTGGTGATTGGACAACCACAGGCACTTCGTAATTGGTCCAGTGGTTACACTGGTGGTCCGCCCTCTGACAGATGCATTGGCCCATCTTGCCAATGCTGTGGCCTACATTTGCTGGTGGTGTGGGCGGGACCGAAGGGGTCTTTCATCTATGCAACCATGTGCATCGTAATACGATGGTCGGACTGCAAACACTGCAGCGGAGTACCTGTTGCTCCCTCCACAGCAGTCCCTAGACTGACAAACTCATGATTGGGCCCTTAGTTTCTTTAGGAAAACTTTGATGGATCTACACAAATCGCCCCTTGATGAATTCGGAATTATGTCCACTTTTCAGAAATAAAAAGCTTTCCTGGATCACCCATGGTTTTCACAGTGTTATCCACAAGCTAGAAGTAGGTTGAGAGCACACAAAAAAGAAAAATGGCCTTCCTCTCTGAAAAGTGCCAAAACCGTGGTCATTAAAAAAAATTATTCAGCTCAACATTTTTCTGAAAGCTGGGAAGATGGTGAAATTGGCACAGCAAACTGTTTGTTGACTGCAATAAAAAAAAAAAAAAACTTTTATCCAGGCCACTTTTTCCTATTTTTTCACAAAAACCCAAATGTAACTATATTTTGCCTATTCTCTCCATTTCCTGAATCCTGGGTACTTTTAGAATCCAAATGATGTAAGAAAAAAGGACACTCATTTGGCATGGATATGGAAAAAAGGTTTTTGAGCCCTAAGCACAAACTACCCCAAATAGCCAAAAAAAGGCTCCACACTTTTGGAAGGTGGGGATAGGGGCAAGTCCCAGAAGTCAAGAGGTTAAATATTTCCTCATCTTCCAGACCTGCCTTCAAAATTAGCTGTAGAATGGCAGTTGAAAAAGGGAATTCAATTGTTTTAGATACACCAATGCTGGTAGTAGTGGCAGGAAATTCCGCACAGCTCTTAGAGGGAGTACTCTAGAAGCTTCTCCCATTTTAAAGTAGGCACAAAGTTTAAATAATGGACCCCAGCCCCAACCCTTCAGTACACTTCTGTTCCTGTGGAAGACTTAGAAGAAGGACTGCTGTGCTGCTCTGCTGCAAAAAGGACTGTCCAGCTGCCCGTCTACTCTGCTGAATGGCTCCCCTGCTGCCTGGGTGAGAAAGACTGGACCTGCATCTTGAACCCAGGACCACCAGAGTGATTCCAAGGGCTAGTTGGCTGATCTTCTGATCAAAGCCTCAAGGACTGAAAACGCTCCAACAATCTTGACCCCTGCACCTGGAGTGCTGCTAAGTGGGTGAAATAACAGCTCTGATCCAAATGAATAAATTGAACCAAGTGTTTTATCCACTCCTCCAGGAGGATGACTGTTTCTACAATTGAGCAATCAGACCCCCTGAAAAGAGGGGCATTTACAACTTTTCAAAAGACAGAAGTATCCACCGGCCTGTTAGCCTCAAATAGGGCTTCCCATTGATGGTGCGTTTTTGCCCCCAAGGGTGTTTTTATAAGAGAGCCTGTATGCTTTTACCATTTCCTTATCTTACAGGACTGTCTTTTAGGCCCTTTTAAGCACAACATGAGCCTTAGTGAAAGCTGAATCAAACCAATCAAACCCGCCATCATTCCTACCCCCATGATTGCTCAGTCGCAAGAATGGGGCTTCTTGTGTTAGAGCCACAAAGGCGGAAATAACTGCACCCCCCTCCACAGTGTCATCTAGATAAGTAACAAGGTGTTCTCACTAAATAAGTTAGAGACACGTTGGTATCTATTCTGTCCCGCTTTAATGCTATACCATTCTGTCTCCCCATCTCTAAACCTTGGCTGACCAGAATCCGCTTTGCACACATATATGCCCACTTCAAGTTCCAGGATAGCAGGTTATGATCACTCACAGGAGAGGCAGATCTCATAATCATCTATAAATCTTTTGAGGTTCCCAGACAGCAACATAAAATCAATGGTTCTTGCATGTCTCTTTCCGACAAATGTAGGTGAGGGTATGTCTTGTGAAATACATACATCATTGGCAAAACCCACATTTTCCATCATGATCAGCCTGTTTAGTGCATCTCCGAAAGCATTATGAATAAATGTGTAGCGCACTCGCCGTCATCACTGGTCATACCACAAACTACCTTGGTCTGTAGTGTGTATGTATAAATGTTAAAGTCTCCTAACCATACAATTAAAATATCGTTCTCCCTAATCTCCAAGAAGCCATTCAAGTCTCTTTCCAGAGCAGGAACTACATTGGCACTGGTCCTGTTGGGAATGTTTTTATAATAGTTGATTAACGAAAGGTTCCAACCACCCTTAGGCTCAAGCTTAACTATTGGACAAAAAGGCAGGTCTAGGGCTTTCTTAGTTATTTTACCTGGTAGAGTCATGGATATTAAAATTGATAGCCTCCCTTGGCCCTACCATAGATCAAGGTGCTAGCCGAAGTACAAAAGGAGCAGTAACCATCCAGACAAGCATAGTCAAAGCCAATTGGTTTCACCTTTCTTTTTTCTTTCTATCCAGCTAGATTCTAAAATATTAGGGCAATGTTATAATGTTTGTTTTAAATTTGATAAACCTTTAATGGTTTATCAAATTAAAAACAAACATTATAAAAAAATTCTGATATTTGTAATCTAGTTGGATAGAAAGAAAATACAAAGGCGAGACCTATTGGCATGATGACTGCAGCGAAGAAAGAAGACGGCACTGAAGAAAGAAGACACAAGACGGCATGCAGTAAAGAAAGAAGACAGCTGTAAAGAAAGAATATGGCATGCATTAAAGAAGAAAGAAAATGGCAGTGAAGAAAGAAGACAGAAGACAGAATGCGGTAAAGAAGAAAGCAGACAGCAGTGAAGACGCTATGTGGTAAAGAAAGAAGATGGCATGCGGTGAAGAAGAAAGAAGACAGCAGTGAAGGAAGGAGACAGCAGCAAAGAAAGAAGAATGAAGACAACAGCAAAGAAAGAAGAAAGAAGAATGCAGTGATGAAAGAAGACAGCAGTGAAGAAAGAATAAACAAAGACAACGTCAGCGTAGAAAGAAGACGGCTTGCAGAAAGAAAAAAGAAGCACCTTTAGCGTTGTAGCCAGAGAGCAAAGCCACTGGCTAGTGTCCAATGGGAAGTGATCAGAAGGAGTACTTGGTCCAGAGGCAACCTAACGGCAAGAACAGCAAAGAAGATGAAGAAGACAACAGGAGGTGAAGCAGGACGATGTGCAGACGACGTGCTGGTCAATCAGAAGCATGTAAGTCAGAGTGACATTGGACTACGACAATGGTAAATTCAGGTAAGTACAGGACTGGTTCTAAGCCCCTTTTAAGTTTTTTTTTTTATTAACAGATTTCAAAAGCAGCGTACAAAGCGCACATGCAGGCTGAACCTAATAAAAAGGGCTGATCCTTCTCCTTCCTCGCCGCCAAGACCTGGAACTCTCTCCCCACCTCACTACGCCAGATCCAGGACCTCCTCACCTTCAGGAGACTCCTCAAGACATAGCTCTTCGAACGCTAGCAGCACCCCCCCTCCTCCCCCCCTAGCGCCTCGAAACCCTGTCGGGTACATAGCGCGCTTTATAAATTCACTGATTGATTGATCGCCCAAATTTCTTGGAAGCAAAAAATTTGATAATTCTGTATAAGTGTCTGGAATACTTAATTTGGGCCTAACTACCACAATTTTGCAACACATGACTTTTACACATCCTTTAGTTTCTGTTGAATTACAAACATGCATGCATAACTTGCCCTTCAAGCCGTCCAAGTGATCATTCTCCTTCATCCTTTGCAAATGTTGACTTACTAAACTCTTGGTTACCCGTACTGGACTAACCTCCAACATTTGTCACTCCAGATCGGGAAAGCACTGAGGGGAATTAAGCTTTTAAGTGTACCCACTGTTGGTAGGAGCCCAGGTGAATGACTATTATTTTGATAATGTGTATTAGCTGATCTGAAGGGCTGGGAGATAAAAGCCACATTAATCAAGAAAGGAGGGCAATAAATATAGGGCAAGGGGACCACGGTATTCCTATTAGCAGGTGGCAAAGAAGAGGCCAGCATTGCCAACGCTTTTTCTGCATAATATGTAGAATTAAATTTAACTACCACACAGTGCTCCTTGCTAATTGTTGGACTCAATTCCAGTCCATTGAAACCTTCCTAATCTGAGGCCCGTCCATTGGCTCACTTTTTTCCTTAGTTCACTCCACCCATTGTACTATTCCGATCTGAGTCAGGGGACTACGTTCAATACTAACCCCCCCCCCCCACATCCCTGCTTCGCACCCCTTCTGCCCCCATACTACCAGTACCCCAAACTCACAGATTTTTTATCTTATGTCCCGCAGGGTCATGCATTCATGAAAATTGGGAGGATTGGGGGTTTGCTCTCTGCTATCCACCTTTGGCCTGCAGTATAACAATTGCTTGACCAAACCTAAATAAGACGTGACCTCCAAAGTGTCAATTCTTTTGAAAACTATATAAAATGAGTGTCTCACAAAAGTTTCTGGTGAACATAGCGTAGTGTTTGAAATATCCTACAAAAGCTGTTTTAAACATGATATCATGATATTTTCACTGTCTCTTGATCCGGGGTCCCTACTCCGTGATTGGCTTTCTGTGTCTCCACTTGTGACGAGGCTGCACCCACCCTCCCTCTATCATTAGGTCTCCAACTATTAGGGGCTCCTTTTAGTTTCTTGGCCAGGGGAAGCCCCACAGGGTCTGTTGGGGAAGCTATCTCTATGGCCTGCAAGTAATTTATCACACATGGGCTATTAGGACCTGGAATGTGGACTGCTCATAGTTGCGTCATGTTGTGGCCGTCAGGAGAAGTAGTACAATCTTTAGAAGTGGCCGCTTCCTTAGCAGCCTATTGAGTAATCACAAGCCTCTCCTCCACATTGTTAATTTCATCATTAATGGCCTCAATTGCATTTGTTAGAAAGGTTACATTGCTCGGTGTCACATAAATCTCCTTTTTTGGTCGCAAATAGGCTGATTAGCTTTTCCCCATCATGACAGTTAGGCTTCCCAAATAGTGAAATGCTCTGCATCATAGACAAAAGATTGGTGGCCTAACTCGGCCTCTTACGGGTTTTGATGGGCACAGATGGGTCCCTCCCTTGGTCCATATTTCACCTGGGCTTCTCTCTGGTGTGTCCCTCACCATGTGGTGAGGGGTAGCATTTTGTGGTGGTTGAATAGGGTATCACCCCACCCTAATGGTTCCTGGTACCAGTAGTCCATAGCAGAAGTCCCCTGTGTGTCCTGCACCGTGGGGTGAGGGGAAGGGCTTTGAAGCTTTTGAATATAGGGCCTTCCCCACCTCCTGCAGTGTCACAAGCACAACCCAATAGCATATCAGACCAGTAGCCCCCAGCAGAAATCAGGGTGTCCGTATGTAAAGGTTTTTCTTTCGAAGAACATTTTGAACACATTTTAATGTAAATGAACATGTAACCTATTTATTTTTTTAAATGAAACCGAAACTAATAAACTACTTGGTACAGCACATTAGTTCCTCAAACTAAATTTGTTTCAAATAATAACATATTTAAAACACTTTAATTTATAGATATAATTTTTCATCATATCTTATCTAATTAATATTTATTACATTTAACTAGTAGCTGTGTGTTTTATATTGATTTAAAATAATTAAAATTTAAAAAATAAAGTTTAATTAGTTTTAGAAAATTAGTCAATTATTCATTTTGCACTACCAGTGACTGGCCGTATTTGGTGATCGTCTTAATCCAAGGTTGTGCTAGAATACATTTACTATTGTTTTTGATACATTTTTTGGCAGTGTAGCTTTAGAATTGTAGCTTCTAATAGCAAGGGGCATACGCTTTTGTGGGTGCATGGATTTGCATTTTCCTCCCTAAACCCCTCCTTACCTCTTCCCTCCACTCATTTAGGAGTAAGTACTCCCCATTTTCCAGTCACTTCTTTTGGTCACTCTTACAAATATGATTACAACATATGAGCTCCTGACACGAGGAAAAGAGCTCCGCACAAAAAAACAGATAGGAGCTGTGGAAGCAGAGGTCTCTGCACGTAGGTTTGTCAAGTATATTTTATAGTACTACCATAGTACTTATAAATATGCTATGTGAATAAGACGGGTCTTTTTTAAACAGTAAGTAAGACCTGGCTCTTCGACTGACCGGCTTTCCTTTGACAGTGCCTTGAAACCCCATGGGTGTTAAGCAGTGCAATACAAATAGCTGATTAATTGATTGATTGGTTTGGTTGATTAAGTACGTATTTTTGTTCTTTAAATTAATTAACACACATGCAATTCTGTAATGGCATATTGTCCACGCTTCTCCAAAACATCTCTACTTTCCTGCAGCATATGTTAACTAATATGAGTTTCTTACTGTTATATACCTTGAAAGTTAAGTGTTCCTTCATGGATGAACAATATCTGCTATTTCAGACACAGAAATGTAAAAGAGATCAGTTAATCATTCATGTGCAAGATCGGACTGGCCTGTAGGACAATCACTTTGGGGGTCATTCTGACCCTGGCGGTCATGGACGCCAGGGCCAACGACCGCGGAAGCACCGCCAACAGGCTGGCGGTGCTTCTGGGGCCATTCTGACCGCGGCGGTACAGCTGCGGTCAGAAAAGGGAAACTGCCGGTTTCCCGCCGGTTTCCCGCCGGTTTCCCGCGGCCCCAGGGAATCCTCCACGGCGGCGCTGCAAGCAGCGCCGCCATGGGGATTCCGACCCCCTTCCCGCCATCTTGTTTCTGGCGGTGAAGGATGGCGGGAACGGGTGTCGTGGGGCCCCTGGCATGGGCACTGCAGGGGCTCCCTAACAGGGCCCCATTAAGATTTTCAGTGTCTGCTTGGCAGACACTGAAAATCGCGACGGGTGCAACTGCACCCGTCGCACACCAGCAACTCCTCCGGCTCCATTCGGAGCCGGCTTCCTCGTTGCTGGGGCTTTCCTGCTGGGCGGGCGGGCGGCCTTTTGGCAGTCGCCCGCCAGCCCAGCGGGAAAGTCAGAATGACCGCCGCGTTTTTTTGACCGCGGTACGGTCTTCTGGCGGTTCCCGCCAGGCGGGCGGCTTCCGCCGCCCGCGGGGGTCAGAATGACCCCCATAATGTCCTAATGGCTGGTCTGACGGATTAGTGTTTGGGATAGTTTTTAGCAGTTTCAGGACCTGTTTTATGTCCAGGTGGGGTTTTACTGTTGATCTCTCTGATAATACTTCAAACATTGCCTGCAGCAAGCACAAATGCACATAGCCTCTCATACCTTGAAAAATACTCTTAGAGTGTGTCTTTACAAGTTCATACCTGCCCTGATTTGCAAAGGTGGGCCAGTTTATTAGCTATCAGGTTCGCTAACGGGCCACTTTTTGGTGCCGGCCTATTTTTTGTTCCAGTCCGTTCCCATTCATTTCAAAAGGCTTATGTTCTGTTTCCATAGGTGTGCTAAGAGCACATCAACAGTACTTAATTTGTAAAAGAATAATGGTGGGTGCCTAAAGATTTTCTCAGAAACTCGACTCCTGTGTTGCCAAATGTCAGGGTTGCCAAATGCCAAGGTTGTCTAGTTTGATTCCAGCACATCCACCACCAATCAATTCATACCCACTTATCTTACTCTTGCAGGTTCTTTTTCATCCCTGCTTTCTCCCTTTGTCACTGTGTTTTTCCATTCTGTGCTTCCTCTTTCCTTCCCCATCTAGTCTTTCTGTCTCTTATTAATGGTCAAAATCTGATTATGACATATAAGTGTTGCTCCCACAAATGAGTGGTGGTGAGTCCCACCTACAAACATTGGATCGAATTAAGCACTACTTACCATCTGTTCAGAAGATAAGCTGCTGATGCTTCACTCAACTTCCCTTTCCCTTGTCTGCTTCCTCCCCATGTTGAGCCTGGAGCTCTCGTCTCCAGCACATGTCCTTCTGGCGTGCCATCCATGATCACCATAGTGACGAGGCAAAGGTTACAACAGGAGCAGTCCTTGGTCAGCACTACACTCAAAGTGTATCTGAGGCTGCAGGTGCTGCTCTATAGAAGGAACAGACAGTGAGAAGCAGAAGAAAACAAATTGGCACATGCCAAGACATAGGGTGGGTGTGTTTCACCTAACATCATCCATGGTTATGCCTACAGTTATATTTATAAAGATCAGTTGGAAATCTATGAAGTGCATGTGTTAATATATGTGTTTTTGATCATGGTAAAGGATTTTAATGGTAACGTTATATTTAGTGTAGAAACGAAATGTGGAATAATTTTCAAACGTGCTTATAAAGGCTTGTCAAACAAATAAGCCTATTATCATTTATACTAATTCTATAAAACATCAAGGGCCCCAATAAACATAGGCTAATTGCGCCAAAAATATGTAGGATGGAGCTGCCAAGCTGGCCATCGTTAAAAGTAAGAGAAGTAAGAGACTTGGTATCGTGCTCGCTTCGTGTGGTTGTTGATAGTAATTTGGGAAGGTGGGTGAGCTCTCTCTTCTCACTCTCTTCACTGGCATCCATATGTACTGGTTGGATTTGGCATTAGGGTGAGTGATGGTTCCATATATATCATTTTATTAACAAGAGATTTCTCAAAAAATGAAATGCACTGTTAATATTTAATAGGTAAAAAAACTGAACAAGTGATTTACAGCTAGTGAGCTGTAAAGCCACGACAATACACAGGCCATTCACACTCTTTTCATACATGATGCACACAAGACCATTCACACCACCAGCCCTGTGCCCCGCACATTACAACATTCACGACAAGAGACAATGTAGAGACAATGTACGTCCTGGCAGAGAAAGACAGAAAAGGCAATTATAACTGCACAACCATATATTCATCATGTACACACACATTCTCGTTAATTTAGCTTGAGGGTGAGTGATGGTTCAATAAATTGCATTTTATTAACAGGAGATTTCGCAAAAATGAAATGTGCTGTTAATAATTGAAAGGTAAAAAAAAACCTCAACCACTGACTCACAGCTCGTGAGCTGTGAAGGCACGTCAAGGCACAAACTTCTTTACTGTCCATCCACACCTTTCATACGTGACACGCACAAGACCATTCACCCCAACGGCCATGGGCCCAGTACATTACAACACTCACTTCAGACAGCGCTATTCAAGGTCTCATCACTTTCAGATACTCACAAGCCTGACACAGCAATCACACCAGCTGACGGTGTGTGTGGACTGGCGTTTGGCTAGCAGTGTGTATAATGACCAGCAGCAAGCCCCTACTCACACACCATCAGCCAAGCATCAGCTCACATACACCCCAGTCCAACTTCAGCTCACTCACACCACCAGCCATGCACCGGCTCACCCACACCGCCAGCCAAGCTCCAGCCCATGCATACTGCTAACCAAGCACCAATCCACACGGACCACCATCACATTTTTTGACAAAAAAGAAAACTCAAACCAAATATAAGTAAATACAAAACTACAAACAAAAAAGCGCTACGTAAATACATCACACCAATGCCAACCATAAAACTGAACAAAAACATAAACTGATACAGACCAGACAATGCTCACAGGTGCTTCCAATTTTTGTGTATGGTAAACAAGCAGGCACACAGCCCAGGTTTAGAAGGACAGTCAGGACAGAGCATACAATTCTCCTTCCACATGTCTCTTCACATACAGACTCTACATTGCTTACAGGGATTGGTTCTTTTAGGCGTGGGAGGAATGTGATCAGCAAAGTGGTTTCAATCTACCACACCTTTCACCACTCCAACTCTAGGAACACCTGCCTGTTCCACTACATCCAGGCTGCTTATCACAGATTCTTGAAACTGAACAAAAGTAATATCTGACTCTGGAGAACAATCCTTGAACACAACAAAAGCATTAAAGGTTGCTAAATGGAAGAGATGGATAATTTCTTATATCAAATGTAAGCCTTATGAACAGAAGTGTAAGGTTCAAACCTCTGATCTACTCTATCTACACCACCCATGTGCTTATTGTAGTTTAAACTTCACACAGGTTTGTGCACTTCAGCAACCTGACCCCAAACAGTCAGAGGTGAAGTACTTTCATCATGGATGGCAGGCAGCATGTAGACATCCCTTCTGTACTGCAAATTTCACAGTTAGGAGATCATCATTACACAAGGCATGCACTGTCCCCTCTCACGTCTTTTTACACACAAGCCCCTTTGGATAACCTTTACGGTAAGAGGGGACTATGCCACAAGCAACAGTGTCCAATTTGAACAATTCCCTGAAAAATTGCACACCAATGTAGACGTTATTTAGATAAAAATGGTGACCTTTGTTAAAAAGTCCCAAACAATTTTCTCACTATCTTCAAAAGTGGATGGACACCCAGGGGGATCAAAAGTTGAATCCCTATCAGTGTAGACCCAGAAATTATAGGCATATCCTGTACTACTCTTAGACACCATATACATCTTAATTCCATAGCATGCCCTCTTGCTAGGAATGTACTGCCTAAAAGCCAAGCGCTCTTGAACAGCACCAAAGACTCGTCCACAGCTATTTCTTTTCCTGGAACATAGCTCTCTGATAATCTATCCACAAAATGATCAAGGACAGGCTGAATCTTAAAAGGGCTGTCACAATCAGGGTGATCTTGTGGCAACGCTAAAGCATTATCTGCAGAATGCAGCATCCAAAGTAGAAGCAAATACCGATCATGACTCATGATTGCAGGAAATATGACTGTTGCCTTCAATGGACTGGTAGACCAATATGAAGACAGCAACGGCTTCCTTATCAAGCCCATCAAAAAAGTTAAACCCAAGAACTTTTTTAACTCTTTCAGATTTGTGGGAGTCTACCGGGTACCTCTAGAGTGGGGCCTAAGCATGGCACTGTTGTCCCTCAAATACTCTTCAGCATACAAATTAGTCTGCTCAACAATCTCATGCAAATATACATCATCCATATATAACCTAAAGAAATGTATAGGCAAAAAGCTTTCAGTATTCTCGCTACACCCTGCGACATCAGTAAAGGCAGGCAATGCCAGCTGCACCATGTTTGGGGCAACCCAGAGTTCAGATATCCCAATGGGAAGCCTTTCGGACACATGCTGCTGCACTATCGGCACATCAGTGTCCTCTTCCAAAACCGGCGCTTCATCATCAGATGACTCTTCCCAGACAGAAAATTTACTCTCAGAATCATGCACTTCCTACTCTGCCTCAGATGCAGAGTTAATATCATAATCATGGTCAGAGATAGATTAAAAAAGCATACCAACAACCTGCTGAGTGTTCATCCTGTGGCTGACCATGATACTTCCTAATAACAACAACCAACACTGTAAAATATGTAATAAACAAAGGGCCTCATTTACTAAGAAGTGAAGCAGTGCAGTGTTGAACCAAATTTGGCAATGCCACACTGCGTCACTTCAGAAACGCAGGGATGCACATTATTTGATACAATACTGAGTTGCAGGGAATGAATATTCATTTGCTGGAAGGTGTCCCGCCCTGCACATAACCAATCAGTAATGGTGATGTGATAGTCCTATGTGTGCTGCTCAATGCAGCACACATAGGAGTAGCAAATCATCTTTATTTAATGATTGTTCATGTACAGGATTGGACACTTTCCTGCACATAAACAAACATTACTGGTGTTTTTCTCTTCCTATGTGTGCTGCAGACTGCAACCAGGGCCGGCTTTAGGACTGGTGGCGCCCTCTGCGACAATTTTTTGTTTTGGCACCCCCCACCCCATGACCTCCTCCTTGGTTTCACTCACTAACGTCCGGCAAATGGGCCCCTCATCTCTCCATCACTCCCCTTTCACATACATTCATGTGCACTTGTAAAGGCTGGCTTTACTAATCCACTCAGCTATCCACATAAAATATAGGGGCACATTTCAATCAATCAATCAATCAGTTTGTAAAGCGCGCTACATACCCGCGAGGCTTTCAAGGCGGTGGAGTGGTGGGGTGCGGAGGGTGCTGCTACTGCTCAAAGAGCCAAGACTTGAGGAGTTGTCTGAAGGAAAGAAGGTCCTGGGTCTGTCGTAGATCCGATGGGAGGGTGTTCCAGGTCTTGGCGGCGAGGTACGAGAATGATCTGCCGCCGGAAGATTTGCGCCAGATGCGGGGGATGGAGGCGAGGGCGAGGTTGGCAGAGTGGAGTTGCCGGGTGGGGGTGTAGAAGCTGTGTCTGTTGTTCAGGTATGTTGGTCCGGTGTTGTGGAGTGCCTTGTGTGCGTGGGTGAGGAGCTTGAAGGTGATCCTCTTGCTGACGGGGGCCAGTGAAGGTCTCTTAGGTGGGGGGTGATGTGGCAGTGGCGAGGGATGTTGAGGATGAGTAGGGTGGAAGCGTTTTGGATGCGTTGGAGGCGTTGTAGGAGTTTGGATGAGATACCGGTGTAGAGGGTGTTGACGTAGTTGAGTCTGCTGCTGACGAGGGCCTGGGTTACTGTTTTTCTTGTTTCTGTTGGGATCCATTTGTAAACTCTGTGGAGCATGCAGAGGGTGTTGTAGCAGGAGGAGGAGATGGCGCTGACCTGCTTTGACATGGAGAGAGAGGAGTCGAGGGTGAAGCCGAGGTTTTGTGCACTGTCAGTGGGTGTCGGTGGAGGACCCAGTGTGGTCGGCCACCATGAGTTGTTCCAGGCAGAGGGGGTGCGCCCAAGGATGAGGACCTCTGTTTTGTCCGAGTTCAGTTTTAGCCAGCTGTCTCTCATCCAGTCGGCGATGGCTTTTATCCCTCGTGGAGGTTGGTTTTGGCGGTGTGCGGGTCCTTGGTGGGGGAGAGGATGAGTTGGGTGTCGTCGGCGTAGGAGATGATGTTGAGGTTGTGCTGACGGGCCACTTGTGCGAGGGGGGCCAGGTAGATATTGAACAGCGTTGGGCTGAGGGATGAGCCCTGGGGTACGCCGTAGATGATGTTGAAGGCTTTGGATTGGTACGGGGGGAGGCGGACTCTTTGGGTTCTGCCGGCGAGGAAGGATGCGGTCCATTCGAGGGCCTGGTCCTGGATTCCTGCTGCGTGGAGGAGGGATTTTAGGGTGTGGTGACAGACGGTGTTATAGGCGGCTGATAGGTCTAGGAGGATGAGGGCTGATGTTTCTCCATTGTCGAGGTGGCTTCTGATGTCGTCTGTGGCGGCGAGGAGGGTGGTTTCGGTGCTGTGGTTGCGTCTGTAGCCGGACTGGGAGGGGTCGAGGATGTTGTTGTCTTCGAGGTACCGGGTGAGCTGAGTGTTGACAATTTTCTCGATGACCTTTGCCAGGAAAGGGAGCAGAGAGATGGGCCGGAAGTTTTTCAGGTCCTTGGGGTCCGCCTTTGGTTTCTTGAGAAGGGCATTGCTTTTGGCGTGTTTCCAGCTTTCCGGAAATCTTGCAGTTTCAAAGGAGATGTTGATGGCTTTCCGTAGGTGTGGTGCGATGGCTGTGTCTGCTTTGTTAAAGATGTGGTGTGGGCAGGGGTCTGATGGTGATCCAGAGTGGATGGAGTTCATGGTCTTGCGGATTTCGTCGCCGCTGATGATGGTCCAGGAGGTCAGTCGGCTGGAGCGGGTGGAGTTCGTGGTGGGTGGGGTAGGAGCATCCGGAGTGTGAGGGGAGTTGAAGCTGTCTTGGATGTCCGTGATTTTTCAGTGGAAGGCGGTTGCTAGGGCGTCGCATAGTTCTTGGGAGGGGGTGATGTCGCTGACGGTGGTATTTGGGTTGGAGAGTTCTTTTACGATGCTGAAAAGTTCTTTGCAGTCGTGGGCATTGTTTTCTAGGCGGGTCTTGAAGGAGGATCTTTTTGCTAGCCTGATGAGTTGGTGGTGTTTGCGTGTGGCATCCTTGAGTGCCGTGTGGTTGTCTGGAGTGCGTTCGAGTAGCCATATTTGCTTGAGTTTTCGGCAGTGGCGTTTGGAGGCTTGGAGGTCATCGGTGAACCAGGTGGCTTTTTTGTTGATGTTGTTGGAGGGTTTTCTGAGTGGAGCAAGGCGGTCGGCACAGTCATTGATCCATAGTTTGAGGTTGTGTGCGGCGATGTCAGGGTCGTGGGGTTGACGGGCGGTTTCTGGGCTAGGGCGTTGGACAGTTGAAGTTCAGTGACTTTACCCCATCGTCGGCAGGGTGGTTGTTCGGTGAGGTGGTGTTCTGTCTGCTTCTTGAAGGTGAAGTGGACGCAGTGGTGGTCTGTCCTGTAGAGTTCGGTGGTATGGTTGAAGGTGACGTGGTTGCTTGTGGAGAAGATGGGGTCAAGGGTGTGACCGGCTGTGTGGGTGGGTGTGTTGACGAGCTGTGTGAAGCCGAGGTTGGCGAGGATTTCGGCGAGGGTGGTGGAGTTGGTGTCTTTGTTGTTTTTGAGGTGGAAGTTCAGGTCCCCGATGAGGATGTAATCCGTGGAGGCAAGTGTGTGGTTGCTGGACAGGTTGGCGATGGCGTTGCTGAAAGGTGCCCTGGGGGTCTATAGATGAGTGTTCCTCTGAGCGTGGTGTTGGGGTCCGTGCGGACTTGGAAGTGAAGGAGTTCGGCTGCGCTGAAGGAGTCGTACAGGGTGGTTTTGACTTCGAGGGTGGCTTTGTGGACGATGGCTATGCCACCTCCGGTTCTGTTGGTGCGGTCTCGGTGAGCGACTTTGTATCCATTCGGGATGGCTATGGCGATGTCGGGTGCTGAGGAGTCGTTCCACCAAGTTTCAGTTGGAAACGCCACGTCCGGGGAGGTGGAGTCGAGCAGGTCCCAGACTTCGATGGCGTGCTTGCGTGCTGACTGGGTGTTGAGGAGTATGCAACGGAGGTGGGTGGTCTTGATCCTAGGAGGTATGTGGGCTCTGTTGCAGGTGAAGCTACAGTTGTGGCAGGAGAAGGGTCCGTGCGTGCTATTTGAAGAGGCCTGGAAGCAGGTGGTGTCTCGGCTTGTGTTGAGTGCGCGGAGGGTGTTGGCATCATAGCGAATGCTGGCGGGGTGGCTGTTGCTGGGGCCAGGCTTTCAGGCGCTGGGCGCGGTCCAGGCGTGGACGGGCGCAGACGGGCTTGCCTTTGGTGCGCCTTCGGCCGCGCCACGGCTGCCATAAGAGGAGGGGAGGGTGGGAGTGGCAGCTGGGAGGCGGGAGGGCCTGACAAATGAGAGGGCTGGGGGGTGGGGCCGCAGGGGACGCAGCGGCGGGAAATTAGGCAAACGAAGCGGTGAGAAGGAGGGGGAGGCGGGAGGGGCCACAGGGGATGCAGCGGTGGGAAATTAGGCAAACGAAGCGGTGAGAAGGAGGGGGGAGGCGGGAGGGGCCGCAGGGGATGCAGCGGCGGGAAATTAGGCAAATGAAGCGGTGAGAAGGAGGGGGGAGGCGGGTGGGGCTGCAGAGGACGGAGCGGCGGGAAATTAGGCAAACGAAGCGGTGAGAAGGAGGGGGGAGGCGGGAGGGCCCGCAGGGGACGCAGAGGCGGGAAATTAGGCAAACGAAGCGGTGTGAAGGAGGGGGGAGCCGAGAGGGGCCGCAGGGGACGCAGCGGCGGGAAAAAAGCAAAATCAGGAGGCAGCACCAAGGAAAACGGGATGGAGCGCGGAAGGCGGAGCGGGGAGCAACCTGCCTGCAGTAGCAGGGTCCAATGTTGCCTGTATTTAAGAGCCTCTAGTGCCATTTTATCGTCACATTAGCATCGTTTTTTTTTTACGCTAATGTGGCATTAGAAGGCCAAAAACGCCATGCCATATTTGCAAAGTGGCGCAATGCATGCATTGCACCACTTTGTAACCCTTTGCGCTACATTATGCCTGTGCCAGGCATAATGTATGCAAAGGTGGCATATCTGACAGATTTCTTTGCGTCATTTTTTCTGGCACTTTTAAGGCCTGCTCAGAGCAGTCATTAAAAGGCGGCTTCCGTTGGTTACAATGGGCCTCTGGGTGCCTTGCAGGATTAGCAAACATTTGTTTTTACCCTAATCTTGCAGAGCGCCTGACTAACGTCAAAACTTCTGACGCTAGTCCCCTAACTATCGCTATTGTGTGCCATTATCTAAATACAGCGCACACATGGTGGTGTTAGGGGGGAACTAAGGGGCACAAGAAAAGAGGAGATTGTTTGTCCAGTTTTTCTTCTTTTTGCCACATAAGATGATGTGACTTGTTTTGTGAACATTTGTGTTGGTCATGTGGCCTGTCTGAATTACGGGTGGTGATGTATTACTAGTCAGTGAGCCATGCACAATGATAAAAAAAACTCAACTGTTTCATGCTTTCTCTTTGCATACTAAATTGCATGGCCTTTACGTTTTATGTTCTAAAAATATCTATATCTAGGTGTATCAATGTGTGCAATCAATGTTTTCGCAATGTGAGAAATAGTAGTAAAATGTATAGTTTGACAGAAAGCTTCCAACCCACTTTGATGCAGGGCGTTTGAACTAAGAGTTAAAATACAGACATTGTAACCCAGAGACTTGGGACCAGATAGCAAAATATTTTTAAGTGGTGCTATCTCATGAATTTGATAATAAGTTAAAGTAGTGTTTGGTGAAAGAAGATTTTACCATCGAATTGTGAAAAAAGGATCCTATACATGGTAATGTGAGGCAACAAAAGTTTGTGTGTTTTGTTGTCTGGTATTTTGTTGTGGCTGTGATGTGTGTAGTGTCCTGTTGGACACGTTCTAGTGTTTCTGCCACCCACTCTGCTGAGGGCTGGTCTTACATGTACACCCCACACCCAGCCAACACAGGTGTCACCAGTCAGGTGACCCTGCCAATAAAAGGGGCCGGGCGCACGTGCCCGAGGCCAGTTCCCAACACCTAGCTGCTGAGTCTGTCATTTCAGTAGCAGGAGGGCCTAGGGCCCCCAACACTACAATGTGTTCTGTTGCTTCTTTATGCTGCTGCGTTTTGTATTGTTGTAATATGATTTTGTTTTTTTTGTTTTTGTAGTTTACTGCAGTAGTTGTGTTGCATTGTGTTTTGTCATTATGTGCCCTGTTATGTTTTACTCGCATCCTATGCTGCCTTTTGGATACTTTTGTGTTATGTTCTGTTGTTTAGTTTAGATATGTAAACAAATGTTGCTACATTCTCCAGCCAAAAGCAGCACAATGGTGGAAATGTCCCGAGAAAAGCAGCCGCTTAACACCATTTAGGGTAGGCAAATAGTCTCTGTGTTCAACTATTTTAGACACCTGCCAGCCCAAAACTTGCTTTGACTGAGTCTAAACTTAGCACTCACAGCGCTCACTTTCTGTTATACGTCCCTTGGGCTTTAAATCTGGCTATAGAAGCCTCAAATTGCAGTCACACAAGTTTGATTAAACATTCACTCACATCTAGGTCAGTTTCCAGCTCTCAAATTTATGCAATATTTCTGCTATAAAAACGTGCACGAGGAAATGATTTCTGCGAGTACCACATTTTACCTATAGGGTCAGACCGACTCGCAATTTACAACTCACAAAATTGTATGCAGAAAGGTGTCTCAGACACCTTCTGCGACTCGCTATGGGGTCGCAAAGACACACCTCATGAATATTAATGAGGTGGGTCGCATTTTGCGACCCCATAGCGAGTCCATGCACTCACAGGGATGGTGGCCTGCTGGAGACAGCAGACCTCCATGTCTGTGACTGCTTTTTTAATAAAGCAGTTTTTTTTTTCTTTTTGCAGCCCGTTTTCCTTAAAGGAAAACGAGTTGCAAACAGAAAAAACTTCCGAAACCATTTGGTTTCGTTTTTTTCAGAGTAGGCAGTGGTCCATAGGACCACTGCCTGCTCTGAAAAAATATTATTTTCGGCATTCACAAAGGGGAAGGGGTCCCATGGGGACCCCTTCCCTTTTGCGAATGTGTTACCACCAGTGTGACACTGGTGGTAACTGCGAGTTGGTTTGTGACCGCATTCGCGGTCACAAAGCAACTCAGCATGGCGATGCGGTCGCAAATAGGAAGGGAACACCCCTTCCTATTTGCGAGTCGCATCCTCAAATTGCGAGTCGGTATCGACTCGCAATTTGAGGATGTGCATTGCGTTCGGCATTTTGCATGCCACAAACTGCATTTTTCGCAGTTTGCGACATGCAAAAGGCTTCCTACATCTGGCCCTTACTTGGGAGGGAAACGTCCATAATGTTAGAAAAATGGCCTTGCAGCAAGATTAGACATTGAGTGTCGTTTTATGCAGATTGCTTAACAGTATGTACACCGGACTTTGAAAAATCCCTCCAAAAAATCATATAGATGACTGATCTTTTTAGCAGTTTGTCAGGGGGCTTGAATAATAAATCAAAATACTAAATAATTACCTGGAATACTGAAATTGATGACAATTGCACAATATTGCTAGAATTCCAATGAGAAATCTAGATAAACCAGCAAGTGACAATAAAAGTGGAACAGTATCCCTCTTAGCAGCAAATGAACCTTTTCAAGATGGTCATCCTGCCAAAACGAACGTATTTCTTGAACTATATTCCAGTAACCTTCGACAAAAAAATAGTGAAACTACAGTGTAGCATTAATTGTTTAATTTAGAACATGTAATTGCCCTAGAAAGAAATGGAAGAAGAGTCTGGATATGATCGGAATAGCATTGCGTGATATACAACTGAACTGCTGGGCCTTTAGATTAAAAACTGTAGACCACTCCTTTCTTTCCCAGATAACACAAGGCTACTGTCGCATGAAATTTCCGAGGAAACGTATGGAACCATTTTCTTATATAAGTTTGGTGCTCAAAAATATTTCAAAAGTCAGATATTGCTACTGGCAGCAAGGCTATGGTCGAAAGTCAGATATCTTTTAAATATAGACTATTATAGTGACCTTGACCCAATAAGAGACTCCCCAGTCACTCCTGATTTCCTAAAAGACAATCTGAGTAGGTCCCTTATCGATGCTGGGATAACAAAATGGGGACAGTTTATTAGAAAAAGAGACAATGATAGTATGGGACACTATTTCAAGATATTACAAACGGGTTAGTGTTCATATCTAAATACCCACAATTCTTCTCTCGGATGGCTAGGAGGAAATGGAGTTGGACACTGCTGACAGGGAAGGATCTTGAACTGTTAAATACAACATCCAATAGAAAAGTATTGAAATGGTGGCAGGGACTAGGTGAAGCAGCTGACACAGATACCCAAGCTTCATACAAAATATGGGAAAGAGTCTTGCCAACACTGAAGTGGTATAAATGTATGGCAAGTATCTCTAGAGACCCTTTGTACTACAGTTAGATCTGCATCATTAATGAGTGAGCATTTGGGGCCAGATGTAGGAAGGAAGCAATTTGCGAGTTGCAAATTGCGAGTCCTTCCGACTCGCAATTTGCAACTCGCAAATTGCTATGCAGTACGGTGTCTCAAACACCGACTGCAACTCGCTATGGGGTCGCAATGACCCACCTCATGAATATTCATGAGGTGGGTCGCAAATTGCGGCCCCATAGCGAGTATAGGCACTCGCTAACATGGAGGCCTGCTGTAGTCAGCAGGCCTCCATGTTAGCGACCTGCTTTTCAATAAAGCAGTTTTTTGTTTTTTTGAAATGTAGCCCGTTTTCCCTAAGGGAAAACGAGCTGCATTTAAAAAAATCCGAAACCTTTTGTTTCGGTTTTTTCAGGGCAGGGAGTGGTCCCTTGGACCACTCCCTGCCCTGAAAAAATATTTTGGGGTCCATTCACAAAGGGGAAGGGGTCCCATGGGGACCCCTACCCGTTTGCGAATGGGTTGCCATCCACTTCAAGTGGATGGTAACTGCGACTCCATTTGCGACCGCATAAGCGGTCACAAATGGAATTGCATACCATTGCGAATCGCAAATAGGAAGGGAACACCCCTTCCTATTTGCGATTCGGAAATGCATTTTGCGAGTCGGTAACGACTCGCAAAATGCATTTCTGCATAGGAAACACGCATTTGCGAGTCGCAAACGGCAAATTTTGCCGTTTGCGACTCGCAAAGTGCTTCCTACATCTGGCCCTTGGTACCTTCCACATAATTTGCTGTTCTCCACATAAAATTGCGAACATCAGAACAAGCAGAAGGAAGAGGTAAAAAAATACATTTGGGGAATGACAACATTCAAACGATTGAACTTCTGAAGCTTAGCTGCTGTTTGGAGCAATGTGAGTACGAGTGCTTGGCATTATAGATGAAAAGAGTATGAATATCAAAGCAGTGTTCAAAGGAGCTGGTACTTTACTTAATTCATCCAGCTAGACATGAAATTTGCAAGACACGGACGCCTGCTATGCCGCTTAAGTATATAGATTGGTTAAGACAGTAGACAGTAGCTTATTGTTTGGTTCAGTGGTTCCAAACCTGTGGTCCGGGAACCTCTGGAGGTCCACGAAGCCTCCTCAAGGGGTCTTCGACTATTTCAAAAATCAAATAATGTTGACAAATTAGTTCCCCAGCGTTCAGTAATGACTTGGTGGAGGGTCCCCCTTTTCCAATAATGATTCAATGGGGGTCCCTGGATTCAAGTAACGATAAAGTGGGAGTCCACAGAAGCCAAAAGGTTAGGAACCACTGGTTTAGTTTATTACAACCATTACAGGCAGCTAACATTTCTGTAAAAACAAGCAAAAGAGAAAATGTTTGCAAAGTTAAAATAGAAGATCAATACATTAATCCAACATCAAAATGAAGATTGTAGAAGCAAATAAACAGTCAGTGCAAAGCAAGAGCCATTTATGAAATACAGAGCTATTAGTAAAAATAGGTTTCTACGTGTCAATGATCCGAGTTCCAGGATAGTACCATTAGGGCAATTGCCCAATATTCTGATCAGATTAATGTTCAGTGATGACACAAGTGTGTGTCTCTTTGATCACATAAGTAGTTGCAAATGAGATGTCCAGGTTGGTCCTATAGCAGTTCAAAATGAGTGTAACATCTACTGCATTGCTGTCTTTTGGGATCAGAATGGTGAATGTCTTCGAGGAAGTACTCTGCTTGGCGTGGTTGGGTGTGAGTGGAACAGGGAACGTCAACAGGGTTATGTTGGTGTTAGGATGGGGTGAATTCACAGAGTCTAACATCTTATTTTTGGTCACATTAAAAATAGTTTTCAACAACATACTTCTTACTCATTAAACAAAGTCTCAATCATTGTGACTTAAAAAAGTATGCCTGCCTCTCTATGACTGGACTTAAGCAATTTATCCTCTCTTTTTGACATGGTCATCCTGCATCTCATGGCTATGTTGTGCAACACTGAAAATGATACAGCGATCCTTCAGAAAATATTTTCCTGTGTGCATTGTACTGTACCTCCACTTATGGACCAACTTTGAAATCATGTTTTCACCACTCATATGTTCTACCTATGAGATTCCTGGTCAGACTACATGCAGTGTTGAACTTAGCTTCCTCAGGTCCTGCTAGTTGCCAAAGTGGTGTAAAGAGATCCTTCAGGAATTGAAGGGTTAAGTGAAAAGATACTTATATGAATTTGAGACAATATGTAGCACTATACACACGCATGCCCATTGCAATCACAAACACAATAGCACTGAGCAGAGGCCAGCCATGATGGGTATTCAGCATATAATAATGAAACAGATCATGATATGTTGTGTGCTTTTTAGGTACAAATATTTTGATAAGATTTGTATGTGACACAAACACAATAACACTAAGCAGAGGCCAGCCAAAATGGGTATTCAGCATATAATAATGATGAAACAGATAATGATATGTTGTCTGCTTTTTTAGGTACAATATTTTGACAAGATTAGTATGTGACACAACGATTTTTGGCATTTACTTCCAGATATTATTTTAGATATGTGAATTCAGTTTTACAATTGAGTGTTTTTGGCATCTGCATGCCTGCTGCCCAACAATCATGTTCTCAGGTCTTTGTAATGCTTAATTGTGTAAAGATTAAAGTGCTGTTCTCTGTTTAGGAATAATGTGCGTATTTCTGAGAAATGTAAGCAAAATAATCTACATTGCATATCATCTGTAGATTTATATCATGAATATCTGCCTTTGCAGGTTACTTTCCACTTGATGGTACCAGGCAGACATAAGTACAGTCAATTGCACCATCAATATATGTCACATGTGCAGTAGCACAGAAGCAATTGTTCAGCATTGCATTGGACTGATGGCCCCAATATAACAAATTAGTGATTGAAACCATCTAAAAAAGGAATCCATTACATCCATGGAGATGTGTGATAAACATAGCAATGAGATGTCTTGCGCCCTTTCAGGGGGATCTGGAAGGATTACATGGCACTACAATGCATTATAGCAAGAAACTTCAGCATGTCTTTTATAGCTAGGAAGCTTTGACTTTGAGGTGTCATTTCCTTCGCAGTAAAAGAAACGATGTACCGCATGGTCGCCAAGTCAAAGCTGTAAGTTTGGACAATATTTCTGCTGACATAGTGGTTGTAATATGTGCCTCATGTTTGGCATCCTCCTCTTCCACCTCCTTTCCTGAGCATTCTGGTGATATTATTGCCTTCCTCCTTCTGTCTTGCCAACAAAAGTCACATTGGGCAAGATATGGGCTGCTTCACTGTCCCTGTGTACACTTGCTTGTCATAAGATCTTTTTACACTTCAATTTAACAGCTCAACAATTATTCGTCACTGATGCTTTTTTGGGGGTGTTACCACAGGTGCCAGTCTGAGTCCTGTTTAATTTCCAGATGCAGTATTACTGCATGCACTGATAGCTGTTCTGGTATTACTGCACCAAGGAAATTGCATATCTGCTGTTTTGCTCATACAGTAAATGTTGCAATGGAATTAATATGAGTATTCGACAATTCTCAGACTTTCTCCCTTTGTGAAGTGCGGTATTCTCTTCAACGTTTCACATATGTGGGTTAGTTGGAAAGCCAGCGATTACCTAACAACTGTGTCCAAGCTAAATAGAGCATGCTGAACATTTGAATTCACTCAACATGTCTCCCTCCTTTTACACCAGGGCTAATAGTTTTAAACGAGAAAAACTACTGTTAAAAACAAATCTTTTTAGTGGTTTTATAAGATGCCAATAATCTAGACATCTTTAATAATTGAAAAGTGAAGATTTACAATTCTGTTTATAGAACTGATTAATATTAATAAGGTTGACAACCTAAAAATATCCAGTGGCTGTCATATGTACAGTTAAGACAAGTATTGTCCTGTGGAAAAGTGTGTATGGACAAGTGTGTCGGGAGACCGAAGTGGTGAAGAGAAAAGCAATAATGTATCTTTTTCTCTTAAATTGTGCTTTTCTGCTAGGGCCTAGTGGAAAAGCAATAATTCAGTCTATCAGGCCCTGGGACAACATCACACGGATATCCCTCTATTAAGCCATTAGACCTTTAAAAAAACACACCGATCACGTACGGTATGAGATTACTTTTTTCCAGTAGCTGTGAAAAGGGCAGATTGAATTCGTGTTTGTTTTCGTTTTTCCTTGCAGATTGGTTGATTCAAATGTTTTTCAATGGAATTATGCCTTTCTATATATTTTTAAATGAGGGATTATAAAAAGTAACACAATCTCAAAGACAAACGTGCCAGACTTTTGCCTTTCTACTCCGTTAGCATTGCACGAAGTGTTAACATTCACCAAGGACGATCTTGTAGAACAACATATCTTTGACAAGATACGCTGTGTATTAAGTATGATGAGTGCGTCAGATGATTCTTTCGTCGTGTTTATATGGACTTCGTCTGACATCTAGCGGTAAACAGTAGTCAAAACAAATACTCTCCTTCCATATCCCCAACCAAACATAAAATAGTTGCGTTCTAATTTGATTTGCAGCGAGCGCGATGAATATAGCTGAGAGCCTTGTATTTTTTGACCGCAGAACGTTAAACCCCCTGACATAACATGCATGATGGGCTTCCTTGCAGGATCCCAGAGCTGCGCGCCTGTTTTAACGAGAATGTACCCTCCAAAGTAACAGCAAGCCTCACAAGGTAAGTTATAACGGTTTTATTAGGTAAAATAGGTGTCCCTAAAACAAGAGCGTAACTATCCTTCAGCTAGCTCTAGGGTGACTGACTTCACTGGAGTGCTCGCTGAATGTTAGAACACAGGTTACCCCTGCACTCCACATTCCTGTACCATGAGTGCCTTGAGTGGCCAGGTACTGTCCAGTACTAAGTACCAGCACTTTTTTATTTTGAGAGGGAGAGTGCCTGCACTTTTTAGCAAAAACGGAGGGCCATATTTATACTTTTTGACGCAAAGCTGCGCCGTCGCAGTTTTGCGTCAAAAAAATTAGCGCCGGCTAACGCCATTTCGATGCACCGTGCGGGCGTCAAATTTATACTTTGACGCACGGCGGCGCAACCAACAGGTGGGAGTCATTATTTTGTGACGCACACAGCGGCGTCAAGTCGTGAAGGAAACCAACGTTAACGCGACGCAAATGACTGTGGGTCGATTTACGACAGCGCAACCCGGAAAGCGCCGTCAATTTTGACGCAATAGCGTCAAATTTACCCGCGAACACTGCCCTTTCAGCAGAGGAGAGCCAAAATGGATCCCAGATGCCCCAACATACCCCAGGAAGATGACAGCAGACCAGGAACCAGCCAGGATAATCCATACATGAACCAGGAAATTTTTTGAAAAAAAAGAAAGTGTCGCTTCAGTGCAGAGGAGCAGGAAATCCTGGTTAAAGAGGTGACGGAACACCAGCACCAACTGTTAATCACCTCTAAGTTGCCAATCAGCAGGAGAGAGGCCATATGGAAGCAAATTGTAGACAAGATCAACAGTGTGGCTGAAGAACGCAGAACAGTCACCGAGTGTAAGAAACGCTGGCATGACAGCAAACGTAGGACAAAGGAAAAAATGGCCAGGAACAGGAAGGCAGCACTGCAGACTGGAGGGGGGAGTCCAGCACAACAGGAGGCCCTGGACCACATGGAGGAGATGGTCGCAGCCGTCATCCCTGAGGAGATCGTCACAGGGATTCAAGGACAGGACAGCGCAGACTACCAGGACACAACGCACATGCAGGGTAAGTCACATGGGGAATTATAATGCAATAATGACAACTGCAACCGGGGTGGGGAATACCAACTACACAATGCATGTAAGTCAGCATATATATGAAGTGGCATGGGTAAAGGGGCACGGCAGGGGGGCATGCCTAGCACAGACAGAAGATGGGGCACGACAAAACACAGCACCAACAACAGTCCCATGGGGCCATCCTGTCATGACAACAATGGAGCTAAGGGAAAGCAGCGACAGGTGGGAAGGCCACTACGTCAAACTTACATCCAGGCACTCGACAGTCAAAATGTATCCTACATCAACTAGGTCCCTATCAGTAATTCAGTAGCCAAAACAACAACTGCAATGTAACTGCAACAACAGTTGACACTAACACCTCTGATCTCTGTGCAACTATAGTAGCAAATGGCAGGAACCTCCCCATGGGACATACCTACCTAAATTAGGGGGTGAGGATGACTTCTGCAACTATTTCTAGAAATAAGACAAAGGCACCAGTACACTCAAATGCTAATGCCCATAGTTGACACATACATCAGCCAAAGTAAACAGCAATAGGAGCCACACAGCACTAAGGACACACACATGCTGCATACGTCAGGGTCCCTCACGTGCCTGGCTAACAAGGCAACATCACTAATGTCATACTGCTCAGACAACAACATTGAGGAGGGGACACATGCAACTGGTCACTGAAACACACCTGCACAGTCTGAGAACCAAATAGGACATTGATACGATAAACAGGGCAATCCAATTAAACACACATTACCCAACATCAGCTGGAAACAACAATGTTTACATCCATATCACACCCTAACATTGCCATGCATAGGATATGTCACATACCAATTACATTTAGGTCAATGTGAATAAAAAGATTTTGGGGCAGGTCCTGAGAGGCAAGTGTGCTGGCAGGGCAATCACAACACCCACAGCCAGTGAAAGTGTAGTGTGGTAAGTTTTACCTATCCTTTGCGCATTAGCTTCAGGCTTTATGTCTTTGTGCACTTTGCCCTGAATGTATTTTATTCATTTGCTGACAGCTTAGAGCCTCTGTGCACTTTGCACTAAATGCTTTTTATTAGGCATCGTACTATTATTTTCAAATAGCCAGTTCTACGGTCTTGTTTTGTATTCATTTCACACTGTTTTGCCTACTTCAGCACTGGAGTTCTCCATAACATATTCACTCTGTGTTTCAGTCAAGGATACAGTCTGGTACATTGCCGATAGACGTGGTAGGAGTTTAGATGTCGCATTCCTGCGTAGGGACATTTTGTGATCACGATGACATGTTAGTTATAAAAACACTTCCTTGTCCCAATACACACAAGAGGGAGTTTCCGAACAGAGAACCACAACTAGACGCTGCCTGCCTTGTTGCAGATGCTGAACCAGATCACAGGCCTTTGCTCAGGTATGAGGGCTGATGTCTCCCCAGTGATTCGGAAAGGCAAGCTAGAAGCTGAACATGCTGTGCTCTAAATAGAACAAGCTGAGGGAGAGTAGAAACTGTTAGGCACTATGATAGCTTTGTTCTTAAGTTTTACTCTCCTGGTGACTATTTCAATTCTACTATGTTGTATTGTTCTGGTCATTGCGGCTCACGCCTTATTATCTAAAATACAGTTGTTTAATGAAACCATCATATAAAACTCATACTGTCTTTGTCATTTGTATATGAGATCATACTGGAAAAGAGAGAGTTGGTTTGGATCTGAGTGACTACCACTTCCCTCAGAAGTTGCAAAAATGTCATGCGCTCGGCTGCCTAATCATTTATTCCCTGTGGGAGACATGAGGCACTGCTAGTTAGCCAGAGCCATAAAAAAGATTTAGGGTGACAGAGTTCTTTACAAGTGGGTCAGACTCAGGCCCCCACACCGTATCGATCCTGCTGCCTGGAAATCCAGTAGTCTCATTTAGGATAATGAGAGCCCACGCAACAAAATGTCTCTCCATAAGAATAGATATACACGGAGGGACGAGTAGGACAAAAAGATGGCAATTCCCTAATTGGTACAAAGCAACACCTAGAGGCGATTAGGCAGGCAAGTCTTATAACTATATATCATACATGTGACACACAGGTGGGCCATAGGCCTATAACAATGTTTATATGAAGGACAGCAGATACCAATACCAAACCAGAGCACAAAGTAAACTCAGCAAAAGGCTTGCATGTTATGGCAAAATTGTCACAACACAGACACACTAATTGTACCCTGTTTCATTGCAGAGGAACATGGATCTCCTGCCGATATGCCTGTCCCTGATTTCCCTGATGACATGGATGACAAGCCCATAAACATTTCCCAGGAGACCATCCAAAAGGTCCTTGAAACCCTCCAGACCCCACCTTCAGTCACAAGGAGGAGCAGAGAACAAGCAGCCATCACAGAAGACCCACCCACCACCCCAATTGTAAGACCTGCCAGCTCCTACACAGCTGAGGACTCTGACGACACTTGCACCAGCTTTGAAAGAACTGTAGTTGGTGTCCAGCGGGAGCTGGCCAAGGAGGTGCGGGTGGGGATGCAAAACATGGCAGCCAGCCTTGAGGGGGTGCGTTCGTGCATGACGTCATTTGCAGATCAGGCAGCTGCAATGCAAGCCCTAACATCTCTCTTGCAAGAACTTGCTAAAACACAGAAGGAAATCAGCACAGCTGTCATCCAGTTGACACAACACCTACAACTGCAATCCAGTCAACGTGTGCACGAATGCAACATTGAACTCCTCGGGCCGACCTGGCTGCCTACCATTGTGATGTGGCTGCTATTCTCAAAAACCAGCAGGCCCTCCTTGCAGCAGTACTGCCCTTAAGAACTTCACAGGGACCAGCCCCCGGGATGTCTGCCTCCACGTCTTCTAACACTGAGGTGTGTGTTGCCCCTTCACAACCAACAACAACAAGGACAAACCAGGCAACACACACATCAGAAGAAGAAGACATGGAACAGATCACATTCTTGTGGAAGAGTACCAGGAAGCACTAGTCCCTGCACCATGGCCTACTTTGACCAAGGTCCTACGTTTTGTCAAATGCCAGTCTCACTACAACTACACTCAATGACTGTTCTGCAATCCACTGTATGACTTGTCACCATTGCCAGTGAATGTCTCTCTCCTACTATTTGCCAATTCCTGTCCCTCTGCACTGTCTGTGACATCACCCCAGCATGTCAGGAGCATCATCCACACCCCTTCTGTAGGATCACCATGTAAGAATGCACCAGAACGGACTCAGCAAACATGGACAATGGACATTTTGCTCTACAGCACCTATCAATAAATAGCACTTGCACACCTAATATGTCTCTGTGTGATTTGACACATGAACTGTGCAGTAGATGACTCTAAAGTGCCTGTGTGGCAACCATGTAGCTTGTCAATACAACTGTCCTGACATCATGTAGTCTGATACATCTGTGCAGTGGCCAGGATTGCATCATAGCTTTACCATCCTGAGGAGAATAACTGATGAAGGGAGAAACCACACACAATCATGCTGTGTTGGACAGAATAATGCTCCATCTATAGCAATTCTGGTCAACTAATGGTGGCTGAGAAATGTAGGCACCATGCAATACTAAAACATGAAATCATGCAGCAAAATCTAAGCAAACAAAAAAAGATGACACTGCATCAATCACCCTTTCTGAGTATACTTCCATGAAGGAAAGTCATGCTGAATTATTACACACATGATCTAGGTCAGCAATTAAGGCAACAAGACAAGAGTGTTAACAACACCTCATCTACAAAGATCTCCCTGAACATCACACTGTAGTCCGACCTATTAAATTACCCACAATAACAAGTCTGGAAGCACACTTTGTGAATTAGAATACCTACTCATCAACACAAAACCTTGGTGATCGATGCAAACTACCAATGGTGGGTCTCCCAAATGGTGGATACTTACCAAGTTAGCACACGGGTAGCTGGCATGTTAAACCTCATTTTTCTGTGGTGGGTAGCATAGGACACTAATGTCATAGAAAAACATTCACCTACACTGATGTCAAGGCCATGATAAAGTAGCACCTAACGCATCATGCAAAGAGTTAACTATATATTTATTACTATTTATTCACACAAGAGGCAACTAAGGGAAAAGTAATACCTACACTAATCTAACCTGACTACTACTAACCCACAACTGTCCCTAACTAACCTAAGCTAAACTTATTCTACACATATAACGAAACGATCTAAACATCAACCCCCCACCCACCATTATGAGACAGGACACATGCAGGACAACACATACTAACCTACACACATACTATACTATCCTAAACAATCATATATTTTTTTGTATTTATTATTATTAGTATTTTTTTTTTTAAACAAACAGGAATCCCAACATTGACCCCCACCCACCCAAAAAAGAAATATAGAAAGAATAAGGACCCCCCACCCTCTTCCCTAACACTAACTAAGCTAACAACCTATACTAACCTAATACTAATCCCCAAAACCCAACTATCAGTACAAAATAGGAAAGAGGAGAGAGGGGAGGGGTAACAGTAAAACATGGCAAAAGTCCTAGAGGTTGGCCCTCTGTAGGGTCCACCTGATGGACCGAACCCTTTTCTTGATATATGCCACATCCTGGATTAGCTTGTCCACCTTTGTAAACACTTTGTCCAATTTACGGCTTAATGCCAGGAATGCGGCTGGGTCCACAGGAGGGGCTGCTGCAGTCTGTGTGATGGCCGAGGAGGACCTTGTGCCAGTAATTGAATGCCCACTGGACTGTCCTGGGTGTGGAACATGGCTGGGTCCAGGTCTTGATGACGAGGCAGGGTCAACTGTCCCCGCCGTTGCTGGGGCCACTTGGGGAGACCTGGTGGATGTGGTGGTGGTGGCTGTTGTGGGCAATGTAGGGCCACCCTGTGGGGAGGCCCACCATGCCCCGGAGGCCCGATCTGCTTGGTATTTGCGGGCCATCCTCCTGTACCCCGACTGCACCTGCAGGATGTGCCGGTATCGCATGGCACGCCTCTCAAACTGGTGTCTATCTGCGGCACTCATGTTTGCAGCTGTGAAGAGATATGGCAAATATTTACCATGGGAAATGCATTGGGTGGAATAGCACAATGGGTCATTTGCACATTACTTGTACTGTATTTGTTCCAGCAATTGTCACAACATACTTCATTGAAAGTCTCAGAGGAAGTACATGTGAAGCCTGCATACATAAGGCCATCTCACACCTAGCATATCCATGTCTCTACATGATGGGTGACATCAGCCTAAACTTCTCATCCAAATAATGCCTAATGCAGCTGACATTATGGCTGAACCTCTTCCGCATACTGACTTCACTACATATGTCACTCTATGTGATAACTATCACAACCCTCACTCAATGCCATTTGTAAATTGTTGTTTGCAAATATTGAACCCATGGGCCATAACCGAATGTGTACACTAGGTTCTAAACAAAGTTGCAAAAGCTCACAAGTATGTGTAACATACTGGTTGCTACAGTCCTAGGTACCCTATTCCCAATCACATGGCACTCTTTGAGGGTGGGGTGGGAAGAACAACCAACAATCCCAGATTCAATGCACACCCAGGAGTGTATAGAAAGGTCAACAAGAATTTGGCTCCACACACAACACCAATGAAGGGCTAGCAACACTTTGGAGTCAGCCAAACATTGTCCTATCCAAGGTCCACACATGTCAAAATGCACTGACTCAGGCCAACATCACATACTACCAGTGAGGCATGTTTTACCACACACACAGAGGAGCAAGAACACCCATGATCATGAGTCAACTGAACACCTAGGCCATTGCACTCTAGTCACACACACTTCTAGTTCAACTTGTGGAAGTACATGCCCCCGGAAGATCCAACCTACAGTGTACACAGTCCATCCTCAACTAGGAAGCTGCATATTTTATACAAGCTTTTTGCCAAAGCTATCTGGGAGAATGTCAGTCTGATATGCAGACTCAGTCCAAGCCAAGTCCCAGAGCAACTCTTACATTAACCAGTGTATTCCACATGACTCATCCCACTCCCCATAGCGGGCCGACTGGAATGACCTACAGCCCCTAAATCTGAGAGATGACTAAGTATTGGTCTACAGAAACAGAAGTGATATTTGAAATCCCACTAAAGCAACAATGCCAATGAACGGGCAGCGCATCAAATCTTCAGTTCTGTTGAACACACAGTAGTCCATCATGCATCACTAGCAAACAATAAAAATAGCACTCATGCCACACTCACTGTAGGTATCGGGGTCCTCAAACTGTGCCACCTCTCCCACGGTGTACGGTGCAGGTCCACCTGTAAAGCATGAAGGGAAGAATATACTCAGGCTCTGTGCACTGACAAATAATTGCAGTTACTATGACACTGTGTGAATATGACATGCGTAATGATACACTTTCACACATGCTCATACTGCATGGATGTATTTTTAAGCAACATTTACATTGGATGAGTCTCCTGCTACAGTTACACACCCTACTACACACATGCAGTGGCCAGGACAGTCATGTGGTGTCAAAGATACACCTCCATGACTATGCCCCAACAATATAGGGTTGCATTCATCTCATCATGTGCATCCCAGAGAGACATCCAAAAGCTGGTTACTTGAGGACTGCATGACCCCTCAAACTCAAACAGGCTATGTGGACATTTTCAACACACACCAACCAGATACACATGTGATATATGTGTGGACAACATAGCTAACTTCATGTGACGTGAAGGCACCACACATTTATAGCATCATCATGGGTTTACTATTTTCTGTCTAGCTATGGCGTCTACATATGTAGGTATGATGTTTCATCATCACTTTTTCACTGGCAATTATGACCTGTAGAGTTCAAAAAGAGGCATTAACGTGTCGCTTGTCTGACACAAATGCAACACTACATTACATACAGCTACATGCATCCGGTATGTGTTGAAAACATGAGCTATCTGACTGCTAGCATTGGTCTTCCTACACATTGTGCAAGAAATACACATTAGGTTTCCCTAGCATTACACACAGTCAGCTACTTATCTAGCAGATTGGGTAACAATCATCACATGTCCCCACAGAGCTTTAAATTATTCACAGGTAATTGATTTGTACTCACCAGCATGGCCACCAATCCTGATTCCCAGGTGGTCCAGCAGATCCTGCTCCCTGGATATCAGATCAGCCCAGCGGTGCTTGAGTTGATGCTCATTCCTAATGCTGCCGTAGACCCGGACCAGGTGATGCCGCACCTTCCCCCACCGGACTTTGCGTGCCTCCGTGAGTGTTATGTCATTATTGCACAATGAGACGACATTCTTCTTCAGCAAATTCAAACTACAGGTGGGCAGAAATGAATAGGCCAAAGCATGATGTGGTGTTTGTTATCTGTGTTTATTTACAATTGTGCAATAAGTGTTTACATAAGAAATTATGAAAATAAATTATTTACAAGCTGTTGGCGCCTACGCACTCCAGCAGCCGTGTTTGGTTGTTCCCCCTCCTGTTGCAGGCCAGCATCCTCCTCTTCGTCGTCTTCCGGCATGTCTGGGTCTGGTTCAAGGAGGGGAATGTTCCTTTTTACACAAATATTGTGCAATATGGCACAAGTGAGTATGATCCTACAGACCATCTCTGGGGAATATAGTAGGCTACCGCCAGTGATGTCAAGGCAGCGGAACCTTGACTTTAGGATCCCAAAGGTCCGCTCAACAATGCTGCGTGTCCTCTTATGGGCGTCGTAGTATGCCCGCTCTGCAGCAGTAGTCGGGTTCCCAAATGGTGTCATTAGCCAAGGCTGGATGCCATACCCCTGATCAGCTGAAAGAGAAACACAGAATGGGATCAATTTGATGTAGGAGGCACTCTTGTACAGACCTTTGATGGCAGTAGTTGTGTTGTATTGTCTGTGACTCTTTTGTGTACTAATGTGACAACCTATACTTGTTGGAGAAAAGTTTTGCATTGAGTTTTTTCCTTTGTTGAGCAAGTGTTTGTTAGCTAACCATTTGTCAGCAGTATGTATTTGGATTCACAGAACAGTGTGCCCTCCCTTGCATTGTGACTTGTGATACAGGTGTCCGTGTGTCTTCACTGGGGGTGAGATGATAGTTCCATGCAGAGTTAAAACATGAAAGAACATGAAAGTGTAGTTAACACGTTCATATGAAAGTACCCTGGACATCCCATACCTTAAGACTTATGCAATGTGTTAATGTACAGGTTATTGTGACACTTCCAATTTGCAAGGTGACATTTAGGCAACCACACTCATTAATGTCTTCACATTAAGCTGTGGAGTAAATTCCAATGTGTGACAGGTTCAATAGTGACTTCAGAAACATGGCTAGTGATGTGAGGACCTCAGTGTTTTCCTGGCTAGGTGTTGCTATTGTGGTGTAGGTGTTGTTTGTCCTAGAGGGTTGCTGTGCAGTGTGTATATAAGTTTGATTTTTGTACTTACCAACAAGTAGTCCATTGCCATACCGTCCATCCTGGAAGTGTTGGTTGATGGTGCAGTGACGGAAGATGAATGCGTCATGTACACTCCCAGGATATTTTGCCACGATGTTGCTGAACAATCCTTGGTGATCGACTATGGCCTACACGTTGATTTAATGTGTGTGCTTCCTGTTGCGGTAGAGGTGTTCTGTTGCAGCAGGTGGCACAAGGCGTACATGTGTGCAGTCGATTGCACCAAGGACGTGTGGGAAGCCACTGATGGCGTAGAAACCCTGTTTAGTTTCCTGCTGCTTCTGCAGTGTGTTAAGGAAGCAGATGTGGCAGGATGTCAGGTGAATGATGGCATCCAGTACTTTTGGCAGGAATGCGGAGAATGATGGTTGTGATATTCCACCAACCAGGGCACCAGTTGTCTGAAACGAGCCACTTGCTAGCAGGTGAAGTACGGCAAGTAGCTTTGTTTCTGTTGGTATGGTGTGGGGTGTCACCAAAGTGGGGGCCAACTGCTGTTCAATATTTCTCAGCAGCTGCTGAATGGCCTGCCAGTTCAACCGGTACCTCTGTATGATGTTGTGTTCCCTGAGGCCATGCAGGGTTGTTCTTGGGCGGAATATCCTCTCCTGCCTTCTGCGCTGCCTTTGGGGTCCCTGCTGTTGTTGTTGTAGCTGCTGTTGTTGCTGCAGGGCTCTGCGTCTACATGCACGCTGAATAACAATCACCTCCATGTCTCCCTGTTGCTGCTCTGCTGCTCTGCTGCTCTGCTGCTCTGTTGTTTGTTCTGTGTGTTCTGATTAAATACAGTTGTGTTTGCCCCATTTTAACGCCTGCCCTGACCCAGGCGTTAAATTTTGGCGCACATCGGGCTTTGCGTCATTTTTTTGCTCCGCCTACTGGCCGAGAGTCCTTTTTGCCCGGAAGCATAAATACGGCGCACGGCTGTGTGCGTCGTTTTTTGGACGGGAACGCCTACCCTGCATGTCATTAACGCAGGGCGGGTTGCCGCTTCCAGAAAATGGCGCACACTGCGGTTTTTTCTCGTGCGCGGCCTCGGGCGTCAGGGTTTAAATATGGGGCAACGTTTGCGCTGATTGTGCCTGATAGGCGCAAACGGAGTATAAATATACCCCGTAATACTTTTAATTAGAGAGTACCAGCACTTCTCAGAAACTTCATTTTTTCCATTTTAAGCACTGTGTACCATTGATATCATAGGCACATAGCACAGCATAAACACAATTCATCTTTTCCCCTTACAAATGAACAATAAACAAAAATAAATAAACTAACAATAAGGTTCTAACATGCGCTTGTAAGAAATCATAAATAAACATGTTGTTAGTAAAATTAGACGTAATCCTTCAAATCATTTGCCCTTGGAATCACCACCACTGCATCACCAGCTCCAAACGCTGCTGCATTACTGCATGGTACACGCGAACAACTCAAATCCACATCACACATTAACATAAATGGGTTGTTGCTTTGTTCCTCAACATACCGATTTTGACCACCTCTCTGATGCAACGCTACACGTCTATTGTTCCAGTTTTCCCCATTTTCCAACAGCAATGAAAAGTGACGGACCTGCATAACCTTAAACTGTCCCGTGAACTTGGACAGCCCTCCTCTTTTCTGAGTACAATGAATTTTAACCCTGTCACCTACCCGAACTTGTGTGATACTTTGCTTGTCTTGAATAGGTTTCTCTACCTGTGAATCATGGAATGTCTTATCTTTCATCCAGGCATGGACTAATTTGGTGCCTGCAAGTCTTCCGTTCATAAGTTCGAATGGAGTCTGTTGAGAAGCCTCATGAACGCTGGTGCGATGTGCCGCCACCATGTCCACCATCATACTGCCTACATCATGTCCTGCCACACCAAGCATTTGCGTAGTGCCCTTGACCATTCTATTCACACTCTCCACATACCATTACTTTGTGGGATGTAAAATGAGGTGTGAATATGTACAATTCCATGTCTCCAAACACGTACGCATCTCACCAGACACCAAGGACTCTATTTCTACTTTTTCAGGGCCGAATTTAGGTCACTTTTTGACGCAAAATGGGCACAAACTTACAAAATACAGTTATATTTGGTAAGTTTGCACCGCATTTGCACCATTTTTTGAAAAGCATAAATATGGGCCCAAGTGTTTTCCATTATTTGTTATGATAACATTGGGAACACCTTCCTCCAGGAAAATGTCCTTCAATAAAAAAATGGTAGCTCTGGTAGAATTTACTTTCATAATTTTGGCAATTAATCATTTCGAATGAATGTCCACCACAACCGTGTCATATCTCCACTCGTTCCTCAACTCGTACTTGGGACAAATAAAATATCGACATAAAGTGTGCCACTGTCTGCCAGGATCAGATATGTGACTCATGTCCAATTTCACTCCACCCTTCAATATTATTTCACCCTCCTTGCACACTGCACAGTTCTCAACCCATTTATCCACATGTTCGTCCATACCGGGCCACTACCAATTTTCTCTCAGCATTTTCTTAGTTTTAGACTGCCCTAAATGCCCTTCATGTGACATATTTATCAACCTGGGTCGAAGACCACACAGTGGCACAAATTTCTCACCTCTCATTAACACCATGTCACCACAAAAAACAATTCCTCCAGTACTTTCACGTAAGGTCTAACTGATATTGACACAGTACATTCTCTACTGCCGCCCAACTTCACCAATAGTTTGACTTCTAGAATTATGGGATCCAATGCCATCTCCTTGACCCATTCATCTTTGGAGATGGTATGCATGCCTGCCAGTTCCAACACATCTTGCACAGATGCCACTGCTCCCTCTTTTCTTTGTCCAAAATAGATGGTCAGTCCACAACCTTCCAATCCAGTGACAATCTAGACAAGCCATGAGGGTGGCAGTTTTCCACCCCCGAGTATGCTCCATAACATAGTAATACTCCTGAAGTCTAGCAGCTATCTTTGCTAACCTAGCTGATCCATTACCTGCTCCTCCTGCAGACAGCACTTTGACTATCCGTTTGTGGTCTGTGTGCAGGAGAAACTTAGGCCCAGGTTTACACGAATCTGGTGCATCAATACTGATGCGCCAGATTTCTTGTGCCCCACCGCCACCTAAGGACACCATGGGTGCGCCACAATTACAATACGGCACACCATGGTGCACATTAGGCCAATAGCGTCAAAACTTTTGATGTTATTGGGGCACTTTGCTGCATTAGCATAACATTTTTTGACGCTAGTGCAGCAAAGTGCAAGGAGGCCTATTGACTTCAATGGGTGCATCTTTTTCACGCCTGCTTTGAGCAGGCATTAAAAATGATGCCAAAAATGGTGCAATTAAATCTTGTAGATTTTATTGCACCATTTTTGTAGGCCTCCTGATGCCGGAACGCCCTCCCTTGCATGCATTATGTCTGGCGCAGGCATAATGTGACAGAAGGGATCTCAAAGTGCGCGCAATCATGCATCGTGCCACTTTGTAAATATGGCAAGGCAATTTTTGCCTCGCTGAGCCACATTAGCGTAAAATGTTCTCAAACTTCTGTCATGTCTGAAAATGTCTCCACAAATTTGGAAGAGTACTCAATGAAACCTAAGAAGGGTCTCAACATATTCTTCTCTGTAGGAGCTGGGGCCAATTTGATTGCCCTCAATAAAATTGTTTTAGGCTTGACTCCATCTGCAGTGATGCTGTAGCCCAGGTAAGCTGCCTGCTCTACCAAAAATTTACTTTTTTCTCAACGTAAAATCAATCCACCCTCCTTCACCCTGTGCAGTGCTTGTCTGAGAATCATGTTATGTTGCTCAATAGTATCACCAAAAATCTAAATGTAATCTTGGAAGTACAAGATATTCCTCATGCCTTTGAACACTTCACCCATCATTCTCTAGAATACAGTTGCTGCTGAGCAAAGGCGAAAGGGCATGTGTGTAAAACAAAACATGCCCTGCATGGTAATACAGTACGTGAGGGATTTGGAATCTTCATGAACTTGAATTGGTAGTAGGCCTTCTTCAAGTCAAGCTTTGAACATCCAAGGTCAATATTAATTCACTAATTTTGGGTTACGAATAGGTGTTTATCACACCATTTTGATTGAGTGACCTCAAATCCACACAAAATCTATGTCGGCCACCCGACTTCTCTGTAATAACTACTGGAGACACCCAACTCAACCCCTCCACCAGTTCAATTACTCCACTCAATACTATCTCTTCCAACAAGTCTTTCACAGCAGTATAGGCAAGCAAGGGAATTCTTCTTATTTTGTGTTAAACAGGCACTGCATCAGGGTTCAACACAATTTTATGGATGCACCTGTTGGGAAGAGCTAACTCATCTTTCAAAACTTCCTGTGCTTCATCCAAAATCCCTTTTAGTAATATTTCATCAACTACCATAACTTGTGGGGTCCCTCTCGTGTTTACAATATTAAGATCATAGTGGTGTTCCCAACCTAATATGGGTGGCCCATTTTATGCCACATACACCTTTCAATTTCTCTCCCCCTTGCCTCCAAACTGTATTTTTGCTTCCAAATATGCTTCCAAACATCCCGCCAAATTGATGGTCTCCCCTTGGTAACCACATGGATGGTTATCTTTAGGTAGTAGGACCCTTTCGACCACTTTTCCTGCAGTGACCCTTTTGACCCACCTTTCTTATATTCAATGAGATAAAAATTGCTTCCACATAACATGCCCTGGAATGTTGTTTAGATTTCCCATGAGAACTACCTGACTTAGCCACTGCACCTACATCAATACTCCTTTGGACACATTTGACACAACATCACTTCACATTTCCTTCTTCTCCATTTTTCTTATGCACAGCTATGATTGTTCCACTATTTTAGCCATTTCTATGGCATTTTTCAAGGATGGGTTCTTGGCAGCCCATAGTTGTTCCTGAATTTTTTTATTTTTAGCAATGATCAATTAATTGATTCCATACAAGTTCATCCATCATCGCCCCAAACATGTATTTAATGGATAACTCTCTCAGCTTTGCTACAAACTCATCAATTGTTTCATTTTCTGCTTGAGGTCATGTATAACATTGATATCTATATACTACATTAACTTCCTTACAAATCTACACTCTAGGCATTTCTTTTGCTTCAATATACATGTCTACAATAGGATCCCCATTTGGTTCTGTGCACACAGGGAGGTACTTAAAGGATGTTGGTCCTCCTTTCCCAGATTGTTCAACAATAACACTTTCTTTCTTGCACCACTAAAATTTCGCCCATCCAATGGCTCTAAGTATGTTTCAAACACCTAGATCCAGTCTTACGACTCCACATTGAATGGAACTGAGTGGGTTATAAAGGGAGGTGGGGTAACAATTGCACTCTGTGTCTGCATGGTGAATTCCTTGAGATAAAATAGGTAACAACAAGTTAGAAGAACTTCACTAACAAAGTTACACCCCAAAAAATTTAAATTCCAGGAGTTGAAAAGTGGCACAATTCTGATTCTAATAGTGTAATGTTGTGTTATGCAGTAGATGTATGTATCACCGATGTGCAAAAATAGGTAGTCTTCACAACTTGAAGTACATGGAGCGCACTGAACTGTACATTGATTTGCAGAAAATGCAATGTGCGCACAGCTAAAGGCACGTACAGTAGAAATGGAAGAAGCGTGTGCGTCGCTGTTGAGGAATTGGAGAATGTTTTCAGTTGTCAGTTTTTTTAAAAGAAGAGTGCTCTTTGCTGTTACAAACAGTGTGCGCTGCTCGTATAAACTTTCCAAAACAAAATGGTGGGGATGTATGTGACATGGAAACGTCAAGTCATCAACCTACGCATATGTCCCTTATTTCCCCAGCGCATGCTAATTGGCTTTGCTGATGCTCGAACTGACTGACTTGACTACTGCACATGACTAAGTGTGTGTCAGGGCCTGCTCACGCCCAACTGCCTGTGCTCAATGAACTCTTCACCTCTGCTCACGCCAGACTGTACTTCAGACACCCAAACTGTTGGGAACTACCTATAACTGCCTCTCTGCCACACAGTGGTGACTCTGCCGTGCCTGTCGTCCGAAGAAAACGGTACCACCGACTGTGGCACTGTACACCACCGGGTCCAAAGCCACCTCAACAGTTGCAGGGATAAGCTTATCCTTTTTTGCTAAAGGCTGTGCGTGGTGAGGGTTGGATTACCATGAGGGTAATTTATTATTACCTAACATTAAAAAAAACTAGAAATTCACTGAAAAAAATAAAGGTTATAGGGACATTAAAGTTAAGAAATAGCATCATTATAATGAAACTCCAACGTTTGTAATAAAATTATTGAGGAGAAACCTGTGCATGGCAGGGGCGTGAGTTATAGTTACCTTAAAGCACAAGCTATAGTGTTGTGAGTTAAGTATAAATATAACTGTTGGATTTCTATGGTTTTGTGTGTGTAAAATCTGAACCACCTATAATGTCCCTATACCCTTTGTTTTAGTGAATATATTTATAGATGTATATACACAGATGTATATACATATATATATATATTATATATACATATACACGTATATTGCTATGGGTGGATATTGGGTGCAATGCACGGCGCTCAAACCCAGATGTGCTGGTACCCATCCAGCATTAGTTCTGATTAGTCTCTTGACGAATACCCACCATTTACAGATTGCAAATCACATTTCTATCCAACGTGATAAGAATGGCATACCGTCCTAGTATAGATACCAAGGTAAGACTAATCGTCTAACAACATGTTAAGTCTGCCACACATTCCAACGTTTGATCATTCCATATTTTCAAATAAATAAACAGTTTAAAACAGATCAGAAATTGAAACCCACATGATTAAAATTCAAACAGTGTTTCACAGGGTCTTGTATATGTTGTTATTCATTAACTCAAAGGCAATGGTTATGTCCAGTGAAACTCACACATCAAAAATAAACATGTGTCACACCCACCTGGTAGAAAACTAACCCTCATAATTCAAAGTAATAGTCACACAATATATCTTGAGCCATAATACAACTGAGAGAATAGCGCAGATGAGAAGGGATAACTCATAATAGAACTGGTAAGAGGAACTCCTGTCTAAGACTGTCACATAGGTTCCTGACATGAAGTAGACTAAAATTATTATCTTCGGTTCCCCTTACCTGATTTTAATTGTTTTGGTGACAAATTAAGGATAAAAATATAATCCTTTTTTATAAATTGGTTTTGGATTTTTAATCTGTTTCCTGTGTTTCATTTAATTACAGTTTTATGATTTTTTGATGCTTTACACACTTTGGCCCTCATTACAATCTTGGCGGTCGGACAGCGGGGATGCCAGGCAGACAGGGAAAATCGCGACCGGGCTGTGCCTGGGGGCCCTGCGACTCCCCTTCCTGCCAGCCTTTCCATGGCGGTCCCTACCGCCATGGACAGGCTGGCGGGAAGGGGAGTCAAAATCCCCAGGGCAGTGCTGCAAGCGGATTCAAACCGCCGGGACAACCATGGCGGAAAACCACTGAGACAACCATGGCGGAAAACCGCCGGTCCCGGCGGTGTGACCGCGGCGCTACCTCCGCAGTCAAAATATGGCGATTTGTACCGCCAGCCTGTTGGTGGTACGATCGCCACTTCAACCCTGGCGGTCTTTGACTGCCAGGGTTGTAATGAGGGCCTTTGTCTCCTAAGTTAAGGCTTGTTGCTCATTGGCAAGCTACCAAGGGTTGAGCAGGGATTATTTTATTGAGACCTGACTGGACCTAGTGGGGGTTTGTGACTTAATGCTAAGTGTATGTACTTACCTGCCCTTACCAATAATCTATGTTCCAACATTTTTGGTGCGCAGTGGTGGGATCCAGTATCACACTACAGTTTTAAGTAAAACACATAAAAAATCCTTTAAATTGTCTTAGTGCAAAAATAGTTTTTTTTATTTTTAATTTGGACTAATTTCAATGATTGAATTTTTGTGATTTTTCTAAATACTTGATTCCAATTTTTGCAAAAGTCTTTTGTGTGACACAAAACTAGGGAACCATGGAGCATGATCTGGCTATTCTATTCACATTTACAGTAGTCCAGCTTAGGGCGTTTTTACTGAGAGGGGGTTGCCTGCAGACAATATGTGTTCATCAAATCCCTGACAGCCTGGGAGCAGCCCAAGGGTTAGGCACAGAAAAAGCTCCAGGGGAGGCAGAAGTAGTGGAGGATGCCAGCTCCAACCACTCAGGGGAGGGAGGACATCTAAACCTTAGTGAGGAGGAGGAGGAAGACAGGTCCTCACTCCATACAACCACCAGGGTCATGCCCTAAGCTAGTTGGGGGAGGGAGTCCCTTCAGAAGGAGAGAACCTATCCCTTAGGGAGACAGAGTTGGAAGCCCAGCTGGCCTTTATAGCTTTTGAGGCACAACAACTGCCCATAGAGCAGAAAAAGAGGCAAGAGCAGAACATAGAAATGGTGGCAGTAAAGAGGACTGTGACATGTCCAGGGGTGGTGGGTTTTGTCCCAGACTACCCAAGGGGGTGGTCCCTGTGTACCAGGAGGGGATGATATAGACAAACGGTTGGAAGCCTGTGAAAGTGGCCCCACCCCCCCAGCCTTCCCATTCGCCCAGCCCTCCCTCCTCCCAGCTGCCACTCCCTCGCTCCTCGCACCACTGCCCAGCGCCACCTCCACTTTGCCGGTAGCGTCTTTCCCAGCCTCCGTTTTCTTTTTTGTTTATCCTTAACCCCTGCCGCTGCGCCCCCACTGCCCCTTCCCCCTCCCCCACCTCCTCTCTGTCCGTTTTCTTCTTTGGTTCTCCTTAACCCCTGCCGCTGCTAATCCCTGCAGCCCCACCCCCCCAGCCTTCCCATTCGCCCAGCCCTCCCTCCTCCCAGCTGCCACTCCCTCCCTCCTCCCCATTTATGGCAGCCGCAGTGCGGTAACAGGAGCAATCCTTGACCCTGCTTCCAGCAGGCAGGTCGCTCCTCGCGCCACTGCCCCGCGCCACCTCCACTTTGCCGGTAGCGTCTTTCCCAGCCTCCGTTTTTCTTTTTTGTTTATCCTTAACCCCTGCCGCTGCGTCCCCGTGGCCCCTCCCCCTCCCCCACCTCCACTCCATCCGTTTTCTTTTTTGTTTATCATTAACCCCTGCCGCTGCTAATCCCTGCGGCCCCACCCCCCAGCCTTCTCATTCGCCCAGCCCTCCCTCCTCCCAGCTGTCACTCCCTCCCTCCTCCTCATTTATGGCAGTTGCGGTGCGGATGCACCATTGGCGCGCCAAAGGTGTGCCAAATGCTAGCCCGTCTGCGCCCCTCTGCGCCAAGACCGCGCCCAGCAGCAGTCCCCCTGCCCCCCTCAGACAAATCTACTCGCCCCTCACCCTCCACTCACTCAACCCAGGCACTCGCCCCACCTGCACCCTTTCCAGCCCTACACACACTCATGGCCCCTTCACCTGCTACACCTGTCATTTCTCCTGCTCCACATCCCTCACACCACACACCAACCATAGCGACCCCCCCAACAACAAACACAACACTCCCAACGCAATACTCACCTGCTCTGCCCCTACCCCCACCAACCAGCCCCGCTGCACACCACTCCACAACCAGAACACACCCCGCAACAACACCCTCATGCACCACACCAACACCACCCACCACAACCACCTCAACTGACTGCTCCTCAACATCCACTCCCTTCACAAACATGCCATAGAACTCTGGGACCTCATCATATCACACTCACCTGACATCGCCTTCCTCACGGAAACCTGGACCAACCCCTCCTCGGAACCCAACATAGCCATTGCCACCCCCAAGGGATACAAACGCAGACGCAAAGACCGCCTCAACAGGCCAGGTGATGGCATCGCCATCCTACACAGGGACACTATCAAAGTCACCACCAGCTCCCAAGAAACTATCAACAGCACAGAACACGTTCACTTCTTAATACACATTAACAACAACTCCACCCTCAGAGGTACACTAATCTACAGACCCTCAGCACCACGTCCCACCTTCTGTGACACCTTCGCCGACACCATCAGCTTGCACGCCCTCACCTCCACAGAGTACATCCTCCTCTGTGATTTTCAACTTTCACTTGGAGAACCTTCAAGACCACAACTCAACCTCCCTCATAGACAACCTCACCAACCTTGGACTCAAACAACTGGTCACCGCACCCACCCACTCAGCAGGACACACGCTTGACGCAATTTTCACCTCAAGCCAACACATAGCCTACACCCACACCACCGAACTCCACTGGACTGACCACCACTGCGTCCACTTCTGCTTCACCAAACCCCCCACACACCACCATCAACACACCACACCCTACCGAATGTGGGACAAGATCCCCACAGAACGCCTGAACTCCCAACTGGCTCACAACCTCCCCCCCACACCAATGACCCCAACACAGGAGCACACAACCTCTCTAAATGGATCACTACCTGCGTAGACACACTAGCCCTCCTCAGAAAACACATCGCCACCTGCAACATCAAGAACGCCACATGGTTCACCCCCGAACTCCAAGACTCCAAGCGCAAATGCCGCCAGGAGAAAATATGGCAACAAGAACCCTCTACAACCAACTTCTCCACCCTCAAAACTACCATTTGCACCCATCACCACCTCATACGCACCACCAAAAGAGATCACTACAAGACACGCCTTGACAACAACTCCCAAAACAGCAAAGAACTCTTCACCATCATTATAGAGCAAGCCAAACCCAAAGCCAGCAACATAGACCCCACACACACACAGCCCCTATGTGACGCCCTCTCCACCCACTTCCACCACAAAATCCTGGACATCCACAACAGCTTCATACCACACCCACCCACCACACACACCCCTCACTCACCCAACTCAACCCCCACTAATGACCCCCCCACCCCACTCACCACCTGGGCCCCCACCACACACGAAGAAACCGAAAAAACCATGAACTCCATCCACTCTGCGTCCCCCTCCGACCCCTGTCCTCATCGCATCTACAACAAAGCCAGCCCAACCATCGCCCCCATACTCCGCGACATAACCAACTCCTCTTTCGACTCCGCCACCTACCCAGACCCCTGGAAGAACGCAGAAATCACCGCTCTCCTAAAAAAAACAAAAAACGACCTGGAGGTCCTCTCCAACTATCGCCCCATCTCCCTCCTCCCTTTCCCCGCCAAGGTTGTCGAGAAACTAGTCAACGCCCGCTATCCCACTTTCTCGAAGAAAACAACACTCTTGACCCCTCACAATCTGGGTTCTGCAAGAACCACAGCATGGAAACCACCCTCATCGCATGCACTGATGACATCAGGACCAAAGTCGACAAAGGTGAGACCGTCGCACTCATCATCCTAGACCTCTCCGCACCTTTGACACTGTCTGCCACCACACACTCCTCACACGCCTCCACAACACAGGAATTTGCCACAAAGCTTTAGACTGGCTCACCTCCTTCCTCACCGACTGGACCCAAAGAGTCCGCCTTCCACCTTTCCACTCCACTGCTACCAAGATCATCTCTGCAGAGTCCCCCAAGAGTCCTCCCTCAGCCCCACACTCTTCAACATTTACATGATCCCCCTAGCCAACATCCTCCGACCACACGGAATCACTATCCTCTCCTACGCATACGACACCCAACTCATCCTCTCCCTCACCCGCAACCCCACCACCGCCAAAACCAACCTACACGCTGCTCTCCTCGACACCGCCAACTGGATGACAACTAACCATCTCAAGCTTAACTCCAACAAAACCGAGATCATCATCTTCGGCCCCAACAAAACCATATGGGACGACTCCTGGTGGCCCACCGCCCTAGGCCCCGCAAACCACGCACGCAACCTCAGCATCATCCTGGACCCCTCCCTCTCCATGACACAGCAAATCAATGCACTAACCTCCTCCTGCTTCCACACCCTGCACTCTAAAAAATATCCTTCAACTCAATTCCCCCAGAGACCAGGAAGACAGTCACCCATGCACTCATCAGCAGCAGACTAGACTACGGTAACGCCCTCTACACCAGCACCACACTCAAACTCAAACACAAACTCCAGAGAATCCAGAACACAGCCGCACGCCTCGTCCTTGGCCTCCCACGCCACAAACGAATCTCACTACACCACAAATCCCTTCACTGGCTCCCTATAGACAAGAGAATCACTTTCAAGATCCTCATCCACGCACACAAATCCCTCCACAACACCGGCCCGACCTACCTCAATGAAAGAGTGAACTTCCACACTCCCACCCGCAACCTCCGATCAGCCAACCTCGCACCAGCTACAGTCCCCCGCATCCAACGAACCACCACAGGAGGCAGGGCCTTCTCTTACCTTGCCCCCACAACCTGGAACTCCCTCCCCACCAACCTCTGCTAAACCAAAGACCTCCTACTCTTCAGAAAAAACCTCAAGACATGGCTGTTCGAACAGTAACCCCCCCTCAACCCCCCAAAAGCGCCTTGACACCCTCACGGGTGAGTAGCGCGCTCTATACATTTTTTTGATTGATTGATTGGTTGAAAGTGCTCTCCAGATGTGAAGGGTTAAGTTCCAATATTGGGGTTCACTCATGGCAGTTGATCCCAATATCTGGGAGCGATAGGCTCCTGACCCTAGGGAGGGAGAAAACCGATTCTGAAGCTGGTATGAAGAAGTGCTTGACCCCAGAGCAATACAGGCTCAAATTCAGGGACACCCAGAAGGTAGCTATCAGTCCTGGGTTGATTTTGTGGAGTAGAGTAGAGGGCTGGATACATGGCAACAATGTAAGTATCTATGAGGGGCTATACAAGTTGATTATGAGGGAGCACATTTTAAATGATTGTGTCCTAGAGAGGTTGAGCCAGTATCTAGTTTACTCCAAGTTGACCAACCCCAGAGAGCTGGGGGAGGCCGCAGATGAATGGTTAAGAACAAGAGTAAAGCAGAACCCCCCCCCCCCCCCCAGGGTGATCAGAAAAAGGGAGGACAATGTTCTTCTCAGGGAAAAAAACAAGGGAGAGATGATAAAAAGTCCAAGGAGTCAGCACAAGAGTCCCCAAAACCTTCACAGGGAGTGGGAGCCCAGAGCCATGCCACTTCTAAGGGGTCGGGGTACCAGGGGAAGCATTATGATCCTGCTAAGGCAGGAAAGTTCCAAGAACTTGCCAAGGCCAGCAATTGTTTTGAGTGTCACCAGCCTGGACACAAAAGAGGGGATGCTGTCTGCTCAAAGAAGACCCCCACTGGGGGCAGTCCCATGGGATTGCTAGTATAGATGTGGGGGTGAAAGGTGGCCCAGGGTTGGGATCTGGGTACGCAAAGGTCACCTTAGTGTCCATGGGTGGAGTGGACATTGCAGCCATGGCCACCTTACCGCCAGCATGTAGAGGTATAGGCAGAGACCTAAAGACAATGGGACTGAGGTGAAAGCTCTGAGAGATACAGGAGCCAGAGTGACTATGGTAGCAGAAAAACTGGTTTCTCCAGGGCTAGTCTTACATAGTGTATTCCACCAGGTGACACATGCAGGCAGCAGAACCAAGCTCCATCCCATGGCAATGGTGAGCTTAGAATGGGGAGGTGTGACTGGCCCTAAAAAGGTAATTTAGCTCCTGCCTTCCCTGTAGAGTGCGTGCTGGGAAATTATCTGGAAGCATCTGAATGGTCAGAGGTGGAAAGCAGGGTCCATTCACATATGCTTGACCTCCCTGAATGGGTGTGTGCTGTGACCAGGTTTCAGGCAGCAAACAAGGAAGTGCTAGACACTTTGACCCTGGAACAATGGGCCAAGCCTCTAAAAGAAAGGGCACAGGGTTTGGCTTGCCAGTCCCAAAAAGTACAGAGGTTCAGGAGGAATCCATTCCTGAGGGGGAGGATCTGACGTCTAAGGGAGGGACCCCTCCCCTGCAAGCTCTGCTTGACTTGGCCAAATTTCAAGGGGCAGGTGGGCCCACAAGTGAAGAGTTGTCCCAGAGACAATGGGAGAGTACTGCTCTTGAGGGCCTGAGGCAAACTACCTTTAGGCAAGAACAAGGGGATGTCAGTGGGTCCCACAAAGTTTATTAGAAGGATGGAGTTCTCTACACTGAGGTAAGGGACCCGGGAACCAGGGGCACCCAGGAGAGTGGTGATCCCCCAGAAGTATAGAGAATTCCTCCCAATTCTAAGCCATGATATTCCCTTAGCAGGACATTTTGGGCAGCCAAAGACCTAGAATAGGCTGTTCAATCATTTTTCTTGGCCCCATTTGTCAGAAAAAGTGAAGGAGTTTAGCAGCTCCTGTGTCACCTATCAGGCCAGTGGCAAGACAGGGTGCAAGCCAAAAGCTCCCCTGATACCACTATCAGTGGTTGAGACTTCCTTTGAGAGGGTGGGGATTGACATTGTTGGTCCCCTAGACAATCAACTGCCTCAAGCAACAGATACATTTTGGTGGTACTGGACCATGCCGCCAGGTATCTAGAGGCAATACCCCTCAGGACACTCACTGCTCCCACAATGGCTAGGGCCCTGCTTGGTGTGTTCACCAGGGTAGGATTCCCAAAAGAGGTGGTCTCAGATAGGGGCACAAACTTTATGTCTGCCTATCTGAAAGCAATGTGAGATGAGTGTGGTGTTACCTATAAATTTATCACCCCTTATCACTCCCAGACCAATGGTAAGGAAGGATTTAACAAGACCGTGAAGGGCATGATAATGGGTTTGTCTGACAAACTCAGGCGGAGATGGGGTGATGTTCTCCTCGTATACCTGCTGTTTGCATACAGGGAGGTACCATAAGAGCGAGTTGGATTCAGCCCCTTTGAGTTACTGTTTGGGCACCCTGCAAGAGGCCCATTGTGTTTGGTAAGAGAGTCTTGGGAGAAGCCTCTCAATGAGTCCAACCAGAATGTGCTTGATTATATGCTGGGCCTGTGTTCACGGATGGCTGAGTACATGAAGAAGGCAAGCAGCAACCTGGAGGCCAGCCAAGAGCTCATGAAGCGCTGGAATGACCAGAAGGCTACCATGCTTGAGTATCACCCAGGTCAACTGGTGTGAGTTTTAGAGCCTTTGGTTCCTAGGACACTTCAGGACAAGTGGACTGGGTCATATCCAGTTTTAGAGACCAAGGGTGAGGTCACCTACCTGGTGGACCTTGGCATCCCCAGAAATCCTCACAGGATCCTACATGTTAATAGACTAAAACCCCACCAAGACAAGGCAGGCATGACCATGCTTATGGTCACAGATGAGGGAAAGGAAGAGGAGAGTGAGCCTCTGCCAGACCTCCTCTCCAACAATGCATAAGATGGGTCAGTGGAGGGAGTAATACTCTCTCTCCCAAGTTGACAGCTCAGCAGCAGAAAGACTGCAGACAAGTATTGGAGCAGTTTGCTGGACTGTTCTCTCTCACCCCTGAACTCACCAATTGGTCTGTCCATGACATTGACACTGGTGACAGTGTACCTGTCAAATATAAGTTGTACAGGTTGTCAGACCAGGCCAATGCCAACATCAAAGCTGAGGTAGCTAAGATGTTGGAGTTAAAGGTAATTGAGCCCTAAGATAGTCCTTTGGCCAGTCCAGTGGTTCTGGTACCCAAACCTAATTCCCTAGGTTTAAAAAAACACTAAGGGGGTTATTCTAACTTTGGAGGAGTGTTAATCCGTCCCAAAAGTGACGGTAAAGTGACGGATATACCACCAGCCGTATTACGAGTTCCATAGGATATAATGGACTCGTAATACGGCTGGTGGTAAATCCGTCACTTTTCCGTCACTTTTGGGACGCATTAACACCTCCTCCAAAGTTAGAATAACCCCCTAAGTTTCTATGTAGACTACAGAGGTTTAAATGCAGTCACTAAGACTGATGCTCACCCCATACCTAGAGCTGATGAGCTCATTGATAGGTTTGGGGGATGCTACGTTCCTGAGCACATTTGATTTGACCTCCTCAGGATACTGGCAGATTGCCTTAAGTCCAGGAGCTAAGTAGAGGTCAGTATTTTCTACTCCAGAGGGCCACTTTCAGGTCAAGGTGTTGTCCTTTGGTTTGAAAAATGCCCCTGCCACTTTCCAAAGGTTCTTAACTAGAGTCTTGTCTGGGTTGGATCTTTCAGTGCAGCTTATCTGGATGATATAGCTGTATTCAGTTCCACCTGGGAGGATCACCTGGCCCACCTGTGATAAGTGCTTCAGGCAGGCCTGATTATCAAGGCAACCAAATGCCATATAGGGCAGAGTTCAGTGGTGTACCTGGGCCAACTTATAGGTGGATGCCATGTACAACCTCTCCAACCCAAAATCCAAACCATCCTGGAGTGTGAGGTTCCGAAAACTCAGACTCAGTTCAGGGCTTTTCTTGGCCTGACTGGGTATTACAGGAGTTTAAGAATTATGGGATCATTGTGGCCCCTCTGACAGAACTTACCTCAAAGAAGCTCTAGACCCCAGAGTGTCAAAAAACCTCTGACACTCTAAAGGAGGTTATGGGGGTCATTACAACCCTGGTGGTCTTTGACCTCCAGGGCTGTTTTGACGGAAACACCGCCAACAGGCTGGCAGTGCTCCCTGGGGAACTATGACCGCAGTGGAAGCCCTGCGGTCGCACTGCGGTCACACCACGGTCGCACCGCCGGGACTGGCGGTTTCCTGCCACTTTAGTCCCTGCAGTTTCCTGCCACTTTAGTCCTGGTGGTTTAAATCCCCCAGGGCAGCGCTGGTTGCAGCGCTGCCCAGGGGATTACGAGTCCCCCTCCCGCCAGCCTTTTCATGGCGGATTGAACTGCCATGAAAAGGCTGGCAGAAAGGGGAGTCCCGGGGCCCCCTGCCACAGCCCCATGCAGCTTTTCACTGTCTGCATTAGCAGACAGTGAAAAGTGTGACGGGTGCAACTGCACCTGTTGCACAATCACAACACCGCCGGCTCCATTTGGAGCCAGCTCCCGTGTCGCAGCCGAGATCCCCGCTGGGCTGGCGGGCGGAAACCTCCAAATGGGCCCCGCGGAGTGCGGCCGCATTGGCAGCCGCCTGACGGTTTTAACTTGGCGGGCATCGGTTGCCGCCCGCCAAGGTTGAAATGAGGGCCTATGTGTTCAGCACCAGTGTTACAGGCCCCCTACCTATAACAAGGAATCCATGGTGCAAACAGATGTTTCAGAGATAGGAGTTGGGGCAGTGTTAGCAAAAGTCAATGAAGAGGGCCATGATCAACCAGTTGCGTTCAGCAGCAGGCGACTACTGCTTTATTTAAATCAGTAAATGCTTCCCGTTGAAGTTAATTTTCTGTGAAATGAGCATCATGCCAGTGTGAATCCTGCTCTGCATGTTTATCCAAGTAGATGCCAGTGTTTTCTGCAGAATGTCTATCCTTCTGGAGTACTTTCTACTGGCTAATTATTACGTGATATCTCTTTGGGTAAATGTATAGTGCATCCCCTACGCTACAGCTGTGTAAAGGACGCAGAGGTAATGTCTCCAGTTTCCTTGACTGTCTGTAACTATGCCAATGTGATTATCACTCAAGCATCTTCATCAGATAAGCTTACATGGAGGAACTGCAGAGAAGACAAACTTGAATGATTTTACTTTATAGAAGCAAGTGCTTCATTTCCTTCTGTTGATCTAAGGGACCGCGGGGGAGCCTCAAGACCCCTGCAGTCCCCCTAGCTCCCCACCTCCTGAGGGAGCGGGCATTGCTTCCACACTCAGGGAGCTGCTGAAAATGCAGCTCCTTACATGCGGGGGAAATATTTAATCTCTATCCCTGCCTGGATAACATAGGGCAGGGAAAGAGATGAAAGCTGTGCTTACAGCAAGCAGGAGCAGTTTTAATGCTCCTGCTTGCTGGGAGCAGAGTTATATTTGCTTTTGCTTGGTGGGAGCTGTCACAGCTCCCCCCAAGCAAAAGCGAACAGCTACCTCCTGAGTGTGGGCACCTCAGGAGGTAGCAGGTGCTGGCCCTGGGAGTGGCAGTACCCAGGGCCATACATGGCCTGAGAGGAGAGCCTCTTGCCCCCTCTCCATGATTTTAAAAATGTTAATTGCCCCTGGGAGGTGGTGGTCCCTGGAGCCAGGGGGTCAGCTCGCCTCTCCCACCAATAGTTATTATGTGACCCTGTGGAGGTAGTGGTCCAATGGGCCTGGGGGGATATTTGCTGCACCCTCATTTATTTTTTAAATTCAGCCATGAGGAGTTGGTTGTCCCCAGTGCCCAGGGGTTCCATGTGGACCTCCTTACAAATTATTGATTTTTTGCCCTGGGGAGATAGTGGTCCCTGGGGCCCAAAGGGGCCAGGAGCCCTCTATACACTATTTATTCAAAATTGTCCTGGAAAGGTGGTGGTACCTGGGGCTTCTAAAAGTCCTATGTGGGGCGCATGTGCTCCCCGCTGAATAATTTTTGAAGAGCAATTGCCCCCGGGACCTGGCCCATGTGGGGGCAAAATGAATTAGGAGCATGGGAGACCATGCTTTTTTGTTTTATGGAATGAGGCGTGGATTTTGCCAAGAATGTAAAAAAGTACTTTTTAAACTTAGCAGGGTCCTAGGAGGAACCCAGGACCAAGGCTAGGGACTTAGGGTATTCCTACCCTAACCCATTTTCTTTTTTTTTTAGGGGGGGACTTGACTGAAGCCAATTCCCAAAATGACTGCCAATACTTTCTAGTAGAAGTGTTGGCAGCAAATGATATCTCTGCGTTTGGGAGGGTTCACATCTCTAGATATAGAAATTTGGTTTTCCTTTAATGTGTCCAAAACTACTGAACAGATATACACTAAAAAAGTGTGGTCTCCAGACCAAAATCTACCTTTCTGCCAAATTTGGTGTAATTCCCTCCAGCGGTTCAGCTGTAGTCCTTTCGGAATTAAAATGGAAACACATTTTTTTGACACCCCCTTTTTCTTGGCCCCTGCTTGACCCAAACTTTCCATGCACAACAAGACCCTTGGGCACAACTTTTTTTAGAAGAGTTCATGAAGATTCGTCAAACGGCGCCAAAGATATAGCCAAGCTAAATGTTTTGTCAATGAAAACTAGGTCCTAACTATAACGACCTACTGGCAACCACCAGTAGGTTTTATATATATATATATATGTATAGAGAGAGAGAGTATATATCAAAAGACCAGTGTTGAGAAGATCCAATAAACACCAAACTCACACTCCAGGACTGGTTTTCACAGTGAAAACTTAATAGGCAACACAATTCAACCACAAAGATCTTTTCCACAGCCAATATTTTGAAATTGTGCACAATCTCCTATAAAAACAATCCAATCCAACAAACCAAAGAAAAGTGAAAACAGACCACAAAGTCGGTTACGTGTCAAGCAAGTTTTAGAAAATAGACTCATAATGTGTTAATCCTCATTGCCAACAGAAAAATACGACAGAATGTAACAAATAAAGTAAGAAATTTTCATGAGTAATGTGCAAAAATAACTGTACCATCAATATAAATAACAAAATATGTTCCGTCTCCCAGTTTCAAGGAAATGCACACCAAATGTATGTCACTGATCATAAATTAATGCAAATGCTCACATAGAATATCCTCATTCTAAGGTGCAATATGCATGGTGTGACACCCAATAGTTACATCATCCTGGCCAAGTGGCCCTATAACAAAAAATATACTGTGACACAGGGAACACAATGAACTGACGGGAAGATAAGAACAAAATACAGGAGACCATAAGACAAAAGATTAAACAAACCTACATTTCTAATACAGGTGAATTCTAAGTGCACAAATACTTCAAACAAGCCCCAGGGTTACTTAATTCTTATTAAAACAAGCATGTACCAGAATCGACTATCCTAGTATGGTGTACATCAAATACCTGCTAATATTGAGAATGGTCACTTGATATCATACATTACATGCATATGTAACTGATATGTCCAACACCTAAAATTAAAGACATGACACTGTGACAAGGACATCAACCAATATGTACAAAGAGTTCCTCTTTCTGGTTCAGACCTGTCAGTGTGTGGCTGCTCAGATGCATAATGTATTTGGATTTCAGGATACAAAGTTTGTTCTCCCTGTCACCTCCTCAATTGTTGAGTACAATCCTGTCAATACCATAAAATGACAAAGTGTCAGCATTTTGATTGTGTTGCTTGACCCAATGTCTGGCCACAGGATAGGTTGAATCACAGTTCTTGATTGTCTTCATATGTTCTAAAACCCTTCTCTCAACAGGAAAAAAGCGTATTTCCCACATAAACAAGATTACAGGGACATGTAAGTACATACACACAGTAGTCACTGCTGCATTTAATGAACTGGTTAAGGTGTCCTTTTCTACCAGTAGGGAGGGAATACATCTTAACATTTGTGCTGGATTTGCAAGCTTTTCACCTGTCACATTTATAAAACCCATGTTGTTCAGATAGCCAACCCCTCTTAGGATTTTAAGTGACCATGTGGCTTTGCACCAAGATATCCCTCCAAGAACATGATTTACAATATGTAATTGGATGAATTGGTAATCCGGGTCTAATAAAAGGATCCACCTTCACCAGATGCCAGTGTTTGGAAATAATTTTTTTGATTTGTGGGGATTCTGAGCTGTAGGTCATGATTAAGCAAACTGTGTCAGGACCCTCTCTCTTCCTGGCCCTCGCTACAAAAAGCTCTTCTCTGGACTTTGTTCTAACCTTGTTAATGGTTGTGTTAAGGACTGGGATGGGATAACCCCTTGCCCTGAACCTTCACACCATGTTGCCTTCCTCTACTAAATACTGATGTAGACTGTTAAAGTTGCGTTTAGCTCTCAAAAGCTCCTTTGCAGTATACTTCACTTTAGTCTGGTCGAGGGGTATCTGTGACCATGTGTTTGCGGTATAAGGAAGTGTTGACTGACCCATCTATAATTTGGACAAGTATATATAAAAACAAATTTGTTTGTCTTGGATCTTGTATGCAAAGGCCAAATTCAAATTGTTTGCAGAAATATGCTTGACAAAGTGGCAAAACAAACTTTTGGGGCCAGATGATAAACAAGTCATCTATGTATCTTGTTCAAAAAATTATATGTTTGGTCAATTCCTCATTCTGGTCTATCCATATAGGCTGCTCCTCCCACTATCCCATGAGGATGCGAGCAAAGCTTGGGGCAAAGCAACTTCCAATGGCAGTCCCGACAAGTTTTCTATACCAAGTGTCATTTAAGATGAAGAAGTTATTCTCTAGGCAAAATCTCAACATGTCTAAAACCATCATAGAGTCATTGTAAAAATTAATGGCTTTATCACTAAAAAAGTGCCTGCATGCCATGATGCAGAGATTGTGATCTATGCAGGTGTACAGGGAGACCATGTCAATAGTCACTCATAGATAGGTGGTGTGCAAAGGTATATGGTTGACTAAGGCGATAAAGTCTGTGGTGCCCCTACAGTAAGAAGGTAGGTTAAGAACATAACGCAAAAGATAAAAGTCGTGGGGCCCGATTCACAAAGGTAAACTTAGACATTTGGTAGCGCCATTCTTTCACGCATAGCCTCCAGTTTTTCCTATGCCTCCCCTACACAGTTAGCGTCATGTATTTTGATGCTAACCGGGACATAGAGCCAGCTTGCGCCAGTCCTTAAAAATGGCTCCCAGCTGGAGTCCTGGAATGGTGTTAGCCGGCTCTATACTTTTTGACGCAAACCTGCGCTAACGCTTGTTTGCGTCAAAAATAATAAATCAGGCCCTTGGTTTTCCTTTAATAGCTCAAAAACTACTGAATTACTTTACATCACATAAGAAAAGCATCATTGACAGACCAAAAGCTAGCGAAGGACAAGGGACACCGGTTTCTCACACCTACAACCGCCCTTCCATTCACCACCCCCAACTATTGCCCAAGGCAATAGCTCACCCATAAGCAAGACTGATTGGCGTTGCCAATGCTTGTTAGCGTTTAAGGTGGGTATGGGTTTTTGCATGGTTAGTGGCTTTTTTAGGGTATAGGGTGGCTATGGGTTTTTGGATGGCAAGGGAATTTGTAGGGTTTACAGTGGGTATGGGTTTTTGGGTGGCAAGGGTAATTTTAGGGTTTAGGGAGAGTATGGTTATTTGAGTGGCAAGAATAATTTTAGGGTTAAGGGTGGGTATGGGTTTTTGGGTAGCAAGGGATTTTTAGGGTTAAAGGTTTGTATGGCTTTCGGGTGACACAGGTAATATTAGGGCTTATGGTGGGTATGCATTTTTGAGTGGCAAGTGTGATATAAGGATTTAGAGTGGGTATTGGATTTGGGTGGAAAGGGGTACTTTACAGTTTAGGGTGGGTGTGGGATTTTGGGTGTCAAAGATAAATTTTGGTTTTATGGTGGGTATGGGTATTTCAGCGGCAAGGCAATTTTTAGGGTTGAGGGTGGGTATGGGTTTTTGGGAAGCAAGGGCAATTTTAGGGTTTGAAGTGGATATGTGTTTTTGGGTGGCAAGGGGATTTTTAGGGCATAGGGTGGGTACGGGCTTTTGGGTGGCAAGGGTATTTTTAGGCCTTAGGGTGGGTATGGGTTTTTGGGTGACAAGGGAGTTATTAGGGTTTAGGGTTGGTGTGGGTTTTTGGGTGGCAAGGTGTTTTTCAGGTTTAGGCTGTGTATGGGAGGAGGTTGGGTTAGCGTATAGTAATTAAAATTACTTTACATTAAAAAAATAGAGATTTACTGAAAAAAACAAAGGTTACAGAGACGTTATAGTTAGGAAATAGAATTTAAAAACACATAAATATTCACTTAACCAAAGGTTACAGGGACCTTATAGTTAGGCTGCATTTTAAATGTACAAAACCATAGAAATTCTGCTATTATAGTAAGAGGTATTCAAGTAACTATAACTCGTGCCCTAAGGTAACTATAACTCACTCCCTCATCATGCACTGATAATTACCCCGGATATTACAGCACTCATGGCATCTTTTAGAACACCATTGATAATGTCACTGTAACATAAGCAGTCAAATTATTGATGTGATAACTGTGCATGGTGGAGGCACGAGTTATAGTTACTTGAAATAACTCTAGCTATAATTGTTGTATTCCTATGATTTTTTTATGTTTAACATGTGAGCCTATCTACAGCACCACTGTAACCTTTCTTTTCTAATTGAATTTAATTTTTTTAAATGCTATTTCCGAACTATAACATCCCTTTGTGTGTGTGTGTGTGTGTGTGTGTGTATATATATATATATGATCCTGGTGGTTGGAGTGCCAGGGGACTGAAGACTGAAGCGACCACCAGGAACATGATCCCTGATGGGTAGGAGGTGGTGGAAGTCATGCTGAGCCACGCGATGCTTAAGGCAGCACTGCCATGCTGATTATAACTTCACTTTCGGTGAGCCTTTTCATGGCGGGCACCCTGCCATAAAAAGGCTGGAAGAAAGCCAGTGCTGGGGACCATGACATGGATGTGGGCAGTGCAGGGCCCCCCATGCCCAGCACCCTTGGAATGCACACTGTCTGCTACGGCAGACAGTATGTATTCTGAGAATGCTGGGACCACTCTCTGTGCGACGACATTGGTCTCAGCTCCATGAGCAGCCAAGGCCAATGCCACTGCTTGGTTTCCACTGGGCTGACTGGCGGAAACTTCAGATTTCTGAGGTTTCCGCCAGCCAGCCCAGTGGAAACCTTGTAAGAGGGCTGGGGGGAGACCGCCAGCTCAGCGGCGGTCTCCTCTTCAAAGGACTGGCAGGCCAGAGGTCGGCACGCCATAATGAGGTCCTATATATATATATATATTGTCTCCCAGTTATGGCATGATTTTCAGACAGAATAGCTGTAAACCAAAAGGGTCCTCCCAAATATCATCTGCTAACTCTGCTTAATAAATAACGTGTTAAGTCAATGCACAACAGTGCAAGTGCATATAAATAACGAAATATAGGTGCTAGGCCCTGCATTGTGCCAGTACAGCTATCTGTGATAGGATCCCTGCTTGATTAATGTTATAGAGTTCTATCAATATAGTATATGGCACTCAGTGAGGAGCATTCAAAATAAAAATGTGACTTTATTGGAAGACTTTTCCATAAGAAAACACCAGAGGGTTATTTACTAAAATTGTACATAGCCATTTGGGCTGCGCAAAGTCACACAAAGCATTGTTTAAATTTACTTACAATTAAAAATACCCTTAGCACAACCCTTAGAAAATTTAGGTTTGTGTGTATATCAGTCAGAGAATGGCTAGAATTACTTCCAACAAGATATAGCATAATTTATTAACTCAAGTAGCATACTCTACCATCAGCTTGCCCACCCTGGCCTAAATGGGATTTTTAATATGCCCTACTAAAATTAATTTAACCCACACCGTTTGCTATGATGTTTTGGGGGCAATAAACGAGATGAGTTTGAGGGTTATGCCACAGCATGAGTGGATGTGCTGCAAGGATCATGCTGAGAAAGTTGTTATAGTATTCCAGATGCACTCCTGATTTGGGAAGGACACGCCTGACTGTTACACCAAAGAGAAGAGCTTTATTTTAACCCTCTGCTGCTCAATAGAATTAAATTCCAATTATTCTTTTAATCTCACTCCTATCTATTCTGAAATGTTGGCAGGCACGTGGATAGGTCAGAACCCAAGCACTAGCCTTGCAAAATCCCCACAATGACCACCCTGAGCTCCAGACTTGACAGAGCTGTGAGTCAAACTTAAAAAAGCATTGACTGGAACTGCCTTCACAGCAGTTCCTGCCAATGCCTAGGAATGACTGCCAAGCCATCAAGGCTCCGTCTGGGCGACATAATTATTTATTCTTTCACCTTGACACACTTATCTCCACCTGCCAAAATATATCAGCCCCTATCTTAGATAATAATTTTAATTGGATGTTATGTTAATGTATTTTTATTCTGTTTTTTATGTGTTAGTTTATGGCATTGAAATAGGCCTTATTTTGAAATGAAGTATTTAATAGTATTTTATATATGTGTTTTAAGTGTTTAAAATTAACTTTTACGCTTTTTGTTTACTGTGCTTTGGTTTGAACTAGAGTTGTAAGCGCTATTTTGGGCGAGATTATATGGTTTTTACTTAACAGTTTTTTGTTTTCAGACATTGGAGTTTATTTCTAACCTGGATGAGTTTTAATTTGTTTAGTTAAGGAAGATGTGGCCATTTTTGTATCTGAACTTGTTTTTCTTTATTGTTAATATTTCTGTTTTCCATTTATTTATTTATTTAATTTTCTCCGGTTTTCAATGGTTTCTGTAGATTAATGGACTCATATTGTATGTTCTAGTACTCTATGGTCATATTTTTCTATTTTTGAGGACTCTTTTTTTTTTATTTATATGTTTCAGGACTGTATTTTGTGGATCATCATTTTATTGACCATGGCTTCAGCTATGAAATCATAAGTGTTATCTTACTTTATTTATTTTTTATTGGGTGGACAATGTTACATTTTTTAATGTTATGTTTCTTTCTTTATTTTTACAAACATATATGATTTTGTATGACATTAACATATTTTATAGGTGATACAAAAGTGCTTGTTTAGTTAAAATATTTTTGGCTGTTTTGCATTGCATGTCAATAAAGGTATACAAATTTACAACAGTAAATTGTATTTATCAATATACTTTTGTGGCTTATGATTTCTTTTTTAATGCAGACCTTCTTTGGCACTTTACAATTTCTAGAAATAAACATTCACAAAGTATGAGTGTTTGTATTTTAGGCAGATTGAATAGCATTGTAATAATGTGCCTTTTTTAATGTAGAGTTCTTGCTATTGAGTCTATATAAAGTCAGCCTAGATTGTTAGTGAAGACTCTTACTTTGAAAGCTAGGCAATCATGCATTTGTTTAGTTTGGAGATGTTTGGCTTGAGTTGGTGTAGAGAATGTTTCATTCTCAGCTCCTGGTAGCTCTGCTCTTTTCTAAGTGTTTTTAGGAATTCGTAGAGCCTAGGAAGACTTTTTCCAAGTGGTCCTTGAGTTGGCCAAGTGACTCTCTCTTTTTTCAGTGTAGATGCAAGTCATTAAATATTATTTGACAAGGAACATTGGCAATAAGGGTAATCCATTAGTTTCTGGTTTTGTAAGAAGTGTAGATAGAATGCAATGTAAAAGTTAGTAGGCAACATTTCTTTGTCTCCCTTACCGGTGTGTTTTCATATCCCAATTATCAACAATGGTTATGGCTAATTTAATTAATGTGATTTTAATTTCTAATTTCCTATTTACTGTTTATTTATTTCAACTCAAAATTCTTTGAAACCATGCATTACACTAACTACATTTTTACAAATTCAAATTCAAATAAAACACATTTTAAGGCATAACTATCTGAACTTCTTTAAAATGTAAATAGGAACATTCCAAAAGCTGTAGACACCTCAATCAACTGTAATGTAAAATATATTCAAACAAACTCAACACTTTTCTAATTGACTCAATAATACACAGCCTTTTTAAAAGTTTCTCCTTTTCAACACAGCGGGCCATAATAATAAAAAGTTTAAAAATAACTAATTTATTCTGTACTCCCTTCTTTCAATTCTTTTTTTAAATAAATTGATTTCTACCGTCATGTAGCTCAACCATTAACCCAAAGCAAAATGATAAATTATATCTCCCTAACACAGGACTAGCGGTCATATTAAAAACTTGTCTGTACCTACTTTCTGCCTGTGTTTATATTCAAACATTTATTCTTTATGTAAATCTTATCCAAGTGTCAACAAATGGACCCATTGACACATGTATTTTTGGCCCATTAGATGCAAATGGGTCAAACTATCTGTCCTGCACTGGGTCACATCAATCTGATATGGCATTAACCCTGATGTGTCACCAGTCTTCATTTTATTTTTATTCCTGTTCCATTGCCAAACACTCACCTCATGTCGGTTACAGTCAGAGCAGATTTCCTCTTTGGGAAAATGAGAACAGGAACTCCCAGTAATGCTTTGTGGGAATCCTGCATTCAGGGATTTGCTTTCCAAACCTGCAGCCTCAGAGTAGTGACTCAGCAGAAAACCATGCAAAGGGCTGGGATTTGGCTTCAGAGGAGGCTTCTTTAGACTATGGACCAATCAGAAATGCTATATCACTGCATAGGTGTGTCAAAGCCTCCTCAACCCAATCAGGTGTTGCATAAGGTTCAGCCAAGGAGAAGTTGGCCCACTTGTCCCCTACATAATGGCAGAACTCCTACAACAGGGTTGGTTGTGGGCTACATTCAGAAAGTCAGCCATACTTAACTCTAATTATCCTAGCAGGCCACCAGGGTGGGAAGTATGAAAAGAAAGAGTCTGGCACCTAGGCCCGAGGAAACCCAAGAGTAAGGCTGAGTAATCACTTCCCTTAATCTCCAGAGGGGATTACCCTGTATTCAAAGACAGAACTACTTGATCACAAGAGGAATAAGGGATTTCTTTCTCACTACCCCTATGGGACCTTAAGGTCTTCTGCCTATATTTAGTATGATTGTATGTGTTTACATTATTGGGTTTGTGAGTTAGGGGGTCATTATGACCTTGGCGGTCCTGCCCCACCACGCCAGTGGTGGCTGCCAGACCGCCGACAGCATGGCGGTGCAGGACTGCCAAATTATGACAACGGTAGTGAACTGGTTGCATTGCAGTCAGTTTACCACCTGTACCGCCAGGGGGTAGGACCGCCTGGCTGAAGGTTGACACCTTTGGCCAGGCAGTCCACCTAATACCGCTTCCGGTATTTTGAATATCCCTACTACCAGGGATTCCGTGGCAGCAGCCCCGCCATGAAACACCTGGCGGTAAGGATACTGGTGACAGGAATACTCATTCCTGTCACCACTAGAGGACTCCCCAACCCCCCCTCAATGTTGGAGCCTCCGCTTCCCCTACCCCATCAGAAGCCTTCCACCCTCAAAGCAGCAATGCCCCACATCCTTGTATTGTACCCCGCCACCCCATCCACACACACCACACATACATACATAGACACACACATCCACGCTCATTCATTCACACACACATGCACACATGGCCACAACACTCCCCCGACCCCTGCATACATGCAGTCACATAGGCACACAGACACTTGCACACACATGCACAAAAACAAACACATACCCCCATTCCCCTGTCAGTCGATCACCTTACCTGGTGGTCGTCCGGGAGGGAGGGGGGTCCACAGAGCTTGCTCCACCGCAAGAGCCCCACCAGCACAACACCTCCACGCTGTCTACAATGTAGTATTATGGTGGGCTGTGTTGTGGTGACGTGGTGGTGGTGATGGAGCAAGCTCCACTAGACCACCAACCGCCAGTATGGCTGCTGGCAGCTTCCCCGACAAATAGTGGCGGCGACCAGCCAGCAGCCTAAATATGGTGGTCTGAAGACCGCCAACACTGGTGGTCATGTGGCAGGCGTGACTTCGGCGGTCTGAGAAAAAGACCGCCAAATTCATAATGAGGGCCATAGTCTTATATATTGCCTCTCCTGTCTCCTGCATGGTTTCTGTATGGTTTCTGACTTAAAGGAAATTAGATACTGTTTTCCAAACAAGGTGCACTCCTTATGCCTCTCAGAACATTCTTTAGGTCTCGCCTATTAGAGAGCTTTCAGCTGTCTGTAGGTGAAATCCACTTGTGGACATCACTGAAATCTTACAGTGGGCTTAGAGACAACTCTTTGTGTACCATAGGTTGATTATGTTGTCACTCTCATTTTTGTGATTTTTATTTAATGGCTGACTTACATCTTATTGTGTGTTTTCCCTTTCATAGAGCATAGCCTCAATACCATCCTTTTGACTGGATGACTTGTACTCTTCCACTGCTCACATTCAGGGCACTACTCTTTATTTTCCTCTCAGCATTCCATGAGAGAGTATGTATTATCTAAGTTTCTCCCTCAAGTGCGCTGCATCATGCCTTCAAATACTACTGTGCACTCCTTGTTGCTTCTTCATCCCCCAGGCTCATTCCTTTCTTTCCCCACTCTCTCCTTGTCTTTTATATTTAATATTTTATGGTCTCATCCCGGGCCCAGCCTCAGGAACCTCCATTGCTCCTTCACACCCACCCACTCACTGCTGCTTCCTCCCACCACCCAAGCCACTACTCCTTTGTTGTCTTTTCAGGGTTTTTTATTTGTTAGGAGGACCTGACAGCTGCCATTTTACTATTGGGATGCCCTGACGTGCAAACAGTGCTTATGAAAAAAGTTTTTTTTTTTTTAATTTGGGATCTTTGATCAATAAATAAGAAAAATAGTACCCACGTCATTTCATAAGCATGTGCATGTGCGATGATGTATGTGTGTGCCTACAAAATAACACACATTGTGCTTGCTTTTTGGATGATACTTATGATGCATACCTTAGGCAAACAGCAATGGCAAAGCCAAATGGTCCAAATGGACCTTTGGCCTTTGCCAATGCTTGTTTCTATATTGTTGTGAGTTCTTCCAATGTACTAGTGAACCGCTTTGCAGACAGTGAACATTGTGAGGGTGCTTGTGCACCCTGCTGGCTACAGCATTGCCGCCAGCTTAATAATGAGCCAGAGACAATGCTTTAGCCTGTTAGCTAGGCTGGGAGGCAGAAACTCAGGTTTCTTTTCGCTAACCTAGTGGGAAACTCATAATGGCTCCGGTGGGTAGGTCGCCAGATAGGCAGCTGCCACCCTGTCAGGCTTTCCCATTCGCCAAACTCAAAATGAGGCCCTTGGTGTTCTTTGCAAAAGACATCAAAAAATGAAAACCACCATTGTCACCCTTTCTAGAAACTTTGGGGCTGATTCACAAAGGTAAATTTACACTTTTGTGTATGTTGACTGTTGTTTGGTATTTATAAACTAAAAGTAGAATTTTACTAATAGTAAAACCAGCCTATCTTTTTATGTGCAGAGTCTACACAGTCATAAAATTACTATTAGTAAAATTAAACCTGTAGTTTGTGAATACCAAAAAATAGTAAACTTATACAAAAGTGAATCAGGCACTCTGTGATTTCATAATAATGGTCAAAAATGGAATGATCATTTTCATGATTAAATACCATCAACATATTTGTGTAACTATAATTATCACATTTGCAAGAACAGAATAAAATAAATGCAATGTGCACTTGATTTAATCAATCAATTAGCACATGTCATTCACAAAAAGGGAATCCAGGTTTTAGAAGGGAAAATATAATAACTACAACATCCCATGAAAAATAAGTAAATTATACGCTGAATGTATGTGTATGTATGTATGAGATATAAGCACAATGACACTGTGAAAATAACTCATGAAATAATTTAATTCTGTAACTATTGCCGTTGGGTACAAAAAGTATGAAAGAAGCAAGAATAAATGGTAAAAACCAACCCCTTTTAAATACTTTTTCTTCATGTCATTTCCAAAAAGAAGGGAACAGTTCTTTGTTTGCTGTGATACAGATCTTTGGTATTGCTACTTCTTTCCATCCAACATTGTTAAATTAAATCTTTTATGAAATGTGGAAGTTGAAAGCATAGAAGGTGCATGAGCCATTTATGTTGCTGTTAATGCAGGAGTTGTAATGGTTTGTAGAACAGCATTGGCTGACCATGACAACTTTGGTCTTATTGTTGACAAGGAGGGGAGGTGTACACATGTTGAAGTGCAGCATCAATGGAACTCAGGGAAACTAAACATGCTTTGTGGTCCGTCTCTTGCTAGAACAGGTGATGGAACAGGCATTGGAGCAGATGTTGTTGGTATTGATGGCCCAACCTATGCTGCAATTTCCAGGATGGGTAACTGAATTAGAGTGCTGTATGAATGGTGCATTCTATCAGTCAATTACTTCCCTAATTTGGAAACAAACAATAGTGGTAATTCCAAGGGAACATCCAAGCAGATTGTTTCAAAACAATGTATGCACTAGACAGATGGCTTCACTTGAGGAGCTCACAACTTGCAAAATGACAAAGTCAAATTTTTACGAGTTGCCAACAACAAGTTTCCAAAGAAATAGAAGGTCGTAATTGGGCACTGCTGCTGAGCTGGATAGCCATGATTTTCATTTGTTTTATGTTCATACTGGCTCTATTTCTAGAAGGAAAATGAGAATTGTAAGCCACCTATCAGAAGTGTTGTTGAAAATCTACCAAACAGATGGGAAATCAATGAACTTAATGATGGATGAATAATGACAAAATCACCCTTAAAGCTAATCAATAAGAGAGACCTCGTGTTTTTGAAAATGTGAATTATGCCTGTTGTGGTGGAAGAATCGAAGATGGTGTGCAACAGGTCAGCGAAATTAGTTAGAAACTGCATCTGTAAAATTCTTTGTATTTCAGATGCAGAACAGGCTGCAAGACAAAAAACCTCTGGCAGCTGAGATTAAAGTAATCTTCTGCATTACCATGTAGATATTCAGAGCTGACATTCCACACAACTATCATTTGTCCTTATGAAAAAAGGACCCATTTCCTAGAAGAGTGTGTATAAGCGAATGAATGGAGCAGGTGTTGCAAGCAATCGACAACTCAAACTTTGCATCCAAGGGTTGCAGGTGTTGTGCAAAGTGTAGAGGTTTAGTGTATCCGGCAGTACTTATGATGCCTGGATTGTCTTTGGTGAATTAATGGAATTAAAATGGAAATTCCCATGCATGGTAAACACAACCATTTTGTATTTTTTGTATCAACCCAAGAAAGTGACTACTTTTGTTCTCCTTAATACTTAAAAGGCTGTGTTTTTAGCCATCATTTGTTGTGTTGAGATGAAATGATAAGAATCAATACAAGATTTACATTTATGAACTGTCATAGCATGTTACCAGTCTTCAAGGTTTGTAACGCCCAATTTAATTGTGTTATGACTCACATCTAAGTTTGTCCATGTTGTCAAAATGTAAGTCTTCTTTTGGAAGATGCAGGGCTCATGACATTATAGTGTTGGTTGCATACACTTGTTGTGAGAGTGTGGGGAAATCAATGTACAATTACTTTATTTCTGAGTAAGCTTGCCTACTCTGTTTAGCAGCTTCCTTTCGGAGTATGCCTGATTATTATTCACTGGCTTTGGATCCAAAATAAATCATACACATCCATATCTTCACTAATTTTGAGAGATGCTCCTTAACAGCATTTAAGCTGGACTGTGCTATCCATCACTGACATGATGCTTACTGCTATGGAAGTGTAAATAATATATCTGGGGTCTGGTCTATTTATGATGGTTACACATTGACAACTCAGCTGTGCTAACATCTGAATGGGACTACTAAAGTTGGTACTGCAAAGTATCAACAGAATTGTTGCATTAAACCTGACTTGATGCCCATGTCAACTTTAATGTAACTTTGGAGTAAAAGGCAACTTTGGAAATTTGCAACTTTGTTGCCCAAGTTTTTCACAGATGCTGGCCACAAAACAGAATTTTGCCTTCCTAGGGATAAGTGTGAATGACTCACAGTAGAGGACAATATAGAGGCTTGCCATTAGAAGCTGTGTACCCTCGCCATGGCAGGAAGCCACATGATGTGAGCCCAAAATGCAAGCTTCAAAGGAGTTTTCATGAGCAAATGGTGGACATACTTGAGAGGGGCTACTCTTTTGTCAAGGTAGACAGGTTGGTATCAGGTACAGAAAGTGAAAAACTTGCCAAACCGTTTTTTCCATGGTTGTGGAGCCCTCGGGTAGCCATACCTCTAGGGGGGCTACCAAGTTTCCCACAGCAAGAGAGGGGTTATGTCATCTTGGAAGCAGGCAGAATATTGTATCCTGGGAATGCTAGATGCCACACTTCACAGGAAGTCGTCATCAGGTGGGAGGGACTACAATAGCCTATTGACTAGTGACACTGCATTCCCTCAAGGCCTCTTGCTGGCCATAAATATGGCACCCCTTGCACCCAGTCCTCAGATCATGTCTGTAATGGAGAGAGGACTGAAGAATGACTGCCCTGTTGTTCCTTGGACCTGGTAAAGAGAGACTGCACGAAAGACTGGACTGCATCTGCTGCTCCTGGGTTAGCAAAGAGAGGGCTGTACCTGTGGTGCCTGGCTCAAGGAAAAGTCATCCCCAAGCCCCAGCTCAGAAGCTGTGAAGTCCTAGAGTTAGTTGGCTGACTTCCTCCTACAGCTCCAAGGCTGCAAAGGCTACAAAGGCTAAAGAAGCCGCCTTGGCTGAGTTGGTAGCCACAATTGCTTGGTCGCCACTGACTCACATAGCTGAGCCCCGGAGCTTGAGCCCCAAATCACAAACATTACACCTGCACCTGCTAGACCTGGGAGAGTTGTCAGAGGGCAGTTTGGTCACCCAAAAAGGACACTATCTTGTGCCAAAGGGAACCATTGGTTTTGTTGTGACCAGAGACCTGTAGCCAGTCGCAACTGTATTTTGCTGGACCCCACCAGGTCTTCGAAGGACATCGCCTCCTGTAGCCAAAGTCACTCTACAAAGGCTGTGGACCAAGGAGTACCTCCCGGTAGCCCCATTGACTCCACAGCACCCTGAGAATTCTATAATACCTTCAGCATCCTGTATCCCTTGAATCAGGATCACTCCATTGATGTATATGGCACTTTGACCATAAAGCCTGTAACTGGACTGGCGACTGCTTTGTTAACAAGGGAGCTGTCCTACACTGCCTCAGCAGCCTCCTTGACGTGCTCCTTCTCTGAGTTGGTCACCCAAAGTGGGCCGGAGTGCTAGATCACAAGTTTTCAAGAGTTTCACAAAGCTTCCAAAGTCTATTCTAACTGTAGTAGTTACCAATGCTTGCTTGCATTTCCACTAAAAAGCTGTGATTTCTTATTTGCTTAAACATTTATTTCTCCAGAATCAACCAATGGATTTTGTTTGTTTTGTTATCTAAAAATTTGTAAAAGTGAGAAATTTTTATAAATTTGTGTTAGATTTCTTTTGTGTTGTGTGACACTCTTATTTCATTGTTTTATACACCTAAATGCTTTGCACCTAAAGGCTTTGCACATGTTTATTTGTTAAAGCCTAACTAAACTTGAAGCCACAACTACCCAGGGTTGAGCTAAGGTTTTACAAACAAGCCTGACTGGACCCAAGATGGTAATGTGAGTGTATTGCATGGTGAGGTTGCATAATCAGACCATATATTAGACCCATTCCTTCACAATCCCCAATCAGGTGTTGGTTCTAAATACAACATCGAACATATAACATCAAATCAGCAACACTTGAGATTGTGCATTTTCGTTGTGCGGGCTCTCAGTGCCCTCTGGCACAGTTGATCATTTATTCACACCTCGGAGAATTGCATAAGATTTTGAGGCAGGACCTGAAATGGCTTGGCTCATTTCTCAACAACAATTGAGAGGTAAAGATGTGGAAGCATATCTCAGAAAATTTTGAAATTCTTTGTCACATTCCCCAGTGCTCCATTATACACTATAGTTTGTTCATTTTTTGCCCTCAGCCTCTGAGTTTGTTGTTTAAAGATACAAGTTTTCCAGTCAACAATACTCAAACAATAAACACACCTAACAATATTTATTATTGAGGGCTTCAGCTTCATTTGTAACTCTTCCACTGAATTTCAGAAAGTTTCTCACTGCTCAACTCAGAAAAATGAAACTCCTCCTCATGTCTAAATACTGCACAAAATGATTGAGCATTATGGGATGAACTTAAAACAAATGTCCCTATTATTAGGAGTCCTGAGATTCAAAACCACCCTTGAAAATAACTTACACCATTCTACGTACATTTAGAAACAGTTAACAACTCAAATTTAAAATTTCTTGAATAATCATTTTGACTCAAATTCCCAAATATGTTGTTAATGTCTTGATCACTCCAAATGTTCTTCTTTATTGTTGAGTGGTGCTCTCAAAAAGGGTCTACGTAAAGCGCTCTCATACTTTCAGGGGTGCCGGAGCATTATATAAAGCTCTACAGTTGATAAAAAAAGAGAAAATGTGCTATACATATGAAAGGTTATAATGGTATTGTAATGATGTGCACCACCATGTCTGACGCTGGGGGTGACAGAATTGCCTCCTATCTATCACTAGTTGCTTCACCACCAGCTGAGAAAAAAGTAACATACAATTTGAATATGTTTTTCTGCTCAATTTTTGATTGCGTGACAATGTGCCGTGTAAACTTAAATTTGTATTGCTAGTGAATGCTTGTCCTCTGTGGAATGCATTCTGCAATTTAAAATTTCATTTTTTTAAATTGTAAGGGCATCAATTTGATGGACTTTCATTCTTGATATTATAAAATATTTTAGCCTAACAAATTGTAATAATTTATAGCTAGCAAACGTCTTCAACCAATCAATCAGGATGTATAAAGCACGGCTAGTCACACAATAGGGTTTCCAGGAACTTGCATGCCCTGACGGCTTATTTGAACAGCCAGGTCTTGAGGGCTATTCGGACTTCCAGAACTGAGGTGATGGTCCAGAGGTGCGCGGGGAGGCTGTTCCAGGTTTTTCCTGCAATGTGAGAGAAGGAGTGTCCCCCACTTCTGCTTTGGTGCAGGGAGTATAAGCAAGTGAATGGGAGGCAGAGTGTAGTCTTCTCGAAGGTTTGTGGTAGTTCAAACTGTTGTTAATGTGTGAGGGTCCTTGGTTGTGTAGAGACTTGTGTGCGTAGCTCAGCAACTTGAATTGGCATCTCATCTGTACTAGGGAGCCAGTGGAGTTGCATGAGGTTGAGTGTGATGTGGGATAGTCAGGGAAGGCAGAGGATGAGTCTGACTGCAGCATTGTGTATGGTTTGAAGTCTCTGTAGGAGGTGTGCGGTGATTCCTACATAGAGGGTGTTGCCGTAGTCCAGTTGGCTGGTAATGAGGGCCTGGGTTATTGTACGTCTTTTGTGTAGGGGTAGCCACTTGAAGACCTTGCGTACCATCTGCAAAGTAAGGAAGCAGGTGAAGGAGACTGAGTTGATCTGTGATTTTATAGTGAACCTGTTGTCACTGATGATTCCAAGGTTTCTGACGTGGTCAGAGGGAGTGGGTTTGGGTCCTAGGTCTGACGGCCACCAGTAGTCGTTCCATGTGTTGTTGCTGTTGCCAAGGATCAGTACTTTCGTCTTGTCTATGTTCAGCTGCAGGCAGTTTTTCTTCATCCAGTCAGCTGCACTTGTCATGCATCTGTGGAAGTTAGTTTTGGTGGTGGAGGGGTCATCGATGAGTGAGAGGATGAATTGGGTGTCGTCTGCATAGAAAATTATGTTGAGACCGTGGGATATGACAATGTTGTCCATAGCTGCGTTAAAGAGCGTGGGGCTGAGGGATGAGTCCTTGGGAAAACCACAGGTGATCTCCTTGGGTTTGGAGGTGAAAGGTGAGAAATGGATCCTCTGGGTTCTTCCATTGACGAAGGAGATGATCCATCTGAGCACGTCCCCTTGGATGCTGATGTGGTGGAGTGTTTCGATCAACATGTGGTGGGATTTGGTCTTGAAGGCTTCCAAAAGGTTGAGGAGGATCAAAGCTGCTGTTTCTCCTCAGTCGAGGAGGCTTTGGATGTCGTTGGTGGCTGTGATCAGGGCTGTTTTGGTGCTGTGATTGCTGAGGAAGCCAGATTAGGAGGCATTGAGTAGCTGGTTTTGATCCAGGTATGTCATGATTTGCTGGTTGATTATCTTTTCCAGTACCTTCACTGGGAATGGGAGCAGGGAGATTGGCCAGTAGTTATTGGGTTCACTGTAGTCAGCAGAGGGATTTTTGAGTAGTACTCTGACAGCATGTTTCCAGGTGTCGGGAAATGCTGCAGTGGTGATAGAGGGAGTGGTGTGCTCCTGGCCAATCCTTTGGTTTCCAAAGTTGGAAATGTGGGGAGGGCATCGTTCTGTGGGAGCTCCCAAGTGGATGGATTTCATAGTGGAGGTGATGTCCTGGGTGGAGAGAAGGTTCCAGGTGGTCAGTGTGTGGTTCATGTTGTTATGGTGGTGGCATATCTGTTAAAGAAGTCCGTAGGTGTGAGTTTGTCAGGACCCTAGTGACGCGTGGGCGCAATTGTCCATATGTTGCAGCCACCATTTCTATCATTACTTAAGAACACTAAAATTAAGACTCTGCATCTTCATTTGAACGCACATCACTGCAGAAAAAGAACCAGGAAGTCAGGGAGGACTTCATTTCCCAGCCTCCCCTGATGCTAATTATTTTTGGGTGTGGTCAGGCTATAAATACCTGCCACACCCGTTCAACCGACCCTTCCTATTTTGAGAGTCTATGGAGAGCGGGTCCCTTGCACGCAGCTGTCGAGATTTCTCTGAACCTGTTTTTTCCTTTAGCGAGCGGCCGGCTCGCGGTGGTGAGAAATTTCCTTTCGGGTATTCCTGCCCTTTCTGTGAACTCCGAATTCGGAGTTTATTTGAACAAGTGAAACGCTACGAGGATGTTACTTAGCAGCATTGTTTCTTTCAGTTCTTGTATTCACTGTGATTCGAAGTAACCATTTTTCTCCGGGGCATTTTCTTTTGAAGTTAGTTACATGTTTGCTGAAAGATGTTTTGCTTTGAAAATTGTGTAATCGTTTTAGGCTTTGAATGCGTTGATTTCACTCCACAGTGTTATTGGATTTTCTGTGCTATTTTTTATCAAGAAGAAAGTGACATTGTGCTTTGATAAATCTTGTCTTGTTGAAACTCGAGTGATTTAAGTTCAAAGAAAAGACAACTATTATTGTTTCTCCTGCATGAGTGACATTAAGGAATCTATAGTGTCATCTTCCGTTTAATGATTATGAGACAAGATATTTTTGTGGAATGTTTTAACTTATGGCCTTTTGGATCTCTGGAGTAAGAGTCGTGCAGAATTCAATTTCAAAATATATTCTTAGGAAATGTGTTTCTTCTGAAAGCCATTTATAGAAATTAGTGAGATCTTTGAGAGACAGTGAATCATTACTATAAAAGCCATTTATTGTATGTTCTGTATTAACCTTTTCCTTTTCAGATCTCCCTCCTGGCTGTTCCTTCCCGATTATCCCTTCCCCCCGGCTGGGCCCCTCTAAAGTTCAGCGCTATAACAGCATCTGACTTTGGTGTTGCCTGGAAGTGGGACCCTTATTCAGCATCGTGCAGATCCCGAGAACTTGGACCTCCTGACAGAATAGGAAGCCCACGAGTTTTCTCTTCTCTTGATCTGCACGATAGCTGGCGAGATGACTACTCTAGACACAGTGATGCAGGCATTAACACAATTACAAAAGGAGTTACAGGATTCTAGGAATGACACTGCAGCCTTAGTTACCAAAGTCACTCAATTACAAGCTAAGGTGGACAGTCCTGGAGGAACACCTTTACCACGTTTACCTCCATCTCCCACCAATGTATCCGTCAATGTTCCTACGCAGATACCGTTGGCTGCTCCTGAAAGGTTTTCTGGAGATGCCAACAAAGTCCAGATATTCCTTACCCAAGTGGAGTTACATTTCACTTGTCGTCCAGCTGCCTTCCCTGACCCACAGTCTAGAATTGCCTTTTTGATTTCTTACTTGTCAGGAGATGCAGCCAATTGGGCAGTTCCCCTAGTACGACAAGATAGTCCTCTGCTTTACAATTGCCGTTGATTTGTTGACGAGGAGCAATACCATGTTGGCTGATAAAGAACTATTGGAACTACGACAAGGAAACAAGGACCTTATTTCTTATCTCTCACAATTCAATAGTTTGGTGGTTGAAACAGCTTGGCCCGAAGAAAAGAGAGCTGCACTTTTTTATCAGGGCCTTAAGGAGGAGCTAAAAGATGTGTTAGCTCAAATTGATCCTCAACCTAAAAACATGTACAGATCTAGTAAATCTAACCTTAAGACTTGATCATAGACTTTCTGAAAGAAAAGGAGATAAGAAAAGACCAGATCACGGTACTTGGCATCAAGACAAATATCGTCCCTCTCTTTCCTCTACCTCCTCGGACATTGTTAGTGAACCAATGGAAATTGGAACACTTTGTCAACCGTTAACCAAAGAGGAGAAAGAACAAAGATGTCGCAAAGGTCTGTGTTTATATTGTGGAAAGAAGGGATATTTCGTAAGAGATTGCTAGTGAAACCTAAAAACAAAATTGACTCTTTTGCTAATACTAAGAGTCAAGTTGCTTCTGTAGGTAATATTAAGGAAAACTAGAGAACCCAACAGATAGAGAAGGGAATCCCTTGGGTGTTCTTACAATCCCTTCTGTACATTCCTGTTCAAATCAACATAATAGACATTTCCGTATTCCAACACAGCTTTTGATTATGGATAAATGGCAAGAAGCTTTTGCACTAATAGATTCAGGAGCCACTGGAAATTTTGTAGACTCTCAAACCGCATATCAACTACAACTCACATGTCAAAAGAAGGTAATACCTGAAAGTATACAGGCTGTGGATGGCAGTGAGCTCGCTGGAGGCCCAATCACTTCTCACACTTCCCCAATTCAAATGACATGTTACAATTCCAATGGTCATCAACATTTAGAACAATTACAGTTTGATGTTATCAGAGCCCCTCAATATGGTTTTATTTTGGGTATGCCTTGGCTAAGATTACATAACCCACACATAGATTGGAAAAAGAACACTCTAACCTTCTCATCGTCTGATTGCTCTAAAACTTGTCTTTCCACTAAACCTTTTATCCAACAGATAGCTACTGCAGCAGAAAAAACAATAACATTACCGTCTCAATATGCCACATTTGCAGATGTGTTTAGTGAACAAGCAGCTGGTACGCTACCACCCCATCGACCTTATGATTGTCAAATTGATTTGGTGCCAGGATCTGTGATCCCTAATTGTAGAATTTACGCCCTTTCTGAAAAAGAAAATCAATATCTACAGGAATATCTTGACCAATGTTTAACAAACAATTTAATTAGACCATCACGTTCCCCAGCAGCCTCTCCCCTGTTCTTTGTTTCCAAAGCCAATGGTGAGTTGAGACCTTGTATTGATTATAGAGCTCTGAACAAGATCACCATAAAAAATAAATACCCTTTGCCCTTAATTCCCGTACTATTGGATCAAGTCAAGGATGCTGTCATATATACTAAACTTGACCTACAAGGGGCTTATCATCTGGTCCGCATACGAGAAGGAGACGAATGGAAAACAGCTTTCAAAACCTGCTATGGTTTGTTTGAATATCAAGTAATTCCCTTCAGTCTCTGTTACGCTCCTGCTGCATTTCAATATTTTCTCAATTAAGTCTTAAGAGAATACTTAGATCTATTTGTCATTGTCTACATAGATGGCATTCTAATCTACTCCAGTGCAAAAGAATTCCATAAAGAACATGTGAGGAAAGTACTTTTAACTCTGTGAAAACATCATCTATACTGTAAACTTAGTAAATGTGAGTTTCATACGGAAGAAGTGGAATTTTTGGGCGTCACTCTAACGCCTAAGGGAATGCAAATGACCGACCGAAAGATCCAAGCCATCATGGATTGGCCCACACCTAAATCTGTTCGAGATGTTCAGTGTTTTTTGGGGTTCGCCAATTTTTATCGGCATTTTATTGATCATTTTTCCCAAAAAGTGGCCCCCATTACAAAATTACTTCGCAAAAATACCCCTTTTCATTGGTCATCACAAACTGAAGAAGCCTTTCAGATGTTAAAATAAGCCTTTACCTCTGCCCCTATCCTAGCTCATCCACGGAGTTTGGATCCGTTTGTTGTAGAAGCAGATGCTTCCGATGTGGCAATTGGGGCTATTCTTTCACAACGACATCCTACTACAGGACAATTACATCCCGTGGCCTATATGTCCAAAAAAAGTAACACAGCAGAACAAAATTATACTATGGCAGAGAAAGAACTATTGGCAATACGTGAAGCATTCAAGCAATGGAGACATTATTTATCTGGAACAGTTCAACGAATCACAGTCTATTCAGATCATAGGAACTTAAAATTAATGAGCTCAGCCCGAGTATTAACTCCTAGACAATTGCGATGGATGTTATTTTTCGCTGAATTCGACTTTGTTGTTACTTTCAGACCAGGTAGTGATAACAGAAAAGCCAATGCTTTAACCAGACAAGATTCTACATTAGTGCATGAAAAACCTCAACCAATGCCAATCATTAATCCTTCCAAAGTTATATGTTTAATAGCTGCTGACGAATTCCCTGATTCCATTCGTACCCATTTCCACATCACGGAGTGGTCAACTTGGCTTAAAAAAGGCACTGATTACTCAATACGACAAGGTTTGCCCTTTTATAATTCAAAAATCTTTTTACCCACTAAAGAATTACAACGCACAGCTTTTCAATGGTTGCACACACATCCAGTAGCAGGCCACCCAGGACCTCAAAAAACCCTAGAACTTATGAAAAGATATTTTTGGTGGCCCACTTTTTATTAAGGATATTAAACAAATGGTAGAATTATGTGAGTTTTGCGCACGTTGCAAAAGCTCTCATGTTAAACCAAAGGTTCTGTTAATACCTTTACCAACTCCTGATTACCCATGGGAACATATTTCAATGGACTTCATTACAGGTCTCCCTGAAGTCAACCATGTAAACACAGTATTAGTAGTCATAGACAGTCTTACTAAATATGCTCATTTTATTGCCTGCAAAGGACTTCCCACATCAAGTGTCCTAGTTAATCTTATTTTACAGAATATTGTGCGTCTCCATGGTCTCCCAAAGGCTATACTGTCTGACAGAGGATCTCAGTTTTCGGCACATTTCTGGCAGAAATGGTGCCAGGCCTTACATATTGATTCTAATCTATCTACAAGTTACCATCCACAAACTGACGGCCAGACCGAAAGATTAAACCAGACTTTAAAACAATACCTACGCTATTATGCAGCAGAAGATCCTTCTTCTTGGCCTACGCTTCTTTGGCTTGCCGAGTTAGCCTATAATAATTCTTCTCATTCTTCAACAAAAAACACTCCATTCTATGGTCTTTATGGTCAACACCCTCGTATTTTACCAGTTGATTTACCAAGCTCCACACAAGAAATGCCTGTAGTACAAGGGATGTTATCACATTTAAAAAAAGATCCACTTACAACTTCAACAAAATCTTCAACAGGCCAAAATAGGATACAAACAACAATACGACAAGAAACACCAACCCGGCCCAGAATACAAAGTGAAAGACATAGGGGGTCATTCCGAGTTTGGCGGGCGGCGGTTGCCGCCCGCCAAGCGAGAACCGCCAATTGGCCGCTGGGCATTCTGACTTTCCCGCTGGGCCAGCGGGCGCCCGCCAAGGGAGCGCCCGCTGGCCCAGCGGGAAAGGGCCTGCAACACTGAAGCCGGCTCCGAATGGAGCCGGCGGTGTTGCAGGTGTGCGACGGGTGCAGCAGACAGTGAAAAGCATACTGGGGCCCTGCTAGGGGATGAGACCTACTACGCTTTGATTCCGCGTGACCCTACCCCAAAACTTCAAACTCAGATAAGGGTTATGATCTCGGAGGCATCCAACAATGAATGGATCACCCCTAAAGAAGCTTCTTTCCTAGATGCAACCAATCCGGTAACTCCCTATTTCTATTGCTTACCTAAAATCCACAAAGGTACACAATTCCCTCCGGGGCGACCAATTGTGTCTGGGATTGGTTCGATCCTCGAGCCCTTATCGATCTTTTGCGATCACTTTCTACAACCACTTGTAAAGGGCTCCTCCACTTATTTACAGGACACTAAAGACGTATTAAATCTGATTGAGACTATTAATAACACAGGAGATGTCCAAGCACTAATTACTATGGAAGTGGAGGCTCTCTATACTAATATACCCCAAGATGCAACTCTACAGGTAGTGGAATCTCTACTACAGCACAATAGTGACAATTTGACATCACCCATTGCATTTATCATGCAATGTGCCACATTAGCAATGAAAGAAAATTTATTTCGCTTTGAAGATCAATTTTATCATCAGATTAGATGTACTAGCATGGGAAGTACCTTTGCTCCCAGCTTGGCATGCCTCTATATGCATAACTTTGAGAAATAATTCATTTTACCAGCTTCTAATCCTTTCACCGATAACATAAGATTGTGGCGTCGGTACATTGACAACATCTTGGTTGTATGGCAAGGCCCTTTGGCTACAGCTAGTTCACTGACCGAGTGGGTTAACACACTAAACCCATATTTGAAATTCACTTATACGGTGTCGGATAAGGTGGTTCATTTTTTGGACTTACTGATTACAATTGAACAGGGGAAATTATTAACCTGTACTTACCAAAAACCTACAGATCGCAACAGCCTGCTAATGTACGAGAGTCATCATCCTAAATCCCTCTGTGACAACTTACCATTTGGCCAATTCTTGCGACTACGACGAAACTGTTCCTCAATACAGGAATACAATACCCAAGCAGATGATCTTCAAACAAAACTCTTCGAACGACATTATCCCCAACACGTCATCAACCGAGCTCGTAAGAGAGCAAGGAACAATAATCGTGACTCTCTACTTCAAACTAATACTAGAGTCAGGAATAGACGGTTGACTTGTGTGTCTACTTTCACCCCACTATCTAACCAGATTAAAAAACTGATTAATCAAAGGTGGCCTATCCTCAACAGTGGGGGCAATACCATTCCTAGGCCCCTATTTGCATTTAAACAATCTAAAAATATTAAAGATCTGATAGTCCATACCCGTCCAAAAGACACATCACGAACACAGACACAAACTACACTCTGGAACCTTCCACCTGTAACTGGACATTATCCCTGTGGACACTGTAATGTCTGTCAATTGACTAGCCCCAACAAAACTTTAGATTTGGCACCTATAGGCCAATGGCACCTGACAAAACACACGAATTGCAACACTAAAAACTGCATTTACATGATTACGTGTCCATGCGGGCTACGTTATGTGGGCATGACTTCTAGACCAGTTAAAATACGAATTAACAAGCATAGGAGCAACATCAGGTGTGGACGCATTACAACAAAATTATGCGCACACTTCCTAGATGCCCCCCACAGTTCCGATGATTTAAGTTGGGTCGTACTTGACGCCCCTAGAATCACTACTGACTCTCCACACTCCTTGTTCAGACTGGAACAACGGTGGGTTTTCAAGCTTCATACTGATACAGATGGGTTGAATGATGCCATTCCCTGGACTACATTGTCCGCCTAATCAACCCCTGTTAAGGATTTACCACCGAGTATTCAGTATCTTCAATCTATATTTGTTCTGTTTTTCACTTTTTATTTCCATCCTAATTGGACTGACTGTGAAAGACTATGGTTTTAGGGAGCCCCATTTTATGTATTACTCTGTGGCCCATACCTTTCTTTTGTCTACTAGGGCGGTTATTTCCGGCTTCCCACTCCAAACCACTCATTGTATTAACTGACATAACTCACTATCCAGTTCCAGCCATTCCAAGATGGCCGACGATGTTTTTAGTCCATTGTTTGTTTTGACTACCACCCACGAGGCTATTGGAGTAATACTCGTTCTAGTCTATTATATTTCTGTTCACAAAGATGGCCGCCGTAATTTTGCTTGAGTCCTTCTTTTATTTCTGAGACCTGTTCCCGGAGTGTAGTCCTTCTACAGTTTTGACCACCCTCTCCCATTTTTGCCGGGAAAACTTATCTTTAAAAGACTCGCACCGAGTCGGGAAGTTGTCTTTTCGGGAGAGCACGTCAGGGTAGGTTCCCCTGCAGACTGCCGTCATCCACAAAGTAAGTGACCTCGCGTTTGTGTGTTTATCGCTTTTTTCATTTACTTTTTTACTCTGGGGACGTATATTGAGCTCAACTAATGACATCTCTCAAAGTATTAACAGACTTAGGTCGGGGTAATCCCTTAATATTCTATGGATAACCACGCTTTGCCAGTGTGTTTTTGCCTTTGTAAATCACCACGCAGACTATTACACTCTGCTTCAGTACTCACCAAGCCTTTTTAGAAATATTTTCTGTTGTAAAACTGTTTTATTCCTCCCAGTTTTCCTTCAACAAATGTCATAAATGCTAGTGACGAGTCTGTGTATGAATTTCCAAGTGACATGGACTAATAATGTGCTTGATATTCATAATCAATTTAACCAACCGACCTCTAGTAGTAAATGTGACTGCTTTGGTTCTGATTGATTACACTGCATTTATGGTGTCTGCTTTACCACTTTATTAGTAGTGACCGCTTTCGGCATGCTACTTCCCAAGGGGCCCCCCATGTACCAAGGGATGGTAAGCATATTGTCTTATTATGTTTTTACACAACTGGTTACTACACACTGTTGTGTCACGGGTGTCCTTCCTTATTTTTCCATGTGTTTTGATCAAAATGATTTGTTTGTATTTTTCTAGGGCGACCATTAGAGGTTTCTGACAATTAGTGAACTTCAATATAAGTGACTATATGATTTGTTTGACATTTTTGCAAACTTTCGGTAATATAGACAGGAGAAGTCTTATTATGTATTGGTCCTGAAGAAGCGTCATAGGATCTTGTTAGACCACTGTACGCGAAACATGTTGACCATGTCCTAGGAGCCCGACGATAATCTCCTTAAGCTCCAGCACCATGCAGAAAGTGGTTGAGCATTATTCCTCATTTTACACTTTCCTTCTGTTTTTAATCTTGGTCCCGGTCTTATTCCATTGATTAATTAAATTGACTCACTCCTATTAAGACTGGGAACCAATTTTAGCTTTCACTCTCCTGCCAGGATTAGCGCCTGACCGCAAATCAAGTCAAATCATTAACATTTATAAAGCACGCTACTCACCCGTGCGGGTCTCAAGGCGCTAGGGGGGAGGGGGGGTTACTGCTGCTCGAAAAGCCAGGTCTTGAGGAGTCTCCGGAATGCGGAGTGGTCCTGGGTGGTCCTGAGGCTGGTGGGGAGCTCAACACCAGGTCTTGTAGTGTCCGCTACCACGGCTGCTACCTAAAAGATCTCCGGCAAAGAGCCCCCTTACGGGGAGCCCGTCAGACATTGCAGCGCCGGTCTGACGAGGAGCTACCCGATGATGAAGCATGACATCCTCTCGGATGTGTGAGGGCTCTTGCTCCTGAACTTTAGTGTTCCCCTAGTGATTATATATTTTTCCATTTGGAACAGTGTACACCTTTTTTGTATGATGTATTATTACATTATACATTTAATTTAACAAGCATAAATTCTGTATTCAATGAACTATCGAAAACTCCATATATTAAAAAATAAGTTAGGAACTAAATTGTTATTGCAGATTTTCAATTTTTTCAGACTTAAATTATCTTTTTCCTCCAGAAATTTGAAAAAAAAATCCACAGATTTACAAATAAAGTCTAAGCAGATTTGGTCTGCCTCTGCACATGCAGCATGATATACAGTCTGGCAGACAGGTTACTCTGTCCTCCATTTTACAAGTGTAGAGGGAACAAGGCACTTCTAAAAAAGCGGACGGGGTACTCGCAATATTTGTGATAGAGTTGCTCGCCACCAAGCTATAAATCAGGCTCACAGTCTATGTTCAAAAGGAATTCACTTGCCATTGATGTCTTTTAGGCCTGTGCTTAATATATACTGCAATAGAGGATGACTTTCAATAGATTGCAGTGAGGTAGCTGTTCTGCTGCTTACAAAACCCTGGCCCAATCAGGTCGTATACGAATGACTTAGCACCGGTGCTCCACCATGCGGTGCACTAAGGGTGATTGAGGCTGCCCCCTTCCGTCTGCGCTCCGGTTCCCAAGCGAGCGGCTCTACACACCGGCTCTACACCCCAGGCCAATTGAGGTTCCACAGCACTGCGGTATCGTTACTGCTATAGGTTTTTGTCATAATCAAAATATTTTTTATTGAGCCATTTCTGCATCATTTAAAAATAAATGTTCCTCCTGGAAGTCGACCTATGTGCACTAAAAACTATCTCTACAGCAACCTGGATGTATTTCATTTAGATTATGAGCACGAGAGATAGAAGGACCGAAGAATGCAACCATGCACACCAAAAAAGGTTGAAACTGAGAAAGAATCGGAGAAAACGGACACAGAAAGTCCACTGGAGCAGATGAAATTCCAGTCTTTTGGAAGTCATGTTTATATGAATCAGCTGGCTTGAAACTGACTTCTCCTTGGAAGCTCCAAGCACCGGAGGGTTGAGATGTTCTTTAACACCTCCCAAGTGAATGTAAACGATTGCCAAAACCGTGCAATGTTTGCTACAAAGCAGCAGAGTGTGCCCACCCACCACTAATATTTCTGGAGGCGAAGAGGTTGTATGCCAGGTGAACAGAAGCCCGGTTAAATGATTTCAGCAGGCGGGGCTCGCGCTTCTAGTCAGAGGAAAAATAAATCTGTCGCTGCCTTTAAAGCAGCCATGCACAAATAAAGCCAAACTTCATAATTTATCTAAACTCTGCATCGCTTTTCTTCCCCCTCAAGCAGGATTCTATTGCATGCTAACATAAACAGAGCGGGTGCAGCCACGAGGCAAGGCACAAGGCAGTGGTTAGAATTTGTGGAAAAAAAAAAGAAAGAAAAAAGCTAAAAGTTAAAAAAGCAATCTCAGAAAATGAAAAATATTGAAAAAATTAAGCTAATGTAAGTGAAACATAGATGAATGATCACTGACCCCAAACATGTTTTGCCTTTGCATTTAGCGCAATACAGTGACTCAATGGTTGTTTAGAAACTGCCCCTGCTACCAAGCTCCTGCACTTTTGAACCATACAGTTGAGCCAGGCCACGACGCAGACCCAAGGGGAAATGGAAACAGGATGACAAAACCTTTGAAGTTGCCAGCGTGTATTAGCAGGGAATGAAGGGAGCCACATACAGTACCCCACTGTCTCTCGTCAAGGGCACCATATTTATTTTTTAAGAAAGCTCAAGCAGGAGAAACCATAAAAAGTCTTATCTGAAAACAAAAACACAAGGATGGATGAGAGAGTTGAGAAAATTGCTTAAAATTACAGTTTTCAGCTCCCTCAGACACTATATCAAAGCTGACGGTTGCCTTTTTGATATTTAAGTCTGCCATTTCCAGAGGGGGGAGAAGGGAAAAAGGCAACAATTACACAATAGAAACATTATGCACCGAAAACGATGCCAGAGATGAAAATCGTTCACTGAAGGAATTAAAATGATGGTGTGATCCCTGTGAGGTTAATGACCGTACAACTATGAACAAAGTAGCCGTGCACAATGATGATGTCTTTGGGAGGCACTTTGAATCCTTCTAACATTACATTTCTATATAAATACGGTGAAAATTGACTCTCTTTTCAGATAAAATGCAGTAAAGACGGGAGCAGAGAGGGGAAGATAAGCAGTAGCTGACAGAATAGTAAAAGGTTTAAGAACGCGTGCCAACTTTTGCCCTGTGACACAAACGCCAATTCTCTCCTGAATCAGCAGCTTCTTTATTAAGGATGCCAATTTTAAGATCATAGAAATGAACTTTCTGCGTGCCAAGTGCATTCAAAGAGTCCGAGTAGAAAGAAAAACTGAGAGGGTTCAAAGAAAACCTTTGAAGAACCACTTGTTTTGCAACAAAATGGGTTCTATTTTCTCATAAAGAAATGTTTTCATTTCACTTCAGTCCAATTTTCACTTGTTATTTTTTAACTTCCCCTGCATGTATTTGAGAAACTCTTTCTTTACATTGTAATGCATCACCATACACAGAGTCCGACTTGAAAGATGTCATTAGTAATGTCAACATGGATATTTAATTTATATAAGTTGTAAAAGCCAACCAGATCTTTTGACAAATAAATCGATTGCTTTCATCACTTACCATTTCTAAGCTGAGATACATTTTGACATTTAAATATGTTAGCTCGAGAATTACCATTACATTTTCTCTTCTGATTTAAACGGAGTGGGTATGCCCAGATGTAGATCTTTTGCTTACTGTGCACACATCGAAACACAAACTACATCTCTCCAAGGGGGAATGCCGAGGAAGGTGTTTTTGTTTTCTGCAGCGGGGCTGTGACCTAGCAGTGTGATTCATATTAAATTGTTTTAACTGGAACTGCTCTAGTTAGCATAATGAATAATGATGGTCACATTATGTAGTGACACAGACCAGCCGTTTCATGGAATGTTTTAATCGATTTAGATGATTTAACTTAGACTTTTCTACACTCTCCCGTTTCTCTCGGGTCTTCTTTTTATTAGGACTGGTTGTGTTTTTTTCTGGCTTTTTGGTTTCATTGCAAGACATGGGGTGGCTTATTCATTGTGATCAATTTAACCCCTATATACCATTCCTATTTGATCCATTGCTTTTCTTCCTTCTCTGTGATACCTCTTTAGATAAGCTGTTGTTTGACTTGTTACCACCTTCTGTATTATATCTTCTTTTCTGGTCTGCTTCTATTTGCTCAGCCATGGCATAACAATTTGTACAGCCATGTAGCATCTTGCTCTATGTGATTTGTTTTGGTCTTACACAGCGCTAAAAGTTTAATTTCCTGTATACACTAGTGTGTAGCCTTCACACTATCCCATTCTCCGGGGATTTTCCCCACCACAATGCCCCTTGTGAACATCGAACCTTCTCCAAGTTGCCAGTCAACAACTGTATAATTTAACTTCTCAATTCCCCATTCAATTTATTTCCCATTTTCAATGAAGTGATGCGTTTCTCTATTTTCAAGGGCACAAGATTTATGCGACTTTCTTTTCATTTAGTTGCTCCTAGTTTTGTATGCATCTTACCCTGCTACTCCTCACAGATATTGTTTTTTTTACTGATTCGTAGCCTCTGCATACCTCTACTTGCTTTTAATCACATGGCCTAACGTTCTGATATTTTAGGTTCTGGAATTCCTCTCTATGGGCAGTGGTTTTCCTGATTTCTGTTATTTTTTCATTTCAACAGATGTATTCCACCAGTTTAATCGGAGACAAATGATGCAACGATTCTATGGCTGCAAAATATCATATTCACTTTTTGCAGTGCTCAATTATGGTTTTATCCCTGTTTGTATGGCACGACCTCCTAGAAGGGCTCATGTGGATACATTTGTTATGCCTTTATGGTCCAACGACCCATCTACCTGCCCATTGTCCACGTCCTTTGGTGGGGCCCTTCTACCCTCATTGCTCGACCTTGTCACTAATACATGTTTATCGAAGATAAAGTCAAGATCATGGTAGTGTGTTATGTAGAGTGTCGAACACCTCATCTTTTACAAAGTAGGGCTAATAATGACTTTTGTTCCTAGATCTTTAAATTAGTGCCCCATTAGACTTATAGCTGTCATCTTTCATTAATAATTCAAACTCTATTAAAAAAAGCTATCCCAACTTCAAACGTAGTTGAAAATCCTACACTTTATTATTTATATTAACAAACCCTGTACTCTTTTCAATTCTTTCCAGATTTCTGAAAGCAGGTAGAAACAAACTACTGTGGTAAAAACGCATCGCTTTTCAAAATAGCTGCACACGGATTAAAGTTTGAGGAGCAGAATTACATAGTGGACACTTCACACGAATATTGTTTTTTTTAATCAATGTCCCTCTTACTTCCTAAATTGGGCACTGGTCTAGTCTTAGATTTTTTAATTTTTTATAACTCTGTGTTTATTGATTTTAAAAACATAACCGTCAAAGACATTACAGTGCAGTGCAGATCAAGACAAAGGATAACAAAATCTTCATTTTATGTACCTGTTAATCGGATTCTTATAGGACGAGGCAGACTCACAGTTAGGTATAAGAATCTGTAATACCCATTACAATAGACATTACATTTCACCTGCCCACCGAAGATAGAAAATCTACCTGAGACCACATCTTTCATGTCCTAGGAACACATAGACACAGCCTCATCACAGCTCGTCGTCGCTCCTTTAGACAAGACAAGGAGCATTCCATCAGTCATCCTCATCCGAGCTCCCATCTGCACTTAACTCCTCCACACCGGAGAACCGATCCAGTAATGTCCCCCATACATCCAGAAGTGCGCCCTCCCCTTCCACAACATGCGCATATGTTGTTCTTCTGCAGCACCCCACTCCATCAAGTCTCGAATCCAGCACGAGATAGAAGGACCCCGGGAGCACATCCATCTAATGGCCACCCTGCATTTGACCAACACTAAGGCCAGTTGAGTAAGTTTGTATGGGATATTCCTACCCCGTGGCCTCCTCACCACTCCTAGAAGACATGTCACAGGCAATACTTCTAGCCCTAGTCCCGTTGCTTCCTCCACTCTACCTAGTACCTCCCGCCAGCATTGGTGCACCACCTGACAAGACCAGGCCAAATGAAGAAAAGAGGCATTCAATAGGCCACACATAGGACAACTCGCCCCCCTTGCTGAGTCAATCTTAATGAGCCGAGCAGGTGTGATGTATGTTCTGTGCACAAAGTTAAAATGTAATAGCTTGAACCTGTGATTGCAGGACACTGCTCGCACCAGCGATAGGGCCACTGCCCAGTCCGCATCCTCCAGAGGTTCTCCAAAATCATGCTCCCATGCCCTGCGTGCAACACTCGTAGGACCAGGTTGGTCCTCCCGAAGAGCCTTATAAAACCGAATAATCAGATGGGTCTCATCACCCCAATTCAATAGTCCATTCAATGATGATGATGCCTTAGGAGCCAGCAGAAACCCACACCAGATCTCCCTGGCTACATTCTCCATCTTGGCATATTGCAAGAACTGACCTGGGCCCAGTCCGAATGCCTCCCTAGCATTCAGGAAGGAAATAAACTCTCCATTGGGGTATAAGTCTCCCACCACTTCACACACTCCTGATTTCCAGCCTTCCATTGACATTAAGGTATCCATATCCCTGAAGGGGGGCCAAATCCTAGATCTTTAACTCTTTATCAAACGGGGCACGTTTGAGAACCCTCTTGACCACTTGCTCCCAGATCCAGGGAGTTATCCTAACCAGATATGGTACACTCGGCCACCCAACATCAGTAGAGTAGCAAGCGTCTTCCCGCCCAACAATCCTACAAACAATCTCTTCTCCCAGTTGTCTGAATCAGTCATCCACTTCGTGGCATGCTGTAGGTGTGCTGTACAGTAGTAAAATCTAATGTTAGGGATTGCCAATCCTCCCTCCCCCAACTCTCTCTGCAACGTCGACAATGCCACCCTACTACGCCGCCCAGCCCACACTAACGATATCAGCAAGCTATCCAGGCGATTAAAACGTCGAGCAGGCAGCAAAAACAGTGAGTTCTGGACCAGATAAAGACACCTCGGCAAGAATACCATCTTGGCTACAGCCATTCTCCCCATTATCGAGAGAGGTAGTCTATTCCAGAATAGTACCGAACGCTTAACACCAGACACCACTCATTCCAAATTGTGTTTTTCATGGGCACCCACAGTTTGAGTGACACAACTACCCAGATATCTAAAGCTCTCAACCTCCCATCAGAGCCCAACCCTCAGTAGCCCTTGATGGGGGCACCACAGAGAGAACTCAACGGGTACAGGAGTGACTTTTTCCTATTCACACAAAGACCGGACACAGTTTCAAAAGCACATGTGGTAAGCAACACAAATTACAGGCCGTACTGTGACCTGGGATGAAACCACATTGATCTTCATGCACCAATCTCCACATTGTGTTTTTCACGGGCACGCACAGTTTGAGTCACCCAACTACCCAGATATCTAAAGCTTTCAACCTCCCATCAGAGCCCAATCCTCGGTAGCCCTTCCTGGGGGCACCACAGAGAGATCCCAACGGGTACAGGAGTGACTTTTTCCTATTCACACAAAGACCGGACACAGTTTCAAAAGCCTCTAACAACTGCAAGAGCTCAGGCACCCAAACACCGGGTTCACGAAGATACACCAACGCATCATCCACGTATAAAGAGATAGTATGTGTGGCCTGCCTCACTCAGATACCCCAGGGCGCCAGCTCGTCTCGGATCCAGATCGCCAGTGACTCCTCAGCCAATGCAAATAAAAGCGTAGAAAGTGGACAGCCCTGCCAGTCTCCCATGCTTCTGAGAGTTCTCCCCCCACTCAAACACGCGCGATGGGTGCAAAATATAGCATCTTCACCCATGCACAAAATTGTGGGCCAAACCCCATACCCTGTATCACCGCTAATAGATAGCCCCATTTCACTGTGTTAAATGCCTCCTCCAGGTCCAATGACACCAGTGCTAGCTCATCTTTCCCACCAACAGTTTCATGCAGTACATGTGGTAAGCAACACAAATTACAGGTAGTGCTATGACCTGGGATGAAACCACATTGATCTTCATGCACCAATCTCCAAATCATTACTTGAAGCCTAGTGGCCAATATTTTGCAAAGGATCTTCACATCACTGTTCAACATAGTAAGTGGACGGTAGGAGGAGGGTTCACCAGGATACCCCCAGGTTTAAGCATCAAACAAACAATGCCCTGGTGCATGGTCTCCAGCAGGATGCCACGTATTCGCGCCTCTTCAAACACCGCAAATAATCTCTCCCACAGAAGTAAGGGGAATGCTTGATAGAGTTCAATCAGATACCCTTCACTTCCCGGGGACTTAGATTCTGCCATTGCCTCCACTGCCTCGCTCACCTCCTCTACAGTGATTGCTTTCTCAAGATCATCCCTACACTCCGGCTCCAAGCGCGGCTGCAGCATGAGCTGTAGAAACCCTGCCAATTCATCATCTGGGATTACCGCACCGGCCATGATACTCTCTGCAGATGCTACACCAATACTTTAAGTATATCCTCGCACTTGGTAATCATCTCATTCGGAATTCCTAATATACAATATGGGGGATTCTCCACTTCTCTTTTTAGGATCCACGCCAACAATTTACCTGATTTATCCCCCTCCCTATGCAAGCATTGTCTATGTGCTCGAAGTGTTACGTTGCTTAATGTGTCCCAACAGTTATTCACCAATTTGTACAGCCGAAGCTGTTCCCTCTCACTCTCCTGTGTAAGTGGTGCCTGACACTGCAATTCCGCCAACTTGTCCTCTCACTTAGTAAGCTCTTGCTTCATTTGTTTACGCACCTCACACGCAGTACCAATGCACACCTTCCTCACAACCGCCTTCAGTGCTTCCCATTCTGTACCTCTAGAGTCCGGAGTGGACCAATTTAGGTCCAAATAGTCCATGATAGCCACCTTGTCACAGCACCAGGCATCTTCCAGAAAGCCCACAGGCATCCTCTTACTACGTGATACCTCAGTATTATCGGGTACCCACCGCTGCTGCATCAACACAGGTGAATGATCAGATAGAAACCTGCTCAAATGACTAACGTCCAAAATCTGTGAGGAGTTCAAGCCACCCAAGAGAAAGCGATCAAGCCTACAATGTGTGTTGTGCATCTTAGAATGACATGTATACTTCCTGCCTTCTGGGTATAGTACCCTCCATGCATCCCATAGCCCTAAATTGTGCATTACCTCCACAAGGGATCTTGTCATCAGTGGTTTAGTCCCTACCCTGGGTGGGAGACGATCCTTTTTGCCATCCAGGATAAAGTTATAATCACCTACCCAGATCAGAGGCGCATCCAGCCCATCCTCTATAATCTCAGGGATACCGTCATGAAAGGAGTGATCATCCACATTGGGTGCATAAATATTCAGTATAGTGAGAGGCTTCCCATTTAACATGCATTGCACAAGCACATATTTCCCCTCAACATCTACCTCACTGTATACATGGGTGAAGGGAACCCCAGGGGCAATCCACATCGTCACCCCTCTCGCGTAAGAGGAGAAAGATGAGGAAAACATCTGACCCCACCATTTCTTTGCTAACTTTCGAGTTTCCTCCTCAGTCATATGAGTTTCTTGAAGACAGGCAATATGAAGCTTATGACGCTTCAAAAAGGAGTGCACCCTATACCGTGTAGTGTAGTTCTTCAGCCCATTGCCGCCCCATACTGAAAAGATTCTTCCCTTCCATCAAACTGTAAACATTTACACACTAGACCAACTGAACACCCCAACTCCCCGGTTCCCACCCCGGATAAACAGTAATTCAAACACATCTAACCATACATAGATCCATATATATGATTGCTGCCAGGACAACAGCCTAATCCCCAACTCCCCAGTTGCAAGGTCCTACCACAACAGTGGAGTGACCACCCCCCACCCGACCACTACATTCGTGGACTTGAGTACCTACTAAAAAAATTAAAAAATGGGTTGTTTCCCCCGACATACAACTTATATGAAATTCAAAGTTCAACAGTTCCCCCCCTTATCGCAGCACCCCCAATAGCCATTCCAGACACCTTCCACAGGAATCCAGGCCTCCAATCAAGAGGGCATGACATCAGCATTCCAGTGCCAGAAAACAGGTCAAGTGTCTACAGAGAGTATCTCCGCACCAAGAGACATCGTTCCCATCGATCCTTCAGTCGAACCAGGAGTTACCACAGTCATTGGCCCATCTTGTTGAATCTCAACTCTGGTGGTCACGATCATGTCCACTACCTGGTCTGTGGTGCCCTCCCACTGTCTGTCCCCTCAAGCCCTCCAATCTGGGCTAGCCGGGCCCAAAGGACAATTAACAGTTAAGCCAGTCCTCTCCCTCCTACCAGGCGCAGCTTTGTCCCAGATCTCCAACCATCTCTAAACCTCCTCCGGTCGATCAAAAAAGTGGGCTCCTCCCCCAGATATCACCTTCAGGTGTGCGGGGTATAGCAACATGTATCTGACGTTCATGGCACGGAGCTTGGCTTTTACCTCCATAAACCCATTTATAGATGTCTGAACCTTATTTGTATAGTCAGAATAGATGGAGATTTTACAATTCTCATAAATCGCTCTTTCCCTGTCCTTATAATTGGGTAGACAGGCAATGATATCTCTCGGGGGCACCCCGGGATGAGGCGCCACCCACAAGGCTCTGTGAGCTCCACCACAAACACCCTAGACAATCCAACTGGCTGTAACAAAGCCTTTCTCCAGCTTTCCACAAATCCTTCCACCTTGTTGCTTTCTGCACATTCTGGGAACCCCAGCAAACGGACATTATTCCAACGTGACCTGCCCTCTGCATCCTCCAATCTGGCCTCAAACCTTCCAAACATGGAGCTGACTTGCACCATTTGATTCTGTAGAGAGCCCAGCTCGGTTTGCAGCTCCAGTATGGAACCTTCCGCTACCTTGACCTTCTCAGAGACCTTCCTGAGATTCGCCCGCAGGAGATTGACCTCCACTGCCATGTCTCTATTTTTCCCTCAAGGGCCACCCTGGACCCCTGTATAGCTGCAAGAAGTTCCACCCGCAAAGCCTCACCAGTGGTTCGGGCCCAGCCAGAGCATGCTCAGGCCCCCAGATCGCGTTTAGCGCTGCGGCAGTGGCACGACGTGGTGGATTGTTCAATGGTGTTCCCATGCGATGCCGCCGATTGTCGGTACCATCCCGTACTGCAGCCGTCAGGAGCCCACACGGAGTCCGCACCACAAACAACCCAGAGAAGGGGCAGAAGCGCCCAACAAATGCGGAACTACTTAAAGTAGCAGGAGCAGTTGCTAGGCTGAACACCGCGCCAGGCGCACGGGGCTGTTCTCATAGACAGGCAGCCCTGGGGACAATGTGCTTGTTTTACCACTGAAGTACCAAGCAGCAAGTCCCATACGGCTTCACCAGGCAGGCTCACAACTGGGATATCAGCCCTTCACTAGCCAGCCAAGTCACTACTCTAGAGACCGCTGCCCGTTCATGCAGGGAGCACCACAGATTGTCCAGGAGACACAGGCTACTCCATCACTGCCCACAATCAGCTGGTCCACAGGTTGTCTCCAGGCCCCCTCTCCTCACTGTGTGCCAATACTGGTAGGTAGGCCCAGCCAGGGCCCTCCGCAGGCGTAGGAGCACACAGGCCCACTCCAACACTGGGCTGCGGCACCTCGGTAGCCAGATTCTCACACACCGGGGCACCACAATCCTGTGAGGCCAGCCTATCCAGGATTCCTCCACTTGGGGGGGGCAATTGCCCCCGCTATGCCGATCCAAGCGCAGCACGCCCGACATGGGGGGGAGTCTTCAGTCACAGGCACCCCAGGATAAATATAGAATTAGGCTGAGGAGCGGGAGCTCACTGAGAGCGCGCCCGCCAGCCATCTTGCTTGGCCATGCCTCTTCATGGCAGATCCTAGTCTTAGATTTAACATACATCTCTTTTTTTTGCTTCAATAATTCTAAATGAGTTAAGTTTGAAGAAACCCCCAGTTCAACTGTGTTCACTAGGGGCCAGATGTATGTACATTGGACTAGTTAAAGTGGGCACAATTTGCCTACCAACATTTTTTAAATACAGTGATATTTTCCAAACCAACCCATGTATTAATAGGACAGTGTGACGGGCTTGCTTCGGATCGCCCGCACATGGCCCTGACTTGTGCTGACACTGCCACTTGTGCTCCAGACCTTCCCGGCCTCCCTTCTCGTGATTGGTGGAAGGGTCTGTGGGTGCGGGATGCCGGGAGGTCAAATATCCCGGTGTCAGAACCTGTGGGAGTCAGAGGAAGGAGAGACGAGGCAGATATCCAAGAGGAAGACAGCGAAGAACAGGCGGACGAGGAAGAGGGAAAACGGAGCCCAAGCGGAACCCTGAGATGGCGAAACCAGTGTTCTTCACGGGGAGAAGACCAGCGACGTCAGACAGGATCCCTGACAACAGGCAACCAGGAGGACGGAACGCTGCATCCCGCCATGCTTCTGGAGAAGCGTGGCAGTTCCAGGTGCGTGGGACCACTACCCTGAGAGAGAGAGAAAGAGAGAGAGAGAGAGAGTGAGAGAAAAAAGGGGGGGGGGGGAATTCAAAGGCACGGGCACCGAAAAGGGAGTGAACTGGGGAAGCACTATCACCAGACCACAACAAAGCATAGTATCCCGTATAGCCCTCACCCAAGGCACTGCGCACAGGATCATACAGGCACAGAAGAAGATAGAAGATGCATGAACAAAGAGACATAGACAAAGACTAAATAGAGAGAGAAAATCACCATAGAAAGAACCGTAACAGGGAAAGACCAGATAACGAGTACCAGAACGGAAAGAGAGACAGGAAGAGAGAATAAGTAAACCTTACGGAGTGAAAAACCCTGACCACTTACCTCTGTTATTCTGTTCTCTCCACATACGCTTCCTGGGGAAACCTGTGAGACAAGGAGACAGAAAGAGAAGAGTGAAGAACAAACCACAAGAGTAAAACCCACCATATCCACGGCAGAAGAAGAAAGACTTAAATCTACCTGAACTGTAACCCACCCAAACCTACAAATAAAACACCTTGTACATAGAATACGCGAGTCCTGTGTAATTCCTCCGTGCCAATACGATTACAAGTGGTGTCAGAAGTGGGATTTTGAGGAACCGCCACCATGGAAGAAAAGGCATCAATGGCTGACATAATAGCCCAGTTGGCGGAGGGGCAACAGCACCTCCAGTTGATTTGGGAGCAACAAATGAAAGAAGCCAAACAGGAACGTGAGGCGTTGCAAACAGCTCTTAAGACCCAGGCAACAATTATGGCTAACAACCAGCTGGTACATGAAACAGCTCTGGGAAAACTTACCGACACCATCGCCCATTCAAAAGTACACCCCAATGTACCGAGTAGTGTGCTGCAACGTTATCAGGAACAGGAAGACCCAGATTCTTTCTTCATGAACTTTGAGAGAGTTGCCAGCACAGCTAATTGGCCTGAGGACAAATGGGGCCAGTATATCGCCCCCCCTACTCACCGGCCACTTGCAGTCAACTTACCAAGCCATTAATCCCAGTGGTACCCTACCCTACAGAGAAATTAAGAAAACCATTTTAGAAAGAGTGGGGTTGGATAGTGAAAGTTAACGCACCAGGTTCCAACAAGTAAAATGGCAGCATCAGGAGAACCCTCGCACCTTATACTACAGAGTTCAGCACGCAGCAGGGAGGTGGTTACATCCCACGGAGAAAACCAGGGAGGAAATGTTTGAGTTCGTAGTCTTAGAACAATACCTGGATGCCTTACCATCTACCACCAGCAACTGGGTAAGGCAACATCCCGGACTCACTAATGAAATGGCTGTGGATCTTGCCTGTGCATATCATAGGGGTCCGGACTTCCGTGCTACCATTAGTCGCGCCCCTCCATCTCCTGTTCGACCGGTCATGACAAGAAATACCACCCATCGGCCAGTATTAATCCATGGCCCTGACCGTTCCCAACCAGCGGGCCCAGTGGCTTCCGGATACTCAGGCACAGGACCGCAGTGCTATAACTGCTCAGAGTGGGGACATATCGCCAGGTATTGCCCCCATAAAAAAGACGCAGAGGAACCCATGGAGATAGGTTTGACAAGAGGGAGAGTGTTCTGGACTGGAGGAGAGAAGCCAAAATATACCCTCCCCATCATCATCAATGAAGTGGAAAGAATAGCCCTAATTGATTCTGGATGTAGCCAGAGTGTGATCAGGGGGGATCTAGTATTGCCTGGTCAAAAGGATTCTGAAACCCAGGTCCTAATCGCCTGAGTGCATGGCGATCAACAGTATTACCCCTGGCCACCATAAGGTTGAAGTGGAGGGACAGAACCGAGACCCTACGGGTTGGGGTACTCTCCCAATTGGAAAAGGACATAATCCTCGGTACTGATTATGAGGACTTTCCCTCTTTATTAGAGAAAGCCGGGCAAGAACACCTTTTGAGGAGCTGGTGGAAGGAGGCACCCAGTGGATTTGATACGGAGGAGCCCAAAGAAGCACGGGTTACCCTCAGTAGGAGTCAGAAAAGAGAGCAACAACGTTATTATGCACAGAACTTCCCGCCACAAGATGGTCACATAGTTACTGGGAAAATGTTTACAGTCACAGGTGACTTCCGACGGAGTCAGAATGAGGACCCCTCTTTGAAACATGCACAGCAGCAGGCAGTATCCGTGGCAGCACAAGGGGTAGGTCCCAGATTCCTGATTTGTAATAATCTATTGTATCGGAGACCCACCACAACAGGGGGAAATGAACTACAGTTAGTTGTGCCTAGAAGTCCCCGTCAACAGGTGTTACATTTAGCCAATGGGGATAACGGGGAAGGGCATTTGGGGAGGGAGAAAACCGAGGAAGCAGTGCTTAGATGGTTCTATTGGCCTGGGGCTTTTGTAGAGATTCGCAAACATTGTTCAGAGTGTCCCAAATGTCAACTGTACTACCCCTCTCCACAGAAACCCATTCCCCTCCAACCTCTTCCAGTTATAGACATTCCATTTACGAGAGTTGGGATGGATATCATTGGTCCTCTCACCCCTTCCACTAGGGGCCGACAATACGTCTTAGTATTGGTGGATTATGCCACCCGATATCCGGAAGCCATTCACATACCCAACATGCACACCAAAGCCATTTCACAGGCAATGATAGAGTTATTTTCTAGGGTGGGCTACCGAAAGAAATATTGCGTGACCAAGGGACCCCTTTCATGTCCAGACTGATGACCGAGGTATGTCGATTTCTAAGGGTGAAACAAATCCGTACCTCTGTCTATCACCCTCAAACAGATGGGCTAGTGGAAAAAAACAATAGGACCATCAAATCCCTTCTAAGAAAAAGCATATCTGAGGCTGGTAAAGACTGGGAAAAAAAAGGTACCTTTAGTTTTATATGCTATCCGTACTCACGTGCAGTCCTCCCTAGGACATAGCCCCTTTGAGATGTTATTTGGCCGACAACCACATACACTGCTGGATATGTTAGCCGAACAGTGGGAGGAAACTGAGGAGGAAGTAAAGGATCTATTAACCTATACCTGAGATTTTAAAGAGAATCTTCATACAGTATGGGAGGAAGCCCACACTGCTTTACGTGAAGCTCAGACCAAGCAGAAGCAAATATATGACACCAGAAGAGCAGTTCGGACTTTAGCTGTAGGAGATAAAGCATTGGTCTTACTCCCAAACACTGAAAATAAATTATTGGCTCGATGGCAGGGACCATTCGACGTTATTGCACAAATTAACCCCACCACCTACAGGTTGGCCATATCCCAAGGCAGTGGAAGGGAACAGATATATCATATCAACCTTCTTAAAAAATGGTTAGACCCCACCGGTGGGCATTCCGTCCACTACATCAACCCTGATGTTACCGAAGACATCCCATATACCGTCCCCCATACCCAAGAGCTGTCCAACCTGGCCAAACCGTGGATCAATCCCGCTCTCACCGGGTCTTGTCATAACCAACTTGTCCACTTAGTAAATGTAAATCAGGATGTATTCTCTAAGTACCCTGGGAGAACCACCCTAGTCCAACATCCCATTCGGCTCAAAAAGAATAAAGTATCCCTACAGAGGCCATATCGCATCCCAGAAGCCAAACAGAAGATTATAGAAGAAGAAGTCCAGACCATGTTAGCAGCCGGTATTATAGAACCCTCAACCAGTCCTTGGTGCTCGCCGGTTGTATTGGTTCCCAAGCCGGACGGCAGTACCAGGTTTTGTGTAGACTATAGGGGTGTCAATGACATAACCCACTTTGATGCCTATCCCATGCCTAGAATTGACGAACTTATTGAGACAGTGGGCCAAGCCAGATACTTATCCACCCTGGATCTCACAAAGGGATATTGGCAAATACCCTTGAGAAGGGAGGACAAAGAAAAAACAGCATTTGCCACCCCTTCGGGATTATACCACTTCACCGTCCTCCCCTTTGGGCTCCACGGGGCCCCTGCCACCTTCCAAAGACTCATGGACGAAATCTTACGGCCATATAGACAATATGCTGTGGCCTATCTCAATGACATTGTTATATATAGCAAAACATGGGATGATCACATGTCTCATCTAGATGCCATTTTGCGAGCCCTGAGAAAAGCCCAGTTAACCGCAAATCCAGAGAAATGTCGATTAGGACAAACCAGTATCAAATACCTGGGTTACATAGTAGGGGGTGGTCGGATTAGCCCACAGGTGGAGAAAATAGAAGCCATCACGCAAATGATTTTCCCAAAGAGGAAAAAAGACATTAGGGCTTTCTTGGGATTAATCGGCTACTATAGGCGCTTTATTCCCCATTTCTCCACAACGGCAGAACCCCTTACTAACTTGCTACAGAAGGCGTGTCCAAATATCCTTTGTCCACCTTCATTGTCTGAATTACGTAGCTTTGACAGTCTAAAGGCCGCTCTCACTTCAGAACCGATGTTATGTTGCCCAGATTTCCATAAACCCTTTGTTTTACTGACTGATGCCTCCGAGGTGGGCCTTGGGGCCGTACTGTCCCAGCCCAGGATGATGGAACCCTCCACCCCATACTTTATATCAGCAGGAAACTCCTACCACGAGAAAAACATTATCCGGCTATAGAGAAGGAATGTTTGGCGATTAAATGGGCTATTGAATCTCTCAGTTATTATTTGTCTGGCAGGACCTTTACCCTGGTTACTGATCACGCTCCTCTCAAATGGCTCGCCCATAATTAGGACAGTAATTCACATATTCTGCTCTGGTTCCTTTCCTTACAGCCTTTCTCGTTTCAGATTCAGCATCTTCCGGGAAAACAAATGGTGACTGCTGATTTTCTATCCCGTTATCCGGTCTCTGAGCGTCCCGACCGGCCGCTCTCTAGGGGGAGTGTCTGTGACGGGCTTGCTTCGGATCGCCTGCACATGGCCCTGACTTGTGCTGACACTGCCACTTGTGCTCCAGACCTTCCCGGCCTCCCTTCTCGTGATTGGTGGAAGGGTCTGTGGGCGCGGGATGCCGGGAGGTCAAATATCCCGGTGTCAGAACCTGCGGGAGTCGGAGGACGGAGAGACGAGGCAGATATCCAAGAGGAAGACGGCGAAGAACAGGCGGACGAGGAAGATGGAAAACGGAGCCCGAACGGAACCCTGAGATGGCGAAACCAGTGTTCTTCACGGGGAGAAGACCGGAGACATCCGACAGGATCCCTGACAACAGGCAACCGGGAGGACGGAATGCTGCATCCCGTCACACTTCTGGAGAAGCGTGGCAGTTCCAGGTGCGTGGGACCACTATCCTGAGAGAGAGAGAGAGAGAGAGAGTGAGAGAAAAAAGGGGGGGGGGGGGAATTCAAAGGCACGGGCACCGAAAGGGGAGTGAACTGGGGAAGCACTATCACCAGACCACAACAAAGCATAGTATCCCGTATAGCCCTCACCCAAGGCACTGCGCACAGGATCATACAGGCACAGAAGAAGATAGAAGATGCATGAACAAAGAGACATAGACAAAGACTAAATAGAGAGAGAAAATCGCCATAGAAAGAACCGTAACAGGGAAAGACCAGATAACGAGTACCAGAACGGAAAGAGAGACAGGAAGAGAGAATAAGTAAACCTTACGGAGTGAAAAACCCTGACCACTTACCTCTGTTATTCTGTTCTCTCCACATACGCTTCCCGGGGAAACCTGTGAGACAAGGAGACAAAAAGAGAAGAGTGAAGAACAAACCACAAGAGTAAAACCCACCATATCCACGGCAGAAGAAGAAAGACTTAAACCTACCTGAACTGTAACCCACCAAAACCTACAAATAAAACACCTTGCACATAGAATACGCGAGTCCTGAGTAATTCCTCTGCGCCAATACGATTACAGACAGTTCACAAAACACTGAATTGCAGTAGGGTGCAATTCAACGTACCTCATTAATATTAATGAGGTATGTCGTAAAACCCACTACATTCACTGCAACATGGAATGGCGGCCTGCTGGGGTCAGCAGACCACCATGATTGTGATTTTCATATAAAGCAATCTTTTGTTTAATGCAGTCTATTTTCCTTAAAGGAAAACAAGATGGATTTACAAAAAAAGTTAAATGTTTGTAAAACCATGTACCACAGCCTACTCCAAAAAATAATTTTTTGACCATTCTCCAAAGGCGAAGGGATCCCCAGGGAACCCTTCCCATTTACAAACATGCCACCACCTCCTTTGAGGAGCTGGTAAAATATTAATGTTTTGCGACAGCATTTCAGCCATAAAATGTTAATAGTTAACATAAGGAATCGCTATTTGGATTGGAGACCCAAAACATGCCCCTTCCAAAAAGTGATTCCTTGTGATTTCCTAAACCATTTAGCAATTCAGTAACAGGGCACAAAATCACTGAAAGGGTTTAGCACATTTGAAAACCTCATTCGGTTGTTGTGATTTACTGAATTGTAAGGTTTGCAGCCAGAAAATGTGTTAGTTCATCAGATCCTCATGTCTATTTGCTCATATTCCTGTTCATTTGCCTGTTTATCAACTTAGTTTTGTTTTTCTTTCAGCCAGTATTACTCTCCTTTTTGCCTTCATTTAGCATATCCAACATCAGGCTAAAGAAATTACTTTGTAAAAAAACAAGTCAGGGTTGATTTCAAATGTCTATCTAAGTACTGTTTAACCACACAGCAGTCTTTGCACTAACTAGATGTGGTGATTTGATGCCAGAACATGAATGCTTTCCTATAGTATTTGGGCATAACATTGGTCCTACTAAGTGGTACTTTTAGTGCACCCCAGGATACCTTGGGTTACCCTCATCCAACACTTTCAAATAAACATTTCTGTAAATTATATTTTACTTATATCTTTGTGTGATAAAATTTAGCATCCATATAACAGCAAGTACCCAATTTTTTGCGTAAATGTTTCCTGAAACCTGAATAGATGTAACCCTTAATCATATCTGATTTACCCAAATCCCACAGCAACCTCTTGGCATGATCTATTCAACATGGTTGATAATTGACAAATTACTGAAAAAAAACAACTCCCAGATAGCAATACTGGAATACTTTTTAAAAAAGACAACTACCTTAATAAGATACAAGCTTCTGTGTTTTTGCTTCCTTCTTAATACCACAATTTTAGGTTTTCCTGTGTTGATTTTCAAAAAATTGTTTGCAATAATGACCAAGATTATTTAGAACATGTTGCAGCTCAAGTGGAGTTAGATAAAAAAAAGATGGTATCATCAGTGTAAAAAATGATTTAAATGGTCCTTCAATATGTGTTTGCTCTAGGGCATTGTTGTAGCCAATTTGGGGCATACAAGTTTTGTGTCACTGCCCCTTTCTCTTCTAATTCTATCTTCTAATTATATCCTTGATCCAGGAGTAACTGGGGTGTTCTTTTATAAATCTGAATAGTTGCATTACTGCTCCCCGTGCTTGTGTCTTGTTATATAGAGTTTTCAAGTCAAGTGTAGTGGTCAAATCGATAAATGCAACATATAGGGACCTGGTTTGCTACTAGCATCTCCTTAAAATATGGTGTTTGTATTTTGTCACATGTTTTCTCATTTTTTCACATTAATCACCACTTTCTGTCTGAGTCTTTATGTATGAAGTTTACTGCCCCACTCCCTTGGGTCTGCCAGCTTTACCCACTGTACAAATCCTTTTTTATATAAATTATTTGTGACCTCTGGTGCTTCCTAGGGTGGGAAGCACCAATTCACCTCAGGGTGCTCCCCAACTCTTCCTCCTCTCATCACCTCCCCCGTATCATGTTGATTCTATTAGTTACTTCATTGATCGCTGCAGAGTTCTTGATTGGTTATGTGTTTTCTTCTAACTTTCACAACCAATCAATCAATCAGTATTTGTACAGTGCAGCTACTCACCTGTGAGAGTCTCAACGCGCTGGGGGGGTGGGGAAGGGTCTAATGTGAAGACCCACGAGCGAACCACTCTCATGACCTCTATTGTATTTATATATTTATGAATGTGTGTATGGATTTAAATGACCTTTATACTCAAAGGTCATTTGTAAACTATTGTATGTCAGCCAAATCGGACTAGGTCAATTCTCTATCTAGGTTTATCAACTTGCTTCTTACATTTTACATTCCTTAGGTGAATGCAAATGCTCCTGCCAGACCCATAGTGGAAGCAACTGAAGGAAACTATTTCTCCTATCCCCGCAAACTTCATTTGCTCCCAGTTACCAGTTTCTTTCAAATTGTTCAATGTGGATGTTAATTATGGGCTAGCAGGGCTGGTAGCTACAACATCTGTCTAGTGGTTTGCCAGGGGTAGCAGCTGCTCCACATGGTATGTCCTTGGGTATCCCTCGCACTGTCCACATTAACCCTGGGCTCACGGATCAAGATGTCAGAAGGGTGAAAAAGATAGCAGAAGTATAACAGCCAAGCTTATCTCCAGATCTCAAGTCTTCCCCAACAGATTAACATGAAATAAAAGACCAAGTAGGTTTTGTGTCTGGTTTCCACTCTTAAATAAACCAATTGGGAATGACATGTCAAAACAGTAAACAGGTGTTTAGGGAGGGAGATGAAAATTCAAACATGCTCCCACAAAGAAGTAAGCTCACTTCTGTTATCAAGCTGCATTTCAAAAGTTACTACACTTAACAATTGACCCAAAACTGTTGTAAATGTACTCCAGCCCATAATTTTAGGAAGGGTAGAACCACATAAAACAATTCAGATGTACTGGAGGTAGGGGCTATATATTTAGTTTAAGGGCCTGATTTAGAGTTTAGTGAAGTGGGGTTACTCTGTCTCAAATGTGATGGATATCCCGACCACCGTATTATAATTCCATTATATCCTAAGACAAACACAATACAGCGGACAGGATGTCCATTACATTTGTGAAGCAGTAACTCATTTGTCAAACTCTAAATCAGGCCCGAAATGTTAAACGGTGTATTCATTTGGAATTCATTATTTAAATTTAAAAAATGATTTTTATTAATGAATAAATCTTTTAAACAACATTCATTAAAATTAAAGATATACATGTTAATAACGTTGAACAAGTAATAAAATATAAACATGATGGTGAAGATGTGTGTAATCATATTTAATAATAACTTTACATTATAATAATATATGGTTATTATTTAATTATTTATTTAACATTTAATTTGATGAGTTTGTGTGAACATCTCCGCCCATTACAGAGACCTCCACCCTTTCTGAAAAGTTACTAGTAGTAACTTCCTCCTCCTAAATCCTGTTCTTGCAAGCACCATCACGAGCTGGAGATATGTAAATCTGCACATAGTGATACATTTATATGCAGAAATTACGAATAGCAAAACAATGTAATGTTACTACAAAGTGCAGTATATATTTGCACGAGTAAATCTATACCTGCAAATATACCTTTGTGAATAGGCCCCCATGTGTCTAAATTACTGCATATGTGGGGAGAGAAAACATGCCTGCTCGGGGGCGTCAGGGGAGATGGATGACAAAGTGAGAGAATAGAGAATGCTGACGGGAAAGCTGGAAAAGAAGGGTTAGCAGACAAGTGGAAATAAAAATGGTGACGGGCAAAGGGCAATGAGATGAAGCAGTAGTCAGAGTGCAGATGGATTATAGGTGAATGATTAATTTTGAAGTTTAAGGTATCGTGTAGTACAATTGGACATCATCATTTGTATTGATTACATAAACAAAAATTATTTAAATGTTTTCAGGTGCACTATCCCACAAAACGACAATCCCGCCATTTTGCGCCAACTGTTGTCTGCTTCATGTGGCCATCCTTTTCACTGTTATTTTAGAACCTGTTATCCAGAGTGACATCTTCCATAAGAGTTAAGGGATTAAACCACAAATATTATTTTTTACATAAGACAAACATAACTTTCAGCGACTTCATATTTGCAGCTATTTACAGTATAAAAGTATATTTTTTATGAAACGCCCTCACACAAATACTTATTTTAACAGACCAAGAAATTATACAAATTGTGATTCTTATTATAGCTGACAGTGTTTATTGAACAATGAGCAACGACACGATAACATTACATAGTGAAGGGACTTACGAACTATTTTGAAATGAATTTATACTACACTTTTTATTCATGAAATCCAACGCTCACATTAGTATGTCTTGTTTATTCAAAGCCATGTAACAGGATCGAAGTTCATAAACATATGAAAAGTTTGTTTGCTCACAAAAAACAGCAAATTAAGATACTCTGATAGCCCTAAAAGAGGAGATTCCATTAAAATAGCTCTTTCATGGTTCCCAATGTCAACGGTGAACCCGTATCACAGGTTATGTGGCCTGCTTTAGAAGATATTGGCCCTGATTCTGACCTTGGCGGACGGCGGAGGCCGTCCGCCAAGGTACCGCCGCCAAATGACCGCACCGCGGTCAGAAGACCGCGGCGGCCATTCAAACATTTCCTCTGGGCCGGCGGGCGCTCTCCAAAAGAGCGCCCGCCGGCCCAGAGGAAATGCCCCTGCAACGAGGACGCCGGCTCAGAATTGAGCCGGTGTAGTTGCAGGGGTGCGACGGGTGCAGTTGCACCCGTCGCGTATTTCAGTGTCTGCAAAGCAGACACTGAAATACTTTGCGGGGCCCTCTTACGGGGGCCCCTGCAGTGCCCATGCCGCGGCACCCCCTACCGCCATCCTGTTCATGGCGGGTTTCCCGCCATGAACAGGATGGCGGTAGGGGGTGTCAGAATCCCCATGGCGGCGGAGCGCGCTCCGCCGCCATGGATGATTCCCCCGAGCAGCGGAAAGTCGGCGGGGGACCGCCGACTTTCGCTTCTGACCGCGGCTGAACCGCCGCGGTCAGAATGCTCGTGGGAGCACCGCCAGCCTGTTGGCGGTGCTCCCGTGGTCGGTGGCCCTGGCGGCCACCGGCCGCCAGGGTCAGAATGACCCCCATAATCTACGTTTGCCAGCGTTAATAGCATGACCTCTGTGAGAGGTCCCGTGCTGCGTATTTGAGAAGTCCGGTAAGTTCCATATAAAATGCTGATTTGGGCATTTATTCTCCAGCAGGAATTTTACGAAGGTCATAGCCCCTTTCTGAGAGGAACTCTATACAAGCAGTAAAACAAAGCACGCCCATCTTTAAAAAAACACTGAGTGCCTGGGAAGCCATTTGAGTTCTGTGCATTGGCTTCTGGCATTCCGCAGAAATGTAAATGTAAATATGGAAAAGGTTCGTGAAAGTTGTAAGCCAAATAAGTGAAGACAATTTCAGGACACTCTTTGTACTTTTTCAATTTCTTCAATTTTAAACCTGGAATTGTTCCTATAGTTATTATTTTTGTGCAATTTTCAGTTTTAATGAAAACTTGAAAGTAGCACAATTTGCTTTAATAACTGAGTGCCTGTGCAGTTGGTGCGGTAGACTCCAAGGTGAGTGGTCGTCTCAGGAGCTGAATGAGTGTTGCATAGAATGAGTGAGACCTTTTTAAAGCACAACGTTCAGGACCAATAAGGAAATAGTACTTTCATTCGTTTTTTAAGTTGGGTAGAACTGGACTCTCTGATGTTTGTACTGTTGTTTTCCTTGTTCTCTCATTTGCCTGTTTTTTTTCCCTTGCCTATAGGCCATAGAAAATAGTATATTGGGAGCATCTAACCTGTATTTAGGCTCCATTTCCTGGATACAAAAGCCAATGACCCCTGATTGGCTACTGTGGAGTGAAGGAGAGCCAGACTAGGGGTTAGGATCTCCTTTATATAGCTCACTCTTTAACACCTCTGCCTATGGTATTTTCGCCCGGACAGCAAAGCAAAGGGTTGAGAAGACAATGACAACTTCCCTCTTTGAACCTTTCAGGCCTGGCGGGGCTAGGGCCAGAAACCATGGCCAAAAGTCTACATACAGCAGTTCTGGATTAGGTTGCTTTTGAGCATACCCCAAACATCAAGGTAGAATATTTTGCCTTGAATACAACCTGTACTTTCAGGGTAGGACATTCACCCCAGGCTTAGTCCCTATAAATCCCATGAGAGACCACCTGCTTGGGTATGAACCACCACAGAAACCCTGGCGGAAACCAACAGTATAAATGGAGATATTCACCTTCAGGAAACCATAACTATCTGGAGCCGCCATGGAACCCGAACTACACATCTTCCTGCTGCTCGTGCTTGTCCAATGAATCCAGGACAGTGACGACGACGACAGCAGCAATCGTGAGTACACCCATACACATCCAGTACAGATGGCGATGGCGACACATACACGCTCTCCTACACTGACATGCACATTCACACACAGCCACATACACACACACACTCAGTACACACACAATGGCCAACACACACTACCAAAACACACACCAATCCGCAGACACACAGCACCAGCACTGTCAAACACAACAACACATAACACCAGCAAAGTACACAAGTGCACAACAACCTCAACACCTCATACACACCATCAACACTCCACAACACACACTCCCACCTGACAATACATACAAATAACACAACATAACAACACCATTGTACCAATGTACACAATCACACAGCCATACAATGAGGCATATGTCACACCATGCAAACACACCACACAGCGGTTCAGACATACCTATCACCACACACACACACACACACACATACAGCAAACTTCACAAGGGCACACCACACACAAATACCAAATGCCAACACAATCTATGCACAAAATATCAACATAAATGAATGTCCCAAACACATACATGCCCAACACAATATACCCAGCCATCAGTGTGGGAAAAATGCAAAGCACACACCCGCACTGGCAGCCCTGACACAAATGGTAGCACAACCACCACACACACAAAACACACTCTAAGTTCCTAGTTAGCTTTATTTCGGTAAAAATAAATACCATAAAAGCACACCACAAGTTCACAATTTTACAAGAAAACAGGCTATGCATAAAAATCCTCAAATATAAAACATTAAACTGTATGTAAAAATCCTCAAATATAAAACATTCTCCCTATAAAAATTCGTACCATATTATAAAACTGTGCAAAAAAGCAAAGTTTTTCGTGATAAATATCATAAGTCAAGTATGTATACCTAGCTAAAAACAATGAATAAGATAAAAATAGAAAACGTTTCCATTTAAGACATATATGAATATAAAACACGGAAAGTTCATTAGACGGTAGAGAATTGGTGTATGCATACATTAACATTCACAAGTAAATTCATCAATGGCCACTCCCATCATCTATTGTTGGATTTTTTCCTGTTTTTTTGACATATTCAGTCTGCAATGCCAAATAGATTCTAAACATTTTGCCAAACAACAAGCCACTAAGACAGATGGATCAGACTTAAAAACTCTCAGAGCCGATAGGCAATTCCTAAAACCAATTTTTTTGCATAATGGAATAATCCAAGAAGCCCTCTGTTTATGATATGCAAAACATTGGAAGAGGACATGGGTTATGGATTCTTCCCTGGCGCAACCCATCGAGCACATCTTGGAGCTACAGCTTGTATTAGACCATTTGTAAATTAGGGTGCGCAAAGGAAGAGAACCTATCCTAAATCTGATATACAATGCACGTGCATGTGGGGAAAGTAATGTATCCATGTATCGCTCAGGTTCATAATGGCATTTGATTTGTAGAAAACTGCCAGTCATGGATGATGATGAGACTGCAGTCAATTGTGTAAATTGAGCATTAAGCCAAAATGCATCCTTCAGAATCTGCGTTGCATTTTTTTGAATAGATAATGGATCCTTCCAGTATGTCCCCAAGCCAAGTGATACAAAGGTCCGTTCCACATAAGCACACCACTTAATTTTTGAGATGGTGTTAGTATCCATCAGGTTAGTTAGCCCGCATCTATAGGGAATAAGAGAATCTAGTGACCATAGGCGAATCCAAAACAACAGAGGCCTAAGAGCGGCGATCTGGTTGATTGGAGGCAAATTTAGATCCATTCGAATAAGAAGTGTTGGAGTATTGGAGGGAACTCTTAGCAGCATCTTTAAGGAAGAGTTTTCCACTCTTGCCAGATCATCTAAATTGCAATGACCCCACAATTCAGCTCCATATAGAGCCCCCCTTGCTTGCGATTTATATATTTCTATGGCGGGTGTAATGGCAAAACTGGGGGATCTAGCTGCAAATCTTACAATGCCACTCACCCGTTGTTTCAAGCGCAAGGTTGCTTTCTGGAGAAGGGAGTGCCATTTAAGTGTATCTTCTAAGTTCAGACCTAAATAGTCAAAATCACCGACTCTTTCCAGTGTGGCACCCTCTAGATAGATGGGTCTCCTCATCCTGCCTTTTTTGTCCCCAAACACCATGCATTTAGTTTTTAATCGGTTGATTTCCAGGCCATGGTCATTACAAAAGTCCATAAACCTCAAGAGCAGGGTTGAAAGGCCTGTTGCTGTTTGGGATATCAACAAAGTGTCATCAGAAAATAGGAGGCAAGGAATCTTCTGCCCTCCTATTTTAGGGGCATCATTGGAACACTCCATGAGATAAGGGATACATGCATTTATGAATAGGAGGAATAATGTGGGGGCGAGTACACAACCTTGTCTCATGCCACGGGCAGTGGGAAACTCTTCAGTTAGTTCACCTCACGGACCCCATCTAATTCTGGCATAATTGCCAGTATAAAGGTCTCTAATAATATTTAGGATAGAACAAGGAACTCCCAGTTTGTTCAAGACCTCCCACAATTTGTAGCGGGGTACTAGATCAAAAGCTGATTTTAAATTGACAAATGCTACAAATAGGTGGCCTAAATCCACGTCAACAATTTTCCATTTGATTGAAATAAAACGGAAAATCTGGTCTATTGTGCTGACTTTTTCCCTAAAACCCGCTTGGAGGTGGCTTAAGATTTGGTTTTCCACTATCCATTCCCTCAACCTGCTCAACAGTTGATGGCAAAATATTTTTGGGAGATTATCAAGGAGACTGATAGGTCTGTAATTTCCTGGGGAATTTCTCTCTCCTTTCTTGTATATGGGCACGATAATTGCCTCTTTCCATGAGTCGGGATAGGATCTAGTAGTCAGAATAGCGTTGGAGAGCATATTAATGTACGGACTCCAGTTGTTCTGATCCGCTTTAAACATATCTGAGGGGATCCCATCCGACCCTGGAGCCTTCCCTGCTTTTTGGGCAGTGATGGCCAACACAGTTTCTTTTAGTGTGAAGGGAGGCAGGGGAGACACAGGCGAGTGAGATTCTATCGTCTCTCCAAGACTTGGTGCATCGCAATCCAGTGTGGAGCCATACAGTTCCTTGAAATGGAAGAGCCAGACATCGGGGGTAATATGAGACTCTGGGTTGGATGCTCGATTCTGGTCACTACAAGAGACCAGAAGCCAGAACCGTTTAGAGTCGTGGACCTTAGCTGCCTCAACTAGTTCGCTCCAGAGCCCCTCTTCATACTCAAGTTTGCTCTTTTTGCATGTTGATACATAATGGCGTCTAGGGTTGGTAATTCCTAATCTATCCTTTATCCTTAGCGCCTTTATCAAGATGTTTTTAGCCTCTCTACACCTCTTGTTAAACCATTTGCTGCTAGGTTGGGCACAAAAGTTGGTCGATGACCTAGCGCATTTGGAAAACAGCTCTTTCAAGATTGCGAAGAGGTCCAAATGTAGAGACGTGACTTCAAGTGGGCAAATGTAAAGTGATCATAGAATAACTGGTGGGTAGAAGTTAATGCACACAGTTTATCTCAAAGCTTATTAGATCTCTGGAAAGAGTCCCATCTTACCGTACGCCTGTTACTAGACAACTTCACGCCACCAGAAGAAGCAGAAGAGAATACAGCTCCTGATAAAAAAGTTCTCTTATACTGTGATCTGCAGAGGGGCATGATCACTGGTAAACAGATTACCCACTTCCACGTCTAATATGTGATGCCAAACTCTTAAGTCAAGGAAAATGTAATCCAATGTGCTACTGTATAAGCCCCTAAAAAAAGTTGGTCTGGCGGGGGTGTCAGCTGGGAAGCGACCATTGCCAAGACGGAGACCATGGAGTATCATGAAATCTATTATCTGAGTGGCCCTAATGCAAGTTTTATATAAAGTTTGCTGTATGGGAAAGGAGGGGATATTCCATATGTTATCTTCAAGCTGCATAACCTCTATGAGGTCTGTGTTGAGTTCAAGATGGGCATTAAGATCCCCCGCTATTATGATGTAATATTTTAAACAGAGGTCCGGGATTAAGGTATTCAATAGCTCGATAGTAGTTGAACGATGGTTGGAAGGACCCGGCCTATTATAGATATTTATACATAGGACAGGGGAGCCTGAGATTGGTTGAATGGCAATGGCCAAGATATCGGCGGAGTCTACATATATCTCCTTGATTACTTCCACCTCTGTCGATTTTACCCAAGCGCATAAGCCCCCTGCTGCCCTACCTGCTAAAGATGGCTTAGCTGGATTAAAGAAGGAACAAAACCCCTGTCTATACGCGCAATGTGTCGCCCAGGTTTCCTGGAACATACAGATATTGAAATTCTCGAAATATGCCACCCATTCAGTGTCAGCAAGTTTACCATTGATACCAGCCATGTTCCAGGACAGGAATTTTGCTAACGCTTGGGCAGTGGAGCAGGTTAAATTGCTCCGCCGAAAGTAGATTTATAGGATTATTAATAGTAGCAAATTGTAATTTCCGTGGCGATACAACATCTGGACTAGATGGATTAGGTGAAAAGCCTGTAGCCGGTAAATCAGGGCTAGTGTTGGAAGTGCAGGAGTTGAAAGGACATACAGTCAATGTCTGAGATGGCCCCCTGAAAATCAAATTCACATGCCGTTTGGCCACTGGAGGCAGGACCAGCGCTAAACGTGAGAACTGGATCGGATGGTGTACCTTTTAAAACCTGGTGGCCTGATGGCCTAATATCTTGATAGCCTGCAGAACTACTCAAAGCCAAATTGACTGTTCTGGAGGAAGGATTCAGCCGTGTGTTACCAACGAAAGGACAGCTATCGCTGAGAAAAATGGCAGAAATCTTCCTTTTTTTGTTGCGTGCTTCCATGTCTAACAGTCCTGTTACCAAGTGGGCGTTTTTGAGATTAAGTTTGATAAAATCCCAGCTTCCAGGTGGGTCGTTTACTCGTTCAGCCAATAGGATGTCATCATGGATAACTGAGCCACACCCTCTGACGTATCTCAACCAGTACGAGGCCTTGTTGACAAGTGAGGCTTTATCTTCCCGTACATTTGGGGCCATATGTATGAAAGGTTTTGCACTCGCAAACGGTGTGAATCGCAAAAATTGTCCGTTTGCGAGTGCAAAAACGTGGTCTGCGATGCATGAAAGGCATTCGCAGACCAAAAACAAGAAATCGCAAATTTAGTGATTTCTTGCGTTGCGATCTGGTTTTGCGAGTCGCATTTTGCGATTCGGTATTTCCAGTAGGAAATTGCGAGGAGCAAAATGCGAATCGCAAAATCCGAATCGCAAAGAGATGCATCAAAAATTCGCAATTTGCAATTTTTCGCAGAATGGCATTTTGCACATGCAAAATACCACTAAGTGAAAGCAGGTGGTAGCCAGGTGCAACCTATATGAAGTGGCCCAGAATGCCTCAGACCCCCCACCACAATGGCTGCACTGTACGTAATGGTCGAGGAGGATGAGGATCCTGGCAGGTTTGAGGAGAGGGAGGAGGAGACAGAAGCGCATTTTTAGAGTGCGCATTACACTATTTGACCTGACAGAGGAGGACATATTTGAGAGGTATAGGTTGAACTCAGCCATGATACTTGATCTGATAGCTGAGCTACAACCCATACTGCAGCACAGAACACTAAGGACACATAGCATACCCACCCATGTGCAGGTATCATGCACCCTCCACCTACTTGCCTCAGGGAGCTATCAAGGGGTTATAGCAGCGGCTGGGGGGGTCACACAGAGCACCCTCTCCTGATTTGTCAATGCATTTCTCAACGCCATGCTAAACAAACTCCAACAGTACATCAGATTCCCCCACACCCCACAGGAAATACAGCAGACAAAAATTGACTTTTATCAAATAGCACAGTTCCCCCACGTCTTAGGTGCCATAGATGGCACACAAGTGGCAATATGTCCACCTACTGTCACAGAGTATGTGTACCGAAACCGCAAACACCAACATTCCATGAATAAACAGGAGATATGCAATGCCACCTACATCATAACTGATCTCGTGGCCAGGTACCCAGGGAGTACACATGATTCATACATCTTTCGTCACAGCGGCATTCCCACAAGACTGCTAGCTGGGGAGTTTGGTGAAGGATATCTACTAGGTAATATCACTTCTTACACTGGCGCATAGGTAACAAACCCATGTCAGATGGCTGAGGTACCCAACAAACCTTCTGTTCCTTTCAGGAGACAGTGCCTATGCAGTGCGCACCTACATGATGACACCCTACCTCAACCCGACCACACCGGCAGAACGGAGATACAATGCAGCACACAGGGCAACCAGCACCGTGGTGGAGCGCACAAATTGGCCTCCTGAAGAGTCGCGTCCGTTGCCTCCACAAGAGTGGAGGGGCACTTCAGTACAGTCCAGAAACCACATGTAGAATAGTGGCTACTTGTGCAATCTTGCACAATATAGCTACAACCAGGGGCATACCTCTGGAAATCAGTGACACTGAATCAGATGAGGATGACGATCCCATACCACCTCTACAGCCAGCAGACAGGACCAGTGCAGCAGAGGGACAGCAAAGGCGTGCTGACATCACACACAACCATTTCAGACGTGAGTATGTACAATCAAACTCCACTGACTACTGTAGCTATAGTGAGAAAAAAAATATTTATTCCTTTACGGCAGGTTATGAATTGTGATGAGTAAAATAAAAGGGGGATTGTCAAAACAAAAATGAACAAATGAACTGAGTCCCACACTATTACTCCATAGTGGGGACACCAGAGTCAATGAGGCAGAAGTCACTTCCTCCTCCCTCGCACACCACTGGGGTGCCCAGTTGCATCACTGGCACCCTGAATGTCAGGCTCTGTGGCAGTGCTGCACCTGGCACTGCGCCGTCTGTGGTCTGGAGCTGGTAAGTGCACACTGCTGAGGCTTGAGGAATCCTCCGTGTCCCCCAAGGCAACCTCACTGGGAGTGGCCGACCTCTGTCCCATTACCTGTTCGATCATAGTGGTGATCTGGACAAGGGCCTGGACCACATCCCTACTGGTGTGTGAAGCCTCTACCTGGGCCGCCACAGCACGACGGGCGATGAGGGCGGTGGAGTTGGCCATGCGATTGGAGGACCAGCAGTATGTCGCAAACATGGTGCGGAAACGGTGCTCATGTCTGCGATTTCTTAAAATTCGCATTTTGCGATTCGCAGACCCCAGTTTTCATACATCTGGCCCTTGGAGACAAAGGTGGAACATTGCACATATATATATAGTTGTCATTAGTTGGATGTAGATTTCGACAAGGTGCTTTTGTAGTGTCCCATTTAAAATGTACATTGGGGAAAGGGAAGTATTGCTTTCAGGGGGGAACACATGTAGGCTACGGAGACAATGCCTTTGCGTAGAGCCTGCTACACTTACTGGGATTGGCAGGGGCCCAGTTGACAAAACGCCTTTTCCAAGAGGATGTTTGGTTGGCACAGAAATTGTCTTGGGCTCACATGTGTGAAGGAAATCTTTGCTTTTAAGGAGAGTGGTGATTTCAAGCAATAAGGATTTCAGCTCGCCTACTTCACTCTTAAGGCTAAACACCAATGCTGGCAAGTCATCTTGCGGGGGGGGGCACTCTCCGTGTGCGACAAGGTCTGAGGGATTAGTTGGGGATTTTCCAGATCTTGAGACTCCAAAGGGGAGAAACGGTTAGAATAGGGAATTGTAAAATTCGTTAGGTTGGCTTTAGATACTTCAGATTCAAAGTGGGATACAAGAGGAGTAGGAGAACTGGCGATTTTAGAAGAGCCTTGAGAGGCTAACACCTGGTAGGGAGAAGTAGTAACTTGCGAGTTGTAAACAGTATGCAGTCCTAAAGTTAAGAACGGAATAAGAGTGCCGGTTTTAGGCTCCTTTCGTGGGGCTTTCTCCTTATTGTTCAAAATCTGTTCCACCTCTTCAATCAGGTTGTCAATTTCCTTGGAGACACAATTGGTGTGGGATTGCATGGTCTTGTTAATTTTAGGTATTTTAGGTTTGACAGAGCCCAATACTGGGCTACCTTTCGCCTTGCGCTTCCCCATTAAAAAGCAGATACTTCAGTGTAATGCAGAGAATAATTTCAGGCACTGGATAACCTGGCACCGTACCTTAGGGCCCAGAGGGGGGGCCCAGCCCAGTCTCCTTCGATCTCTGACGGGCACAGACGAGCTCGCCCTTGGCCCGGGCTTTGCCCAGGCGCGTCCCGCGCAGCGATGGTGCGCGGTGCGCTTTATAGCGCCCGCATTTTCTTGGTGATGGCCCCCAGGTGAGGGGCAGCAGCGATGGAGCAGCAAAGGAGCCTGGTATTTGTTGTCCCAACAGGCTAGACCGTAAACACACTCACACACAAAAGAAAGCCGGCAACATCATAAGAGCCATGAGGAATGAAAGGCAGGACAAATATGTAACATTAGAACCAACAACTGGTTGGCCCAGATGTATGGGATCAAATAAATAAAAAATAGAAAGAATAAATAACTATGTACAATACATAAGAGTCCTTAGGGCAGTCCAAATAACAAAGTGCAACATGCACAGAAGGCATGTTTGATTGACTGCCCCAACTTGACTCCTGACTGCTAATTTACCTCCACTGGTAGGGGCATAAAGGGGGCAGGCAGGCATCTCAGGGATTCAGGGGAGGTGGAGGAGTGGGTTTGGACCTAGGTTTGGGAGGGGGTCTTTGGGCTTGGGCTTGGGCTTGGGGGCTGTGGACGTGGCTTAGGGGAGAGCTGGGAACACTTTGGCGGGCTTGACTTCTTGGTGGGGAGGGGCATGGGTAGTAGCAGGGGGTGCAGGGGAGGACTTTGAGGTGGTAAGGCTGGACTTGGTGAGGGAAAATGATCTTTTGGGGGGTTACACGGGGTCGGAGAGGAATAGGGAAAAGTGACAACTCAGAGAGGAAAAACCTCTTAGACACACGGGATGGTCATGGCAAAAGGGTTTGGGAGTGGAGGGAGAGGAAGTGCTTGTAGGAGGTGTCTTGATGGACGTTTTGGGTGCATTTGTGTGCGAGGAAATTTCGTGTGTGCCGGGTGTCTGTTGGGTGGGTGAGTGTGGGCGTTTATGTGTCTTGGGAGGAGGGGGATAAAGGAGCTTGGATTTGCCGTTCTGGATGGGTGACTGTCTGTTAGGTTGATAACTGCAGGTATGGTGGATGTGCTGCATGTGGGTATGTCTGTGGTGTAGGTGAATGTGGAGACTGGGGTGGATGTCTGGGGGTTTTCTCTTGTGCTGACTGTGGGTAGGAAAGGATTTGTGGCTGTATCAGTGAATTTGGGTGTGGTGTCTGCAGGTGTGTCTGGTGTAGTGTCTGTGAAGGCAGGGGTGGTGGGGGAGTCTGTGCAGGTAGTGGGCGTTGGTGTGTCTACATGTAAGTGTTGTTTATGTGCATGCTGGTGGTGGGACTTGTGGTGCTTACGTTTGTCTGAGGAACCCTTGGCTGTTGAGGTGGAAGCATGCTTGTCTGCTTGTATGGACTGGCTGGGGTGGGGAAGAGGAGTGTGGTATTGGGAAGAGGAAGAGGAAGATGGAGTGGGGGACAGAAGACAAAAGGTGACTGGCTGCAGTCAGTGCGGAGGCCAGAGCCTGAGAGGATCTCTGTAGGCCAGCCAGTGCACCGTGAATGCCCTCAAGAAATACATTCCTCTGTTGGACTTCAGTTGCAAGTCTCTGGATGGCATTCGCTGTGGTCAACTGACCCACAGAGATCGACTTCAGGAGGTCAATAGCCTCCTCACTGAGGGCAGCAGGGCTGACTGGGTCAGGGGCAGAGGTGCTTGCGGCGAAGGAGACACCCACCTTCTGGGTGAGCAGGCAAGGACACTGGGTGGGGAGCTACATGGAGGGTGGTGGTCAAAGATGGTGCTGGGGTGGTCCCAGATGGGTCAGCCACCACTAGGTAGCATCCACTTGAGGAAGAATCTGAAGATGATGCAGAAGATCTGGTCTCCCCAGCGGCATTCCTCTAGTTCTGTTGGCCACTGGGTCCCTCACTGTTGCTGGGTGCAGCTCTCTGGGACCCGAGGCCAGCAGCATCCCCACTCACCTGTGCTCCTTCTGCTTTGCCTGGTGAAGCTGTTGTACACAAACAGAGAGAGACATGGAGGAAGAGAAAAGGGTATTATATTCATTACATACACACATATAAGCATGCACAACTGTAGGCAAACATCTCCGGCCTAGGATATCTTGTCCCATAGGTTCTCATTATGCTAATGAGGCTGCTGGATTTGGGCAGCAGAATCACATAGATTGTGGGCACTAAGTACACTTCCACACCATATGACACCTGTCAGCCTAATCCGACCTAATCCAGTGTTTCCCTCTAACTAGCAGTGCCTCATCTCTGTCCAAAAACAGGTATCATTGTGGCAACCGGGCGCATGACAAGAAAGACTCCTCAGGGAAATCATGGTCGATCAGATCCCATCCCTTTCTCTTAGTTACCCAGGTCTCACACAGGCAAAAGCAAAATAAGCAGAATACAGTTGAATATGGGTTTATTGAAGTGGCTGCATCTTATTTAAAATGGCATGTATTGCAATAACAAGGATGATAAAACACAATAAAAGCAAGCAGGTGACAAGGAGAGTGAAACACAAAAACAGACCCACTATACTGTCACTACAAGTGATAGATAGTTCTCCTACCTACACTGATGTTTGAGCACAACATAATAAGCTTAATCCACCCTTCATGTTTCCCCCCTGGGAAAGAATCATTCCTCATACCTGAGTAAGGAAGCCTGCAGTCTTGAAAGACACCATCCCCATGTAGGTCGGGGGCTCGGCAATTTAAGCAAGCAGCTGTAGCAAAGCAATCAGCATGCAGTTGAGGTCCTCTGGCTGGAATCTCCATCTAACATGTTTAGGACAAAGTAGTGTTTTTATAATAAAACAGTTGACATTCTAAGAAATGGTCCCTACATATGAGTGTGTGTTTTCTATGAATGTCGGAGACACAGCATACCACATTTGTCAGCAATCCTATCTGATTGTAGCCTTGGAGAAAGCACAGAGTGAAATAAATGTCCTAGGTAAAAGGACAATGAGATAGAGAGAAATAAAACAGCATTGCAAAACCTGGCTATTGCTATAAAATAAAGCAATGCTGAATAAAATGTAACTGGGTTGAAGTGCACAGCGGCAAGCCTAGTTTGCTAAAATAACTTGTCTAAAATATGGCTAAATTAGCTATACAACACCCTCCCCTTGCCGGTTCAAAGATCGTTTAAAAAGCGCAAATTAATGTAAGTCTAATAAAACCCTATGAATAAAAGCATAAAAACATAAGTGTCAATAGTGGCAAGTTAAGAGACTCATTGAGCATGAAGAGAAAGAACAATTGAAAAGCTACAGTTGGTGCCAAAGAAAGCCAAATTCAATAGTCGGTGTCATTTTGGAAATCGCCAATTATATCTGGGACAATTGAAGCCAGGAAACGTTCTACTTCGGCAGGTGGTAAAATATCCAGATCATGTCCAATGAAAACCGCAGAGCGCTTGTGTTACAAAGCCTGAGCTCCAGCTGAGGCAGCTGCATTTCGTGTTGTGCCCACTGTTGAGTTAAGAGTTCCATTATCCACAAAGGGCAACTCATATGCGGCTTACCATAGCAAACGCACCCTCAACGCGCATGTCTGATAATGAGCCCTCATCGAGAACATCAACAGATTAGCATCCAATGAAAGTAAGCACTGCATAGAAAGACAGACTTTCAGTGCACATTCAAAGAGGCACCAAAGGCATCGAAACATGTGCTGAACACAATCCAAAAGCAGTCAGAATGAAGATCAGTCGCACTCCAGCTGTTCCAGGAGTGGTGGTCCGAAATACTGCATCGTACGTTCACAACACAGTTGGGCTGAAAAAGTAGCAACAGCAAAATGCTACCTATTATAGCCAAAGTAATTTGCAATCCCCCGAAAATACTCGAAAATATTGAGTGTATGACTGAAGGTCTTAAGCGGAATATGGAGGAGAAGGTGTGAATGAAACCAGAACCAACAGCCTTAAAAAAGTGGGCAATTCCAGTAGTATTGGATGCATTGAATATTCGTCTCACAAGTTCACTAAAGTGTCTCAGAAAATTTGTACTTAAAAGTGACTAAATCTCCGCCGATAACCTCGCATCCTGAGGCGCATAGGTCTCACATGCAGATGTAAGCGCCACATGTTTTTGAAACAATAAAGCATTGAGGGGGTCATTCTGACCCCGGCGGACGGCGGGAGCCGCCCGCCTGGAGGGAACCGCCAGAATACCGCTGCGCGGTCAAAAGACCGCCGCGGTTATTCTGGGTTTCCCGCTGGGCTGGCGGGCGACCGCCAAAAGGCCGCCCGCCAGCCCAGTGGGAAACAGCCCTCCATGAGGATGCCGGCTCCGAATGGAGCCGGCGGAGTGGAGGATGTGCGACGGGTGCAGTAGCACCCGTCGCGAATTTCAGTGTCTGCTGAGCAGACACTGAAATTCAAAGTGGGGCCCTCTTACGGGGGCCCCTGCAGTGCCCATGCCCCACGACACCCCTCACCGCCATCCTGTTCCTGGCGGGCAGAACCGCCAGGAACAGGATGGCGGTGAGGGGGTCGGAATCCCCATGGCGGCGCAGCAAGCTGCGCCGCCATGGCGGATTCCCATGGGCAGCGGAAAGTCGGCGGTACACCGCCGACTTTCCGTTTCTGGCCGCGGCTGTACCGCCGCGGTCAGAATGCCCGGCGGAGCACCGCCAGCCTGTTGGCGCTGCGGTGCTACCGCCGACCCCGGCCCCGGCGGTCCTTGACCGCCGGGGTCAGAATGACCCCCTGAGTCTCCTCAACTTGTCAAAATTCACATCAGAAGTAGCAATATTAGCCCAAATGCCTTCTACTACTTTCAGTTGCCTAGGATGGAAAAGGACATTCCCCCAAAATGTAACAATTTGGGAGACCGAAACGACATAAGCTATTCCTGCTCGTATTCCACAACAGCTCTCACAGTTAAGGAGCACATAGCTGCCATTCAAGAGCACCTGGAATGCAGGTCTAATCAAGGGGACTGGAACTCCCTTCAGATAACAAGCCAAATTTGCTACCGAGGTGTTATATGCCCCGTGCAAGGACAGCTGTTTACAAACTATTGAATGGCCCCCAAAGTCTGGCATTCACTACCGCTAAAAAAAGACCTCTTTCATGCCATTGAAACATTTGCATGAAAAAGGAAGCTCCCACACCTCGTGTATGTAACTACCTCCTATCCTTTTATATCTACCTACTGGAATATGTTTCAAACAAGACGTGAAATGAAGTGTTGAAATAGGCAGATTTATAACCTGGTGTTTTAGCCATTCAGCAGATGGTATTTCAGCCACAGTAAAAGGCAACTTTTCTAATTTCTCAATATTTAACATAACATATGTTTCTTCCTTCTTAGCGATTATTTGTTGTTGTCGTGTTAAATTGAATGTTAAAAAAATATCCCTTGCGCTCATGTGTTGCCAGGGAACGCGACCTACTTTCAGAGTTTGTAGTGTCGAACCTAACTGGACCTTAGCTGACTTCGTCCATGGTGTAAAGATGACATGTCACTCTGTACTATATCGATTGCAGAGGATACAATGTTAATTAAAGTGTATATTCTGTCAGCCAAGGTGTTCCTCCCCTTATCTACAACGGCTAACGCTTTCTGTAAATCATCCTGATCTATTTGCCTTAACTGGGTGGCCACTTCTTGTTAGTAAAGCTACAAAATTTCAATACATGCTGCATATCAGAATCATTTTCTGCATTGTCTTCTGGGAATCCTGTAAATCTGTTTCATTAGACAGGTGACTAAGATGTTCTTTGACAGCATCTAGTGAGGAACTCTTCAACCATCGCTGGCATAGTTTTCCCACACAGTATGTTGTCACTATACCTGAGTGTTCTGAGGACACATAGCGAGGATCTGGCCTATTTGTTCTAAAAACCCCGAGGAGTTTACAAAACGTGTGTGGCACCCATTGGTGTCTACAGGGTAATAATCACTACCCAGGACGTGAAAGTGATGTGTTAAATGTTTCATTATGGACCCATTCATCAAGCTGATCTTCAGATGCATTTATATTTTTTTGCTATTTATAAAATCTAGCAGGAGCAGGAATACTGGGTGCATTCAATTCCTTCATTTTTGCTAAGCCTAAACAACTTGTTTGTTTTATTGTTTTGTTTAGAAATATCATTTGAACAGGTACCAAGCATGCTCTAAATAAAGTTGCCTTTCCCCTTAATTGCCAATCTTTAGTGCCCACACACTTTTCAAGTCAATCGACTTCAACCAGTACTCATAGCCTTCTATAGCCAACCGGGAAACAAAGGAATCAGATTAAATTAATTTTGTGTCTTTAATTTTGTGTCTGTGAATAAAACATGTTGACTTTCCATTACTGGCAATTTGAAATAATATGACTCATCATTTTTAACATTGTACCCAGAAAAATATGCAAACTTTTCAGTATAAGTTTTGGAACTCCCCACTGGTGGAGTCGGGCAGTGTTAGCACTATGTATAATTAAAAATAGTCCTTGGGGTACTTGCCCTATGAATTAAATAATGTCCATAATAATGATAACAGAACATATCTCTATCATTTTCTTTGGATCTTATTCCCATGGAGGCAGCACTGGCAGATGCGTTGTCAACACAGAACTGTTGCAAGTCCTGCAAGACAGTGACATATTCATTATGTCAAAGGGCGCCTCCACGCCATGACCATCACGATCTGGAACATACATTTGTGTTCCAAACAGGCAATTGTACAAAGTACGCCCCCCAGGGACCTTCTAGGCAGATTGCTAAGTGCTTTCTGGACTCCATACAGGTGTGTAAGCCAGCTACGACCCATGCCTAATACTCTGGCTGTTATGGATCACTTTAAATCTCAGTTTTATCGCTCCTCAGGATGAAATGGATGTGATTAATACAGTTGGACCCCTAACAAAGCCATGGCGTCCCTAAAAGCCCTTGAGACAAAAGTAGGTCTCTGGTACGAGTGGAAAACCGCAACAGCATATGTGCTGATAAAGACTTGCAATTCTTTAATAACAGTTCAAGCGTCAGCTGAGCGTTGTGGTAAAATCCATAGAAATCTGGAGCAGGAGTCAACAGCGACTAAGATGTATTTGTATGCACTAGCTGGTGTCAGGGGCCCACAATGGTCCAAGTACACACATTGTAATGGTTTGTTGAAAATTAGGAAGGGTGTCTGTGGTGGGCGTTTGACGGTGGAACCCTTAATTTGTTGGCAGATGTCACAGCAAAGGACATAATGCTTGGTCTGCTTGCAAAGACCTGGCCACCAATAACATGCTTGTAAGAGTGAAATCATAGCCACCACACCAGCATGGGCAGAAGCAACTCCCTCATGCGCTGCTCAGGTCTTTGGTCTCTATTGGCAAACACACGATGTCCTACCCCCGGTATTACTATTAGGGTTGTAAAAAGGCGGGCCATGTGGTAGAAATATATTTTACAGGGTATGCTTTTGGTAAAGGCGTGCCTTCATCCGAAGCTTTCACAGCTGCCAGTGTTTCATCATCCACTTTTGTTTTAGAATGAGTTACTGCAGCAACAAAAGCCGTAGCTACTGCTGATTAGGTTGCTTCATCAGCCAAAGTGTTGCCTTCAACATGTATTCCAACACGCTGATGTCCTAGTGTGTGTACAATATGGATGTTAGGTAGTGTTTCTTTCAGATCTGCTACCTTCCCCCACAGAAGTCTGTGTTTAATGATGTTGCCTTTTGAATCTCTGAACCCATTTTGGCTCCAGTAATGCAGATATTCTTTGAAGGACTGGATACAATAGTACGACTCATAGACAATCAGTGTCATCTGCTCAGGATCCTTATGTTCCAGTGCCATTACCAGAGTCTTGAGCTCTGCAAGTTGTGCAGTACAGTCTCCTAGAGTCTGCGTGTAAGTATGTTGTGGATGGAACTTGCCATCCTTCATGTATCCACTCACGACTGTGCAAGAGGTGGAATATTGATGTTTGGTGCATATTGCTAGTTGGGCTGAACCATCAGTGTACAAAATTGTCTGATATTGTTCAATAGGCAATATGTTTGCTGGAACTGGATATTCAAGTTCATATTGTAAAAACTCTTGCTTACTTTAACGTTAGGGATGCTAGCTTTGGTAACAGCCTCAAGGGCTGGAAGGGGGGATACAACAATGAAATGGTTCCCCGGGCCAGAGGTCTCTTTTTGATGACAGCCATCTGAACAGCAGTGAGAATTTTCTCAGTAGGAGCAAAGCGTTGTTCAGCTGTAGAATGTAAGTGTGATTTGTATGCAATCGGGACGGTTTCACCTTCATTGAATGTCACGTAAGTGAAACCAATGGCACCAGCAATTATTCTGATGACCAAATGTTTTTTATTGTCTCTTGTATGTAGATGTTTTGCTTCAAGCATGTCTTTTTGCAGTGCTCTAAGGATGCATGTTTGTTCAACTGTCCAGTATTTGTTGGTTAAGTCAGGACCTCTTAAGTCATATGAATGTTTAATGCGTTGTGCAAACCTGGAAGATATGTCCTGCCAAAATCTAAGAAGCCCAACACTGACTGGAGCTTTTTTATTGTGTATGGTGGTTGTAGTTGTGCACATTTTTCAAAAAATTGGGGCACAAGGCTCTTGCCTTCATCCGACAGTTTGTATCCCAGAAATAGCACACTAAGGAAGGCTATTTTCTTTTTTTTTAAAGTTGAATTTGTAGCTGATTTTGGCAAATCCTAAAACAATGCAGGTTACCCGTCTTATATGTTGCATGAGGTCGTCATCCGAGAGATAGATGTCATCCACATATGACAATGCCTCATGGTCAATGTTGAGTAAAATAGATGTCACATGAGCTGAGAACATTCCTGGACTGTTCATGTACCCTTGTGGAAGTTGGCAAATTTTTTTGGTGGAGCCTAGGGCACTGAAACTTGTTAAGTCCCTACTTTCAGGCACTATGTTTTGGGAGAAAAACCCATTGGATACATCCAGGGTCATCTTGTGTTTTTTGCACACTACATTGTCCATAAGTGCTGTGTGCATTTTGTATTGCAAATGTGCTTGTTCAACTATTTAAATGTCTATAGTATAAGACAATTCTATATGAATGGTCGGGTTTAGGGCCATATGTACGAACACTTTTTCCCATAGACACAGAATGGGTAAAAACCTTTGCTTCATCTGGCCCTTAGTGACTGGAAATAGTGGATTGTTTATTGGTGAAACAGAGGGTTCAATTACACCCTGGTACTCTAATTGTTTGAGGATTTCCCTCACCAGTGCTTTAGCTTCATACTTTCATGGATATTGTGGTTGGGGTTGAGTTTTTATGGGTAGTATGTGATGGGGGAATCTTTATCCCTCCCTACGTGATTGCGATATAACGCAGGTGCCTGTGCCACTGCCCAATCAACGGTGTGCATTTTAACGAGCTTTCTGGGAACAAGGGACGAGAAGGATTTTTCAAAAACTTTCTCTCCATATCTGAGATTGCTGACAAATTCTGGTGGCCAATCCTTTTCAGCCAATAAAATATCATAAATGGAGAAGACATGGTCCCAAAAGAGGGCGTTGATTATACGTTCAATGTCTCCCTCTAACTGAATAGTTTTTTATACACCATGTCGGGTGTGGAGACACACATGCCCATAGTCTCAAACTGTAAGAAGTTATCAGTTGCTTTCACCTCCAGATTCTCTTGAAGATACTGGCAAGCTATTGTGACCTCTGCCGCACTGTCTGGCAATGCTAGTGCCCACTTCCTGTCCTTCAGTAAAGCTCTCTTCTTGTGTGACATGTCGTATCATAATTGCTGCCACATTTTTCTTTTTGAATTGGGGTTTTTGTTGGGGAAGTTTCCTCTTCTTTTTAACTGAAACTTCAGACGTACGTAGTGAGTCCTTTCTTGGTTTCACATACTCTGTTCACTGCTCTGACCACCCACTTCTCTCACTGCATTTTTTCAGTGAGCCCTGAAAGGAACAAGATAGGTGTGAATCAGTATATTGATATCCGTCAGGTGTTTTTATATTATCTCTATTTCTAAAATTATATCTATTCTGAGGGGTTCCCCCATTCGGAGATTCTCCCCTTTCTTTTTTAGGTTTTGTTGTTTTTTATCCCAGCGCTTTTTGGCACCATCAGGTGCTTGCTTGGGTGAATCTTTATTAGGTCTACCTTTAATTTGTGGTTTGACTGGTATGGCCACCAGACTATCTTGACTAATTCTAGAGTAGGTCTCAGCAATAATCTTTGGCAGGTCACATTCTTGATCCTGTGCAGGAACATCCCGGAGCCACATGTGCACTGCTAGTGCAACTGCTTCCCCTTTAAGATTACTTAATATACATGAGGACACAGTGACAAGATTGCACATTAATTCCATCCCCAAATCCAGGGCTGGGGCAGCCCCAAATTTTTCTTGAATTTGTTTTAATACCTCCAGAAGAGTGGCAAGTGTTGGTGTACCATGTGCGGTAGTATGGAGCATGGCAAATACAGTGCCCATTTATTGCAGTCAACTGTGGGAACCATCCCAAATGACAAGCACATAGTAAGAATTCTATGTTTATCCTGAGGACCAATATGGGGAAAAAATGCTTCCAGCGCATTTATTTTTTAAGGTTACCAAAATGGAATTTCCTCCCCCTTGGCTGGTGCCTTACCCATGGTCGCATGTACAGTTGCAGGATTAATACCTGGCGTAACTGAGTGTGGTTGCACTGGGGCAGCTCGTGCTGGGTTAGAATTTAATGTTTGCATTACAAACTGTGCTAGTAGTCTGTATATTGCTGTCAGCTCTGTATATAAGCAGAGGACCTCAGCTACCGCTAAGGTTGCTGCATCATGGTGCAGTGTATATGTTAGCAAAAAAGGCCAGGTTCGGTCATCATTACTCAGAGGACCTAACCTAACATGTAATTTTGTATGTGGTAGGGCGTCAGCAAGACAATTATTATGGTCTTGATAAGATAAAGATATTTCTAAATATGCATTAAGCTCTGTATTGTGCAGGTATATTTGCAGGTGTATAGTGATGAAATGTTTTTGTGTTCCCATCAACTGCTGGAAAAGTAACCCAAGAAGAAAACATTTCTGTTCTGTAGGCTGGAAGAGCCTCAACAACAAATGTGACTTGACCCCCCAGGCCATTTGGCCCTTTGCCAATAAATGTGCAGTAAGGGGCAGTCCCATACTTACTGCAATTCTCACTCGTGGGTTTGCCTTGTTAATGGTAAGATTCAGGGATAAGGACACGAGCTGGGGATCTGAACAATCTACAGCTTTAGATAGGTAGTACCTACTTAGCTGAGGAAGAAATCCGCAATACCATGGATGTCTTCGTATATAGTATCGAGGTGTCTTTAGACCTTAGTGAGACAGAAATACTTAGGAGGATCCGAATATTAGTGCCTGACCAAACGTTGGCAGTGCCATGTCGCGTAGGTTCTCATTATGCTAATGAGGCTACTGGATTTGGGCGACAGAATCACATAGATTGTGAGTACTAAGTACAATTCCACACCATATGACACCTGTCGGCCTAATCCGGGTTTTCTGGCTAACTAGCAGCGCTTCATCTCTGTCTAAGAACAAGGATGATTGTGGTAACTGGGCGCATGACAAGAAAGACTCCTCAGGGTAATCGTGGTCGATCAGATCTCATCCCTTTCTCTCAGTTACCCCGGTCTCACAAAGGCAAAGACAACAGAGGCAGAATACAGTTCAATGTGGATTTATTGAAGTGGCGGCATCTTATATAAAATGGCATGTATTGCAATAACTAGGATGATAAAACACAATAAAAGCAAGCAGGTGACAAGGAGAGGAAACACAAAAACAGTCCCACCATACTGTCACTATGAGTGATATATAGTTCTCCTACCTACGCTTATGTTTGAGCACAGCATAATAAGCCTTATCCACCCTTCAGGTCTATTCCTGGGAAAGCATCATCCCTCATACCTGAGTAAGGAAGCCTGCAGTCTAGAAAGACACAGTCCCCATGTAAGTCAGGGCCTCGGCGGTTTAAGCAAGCAGCTGCAGCAAAGCAATCAGCATGCAGTATGGTCATCTGGCTGGAATCTCCCTCTAACATGTTTAGGACAAAGGAGTGTTCTTATAATAAAACAGTTGACATTCTAAGAAATGGTCCCTACGTATGAGTGTGTGTTTTCTATGAATGTTGGAGACACAGCATACCACGTTTGTCAGCAATCCTATCTGACTGTATCCTTGGAGAAAGTACAGAGTGAAATAAATGTCCTACGAAGAACTTAATACTTGCTTAGGCGAAAGGACAATGAGATAGAGAGAAATAAAACAGCATCACAGAATGTGGCTATTGCTTAAAAGTAAGGCAATGCTGAATAAAATGTAACTGGGTTAAAGTGCACAGCGGCAGGCCTAGTTTGCTAAAATAACGTGTCTAAAATATGGCTAAATTAGCTATACAACAATCTCTGTTGGCATTGCACATTTCCTACATCATGTCACAAAATATTACAACTATCTACTCCTTTATGTCATCCCTCACACCCACATCAGATCCCAAGTAAGTCAGCACAACTGGAGTAATCCAATTGAACACCTGTAAAGTCATGTCAGCATGTTACTCATGCCCTGCCAGAAGTAGGTATACCCAGCATATTCCTGATCATGTCCCCCCATACTTCTATCAACAATTGGAAAAGCAGGTGACTGACCACAACACATCATGCATGTCCTGAAACAACACCTGACCAGTCCATCTCAATTAGCAATGTCACTTGATAGTGTAGACTACCCTGTTCGCAGATCACACAGCACCTGCCATACATGTCACATGGCTGGCTGACGCTCTCTATATACTAATATGGCAACATGGGTATCTGAACTGATGAAGCCAGAACAAGATAAGCTCCCATACAGGTGACAACTGATGTGTAGTATACATGTCTGGAATACAGGCATGGCATGACATTCACACATTCACAGATGAATATCTGCAGAAACAAAACACAGATGCTCCACATTACCGCAAAACTGCATGTGTAGCTGCAATGGCCTATATATCATACATGATACACCCATTGGCAATCACTGAGTGCAGTGTCACAACTCTTCAGACATCCACAATTTACATTATAGGCCACCTATCATTCCACCTGACATGAAGCTACAGTACCAGGACTTGACTACAAGTAAACCTGCATCGCTCACACTATACCTGACTTGTGATTACCTGTACCTAACTCCAGACTACACAAATTGCAGACGAAAATGACATGTTCACATGATGTGCACATGGACCTACACTACTGCCAGTGCATACACAACTGCCATCACAACAAATACGAGCTTCTGATATAGTGTAACAACACAACCAATACTTCATGATCACATAAGTGATGCTATACCTATTCCTCCGTACCTTCTTCAAAATCTTGTATCATTCAGATACTCAGATATCTCATATAATTTGAAGCGTACTCGCATGAGAAAAGGACAGCATCAGAGTATTGGAGTGATACGAGATTTTGAAGAAGGTACAGAGCATTGTGGATATAAGTAGCTAAATAGGACACAATCACGAAATTTCGAAAGTCGAGTTAACGAACCCATGACACTTAAGCACAGCAGGAAGCATTTGAAACGTCATAGCGCTAAGCCCTGAGGAAGTCATTGGGTTGCATCCCCGACAAAACATGTTTTGGCTGAAGTGGAAGTGACATTTTTGTTGGAGTTGAATTTACAACAGAAAATAAAGAAGTCTATCTTACAAAATGAACACAAGAAAGGAGGACTTAAGACGTGTGCTTTATTTCTTCTGCAAGGGTAGCACAGATTGTCCCACTTTATATGTTGTGCCCCCAAGTAACCATTGAGATATGATGTAGACAGCATATTACCAAGGTTACTAAGGAATTGGTAGGGCATTCAGACACATAGCATTGACATACCATATTGGAAAATACTAGCTTTGCCAGAAAACATACCTCCTCTAGAACACACTCACTGGGACAGAGCTGAAATGCACACGTCAATCACATGGAAAAGCATGATGAGTCTAAATACACAAATCAGACATCCAAAGTAGAATGTCCTTTCTTTACAACCTTCACATACCCCATGGAAGGGAGATGAAAGGCCAATGGGATACAAAAACAAACACAGATATGTACTGTTCTACACAGCCCATAGCTGTGGTATAAATTAGATGGTAGCATCACATGGAGTCCATCCCTGTATCAGTACTAGTTATGTTTGGACCCTGTACCAATTAAGTGAGTCACCCAGTTGATACAACAGGTGAGCTGCACAGATGGGAGTGGTCAGACACCTTAGAGCCACTAACGCTCATAAGAAGATGGATGGACCAGTTATTCATCAATGGGTATGGTGAAACACCAGCTCACATCCATGGGAATGGCAGGATGATGCAACACAGGTGGCATTGACATTTGAACCTCTCCACATACAGTCAGAATGATGGCTTGATACAGGAGTCCAAAACTTACACATAGCTAACCATGACGCCAGATCCACATCACATACTCAGGCAAGGTGGTACCAACTGATTCACATTAGTTTACAAACATCCATCACATACTACATCATCACAGAAGCGACAGTGAAACAGCATACACCATACAACTAGAGACAAGTACCAGGAAACAGCCAGTACCTACTCTCTTGTGGCTGCTGTGCTACCCTCAAATGCCTATCCACCTCAGGATAGGCCACTGCCAAAATGCGGGCCATTAGGAGGGTCAGAGTCTGACAGGCACACTACCCTCGTTGTGAGGACATCTCCAACTGGGCCACCGCAGTCCTCCAGGCCCAGCATCTAAGATCCTCCCACTGCTTCCTACAATGGACGCTCCACTGGCTGTGGACCCCCCAGGGTCCACACTTGCTTGGCGAACACGCCAGATCCCCTTCTTCTGATGGGTATTCACCTGCCTGGGTGACACAGATAAAAGGAAAAGTCATGTACACATGCCCCATTCCAACTGGAGCTGACACAACACAATTGTAACAGCAAGTGAGCACACATACCCATCCTCTCAGCACACATGCCTGCACGGTATGCCACATGTATGCATCTACTCCAACTACAGTTTACATGGCGACTCACCGTCACACACAACACCAAGCACACATGGCTGGGCCATTGGACTCACCTGTTTCTCTGGTGCCCCATATAGCTGTCCAAACATGGGTAGGACCTCCTCCACCAGCTTCTCCATCCCTTCCGGTGTGAAGGCAGGTGCCCTATCACCTGCAGGACATGGCATGATGGCTCCCAGAGGCAGTACACAGCAGCTTGTGTCGTGGAGGTCTTGCTAGCAAAGGTGTCAGGAGTCAAGTGAGCAAGACTGCAGAAAATAGTGGTCACGGCCACCACCTACAGGACTGTCACCTCCGGCAGTCATCACCATTGGACCCAGTGCGCCATAGGCAGCAATGTTAACCTATGACACATTGTACGTGGTTACGATCACCATGACAACTTCTGCCAGTGGGCTTAGGTCACTCTCAACTGTTCAGACAGTAGGTCAGGCGCCTGCCATTGTGGGCACATGTGCTCAATGCATGTGCCTAAATAAGTGTGATCACACACCTATTTGTCCAGATATCTGTATCACACAATGTTGTGACATAATGGTTGTGCTACATAATGGGCCAATCATGAGAATATGACCTGTTGATCCTGTATACATGTAGATAGTACTGTGTGCCTACTCTGAGGCACATAGACATCGGATAACTATAGGTTGAATTAATTACATATGGTTGATGAGTGCAGGACTGCACAGTCATCCACACAATTTCTTATACATATGTGTAATATGTCCTATATGACTTACGTTTCTGCCAATGTGCTGCTATGATGGTGTATGATGTGCATTTCTATGGTCTGTAATGTTTATGTAAGCACTGCTACACATCCCCTACAGATGTTAAGTGTCAGCTACAATACCATGGCCCTCATTATGAGTGTGGCAGTCTAAGGACCACCACACTCACAGTGGCAGTCTTACCGCCGAAGTCCCGGCAGTAAAGACCGCCGTATTATGAGTTCAGCGGTTTGGCCAAAGCCAAACCGCCACAATGCCACCAGTCCCACCAGTGCAGTCAGATGGGCGCAGGCGGCGGTAAGCTCCTCCAGGCCGGCGGCATTTCCTAAGACCGCCGGCCATATTACGAGGCAGCAAACCGCCAGGCTTTTTGCGGCAGTCACCCCGCCCAAAAAAACGTGGTGGTAACGTACCCGGCAACAGGCATGCATCCACACATGTCCACAAACTTGCAGACACACACCCCCACTCACCCACACACTTCCTGACACACACTCACACTCGCCCACAAAGTTCCTAACACACACACCAACTCACCCACACACTTCCTGACACATACCCCCACTCGCCCACACACTTCCTGATGCACCCCCCACTCGACCGCATGCATACATACATGCACCCCCACCCATACATAAGCATACATACAAACACCCCCACCCAACTGCACACAAACAGACATGCACCCCACTTGCTCGCACGCATACGTACCCCCACATTCATACACACCCCCATCACGACCATCTGCATTCATATATACACACTCACCCACACTCTGCATACATGCAAACACACACCCCTACCCTCTGCATACATTCACACCAGCACACATGCATACAGTCACATACACACGCACGAACACCTATTCAAATACACACACACATGCTCACACACATACACGCACACACCACACACATGCACCTACCCCACACACACCCCACCCTTTCCAGACGGTCCATCTACCTATCTGGGCCACACAGAAGCCCACGTTGAGGTGGTCATCTAGGAAGGGGTGGATGTTGGCGGTTCCACCGCCAGTGCCGCACCACTGTGCCTGGACCACTGTGCCATCTTACTGCTCATAATATGGCGGGTGGAGTCCTTCCGGCATTGTGGTGCTGGCGGTGGGACCACCTCTTACCAACCATCTGTCAGGCCAACAGTATCAGATTTCTGCCTGTTTATGGGCGGAAATCCGGAGGTGACTTGACTGGCGGTCTTTTGGCACCAGCTTCAATGTCAATCTTCACAAAAGGTCACCAAAGTCAAAATAAGGGCCTATGTGCTGCTCACATATGCGCACAGCATGACTTATTGTATATTCTCTTCTCTCAACATAAGTATCCTGCCATGAGGGAAATGAGACAACCACCAGTGTACCGTCCACTGGTAGACTTGGCAACCATGGAGGAAAGGCATGTCATCTAGACTTATCATCTGACTCGCCAGGCATCATGGATCTATGTTGACAGTTGGAGCCAGATCTGAAGCCAGGCAATCACAATCTATATTGCATTCCTCCCATCATTCAAGTATTGTCAGTGCTACACTTCCTCGCCACAGGGTCATTCCAAAATACAGTTGGATTAACAGCAGGGATGTCTCCCCCATGTTTAGTCTTGTGTTGAGGGATGTACTGTGTGCTTTCTTGAAACATCTGGACAGCTACATCAGGTTTCCCCAAAGATGTGGATATGGCCTATGTGAAAGCTGACTTTTATCAGATGGGACAGATTCCTCATGTGGGAGGGGCCATTGATGACACCCATGTTTCCCTGGCCACTCACCAGTGTCAATGAACAGGTGTATAGGAACAGGATGAACTACCACTCCATCAATGTGCAGGTGGTGTGTCTAGCAGACCAGGACATCTCCCTAGTGACAGAACAGTTTTCTGGATCAGTGCATGCCTCCTCCTTTATGCGGAACAGTAACGTCCACACATGATGGCATGACTACACACAAAGAGGGCCTGTCTGGTTGGTAATTATGCATTGTAATGTGTTTGTATGTAATGTGACCTGTCATCACAATCTGACCACTTGCTGAACCTTCAATTTTAATAGTTCAACCATTAGGTTAACAGATGACTCTGGCTAGCCAAACTTTCCTTGGTTGTTGACACCTGTAACGTACCCAGCCACGCCAGGGGAACTCCATTTCAATGAGGCCCATGGAAGGACAAGACATGTTATTGAATGAACTTTCAGCCCCCTGAAGGCAGGATTCATGTGCCCGGACCTATCTGGAGGGGCCCTCCTCCACTCACTCCACAAGGTTTGCTGAATTATCGTTGCCTTATGCATGCACCACAATCTAGCCCTGAGGAATCAGATACCATTGCTAGCTGTTGAGGGTGACACAGCTGTACCTCTGACTGCAGATAGTGATATGGAAAGTGATGAAGAGCCAGAGGAAGAAGGAGTAGATTACTGTAGGAGTGAGCTCATGAATTAGTACTTCCAGTGACATACAGGTGTGTGAGGTGTACTTTTTCAAGTCTTGTCTGTGCACAATCAGAAGTGGATATCTGACATTAAACCTCCTGACCTTTAGCATATGTGATGGAGTAATGATGTCCAGTGCCTATGTGTGAGTTGTGGAAGCAGACAGATAGAATGTAAGGTATACAGTATTTGTGGTTGATCTCAAATATGTGGTGTAGCAACTGATTCCAACATTCACTTCTCTCATGGACTGACCAGTTTGAGCTGGATTTACTGTATTCTCCTATTCCCATTTCCTCCAACCCACTGGCTGTGGATTTCATGTGTGGGTATGCTACGTAAGACTTGAGGTATACATTATTAGTAGTCAATGGTGATTGAGTACAGTTTTGAGATGTGTACATGACAGATGGCCTGTTAAATGGATCTAGTGAAGGGCCTGAGCCTGGTGCTCTATAGGTCCAATATAGGTGCCCATGAATTGGAGTTATACTACAGGAGGCACGCAGTGAATTACCTGTACATGTGCTTACTGTGTCATCATGCCTTCCATCCTGATGGTTCTCTCTGTCTTGCTCTAAATACAGATGGCTCTACGGACTATACCCTGGTGTTACTGTGGATTTCAACATCACTCTCCGACATCTGTCCAGTGACATTGCTGTTGTCATGTGTGTCCTGCTGAGGTTAGCCTGCGTCTGATGGCCATGACACTGCCAGTTCGATTCAAGAGGACATTAGCAGACCACAGTTGGGTAGTAGCACAATTGTTGTTGTATCATTAAACACACATATACAGTAGCTGTGTGCATAAGTGATTTATTGTGCATTTATGTTTTGTGACTAGTGAAATAAATGTGAACAACATAACAAACAGGTGATCAGAGGAGTCATGGTAGATAGATTGATCAGAGTAGCTGCTGCAACATTTAGTCACACAGGTCCAGTGCCCTTATACTATGGGAACATGGAGTTCTGTCTCAGAATAGTCAACAGTGTATATCAGTGGTACACAAGTGTGACAAATCAGGAGAGGTTCCTTTTGTGTTGCTAAAGTTGCTCTAAGTTGGAAGGGTATGCCCAGACGTGGGTCCCTTGCTCACTGTGCCACTGGTTTCAAGCTAGCCTGGCTGATGAAGGTTGATAGCCTGAAACTGGTCCCAGGATGCTTGTTTCCAGTCCAGGGATGACCTGGCTTGGCAGTTCGGGCTGGACTGTTCCCACGAGGAACAGGGTCAAGACTCATTTGCATATGAATGGGTCCAAACTGGGGAGGCATGGTGAGCAAAAGAATGATGGATTAAACCCAGATCTGTGACTGGGGGTGAGTGTTTGCATTGTTCAGCACTCCGTCCATCATCCTTTTGTGTTGCTTAAGTTGCCCTAAGTGGGCAGGGTATGCCCAGACATGGGTCCCTTACTCACTGTGCCACTGGATTCAAGCTAGCCTGGCTGATGAAGGGTGATAGCCTGAAACCGGTCCCAGGATGCTTGTTTCCAGTCCAGGGAGGATCTGGCTTGGCAGTCTGGGCTGGACTGGTCCCGCGAGGAACAGGGTCAAGACTGATTGGCATATGGCTAGGCCCAAACTGGGGTGGCATGGTGAGCAAAAGAACGATGGATTAAACCCAGATCTGTGACTGGGGTGAGTGTTTGCATTGGTCAGCACTCCGTCCATCATCCTTTTGTGTTGCTGAGGTTCACTTCCTGGCAGTGGGTTTGGTCTTGCCATTTGCTCCAGTCGGATGTCTGGATGGATGTCCACGTTTGCGGAGGGGTTCTTCAGCTACAGAGGGAGGGGGTGTCTGAGGCCTGGAGCTCCCCTGGCAGGGCCTCCATTCTACTAACTGCCGTTGATGTAGAGTGGGAAGATGTCACATTGCTAGTGGAAGGGCCCTTATGGGGGGTTTCTAAAGCACACAGGGTGCTAATCATGTCCCTCAGCACCCCTGCTATGGAGGCCATGGTGGTATTGTGTGCCTACCACTGCTGCATGGCCTCTTGGTGGTATTCTCTCTGCAGCCTTTGATTTTCCCCCAACATGGTGATGATCTGGTCCATCCTGTCCTGGGAAGTTTGTTATGCTCCCAGGTCTTGGGAGATGGTTTCTGGTCAGTGGGGCCCCATTCTGGCCCACAGCATCCCTCCCACGGCCCCTGCCCCCAGATGCCTGCGTCCCTGGCACAGTGTGCCCACTCCCAGTATTAGCAGGACCATCATTGTCTGGGGTGTGAAGGTCCGACTCAGGCCCCCCTACTATGGGGCACACAATCGATTGAACAGGCCTTGGGACACAGGTTTGGGGATGGGTGGTTGGCTGTGATGTTGAAGCAACAGGGGCGGGGGGATTGTTGTGTGCAGGGTGAGGGTGGGAGTCAGCAACTGACCAGGTGTCCCGGATGGGCCAGGTAAGCTGTCACTGTCGAGACATCCAGGCATGTTGTCCTCACTGGGGCCTTCATCCTGAGGAGGGCTGGCAGTGTCTGGTATCTTGCCATGGTCAAATGAAAGGGTTAACTTTAATGGACTGAGACACAGAGTACAGTTAAGAAAGTGTGTTTGGTTCCCTCTTTGTGAGATGCAGAAAGTGGCTTACTGTGATTCCCTGCAATGAGAGATGCTGCACAGCATAGCTTGGAAGTACATACAAGTCTGTGACAGGAGTACCATACTCCATATGGCTGCTGTCATCATTGATTAGTGCATATGGCACTCCTGATGGGTTCTTTTACTTTCTGATACTTGACATGACTGTTCAACTCTGCTACCTAGTGAGTAGTGGAGCATAGTAGTTGCCACACAATATGGCTGCCCATTGCACCATGATGTCCCATTGATAACACAGTCAGTGGGTATGCTAGGGAAATATTCTTGTCTTTGGTTGTTGTGCATGTGCTTGGAGTCTGGCATCTTACTTTCCAAACCCATGATCATTCCATTACAGGCTATGGGATATGAATCAGTGTCCATTTGGATTTATCACTGAGCTGCAGCTATGTTTAGCCTTGGTTGCCATTGTGGTCTGCCATTGCATTGCTGTCATAGCCATGTACTGGTCCTCAGTCGTACATTCTAGTTGGTGTAGGTGGTACAATAGTCATACATGCATAAAGTGTGACGTGATGTGCACATTGCAGGTTTTCGCATTGATAGGTGGGTGCATTGTGGGAGTCATAGTGATAGGATTAGCCTGTAGTATCCGTGCCCTTTTCAAGGGCTGTGCGCGCAGTACGGTTGTGTGGAGTGGTGGTATGCAGGAGAGGGGCATTGGGTGATTGCCAGGTAGGTGTAGTGAGACATTCAGTGAATTAGAGGGTATTTGGGAGGTGAGGAAGCATGCAGGACACAACAATTGTGTGACATTGATGTTGTGGGTACTTACCAGCCCTCAGTCCCCCGGATATTCCAGTCAGGCCCTCAGGATCCAGTATATCCAAGACGTTCGCCTGTAAAGATGTGAACTGTGGAGGAGAAGGTGGGGACCCACTGCCAGTCTTCTGCATGGCTATCTGGTGCCTCGATGCCATGGAACACACCTTCCCCTATAGGTCATTACACGATGTTATCCCTTGTGCGTGGATGGCTGCCCACTGAGTTTACCCTGTCAACTATTCTTTACCATAACTGCATTTTCCTGGAAATTTATGTTTGCTGGACCTGTGCTCCAAACACTTGTGGCTCTACCCTGACAATTTAATCCATCATGACCCTCAGTGAATAGAGGTTGTTTTTGTGGGGACATGGTTGTGATTGTGTTGATGGTTTGGTGGGGTTGTGTATGAAAGGGTGCAGTGCTGGGTGATTGATGGCGTGTGGGTGGTGCATTGTGAGGGATGAACGGTAGTCATGGAATTTGTGTGCTCGTTATGTGTATATTGTGTTCACTTAGCTGGTGTGTGATGTGTGTGTGTGCCTATAGTATTAGGGTGCTCTATGTGTGTATGTGTCTGACCTCTGTTTCTCAGTACTGCGGTTTTCTTGCAAAGGATTGTGGGTTGTGTGGGGGTGTTATATAGTGGCATGTGTAGGTGCGTTAGGTGTGTTGATGTGTGTCAGGTGTGGGGTATTCAAACTGTCCAATGTGGTGTTGAGTTCTGTCAGTGGTGATTTCTGAGCGCGGCGGTTTGCACCCCCAATGTTTTTCCGCCATGGAAGGACCGCTGTGGTGATTTGTGGATTGTAATCTGGTGGGCGAGTTTGTGTTGGCTGGCGGTGCTGCTGGTGGAACCGCCTCTTTCGTGCCCTCCAGTGCCCTGGTGGTTTTGGAATTTTGGCTGTGTTTTTGGCTGTCTTCACGGTGTGGGTCATAATACGGTGGTCAGATGACTGCCAACGTGGCAATCTTTTGGCAGCCGCCATTGCGGCGGTCTTGCCAAAAGACCACCAAAGTCGTGATGAGGCTCTTAGTGTACATCTCTCCCTGTCTTGCTCACCACACCTCTACGCACATCCTCACTCCCACACTCAGCTTTTTCTCAATCACCTAAACATTTTGTGAGAAAAAACCCTTTTTGTGTGGTTCACTTTATTTCTTTACTGAATTGTAATGGTGGTTCTTGGACTCAGCACACGTGTGCAATACCATGCTTACCTAGTGTATGTACTCTGACCACTAAAACATATGAAAATTCCCTGATTAGTATATTTAGCTCTTCTCAAAGGCAATAGCATATGATGTAGAAACTACACCCATGACATGGAAAATTAGATATCAATTGGGGCCTAAAGCACTTACAGTGCCATCATTAATGGGACAAGACAATGTATGGCTTCAGGCCTACAGTTAAAGCCTGACTGCTGCAGTTTAAACCAGCAGGCCACTCTGTCAAAATAATAATTTTGGCATGGGGAACATTTCCCTTTTTAAATATTAATACGTAAACCCCTAAGTAGCTTTGTACCCTACAATGTGGGGTGCATGTTACCTAAAAATTAGGTATGTAGAAATTTGATATTACCATATCTCTAAAGTGAAAAGTCCCAAAAAGCTGTTTCCAAAATGGAAGGCTCTGTCTGTCCCAAAAGGCAAAACATAATAAATAAAATACAGATTAACATATTAATTTTGCTGTCCCAGGTATGAACACGCTAGAAGATAGTTAAACCAAGAATTTTCATAATTATTAAAAATCCAATGCTCCAATGAAACAGTGAATTTAGATTTTTACTCAAAATGTAGAAAATGTGACATTTAGAAAGTTACCTTTTCCCTGTCAGAAGGTCCAGGCGTGTATCAGTAATTATCCTGACAGCAGCTGCCTTTTTAGGGTCGAGAGTGCATCGCATGCGCTTGTGCATGCGTTTCTCTAGCAAGACGCTTCAGGAATTAACAAGGGCTCAGAGCCCCGTCCACGTGACGTCAGTGTCTCTCATTGGTTCGTGGGCTTGCCTGTTAGAATCTGCTTGATTTATTAGTGGATGGCACGCATACGTCATGCCTTTTCTGGTGGTTAGCCCTCCTCGAGTGCATCGACCAAGTACAGAAAACATACGAGGCTCGCTGTTTTCCATTCGGTTTGTGGACTACTTTTTCTCTATTTTTCTTGGCAGAAGTCGAGCGGTTTGCATAATATTGACCCTGTTACACAGTTAATTGCACTTTTTCCAGTTACGTACATGGTTTATGTCGCAAGAAAAGTCCGGTTAGGAGTTTACAACGCTATTAGCTCTAACACGAGCAAACACGAGACTCGTTGCATTGCAAATGCTTGTTAGTGTTTGATCTTAATGAGGTATGAAAAAGAATGAACAAGGCACCAGGCATTTTCCATCTTTGCACCCAGGATCGGGAACGACACCTCTGTATCCATCAGGATAACCCCAATCCTACTCCTATGCAGGGGCGTAGCTTGGTCAGTAAAACTGGGGTGCTGTGAGCTTCAGATTTTCCAACAAAAACACTAGCATATAATATTTTTAAAAAATCATGGAACAAGTAGGGTGCATGAGATGAGCATAAGGGCAGAGGAAAGGAGAGGAATGTGGATTGGTAGGAGTACTAAGTGAGGGAAAACATAATATTTTGTAAAATAACTAACATGTTTTAGGACTTACAAAACAGAGAGAGCGTGTTCACATTTTTGTGTATGTAAAACTTTCTGGTGAAATCCGACAGACACTTCACCAGAAGTGGCTGATAGCCCCTGCATCCAACTATTTATGAAAAAAAACATTTATTAGGAGACTGTAATTACCCCAGATATACCCCCTGAAGCACACCCCTGTTCCTATGTACGAAAGAGTTGAAAAAGTACAGCTTTAGAGAACACTACATCAAAATGTATTAAAAGGACACAAACCATCTACATCTCCTATCACTTGTTACCTTTATGCTGGCCGTTGGCCTTGTGCAACGCTTCACTCCTTTCCGGTAGGCTTGGCTATATAAACACTATTTGCATACATAAATACATACATACATACATATGTACATGCACCCACTTGACAAAGGGAGATCAAGATATGGTGCCTGATTTAGATATTTGCGGAGGGGTTGTTCTGTCACAACAGTGATAGATATCCAGTGTGGCAAAATTTAAATCCCATAAGCAATAATAGGATTTAATTTTGGTGGTTGAGATATCCGTCACCGTTGTGAAAGAGTAATCCTTCCACCAATATCTGAATTAGGCCACAAGTCCATTGGAGGGCATCAGGTTATCAAAGTGTTTTGCTAATGCAACAAGATGAAGCTATGCAAACGTTTAAAATGACTTAATTTACTTACATGTGAAATCCATAATCAACAACTTTTGTCATATCATGTAATATTTCACCTCTCATTTGGAAAGGTGCCAAACAGTAACTCAAAAAATATAGGGCCAATCTTAGATTGTCTCTAACTATATATTAAGGATGTTGGAACACAACACCAGGATCTGTCAAATTGTCTACAGATGAATCACTGGTATAAGGCATTACATTTTAGACATGTTTTTGAAATGAGTAAAACATCTATTATAAACAGTACACAACACCGCAGACAAGATTGATATACTTTTAAACTGAAAATAACTAAAAAGCAATGTAGCTTATTCATAAAGTTAAATTTACATCTTTAAATTTACTCATGTATAAATCCACTTCACCTAGATGTAAAAGTATACTTTTTGCTATTCGTCATTTCTGAATCTTTCTAGAGGAGTCTCCTACACCAAGATTTACAACTGCAAAGTTACTACTAGTAACTTTTCATACATAGGTGGGGATCTCCATCACTGTGGCAGAGACCTCCCTTTGGGAATGTATACATAAAAAATAAAGTGTATTCTTTATTTAAAAAATAATAATAACATTTCTATATGAAATATGAATTGAAAATAATATAACATATTTACTATACAATTAAAACCAATAAAATAACATATCACCTTAACTCTCTGCAAATTAACAGTGTATTAAATAAATCATTGTTTTAAACGTTTAATGAATAGATTATGGGGGTCATTCTGACTTTGACGGGCGGCGGAGGCCGCCCGCCAAAGTCCCGCCGGCAGAATACCGCTGCGCGGTCAAAAGACCGCCGCGGTAATTCTGAGTTTCCCGCTGGGCTGGCGGGCGACCGCCAGAAGGCCGCCCGCCAGGCCAGCGGGAAACCCCCTTCCATGAGGATGCCGGCTCCGAATGGAGCCGGCGGAGTGGAAGGGGTGCGACGGGTGCAGTTGCACCCGTCGCGATTTTCAGTGTCTGCTTGGCAGACACTGAAAATCTTGGTGGGGCCCTGTTAGGGGGCCCCTGCAGTGCCCATGCCATTGGCATGGGCACTGCAGGGGCCCCCAGGGGCCCCACGACACCCGGTACCGCCAGCCAGGTTCTGGCGGTCACAACCGCCAGAACCAGGCTGGCGGTAAGGGGGTCGGAATCCCCATGGCGGCGCTGCTTGCAGCGCCGCCATGGAGGATTCCCTTGGGCAGCGGGAAACCGGAGGGACACCGCCGGTTTCCCGTTTCTGACCGCGGCTGTACCGCCGCGGTCAGAATGCCCATGGGAGCACCGCCAGCCTGTTGGCGGTGCTCCCGCGGTCGTTGGCCCTGGCGGTCCATGACCGCCAGGGTAAGAATGACCCCCTATATTTCTTAAAGACCAATGTAAAAAAATCTCAGACACATTAACATTTTTATATTCAATTAATATGTATTAGAGTTTGTTAAAAGTTTTGTGTTGAGTAAATCTACATAATTTGTATGTTTTAACATGTTAAACACACACACACATATATACTAGTGTAAAATAGATATACGAGTAAATAAAAATATTATTTTAACATTCAATAATAACCTTCAGTTAAAATTAAAATGAATATTTTATCATATAGTGACAATATGGCTAGTTGTTGAAATAAAATAACGACTTATGCTTAAAAATTGAAAACCACTGAAATTTGCTAGTTATCTTTCAGTGAGCTAACTATAACGTGTTTCCCAAAAATACACTGCTTAACCCCTCACACATTACATCACTCATGATTTGTTAACTGGCATCATTTATGACATCTCAAATGACATCATTGATGACATTGCCAATACCATGTCATGTGACCCCATTGATGACATCATCCATTGAATGTGACAATAGTGTGTAAGCTTTGTGGACTGGAAGAAATCCAACAAGTTACACCTCCTTATATTAGGGATAGGCAGAACTCACAGACTTTTATTCCACAGGATTCCGTGGATTTACTTAAAAACTCTGCAATACTCCATAGAGTTCCATGAGGGGGCACAGTAGAAAAGTAGAGAGCAAAATGTGAGAAGAATAAGTACTGTTGCCCCAGACCCATGGACTCACTCCTAGCTGCAGGAAATGGTGCCAGTGAGTGGCCCGCTGGGCCTTTGGTTGACATCACTCTTCTGCAGGCTGATATTGTGAACCTGGAAATCCCTACAGAAACAAAGAAAACAGCTCAACTACACTTCGTTAAAGGACTGATGAAACCAGGAACTCCACAGTGTCAAATACAATAATGGTCCATGCAGCGAGCACGAAACAATCACACCCGGACAGATCCATGCTAATTTCCACTCTCTAACTGCTGCCCAGTAGAAATGCACCAGCAGGAAACTGAAGGCTATGGCAGAGACAGGAATGTGGCTGCGCACACCACACATCTCCCGGAAGAGTAGATTAAAAAACCTACACCATGTAATCAAATCAACTCCACCAAGCTTACCTCGCATCAGCCAGACTGAGTCAAATCTTTGATATGACCTACGGATGATGCACAGGTGTCGCCCAGAGGATGCCAACTATGCCCACATGGAGTGGAACTGCCCAGTACTGCAGGGTTCTGGGTGAAACTATATAGCATGTTAAATGATGATACGGCAGGTCATCTTATTCTACACATATCCATAGTGCTTGTATAATGGATATATATCTACACATACTGCTAAGAGAAAACATGACTGTACATTTACTGACTTAGGGCCTCATTATGAACTGGGCACCAATGCGCCATATTAGAACCACAGCAGTTGTGCCACGGTCGGACCACCAGCACCACCAGGATTGGAGATCCCGGCGGTATGACGGTTGTGGCGATCCCAAGCGCAGCGCTGCCCTGGGGTTTACGACTTTGTTCTCCGCCAGCGATTTGATGGCAATAGTACCGCCATGAAGAGGCTGGCGGAGAACGGGTGCAGGTGGCCCCAGGGGGGGCCCTGCACTTCCTATGTACTTGGCATTTGCAGTGCAGGGGCCCCCCTGTCCAGCACCATCACAATGTTGGGTGCTGGTGCACCCTGCATCCTACAGCATTGCCGCTAGCTAGATTATGACCCCGAGACAATGATGTAGGGTGTTTCCCGCTAGGCCGGCAGGCAGAAAACTGCCACATTGGCAGCAACCTCCCCGTCAGAAGGTTGGCGGATAGGTAACACTGTCCGTCAAACTTGTAATCAGGCCCTTAATGTTGCTAATGGACAAACACAGGATTGGGATGGAACAGAAATCCATTCACGCACTGGGCAGCAAACACTGGTGTGCAAGAATGCACCTCTGGGCCAATGCTGGGAGTGCATCCCTGAGTAAAACAGCAGCAGGAACAGACAGACATATCACTGCACACATGACTATGGATTCTGGGCACATTCACTGGGAAATCTGATGTCCGACCCTCCCCCCTGAGCTCCAGTGGCTTTCAGTAGAATGGGGGGTCCCACCTAAAGTACACATCAAGACATACAAACACACACCAGAGACATAGCACGCACATATCAACAAATCAATATTGCCTAACCAGTTTAGCACCTATGATTTCATAGCTGAAGTCGTTGTAAGTGAAATGACGATCCAAAGAAGAAAAAATCCCCAAAAAGTATTGATGAAAAAAAGCCCAAATAAATGCAGCAATAGAAAAAAAGTAAGAATTAGAACATCCAAGTAGATTAGTTCATCTATGGAATAAACTCAAAAAACGAAAAATAAGAAAATAAAAAAGTCAATGCCCCAGGAAAATAAATTTTGGTTAAAAAAACAAGTATTTTTCCATTAAAAACACATGCAGGTTAAAAATAAAGTCCAACATCGGAAAAACAACTTTGTAAGGGAAACAAATTTAAGTTCACAAAATGCCATTGGGACCTTTAGTATAGCAGCATTCAAACTAATGTTAAATACATAGACAGCACATGGAAAATGCATATAATGTTAACCTATAAAATTAGTCCTACCTCATCCTACACTAACAAACAACACAAATAAAATTATGTAACAAAGATGATCTGAAGTCTTAACATAACACCACTACCACTAATCCCTTGGAAAGTGTATAAATGTCTTACCAGAACTAGAGACCACCAACAGGAAACCCCAACCTAACTACATGGAAGAAGGTGTTAGACTTTGGAGGGTCATGTTTACTAATCCCATTCCAAGCTTAAGCAAATAGAAGAAAGTGATGGACATTTGGGGCCTCGTTACAATGTTGGCAGTCAGAATTATCCAACCACCAAAGCCGTGGGGAGGAGGCTGCTATCATGCCGGCAGCCATCCCTCCACCACCCAGTTGCATTATGTTTCCACAGGGCTGACCAGTGGAAACATCATATTATGACTTTTCCACCGGTCAGGCCAGCTGAAACAGTGGCACAGGATTGGCCTCGGCTCCCTTAAAGGAGCATACTAGCACCCTCAGAAGGTGCACTCTGAGGGTGCTGCCAAGGAGGCCCCTGCACTGCCCATGCCATGGGCAGGAGAAGTGCAGGGGCCCCAGTGTGACACCCAGCACTGGCTTTCTGCCAGGCTTTTCATAGCGGGGATCCGCGTTTTTTTTTTTGCGTCAAAAAAATTAGCGCCGGCTAACGCCATTCTGAAGCGCCATGCGGGCGCCGTATTTAATCAATGACGTTAGCCGGCATTAGCCGCCGGCGCTGCCTGGTGTGCGTGAAAAAAAACGACGTACACCAGGCAGCGCCGGCGTAGGGGGATAAGGAGCTTGGGCGCCAAAAAATGGGGCAAGTCAGGCTGAGGCAAATTTTTCGCCTCAACCCGATTTGCGCCATTTTTTCCGACTCCCGACCCCCATAGAAATGACTCCTGTCTTAGCAAAGACAGGAGTCATGCCCCCTTGCCCAATGGCCATGCCCAGGGGACTTCTGTCCCCTGGGCATGGTCATTGGGCATAGTGGCATGTAGGGGGGCACAAATCAGGCCCCCCTATGCCACAATTTTTTTTTTTTAAGTACTTACCGGAACTTACCTTAATGTCCCTGGGATGGGTCCCTCCAGCCTTGGGTGTCCTCCTGGGGTGGGCAAGGGTGACAGGGGGTGTCCCTGGGGGCATGGGAGGGCACCTCTGGGCTCCTTCCGAGCCCACAGGTCCCTTAACGCCTGCCTTGTCCAGGCGCTAAAAAACGGCGCAAAAGCGGCCGTACGTCATTTTTTTTGACCCGCCCACTCCCGGGCGTGAATTTTGCCCGGGAGTGTAAATACGGCGCACATGCCTCGGAGTCAATTTTTTAGACGGGAACGCCTACCTTGCATCTCATTAACGCAAAGTAGGTGTCCACGCTAAAAAATGACGCAAACTCCATGGACTTTGGCGCTAGACGCGTCTAACGCCAAAGTATAAATATGGAGTTAGTTTTGCGTCGGAATTGCGTTAAAAAAAACGACGCAATTCTGGCGCAAACAGAGTATAAATATGACCCTTACTCTTTCAACAGAAGAAAACACCTCCCAAGGTAATAAAAATTGCAACACAAGTCAAGTGGAGAATGAATGGACAATGGTGCTCTCAAAGAGATCAAGAAAGAGATTGAAAAAGGCACAAAATAAAGCAGGAGAAGAACAACTGCAAACTCAGCACCAAAATTAGTAATTGGTGTATATCCCATTTTTAAGCAACGGGTGATAGACAAGAAGGAGACTGAACCTAAGAAAGACACTCAACCTCCAGTGTCAGTCACCAGTGAACAATGCACCGTATTATGGAGCTGGCCCCTTCCCGGGGCAATGCATTTCAGAGAAACCACCTACACCCCCTGGGCCCACTTGGAAATCATGCAACCAGCGTAATGCTCCTCATCATCTTCCTCTGCACTTTGCACCCATCTGTAGATGACACAATCAGTGTAGCACTCCTCAGCACCCTGTCCTATGCCTAGCATCCATTCGAAGGTCACGCAATCAGCACAGCATACTTCATTCTCTCGCTCTGAGCCTTTTGACCACCTGAAACCATACAATCAGCACTTACCAAGCCCTGGGAATGAGCAGGAAAGTTGCTGGACACCATAACAATAGAAGAACCACTCAATATGGTGCCCTTGTACAGCATTTCCAGTGGGCTACCCTCTGGTCATATAAGGGCTGCTCACAAAAGCAATGATTACTTTCTAAGTGAACCCCCAGACACCCTAGGCCATCTAAGCTGGTGCTCATACCACAATATACATCAGAAGGTAGCCCTGATGTTTTGAATCATTCTAACTTATTGCAGCTATTTAAGGCCATCCCAAATCTGTTCAACATGAATTCTGTTTAAAACACTGGCAGAGTGCAACAAAGTAAGAGAATCAGCAGTACTGACACTGAAATTACCCACATTGGAATAACAAGATCTGGCTAGAAAATCAATTTTTGATGAGTGGGGCATTGGGAGCTCAAGAATTAAGGACCCCAAGTATCACTTCCCATTGAAGACTCAAAGTGAACCACAAAAATTTCTAGAGCATACTCACAGCATTCTAAAGGGGGCATGGCACTCACAATTAAATCACAATTAAATCTATCCCATGGTAAAATGCTTGAATGGGTCTGAGAATGAGTATGTCAGTGGTTGTGTGGGTGTGTGAGTGGGTGTGTGAATGGGTGTGTGAGTGGAGGATGTGAGTGGTTATGTGGATGACATCATCAGTGATGTCATCCGTGATGTTATGTGAGATGTCATCAGTGATGCCAACAGTGATCAATCAATCAATCAATCATAGTATTTATAAAGCGCGCTATGTACCCGTCAGGGTTTCGAGGCGCTGAGGGGGGGGGGGGAGCGCTGCTGATTTAGCGGTCGAAGAGCCAGGTCTTGAGGAGCCTTCTGAATGCGAGGAGGTCCTGGGTCTGGCGAAGAGATGTGGGGAGAGAGTTCCAGGTCTTGGCGGCGAGGAAGGAGAAGGATCTGCCGCCGGATGTCTTGCGCTGGATTCGGGGTACGATGGCGAGGGCGAGGTTGGCGGATCGGAGTTGACGTGTTGGAGTGTAGAAGTTAAGTCTGGTGTTGAGGTAGGAGGGTCCGGTGTTGTGAAGTGCCTTGTGAGCGTGGGTCAGGAGTTTAAAGGTGATCCTCTTGTCTACCGGGAGCCAGTGGAGTTCCTTTAGGTGAGGGGAGATGTGACTTCGGCGGGGTATGTCGAGGATCAGTCGGGCGGAGGCATTTTGGATACGTTGGAGTTGTTTGATGTCTTTGGTTGGGATGCCTGTGTAGAGTGCGTTGCCGTAGTCAAGTCTGCTGCTGACGAGGGCCTGGGTCACCGTCTTTCTGGTTTCTGTTGGAATCCACTTGAAGATTCTGCGGAGCATTCGAAGGGTGTTGAAACAGGAGGAGGAGACGGCGCTGACCTGTATGGACATGGTGAGGGCGGAGTCCAGGATGAAGCCGAGGTTTCTTGCGAGGCTGGCAGGGGTGGCGGGGGTCCGAGGACGGAGGGCCACCATGAGTCGTTCCAGGCCGAGGGAGTGCGCCCGAGGATGAGGACTTCCGTCTTGTCGGAGTTGAGTTTCAGGCGACTGGTGTTCATCCAATCGGCGATGGATTTTAGTCCCTCGTGGAGGTTTGTTTTGGCGGTGAGCGGGTCTTTGGTCAGGGAGAGGACGAGCTGGGTGTCGTCGGCGTAGGAGATGATGCTGAGATGATGTTGGTGGGCCAGTTGAGCGAGGGGGGCCATGTAGACGTTGAACAACGTAGGGCTGAGGGAGGATCCTTGGGGGATGCCGCAGATGAGGTTGGTGGCTTTGGAGCGGAAAGGGGAGAGACGGACTCTCTGCGTTCTGTCGGAGAGGAAGGATGAGATCCAGTGGAGGGCTTTATCTTGGATGCCGGCTTCCTGGAGGCGGGTCAGTAGGGTGCGGTGGCAGTCGGTGTCAAAGGCGGCTGATAGGTCGAGGAGGATGAGGGCTGAGGTTTCGCCGTTGTCCATTTGATGTCTGATGTCATCTGTGGCGGCGAGGAGAGCAGTCTCAGTGCTGTGGTTTCATCTGAATCCGGATTGTGAGGGGTCCAGGATGGAATTGTCTTCGAGGAAGTGGGTGAGCTGAGTGTTGACGATCTTCTCGATGACTTTCGCTGGAAAAGGGAGGAGAGAGATCGGACGGAAGTTTTTGAGATCGTTGGGGTCGGCCTTGGGTTTTTTGAGGAGGGGTTGGATTTCTGCGTGTTTCCAGCTGTCCGGGAAGGTGGCAGAAGTGAAGGAGAGGTTGATTATTTTGCGGAGTTCGGGGGCATTGGTGGCGTTGGCTGAGTTGAAAACATGATGGGGGCAGGGGTCCGTGGGGGAGCCTGAGTGGATGGTGTTCATGGTTGTTATGGTTTCTGCCTCGTCCACGTGGGTCCAGGCGGTGAGGCGGCAGTCGCGGGAGGAGACGTCGGGGGTGGGGTCTGGCAGTGGACCGGTGTTGAAGCTGTCGTGGATGGTAGCGATTTTCTGGTGGAAGAAGGTGGAGAGGTCGTCGCAGAGTTTCTGGGAGGGCGGGATGTCGTTGGAGTTGGCTTTTGGATTGGAGAGTTCCTTCACGATGCCGAAGAGTTCTTTGCAGTCGTGGGCGTTGTTGTTGATGCGTTCGGTGAAGTGGGCGCGCTTGGCGATGCGGATCCGTTGGTGGTGTTCGCGGTTGGCGTTTTTGAGGACGGCGAGGTTGTCGGGTGTGCGTTCTTGGATCCATTTCTTTTTGAGCTTCTGGCAGATGCTTTTGGAGGTGGTTAGATCGTCTGTGAACCAGGCTGGTTTTTTCTTTCCTTGGATGGCGGTGGGTTTCTTGAGAGGGGCAAGGGTGTTGGCGCAGTCGAGGATCCATTGATGGAGGTTGATGGCGGCTGTGCTCGGGTCGGTTGCGTCGGGTGGAAGGTTGTTGATGAGGGTGCTGGTCAGTTGGTCTTGGGTGACTTTGCCCCAGCGGCGGTGGGGAGGTAGCTGGATGCGGTGTTGCTCTGTGGTTTTCTTATAGGTGAAATGGACGCAGTGATGGTCGGTCCAGTGGAGTTCGGAGGTGTGGCTGAAGGAAATGTGGTTGCTTGAGGTGAAGAGGGGGTCAAGGGTGTGTCCGGCGATGTGGGTGGGCGTGTTGACTAGCTGGCGGAGTCCGAGGTTGAGGAGGTTGGAGGTCAGTGATGCGGTGTTGACGTCGTTGGCATTTTCCAGATGGTAGTTCAGATCTCCCAGGAGGATGTAATCCGGGGAAGCGAGGGCGTGGGTGCTTGCAAGGTCGGCGATGGTGTCGCTGAAGAGGGCTCTTGGTCCTGGAGGGCGGTATATGAGGGTTCCTCTGAGGGTCGTGTTGGGGTCCGTGTGGATCTGGAAGTGGAGGTGTTCGGCTGTCCTGAGGGTGTCGTCCGAGTGGGTGTGGATTTTGAGGGTAGCTTTGTGAGCGATGGCTATTCCGCCGCCGATTCCGTTGGTTCGATCTCTTCTGGTGATTTTGTAGCCGTCCGGTATGGCGATGGCGATGTCCGGAGACGAGGAGTCGTTCCACCAGGTTTCGGTCAGGAAAGCCACGTCAGGAGCAGTGGTGTCGAGCAAATCCCAGCGCTCGATGGCATGTTTTCGTGCGGAGCGGGTGTTGATGAGGATGCAGTTCAGGTGGTTGGGGTTGAATGTTTCAGTAGTTGGATTGGTCGTTCTGATGCAGGAGAAGTTGCAGGTACGGCAGGAAAAAGGTCCTTTAGTGTGCTTCGGGGATGCCCGGCAGCATTCAGTGGAGGGGCCGGGGTTGAAGGCGCGGAGTTCGTTGATCGAGTAGCGGATGCGGGGGCGCGAGGGCCAGGGGGTGTGGCGCTGGGCGCGGTCCAGGCGCGGACGGGCGCAGACGGGCTTGCCTCTGGTGCGCCTCCGGCGCGCCAGCGGCGCGGACGCGCAGCGCCAGCCATTAAGAAGGGAGGGGGGAGGGAGGAGCAGCTGGGAGGCAGGAGGCGGGAGGGAGCGGCAAATGGGGGCGCGAGGGGGGCGGGGCCGCAGGGAGGCAGCGGCAGGGAACGGGGAGCGCACAAGGGGCAAAAAACACTGAAAACGAGCAAAACTACAAGCAGTTACAATGAGAAAATACAATCAGAAATACAATAATGGCACAATACACGATCGGGGAGACAGCAACCAGGGGGGCACAAAGGGGGCAGAAGCTCCGGCGGCGAGGCGCTGAAAAAACGAAAAAGCCAAAAAACACTTACAGGACGGCGGAAGCGGCACACGGGTCAAGTGAGCCTACTAGCCACCAGGGATGAGGCGCAGGAGGATGCCTGCGGGTGGAGGATGGCCTCGAACACGCAAACGGCAGCGTGCTCGTGGGACAGAGGCAGAAGGCAGCAGGTTGGTGCTGCGGTCGTGGGGGGCGAGCTCAGGACCTGAAACAGGTCAGAGTTCGCTCACTCGCGACGCGCAGCGCCAGCCATTAAGAAGGGAGGGGGGAGGGAGGAGCAGCTGGGAGGCGGGAGGGAGCGGCAAATGGGGGCGTGAGGGGGGCGGGCCGCAGGGAGGCAGCGGCAGGGAACGGGGAGCGCACAAGGGGAAAAAAACACTGAAAACGAGCAAAACTACAAGCAGTTACAATGAGAAAATACAATCAGAAATACAATAATGGCACAATACACGATCGGGGAGACAGCAATCAGGGGGGCACAAAGGGGGCAGAAGCGCCGGCGGCGAGGCGCTGAAAAAACGAAAAAGCCAAAAAACACTTACAGGACGGCGGAAGCGGCACACGGGTCAAGTGAGCCCACTAGCCACCAGGGATGAGGCGCAGGAGGATGCCTGCGGGTGGAGGAGGGCCTCGAACACGCAAACGGCAGCGTGCTCGTGGGACAGAGGCAGAAGGCAGCAGGTTGGTGCTGCGGTCGTGGGGGGCGAGCTCAGGACCTGAAACAGTCATGGACCATGTGATAAGTGATGTAATATGTGAGGTCATAAGCAGTCCATCATAGGGTGTAAGATATAGTTAGCTCAGGTAACTACTGTATAACTGCTGAATTTCTATGGTTTTGTACATGCAAAATCTGAGCCTAACTATAACGGCCCTGAATTTCTATGGTTTTTAATTCCATTTCCTAACTATAACATCCCTGTAACCCTATGATTTTTAAAGTGAATTTCTATTTTTTTGTATTCTATTTCTTAACTATAACTTCCTTGTAACCTTTGTTTTTTTCAGTCAATTTCTATGTTTTTTTTTATATTGTATTTCCTCACTAGAACGTCCTTCTGTGATCAAAGAGCTACACAATTGAATTCCGCTTGAGATTAGTGACTTATGTATGTTTAGTACTATCAGGTCTCAGTCTGTAACACAAAGCACTGTGGCTTTTTAATCCGTTATTTGTAACTTGCACTACACAATATAAAATAGGGTGCTTCAAAATGTGGAGAAAGCACTTTAAAAATAAAGACTTTAATAATACCTAGTGCGAGCATGGTGGATTTTTTTTTAACTGCTTTTAATTCAGGCGCTTCACAGCTTAGCTAGTAACTGCCTCACAATGCCAGTCACGACGAATACATCTGTGTCATCAGGAAGTTTCAAGTTGTTCAATCAATGAAAACCAATACAGCCTTATGAACAGCATTTAGATTTGAAGATCAACTACTTGTGCACATGTAGAATACTTTCAGACAAGCAGTCACTCTTGCATGAAGGCTTGTTTATTTATCTGACCAACCCTCTTCTTCCTTAGTTTCACAGTACTTACATTAGATGTAAAATATTTCATTACAGATTTAACCATCCCAGTACAATTATATTTTGACAAGACTTGGTGGAATTGGTTTTCCTAAATTAACAAAAGTATAGGTATGTTGAACTCCTTCAATCCTGCCCAGTTCGCCCAATGTAACTCCTGACACTCATGCTTACCTTGGGTAATGATATTATTTACCCTTCATCTGTGAAACCGAGAAGTTTATTTAGGAGGTCAGAGGCAAAATATTTGGGGCTAACACTGTAAAAAGGGCCATTTCAAACACAACCCCTCCTAGCCTAATGCCAGGGTAAGCCAATCAATACCTTGCTGGACTTCCCTGTTTAGAGCAATTGAACCTGGGCAATGACCCATTACTGCATGGGCTCTTGCCAGTTCTACACCTCTCTGAACCCTGTTGGATCCCTCTGTCTACACTCTTAGGGCCCACTGAACCAACCCAAGGTGAACCTTTTTCCTCATCTGTGGACTCCATGTGTGCAGCACTTAACTTTACCTTGCTCACAGATGCATCCAAGAAGGCAGATAGTTCCACCAATGGTGTAATGTGGTCAGTTCCACAACTTAGGTCTGACTTCAGTCCTCAACGTGGGAAAAACTCTGACCACAAGGACAACAACCAGCAGAGACCACTGACAGCGATCAGTGTCAAGAGTCAAGCCCCAGGCCATCCCAGGCTATCTAGCCTCTGTGGTTTAGAAAAGTGGGGGGCAGTAGCCCCAGGTGCCTTGCACCCTTTTTCCACTTCACTTCCCACCAGTTCAGGTGTGGTATCCTAAGACTGGTCACTCAACTTAGGATCTGTACCCTCAGGCTGAGCAGAGGGCAAGGGTGAGCTCTCCCTTCTCCTGTCCCTCTTGCTGGGGTCCTGTACCTTCCACTTTGGAGAGGCACCCCCACACAACTGAACTGTGAGAGCACCTTTTGCGGCTGCCCCTCCTAGTTCCCCTGACACTGGGGGCAACTCATTCCCCAGAATGCAGTCTACGGACATCTGGTGACTATGACCCTTCTTTGGGTCAACTCCCCACCCCACTCTAGGGACACCAGAGCCGTAGGGTGGCAAACATCCTGCCCATTGGCTGAAGTCACTCTACACACATGGCCGGTGTACGTGCCCTGGGGAAACTAGCTTTTCCACAACCATGGTCCAGCTAGCCAAAATGTCCCTCAAAGAAGTGACCAGGACCCCTCCACTTTCACCTAGTAAAAGGCGACGACTTCCATCATCTGGGATCACCAACTCACCCTCTGAGTTCACCTCCCAACTAACGGAGACTACGGCATGGTCTATGACCTTCCCCTGGGGATTACCTCCCTCTAAGGCCACATTGGCCACTCCTGTAGAGGAGCCATAAGTGGGGATTTCTTAGGACAGATAGAGGCCCCTTTCTTTTGTCCTAACTGGGATGACTAAAAGCAACAAGATTGAAAATGGGGTGTCCTGGGACACTGCCCACCAGAACCTCCCTCCTTCCTGTCAGAAGGGACATGGCAACCTTTTTGTCCACCCTTATCCTTGGACCTGTCTGTGTCTCCCTTGACCTCCCCCTCCTTCTGTTGGGGACCCTGCCCATCCTTGGCTGAATCTCTCAGATATACCTTCTTTTGGACACTTGGCAAACTTCCTGGGGTCAGTAAAAATGCTGTCACTCAAGTGTTGGTACAGCTCTGGAAAACAATGAGTAAACAAGTGTTCCAATGCAATCAAATTGTACATCCCCTAATAGTCTGTTACCTTGCTGCTCTTCAACCAACTACCCAGTGCTCTGCAAAAGGAATCAACATTCTCCACCTAAGTTTGAGAACCAAGTTTAGTACTCTCCGTACACTTTGCCCTGTAAGTTTCTGGGGTGAGACTGTACCTCCTGGGTATGGCTTCTTTCATGGTACATCGTCTAATCTTCTGAATCTAATGCCAATAAGGTGTCCCTCCCCTCTATGAGAAGTACTTCCACAGGCCTGCCCCCAAATCTCTCTCTCAGGGACCTTGTTCATTCTCAATGCCACTTCACAACCCCTAAACCACTGCTCTATGTCATCCCTCACAACAAAATCCTTCATCACACCCTTGGGTATATGTACTTTTACCTCAGACTGCACTGTAGAACTGCTGCCACCATCTGCACTGGACCTGCTCTTTAAGTCCAGCTCCTTCAAGTCCAGCATGAGAGTTAAAATAATTTTCTCCTCCTCTATGACAATTTTTTCTTTCTGTGCCGGAGCCTGGTTAGTTTCAAATGGAGCTCCCTAGTCTCCTGCCTGTCCTTCAGTTCCTCTGGGGACAGACCTCTCAAAGAAAAACGGCTGCTTGCCCTTGAAGGAGCCTTCCTCCCAGGTAGATTCTGATTCACAAGATCCCTATGCAGGCTCTGCTCCTCTGTATCCACAATAGCATTCTCCTCCTCTGTGTACTCACCAACCTCCTTTGCTGCCAAGTAGGCCCTCAGCACCTTTTGCAACTCCGCCTTCTTAGAGAGGCCTTCAATAGGAAATTTTAGCTCCCTGCAGGACTTTTTGAGCTGAGGTACCAAATAGGTCTCCAATCTCTCCTGCTTAAACACAAAATCCATAGCTCCAAATGCTGGCTCACCAGACTGAGACATGATTGTGAATAAAATTCAAAAGTTGCAAAAAGAGAGAAATCAAACCATTATGTTGGGGTGTTATGGTCTGCAATATGGAAGTAGTGTACATCAATCTCTGTATGTAAAATACAAGTCCTATCCTCACTGCTTATCACCAATGTTAGAAATGGGGTCTCTATTTGACAGTGGCTTCGACCCTGTCCAATTAGGAGCGCTCACTCTAGTCATGGTAAGGGAGTCACACAGTTAAGCTATCCCCTACTCACACCCTTGGTAGCTTGGCTCAAGCAGTTAGGCTTATCTCAAAGGCAATGTGTAAGGTAGTTGTACATATACTAGTTCAGAAAAATAGTCAATATTTATCTGAGTAAAACAAGACCAATATGACAAAAATCCAACATACACAAGTAAAGATATGAAATGTAATTTAGCGCTTAGAAACACAATACCTCTAACAGGGACTATACAGTCCAGCACTACCCGTAAGGGAGTGCGGCTGGCCAAGGAGTCGTGTAGGCCACGGTTACAGTACCTTGGAAAACGATGAGGAAACAAATATGTTGTACATAGTCGGAGAGCTGAGGTGTCGCTGGAGCCAGTGCAGTGTTTGTTCCTTACTGCCACCAGGGTAGGTGAGGCATTGGTTCCTTACTGCTAGACAGGGGAAGTGAGGAGTTGGGTCCTTACAGTTGCAGAGGAGATGATGCAGTGTTGGCGGGGAGGGGATAATTCCTTACGACAAGGGGGGGGGTAGATGAATCCAGCAGGTTGAGACGCGAGGTGTCGACATCGCGGTTTCGTGATCACACCACAGGGCCATAGGTGCTAAGGCGGAGTCGGGCGCCATGGACGTCAGTGACACAGCACTTTGGACTCACACTGCGGGGGGACTTCGGAGCTGCTGAGGCAGTGTCAGGCCTGCGTTATAGGCCATGGTCATTGCACTCGTTGCAGGCAGCGGCGTGGGATCAAAGACTGGCGCCGGTTCTAAAGTTGTTCTGGAAGTCAATGTACTAGTTTCTTCCTTACTGCACCAGAACTCACTCCCAAGGGTCCAGGAACTGGATTTGGCATCATTTGACAATTCAGGACTCTCAGCAAGAGAGCCCAGGCACTGGCAGGTGAAATGTTTGATGACTCTGGGGCTTCTTATCAGGAGGCAAGCTCAGTCCAAGCCCTTGGAGAACCTTTGGAAGCAGAATGCAGGAAAGCCAAGTCCAGTCATTTCAATACGAGGACAGAAGCAGCAAGCAGCAGGCCAGCACATCAAAACAACAGGCAGAGTGGCAGTGGCTCCTTCAACATCCAGCTGTTCTCCCTGGCAGAATTTTCTCAGTCCAGAAGAATTCGAACTATGTGGTGTCAGAGGTCCGGGATGGTGTTCAGACAAAATATTCTTTTAAAAATATTGAGATGCAGAAATATCGAGTTTTAAATATCATGTCACAGAAATATTGTGAGCAAAAATATCATTGATAAATATATTGATGTTTTAGGGTAAGAAACATAATTTTTTAGGTTTCTTTAGGTGTTTAAATACAATTTAAATTGACTATGCTTTATATTGTTTATATAATTGTGGTTAATATTTTAAAATATAGTTTGCAATTTTAAATTATTTATATTTTTTATTTAATTGTAAATTAGTAATTTATAGTGTTGTAGTGGGTTGTGATGCTTGTAGGGTTATAGTGTGGGAAATTAAATAAGTATAATTAACTTATATATATTTTTAATTGATATTAATTATTCATTTGGTTATTATGCATGTAAATTGCGCCAACAATATTTCTTAAGTTATATTTTGGGTTTGGGCTGTTGGGTTTGTTGGGGCATAGGGTGGCAAGTGAATTAAATAATAAATAATACATTATTGATATTTATAAGGTATTAATTAATTGTTAATTAATTATGTGAATTGTGTAATTCTTATAATGTTTAATTTTATATTTTAAGTGTGGGTTGTTGAATTTGTAAGGGTATAGGGTGAGAAACTAATCAAATAAGAATTCATTAATTATAAATTATTTATTTATAATTAATTCATTATTAATTACAATTTTGTTTAAACTGTGTAATTATAATTTTTAAATTTAGATATTTTTAATGTGTTACTATAGTGTTGATTTTAATGAAATAATTATTATATAACATGTGTTAAATCAATAATTGAGAATTATTTTAATTGTTTAATTGTTTTTATGTATATATTACATTTTATGTTAATAGTTTTATAATTTTATTAAATTATTACTTGTATTAATAAGGTATGCGTTTGAAGTGAAGTACTTTCCCAACTGTTGCACGGACTGTAATAGTACATTTTCCCCCTCTTGAGTCCAACACTTTTCATACTGTTGCACAGATGCAACAGTAGATATATATATATATATATATATATATGTATATATATATATATATATATATATATATATATATACTGTATATATATATATATACATATATCTCACAAAACAGTCTCGGAAATGCAGGTGCTCTGCACAGCGGTCCTGGATGGGCTCCGAGAAGCCCCAATACAACTTCCAACACTCCTTTAGATATCAGGAGACCCAGGACACCTCCAAAGTGAAATTTAATTTATTTCAGCACAAAACATCCAACGCGTTTCGGCAACAGCCTTACTCATGGATAACTCTTTATCACAGTGCTCCAAACTAAAAACCCAAGTTAAACATAGACATAAAAAAAAGACAAATCTAAATTCCTCAACCATGAAGCACATAATGCGGCGGCCATCTTAAAGTGCACCTATAAGTCAATTACACAGTAGTTTGTAACATGGTCTTACAAGTTGTTGATCAAATTCAGCTCAGATGTTTGTTCAAATCCATCATACAATTTAACATGTGTCACTCTCCTAAGAATAAATATAATAAAATCCAATTGCAAAACTACAAAGGTACAAAAATATTTAGAATAATCCATTATAACATAAAGGTATAATAAATATAAATATTTTCAAAATTTAAAATTCAATATATTACTTGTAAATCTTGAATATTTATACCCTTGTCTGAATTACTAACATTTAGTCCTATAACGCCCAAAAGGGCATGTATATTTGCAAAAGACTTTCTTAGAAGATATCATACTGTTATAATGATATTAACAAACCTTTCTCATATAGTGGAGCCTATCAACCCAAGTGGGTAGAAGTACAAGTTTTTCTACTGTAAAAACCTCCTAAAACCCAACAACTATTCACTTAAATAAAAATATCAAAAAATCACCACCACTCAAAATGCTATCTTAAAAGGCCGCTCTGTTCCCCCAACTTATTTAAAAATATATCAATTACCCTAGATGGATACTCCGCTCTTCACTCGAGTTCAGCCCTACAGGTTCCAATGTTTCGAAATCTATTATATATCTAGACTCTAAAATACGTAACAACCTCTCTCTATCACCTCCCCTTCTACTAATCTTCACTTGATCAATAACTACAAACTTCAGCAGGTTCTCATTGCCAAAATGTTGGCTGAAGAAGTGTCTAGCTACTGGGTAGTTTTTATCCTGATTCTTAATAGCTCGTCTATGTTCCAAAATCCTTTTCTTAGCGTTGTGTATTGTACTGCCCACATACAACTTCCCACACGGGCATATCAGACAATACACACAATAAGACGTGTTACAGCTGTAATTACCTCTAATTACAAAGCTGTTTGATCTTCCTGGAACATTCAATGTCCTGCAGCTGTTGCTGGTTTTGCAGGCTTTACATTTCATACAACAGAAAAAGCCCTCCAATCTTATGTTCTGCATACGTCCTTTCGATGTTACATCATTATGGCACAAATTATCCTTGAGAGATCTATTCCTCCTAAAAGTTATCTGGGGATTTTCATCGATCACGTTGGTCAGAACAGGGTCAGTCTGCAAAATATGCCAGCTCTTACTCAGTATGGAACGTATTTTATACGAATGATTACTGTAAGTTGTAATGAATCTAATGGAGTCATTCTCCTTCTTCTGGCTCCTGTTAGTTCCATACAACGTAATAGGGCTGAACTCGAGTGAGTGGTGGTGATTTTTTGATATTTTTATTTAAGTGAATAGTTGTTGGGTGTTAGGAGGTTTTTACAGTAGAAAAACATGTACTTCTACCCACTTGGGTTGATAGGCTCCACTATATGAGAAAGGTTTGTTAACATCATTATAACAGTATGATATCTTCTAAGAAAGTCTTTTGCAAATATACATGCCCTTTTGGGCGTTATAGGACTAAATGTTAGTAATTCAGACAAGGGTATAAATATTCAAGATTTACAAGTAATATATTGAATTTTAAATTTTGAAAATATTTATATTTATTATACCTTTATGTTATAATGGATTATTCTAAATATTTTTGTACCTTTGTAGTTTTGCAATTGGATTTTATTATATTTATTCTTAGGAGAGTGACACATGTTAAATTGTATGATGGATTTGAACAAACATCTGAGCTGAATTTGATCAACAACTTGTAAGACCATGTTAGAAACTACTGTGTAATTGACTTATAGGTGCACTTTAAGATGGCCGCCGCATTATGTGCTTCATGGTTGAGGAATTTAGATTTGTCTGTTTTTTATGTCTATGTTTAACTTGGGTTTTTAGTTTGGAGCACTGTGATAATGATTTATCCATGAGTAAGGCTGTTGCCGAAACGCGTTGGATGTTTTGTGCTGAAATAAATTAAATTTCACTTTGGAGGTGTCCTGGGTCTCCTGATATCTAAAGGAGTGTTGGAAGTTATATGTACATATATATATATCTATATATATGTAAATATATATATATATATATATATATATATATATATATATATATATAGAGAGAGAGAGAGAGAGAGAGATATTTATTACATTATTACATTTAAAAAAATAGTAAATTAGACTATAAATGAAAATTATTATTTTTATAATAGTTTTACATTATATGTGTGTGTATGTTTAAATAAGAAATATATTAAATTCACATTGTATAACTGTTACATGTTAAAATATTTGATGTTTACTATTTTTAACTATATATATATTTTAAATAATATTTTTGTATATATTTTTAGATAGTAGTGTAAAACAATATTTTTTTCTATGTTTTTGTATTTTCAGTTATACGTATAAGATAACAGTATTTTTGTGCACAATATATTTGTCACAATATTTTTGCATCATGATATTTAGGGTTTCAATATTTTGTCAGGGAAACATTTAATACCTCTAACCATTTCTGTCTTTGAAGTAGACAAACCAAGACATACTCCAGGGGGTTGCAGACTGCTTTGTGTGATGACAGGCACAGCCCTATTCAGGTGCAAGTATCAGCTCCTCCCACCACTCTAGCCCAGGAAGACCCATCAGCCTGGTGATGGGCCATCAGGATATGCAAGGCACACCTCAGCTACCTTTGCACGACTGTCTAGAGTAAATGCACAAACAGCCCAGCTGTCATCCTGACTCAGACATGTATTCAGCAGACTGGCAGAGGCACGGAATGGTTAGGCAAAAAATGCCCACTTTCTAAAAGTGTAATTTTCAAACGCACAGCTCAAAAACCAATTACACCAAAAGATGTAGTTTAAATTGTGATTTCGGAGACCTCAAACTCCAAACCTCTATCTTCTCCCAATGGGAAACTACACTTACAAGATATTTTAAAGTAATTCCCCTGTTACCCTATTGGAAAGATAGTCTTTGCAATAGTAAAAAAAACAAATTTAGCAGTATTTCAGTATCAGGACACATAAAAAACACCAGTATGTGCCCTGTCATTGAAATATACTGCACCCTGTTCATGGGGCTGCATTGGTCCTTCCTTATGGATTACGTACATGTAGTAAAAGGGAAGGTTTAGGCCTGGGAAGTGGGTGCATTTGCTGGGTTAAAATGGCAGTTCAAAACTGCCCACACAGAAACTGCAGTGGCAGGTCTGAGACTTGTTTACAGGGCTACTCCTGTGGATGGCACAATCAGTGCTGCAGGCCCACTAGAAGCATTTGATTTACAGTCCCTGTGCCCACATAGTGTACTTTACTTGGGACTTACTAGTAAATCAAATAAGCCAATGATGGACAAACAAATCACAAATACAATTTACACAGGGAACACTTGCACTTTAGCACTGGTCAGCTATGGTAAAGTGTCCAGAGTCCTAAAACCAGCAAAAAGAAAATGCAGCACACAGTCAAAAACAGAAGGTCAGAAGCAAAACGTTTGGGGAAAACCCTGCAAAAAGGGCAATTTCCAACAGTTTAAGAGTGTTTTATTATATTTCCTGTTGGCGTTTGCAAAGAAATCGGCATTCACAAATATCACATGACAACAGAAGAAAAGGAATTCATTGGGCAAGACACTTTTTATTATTTTAGAAAGGAAGTCCCCACCCAGTTTTCTTTTCTTCACACTTCCAGTGCACAGGTTGGAAGTACTTATTGCAGCACCTGCTGTTTTCATATTTTGGATAATCTTTTCAGTCTTTGGCAGCAGAGAACAGGAGCAACACCCTGAGTAGCAGATTTCTTTAGAGGGTGACTCCAGTCCATTGCATGGGAATTTGTTTATCATCCCCTCTGGGACAGAAATGGTGGCAAAGCATGTGAAGTGCTCTTTGTGTAACAAGACCCTGCACAGGAGTGCAGCTAAAAAATACCCATGTAGCACTACAAGTATGTTGACCTTCCTGAAGACCCAATACAACAAGCACTTGACGAGAACCCAGAAGGAACGCACTGCAGCAGATGCATCAACATCAAGTGCAACACCAATTACACTAGCGAAGCCTATTCCTAGTGAAGTTGAACAGCGTCTTCCCGAGAGGTCCACGGAGCTCTGAAGAATCAGGACATTTTGCTTGGACTGTAAAAATGTCCTCCCTGTGAGGGAACAGCCTTTTGCTGCAATTCTAGAGGCAGCAAAGCTCTGTGAGTGCTATTTTTGTCTCTTGGTTAAATGACACTTAGAACCCTAGTTTTCAGTTTCTTTGGTTCATATAATTTTCCAACTTGCCATTTTAGTTTAAAAAAGCACAAAAAAAATATTCGTATTAAAACTACCTTTCTTGGTTTAAGAAAAGACAAATTGTATGTGTGTGTATGTAAATGAACGAGTACAAATGAGTGAATTTCTGTGTAAGTGAGTTAGTGGTTGCATGAGTGAGTAAGTGGATATGTAAGTTTTTGAGTGAGTAGCTGTGTGGGTGAGTGAATGGTTGTGACAGTGCCTGCATTATGTTCATATATGAGTGTTTGAGTGTATGGGTATGTGGGGTGGGTCGATGAGTGACTGTATTGGTGAGTGAGTGAGTGGCTGTGCAGATGGGTGTATGGGTGTATGGGTGTATGAATAGCTGAGTGAGTGGGTGGGTGACGGAGTGGATGCATGAGTAACTGTACGGGTCATTGAATGGGTGTGTGAGTTGTTGTATTATTGTTTAAATGGGTTTGTGAGTGTCTTTTGGGGTCTAAGAATGAGTGTGTCAATGTTTGCATATGTCAGTGACTGGGTGCATGAGTGTTTGTAAATGGTGGATGAGAGTGTGCATGACTGAGTGTATGGGTTAGTGAATAGGTGTGTGTATGTATGGGTAAGTAAGTGGGTATGTGCATGTCTTTAATGGTGAGTAAGTAGGTGTGTAAGAGCCTGTGCAGGTTAATGAGTACCTGTGTTAATGACTGTATGATATACAGAGTGTGTGTGTCACTAGCTGTGTCAATGACTCACTGGATGTGTTAGTAGCTATATAGCTGAGTAAGTGGGTGTATCAGTGAGTGTTTGAGTGAGGGAGTGGATGTGTTTTTAAATGTATGGGTGAGTTGTTAGGTGTATAGCTGATTGACGATATATGAGTGACTGCATGGGTAAGTGAGTGGGTGAATAATTGTATAAGTGAGTGGGTCTATCAGTGGCTGTATGGGTGAGCGAGTGACTGTGTGAGGGACTATCTGTGAGACTGAGTATGTGTGTCACTAACAGTATTTCTGAGTAAGTGGTTATGTCAGTGACTGAAAAAGTGAGTGGATGTGTTTGTAGCTGATAGGTCAGTGATTGGGTGTATCAATGGGTACATGGGAGAGGTACATGTGTGTGTTAATGATTGTATGGGTGAGAGAGTGGTAATATGAGTGACTGTATGGGTAAGTGAGTTCATGTGTTATTAGCTGTTTGAGAGAGTGAGTAGGTGTGATAGTATCTATATGGTAAGTGAGTGCATGTAGCTGTACATGTATAGGTAAGTTACTCGGTGTGTTAGTGAATGTGTCATTGAGCGAGTGGTTGTGAAAGTGGCTGATTGGTTGAGTGACTGCATGTATCAGTGATGTATGAGTGTGTCCTTTGGAGGAGCAACCCCTAGAAAAACGATAATCAGTTTTTCACCATCCCATCCAGGCTAAAGAAAGTGGTGGCAAAGCATGTGAAGTGGCCTTTATGTTACAAGACCCTCTTCAGGAGTATGTCAAAGAAATATTTGTACAGCAACACAACTGTGTTGTCACATGTAAAAGTGTATAATTTCACTGCTGTTGAAAAAGAAAAAACATAAATATAAGTTAGTATTACATTTACAAAATTCCAGAAACAAAACAGTCCACATTACGTATGCTGTAACAATTTATCACATTATAGTAAAACATTTAATTTTCTCTTTTTTCTGTTCTCATCCTTTATACTTGTACACCACAAATGTTATACTGTATCAAAATTCATCATTGAACAGTGATGACAAACCATTAACACCAATTGTAGAAAAAAACAATATTGCACAGTATATCACTACAAATAAGTGACACTATGCATTGCACTCAATACAACTATTTAATCAATTGTTTTCCCTGCAATTACTAAACTAATCTCAACAAACATATGGGAAAAATAACTCCTATTATTATAACTGGTATGATTCTTCTAGTAGATGTAACCTACACTTGAATTTGGAGACCTCTTTGACGACATCAACCCTGGTAGGCTGAATGATTTCTGTAACACTGACATTCCACATAGAAGAAACACTGAACATTACTTTTTTCCAGAAATCCTCCTTAGTAATTTGGTTGAAGAAACAAAAGGTAAGAGTTTGGTAGTTTGAAAGGTACTTTTGGTTTGAATTTAAGGTTACTGTCATTTTATTCCTTCCATCAACCTTCACTCTTTAAATACACAGTGTAGTGTCCAGATGTTACATTAAGCCCTTTGTGAAAGATAATAGCCAAAGTAGTATAAGTTCTTCCAGAAATTTATAGTTGGCAAGTTTCGAAGTTTGTAATTTCGTTTTCCAATTTAGATTCATCTAGTCTGCATCGTTGCAGCATTAATATAAGGTATTTTCAACTTCTTTGCAGATACAACATAGACATAACATCTGATCTACAATTTTGCCAAGGCATATTTTGGTTAGCCTTTTTGATCAATCTGTCCAAAAGCACAGTTTTAGAATCTGGTAGTGTTATGTACATGAATTGCTCAGAATTGGTAGATGTAAAAGAGCAATCTTCACAGTCACAATTCCATGTGTGAGTCCAAATATGTCATCAATATTTACTTCTTCTTCTTCTTCTAAAACTCGAAGAATGACCATTATAAATTCCTGTGCATCTTGTTGAATGTTGAGAGAAAATGCTACAGATCCACTATAAATATCTGCAAGGTGTTTTCCGCTTTTTCTTCTTAACACCTTCTTCCTTGTCCTTCGTCTCCTTTTCAGGAACATCCGTTGATTCTTTTGTAACCTTCCGCTTTGGACAGGTTATCTGTTTCTCATAAATAGGAACCTGTCCTAACTGAGAAGCATTTAGACTTCTTAACAGATTGTACTCTCTGACACAACTTGTATCAGCACTAACATTTCTTTCATCAAATTCAATCAAATACAAACCGAACCATGTTCTAACTTGAGATAATGCTACTTATGACATATGTCCTTTTAAAACAGTTCTTCCAATATTAATAAAAGCTGTGTCTACATTTAAACCTTGATATTTATGGATAGTTACAGCATACACTGGAAAGAGTGGGAACTGTGGCAGCCAGAGATATAAGTCCTTTACAAGCAAAAAACATACAACACATCAACCAATCTGCATCATGATATCAATCTGATCAAATTTTATGGCTAAGTATTCAATATCATCCCTATCTAGGAAATTAATGAAAGCATTAACTTTACCCATAGCACCATTTATTAACCCTTCCTCAACATTTCTATTATGCCGCACAATTATTCTACAGGTTTTGCACCCATGTAAACACTTTTCTAATCCACCAGTCCTAGATATAGATTTTTCCAATTAATCTTATTTTGCTTGTAGTTTTCCACTTTGGAATACTGTCACTCCCTGATGTTCCAATTTGTCTATAGTTGTAAGTTCTTAAATGTCTTCTTTCGTGAGTGTTTTAGTTTGTCTGCTTGTTCATTAAATTTGGAGCACCCTTGAATACCACATCAGAAGTTTGATGCATGTTCTTCAGTAGTTCCTTCCATTGGAAGTTTACTCAAATGTTTACATTGCCAATACTTCCCAAAGAAGTTCACGTTTCATCATGCAGAAGTGTCTTGAAAACAGGCTGTCCTTTGATGGGAGTAAGCTGTAGTAGGTCCTCCAAACAGAATATCATACTCTGTTTTCAAAATCTATTGCATTCTTAAATGTACAAAGTCAAGCATTACGTTTGGAACTATGCTCACCTCATCGATATTTAAGAGTTTCAATGTCTTTAGTACTCTTGACACCTCATTACAAGCTTCACAGGATAACTTCTGGCATTCTAATTTATTGTCATGTTGAACAGGTATCATGACTAGTTGATGTAAACTTATTCCTTTAATGTTGTGTGCAGCTAATCAAGTTGGTCCTGTTACTACACACAATAAATTAGATTCTGTAGTCCTCTGTATGTAAGTAGTGAGAACTTTAATTAAAAAACTGTTCCGGGTGCCAGCTTGACCACTAATGCATAATAACACTGGCTTAAATTATGAGCATTTACAGTCTTTCTTGTTGTAGAGGAATCCATGCTCTAATTTCTCTGTTACTTCAAAATACATTTATTTTTGTTTGCCTTTTAGTTGTGCAACCAGGTACTCAAAATCAACACTTTCCTGTCTTGCTTGTTCCATTGCAGTTTTGATCTCATTCATGGCTATTGCTGCTTCATTTACAATAATTGGTTGTCCAAGAGGATCTTGGCTCAGTGGTTCAGAACTTTGGCACCTTTCTTAACTCTTGTAAGCTGCCTCAGCAGCAATCATTTCTTCCTGTTGAATCTCATCATTTAACATTTGCAAGTAGTTTTGAAAGACTAGACACTAAGGGCCTCATTCTGACATTGGCGGGCGGTGGAGGCCGCCCGCCAAAGTACCGCCGTCAGAATACCGCTGTGCGGTCAGAAGACCGCCGCGGTTATTCTGAGTTTCCCGCTGGGCGGGCGGGCGACCGCCAGAAGGCCGCCCGCCCGCCCAGCGGGAAACCCCCTTCCACGAGGATGCCGGTTCCGAATGGAGCCGGCGGAGTGGAAAGGGTGCGACGGGTGCAGTTGCACCCGTCGCGATTTTCAGTGTCTGCATGGCAGACACTGAAAATCTTGGTGGGGCCCTGTTACTGTTATGGGGGACCCTGCAGTGCCCATGCCATTGGCATGGGCACTGCAGGGGCCCCACGACACCCCTTACCGCCATCCGGTTCCTGGCGGCCGAAACCGCCAGGAACAGGATGGCGGTAAGGGGGTCGGAATCCCCATGGAGGATTCCCCAGGGCAGCGGGAAACCGGCGGTACACCGCCGGTTTCCCGTTTCTGACCGCGGCTGTACCGCCGCAGTCAGAATGGCCAGGGATGCACCGCCAGCCTGTTGGCGGTGCATCCGCGGTCCCCGGCCCTGGCAGATTTTACCGCCAGGGTCGGAATGACCCCCTAAATGTTATCTTTTACAGCATTGAAAGACTCTTTGTAGCAGTCCTACCCTCCAAGTAATTCCAATTCAGCATGCCAAGGATTGAAGAGTTGTATTAGTGCCAAACAGAAAAACTCTCTTCTGTCTGGAGTTTGCCAGCTAAGTTTTCTGTGGTAAATTAAATTTCCTTTTGCTTGTCTCACCAAATAATCATCACATCCAAATACTGCATGTTTCCTTTCTTCTGCGTTTTCTGTCACATTACTTCCATATATTTGTAGTGTTGAAGTATTTCATTCACATGTTTTCTAGTTGTGGATTACTTCTTGGATAATATGTGTCCAACATATTTGGTTTCCCAATGTCTGTACTTTCGTGATCAAACTCTGCTAAATACTGAATTTCTGTGAAAGTCTTCAGCACTTTATTTTGTGTGTTTGCTAGGCCCAGACCTACCAAAAAAATCCTCTTGACTTTGAGAACAAACTGGCCAAATGCAACCAATCACAGCAATCATAAGACCATATATCTCTATGGGACAGCATTTCAAGCTGAAGCTTTAAAATGTCTTGCTCAGAGTCTTTTCTGTAGAAATCTCCCACATCTCCTTCACCTCTGTCTTTTCTGACTTCATAATATATGAAGTAACATAACAAACAATAGTGATGGCGTTGTCTGCAACTAATTGTATATCCATATTAGCATTTCACATTTTAAGAGTCAGTGTTATAATCATTGTTAGACTTTGAAGCCTCTGTTCTTCTCAGGTTGGATGTGTATTTTGGTGATATCCATGCTAGTGTATGTCTGACTGCATATAAATAGTGGTTTGCTCTTCCTTGGGAAGACAGGTCATGGAAATCCAAAATGACATCTTGTGCAAACTTTTCTTTTGTATCTGTATTTTCAACTACAGTTCTTGCCACATCTTTGTGTTTGAAAGTGCAGAACTTGCTGTCTCAGTCATTTTTCAATACTATCTTTCAGAATGACACATGTTACATACTGTTCTATGGAAGAGAGTACAGACTCACGACTGTTTGTTCCAAATTTCAGTGCATCTATAACAGCATATGAATATGTGGAGCCCCTCTTGCTTGGTACTCTTTATGCCAAGAGAAATCAGTTACTTCTCCTTGGGGAGAATTTGATTTGTAGCAGATGAAAGACAGAATGGCTTGGAACCTGTGGTTAAAATATTTACAAGGAGCAAAGTTCTACTGCTGTCTTTTGATGTCCTTAATATTTGAGGTAGCTTCTCTCAAAAATTCAAGCAGGTTATCCCACACGTACTCAGCACAACTGAGTGTCACAAACCAAATAGGTGCACCTAGGTTTCTAAACATACATTTCAGTTCTTTATGACGAAGATACCAATGCTATTTGGTGCTACATTGGCACACCATCAAATTAATCAAGTTAGGATCCTCTGAATATAATCCGGTTGACCGATATTCAGCTGCTGATATCTGTACAGGGCAGTCATCATAGCGGCCACCTGCTCCAGTGGGAAACAATTGTGGAAAACAGCAAGCCTCTAAACGTCTCTCCCACACACTCATAGGAGCCCTTTTTGCTTCTTTCATTTGAAAGAGATCAATAGCATCACCAATAACTTCTTTAGAATGCAGGGGATGGATGCTCTAGTGTTCAATAATGTCTTCTGATCTGGATCGATCCACGTTTTCAATCAGTCCACTTGATGGTAATGTTCCACCCTCTACATTTGTTATATCTTGAACAACATCAACATTGTTCTTGGTAGGCACAACATTTACTAGAATGATAAGTGGTTGATCAAAATCTCTTTCTATCCCTACCTTTTCAATATTCTGTTAAAAATCTAATGGCAACACAACTCTTCCTTTAAGGCCTTTTTATAGCCTTGTTGGGGGTAATTTTCCTGTCTTCAGTTCCATGCAAAGTATTGCTTGAAAAGGCCGTATAAATTGTATGAGAATAGATTTATAAACATTTAAATCTCAAAGTTCTTGTGGAATTGCTACTAATTCTAACCAGTGTTGCCAGATTTTACAAGCCTTCTATAGCCAAAAGCTGTTGAACAACCAGCCCAAAGTAAGCCCAAATGAACCGGTCCCAGCCCAAAAAGTAGCCCAAACTTTTAACACTGAACTAATGCAATCGAAGGCTGCAGCAAACATTTTAAAGCATAAATCTAATTACTATTGTAAGCAAAAATGTGAAACTAACAGTGGAAGTCAACAGGGCCCTGCAGAAAAATACATCCTTGTGTGAGGTGAAAAAGGCTGTTTGTGTGAGGGGATTGACACCCTTCTGCAAATTGCTACCAGAGGCCAGAACACAGTGACCCAAACTCCGTGAACTTTAACCTAAATTATTGGTAAAGACTAGTGTTTTGTGTCAAATGCAAGCAATGACTACGCTGAGCAGAGCATGACTACAAGTGATGTCAATAATTTAGGCACTAAGATCACGAACAGAACCATGCAGTGAGGCTGTGCACTGACCATGTACCCTCATTTCGCTTAGCTCAGCCAATGAGACCACATTTGTGCTTGCACTGCCTGAAACTGGAGTGAAATAAATGAATAAATCACCTGAGCACACAGCTCAAAGTGCATTAAAAAAAAGTATGGGAACAGTGATGCTGCATGCAATGGGGCAGGGTTAAACGTGTGGCTAAAAAAAAAAAATATATATATATTCTGTTTCAGGCAGCCACATACATAACTCATGCCTTAAAATAAAAAGGTTAAGTTAATCATTGTATATTATGAAACCTTTATTAGTTAATGCACTGAAAGGTCTGTGTGTAACCAAAAAGCCACAGAATTAAATCTTCACTGCTGCAATGGAGAATTGTGTGTTGTGCAAATGTAAGTCATTAGGTTAAACTTGCATTACTGGCAGTATAAGACAGACTGCTACCAAACGTGCAAAAAGGTTTCAGATAAAATGTTTTAAGTAATACCCAAACTGAATGATTTATTTTTATTTAAATGCCCTGCAAAGCACACACTGCACAACTCAGCTGGTAACCCCCTTGCATTACGAGACAAACACAATAACTCTTTGTCATCACCAACCTTCATGAGATTCCACCCAGTGTTTAATTTGTGCTTGTTGTTTCCGGTGCAGAGCACTGGCACTTATTTTTGAGGGACAGCACTCTTTTTTCCTGCCTCAAGCAATTACTGCAAGCAAAAGACACATATAGGAAAGACGGAGGAATGCAAAAATGAAAAAGAGCGCCAGAAAGGGAGAGAGCAGAAAGCTGCAGGAGTGAGGTGAAATGGCTTAAAATGGACTAAAGAGGCCCAACATGGCTTTAGGATTACGCTGCCCTAGTATTCCGTGTTTGCACATTTAATTGCAGCAGCTGCGTGTTTAAGAAGAGAGCTGTGGACACCAGCACGTTTTTATTTACAAATTAAGCACTGGCTGTGCCACTCATTCTTATTCAATCCTGCCATGCTTTAGATCCTATGCACTCTCAATCCACAATTAGTCCCTAAATATAAAAAATAAGGAATACATCTACTCACAACAAGTCACAAAGGTACAAATTGAAGGACACTTACCTTGTCTTATGCAGCTGCGCACCAACCGGCCGCACGTCAGTGTAGGTAGGGGACGTAGGTAGCACCTACACAACAGGTGTCTCCCCTCTACCGGGCCCCAATCACGCACTCTGGGGCTGGGCGCTGGCTTTAATTTGGGGTCCAAGGATGAAGCGCCCAACAAAAGAGACTTTTCCAGGGGGAGAGGGGGGGCACCACACCTGTGCAGGCTGAGGCTCACGGCAGGGCCCAAAAAGAGAAGAGCCACACACCAGAGGACACCACCACGTGCGCAGCGCAGCCAGTGAGTAAACAGTGTGCCACACCCTGACTGACTCGCTCGCTCACCACGTGACGCCCACCCACGCAGGCATTTTAAATAATGCCGCGGGGGCAGGCCAATACTTCTTGGCATGGCTATCAATTGGTAGTGCTTTCGCACGCTACTAGATTGATGGCCCTCTGCCCCCATCAGCTAATGTGGGGTGCGCCGCCGCGCAGTGTCGCACCAGGGGGCCGTCAATTGGTAGCGCTTTCGCGAGCTACTAGATTGACGGCCCTCTGCCCCACTGAGAGCTCCTTGATATACGGCCGCGCTCTCAGTGGGGCAGAAGGCCGTCAATCTAGTAGCGTGAAAGCACTACCAATTGACGGCCCCCTGGTGCGACACTGCGCGGCGCACACGCTGCTGCCTACTGCTGTGTTTACGCTGCGAGTAATCGGCTCGCTATCTCACGGGGCGGGGCCTGGCTGGGGCAGTATCTCCGGCGGCGCCGCCCCGCAAACAATTTTTCACACACAGAGTTAAAAATAGCCTGACAATCAGGCTCCCCACAATTGGTTTTTTTCCCGCACAAATGGGAAAAATATCGCCCATTTGTGCGGAAAATCGCCCAATCTGGCAACACTGATTCTAACTTGTTAGGTGCTGGCATTTTGTTATCCTCTATTTTATCATAGCAGTACTTAAATGTAATTTGTTGTGTGGACATATCAAACCATTCCTCTACAAATAAATAGCCACCAAATTCTTGCCACTTACTCTGTGTTCTTTTGCTCAGTTTTTAAGCACAGAATAACATTACGAGTTTGGCTTTTGTAGTGAGTGTGTCAAAAACAAATACAAACACAGTTTGTTTTCTCAGAAGAAACTTTGTTAAACTTCCTAATTTCTTCTGCAAAGTTGTCAACTCTAATACCTATGTCATGTTCCTCTACACCTGCACATACCAACTTCTCATTTTCCGTAAAATCTTGTCCAGGACCAAAGAAACAAAACTGAACATCTTCACAAACTTTTTCATACTCTGCTATTATATCATGCAAAAGAGTGCTATTCATTTCTCCTACACATAGGACAGGAGTTTTGATATAATAAAGCCTCCTTTCTAAATTTGGAAATTTACAGTAGTGAACAGCTAACGCTCCAAAGTGTTGAAAGGTGCTTTGGCACATTTTCTTTGATAGACGTGCTAGTGAATGTCCCTGTAAATTAGCATCCTTCCTTACCTTGCATGGATCTAATAATTGCAAAATTCCTATTTTCTGTTTCAGACTTTTGCAGGGAAACATACATAGAAAAGTTCTAAATATTTCAATGTATTCCTGCTGAATACTGCAAATACTGATACAGTTCCACTTGTATGCAGGGTCCTATCTATATGTTCCTTGAACTTCTTCAGCTAGCACTTCTTCAGCATTCCTAGGTACCATCTCCTCTTTTCGAATGGGAGTACCATCCTTCATCTGATACCATCGCCCAGTTATTTCAACGGCATGCACTAACGTATTCTCTTGGAAGTAGCTTTCTTCATTAAAGAAAGGCACGTACTGGAAATATGGTTCCATTTTCCACTGAAAACTTTACAAAAATTACTTCTATTCACAAGTCTTTTCTTTTGGCTTCTTCTCCTCACAGACAACACTTTTTTATCCAGTATTTTCATTCTCATCAGAATCAAAATAAATAAATTCCTCTTTATCAACTACAGCCTCAACATGTTCCATTTGTGTGACTGCTTCTCTTCTCCTTTTATAATGCTTCATAGTTCATATGAGATTCTGAATTGCTCTACTATGACACATTTCCTTAAACTACTTAAACTACCTTCCTTATTATATGATTTATTACTCCAAATGTGAGGTACTTTCTGGCCTTTCTTAGCTGATTTGAAACTTTGGCCCTCATTACAACACTGCTGGTCGGTGATAAACAGGCCAGCAGTAATAAATATGAAATTATGACCACGGCGGAAACCGCTCAGACGGACAGCCACTTTAACACACCGACCACCGGGGCGAAACCAATAGGGACCACGGTGATAACCGCCAACAGCCAGGCAGAAGACAATGTACCGCCCACAGTAATATGACACACCTAGCCACCACCTTTTCCGGGGTGGTACCAACGACCTGAAAAGCGTGGTGGAAACAGAACACAGAAGGGAAACAACTCACCTCTGGAGACTCAGGGAAGAACCACACATGGAACCTGAGCTGAAAGTGTTCCCCATGCTCTTCTACCTTCTGCTCCATTATGAACACCAAAGCCGGCGAAGATGACCACGGTGAGTACTGCCGTCTGGCACACAGCGGCGGGGGGAGGAAAAAGAAAGTGACACACACACACAACACGCAACACCCCCACCCTCAACACCACACACACAATTAGATGCAGTAACAAAACATATACACCCCGTACCCCTCAGAAATAATGCAAGGACAACTACTATAGTGTAAAAAAGCTGTAAGAAGATAATTATAGGTGAAATACGTGCATCAAAATCAAAAAGTATATACATATTTACAATGCAAGGAGCACTGCCCAGTTCTCAATGTCCGTTGGCCACAGTGCCACATCACAAAGTCCAAGGCCCAACCTCACTCCTGCAACTACACTGAGAGAACACTGCAGGGGCATCAGGACGAAAATAGACTGGCACCTCAGGGGGACAAGGAATCAGGGGGCACTTCAGCCGGAAGATGGTACAACGCCACTGGTCCTGGAGGGGCTAATATGCACTATGCTCTGTCCTGGGGAGTACAAGGCCACAGTCTCTCAAGTGGGTGATTTGCCCACTGCTTGGCCTTGGGGAGTGCAAGGCCACAGTTTCTCAATTGGGTGATTTGCCCTCTGGTTCTGGAGGGGACATTGTGCCCAGTGAGCTTCATCCTGGGAAGGATGGGGTGAGTGGATGGCTTCTCCACTGGTTCTGGAGGGGGCATTGTGCCCAGTGAGCTTCATCCTGGGAAGGATGGGGTGAGTGGATGGCATCTCAACTGGTTCTGGAGGGGGCAACATGCCCTGTGATGCAGAACTTGTGGAGTGCAAGGTCACAGTCTCTCACCTGGGTGTCAGACCCACAGGATTTGCTGGGACCAGGGTGCACTACAGCCCATGGACGCAGGACTACACACTGTCTGCTGGCGGTGACGGCTGCTCAGTGGTGGCAGTAGTGGTGCTGGTGGTGGTGCTGGCAGTGGTGGTGGGAGGCTCCAGCCCTTCCCCTGCAGCTTTGGACGGCTGCCCACTGGGGCTGCTGCTGCTGGGAGTGGTGCTGGTGACGGTGCTGGTGGCAGTGCCGGCAGTGGTGGGGGGTGGCTCCAGTCCTTCCCCTGCAGCATCGGACGGCTGCCTACTGGGGCTGCTGCTGCTGGCAGTGGTGCTGGTGGCGGTGCTAGCAATGGTGGGGGGAGGCTCCAGCCCTTCCCCTGCAGCCTTGGACTGCTGAACCACCATGGTTCGTGGTAGGGGCTCCGACTGAGTCCCAGCACCAGGCCTCTTGTCCTTTTTGCCTGCTGGGGCAGGCCCCTTGCCCTTCCTGCCAACAGCTGGGGATGGGTCCTTGCTCCTTTTGGCAGCAGCTGGGGACTGCTCCTTGCCCTTCCTCTCAGGAGCCGAGGATTGCTCCTTGCCCTTCCTTTTACCAGCTGGGGGTGCCTCCTTGCCCTTCCTTTTTGCAGCTGGGGGTGCCTCCTTGCCCTTCCCTGCAGCAGATGTGGGTGCTTCTTTGTCCTTCCTTGCAGCACTTGGTGCAGGCACCCTATCAGTGTGGCTGCCTGGTGCCCGGGATCCTCTCCCACCTGGTGTAGCTTTGGACACTACTGTGCCTGTGGACTGGGTGGCTGAGGTGCTTGCCAGGGTTGTGACCACCCTGGCCTGACATGAGAGACGGGGGGAGGGCTAGGGAAGGGGTCAATGTTGGTGAGGAAAAGCTTCTTAAGGACAATGGGGCGGGAAGAGGGAGATGGTTTGGAAGTGGAGGGAGTGGTTGTAGGAGGTGTCAGTCTGTTGTGTTTGGGTGCAGGAGCATGGGCTGGACGCTGTTGTGAGGTGAATGGCTGTTGGGTCTCTGAGTGCTTGCGTTTGTGTACTTTGGGAGGAGAGGGCACAGATACAATGGGAGAGGACACTGTTGGTGGATTCGGCCTCCTGGGTCCTGTGGGATGCAACTCCCCCCGTCGCCAGTGCCTCTGCTCCTCCACCAGATGATGCTAATGCCCATAAGAACAGGGTGACAAAACAAAAAGGGGGTGAGAGACAAAGGATGCACTTGGTCAATATCGGCAACACCACCACCGTTGGCGTACATGATACACACACACACACAGGGAACAGCCCTACGCACTAGGCAATGCAGTACCAGTCACAATGCTAGTCACCAGGCCATGGATAGGAACACCTGACACCAATTGCAGCATACCTGAGACCCACAGCTCCCTGCCCAGTAGTGGATGCCTACTAGCTTGGTTGGAGGTGTTTTACATCAAAACCCTGCCCGACATGGGACCTACTCTGCAATGCCAGGCCTGGCCTGGGGGCACCCACAGGCCCACATCCCACACCCGGATACCACCTCACCAGGCGCAAGTTGTATATTGGGGCACTGTACTCACCCCCTTGTGACTGCTGTGATGCGCCCAAACACGCATCCTGCTCCTGATAGTCTACAGTGAGTATGCAGGCCATCAGGGGGGTCAGGGTCCGACAGGCACCCCCTCCTCATTGGGAGGCCATCCTCAGCTGGGCCTCCACCGTCTTCCGTGGCCAGCATCTCAGGTCCTCCCACCATTTGTGACAGTGGGTGTTCTGGCTGCTGTATACCCTCAGGGTCTACAAGTCCTTGGCAATGGCACCCCATATACCCTTTTTCTGATGGGCGCTGACCTGCAGGGAAATTGACACAGGGAAAGGTATTAGTCCGACCGTCCTGCCCGTTAGACTCATGGCCCACCATGCCCCTTCCCATCCCCATTAGCACAGACATGGCCCACTATACATGCTGCACACTGCCCAGGGTCCATCCACCACACAGCCCCTACATGAGGCCTTCACACACAGCACTCCATGCATTCACACCCCATGCATCATACTCACGGTATACTCACCTGTTGGTCTGATGAACCATACAGCATTCAGTACAGACCCCATCCACCAGTCTTTCCAACTCCGCCGAGGTGAAGACAGGGGCTCTTTCCCCAGTGACACGAGCCATGGTCAGCTCCAGACACAGGTCACAGCAGCGCATGCAGTGTAGGTTCTCTCCTGTTGAAGGTCAGGTAGCAAGTGAGTGAAAAGATAGAAAATGGCGGCGACATCCGCGGCGGTGCATACCGTCACCGCCGGCGTACATCACCATTGCCCACTGTACCCCACAGTGCCCAATGTTAACCAATGAGGAGTTGCACAGCGGTTTTCGACAACATTAGCGGAATTACCTCATTTTCACCTACCCCTCCAAACAGGACAGGCGGACGCCATTTTAGGGGGGGTGCAGGCCATGGCTCCTAACTGCGTCACAGTACACATATGCACCATTTGGACCTTTCCAACAAAATACTGTTACAATCACAACATGCATTGAAGTGTAGCGGTTGGAGATACTGACCAGCTGCTCAACATTTTGCCCCATAGATTGCAACCGCTGCGGATGAATAGGAGATGGAGACATACCCCCCGTGAACAGACCCCTGGTGGACTTGGCAACAATGGAGGACAGGCACATTATCCTCACCTATAGACTGAACAGGGCCACAATCACAGAGCTGGGTGCCCAGTTGGATCCTGACCTAATCTCTGCTATCCGTCACCCCACCGGGATCCCACCTCTTGTGCAAGTGCTATCAGTGCTCCATTTCCTGGCAACTGGCTCCTTCCAAGTGACAGTGGGCTTGGCAGAATGGAATGTCACAGCCAATGTTCTCAATAGTGCTGACCAGAGTGTTGTCGGCCCTGATTAAACACATGTGCAGCTACATCGTTTTCCCCAAGGTGGAGGATTTGGCCACAGTGAAAGCCCATCTCTATGCAATGGGACATATCTCCCACATTATTGGGTCAATTGATAGTACACATATTGCTTTTGCCCCCCTGGCGAAATGAACAGGTGTTCAGAAATCAAAAGAGCTTTCACTCCATGAATGTGCAGGTGGTGTGCCTGGCGGACCAGTACATCCCCCACGTCAATGCAAAATATCCTGGGTCTGTGCATGCTGCCTTTATCCTGAGGAATAGCAGCATCCCATTTGTGAGGGCTCAACTCCAGAGGCAAAGGGTGTGGCTAATAGGTGAACACTGGTTCCCACCCAGTATAGTTGGTGTATGGGTATGGTGTGTTGTCCCTCAATATTTGCAGGTGACTCTGGTTACCACAACCTCTCATGGCTACTGACCCCTGTGAGGAGTCCCAGGACAAGGGCAGAGGAATGTTACAATGAGGCACATAGACGAACAATAAGAATTATAAAGAGGACCTTTGGCCTCTTGAAGGCCAGGTTTTCTTGCCTCCATCTAACAGGTGGATCCCTGTACAACTCACCCAAGCGGTCTACCAGAACATCGTGGAAATTCTGTATGTTGCACAACCTTGCCTTACGTCGCCAGGTGCCTTTTCTGCAGGAGGATGTGACTGGAGATGGACGTGTGGCAGCAGTGGACCCTGTGGACAGTGAAGATGAGGAGGCAGAGGATGAGGATGAGGACAACAGAAGTGCAATAATTCAACAATACTTCCAATGACACACAGGTAAGACATTGTAACTTCACATTTAACTGACTGTTTTGTGTTTGACATTGTCACTGGCAGGCTGATTTCCCCCCTTCTATGGCCACTCACTGTACCCTTTGGCATCTCTATTTGCAGATATTTGTGCCCCACTATCGCTCCTGGTGTGCTGACTGCAGCCAACTACAGGTCATTCCATTCCAGTTGATTTTCAATCTTTAAACCTTGTTAAACAAATACATACTTAAATCATTTGACATACTCCATACTTGTATTTCTTCAAAGGATGTTTATTTAAGTGCTAATAAGTAGAGGGGGATGTGCAATCGGTTGGGGTGATGGTGGAGAAAAGTCCAGGTTACAGTCCAATCTACTTGTATCACAAGTGCATTGTCCAAGGGAGCATATGAACTGGAGCAATGGCAGTTCAAGGTAGACAGGATGGCAGAGTGGGACACAAGGGGGACAATCAGGAGAGTCTTATTTCCTGGCGGGGGTCTTGGCAATAGTCTCTGGCTTCTGCCTGGATTGCAGGGGAAGGTTTGCAGGGTGGTTCTCCTTCTACAGGGTAAGGGGGTGCTGGTGGCCTGTTGGTCCTATGGTGGGGCCTCTTGTCCACTAGCTGCAGTGGAGGTGGAGGGCTGTTCATCGGTTTGGTTAGTGGCAGAGGCCCGGTGGGGTGCCACTGCCTCCCTCATAGTGTTGGCCATGTCTGCCAGCACCCCTGCAATGGAGACCAGGGTGGTGTTGTTTTCTTCAAGTCCTCCCTGATCCCCAGGTACTGTCCCTCCTGCAGCCGCATGTTCAACTTGTCCAGTATCTGGCCCAGCGTATCCTGCAAATGTTGGTATGCTCCCAGGAAGTGCCTCCTGGAGAGTCGGTTCCCTGGGCTTGTCCCCCCCGTCGCACAGCAGTCCTCCCAGCTTCCCTGTTGTCCTGTGCCTCTGGCCCCTGAACCGTGTGCCCACTGCCACTGACCCCAGCTCCCTGATCGTCCTGTGTTTGTGGGGTTGCCTGGGGTCCCTATAGTGGTGGACATGCTGCTGATTGATGTGTCCTGGAGACAGAGGTATGGGCCCGCTGGGTGGGTGCTGTGGTGGTGTTTCCTGAGGGGGGAGGCTCTGTGGTGGTGTGAGAGAGTGCCTTGGTAACCAACTGTCCGGAGATCCCTGATGGGCCAGGTTGGTCATCACAGTGGGACTCTTCTGGAGGGGACTGGATATTGCTGGTAGCTCTTCTCCGGTGACGTTGGCTGGGGGACCTGCGGGGATATATATGCAGTGTTATTGTTTCTGCGTGTAACATCATGTGCATGGGTGTGTTGCCCTCTATGGTTGTTGTTGCCCTGGCAGATTTGCCTTTGTGTGAGTTGCTATTTGGTGGGCTAGGTGATTCTCTCCAGTGTGCATTCAGTGGTGATGGGTGTCCATGCACGTCTGTGAAGGGTTTCCATGTACTGGTGTTACATGCAGGGCTTAGTATTGGGATGAGTGGGTTGCTATGGTGGGGTATGTGGGAGGTGATGAAGTGATGGGAGTGAGGGTAGGGGTGGGGGTTTGTGTTGGCATGTAGGTGGGGGGGGTGATAGTAATAGAGATTTGACTTACCAGAGTCCAGTCCTCCTCCTACTCCTGCAAGGTCCTCAGGATGCATGATTGCCAAGACTTGCTCCTCCCATGTTGTTAGTTGTGGGAGAGGAGGTGTGGGTCCACCGCCAGTCCTCTGCACAGTTAGTTGATGTCTTGCTGCTGTGGAACGCACCTTCCCTTCGTAGGTCGTTCCATCTCTTTCTGATGTTGTCCCTTGTTCTTGGGTGCTGTCCCACGGCATTGACTCTGGCCACGATTCTCCGCCATAGCTCCATCTTCCTAGCAATTGATGTCTGCTGTACCTGTGATCCAAATAGCTGTGAATCTACCCGGATGATTTCCTCCACCATGACCCTTAGCTCCTCCTCAGAGAATCTGGAGTGTCGTTGTGGTGCCATGGGTGTAGTTTGAGTGGTGTGGGTGAGGGTGTGTGGGGTGATGTGTTGGGGTGTCTGATGTATAGGTGATGATGTTATGTGGCTCTGGTTGTGTGGGTGCTCTTGCAGTATCTCTCTCTGTTGGCAAAGGTTTGTAGTCGTAAGAGGTTGTGGATACTGTGGGTGTGTGTTTTACAGTGGTGTGGGAGTGTGTGTGTGTGGTGTGAGTATGTTTGTCAGGTGTGTGTCATTTGAATTGTCCAATGTGGGGGAGTTTTGTTTGAGTGTGCGGCAGTTTGTACCGCCAATGGTTTACCGCAATTGAATGTCCGCCACAGTGATTCGTGGGTCATAATGCTGTAGATGTAGTTCTATTGGCGTAACGGTGTGGGTTTTGCTACCGCCAGTTTATCACTGACCTTCGGGATGGGGGACTTGTGTGTGTGGCTGTATAGTGACGGATTGGTATGTGTGTGTTATAATGTGCTTGGCGGTTATCCGCCGCGTTATGTTGGCGGCAGTCGGCATGGTGGTAAGCAGGATTTACCACCAATGTCATAATGCAGGCCTTTGTTTTTTATTTACTTCCTTTTGCTCCCTTTGCAATTTTCCACATACTATTTTAAGAAACTTCTTTGTTTTCTTACCAGCAGCTCTTTTTCCTTTCCCCGCATCGTCTCCATTTTGCCCATTTTGTTTCTCTGTTCTATGAAGATAAAATCCTTGCTTTTCTTTCTTCCTGCTTTTAGTTTTTTTGGCATTGTAATTCTCTGGTTTTAAGAAGAAGTAGATGTCTCTAATTAATTAAAAAAAATTGTAAATTTAACTGTTCATTACCTACTACTAAATTAGATATTTTAAAGATTTAACTGCTGACATAAACAGTTATATTACTATTAATTTTCAAGTTTATATCTGTGTGTCTGCCTGTGTCAGCATATGCATAAGTGTGTGCTTGGGCATACCACTGAATGCATCAGTGTGTTCCTGGGTGTCCAAGCATATGCATCAGTGTTTATGTGTGTGTAACTGGTTGTATATATTACTTTCTGTCTCTATTTCTCAGTGTTCAACATATAACTGTATATGCTACTGAGTGTCTTAGTACATGGTCCATAAGTGATGTATGGGCATGTGTCTGAGGCCCTCACTACGAGTGTGGTGGTCTCAAGAACGTCACACTTGCAATGGCAGTCAGACCCCCGCAGACAGGGTGGGCCAACCGCCCTATTTTGACTGTGGCAGATGGGCCACGGTCCGACTGCCGGCACCCCCGGGTTGCCACCTGTTGACAGCCTGGCGGTCTTTGTGGTCACAATCCACCAGGGCTGCGCTGCAAGCAACACTGCCCTGGGGATTACGAATCCCCTTTCTGCCATCCTTCGCATGGCGGTATCACCGCCTTGCAAAGGCTGGCAGTAAGAGGGATCGGGCCCCATGGGGGCCCCTGCACTTCCCATGTACTTGGCATGGGCAGTGCAGGGGCCCACATGGACAGCCCAGTTGCGTGTTTTACTACCTGAATTACAGGCAGTGAAATGCACGAAGGGTGCTGTCACACCCGACGCACCACAACATGGCTGCTGGTTCGATTAAGAGCCAGCGTCAATGTTGTGGTGAGTTTTCCTTTGGGACAGTGGGCGGAAACACTGTTTTCGCCTGCTGGCCCAGCCGCTGTGTCTTCAGCAGTCTTCCAAAAAGACTGCTGAAGCCGTAAAGAGGGCCGAAATGGGTAACTGCCTGTGTCTCTATCTGAATGAGTAGGTGAGTGCCTCTTTCCTTTTCTAAGTATCTAACTCCTGTGATAAATGTGGAAGATCGAATGTAAAACTGTATGTATGGATGTGGCAATGAACATGTGACTGACTGAGACTTCCAAGAACAAATCTTACCTTCTAAGCGCATATTATCTTGACATATGGCCTACATGTACTGTATGTTAGTATTGGCTTATATGTATTAGAAAGGAAGTATAGACCTTGGCCAACGCTACCTGGCAGTTAAACTGCAGACACAGTGAATGCCAAGACAGGCACACCACATATTTAAAGGTATTCTTGTCTGAATGAGTAACTAGGAGTATCACTACTTCATTGCACATGTAAAGTATAACAGTCCCTCTCTGGCTGTGTCACTAGATCAGTGGTTCCCCACCTTTTGACTTCTGACGACCCCCCCATTGAATCATTACTGGAAGCCAGGGACCCCCAAGCAATTTGTACGATTTAAATGTCAAACATTAAAACAGTACACACCAAACAAATATTTGAAATACTAAAGATGTAATTATTTTATATTGACAAAATATGCAAAATTCTAAAAATCTTAATGGGAAGGTTGGCACTGCCTGTTAGCGACTAACTTTTCAATGTTTAGTTTTATTTAGGAAAGCTGAATCCTCAGGTCTGATTCAACATTTCCCAAGCAATTTCTGTTTTTATATTTGAGGTACATAAGAGCTGAGAAAGCTTTTTCACATAAATATGTGGTGGGGAAAGGAAGTAAAACCATAAGGGCCTCTCATCTCTCCATAGCCTCTCTGTCACATGTAATTCTCTCATACGACTGTAGGGTGTCATAGCACTTTACAGGGCACTACAAGGTGTAGGATTCATATATCATCCACACTGGTCGCCATTTTCTAACAGTGCTTGGTCTGGAGAAACATAAACCCAGGATTCAGAACATAACACAGTGGTAGTGTTGACTTTATTAATAAGAATGTACTTCTATGCAAGCAAACCTTGTTTAGCAGCATAAGAAAAATGAAAGAATAAGAAAAAACAACTTTCTATTTGTGCCATGCACTTTGCATGCAGCTCGTTAATGACTGTTCATAGCTCATTGTGCTAGAATATGATGATAGCTTATGAACTGCATAGTAATGAAAGAATCTCTGAGACAAAAGTAGTAACCCATTGAGCTACGCACATAAAATACTGTTTTTTGCATGATACACATTCTTTAGAGCGGCATTAGACAAGAGTCCCATCAGTCTCCAGCAGGTACATGAATCACTAGAATTATCTTGATGCTTTTATTTTTGCTCTGAAGCTCCTGAATGTAGAAGGAGCTCTGCAGTGTTTTAAAAACTGCTGCACAAAGGAAGTAATAAATATAAAAACACACACGTTTGTCAGAGACCCCAGCTGGAGAAGTGCTGTCCTCCTGGCCAAGGCCTGCGGACCCCATGGGAATGTGTCACGGACCCCTGGTGGTCCGTGGACCATAGGTTGGGAACCACTGCACTAGATAGCTAAATAAGCTAGTCACAATCTCTTCATATCTATGTAAGTGGCTGTATAACTTACTTACTTCCTCTATTACGCAATGTTGGGTTTTATAACTAAGTGACCAACTGGGTTTGTTAGTGCTAGATGCATGATTGCTGTTTGGGCATATCACTAAGGGCCAGATGTAGCAAAGTTTTGCAAGTCGCAAATGGGCCGATTCGCTACTTGCGACAGTGCAAAATCGGAAATGGGATGCAAAAACCCCATTTCCGACTTGCAAAAAGCGATGGGACCTGTTTGCGAGTTGCATCAGTTGCGACCCCATTTTGCGACCCGCAAATTGCAAGTCGCAATTTGCGAGTCGCAAACCTTATGCAATTGCAACTCGCAAATTGCGACTAGTCGCAAAAAGCCCATTTTGCACTTGCAATTTACCACTAACTCAGAGCAGGTGGTAACCATAACCAAAGTATAAAAGGAGACCCAGAAGGCATCTGGGTTACTCAACATGGTGGAGATATACCTGATAGCAGTGAGAAGGAGAGTCCACGCAGCCCAGCAGAGGAGGAGGGGCCACAGACAGGAGAAGATATATAGAACAAGGCAGACTCTTTTTCAGCAAACTGAGGATGAGATATACGATAAATACCGCCTTAGCAGCGCAGCCATACTAGAATTAATTGATTTACTGAAACTACAGCTAGAACACCAGACTCTGCGTGGCTGCGCCATCCCTACGCATGTGCAAGTGCTATGCTCACTGCACCTCTTGGCCTCAGGGAGCTATCAGGGGGTAATTGCTGTGGCAGGTGGGGTATCCCAAAGTTCAGTGTCAAGGTTCCTCAGGGCATTCCTAGATGCCATACTCACACACAGGTCTCACTTCATATATCTACCCAGGAATGAGGCAGAAATTGACAGCACCAAGCTGGACTTTTACCACATTGCCCACTTTCCCCATGTCATAGGGTGTGTAGATGGGACACACATTCAAATATGCCCCCCTGCAAATCTGGAACATCTTTTCCGCAACAGAAAGTGTACCCACTCACTGAATATTCCGGTTGTTTGTGACGCCCATTATGTCATCACGGACATTGTAGCTAAGTTTCCAGGCAGTACCCATGACTCATACATGTTTAGGCATAGTGGGATACATCAACGCCTGGAACGTGGGGAATTTGGAGACGGATACCTCCTAGGTAGAGCTACAGACACCTTGCAGACATACACACAGGTCACTGTGCACAACAATCAGGACTTCCTAACAGTGTACTTTTTGTGCCCAACAGGTGACAGTGCATATGCTCTAAGGCCATGGATCATGACTCCGTTTTTAACACCCAGAAATGAATGTGAGAGGCGATACAACAATGCACATAAGAGGACCAGGAACCTTATCGAGCGCACCTTCGGACTCCTGAAAGCAAGATTCAGATGCCTCCACCGCAGTGGAGGTGCCCTCCAGTATACCCCCATTACAGCATTCAAAATTGTGGTCGCATGCGCCATCCTCCACAACATAGCCACCCGACGTGGGCGACCTCTCACCCCTGCAGACCCAGATCCTGATGATGAAGAGCAAGAACAACCACATCGCCATCATGGGGATAGGAGTATAGCTAATCAAGGCAGACTGAGACGGGAACACATCGCAACACAATACTTTGGAAGGTACGTGTCAACTCCAACCATACTCACCTATTGACCAAAAACTCCATTTGTTAAGTGGAACAAAAATAACTATTTTATTAGTGCAGAAATGAAACTATTTACAAGTAATGAATGTCCATGGGCATGAAAATGCACACCAGGCATGTGGCACATTGACGTCATGTGCCACTTCTAATGGTCCAGGGTGATCTCTATGACCTTCTGCCCCTCCTGCCAGTCTGGCTGGTCCCCGGTGCTTCCGTGGTGCTCTGCCTGCTACTCCTGAGCACCCTGCTGTCAGTGACAGAGACACTGCTCACTGTCGAGCCCTCCTCACTGTCCTGGGGTGTTTCCCCTGTGCCCCTAGACATATTCCGTGTCTCCATCAAGTCAATGATGTGGGTCAGACCCATTTCCACCTGCAGCCCAACTGTCCTCCTCGACAGGCCTGTGGTGTTAATGGCGAGCCTGCCGATGGATGTGGCCATCCTGTCCAGTCTGTGCAGGAGCTGACGGTCTCTGCGCCGCCCACCCTCGGCCTGGGCCAGTAGTCCTCCCGCCAGTTCCCTCATGGCAAGGGCAAGGTCCCCAGTGTTAGTGCAGATCATGTTCATCCTTGAGTTCAGGTGCTGGTGCTGGCATGGTTATTGCGCACGAAGCGGTGCAGCACACCACTAATCCTCCCTAAAATTCGATTTTGTAGGCGCTGACCATGCAGCAGATGTGCCTCACTGGTGCTGGGAGGTAGTTGCCCGGATGCAGACTGCAGCCCTGATGTCCTCGACCTGCGACGCCTGCGCAGTGGTGGCTGCCCTGTGATTTCACCTGTCTCATCCCTGCCTGTTGCTGGGGCTGCCTCTTGGGATACTGTTGCAGCAGGTGTGGCTACAGCAGGGATGCTGTTGACCGTGCAGGTGGGGGTGCTGGCGGGTCCTGAGGTGTCCTCATGGGGCTGGCTGATTGGAGTAGTGGTGGTGTCTTGTTGGAGACCTGTGGGACATGGGGAACAGACTGTCAGTGTCTACTATCTGTTGCACACTTCCTAATAAACATTTGCCTATGAACTGCCTACTTGACTACATTTCCCATAATACATCATTCTGGCGTTTGCTACCCTGAAATGGAGCTATCTTGGTTGTGCATGCCCCTGTGTACATGGTGGGTGGGGGTATGGCATTGATAGGGGTACAGGCATCTCACATGGTACTCACCGGTTGATGTGCTGGGCTCTGAGGTGTCCAGGTCCCCAAATCCAGAAACTGCCTCCTGCTCCAAGGTTTCCTCCACCCTTTCTTCCAGGGGTGTGGGTGGTGGCACAGACGATGGTCCCCCTCCTGTGCCTCTCATCTCCCGGAGCCTTTCAGCCACCCTCTCCTGGGTCCGGGAGCGGAGGTCATACCACCTTTTCTTGATGTCATCTATGCTCATGTGGCTCACCCCCAGGGAATTTTGTCCTGTATGTCCTGCCAGCTGTTTCTTGGTGGCTTCAGGAACATTGAGGGCTGATTTTCCAAACAAGTCATCATAGTGCTGACAGCAATCGTCTGTCAGCACCTCCAGCTCCCTCTCTGAGAATTTCTGCTTCCTCTTCCTTGGTGTTCCTTCCATGGCAGCTGCTGTTTGTCCTGTGTGTAGTTCAGCAGTTTTAAAAGGGTGTGGTCCTCCCTCCTCCCAGGTGTATTAGTAAACTTCCTGGCTGTGATGTCATCATCATGTGCCAGGAAGTGTTTCCAGAGTGTTCTGGAGTGGTTTCTGGAGTGTTCTGCTGCACCTGTAATCAATTAACAAGCTAATCGCAATTTGCGACATCCACTCGCTAATTGCGAGTTCGTTTTTTGCACACTCGCAAAAAGCGACCTCGCAATCGGCGGACTCGCACACTGCGTTGCGAGTCCGGGTGCGAGTCGCAATTTCGGCACTTTTTTTTGCCTGCATTCCAATTTACGACTCGCATTTTGCGAGTCGCACCAACTCGCAAAATCCGAGTCGCAAATCTTTTGTTTGCTACATCAGGCCCTAAATATCTACATGCCTCTCTTTTTCTCTCTCTCACTGGCTACATGAGTGACCATTCTTTTCTAAATATACATATAACTTGCATTATGGATGAAATACTTCATATTTAACTGTGTCTACGGATGTCCAAGTGCACATGTGACTAAGGGCCTGATTTAGGTTGTGGCAAATGGGTTACTCCATCACAACGGTGACGGGTATACTGTCTGGCAAAATATAAATCTCATTATTTGCTATGGGACTTATATTTCAGGACAGGTATATCTTTCACCGTTATGACGGAGTAACCTATCTGCCTAAATCTAAATCAGACCATAAGTGACACTTCAAACACTGTGTATTACCTTCAAGCAAATAGCACCCTGCCCTATGAGTTACCTACACTGTGCCTAAAATGTAGCTAGTACATCCTAAACAGAATTTTGTGGCTTAGCAAGGAGTTAAGAATGCCAAATTTAGCATGCAGTAAAACAACACACTTACACTCGACAGTTCCAGGGCAGCATATGATTAAAGAACTTCTCACACATCTACTCTCAGATCCAAACATACAATCACATACTCACTCACATACCCATTAAGACAGACAAAAACCCATCCATAAACCTACAAACACACTCAAACATGGACTCAAGAAACCCCTCATACAGTCACAGTACTTTTGCAGATATCATAAACACTTGTATCAACCTCAAATACACACATACCATTTCAATCCCATTTTTTTAATAAAGAACACTCTATGGGCCAGATGTATGAAAGTATTTGGCACTCGCAAACTGTAAAATCGGCCGTTTGCGAGTGCAAAATAGTGGTCTGCAATGCATGAAAGGCATTCGCAGACCACAAAGTAGAAATCGCTAAAATTGCGATTTTTATCGTTGCGACCTGTATTTTGCGAATCGCAATTTGCGATTCGCAAAATCCAGGTTGCAAGGCAATGCTGCAAAAAATCGCAAATTGCGATTTTTTGCAGAATGGCATTTTGCACATGCAAATTACCATGATCTGCAACCAGGTGGTAACCTGGTGCAAAATTTAAAAATGCAGTAAAACTGCATTTTTAAATTGAACATGTAAAGCACACATGCCCTTTTGGCATGTGTGTACCTTACATGTTAAAAAAAAAAAGTGGGGGGTGCAGGAGAGTGGGTCTTAGGCCCCCAGCACCCTGGCCTTTTGCATTTCCAAAATTGCGATTTCTGGTTCAGAAATCACAATTTTGGAAATGCAAAACATTTGCAGCTATGGGGGTCGGTATCACAATTTGCGATTCGGTAATAGCATTTGCGATTTTTAAGAAATCGCTATCTTACCGATTCGCAAATGTGAAACATGGCCCTTTGCGAGTCAGTAATAGCGATTTCTTAAAAATCGCTATTACCAAATCGCAATGGGCCGTGATGGAAAATCTGGCCCTTATTCACATACCTGTAAATTGAGTTGGTTGCTCAAAAATATTTTTTTGATGTGGCTAGATAGATTGAACTCTTAGAGGAAATTAAAAGCAAAGCATAAGAATGGCACACCACTCTCATAAAAAGCAACCATTAATGGAAAACTTTTCAACTTTGCACTTTACTTTTCTTATTCCACCTCTCAATGGTTAGTGTCTGTTAACCCTTTCCTCCACTTCTGTGAAGAAGCCAAACGCGGAGGCTATTTGGGTGTATTCGTGAATTCGTCACAACCCTCAGCACAGCCCCCCGTGTAACTTCATAACAAATGTGTGAATAATTATGAGTCTGAAAATATATTTAGCTTTGTGCTCTTAATACTTTACAACTACACTACACTTCATAAAAAACTGCTGACTGGGAAAATAAAACCTCCTTCATAAATGATAAGTCTAAACCACTCTAAATTGAACAAACTGACTACACTCTGTTTTATACCTCCCACTCTCTCTTAGCAGAGTTTCCATAGTGGCCTATTTTAGAATACCTTCTTAAACCAGTAGGTCAGAAGTTCACAACACATTCTAGAAGCAGCACATTACTTTCCAACTCAACTACAGCAGGTGTGGTTGACTGTTTCCAATTATAAGCATATCCAAGATTCCATTCCATTTTTTATTTTCACCATAGCCGATCACAGATTGACTTCCTTTTTCTTAAAAGTCACTACCTAATTTTGATTCCTGCATATTTACACCATCAAGACAAATCTATCATTTGTTAAAACAAGTCCTGTCCTCCATTTTAACTACCTTTCATTTTGAAAACTATCTCATTCTGCTCCAGCTTATTCCTGTGTGTTACTCTTCCTTGTCTGTAAAATGGTTGGAGTGTGGATTCTGGGTCCTAGCTTTGTGTTTTGGGGTAGTGAGTGTACTAGAAAAAGTGGCATTGACAGAGAGTTGAGGTTCTCTAATGTGGATGTTACTTGGATTGGCCAGAGCAGGTCAAAGTGGCATTGATTGCTGCCTTTGGTAGACAACATTATGGATTGCTAACACCCTGACCTCATGATTATGAATTGTGGTGGCAATGACCTAGGCACACGTACTGGGTTAGGACTAGAAATCCTAATGAAGGATGCCTTTGCTCAATTCAGGAGACTTGCCCTCAGACTGCCTTGGCGTGCTCCAACATATGCAAAAGGCAGAAATGGAAGTGGTTCAACAACTTCTGCCCACAAATAGACAAAACCAGGAAACATGTAAATAAAACTGTTTCTGCATTAATCAAAGCCCATAACATGGGGTCTATCTGCAGAAACTTGCACTTTGACATGGATGTAATCTATAGAAGTGATGGAGTTCACTTCACAAAGTAAGGCAGCAGGTGTTCATCAACAGTTTAAAACACTGCATTCTCTTTTATGTATGGTTATCATCTAGACACAATAAACACAAAGGCTCTTCTCAGAGCCGCCCTATTTCCCAAAATCTGGTTAATTTTCTCTGAAAATATATTTTTCTTTAGTTCTTTTCAAAATTCACAAACATGCTGCGAATACACAAAACAAAAGCAGACATTCAATAGACACCAGCAAATTAAAAATGTATCAGTATGTAAGTGACTCTGTGCATCACACTGGGTGTGTCAGTGTCTGAATGAGTCTGTGAGTGGATGCATGAGTCTGTGAGTGGGCTGTGAGTTGGTACATGAATGTCTGAGTGTGTGTCACCATGTGAATAGCTCTGTCAATGGGTGTTTGTGTGTGTGCATTGTGAGTGGTAGCATGAGTGTCTGAGTGGCTGTTTGAGTACATACCTGACTGACATGCAGCATGACTATCTGAGGAGGACAGTGAGTGGCTCTATGAATGTCTGAGTAAGCCTGTGATTGGGTGTATGAGTGTCTGAGTGTGAGTGTGTGAATGAGTTTCTGAGAGGGTCTATGAGTGGATGGATGAGTCTGAGTGGGTAAGTAAGGGGTGTAAGAGTGTGACTGGGTCTACGAGTGGGTGCACGAATGTCTGTGTGGATCTCTGAGTGGGTGCATGAGTGTCCAAGTTGGTCTCTGACTAGGTATGTCAGTGTGAGTGGGTGAGTGAGTCTCTGAGTGGGCATATGAATGGGTGTATGAGTGCCTGAGTGTATATGTCAGTGACTGCACTAGTGTGTAAGTGGGTTGGTGAGTGGGTTTGTAAGTGTCTAAGTGGGTCTGAGAGTGGGTATGTGAGTGTCTGAAAGGGTCTGTCAGTGGATGTGTGAGTCTCTGAGTGGGCCTGTGAATGAATATGTGACTCTGGGTGGGTCTGTCAATGTGTGTGAGTCTCTGGGTATGTGTGTGAGTGGTTCTAAGAGTGTGAGTGGGTCTCTGAACAGGTGCATGAGTGTCTGAGTGAGTAAGAGCATGCATGTCTGAGTGGGTGAGTGAGTGGGTGTGTGACTCACTGAGTGGGCCTGCGAGTGGGTGCATGGGTCTCTGAGAGGTCATATTAGTGCATGGATGCCAAAAAAAGGTGCCCACCCTGGGTACTAAGGTGAATCCACAACACTGTGAGTGGGTGCATGATTGTCTGAGTGAGCATTGGGTGCATAAGTGGCTGGGAGGGTATGTGAGTGGAGGGATGAGTCCCTGAATGGGAGGGTTAGTGGGTGCACGTGTACCTGACTGAACCTCTGAGTGGATGCATGTCTCTGAGTGTATGAGTAAGTAGGTGTTTGAGTCTCTGAGTGGGTATGTGAGTGGGTGCATATATGCCTCAGTAGGTCTGCCAGTGAGTGCATGACTCTCTGAGTGGGTCTGTGAGTGAGTGCGTAAGTGCCTTAGAGGGCCTGTGAGTGTGTTTATGAATATCTAAGTGGACCTCTGAGTGCATGTGTGAGTGGGTGTATGACACTATTACTGGGTATGTGAGTGGGGTGTGATTGGTTAACTGGATCCGTGAGTGGGTGAGTCTCTGAGTGGGTCTATAAGTGAGAGTGTGAGTCTCTGAGAGGGTGTGTGACTGGTTGTAAGAGTATGATTGGGTCTTTAAGAGGGTGTGTGAATGTCTGAGTGAGCCTCAGTTGATTGCATCATTGTCTGAGTGGGTGAGTGAGTGGATGTGTGAGTCTCTGAGTGGGCCTGTGAGTGGGTGAATGAATCTCTGAGAGAGTCTGTGATTGGATGGCTGAGTCTCTGGTTAAGTGGCTGCGTGAGTATCTGAGTGGGTCAGTGAGTAGGTGTATGACTTTCATAATGGTTCTGTGAGTTGGGGTGTGAGTGTCTAACTGGGTCTGTGAGTGGGTATGTGAGTCTTTGAGTGGGTGTGGGTGTCTGAGTGAGTCTCTGATTGGCTGCATCATTGTATGAGTGGGTGAGTGAGTCTCTGAGTGGGCATGTGATTGTGTGCATGAATCTCTAAGATAGTTTGTGATTGGATGGATAGGTCTCTGACTGGGTAAGTGGGTGCATGAGAGCCTGAGTTTTTCTGTGAGTGGTTGTATGACTTTCTGAGTGGGTCTGTGAGTGAGTGTGTGAGTGTTTGACAGGGTCTATGAGTGGCTGTAAGAGTAGATAGGGTCTATGAGTGAGTGGATGATTGTCTGTGTGGGTCACTGAGGGGGTGCATGAGTGTCTAAGTGGATCTCTGTCTGGGTGTGTGAGTATCTAAGAGGTTGAGTGTGTGAGTGGGTGTGTGACTCTCTGAGGAAATCTGTGAGTGAGTGCATGAGTGCCTGAGTTGGTTTGTGAGTGGGTGCATAAGTGTCTGAAGAGGTGTCTGAGTCTGTGCATGAGTGCTTGAGTGGGTCTGTGTGTGGGCCTACGAGTGTCTGTGTGGGTCTGTGAGTGGGAGCATGAGTCTTTAAGTGAGCCTGTGAGTGAGTGTTTCAGACTCTGAGTTGGTCTGTAAGTGACTGCATGAGCTTCTTATTGGGTATGTGAGTGTGTGTAAGAGAGTGCAATTGTGTCTGTGAGTGAGCCCATTAGGGTCTGAGTGAGTGTGCGATATTCACGAATGCATTGCAACATTACATGGGGGTCGAGTTGAGCATTGCAATGCAGTTGCGAATATCGCACATGAAAAAAAAGTTATAATTATCCTAGGGCACAAATTATAGTTACTTGAGATAACTCTAACTACAACAGGTGAATTTCTATGGTTTTCTACATTTAACATGTGAACCCAACTATAACGTCCCTGTAACCTCTGTTTTTTAAGTGAACATATATATATATATGTGTGTGTGTGCATGTATACATATATAGCGGTACTATATATTTGTATATGTATCTAATACAATATATATATATTACAAGAGGATCATAACGTCATTATTAAAGTCTTTGATAAAGGTGGCAATATAGTTATCCGGGCCTGCACATTATATTTGCAGAAAGCTGAGAGGCAATTGAAAGTAAAAGATCACTATATGAGAGTGTATAATAATTCAGTTAAAGAAGTTACCAGAAACCGCTCAATTGGTTTGAAAAGGGCTTAACAGATGGGGAGGAATATAACATCAGAAAACAGATTGTCTAATTATACCAATCATCTGTTTCTTGCCAAAGGTTCATAAAAATTTGAAGAATCCCCCTGATTGTACAATCATGAGCTCAATTGGTTCTCTCCTGGAAATTACCTCTAGACTCTTTGACATCGTTCTTTTCAATTATGGAACTGCACTAACTTCCTATTTGAGGGACTCTACTGAATTGTTTAGTAAAATCAATGCTGTACCTTGGAATGATATTTATTTGATGGCAACCTTTGCTGAATGCAAGTAGTTTCTCAGATCAATATCTGTAAGTTATACAAAGCACTCAGAAATGCATCTGGAAATGCTGAGTTTTTGTCTATACCATAATATATTTATCTTAAATGGCACCCATTATTTACAAAAACAGGGTACAGCCATGGGTAAATCTTTCACACTCATGAATGTCACCCTGATGATGGGATGGTAGGAGGCAGAGGTTGTGTGGGCAGAGGAGAATCATATGATGTGGGAGCATGTAAAATGATGGGCTCACTTCAGTGATGACTTGCTCATCATTTGTAAGGGTAGTAGAGAAAGTTCGGAATTTTTTATAATCTCCCTTAATGAAAATTTATATAATTTGAAATTTACGCACAATATCAGTGCAGATAATTTTGATTACCTAAAAAATTAAATCTTTATCAGGAAAAAACAAATCTACAGTAAAATTCACCGGAAAGCCAAAGCCTCTAATAGTATGTTGCACACAAATAGCAGAGATTCAAAAGCTTTAAAATAGAGTGTTGCTTCTGGAAAATGATTGTGTGGTAGGCAAAACTGCTCAGAAATGGAGGACTTTGAGGTGCAAGCAATAGAGATGATTACCTGCTTTGGACAAAGAGGCTTTCCCATGAATGATATAGAGAATGCCACCTGTAGGGCTTGAGCCAAGATGAGGGGAGCATCATTGGTGATCAGGGATAAGGCTTCACAGTATGACAAAGAGATTCAGTTCATCATGGATTTTAACACCTCACATGCTGAAATCAAAAGAATCACTAGAAAGAACTGGAGAATGTTGCAAACAGATGAGCACCTAGAAGGAGTTGGAAAACATTATCCCAAAATCACAAAGAGTATAGAAAGGTTGCCTCCCTTGCAAATTAATGACAAGGAGTCATATGCATCCCCTTAAATTGGTGAAATCAGGATGACTAAACAACGAAATCCCAGGTTTTTCAAAATGTTTGAATGTTATGAATTCTACAATTCTCAAAAATGGAAAATCAAGGAATCCGTCATGTGATTTATGTGCCACAGTGCACTTGTGAAAAAATGTAAGTTGGGAGGACAATCAACAAAGTTAAGCTCCAGCTTTTTCAGCATTTGTGTGCAATCAAAAACCATCCTGTGTTCAATCAAAAACAAAGATGTTGCATAACCTATAGCTAAACATTTTGGGAGAAGCATGAGGGGAACATAAATACATTGAAACAATGTGGAGTTCAGCATATTAAAAAAAGGAGGACGCAACTGTGAACTTAAACTGAGGAGAGACAAATCTAAACTGATCACATTAATGGGAGCTCAAACCCCTCTAGGACATCATTTGGATGCTGAGTTACAAACAATGTATATGGGGCTTGACTGTATCTGCCCCTGGTAATGAGTATTAAAGTAAAGTAATTCCCAACAAGAAGGTTGATGGATTTTAAGATTCCTGTTGCATGCACAACTGTTTCGTGAATGTAAGAATTTTGAAGCATGGTTCATCAAAAGTTGTGTTTATGGAGGAGTATTTGATAGATAAATGAACCTAATTGTTATAAGATGTTTGGTATATTTATGATTTGACTCAATGGATTTGAGCACAATGTAGAAGGGTAACATAGAAACACTTTAGGAGCATGCACTTTGGAACTATAGGGTAGGCATTTTAAGATTAAGCACTTTAAAAATAGGTATTTTAGGATTGTAGTGAAGTACTTTAGAATTAGTCATCTTAAGAGGTCATAGCTTAAAAATAGGCACTTTAAGAGAACGGAACTCCAGGAGACTGTTGAATTACCATGGAGAGTGGTGCTGCAAGTGAAGAATACATCTTAGTGTTGTCAGTACAAGCACTTTAGTACTGGAACTGGTATGGGCAATAATTAGGTTGCCTATTCTTTCTATGGGATCTTAGCATTAGCACTTTAGCGCTGGCACGTTTGTAGGTAATAATTAGGATACCTATAATTGTACTTAGCCAAAATACCTGGGTAAACATCTATTTATCACATAGTTCTACATAGTAGAAGCTATCATTTTGAGCTGGTCTGTGTTTTACAGTATAGTATTCAAGACCTCCCAAAATATGGCTCCCTCCCATTGTCAGGAATGAATTAACCTTTTAGAAATTTAGAAGCCCTGTCTCTGTCTTTGCCCATGTTACACCATTATAAGTGAGAGCTCAATGTCTATGTTTAAATAAACTGAGTTCTATGTTGTACAGGAAATTAAACTATGAAACAAAGATGGTTATTGTGGGCCACAGAGTGTGACTACTGTTTTAGTAATGAGGGAAAAAAATAATTATGTACTTTTCAACCATTGTTTCTCATGATGATCAATATTTTAAATTATACATTTTTTAATTAAGGTTAGGACAATATGCCACCCACAGGTATTTCGAGTATGATCAGAGATGTGAATAATGTAATGCAAATCTATTGAAAGGGTACCATTTGGTTGTATTGGTTTGTATCGAGTTGGAACCCTCAATTAACTATGTAAGTGGGAATAGTGTAGACTCATTTGATGTTAAAAAAGAACAAAAAGAAAGAGTGATGCAAAAAAGTTTCTCTTGAATAAAAAGGGTAATATGTGAAAAGAAAAAATGCAAAAACATGAAAATGTCAATTACTATGGGCTGTGTAACTAACTTTTAACACTGTAGTTTATTTGGGAAATGGTAGAAGGACTATTTGCTGATATACTTTTAAATGGGGTGTTTTGAGAAGTGGACTGAATGATCCAGTCTATGACAAAATCACCGAAATGCCTTTGCTATTTTCTTGAACACAGCACTTTCTTCTGTTTGGAAACAATAAAGACTTCTCCCTTGTACTTTGAAATGGAGGTTTAAATTGGAAACAGAGAATATATATCTATTTCCATATTTCCTCTATTCATTCAGCGCAAGCCCAAAACCAGAGGCAATTCCCTCCCTATAACCTTTAAACAAATTCTATCCTTCTCGTCTAAACAAGCGCAGATAAACCAAATCTACACAGAAAGTATTTATTTGTAGAAAGGCTGGCTGATGTCATGCATTTTGGCCACGTGCATGGCTTTGTTCACACAATTGACGCCATATTATTATTTTGGTTTATATATGCTCTGGTGGTTATCAAATCAATTAAATGAAAAACATATTTTACACAGCCACATTAAATGTCACCAATTTTGCGGGAGGTGCTATTACAAAATTAAAAAATAAAAATAATTTGCCCATTTCATTTCAGTACAGCAATCAAAACCGGATCTATACCATTACACTGTCATGTAAGAATTAATTTAACATTTAAATACAATGCAAAAAAAAGCAACATTTAAGTTAATAGCATTGGAATGAACGCTAGCTTATATATACCATATTGATCAGTCCAAAGTAAAAAATAGCTTCATCTTTACTTTCTTAATGTCCAAAGACTCTACACCCTTATGATTACCATCTCATCAACCCAATGGACATGAATATCTAGCATATTATCCTTCTCATCTGGGTTTCTTCCATGCAATATGTGGTTATGAACCTAGTTTTATTTACACAACCAAATTCCTTTTTCTTTTTCTTTTTTCTAGGGAAGAGCAGATCATCTCTCTTTTGTTGGCTGGCTCTACATCTAGCATCTTCTATTACTTGTAGTGAGTATCCCTTTTGTTGAAATCTCTTACTGAACTCTACTTGTGCCATTATTTCTCCCTCTTTCTCACTGCAAATCCATATCATCAGCAAATGTTTTCCATTGGGTATATTTTGTTTCAGTCTTTCTAGATAGAAACTACTTGTGAGTAGTAAGGTTTTCCTGGTGTGGTATTTCGAAATATCTTAGAATGGATCTTACCCTCTTTAATGTAAAAGTTCACGTCCAGAAATTGTAAATTAGTATTACTTATCATACTAGCCAAAATGAATATTAGGATTGCTGCCATTAATCCTTCTTACAAAATTGTCTGCCCTCTTGTCAGACCTCTTTGAGATGACAAACAAGTCATCTATGTACAGTGCCCACATTATGACATGTTGTGACCATTATTCAAAGTGGTCTGTCTGGGTAACCTGTTCCTCCCATTTGCCCATATGCAAATCTGCATAGCTGGGGGTGAAGCAGATGCCCTTAGCTGTGCCTGTCCTTTTCTGGAACACTTAATTTTGAAAAAGAAATACATTTTTAGTAAGGCACCACTTAATCAAACTTAATAGCATCTTTGTTAGAACAATCTCAGCGCTCTAGTGCCCAAATATTTTACAGCTCTCAACCCATCCTCATGACATATGCTCATGTACAGCAATGTTACATCCAATTACATCAATACATAATCAACTTCCCAAGATATTTCAAATATGCGTTTTGATAAGTCACAAGTATCGTGTAAATAAGTGTCAGAACCTGTGGTGGTTGTGACCCTACTGTATTCTATGCAGAGCAGAACTGGGCAAAAAGATGCAGAAAAACCCATATGGCAACGGGTGGTAAATCGTGGAGATTCAGGCATTACTGACATATGCAAATACAGCGTGCAATGTTTCAAGATGGCCACCATTTTTACAACTTCTTGTGGGACATTACTATTGATTATATCAGGTGATGGTATAAAAGTGTTTCTGAGACGTGGGCGAACGTCTACTATTCAGAGTATTTCCAGAACTGTGCGTGCAAGCAGGATTATTGTGTACATGCTTAGGACACGCTTTTTCACATGGCTAGGTGCCACTCATGTTCATGCCCTCTGTGGGGATCCCATTTAAAGGAGTAACGGTTTGGAGTCTGGGTGTGTACCGGGTGTGCTTGTTGGGTTCACATGTTCCTATGGACAGTTTCATTATATGCTTAGAGCACGAGTGAGGAGCAGCACACGTGCTACAAAGTTACCCAGTACTGGTGATTACTTGTGCATATATCAGACTCTCCATTTAGACCGTTGTGTTTTTGCATGGGCAATTGCCAGTCAGCAAGCACTTGGGGGCAAAGTGAAACAAACTATTATTGTGGGCTCATTATCTTTAAACACAGCTTTGGTGTGTGTTGCTGAAATTCAAGTTCACTACGTGTATTGCCTGGGATTTGAAATCCTGCTTTGAAATTTATTTGCCTATGTATGAAGCTGCAGAAACCATTGTATACTAAAAGAAGAATGAGATTGTAACTGGCGTAAGGTTTAGGCAGATCGTTTTTCCATTATACTGCAACTACATATAACGGTACAGAGAACACCAACCTATTTTTTGTTGATGGGCAAACATGAGAATACGAAACAATTTTTTGCTAATGCACATATATGAATATGTGACAGAACAACTAGGTCCTAATCAACTATAGCCTAAACCACTACTGCTAAACAACTAAAAAGTCTCTACAACTAAGTACTGAACAACTACTGTCTGAACAACTACTGTGTCTGAATAACAATTGCCTGAACAACTAATATATATATATATTCTAAACAACTAATAAACCATAAAAACCAAAAGGAAAACCTTACCTTAAAATTAGTTGTTCAGGCAATTGTTATTCAGACACAGTAGTTGTTCAGACAGTAGTTGTTCAGTACTTAGTTGTAGAGACTTTTTAGTTGTTTAGCAGTAGTGGTTCAGGCAAGTAGTGGTTTAGACCTAGTTGTTCAGGATGTTTCCCCACATATATATGTTGATTTCAAGACACACAAATAATGTTATAATGTGGCAATGTATAAGGATGCAATGAGTACCTGACTATTCTATGCTGTTAATAGAATGAGCATAGCTACATGCTGCTTTACAGGCATTCACAGTTCATATATGGTTTAATGGTGCTGTTTTTCATAGTCCAAGCTTATTCCCACATAAGCTCTGTGTGCCTGCATTTCCTTTTTGTTTTACAGGTCTCCTTCCCTGGTGTACCTACCCTGATTCCCTTTACCTCACTAGCCACTCTGACCCTCTGTTCTCGTTTGTCGGAGTCAGAGCTGTTGGAAGGTGGGCCACTGGGAGGGTACTGTCCCAGAGGATCTCAGAGAACGTGACAACAAAAGGGCAGATTTTTTACATGAACCTGCAAAAAGCAATGTACAAATCTAGACATATTCTCAAAAATGCCATCATTGGCTGCAATTATTGGCTGTTCTGTTGGAGTTGTGATACTTCATTTAGATTTTTGGTATCAAATAGAACAATGGCATCTTCGGATAATCCTTACACAGGAACATGCACTCATCGTGACTCAATAAACCCATGTTATGCCTTTCCATTAATTCACTATGATAATTAGTCTTTGCTTCACTGGCTTCTGTTCATAAGCCTCTTTCATATACATTTTGAAACACCAGAGTCAAAGTTCCCTCCCTTGTCAGCCCCTCTTACCACAGTCTGTTTTTTCCTCATTTTTCGTGTTAGTTACTTAAATTGTTTTTGTTTGTGTCCCACATTCATCCGCTTGACACCTATTTTAAATACAATTTCGTGATGTCCTGTATTACCATAAAATGTCAATAAGATCCCTTTGTATAGCTTGGAACATTGCTGAGAATGGTTTAAAATCAATCTCCATAAGCGTTCAACTTTTGTTCTGTAATCAGTCCTTCCTCGGTTACCTTGACCACAATGCCCAAATGTACATTTCCCAATTCCTTCAACTCTTTCCTTAATTCCAAATCTGACACTTTCAACTATTCATGTGCCTCTCCTATGCATGTCCTTTTTGATCCTTTATCAGCTAGCTGTGCATAGTATTTTGAAGTTTCAACTTTCTTACACATTTGTAAACATCTACTCTTGTCTGTGCACAGTGAAAAGATTTCTCTAGACCAAAAGAGAGTCCTCAATTTATTATTTCTCTCTACTTTTGTGAGATTCGAATCCCACAAATTAATCTCTGAGTTGTGACACCTATCTATCTCCTGAGTCTTCATTTTTGCTTGCTCCCTTCTTTGTTCTCCTCATTTCTTTGATCTTTTCCTGTGCTGCTTCGTCCTCCTTTTAAGATTTTTTTTCTGTTCCCCTCTTGGACTCAGATTCCAACCTCTGTCTGTCCGCAAACAAGTCACTTCATCACCCACTGTTGGTATTAAGGTTGTCAATAGTAATTCCCCTTTCGGGAGGCCTTCCTCTAAGTCAGTATCTGCTTCTGAACTCAACTCAGAGCTGGCTTCTGGAATTTGCGACTCCTGTAATTGCCGACTGCGGTCTGACAGTCATTGTCTTCTGATGTTGTCATACCGTCGTGGGAAGATAAATATCTGTCCGTTCTTGTAATCAATCTTGTCTCTCCTGAATTTCAATGATTTATGTTTTTTGTAATTTCTTTTTGTTTCTTCAGTTTTCAAAATGCCTTTTTCAACTTGTGCTTGATTACTCTCTTTCTGCAGCTCTCAAGTTAATGCCTCGACTTCCTTCAGAATTGTTTGTCGATCACTATCTTCATGGTTGATCAATATTTGCATTGATCACATTGACGCTTCTAAGTTGCTAGTGGCCCATTACTGTAGCATTTATGGGTCAGGATTCTCATAACTTGGTGCAATTAGAATCCTAAGGCCAAGCAGAAGGCATCCACGTACAAATACTCCGGTAGGTACTTGCTTTCCCACTATTTAACCAGTTCCGTTCTGGATAGTTTTTAAAATATCTTTACTTTTGTGTACACATTTTCAAGTTGTTTACCCCACTCATTCTCCTTTGTGCGCTCCCCTGGGTGTCTATACCAGTTATAACATCAAATAATGAATTTGCTGCTGCTTCCCTTTATCTCAGAGCTTCGACAGCTCCCCTCCCTTGAAGTAATCAACCTCGGGGATGGGCTCCCTTGGGTTTATTGGGGCTTGGGAGGGGGGCTGCACTGCCCCTCTCCCCATACAAATTTCAGTCCTGGGCTGGGCGCCCCAGGACCTCTGGAGGCTTGGGGTGGTTGGGGCGGCACATGGCCTCTTCCCATAAAATGTAACTTCAGCCCCAGGTGTGAGCTCCCCAGGGCCTATGGAGGAACATAAAGGGGGTGGGGGCTTTGGCAGCCATGAGTCTAATTGTATTTTTTTATATCAAAGTGCAGCTTCTCTTATGCACAACGTTGAACTACAAATGCTTTTCTGTATTTGTAAAATCCCCTCTACCACGCTAATGTAGTCTCCTTACCTGGGTTAGTTGACCATACCACTGGGCGTCCTCTGAGCCTCAACCGCATGGTGTTCTCTTACTACATCAGGGGGGCTTGGTGGTAAAAGTCATATTTCCTCTATTCATTTGACAAAAGCCTGCCATGCACTTGACGAGGTGGGCTTCAATAAAACTGGAGGTGACTCCCTCCATATAACAATCATACAAACCTCGTCCAAACAGGCACAGACACACTGAAGCTACTGAAATAGTATTTAGTGTTTGGAAAGGCTTTTGTAACGCATTTCAGCCACATACACGGCTTTGTTCACACAGAGATCCCACATCACTAAGGGCAGGGAAATAGATCTAAAGTCGACTCCAAGCTGGCAGGAGCATTTTTTTATTTCCCGCCAACTGGGAGCAGACGTAGGTGGTTATTATGAACACAGCGGGAAAGACCGCCGACCGCCGTGTCGGCGGTGAACAGAATCCCGCCGTTGGCGGTAAATGAAAACCCACCATATAATGAACGAAAAACCCAACCCCACTAAAAATCACCAGTGCACCACTCCCCACCATGACTCTGTCGGTGGGAATCCCGGACCACCCTACCCCGCCACCGCCAAGCACACCCACAGCCCGCTCTCCGAAAAATGATGCACAAATTACCTCGGTGGACAGTGGAGGCCAGACGACCATTGGCGGCTGCGACCGCCACGGGCGGCAAGTGGACTCAACAGCAAGAAGTGCACACATTGGATAGGGGTATCACCCACACACCTGACACACATCTAGAACCCCATAAGACACCCCCAGACAGACCCCACAATCCCTTGCAACAAAAGCAGGATGAAAGAAGACGGAGAGCACCAGAGCCAGACAGCGAACGCCAGCATACAGGACACGCACATCGACCCACAGAAGAGCACCCCTACCTCCTTCCAAGGGCCGACACCATTCCCCACACTCACCATGTCCCCCCCAAACATCCACACTTCACCGAAAGGGAGCTAAGGACCATCGTGGACGAGATCTTGAAGGTGGATCCACAAATATTAGGGGCCAAGGTGCAGCACACACCCATCGCAAGAAAAATGGAGCTGTGGCAGACCATTGTAAACAAGGTAAATGCAGTGGGACACCATCGCAAGACATGGAACGACCTGTGGGGGAAGGTCCGGGGCATCGCATCAAGGCACCACATCGCAGTGCAGAAGACTGGAGGAGGACCTCCACCAACACCACCCGACTACAGTGACTGGGAGGAAAAGGTACTGGCCATCCTGCACCAAGTGGGACTCACTGGACTCACTGGAGGAATGGACTCGGGTAAGTGATCTACAATTACCCCTTATCCACCACACCTGTAATGCATGCACCACCCCACCCACACCCACCAGGACCTACACCCCACACAGGCATTAGCCACTACATCTAGCCCCCTGCTTTACCGCAAACTCATTAACAGGTCCACATCCCTCCCCCTGTGCACAGTCACCCACCCCTGCACGTACCCACAGTGGCACAACACCCCCCACCACAATGCAACCCCACACTGGCGCAAAATGCAATGTCAACCTCACAAAGGTACCCTGGCAGGCCACTGAAAGTAACACCAGCACAAAATAGCCCAGTCCTGTGCACCCAAAGTTTAATGCAGATGTAACAGACATGTCTATGTCCCCCAACAGGCACCACCACCCATGCCACCCTCACGGACGGGACAAGGAGTGCCAGTGCCCCCCTGGAGACAGAGGCACCTCACAGGACACAGGTGAAGGATCGCTGGACACAAATGAGCAGGCAGGCCCCTCACACAGTCCTGGACTCTCATCATGCAGCAGCCCCACCCAGAAAACCACTGTCACCCCTACCACCCAGTCAAGACCAGCAGCCCAGGGCAGGCATACCCACACCAGTTTAACCAGGGCACAGACTGGTGGAAAACAGGTACAGAAGCCACAGTCTCCCACTTCCAACATGCAGGAAGGTGAGGGTCCCAGTACAAGTGGTACTGCCAGACCTGTGCAGGGCACACAGGCACAGGGGGCTAGGGCAAGTGCAAGGGTCGCAGTGGGCCAGGTGGGAGGCCACAGGATGGATGCAGCAGCCCAGGACATGACCTCTGAGGTAATGGGGGCCTACCAACATACCCATCCCAGGTTGGCACAGATTGTGTCCACCCTGGAGCACAGTCAGAGGATGCAGCATGAACAACACCAACAGGCCATGGAACAATGGAAAGAGCACAATGCTACAGAGGTCACCATAGCAGGAGCACTGCTGCAGCTGGTCAAAAACCAGTCTGACACCCACACAGGACAGGAGGCCCCCACAACAGCACCGGACAACCAGCATCAGATCACCCCAGCAGCAGGAGAAACATCCCAGGAACTACCCACACAGGAAACACAAGGTCCTACCATGTCATCCCATGAAGCACAACAGCAGGCGCCCAAATGGACTCTCCGGCTACGTTATGGCACTGGAACCCCAGCTAAGAACAAGGCCCCCTCCAACAAGTAACTCTGCAACAACTGCAAGGCAACCATCCCACCCAATCACCAACCACACATTGCTGAGAGGCAAGACGAAATATTGTTAGACAAGATGGACCCATCAATACTACCAACAAGGCTGTCACCATGTTGGTCTTGATGACACCCCACCCTTATGACTTCCCATCCCTGTAATTTGCACAATTCACTCACTTCAACCAAAAAAACACTTTTCACACCTAAAAAACACTGTTGCCTGTGTTAAATTGTGAAACAAGTGGAGTATGGATGCAACTGGCAGAGAACAACTTTATTGTCAAATCTGTGCATGATGGAAGCCCTGTGTGCCCATATGGTGGCAAGGAGGAAATACATGTATTTTCAGTCAGTACCATGCAGAAGTGGGCCATGTTTCGTCTATCATTACCAACCCCCCCATATGACTGATCACACTGACAGTAGTAGTCACTAACCCCAATGACAGGACTAAGTCCCACACAGTTACTGGAAGTAGAGTTGTATCAGTTGATTCCTGGAATTGACATCTTACTCATCATCACCATCACTCTCCTCACCTCTCTGAGGTAGCTGATCAGGACCTATAGCACCCTCCACCTCAAGAGGGGGATAGAATGTCTCACTGCCACGTTGTGCAGCATGCAGCAGGCCACCACTATTCTACACACCTTATCAGGCCCATAGGCTAGGGAACCCCCAGAGATATGTAGACACCTGAATCTAGCCGTCAGGAGACCTATAGTTCGTTCTATTACCCTCCTAGTACGTCCATGGGCTTCATTGTAATTCCTCTCTCCATTCCTTACTGGTGTCAGGAGCCAGCGCAAGTTTGGATAGCCAGAATCACCTAGAAAATGGTGCAATACAGAGTAGTCATTGGTAGGACCCGTAGTCAGACAGGCTGTTTTCTACAATGTGTCAGTTAATGACAGGCACACTTACCTATGATCCACCCTCTGTCCTCTTGGAGTTGTTCCATCTTTCTGTTCCTCAACACAAAGGAATCATGGACTGAACCTGGGACATGGCATTCACATGCGAAATGTACTGGTCTGCAGTACATACCAATTGGATGTTCATGGAGTGAAAGTTCTTCCTGTTTCTGTACACCTGTTCACTCACTCTTGGGGGGGATGATCGGTATGTGGGTGCCATCTATGGCACCTATCACATGGGGTATGTTGGCAAAGGCATACAATTCTGACTTGATGGCAGATAGGTCAGCACTTTGGGGAAACCTCACATAGGACTGCAGATGTCGGACAAATGTATAAAAAAAATCTCGTCAGTACCATGCTGAACATTGGCTGTGAAAAACCAGCACCCATGCCCACTGTCACTTGAAATGAGCCCGTGACCAGGAAATGGAGTGCAGAGAGCACCTGCACTTCAGTTGGAATGGCATGCTGATTATGATTTCCACGAGTCAGTACAGGATCCAGTAATGCACAAAGGTCCTGAATAGTTGCACGCGTGAGTCTGTAAGTTATTATGATCTGACGCTCCACCATGGTCCCCATATCCACAAGTGGTCTGTACACTGATGGTGCCCTTCCTCACCACAAGGGTCGGTTACAAAAAGGAGTGATGAAGACACATACATAGGCACACTTGTCATCATTTGTGCACTGCATTGTTCATTGTAGTGTCGCGGCATTAACTGCTACCCGACAGATATATATGTACATCACAAAGAGGGAACAGAGTAATTCATGTGTGCTACTATACTGAATGGACAGAGGCCTAGGTGCTTCATGTGGCTAGTAGGGCCTGCATTGTGAGTAGTAATAAATTCTAGATGCTTAGGTGATGGCAAAATGTCTGCCCAATGTAGATCTGCCCCTTCGTTGTGGAAGTGACCTCATACCGCTAGCGGTTGACGTCACAGCGTGAGGCGGTGTTTACCGCTGTTCGCACCCTCATTGGCTAACATGGATGCCAATCGGGAATCCTGGCGTATCATGATCGCCGCCGGAGGTGACGGTGCATACCGCCACGGAACGTACGTGCTTTCATGATTGTTTGATCACATGACTCCCTGATCTCTTGCGGACAGGTACTCCACTCTGTGTACTGCTGTGGCCTCCCTCTGGCTATGGATATGCCTCATGTTGCAGGGGAAAGTGCCCAGCCTTCACCCAGGAGGAACTGGAGAAGCTAGTTGACGGGGTCCTGCCCCTGTATGCGAAACTGTACGGATGACCAGAGGTACAGGTGAGTCTGGGTTTGGAGGGCACTGTGTGTGTGTAATGGATGGTGTTGATTGGACATATGCGTGCACCTCTGAGCCTGCATGGGCCATGGTGCATGGCATTCTGTGTGCGACTGTCCTGTAAGTCTGAGAGTACTGTCTGTCCCATAGTGGACGATTAGCCAGCGGTTCCTATTGTGCAAGTGCCTGACCTCTGTGTTCCATTTCTGTGTCGCCCTTTTAGCTCAGCGCCTACCAGAGGAGGGCACATTGGCATGCTATCGCCAAGGAAGTGTGGACATTGGGGGTCTACAACCGGCAGAGCACCCACTGTAGAAAGACGTGGGAGGACCTGTGGCACTGGGCACGAAAGATCACTGAAGCCCAGCTATGGAAGTCCTCCCAACGTGGAAGGGGTGCCCGTCGGGCACTGACCCCCGTTATGCGACAGATCCTGGCAGTGGCGTGCCCAGACCTAGATTGGCGCTTGAAGGCTGCACAGCAGTCACAAGGGGGTGAGTACTTATTTCACATACTTCAGTCTGGAAGGATGTCTGGGTGTGCATTAGGGTTCATGCTGCTTACAGGCAGGGACTTTGACTGGTGTCCATGTACTTTATACTCCCCAAGGGGTGTAGGGGAATCTTTGTCAGGTCTCCCATACGTCGCCTCCTTAGGTAGTCCAGGGGGTGGGTGTAGGGCAGTATTCAGGTCAGTAGTGATGGGCTTGGCCATGGGCATAGTGAACGGTGCTATCTGTTGGGTGTGTCTTCTGGATGGTTATAAGTCTGGCCATTATGTACCTGCATTCAGCTATTTACAAGTGTCTCTCCTGTTTTGTCTCCCCATCCCTGTTCTCTTGTGTTGGTTTGGTACAGCATCAACATCAGGCGAGGGAGCTGAGGCACTGGCAAGTGGGGAGGCAGAGGCCCATGGATCCTCTGAGGCAGAAACAACGGATGCCCAGGGGACCAGTGGGTGGGAGGGCGAGGGGAGTTCCAGGGGGTGATGCTACTACCACAGGAGGTAGTGACTCCGATACCTCCTCCGGCGGTGGTGGACCCTCGTGCACACACCACTGCCGTGACATCTTCCGCCACCCCCCATTCCATCACCGCCCTCCCCACCGAGTTGCCTGTGCCCACCCACCCAGAAAAGTGGGCGTCTCCTTAGCCCCAGACACCTCCTCCCCCGCCCCAGTCAGCCCTGCTGCCCTCACAGAGGAAGCTATTGACCTCCTGAGAACTATCTCTGTAGGGCAGACAACCATCGCCAATGCCATCCAGGGGCGCGCATCAGAGGTGCAGCAGACTAATGCCTATCTGGATGGCATTCACGGTGCCGTGTCAGCCCTACAGAGATCTTTTCAGGCTCTGGCCTCCTCTCGGACGGCAGCCAGTTTCTCTGGCTATTCCGTCCCCCCTCCAACCTCCTCTACCCCTTCCAGCACCCCACTCCCTTCACCCGTCCAAGGCACACATTCAGACACCCAGTCAAGCACATCAACACACAAGAAACACACCTCAAAACACAAGCACCACACCTCCCACCATAAGCATTCACACCAACAGACACCTGCACACACAACAATGTCCACTTTCCCCAGTGTGCCCACCTCTTCCACCTCCCTGTCTGTCCCCTCTACATCCACACCCTCATGCACAGCACCTTCACTCTCTGTTACTGCTCCTCTTCCTGCACTCACCGCAATAGCAGACAGCCATACATGCATCCCATACACCACACCTGCACTCACCACCACTACTGTAGTCGACACATGCAGCACACTCACCAGACTCGCAGACACCCACACAACATACATCCACACTAGCTGTTTGTCTTCTCCCACTGTGTCCACCCCTCCTCCAAAAACACACAAACGCACCAATACACCCACCCATCAGACATCCACCGCACAACAGCATACTGAGTAGTCACCTGCACCCACTACACGCACACATACACCACATACATCCACTCCCTCTGCCTCCACTCCCACGCCCTCATCCACGCCCACCCCAATTTCTACAAAAATCTATTCCTCTCCCGTGCTGACCTCTTCCAACCCACGGTCCCACCCCGTCTTGTCCCCAAACGCACCCACCTCCTTGCCCTTTCCGTTCCTTCCACATTTCAGCCCACCCCTGTCCGCCCTTCACATTCCCATGCCCCTTTCCCAGATAGGAAAAAGGCCCGGACTGAGCCTGGGCCATCTAGCTACACCCGTTCCAAATAGCCCCAACCTCCTTCAAAGGACAAGCCCACCCCCCTCCACCTTCCAAAAGAAAGTCAAAGGCCCACCCCCCTCAAAAATCCCCAACCCCCCAGCCCTCTTCCGTGAGGTGCCTGGATGCCCATATGGTGCCCCATGAGGTGGAGTACCATGCACTAGTGGGAGTCAGGTTAGGGCAGTTGTGGCCCATTGCAATCGTCAAGACATGGACTGGCCATTGGCCCTGTTTAGACTGTTTGGCTTGTTGAGCTTCATATTAAAGTTTCTGTGTGGCCTGTGTTTGGGCTGCACGCTGCTGAACCCTGGTCTTTTGTTTTATTTGTGATGGGTGGGGGGCATTTGTATGTACTATGGTCATGTTGGATTTTCCTTGTGTCGGGTAAGTACCTCTTGCGGTGGGGTGTATGACTTGTGCTGCTGTGAAGGATTGGGGGGCGTTGCAGGGTGGGTGGTGTGGGTGGGTATGTAACTGTGACCTTTCCTCCTTTGTTTCGTAGGTTGCGGTACTTACCGTTGTCGTCTTCATCGGCGGTCTCGGTCGTGGAGATATATGGCAAGGAGCAGGGCTGACATGATCTGCAGCGCTCTATCCATGGCTGCCGCAGCACGGTCTGTGAGACTCCGGTGCGTGGTTCCTTATATTTGGTTCATTTCTGTCTGGCTTTGTGTGGCGGCGGTTCCCGCCCCGGAACTGGCGGCGGAATGGTGGTTCATTATTTGATGGATGGGTTGGGCCTTTCCGACGGCCTGTGGGTGGACTCTGCTGTCGTCGGTGGGACTCCTCTCCTGACAGTGGGTGATTTGCGGGATGCCTGTGTTTCCTTTGGTTCATTATTTGGCGGCCTAGCCCACTCCTCTGTTGGCTGTTTCTACCGCCAGCAGAGCGGAATGGACCGCCATGTTCATAATGAGGGCCTTTGGCCCTCATTATGACATTGGCGGTAAGTACCGCTTACCGCCATGCCGACTGCCGCATACATGCTGCTGCTGCAGCGGTTTACCGCTACCCGTATTATGACACACACATAGCAATCCGTCACTATACACACACACACACAAGTCCCCCAGACCAAAGGTCAGTGATAAACTGGCAGTACCAAAATCCACACCGTTATGCCAACAGAAATATGCCCACAGCATCATGACCCACGGATCACCACAGTGGTCATTCAACCATGGTAAACCATTGACGGTACACACCGATGCGCTCAAAATACCCACACACTAACAAAACCACACCACATTGGACAATTGAAACTACACACACCTGAAACACATACACATATTACACCCACACACTCAGACCACTATAAAACACACACACACAATAACCACAACCCCTTACAACGGAAACAAATATTGTCAACTGAGAGAGAGACAAGCCAGGAGCACCCACTGAATCTGAGCCACATAACACCATCATCCATACACCATCCACGCACCTCACAGCACACACCCCAACACACCACCCCACAACCCCTCACACATACCACTCACACTACACCCATGACACCACAAAGACACCCCAGGTTCTCTGAGAAGGAGCTAAGGGTCATGGTGGAGGAAATCATCTGGGTAGAGCCACTGCTATTCGGATCACAGGTGCAGCAGACGTCCATTGCTAGGAAGATGGAGCTATGGCAGAGAGTCGTGGACAGAGTCAACGCCGTGGGACAGCACCCAAGAACAAGGGATGACATCAGGAAGAGGTGGAACGACCTATGGGGGAAGGTGCATTCCGTGGTTGCAAGACACCAGGTAGCTGTACAGAGGACTGGCGGTGGACCCCCACCTCCTCCTCCATGGGAGGAGCAAGTCTTGGCGATCATGCATCGTGAGGCCCTGGCAGGAGTAGAGGACTGGACTCTGGTAAGTCAAATCTTTACTACTTCCCCCACCTACCTGCATGCTATCACAAACTCCTACCCCTACCCTCACCCCCATCACTCCACCACCTCACATATACCCCACCATCACAACCCACCCATCCCAATACCAAGACCTGCATGCAACAACAATACATGGACCCCCATCACAGACCTACATGGGCACACATCAACACAGCATGCACACTAGTGACAAGCACTTAGCCAAACCAAGCACTACTCACACAAGCCAAAGCTGCCTTGCTAATAACAACCATAGAGGGAAACAAATCCATGCACAAGATGGCACACGCAGATGCAGTAACACTGCATTTACATCCCCACAGGATCCCCACTCAACGTCACCGGAGAGGAGGTGCCAGCTACATCCAGTCCCTTCACAAAAGAGGCCCACAGTGATGACAGCAGCTCTACATGCCTGGATAACGATGACCAACCTGGCCCATCAGGGACCTCTGGCAGTCGGTGACCCTGCCACAGTCCCAAACCACCACAGAGCCTCACCCCTCAGGAAAAACCAGCACAGCACCCACCCAGCGGGCCCATACCTCTGTCCCCAGGACACGTCAATCAGCAGTGTGTCCACCACTACAGGGACCTCAGGCAACCCCACAAACACAGGACGATCAGGGGCCTGGGGTCAGTGGCAGTGGGCACACGGTTCAGGGGACAGAGGCACAGGACAACAGAGAAGCTGGGAGGACTGCTGTGTGACAGGGGGAGGACAGGCCCAGGGAACTTACTCTCCACAGGGCACTTGCAGGGATCTTGGGAGCATACCGCCATTGACAGGAGACCATGGGCCAGATACTGTACAAGTTGCAGGAGACCCAGTGGCTGCAGGAGGGACAGTACCTGGGGATCAGGGAGGACCTGAAAGACATCCACACCACCCTGGTCACCATTGCAGGGTTGCTGGCAGACATGGCCAACACCATGAGGAAGGCAGTGGCACACCAACGGGCCCCTACCGCTAGCCACACTGATGAACAGCCCTCCACCTCTGCCGGCGCTAGTGGACAGGAGGCCCTGCCACAGAAACAACAGGCCACCAGCACCCCACCCCCTGCAGAAGGAGAACCACCCCGCAAACGGTCCCTGCGATCTAGGCAGAAGCCAGAGAACATTGCCAAGACCCCCACCAGGAAATAAGACTCTCCTAATTGTCACCCTTCTGTCCCACTCTGTCATCCTGTCCACCTTGAACTACCATTGCTCCCCTTCCTATGCCCCCTTGGACAATGCACCTGTGATACAAATAGACTGGACTCTACCCTGGACTTTCCTCCATCAGCAACCCAGCCCATTGCAATACCCCCACCAATTATTAGCACCTAAATAAACACCCTTGGAACAAATTCAAGTATGGAGTCTGTGGATTATATGACAAATGTATTAGTTTCACAAACTGTAAACATTGCATTTCCAATCTACTGTAATAGTAACATAGGTATAACCTGTAGTGGGCAGCAGTAAACATACCAGGAGCCAGAGTGGGGCACAGAGATCTGAAAATAGGGATGCCAAAGGGTACAGTAAGTGGCCAGAGAAATAGGGAAATCAGGCTGCCATGTTCAATGTCAAACACAAAACTGCAATGGGAGGTGAAGTTACAGTGTCTTACCTGTGTGACACTGGAACTACTGTTGAATGAGTGTACTTCTATTATCCATAACTTCTTCCTCTGTCTCCACTTCGTCACTGTCCACAGGCTCCACTGCTGCCACAAGACCATTTCCAGGCTCATCCTCCTGCAGAAAAGGCATGTGGCGTCTCAAGGCCAGGTTGTGCAACATGCAACATGCAACGATGGTCTGGCACACCTTCTTGGATGAGTAGTACAGGGATAAACCTGTAGGATCGAGGCATCAGAATCTGGCCTTCAGGAGGCCAAAGGTTCTCTCAATTATCCTCCTTGTTTGCCCATGTGCCTCATTATAACGTTCCTCTGCCCTTGTCCTGGGATTCCTCACTGGGGTCAGTAGCAAGGAGAGGTTGAGGTAACCAGAGTCACCTGTAAATATCGAGGGATACTTGTTAGCCACACACTCACCCTTAGGGCCAAACCAACACCCATATACCTACATCAACTGGGTGGGGACCATGGTCTCACCTATTAGCCGCACCCGGTGCCTCTGGAGTTGAGACATCATAAATGTGATGCTGCTATTCCTCAAGATAAAGGCATCATGCACAGAGCCAGGATACTTGCCATTGACATGTGAAATGTACTGGTCCGCCAAACACACCATCTGCACATTCAGATAGTGAAAGCTTTTTCTATTCCTGAACACTTGTTCATTTCTCTGGGGGGGGACAAATACAATATGTGTACCATCAATGGCTCCAATGATGTTGGGGATATGTCCCAGGGCATAAAAGTCAGCCTTCACTGTGGCCAAATCCTCCATCTGGGGGAATACGATGTAGCTGCGCATGTGTTTCAGCAGGGCAGACAACACTGTGGTCAGCATGTTTGAGAACATTGGCTGAGACATCCCTGATGCCATGGCCACTGTCGCTTGGAAGGAACCACTTGCCAGGAAATGGAGCACTGACAGGACCTGCACTAGAGGGGGATACCTGTTGGCTGGTGGATAGCTGAAATCAGGTCTGGCTCCAATTGGGCACACAGTTCTTTGATTGTGGCCCTATCAAGTCTGTAGGTCAGGATAATCTGCCTGTCCTCCATTGTCGCAAGGTCCACCAGGGGTCTGTACACAGGGGATGTCTCCATCTCCTATTAATCCTCAGTGGTTGAACTCTAGGGTGAAAAACGGTGAGCAGAGGGTCATATTCACACATATGTGAAAATAAAAATGCATTTCTTCTTTTAGAGAAACAGTATGTGAACTCGAGAGTCAGTTGATGTGCCAATCTCTGCTGTGACGCAGTTAGGTGCCATGGCCTGTGCTCCTCTGAAATGGCGGCTACCTGACCTGTGAGGAGAAACAAGGGGAAATGAGGTAATTCCGCTGACATTGTGCGCCGTTGCGGTCGGCGGTCGACGACCGCAGCTCAACTTCGCATTGGTTATCATTGGGCCCTATGGGTTCCAGGAGCCAATGGCGATGTACGCCGGCAGTGATTGTACGCACCGCCGCGGATATGACTGCCATTTTCTATCTGTTTACTCACTTGCTACCTGACCTTCAACAGGAGAGGACCTACACTGCAAGTGCTGCTGTGACCTGTGTCTGGAAGTGACAATGGCTCTAGTGTCTGGGGAAAGGCCCCCGCCTTCACTTCGGAGGAGTTGGAGACACTAGTGGGTGGGGTCCTACCCCAGTACACTTTACTTTATGGTCCTCCAGACAAACAGGTGAGTACACTGTGAGCATGATGCATGGTCCATGAATGTATGGATTGCTGTGTGTGTAAGCCTCGTGTAGTGGGGGCTGAGGGGTCCTGGGCAGAGTGCTGCATGTCTGGTGGTCAATGTCTGTGCGTAATGGGATGGGAGGGATATGGTGGGCCATGAGTGTAACAGTCCGGACGGTATGACTAATCCCTTTTTCTATGCATATTTCTGATACATCATCTGCCAGTTTGGAACAATGACTCAGTCCCTGGAACTGTTGATTCTTCAGATAAATTGCCTGGTCTTAGACAAATCTCTTCTCATTTGTCATGGTTAGCATTCAGGTAGGGTCCCAACACTGCCAGACTGGTTGAGTCAGGGTCTTCCCTATTCCCAGGAGGTTGCCCTCAATCCCCTTGTGTTTTGGGGTCTGTACGGCAGATGGGACGTTCTGGTCATGGTTCTGTTTCTTGACTTTTCAAATGCTCTAATTCTGCAATTTGTTTCTCAACCTTTGATGAATAATTTTCTAGGGTAGCTGCCCTTTTCTAACTCTGGCCCAGAGCTTTCCGGTACACCTCCCTTCTTTTCCACTCATCAGGAGGGTTCTTTTCTAGGTCGAGAGAGAGAAGTCAGATGTATTTTACTGGTCCTGTATTGACCAGGTTTTCCCCTTCTTCACTCTCTGGCGAGCTCTGTGGAAGAATATCTCCCTCTGGTCCCTATGCAAATTATTCTCCGGGCTCTGTCACTCCAGTTCTCTAGCCCATTTTCAGCTGTTGGCCTGGAGGTTGATGTGGGGAGTCTTTTGAAAAAGGGCCTGCCCTTGCCTGTTTTTTTTTCTCTGTAGACCTCTGGGAGTGATTTAGCCAGGATATCACATGAACATCATTGGGCCTGTTTTGTTAGATGATGCCAGGTCTGTGGTTTGTCTTTCCTAGTAAGATCCCCTGATATTGTTTTGTTTTTTTCTTCAGGGGGATTTGGCAAGCATGTTTCTGCTTCTTATTTGAAGCTGCAGGTGTTGGCTATCTCGGTTTGTTGATATCCCTGGGGTGAGTGGGAGCTTCTTTCTTCTTTGATTTGTTGGCTCTCTCTCAAGAGTTCTCCCTACTTTGACCTACTGGCTGGTTGTTTCTTTTTTCCTTCCTTTTGGACTTGCCACTAGTCCCTTCTTTTCTTTGTGTTCCTCTTTTTGTGCCTTTAGGGGAAGCCTCAGTAGCTTTTTTGTCATTGAAGGTTTCTTCTTGGCTATACCTTCGGCCGGGAGACTTGGGAAGTTGAGTTACCTTCAGTGCTGTTATCCTGCCTCTGCCCTAATCAGGACATTGTTCTTCCTTTCTTGGGGCTCCTCTTACCATTCTGGGACTTCTTTGGTTGTGGTTCGGGCTCTTTCTGTGCATTTGCAGTATTCCTCTGTTTTTTTTAGTAGTCGGATTCCTTGTTTGTTTATTTGGTCATGGCGACAGAAGGGGTACGCCTTCCAGATCCACCCTTGCTCGATGGATCAAAACTGTAATTGTTTTTGCTTACAAATACTCTGGTTCTGGCTTTCCTATGATGGTTAAGGTTCATTCTCCACTGGGCATGGCTGCCTCTAGGACTGCTTTGGCAGAGGTTTTGGTGCATGCCATTTGTGCAGCAGCAGCCTGGGCTTCTCCATTCACTTTTGTGTCTACCTAAAGATTTGAGGTTGTTTAGGGCTCTGAGTTTCTTTTGATGTCTGGGATTTCTAATAGGGCGGCCTCCCAGTCGCTTTATTGACAGATCAGTCCTGGTTTGTCTAGAGATACGGGACTGCCTTTTGGGCAGGTGTTGGGGTATGCTTTGAATGTGCCACAATTTTGCATGTCTGTGTTTTGGGGTCTTTCTGTCAGTCTTGCATGATAAGAAGGCCTGTGCTTGGGTATCTCCTCATATAACAAGGAGTGGGACGAGTAAGTGCATGAGGGTGGTAATGCTCTGATTACTTACCAGTAATCTTCATAACTCCGATTCTCTCTTCATCATTCCGGTACTCACGGCCCTCCCTCCCTCTATTTCTTGGCATTCTTATCTGGGCTTCTTAAACACCGCTGTGGTAGGGCTCAGAAACTGCTGGGGAATAGGGAGAGTTTTATGGGAGGAGCACGGAAGGTTAATGGAAAGGGAAGAAAGTTTTGCACAGGTATGGAAAAAGTGACTAGAAGAGGTAACAACTCATGTAGTAAGTACTGGGATGAGGTAGAGAGAATCAGAGTGATGAAGATTTCCAGTAAGTAATCCGAGCACTCACACCCATGCATTTGCATACATACATACGTATGTACACATCCATTCACAACACTCGCAAATACATCAATTTGTATATATATGCATGCACTAAACATTCAAAAACATAAAACTCCCCTGTGCTGCAGCTCATGAGGGAAGCCTCGGAGGTCTTAGGAGGGTTGGGACTGCTGCCTCCTCCCAAAGTCTAACCTTAGATGGGGTTAGCAGTCTCACTGATCCCATCCCACTCTCAGTGAGACTGCTAACGCCACCTGACTCTGTGATGAGTTGTCACTGAATGACACTTGGCCCTGGACACCTTAGGGATTAAATCTGAAGTGCCCAGGTCCAAAGCAATCATTGAAATGTTCCTTCATCATAAGGAGGAGGGCCTCAAGGCACTTTTGCCAGGCTGAGAAGGACACAACAACAGGCAACAATACTCAGCCAGGCAAAGTTCAGCTCAGGCAGCCAGGTGCCGAGAAGGGGTTGGAGCCCAAGTCTGTCATGTGACACGTGCCACGCTCGCGTGAGGCATATGCCACAACTCTTGTGACATATGCCACAGCATGTCAACGTTTTCTGACATGCTCTTTTGTGAATAATTGCAGATAGTGTTAGTGTGTGTGTTCCAAAGGGCTCTTTTTCTGTTAGGTAAACTAAATAAAGGAAAAAAATAAAAAAGTGCTTTTTACACTTCAGAAACAAATAACCCTTACTCTCTTTCACCCTGGTACTAGCCCCATGCATTTATTTTTACTATACAAGCTTCCTCTATCTCTCATTCCACAGATTAAGGGATTTCTTTCACTGCAAACCTTGCTCCCCCTTCTACATGCCACAGCATGTCACACATTTCTAGCATGTACTGCCACGACTAAATAGGCCACAAATCGTACAGACAGTGCCACGGGGTGATATACAATGGGACCTCTTTCATTTGGCTAACATTAAAAAAAAAAAACTTCAAAAACGATTTTTCTCCAGATGAGGTTTGAACCATGGCCAAAAAGGGACATAAACTCATGCTGCTATCCACTAAACCAAGCACTATCACGAGAATTGCAGCTGGCAAAAGTCCTTGTAATCAGAGAGAAAGTGAGTATGTCCTCCTTTTATGTCCATGGCGATTTTTTAGCTTACATGCCACAAATTCACAGTTGCTTTTCACATGTCAGAAACAAATAACCCTTACTCTCTTTCACCCTGGTGCTAGCCCCAGGCCTTTATCTTTACTATAAAAGCTTCCTCTATCTCTCATTCCACAGATTAAGGGATTTCTTTCACTGCAAACCTTGCTCCCCCTTCTACATGCCACAGCATGTCACACATTTCTAGCATGCACTGCCATGACTAAATAGGCCACAATTCGTACAGACAGTGACAGGGGTGATTTACAATGGGACCTCTTTCATTTGGCTAACATTAAAAAAAAAAAAACAACTTCAAAAATGATTTTTCTCCAGGTGAGGTTTGAACCATGGTCAAAAAGAGATACAAACCCATGCTGCTATCCACTAAACAAAACACTATCACATTAATTGCAGCTGGCAAAAGTCTTTGTAATCAGAGAGAAAGTGAGTATGTCCTCCTTTTATGTCCATGGCGATTTTTTAGCTTACATGCCACAAATTCACAGTTGCTTTTCACACTTCAGAAACAAATAACCCTTACTCTCTTTCACCCTGGTGCTAGCCCCAGGCCTTTATCTTAACTATAAAAGCTTCCTCTATCTCTCATTCCACAGATTAAGGGATTTCTTTCACTGCAAACCTTGCTCCCCCTTCTACATGCCACAGCATGTCACACATTTCTAGCATGCACTGCCATGACTAAATAGGCCACAAATCGTACAGACAGTGCCAGGGGGTGATTTACAATGGGACCTCCTTCATTTGGCTAACATAAAAAAAAAAAAAAAAAAAAAAAAAACGATTTTTCTCCAGGTGAGGTTTGAACCATGGTCAAAAAGAGATACAAACTCATGCTGCTATCCACTAAACCAAACACTATCACATTAATTGCTACTGGCAAAAGTCTTTGTAATCAGAGAGAAAGTGAGTGTGTCCTCCTTTTATGTCCATGGCGATTTTTTAGCTTACATGCCACAAATTCACAGTTGCTTTTCACACTTCAGAAACAAATAACACTTACTCTCTTTCATCCTGGTACTAGCCCCATGCCTTTATCTTTACCATAAAAGCTTCCTCTATCTCTCATTCCACAGAATAATGGATTTCTTTCACTGCAAACCTTGCTCCCCCTTCTACACGCCACAGCATGTCACACATTTCTAGCATGCACTGCCATGACTAAATAGGCCACAAATCGTACAGACAGTGCCAGGGGGTGATTTACAATGGGACCTCTTTCATTTGGCTAACATTAAAAAAAAAAAAAAAAACACAAAAAAAACGAATTTTCTCCAGGTGAGGTTTGAACCATGGTCAAAAAGAAACACAACCCCATGCTGCTATCCACTAAACCAAGCACTATCACATTAATTGTAGCTGGCAAAAGTCTTTGTTATCAGAGAGAAAGTGAGTATGTCCTCCTTTTATATCCGTGGCGATTTTTTAGCTTACATGCCACAAATTCACAGTTGCTTTTCACACTTCAGAAACAAATAACCCTTACTCTCTTTCACCCTGATACTAGCCCCATGCCTTTATCTTTACAATAAAAGCTTCCTCTATCTCTCATTCCACAGAATAAGGGATTTATTATACTGCAAACCTTGCTCCCCCTTCTACATGCCAAAGCATGTCACACATTTCTAGCATGTACTGCCACGACTAAATAGGCCACAAATCGTACAAACAGTGCCAGGGGGTGATTTACAATGGGACCTCTTTCATTTGGCTGACATAAAAAAATAAAAAAACAACTTCAAAAACGATTTTTCTCCAGGTGAGGTTTGATCCCTGGTCAAAAATGGATGCGAACCCATGCTGCTATCCACTAAACCAAGCACAGTCACAAAAAGCATATCTTGTAAAAGGCCTTCTAATCAGAGAGAAAGTGAGGACGTCCTTCTTTATGTCCATTGCGATTTTTTAGCTTACATGCCACATATTCAAAGTTGCTTTTCCCACTTCAGAAACAGATAACCCATACTCTCTGTCACCCTGGTACAAGCCCCATGCATTTATCTTTACTATACGAGCTTCCTCTATCTCTCATTCCACAGATTGAGGGATTTCTTTCACTGCAAACCTTGCTCCCCCTTCTACATGCCACAGCATGTCACACATTCCTAGCATGCACTGCCATGACTCAAAAGGCCACAAATCGTACAGACAGTGCCAGGGTGTGATTTACAATGGGACCTCTTTCATTTGGCTAACATAAAAAAAAAAAAAAAAAAAAGATTTGTCTCCAGGTGAGGTTTGAACCATGGTCAAAAAGAGACACAAACCCATGCTGCTATCCACTAAACCAAGCACTATCACATTAATTGCAGCTGGCAAAAGTATTTGTAATCAGAGAGAAAGTGAGTATGTCCTCCTTTTATGTCCCTAGCGATTTTTTTAGCTTACATGCCACAAATTCACAGTTGCTTTTCACACTTCAGAAACAAATAACCCTTACTCTCTTTCACCCTGGTGCTAGCCCCAGGCCTTTATCTTTACTATAAAAGCTTCCTCTATCTCTCATTCCACAGATTAAGGGATTTCTTTCACTGCAAACCTTGCTCCCCCTTCTACATGCCACAGCATGTCACACATTTCTAGCATGCACTGCCATGACTAAATAGGCCACAAATCGTACAGACAGTGCCAGGGGGTGATTTACAATGGGACCTCTTTCATTTGGCTAGCATTAAAAAAATAATAAAAAAACAACTTTTCTCGAGGTGAGGTTTGAACACTAGTCAAATGCAATACTAACCTAAGCGGCTATCTATTAAACCAAGCACTGCTACCACAAACTTTGTCACAAGACCGGAGGCTCCTATTATGCGTTTCTTTTCTTATTGTAATAAATAGCAGCAGACAAGAAATATACTACAATTCCCAGAAGGCAAAAGAACAATAGCCAATGGGAATAAAAACGTAGTCAGAACAGTGTACACCAATCACATGTATACAAGGGTATTATGATGTCACTTGACTGCGAACAGCCCTCTTTTCTTGCTGCTCGCAGTCAAGTTAAGTACCCTTTTATCTTTGTCTGCATACATTTTATAGTCTTGTAGTTTTATTAATAATTATATATTGGCCGCTCACGCTGTACTAACGCGCTGTGTTTCTAACTCATTTCCCCTTTGTTCAGACGGCAGGTTGCCGCATTCCTTCAGCGCTCGGCGGCCTGCGCGCTTTGTTTACAACTACCGGGTTTCCTCACGCGGCAGTTGGTATCGCGCTTGAGGAAACCCCGCCGCATTACACACTATCTCTTCCCTGACAGGTTGCCGCATTCCTGCAGCGCTCAGCAGCCCGCACGCTCAGTTCAATTTGCTGAGTATTCACATCCACTATTCAAGGCTTTGGCTCCCTTTCCGGCTCGCTTTTGTCGAGGCTCCACACCCCTTCCTTCTCCTTTGTTTCCTCACAGCTTTTCAGGTTTGGTGACGCCCACAGACGGAGCTTCAGTGGTTTCTCTTTCCCTGGTTGTTAACCCCTGACTTTCCAGTTCTTTTTCATTCCCATCATGGATTCAGACAACTCCTCTTCACATGATGTTGAGGATATCAGACAGGAACTGCCTGCTTTCATAAAATCCTCTGTCCAACAGGCAGTATCCTCTTCTATGCAGAAAATTTCAAAGAACCTAGAACTTTCCTTTTCTGACATGATTTTTAGGTCTATGTCGGCCCAGGCTGCGGGGGAATGCAGTCAGCGCCTTTCTCCCAATAAAAATCCCCCCAAATCCAAAAAATTGGCGCAAAAGAACAGTGAGATTTTCTCACATGTGGCAGAGGACGCTGTTCCTCAAAAGGCTCCCACCAAGGAGTATAAAAATGTGGACATTGGGAAACCAAGTTTAAAACACAAATCCAAGGCAAAATAATTTATTGCTCCCTTGATAATATCGTCCATCCCTGATACGGATGACGATCTACCTGACCTGGACTCTGATTCCAATGTGTCTAACAATGGGGATGATGGTTCTTTTTTCTCCCCCGCCCCCTAAGAAATCCAAGCCATCCTCCCTCCAAACTTCCAACCTTTTAGACCCTGGGGGTTTCCCGATGTTTTACCCTTCCAATATCCTTCACCCCAACTCTACTGAGTGGGTTCCTGCAGACAATGTTGCACAATATGTCTCTGCAAAAATTAATTGTCCCTTAGATAAACAAACTAGAGCGAAATTAAAATCAGAGTGTCCTCGCCACTCCCTTTCCCGTAATCTCTCAGTTACTCCCTCTATTGACCAACCCCTCTTGACATTCTTTACGAAATTAGGCAAGGATCCACGCAAAGGAGTGGATAAGGCGTGGGCTTCTTGTCAGGACAAACTGCTTGATGTTATGGGTCCTCTAACTCATATATTTGACATCGCTGAAGCAGTTAGAATTGACGGCTCCTTCATCGACCCTGAAGAGCTTACCCTATGGGTCCAACGTACATTTTGCCTTCTAGGCAATGCGAATTCCGCTCTTACGTCTGAGAGACGCAAGGGTCTACTCTTGAAACTCGACCCTAAACTAGTCAACCTGGCGACTGTCCAACCCAATGCTCAGACCGACGGTGCTCTATTTGGAGAGTCTTTTATCAAAGACTTAAGTAAATACGTAGCAACTTTTACGTCGCTGGATAAGGCTCAACAAATGCTAAAAAAGATGTTTGCCCAGCGGGTTTTTGCAAGGGCTGGCAGAGGAAGGAACCACTTTGCTGGCCGTCCATACCACAACCAAGGTTCCGGAGGATACCACAACGCGTCCTACCAAGAGTATAGGCCGCAATTTTATCCTCAGAGAGCAAGAGGTTTCCGCTCCAGAGGCTTCAGGAACTTGAGATCCTCTTCCCAACCAAGTAAGTCTTATACTTTCTTCTATTCCTGTAGGAGGGCGTCTCTGTTTTTTCCTACCAAAATGGTCGGAAATCACGGCAGACCCTTGGATTCTCCACACTGTTCAAGGTTATTCCATAGAACTTCATGCAATCCCTATTCAGACTCAGTTACCCCCTCCCACGTTTTTCCTCAGACATGGCATCTCTCATTACCTCGGAGGTGCAATCCCTATTTCAAAAACAAGCCATCGCTCTTACCCTTCCCGATCCAACAGGTTTTACCAGCTCAATTTTCCTGGTTCAAAAGAAAAACAAAAAAATACAGCCTGTGATAAACCTCAAGGGTGTCAACCACTTTGTAGTCTATCATCATTTCAAGATGGAAACCATCCTCCATCTCAGAGATACTCTTCTTCAACAGGATTGGATGGTGCGATTGGATCTTCAAAATGCGTATCTAGTGGTTCCAATCCACCCTCATTTCTGGAAGTTTCTCCAATTTAAATGGTCAAACCAGTATTTTCATTTTACCTCTCTACCCTTCGGTCTCTCATCAGCCCCATGGTGTTTCACCAAACTCATGAAACCAGTGGTAGCTTTTCTCAGAGCTCAAGGTGTCAGACTCATCATCTACCTCGACGATATCCTAATAATGAGCCAGTCTCCACAATCCCTTTTGTCTCATCTATCCCTCACGTGCTCCCTCCTTTTAGACCTAGGTTTTATCATAAACAGAGAAAAATCTATCCTAACCCCTTCTCAAATTATAGAATTCTTAGGTTTCCAAATAAATTCAATTTCTGCCACTCTTTTGCTTCCCTCTGCAAAGATCAAGACCATAAAGTCGGAAATTCTACAAGTCCTACGCAGGTCTCAGATCTCTCTCAGAACGTTAGCGAGAATTGTGGGTCTCCTCTCCTCTTCAATCCAAGCCATTTTTCCAGGCCCTCTCCACTACAGAGCCCTTCAAAGGTTAAAAATTCATCACTTAAGGAAAGGCCTCTCATACGCAGATATCATTCCATTAGACGTCGATTCTCGCACAGAACTTCAATGGTGGATAGACCATTTAGAGGCCTGGAACGAAAGGACTATCTTTGCATCAGCCCCAGATCTAGTACTAGAATCAGATGCCGAACCGGCTGGGGGGCCCGATGTGGACCAATCTCGACTTGAGGCACATGGTCGTCAGAGGAGTCCAAAATGCATATCAATTGTTTAGAGATGCTTGCCAGCTCCTTTGCAATCAGAAGCCTTGCAAAAAACAGAGTTTGCTGTGCCATTCTCCTCAGAATGGACATTATCTCTGCTGTTCGTTATATCAATCACCTTGGGGGCACAAGATCCAAACCTCTGGCGGAACTAGCCAAGGGGTTTGGGGAATTTTGCCTTTTAAACCAAATTTCGGTTCATGCAGAGTACCTTCCGGGCTCTAAAAATTCGGTGGCAGATTGGCATTCTCGTCATCTTTGAGATTCAAGCGATTAGAAACTACACACTTCAATTTTCCAGATCATTCAGAACAAATGGGGTCCTCTACAAATCGATCTTTTTGCGTCTCACCTCAATTCTCAGCTTCCCCAATTCTACAGCTGGCGTCCAGATCCATTGGCCATGGCATCAGATGCCTTTTTACAGGACTGGTCCCTTTCCCTCAATTATGCTTTTCCCCCTTTCCTCATGATCAGCAGGGTGCTGGCCCATATCAGGCGTCAACAAGCCTCTTTAATTCTCATAACTCCCTTTTGGCAATCACAAACGTGGTTCCCGGCTCTTCTAGAACTATTAATAGATTTCCCGATTTTGATTCCTTCCTCCCCGGATCTACTGCTCGACCCTCTAGGCCGATCCCATCCTCTCATCCTGGACAATTTATTAACTCTGTCTGCATGGAAAATCTCGGGCAATCTCAATCTTTCCCAAGCATTTTGACAGAAGCTTCCCAATACATCTCACGGTCCTGGACCCCGGGCACTAAAAAGGCTTACACGTCAGCCTGGTCTATTTGGCACAGCTGGTGTCTGTGAAAACACATTGACCCCTTTTCAGCAGATTTGATTTTTATTTTCAACTTTCTAGCTGCTGAAGCCAGCAAAGGCACAGCTTTCCGTACTATCAACCTATATAGATCAGCTATCTCTGCCAATCATGCCCTAGTTAATGGAAAACCTGTGGGAGAACATCCTCTGATTTGCCGCTTACTAAAGGGAGTAAAGTTTTCCAATCCTCCTTTGCCTAAATATAGTCAATTATGGGATGTTAACATTGTTTTGAAATTTCTTCTTTCATGGCCTGATAATCTCATCCTTTCGTTAAAAATGTTATGTGCAAAGTTGACCATGTTATTGTGCCTTGTTTCTATAAAAACGTCTCTCAGATGTTAAAGCTCTGAATATTTCTAATCGGCAATTTACACCTACAGGGGTTTTGTTTACTGTGGTTCGTCGAACCAAAACCAATTTATCCTCAGTCTTTTACCCATATTTTCCTGATCACCCGAAACTATGTGTTGGACAATGTTTAATAGCGTACGAATTAAAGACTGCAGATTTAAGATCTTCTTCTCATTCCCAATTACTAATTTCATTTAGGAAACCCCACTCTCCTGTTTCGGCTGCTACCCTAGCTCGATGGGTTAAAGCAGTGGTTCCCAACCTTTTGATTTCTGTGGACCCCCACTTTAACATTAATGGAACCCAGGGACCCCCACTGAATCATCATAGGAATCCGGGGACCCCCACCTGACTCATTGCTGGAAGCTGGGGACCTCATTTTTCAATATTTGTTAATATTGTTTTATTTTCTAGGCTCTCACGGACCCCATGAGGAGGCTTCGCGGACCCCCAGGGGTCCCCGGACCACAGGTTGGGAACCACTGGGTTAAAGGGTTGATATCTCTGGCGGGCATAGATACTTCTATGTTTGGAGCTCACTCTTCCAGAGGGGCAATGGCTTCTAAAGCATTCTGGGCAAGCTCCCGTTTAGAAGATATTCTTAAATCTGCAGACTGGTCTAATGACAATGTATTTAAAGTTTTTTACGCCAAACCTATCGATAATGTGTCTCTGAATGTAATTAATAATAAATTTAAATAAATAAATTTAAACTCGCATAATAGGAGCCTCCGGTCTTGTCATAAAATATAGATTTTCCTAGTCCCATGACGGAAAGTCTTAATTTTATTAAAGACACGGAGGCGAGTATTATCCCTCCACTTTTATTAACTTTGTTCTTTATATCCCCTCCCTTCTTTCAGCACGCTGGTCATCACTCAACCTTCCACTTAAGACTCCTTCTTCAGCTTGGTTTTCTACTCTTTAAGCTTCCATGGCACCGTTCAAAGCTGGTCTTCCCACTGGAGCCACTTACCGGAATCCGTCTTGGTGACCTTGGATTTTGAACTTTTGTTCTGATGTTCTGTCTTTCATTATTGCAATTCTCATTCTGTTTTCTATTGTTCCATTGTTTAATTCTAATTGACTATCTCGCAAGAAAAGAGGGCTGTTCGTAGTCAAGTGACGTCATAATACCCTTGTTTACATGTGATTGGTGTACACTGTTCTGACTACGTTTTTATTCCCATTGGCTATTGTTCTTTTGCCTTCTGGGAATTGTAGTATATTTCTTGACTGCTGCTATTTATTAAAGTAAGAAAAAAAACGCATAATACTCACCTCCGTGTCTTTAATAAAATTAAGACTTTCCGTCATGGGACTAGGCAAATCTACACTTTACAATAAGACTGGAGGCTCCTATTATGCTTTCTCTTCTCTTTATTTTTAAACAGCAGCTGCAGTCAAACTACAAAACCCACAAGGCAAACGACAGTAGCCAATGGGAAACAATTAGTAGTCCATGAAATACACCAATGGCCATCGAGCTGACCCAATAATATGTATTTTGACTGAGAACAGCCCTCTTTTCTATCTGCTCGCAGTAAAGATAAGTATTATCTGTTTCTGCTACTTAACGTGGTTTATATGTTCTGCATGTTATATTTTCATCACTAATACGCACTTTTCTTGCACGCGTATATTTTCTGAAGTCGGCTTGTAGCAGCATGAACAACCTTGCACTCGCGTTGCGCACTTGCCACTTCTTGTATGTGGACGTTTTTCAACGTTTTTCCCTCAACGTGCGGTGGCCATTTTCACCCGCAGCTGAGGGGAAACGTCTGAACGTTGGCCCGGCTTACCGCTGTCAGGGTGCTTTTTTCCGATCAACGGTAACGCGTCCAGCCTCAATCCTTGCCCTCAGGCAGGCGAGTGTGCTCTTTCAGCCTACGAGCCTCGGCTTTTCTCCAATTTTAGAGCGTACACGCCCCTAGGCGGGGCCTAGCCTTTTCTGTGAGGAAAGCTAACCCCTTCATTCATGTTTTTTGTTTTATTATTAAAACTGCATTTTGTTTCTAACATGGACCCCTTTTTCTCAGCTTGTCCAGGAGGAGGAGGAAGAAATCCTTAAAGACAATTTAGATAATTTTATTGATTTTTCAGTGGAGCAAGCTGTCTCAGCTTCTTGGGACAAATTATCTAAAAACTTAGAGAATTCTGTAGTCAAGTTGGTTTCTAAAACCATGATGGCCCAATCTGCGAGGGATAACAGAAAGCGTCCTAGTGCTTCAAAAGATTTCAAAACAACGCTGTTGGGAAGTGAGGTTTCCTCACACAGGACAGAGGACGTGGTTCCTCAAAGGCCTCCTTCAAAGGAGGGGTTAAACTTATCCAGACCTTCTAAAAAATGTCTGAAGAATTTTAAGCATGTGTCCTCCCCGATTATTATTACTAAAATTCTTGACACAGATGATGAATTGCATTGTTCGGTCGGATTCGGATAATTCCGATAAGGACAACGGAGATGTTTTCTCCCCTCCTCCTCCCAAGAAATCTGAACATGAGAGCCAAGAGCTCCTTGGATCATGCAAAATAATGGATGTGGAAGGGATCCCAATGTTCGACCCCAACGATATTCAGCACCCACACTCTACTGAGTGGTTGCCTGCTGATCATTTGGCGGATTACGTTTGCCTCTAGGCTACGTACCCCCTTAGAGAAGCAAGTACGTGCAAAGTTGAAGTCTTAATGCCCACGTCCCGCTTTACCCTAAAAAATTAGTGTTACTCCCACTATTGATTCGCCTCTAATTACGTTCTTTACAAAATTTGGGAAAGACCCTCGGAAGGGTGTGGACAAAGCTTGGTCTAACTGCCAAGAGAAACTCTTGGATGTTGCCGGTCCCTTGACCCGGATATTAGATTTAGCTGAATCTGCCCATTTGGAGCACGACACTATTGATCCTATGGAATTGTCGCTGTGGGCTCAGCGCGCTTTATGTCTCCTCGGTAACGCCAATGCGGCAATGACTCACGAATGAAGGAAAGGTCTCCTGCTTAAACTGGACCCCAAGTTAGTTAACCTTGCAGGTTCAGATCCAGGTACCAAGGCTGAGGGTCTTCTTTTTGGCGACTCATTTATAAAGGAGCTGAGCAAATACATTGCTACTTTCGCATCTTTTGACAAAGCTCAGCAATCCTTGAGAAAAATGTTCTCATCTCAGGTTTTCTCCAGGGCCGGCAGAGGAAGGAACCGCTTTGCCGGCTGTGGCTACTCCACCCAAGGTTCCCGTGGATACTACGCCAACAACAGTTACCAGGAGTACAGGCCACAATTTTACCCCCAAAGAAACAGGGGGTTCACAAACAGAGGCAATCGCAGCACCAGATACTCTTCTCAATCCGGTAAGTCAAATATCTTGTTCTCCTGTTGTGGGGGGCCGTATTGCTCTGTACCTTCCAAAATGGCGAGATCTAACAGCAGATCCTTGGGTGTTAAATACCGTTCAGGGTTATCTTATCCAGCTCTATTCAGAACCTTTTCAAGAATCATTCCCACATCCTCCTCAGTTTTCAGCTCAAATGACAGAATTAATCTCCGTGGAAATTCAATCGCTATTACTCAAACAAGCGATTACACCTTGTTCCCTATATCCCTCAGGTTTCGTCAGCTCAGTCCTGCTGGTCCAAAAGAAAAACAAAAAGATGCGTCTTGTTATCAATTTAAAACAGTTCAATCAATTTGTTGTATACTGCCATTTCAAGATGGAAACTATCCTCCATCTCAGAGATTCTCTGCTCCAGGGCGACTGGGTGGTACGTCTCTGTCTGCTGGATGCGTACCTCTCAGTTTCCATGCACCCAGATTCACGGAAATTTCTCCAATTTCAATGGCTTCACCAAACTTTCCACTTCACTTCCCTACCCTTCGGTCTGTCGTCAGCCCCATGTTGCTTCACTAAGCTAATGAAACCAGTGGTGGCTTTTCTCAGAGCCAGAGGAATCAGGTTGATTATTTACTTGGACGACATTTTGATCATGAACCAGAACCGCGTGACTCTTCTATCTCATGTTCACCTCACTTGCTCCCTTCTGTCAGATCTAGGTTTCATTATCAGTTACGAGAAGTCTTTTCTAGATCCAGCGCAAAGAGACGAGTTTCTCAGTTTTTTATTAGATTCTGTCTCTGCTACCCTTCTACTTCCATCAGCCAAAATAAAATCTATTAAATCAGAAATCCTTCAGATCCTTCACCGTTCTCTCCTTTCCCTCAGATCCCTGGCAAGAATTGTAGGCCTCCTTTCTTCTTCAATTCAAGCCATCTTTCCAGGGCCACTACGTTATCGGGCTTTACAAAGATAAAAAGTTCATCATCTCCAAAGAGGTCTTGCCTATTCCGATCCCATCGTTTTAGACCAAGATTCCCATTTGGAACTCCTGTGGCGGATAGACCATTTAGATGCCTGAAACGGCAGGACTATCTTCGCATCAGCCCCAGATCCCGTGTTAGAATCAGATGCAAGTCTGCTGAGTTGGGGAGCCTGTCGTGGTCCAATCTCGACTGGAGGCACATGGTCTTTAGAGGAGTCACGATTGCACATCAACTATTTAGAGATGCTTGCCGGCTCCTTTGCAATCAAAAGCCTGGCAAGAGACAGGGTTTCTTGTTCGGTTCTTCTCAGAATGGACAACATTTCGGCAGTTCGTTACATCAAGCACCTAGGCGGCACAAAGTCCAAGCCTTTAGCGGAATTGGCGAAAGGGTTTTGGGAGTTTTTTCTTCAAAACAAGATCTCAGTGCAAGTGGAATACCTTCCGGCAGTCTCAATTCTGTAGCTGATTGGCATTCTCGCCATTTCCGAGATTCCAGCGTTTGGAAGCTCCATCCCGAAGTATTCAAATCTCTACAGCCCAAGTGGGGTCCTTTTTACATAGATCTTTTTGCTTCTCGTCTCAATACACAGCTCCCTCAATTCTTCAGCTGGCACCCAGATCCTCTAGCGCTAGCCTTCGATGTTTTTTCTCAAGATTGGTCTTCTTCCCTCAACTATGCCTTCCCTCCGTTCATCATGATCTCCAGACTGCTAGCACAAGTGATACATCAACAGGGAACATTAGTTCTCATAGCTCCGTTCTGGCATTCCCAGGTATGGTTTCCTACCCTCCTGGAACTTTTAATAGATGCTCCTCTCTTAATTCCCTCATTTCCAGATCTTTTGACCAATCCTCTTGGCTCCCCCAACAGTCTAATTCTTCAAAACCTACTCTCTCTTTCAGCCTGGAAAGTATCAGGGAACCCCAATCGTTCCTTCCTATTTCAGCAGAAGCTTCAAACTTCCTCGATCTGGCTTGGGCTCCAGGAACAAAAAAGGCTTACAGAGCAGCTTGGTCGCTCTGGTATAGCTTGTGTGTGGGAAAACACGTTGATCCCTTTACAACAGATGTAATTTTGATTGTTAATTTTTTGGCTGCGGAGGCCAGCAAATGTAAATCCTTTTGTACTATAAATTTGTACAGGTCAGCGATTTCTTCTAACCATTCTTTCATCAATGGAAAACCGGTTGGAGAACATCCACTAGTCTGCCGTTTGTTAAAGGGAGTAAAATGTTCTAATCCTCCTACACCTAAATATAGTTCTTTATGGGATGTGAATACCGTTTTAAATATTTTTATTTCTTGGCCTGATAATTCAATGCTTTCATTAAAACAATTGTCTGCCAAACTTACCATGCTATTATGCCTCGTTTCTTTCAAACGTTTATCCGATGTTAGAGCGTTAGATATTACAGCTCGTCAGTTTACCCCAACAGGTGTTCTATTTAATGTTTATAGACATACCAAAACTAACCTTTCATCAGTTTTTTACCCTTTTCTCCCTGATCACCCCAAGTTATGTGTGGGCTAGTGTTTGAAAGTCTATGAACACCAGACAGCCGATTTGAGGAACTCCTCTTCTTCCCAACTCCTTATACTTTAGAAAACCTTTCAATCCTGTTTTCTCTCCAACTTTGGCCTGCTGGGTCCGTTGGGTTATGTCCCTTGCTTTATATTGATACCTCCATTTTTGGTGCCCACTCAGCCAGAGGAGCTATGGCTTCTAAAGCCCTTTGGGCTGGTTCTCGCATTAAGGACATTCTCAGATCGGCTGATTGGTCTAATGATAATGTTTTTTAAGTGTTTTATTGTAAACCATTTCCCCATGCTTCATTAAATGTTGTCGATTCGCTTTAAAACAGCATAATAGGAGCCTATGGTCTTGTCATAAAATGTAGATTTTCCTAGTAAATTTATGAAGGAAAGCCTTAATTTTATCAAAGACACGAAGGCGAGTATTATCCCACCTCTACAATGCTCACGATTTTGATTATTCCCTCAGCTTCCTCAATGACTCAACAGCCTCCTGCCTAAGTACTGATTCTTTTCTCCACCGGCTGGGATTCAGTCCTGTCCTTCTTCCTGGAATTCTCAATTCTCACAACCACAGACTCTTACGGACTTTGTTGCTGGACCCTTGGGGATTCTTCGGGAAATGTTATCCGTTCTAATGGCTATATGTATTGTACCATTTTTCCTTTATTCGTTTCTTATTAAGCTCACGCAAAAAAAGAGGGCTGTTCTCAGTCAAGATACGTATTATTGGGTCAGCTCGATGGCCATTGGTGTATTTCATGAACTACTAATCGTTTCCCATTGGCTACTGTCGTTTGCCTTATGGGTTTTGTAGTTTGACTGCAGCTGCTGTTTAAAAATAAAGAAAAAGAAAGCATAATACTCGCCTCTGTGTCTTTAATAAAATTAAGACTTTCCTTCATAAATTTACTAGGAAAATCTACATTTGGCTGGAAAAATGCCTTGTAATCAGAGAGACAGTGATGAAGTCCTTCTTTTATGTCCATGGGGATTTTTAGGTTACATGCCACAAATTCACAGTTGCTTTTCACACTTCAGCAACAAATAACCCTTACTTTCTTTCACCCTGGTACTGGGCCCATTCATTTATTTTTACTATACAAGCTCCCCTCTATCTCTCTTTCCACAAATTAAAGAGTTTCGGGCATCTCGTAATGCTAAGGATGAGTCACAGCAGTGTTATAGCTTATGGACACAGATTTGCTAATCATTCATATTCATGATAAATTGTGCGAATAACATACAATGTAGGAATTATTTCATATAGTGATATTTTGCCTGTAAATGCATTGGACTTACTACTTTCTTGGCTGATTAATTAATTCCATGAGTTACGATTGTTGTCTTAAGATGTATGTGGTTGTCTACATCTTTACATGGTACATTCCTGTTGGAAGCTTGTAATACTAAAGCCGCTAATAAAGATTCATACAAATCCTGCCTTGTTCGGAAATACAATTTCTGAACATCAATTGTTTTGTATACTCATAAAACTAAAAATACTAGGTCTCACTACACACTCTACATTTGTGCAATACAAGGGGCGATATCGGCCCTAGGAAAGGAATGTGCTATTACACATGGATTCAAGTATTGGAAATTGGGTTACCATTTGACCACAATGGAGCGGTGTCTGGTGACTGAGCCAAATACTTTAAGTTCTGGTGTACAGCCCTTGTGGGGTTGCTTTGTGGGGCTTCCCATTGTCTGGCGCCACTTTCAATGAAGCTGTGCAGTGATGGTTTTGTGGAGCTTTGAGTTGATTCCTATGAGGCTGACAGCTCCAGAGTGAGGCTTTGCAGTTCTCCGGGTCTCTTTACGTCAGTTATGTTAGTTACGTCAGGTACGATGGGGATCACAGCTGGGCTGGTAGAGAACCTTCAGGTCGGCTTCCAAATGTCCAGGACTAGGGTGGCTTCACTTGATGGGCAGGACTCACAGCAAGCAGAGTTTAGGTGCATGGTTCAAGGTCATTCCTGTCTCTGAGGCTCTGATTAGAAGGTAAGCCAACTATCCCCTGGATTAACTCCAGTGGTCCTGGGTTCAAGATGCAGGTTCAGCACTTATCTCATATAGCAGTGCAGCAGGAAGTGCAGAGGTGCACTGAAAAGTGGTGGATGAGGGTCCAATATTTATATTAGGTGCCCACTTTGAGGTAGGAGAAGGTTCTGGTGAATTCCCTTTGAAGTCCTTGAAGTTCCCTGCCTCCCCTGTGCTTGCCTCAAGCTGGCTTCATAACCAATGCAGCAGTGACACAACCTTTATGTAAAGGCAGGACTCAGTCCATTCATTTGCAAGTGTGGCTGTGCTTAGGTTCATTCCCCCTTCCTTCCAGCTGATGGCCCATCCAAATTCACCTAATTTGTCTATTGTGTGTTTGTCCAGGAGGAATAAACGAAGTCCATCCGGCTACTACACCCAGTAATGTCACCCGCAGAAAAGGCTGCAGGCACCAAATAGTTATGGCAGTAACTAACTTTGTTTTATTAGAGAAATTAACTACTTCTTCATAAGTAGAGCCAGCTGAAGTAGTCTGAATGATATTTGCTAATGGTAACTATTATCTCAATGTAGCCCCTATAAGTACTAAAAAAAAACAGCTCTAATAAATTTTAGTCCGTGATATTTCCTCAGTCTTCCTACTAATATAAGCATCCATGCTTCAAATATCAAGATGATTCAATTAGTAATATATCGTGATTTTTGTCCATGCTTATGTCTGTAAAAACAAAAGCATATTTAAGAAAAATAATTTGTGCAAAACAGCCACATAGAGATAGGCATTTGCAGAATCTGTTTAACATCAACCACCAGGATGGCAATCATGAATCTTTTTTAATTGATTTCTGACCACAATATCTTTGATGATGTTATCCATATGTAGTTTTTAATTCATATTTTTCATTTATTGTATTTATATTCCTGTCAATTGATATTTTGCTTTTCTCTACCTAAATCATTTTATTATCAAAGCATGTTATGTGAAATAATTTTCATGTTAAAAGAAAACTATATTCCAGATTTTGTATTCACTAAATAATTAAGAAACATTTTTAAGTTTGAGATATTTTTTGCAGACTTAGGGGGTCATTCAGAGTCTGTGGGTCTTGAGACCGCCAGACTCGGGTGGTCATCGGACCGCCGAGGTCAAACCGCCGACACCCCCAGGCTTCAGTCAGCCTCCAGCCAGGCGGTCCCTGCGGTTGTAAGCTGCCAGGGCAGCGACTTCCATTCTGCCAGCCTTTCCATGGCGGTTTACACTGCTATGGAAAAGCTGGTGGAATGGGGGTGCCTGGGGCCCCCTGGGGGCCCCTGCACTGCCCATGCACTTGGCATGGGCAGTGCAGGGGTCTCCATGCACAGCCCCGTCGTGCATTTCACTGCCCGAATTACTGCTGCACCCGCTGCACTGCTACTTTGGCGTCAATGTTAAGGTCCTCTTCCCCGCCGGCCCTGCAGTGAACTTGGAATAGGGTCAGCGGTGTCCTGACGGCACTAGCAGTCAGGTGACGGGTTGAGTTTGGCAGGCGGCCTCCGCTGCATGCCAAACTCAGAATGACCACCTTAGAATTGTAAGAAATATTTTTATTTGAGTTGTTTAAAAGTATATAAATTATTAGGTTGTCTATATATAATCAATCATTACAATAATTCACTCATAATATACTTTGCCTTTTCTTTAGATGTAAAGCTTTTTCATGTGTACATTTTTTATCTATCTATATTTATATGTTCAGACACAAATAAACAACATATCCAAGTAGGGTCCTATATTAGCCTCTCTTGTTTGTCCTTAATGGACCTTCGCTGTAGACTAATAACACAAACACCTCTCAAAAAATTAGATGTTCTTTATTTAAGTATGTTTTTATATGTTTATGTTTTGGCATTATTCCATCTCAGACTATTTGAAATACAGAGCAATATTACATCTTCCAGTAATTTTTGTGTAGTTGAATAATCATATAACTAACATTGACAAAACAAAGGTGTTAGTATTTGGAGAAAAGTATTACACATTCTCTGTAGCTGTATGCAGACACAATGCAGATAGAGGACCATTTCCATTATTTCCAGTATTAATCATTTCTATAGGAATGCCATTTTTTGTCGATATGTGCCAACTGCAAATGAAAACAGTTTGTTCACTTATTAAATCAATGCTGTTTTGGTGTTATTTATTGTGCTGTCTCTCTTATCACGTTACTATTATATGGCTATGAAGAACCAGTTTGTGCTATTGGGGCTTGGTAAGCTACACCAGAATTGAATAAAACATTTTAAAACATTCCTTTAATGTTACAAAATTGATGAAGATACAGGCTTTAAGAGTTGAACTTTGAGATTGCAGTTCAGTTTTCATGGGCCAGCTATAACTTTGTACTCTTTGAAATGGACTCAACAAATCAAATGTTGCTGTCCGCATGTCTCAATCAAATTCAATCAAAGCTAATACTGTGTAGCAAAAATTCATGCTTGTCTTGGGTTTATTTGGTCTTTTTCCTTCAATTTCAAAATGAAGTGCCTTGTAAGAAGATAGAAAACAAATTATATGTAGAGTGATGCTATATAGTGATTATAATACTCATCATGTATATCTGGAGAACAAAAACACTATGAAAGAAATAGAAGGGTTATATGACAGACGAGGGAGGGAATACAACTGTTGAAGACCCTAGTCTGTGGAACTTCAGCAGGTGAATGCTACTGGAGAGATGGAATGTGCTTTCCAGCAGCAGGGTAAAATCTTTAAAGAACAGAGTATACATTTCTTTAGCGGTTTAATAGGAATGACAACCTTCATCTCACATGACACAAAAGATTTACCATAAGCTCTAAGTGGTGACTGTGAATACCACAGACCTTACCAAGACACTCTCTCCAAGTCAGCAAGTCAGAAGGACAGGAGACAGTAGGGTGACACACTGCAGGTAAATGCCACATGGAACATCAGTGAGATGAAATGTCATATAAATGAATGTAATATGAATGGAGGTGCAAACAAGAGAACCAGGAACCTTACCTTAGGAACCATATTGCTTGCCACTAAGTTATTCCAGTTGCTTGTAGTTAGTGGTTCCCTGGAAGTGCCCATCCCATCCTGTAGCCTGGGAGGGGAACTCTGATTGGTCCTTATGCGCTGCCAGTATCTATTCCTCAGTCCCAGCACCATAGACCTATCCTCTACTTTCTTACACTGGCCCTGTTTTTGTCTCTTTATTTGTACTTTTCTCAATATAACTCTCAGATTCCTTGTGAAGTACAACTGCAAATCTGGAAGGCTCCTACCTCCCTAAAAGTGGAGGGTCCATTAGTGGCCCATCAACTAAGGAGCCAATAGGTTAGAGTAATGGTCATGCTGCAATATTGAATGCAGGGTGACTATCACTCATTTTCCATACCTCTGTCTGCTGTATAATGTACAGTGGGCATGTGTAAGGACAGGTAATAATGGTCTAGGTGGCCAGAGAGCAAATTCCCTGGTATTGTGGCCATGATTTTGTTATCATGGCAGTTTTGTTTCTTGAAAACAAAAAACATTTGCAGAGTAGGTGCTTTAAACATTGCGCCCACCGTGAAAACCTCAGTGCTATGAATGGTATCATTACTGCGGTTGCTCCCTTCAGAGTACAGATATCCCCTTCAAGCATATGAGGATCTCTCAGTATGGTTAATATTTCTTTAACTATCTGACAAAACAATGAAAATTGCCACTGTCTAAATGATTTTATGAGGATTGATCAGGATGGTAAATTAAAGGTTTCATGGACTCTTTTAAAGTATCTCTTTTAAAGTATCTGAGGTTTTGTATCTTCGAGGATTGGTGTGTTTTTGTCTTATGGAATATTGTTTTCCTACATGTTTGAAGCAGTTACCTGTGTATTGTCAATGGTTCCTTTCTCTAGCTGTAGTTAATAGGCAAGTAGTGGCTGTATGAGTACAGATGTATTATGTCATGATCTTCTGGCAGCATAGGAACAATTTAAATATCATTGCTTTTAATTTTGTATTGTGTTTTGTTCATTTAGTGTTCACCAGCACTATAACTTTCCAGTTCTGATATTTCATCATTATAGTTATTCTAATGTATACTTGCATATATAACAATAGCTGTGGTTTGAATAAAACATGTTTCTCAAGCTAAATCTTGTTAAATAAACATGTTATGTAAAAGTTTATAAAGCATAAAATGTTCAACAGGGTCTTAGATAGATATTTTGAGGTTCTGGTAATATTTAAGATACACACAGTTATCTGCCCCATGGCTTAAGATGTCAGCAGTACCCCTAGTTGTATCGTATGTAATTTAATTGCTAAATGTGGAAAGATGGCATGACCGGTGAAACCAAATTTGTTTATTGACGTCCCTCACCACGCCACGTCATAAAATGGTAACAGATAGCATATAACAACTTTGTGCACCTGCATAAATAGTTCCTGCCAAGGATCTTTTTAAGTGCATATGTTTTACAAAAAGGTATTAAAGAACAGGATGCAAGTGTTATGTTTGTAGAGCCAGGTAAAATAAATTTGAGGAGGCCTCCTGCTTCTTAGGAGTTTTGTTTCCTATAGTAAAAATCTTGTGAATACAATCTGTGAGGCAGTAAATATTTTTCTCTTATATCTCTTTAACTTTGATATTGTAATAATATGGAACATGACATGTTTACTGCTGCAATAAACATGCAACTGTACACTTTTTGTACTCTTGCATTAAATAATGTGTTATTGAGGCTCATGTTGTTGAAGCCCCAGCCATCTCCCTCAAACATGACCCAGTTTACAATATTAGTGTAAGAGCCCAGTGCTGGCTTTAGGGTTGTGTGACTGGTGCCATCGTACAAGGAGCCAGGGTCAAAGAAGTGCCCACTCCATAACATGCTGAACTCAGATAAGAGCATCCTGGAGAGATGTTTGTGTTTATGTCATTTTTCAAGGAAGAATTACAAAGGCATGATAAGTCTGGTGGTTAATGCACTTGATGGATAGATCTGGGATTGATCAAGGCACAAATGTGGCTTATGAAAGAGTGCAGAGATGAATTAGTGTTCCATCTTGAAAGCACAATGTGTGACATGCAGATCACACATTTGTAGTTAGGTCAGAGGTTAATTAGGCTACACAAAGTAGCACTACGCACTACCTTATGTAAAGCAGCTATAGCATGCATTGTACATGGACGTCCCCATTCATTCAACAATGGACTTTGACACTAATCCTCATCTATTAACTTTGATAAAAATGGATTTGAAACAAAAGATTACACCTCCTTGAGGCTTAAATTTGGATAAAAGGTTTATTTTCTCCAAACCTTTTCAACTTTGCATGTGTGCTGCACCGTAGAGAACACAGACAAAGTCATAGGATGTGAAACTCAGTTAAACCATAGAATTTTATGTTGGATGGATACCCTTCTATTTTAAAATCTATGCTTGACATCACACACATACACACCTTGCAATATAGTGCAAAAGTGTGTGCATTGGCGTGAGGCAGACAAATGTACGCCAGCACTACAGGGGAGGAAAGAAGAGCAACATTACCACAACTTAGGAGATATGGTGCTGTTGTGCTCTCTCCTTTCCAGGCGCCCGACCACAGCAACTTTGGTTAATATGTAGCTTAAAAATATAGTTAATCTTTCCCTTCATTTCATCGGACACAGCACATTTTAGTTCCACTTGCTTAAGTAACATTTTGTATATATTGATTTATTTATGTGTATCACTCATTGTATCTTCATGTTTGTGATGCTAAGCAGTTTGACTATCTAAGTTGGGATGAGTAGCGCTATAAAATAAATAAATGTGGAAAGGGGAAAGGAGAAATGAGGGTCATCCATGGTGGGTGGTAGTGAGGGAATCTGTGCAGAAGGGGGTCAATGGGGGAGCGCTAACATAGACTGTTGCACTGAGTGTCCCCAATGCTAAGACTGTCCCTGTGAGACCCAGCAGCTCTCTTCTCTCCCTACCATGGTTATTGTGGTTCGGAACTGGCTGCACCACCCCAACTGCTTCCCCCAAACAAAGGTACTGAGATACATTTTGATTGGCTGCTATTTATTCACTATGTGGCATTTCTTTTTCCTCTTCTGATAAATATATGACTCCATGTAATTTTATGACAAGATCGGAGGCTCCTATTATGCGTTTCTTTTCTTACTTTATTCTATAGCAGCAGTCAAGAAAAAACTACAAATCCCTTGAGGTTAACACAAACAGCCAATGGGATTCAAAGCGTAGTTCAAGACATATCCACCAATATGGGTACACATATAGCATTATGATGTCACTTGACGCAAGCAGCCCTCTTTTCTTGCTGCTGCAGTCAAGATAAGTTCACTGTTCACGTTTCTCTTCATGTTGATTGTTAAAATTACTTGTTATATTTAGTCATTATAGTTTGACTGCGCTCTAAACCGAATTATCTCGCTTCGCTCGCTTTAATTGCTTGTTGTGGGCAAGTTGCCGCATTCTTTAAATATCAGCGCTCCTCTCACGCATGTGTTAATAATCTTCTAACCTCAGGCAGCAACTGTCATTCGCGTTGCTCCTGGGCCGCATTCCTGGGATGTCTGTTATCCCCGCGCGCGCAACACATCAACATTCTTTTCTCGCCTCAGGCAGCAACCGTCATTCACGTTGCTCCTGAGGCGAGGGAAACCCCTAGGTAGCGCTCTCCGCATTCCTACTTTGTTTACCTGCTTTCCTCGTTGTTGCTCGACCGGCATTTATTTCATTGTGCCAGCGCGTCGTCTTGTTATAAAACTCCACCCAGGGGAGGAGTTTTGGCTTCCTGTTCTTTCCCCTCAGTTTTTTAACCGGTTGTTGCCTGTGTTCTGTCTAATAGAGCTTAGAGCTTTGGTTTTTCTGTACTTTTGGTATGGAAACAGACACTTCTGCAATTGAACAGGGCGTTCCAAGTGATTTGGAAGATATTAGACATGAACTCTGCACATTCATTAGGAGTTCTGTACATCAGTCATCTTCCATTAAAAAATTATCAAAAAATGTATAAACTTCCTTTTCAAATCTTTTGTCCAGATCTTTGGCCCAAACCGCGGGGAAATGCAGTCAGCACCTATGACCCAAGGCAACTGTTTTGGCGCAAAAGGATAGTGAGCTCACACACATGACAGAGGACGCAGCTCCTCATAAGGCTCCTGCATAATATTACTTTACCTGTCGCTGTCTCTGCCATCCCTGATACGAATGACGACATGCCTGATGTGGACTCAGACTGTTATTTTTCTGACAAGAATGATAATGACTCATTAGCTGTTCCTCCTTTAAAGAAACATAAGGTTTCCTCCGCTGTTTCTCCCCTTTTTGATGCGAAGGGTTTCCCCATGTTTGATCTAACACATATTCTTCATCCTAACTCAACGGAATGGTCCCCCGCAGACCATATGGGTCGTTATGTGGCTGAAAAACTATGGGGGTCATTCCAACCCTGGCGGTCATCGACCGCCAGGGTGGATGACCACGGAAGCACCGCCAACAGGCTGGCGGTGCTTCCCTGCCCATTCTGACCGCGGCGGTAAAGCCGCGGTCAGAAAAGGGGATCCGGCGGTTTCCCGCCGGATTTCCGCTGTCTGGGCTGAATCTCCATGGCGGCGCTGCAAGCAGCGCCGCCATGGAGATTCCGACCCCCTTCCCGCCACCCTGTTTCTGGCAGTTTCTACCGCCAGGAACAGGATGGCGGGAACGGGTGTCGTGGGGCCCCTGGCATGGGCAGTGCAGGGGCCCCCTAACAGGGCCCCAGCATGATTTTCACTGTCTGCTTAGCAGACAGTGAAAATCGCGACGGGTGCAACTGCACCCGTCGCACCCCTGCAACACCGCCGGCTCCATTCGGAGCCGGCTTCTGGGTTGCAGGGCCTTTCCCGCCAATCTCGGAATGACCCCCTATATTCGCCTCTGGACAAACAAATGAGAGCCAAGTTAAAGTCAGAGTGCCCTCGGTCGGCTCTTCTTCACAAGGCTACCATCACTCCTGCTATTGTGACCTTTTTCACCAACTTGGGCAAAGACCCTCATAAAGGGGTTAACAAAGCATGGTCGTCCTGTCAGGACAAACTCTTGGACGTCATTGGTCCGCTTACGCAGATATTTGACCTGGTGGAATCGGCCAGGTTGGAAGGCACTTTTTTAGACCCGAAAGAATTGTCATTGTGGGTCCAACGCTGTTTTTGCCTCTTAGGGAACGCAAACTCGTCCCTCATCCATGAGCGAAGGAAAGGTCTCCTTCTCAAACTCGACCCAAATTAATCAATTTGGCAACTGTTCACCCTCATTTAAAAACGGAAGGACAGCTTTCTGGGGAATTTTTTATTAATGACTTGAGTAAATACGTTGCCACATTCACTTCCTTGGACAAGGCTCAGCAGTCCATGAAGAAAATGTTTAGCCAGCATGTTTTTACCAGGGCCGGTAGAGGAAGGGACCGCTTTACCGGCCGCAGATTTGTCAATCAAGGCTCCAGAGGATTCTACAACTCCTCTCATCAAGAATTCAGACCACAGTTTTACTCCCAATGGGGCAGAGGTACCCGTCCCTGCTCCTTCAGGGATTCAAGAACCTCCAATCCAACAGGTAAGCCCTCATGTCGGTTACTTACCGATAGGAGGTCGTATTTGCCATTTTCTTTCAAAATGGTTAGCAATTACCTCAGACTCGTGGGTTCTAGACACTGTTCAGGGTTACAAAATAGATCTTCATTCAACCCCTGTCCTTCCCCCCATTTTTCCTCAGAAATGGTCCACCTCATTTCTCTCGAAGTATACTCTCTGCTACAAAAACAGGCGATTTCAATCGCCCATCCTCATCCGTTGGGTTTTACCTGCCCAATTTTCTTAGTTTAAAAGAAAAACAAAAAGATGCGACCAGTTATCAATCTCAAGCATTTCAATCGGTTTGTGATATACTGCCACTTCAAAATGGAGACCATTCTTCACCTCAGAGATATCCTGCTCCGAGGCGACCGGATGGTCCATCTGGATCTACAGGATGCATATTTGGTGGTTCCTGTTCATCCAAATTTCAGATAATTTCTTCAGTTTTAATGGTTGGACCAAACTTATCACTTTACCTCTCTGCCCTTCGGTCTATCGTCAGCTCCTTGGTGCTTCACCAAGCTCATGAAACCCGTTGTAGCTTTCTTGAGAGCACAAGGGATAAGACTTCTAATTTACCTGGACGATATCCTCATCTTAAGTCAGTCTTCTCAGACTCTTCTCGTTCATTTAAAGATTACCTGCTCTCTCTTAGAGGACTTAGGTTTTATAATAAACAGGCAAAAATCTCTTCTACTTCCCACTAAAGTCATAGAATTCTTGGGATTCCAAATCAATTCTCTCTCAGCAACTCTTCTTCTACCTGCTGCAAAAAATAAAATCCATAAAGTCAGAAATTCTCCAAATCCTTCGCAGCCCCCTCATTTCTCTCAGGCCTTTAGCTCGAATAGTAGGTCTTCTATCCTCCTCTATCCAGGCAATTTTCCCTGGTCCCCTTCATTACCGTTTGCTTCAAAGACTAAAGATTCAACAGTTGAGAAAGGGGCTATCATATTCGGACATCATTCCTCTAGACCTCGAGTCACGTACAGAGCTTCAATGGTGGATAGACCATTTAGATTCTTGGAACGGGAAAAGTATTTTTCCATCAGCCCCAGATCTTGTGTTAGAATCAGATGCAAGCTTTCTGGGTTGGGGGGCCCGTTGTTGTCCCATCTAGACTGGAGGTATTTGGTCATCCGAGGAGTCCAAATTACACATCAATTGTTTAGAGATGCTTGCCGGCTCCTTTGCAATCAGACGTTTAGCAAAACACAAAGTTCACTGTGCAATCCTACTTAGGATGGACAATATCTCAGCGGTCAGGTATATAAATCACCTCGGGGCACAAAATCCAAACCCCTGGCAGATTTAGCCAAGAGTTTCTGGGAATTTTGACTTTCAAACCATCTTTCGGTTCATGCAGAGTATCGTCCAGGTGCTCTCAATTCAGTAGCGGATTGGCATTCCCGGCATCTTCGAGATGCCACCGATTGGAAACTCCATCCTTCGATTTTCCACAAAATTCAGTCGCTATGGGGTCCTCTGTCTATAGACCTGTTTGCATCCCGTCTGAACACTCAGCTTCCTCAATTTTACAGCTGGCGCCCAGATCCCTTAGCCTTGGCATCAGATGCCTTTTTACAGGATTGGTCTCTTTCCCTCAATTACGCCTTTCCCCCTTTCATCATAATCAGCAGGGTTCTAGCACACCTCAGACGTCAGCACGCCACTTTAATTCTGATAACCCTGTTTTGGCAGTCCCAAGTCTGGTTCCCCACTCTCTTGGAACTTTCTGTGGACTTTCCCTTGATCCTTCCGTCCTTCCCAGACCTATTGTTGGACCCTCTTCATCGTCCCAATCCCCTTATTGTGGACAACATCCTCACCCAATCCGCCTGGAAGATTTCGGGAATTCACAATCTACCCCTCTTATTTCGTCAGAAGCTTCACAATACATCTCAAATTCCTGGGCCCCTGGCACCAATAAGGCCTACAAATCAGCCTGGTCTTTATGGCACAGCTGGTGTTTGGGAAAACAGATCGATTCCCTTTCAGCAGTTGTAATATTTGTAGTCAATTTTCTGGCTGCAGAGGCCAGTAAAGGTAAAGCTTTCCGAACTATCAACCTTTACAGATCAGCCATTTCTTCTATTCATATCCATGTCAACGGGAAACCAGTAGGCGAACATCTGTTTGTGTGCCGACTTTTGAAGGAAGTAACATTTTCCAAACCTCCTTTACCTAAGTACAGTCAGTTGTGGGACGTTAATGTTGTTTTAAAATTCCTGATGTCTTTACCTGATAATTCAGTTCTTTCCTTGAAATTGTTATCTGCTAAATTAACAATGTTATTATGTCTGGTTTCCATCAAACGTTTATCTTACGTTAAAGCTTTGGACGTCTCCAATCGGCAATTCACTCCTTCTGGGGTGTTATTCTCGGTTGTACGACGAACTAAGACTAACTTATCATCAGTTTTCTATCCTTATTTTCCATAACATCCGAAATTATGTGTGGGTCAATGTTTAAAAGTTTATGAACAAAGGACTGCAGATTTGAGAACATCCCCTGTTTCCCAACTCCTTATCTCTTTCAGGAAACCCTATAATCCTGTTTCTTCCGCTGCGTTGGCCCGTTGGGTTAGGTGGATCATGTCCTTAGCGGGTATTGACACTTCCAGATTTAGAGCTCATTCTTGCAGAGGGGCTATGTCTTCCAAGGAGGATATTCTGAAATCTGCAGATTGGTCTAATGATAATATATTTCAAGATTTTTATTGCAAACCTGTTGATAGTGTTTCAGTCAATGTAATTAATATACTTTAAACTGCATAATAAGAGCCTCCGGTCTTGTCATAAAATGTAGATTTTCCTAGTCGATGACGGAAAGTCTTAATTTTATTAAAGACACAGAGGTGAGTTTTACCCCACCTCTGATATACATTTTGTTTCTCCCTCCCTTTCTTCCAGCGCCAGTTTCCACCAATCAACCGGCGGCTTAGATGTCGATCCTGCTCCAACACTATCTTCCATCTGAACTCTTCGATATTTTCAAGTTCTGAAACTTCCCCTTTTGGATTCTCAGAGCATACTTACCTTAATGGAATTTTGGACTTCTGTTCTGACGTGTTCGCCTTTGTTATGGCTCTATTTATTCTTTGTTCCTAATTCCCTTTATTTACCTCTGATTGACTTCGCTCGCAAGAAAAGAGGGCTGCTTGCAGTCAAGTGACATCATAATGCTATATGTGTACCCCTATTGGTGGATATGTCTTGAACTACGTTTTGAATCCCATTGGTTGTTTGTGTTAGCTTCATGGGATTTGTAGTTTTTTCTTGACTGGTGCTATGGAATAAAGTAAGAAAAGAAACGCATAATACTCGCCTCCGTGTCTTTGATAAAATTAAGACTTTCCGTCATAGACTAGGAAAATCTACATTGTCTACAGTTACAATCCAGCTCATCTAGAAGCCATTGGCACTGTCCTCTCTGTCAGATACTTATAACCCGTTCGTTAAACTTCAAAGGTCATATGAATAAACAACTTGGTATGTTATTTGTTCTATCATATCAATTTCAAAGGTATAAAGATAAAATAAATTCACTTATTTTTTCAGAGTTTTGGCATATCGAATGTATTGTAGATCTCATTGTTCTAAGATAGTAGGCCTGAAGGGAGTGTATGGTTGCAAAATATCTAGAGTTTATTAACAAAAGTAATGTACCAGTAGAACGAGTTACTTACCTTCGGTAACGACTTTTCTGGTAGATACATTAGCTACCTGTGGATTCCTCACCTAATGAATACTCCCATTGCGCCAGCATTCGACGGAAATCTTCTTCCTAGCTTCTGCACGTCGACGAGGACGTCACATTTGCCCACGCGACGCCGTCTGACGTCATACAGGCAATAACGGGTCCTCGCCGACGTGCCGACGTCAGTACCAACATTTTTTACGTGCCTGAGAACAATAATCCAATGAGATGAAAGACAATAGCAATATTTCATGACATTGTAAACAACACATATTTGCGAGAAGATGGACTACTAATTTAATATATATATATTTTTTTTAAACAAGTAAATAAATATATAAACTAAATATAAAAATATATATATATATAGATATATACATATGCACATATATACATAATCTATACCAGTCCTCAAAGCCAAGAGGAGCACACTCAAGAATTACTTGGTTAGACCAAACAGGCAACGAGGAGGCGGGTGGGACCGTGAGGAATCCACAGGTAGCTAATGTATCCACCAGAAAAGTCGTTACTGAAGGTAAGTAACTCGTTCTTCTGATGGATACAACTACCTGTGGATTCCTCACCTAATGAATAGAGTCCCAAAGCAGTACCGCGCTCGGTGGTGGGTGCCTGAATGGTCAAACCAAGAAATCCTGCAGCACTGACCGTGCAAAATGGCCGTCCCTTCTGACCTCAGAGTCCAAACACTAATGTTTCGCAAAAGTGTGAAGGGACGACCAAGTTGCGGCCTTGCAGATGTCGACCACAGGAACACCTCTGTCCAAGGCCGAAGTGGCCGACTTAGCTCTGGTGGAATGAGCTCTAATACCATCAGGAGGATCCTTCTTTGCCAAAGAGTAACACATTTTAATGCAAAGAACAACCCACCTGGAGAGTGTTCTCTTGTGGACTGCCTTTCCTCTCCTCTTTCCCACGTATCCGATGAAAAGCTGATCCTCCAGCCTGAAATCCTTCGTCCTGTCTATGTAAAAGCTTAACGCCCTCTTTGGGTCGAAGCGGTGTAGTCTCTCTTCTTCCTTTGAAGGATGAGGCGGAGGATAAAACGTGGACAGAGTAATTGTCTGGGCCAAATGAAAGGGTGAAACAACCTTCGGAAGGAAAGCAGCCTTGGTCCTCAACATCACCTTATCCCCATAAAAAGTTGTATAAGGGGGTTTTACCAATAAAGCCTGCAACTCACTCTCCTTGCAGAAGTTATAGCAACCAGGAAAACTGTTTTAAGAACTAACAATCTTAAGGGGCAAGAATGCATAGGCTCAAAAGGGGACCCCATAAGGAAAGTTAGGACCAAGGACAAATCCCATTGAGGCATAACGAAAGGATTTGGAGGAAATTTATTCATAAGGCCCTTCAAGAATCTAAGTACTATAGGAGATTTAAATAACGAAGGCTGGTCTGGAAGGCAAATGAAGGCTGACAAAGCAGACAAGTAACCCTTAACAGTAACCACTGCACAACCCCTCTGTGCTAAAGACAAAGCAAAAGATAAAACGTCTGACAAATGAGCACGTAAGGGATCAATCTGTCTCTCTCCACACATACCACAAATTTAGACCACCTATTAGCGTAGATAGATTTAGTGGAGTGTCGCCTGGCCGCTAAGATAACATCCACTACATCAGGCGGGAGAGAAAAGGAACTCAGGTTGCCCCGCTCAATCTCCAGGCATGAAGGTGCAGACTCTGGAGGTTGGGGTGTAAAACCTGCCCCTGCGACTGCGAGAGGAGGTCTGCCCTGAGAGGGAGACGGAGTGGAGGGCACAGTGAGAGTTGGAGAAGGTCGGAATACCACACCCTCCTTGGCCAATCCGGAGCAATTAAGATTACTTGGGCTCGGTCTTGGCGAATTTTCCTCAACACTTGAGGAATTAAGGGTATGGGGGGAAACGCGTAAAGCAACTGGCCGCACCAGGTTCTCTGAAACGCGTCCCCCAACGCTCCTTGCACCGGATACTGGAGGCTGCAGAATAACGGGCAGTGCAAGTTCTCCCGGGTGGCAAACAGATCTATCCGAGGAAACCCCCACATCTGGAAGATTAGATGGACTTGATCTGGATGGATACCCCGCTCGTGGTCGGCCGAGAAATGGCGACTGAGACTGTCCGCACGTACATTCAAGACTCCGGCCAGATGATTTGCTACCAAGCAAATCTGATGGTCCTTTGCCCAGGACCATAGCTGAAGAGCTTCTCTGCAGAGAAGGTACGACCCCACTCCTCCCTGTTTGTTTATATACCACATGGCGGTAGTATTGTCCGTCAGGACCTGAACCGACTGACCGCGAAGGGATGGGAGGAAGGCCTTGAGAGCCAGACGTACAGCCCGTAACTCTAACAGATTGATATGAAACATCTGTTCCTGTGGAGACCAAAGCCCTTTGATCTCCAGGTCCCCAGATGAGCTCCCCACCCTAGAGTGGAAGCATCCGTTATGACCGCGGTCACTGGTGGAGGCTGCATGAACGGCCTTCTCCGGGAAAGATTGTCGTCCGCAATCCACCACTTCAAATCCGTGGCAGCATCTCTGGAGATCTTGACACAACCTTCGAGATCTCCTTTGTGTTGAGACCACTGCCTTGGGAGGCACCACTGAAGAGCCCTCATGTGCCAGCGAGCATGCGTGACCAACAGTATGCAGGGGGCAAACAGACCGAGCAGACGTAGGACCTTGAGGACTGAAATGACGCTCCACTTTGAAACATTGGAACCAACGCCTGAATGTCTTGAATCCGCTGAGGCGGAGGAAAGGCTTGATTCAATGTTGTATCCAATACTGCCCCTATGAACAGGAGGCGCTGAGAAGGCTCTAGGTGAGATTTGGGCATGTTCACAGAAAAGCCCAGGTCGAACAACAACTGGGTTGTCGACTGCAGATGATGCAACACAAGCTTCGGGGACTTGGCTTTGATCAACCAGTCGTCCAGGTAAGGGAATACTGCTATCCCCTTCCTTCTGAGCTCTGCTGCAACCACCGACATCACCTTCGTGAAGACTCGAGGTGCTGAAGTAAGACCAAACGGGAGGACCGCAAACTGATAGTGCTGCGACCCTACCACAAAACGGAGATACTTCCTGTGCGACTTGAGTATCGGGATATGAAAATAAGCATCCTGCAAGTCGACAGACACCATCCAATCTCCCTTGTTGAACGCCAAAAGCACCTGAGCTAGGGTCAGCATCTTGAACTTTTCCTGTTTGAGGAACCAATTCAAAATCTTCAGGTCCAGGATTGGTCTCAACCGACCATCCTTCTTGGGAATCAGGAAGTACCTTGAATAACAACCTTGACCCTTTTCCTGCTCTGGAACCAACTCCACCGCGCCCTTTAAAAGGAGGACTTGAACCTCCTGCTCTAACAACAGGAGGTGTTCTTCTGAACAATAAGATGGGCGGGGCGGGATGGGGGGGCGGAAACTCCCGAAAGGGAAGGGTGTAGCCTTTTCTCACAATGCTGGTAACCCAGGCGTCTGATGTGATGACCTCCCACTTGTGAAGAAAATACAGTAACCTTCCCCCTACAGGAGAGGAGTGAGTGGGAATTAGTGGAAGCCTAAGGCTGCTTCCCCTGCTGCACCCCTCCAGAGGAAGAGGAAGAGGCAGAGTGCTGCTGAGGGGCTCCCCTGGTACGAACCCTACCCCTCCCTCTAAAAGATCTATAGGTGAGAGAAGAGGTAGGCTGTTGGAATTTCCCCTGAAAGTAGGAGGAGGATGAGCCACGACCAAATCCTCGAAACCTCCTAAAAAATCTGGAGGAGGCAGAAGAAGTGGCTTGTAATCCTAACGACTTGGCCGTGGCCCTGCTCTCCTTAAACCTCTCCAAAGCCGAATCTGCCTTGGCACCAAATAGCTTGTCCCCATCAAAAGGGAGGTCCAACAGGGTCGACTGCACATCTGATGAGAACCCTGAGTTGCGAAGCCAAGCCTGTCTTCTCGTAACCACAGCTGTGCCCATCGCTCTAGCCACCGAGTCAGTTGTATCCAACCCAGATTGGATAACCTGGGTTGCAGCAGCTTGAGCGTCTGACACGAGATTCAACAGCCCTTGAGGAACCTCTGTATGCGTAGATGTTATTTCATCCATCAGAGCATAAATGTACCTCCCTAAAATACACGTAGCATTGGTGGACTTTAACGCCATGCTACATGACGAGAACACTTTCTTGGATTGCATATCCATCTTTTTGGAGTCCCTATCCGATGGCACTGATGGAAAAGACCCAGGCGCAGACCTTGCCGAGCAGGAAGCCTGGACCACCAAGCTTTCAGGCGTAGGGTGTCTGGTAAGAAAGCCAGGGTCAGTTGGTGCAGCCCGATACCTCCTGGCCACAGACCTATTGACAGCCGAGGAAGATACCGGCTTCTTCCAGACCTCCAACACAGGTTCCAGCAGTGCCTCGCTAAACGGCAAAAGAGGTTCTGCTGATGTAGAGGCCGGATGCAATACCTCTGTCAGCAGATTCTGCTTCTCCTCAGTTACCGGCAAAGGCAGTTCCAGGAAGTTAGCTGCCTTCTTTATCACAGCATGAAAAGTGGCCGCCTCTTCAGTATACTCCCCTGTAGATGACAAGTCCTACTCAGGGGAAGTATCAAGGCCACTAGGGGTGTCCAGCCCATGAAGACCCTCGCCAGAGTCTTCAATTTCTCCTTCCTACAGGATCTGCTGATACTCTTGTTCTTCCAAGAGACGGAGAGCACGTCTCCTCCAGTGCAGCCTCTCCTCAATCCTCGGCGTCGACATGGCATCAGCAGATGTCGAAGAACGACGCCGATCACCGGATCCGTCCGACGCCGGGTCAACAGGCGCCACAGGTAGCTTCGGCGCCGAACCAGGAGTCGGATGAAGAGAAGACTGCTTCGGAGTCGCAGAAGGCCCAAACGGGGTCACTGGCCGAAACACCGAAGCCGCTGGAGTCGAAACTTCTTGAGCCAAAGTCTCTGGAGCCACTGGAGCCGACACCGGCGCCGAGCCCACATTCCCCAGGGGGAGAAAGGGCATGAAGGGTGCTGGTCGCAGCGGAGCCGGAGCACCCAAGCTAAAAGCCAAAGGACCCGAAGGCCCAGCCGGTGCGCCACCTGGAGCCATCTGCTGAAAGATGGAAAACATTGCATTTCAAAATGCTGTATTATCTGCTCCAGGGGCCGGAAAAGCCGGATACTGGGGTGCCTGGATCGAAGGCGACACCGACGCCGGCCTTGACGTCTGCAATGTCGGAGAGAACATTTGAGGCTGTGGCACCTCAAATACTGAAGACGGCTGGCCCGAAGACCCAGGCGAAGTCGCCGAGGCTGGAGAAGGCAACGGCGTCGACGGATGAGGAGTGACTGTGGGACTGACTTCCCAAGTCTTCCGACGCCGAGTCGATGGTGACCTCGACCGAGACCTTCCTTACTCGACGAGCGCCGTGATTCCCGACGGCACCGGGAGTCTTGATGACGCCGATGAGACTTCGGCGAGGAGGATTTTCTATGGTGCCTCTTCTCCTCTTTCTTCGACTTCGCCATAAAAAGTTTGGCCTCGCGCTCCTTCAGGGCTTTCGGATTCATATGCTGACATGAATCACACCTGGCCATTTCATGGTCAGAACTTAAACACCACAAACAGCCCGAATGTGGGTCCGTAACCGACATTTTGCCCCCACACTCTCGACAGGGCTTAAAACCTGACTTCCTCTGAGACATAGTAACCTCAGAGAAAAAAACACAGCCAAAAAACACACTGTATCTGCCAAACAGCAACAGTAGCTCCCTCGAAAATAACCGTTTCGAATGGCACGGAAAAAAGGGAACTGACGTCGGCGAGGACCTCTTATTGCCTGTATCACGTCAGACGGCGTCGCATGGGCAAATGTGACGTCCTCGTCGACGTGCAGAAGCTAGGAAGAAGATTTCCGTTGAATACTGGCGCAATGGGAGTATTCATTAGGTGAGGAATCCACAGGTAGTTGTATCCATCAGAAAAGCCGGATACTGGGGTGCCTGGATCGAAGGCGACACCGACGCCGGCCTCGACGTCTGCAACGTCGAAGAGAACATTTGAGGCTGTGGCACCTCAAATACTGAAGGCGGCTGGCCCAAAGACCCGGGCGAAGTCGGCGAGGCTGGAGAAGGCAACGGCGTCGACGGATGAGGAGTGACTGTGGGACTGACTTCCCAAGTCTTCGGACGCTGAGTCGATGGCGACCTCGACCGAGACCTCTCCTTACTCGACCGGCGCCGTGATTCCCGACGGCGCCAGGAGTCTCGATGACGCCGATGAGACTTCGGCGAGGAGTATTTTCTATGGTGCCTCTTCTCCTTTTTCTTCGACTTCGCCATAAAAAGTTTGGCCTTTCGCTCCTTCAGGGCTTTTGGATTCATATGCTGACATGAATCACACCTGGCCACATCATGGTCGGAACTTAAACACCACAAACAGTCCGAATGTGGGTCCGTAACCGACATTTTGCCCCCACACTCTCGACAGGACTTAAAACCTGACTTCCTCTGAGACATAGTAACCTCAGAGAAAAAACACAGCCAAAAAACACACTGTAACTGCCGAACAGCAACAGTAGCTCCCTCGAAGATAACCGTTTCGAATGGCACGGAAAAAGGGAACTGGCGTCGGCACGTCAGCGAGGACCTCTTATTGCCTGTATGATGTCAGACGGCGTCGCGTGGGCAAATGTGACGTCCTCGTCGACGTGCAGAAGCTAGGAAGAAGATTTCAGTTGAATACTGGCGCAATGTGAGTATTCATTAGGTGAGGAATCCACAGGTAGTTGTATCCATCAGAAATTCTTGTCATGTTTTAATAAAATCTCACTGCTGTGCTGACAATTTGACATTAAAATTAATAACAAAATGTTAATTCTGTACAATTTTACTCATTTTAAGTACTTCTTTCTTTTAGGCTACAAAGTGAAAGAAAATCAGACTAACGAAGGCAAGATTTATTTTCAATTACCTTTTTCGTAATAGTAAAGAGAAATGATTAACTTCATTTAATTGTTTTCCAACAATGTTTTATTAATGTTCTAATATGGAAAGCCACTAAATGCATACATTTTACAAGTGCATACAGTAATAATGCATATGTTCAGATGCAAATTCATGTTTATGGCCATGTACATAAATGTTTAGCTTTCAAATAGCATTATTATTCTACTCATATTAGTGAAGGATATAAAGAAATCAAATCAACTACTTCAATTAATACCAGCTTCCAATGAGAGAAATGATGGCATTTCAAAAACAATAAAGTGGAGTATTTGCAGTATAACGTTTTAAGTCATTCAACACTCTGGCGTCATCAACAAACCATTCACAACATTTTTTCAATTCCAGTGTATTGTGTGGATTGCAAAAATGGAATATATTTCATACCCTGTTGCAAAAGTGGACAAAGAGCACCAATTCATGTTAAAAAAACAATTACTAAACAACAATACAATTGTGAAATTGCTCGGTGTAGAGAATTTATAGCAATGGCTAGCCACAGTTGACATCCTGCACTCAAATGTAAACAACTTGAAATGGCCAAAAATGCAAAACCATTCCAATGTCCAAAAGAACTTCAAGAGTCATCACTAAGGCAAATGCTACAGAAAAATTTAATTTCTATAACACGAGAAAAAGAATACAAATAAATAATAGCATCAGCTGCCAAAGCAGGTGTTTGTGCAGTATTTCCAGTATTTCTTTCTGAGCATGGTTTTTCTGGGAGATTTGTTTATTTTTCTGTATACACTGGCAAACAGGACTACTGGTGTCTTTTCCTAAGGACACGTGTTACTTTCGATACTAAGTCAGGACAATGGCAGTGCCAATGTAAGGGCACCCACAAAGCATCCATATGCACTCATAGATATATTTCAAGGTGGTGGCTATTCCAAGAACGTCCTGAACTGTTAGGCAAGAAAGTTTTAGAACAGGAGGAAGAAAGTATATCAAATTATGACAGTTTTGAAAACTCAATGGACTCAGAGTTTGAAATGTCACCTGCAGCACTCTTGGAAGTGAGGGAGTACCCTCAAAACAAAAAGCATATGAGGAAAATGGTGGAACACATGCACTCTCACAAGCGCATTCCAGAATATATTCCTGAGACATTAACCATGGAAGACCCAAAAATTCCACCAAAATTCATTCCAATAGAAACGCATTGTCCTTACTGCCCTGGACGCACACCACCATCACTGCTTGAGCCTAAATTAATTACAAAAAATGCAACAGTGTACAGCATGTACAGAATTCATAAAGGTGAGTTTATGTTAACTGTGTTTGAATTATAGTCACCTTACCTAACGCATCATGCTGTTTCACTAATTCCAAATATGTCTTGCTTAAATAATAAGTAGTAGATTAATTTTAGAAGTCTATGAATTTTGCAGCTGTCATGAGTTTCTTAGCTGTGTAAGAATCGCATGTTTTAATGTGCATTGTGCATTCATCAAACCTTAGAGGTGCCCCCTGAAACTCTACCAGCTCAGGCATGATTGCTGGCCGGTCTCTACCAGCCTGCCACCACCAGACAAGAGTCTAGGTTCCTGGGGTGAGAGCTCACAATCCCAGGGACCAAAATACAAAGCTTTTCCTGGGTGGATGTGTTACACCTCCTCCCCCAGGAAGGCACATTGCTTGTACGGGAAGCTTTAAAGGCCTACCTGCCTTTGAAATCCTACCCCTGGTCTCTGCTGCTAGCAACAGATGGGCACCCCCTGGACCAGACCCTACGTTTGGCGGGCGGTCCGTCAGGAAAATTAACAAAGGACCCAAGGAGTGTCTATCCTCAGCCTGCACCAACCCTCAGGTGTGGCAGTTGAGGTCACCTTTCTATTCCATCTTCCTCCTTCTTGGATGGAAGGAAAATATTCAATTAGGTTTAGGGTTGTGCACACTTCCCAAAGGAAGTGGGCACTTAGTGGGTGTAATCACCCTAAGGTAGATAGCCCATTGGCTAATACCAGGTATTCCCTCAAACACCCTCTAAATTTAGTATTTAGAGGGCATCCCTAGACCAAGAAACCAAATTGGATGGACACAATAAGAAAAGGACTAAAGAAGACATCTGCATGAGAACTGAAGCCCTGTCTGCAGAAGAAAAAGGTAATAACCCAGCCAACTGTGACAAGGACTCAACAGTTGCTCCTGTGTCGTCCTGAAAACACTGAAGGACTAACAGAAATCCCAGAGCACCTCCAGCCTTCTGCAAATTACCACAACCCTCCCTCTGAGTAAAAGCATCACTCCCTGCAACCTGGAGGTACCAAGACCCGTGAAGTCCGGTTCTGAGACCTGCTGCTAACTGACGATTGAGATGCAGTAGAGCAACCTAAGCCTGTGCAACCACCCTGGAGGATAAGACCTGAATCCACACCCAGTTTGAGGATTTACCTGGGCTGCACTGCACGAATACCTAGGGTACCCGACCCTCAGCTGAAAGAATAAAAACACTCATTATGAGTCTGACAGTCACTTGACCGCTAGGCTCACAGTGGCGGTCGGGCAGACGCCAATGCAGTGGTCCGAGCGCCACATTATAACCGCAGTGGTTGTGCTGCAGTTGGACCGCCAGTGCCGCCAGGTTCAGAGATCCTGGCAGTGTGGTGGTTGTGGCTGTCCTAATCCACCAGGACAGCGCAGCAAGCAGCACTGCTCTGAGGATTACGGCCTCATTCTCTGCCCGCGATTTCATAGTGGTAGCACGGTCATGAAAAGGCTGGCAGAGAATGGGTGCAGGGGGCCCCAGGGTAGCCCCTGCACGGCCCATGCTATTAGCATGGACAGTGCAGGGGGCCCCCTGTCCAGCACCATCACAATGTTCACTGGCTGCATTGCAGTCAGTGAACATTGCGATGGTGCTGGTGCACACTGCATCCTACAGCATTGCCACTGGCTCCATTATGAACCGGAGACAATGCTTGTAGGGTGCATTCTGCTAGGCCAGTGGGCAGAAACTCAGGTTTCTGTCCGCTAACCGAGCGGGAAAATCTGAATGGGCTCGGCGGGAAGGTAGCCACTATAGTGGCAACCTTCCTGTACGAAGTTCTGCTGATGGCCTAAACCATCTGCAAAACTCGTAATAAGGCCCAGAGTCCTCTGTGGACTTCAAAAGCACCAGGAATAAGCACCCGCTGACAGATTTCAGGGCAACCAAGACCCACCTCCTGAGTGGCCCAGCTGCGCTGTGAGCACCCTTCAAAGCTGCCTGCTCCTAGCCCCAGATCTCCAAGATGCTCAACTTCCGGATGACCAGTCCACACTGCACACGGCCCCAGCATTCCTGGCACCGACAACCCAGCTGTGCTGCTGTGGTCCTAAGGCCTTTGCAACGTCCTTCCTCCAAGGAGACCCACTGGACTTACCTGTAAGTTCACCTGTGCAGTGTATTTCCAAGTGCATCCCATTTTATGGGTGAGCGCAAAGCGTTCCATCCATAAAGTAATCTCTCCTTGGACTTCAAACCACGTCCAGGTTATGTCAGTCTCTTTCATTGGTTCCTGGGCTTGCTCTTTAAAATCTGCTTGCTTTCATTTGTGAAAGGCATGCATACGTCATGACTTTTCCAGTGTTTAGCCCGCCTACACAGCACCGGTAAACTACAGTTTTGACCTTGAGGTAAACTTCACAAAATCATATGTCAGGTCCCTGATACACCAGTTCCAAAACGTTTAAGGTGGGCAATCACACATTGGCCAAAATATTGGCTTTTTCTTACATAGGGTGCTATTTGATGTGAATATCAATTGGAAGCTCCAGATTGAGGAAAGGATATACAAGCTTGATAAGGCCACAGGGGCAGTAGCCAGTTTAACCTAGGTCTCCAAGCATTTTAGTTAAGCTATATCAGGCCAAGTCTATGTGGCTGTGATGTATGGGGATACATGAGGGTTGATAAGATCCAGTGTGCTGAAAATATTTTTATAAGACGGATTCTGCAGGTACTGTAAGGCACCCTGGCCTTCTCCGTCCATGACAAGCTTGGGGAGAAATGCATAGTAAACATTGATGCTCATATATACATATATATATATATATATATATACATATCTATATATATCTATATATATATATCTATATATATATATATATTTCAAAGAGAAATAACAGGTGACTTTCTTGTAAGGCATGTCAAATAGTATTTTTACTTTCTATGTAACCTTTAATGCTAAAAGTAAAAATATATGGAGATTTTTAATGTTTTTTTTGTTTTTCTATTGCAGATAACAATCAAACTTCTCCACAAAATAGAAGGCCTAAATAGATATGAAGCAGAACTAGTGCTAATGAAAGGATACCTCCTACCCTCTGATGAGGATGAACTTGATGAAGTTCAAACAATGAAAAAAGTCAAAAGAGATGCTCTAAAATAGGACTTCTGTTTTGCCTTGTTCGGTACATTGAACTATTATTTAGTATATTTACGTCAACTCTTGTATAATATTACACATGATTTAAGTAAAAAAACTGTTAATAAGCTATTTTTGTCTAAAAGGAAATATGCATAAATGTTTTTCTGGTTTCTTTAATTATAAAACCAAGCAAATACTGGTATTTGTACTAGTAAATGAGATGAACATATCACAAACATGTTGTTTTTCATGCTTATATTGATTCTATTTCATATCTAATCTGTTCCAAACAAAGGAATATCCTGTCACATGCAATCACAATGATATTGTACATCACTTTTTGGGTTGGGGAACTTTAGTATCAAAATGATTACCGTATAGTGCAGTATTTAAGATGGGGTGCTACATCAACTAGGCTTTCATGTTAATACTAACTGAAACTGTATTAATATAGAAGGCACTTGTTGGAAATGGCCCTCTCTGCAGGATCATCCCTAAACTTTTTAAGTTCACTCCTACATTTTTGCTGAATATGTTTTTGTTGGCTTTAGGACTCTGTGCGCTTTACCACTGCTAACCAACACTAAAGTGCTTGTTCTTCCTGCTTAAAACAGGGTAATATTGGCTTAGCCACAGTTGGCATATTTAATGTACTTATAAGCCCCTAGCAAAGTGCACTACACGTGACTATGGCCTATTAATTAAATGGGACTGGTGGCTTGCAACACTGATTGCACTGATTGTGCCACCCACTGAAGGAGCACTTTAAACATGCCTCATGCCATGTTGACATAACAAAGTAAAGCTTTTAACAGGCCAAAAGATGCACTGTATATAAAATGTTGGGTGTGTGCTTTTAAGTTTTACATGTACTTGTAGTGAAACTCTCCTATAGGTGTATTTACTAATGCAGGGCCTACCTCTCCCATAGGATACCATTGGAGTTGCTTCACTTAATTTAAAGTGTAATTTCCAGTTAGGAGGAGATTATACCTTCATGTCTGGTGTCTCTGGAATCACAATTTAAAACCCAAATTTATGGTGAAGTCGGATGTTAAATTGCAATTCTGAAAATGCCACTTTTAGCAAGTTTGCATTTTTTGTGTTAGCAATTTGGTGCCTGCAGCTGTGTCTGATCACCTGACTGAGTGTAGCACAGGGCTTTGTGTATTCCTCCTGGACAGCAACACACAATGAGACCTTAGGTGTGTCAATGTGGGCCATCACTGGCACTGGCACAGCCTCACTTACACCAGAATAGGTGATGTCTTGTCTCTACGCAATGGGCTGCATACCCCCTGTATTTCATCTGGAGGCATGAAAGGTAGGTCATCTATGCACTTTTAAGGCAGGTCTTCATAAGTCTCCCCCACTGCAAAGGCAGCACCTCAGACACCAATGCTTCAGTAAGCTTGTGGACCTGTGTATGCTCTGCCAGGAAGGATTGCTGTGCTGCTGAAAGGAATGCCATTTTGCCGCACTGCCACTAAGAAGGAGCTGCTGCCTTGCTGGGAGGAGACACCACTGGATAATGATGGCATCATGAATGATGACAGGGTTAATTGTAATGTCAACAATGATACCTCTAATAATGGGCCTCCAGAAAAAAGGCACAACATTTCTCTTTCAGATTCAGTGTCCTATGATTTTTTAGATCATTTAGGAGAGCCCATGTTTGACCCCACGTTAATCCATCATTCATATTCTTCCGAATGGCTCCCTTCTGATCATGTGTCAGATTATATTTCATTTTATTTAAGACACTCCTTAGTCCTCCAAAAATAAATTAAAATCAAAGTATCCTCGCCTGTCCCTTCATAATAAGGTGGCTGATACCCCCATGATTGATTCAAACATTAACTTGTATAAGACACAAAGTAAGGCACTGCTGCTACCATTGTTGAGATCCAGGGATTTGGTACAATGTCGCCCAGCCTATGTGTTTTTACAATCTGTGCCAACTAGTTATATTTGTAATGTTATGTCTAAGTTTTTATGGGCTATTTTAAGGTTTAGAAAGATGATACGGGGCCTGGTGAGAGTCTGGAGCAGCCTGGACACCAACGTGGGGACCACAGAGAGATTGTGGCGATTGGAGAGGCTTCACCTTGGCTGCTGAGAGCAGAAAGGAGGAGGACTGGGTGAAGTCGACCAGAGAGGTCCATAAGTGAGCTGCCCCGGGAGGGAGCTTGATGGAGGCCTGCTCGGCCTGCAGAAGGGCCACAGCTGGGCCGCGTAGTGCACAGCACCAAGTGAGAACAAAATGGGTGTGCCACTGGTGCTCAGCACTGTGGCCTGAAAAGGGCTGTGCAGCACCACGGCTGGCGAGAGACATAGGCTGGGCCTGGAGGCTAGTGAATTGGCCGGGCTGGTGACAGCGGGGTGCGGCCCACGCAGCCTCGGGTTGGTGGCGACACAACGCGGCCCCTGGCTCTGCACGCTCCTCGCTAAGGTGAGGTGGAGGAGCCCTCGTGGTCCTGTGCTGGAACCTGGTCGAGTTGTGAAGCGTCTTGGGGTGTCCCAGCAGGCATCGGTGGAGACAGTAGGAGAACTACAGACAGCGCCACAGGACAGTGAGCTGCGCGGAGTGGGGTCTATTCCGGGCAGTGGCGGCTAAAAATACGGCTGTCTGGTGATGGCGGGAGCCCTGTCCCACGGTAGTGGTGCAGAGGCCTTGGCGTGCAACCCGGTAAATATTGGCATGGAGGAGGCATCCTAAAGTAGTGCCTTTGGGAGAGTATAACCTGTGCGCCAACTAAGGCTCGAAACATGGGCAAGACGGACAAAAACCAAGCCATACTACAGTTTGACCAGCGCAAATCGCAGACCTCTGCAGGGGACCGCCTGGTGGTGGGTGTGTCTGGAGGAGCTGATCTGCCATCGGGGGAGGAACCGGAACTGAGACAAATATTAGCAGCAATGGAGCAAAGGCTGACCCACATAGACAGTAAAATAGACTCCCTCTTCTTCAGAATGGACAGAATGACTGAGCGGATGGATAGGCACGTGGAATGGCTAGACTAGTCGGAGAGGCGCATTTCAAAGGTGGAGGACGGCCAGTCAACTAAGTCCTCCGGACAGGCTAAGATGGGAAAAGATCTGGCGGCCCTACAAACGGAAGAGGATGACTTGGAGGCCAGATCCCGCAGGAATAACCTACGTATAGTGGGTGTAGCTGAACCTACTGCTACATATAGCATGGAGGGTTACATAGAATGCCTGCTCATCCAGCTGCTGGAGCGTGACACGTTTTGCAGTCTATTTGCGATAGAAAGAGCACATCACTAGCTGGCAGGCTGGCCACCCCCGGGTGCCCCCCTATGCCCCATTATAGCAAGATTACTAAACTACAGAGACCGTGATGCTCCCCTGCAATGAGCTAGAGAACTCAAAACGCTTCAGCATTTTTTTATTTATTTATCGCAGGGAAACGGCCGCTGCAGGATCTACGTTTGGAATACCACATGCTATACCCGGCCAGGTTGCGAGTGATGGTGGACGGCAATCCGCTCCTCATACAGACCATAAAAACCTTGCCCAATTCCTGAAGCGAAGGATGGCTGAGGGGAGAGGACACAAAACGGTGGACACCCTCTCGCAAAATGGCTGTAACTAGAATTTGTGCAACCGCAGGTGCCAGTAGAAGAGATGTCCTGTGGACGCTGGACAAGGGTGATACAGGGCTGGAGACAAGACATCAGAGATGGATACCGGTTGGGAGTGGAATGTTTTTAGTGGGGCACTGGCTGTCGGCAGTGGCGCCGCATAGTATGCTACAAAACAGATGACCAGTTGTCTTCTGGTGTAAGATTCAAGTACTTAGCTAATTGACCACTACAACACAGTAGGTGGCCGGCACAAGAGGGACGATAAGCATAGCTGGGGAACATCCTCACGAACCTGTGGAACACTTGTTGGCTTAAGAGAGGGTCACTTTGGTCCATCCAAGGGTGAGGGATGGGATGTATATCTGCAGACAGGCAGGATGGGGCAATTCCTGTTGTGGGTGGGGGGTAGATTCACAGGGAGTTATATGTTACAGTGTTTTTTTTTAGCAAAGCGATTGCAGACTCACATGCGCTGGTTGGCAGGCACAGGGTTCTAAGCATTTTGTAGCTAATGGCAAATAGCAATGCAGAATCAGATACCAATAAGGGTTGAAATATGATACGCTTGGTCACGTTGAATGTGAGAGGTTTAAATGATGCCAGAAAGGCATGTAAGGTAATGGCCTATTTACAGCCACACAGAGTGGACCTAGGTCTTTTGCAAGAAACTCACCTGGTTTCGGGTAGCCCTATGCTTACCCCTAGGAGGATGTGGGGCAAATTCTGGCCGCGGAGTTCACGTCCTATTCTCAGGGGGTGATGATTTGGGCATTGAGGACCTCCCGTTTCTGCCTTCAAGAGAACGAAACAGACCCTAATGGCAGGTTTATAGGGGCACGTTGCAGTAATGGGGCTGTCACGTTTCTCCTGATTGGGCTCTATGGGCCTAATTTTGATAACCCCCAATTTAATTACGACCTGGCAGACAGGGCGGGCACCTGTGGGAAGCTCATGCAGATTTGGAGAGGGGCCTTTAATTGCACATTGGACCCTTCACTAGACAGGTCGGGGGCGCACATAGGAAACCAGCTTTGGCAGCCAGAGCGGTGACCGGGGTGGCGGTGGAGTTGGGGCTGATCAACATATAGCGATACAGGCACCCTGCTCTAGGGGGGTACGCACACTACTCGGCAGCACATGATTTATATAGACGATTTGACCTTGGGCTGGTGTCCAAAAGTATGGTAAGTAACTTGCAGGTGGAGGCTCCCTGGCCCAGAACATACTCAGATCATTCCCCGGTTCCATTGGAGATGGCCTTGAGGCCCAGGCCTATTCCTCCGTTTACATTATGATTTCCCCCATACTCGCTGCTCGACTCAGCATTTCGCGATGAGCTGGCTGATGCCAGAAAAAAAATTCAGATCAATATTGGCTCTGTAGATAGCATATGCACTGTGTGGGAGACATTTAATGTATACATATGTGGGATAAACATAGCAAAGCACGCTGAGGTTCTACAATTGATTCCAGGACGTCTGGACTTTTTGGAAAACGAGCTTGCCCAGTTAGAGCGGGAGCACCTACGCACGTCTGACAGTCAGAACTTGGGTCGCATACGCACCAAATTGGTGGAATTTCAGGACACAGCACTCACTGAGGTACAACATATGGGGAAATACGCAACAGCCCGCATTTATGCCTATGACCCAACATTGAGAAAGACACTATTATGGTGGTGCAGGCCGAGGATGGCAGCGAGATCACAGATCCAGAGCACATAGCAAATAGGTTCTGCACGTATTATGAGGCACTCTACACCTCTAAGATTGCCCCGAATCAGGAGAAAGCACTAGATTACCTGCTACATATAGAATTGCCATGGCTGACAGCAGCAGACAGAGAGTCTACTATGGCGCCTCTGTCCCTAGAAGAGATGAGCAGTGCTCAAGAGGGTATGACCCCGGGCCTTGACGGGCTGACAGTAAGGTTCTATAAGGCTTTTAAGGACATATTATTCCCACATCTAAGGGCAGTCTACGCAGAGATGGCAGAGGCTGGTGTTACACACCCTCGATGCTAGAGGCGATGTTGATTGCACTTCTGAAGCCTGGCAAACTTCCAACGCAGTGCTCGTCGTACAGCCCGTTATCATTAATAAATGTTGACACCAAAACCTATGCTAAGATCCTGGCAGACCGACTGGCCATACTCTTACCGAAATTGATTAAGCCTGAGCAATCGGGGTTTATTCCAGGCCGTAGTCTTACTGCTAACCTCCGTACAGTCTTTGGGGCTATACAGAATGTGAATCCGGAGCCGAAAGCTGTGGCTGTTTTCTTGGATGTGAAGAAGGCATTTGATTCAGTGGAGTGGCATTTTATGACAGCGGTTCTGCGGCGGTTGGGAGTGGGGACTGTCTTTCTACAACGAATGACAACATTGTACGCGAAGCCTTTGGCCAGACTCAGAGTTAATGGCATGGTTTCAGACGCCTTTCATATTACTGGGGGTACTAGGCAGGGATGTCTGCTGTCGCCCCTGCTGTATGCGATTGTTGTGGAGCCACTGGCATGTGCATCGTGAGAATATCAAAGTTATCCGGGTCTCCGTTTCCAGAACTATAATTTGGTGATCTCTGCATATGCGGATGACACCTTGCTGTATATCCAAGACCCACACCGTAATGTTTCACCGATATTAAGAGAGATTATAAAATACGGCACCCATTCTGGCCTAAAGATTAACTGGGAGAAGTCCATAGTGTTCCCCCTGATGCCAGCCACGACTCCAGTGGATGTGGATTTCCCCCTTAAGTGGGAAATGGGATCGGTTTGGTACCTAGGCATCCGAGGCCCTACAGATCCTAAGATAATAATGGCAGATAACCATGAGGTCGCGATTAAAGCACTGGCAAGAAATGTGGAGAGATGGGTCAGGCTGCCGCTCTCATTGGTGGGTCAAATAGCCCTCATGAAAATGGTGGTGTTTCCAAGAAATTTGTTCCTTTTTCAGAATGTCCCTATGTCGTTACCGAGGGCATTTTTTGCGACCTTGAGGGCTCTGCTTGTTAAGCTAGCCTGGGCAGGAAAGCAGCTGAGAGTCAAATGGCAGACCCTGACCCTACCGTATGAGATGGGTGGGCTTAACGCTCCTGATCTGGAGCTGTATTACAGAGTCACCCATGCTATGTTTGCCCAAACCTGGATACATGGCTCTCAAAACTTGCCATTTCTAAAAATAGAACGTGAGCTGGCAGCCCCAGATGTTTTGCAGAGTAGGGTCTTCATTCCCCGTCTCGAAGATATGGGGAATTTGCTTCCTTGAACACTACCACACAGGCCTGGCATAGCCTGATGGTCTGGCAGGGGCTCACCCTGCTATATTCTCCACATGTGCCTCTGAAGTGGTGTGTGTGGTACGCGTTGTGTTGAGATAAAAGTGCGTTGGAGGCCATGCATAAGCTAAATATTATGCGACTCTGTATTTTTTCCAAGATGGTAGCATGTGTACATGCGACATGGCGATAGAGCGGGCGAGTGAGACGGCTACGCTTCTGCAATATCAGTTTTATAGAGCCAGACATGCAATGGGTGCCCTTCTGGGTGAGGAGTTGCGTGAACCACTGGACATTCATTCCCCCTCTGTGATTATTACAGATGAGAAACCCTGGCGTTTGGTGTCTAAACTCTATGCACAGGTACAGAAGGAGCGTGTACATGAGCTGATAAAGGCTAGAGTTGAATGGCAGAGAGATTAGGGGTTGCAGTTAACGGATGAACAGTGGCAATACTGCTGTTCAATAACCCACACAGTCTCTTTGAATGGCAGACACCGCTTGATACACTTTAAATACATGAATAGGGTATATTATACACCCCTCAAACTCTGTAGATATGGGTTGCATACGGAGGACACTTGTCCAAGATGTGGGGAAGACCAGGCGTTTTTTTCCATATATCATGGTCCTGTCCAGACATTCAGCCGTTCTGGGGACAAGTATTCGCAGAACTAGAAGGCATAGGAGGGCATCAGCTGGAACGCAAGCCACTCGTGGTGCTGCTAGGCTGGGGCAGGGAGTACAGAAGTTGGTTCGATGTTTGATAGCTATTGGGCTGCTGCTGACTAAGCGTTGCAAAGCAATGCGCTGGGATCGGGGTCCGGTGCCAACAATAGAGGAGTGGCACAAGAATATGGTGTACCGCAACACGCAAACTGACACATATAAAGAATTATTTCCCCCAACCAACAGGCCTGCACAATATTGGGAAGTTTTTCAAAAATACCTGATTGGCAAAGAAATGGGTGAGCTGGAGGGAGAAGGTCTTGAAGATGGGACGATCAATAACCCCTAAATACATGCTGTTACAGTTTTGTGGTTCCTTGTGGCCCGTAGGAAGCTGCGACATATTATTTTCCTCGGTGGGTAGGTGTGTGGAGAGACGGGAGAGGGTCCAAGTTGAATGGGACTGCCATTTGTTGTATTTATTGCCAAATAAGTGAAGGCTATGGAAGACAATATTTGACTGCGTGGGCTATGTGGATATTATGTTGCACAATGGTGCAATCGCTTTCTGTATTAACTTGTGTTGTAAAGCATGAATAAAGAAGTAAAAAAATAAAAAACTATTTATTATAGTTTTTTATCATTCACTTTTATGATTTTAACAAAAAATTGAATAAAGCTGATTTTGATTTGATTTGATTAGACCCAAACATGTAACTGTTTTTTTCAAAACGGGACCACAATAAAGGAGTAGGTAGAGCCTGATCTAACTGCTGGGGTAGAATTTTGAACTTGGTGGGTCCATTGACCAAGATAATAGATCTGGCCTAGGAGTCAAAGATGGAAGTGGAACAAGTAGACCCGGAAAACCATTCTAATTGGGCACAACATGCAGTTTGTATGTTGGAGAATACAAATGCCTACATTTCTTGAGAAAGGCGGAAGAGCCTTTTATTAAAAATATATTTTTATATATTATTAAAAATAGACATGAAGCTCAATATAATGATAACTAAGGAGAAGGAACCTCAGGCTAATGGGCTCTTGTTTGAAGATTCTTTTATGAAAGAAATGGACAAATATGTCTCAACATTTGCAACCATATACAAAGACCAGTTTTGCATGAAAAAGATTTTCTATTCTCTGATTTTTGGCAGGACTGGCAAAGGAAAGGGTCACTTTGCTGGCTGTTATTCCTCTTGGGGTCATCCCCTTAGAGGCTTCGACAGTCAAGGCCACCAACTAGACTATTATCAAGAGTATAAACCCATTGGATTCCGGAACAGGGGATACAGGGCCAAATGTGACCAATCCTCAGGTTAGAGCTTCCAATTTTCGCCTTCCTCCCGAAGGAGGCAGTTTGTTGTCTCTAATTTCAGATCCTTGGGTGATTCAGCATATTCAGGGTTATTGCATAGAGCTATACCAGATTCCAGTACCAGAGTCGTCTACCCTAAACTCTACAGTTCTCACAGGAACAGTCCGGCCTTTTCCGAAAGGAAGTGCAATGCCTTCTTTCAAAACATGCTATAGAACAGACTCCTTTTGACCCATCTGGTTTTATCAGCACCATTTATCTAGTTCTCAAAAAGAATAAGAAGCATTGTCCACTCAACAACCAAAAACTATTCCACAACTTTTTCAAGACGCTTACTTCACAGCTCCTGTTCATTCTTCCTACAAGAAATGTCTTTAATTTCAGTGGGGTCAATCCTTTTTCAGTTTCAAAACTCTTCCTTTCCATCTCTCTTCCACCCCTTGGTGTTTCACCAAGATTCTGAAACTGGTGGTATCCTTCCTCAGAAGTCAAGGTGTAAGACTCATTGTCTACCTAGATGATTTCTTAAGCATGGCCCAGGACCAGCCTTGCCTTCTAGCCAATCTAAATCTATGTCAAGATCTTTCATTAAGGTTAGGATTCTTAATAAATGTTCAAAGGTCTTTTCTGATCCCATCCCAACATCTGGAATTTTTAGGTTTCATCATAGACACTTCCCGGTCAATGCTCCAGCTAAACAAAAAAAAAGTGGATTTAATAAAGAAGGAGATTTGACATGCCCTTTCTTCTAACTTCCTTAATTTAAGCCATTTTTCCAAGCCCTCTCCATTACAGAGGCCTGTAAAGATTGAAGATTAGACATCTGCTCAAAGGGTTGGTGTTTGGATCCGGTAAGTTTGGATTCAGAATCCAGGGGGTTGGTATTTGGATCCGGGAAGTTTGGATTCATAAACCAGGGAAGAACTCCTCTGGTGGCTGAGTCATTTAGATGCTTGGAACGGGAAAACAATTTACTCTGCTGCACCAGATCTTGTGTTAGAGTCAGATGCAAGTCGGACAGGTTGGGGCGCAAGATATAGTCAACTTTCAACTGGAGGTATGTGGTCTCTTCGTGAGTATTCACTGCACATCAATTGTTTAGAGATGCTTGCAGGTTACTTTACCATCCAGTCGTTTATAAAAGACATAGTAAAATGCACAGTCCTTTTACACGTGGACAATCTGTCGGCTGTCAGGTACATAAACAGTCTTGGAGGGTACAAGGTCCAAACATTGGGCAATCGTTGGGAAGAGTCTTTGGGAATTTTCTCTTTAAGGGAGCATCTCCGTCAAAGAAGAGTATCTTCCAGGCAAATTGAACATGGTGGCCGACTGGTATTTCAGACATCTTTGCGATTTAAGCAACTGGAGGCTTCATCCTTCAGTATTCAATCATCGTTCTTCAATCTTTGAAGCCATGTCAATTGACCTCTGCTTCCCATACCAATTCTCAACTGCCTTCTGTTTTTCCATTGAAGACCAGATCCTCTAGCTTTTGGTACAGATGTGTCCCTTCAGTCTTGGCATCAGTCCCTCCTTTATGCCTTCCCCTGTTCCTTTTCATTGCCTGAGTCCTTTCTCAAGCCTGCAGACAACAATCATCTCTTGTTCTAATAACCCCGTATTGGCAATTCCAACCTTGGTACCCAACATTATTGGAACTGTCTCCAGACCTTCCAGTGTGAATTCCTCCATTTCCCAATTCGATCCTCAATCCTTAGGGTCTTCATACCAATCTCATTCTACAGGGCTCCTTTTACCTCATAGCATGGAGTATTTTGGGGCATCCTGGAGAACCACAGGAAATTCGGAGGAGTCTGTCCAATTTAGCCAACAATCCTGGGCCCCGGCACAGCAAAAGTTTACAGTTCAGCCTGATTGCTCTGATGTAGCTGGTGTTTGGACAGGGATTCCGATCTCATTTCAGTCCATGTAACCCTGTTATTGAATTTTCTAGCTTCCCTTGCATTTCCAGGGAAAGTTTATCAGACCATTAATATTTACAGATCAACAATATCTGCAGAATATATCAGAGTGGATGGAAAACCTATCTTTGAACACCCACGGGTTTGTCATATGTTAAAGGGAGTATGTTTTGCTAAACCTCCTGTTACCAAGTGTACTGCTATGTGGAATGTTAACTTGGTACTATGTGTGTTTATTTCATGCCCAGGCAATGTTGCTTCACCTACCAAGCATTTATCAGCTAAATTCACTATTGTTAAAAATGGGGTCTCTTGGCAGAAGTATACACCCTTGTCCAAGTAGGGACCACAATCCTAGTCAGGGTAAGTCACAACACAATTCAAATTATCCTGTGCCCAGCCTCTGGTAGCTTGGCACTGAGCAGTCAGGTTTAACCTAGAAGGCAATGTATAAAGTATTTGTGTAATAAATCATACAGTAACAAAGTGAAAACACCACAAAAATATACCACACATGTTTAGAAAGATAGATAATATTTATCTGAATAAAATAAGGTCAAAACAACAAAAATCCAACGAGCACAACTTTCAAAGGGTTTAAAAAAGTCTCAATCCTTTGAAATAAGCAGTTCTTTCATTGTTACACACAGTGCCTGGAATGCATGAAAAATAAGAACACACGGAGACCGCAGAGGAGGCGAAGCGTGAAAAAATACGGTGTTGCATTAGATTTTCCGATGTGGGGCAAACAATGCGTCATTTCTTTCCACGTTACAAAGGGTTTGCATCGTTTTTTGGTGTGCAGTCTTGGTTCCTCACCGCGAAGCAGAAATATTTTGACACCCAGGGACGATGAGTTGAAAATCCTTGATGCACTGGAAGAATGAGCAGGCACTGCGTCGATCCAGTAGATGATGTGTCAAATTTTCCATCGCAAAGCATGCGCTTCATCGAATTTCCAGTTGGGAAGTCGGTGCTGCATTGTTCTGGTCGGCTATATGGTGATTTCTCAGCTGCAATGCAGGCATTGCATCAATTTTCAACGCACAAGGAGTTTCTTGAAGAGGTGAAGTCTTTGTTGGCCCTGAAACTTCAGAAACAGGAGGTAAGCTCGATCCAAGCCCTTGGAGAGCACCGCAGGGGAAGGCAAAGTCCTTCCATCAAAATCAGAGGCCTGCAGGGCAGCAGTCCTTCGCAGCAAAGCAGGCCAGATGAGTCCTTTGAGCAGCCTACGTTGCTCCTCTGACAGGGTGCAGGTATAGGTCCAGAAGTGTCTGAGTTGGTGGGGTCAGAGACCCAATTTATGTACCTAAAAATGCCTTTGAAGTGGGGGAGACTTCAAAGAGTGGTTTTGATGTGCTTAAGTTCCCTTTCAGCGCAGTCCTGTGAGGGTTCCGTGGAGGTTTATCAGTCCTTTGTGTGAGGGCAGGCCACTGGCTTTTGAAATGTAAGTGTTGGGCCCTCCACCCTTCCAGCCCAGGAAGACCCACTCAGTATACAGGTAAATGCAGATGTGACTGAGTGTCCTGTGTCTGTGATTGTCTGGGTGAAATGCACAAGGGAGCTGTCAACCAGCACATACCAGATGTTGACTGGAGCACAGATGGTTTTGAGTGCAGAGAAATGCCCACTTTCTAAAAGTGGCATTTCTAAAATATTAATATAAAATCCAACCTCACCAGTAAGCAGGATTTTCTATTACCATTCTGGCCATACTAAATATGACACAGTCACCCCTTTCAGATCAGAATCTACCACTGAAAAAGTATATGAGGGCAGTCCTAATGCTAGTCTATGAAAAAAGCAGGCCTCACAGTGATGAAAAATGAGTTTAGGAGTTTTTCGCTGCCAGGACATATAAAACACATATGTACATCTCCTGCTTTTTACCTACATGGCACCCTGTCCTAGAGATTACCTAGGGGCTTCCTTAGGGGTGACTTATATGTAGAAAAAGGGGAGTTTAAGGCTTTGCAATCACCTTTAAATGCCAAGTCGAAGTGGCAGTGAACCTGCACACACAGGCCTTGCAATGGCACGCCGGAGAATGGTTAAGGGGCTACGTATGTGGTTGGCACAATCAGTGATACAGGCCCTCTGGTAGCATTTCATATACAGACCCTGAGCACATGTAGTGCATTGTACTAGGGACTTATAAGTAAATCAAATATGACAATTGGGGATGAACTAATGTTACCATGTTTAAGGGAGAGAGCATATGCATTTTTTATCATTGGTTAGCAGTGGTAAACTGTGAGGAGTCCTAAAACCAGCAAAACCAGTGTAAGAAAAGTGGAGGGAGGGAGGCCAAAAATTGGGGGATAACCACCCTAAGGCTGTCAGGTCTAAGAGCTATGCTTTTGTCTTTGGTCTCTATCAAATGTGTCTCTGATGTTAAAGTATTAGGGGCCGTATTTACAAGAAAGTGGTGCATCAACTTTGGTGTGCCACTTTTCTTGTGATCCCTGTGCCCCCCTACTGACACAATGTTTGTGCCATATTGACAATACGGCACACCATAGCGCATGTTAGGACAATAGCATCCAAGATTTTGGATGCTATTGTGGTACTCTGCAGGATTAAATTGTGGAGCTAACCCTGCAAAGTAAAGGGGGGCCCATTGAAAGTAATGGGTGTGTCATTTTAAAGCCTTCCCTAACGAGGCACTAAAAATGACGCTAAAAATGGCACAGTGAAATGAAAAATTCACTGCGCCATTTTAACATGCCTGTCTGCATGGGGACACCCCCCTTGCATACATTATACCTGGCACAGGCATAATGTGGCACAAGGGGTTACAAAGTGGTGCAATGCATGCATTGTGCCACTCTGTAAATATGGTGAAGGAGAATGGCCTCCTTAACGTAACATTGGCATAAAGAAATTATGCAAGTTTGCTGCTGAGACGCACTAGGGCCTTGTAAATCTGGCCATAGATGTCTCCTCTTTCCATTATTCCTTCTTAGTGGTTTATTTTCAGGTAAATAGATATTCCAAAACTAAATTATCATCAATCCATTACCCTGTTTTTCACTCTCAACCTAAATTGTGTATTGACAATTGTTTGAAGTCTTACATTTCATGAACTGCAGATCTCAGAAGCTCCTCCACTTCCAACTCCTTATTTCCTTTCAAAAACCCCATAGGCGAGTGTTTGCTCCTACTTCAGCCCATTGAGTTAGGTGGTCATGTCTTTGGTTGGCATTTCTACCGATTCTTTTGGCACTCATTCTGTCAAAGGGGCTATGGCCTCTCATGCATTCTGGGAAGGGGTACAAGTTTACATGATATTCTCAGATATGCAGATTGTTCAAACATTAATAGGTTTAGAACCTTTTGTTTTAAAAACATTGATCATCCGTCTGAGTCTGTTATTTCAGTGCTTTGAACAGGCATAGTATAAGCTTCTGGGTCTTATAATAAAATGTATTTTTCTATTGTGATGCAACTTAGTAGTTCTTTCCCAGGGTTCTCTGGGTAATCAAGTTTTTTCTTGACTCCCGTGTTTATTAAAGCAAGAAAAGAAAGCACAATAATCACCTCCGCGTCTTTAATAAAATGTAACCTTTCAGACACCATGGCTAGGAAAATCTCAATTTGTGGCATGTAACATAAAGTCATAATGTACATAAAATAAGGACCTCCATACCATTTCTATGATTGCAAGGGATTTTGCCACAACATATAATCAATACTTTTGTTGGTATAGTGGTTAAGCATGTGGGTACATATCCCTTTTAACCAGGGTTCAAACACCACCTGGAGAAATGCGACATGTTCACATTGTTTTTAAAAAAACATTATGTTGCCCAAATGAAAAAAGTCCAACTGTAAATCAACACCTAGCACTGTCTGAGAGATGTGTGGCCTATTTACTCATGGCAGTGCATGTCAAAAATTGGTGACATGCTGTGGCATGTGGAAGGTGGGCTAGTTTACTATGAAAGAAATCCCTTAGTTTGTGGAATGAGATAGAACGGAGGCTAGTATAATAAAAATAAATGCATGGGGCCGGTGACAGGGTGAAAGAGAGTAAGGGTTATTTGTTTCTGAAGTGTGAAAAGCAACTGTGAATTTTATGTCAAGACCGGAGGCTCCCATTATGCGTTTCTTTTCTTACTTTAATCAATAGCAGCAGTCAAGAACATACTACAAATCCCATGAGGCAAACAACAAAGAGCCAATTGGATTTAAAACGTAGTCCTAACACATGAACCAATAAGGATGAACCCATGGTATTATGACATCACTTGACTGCGAACAGCCCTCTTTTCTTGCTGCTTGAAGTCCTGTTAAGTACACTTTCACCGTTTTTCTCACATTTTATTATTTCCTTGTTAGGATACTGTGATCTTATTATTGTTGTTATATATATTTAATTTGCCTAGTATTGCGCCACTCTGTAGCGCGTTTTCCCTTAATTTCTAGTTGGCAAGTTGCTGCACCTCAGCTCAGAGAGCTCCTCCTCGCGCTCCGAATTTCGACGTTCTCTCTTGTTGCCTCAGATAGCGGTTGCCATTTTCACCGTGCCTAAGGCACCAAAGCTTCGGCAATCATCTTCTCTGCCCGCATTTCGCATTTTTTGTTTTAAAAACTTTCAATTTTCCTGTTTTCTGCGACGCGACTGCTTTCCTCTGCCCTCTTCCGATCCAGGCAGCGTCCGCATGTCACATAACCTGGTAACTCCGCCCACAGGCGAAGTTTTGTTTTCTCAAGCTCTCCCTCTCCCATTTAACCCTGTTTGTGTTGGTTTTTCAGAAACCTTTCACTCAGCTTCATTCCTTTTGTTTTCAAAATGCACACAGATGATTCTCCTTTTGGACACGACGTCCCTCATGATCTGGATCAAATTAGACAGGAGCTTACCTCCTTTATTAAAAGTTCTGTGCAACAGGCTGTCGCTTGATCCATTCAGAAATTATCAAAGAATTTGGAAACTTTTCCTTTTTCTAATTTAATTTTCAAATCTATTTCGGCCCAGACTGCTGGGGAATGCAGTCAGCCCCTCTCACCCACAAAATCTCTACATTTGGCGCAAAAGGACAGTGAGGTTTCCTCACACCTGGCAGAGGACGCCGTTCCTCACAAGGCTCCTTCCAAGGAGAATAAAAATATGGATTCTGTCAAAACGTCTTTAAAACAAAAATCAAAATCAAAAAATATTATTCCTCCTATTGTGATTTCTTCCTTCCATGATACGGATGATGACATGCCTGACATAGATGCAGATACCTATTTATCTGACAGGGATGACGATAGTTCACTACCTTCCCCTCCTTCAAAGAAACCTAAGATTTCCTCTTTTACCTCTTCCAAACCCCTTTTTGATGCGGAAGGTTTACCCATGTTTGACCCTTGTCACGTCCTTCATCCCAACTCTACCGAATGGACTCCTGTGGGTGAATATGTTGCTGCCAAACTGTCTTCCCCTTTGGACAAGCAAACCAGGGCTAAGTTGAAATCCAAATGCCCTTGTCCTTTCCTTCCTCATAAATCCACTATTACGCCCTCCATCGATCAACCTTTACTCACCTTTTTCACAAAGCTTGGTAAAAATCCTCGGAAAGGGGTTGACAAGGCATGGTCTTCCTGCCAGGACAAACTTTTAGATGTAATCGGTCACCTTATTCGGATTTTTGACTTAGCTGAGGCAGCCAGAATGGATGGCACATTTATCGACCCTGAGGAACTCTCTTTGTGGGTTCAACGCTCTTGCTGCCTCCTTGGAAATGCCAATTCTGCCCTTATTCATGAGAGGAGGAAAGGCCTTCTTCTGAAGCTTGCCCCGAAATTGGTTAATTTAGCAACTGTTCATCCTCACATCAAAACTGAGGGGTTACTTTTTGGGGATTTGTTCATTAAAGAACTGAGCAAAAACGTGGTCACTTTCACCTCACTTGACAAGGCTCAGCAATCCCTCAAGAAAATGTTCACCCAACGTGCTTTTGCCAGGGCCGGAAGAGGCAGGAACCGCTTTGCCAGCCGCGGATACTCTAACCAAGGTTCCCGTTGATTCTACAATGCGTCCCACCAGGAATATAGGCCATAATTTTATCCCCAGAGAGGCAGAGGCAGAGGCATCCGTTCCAGAGCCTACAGGAATTCCAGATCCTTTAACCAAGCAGGTAAGCCCACCTTTCGGATCCTTTCCAATAGGAGGTCATCTTTGTTATTTTCTTCCAAAATAGTTGTCAATTACTTCAGATCCTTGGACTCTCAACACAGTTCAAGGTTACATGATAGACCTTTATTCAACTCCTATTTAAAAAAGAGTTACCTCCCTCTCCTCGTTTTTTCGCAGAAATTACCGATCTCTTATTCAAAAACAAGCCATCTCTCTTACCCATCCACATCCTTCAGGATTTACCAGCCCCATTTTCATATTGCAAAAGAAAAACAAAAAGATGAGGCCAGTAATCAATCTCAAACATTTCAATCAGTTTGTAGTCTATCGTCATTTCAAAATGGAGACCATCCTTCACCACAGAGATACGCTACTTCGAAAAGATTGGATGGTCCGTCTAGACCTCCAAAATGCATATCTCATGGTTCTAATTCATCCAGACTTCAGAAAATATCTCCAATTTCAGTGGCTAGACCAACTATTTCATTTTACCTCTCTACCCTTCGGTCTATCGTCAGCGCCTTGGTGCTTCACCAAGCTCATGAAACCGGTAGTAGCCTTTTTGAGGGCTCAGGGGGTAAGACTCATAATTTATCTAGACTACATTCTCATATTGAGCCAGTCTTCCCAGTCTCTTCTTGCGCACTTAGCTCTGACCTGTTCTCTTCTAGCCGACCTAGATTTTATCATCAACAAAGAAAAATCTATTCTCATTCTGACTCAACTCATTGAATTTTTAGGCTTCCAAATAAATTCTCTTCGGCTACCCTCCTTCTCCCGGCTTCAAAAATCAAATCCATAAAATCAGAAATCCTTCATATGTTATGCAGCTCACTCATCTCCCGCAAATCTCTGGTTTGAATAGTGGGCCTCCTTTCTTCCTCCATTCAGGCAATATTCCCTGCACTATCGTGCTCTTCAAAGACTGAAGATCCAACATTTGAGGAAAGGTCTGTCTTCAGATATTATCCCTCTAGATCTGGACTCACGTACAGAACTTCAATGGTGGATAGACCATTTAGACACTTGGAACAGAAGAAGTATCTTTTCATCAGCCCCAGATCTTGTGTTAGAATCAGATGCAAGCCGCTTAGGCTGGAGGCCCGTTGTGGTCCAGTCTCGACTGGAGGTACTTGGTCTTCAGAGGAGACCAAATTTCATATCAATTTCAGCCCCAGATCTTGTGTTAGAATCAGATGCAAGCCGCTTAGGCTGGAGGCCCGTTGTGGTCCAGTCTCGACTGGAGGTACTTGGTCTTCAGAGGAGACCAAATTTCATATCAATTGTTTAGAGATGCTTGCTGGCTCCTTTGCAATCAGAAGCCTAGCAAAGAACAAGGTCCATTGCGCTATCCTTCTCAGGATGGACAATATTTCAGCGGTCTGCTATATAAATCAACTCAGGGGCACAAAATCCAGACCCTTAGCAGAACTGGACAAAAGCTTCTGGGAATTTTGTCTTTCAAACCATCTTTCGGTTCATGCAGAGTATCTTCCAGGTTCTTTCAACTCAGTAGCAGATTGGCATTCCCGTCATCTTCAAGACTCCAGCGATTGGAAGCTTCATTCTTCAATTTTTCAAAAAATTCAGAACAAATGGGGGCCTTTTATATTAGATCTGTTTTCATCCCGCCTAAACACTCAGCTTCCTGAATTTTACAGTTGGCCCCCAGATCCGTTAGCCTTGGCATCAGATGCCTTTGTACAAGATTGGTCTCTCTCCCTCAATTACACTTTCCCTCCTTTTATCATGATCAGCAGGGTACTAGCACAGCTCAGTCGTCAACAAGCCACCTTGGTTCTTATAGCCCCCTGTTGGCAATCCCAAGTCTGGTTTCCTACCCTTTTGGAACTTTCTGTGGACTTCCCTTTTCTCTTTCCTTCTTTCCCAAATCTGTTGTTAGACCCTCTTCACCGTCCCCACTTCCTTATTTTGGACAATCTCCTGACCCTATCGGCATGGAAAATCTCAGGCATTCCCAGTCTCTCTCTATCATTTTGTCAGAAGCTTCACAATACATTTCACATTCCTGGGCCCCAGGCACCAAGAAGGCTTACAAATCAGCCTGGTCTTTATGGCACAGCTGGTGTTTGGGAAAACACATTGATTCCTTTTCAGCAGATGTGATCTTTATAGTCAATTTCCTTGCTGCAGAAGCCAGCAAAGGCAAAGCCTTTCACACCATTAACCTTTAAAGATCAGCTATATCCTTGAATCATGCCTACGTGAATGGAAAACCAGTGGGAGAACATCCTCTAGTCTGCCGACTTTTGAAGGGAGTAAAGTTTTCTAAGCCTCCTATGCCCAAATACAGTCAATTTTGGGATGTCAATGTTGTTTTAAAATTACATTTGTCATTGCTTGATAATTACATTCAATGAGACCTTATCAACTGGTTTGCAATAAAATACTTTAAATACATTATTGTTAGACCAGTCTGCAGATTTAAGAATATCCTCTAGACGGGAACCAGCCCAAAAAGCGTTGGAAGCCATTGTTCCTCTAGAAGAATGAGCCCCAAACATTGAAGTGTCAATACCCGCCAGGGACATAATCCATTTGACCCAACGAGCCAAAGTGACGGCGGAAAAAGGATTATAGGGTTTCCTGAAAGAAATAAGGAGTTGGGATACAGAAGGTGTTCTCAAATCTGCAGTCTTTTGTTCATATATTTTCAAACATTGTCCAACACATAACTTCGGGTGCTGTGGAAAATAAGGATAGAAAACGGAAGTTAAATTAGTTTTGGTTCGACGTACTCCTGTAAATAACACTCCCAAATGGAGTGAATTGGTGGTTGGAAATGTCCAAAGCTTTGACATCAGACAGACGTTGATAGAAATCAGACATAACAACATTGTTAGCTTAGCGGATAACATTTCCAAAGAAAGCATTAAATTAATATGCTTTAAACTCGCATAATAGGAGCCTCCGGTCTTGACATAAAATGTAGATTTTCCTAGTCTATGATGGAAAGTTTAAATTTTATTAAAGACACAGAGGCAAATATTATCCCACCTCTTGTTTAATATTTTCTCCCTTCCTTTTTCTGGCAACATCATCCGCCAACCAAACTTCCTCCTAATCCTTCATCCTTCATCTCCAATGCCAGACTTCATTCTGCTTTGTTTACCTCTACAGTTTCATGGTCTACAGCTCCTGGATTTCCAGACCTTCCACATCTCAACGGATTTTTGGACTTTTGTTCAGACTTATTTGCTTTTATTTTGGCGATTTTTATTCTTTGTTCCAATTTTCCTCTATTTAATTTTGCTTGATTTGTTTCGCAAGAAAAGAGGGCTGTTCGCAGTCACGTGATGTCATAATGTAGAATTTCATAGTATGTTATGACAGAAAGTCAGAATAGCAGCAGTCAAGAGCTACAACTCCCATGAGGCCTAAAAGAAAAAAGGCCAATGGGAGCAAAACACGTAATCAACAACACACCAATCAAAATAGCAGGGAACATGTAATCACTAAGCTTGACTGCGACCAGCCCTCTTTCTTGATCCAAGAAGGCTATTGAGTACGAGAAAATAACGGCAAAATAGTTAAAATTATTGCAACTGCTAAAGTCAATGAACAAATGTCTTGAATCAGATCCAGGCAGAAACGTTGTGAAGGAGACATTCGACCGGAAGCCGTGAAGCTGTCTCGGGAGAAATCCGTTATTCCAGCAGAGATATCGGAATCCGACAACCATCCTTCGATTAGGTGGAGGACTGAGCTGGAGGAGAGGTTGCTGCAAGGGAGGTAAAACAAGACAAAATCAGCAATATTACCTTGTTGAGGTGGGATAATACTCGCCTCCGTGTCTTTAATAAAATTAAGACTTTCCGTCATTACATACTAGGAAAATCTACATTTTATGTCAAGCTCGGAGGCTCCTATTATGCTGTTTTAAAGCATATTAATCACCATTGACGTGGCAGAATGGACTGGCTTACAATAGAATGTCCTAAAAACATTGTCATTGGACCAATCAGCCGATCTCAGAATGTCCTCTAACCTGTTCCAACCCAAAAGGCCTTGGAAGCCATGGCCCCCCTAGCTGAATGAGCTCCAAAGACGGAAGTGTCTATACCCGCTAAGGACATTACCCAACGAACCCATCTAGCCAGAATAGCTGAAGAGACCGGATTATGTGGTTTCTGGAAAGAAATGAGTAGTTGAGGGGACAAGGACGTTCTGAGATCAGCCGTATGTTCTTCATAACATTTGAGACATTGTCCCACACACAATTTGGGTTGGTCTGGGGAATACGGATAGAAAACTGTACGTAAATTGGTCTTGGTACGTCTGGTAACTGAAAGCAAAACCGCTGTGGGAGCAAACTGTCGAGAAGTAACATCCAGTGCTCTAATATCCGATAACCGCTTAATGGAAATTAAGCAAAGTAAAATGGTAAGTTTAGTTGAAAGCATCTTTAACGACAAGTCAGAATTATCCTGCCAGGATAGAAACAAATTCAAAACTACATTAACATCCCACAACTTTGAATATTTAGGCAAAGGAGGAATGGAAAATGTTACTCCCTTTAACAGACAGCAAATTAGAGGGTGTTCCCCCACAGTTTTTCCATTGACATAAGCGTGGTGCATAGAAATAGCAGACTTATACACATTAATCGTCCTAAGGGACTTACCTGCACTAGCTTGCGCTGCTAAAAAATTAACTACATAGTTTATATCTGCCGAAATTGGATCGAGGTCCGTTCCTAAACACCAGCTTGACCAAAGAGACCACGCGGAAGAATATGCTTTCCTGGTGCCGGGGGCCCAGGCCTTATTGATGAGGTCAACAGCTTCCTCCGAAATTGGGATGCTAGATGAGGAAGTCCTGAAACCTTCCAGCCCGAGAGGGTAAGAGTTTTGTTGAGTACTAAGGGATGAGGATTCCCTAAGGGATCCATCAGAAGGGAAGGAAACAGAGGAAGAAGGATAGGATAGTCGATAGCCAATTCCAAAAGAGGGGGAAACCAGATCTGCGATTGCCAAAATGGCACCACTAGGACCACTGTCGCCTTCTGCCGCCTGACTTGAGCCAGAACCCTGGTGATCATTATAAATGGAGGAAACGCGAAATTGATCATCTGTGACCAATCCTGAAGAAAAGCATCGGAGGCTAAAGCTGAAGGATCCGGACGCCAACTGAAAAAGAGAGGTAACTGGGCGTTGAGGCGAGAGGCAAAGAGGTCTATACCGAAGGGGCCCCATTTGTGGAGGATGGTCTGAAAAACCGAGGGATGAAGCTTCCAGTCGCTGTAATCCCTGAAGTAACAAGAGTGCCAATCTGCCGTTTGATTGAGGAAACCCGGAAGATATGTTGTTTCGCAGACAATATTCCCAGAGACCTTTTGCTAGGTCGGCTAACGGTTTTGAATTGGTTCCTCCCAGATGGTTTATGTAACGAACAGTCAAAACATTTTCCATCCGGAGGAGGATGGTACACCGCACCTTGTCTTTTGCCAGGCTCTTTATCGAAAAGGAGCCTGCAAGCATCTCTAAATAATTGATGTGCAATTTGGACTCCCTTAACGACCATGTACCGCCAGTCGAGACTGGACCACAACGGGCGCCCCAACCAGTCAGACTTGCATCGGACTCTAATACAAGATCTGGGGCTGATGTAAAGATAGCTCTGCCGTTCCAGGCATCTAAATGGTCTATCCACCACTGGAGTTCTAGGCAGGATTCTTGATCCAGGGAGATTAGCTCCAAATAGGCTAGCCCTCTCCTGAGATGGCGAATCTTCAGCCGTTGGATTGCACAATAATGCAGAGGACCGGGGAAGATTGCCTGAATTGAGGAAGCCAAAAGGCCCACAATCCTGGCTAAAGATCTCAACGAAATTTGAGATTTGCGAAGAGTCCGCAAGATCTCCGATTTGATGGAATGTACTTTCTTTTGAGGAAGATGGAGAGTGGAAGAAGAAGAGTCTATTTCGAATCCTAGGAATTCTATCCTTTGAGAAGGAATAATGCTCGACTTTTCGTTGTTGACTAGAAAACCCAACTGGGAAAGAAGGGCACAAGTTACTTGTAAATGGGATTGAAGAGTGACGTGGCTCTGATGTAAGATCAGAATATCGTCCAGATAAATCAAAAGTCTGATGCCTAAAGCCCTGAGATGCGCAATCACTGGTTTTAACAGCTTTGTGAAGCACCAAGGTGCTTACGATAGGTCGAATGGAAGGGAAAAAAACTGGTAAGTCTGACCAAGCTATTGAAACTGGAGGTATTTGCGATGGCTTGAATGAATGGGAACTGAAAGGTACGCATCTTGAAGATCCAGACGTACCATAATATCTAAGGGAAGAAGAATGTCCCGTAAATGGAGAATCGTCTCCATTTTGAAATGCCAATACACGACGCATTGGTTGAATTTTTTTAGATTTATGACTGGTCTGAACTTTTTGTTCGTCTTTTGTACCAGAAAGAGCGAGCTGAGAAACCCGGAAGGATCAGGGGACGACAGCTGAATGGCTTGCTTCGAGAGGAGAGAACGGACCTCCTCTGACACAAGGAGAGACATCTCTGCTGAAAATTTTAGAGGTGGAGGAAGATAGTCCTGGTGCGGATCTGAATACAACTCTATTCGGTAACCTTGGACAGTACTTAGAATCCATGGATCGAAAGTCAAAGACTGCTATTTGTGAATGAAAAAACAAAGCCAACCCCCTATTGGAGGAGGGCCAGAGATAGGGCTTACCTTGGGTGTTATTGCCGGATCTGAAACCACGCTGTCCACGACCTCTGTACCCCCTGCTTCTTTGGGGGTAAAACTGGGGTTTGTAGGATTGGTATCCATAACTGGAATAAGAGGAGCCTCTGGATCCCTGAGGATGTCCGGACCGGCCGGTAAAGCGGCCCTGCCTGTACTGGGTAGGTCCAGCTTAAGTAGTAACCCTTTCCTCCTTTCATGGGTAATGGCAGCGTTGGCATTACCCAACAGACAGAAAGCTATTTGAGTCAACAGAGAAAGTTCAGAAGGGTCAATGTCGGCAAACAAAAACAAATACACTATTCAATAGCATAACAAGGAGGAATGCAATAAAGACGTTACTTATCTTGACTGCGAGCAGCAAGAAAGAGGGCTGGTCGCAGTCAAGGTTAGTGATTACATGTTCCCTGCTATTTTGATTGGTGTGTTGTTGATTACGTGTTTTGCTCCCATTGGTCGTTTTTCTTTTAGGCCTAATGGGAGTTGTAGTTCTTGACTGCTGCTATTCTGATTAAAGCAAGTTAGAGAAGCATAATAGGAGCCTCCGTGCTTGACATAAAATACCATGTGTTCATCCTTATTGATTCATGTCTTAGTACTACGTTTTCAATCCCATTGGCTCTTCATTGTTTGTCTCATGGGATTTGTAGTACGTTCTTGATTGCTGCTATTGATTAAAGTAAGAAAAGAAACGCCTCCGTGTCCTTAATAAAATTAAGACTTTCCGTCATAGACTAGGAAAATCTACATTTATGGCATGTAAGCTAACAATCACCATAGAAATAAAAGACGGTCTTCATCACTGCCTCACTGATTAAAAGATCTTTTGCCAGCATAAGGTACTTATACAGTGGTTGGTTTAGTGATGAACAGTTTTGATTAGCATTGCTTCTGGCCAGGGTTCAAACCTCACCTGCAGAAAAATCGTTTTTGAAGTTGTTTTTCATTTTTGTAAAAATGTTAGCCAAATGAAAGAGGTCCCATTGTAAATCTACCTCTGGCACTGTCTGTACGATTTGTGGCCTATTTAGTCATGGCAGTGCATGCTAGAAATTTGTGACATGCTGTGGCATGTAGAAGGGGGAGCAAGGTTTCAAGTGAAAGAAATCCCTTTATCTGTGGATTGAGAGATAGAGGAAGCTTGTATAGTAAAAATAAATGCATGGGGCCAGTTTCAAGGTGAAAGAGAGTAAGGGTTATTTGTTTCTGAAGTTTGAAAAGCAACTGTGAATTTGTGGCATATAAACTAAAAAATTGCCATGGACATAGAAGGAGGACGTCCTCACTTTCTCTCTGATTACAACACCTTTTGCCAACTATGAGTATTGTGACACTGCTTAGTTTAGTGGATAGCCACATGGGTTAGCATTCCTTTTTTGACCAGGGTTCAAACCTCACCTGAAGAAAAATCATTTTATTTTTTTTATTTTTTTTAAATGTTAGCCAAATGAAAGAGGTCCCATTGTAAATCAACCCCTGGCACTGTATAGACCATGTGTGTCCTTTTTAGTCATGGCAGTGCATGCTAGAAATGTGTGACATGCTGTGGCATGTAGAAGGGGGAGCAAGGTTTGCAGTGAAAGAAATCCATTAATCTATTGAATGAGAGATAGAGGAAGCTTGTATAGTAAAGATAAATGCATGGGGCTAGTACCAGGGTGAAAGAGAGTAAGGGTTATTTGTTTCTGAAGTGTGAAAAGCAACTCTTAATTTGTGGCATGTAAGCTAAAAAGTCGCCATGGATATAATAGGAGGACGCCCTCACTTTCTCTCTGATTACAAGGCCTTTTGCCAACTATAGTTATCATTATAGTGTTTGGCTTAGTGGATAGCAGCATGGGTTATTGTCCTTTTTGACCAGGGTTCAAACCTCACCTGGAGAAAAATCATTTTTGAAGTTGTTTTATTTTTATTTTATTTTTTATGTAAGCCAAATGAACGAGGTCCCATTGTAAATCACCCCCTGGCACTGTCTGGTCGATTTGTGGCCTATTTAGTCATGGCAGTACATGCTTGAAATTTGTGACATCCTGTGGCATGTGGAAGGGGAGCAGGGTTTGCATTGAAAGAAATCTCTTAATTTGTGTAATGAAAGAAAGAGGAAGCTTGTATAGTAAAAATAAATGCCTGGGGTCTGTGTCAGGGTGAAAGAGAGGAAGAGTTATTTGTTTATTAAGTGTGGAAAGCAGGTGTGAATTTGTGGCATGCAACAGATAAATGACAATAGAAATAGAAGAAGGACAGCCACAATAGGTCCATGATAAAATGCCTTTTAGCAAGCCTAGGGTAAGTCGTATGATGATTAGTCGAGTGGGTAAAGCCATTGTGTTTGTGTTTCCCAAAATCAAGAGTTCAATTCCCCTTCTTAAGAATTTTTTACTTGCAATGTTTTTCTATGTTTATTTTTTTTATTTTATCCAAAAGAAAGAGGATCATTTGGAAATCACTCCCAAGCTATTTCTGCAACACCCACTAGCACGATTTGCAGTTAGACATAAAGCAGCATGTCAGAAATCTGTGACACGTGTCAAATGAGTTGTGGCATATGCCACAAGCAAGCGTGACACGTGTCACATGCCATGAATGGGTTTCAACCCTTACTGCAGGTGCCTCTGCAATTAGCTATTGTACATCTCCTGGCTGCCTGACCTCAACAAGAAGAGTACCTGACAGGCTGACCTTTGCTTAGCCTGGCAGACACTCTTCTTGTTGGAGGGAGGAGAGGTAGGGCCATATAGATGAGCAGTGGCAAGCAGGCTGCAGCCAGACAGCAGCCGTTTTGATATGTTCTGTGTGCCTTCTTTGCACACAGCCTGCAGAAGAGGATGAGGGGCTCCAGGCGGAAGACACCTCAGTTACCCTCCTACACCTTGGGCCTGCAGGGCCTTCTGTGATGCCCCTGATTGTTACCAACTACAAGTCTTGTGTGACAAATGTGGCATAACATGAAGATATTACTGCTTCATGCACCCAAATCCACATCCTGCTATTTTCTGGGCATTTTTCCCCTCTAGGTATTCTCATGTTTCACTTGCCCAAATGAATCCAAGGGATATGGATTTTTGTGTGCATAGGGCCTCATTTACGAGGCCCTGGCAGCACACTGCGCCACTGGAGCATACTTTTTTTTATGCTTCAGTGGCGCAGTGTGCCAGTCCATACTTAAAAAGCCATGCAAAGCCAACTTGCTTGGCTTTTCATGGCCTTGTAAATATGGACCCCTTTCACACATGATACTGCGTTAAACAGGCATTCCATGGGTGTTGCTTGGGGTGTTCGCCTGCAACACCCATGGAACCAGAAGGAATCAGATGCATTCCCAGATTTACAAGTCTCGGAATGCAGCAAATTCTGATGCTACCTTAGGGGCAGCGTAAGAATGACACAATGGGGAGAAATATCTTTATTTTCCCTATTTTACCCTCTTTCTATGTGTGCTATATTCTGCAGCACACAAAGAAAGAGGAGAACACATGTTGTGATTGTTTTTGTGCAGGAAGGTGTCCCTTCCTGCACAAAAACAATAATCCCTGCAACATAAGCATCCTTGCACCATGGTGCAAGGGTGCCTGCATTGGCGCTAAGCAGCAATTTGTGCACCGGGGCTGGGGAAGAGGACAGAAATGCACCATATCTTGTAGGTACAGTGCATTTCTGCCCTCTACTAGTGGCACAGCGTTCACAGCAAGACACTTCTGCACCACCACGGGCCTTGTAAATGAGGCTCATAGTATCTACCAAATGTGATAGTCTGCCCTGTCCATAATTCCAATATGTGCGGTGCTGTCACGCCTGCGGAACTCTTCTTCCCACACTGGGTTCAGAAACTACAGTCGCTCGGGTTAGACAACATCACTATCCTCACCTTTAATCAATAAAAAATCAGTATTTCTATAGCATGGCTAACCACCTGTGGGGTCTCAAGGTGCTGTTTGCAGATGTGCTGCTCAATTGAAAAGCCAGGTCTTGAGGTCTTTTCTGAACTGCTTCAATGATGCGGTCTGTCTGAGTTTGAGAGGTTGCGTGTTCCATGTTCAGGCTGCAAGGTAGGAGAAGGATCTTCCTTCTGCTGTGCTTTTTTAGATCTTGGGAATGGCTGCAAGAGCAAGCTAGGAAGAATGGAGTTGTCTGTTGGGTAGTAGAAAGTGAGGCCGTAGTTGAGGTAGGCCGGGGCTATGTTGTGTAGTGCCTTGTAAGTGTGAATCAGAATTTTTATGTGATGCGCTTGTTGACTGGGAGCCAGTGTAGGTGTCCGAGGTGGGAGGAGATGTGGCCGTTTCGGGGGATGTCCAGGAAGAGTGTGGCTGCTGCATACTGGATTCTTTGTAGTCTTGATTGCAGTTTCTTAGTGAAGTTGGCATAGAGTGTGTTGCCATAGTCCAGTTTGCTACTGAGGAGTGCATGGGTGACTGTTCTCCTCGTGTCAGTGGGGATCCACTTGAAGATCTTTTGAGGAGTTGAAGAGTGTGGAAACATGACGACGAACCAGCGTTGACTTGGTGGGTCATGGACAGAGAAGAGTCCAAGATGATGCCTAGGTTAAGTGTGTGGTCAATGGGAGTGGTGGCATTTCCCAATGAGGCAGGCCACACAGAGTCATTCCAGGCTGAGGCGAGGCGATCACAAGGATCTCTGTCTTCTCTGAGTTGAGTTTGAGGCAGCTGGCTTCCATCCAGGCAGCGACTGCTCTCATACCATTGTGGAAATTTCTTTTGGCATTTACACGGTCGTCAGACAGGAAGAGGATCAGTTGTGTATAGTATGCATAGGAAATGATGTTTAGCCCATGTTGTTTGATGATCTTAGTGAGCGGGGCTATGTAGATGTTGAAGAGCGTCGAGCTGAGTGATGATTCTTGGGGCATTTCACAGCATGTTTCTTTGGGTTCTAATGTGAACAGCGGTAGTCTGACACTCTGTGTTTTTTTGAGGTTAGAGGTCAACTAATTCTTTGGACTTGGTGAAGGAGGTAGTAATCAGAATCATTTAATCGCAAACCATTAAGATGAAACCACAAACAAATATTAAACACCATGAACAATTTAACAGTAAATCAAAACTCCAGTCTGAATAATGTTTAAAAGCTTTATTACAATGCTAAAATCAATGTCACATATATGGTGTGCAAAACTGAGTAATAAGCATCTATAAAAACCACAGGTTGACCAAAACATCTGAAAATACTTAACTTACTAAACATCAATACTGTTAAACACTCCAAAAGAATAATATAAACTAGCAGCAACATAACATGCACATTACTATTAAATTTCAAGCAGATGATGTTGACATCAGCAAATCATCAAAACACAGTTTTAACAGTAAATTTTTCAGGACAGGGCCATCCTTATCACTAACACAAATTTGGACTTGCATGCATGGGAACGGACTAGCACATACAGACAAAAGCAAAAATAAAAGACAGACAAAAGAAATTTGGAAAAAAATATCCAACTAGGGCCACTCACTATAAAAATTGCACTGGTGTAAGTACCTAACTGAAAAGGAAACAAGAAACACATTTAGTTATACCTCTCCTTACGGGACAGCAGACAGGAGGGTTTCTTCAGTAGAGCGGTCACCTCCTTCTGGCATCAGTTGACAACAGCATCAGGACAGTGCAGAATAAGAGCTGCACATGGGACAGATCAGCTGTTCAGAATTGGTCGGGCATACTAGTACTGAAACTGCATAACAATAGGACAATTAAGAATATGATGAGAAACTCATCCAGAAACTTGAAGCAACAGAATGTGACAGCAGACTCAAATAGGGTTCTGGACAGATTTGAGGCAGAAGAAGAACAAACTAGTGAATGACTCTAAGGAGAAATGAAGACGAATTGCCCCCAGTTTCAAAGTTCTTTACTAATTAAAATTATCACAATTCTTCTGATTGGTCCTTCAGGTGGGCTCACTCCAGATGTCAGATTCAGCATCCAGTAGCCATTGGTGGCACCATCAAATTTGCAACTATTTGGAATTTCCACAGTCAAAGTGCAGTGTTATTCCATGATTTCCTACAATTTCAGCCATAATATCATATTTTCTAATAAACTGCAAAAATTAAAATCCTTTCTCATGACACACAATAAACTATAGTAATAGTGTTCCCAAGAGAACTACAAGTTTTCTGTAGTGTTTGGACAGATAGAACAATTGAAGCACAATTGTTAGTAATAAACATGTTCTTCTGCGTTCCGTACAATAGGGTGATCAACATAACATTAGTAACCTAGGAAAATAATTCAGGCCAGAGAGGACAGAATAAACAAGTAATTTTCCATTAATGCTGCAAAATGAATCTTCCAGGCCTAGTCAAGCTAAAAAAGCCAAAATGCACATTATTACAATCAACACATTCATAAACCTATTGCGCACCGTATAAATCAAATATGCAACGCAAATTATTCATTGCAAATATTATTTATGACATATTACACAATTTCAAACTGCACTTATTTTTTTGCACACATGTAGCTCACATTAATAAAATCCATTCAATTAATTTAAATCAACGTAACTATGATTATTTCATATACATCAAATATTTTCAATTCTTTAATAAAATCACTCTGAACATTAATTAACATTAGTATTTCATTTATTATACATGCAAAATCTCATGTTAAAATGCAGTGTTTAATATGGTGGCCACATGGTGCACCATAATTCAAACGTGCACATTTTACAACTCATGTTATTTTCTCCGGTAGGCCTTTAAATGTAGATTCATTCATCAGGGTATGCTAACTTCTATGCCACTAATTTATTAGTAACATTTGATCTCTCTCAGCAGTAACAGGCTGGTGGTAATGGGAATCTAAATTGGATACTGCAAGATATGCGGTTATTGGCTTCACGAAAGATGGGAATGTGTGACATTTTCATACACGTTTAAATGGATTGCTTATACTCTTCTTTTGGTACTTATGCACCATGTAAAATATGTTAACATAACATTTGTTTTAACTGCAAGCCAAACGTTACACATGAATTTCTTTTCAAAACATTACATAATATTTTCATGGTAAGAAAACATGTATTGCAGCTTTGTGTCATTAAAAAAGCTTTGTTCAGATCAGAACTAGTCTAGAACTAATGCTAGGAAAATGTATTCAGTGAGGAGGGTTTATGGCAGTTAAAAAAATTAAAACCCAGTGTTCTCTGGGTTTGCTACTAAAAGAAGAGATTAGAGGCCCTCTCTACTCACATCAGCTCCTGAAGACGCTGCTCTTTCTGTTCAAGGGTTTGTTTTTAAATCCTATGTTGGTTTATTTTGTTAAACATATCCCAATGGAAGCATGATATGGGTAAAATGTTAACGGTGTTCAGTCGCAATAGCAAGCCTCCTGTTTGCCTAAAACCTAGACTAACTCACAGGCAGCAATGCATAACATCGATGTGAGCATTTTGTTATTCGAGCTCAAAAGTGTTTTGCCTAAAATATCGTACGGTACAATTTTTATGGACACTTCTGGGACTGCAAAGGTTTTCAGCAAAACTGATGTCACTCACTGTAGTGTTTTTTGCTCAGTAAATCATTTCATGTCGGTAGATCATAGGTGATTGTGATCATCCTGTACTTATTTTAAGTCGGCGCATCCACATTTGCAGGTTGTCAGATCACGGGCTGGATCTCCAAGTCTTTTCTGAGAAGGGAATGAGGGTTTTTTCCTCAACTTGAGTAACCACCACCCCCCTCTTCCTCACATATTGTCGGGTGGCCCAACAATACCCCCCATAGAAGTTCTCTGTGTTATTGGTGTGCACAGTTGATCACAGCTCTCACACCTTTATCACAGTTACAAAATACTAAAACCACACTAGCCAATCAGAATGTTTTTCAGTTAAAAATGTTCAATGATTATTTCATATTATACTAACTGTACACTTGCTGAATTTGTGCTGCTGTGTTGACAGTTGCCATAAAACCACTGAATAGATTTACACCAAACCACAAAAAATATATTCAGATCTAAGCTTTTTGCAACATTCTGTGCATACCTGCATAGCACTTTCTGAAATACCAGTGTATGAAAATTAACATACAGATATTGCATGCACCCTTCGAAAGTGATACCCCAAAACCCTTTGATCCCCTTGATCAATCTCCTTCAAATTTGAAACAAGAACCAAGTGAAAATACAACAAATTGCACCCACGCATGACAGATCACCTTGTTCATTTTGCATTCCCCACTCTAAGTGCACCAGGTATGCCCTTACGTGGGTCCCGGATTCACTGTGCCACTGGAACAAGCTATTCCAGACTAAAGATCCATAACTATTCTGTAAATGGTCCTAGGTTGTTTGCATCCAGTTCAGGGAGGACCTGGCCTTGCATGTCAGGCTGGACTGTTACCATAAGGAGTAGGTTCAAGACTGATTCACATATGGCTGGGTCCAAACTGAGGTGGCATGGGAAGGGGATTGATGGATTGAGATGCAGCCAAGCGATTGCCAGTGGCTGAGATTAATTCAAGCATTCCATCCATCACCTTGTTCATATAGACAGAATCTTTGGCATGAAAACAGACACAGTTTGTTCAGTACACATTATGAACTTACAGGTAATTCAAATTTAAAATTTGTAAGTATCTATTGGTCAAAACACCAAATAATCATGGATAAATTGAAGACTTATTCATTCTATTAACAAACAACAATTAATTTGATTTTCTGACAATTTTCTTCTGTCCATCATTATGTGTCAAAGGACATAGTTTATCTCTATTGACACCACAGTACATAAACGTCTTATGAGCACACACCAACCACAAAATTGGAACAGGGCACACTCAAGAGAGGTGGAAAAGTAGTTTCCCCCAATGAAAACAAAGTGCTTGGATGGGTCCAGACTGTACTGACTAGTCCACTGTCCTGTATGAAAATCATAAAACAATCATCAAGAAAAAAGGGGGACCTTGAAGGGATGTGTGGAGCCTGCAGCCAGAAGCAAATACTGAAGTAGTTTGTACACAGACGTTGTTTAGCATGGTTGTAGAGCAGGGGTCTTCAAACTGGGGGACTGGTCCTCCTAGGGGGGCCTCAAGTGATCCTAGGGGTGGGCACCAGGCTCTTGCCAAAAGAAGCATTATGCTGATAACATGGCTCTGTTTTAAGTGGGGGGGAATTGAGCAGCAGTAAACCGCTCTGTAATGGGCCATTACTAGCATCTTTTGTCATTTATATCCTAGCAGGGGGTATGCGTTAACATGAAAGGGTCTCCAAATACTCTTCAAAACCCCCACCCCTACTTCAAATAATCACACTGTGGATTCCTTTACACGTTAGTAAGGCCTGCCTGACCAGAATAGTATGTTTGCCCAACATGTATTTGATTACGTTTTTAAAAAGATGACAGACCTTAACTGCAATGTTTAAATAAACCAAGATATATTTAAACGTTACCAACTCAATAGATTAATTGTGAAAAATTCAGAGGGGGGGGTCAAATGTTTTTTTTCCACTACTGGGGGGGTGCGGCATGAAAATGTTTGAGGGCCAGTGCTGTAGACTGTGCCTGCAAGTACTGAGGAAAGAAGAGGGTGGAGATCAAGTAGGTCCAAGGGCCAAAGTATTTTCATCAGAGCATGGCAGATGCTCTTCCGAGCTGTGAGGGGTGTAAAGGTAATGGAAGCAGGGTGTGGCTAAGGGCAACAATCTATGCCTTATACAAACTGGGAATAGCCAAATCAATAGCCTGAAAGTACCAGTTCTACGGCAGGGGTCAAGGCACACCCTGTACTATGAATCCACTAGGTAAAATTCTGTGGGTATTGCGGTAGGGTAATAAAAGGATGACCTGGTCAAAGGCAAAACTAATTGCCCAGTACCCACTGGCATGGCCTCAGATCATAGTCTATGGACACTGTGGTCAAGGAAGTAGATGCAGTCTGTGGCTGAAACCCATTTCAAATGCATGTCATACATTTAAACAATATAATGATCACTGGAGTGATCAAAGGATATTGCAAATGCAGTACCATATAATCATACTTCAATTTATATGCAGTACCATATAATCATACTTCAATTTAAAAGCTGCTACACACTGATAATCAGTACAGTTAAAACACAGCTGTACAGCACCCTGTATTGAGTAAATACCCAGTCTATGGAAGCAAAATGTAAATAGGATATATAGAATTGAAGCTCTAGATTTAAATGTAGACAACCGCATATGCGTGTTCATTCTTATAATTACAATCTATAGGAGCAATTTTGACTTCTGATTTGCGATTTCTGCAAGGATTGTCCTATTTCCAATACCCTAAACTGTAATCCTATATATTCTAATTTCACTCTCTGTGTCAGTGCATGTTCCACATAGGGCTGTAACTTACTCTTTTCATGTGACTATATTACAAAAAAATAAAGTTACTTATTAAATTCCATCCCGTGCGTAAACCCCTATTTACTCACAGGGTGGGATAAGGAGCTGTTATGTATTTAACTTATCCTATAATTATCAGAAGTTAAATAACTCAATATTTGTTCAATTTTGGCAGGTCAACCATGTCTAAGTTTAGTGGGGGGAAAACATATGGTATTTACTGTATCATTTGGAGAGTTAAACACCAAAATCTGCATGTTATGTCCCAACAACTCATAAAAAGGTGGTATTTATTGGACTTGATAAATAATGTTCCAAGTGTTATCGTTAGTCACCATATGCAAAAAATACCACCTATACATATAGTCAGGCCCTAACCCTTTTGCTCCTAATAGAGAATAATCTGACTAGATGAGATACCCAGTTTCCAAATTTCACACCGATCTAAATTAACTAGTGCATCATATAGTTAGAATGACCATGTAGTAAGCTTCTGATTGTGTCATTTGTTTAACTACAACCACAGCTTTGATTAACAGCACACAAATTGGCCCTTTTGGTTCTCATCCACAAATGCTGCAAAAGTAAAAGGTCTCTTCTAAGGCCAGAGAGTGGTTTAGCATATAGACTTATAGGAATATTTCTGCCTAGGAATTGTAATGTGTCCATTGCAACAGAGACCTACATATTTTAAGCTTGGTGATTATTAGCCATTTTTCAACAGTCTAGGCCATATGTTCGGGACATGTCCTGTGATGGTCCAATACTGGCAGAGAATAGCACTAGAGCTCTCACTGGTGCTTCATTGGCTTTTAGACCTCACAACTAGAGTTGCCCTGTTGGGCTTGCTGGGGGACCTCGATTGACCGAAGGGCGTAATAAATATTCATTGGGTTCGCAGAAGCTGACCCCTAGATATTTATGTGACTGTGGTCATTGCTTTATGTGACTTTGCTGTTTGCTCCCTCCATTCCCCCATGTCCTAGTCATATTACCCTTTCTACTAATCGCAATTATGTTTGATCAAAGACAGCAGTATCCTGAACATGCTGCAATTGACTTCTGCCTAACTTAGGGTAGAGGAGGCAGTCACCTTTGTTTTTTGGGATTAGCCGATGTTGGCCATGGAAAGATTAAAAAGCAATGGCACAAAAACTCGCCCTTACCCGCTATGCATTCTGTGCATAAGGGTCACGTGATCCGCTAATATTCATAATATTCATTCCATGTATCGCTGCATGAAGATTAAATGGCACTTAAGTTTCGTCCACAGATGTGCCCTAACTATGCTATATATGCTGTTTTAAATTCTATAAAATATGCATAGAACTGTTTGGCCCTGATCACAGACTTATTTGGAACAGTGGCAATAGGGCACCGTCAATGAACTATTCTTGTGGATCTGCTAATAAAAAGGAGGCAAAATATTGTGCTTCTATGTTCAATACATTTATCAGTCTATAAGGGCCTGGCTTTGGCTGGGGGCCGTTCTTATAAATTGAGTGCAACTTTTAACCTTTCTGTGATGTTAGTATAGCTACAGAAAAGCAACAATCTCTAAATAGAAGACGTATGCAGTTTCGAATCTGCCTTATAGAAAAAAGTCAACACCCCATTGGGTCTGTAATTTATCAGAGCTCAATTAGTCAGATGTCTATGATAGTGCAAGCACCCTTAATGGATTTAAGCTGTTTAATGTTGTCTGAGATGCAGATTTGTTATTTTTTTAATGGACTCTTTGGCACCCAAATAATACATGTATCTCTGCTAGATGTACCATTTTCCCTGCTATTTGGGGCACAAGTTGAATGTAATTAGTTGCCCTAGAGTTGTCACTTTGTAGGTGGGCCTATTTTGAGTGTTGAAGAAACAATTACACCTCTAACATTTTTCTCCCATGCCAGGGATGAGAGAACATTAACAGTCATTTTTGCTGGACACAGGCCCAGACTACATACATAGTTCCAAAATGTTCTTAAAGCCTTCTTTTCGCTGATGATCACGAATGCAATCCTTTGATTCTCCATGTTTAGATATTAATCCCATATATAGAGTGCTTATGGGGACAGCAGACTAGTCTGAAAGTTTGTAAACATTGACAGTCATCTTGCATATCCTTGGCTTTAAATAGCACCCTGGTTGATTGCTTCTGTGTGCTCTAAGCTCTTGCGTAAATCAGATTAAATTTAAGTCTATGTTTCACTCTAAAGAAAGTGTTTTGGGTCTTCAATAAGCTAACATTGTGCAAGGAAATCAAAGTTAGATTCCACTGTTCCCTACAAACATAAAATGAGTTTTCACAGTACGCACTATGCCAAACAGGATGGGCCTAGCCTCTAATTTCTATTGCTGTAATTTAATGCCCACATTGATCTTATCTTATCCTTTTTATGTATGGCCACCTAGTGTATGAGCCTGCTACCACAACATTGCATACATCTGTTACTTCAGAGGAGATGACGTGTTATATGATCACTTCTCTTGCCAATATTTTAAATTCTTTAATTCTTACAGAACACATTTAAGGAAGCATAAGTATAGTGCGAAACTGCATGATGACATTTAAAGTAATGTGTTCAATTTACTGAGGATTCCCAAAGGAATCAGGTTTTTTGTGCTCTAAATTCTGGTGTGAATCAAATTGAATTTAGGTCTGTGTTTCACTCTAATGAAGGAGCTTTGGGTCTTCATCAGGCTAACGTTTTGTTGAAAGAAATCAAAGTTAGATTCCATTGTTGCCTGCAAGTGTAAAATGTTTCTACCAGTGTGCCCTATGCCACTCAGGATAGGTACAGTCTCTAATGTCCATTGCTGTAATTTATTGACCACGCTGATCTCATTTTATCCTTTTCATTTGTGGTCATCCAGGGTACCAGCCTGCTGCCACAACCTTACATTAATCTGCTTCTTCAAATAAAATGATGTGTTATATGATCACTTTGTACTCTCTCCAATATTTTAAAATCTTTAATTTTAGAGAGTAAGTTTAAAGAAGCAGAAGAATAGACGAAAATTGCATGATGATATTTAAAGTAATGTGTTACATTTATTGAGGATTCACAAGAGAATCAGACATTTAAGACTCAAAGTTCAAGGTTATGCAGACATTTCTGTGCCAAGAGGAACCTTCTTTTTTTGTGGCATTGGGGAATTTGGGATACCCCAGCTTGAGTTGTGTTGTAGCAGCTAATCATCCTCTACTAGATTATGTGTAAGATTTATATTGAAATCACTAGTGATTTGCAGGAAGAGATGCCAAATTCATTGTATACGCCTGTGTTCTCCAGTCAGCCTACTTAGATATTAAATGATTGTTTATAAGTTTGCATAGCTTAAATCTGCCTGTGATGCTGGCTGTTTGATATCATGTGCTTGGAGTATTAGCATCCCTTACCGCCACTCTAGTTTACTACAGTACACTATTGTGGGTCTTACCAGGTTAAAGGGGGCAATCTAGTGCTGTAAGCGATGTGGGAAAAGCTTATCTTGGTGTCAATGAAAAGGAATATTTTACTCTTCCTAAGCATCTTTATTGTCTTCTTCTCACGCACAAACCAGTATCTCAGATTTAAATATTGAGCTCAAACCTGCTCAGACTTTTCAATTAAAAAAACAGGCTGATTCTCTGCCACAATTAAAGTCTAAAGCTGTAGAGCTACACAGAAAGACTGTTGGTCAAATGCTTGAGGAAATTCATGCTAGTCATAAAAACAATAATATTATTTGTGTTCACATTCTGAAAATTCAAAGAAAAAGGGTTAGTTTGTTCATGAAGGTTTCAGATAACAGGACTAATAAAAGAAAAGAAAATGGTAATAGATCTTATTACACTTATGGTTGACTAAATGTCTCCAATGAACACACTAAACTTTGTTTTAGATAAAATAGAAGATGCTATAACCTGTGTAATGTTAATTTGCCAGAGAATGTAGACAGTCAAAGATGCTGAACATACCTAGAGAATGTATTGCCTAAATTACTCAACATAAAGTTCCCTCAAAAATTTGAAACAGACAGGACTCATCGAATTCCTTCTCATCTGGAGGCTAATCAAACCAAACCTAGATTAGCCATATTCAAATCATTGTAACATCATCAGATTCTCATTAGCAAGGTTGATAGAGAAATCTCCTTCTTAATAGTGGATGGCAATAACATATTTATTCCACAATATTTTGGTAAGGAAACTTTGACACTCCAAAAGGAATTCTCAGCTCTCAAATTCAGACTCAGGGAGGCTGGCTATACTTATAATCAATTTGATCCAGTGGCAAAGTGGATATTGAAAAACAATGTTTTAAACTTTTTCAACTCTCCTGATCATTTAATTGCACATTTAGTCCAGCATTGTCCTATTCTGACGGACTCTAAAAATACTGAAAACATTGGATAAATTTGTTCACACCAATAATGTTTCTATAATTTAGAAAGCAGGTTGTTGTGGTGTACTATATCCTTCTCTTTTTATTCTTTATTCACTTTGTTATAAACCATAAAAGACAATACAATACGATACATAAAAATATTACATCAAATTACAAGGACTTTAAAATATTACAATAGGCCATACCCAAGTACATTTCCGATATATATTCATCCAAAAATGATTCCTCAAAAGCACATATAAATTGGCAGGAGTGCAATATCTTTTTTATTCTATTCCTAATTAAGAAACGTCAATGCATTGTTTTTCCTGTTTGTCTTTTTTACAGGCTAACTTCTTCATTTTGTTTCATTACTATTTGCCTTGTAAATGTTTCACTCCACTTCTTATATTGTTATCTTCTTGACTGATAAATACAGTATGCAATGAATTAAAGGATTAGGTCAAAAGATGGGATATTACAGTTTATTCAAATAAACATGAAATCAATATATATACATATATGCCTTCGCAAATCTCATGTTAATGATAACACCTTTCCTTCCATGACCAGAGGATGTATTGGCAGCTCGGTTTCTACACCACTGAAAGTAGGGAAAAATGGAGTTGCTATCCTCTTTTTTCTAAAATTTAGTGTTATTTATATTAATGTGTTCTTTACTTTGTTAATATATATGGATATATATATATGGCAATTGTGTAGAGATACAACTTCACAAATTGTTCTGATTAGTAATGTGCCTCTTACTCCAGGTAATTACTTCAATTTGGTTCATGATCCATTATTCGATTATCTATAGTTACATTTTGTCATACAAGGTTTTTTGCACTATCTAATGCCTTTTTAGAAACCTAAATCTATCAAATAATATCACTTTTCTTCTAATGTGCCCTCCATGTGTCTTATGATTACGGACCCTACTGATGTGAAACAAATCTTATTTCTAATCATACCCTAGTTTCTTTTTCCTCACTCTAGATAATTTCCTTACTCATATGACAAGATGGATGATAAATACTGATTTTGTCTTGGATGATAATTCTATATATATAATTATATTTGCCATTACTAATCATTTTATTAATAATAATATAGAGAAAAATTCAAAAGCATACATTGGGATGCTGTAAATGCACTTAAGAGGGGCATTACTATTTCTATAATGCCACAAGGAAATTAATAATTAAGGGTCAGATTTTATGATTTTTCAATAAAAGCCTCAAAATATCTTTTTTTGTTTTTCACAAGCCACTAAAACTGATTAATTAATGTATGGGACTATATGGATTTCATTTAATATAATTTTGTTTCTGATTGCACAAAATTAATTTTGATTTGAAAATATCAACTAATTTTGCTCTCCTAAATAGGCCTTAATAAGGCAAAATCTAGTTAAACCTTCCAGTCTACTGTCAATATTAAATACAAATACAACATACACTGTTCCCCAGAAAAAAGAAGCAGAACACAGGTCAACCCTCATGCTAGAAGCAAGTGCCCTCAAACACATCCAGTTGGATGTCATGCTTCATCATCGGGCAAGCTCCTCATCAGACCAGCGCTGCAATGTCTGACAGGCACCCCTGTAAGGGGGGCTCTTTGCCGGAGATCTTTTCTCAGTAGCACAGTGCCATGATGAAACAAATGTAGAGAGATCAATGCCCACCTACAGGCACTACAGAAAGTAGGAGAGAGAGAAAAATAATTAAAATTGGCTCAAAACCCGAACAGGACACCAAAATGTAATGATTAGGAAAGGGTGATGGCCAAAGCAATAAAAACCTAGAAAGGAGAGTGGGGAATGAGATAATGCTCAGACACTCTCATAATATAAGTGAAGGCGGGGGTAAGGAACTATCTTAAACCTCTCAAGACAGGGTCAACATGTTTCGTGTCTAAACGGTCCATATGGATCCATCAACACTTCCTCAGGACAACAAAAACTCTACTAAACACTTCTCCTATTGATTAAATCTCAAGACTTCAATGTGTCACAAACTGTCAGGCTCATTAAACTTCAGTCACTTACTACAAATAGGCTGCAAGTCAGGCTAGTCTAATGTAAGGGTCAACCTGTTGGGAAAAGAAACAAGAAGGCATACATTTCAAATCAATTGTATGTCAAATCAATAAGTGCACACACGTAATAAAGGTGGCACGCAGTGAAAAAACAGTGTTATCATGCTCAGTGGTAGTGTCTGGAACAGAGGTACATTGGCTTACCGGCCCACATCTAGGATCCGGCTCCATAGGTAAACAAGGGGAAAGCATAGTCACTACAAGGGATTAACACATAGTTAAAGGCGTAAAACATTCTTGATATATGCACAAGTAATCATTCGGGCTAACTCAGTGTAGACCCCCATGCACTCAGAGAAAACAAGGAACCTGACAATAAACTATTCTAGCACCAGAAGTAAAAGTGTTGAACACATCTAGGAAAAATCTATCACTTTAATCTATGCGTGTGGGGAGACACCACTCAACCAACTATGTAATGCACATAAACAAATCATGATATAAAAAACATAGATAAAGGCCAGGAGGGATAATATATCATAAGTCTAATCTTCAAGTCTAACTATGCATAGACAGACAAGTAAAGCGTATAAAAGGGAGCCCTAGTAGGGGCGATCCATGGAAACTGAGCGCGAGAGGTACAAGCGCTCAGATCCATTGTCGTAAACATAGACTTACTTCAGAGATGGCATTCCCCAGCACGGGACCTACCCGTGGCTGTGCTCCTGGATAGACAATCCGGGACGTGATCAGCCATGGAATTAAAGCCGACACGACCCGAACATTGATGGAGGGGCACATGCTCTGATAGGACAAACAAGGTCATGTGTGCCCTATTGCAAAAACAGACAAAGGACTCGCTCCCGAGTCCCATTGTACACATACAAAATGGACTTAGAGAGCAGATACAAGGGATTTTGCTCTGCTAAGGTCGATAGCATCATATTAGGTAGATGCCGATTTAATGTTAGGAAACCCTCATTCTCGTTAAAGGTAACTAAACCCCAAAGCAGTCACAAATGTATTAAATAAAATTGTCCTGACACAGGAAGAGTGTCTAGAGGGTAAGTCTAAGGCAATGCAAGGGTTTTAAGAAAAGCCTAAGTCAAGGGTGGAGGATGACAATTGCTAGGGGTCGTCCTCGTACATTAGTTGATAGCAGCATAAAAGGTGGATGCCGGTTTCATATGAAGAGACCCACGTCCTCACTAAAGTTTACCACAATTTACTCCAAATTTTCACATAATGCTCTAGGGTGATGACTGTCAAAAAGAAGCAAACTGTTGCAATCTGTGGTTTTATGATACATGCGTATTATCAATTTACCCTTGTCAATGGTGACCATCAAATCAAGGAAAGGGATGTGTGTTGAAGAGTCAGTGGAATGACCATCAAATCAAGGAAAGGGATGTGTGTTGAAGAGTCAGTGGAGGTAAACTTCAGAAAAGGGTCGAGAGTGTTGAGCCAGTTGGTGAAGGAACCAACCTCTGCAGAAGATCCCTGCCATACAATCAAGATATCGTCAATGTAGCGTCGCCATAACTTGATGTTGGTAGAAAAAGGATTGGCAGGAGGAAGTATATATCATCTCTCAAAAACAAACATGTAGAAGCATGCCAGACTAGGAGCAAACGTACTGTCAATATTAACCATTGTTAGATTGTAGGTTTGGAAAAGCAACTCTTGTTATTGCACCTACAAAACTTGCTTTACTAAAATGTAATTCTGTAACATAATACATTGTTTAAAACCAATAAATGGACTAAGTTCTGTGAAGCCTTGGTAAATACTATTTAATATTGTCAATATAATTGTCACAGCACCATGGTTTTTAATTTATGGAAATTGCATGATAACTTTCCTACTCTGGAGTATCACAAACACAAATTACAATGTCATTTTATTCTCAATACATCTGCCAATGTTTTCAATTTACAAAGAAAATCATGATTTAGAGTTATGTCTCAATATGTTCAATTTTGGCAGGCTATGAAGCTTCCAAAAGCCTATAAGAAACTTATTTCTGCCAATTTTCATAACTTAAACAAGATTGGAGACTTTTGCAATTCTCACCCTAATACCTCACTCTCCATTATATGTATTATTGCAGCTTGCTTACCAGTATCCGTTTACCAAACTATATATTCGTAGTTGCTTATAGACACCTTGCAAGTAGGGTAAAGCAAAATGCACAAAGTGTTGCATCGTAAATGGTAGTTGGTGCCTTGAACCTTTTACTATTCACCATATGCAATATACCATATACAAATTATTGTTACCTTTTGACCTAACATTTTGTCAATATGCAATTATTTCACTTTCTTATTTCCTCAGCAACTAAATTGATTACATCCAATTGGAAAGGTACAAAACTTCTGTCTTGAAATTCATGGCGGGCATAGATAATATTTACGAAGCAGGATTATACTCTTTACAGGCACATTAAGGGGCATATTTATACTCCGTTTGCGCCGGAATTGCGTCGTTTTTTTTGACGCAATTTCGATGCAAAACTAACTCCATATTTATACTTTGGCGCTAGACGCGTCTAGCGCCAAAGTCCATGGAGTTAGCGTCATTTTTTAGCGTGGACACCTACTTTGCGTTAATTATATGCAAGGTAGGCGTTCCCGTCTAAAAAATCGACTCCGACGCATGTGCGTCGGATGTATACTCCTGGGCAAAAATCACGCCCGGGAGTGGGCGGGTCAAAAAAAATAACATACGGACGCTTTTGCGCCGTTTTTTAGCGCCTGCAAAAGGCAGGCGTTAAGGGACATGTGGGCTCTGAAGGAGCCCAGAGGTGCCCTCCCATGCCCCCAGGGACACCCCCTGTCACCCTTGGCCATCCCAGGAGGACACCCAAGGCTGGAGGGACCCATCCCAGGGACATTAAGGTAAGTTCAGGTAAGTGTTTAAAAAAAAAAAAATTGTGGCATGGGGGGCCTGATTTGTGCCCCCCTAAATGCCACTATGCCCAATGACGTTAGCGCAGTTTTGCGTCAAAAAGTATAAATATGGGCCTCAACCTTCTTCTGCCCATTTCATGTTTTGGAAAACTCAACATTTACATTTCCACATTTTTTTCTTCTATCCGCTAATGTATTTTCAAATCAAATGCTATTGCTCATTGAAATGTATTCTTGCTATATCTAGAGTATTATCTATTTGGGATCCCTTTTTATTTCCCTCTTTTATTTTTGTCCCTACAGAAGAATTAGTAATTGAATAAGTTCAAATGTTATATGTTGACCGGCTCATTACTGAAAATTGTATACCTTCTTAGGAATATGTTTCTTTCATATTTTGTTGTATTCATAAATTTAGAATACATTTGGAACACACAAAAAAAGTTGAAGCAAACAAATGAGGGAAATTGTGAGGCATGAAAGTCAGTCGTCACTTTCTGAATTCTAACAAGCCCTGATTTCATTGCTCTTCAAATGATTTATGCTTTTTGCCTCTCATGTCCTTGTTTGTCTACAACCTTATCCGTACTATGCTGTACCCCTGTAGCTGAAGATGAATTCCACATCACCACTTGATTTGTAGCAAGGAGGCCAGATGAGTAGTTTTCATCAGTGAAGTTTTGTCTCTTTGCGCTCAATATTTTTTTCCTGCCCCCTTCTTAAGGAAATGGGAGTTTACCTGTTGCTGTGTTATTTTCCAGCAGCAGCAGTTTTACAGTGTTAGTAAATTCAGCTATAGTTCTATTAAACACTTCCCTGTGGCATCTTCTTTTCTACATGGTGAAACTGGGGGTCAAAAGTGGCTGCAGAATATAATTCACTTTAGCTACTACTGTGATATGATTTTGCAAGCATCACTGAAGACCGAGTTCCTGAGTGCAAAGGAATCCACAACTTATGAGAAAGGTTTTTCTGTTATTCCTCTGTATACTGGTGGGCTAGCAGAGCCCGTGTGGTTTGGAGCATTTCCTTTACATATTTCTGCTTTTGAGTCAAACACAACAGCCTGAACATGACTTAATTTTACAAATCACATTGGAACATTACTTAAAGTATCCAGAATTTCATGGCTGTTACTAATTGGAACCAGATTGTTACTTATAGTTGTTAATTATTGGACGCGCAGGATAGTATTTGGGGCCAACAACATTGCCCATAGCCATGCATCCCAAGCACATCTGTCATGGAATCCTAGCTCAGGTTTTAAAACATAATTGTATGGAACCTTAGAGTCATGGCTCACCGGTCAGTGTTCCATGACATCATTGACCCAAAGAATGCTAAACACATCTCCTTTCTTTATAAAAGAACAAAGAGAAACAGAAGTGAAATCAGCCAGAGAAGGGGCACATGGTAAAAATTTCGCATTTCAGCACCAGAATAACTACTAGAATCACGACTTCCACGTGCAAATTGGTCGACATTTTCCCCACCATGGTCAGACAGCATGGTTACCCTCATCTCAATCAAGTTCTTACCCATTATGAACATGGGCCTACTACAGATCTCATTATCGTAGGTGGGAAAAGTGCAATGAACGCCTTTTAGTTAAAGGCCACCATTCTATTCAATTTTTGTTGTCTACGCGACATAATCCCCATCACAGCTTTCACCTCCAGGTCAGCGTCTGTTGCACCCACTTCCAGCTCCTACTGCTGCTGCCTCTGCCTTGAGAACAAACTGAGAGCCTACCTGACTCTGAGTTCGGGGCCCTCCTCCACCCGCAGGCTCCTGCCTGCACCTCATCCCTGGTGGTGTACTGGCCATCTGCAAGTAAGTATCTTCTGTCTCTCTCTGTCTCTCCTTTCTCCTGCTTTTTTACATTTGCCTTTTACCTCTGTTTTTACATTGTTTTTATTTTTTATTTGTCTGTCTCTTCTCTTATTTTTCTGTCTCTTCTGTTACCCTCTCCCCCCACGCTGCTGCTCCTGTGGCCCCACCTCCCTCCCCTCTGTGAAGTGCTTTTCCCACCCTCCCACCGCCCAGCTGACCTGACCCCGCATCCTTCCCCTTCTTAATGGCTGCTGCAATACAGCCACGCTGCTTGCGTGCCAAAAGCAGGACAGTCTGTGCCCTTCCACACCTGGACCACGACCAGCACTACGGACCCTGGTTCTCACCCCATCCACCGGTTCGATGCAGCACTCTACGTGCCCTCAACCCGGGAAGATCTTCAGCCGGCCACCAAGCAACCCCTGGAACACTCATGGACCTTTTTCTTCTCGCACCTGCTCCAACACCCTCCAAGGACCACTCAATGTTCCCGCACCATGTGCATACTCCTCAACACACGCTCCCTCGTCGAACAGGCGGTAGAAGTCTGGGACCTCCTCGACTCAACAGCTCAGGACGTCGCCTTCTTCACGGAGACCTGGATCACCCCCACCACTGCCCCAGATATTGCCACGGCCATCCCAGACAACTACAAAATCATACACAAGGACAAAGCCAACAGGCCAGGAGGAGGCATTGTCATAACAACTCTCGGCCTCAAACAACTCATCAGCATCCCCACCTACAGAGCCAGACACATTCTCGCCGCCGTCTTCTCAGCAGTGGACAACATCACCATCTCCCACACCTCCGAACACCATTGGACTGACCACAAGTGCACCTACTTTACCTACACAGAGAACACCGCACGCTACCACACCCCCGTCCCCCCGGCAGACGCTGGAGCAAAGTTACAGAAGCACAGCTCACCAACGTTCTCAACCACTCCCTCCCATCGGATGTAACGGATGCTAACGAAGCAGCAAGCAACCTACACGGATGGCTCTCAAACTGTGCCGACCTTGTAGTCCCTCTAAGGAAATCAATAGGGAATCGACAGAGAAAAACACCCAAGTGGTTTATGCCAGACCTACAGGAATCCAACTGTGCCTGCAGATGATTGGAATGTAAATGGAGGCTCAGGAAATCCACTGAAGAACACACAGCCTACAAAATAGCAATCACCACGCACCACCAGAACATCAGAACCACAAACAAAGCCGCCTTTCAAGCACACCTCAACCCCAGCACTCACAACAGCAAAGAGCTCTTCACCATTATCAAAGAGTCCGCGAACCCCGTAGCAGACACCTCATCTATCCCATGACCTTTGTGACAACCTTGCCACCTTCTTTCACTGTAAGATCCAGGACATCCACGAAGGCTTCAGTAACCAAAGCCCACCAGCACTGCTCACCACCACGAACCTTGCATTTCACCAGATACTGAACTCCTGGAGCCCCATCACCATAGAGGACCCCCAAAGAATGATGAACTCCATCCACTCTGGAGCACCCTCGGTTCCATGCACTCATCACATCCTCAACCTGCCCATTGCCTCCATAGCACCGGAGCTCTGCCGAACCATCAACCTATCCTTCAATAACACCACATTCCCCTCAGAGTGGAAACTCGCCGAAATCAGCCCGCTACTCAAGAAACCCACCGCTGACCCTAGGGAGCTGAATAACTACAGACCAATCTCTTTGCTCCCTTTCCCAGCCAAGGTAACGGAGAAGGCCATCAACCAGCAACTCACTGAGTCATTCAAGACACACCGTATCCTGGACCCTTCCCAGTCCACTTTCAGAAGCAACCACAGCACCGAAACTGCACTCTTAGCAGCCACTGATGACATGGCATCATTCTGGACCATGGAGGCACCGCTGCACTCATCCTCCTCGACCTCTCTGGTGCATTTGACACCGTCTCCCACTCCACCATCTGAGACAGACTGTGCGACATCGTAATCCGAGACAAAGCCCTGAACTGGATCAGGTCCCTCCTCACCAGAAGAACACAGAAGGTCAGACTACTACCGTTCACATCAGAATCTAAAGACACTTGCTGCAGAGTGCCCGAAGGATCCTCACTCAGCCCATCACTTTTCAACGTCTACATGGCCCCACTCACCAAGATCACCAGACAACACGAGCTAAACATATACTCCTACGCTGATGACACCCAACTGATCCTCTTCCTGTCCAAGGACTCTGAGCAAGCCAAGAGGAATTTCCACAACGGGATGAGAGCAGGCGCCGCTTGGATGGAGGCCAGCTGCCTGAAGCTCAACTCGGACAAGACAGAGATCCTTGTGATCGGCTCCACCCCTTCTGCCTGGAACGACTCCTGGTGGCCCACTGCACAGGGTAATGCCCCCACTCCCCAGGACCATGTGCACAACATGGGCATCATCCTAGACTCTACTCAGTTGATGACCCGCTAAGTGAACACCGTCTCCTCATCAAGCTTCCACACCTTCTGTCTCCTGCGGAAGATATTCAAATGGAATACCCCCAACATGAAGAAGACAGTCACTCACACACTCATCACCAGCAAACTGGACTACAGCAAAGCACTTTATGCCTGCATTACCAAGAAACTTCAATCTAGACTACAACAAGTCCAAAATGCAGCAGCCAGTCTCATCCTGTACATCCCCTGACACAGCCAAATCTCTCCCACCTCAGAGATGCACACTGGCTCCCAGTCAACAGGCGCATCACATACAAACTCCTGATCCACACGTTCAAGGCACTGTGCACATAGGACCAGCATACCTCAACCACTGCCTCACCTTCTATGTACCCAACAGACGTCTCAGTCCCTCTCAGCCCGTCCTTGCAGCCATCCCCAAGATCCGGAAAAGTACAGCAGGAGGAAGATCCTTCTCCCACTTAACAGCCGGACATGGAACACACTACCCTGCAAGCTCAGGCAGACTGCATCACTGAAGCAGTTCAGGAAGGACCTCAAGACCTGGCTCTTTGACTGAGCAGCACACCTTCATTCAGCCTCTTGAGACCCTATGGGTGTCAAGCCGCACTTTAAAAATCCCTGATTAATTGATTGATTGACGCACTATCAACCTTCCTGTCTTCACCTTTACCCAATCTCCCACTGCTGCCTAATTTACTAGGACTCTCCTGTGAGAGGTTATAACCTTTAGCATCATTACTCATTAAAGGATCATTCTAGTGCCAGCTTTTCTACCTTCCATGGCCCAGAAAGAGGTGAGTCATTTAACCAAGTTGGTTGTAATGAGCCATGCTCAAACCGTATCTCAAACAACATGCTCCATATTTACTCTTTTCTTCATAGCCATCCCCATGCCTCTCTTAACTAACCTGTTGGTCCTTTCCACTAGTCCATTCGCCTGGGAGTTGTAAAGGCCAATAGTATTTGATCCCACAAGTTTGCAAGAAATGTACCCTCTCCTGCAATCGAAATTGGGTGCCCTTGTCTGTAGCAAATCAATTAAGAAGACCCTCATTCTTAACCACATATCTCAACCATCCATTTGAGCTTCTTGTCAGGATCTCTCTGAGTAAGTTGACTTGGAGCTTTATGAACATCTATAAGGATAACAGCAAAACCTAAGTTGCCAGGACAACCTCTAAAAGACCAATAAAATCTAAAAGTGATATGTGTCACCATTCTCATGGGCCTTCAGTACATCTTATCTAGAGGCCACTACTGTTTTTCATACCTAATTTTAGGGCAATTGCATTGTTGACAAGTGGGTCAAATCATTCTCCGTTTTTGACAAAAGGGGCTGGCGATTGTCTAATACCATCTTCTCCAATCCTCTATTGACTATGACAACTGCTTTATTTAGATTTTGTTGTGATCCACTGGAACGCATGGCTGCCTATTGGTATGTGTGGTTTTAGTAATCTATAGACTTACCCTGGTAGTTCATGATCTCCCAGTGCTTTATTGCAGGGTAAGTCAGGTATCTCCACTTCCAATTCCTTCTTGGAGATTTCTCCTTCAGGTAGGCCTCTGCCTTCTTTGCATAGTATTGGCATTTCGATGCCTTCCAAGTTTATTTCAACTGGTAGAGTCTCTCTGGTGTCTGTGGTATTAAGGTTATGATAGAAGGTAGCAAATCTTTTTATTATGTTTACAGGGTGAGTAATCAGTGTTTGTCTATCATAATAGAGAGAGGGAGTAGTGGTCTGGAACTCACGTTGCCTAAGTTGTTCCTCAAGTAACCGTCCTACTTTTCCCCCTTCATAATTTTGCTACTTTAGAATGCCAAGGCATGTTCTGCTTTACTAGTGTTCCTGTTAAGATTGAACTTTTTACAGTCCAGTTTGTGACTTGTTTCCAGTGTTGGGCCTACATTGTAAGTGGATGTGAGTTCATATGTGTGTTTTTTCTAGTTGTGTTGTAGAATTTTTGCTTTTATTTTTCTTTATGGACAACAAGTTCCCTATCATTTGGTCCGTCAGAGTAGCCCATAGCGTTTTGGGGGAGGCATTGTATATCAGGAAAAAATCCATATTGAGGCATGCCCCATGAACAGAGGACATAAAAGTGTATTCCCTTATGGAAGGTGGAGGGGATTAATTCCCAAGTGCTTGTCAGAACAATGGTCATTCATGATATAGAATAAAAATGCTCTGCCCTCGCATCATGTCTGTGTGTAAATCACTCCTATCTATGATGAGGTACAGTACTGCCTCTTTCTGTGATGATACATGAAATGGTACTTGTATTTGTATTCTGGAAGTAGTCGATCCCACTTCCAGTACTTTATCCATAATGTGTCTTTTTTGGAAAAAAGTAAATTTTCAGTGTGGCCAGTTCATGTTTTAGGATTGTGTGTTGTAGGAATTTAAGGATTAGTAGTGCTATTCTTCACTGTTTTCACGTTGTTGGGAGCTCCGTGTCACACATGGGCCATTATTCATTTTTATTCTGCAGTTGCTAAACAGTCTTCCAGCCCAGGCACTTTTCAACATGTGAGATTCCAAGAGGGACATAGGACCTTTTGGTATGTGTACGATGCTTGCTTTTTTTGTTCCCTCATAAGACAGTACTTTTTATGTTTAATGCAATGAGTCATCCCATTAATATTGAGGGAAGGAAGTGAAAGTGGTCCCCTGCACAACATTCCCTATGTAGTGTATAATGTTTCTGCACTGAATGAAAATAGCATATACCTCGTTTGCCTTGTATAAGGTGTGCACATGTATGAGATGTATGAGGAGGAATATGGGGAGGGGTGTGTTGTTTCAAGAGGCGGGTAAAAAATGTGCAGATCAGGAATCTTTTTTTTACCCTCAGTAGTCATGATGGTTTGCATGGAGCTCTGTCCAGTGGCGCGGGGGTTATGAATGAAGTAGTAAGTATTATCACTAGAAATTGCTTATACTGTTAACTATTTAATTAGCTAGCTAACTAAACTTTAGTCAGGTGGAAAAACTCATTAGGCTCCATCACCCATCTCATCTGTACAAACTTAAAATAGGAGAAGATGCCAAAACAGTTCAAAAAGAGCACAACTTGGGCAGATACACTACTCAGTTTGTATACAGCAACAGACTGAAGAACATAAGTGAACTAGGAAGTTAAAGAGAAAGAGGACAAGTAAAGAACAAACATCTGACAAGTGCTCTTTTACTCTGAATTCCTCAGTTTTCTTCATCCTTTGAGTTATTTCCCCGGGATACTGTAAATGGAGCGGTATAACATGGCGGGGCTCAGGACCTGTGACTTTTCCGGTCAGTTATGGCAGCATGATTAGTACTGCAGGGGAGGACATCCGTCATTCCATGTCCGTTTGCTTCAATTCTTAGGTAGAAATCGGGACTTGTCTATGTCCCTCAATGAGGTTCCAGCCTGTTTCTAGCCCCCCATTAATTGGTAACTTCTGTGAAGAGATTATCGGCATGTTCTCGTGTATGTCGGGACATAGATTCTGAAACCCTTATTATAGTGTAAAAGGCCATTTATTAGGACAGGCTTGCTCAATAGCATAACACATCAATGTAACCAGAACTAATAACAACATTTATTTTTAAACTTGTAACTCCCTTTCTTCCATTCACATTTCAATCCTCCACTTATCATTCGCTTCACCCAAAATCCACTTCCATTTCCACACATCCCCTTTTTCCTTTCATCCCTTGCCTGACTCTGGCCTACCCCCACCTGCCATCCTTCACGTGCTTCTATCCCCCCACTGGAAGGGTGGACAAGCCCGCATCTGACTCTCTACCCTCCCCCATCTACTGCCACTCAGTAAAACCCACTTGGCGTTTTGCTGCCCCACCAGCAAACCCACTGCAATCTCATGCTTGACCAGCCACACCTCCCTGCCAAAAACTTTCACCCCACAAATTAGTCAGCAAGAAACGCAACTCCATCAGGTAATGTACATTCCCCATGTACGAGAGGTGCACACGTCATCCCTGAAAATCCCCTTCTCTTCCTCCTTCAGGCCCTCATGCATCAGAACCTTAATGTCATGAGCCCCGCAAAAAACCTGCATAGCCCTATTGAGTTTCCTCCGTGCCCTCTCACTTGCCTCATGTGTTTTGTGCCCCACGCCATTTCCTTCTTGGCACAAATTCAGTCCACACCAAGCAAGTCCGATGCATGTTGCGCCTCATCAGGACCAGATCTCGCTGCATGTGTTGCAGTAGGGTGAGCCCTGAAAGACAGACCAAGTCATTTTCCCCAAGGTGCACCACCAGTACATCCGGACATCCCCACGTCGCCAAAATTGATGTAATAAACGGAAGCAGACTGCCCCACCTCATGCCGCTCTTTCCCCACCATAGCACTTCATGCCGGCTGCTCGGGAGTCCCAAAGATTATCCATAGACCTGTTTGTCTGCATACTTGACCGCCCAATGCACAAAAGAATGGCCGACTTGCCACGTGATTGACTTAGTCTTCTCCAGGCCACTTACACAACCTGAAAAGAGAAACAAAAATCAGCGCATAATACTACAAACCCACGCCTCCCCTCTGTTACCCAGACCCAACTGCCTCATACTCTTCCCCTCGAACGGAACTAGGCCCTAACATATCTCTCACAGCACCTGGAGCGCCACCGTCCAATGTGCCTGATCCTGTGCCTCCGTTGCTGCACCAATTCTAAAGGAGTGAGTACCAAAATTACTCGCCTACCTTCCCAGTCACCTCACAGTCATCCTCAAAACAGACAACAACTGAAAAGCTGTAACCTTAGTGCCATTCTCATGCTGAAAAACCCATTCTTCCCGACCTCTCATGCACTCTGTGAATTTTTCCCATTCCCGTACCGTACATGCTTCCACCACACCTCCTCGCTCCAACCAAATCCACTTACCTTTGCCCAACTGATCCGTTTTTGATTGCATCAACCATATCCCCAATCCCCCACCTTGGCGTTGTACCTCACTTGTCTTTAAACCACACTCTGTCCCCACTCCCAACAATTGAGACACTCGTAAGGCCCCAAAAAACATCCAAATCATACACAACCGGAATAGTGCCACCTCATCTGCATTCAAACAACACACTGGCAACACGTGCAAAATATGCAACAACAACTCAAACGTAATGGCTTCCCAGACAAAAACTGAACTTGAGCGAACCCTCCCCCAACCCTTCAGCATTTTCCCTAGAATATCATTCTTTGCCGGGTCCCAGCCAAAAAACAACTTCCCATAAAAAGACACCCCGCTAACTTGCCCCCAAAATGCATCACACGAGTCTCCAGTACTTCCCATTCCTGGCTCCAAAAGGGACCCCTGTAAGCTGTAAAATCATGAAATTCCAACCATGCCAGGCGATAACTCCTGAAGGTTGATTCTGCTAGCAACCTCTCCACCAGACTCATTACCATCGCACCCCCACTCTGCAGGGACCGCTGTCTTGCATTCATCTCCTGCCTTCTGCCACCTCCTTGTATAGTTTTGCCGCCACTACATCTGGCATAGTCTTAGCTGACTGCAAATTCTCCACCCATCTCCTCATCCATGGACCCTGATAACCCACCCAGAAACCTTCTCTGAAACCCCACTCCAATTTGAGCACTGTGTCCGTATCTGAGTACACGCACAACCAATGCAGCAATTTTTCTATCCTAATTGGAGTAGGCACCCTTTGGCCCAACAATGCCCTGACCTCCTCTACCCCTGGCCGCTCTCCACTGCTCAGCAGGGCTGGCGAGTAAGAAACATTGCATAACTGGATGCTTGCCCCACATTTGGAACACTTGAGTCTAAATTTACAAGGGTGCCTAGAGCAGAACCCCTTGTTGAAATTCCAACAAGCTCCTGAGGTAGATACCTGTGCCATCTGAGGCACACCCGCCCCTCCATGAGCGGGATGCTGCTGAAATGTCTTATACACTACTGTAAGACCACTCGCTGTGTGAGTTGATGTAGCAGAATGCAAAGATGCCATCCACTGCATCCATAACTCAGTATCCACATCCCCCTGTGGCTTCTCCGGATTGATGCTAACTCGGGCCTGAAACTCCTGATCATAATTCAGCCATGCAAAACCCCCAAAGTGCAGCTGAGCTTTCTGAATTATGTCCATGTACTTGAACATGGCAATGGCCCTGTTGAGGTATTTCTCACAGTATATACTGGCGTAAATCAAAAAAGCCGAAGTCCCGTTGTCCATAGTTATGGGAACCCGGGGCCTCCTCGCCAACTCCCACTCCTCTTCCTTAGACCCTTCTTTAGCATGAATGTCCCTGTGTAATGGTTTGAAAACATCCACATATTCATGCCTCCATATCCTCGCCTTCGTCTTATCTGCCACATGTGACCCTGAAGGCATCGCAAGACCCATGTAAGGGAGTCTCTTCTTGTGTCCTGCCACCCCTTTATCCTCGTCCTCCTTTCCTCCATCTATCCCCGTATCATCATTCCCGTTCTTTGCTGGTGGCTCCTTAACTCCTTTATCTGTCCCATCTTCAACGACATCACCTACCTCAGGATGAAAGTGTATTGAATCCCCACCCACTCCTACAGATTTGAATTGAGCCGTGCCCCCCTTTCCCCTCTTAACCTCCCATGGCACCCACCAATCTCCTTTACCTTGCAACCCCTGAGCTGTCATTCCAGCATCCGGCAATACGTTGCGCCTGCGCCTTCCTTGCGAGAGGCCATATGTCCTTGTGCCAACGTAGAGACCGGTAAAACAGAAGCAGAAGAGGGGGTTGTGCCGCTCCTGCGCCCCTGCCCCTTCCCTTGTACCCTGCTCACGTCTTTCTTTTGGATCTCCCTTTTTTCCCAGTTATCCAGCTCAACCTCATAATCTAGTTCAAGAACCACATCTTCAGTCCACACCCATTCATTCGTCTGCACCAAGTGCATCTCCCATGATGCTTTTGTCACCCATCCTGAAACCCCCTTGGCGCATACCAAGCGTGTTCTTCCTGAGCTCCCACGGTGTAGACAAGGCTGCCGAAGACCCCTCTAATGCTTCCGACCAACGTCCAGGGGCCGTAATGCACCCCGTTGGCTTCACCACCTTTCTGCCAGCCTCAGATGCCGGCATTGACTCTCCTCGCCACGCCTGGCCGAATGTGCCAGGCGGTGCCGTCACGCTGCTAGTCCCACCAGCCGCACCAGCCTCCTGCACTGACCCCTGCTCCTCCTGGGGTATCCATACCCAACTGCCCTATGCTGCCCTGTACCCCTCATGCTGGCCCCCCCAACAGCTGCCGCCTTCCTTTTCACCTTCTTGGCCCTGCTTTCTGCCTCGCCCCTCTCCTTACACAACTTTTCCCACCGAAGCTCAGTTTCTGCCACCAGTTTCCTTTGCTCCTGAATTCTTGCCTCTATATCCACTGTCGACCAATCAGTGGGTGTGTGATGGCTGCTCCCCCACCTCCTGCACTTGTCTGCCCCCGAAATGCTCCCTGTCCCCCATTCCACCTGCCTCACCACTGGAAGTGGCCACTACACTACCCGGGATCACTGCCGCAGCACTACCCGCTTTTGCCTTCCTTTGATGGCCACCAAACTTTTGTGCCATGCCCACTCCAGGGCCCCTAGCTATGGCCCCACCTAAAGTAAGGTCCAATGACTGCTCTGCCCTAGGTGGCATCACTAATGCCTGCACTGCGTGCTGAGCAGGGTCCAGGCAATCTCAACCAGCCCAGAAGGGCCTGCCAAGTTTTATTGTAGCCCCACCCCTGCCAGGTCCTCTCCTTTTGGTCCTTCCTCTTGATTTGTCTCCCCTTGGGGCACTTCCTCCCCACCCATGTGAAGGTTGGTGGACACACCGCGCCCGTTCTCTTTTGGGCTTTTTCTTGCTGCCCTGTGCAGGAGAGCGGCAAGAGGCGGTCGCCGCTGCCACTCCCTGAGCCGCCAAGCATGGTGTGCGTGACAACTCCACCCAGGCCTGATCAAGAACCCCAAGCCTGAGGAGGTCACTGCGGCCCGCCTAGCCCAGCACGCAAAGTGTGGCCCTTATGGCGTTGATGTCATGGCCTGTGGCCATGACGGGTGTCTTTTATTCGCGGGTGCAGCATGCGTTACAGATAACACGCACATGTCCGACGCTGCATTGAAAAAAAACACTCTGCGTATGCCGAAGCATACAATGCCACCCAGCTGCCGTTACGTTGACAAGGCACTTACGTGCCAGATCCTCCCTGCAGCACGACCACTTTCCTTGCGCTCGAGACGCCGAGCAGAGTTCCTCTAAAAGTATACTAACTAAAATATAACCTGCACTAAAATTCTCTGACCGGCCAATCTCTGCGCAGCATGACTTGCTGGCGCCGAAGAGGCCGATCCTCCCAACCCTACCCCCCTTTGTATCCTCCCAAGCACCCTCCCCCACCAAACTCGCCAGCCTATCCCACCCAAGGCTGTCCACTTCCGGCACGAGAGCTCCCGTGAAAAGGCTGGACTGCGTCCAGCTCTTCACAGGGCCCTATTGTGCACATACTCCCCCTGTTTCTATTTCTGTTATCCTGGTTAGTGTCATCTGCTTTTCAGTTCTGCCATTTGACAAGTTTCTGTGGGCAGAGACCAATGTTTATAGAAATTGTTACAGCTTTGTGCATACACGATTACATACGTTTTTTTGTGATAGCATATAGAATGTGTGACTAATCACAGCAATGTTAACAGTCCTTGTAAACCTAGACTCTAGTTGCATTTTAGTTTCTTTGTACGTATATGGTATGATAAAACCTTGGGCATGCACAGAGTGGGGAAGGTAGTTATACATGTGCTGACCCTTTTTGGCTAAGGCAGTGTTGAGTAATCAATAGAACATGTTTCCTTGTGGGGAAGCTGTTACCATCCAAGGATTCAATATAGATTTCAAATATCTCTGTCCATTCCTCCCACTGCAAAGGAGCGTTGCCAGATTGTGCAAATAAACGTGCTGGGAAAGTCAGTATTTACTGTATTCATGACTGATGCACAGTACGTTGTGGTGCGCCTTTCATAAAGCTAGACAAGTCTATATAGTATTTAGAGTAAATGAAAATGGAGTCTTGGACAATTGTGAAGCTCTGATGATGTGCAGTACCTGAAAGGAAAATGTTGTGTCTGTCACTGGATCAACATAGAAAGGAGTATGGTCTTGGAGTGACAGTCACAATGCTTCTGGTAAGCCTGCCCAATTGAAGGACAAGTCTCTCAAAGTAGGGCGTGAACATTAACAGCAACAAATTACACTTCACAGTGTCAAAGAACAGAAGGTTGATGACTGCATGAGTAAAGGTCTCTTGCTTCTGAAGATGGCTGATATGTCAATGTGCTGACGTCACTCCTTGTTTATGTGGGAGATTGGCTCATTGTCATTTTTGCCACACATTTGTGCTGATCAGTCATTATTGTCAAAGAGAACTTGCTCAACAAGCTAAGATTGCTGGCACATTTACATGATGATTCAACTGTTTTCACCAGGTAGTTGGCCTTGCACCAGATACTAGGCTCACTGACTTGTTTGTGCTGCAAATTAAAGCCAGTGGCATCCTTCGCAAACATTTTAAATTGCCAGTTATTTTGCATGGTGACATGGCTGTTTTCTATGGGAAGTTGAGCTTCTCCTTACTGGGTTGCTCCTCTTTTCATAAGGCTGAGGCCTTTCTTCTTCTTGTCTGGCTGCTGGAATGCAGAGGCCTTGCGTTCATGTGTGGTGCCCATTCATTGCCCTGAAGCCCAACGTATTGTACATCCATTGTTCCTAACTCCACCTGTTTTGGTCTTTGGACACCACCTTTTGATGGGTAAATTTTGTGAATCATAATTAAATAAATATTTCTTCCAATCGTACTAGAGGGTAGGTAAACATTGATTTTATTCAAATAGGTCCTCTCACACTGCATGGTTGGGGCTTAAGCTTAGTAACTCATCGCCAAAATGTAGGGAAGACCTTTAAAAGCACAGATCTGCATTTGGGGTTTAGAAAGATCTTTATTGAATACAGCTAACAACAGTGCCCCTTGTCAGTTATCCCCAACTCAAGTAGCATGGAATTCTGGCTCAGCTTTTAAAACATAATTATTTGGAACCTTACATGCAAGGACCAATGGTCAGTGTTCCATGATATCATGGACCTATGAAAATCAGGACACAAATCTCTGTTTGCATCCTGCCAGTCAGCAAATTCAAATCTGTCAGGTAGTAATCAATGTTTCCAATCATGTTTACATTCATTTTTACTAGTTTTACCTGCATGCTGACCCTACTGTTTGGATTATATTATGCTGATATCCTAAGTGATATAGGCCCTCATTCTGACCTTGGCGGGCGGCGGAGGCCGACCGCCAAAGTCCCGCCGTCAGGTTACCGTTCCGCGGTCGAAAGACCGCGGCGGTAATTCTGACTTTCCCGCTGGGCTGGCGGGCGGTCGCCTTCAGACCGCCAGCCAGACCAGCGGGAAAGAGGCTTCCACGATGAAGCCGGCTCGTAATCGAGCCGGCGGAGTGGAAGCTGTGCGACGGGTGCAGTTGCACCCGTCGCGTATTTCACTGTCTGCGCAGCAGACAGTGAAATACATGTAGGGGCCCTCTTACGGGGGCCCCTGCAATGCCCATGCCAGTGGCATGGGCACTGCAGGGGCCCCCAGGGGCCCCGCGACCCCCCCTACCGCCATCCGGATCTCGGCGGTCCGACCGCCGGGATCTGGATGGCGGTAGGGGGGGTCGGAATCCCCGCGGCGGTGCAGCAAGCTGCGCCGCCGCGGAGGATTCAATGGGGCCGCGGTACACTGGCGGGACCCCGCCAGTGGTGCCGGTCCGACCGCGGCTTTACCGCCGCGGTCGGAATCCCCATTGGAGCACCGCCGGCCTGTCGGCGGTGCTCCCGCGGTCCTCCGCCCTGGCGGTCAAAGACCGCCAGGGTCAGAATGACCACCATAAGTTTAAACTAAGACCCGCAATCATCTAAAGGCATGTTTTCTGAAACTGAGGAATATCTGCCTATCACAGTGTGCTAGTCATAAAGAGGTCATGCTTCAGATCAGGATAGCATTCATGAAAGGTCTGGGGTCGTGTTATATGTGATGTCCCAGAGACACAACTGGCATGTGCGTCCACGGGGCACAATGGAATTACAGAAGGTGCCACAGCACTTGTGCATTCCCTTTTTTAATACTGATAGTGCTGGCTGCTCCATGCGAATGAGAGATTCACTGCTGTGCCTCTGCGCTTGTGCCATATTACCGACGTGAAGACAGAAGCAAAGTTGCTTTTAGGAGGTTCCCAGAAAGTGTGCCACAAAAACGTTTTGCACTTTCAGCATGCCTCCTAAAGGCAGCCCGCTGGATAGGGACAAAGGAGGTCCCATTGACCCCCCCAAGACATCCCAAATGATGACAGGTGCAGGCACTCACTGCACCCTCCTTCAAGGGAATGTGCCTCCCCTGTTGCACTGAAACACAAAGCGGCTTCGGAGCTGCTGCTCCGTATTTCACTTGAATGCACTGATCCCAGGGCAGCGCAAGTTTGCAGCTGTCCTGAGGGCAGGACATACTGAATAATAGGGCGCGCTTTCACTGTTTGAGTGCCATGAGACAAACAGGAAAAGTGTGCCATATATATAATGCAGCCCCTAATGTCAATTTTTGGGGTCAGTGATTGCCTCAAGCTACTAGACAGTTTATAGGCCCTCATTGACATTGAATCAGTTCACATAGATAGGGCCTTCTGCCCTGGTCTCAGTGTCATTTCTCATGAAATCACTTTTCAAACTATTTTTATGCTTGTCTTGCAATAAGTACTTAAGTGTAGACTCCAGTTTCAAATTACTATTTGTATTTAGGCATGGCTCCAAGATGGATACACAAGCTGTTATAGTGAGAGAGTTCATTCCAAATATTTGGACTGCTAGAAGTCATTGACAGGTAACAGTGTGAATCATTTTGCATCAGAGGCAGGCTGGTTGTTATTATCAGTGTATTTCCCTGTAACAGTGTACAGTGATGTCCCCTTATGCCACCTGAGGGTGTTCCCACCAATTATGTACCTATGTGTACTAATAGCTTGAAGGTACATAGATATGGAGTTAGGAATAGTACATCTATGCTTCCCTGAATGCATTTACCTTTTGATACTTTGTCACTCAACATTATGGCCCTCATTATAACCCTGGCGGTCGGTGTTTAAGCGGCGGTAAGACCGTCAACAGGCCGGTGGAAAAATAAAATGGGATTACGACCACAGCGGAAACCGCCAACATAGACAGCCACTTTAACACTCCGACCGCCACGGCGGTACAGGCAAACAGCATGGCGGTCACCGCCAACAGTCAGGCGGAAGACAATGTACTGCCCACACTATTATGACAGGCCGATACGCCACCTTTTCCGGGGTGGATTCAACGCGAACAAAAACACGGCAGAAACAGGACTCGAAGGGGAAACACTCACCTCTACACAACCCACGAGGAACAAGGACGCCATGGAGCCTGAACTCCAAATACTCCCTGCGATTGTCTTCCTGCTCCTCTACCAGGAGCACGACCAACGGCGGTGATGACCACAGTGAGTACTGCACCTACGACACAGGGGAAGGGAAGGGGAGGGAAAAGAGAGTGACACACACACGCAACACCCCCACCCCCACCCTCACCCTCACACACTACAACACACACACCAATACTTGCGTAAACATTACATTTACATCCCCCCAACCCTCCCTGGAAGAACGCAATGACAAAAGGAAATGAGTTGAACGATTGTAATCATGTAAAATCCATTAAGCCAAAATTTATATACTCCATAAACAAATATGTACACCAAGATTTCAAGTCCAGGTACTGCAGCAATATAGTCCGTGGACCACAGGGCCCAAAATGCATGGGCGAGGCCCACACAAGACACCCGATCAAAACGGAGAGAACACTGCAGGGGCATCAGATCGAAATAAAACAGGCACCTCAGAGGGAAGGGAAGGGGGGGCACCTCAGCCGGATGAGTGCAGGACGCCAGCTCCACGAAGGGGCTCCATGCCCATTGAAGTATCCTGGGGAGTGCAAAGCCACAGTCTCTCAAGTCTCTCCAGTGGGTGGTTTGCCCACTGCTTAATCCTGGGGAGTGCAAAGCCACAGTCTCTCAAGTCTCTCCAGTGGATGGTTTGCCCACTGCTTTATCCTGGGGAGTGCAAAGCCAAAGTCTCTCAAGTCTCTCCAGTGGGAGATTTGCCCACTGCTGCATCCTGGGGAGTGCAAAGCCACAGTCTCTCAAGTAGATGCCTTTCTCCACTAGTTTTGGAGGGGGCTTGGTGCCCAGAGTGCTTCATCCTGCCAAGGACTGAGGTAGTGGATGTATCTCTCCACTGGTTCTGGAGGGGGCTTGGTGCCCAGAGTGCTTCAGCCTGCCAAGGACTGATGTAGTGGATGTATCTCTCCACTGGTTCTGGAGGGGGCTTGGTGCCCAGAGTGCTTCATTCTGCCAAGGACTCAGGTAGTGGATGTATCTCTCCACTGGCTCAGGATGTGGCCAGGCCGCTGGTGGTGCTGGCAGCGGCCTCAGTAGCGGCGGTGCTTGCGGCGGTCATTGGGCAGCAGTGCTGGTGGGGGGCTCACTGACCTCGGTGCTGGCGGCGGTATCATGAGCGGCGGTGCTGGTGGGGGGCTCACTGACCTTGGTGCAGGCGGCGGTGTCATGAGCGGCAGTGCTGGTGGGGGGGCTCACTGACCTCGGTGCAGGCGGCGGTGTCATGAGCAGCTCAGTATCTTGGGTGCTGGTGGTGCATGTGGCGGTGCCAGTGGGGGTCTGGTCCGCCGTGCAGGTTGGCGGCAACGTTGACTTGCCTTTCTTGTTCAGGCCCTTCCCCACCTTGGATGGTGGTGCAGCTGTCTTGCCACTCCCAACTGTTGTCTTGGCTGAGCCCTTGGTGGCAGGTGCATTGGCCTTCTCCCTCCGGGATGTGAGCAACTTCTTCTGTTTTGGAGGTGGCGGAATGTCCTTGGCCTCGCTCCTAGGGACACTGGCAGCCCTGCTGCTTAGCGCACTCCAGAAGCCGGTTACTGCTGGCACCACTGTGCCCGGTGATGTGGTGGCTGAGGTGCTGGGTTGGGACCTGGAAAGGCGGGCCCTAGGGGATGGAAGGGATGGGGGAGTTGAAGGAAAGAGGTCAAGGTTTGACAGGAAAAGTTTTTTAGACACACTGGGACGGGTAGATGGAGGGGGTTTGGGAGTGGAGAAAGAGGTAGTGGTTGTAGGAAGTTTTCGTTTGCTGACTTTGAGTGAAGGTGCATGGGCTGGAGGCTGCCAGGAGGTGGATGGCTGTTGGGTGTGTGTGTGACTGCGTTTGTGTAGTTTAGGAGGAGGGCTCACAGACACACTGGTAGAGGACACAGGGGATGAGTGAATGGTAGTGGGAGTGGTGATTGCACGTGAGAGGTGTGTGGTGATGGGCATGCTGGTGATGGAGGTAGGGGCTGAGGATGTAGTGCATGCAGGTGTGAGTGGAGACGTGACAGGGAGGGAGGAGGAAGACGTGGAGGAGGGGGACACCGTGGAGGCAGTGGATGTTGGTATGTGTGCCTGGGTGTGATGCTTGTGTGAGTGCCTGTGGGATGTGTGGTGCTTATGTTTGAAAGAGCTACCCTTGTGTGTTGCGGTATGTGCATGCTGGTCTGATGGTGTGCTTGGGATAGGCTGAGGTACTGGGGATTGGATCTGGGTGGAGGAAGTTGGAGGGGGGAGGTTGGACACAGGGACAATGGCTGCCATCAGTGCTGAGGCCAGAGTCTGAAATGCTCACAGTTGGGCTGCCTGACCAGAATGAATGCCCTCCAGGTATGCATTTGTCTGTTGCAACTGCCTCTCTACACCCTGGATGGCATTCAGAATGGTAGACTGCCCAACAGTGAGGGATCTCAGGAGGTCAAAGGGCTGACTGGGGCAAGGCCTGAGGTGCCTGGGGCGAAGGAGATGCCAACGCTCCTGGGTGAGCGGCCACGGGGCACACGCTGAGGGGCTGCTGGGAGGGCGGTGATGGTGGGGGGGTGGCGGCTGTACCTGTAGATGCAGGGGGCACAGTGGGGCCCGCCACCACAAGGGAGCTCCCATCAGAGGAGGAGTCGGTGCTGCTTGTCTTTGCTCCAGTCCCCGCCGTGGAGCTCCCCTCGGCCTCCGTCCCACTGGTGAATTCTGACTCCGTAGTCTCGCCCTCCAGGGCCATGTGGGATGCAGATCCCTCCTGCTCCGGAGACACAGCTCCTCCGCCTGATGATGCTAATGCGCAGAAGAACAGGGAGACCAAAAGAAGGGGGGGAAAGAAAGTAGAACGACATGTTCAGTTCATGCAATACCGCTACCGTTGGCGGACACTGCAGACACAGCAGCCCTCTGCACTACGCCATGCACTGAGAGTTCCCTAATTCCTCACAGGGACATGGGGTACATGGCCTATGCCCCTTTGCTGCACACATGGAAGTCACAGGAGCCTTACTACTGGTGGGGTTGGGGTGCCACTTAGCCTGCCTCACAAAGGGTCCTTGCCTCCAAGGCTTGCCCTAGCCTATGGGAACCCACAGTCCACCTCCCCCACCCAGACACCTCCAATGCCCGCAGAGTCAGATGAATGTGACTGCACTCATCCCCTTGTGGCTGCTGTGATGCCATCAAGTGCCCATCCAACTCCGGATACGCCACCGACAGGATCCGGAACATCAGGGGGGTTGTGGTGCGACGGGCACCCCTCCCACGTTGTGAGGCCATCCCCAGCAGGGCCTCCGCCGTCTTCTTGCTCCAGTGGCGAATGCCCTCCCATCTTTTGCAGCAGTGGGTGCTCTGTCTGTGGTGGACCCCCAGGGCCCGGACGTCCTTGGCGATGGCATGCCAAATATCCTTCTTCTGGTGGGCGCTGACCTACAGGAATAGTACAGGGGAAAAGGTATAACATTAACCGTCTGGACCGTCACAGTCATTGGCCCACGTACCCACCCTTGCCCTGACGCACATACACTCACCGTCGGATCATGCACGCTTCATCCCCACCTATCTCCCACCCACACCACCACAAACAGGCATTGCCCATACAGTATGCTCACAGTGTACTCACCTGTTTGTCTGGAGGACCGTAGAGTAGCGTGTACATGGGGAGGACCCCATCCACTAGTTTTTCCAACTCCTCTGATGTGAAGGCAGGGGCCTTTTCCCCAGACACATAAGCCATCGTCGCTTCCAGACTGAGGTCACAGCAGCACTTGCAGTGTAGGTCCTCTTCTGTTGAAGATCAGGTATCAAGTGAGTGAACAGAGAGAAAATGGCAGTCACGTACCCTCACCGCCCACGTACATCGTCATTGGCTCCTGGGACTCATAGCGTCCAATGTTAACCACCTACCGCCTACCGCGACGGTGTACTACGCCAGCGCAGTTACCTCATATCCCCTTGTCCCACATTACATGTTAGGCAGCCGCCATTTTAGGGGGCCACGTGGCATTAATTTTACATGCGTCACACATATCTAGGCCTTGCATACACACTAAGACAGGCACATAGCGGATTGACAAATGTGTGCAAGAAAGTTGTTTTTTTAGTACCTCAGTGTTGGCTGACCCTCTGATCGCTGTTCTCATCCATAAAGCACGTCCGCTGGGGCAGGTGAGGAGATGGCGACAACCTCCGGTGTACAGACCGCTGGTGGACCTGTCAACAATGGAAGAGCGACATGTCATTGTGACACACAGACTTGATCGTGCCACAGTCCAGGAACTGTGTGCCTAGTTGGAGCCAGACCTGATGTCAGCGATCCGCTATCCCACAGGAATCCCCCCTCTTGGGCAGGTGCTGTCAGAACTCCATTTCCTGGCAAGTGGGTCTTTTCAAACTACAGTGGCCATAGCATCAGGGATGTCCCAGCCTATGTTCCCAAACGTGTTGTCCAAAGTGTTGTCTGCCCTGCTGAAACACATGCGCAGCTACATAGTCTTCCCTCAGGTGGAGGATTTGTCTACAGTGAAAGGTGACTTCTATGCCCTGGGACATATCCCCAACATCATAGATGCCATTGATGGGACACATGTGGCCTTGGTACCACCCCGCAGGAGTGAACAGGTGTACAAAAACCGGAAGAGCTACCATTCTATGAATGTGCAGATGGTGTGTTTGGCCAACCGGTGCATCTCCCATGTGAACGCCAAGTTTCCTGGCTCAGTGCATGAAGCCTACATTCTGAGGAATAGCAGCATCCCTTATGTGATGGGGCAACTCAAGAGGCACCGTGTGTGTCTATTAGGTGAGGAAAAGGACCCTATACAGTGTGAATAGTTCTCTGGGTCTGGGGTTGTCCCTAAGGGTTAGTGTGTGTCTAACTGTTGTCCCTCGACCTTTGCAGGTGACCCTGGCTACCCCAACCTGTCATGGCTACTGACCCCAGTTAGGAATCCCAGGACAAGGGCAGAGGAACGCTACAATGAGGCACATGGGCGGAATAGGAGGGTTATAGAGAGGACCTTCGGCCTCCTGAAGGCCAGGTTACGGTGCCTCCATATGACAGGTGATTCCCTATACTACTCACCAAAGAAGGTGTGCCAGATCATCGTGGCCTGCTGTATGCTGCACAACTTGGCTTTGCGACGACAGGTGCCTTTTCTGCAGGGGGATGGTCCAGAAGGAGGTCTTGTGGCAACTGTGGAGCCTGTGGACAGTGAAGAAGAGGCGGCAGAAGAAGGGGACATAGACAACAGAAACACCGTGATCCAGCAATACTTCCAGTGAGACACAGGTAAGAAGACATCACTGCCTCCTACATCTGATAAAATTGTTCGACCTATCATCTGTCTGTCACTTTCACCCAGTGTATGGACCCTGATTTGTCACTTTCCCCTTCGATTTCACAGATGTGGGTCCCACTGTGTGACCTCTGCTATGTTACCTCATGGACTAGAGCTGTGTGACATTGGTGTGTTGATATTACAGTGGACATTGCTATTTCCCTCAGTTATTGCAAATACAAATTTGTGAAAGCACAGATTGACTCCAGATTGTTTTGTGATTCAAGGGTGCTTATTTGAGTGCTAAATTGTGGATGGGGTTGTAAAATGGGCAGGGGTGATGGTGGAGGAATGTCCATGGCAGAGTCCAGTCTATTTGTCTCACTGGTGCATTGTCCAAAGGGGCATAGGAAGTGGAGCTAGGGCAGTTTAAGAATGGACAGGGTGACAAAGTGGGACAGAAGGATGACATTCAGGGGGGTCTCATTTCTTTTCGGGGGTCTTGGCATTGTTCTCTGTCTTTGTCCTGGATTTCAGGGACCACTTGCGGGGTGGTTCTCCATCTGCAGGGGGTGGGGTGCTGGTGTCGTGGTGCTGTGGCGGTGCCTCCTGTCCACTAGCGCCGGCGGCGGTGGTGGGCAGTTCATCGTCCATGCTAGTGTCAGGGGCCCCTTCTTGTGCCACAGTGTCCCTCCTGGTGTTCACGAGGTCCTTCAGCACCCCTACAATGGTGCCCAGGGTGTTATTGATGAACTTGAGTTCCTCCCTGAACCCCAAATACTGTTCCTCCTGCAGACACTGGGTCTCCTGAAACTTGGCCAGTAGCGTTGCCATCGTCTCCTGGGAATGATGGTACGCTCCCATGATGTTGGAGAGGGCCTCGTGGAGAGTGGGTTCCCTGGGCCTGTCCTCCCCCTGTCGCACTGCAGACCTCCCAGTTCCCCGGTTATCCTGTGCCTCTGTCCCTGAATCGTGTGCCCACTGCCACTGCCCCCAGGTCCCTGCTGTTCTTGTGGTGGTGGGTTAGCCTGGGTTCCCTGTAGTGGTGGACACACTGCTACTTGACGTGTCCTGGGGACAGAGCTATGGGCCCGTTGGCTGGGTGCTGTGCTGGTGTTTTCTGAGGGGGGAGGCTCTGTAGTGGCCTGTGACTGTGTCAGGAGAACCGACTGTCCTGAGTTCCCTGATGGGCCGGGCTGGTCATCTAGATCCAGTTGGTTGTACAGAGCTGCTGTCATCACTGTGGGCCTCTTCTGTGGGGGGAGTGGACATGTCTGGAACCTCCTGTCCGGTGACATTGGGTAGGGGTCCTGCAGGGGTATGAAGGCATGATCATTGCATCTGTGTGTGCCATGGTGTGCAATGGGTGGGTGACCCAGTACCCCAGTGCTTACATTCTTGTGTAGGACCTTGTGTGATATTTGTTTATGGGTCTGTGTGGGTATCTGTAGTGGACATGCATTGGTGATGGGTGTCCATGCTTTGGTGTTGCATGCAGGGCTTGGTGTTGGCATGTGTGGTTTGTGATAGTAGGACATATGTGAGGAGTTGGAGTGATGGGGGTGAGGGCGACGGTGGGGGTATGTGATAGCATGCAGGGAGGGTGGGGGATGAAGTAGTTAAAGATTTGACTTACCAGTGTCCATTGCTCCAGCTACTCCTGCGAGGCCCTCAGGATGCAGTATAGCCACGACCTGCTCTTCCCATGTTGTTAGCTGTGGGGGAGGAGGTGGTGGCCCGTCGCCAGTCCTCTGTACCGCAATGTGGTGTCTTGAGACCACAGAACGCACCTTCCCCCGTAGGTCGTTCCACCTCTTCCTGATGTCATCCCGTATTCTTGGGTGCTTTCCCACTGCATTGACCCTGTCTACGATTCTGTGCCATAACTCCATCTTCCTATCTATGGAGGTGTGCTGCACCTGTGATCCGAATGGCTGTGGCTCTACCTGGATGATTTCCTCCATCATGACCCTGAGCTCCTCCTCTGAAAACCTGGGGTGTCTTTGCGGTGTCATGGGGTGGTGTGGGTGATGTGTGAGGTGGTGTGTGTTATGATGTGTGGGGTGATGTTTAGGGGTATGTGGTGTTTTGTGCGTGGATGTGTATGTGTGATGGTGTTGTGTGCCTCTGTATGTTGGTGTGGTCTTTGCTTTGCTGTCTCTCTGCTTCTTCCAAATTTTTCGTTGCAAGGGTTTGTGGGTAATGTGGGTGTGTGTTTTATATTGTATTGGGTGTGTGAGAGTGGTGTGTGTATGTGTATCAGGTGTGTGTATTTGGAATTGTCCAATGTGGTCGTGTTTTGTAAATGTGTGTGTATTTTGAGTGCGGTGGTGTGTACCGCCAATGGAATACCGCGGTTGAAAGACCGCCGCATGTATTCGTGTGTCGTGATAGTGTGGGCGTATTCCTGTTGGTGTGACGGTGGAGGTTTTGTTATCACCAGTTTATCACTGACCTTTGGTATGGCGGACTTGTGTGGGTGTCTGAATTTTGGCAGATTCTGAGCTGTGGGTCGTAATGGCTGTGGCGGGATTCAGCGGCCGCGGCGGTGTGTTGGCGGTCTTCTGCACGGCGGTAAGCGGGATTTACGGCCAATGTTGTAATGAAGGCCTATGTCCTCAATGTCCATCTACCACAATATTGTTGGTGTCGATCTTTAGTAGTACAACGCTTATAGCCTTACAGTTCACTTTTTTGAAGTCTCCGATGATTAAATCTGCTTTCCTGTGGCTCGTTTGACCAGCAGCCTTCATGTAGCAAAACTGTTTATAAGATAACTAATCAGCTTGTTTTTTTCCAGTAATGGTTCAGTCTTTACTTTAATATGATCCTTCGGTTAATTTGTGGTTGTACCTGAAGAATTTGGGCATCTACGATGAAGAACCAAAACATTTAGGCGGTCATTACAACATTGGTGCTAAAAGCCGCTTACTGCCGTGCAGAAGACCGCCAACACACCGCCGCGGAAATCCGCCACAGCTATTATGACCCACAACGCGGAATCCGCCAATATTCAGACACCCACACAAGTCCGCCACACCAAAGGTCAGTGATAAACTGGCGAAAATAAAACCTCCACCATCACGCCAACAGAAATATGCCCAAACCATCACGACACACGAATCCACGCAGCGGTCTTTCAACCGCGGTATTCCAATGGCGGTACACACCTCCGCGCTCAAAATACACACACATGTACAAAACACAGCCACATTGGACAAATCGAAATACACACGCCTGATACACATAAACACACCACTCCCACACACCCAATACAATATAAAACCCACACCCACATAACCCATTAACCCCTACGACCACAATTACTAAGAGAAGGCCAGAGAGAGACACCACCATCAACAATATTAGCATCCACAGGCACACAACACCATCACCCACATAACTTCTACGCACCTCGCACTACACACCACTACATATCAGCACACTTATCACCCCACACACCACCCCACACATCACCTACACCAGCCCATGGCACGGCAAAGACACCCCAGGTTCTCGGAGGAGGAGCTCAGGGTCATGGTGGAGGAAATCGTCCGGGTAGAGCCACAGCTATTCGGAGCACATGTGCACACCTCCATTGCAAGGAAGATGGAGCTATGGCGAAGAATAGTGGACAGGGTCAACGCAGTGGGACAGCACCCAAGAAATCGGGAGGACATCAGGAAGAGGTGGAACGACCTACCGGGGAAGGTACGTTCCGTTGTCTCAAGACACCACCTTGCGGTTCAGCGGACTGGCGGCGGACCTACACCTCCTCCCCCACAACTAACAACATGGGAGGAGCAGGTCTTGGTGATTCTGCATCCTGAGGGCCTCGCAGGAGTAGGTGGAGGAATGGACTCTGGAAAGTCAAATCTTAATTATTACATCCCCCACCCTACCTGCATGCCAACACATACCCCCACCCTCACCCTCACCCCCATCACTCTAACTCCTCACAAATGTCCCAACATCACAAACCACACATCCTAAAACCAAGCCCTGCATGCAACAACAAAGCATGGACACCCATCACTAAAGCATGGCCACTGCACATAAACATACACCCCCCCTAAACCATCATCACACAAGGTCCCACACAGGAATGCAAGCACTGGGGTACACGGTCACCCACCCATTGCACACCATGCCACACACAGATGTAATAAACATCCTTTTACACCCCTGCAGGACCCCTACCCAACGTCACCGGACAGGAGGGTCCACACATGTCCACACCACCAACAGAAGAGGCCCACAGTGATGACATCACCTCTGTCCAACTGGATCTAGATGACCAGCCCGGCCCATTAGGGACCTCAGGACAGTAGGTTCCCCTCACACTGGCACAGGCCACCACAGAGCTTCCCCCCTCTGAAAACACCAGCACAGCACCCACTCAGCAGGCCCATACCTCCGTCCCCAGGACACGTCAGTCAGCAGTGTGTCCACCACTACAGGGTACACAGGCTAACCCACCACCCCAACAACAACAGGGACCTGGGGGCAGTGGTAGTGGGCACACGGTCCAGGGGACGGAGGCCTAGGAACACATGGGAACTGGGAGGGCTGCTGTGTGACAGGGGGAGGACAGGCCAAGGGAACCCACTCTCCACAAGGCCCTCTCCAACATCATGGGAGCCTACCACCACTCCCATGAGACGATGACAACTGTACTGGCCAAGTTTCAGGAGACCCAGCGCCTGCAGGAGGGACAGTATTTGGGCTTCAGGGAGGAACTCAGAGCCATCAATTCCACCCTGGGCACCATCATAGGGATGCTGAAGGAAGTACTCAACACCAGGAGGGACACTGTGGCACTACAAGGGGCCCCTGACGCTAGCATGGACGATGAACTGCCCACCACCTCCGCCGGCGCTAGTGGACAGGAGGCACTGCCACAGGACCACGACACCAGCACCCCACCCCCTGCAGATGGAGAACCACCTCACAAACGGTCCCTGAGATCTAGGACAAAGATAGAGAACGATGCCAAAACCCCCGCCAAGAAATGAGACCACCCTGAATGTCTTCCTTCTGTCCCACTTTGTCACCCTGTCCATCCTTAAACTGCCCCAGCTCCACTTCCTATGCCCATTTGGGCAATGCACCTGTGAGACTAATAGACTGGACTCTACCATGGACATTCCTCCGCCATCACCTCTTATCATTTTGCTACCCCCTCCAATATTGAGCACTAAAATAAACACCCTTAAAGCACAAAACAATCTGGAGTCAGTCTCTGATTTCGAAATAGTGTATTAGCAATTACTGTGGCAAAAAGCTCTTTCATTTGTAATGTCATCATACCTATGTCACACAGTTGTAGCCCATCATGAATCAAAGCAGAAGTCACTCTGTGGGACACACATCTGTGAAATCGTAAGGGAAAGTGACAACTCAGTGACCATACACTGGGTGAAAACGACAGACAATAGAGAGGTAATAGTGTTAAAGTACATGTAGTAGGCAGGTATGTATTCTTACCTGTGTTTCACTGGAAATATTGCTGGATCACTGAGTCCCTGTTGTTCATGTCTTCTTCTTCTGCTTCCTTGTCTTCACTGTCCACAGGCTCCACAGCTGCAACAACACCGCCATCTGGACCATCCTCCTGCAGAAAAGGCACCTGTCATCGCAAAGCAAAGTTGTGAAGCATACAGCAGGCCACGATGATCTGCCACACCTTCTTTGGTGAGTAGAATAGGGATCCACCTGTCATATGGAGGCACCTGAACCTGGCCTTCAGGAGGTCAAAGGTCCGTTCGATCACCCTCCTAGTTCGCCCATGGGCCTCATTGTAGCATTCCTCTGCCCTTGTCCTGGGATTCCTCACTGGGGTCAGTAGCCATGGCAGGTTGGGGTAACCAGAGTCACCTGCAAATGGTGAGGGACAACTGTTAGACACACACTAACCTGTAGGGATATCCACCGACCCAGACAACCATGCCCACTGTCTTGCTTCCAGGTGCTCACCTAATACCCACACACGGTGCCTCTGGAGTTGACCCATCACATAAAGGATGCTGCTATTCCGCAGGATGTAGGTGTCATGCCCTGAGCCAGGGAACTTGGCATTCACATTGGAGATGTACTGGTCGGCCAAACATACCATCTCTACATTCATCGAATGATAACTCTTCTGGTTTCTGTACACCTGTTCACTCCTGTGGGGGGGACCAAAGCCACATATGTCCCATCAATGGCACCTATGATGTTGGGGATATGTCCCAGGGCATAGAAATCACCTTTCACTGTAGGCAAATCCTCCACCTGAGGGAAAACGATGTAGCTCCGCATGTGTTTCAGCAGGGCAGACAACACTCTGCACAACACGTTGGAAATCATAGGCTGGGACATCCCTGATGCTATGGCCACTGTTGTTTGAAATTACCCACTTGCAAGGAAATGGAGCACTGACAGCACCTGCACTTGAGGGGGGATTCCTGTGGGATGGCGTATAGCTGACATCAGGTCTGGCTCCAACTGGGTACACAGTTCCTGGATTGTAGAACGATCAAGCCTGTAGGTGATGATCACATGTCTTTCCTCCATTGTCGACAGGTCCACCAACGGTCGGTACACCGGAGGATGCCGCCATCTCCTCACATGTCCCAGCGGACGGTACCTATGAAGGACAACAGCGAGCACAGAGTCAAACAACTCAGAGGTACGTACCCACAGCTTACACAGAACACAAATCATAATCCAAAAAGTGGCCTGTATGTGTGTTGAGTCTAGGCCTAGGTATGTGTGACGCAGTTAAAAATGAAGCCATGTGGGTCCCTGAAATGGCGGCTTGCTGACCTGTAAAGTGGGACAATAGGATGTGAGGTAACTGCGCTGGCGTTGTACACCGTCGCAGTAGGCGGTCGAAGACTGCGGCGCTATGCTGCATTGGTTAACATTGGACCCTATGGGTCCCAGGAGCCAATGACGATGTACGCCGGTGGTGACGGTACGAACCGCAACGGACGTGACCGCCATTTTCTATCTGCTTAATCACTCGATACCTGATATTCGACAGGAGAGGACCTACACTGCAAGTGCTGCTGTGACCTCGGTCTGGAAGAGACAATGGCTCGAGTGTCTGGGGAAAGGGCCCCTGCCTTCACATCGGAGGAGTTGGAGAAACTCGTGGATAGGGTCCTCCCCCAGTACACGCTACTCTACGGTCCTCCAGACAAACAGGTAAGTACTCTGGGAGCATGCTGTATTGGCTATGCCTGTGTGGAGAGGGGTGAATGTAAGAAGGAAGGGTGTAGAGTGCGGCGTGCATGAAACAACGGTGAGTGCATGTGCCACATGCCAAGGGTAGGGGTGGGGGCCAATAACTGTGACGGTGCAGTTGGTAATAAGTTTCTCTTCCCCCTGTACAAATCATGTAGGTCAGCGCCCACCATCAAAAAGATATTTGTCGTGCCATCGCCAAGGACGTCCGGACCCTGGTGGTCTACCTCAGACGGGGCACCCACTGCCGGAAAAGATGGGCGGACATTCGCCGCTGGAGCAAGATGACGGCGGAGGCTCAGCTGGGGATGGCCTCCCAACGTGGGAGGGGTGCCGTCGCACCATGACACCCCTGATATTCAGGATCCTGGCGGTGGCGTACCCAGAGTTGGATGGGCACTTGAGGGCATCACAGCAGCCACAAAGGGGTGGATACACTCTCATCCTGCTGATTTAGCACGCAGTGGAGGGGTCTGGGTGGGGGAGGTGGGCTGTGGGTTTCCCTAGGCCAGGGCGAGTTTAGTAGGCAAGGTCCCTCCGTAAGGCAGGCCATGTGGCACCACACCCCACCTCTGCGGAGTGCCAAGTACACCTAGTACTGTGTCATCCATGTGTGCAAATGTCGTCCATAGCCTAGTAGGCCGTTTCCCTGGAATTGAACAGTGGAGCCCAAGAGTGCGGCGTAGTGCAGGGGGCTTCTGTGTCTGTCGTGTCCGCCAACGGTAGCGGTAATGCATGCACTCAACATGTCTTTCTTCTGTCCCCTCCCCCTTTTTGTGGTCTCCCTGTTCTTGTGTGCATTAGCATCATCAGGCGGAGAAGCAGTGGCACCGGAGCACGAGGGAGCTGCATCGCACATGGCCCTGGAGGGCGAAACTACGGACTCGGACTTCACCAGTTGGACGGAGAGCCAGGGGAGCTCCACGGCGGGGACAGGAGCTGACACCAGCGACACGGGCTCGTCCTCTGATGGGAGCTCCCTTGTGGTTGCGGCAACATCTGTGCCCCCTGCATCTACAGGTACAGCCGCCACCCCCCCTACTAGCACCGCCCTCCCAGCAGCCCCTCAGCCTTTGCCCCGTGCCTGCTCACCCAGGGGGGTAGGCATCACCTTCGTCCCAGGCACCTCAGGCCCTGACCCAGTCACCCCTGCTGCCCTCAGTGAGGAGGCCATTGACCTCCTCAGGTCCCTCACTGTTGGGCAGTCTACCATTTTGAATGCCATCCAGGGTGTAGAAAGGCAGTTGCAACAAACAAAGGCATTCCTGGAGGGCATTCATTCTGGGCAGGCGGCCCTTCAGCGAGCTTTTCAGACTCTGGCCTCAGCACTGATGGCAGCCATTGTCCCTGTCTCTAGCCTCCCCCCTCCAACTTCCTCCACCCAGACCCAATCCCCTGTACCCCAGCCTATCCCAAGCACACCTTCAGACCAGCATGCACACACGTCAACACACAAGGGAAGCTCAGGCAGACATAAGCACCACACATCCCACAGGAACTCATGCAAGCATCACACACATGCAGACACACCAACATCCACTGCCTCCACTGTGTCCCCCTCCTCCACGTCTCCCTCCTCCCTCCCAGTCTTGTCTCCACTCACACCTGCATGCACTACATCAACAGCCACTACTCTGCCATCACCAGCACACACACCACCACATCCCGCTCACGTGCAGTCACCACGTCCACTACCATTCACAGGTCCCCTGTGTCCTCTACCAGTGTGTCTGTGACGCCCCCTCCCAAGATACACAAACGCAGACACACACCCACCCAACAGCCATCCACCTCACGACAGCCTCCAGCGCATGCACCTTCACCCAAAGTCAGCAAACGAACACCTCCTGCAACCACAACCTCTTCCTCCACTCCCAAACCACCTCCAGCTACCCGTCCCAGTGTCTCCCAAAAACTTTTCCTGTCCAACCTTGACCTCTATCCCACACCTCCCCTGCCCCGTCCGTCTCCTAGGTCCTGAACTAGCACCTCAGCTACAACATCTCTGGGACCAGTGGTGCCTGTAGTCACCGGAATCTGGAATGCACCGGCCACCAGGGCAGCCAGTGTGGCACGGAGCCACAGCACAGACAGTTTCCCACCTGTGAAACATCAAAGGTTGGCCAGTGCCCTGCGGGAGAGGGGGAATACTCCAGCCACCAAAGCCTCTCCCAGGGGTCCCGGTGGGAGTGTGGAGTCAGCTGCGACACCTTCCAGGGTGGGGAAGGGACACAAGAAACCAGGAAAGTCTGGGAAGAGCAGCGTGGCGGAGAAGACTGCCATCATCCCCGCTGCCCAGGAGGCCACAGCCATCATCCCCGCTGCCCAGCAGGCCACCGCCATCATTCCCGCTGGGCCAGAGAGGACCGCCAGCACAAGCCCCGCTGGGCTAGAGAGGACCGCCAGCACAAGCCCCGCTGGGACAGAGAGGACCACCAGCACAAGCCCGCTGGGACAGAGAGGACCGCCAGCACAAGCCCCGCTGGGCTAGAGAGGACTGCCAGCACAAGCCCGGCTGGGGAAGAGAGGACCGCCAGCACAAGCCCCCTTGGGACAGAGAGGACCGCCAGCACAAGACCCGCTGGGCCAGAGAGGACCGCCAGCACAAGCCCCGCTGGGCTAGACAAGCCCCGCTGGGCCAGAGATGACCGCCAGCACAAGCCCCACTGGGACAGAGAGGACCGCCAGCACAAGTCCCGCTGGGACAGAGAGGACCGCCAGCAGCTGAGTCACTGCAAAGGAGCCCACCACTCCAAGCACCGCTGAACAGGGCACCGCCACCTCAAGCACCGCTGAACAGGGCACCGCCGCCTCAAGCACCGCTGAACAGGGCACTGCCGCCTCAAGCACCGCTGAACAGGGCACCGCCGCCTCAAGCACCGCTGAACAGGGCACCACCACTCCAAGCGCTGCTGAACAGGGCACCGCCGCCTCAAGCACCGCTTAACAGGGCACCGCCGCCTCAAGCACCGCTGGCCCATGAGTGCCAAGGGCACTGACGCTACTGAGTCCATCACGGGCAGGATGAAGCACTCTGGGCACCAAGCCCCCTCCAGAACCAGTGGAAAGATACATCCACTACCTCAGTCCTTAGCAGGATGAAGCACTCTGGGCACAAAGCCCCCTCCAGAACCTGTGGAGAGATACATTCACTACCTCTGTCCTTAGCAGGATGAAGCACTCTGGGCACAAAGCCCCCCCAGAACCAGTGGAGACTGTTATCCACTTGAGAGACCGTGGCTTTGCACTCCCCAGGATTGAACAGTGGGCAACCCACCCACTGTAGAGACTTGAGAGACTGTGGCTTTGCACTCCCCAGGATGGAACAGTGGGCAACCCACCCACTGGAGAGACTTGAGAGACTGTGGCTTTGCACTCCCAAGGATGGAACAGTGGGCAACCCACCCACTGTATAGACTTGAGAGACTGTGGCTTTGCACTCCCCAGGATTGAACAGTGGGCATGTGGCCCTCTTGTGGATTTGGCGTTGTGCACTCAACCGGCTGAGGTGTCCCCCTTTCCCTCCCCCTGAGGTGCCTGTTTTCTTGCTCTCTGATGCCTCTGGAGTGTTCTCTCCGTCATGGTCGGGGATCTTGTGTGGGCCTCGCCCATACCGTGTGGGCCCAGTGTTCCACAGACTTAATTGGAGCACTACCTTGGTGCTTGGTGTATATTTTGTTTATGTGCATATATATATATTTTTGCCTACTTGATTTTAATATATTACTATGGTTCCACTAATTTCCTTTTGTCTTTGCATTCTTCCGGGGGAGTTGGGGGGTGTGACTATCATGTATTAGTGTGTGTGTTGTAGTGGGTGAGGGTGGGGGTGTTGCGTGTGTGTGTCCCTGTTTTTTCCCTCCCCCTTCCCCTGTGTCGTAGGTGCAGTACTCACCGTGGTCTTAGCCGCCGGTGTTCGTGCTCCTGGTAGAGGAGCAAGAAGACTATCGCAGGGAGAATTTGGAGTTCCGGCTCCATGGTGTCCTAGTTCCTCGTGGGGTGTGTAGAGGTGAGCGTTTTACCTTACAATTCCTGTTTCTGCCGTGTTTTTATCTGCGGTGAATCCGCCCCGGAAAAGGTGGCGGATTGGCCTGTTGTGATATATGGGCGGTACTTTGTCTTCCGTCTGTCTGTTGGGGGTGACCGCGGTGCTGTTTGTTTGTACCGCTGTGGCGGTCAGGGTGTTAAAGTGGTTGTCTTTGTTGGCGGATTCCGCCACGGTCGTAATTGCAAATTTTTCCTGCCGACCTGTTGGCGGTCTTACCACCGCTTTAACACCAACCGCCAGGGTTGCAATGACCACCTTAATGTAGCTGGGAACAAATTTGACATGTATGTGGTTCTTCTAATAGGTGTTACCTTGGTTTCGTTATTTTATAATACCACCTTTTGTGGGGACGATATGTATATAACAGTAAAATAGTTACATATATTTGAATAATTGTTATACATCATGTTATTCTATGTTGCAGTTGACCATTTCACTCCCATGAATGAATTATAAATAAACATTCATTGCTGAAGCATAGTCCAGGGCCAACCTATTCCTAAACTCCAAAAGGCAGATTAGATAATAAAGAGGAAATACAGTGATACTGTTTTAATAGATTGAATATTATTGTTTTTTGGTAAAAATAATTGCTTGGGTATCCATCTGTTTCTCATTTATCTGTACCCTCATTTGCCAGAGGTCTTTTACGTCACTCTATTTTTGTACGTTATGACTGAAGCACATTTTTTATGGCTGAAGGTCGTGGAAAGCTCACAATTTGTGCATTCCCAAAGTCAAGTGGCTGACTAAGTGGAATGACATAACCTTTTGCACTATTTTTGTACTGGCCTTGTAATATGTGCATAAGTATTGATTTCTCTTTGTACTTATTGCTTATATTTACCTTGGCACCAGTACATGTTAGACAGATATTACGGGCATGTTCAACAGGAACTTTAGTTGAGGGGACTCAGATTCAGATAGGATATCATTAGTACATTGAAATGAATAATTGCAAAGCTTGCACTAGTGAACAATATCATTAGATACCATGATCAGCAACTAATCTATAGCATGAAACTACTTTTCCAAAATGTAGAGAATACACTTCAAAACGTCAGGAATTATGGTTTTGATTGAAACTGAAATGTTATTGCAACAATTGTTGTATATGATATGACTGATAACCTAACATATTATGTGACCATTATCATCGTAAATAAAACCTCATAAATCCTGAAATAAATATATTGCTATCATAAAACTGCAGTCTCACAGATCAGTTGGCTGTAGAGGGTGTGGCGTAATGGCCTCAGCTGCCAACTTCAGAGCTGTGGGGGCCAGGTTCAAGTTTCGGTGTCAGCTCAACATCCTGTGATTCTCGGCAAATCACTTAAGGGTCTTTACGAGTTTAGCGGTCACAGTACTGCCACGTTGGCGGTGACAGTCATACCGCCTACTGGCTGGTGGAGAAGACTGCCAAATTATGAACATGGCAGTCTTCCCTACAGAATACAGAAAATCCACTGCCGGCACCACCAGTGTGGTCAGGCCGCCACAGATGACAGTAGCCGCCTTCAGGCGGACGGAAAACATGTTCCCACCGGACAGATTACGAGGCTGCACACTGCCACGGTTTCCGCCGCGGTCATACCACCAGGGAAACCCTGGCGGAAACCAACTCTAGAAAAGGAGACACCCACCTTCAGGAACACATACCAGCCTGGAGCCGCCATGGAACCTGAACTGCACGTCTTCCCTCTGCTCCTGCTCGCCCAATGACTCCGGAACCAGCAACAATGACCGTGACAACACCAACCATGAGTGCACACACTTACCTGGCACTGTTGGAAAATGCCAATGTACCTATGCACACAACATACACATCCGGCTGGCGAGGACGACACACCGACGCAACCTCACACCTACACTCGCACACACACACACACACACACACAGCAACTTACACACACCCATATGCACATTACACACACACATATGCCAAAAACACACACCAAAACCCAGATTCATAGCACCGGCATGGTTACACAAATCAACACACAACACCACCAAATTACATAATTACACCACACACGCTACACCACAAAACACCTTTAAGCACCCACAATACACACCTCCAATTGACTATTCATACATAATGTAACACCAGATAACAAACACACACCATCACATATCCAAACAGCAAGCCATACCACATACCCCGCAAACACACATCACAACTGATCTCACATACCAATCTCCACACACTCATGCACACAGTACAACCACACAAAGGCACACAACACAGCAAATAACATGTCAACACAAACACTACACAATACCAACACAATAATATGTCCCCAACAGACACATGCCCATCACACAATACACCCATCACTGGGGGACACATGCCATGAACACAACCACACATGCATTCGAGACACAACTGGTAGCACAATCACCACCCACACACAAATGCTGACACACAAACAATGTCAGCCAAGTCCAAAACTGCCCAAAGTAAAGAAATGCAAGACAAAGATTTAACCTTGAAACCAACAACAGGTTGGTCCTGTTATATATTGTGTATAAAATATGAACTACATTTTCAAGGCCAGATGCTAGTCCAATAATAACAAGTGCAACATGCACAATATGCATATGTGCTACCCCAACTTGCCTCGTGACTGCCAAATAACCTCCACAGTTTGGGGCATCAAGGGGGCAGACAAGCACCTTAGGTATGGGGGGGTGTTTGGGCTTAGGCATTACTGGGTGATCCTTGGGCTTGGGTTTGGGAGGGGGCTTTAGGTCGATGCTTAGGGGTGGGCTGGGAACTCTTCAGAGGGGTTGACTTCTTGGCAGGGAAGGGGCATGGGAACCTTCAGGGGAGGCAGGGGAGGTCTTGGAGGTGCAAGGGCAGGACTTAGGGAGGCCTTAGGGAGGGGCACAGAGTGTCTGGGGGTAACATGGGATTGGAGAGGAGTAGAGAAAAGGCACAACTCTGAGAGGAAAAACATCCTACTCAGAAGGGGACAGACATGGCAAAAAGATTTTGGAGTGGTGAGAGGGAGTGGTTGTTGTGGATGTCTTGGGTGCATGTTTGTGCGAGGCATGCTTGTGGGTGGTGGGTGTCTGTTGGGTGGGTGAGTGTGGGTGTTTGTGTCTTGGGAGGAGGGGGCTGGAAGTGCCGAGAGATGCTGTGGTGGATGGGTGACTGTCTGTTGGGGTAGTGACTGCAGACATAGTGGTGGTGTGTCGGTAGTTGTGGTGGTGTGGATGTGGTGACTTGGGTGGATGTCTGAGGGTCTGCTGTCGTGATGATTGTAGGTGTATCGGTGTATGTTGGTGTGGTAACTATAGGTATGTCAGGTGTAGTGTCTGTGGTGCTTGGGGTGGTGATGGTTTCAGGGCAGGTAGTGACTGTTGATGTGTCTGCAGGTGGGTGTTGTTTGTGTGCATGCCAGTGGTGCTTGTGTTCGTCTGCAATACTCCTGGATGTTGAGGTGGATGCATGCTTGTCTGCCTGGGTGCTTTGACTGGGTCGGCAAAGAGGGGTTTGGGTTTGGGAAGAGGAAGGTGGAGGGGGGACAGAAGACAAAGTGTGACTGTCTGCTGTAACTGTGGAGACCAGAGCCTGAAAGGATCTCTGTAGGCCAGCCAGTGCACCATGAATGCCCTCCAGGAATGCATTACGCTGATGTACTTGACTTGCCAGTCATTGGATGGCATTCACAATGGTTGACTGACCCACAGAGATCGACCTCAGGATGTCAATAGCCTCCTCACTGAGGGCAGCTGGGCTAACAGGTGCAGGGGCAGAGGGGCCTGCAGCGAAGGAGACGCCCACTCTCTTGGGTGAGCGGGCTCGGACAACTGGATGGGCAGTGGTAGAAAGGGGGGGGTGGACAAAGACAGTGCTGGTGTGGTCCCAGAAGTGTCCGCCACCGCCAGGAAGTGTCCACTGGAGGAAACATCCGAAGATGATAAAGTGGAAGATCCGATCACCCCATGGCACTCCCCTCACCCTCCGGGCCACTGGGTCCCTTGCTGTCGGTGGTCTCAGCACTCCGGGTTCCGAAGCTGTAACAACCCCACTCATCTGTTCCCTATCTCCTTCGCCTGCCAATGCTGATGCACACAAATAGAGAGAAAGTGAGGGACAGATAGAGAGGGAGAGAGGGGGCCATCACATTCTTCACATATACACATAAAACCATGCATTACCATAGCAATACATCCCCTGGCTACAGTATCCCATATGGGACATCACAGATCCTACTTCAAGTCACAGCCAGTCACTTCTATTCATCCCTTCATTTCATAACTCTCACTGATATCATATTCCATGTAAGGTACCACAACTGGAGGCTTCCAATAATTCACCTGCAAACCTTTGTCAGCATGCACATCATGCTATTGCCAAAAATTTGACACCGTCCTAATCCTGGTCAAATCTCACCTATCACCATTAGGAACAGCAGCTGACAGTTAACACCACATCATGCACGTTCACAATCAACTTCAGAGCTGTCCATGAGTAATGTGCCATGTAAGTGAAGTCATCTCTATTGACTAACTACACAGCACTTGCCATTGAAATCACATGCCTAGATGGACTCTATGTACAGATCTTACACTTTTGATACCCTCCCGGATGAAGACACAACATGTGCCAGTCCCATTCAGGTGCCATCTGAATCCTAGTACACAGGTCTGTAGAACAGCTAAATCACTAAATGTATCAAATCCTAGAGGCTTTGTTGCAGTAACCATGCACAGATATCCCACATCACACCCTAAATGCATGTACGGCAACAGTGTCCTATTTAGCATACACGATACATCCCTTGACAATCACACACAGCAGTGTAACAACAACTAAACAAAGGACAGCCAACTGATACCTAGTATGGCAACTAATTTAACATGTAACATACAGATACAGAGCCACAACATGTCAACATGAGTGAACCCACATCGCTGACACAAATCCTGACATGTGACTGTAAGTACCTAGGGCCACACAAAACACATATCCTACAGTAAAGACATGTACACATGAAGCACATATGGTCCTGCACTTACAACATATGCCACAACAACAACACTTTCACGAGAAATAGTAATAAAGCCAAGGCATCACATCTCGAAGTAGGAAGTAAGGCTAAAACAATGCCTGTCCAACCTGTCCGCATCAGCTAGGCAAGAGAAACAAGATTTGTCCCACTCCACTAGAGCTGACCTCAGGTAACCATTGTGACATTATGTAGGCAGATAAGACCATATGTAGCAGTAGTATTGCTAAACCATTGGCAGATATTGCATGCACATTGCACTTTGTCAAACAGTAGGAAAGGCCAAACACTTACCTCCTCTGATACAAAGGCATTGGGAAAATAGTGACTCACCAACATTAATATGGCAAAAAATGAATGATATGCCAGAATGAACAATATCAGACGCCCATAGTCGGATGTCCTTCAGTTACAACCTTCACTTACCCCATTGTATGCATAGGAAGGGACAATGGGAACAACACCACAAACCCATTTGAACAGTCCAGTTCTGCCTATACCTGTTGACTGTATGAGATGCCAGACTCACATGGAGTCAATACTTGTACCAGGACAAAGGGTAACTAGGCCCTATACCATATATGTCAGGCACTCTGTAGCAAATACAGGTGATGTACATAAATGAGAGTGAAATGCCACCATAGAGATACATATTAAAATATCCTGATTCCTGGACCAGGAATCAGTGGACAGATAGGCTGTTGGACAAGCCTACAGACATGTATATGTGGCTGGGTGGAGACACACATGTGGTACTGTCAATTGTACATCTCCACATGCACACATAGATGTATCTTTATACAGGTGACCTAAATGTACACATGCAATAGCCTAGGGCCAGATCTCCCTCTCTTAGTCAGGCAATCAGAGTACTATGTAATCCCAGTAGTCAACATACATGTAGCACCTCCTACTTTGTCACAGCTGCTAAAGTGTGACAGCAAACACCAAACTATCAGAGCAAAGTACATGGTTAATGTAAGTACTTACTCCCTTGTGGCTGCTGTGCTGCCCTCGAATGCCTACCCACCTCAGGGTAGGCCACCATCAAATTGCAAGCCAGTCGGGGGGTCAGGGTTCGACGGGCACCTGTCAACATCAGGACAGTGAGCGCTCTACGGGCGACAAAAATGCAAAAACCCAGCCTTTATGTAAGAGCATAATTCATGCATTGTGTTTATATGCAGTATGCTAACCTTTTGCATTGCAGATTTTAACCTTGAAAAACACTATTAATGATGTTTGCAATAACTGTTCATTTGTAAGGTATTGCTGCAGACTGACTGAGGGCCTCATTACTACCCTGGCGGTCATAGACCGCCAGGGTGGAGGCCGGAGGTAGCACCGCCAACAGGCTGGCAGTGCTACATTAGGTATTCCGACCGCGGCTGTGAAGCCGTGGTCGCCCAGCCGGGTCTGGCGGTTTCCGCCGGATTTCCCCCGGCTGGGGGAATCCTCCATGGCGGCGCTGCATGCAGCGCCGCCATGGGGATTCCGACCACCTTCCCGCCAGCCTGTTCCTGGCGGTTTACACCGCCAGGAAGAGGCTGGCGGGAACGGGTGTCGTGGGGCCCTAACAGGGCCCCATTCAGATTTTCAGTGTCTGCTTGGCAGACACTGAAAATCGCGACGGGTGCAACTGCACCCGTCGCACCCCAGCAAATCCGCCGGCTCCATTCGGAGCCGGCTTCATCTTTGCTGGGGCTTTCCCGCTGGGCCGGCGGGAGATCTTTTGAAGATCGCCCGCCGGCCCAGTGGGAAAGTTAGAATGGTCCCCGCGGTCATTTGACCGCGGGGCGGGTGTTTGGGCGGTTTCCGCCCGGCGGGCGGCGCCCGCCACCCGCTGGGGTCGGAATGACCCCCTGAGTGTGTTAGGGTGTGGTCCCTTTCTACGACCTTCTAGAAGCTTTCTCTGCAGCATAACTGGGTGTGGTTTGTGGGCTGGGCCAAACTCTATATAAGGGAGCCAGCCCAGCTCCACGTGGTCACTATTCAGAGGTCCCGGTGCAGAGCAGCAGCAATTTCCTGAGCTCTTGTTCCAGAGGCCTACCTTGACGTTCCAGGCCTGCCCCGCATAATCTTGGTGATCCTTGAGCAGGGTGGTAAGACGGAGGTCAGGCTGGTCCCCCGACCCCATTCTAAAAGACTCTTGAGTTTTGGGCCTACTCGTGGAATTTTCAGTGTACGCAAATCATTGCTCTGATGTAAACCTTGGTGTTCAGATCGGCAAGGGCTTGCACGTTCATTTCATGGCATTTGCCTATTCTTGTTAGAATCGGCACTGAGCGTGATTCATTTACCGATTTAAATCTTGGTGTTCAGTTCAGCAAAGGCTTGCGAGATCATTTCATGGCATTTGCATATTCTTGTTAGAATCGGCAGTGAGCGCGATTCATTAGCCTTCTGACATATCATGGCATGTAAATCTTGGTGTTCAGATCGGCAAAGGCTTGCGCGATCATCGGCAGTGTGCGCAATTCATTTCCCGCAAGTAAAACTTGGTGTTCAGATTGGCAAAGGCTTGTGCGATCATTTCATGGCATTTACATATTCTTGTTAGAATCAACAGTTTGCGCAATTCATTTCCCGCATGTAAAACTTGGTGTTCAGATCGGCAAAGGCTTGCGCGATCATTTCATGGCATTCACATATTCTTGTTAGAATCAGCAGTGTGCACGATTCATTTCCTTCATGTAAAACATGGTGTTCAGATCGGCAACAGTTTGCGCGATCATTTCATGGCAAGTAAAAACTTTGATGTGTAATGTTTGTTGAAGTACACACATTTATCCTGAGCCTATGGATTTCCTGTGAAGAAGATAAATTCAAAATGTGACGTTCTTTGTGCATATTAAGTCCCTAGTACAATTCCAATTGTTTTTCCAGGTAATGTTTCAGATTGTTTTGTCCTCATGCTAAAAATGCAGTGTTTGTTCTGAAACAGTATTCTAGAAGGTTCTTGTATTTCTAGACATTATGGTGGTCATTACAACCCTGGCGGACGGTGTTAAAGCGGCGGTAAAACCGCCAACAGGCCAGCGGTAAAAAAAATGGAATTACGACTGTGGCGGAAACCGCCAACAAAGACAGCCACTTTAACACTCCGACCGCCATGGCGGTACAAACAAACAGCGTGGTGGTCACCACCAACAGACAGGCGGGAGACAATGTACCGCCCACAGTATCACAACCTACCAATCCGCCACCTTTTCCGGGGTGGATTCACCGCGGAAAAAAACACGGTGGAAACAGGAATTTCGAAGGGAAAACGCTCACCTCTACACACCCCACAAGGAACGAGGACACCATGGACACAGAACTCCAAATCCTCCCTGCGATAGTCTTCCTGCTTCTTTACCAGGAGCACGAATGCCGGCAGCAAAGACCACGATGAGTACTGCACCTATGACACAGGGGAGGGGGGAGGGAAAAAGCAGGGACACACACACGCAACACCCCCACCCTCACCCACTACAACACACACAAATGCATATCAATACATCACAGCTACATCCCCCAAACCCTCCGGAAGAATGAAAGACAATAGAAAATTAGTGTAACCATAGTAATATAATAAAAACAAGTAGGCAGAAATATATATATATATATATACCATGTACAAAATATATACCAAGCATAGTAGTCCAGGTAGTGCACTAAGATAGTCCGTGGAACACTGGGACCACACGGTATGGGCGAGGCCCACACAATATCCCCGACCATGACGGAGAGAACACTGCAGGGGCATCAGAGAGCAACGAAACAGGCACCTCAGGGGGAGGGAAAGATGGGGCACCTCAGCCGCTTGAGTGCACGACGCCAAATCCACGAGGGGGCCACATGCCCACTGTTACATCCTGGGGAGTGCAAAGCCACAGTCTCTCAAGTCTCTACAGTGGGTGGTCTGCCCACTGTTCAATCCTGGGGAGTGCAAAGCCACAGTCTCTCAAGTCTCACAAGTGGGTGGTCTGCCCACTGCCATATCCTGGGGAGTGCAAAGCCACAGTCTCACAAGTCTCTACAGTGGGTGGGTTGCCCACTGCCATATCCTGGGGAGTGCAAAGAGACAGTCTCACAAGTCTCTACAGTGGGTGGGTTGCCCACTGTTCCATCCTGGGGAGTGCAAAGCCACAGTCTCACAAGTCTCTACAGTGAGTGGGTTGCCCACTGTTCCATTGTGGGGAGTGCAAAGCCACAGTTTCTCAAGTCTCTACAGTGGGTGGGTTGCTCACTGTTCAATCCTGGGGAGTGCAAAGCCACAGTCTCTCAAGTCTCTACAGTGGGTGGGTTGCCCACTGTTCAATCCTGGGGAGTGCAAAGCCACAGTCTCACAAGTGGATGTCAGTCTCCACTGGTTCTGGAAGGGGCATGGTGCCCAGAGTGCTTCATCCTGCTAAGGACAGAGGTAGTGGATGTCAGTCTCCACTGGTTATGGAGGGGGCATGGTGCCCAGAGTGCTTCATCCTGCTTAGGACAGAGGTAGTGGATGTCAGTCTCCAATGGTTCTAGAGGGGGCATGGTGCCAGAGTTCTTCATCCTGCTAAGGACAGAGGTAGTGGATGTCAGTCTCCACTGGTTCTGGAGGGGGCCTGGTGCCCAGAGGGCTTTATCCTGCTAAGGACAGAGGTAGTGGATGTCAGTCTCCACTGGTTCTGGAGGGGGCATGGTGCCCAGAGTGCTTCATCCTGCTAAGGACAGAGGTAGTGGATGTCAGTCTCCACTGGTTCTGGAGGGGGCATGGTGCCCAGAGTGCATCATTCACCCCGTGACGGACTCAGTTGCGTCAGTGCCCCTGCGGCTCATGGGCTAGCGGTGCTTCAGATGGCCGTGCCCTGTTTAGCGGTGCTTGAGATGGTGGTGCCCTGTTCAGCGGTGCTTGAGATGGCGGTGCCCTGTTCAGCGATGCTTGAGATGGCGATGCCCTGGTCACTGATGCTTCAGATGGCGGTGCCCTGTTCGGCGGTGCTTGATATGGTGGTGCCCTGTTCAGCGGTGCTTCAGATGGCGGTGCCCTGTTCAGCGGTGCTTCAGATGGTGGTCTCCATTGCAGGGTCTCAGCTGCTGGCGGTCCTTCATGGCCCAACGGGCCTTCTGCTGGCGGTCCTTCATGGCCCAGCTGGGCTTGTGCTGGCGGTGGCCTCCTGGGCAGCTGGGCCTGTGCTGGTGGTGGCCTCCTGGGCAGCTGGGCAGGTGCTGGTGGTGCTGGCGGTGGCCTCCTGAGCAGCTGGGCTGGAGCTGGCGGTGGCCTCCTGGGCAGCTGGGCCGGTGCTGGCGGTGGCCTCCTGGGCAGCTGGGCTGGTGCTGGCAGTGGCCTCCTGGGCAGCTGGGCCGGTGCTGGCGGTGGCCTCATGGGCAGCTGGGCTGGTGCTGGCGGTTGCCTCCTGGGTAGCTGGGATGATGGTGGTCTTCTCCGCCGTGCAGCTCTTCCCAGACTTGCCGGGTTTCTTGTGGCCCTTCCCCACCTTGGAAGGTGTCACAACTGACTCCACACTCCCAACAGGACCCCTGGGAGCGGCTTTGGTGGCTGTAGCCTTCACCCTCTCCTGCCGGGCTCTAGCCAACTTCTGATGCTTCACAGGTGGGGGACTGTCTGTGCTGTGTCTCCGTGCCACACTGGCTGTCCTGGTGGCCGCTGCACTCCAGATTCCGGTGACTACAGGCACCACTGGTCCCAGAGATGTTGTGGCTGAGGTGCTAGTTCGGGACCTAGGAGATGGACGGGGTGGGGGATGTGTGGGAAAGAGGTCAAGGGTGGACAGGAAAAGTTTTTTGGACACACTGGGACGTGTAGCTGGAGGGGGTTTGGGAGTGGAGGAAGAGGTGGTGGTTGTAGGAGGTAGGAGCTAGACGAGGAGGAGGGGGACACAGTGGAGGCAGTGGATGTTAGTGTGTCTGCATGTGTGTGATGCTTGCGTGAGTGCCTGTGGGATGCTTGATGCTTATGTTTGCCTGAGCTTCCCTTGTGTGTTGACGTGTGTGCATGTTGGTCTGTAGGTGTGCTTGGGATAGGCACAGGGGATTGGGTCGGGGTTGAGGAAGTTGGAGGGGGGAGGCTAGAGACGGGGACAATGTGTGCCATCAGTGCTGAGGCCAGAGTCTGAAAAGCTTGGTGAAGGGCCGCCTGACCAGAATGAATGCCCTCCAGGCATGCATTGGTTTGTTGCAACTGCCTCTCTACACCCTGGATGGCATTCAAAATGGTAGACTGCCCAACAGTGAGGGACCTGAGGAGGTTAATGGCCTCCTCACTGAGGGCAGCAGGGGTGACTGGGGCTAGGCCTGAGGTGCCTTAGGCGAAGGTGATGCTCACCCTCCAGGGTGAGCGGGCACGGGGAAAAGGCTGAGGGGCTGCTGGGAGGGCGGTGCTGGTAGGGGGGGTGGCGGCTGTACCTGTAGATGCGGGGGGCACAGATGTTGCCGCCACCACAAGGGAGCTCCCATCAGAGGACGAGTCTGTGTCCGTGTCGCTGGTGTCAGCTGCTGTCCCCGCCGTGGAGCTCCCCTCGCCCTCCGTCCCACTGGTGAATTCAGACTCCGTAGTGTCACCCTCCAGGGCCATGTAGGATGCAGCTCCCTCGTGCTCCATTGCCACTGGTCCTCCGCCTGATGATGCTAATGCACACAAGCACAGGGAGACCACAAAAAGGGGGGGAACGACAGAAGAAAGAAATGTTGAGTGCATGCATTACCGCTACCGGTGGCGGACACGACAGACACAGAAGCCCCCTGCACTACGCCGCACTCTTGGGCTCCACTGTTCAATTTCTGGGAAATGGCCTACAAGGCTATGGACGACCTCTGCACACATAGATGACACAGGGGCATTACTACCTGTACTTGGCACTCTACAGAGGTGGGCTGGGGTGCCACATGGCCTGACATACGGAGGGGCTTTGCCTATGGAACTCGCCCTGGCCTAGGGAAACCCACAGCCCTCCTCCCCTACCCAGACACCTCCACTGCGCACAAAGTCAGCAGAATGTGAGTGTACTCACCCCCTTGTGTCTGCTGTGATGCCCTCACGACCCATCCAACTCCGGGTAGGCCACCGCCAGGATCCTGAACATCAGGGGGGTCATGGTGCGACGGGCACCCCTCCCACGTTGGGAGGCCATCCCCAGCTGAGCCTCCGCCATCTTCTTGCTCCAGCGGCGAATGTCCTCCCATCTTTTCCGGCAGTGGGTTCTCCGTCTGTGGAAGACCCCCAGGGTCTGGACATCCTTGGCGATGGCACGCCAAATACCTTTCTTCTGGTGGGTGCTGACCTACATGAAATGTACAGGGGAAAAAGAGAAGTTATTACCAACTGCACCGTTTAAGTGATTGGCCCCCATCCCTAACCTTGCCATGTGGCACATGCATTCACCGTCTTTCATGCACGCAGCACTCTCCCCCCTTCCTTCTTACATCCAGCCCTCTCCACACAGGCATAGCCCATACAGCATGCTCCCAATGTACTTACCTGTTTGTCTGGAGAACTGTAGAGTAGCGTGTACTGGGGGAGGACCCCATCCACGAGTTTCTCCAACTCCTCCGATGTGAAGGCAGGGGCCCTTTCCCCAGACACTCGAGCCATTGTCTCTTCCAGACCGAGGTCACAGCAGCACTTGCAGTGTAGGTCCTCTCCTGTCGAAGATCAGGTATCGAGTGATTGAAGTGATAGAAAATGGCGGTCACGTCCGCGGCGGTGCGTACCGTCGCCGCCGGCGTACATCGTCATTGGCTCCTGGGACCCATAGGGTCCAATGTTAACCAATGCAGCATTGCGCCACGGTCTTCGACTGCTTACCGCTACGGTGTACAACGCCAACGCAGTTACCTCACATCCCATTGTCCCACTTTAAAGGTCAGGCACCGGCCATTTCAGGGGCCCACATGACTTCATTTCCAACTGCATCACTCATACCTAGGCCTAGACTCAACACACATACAGGCCACCTTTCGTGTATGATAGGTGTTCTGTGTAAACTGTGGGTACGTACCTCTGAGTTGTTTGACTCTATGATCGCTGTTGTCCTTCATAGGCACCGTCCGCTGGAATATGTGAGGAGATGGCGGCATCCTCCGGTGTACCGACCGTTGGTGGACCTGTCGACAATGTAGGAGCGACATTTGATTATCACCTCCAGGCTTGACCGTGCCACAATCCAGGAACTGTGTACCCAGTTGGAGCCAGACCTGATGTCAGCAATCCGCCAACCCACAGGAATCCCCCCTCAAGTGCAGGTGCTGTCAGTGTTCCATTTCCTTGCAAGTGGTTCCTTTCAGACATCAGTGGCCATGGCATCAGGGATGTCCCAGCCTATGTTTTCCAACGTATTGTCCAGAGTGTTGTCTGCCCTTCTGAAACACCTGTAGAGCTACATTGTTTTCCCTCAGGTGGAGGATTTGCCTACAGTAAAAGGTGATTTTTATGCCCTGGGACACTTCCCCAACATCATAGGTGCCATTGATGGGACACATGTGGCTTTGGTCCCCCCCACAGGAGTGAACAGGTGTACAGAAACCGGAAGAGTTATCATTCTATGAATGTACAGATGGTATGTTTGGAAGACCAGTATATCTCCCATGTGAATGCCATGTTCCCTGGCTCAGTGCATGACGCCTACATCCTGCGGAATAGCAGCATTCCTTATGTGATGGGTCAACTCCAGAGGCACCGTGTGTGGCTACTAGGTGAACACCTGGAAGCAAGACAGTGGGAATGGTTGTCTGGGTCGGTGGATATCCCTCCAGGTTAGTGCGTGTCTAACAGTTGTCCCTCACCATTTGCAGGTGACTCTGGTTACCCCAACCTGTCATGGCTTCTGAACCCAGTGAGGAATCCCAGGACAAGGGCAGAGGAACGCTACAGTGAGGCCCATGGGCGAACTAGGAGGGTGATCGAGCGGACCTTCGGCCTCCTGAAGCCCAGGTTCAGGTGCCTCCATATGACAGGTGGATCCCTATTCTACTCACCAAAGAAGGTGTGCCAGATCATCTTGGCCTGCTGTATGCTTCGTAACTTGGCTTTGTGACAACAGGTGCCTTTTCTGCAGGAGGATGGTCCAGATCGCCGTGTTGTTGCAGTTGTGGAGCCTGTGGACAGTGAAGACGAGGAAGCAGAGGAAGAAGACATGCAAAACAGGGACTCAGTGATCCAGCAATATTTCCAGTGAGATACAGGTAAGAATACAGAGGTGCCTACTACATGTACTTTAACACTACAACCTCTCTACTGTGTGTTGTTTTCACCCAGTGTATGGTCACTGAGTTGTCACTTTCCCTTACGATTTCACAGATGTGGGTCCCACTGTGTGACATCTGCTTAGATTCCTCATGGACTAGAGCTGTGTGACATAGGTATGTTGACATTAAACTTGAAAGAGCATTTTGTCACTGTAATTGCTAATACACTATTTCGAAATCACAGACTGACTCCAGATTGTTTTGTGCTTTAAGTGTGTTTATTTAAGTGCTCAATATTGCAGGGGGTAGTGAAATGGTGAGGGGTGATGGCAGAGGAATGTCCATGGCAGAGTCCAGTCTATTAGTCCCACAGGTGCATTGCCCATGGGGGCATAGGAAGTGGAGCTGGGGCAGTTTAAGTATGGACAGGGTGACAAAGTGGGACAGTAGGATGACAATCAGGGTGGTTTCATTTCTTGGCGGGGGTCTTGGCATCATGCTCTGTCTTTGTCCTGGATCTCTGCGGGGTGGTTCTCCCTCTGCAGGGGGTGGGGTGCTGGTGTGGTGGTCCTGTGGCGGTGCCTCCCGTCCACTAGCACCGGCGGAGGTGGTGGGCAGTTCATCATCCATGCTAGTGTCAGGGGCCCCTTGTAGTGCCACCGTGTCCCTCCTGGTGTTCACAAGTTCCTTCAGCACCCCTACGATGATGCCCAGGGTAGAGCTGATGGTTCTGAGTTCCTCCCTGAAGCCCATATACTGTTCCTCCTGCAGGCGCTGGGTCTCCTGAAACTTGGCCAGTACCGTTGCCATCGTCTCCTGGGAGTGGTGGTAGGGTCCCATGATGGAGGAGAGGGCCTCGTGGGGAGTGGGTTCCCTTGGCCTGTCCGCCCCCTTTCGCACAGCAGCCCTCCCAGTTCCCCTGTGTTCCTAGGCCTCCGTCCCCTGGACCGTGTGCCCACTACCACTGTCCCCAGGTCTCTGTTGTTGTTGGGGTGGTGGGTTATCCTGGGTTCCCTATAATGGTGGACACACAGCTGATTGACATGCCCTGGGGATGGAGGTATGGGCCCGCTTGGTGGGTGCTGTGATGGTGTTTCCAGAGGGTGGAAGGTCTGTAGTGGCCTGTGACTGGGTGATGGGAACCGACTGTCCCGAGGTCCCCAATGGGCCAGGCTGGTCATCTAGATCCAGTTGGACAGAGGTGCTGTCATTACTGTAGGTGGTGTGGACATGTGTGGACCCTCCTGTCCGGTGACGTTGGGTAAGGGTCCTGCAGGGGTATAAAAGGATGGCTATTATATCTGTGTGTGTGATGGTGTGCAATGGGTGGGTGACCGTGTACCCCAATGCTTGCATTCCTGTGTGGGACCTTGTGTGAGGATGGTTTAGGGGGTTGTATGGGTATGTGCAGTGGGCATGCTTTTGTGATAGGTGTCCATGCTTTGTTGTTGCATGCAGGGCTTGGTGTTGAGATGGGTGGTTTGTGATATTGGGACATATGTGAGGAGTTGGGGTGCTGGGGGTAAGGGTGAGGGTGGGAGTATGTGATAGCATGCAGGTAGGGTGGGGGTTGTAATAGTTAAGATTTGACTTACCAGAGTCCATTCCTCCACCTACTCCTGCGAGGACCTCAGGATGCAGAATCTCCAAGACCTGCTCCTCCCATGTTGTTAGTTGTGGGGGAGGAGGTGGGGGTCCGCCGCCAGTCCACTGAACCGCAGGTGGTGTCTTGAGATCACGGAACGCACCTTCCCCCATAGGTCGTTCACCTCTTCCTGATGTCCTCCCGAATTCTTTGGTGCTGTACCACTGCATTGACCCTCTCCACTATTCTTCGCCATAGCTCTATCTTCTTTGCAATGGAGGTGTGCTGCACCTGTGATCCGAATAGCTGTGGCTCTACCCGGACGATTTCCTTCACCATGACCCTGAGCTCCTCCTCCGAGAACCTGGGGTGTCTTTGCCGTGCCATGGGGTGGTGTAGGTGATGTGTGGGGTGGAGTGTGTGGTGATATGTGTGCTGATATGTAGTGGTGTGTGGTGTTTTGTGCATGGAAGTTGTGTGGGTGATGGTGTTGTGTGCCTGTGGATGCTAGTTTGTGGATGGTGGTGTCTCTCTCTGGCCTTCTCTCGGTAATTGTGGTCGTAGGGGATTGTGGGTGATGTGGGTGTGTGCTTTATATTGTATTGGGGGTTGTGGGAGTGGTGTGTGTATGTGTATCAGGTGTGTGTATTTTGAATTGTCCAATGTGGTAGTGTTTTGTAAGAGTGTGTGTATTTTGAGCGCAGCGGTGTGTACCGCCAATGGAATACCGCGGTTGAAAGACCGCCGCATGGATTCGTGTGTTGTGATAGTGTGGGCGTATTACTGTTGGCGATTCGGTGGAGGCTTTGTTTTTGCCAGTTTATCATTGACCTTTGGTGTGGCGGACTTGTGTGGGTGTCTGAATTTTGGCGGATCTCGAAATGTGGGTCATAATAGCTGGGCGTGAATTCCGCGGCGGTATGCGGCTTTTACCGCCAATGTTGTAATGACCGCCTATGTGACATTTTATGAAAAGCTCATATGAAACATTGCATTAATCATTCTTGATTTGTTCCATGTACCCAGAGTTCTTCAGGTCTAGTTAAAGCCACTTCTTAGATTATCCATGGTTACAGTAAGACAATGCTTAGAACCATAGTCTAGTGAAAGTCAGTGTGATTATATTCTGATATTGTGTTGTTTAACCTTTTGCTTCCTACAGGTCTCCTTCCCAGCTGTTCACTACCTAATCCCCTTTTCCCCACTTGGACTCTCTTTGGCTCTGTGATATTTCTATCAGAGTTTTGGAGCTGTCTTGTGGTGCACATGTTGGGAACGCGCGCAGACCCTGAGGATCTGGTCTCCCTGACAGCACCCCTCCCTCATTGGGAGGACATCCACAGCTGGGCCTCCGCGGTCTTCCTGGCCCAGTTTCTCAGGTTCTCCCACCACTTTCTGCAATGGGTGCTCTGCCAGCTATGGATCCCCAGGGTCCGCACTTGCTTGGCGATTGCATGCCAGACCCCTTCTTTTGATGGGCATTCACCTGCATGGATGACACAGACAAAAGCAGAAAGTTATATATACTGGCACCATACCAATAGTAGTGAACCGTGCACACCTGTCACAGCAAGTTGGCACACATACACATCCTCTCAGCACACATGCCTACTCATCATCCATCTTCAGGCATCTACCCCCACACTACTGCTCAAGCCTGATGCAACGTCACACACAACATCTGTCACACATGGCTAATGCATAGGATTCACCTTCTCCTCTTGTGCCCCATACTGTATAGCTGTCTATACAATGGTAGGACCTCATCCACCAGCCTCTCAAGTTCTTCCGGCTTGAAGGCAGGGGCCCTATCACCAGTAGGACGTGGCATGATGGCTCCCAGAGACAATACACAGCAGCTCACATTGTGGAAGTATTGTTGGCAATAGTGTCAGGAGTCAAGTGAGCAAGACTGCAGAGAATGGAGGTCATGGCTGCCACGTATAGGACCGTGGAAGCCGGCGGTCATCGTCATTGGCCCAAGTCCACCATAGGCAGCAATGTTACCCAATGGCAAGTTGCACAGCGGTTGTGTCTGCTACCGCCATGACAACTTCCACCAGAGGACTTAGATCACTTCCAACTGTCCAGTACAGTAGGCCAGGAGCCTACCATTTTGGTCACATTTCATCGATGGATGTGTTTATTAATCTGTTTCATTCACCTATTCAACCAAAAGAAGTGTACATACGTATGTAGTGCCATAAAGTATAAGCAACATAATGGACATACATTTACCTATTTATGCGATGAGGGAGTATAAATGGTGAGAACTATGTAAAACTACTGTGAGATACACAGCCCACGGGTACACATTGGAAGGTTACAGGACATATGTGTGAATAGTGCAGGACAGTTACATCTTACACACATGTACATAAACATTAGTTTCATATGTACATTCTTATTGACATGTTAGCCAATGTGCAGCATTGATCCTGGAATCTGTTTATATCTATGGGCTGTACTGTAAATGTCAAAAGTGCTATGCATCCTCAAAAGATTTTAGGTGACAAGTAATATACATTGTGTAAATGATGTGTGCATATTGCATAACTCATAGTACATTTACCTCTCCCTACATAATGATGATGCCATGAGGAGAGTGAAACACCCACCAGTGTACCGTCCACTAGTAGACCTAGAAACCATGGAGGACAGGCATGTCATCCAGACATAGGCCCTCATTATGACATTGGCAGTAAATTCCAAAAACCACCGTGGTGACTGCTGCCAACATACCACCACGTAGGCGAACATCCGTCTGCCTGATTATGACACACAAACACAAAACCGACAGAAACCAGCCACAACCACAAATCCGCCAGACCCAACGAAGGTGAAAAACTGTCAGAACAAGCACCCATACCGTTACGCTACCAAAACAATGCCTTCCACATAATGACCCAATAATCAACACAGTGGACATTCAAAGACGGTAAACCATTGGTGGTGCACACTGCCACAGCAGAAATGGCCACCCAAAACCAAAACAAGTCAACATTGGCCAGAACAAAAAACCCACACCTGACACAAATACACACACCTCACACACCCACCACCAGCACTATAAAACACCCCCCCACATCATCCACAATCCTTTGGAAACATGAGAAGACCGTTACACCTTGCCACGCCAATCCCAGAGATAACTGCACACACATACTGCAACTACCCATTCATCTGTCACGCACCACACACCCCATTACATGACTCAATACCCTCTGCACAACACATATACCACACAACACCCATGTCCCCACAAAGGCACCCCCGTTTCACTGATGAGGAGTTGTGGGGCATGCTGAAGGAAATAGTCAGGGTAGAGTCACAGCTGTTTGGAGCACAGGTACAGCAGATCTCCATTGCCAGGAATATGGAGCTATGGTGGAGGATCATGGACAGGGTGAATGCTGTGGGACAATATCCACGCAGAAGGGATGACATTCAGAAGAGGTGAAATGACCTAAGGGAAAAGGTGCGTTCCATTGCAGCAAGGCACCAGCTTGCCATCAGGAGGACTGGTGGTGGACCCCCACCTCCTCCCCCACAGCTGACAGCATGGGAGGAGCAAGTCTTGGCAATCCTGCATCGTGATGAACTCACTGGAGTAGCCGAAGGGCTGGACACTGGTGAGTCACCATTAACAACCTACCACCACCCCATACCTGTATGCCAACCCACCCCCTCACCCTGACTCCCTTCACCCCACTCCATCCCACACAGTGCACTACCCCAATTATCACACCTTAATGTCCTCCCCTGCATGCCATATCCACTGCAAGCACATCCCACCCAGCTCTGTATGCACACCCACAACCAATGCATGGACAGCATGTAGAACTATCAATCACTCAATACATCACCATACACTACCAAAGGTAGAAGTACAACCCCATTAACATTGGGAAAGCTAGAAATGCGTAATATGTCATAGACAATTACCCTAACTAATCACTTACATCTCCACAGGTGCCCCAGCTAAAGTCAGCGGCGAGAAGGTGCCACGGCAACCCAGTCCTCCACCAGAAGATCCCCTCAGTGATGACAGCAACTCTGGAGCTCTTGAACTGGATGAACTCCCTGGCCCATCTGGGACCATAGGTCAGTCGGTTACCACATCCCACAGCCAGTCCACCACAGTGTCGCCTCAGACTCAAACACCACACCAGCCAGCCTACGTCCCCAAACCTCTGTCCCCAGGACACGTCAATCAGTAGTGTGCCCATCTGTACAGGGACCCGAGTCGACATCACACAGGCAAGACGATGAGGGTCCTGGTGTGAGTGGGAGTGGGCACACCATTCAGGGGGGACAGGCGCAGGGGTCCAGGCACAGTAGGAGGACAGCTGTGCAACAGGGAGAGGAAGAGGACAGGCCCAGAGAACCAACTGCCCAGGAGGCACTCACAAATGTCCTGGAGGCATACCAACAATCCCAGGATGGGTCAGGTGCTCAACATCATGCAGGAGAACCAGTGGCTGCAGAGGGAACACCACCAGGAGGTCATGCAACAATTACAGGCCTTGAATACCACCATGGCCTCCATTGCAGGGGTGCTAAATGACATGGCAAACATCATGCGGGAGTCCACAGCACACCTGAGGGCCCCTACCACTAGCCAGTGTTTCGACCAGCTCTCCACATTTGCTGCAGCTAGTGGACAGGAGGCCCTGCCACAGGACCCACAGGCCACCAGCACCCCTCCCCCTGCAGAACGTGAACCACCCCGCAAACGTTCCCTGCAACCCAGACAGACACTAGAGACAGTTGCTAAGACCACCACCAGGAAATGCGCTCCTCCAGAATGTCCCCCATGTGTTCCACTGAGTCACCTTGTTCACTTGTTCACTTGTTCACTTTGGACTGCCATTGCTCCTCTTCCTATGGCCCCTTGGACACTGACCTGTGCTACAAACAGACTGACCCACTACACTGGACTATTCCCAACCATCTCCCCACTCTATTGCACTTTCCATTGTTATTTTTGTTATTCAAATAAACACCCTTTAACACAACTTGAGTAATAGTGCTTTATCAGAAAGAAATGTGCAGTGTATTGAACTGTATTGAACTGCATGATCATGTGCAAATGTCATGTAATGTATTAATCTATCCAACAAATGTGTCTCAGCAGTCTGTAGTCATCCCATCAGCACACTGTTGTAACCACACCAACATCTGCAATAGGGGAAGGCATAGGTGACAGTCAATTGGGATGCAAAGGTAGTTACTGGCATAATGCTACAGCCACACAGCACATTACTTAAATGGAGACATGTATAGATCAACAGTCTTACCTGAGTGTCATTGGAAGTACTGCTGAATGATATGGTCCTGTTGTCCACATGTTCTTCCTCCTCCTCTTCCTCTTCCTCATTGTCCTCAGTGTCCACTGCTGCCACAGGTGCATTGTCACCCTCCTCCTCCTGCAGATAGGGCACATGACGTCTGAGGGCCCAATTGTGCAGCATGCAGCAGACCACCACAATCTGGCAGACCTTCTCAGGAGAGTAGCATAGGGATCCACCTGCCAAATGGAGGCACCTGAACCTGGTTTTCAGGAGACCGAAGGTGCGTTCCACAGTCCTCCTGGTACGCCCTTGAGCATCATTGTATCGATTTTCAGCCCCTGTTCTTGGATTCCTGACAGGCGTAATTAACCAGGACAGGTTTGGGTAGCCAAAGCCACCTGGAAGAAGTGAGAGACACACATTAGCCATGTACAATGGCATGGGGTATGACTCCAGTAGGCATCAACTGACATGCATTGGGTGGGGACTCAAGCTCACCTATGAGCCACACTCTGTGCCTCTGTAGTCATGCCATTACCTGTGGAATACTGCTATTCCTCAAGACAAAGGCATCATGCACAGATCCAGGATACTTGGCAGTGACAAATCGCCCATGAGGGTTTCACAGTGCTGAATTATAGGCAAGGGGAGATTAAGGGCCTCATTACGAGTTTGGCGGTCTTTTAGGAAATCATCTCGTTGGTGGCCGCCAAAATACCATCATGTTGGCGGCATTCCGACAGCCGTATTGAGTCACACTGTGAAGACTGCCAAAGAACAGTCAACAATCCAAGTCCGCCAGGACACTGGAGGGTGGGAAAATGGCAATTCCACCACAAGCACTGCCAGCCTGACAAACATCCACCCACCAGATTACGAACCACAAATCACCACAGCAGTTCTTCCATGGTGGAAAACCATTGGCGGGGAAAACTGCTGTGATCACAACTCACTACTGTCAGAACATAATACCACATTGGATAGTTTGAATGACCAACGCCTGACACACAACTGACACACCTACACACTGCACTATATAACACACCACCTCACACTCCACAATCTTTTGCAGAATAAATGCCATTCAGAGACACCAAGAACAGCCAATTAAATTGAGATAGCACCCTTACACCAGAGACTCACATACACATCACACTCAGCAGACACCACACACCAGCACAACTAACACATTACACACATAACGGGCACACACAATACACAACAACTGTCTCAACCTCACAACGCAGCACCCACACCTTACCAATCACCCAACACTGAACCCTTACACTCACAACACCCCCTACACTGTCTACACAACCACTACCATGTCCCCATAATGACACCTACGTTTCACTGACGATGAGTTGCAGGTCATGGTCACACTGTTTGGAGCACAGGTCCAACAAACATTGATTGGCAGGAAAATGGAGTTGTGGCAAAGGATAGTTGACAGGGTCAATTCAGTAGGCAGCCATCCACGCACAAGGGACGACATCAGGAAGAGGTGGAACGACCCATGGGGGAAGTGCGTTCCATTGCATCACTTCACCAGATCGCCGTGCAGAAGACTGGTGGTGGGCCCCCACCACCTCCCCCACAGTTCATACATTGGGAGGTGAAGGTCTTTGACATACTGTAGCCAGAGGACATGACTGGAATACCTGGGGGACTGGAGTTTGGTAAGTACCCACAACATCCATGTCACACATGTATCTTGTCCTGCATGCTACCTCTACACCCAAATACTCCCTAATGAACTGAATGTCCCACTACACCTACCACCTATTCACCCAATGGCCCTCTCCTGCATGCCACCACCCCACTCAGCCCAAATGCCCACACATCCTGGGGCAAAGGCACGTCAAATACTGGCTAATCATGTCACTACAGCTCCCATAAAGCACTAACCCATCAATGTGAAAACCTGGCATGTGCACAACACATCACATGTAATGCATGTACATCTCAAGTACGAGCCAAACCATCTAGATTGTTCTAGTGAGGACCAGTACATCGCAATAACAGCAATGCAATGGCACACTCACAATAGCGACACAGCTAAACACAGCTACAGGTCAGTTACCATTCCTAATGGCTACTGATCCAAATCCCCAAGTTTGAAATAGACAGACCATGGCTTGGAAAGTAAGATGGCAGACTCCATGCACAACATCCAGAGACAGGACTATAGTCCTTGCATACTCACATGCTGTGTCTGACTATTCACTAGGTATAGAGCTGAACAGTCATGTCAAGTATCAGACAAAAGCAGAACCCATCAGCAGTGCAATATGTAGCATACTTGAATGACAGCTCCCAACATGGAGTATGGAAATTAAGTAACATACTTGTATGTACAACAAAGGTATGCTGTGCAGCATCTGTCAATGTTATTTCAGGGAGTCATGTCAAGCCACTGTCTGCATCTCACAAAGAGGTAACCTAGCACAGTTTCTAAACTGAACTCTGTGTCTCACTCCCTCCACAGGTAACCCTGCCATTGCCACCATGGAGAGGATACCAGAGACTTCCAATCCCCCCCAGGATGAAGGCCTCAGTGAGGAGAACATGCCTGGATGTCTGGAGAGTGACAACCTACCTGGCCCATTTGGAACACCTGGTCAGTCAACAACTCCCTGCTTCACCCTGCCCACATCAACCCCTCCTACTCCTGGGCCATTCACATCACACTCAACCAATCACACCGAAACCTGTGTCCCAAGGACTGTTCAATCAATTGTGTGCCCCCCAGTTCAGGGATCAGAGTCGAACGCTGACATCCCAGACAATGATGGTCCTGCTACCACTGGGAGTGGGTACACCGTGCCAGGGGCACAGGCACCTGGGCACAGGGTGCGTGGGAGGGATGCTGTGGGCTAGAGGATTGGGCCTCCAAGAGACTCCAATGACCAGGAAACCATCTCCCAAGTCTTGGGAGCATACCAAATTTCCCAGGACAGGATGGGCCAGATTATTGACATGTTGGGGAAAAATCAAAGGCTGCCTAGGGAATACCACCAGGACGTCATGCAGCAGTGGCAGGCACATAATGCCACCATGGCTTCCATTGCAGGGGTGCTGAGGGACATCAACACTATCCTGCGTGGTTTCTCATTACACCATCAGGCCCCTTCCACTTGCAAAGTAACATCCCCCATCTATATCAGTGGCAGCTATAGGAATGGAGGTCCTGCCAGGGGAACCACATGTCTCAGACACTCCTACCACTGCAGCTGAAATACTCCCCGGCAAACGTGGACATCCACCCAGCCATCCGGCTGGAGCAGATGCCAAGACCAAACCCACTGCCAGGAAATGAACCTCTTCTGATTTGTCACACTTGGGTGCCACTGAGACACCCTGTTGACTGTTCTGAGACATTACTCTATTTTCCCATGGTACAAGGGCACCGGACCTGTGTGATCGACTGTTGTAGCAGCTACTCTGATGAGTCCATCTACTATGACTTAATTCATCAACTTGTTATTTATGTGTTCACATTTAGTTTGACTTTTTCAATCTTGAAATGCACAATAAATCACATATAGACACAGCTACTGTTCGTGTGTGATGTAAAGATACAATAACATTTGTCATGCTTGACAAGTGTACTCTAGTAATGCTCCACTGATTTGAACAGGAAGTGTAATGGCCCTCAGATTAAGACTCCCTCAGCAGGACACATATGACAACAGAAATGTCACTGGACAGATGTCAGAGGTTGAAATCCAGAGATATCAGCAGCGTAGAGTCAGTATTCCAATCTGCAATTAGCGCATGACAGAGAGTACCATCAGGATGGGAGGCATGGTGGCATACTAAGCACATTTACATGTAATAGATGTCATGCCCTTGGTAGACTACCTACATAGCAGGGGCACCCAAATTGGACCAATGCATCACCAGGTACAGGCCCTTCACATAACGATACCATAGCTACAAATTCACATATTCGATGGAACACACAAAGTCCATCACAGAGGGACACAGTACTAAAACCATTCACACATATAGGCCCCATATGTGTAGGATTGTCAGTCACCTTTGTCAGTGTACACTTAGCTGCACATTGGACAGCAATGTCAGTATACAAACACAGCTTATGTCCCAAGCTCATCACTGAGATCCCCATCCATTGTGAAGGCACAGGCCATGATGCAAGCATCAGTCAAGGGCCACTAACTACAACTTGCACATAATAGACCATTTCAATTCCACCCCAACCCCACTGGGAATAGGAAAGGATGAACCAGTCACAACCCCACTTATAGGGAGGTAGTACGAACAAGGTAAAACCCACTGTACCTACATCCATATACTCACCTATCTGTCTGGTACACCTCTCATGGCTGTCAGCAATTACCATTGCCTAATGACAAAGAATAGCTCAAACTTAGAATGCAGAGCCAAAGAGGAAATGGCTAGATCAGTGAATGGAAGGAAAAGAGGATAGAGGAATGCCAGACCATAACTCAATACTGAGTCCCATTACAGAAGTGTATGTTAGGATCTGATGTAACTGTACATGTCAAAGCAGAACATAATTGGGGATGCGCGGGGCAGGGATTAAAAAATAAATAAAAAATGTAAAACCACTTACCTAGTCAGGTCCGCAGACCTGTTCGTCCAGAATGACAGCAGCACCGTGATTGGTGTGAGCGGCCTGCTTTGGGGCTCACAGAGGGAGTGGCACCCTGTGCACTTTCTCCTCCTGGCTGTGGAAAACAGCCGGGTGGAGAAATGCAAAATGCACATGTACATTTGGCCCTCCCGACATGGCAGGCCAAACAGACATGCGTACTTAAGGTGCACATACTCCTTCTCCTCCCTCCAGCCCCGCCCGCCCTATCCAGGTGTAGCAACAAAAAAAAATGATAATAACGATCAGTTATTATCATTTTATTTTTCTTCTGCTGAAAGCAGCGGGGTGACGCTCCTCCGCCTTGGCAGGGGAGCTGCCCATGAATAATATATGAAGTGTGTATGACGATGGTTGATGATGGTTGAGATTGTTAACGCGTTCCTTTATGATAATTTATTACCCATCAGGACTCGTTTTAGGCCAATTAATCTTTTGACCCAGTTGAGAGACACCATAGGACGAGATAGCTAATCAATATGTCAATCAATACGTCAATAATGTCATCAATATTTATCACAACAATACATTTTACTTTAGTCAAAGTCATTAATCAATTCAAGACACTACCATGACCTTGCAGACATGAATAACCACACCAGTTTAGTAGTATTTTATGAATTTTATTCCCTATTAGTTACAATTCTAAAAGTAGGTTTGTTAATCTCAAAACCAAGAAACACAATAACATAGCCACAATATGGCAACTCTGGTAGGATTTTACTAAGGCAAGAATCGTGAACATCGGAACATAACACTGCGTGAACATAGATCAATTTAGCAGGGTGTCAATAACGTGTCGGTTCAACAAAGCATAGAATCAGTTGTTTGTCTATTTGCGTCAGTTTTAGTGAACCCCTGTCCTAACCACTGATTAGCATTAGTATGTTGGGCTTCATGCAAAACAATTTGGAACACCAATTTGGAAAACATCTAGCTACGGTCTCTGTCAAAAGTAAGCAGTTAGTACCTAGAAAGGAAAAGCAAACAGACAAATCACAATTGTATTGTCATAGTTACCCACTGCAAAATAGGAAAATACGTTTAATATGAGAGCCTAGCAGCCAAGCTCTGGCATTAATACAATTACTTAAGCGGCATTATCACACACTAGTTCATAAGCATTTCATGTTTATATAGATTATGTAAGCTACGCTCTCTCAGTCCCACCTCTGATGACGTACGTCATCACACAAACCTTTCCCTTTCGACCTTTCACTTTTTAATTTTTTCACCTTGCGCATAATGCGCATTTCCACATCTTGTCCCTTGTGTGAACTTTCCCAAATTTCATTGAACATTTTCTCCCTTTCACTTTCCTCATTTCTCTTATTTCTCTTTGTCCATTTCTTTTAATTTTGTCATTAATTTTGCATGCTCCCCATAAGCCTAATAAACAGACCAGAACGATTAATAGACCCCCAAGTATTTGTGCAAGAGCCCCATTCCAAATATTGCTAAACTAGCTCCCTATTCTGGCAATTCCTTTTCCCACTTTCTCCCACACTCCAGGTTCCTTCAGTTCCTTCAAATCTGTACTGTCTCTAGTTAGGTTAGTAAGCATACTTCTAATCTTTTTACTATTGTCCGGTATGAATGAGCAACAATGACGCTCGTTGAGCATCTTGCAGACTCCGCCGCTCTTTGCTAAAAGAATGTCTAAAGCAAGCCGATTTTGAAGAGTAATAGCTTTTTCTGCAGCAAGTTCAGTATTCATCAGGAGTATAGCCCCTGTAAAATTTGTCAGCACGTTATCCACAATAGTAGACAACTTTCGAATCTTTATGGAGTTTAGAATAACCCCTACTGAAAGAATTATGGCTCCAAATATGTCACCAACGACAGCAGAAGCTGTCTCTCGTTTTTGTCTAGCATGTTGTAATTCAGATACTTTAGGTATTTGCTTTAAGTCAGTAATCTGGTAAATCTTTTGGAAAACTATCCCCAAATAACATGTTCCATACCATCCCTTAGGGAGACGGTAATAAGCATTTAATCCACAAATATAATAGATTCCAGGGATCGCTGGATCCTGTCCATTTAACAGGAATGTCCATTTACTCTGAAACAAAAACACATGCCTGCATTCGCTCGTTCCCACAAATAATGTGTCATGTTCAGATTTTGGCCTATATATACAAAGCCTTCCTACATGTAGTGCATCTATAGCTAATTTGCTTTGTGTCTTTATTGCAGTGTAATGATAATCATTTGCATATGTGCATTTCTCTAGCCCCCTTTCTAGTCTCTCTTTCAAGGCTTTGCGTCTATCATCAGTGTGATCTAAGAAGCTTTTCTCTACAGGTGTTAATAAGCAAGTCAGATTATTGCGGTGTGCATAAGCTGTCCCAAATGTAAGTGTCGGTTCAAAGAAGCCTCTAACTATTTTTATACTATGCTCCTTAGCTAATTTGTTCAGAAACTCAGTCACTGGCACAAAAGAAAACACCACATCCAAATTGGAATAAAAGTACTGCACATGCTCCTGGTCATAAAATCTTGTTAGTAGCAAACTACAGCTTATCCCGTAAGTTAGAGGTAGGCTATGATAAGTAACCCCTTCTTGCACTGATGAAGGGATCTTTGTGCACACATAACAGTTCCTCGCATCCATGGTTTCAACATACTCATTCAATAAGCGATAAAAGACATTAGTGGAGAGTTCCCCTTTTGAATTAGTCCCCTCATGCAAGTTTTTGTATCCTGCTCATACCTTTCCCACGGTGTTAGTGTTGTAGTCTCAGGTTTTGAAGCATTGTTAGTCGCTTTCTTATCCAACCACGGCATTCCCACAATCACACCTACAATTATTATTGTACATATAATACCTAATATAATACTTAACCAACCACCCACTTTACCCCTCTTGCTACTACCTCTATTATAAGCATGATCTGTAAAGAATCAGATGGAAAAATAACTCAAAGCAAAACAATCAACTTGAGGACAATTTGAAAGCTCTTTTTTTTTTTTTTTTTTCTTGATGCAAAGTCTCTCTCTCTCTGCATGTATTTACAGCATTTGACTCACTCCAGGACTCTTTTGTCAATCAGGTTAGCAGCTTGTCATAATCGGGTTTTCAAAGTCAATTCAGGTTATCAGTGTCACATCCGGTAGTTTATAAGTCTCTTTCTCAGCTTTTCAGCTTTCAATTTCAATTTCAATATCAGTTTTAACACAGTCTCTTTCTCTGATTGGTTTCAGGTACCGTAATATTGGCCCGGTACTTCTCGATCAAAACAGAACACTAAGAATTCTTGTTGCCATTCGGATGTTGTTGCATATGCCCATTGAGGACCTGCGTACCTTCTATTTGCGGTTCTTTTTCTTTTCAACCTGCGTTCACTTTGCAATTCTCCTTCACTTAAATCCTCTGCTCGGGTTGTATTGATTTCTTTTGCTATTGTTTCGCCTGGTACGACCTTTTCTTTCACAGCCTGTTTCTATGGCCAGTTATCACCTTTATGCGTCTTCTTCTTTCTTGGTCTTTCAGGATGCTGAACAGCACCCTCCTCTTGTGCTATGGTGTTTTCTCTTGACGGACCTGCAACGGGCTCAGGGGATGCCGGTGTGCTTTGACCTCTCGCTACTATTTCCCCTTCTTCTTCTTCCGGGTATGTAACAGGTTCAAGCTCTAACCCGTTCCCGGCTACTTCTGGAAGAACCTCTCCTTGATTTAGTTCTCCTGCTGCCTTTACTGAGATAGACTCACTGTCACCTCTCTCAGATTTGTTTACTGTTTGAGGGACTAAGCCGTCCTCAATGGGCTCTCCGGTAGTCTCAGTTTCCCCCTGGCTGTTTTCTGGCCCTGAGACTTCCTTCTCTGGAATTGCTGAGTTGGAAACTTCAAGTTCCTCATCAGTCGGACATGTTACCTTCTTTGTGTGACTGGCATGTATCTAGTTTGGAACGCCTGCACATTTCACAGCAGTGGTTGTTGTCAGTATTACTTTATATGGCCCCTTCCAGCGCTGCTCCAAACACGACTTCCTCACGTGCTTCTTGACAACCACCCAGTCACCAGTTTGCAGGGTGTGACCTGGATCACCGATCGGTGGCAATGTGTTGGCTTCCACCTGGTGGGAAAAAGACCGAAACACATCAGCCAAACCATTCAGTAGTCCAACACCATATCATCCGTGATATTCACAAGAGCATTTGCTGGGACTGCGGGTAGCCTCATAGCTCTGCCCATCAATATCTCGTGGGGAGATAGTCCTGTCTTCTTATCAGGTGTGTTTCTCATTGACATTAGCACTAAAGGCAATGCATCTGGCCATTTCATATTGGTAGCTGCACACATTTTTGCCATTCTCGACTTCAAGGTACCATTCATCTGTTCCACTAGTCCTGATGCTTCAGGGCGATAGCTCCAATGCAGCTTTTGTTCACTGTCCAATGCAGCACACAAGAGCTTAATCACCTCATTGTCGAAGTGTCTGCCCCTATCTGATTCTAAAGAGACCGGAAAACTGAACCTGGGTATTAGTTCTCTAAGCAACAGCTTTTCAACTGTGAGACTGTCATTCCTACGTGTGGGGTAAGCTTCAATCCAGTGGCTGCAAACACACACAATCACCAACACGTATCTTAATCCTCCACAAACAGGCATCTCATTGAAATCCATTTGCATCCTGATAAATGGACCGCCAGCTCTCCCTATGTGGCTCAAAGTTACCACTGTCCCTTTTCCTGCATTCATCTGTTGACAGATGATGCACCTGTGACAAGTAACCTCTGTGGCTTGTCTGAATTTCTGGTTAAACCAGTCAATTTTGAAAAACCTAATCATTGCATCTCTCCCAAGATGTGCCTGTCCATGATAAAGCCTTGCAAATTGTGACAGGAGACTGTTTGGTAAAACCAGCTTCCCCTCCTCTGAGACCCGTAAGTCGTCAGCCCCCTGTACACATTGCATTCTCTGCCAAGATCATTTCTCCTCCCTGCTTGCACGGCCCTGCAGTGATTTTAACTCATCTAGGGTATCCACCACTCTTAAGGCAAAATTCAAACATGTTTCATTTTCAGTCTGCGGTAACAATTCCCACTGATCCTTGAACGATATACAGTTCAATGCACAAAACCTTGCGACGAGATCTGCATAGCCATTTCACATTGACACAAAGGGGGTTATTCTAACTTTGGAGGAGTGTTAATCCGTCCCAAAAGTGACGTTAAAGTGACGGATATACCACCAGCCGTATTACGAGTTCCATAGGATATAATGGACTCGTAATACGGCTGGTGGTAAATCCGTCACTTTTCCGTCACTTTTGGGATGGATTAACACCTCCTCCAAAGTTAGAATAACCCCCAAAGTCTTGTGATTTAACATGAGCATTGCATTTCACCACGGCAATTTCAAGAGGTATCTGAATCGCATGTAACAAATCCTTAATCTGTTCGCCATTTTTCACTGGAGAACCAGAAGATGTCATAAAACCCCTCTGTGACCACAATTGGCCAAAATCATGTACAATGCCAAATCCGTATCTGCTGTCAGTATAGATAGTGACTTTCAAATTTTCAGCTACCTGGCATGCTTTAGTAAGGGCAATTAATTCTGCCATTTGTGCGGAATACATTCTCTCGAGCCAGGAAGCTTCAATAATACCAGCTATTGTACATACAGCATAACCGGCTCTCAGTATTCCGACTGAGTCTCTCAAACAGGATCCATCAACAAACATAATGCAGTCATTTTCTTTTAACTGCGTATCTTGAATGTCAGGTCGGGGTTTGGTACATAGTTCTGTTACCTCAAGACAGTCATGCTCCATTTCCTCTTCATTATTAATCTCAGTACTTTCAACAGGAAGTAGAGTAGCCGGGTTCAATACAGTACATCTCTTTAAGGAGACATTTGGCGACCCCAAAATAATTGTCTCATATCGGGTAAGTCGGGCATTTGTCATGTGCTGAGTTTTAGTTCGAGTCAACAGAATTTCAACTGAATGTGGAACCATTATTGTTAAGGGATGTCCCATCACTATGCCTTCACACTGCGTGAGGTTCTGACCAACTGCTGCAACTGCGCGCAAACAACCCGGTAAGGCTGCTGCGACTGGGTCCAAGGTAGCTGGTTTGCACCTCCATGGACCTGTGTCAAGACAGACAAAGAACAAGCATCATGTTCATGACAGAACAATAGAAAAGGCTTTGTGTTATCAGGCATACCTAAAGCTGGTGCCCTACACATGCACTCTCTCAATTCCATGAATGACTCAAGCTCTTCCTTGGACATAGCTATGGTATATGGTTCATCCTTAGTTTCCTTGCCTGTCAGTTTTATCAATGGTTTAAAGATAATTGAAAAGTTGGGAATCCACTGACAACAGTAGCCCACCATTCCTAAAAACATTCTGACATCTCTCTTTGTTGTCGGGGGATTCATCTGTAGTATGGCTGTCACCCTCTCCTTTGATATTCTCCTGGACCCTTTCTCAATCAAGTGTCCTAAGTATTTCACTTCTTTTTGACAATACTGCAGCTTCTTTGGGGACACTTTATGTCTGTTCTTCCCCAAATGGTTCTATAAGGCAATTGTGTCATACCTGCAGTCATCTTTTGTTCTGGACGCAATCAGTAAGTCATCAATGTATTGCACCAGAGTCGAACTGAAAGGCAGTTCTAATGACTTCCAGTCCTTCTTCAATATCTGATTGAAGATGGACGGTGACTCAGAAAACCCTTGAGGAATTCTGCACCAACTGTACAACTTGTCCAGGAATTTGAAACTGAATAAAAATTGGCTGTCCTCATGAAGAGGCAATGAAAAGAAAGCTTGTGACAAGTCTACAACGGTGAACCATTCTGCCTCACACGGGACCTGAAACATAATCACTGCTGGGTTTGGCACTATAGGGCAACATTTTACCACAATCTTGTTTATTTTCCTCAAGTCCTGCACAATTCGAACCCTCCCACAAGGCTTTTTCAGACCCATTATTGGTGAATTACATGGACTGCTCAATACCTCCTTCAGAACTCCTTGCTTTACAAAGTCTGCAATTATCTGCGACACCTGAATAAGGACATCTTGTGCCATGTGGTACTGCGGCACCTGGGGAAACACTGCATTTGGCTTCACTTGTACTTTAACTGGTTCCACTCCTTTTATCAGTCCCACTTCCTTTCCTGTCAAGTTCCACACTTTCTCTGTCACTGTTCCTTGTAACTTAGCAGGTAAGTCAGTTACTGTAAGCATTGGGAGTAAAATTATCAAAGGGTAATCTTCATTTGCGGTCTCTGTCTCCAATTCTGAGAACTGACCATCATCTTCTTCATCATCACTGTTTGTCTGCACCTCAATTCCATAGTTGGAAGAGGTAATTGAACATTTGTCTTGCACAGTAAGTCTCTTCCCAGTAGGGATACTGAACTAGAATCGCAGACTACAAACTTATGCAGTCCCTGAAAGTTGCCAATCTCAACTTGCACCAGATCTGTGATCGGGTTTGTCAAGTACTGGTTTGCTACTCCTACCACTCTTATGGTACGCCCTGAAAGTGGCAATTTCGGAACCTCTGCACTTCTGACTGTAGAGCGTGTAGCTCCGGTGTCAACCAAGAATGAAACCCTGTGACCCATCACTTTTCCCTCTACATAGGGTCCCCTCTGGTCTACTTCTAAGGACGCTGCAAGCCTGCATTCTTCACTGTCTGAACTCTCATTCAACCATTCATCATTCATTCCATCTTCATCACGTATTGGGAACTGCTGTACAGTATTATTTTGATTCACTACTTGACCTGTGACCTGCTGAGGAAGCATTACCTGTTGCTGTCCCATTGGAGCTAAGGGTAATTGCATTTGCTGTCTAGGTACCATGGGAACCTGCTGTTGTACTTGCTGCATTTGTGCTGGTTGAACACACGGCATTTGCATTTTCTGCATGGGCTGTAACCCCTGCATCTGTACCATGTTATTTTGGAAGTTCTGATTTTGACCTCTCATTTTTGGACCTCTCACATTTTTAAATGTACCGACATTGGTGCTTTGTTGAACAACACCTTCATGCACGGCATTTGGGCATTCCCGCTTCCAATGCCCCACACCCCTGCACGCGTGACATGGTGACATCTTTTTCATCCCTTGTACGTCATTTTGAACCACCACAGTATTCAAATCTGGACCACGATTCACAAAACCTTGACCTCGGCCTCTTGGTTGCGCCTGAAACATGCCATTCCCTTGCGGTTGTTGCTGTACTATCTGCTGGATTCCATTCCCTTGCATACCTGCCTGAGCTGCCCTTATCTGCATCACCATCACTTTCTCCTTCAGTTCTCTCTGCTTCAGCTCAATCTTGTCACTACAGTATTTTGCATACTGCAACACCTCATCAATCGGCTTCGCTTGCCAACAGATTAAATGATTCTTAATCATCTGGCTAACCTCTGGTCTCAGCCCTTCAACGAACCTAAACACAAGATGGTTCATATCTTTCGGCTCAATAGTCTCAGTACCACTGTAATGTTTGAACGCTTTCAATAACCTCTCATAGTAAGCATGGATTGACTCTTTAACCTCCTGTGAGGTCCGGTCGATTTTCTGCCAATCTGTCACCTTCGACGACACCTTTTGTTTCAAAAACTCAATCACTTTGTGATAGTACTTCATCACCTTCTCAGATGGTGCTCCAGTCACCTTATCCCTTGCCGGCTCCTGTGTTGGCCAGTCTACACCTCTTGCATTCAAGCCATAAGTTGGGCGGAACAATGATCTCAAACAGGTATTCAAGTCTTCCCAGAGACACTTCGCAAGCTTCACAAACCTATCTTTCTACTGATACCATTCTATCGGTTTCTCCCTCAATCTGGGGTAATCATTTGTGAAAGACAGAATGTCTCCCATGGACCACGGTACATGGACTAATCCTCTTCCAGCTGTTTCTCTCATTGGTAATATATTTACTGTCCCAGCGTCTAGTGAGGTTTTAGTCAGACTTGATCCTGGACTGTCACTTCTCTCCTTGTCTCTTTTCTTTGCGCATCTGCCGTCTCACTTTTCTAAGGCCCCCCTAATCTGCGCACTCTGCAGTATTTCCTTAAGATGCACTTTTATTCCGGCCGATCTCATATGGTCAAAATGTTTACAGTCAAAGTCTAGTCTGTAACTTCTTTTCAAATGCTTAGTATTCTCGATATCAATATTGTATTTGTCTGCCAGGTTCGCCAAACTCTGATGCACCTTGCCCACTTCTTTAGTAATCTTGGAGCACAGATACCTTAACTCTGCTTCTGTGTACGATTCTAATCTGTTTACCCCTATTGTCCCTTCCACTAGTTCAACAGCTTCCACGCCCAGTCTCACAAAATTCAGGTACTCATCTTTCTCCGACCTTTCTGGCTTTTCTGCAGTTACTGCAGTCTTTTGTGAAGCATAAGTCTTTTCTAACCACTCATTTAACTGTTGCCCCGAAAAACCTTGCAGTGAAATTTTCCCTGCATGCATCATTGCCGACTGTGAAGCATTGGCACTTATTGTCTGTGGGGTTAGCAAACCTAGCCCTGCCTGTTTCATCGCTTCCAATGGGGCTTCAACCGGGCTAAGGTCTAACAAAGACCTTGGTCTTTCGACTGATTGCTCTCCTAGGGCCATAAACTGGGGAGTTCCTATGGACCCTCCTCTTATTGCATCTTGGGTCATTACTCCCTGATCACACATACCAGGCTTACCTTGCGCATACAATGGTACCGGTGGACCAACAGTAATTGGTAACGATATGGCAGCAGGTGTCTGGCCTGGTCCAAAACACCGCAGAGCAGCGACTCCCAGAGTTTGATTCTCTGAAGCTGGGGCAGGTACTAATAGAGGTCCTGCTGCTGGATTATACCCTGGTATCAGCTGTTGCTGCGGCTGGGGCAGCAATTGCGGTGTTGGCTCAAGCTGCACTAACCTTGATTTTGTATATATCAGGTCAGGCGGCACTATCAAATTCGTAGTAGTCTCTAGAACTGGGACGTCTGGATAGATTCTCGGTATCTGCGGTGGAGGTTGCAACTGTATCTGCACGTCTGGCGTAGTGGGTACACTGACACCATTCTGTATCAAACCTGTATCACTAGTCCGTACTGTATCAGTAACTCCCTTCTCCTGCGTCTGGTTCCCAGGACCCGCACTGGTGCTCGGGACATTGTCGTCTACTGCATAAGGTGGCGGGCGATCATGTAACAACTGATTGAGAAACTCTTTGTCATCTGAGTTGTCTTCCTCTATCCAAGACCTCTTAGTCTATTTTGGTTTACTAGAGTCTTTATCTGTCTTACAAGTGGCTTTCTTTCCCTGTGTCTCATCCCCCTGGGTTATTGCTGGGAACAATTTAAGTCTGTTGACTATTCCTCGTCTCCACATTTTGCTCTCATTGTCCCATCTAGCCTCAGCTAAGGTCTTTTCTGCCCTTCTCATTCTCCTCTCGAATTTCTGCTGTCTTTGTTTAATAGTCATTAAATCTCAGACTGCTAAAGCCTCGTACTGAGCTGGCCTCGGAGGTGGCTTTTGTACACTTAACATCCACCTCAAATTCTCTAAAATTCTTGTATTGATCGTTCCGTGCTCCGGAAACTCCAAACATCCCTCTTTTTCTGTCAGTTTGCACCATTGTTTCATCCATAAGCAAGGCGCGACAGCCTTTTCCTCCGTGACTATATAAGCTGGAGTACCTTCAGGCAGTGTAGGCTCCCCCTCACTCGCCACAATGTAAACGTCTCCTTTCAGAGCGCTCCTAAAAGCTTTGATAAAGTTGAACTTTGCATCTTTTCTTTTGTTTGTATTTAATCAGAAAGTGACTTTAATTCGCAGGACACTCTTCACCCACCTTTCTCAACCTATTGCCTCTCACGGATGCCAGCCAATCCATGCGCGACCCCTCTTGACAACTGACCTATCTCAGCGCGGCACCACTGATGTCACACTCACACACTGCAGCTGACAAAGTCTTGCTGCTTGTCCGCCACTCACTGGATTCACACCAAACTAATGCAACATATTGCGAGCACCTTTAACAATAACAACAACTCAAATTTGCCGGTTTACTACAGGAAGGGTCACACATTCGCTTCAGAACTTTACAGAGATTCCACTTGAAGCCTCAGCCGCTACTCTCTCTTTCTCAGTTCCCACACCCGCAAGCAGAATTCGACCCGCAAATCCTACTCTCGACTTGTCAATGGTTCGTTCTAGTGCACTATAGAACTTGCCAAATATCCATCGAAGGTTTCACACATACAATTTGACTCAAACTCGGCTTGTCAACCACGCCCGATTGTCCTATTAAACCGCACAACTTACAACATAAACCCAAGTGTCTCCTACACTTGTCAATATACTCCGGAGTCTTAGACTTCTACGGGTCCGTACATTAACAACCAAACACGTGGATAATTTTTCGAGCACAAAGTGCCACACTCATATGAAGTACGCCGACTTCCCTACTCTCATACTGTGGAGTATGCCCACTCCTACTAAAACAACATCACCTGGCCTAAACATACATAACTTCACAAATCACCTGCAAGATGAATAAGCTGAGCAAGCGCAAATTCTATACCACACATGCTAAGAAGCCAAGAACATCCCCAACTCACTTAGGCAGGCTCTAAGATCCCGGGAAAGTCATGGTGAATTTAGGAACACATCATACCTCCAATTTGCATTATCTCAGAAAAACAATCTAAACAATAATTCTCCGTCCTAGGGCCCCAAAGGGCCAAACCGTCGCTCTGCTACCAGAACTGTTAACGCGTCCCTTTATGATAATTTATTACCCATCAGGACTCGTTTTAGGCCAATGAATCTTTTGACCCAGTTGAGAGACACCTTAGGACGAGATAGCTAATCAATATGTTAATCAATACATCGATAATGTCATCAATATTTATCACAACAATAAATTTTACTTTAGTCAAAGTCATTAATCAATTCAAGACACTACCATGACCTTGCAGTCATGAATAACCACACCAGTTTAGTAGAATTGTATGAGTTCTATTCCCTATTAGTTACAATTCTAAAAGCAGGTGTGTTAATCTCAAAACCAAGAAACACAATAACATAGTCACAATGTGGCAACTCTGATAGGATTTTACTAAGGCAAGAATTGCGAACATCAGAACATAACACTGCGTGAAAATAGATCAATTTAGCAGAGTGTCAATAACGCGTCGGTTCAACAAAGCATAGAATCAGTTGTTTGTCTATTTGCGTCAGTTTTAGTGAACCCCTGTCCTAACCACTGATTAGCATTAGCATGTTGGGCTTCATGCAAAACAATTTGGAACTCCAATTTGGAAAACATCTAGCTACGGTATCTGTCAAAAGTAAGCAGTTGGTACCTAGAAAGGAAAAGCAAACAGACAAATCACAATTATATTGTCATAGTTACCCTCCAAGGTTTAGGTCAGCACTCAGGTTCAGTCTTCGTCTTCAGGACATCAGTCTAATCGCCATCAGTCAGAATTCAGCTCCAGGGCAAAAAGGGGCACTTCCCTCATAAGGAGGTAAAGTGTAAAATGGGCAAACTAAGGGCGAGGATGGTTTAAGTAAACCAACAAGTCATCAAACAGAGTGACAAAGTTTCTGGATAAAATCCATAGCATTCCCTAACCCACCTAAATAGCTCCCCGTGTCATAGGTTTTTATCTCTTTTTCGTTGTACATTCCCCTAAAATTCTATTGGATCTTAGTTATACCCCACTATCTTTATCCAATTGGAAGATGGATTATGTCATTAATCTTTCACCCCATATTATTTTACAAACTTTTCATTGGTCCACGTGATTGGCGTCTTCAGAGGTAGCACGTCCGGTATGATTTCATCCTTCTGTAATTCTTTTGCACATCTTTTGTTCAGTAGCTCCATTGTGTTCACCGGTTTGAACGACCTCGTACATTACATTAATCTACACTGTTACATTTTGATTAGCAATTTCTACAAGCAATGGGGATTTCATGGAAACGGAGCTACTATGGTTACATTCAGCCTCTAGTTCTGAAGAAAACAAGGGGTCATGTCCTTTTACGAGTCAGCACACTGCAAAATAGGTTTAATATGAGAGCCTAGCAGCCAAGCTCCGGCTCATGCTAACTTAAGGCCTACAAAGATTTCAGCACAAATTCAAAATCACGAACATTAATAATTAGTACAAAACCATACTTTAATATTATATTTGATTAATATTAGTAATTTCTATTAGTTCTCGTATACATTGGTGGCCACTCCCCGTGGTCCCATTTCAGGTGCACGTTTAAACAAAATACATTAATACAATTACTTAAGCAGCATTATCACACACTAGTTCATAAGCATTTCATGTTAATATAGATAATGTAAGCTACGCTCTCTCAAGATCATTAGATCTTCGAGTATTCGATTCTGTGACTTGTGAGTGATTCTCAGTGTTTTTAGTTGTGTATCCGAATCACAGCATCCCTTTAAAATACATCGTTTTAAGAATTAATGTTTTGATTAGATATGTTAAGAAATACATGCTTAAACAGTTCTGCAGTAATTTGCAAGGAGACATGGAATTTCTCATCAGAGTATCTGTTGTGATTGTATGGATGTGGTACCACAAGGCGTCTGTGCACTGATGGCTGTCATCTCTCCGAATGTTGCCATAATATTGGGAAACTTTTGGCACTATCACTCTGCCTCAGCGAAAAAAGAATTTGGTCGGGGAGGGTGCTATATAATAATAATAATGCTCACTTTTTCAATGAGTGCTTCAAACTGCACTTCTGCCGTTTATAACCGTTATTACTAACTCTACTCTTACTAATGTACTGGTGTCCATTTGTGACACGGAGCCGACCATACATATACGCGATGATTCAATGAGCGTTCTGTTCAGGTTAAAAGGAAGAATTATCCGATATCCTATGCCACGTGGGAGGATTATATAAACACTATTTCTAACTACTAACTGTAGCAAATGTTTTCAGACTTTACTTGCAATTACACTCAAACATAATTTAAAGGTAGGTAGTTTTTGAACTTTAGTTTCCTGCTGGATGAATAACTTCACATCTTCAACAGTGTGGGTTTTGTTTCTCGGTAGAGGAAGGCATGCACATCTTAAATCAAACAGCTTCAAATACAGACGATCCTTATTACTGTTACAGTGATACAAAGTGAATCTGTTACAGACCTGACTGCACAGTCTGCACACTGAGCTGTCTCTAGTGGTAAAAGGTATTGCTAGTTTGATCGCCTTCCAAATGCCCCACGCTGCCCTCTGGAAATAATTCATAAAAGGTCCTCTTGGATGCTAGGAGCATGACTTCGTTCTACCTTTCACTCTCTCCAGTCTAAGGGCTAACTTTCACTGTAGTCACATTGTTTTGAAACAATTTTGCTAATATTTTATTTTCCTAAGTATGTACTTCCTGAGAATTGCGAAGTAAGCAAAAATATGTGATGAAAAGTCAAAATGGGTCTTGAAAGGAGAGATGAGTGCATAGTGTTTTCCGAGTGTGAGAGACACGTTTATAAAAAATATATATTCTGAAGAACACAGTTTTCAATGAGAAATCAGCTCTACTTTTACGGGGTCAATGATTTAAGATCCTGATGTACACAGATTATATTCCCAAAGCGTGGTCCAAATTTGTGCACTGACTTTTGCAAATGTAATCTGATTTTGCCAACGACCTATGCACTAAGTAGTCGGTTCACCAAATACCAAATTTCAAGGGGTTTCAGAACGACCTGTCTGATTACTGTGGAACTGGGGTTGCTTTAAAAAAAAACATTTAAAAAATGCTTTTTAGAAAAAAATATAGGGAACAGACAACGTCGACCTGGAGCACTGACTACTTTCTTTGAAGCTGGAACCATCAGTCACAAAGGTGGAAGAGGTCCAAAAGCGGACCCTTCTCCTTGCAAATCAGTTAACTCTTAATTGTCCTTTTAAAATTCACTTGGAGGCATGCCCTGGGATGTGTGAGGTGACTGATTAGGGAAATCCCTTCCAAATTTGGTACACACCCACTCAGGTTTAACTTTTGTTTACATTCACAAACATTTTAAGTGCATTTCCAGAGTTAACTGCACACTTAAGTCACTTTTACAGGAGACAGAGTTTCCCTGCAGTGAAGATGGTCCGCATCTGATCAAGCTACGCTATGCCACTCTTATGAAATGCTGTTTAATGATAGTTCTCGTTTGTATGGCTTCATATTGTCGATACAATTGCCATCTATTTCACTGACCCAGCAGGGAGCCGCTGGGCATGTTCCTTAGGCATAGCATGACTGGCACTTAAGGCCTGCTGACCCTGGTGCTTCCACCGTCAACACTGTGCCCTTATAGTGGTGCTCCCAAGGGGATTCCTGCATCGGGCTTGCTGTGCCAAGATCAACATGCCTGCTGAGACTTGCTGTGACACAGAATAGACCAATCGTTGCATCATCTATGAGGTTTACCAGTGTCATCTAACTTCTCCTTTGCACCCATATGCAAGAAACTATTAGATGCTTTTGATACCAAGTGCTATCTATACTGCAACCTCTAATTTATTCTCATCTGAACAAATTTTGCATGTTAAACTTTCCTGTCTTCTTGTCGCCTTAACTGACATCATCTCATTTTCTGTATTTGTATTTTTGCAGTCTACACTCTGCTTCAGGAGGCCTTTGTCGATCCCAATAAACTGAAGGCTACAAAGGTGTCCATTGGTATGACGCAGCGGTCAGTAACCGGACTTGCCAAAAAGCTAAAGTCCATTCATTTGATACTTTCCTCTATTAAGACAAGACTGGAAAGACTGATATGGTCAATCAATCAATCAATCAAAAAGATTTGTAGAGCACGCTACTCACCCGTGAGGGTCTCAAGGTGCTGGGGGGGAATCAAGGGGGGGCAGGGAGGGTCACTGATCGGACAACCATGTCTTGAGGTTCTTTCTGAAGACCAGGAGATCTTTGGTTTTGCGAAGGTCAGTGGGAGGGAGTTCCAGGTTTTGGGGGCGAGGTAGGAGAAGGACCTGCCTCCTGTGGTGGTGCGTTGGATGCTGGGGACTATGGCTAGGGCGAGGTTGGCTGATCGGAGGTTGCGTGTGGGAGTGTGGAAGTTCACTCTTTTGTTGAGGTAGGTTGGGCCGGTGTTATGGAGGGATTTGTGTGCGTGGATGAGGATCTTGAATGTGATTCTCTTGTCTATGGGGAGGCAGTGAAGGGATTTTGAGGTGTGGTGAGATTCGTTTGTGGCGGGGAGGCCAAGGACGAAGCGTGCAGCTGTGTTCTGGATTCTCTGGATTCTCAGGAATCTCAGGGGCTCAATTTGCTGACTGATGAAATGAGGTGTGGAATCTTCATAAAGTCCTGATTGCGTTGAAAGACCACAGCAATAGACACAGCATCAGGGTTTTTGAAGTTCCCAAAAAAGGAAGCATGGACTGGTGTAGAAAAGTACCCTGTTTCTTGGCATGGTTACCCCCATTTTCTGCCTGTTGTCAGTGTGTTTGACTGTGTTCACTGGGATCCTGCTAAGCAGGACCCCAGTGATTATATTCTCTCCCTTCTAACTTGGTAACTTGTACCATTTTCACCCCATATTTGGCATACTAGTACCCCCATATAAGTCCCTAGTATATGGTACATAGGTACCCAGGGCATTGGCGTTCCAGGGAATCCCTATGGGCTGCAGCACGTAATATGCCACCCATTGAGAGCCAATGTAAAGTGTTCTGCAGGCCTGCCATTGCAGCCTGTGTGAAAGGGTGCATGCACCTGTGGGTGAGGGCACCCCTGCACTAGCAGAGGTGTGCCCATGAACTCCAGCTCCATTTCCCTGGACATTGTGAGTGCGGGAGCCATTTTATGTGTGCAATGGACATAGGTCACTACCTATGTACAGCTACATAATGGTAACTCTGAACCTAGGCATGTTTGGTATCAAACATGTCAGAGTCATACCCCAATACTGTTGCAAGTATTGGAAGTATGGTTCCATGCAGTATGGGGGCTTCTTAGAGGACCCCCAGCATTGTGACCACCAGTCTTACAGGGTTTGCTGGGCAGCCCAAGCAGCTGCCACCCCTCAGACACGTTTCTGCCCTTCTGCTGCTTGATGTAATCAAGCCCAGAAAAGCAGAACAAAGGATTTCCTTTGGGAGAGGGAGGTAACACCCTCTCCCTTTGGAAATAGGTTTGACTGGCTTGGGAGGGGTAGCCTCTCCAAGCCACTGGTTTGCTTTGAAGGGCACATTTGGTGCCCTCCATGCATAAACCAGTCCACACCAGCTCAGGGACCCCCAGTCCCTGCTCTGGCATGAAACTGGACAATGGAAAGGGGAGTGACCACTCCCCTGTCCATCACGACCCCAGGGGTGGTGCCCAGAGCTCCTCCAGAGGGTCTCTGGGTTCTGACATCTTGAATCCAAGGTTGGCAGGGACCTCTGGGAGCATTTGAGTGGCCAGGCTAGGCAGGTGACATCAGAGGCCCCTCCTGATAGGTGGTCACATGGCTAGGTCACCAATCCCCCTTTCAGAGCTATTTAGGGTCTCTCTTTTGGGTGGCTCCTCATATTTGACATGCAAGACTCCAGCAGGACTCCTCTGCAGTGTTTGCTGTGACCTCTGGCCACTGGAACCACTAATAGACTTCACAGGATCCTACAGTCTGCAGCTACAGTGACGACTCTGCTCTGCAACATTGTTTCTCCGGCTCTTTCCAGTAACTGCAATACTTCCCCAGCTGTGCATCCTCTGAGGGCTGCAAGTCTTCAGTCTGCACCAAGAAGCAAGAAGGAATCTTCCTTGGAGTGAAGGAATCACTCCTGTGTACCTGCAGGCAACTACTACAACTGCTTGGATCTCCTCGTATTCTGAGTTGCATGGATCCTGCATCATGGGTGGTGGTCTGGAGTAGTCCTCTTGGTCCTGTCTGCTAGCTGTCCAATTTGGTGGAGGTAGCCCTTGTCTTTCCACCCAGGACAGTACCGCCATGCACCACGTCTCTTGCAGCTGCCAAGACTTGTTTGCCTCTCCTCCAAAGGATCTTCAGGCGACATGTAGCCCCAACCCTCAGCACTCCTTCCTGCACCGCACAGCCCTCTGCGTGGTTCTCCTGTGGTGTGGGATACCTCTCTGTAGTGCTGCATAGGCTCCTTTTGTGACTTCTGTGCCCCAGTCCTGTGGAACTCCTTTGGGTGCTGCCTCTGATCCTGTGGGCTCTCTATTATACTGAGGGCCCCCTCTTGGGTTGAGTCCTCCTGGGCATTGCTGGTCCCCGGCAACTCCACTTTTCCACTAGCCACAAATTTGCCTTTGCCAAGGCTTGTTGGTGTAATTCCTGCACCAGCACCCATCTACAATCTTCATTCTAACGTGGGACATCTTCTGCATCCCTCCTGAACTCTTCTTCAGCTCCAGAGCTGCAGTGCTGACCTGATCTTCATCACCATCGACCAACTCCTGCAAGTACAGTTGGGTGGGTAGTAGGTCCTACTCCTGATGGACTCCACTGTGACTTCTGGACTTGGTCCATTCTCTCCAGAGGTCTTCCTCTCCAGGAATCCACTGATGATTTCTTACAGTCTTCTCTGGGTGTCTTCTTTCTTCTTTTTCTTCCTTTTGGGTGGTTTGGGGAAATTCCAGTGATTTACTCCTGCTTTCCTGATCACTCAGGGGTACTGTGTTACTTACCTCAGTGGTTTTCTAGTACTCCCAGATCCCCTCTACACATTCCACTTACCTAGGTGTGGGTCCTTTGTTCGCATTCCATTTTTTAGTATATGGTTTGTGCTCCCTCTAGGGTCACTATTTGTTGTCTACATTTGCACTGTTTTCTAACCTTTTTTATGCATGTAACTGTTTACTACTGTATATAATTAGTGTATTACTCACCTCCTATTGGACGGTTGCCCTTCTAGTATTTTGTGGTATTGTGTGACCAAAAATAAAGTACCTTTATTTTTGTACAACTGAGTGTTTTCTTTCATGTGTCTCCTAGATAAACCTTGGCTGCTCATCCACGGGCTCCCTCTAGAGAGCATGGCTTATAGACACTGCCTACGCTTCACTGATAGGGGATACCTGGACCTGATATAAAGTGTAAGTACGTTAGGTACCCACCAAACACCAGGTCAGTTTCCTACAACTGGCATGGTACCTTTCCTCACAGCTCTTATTCCAGGCCTGAGGAAAATAACTTTTGCTGTCCCACTGAAATTCCAGTGCGCACACATAGTGAGGCTCTCGAACAAACCATATAGGTCTAGGCCTATAAAAGCCTCCAATTTTTAGCCATACTGCCAGAAAACCTGGTTGCTTTCAACACAAGGGACGCATGATTTTATTTTCTATGGGCTTTTCCTATGAGTTCAACATTGTCCAGAAAAAGTTCCTTTCTTTGAGCACTTCCCAAAAAATGGGACACCAACTTGCTTTGTTAGAATCTTCAACCATATTAATCAGGGAAATGGGTGATTCGTACATACAGCTAGTTTGCACCATTACTCCAGATTTGTTTGCATTTTGAGATCCACAGAATTTCCTATGCTGTCTTGACTGTGCTGTTTCAGGAGTTTAAATATTTTATAACTGCATCCTTATAGCACAAACACCTTGACTGTTGCCACCGTGCCTGGTTTTTATGATAAACTTGGCTACTTGCTACCGTCCCTCCAATGGTTTTGCCTACCAAATCGATAAATTACCTCACATGCTCTTTAGCTATTTTCTGTAAGCCTGGGTACTATGCACTCCTCAAAATCAGGCCCCTCTACAAATATTCTATGCATAGACCTTCCCATTTACTGGGTTTCAAATCTCAGCCTCCATTCATTGTTTCTTTATCCCTCCTTTGAATTTTTCTGCCTCTTCTGAAATAGAGACCATTGTAAATTCCTAACTGGATTGTTCTTGCCACATCAATTGAAAACAAAAAGTAAAACAGTTGACTCAACACCATTCACTGCCAGGCCTTTTCCCCTTCAGGTGCTAGGCCTTTTTTTGGCTATTTGGGGCAGCGCTTAGGCCCTCATAACATTTTTCCACATAAGTTACCCATGGCAAATTTGTGTCCTTTTTTTCCCAACATCCTAGGGATTCTAGAAGTATCCAGAGTTTGTGGTTTCGCCAGGAGTACACCACAAAATTAACCAGCGTAAAATTTGTTTTTTTCAGAAAAAGGGTTGTAGAAGAAGGCTTGTGTTTTTTTCCCCTGAAAATGGCAACAACACAGGGCTTGCAGTGCTAAAATCACCATCTTCCCAGCTTTCAGGAACAAGCAGACTTGAATCAGAAAAACACATTTTTCCGCACAATTTTGGCATTTTACTGGGATATACCCCATTTTTACTATTTTTTTGTGCTTTTATTCTCATTCCACTTAGCGACAGAAATGGGTGTGAAACCAATGCTGGATCCTGGACAGCTAAACATTTATAAAAAGTAGACAAAATCCTGAATTCAGCAAGGGGTCATTTGTGTAGACAAGGTTTTCCTACAGAAAATAACAGCTGAAATAAAAAAATATTGAAATAGAGATAAAAAACAAACTATTTTTCTCTACTGTTTTACTCTGTAACTTTTTTCAGCGATGTCAGATTTTCAAAGGTAATATACTGTTACATCTGCTGGACACTTCTGGTAGTGGGGACATATAAGGCTTGTAGGTTCATCAAGAACCCTAGGCACCCAGAGCCAGGAAATGAGCTGCACCTTGCAATGGGTTTTCGTTGTATACCTGGTAAACAGCAATTCATTTGGTGAAATATAAAGACTGAAAAAAAGGTATCAAGGAGATCTTTGCATTTCCAAAATGGGCACAAGATAAGGTGTTGAGAAGCAGTGGTTATTTGCACATCTCTGAATTCCGGGGTCCCCATACTAGCAAGTAAATTACAGGGCATTTCTCAAATAGACGTCTTTTTTACACTGTCTTACATTTAGAAGGATCAATGTAGAAAAAGACAAGGGGCAATAACACTTATTCTGCTATTTTGTGTTCCCCAAGTCTCTCTATAAAAATGGTACCTCACTTGTGTGGGTAGGCCTAATACCCGCGACTGGAAATGCAAAATGGACACATCACATTTTTACATTGAAATCTGACATGTTTTTTGAAAAGTGCCTAGCTGTGGATTTTGGCCTCTAGCTCAGCCAGCACCTAGGGAAACCTACCAAACCTGTGCATTTTTCAAAACTAGACACCTAGGGGAATCCAGGATGGGACTCCCCCAGGTTCTGTTACCCAGAATGCTTAGCAAACCTCAACATTTGGCAAAAAAAACTATTTTTCCTCATATTTCGGTGATAGAAAGTCCTGGAATCTGAGAGGAGTCACAAATTTCCTTCCACCCAGCATTCCCTCAAGTCTCCCGATAAAAATGGTACCTCACTTGTGTGGGTAGGCCTACTGCCCATGACAGGAAATGCCCCAAAACACAACATGGACAGATCACATTTTCCCAAAGAAAACTGACCTGTTTTTTGCAAAGTGCCTAGCTGTGGATTTTGGCCTGTAGCTCAGCCGGTACCGAGGAAAACCTAGCAAACCTGGACATTTCTGAAAACTAGACAACTAGGGGAAACCAGGATGGGGTAACTTGTGGTGCTCTCACCAGGTTCTGCTACCCTGATTCCTTTGCAAACCTCACAATTTGGCAGAAAAAACACTGTTTCCTCACATTTCACTGCTTCAAAGTTCTAGAATTCTAGGGGAGCCACAATCTTCCATCTACCCAACGTTCCCCGAGGTCTACTGATAAAAATGGTACCTCACTTGTGTGCGTAGGCCTAGTGCCCGCGACAGGAAATTCCCCAAAACACTATGTGGAGACATCAAAATTATCAAATACAAAACTACCTGTTTTTGTGGGGGGGGGGGGCACCTGCGCTTTTGGTCCTGGGCTCAGCAGCCATGTAGGGTAACCTACCAAAGCCAAACATTTCTGAAAACTAGACATCCGAGGGAGTCCAGGGAAGTGTGACTTGCGTGGATCCCCCAGTGTTTTCTTACCCAGAATCCTCAGCAAACCTCAAATTTAGCTAAAAAATCTAATTTTTACCACATTTCTGTGTGGGATCATTGCACCAGCACACATTTCTTACGACTCAATGTTCCCCTCAGTCACCCGGTGAAAATGATACCTTACTTGTGTAGGTGGGCCAAGTGCCTGAGACAGGGAAGAGCTAAAAACATGTTGAAAATTAGGGGGAACCAAAGCGGGTCCAAAAGGGCAGTTTGAAAAAAAACATTTTTAGGCTGACACGTGGGGCAAAAATGTTATCGGTATAAATGCAACAATGCTGGGTGGTAGGAAGTTTGTGGAATCCTGCAGATTCCGGAAGGTTCCATCACAAAAATGTGGAGAAAATATGTGATTTCAAGCAAAGTTGGAGTTTTGCAGGGCATTGTGGGTAAGAAAATGGTGCGGGTGCATGTGAAGCACACCATCCTGCACTTAGATGTTTAGTTTTCAGATGTGACTAGGTCTCGTAGATTTTTCTACATGACAGTGTCTCAAAGTCCAAAAAGTGCACCCCTCACCATTCCATTTTGAAAGTTAGATAAGCTCTTGTGGCCCAAATGTAAAACCAAAACCCCAAATAAACAAATGTCCTCTTGCTTGCAGTGTGATAAGATGTTTTTGTGTGTGGGGGGAGAGCAGAAAGACTGTTGCCTCCTTCAGTTGGGGTGGGGGCATAACCATGCCCATACTGGTTGGTAGCCACCATCCCACTATTTTTTATAATTCCCTGGCATCTAGTAGGCTTTCTGCCTCCCCCCTGGGAGTGGATCGGGGGTAATTATCCCATCTGTCCACCGGTGGGCAGAACAACTTTGTCCCCATTTATCTGGGGAGGAGGTATGGCCATACCCCCATCCTCTTTTTGTGAAAAAGATCTTTCCTGGTCTCTGGTGGGATTCCTGCTCCATTTGGGGGCAGATGGTCCTTACAAAAATAGGCCAATATGCCCCAAAGGGGGGCAGAACTGGTCAACAGTAATGTCCCCCCATGGGGAGCGACCCTTTCCCAAGGGGCTGCCCTCCCAAACAAAACACACCCACCCACCAATCCCTGCTGCCTAGTGGTTTCTGCCCCCCTTGGGGGCAGATGGGCCTAGTGGAAATAGGCCGAAGAGACCTAAAACAAATTTGCCTCTCAGAGGAGCGACCCTTTCCTAAGAGGTCACTCCCCTTGCATGAAATTGTCGCAACAAAAATCCCTGATGTCTAATGATTGGCCTAAAAAAAGAAATCCCCCAGGGGAGTGACCCTTGCCTATGGGGTCACTCCTCATTTGTAAAAAAAAATGAAAAAAAAAAATCCCTGGTGCCTAATGGTTTCTGCCCCCAATGGGGACAGATCGCCTAATTAAAATAGGTCGATCTGCCCCCAAGGGGTGCAGAAATGACCTAAAATGAATGTGCCCACCAGGGACGCTCGGTCACCGCCCTTGCGTGAAATTGTCATGTAAACAAAAAATCTCTGGTGTCTAGTGGTTTCTGCCCCCCTTGGCAGCAAGTTGTGGCCTAATAAAAATAGGCCGATCTGCCCCCAAGGGGGCAGAAATGGCCTAAAACCAATTTGCACACCTCCCTTGCCTGAGGGGTCACCCCCGTTATGGTTTATCAAAACAAAAAACTCCCTGGTGTCTAGTGTGCATTTCTGCAGCCTGATCACTTCACGATCGGGCTGCAGAAATGCTCAGAGAGACATCAAAGGAAAGGAAAGGCCTTTCCTTTCTTTTGATACCCCTCCCACCCCCAGCCCGTAAACGGAAGAGAAATGCAAAGCATTTCTCTTCTGATCCGCGCTGGAAACTGAGCTTACAGCGCGATGGGGGCGACCTCTGATGAGGTCAGCCTCATCAGACGTCACTGGGGGGGGGGGGGGGGGGCGAGGGAGCAGTGTGGAAAGGGAAGCGATTCCCCTTCCATCACTGCACATGAGAGGGGGGTGCGAGGCCCTCGGGGGAGCACTGGCACTTCCCCATAAGGTCTATACCTGGACGACATGGTTACGTCCCTGGTGCCTGAGCGCCAAGGCAGCGGACCCAGGGGTTAAGTGAGCCGATTGAAATTGCCACAGCCGCCATGAGCATGAGCACGAAGGAAAGACACAGAAGAAAAAAGAAGTTTGCTGGCGGTCAAACAAATCAGCAGTTGTGCAATTGTTCATGTAATAGGGTCGGTGTTGAAGGCAGTAACAAAACTGCCCCAAGGTTGGACAAAGGTTGGACAAACGTAAAGCATTTACCAATGATAACAAAATATTTTTGAATGGCAATCCCTGAACAATTGATAATGATGGGCGTGTGGTGGAAGTGGCCAAAGCCCACAGATAGATTGCAACACTTCAGAGTGCTTGAGCGCTCGGCCTAAATACATTAAAACATGTTACAGCTACAGTGTCTAAAAGCTACCTCGGATTTCATTCACTAGAGGGCTTGAGAAAGAAAGGATGTTAGGAAACATGTTTGAACTGATGAGAGAAATGTATACTTTTCACAATCCAAAATATGCATATTTCATGCATTACCAAAATCCACAACCTTACGTCCAAGAAACAGTCATAAACTTTTTTGATGAATTCAAACTACTTACTAGTGTTTCGTAGGACTGTTAAAAGTTACACCTATTTGGGAACAGTTACCCCAAACAAGTATAATTTAGGAAAATACATAGTCGTAATTTAGGAGAGTCGTAAATTACACCTGTTTTCATTCATCATCCCCTATGGTAACTGCTGATTTAGCATGGAACTACTGTAATTATGTGTGTACTCTGTTGCCTCCGATAGGTGTGCACCCCTTATTTCTAAATGAGTGTGATCCTCCACCGAATATAGTGGGGGAATCGCATGTTTTTAGATGCGGGAGACTCAGCCAACTCCACCATCGGAAAGTCCTTGCCTAACCAGCAATCAGAATCGGGTAACAGTGAATGACTATTTCTTCTGGCTCGCCCACATGCTACATAAACACATACATTTCCAGAGTGGTTAAAATATGGATTATTGCATTTAAACGCATCCGAGAAAAAGGCCTGGTGTTCTCCTTTGAGTACAAAATTAAAGAAAACAAACCTATGTCCAAAACACAGACGAATGAAAAGGGTGAAAATTCGATAGGCCAGTCTATGATGGGAGCAATGTTTCTATTTAATAAAATAATATAATAAAATACATATGGAAATCTTCATTATTTACAAAGATCACCCTAAGCTACTGCAAAATTCACCCTACAAAGAGCATAGAGGGTGACTTAGAAACATATTGGAAACTCATATTAGTGCGACAGGGACTCGGAAAGTAATGGCCACTGTTCAATCACAGAGTAGTAAATATGTACCTGTAGAAGTACAGTTAAAATACCAGTTATAAAACGTCAACAATCCCATTAGAACATCGGGAAAGCAGCTCCATGTGCAGGTACCCAGGTACAGTAGTGGCAACATCGAGACATTTCCCAGTGCGTGCTATTCCTCCCGTGCAAATATTCCATAGCGAGAATTACCCACAGTGGGGAATAAAATCTCCTGTCCAAACGCAATTTTTTTTTTTATCTCAGTGAGGGAAAATGTGATCCTTTTTGGAGGAATCTCTACCCAAACACCCCCAACAAATGAAGTGATCCGTTCCTCCTGGAAGAGGAGTTACCTCAATTTTTGGTTCGCCATTTACAGGGAAAGCATTCGATCTGACTTTGGGAATGCCCACAAACATTCATGTGTGTGGTTTTCCTCAAACCTCCATGGCAAACAGCACCATTGACTACCACTTAAAAGCTCCAGATTTCGCCACAGTATTGGACAGAGAAGAGAATTCCACAGTAGTAAATTAGATGCCTACCGGGGAAACAATCTTTACAACGAATATGCCTTTACCACGCACACACACACATATATATATAAATATATATATATATATATATATATATATATATATATATGTTAGTGGCAGACCTTTTTTCACATAGATGGAGCGTTTTTTGTTTTCCGAACACGCACCACTAAACGGAATTGCACCAAATTTGCCCAAAAGCTAGCTCTTGGTCCAGAAAACACTCTTTTTGTGATTTAGTGTTAATCTGTTCAGTGTTTCTGAGATAAAGAAAATATAGCTCTTTAGGGATGCTGATTCTCTACAGATCCAGGGGAAAAGCAAGGCCCTGATTGGCTGGCCGCAACCTGACATAAAAGTTGCAGCCACCATTTTGTCATTACATTCGCTCAGAGGTGGGAATAGAAGAATGCAAAAACACATAAGGGGTCAGGTTACAGGTATCCTGACCCCACAGGACACATAGAGGGGTCGTGGCAAAAAATTGCCCAGTTATATTTTTTTCATGCAATCGGATCCATAGACATGCGTATCCACTGTTGGATCTGCAGATCCAGGGAAAAGTTGGAAATAAACCCACTGCATCCAACTTCATGCTGCACACGGCCTTGCACAGCTTGGGTTTGGGTGCATGCAGGAGGCTTGGCCACTGGGTCTGGCCATAGAAAATTCCACTTTCAGCAAGGAGAGGCAAGCAAAAGCAAACAGCTACCTTCCAAGTTGGGCACCTTAGGAGGTAGCAGGTGCCGACCATGGGTGTGGCGGTCCCCAGGGCCATGTATGGTTCAAAGAGGAGGGCTGTCAACCTCCCCCTCCAGGTTTTCTGTTTTGCCTCAGGAAGGTGGTGGTCCCCGCGGCCAGGGGTCCACACTGACCCCCTCTGTCAAACATTTTGTAGCCCCAAAGTGGTGGTGATCCCCTGAGCTCCAGGGGTCAGGAGGACTGCCCTCTTATTTGTTTTCCATTTATGTTGCCTTAGAGAGGTGGCCCCCAGGGTGCAGGGGGCTGCCCGTCCCCATACTATATATATATAGCCCCGGGGAGGTGATGGTCCCTGGGGTCTGGAGGTCCACAGATGCCCTCCTTATAATTTTAAATATGTTGGCCCAGGGAGGTGGAGGTCCCTGCAGTGCAGGGGTGTGTGATGCCCCCCTGAATTCTTTCTAAATATAGCCTTAGGGAGGTGGTGGTCCCTGGGGTGTGAGGGAACTGTGCAACCCCTGCATACTTTATATACATAGCCCTGGAGAGGTGGCAGTCCCCAGAGCCTGGGGGTTCTGCAGTACCCCCTCTAATATTTATAAAATATGTTGCCCCGGGAAGATGGCGGTCAGTGAGGTCTGAGGGATCAGCAGGACCCCCTCTTATAAGTATAAAATATGTTGCCCTGTGAGGTGGTGATCCCTGATTGGATCCATGGATGTCTAAGTGGGTCTGTAAGTTGGTGCATGAGTGTCTAAGTGGGTGCGTGAGTGCTTGAGTGGGTCTGAGATGAGTACATGAGTCTGTGAGTGGGGCTGTGAGGGGATGCATGAGTGTCTGAGTGAGTGTCTGAGCGCATCTGTGAACGGGTATATGAGTAGTGTCTGTGTGGGTGTGTCAGTAGCTGTATTTGTGACGTGGCCAGAAATGAACCTCACCTTTATCCAGCAAGAGCCCACAGTTTTGCACAAAAGATCTACCCAAGTGGAGTTTTTTCTGCCTCCTTGGGTAAATGTCCAGTACGTATTCTACTCTACAGCTGTGTAATGGAGCACAAGGAAATGTCACCAGTGACCTTGTGTGCATTATGACAATATGATGTTTCCTGGTGCATCTTTATACAGAAATATATGAATACTCCTACAGAGAAGACTACAAGACTACCCAGAGGTATATCTCCACCAAACAAGGGTCCTTCCTCCTTACTATATGAAGTAAGTGCATCTTTGTTCTGTGGAGATATCCTCACATTCCTCAACATCAAGCACTCCTCACCAAAATCAGCAGGTAAAGCGCTGGGGAAGCCGCTTGTTAAGATATTCATCATCCTGGCAAAAGTCAGGAAGACCTTTAAAAAATACTAAGGTGGGCAGGGCCAAACAGGGAAGCAGCTGAGTGATTCCCACATTTGGATACTTCTAGCAATTTAAAAGAAGAGCCATGGACTCTGCTCTTACCAGGACAGGACAACAAAGAACTCACTGATCATAGTCCCATACAGATTGCACTCCAAAAGATCGACAATGCAGTCGCATCCACAATGGATGTCAAATTGTTTTTCAATGTGGAATTGCTGAGAAAACACACTTGTTTTGCCTTCACCAAGCCTAGGAGTTAGAATACTTTCTCCTTTACAGAAGTGGAGCTTCAGCGGGGGCCCCTGCTGTGTTTATATTTGTAAGTGCTTTATGTTGAGAATTATTTTCTGTGAATTGAGGAACTTGGCCAGATGGCCCCAGAAACCTCATCCGCCGGGGCCCACTGCCATTAAATAAGGGAGGGAGGATGCATGGCCCCCTCCTCAGGCTGATCCCAAGCCCAGGGATCCTATCACCCAGGGACCATCCCATCCTTCATTAAATGAAGGAGGGGGTGCCCCCCTCCCCAGGCCAATTTTAGCCACGGGGACTCCATTCCCCAGGACCCAGCCATCTGTCCTGGGAGTCCCCCAGGGCACCCAGTGTATGATGGGGTCACAGCAGGAGCCTCAAAGCCCCCATGGTCCCAGCTGGCTACCCACCCCCTGCGGGTGCCAGCATTGCTTTTATACACAGGGAGCTTCTAATGCAGCTCCTTGTCTGCAAAAGCAATTGTTTTGTCCCTTTCTCTGCCCACATCTCTGTGGGCAGGGAAATAGATGAAACTTCTGCTTACAGCAGCGAGAGCACTTTGGCAGCTCCTGCCTGCTGGAAGCATAGTGTTTGCTCTGACTTGTTAGGAGCTGTTAAAGCAAACAGCTAGGCCCTGGGGTGGGCACCCTGGGATATAGCAGGAGCCAGACCTGGGGGGGGACAATCCCCAGGGCCATTATTGGCTCCTTGAAGGAGGCCACACGGCCCTCCTCCAACCTTTCACTTTCCCTCAGGGAGATGGTGGTCCCGGAGTTGGGGGTCCTTAAAGGACCCCTTTATTATTTTGTTTCAGCCCGAGGAGGTGGCGGTCCTTTGAGCTGCCAGGGGGGCTGGACAGTTTCTCTGCACAAATTCTGTATGCAGCCATAGGGAGGTGGCAGTCCCTGAAGCTGTGAGGGAGAACTTATGAGCCTCACACACATAAAATAAAGATTTTGCCCCTGGGAGGTGGTGGCCCCTGGAGCAGGGGGGCATGCGGTCCCCCTGCAGATTTTTGGCTAATCACCCCAGGGAGGTGGTGGTGCCTGCGGCTAATATAAGCCCTAGGAGCCCTGGGAGGGAGGCTAATAAAAGCCCTAGGAGGTGGGCCCTTGGCACCCCCAACTTTTTCAGTCCCCCAATGCCCGCGGGACTTGGCCCATCCGGGGATCAAATAATTTCAGAAAAATCTGCAGATCTGGATCTGCAGACATTTTTTAAAGATTTAAACAAAAAATGCTTTTTAGCTCTGGTGAGGTCCTTAAGGAACCCATATACGAAGGCTAGGGGCTCAGGGTGACCCTACCTTGTCCCCTTTTCTTTTTTTTCAACTTTTTTTGTGGGACTCGACTCAAGTTGAGTCCCAAAATGACTGGCCACACTTGAAGTGTTTGCAGCCAATCATATAGCGGCAAGGGGCAGCTGGATCTGTGGATGATCCACATCCCTAGATATCTTTATTTTTTAATCTCTAATTACTCCAAAACTACTGAATGGATCTACACCAAATCATAAAACGCATGCTTTCTGGACCAAGAGCTAACTTTCTGTCAAATTTGGTGTAATTCCATCCAGCTGTTCGGGCTGCAGTTGTGTTCAAAATCCCTACAGGAAAATGCATGGGGAAAATGTTTTTGGGGATTCCCCCCTTTTTCTCAGCCCCCGCTTGATGGATCACCCTGACACTTTCAAGACAGCAGCGGAAACCACGGAAGTATACGTTTTAGAAAATTTCTTGAAGAGTCATCAAGCTGCAACAAAGTTATTGGCAAAACAAAAAACGCTCTTCCTATGAAAACTTGGGGCCTTGAAAGAAAAACAGAATGCGTTTCAAAAGACAAAAAATGAAACGTTTAAGTTTCCTTTTTTAAGAGTAGGCTGTGGTCCATGGGATATTTTCCCCACCATTCCCAAAAGGTGAGGGGGTTACTGCCAACTTTCTATTGACGGTAAACTGTGAATGTTTTGCAACCGCATTCAGGTAAAAAAACATGCCCCTTCCTAATACCGAATGGCAAAACCCAAATTGTGATTCGCTAGCAAGTTACTGAATCACAATTTGGGCTTGGAACATACCAAAAAACAATTTTCTAGTTGCAAACGGGCCGATTCTGTGACTCAGCCCATTTGTAACTAGAAAAATGCTTTGTACGTGCGGCCCTTGGTCCTAACTATAACTACCTACTGGCAAACGCCAGTAGGAACTATATATATATATATATATATATATATATATTTTACAGGTAAAGGTGGTAAAGGCGTATTCGTGACAAAAGGTTTTGTTGTAAAGGAATGCGTGGCAAGGACTAATTTGTTGTAATGATGGCAGGGTAAATGCTACGTGGTAATGGCATGCGTGGTTCCTCCCAATCAATGTCCCCCTACATGTCTACCCTCCCCACAATCTTCACAGAGCACAGGACATTGTGAAGTAACTTGTTATTTTCCTTTGAGATCATGTATCGTGAACAAAACTTTATTTGTGTACTTACTGTATGAATCCCAAGGACACATCTGCAAGAAATTCGATGTGGGTCTGCTAGTATACACTAGACCATGGGTCTTTGTTTGAAAAAAATGTCATGTTATGTTGTGCATCTCATGACTACTCTGTTGCTGTAGATGGTGCTAGAGTTTTCCTTTATTCAGAACGGAGTTGGTGTTATATGTTTATTTGTGACAAACTCAATTCTGATTTGCTCAATGTATGTTACCATTAGTCATGTCATGTTGCTTCTTACCCATTCATAAAATGTATATAAAAACCTTAAAAGAGATGTTTTAATTGTTTTCCAGTTCATATATGAGTCATGCAGTGATTGCTTAGTCAGCCAGTGAGCAGCTCTGGGATGGGCAAGACATCACCACAAGCAGTGCTCTCTGATTGGTTGGTTGCTGATGTAGCTGCCCTATGATAGGTTGACCTTTTATAGAGCCATGCTGTTATTGGTTGTTGTTTGCAAGTTTGTTTGTTGGTATGTGGAGTTTATTATTCAGTTAGTTTTAAGTAGAAATAAAGGGGAATGTGTTGAAAATTATTAAGGTTTCAGTTGTGCCTTCTATAGAGAATCAGAACATACCATCAGAGGGAATGCCTGCATACGAAATGATAATGAACATTGGTTTTCATACTTGTACCTGGATCTCTGAATGGAATTAATATACAGCTTCTGAAAAATACTTTCTTTAAGAGGGTACTTTTAATTCTTGGAAGTTTGATTTTCTTCAACAGACTATGGCGGTCATTCTGACCCTGGCGGTCAAAGACCGCCAGGGCGGAGGACCGCGGGAGCACCGCCGACAGGCCGGCGGTGCTCCAATGGGGATTCCGACCGCGGCGGTAAAGCCGCGGTCGGACCGGCACCACTGGCGGTCTCCCGCCAGTGTACCGCCGCCCCATTGAATCCTCCAAGGCGGCGCAGCTTGCTGCGCCGCCGAGGGGATTGCGACCCCCCCTACCGCCATCCAGATCCCGGCGGTCCGACCGCCGGGAACCGGATGGCGGTAGGGGGGGTCGCGGGGCCCCTGGGGGCCCCTGCAGTGCCCATGCCACTGGCATGGGCATTGCAGGGGCCCCCGTAAGAGGGCCCCTAAATGTATTTCACTGTCTGCTGCGCAGACAGTGAAATACGCGATGGGTGCAACTGCACCCGTCGCACAGCTTCCCCTCCGCCGGCTCGATTCCGAGCCGGCTTCATCGTGGAAGCCTCTTTCCCGCTGGGCTGGCCCGCCCGCCAGCCCAGCGGGAAAGTCAGAATTACCGCCGCGGTCTTTCGACCGCGGAACGGTAACCTGACGGCGGGACTTTGGCGGGCGGCCTCCGCCGCCCGCCAAGGTCAGAATGAGGGCCTATGTATGATATGAAGCTGATGCCCAGACCTACACAATTTGAGGCTGTAAACCAGTGAGATAAAATGGTGACAGAGAAAGAGAGAAGGGGAATGGCAAAACAGGTGAAAGGATCATTTAGACACTAGATTAAGAACAAATGGGACAGGCAAGAAAAATGCTGGAAGACAATATGATTGAATGTGTAAAGGCTTTTCCTGCTATAGCTAAAGAAATGAGAAGCAACCTTTACCACACAGTTTTTATCACACAGTGCACATACCACCTATGCTTCGCCACACATATACCTTTAGAAACACATCTTTACCATGCACGTGTCTAAGGAAACAAATGATAAAGGCAAATAAGTAACAAAGAGAAGCAGAATAATGATTATGATGAGGAGGACATGTTTTTTTATTGAGAGTTAGAATTCTAGACACAGCAAGACCAGTGGAGACAAGTGGGACTAGCTCGGGACCTGATACAGGTGCTGAGGTAGATGGTGGTACTGTTGTGCTGCATTCTACTACTACTGTTGTGCTGCTGAATGCAGCAACAGAGACTGTGATGACTGCTGTGCCTAGCACACATGAGAATACACAATTAGGAGTACAGAGTCAAGCTGCCACACCTTTAAGTAAAGTGATCTTTAAAGAGGTACCAAAAGAAATTAATACAGGAATTAAAAAACCTGAATCTAATGAAATGTTAAAGGCAAATGTTTACTTGAGTAGGTTATTGGTTTACAATGCTGATGAAACAAGATATTTGACTAAGAAAGAAGCCAGACATGCAAATAAAATATCAATAAGCTGATGAATTAGAGGATGACATCAGCAAGATGAAAAATGTGAAACAAAATTGCAAAATGTACTTGACGCATGAAGAAATTAAAGAGATGGGTTTGATAAATCTGAGAGCCTATATTAAAGATTTAATTGAGAAAACAAAGGACTGGAGTAATTTGAAGAAATATTAAGAAAGATGGAAAAAAGGGAAAGCAAATAAAAATAGAATGAAGGGGACTGAAGGTAGGGTGAGAGGTGTCGCAAGTGATTCTGAAGTTGAGACAGGAGCAAGTTTTTAATTCCCCTTGAGAGAAGTTCATGGAGGGAATCTTGTGCATGTGCCATGGACTTGAGCTGACTTGTATGCATTTATTAAAGATTTCCTGAAATATAGATAAGATACAGAAAAGTGTTACGATGAGGTACATAAATTGACACACGTATCTCAGGTGTTGTGGGTGGAAGTGAATTAATTGCTTGAGATGATGGTTACTGGTGATTTGTGGTTGGAGTGCGTGCAAAGCTGTATTGGATGGCCAACACAAGACCCAGCTGGATTGGATCCTAATAAAGCACCAGCTGCAGAGGTAGCTGACAAAGAGAATACTGTGATTGAGTAATTCGAAAAAACAAGTTTCTGGAAAGGATATAAATTGGCAATAGATTTTGAGAACTTCACAAGAACGGAAAGGGTCAGTGCATTCCTTATATGAAAGGCTTATTCATATCTATAGGAAACACAGTGGAGTCGAAAATACTGAGAAAGATGAGTCAGTGGATTCACAGTGGCTTTTGTTTTAGGATTAGGACCAAAGATTAGTAATCACATTCAACAGAGTGAACTGTTGTGGCAGAAAGAGAGCACGAATTAACAATTTGAGACAAAGCAAAAGAAGCTAAAAGGAAAGCTGATGACAAAGCAGTTTGCAAATGGGTCCTGAAATCAAATGGGTTCAACTATGGATTTTGTTTAGTCTGCTATAAATTGAGTGAATCAGGTGTAGACACAAGGTGATGGTATGAAATGATAAAAATGTATGTTGAAATGATGAATTAATTATATGGTGTGGTTGTGAGACCTCAGCGTGGAATAGGCTATCTTGGGTCCAGTCACACTTCTTTGCAAAACCTCTTGCTTAATTTAAGGTAGCTGTGGCTTTGAGCAGCTAGGCTTAAACAAAGGAATCAATGTAAAGCATTTAAATACATGAAACAACAGAATAAGAAAGTCACACAATACGAAAGAGATCCAACAACAATTTATAAAATTAGATTACGTTTTAATTACATTTCAAACTCTAAAATGAACACAATACAACAGAGGGTTCTAAAGATATAATTTTTTAAGTTAATGATACATCTCAGCTTTTTAGTCTAAAGTGCAAATATGCATTGGTAACCGTAAAGTTTGAAAAGTTTTGAAAAGTTTTATTGAGTTGTGTTTGACTATTCCAGCCTTGACTGGGCAACCAATTACTACTCAGAGAAGGTCAAGGTGTAGTAATGAGTATTTGGACAGTTGCCTGGTCACCAAAGCAGTCTCAAATTCACTACCCCACTTTCTACATAGATCACCTTAGATTTCAATAGAGTAGTCTTGATGCCAAGGATAAGGAATGCTAAGGATGGTGAATGATGATCTGGGTGCTGTGCGGTCGACAGGAGGCTTCCTAGGGATATTCCTTGGTCCATGAGTGAGATGAGATGACTTGGGCCACAGAGTTGGTGTCCCTCGAAGTCCTCTTCAAGCCAGCAGAAGTTCAGTTACGACTAGGCTACCAGTCACTAGTAAAAGCAGGTCCAGTGGTGTCTTTTTGCAAGGACTATTACCCTTATTTGGCACATTGACAACTCTTCCAGGTGTGCCAGACTCAGGTGCAACTTTGGAGTGCTGAGGAGTGGTCTTCTTGGGTGCATATCAACAGTGATTTGGTGAAACTGGCCAGAACAGACAACTTCAGCTTTTATGGTACAGGAGCTGGAACAAGGAGTCAACTGACTGTTGGATTTGACCTTTCCTGTCTGTGACCTTGGAGCATCTTTTCCATGAGTCGAGCAGCACAGGCACAGTCCTCCCTTTGCTATCCCATGGAGCAGCATGTGCAGCCTACCAGTTGGTGCAGCCTTTCTAGGCAGGACCAGGGGTCAGCAAGGCAATTCTTCTTTGGTCCTTTCTCCCGCCTAGATTTGATCTGAGGTTCAGGGTGCTGAGGTGCTATATTCTTGCCCAGAAAGTGTCCTGTATTGATAAAGCAGTCATTAGCCAATGATCTACCAGGTTCCCTTCCACTTTATGATGACATCCAGCTATGTGTGAGCTCTTAGGTACCCCAGAGTGCACTATTCTGCTCACTTTCTAGATGTCTGAATCCCTTCCTTGGTATGGGGAGCATGGTACCCCACCTTAGTGGTGTGGCTACTTGTGGCTCCATGACCATGGAACAATCAGTTTGTCAACTGGTTTCCTATGTCTGTCCCCCTTGCCAGCCCGTCTACCTGAACAAAGGGGCATCCCTCTTGGGTATGGTTAGCATTTGCCCATTAAAGGCAGCTTATCTTTTAAAGGCTGCCTTTTTGGGCCTGCACCCTGTGTGACTTCCTGTGAGGGGGAGGTGATACAACCTACTGCGATAGGCCTCTATTGTTTCAGTAGTTGGAGTTGTTTACACTCCCCCCAAGGAGGGCAGAAGGCTGTCTTGTGGCCAGCAGCTGTGAATGACCACCGGAAAAACTGGGAAACAGAATGACAGCTTTCAAAAAGCTGCTTTTCCTTAAAAGTAACATTAAATTTGACTTGGGATCGAGTCGACTTTAATGCCACAATCAATTTGATACCTTGATGTAGTACTTTTAGTAGTCCCAATCAGAAGTTAGCAAAGTTGAGTAACTCTGTACTGGCCAATGAGGATACTAGTCTTTCCACAGTAAAAATGACAGTTTAGGGTTTTTTACTGTTGGGACATAAGAAAATATATGTCCCATCTAATAATACACAGCTCCCTGCCCTAGGACTCAATAGGCCGTACTTAAGGGATACATATATATTGTTAAGGGAAGTGTTAGCTTTGCCATTGGTTTAAATGGTAAAGTAGAACTAGCAGTTTAAAACATCTTTTCCTGGCTGCAGTGGCAGCTGGGAGTCATATTAATTGTCCCACTCAGGGTGGCACAATAAGTGTTGCAGTCCTGAGTGGATACTTTGAACTAACAGGCCCTGATTATCCTTGGTACCATATACCAGGGACTTATGAGCAAGCTAGTTTATGCCAAATGGGGTTTTGTAAAGGGTACTGATGTCTGGTTAGCAATCCTCAGTGCACTCTCAGTCCAAACCTTTGGGGTGATCATGCAAAAAGAGCCATTTCCTTACAACAACTTCCACAGATACAGAGAAATAATGTGATGGTCCTGAATATAAAATCCTGAACAGAATGTGCTGGGTCAGAAATAATTTTGAATGTCAATGGCTAATGATGCAGCAAAACATGAGGAACAAGATGCCCTATAGTGCAGGGTGCTGGTTCTGAATGATAAGTTGGCAGGAAGCAGGGTTCTATAGTTTGTTCTGTGGAAATTCCAAACTTACGCCTCTCTGAAAGAGAAGTCCAAGGCGAAGGGATCAGTAATAAATAAATTGATAATTAGGTCACAGCAGATGTGCCATTTAAAATGTGTCAGATGGAGTACAAGCACTAATGTATTATGTGTGAGTCAAGTACTGTGAACCTATTGGGAAGAGATGTGCTCTACAAAATGAATTGGATGATTCACTGCACATTGGATGGTGGTGCCATTGAGACACAATACGAGGTTCTATATTTAAGATAAATTCACCTGATTCAAAAGTTGACTTATTCTCAGTTTTAACCAAAGACTTGTCTCTATATTTAAGACATACTGTCAAAGAGATGAGATACGGGATTTTACTGGAAAATAAATGACAATAAAATTGGATTGATAAAAAGAGCAATGGCAGTCAAAGTAAAAGTCAAACCAAATGTAATATTTCCTAGAACTAGACAAGACAGACTAACAAAAGAGGCAGAAGAGGGGATGAAACTAATGATTGAAAAGATGATTGAGCAGAGCATTCTTCTGGAGGTACTTGGTAGTCTTTGTAACTCTCCTGTGATGGACATTAAAAAGCCAAATGACAAGTGGAGAACCATACAAGATCTCAACAATATTAACAAGATTCTTGTTTCATGTTGTTCGGTGGTACCTAATCCAGCAGTGATTTTGTTTTAGATTCCACCTGAAGCAAAACTGTATACAGTCATCGACTTATGCCAAACATTATTGTCAATGCCTTTGCATGAAGAAACACAATTCCTTTATGTCTTCCAATTTTTTTAATACACTTCTCAGGTGCAGTAAGGTTGCACAAGGGTCCTTTGATTTTTAGTCAGATTCTGTAGAACGTTCTAAAGAGTTTGAAGTTGCCTTGCAATTTGTCATGGGGTTATTTTAGCACTTTGCATGGCACATTTATTTTAGTTCTAGGCATGTGGCCTGTGCCCTTTTATCCAGTTAATTTAATGTATTCCCTTTTATTATTTTATCAAACGTTTCATATTAGCCATGATGTTTTATTTTTATCAGCGGCCCTTCCATGCAGTATTTGATATTAGTTCTTATGCACAACATTTCATCTTGTGCCCAGCCCAAGGCTGTAAGAGGCTGTGCATGATTGTTTACTGAGTATTGCCGGGCCAAAGAATTCAATGCCCACACAGAAAGGAGGTTTTACCACATCAGGGCAGTTCTCAGAATAACATCATGTTTTAATATAAAACAACAAGCTTTCACAAACCAGGTTAGAAGGGAACATTCCAGCCAGCTAGCCATCGTATGCTGTATCCTGTTGTCCCAGATCTGCTATACCCCGCCTCTTCACTCCAACCACCGGGGGGACTGCTAGGAGATCAACAGGCAACCCCCTGCTTATTATCCAGGTAAGGGGATGTGTCTCCCCTGCAGAGACTAGTACAGGCGGATTAGGGCTAACACTGCTATTGTTCTAATGTAGATTTTGGGGATTTTAGATTCACTAATGTGACAGGATGTTTGGACTTTTCATCTGTTTCTCATTTCTGGTCACAATGATGATAGTGTTATGTTTAATCATTATAATAATCGCAATACATGCCTCTTTATGTAGAAGGCAGTGCTTCAATAAATAAATTGAACCAAATCCTTCCACTGTGTGTCTTTGCATGTATGAGACTTGTGTAACTAAGAGAAAGGGGTAAGATCTGTTCCACCACAACTTCCCTGAGAAGTGTCAGGGAGACCAGATCCTCCGATAGAAATACCACAGAGCCTGAGGGAGTCCAAGTGGGGGAAAACGGGATTAGGTAGGAAATAGCTAGGAAGGAGACCTGTAGGAAGCAAGAGGTTAAACAACACAATGTCAAGATATAATCACATTGACTTTCAGTAGACTATGGTTCTAAGAGTTCTTATACTGTAATCATGGATAACCTAAGAAATGACTATATCTAGACCTCAAGAAATCTAGGTACCTGGAAAAAATCAAGAATTGGTTAATGCAATGTTTCATATGAGTTTTTCATGAAATATCACATACTGTCTAAAATACAAGAACCTTCTAGAATAATGTTTCAGAACAAACATTGCATTTTTACATGAGGACAAAGATTATCTGAAAAATTCCCTGGAAACAATAGGAATTGTACTAGGGACTTAATATGCACAAAGAATGTCGCACTTTGAATTAAGCATCTTCACAGAAAATCCAAAAGCTTGGGATAAATGTGTGCACCTAAACAAGCACAACACACCAAAGTTTTCAATGCCATGAAATGATCGCGCACACTGTTGAACTAAGAGCCAAGCACTTTATGCCAGGGTTGAATTCCTCACACTGTTGCCAATTCAAACAAGAATATGTAAATGCCATGAAATGATCACACACACTGTTGCCGATCTGAATGCCAAGGTTTACATGAAGAAATGAATTGCGCACTCTGCAGATTCAAACAAGAATATGCAAATGCCATGAAATGATCGCGCACACTGCTGCCGATCTGAACGTCAAGGTTTACATGCCGGGAATGAATCGCGCACTCTGCTGATTCGAACAAGAATATAAAAATGCCATGAAATGATCATGCACACTGTTGCCTATCTGAACGTCAAGGTTTACATGCTGGGAATGAATCGCGCACACTGCCGTTTCGAACAAGAATATGCAAATGCCATGAAATGATCGCGCACACCGTTGCCTATCTGAACGTCAATGTTTACATGCCGGGAATGAATCGCGCACACTGCCAATTCGAACAAGAATATGCAAATGTCATGAAATGATCGCGCACTCTGAAAGTTTCAGAACTAGGCCCAAAACTCGAAAGTCTTTGAGAATGGGATCGGGGGCCCAGCCCGACCTCCACCTTACTGCCCTGCTCAAGGATCACCAATATAATGAGGAGCAGGCCTGGAACGTCAAGGTAGGCCTCCAGAACAGGAGCTCAGGAAGTTGCTGCTGCTCTGCACCGGGACCTCTGAATAGTGAGCACGTGGAGCTGGGCTGGCTCCCTTATATAGAGTCTGGCCCAGCCCACAAACCACACCCAGTCATGCTGCAGGGAAAGCTTCTAGAAGGTCCTAGAAAGGGACCACACCCTAACACACTCAGTAAGCCTGCAGCAATACCTTGCAAATGAACAGTTATTGCAAACATCATTTATACTATTTTTCAAGGTTAAGCTCTGCAATGTAAAAGATTAACATACTGCATATAAACACAATTAATGAATTCTGCTCTTGCATAAAGACTGGGTTTTTGCATTTTTGTCACCTGTAGAGCGCGCACTGTCCTGATGTTGACAAGAAGTTACAGAGTGTCATGGGTCAGGCTGCCACAAATCACCTTTACTCCTAGGTTTGGTGAGGTGCTGTCAGTGAGGTGAAAGGTTTAGGCAACAGTTACTAGATGGTATGGGATAAGACTCAGTCCCCCTCAAGCCACCCGATCCAGCAGTCTCGTCCCCTTGGCAAGAGTCCTGTGACAAATTCTGTCCTAGTACAGTATACGGATGACCTACTGGTTGCATCTACCAGAAAGGAGGACAGTAAATGTGATACAATTGCTTTGTTAAATCATCCAGCAGGGTAATGAAAATAAGGATTCCCCAACTAAAATTCATGAAGGACATCATCTACATTGGACACCAAATTAAAAGGAGTGTGAGGAAACTCTCAAAAGAATGGGTTTCTGCAATTCTGAGACAGCCACTTAGGCTTGGATATTTCTTGGAATTGTTGGTTACTATCATGAGTGGATTCCAAACTTTTCATAAACTGCAAAACCTTTAATACAGTTGACATGAAGTTATATACAAGATCCAGTACCATTTGATGATGAATGATCTGATGTATTTGAGAACTTGAAAAAGAGTTTGTGTCATGCGCCTGCACTCAGGGTGCCTGATACAATTTGATGTTCTTTCTGTTGTGCCATGCGAGAAATGGATGTGTACTTTTGGTGCTTACAAAGAAACATGGAGGTTTAATGGACCCAGTGGCTTCTATTTCTGCTGTATTGGATCCAGTAGTAGAAGCCTTCCAGGTTGTTTGGAATTGGTTGCAGCTGTTTATATCGCCATTGAACAAAGTGAAGTAATTGTGTCATGTGCCATACTTAAACTGTATATGTTCTACACTCAATTGAGATTCTTTGGACCGGAACAAGAGCATAGCATATTAAGAGCAGACTGACTCATTGAGGGCAGATTAGACTTGAAGGAAAGAACATCTGTATTAGATGATGCAATGTTGTAAAACCAGCAAAACTGCTACCTATTTCAGACAAGAGTTGTCAAGACAGGGAAAATGATCAGATTAATGATGAACTAGATCATAATTGTGTAGAGGTTACTGAGTTATGTAGAAAACCAAGACCAGACATTAAAAAGACAACTTTGAAGTGGCTGATCTGACATTGTTCTTGCATGAGAGACCAATATGGAGCAGTGAGAGCTGCCTATGCAGTATGTTACTTTTTCTGAGACTTTTTCTGAGACTTTAGAAGCATCTTCTCTTCCAAACATAACTTCAGTACAAGTGGCAAAATGTTTTGCATTGACAAGAGCTTGTTGCTTATCAGAGAATGTCATTATGGTTTTGGAGTTGTCCATGACTATGGTCGACTATGGTCACATATAGTGACAATATGGTGACATCTTTAGGAGCCCCTATAAAGGGGGCATGGTCTAAACAAGAAGGGGGCGTGGTCTGGTCACGAACAAAGATGGCCCCCTAGCATTGGAGCTCCGCAAGGCTTTGGGCTCCGATTGGGGACGAGGGGTGCCCCGGGTGTAGCATACCTCATCGTTTTGGCCCAGGAGCTCCCCCCTTGACGATGGAGGATGTTGTGACTGGAGCCGCTGCCGCGGTGCATAGCCCTCCGATGTGGCAGAGAGGCCCGAAGTGAGGGCCTGCCGGAAGACCGCGAGCCGTGGCCCACAACAGGCTCGGGGCGTGGCCCCTGGAACGGACTGGCTGCGCACATGAGGGGTGACAGAGGTGGGGAAGCTCCGTATCCGCGCTTCGGGCCCTGAGAGATGCAGCCACTGGAGCGGGCCAGCTACAACATAGGCGGGAGACGTTCACAGTGAAGGCGCTATGAGCAAATGCCCTCCACCGGGAACAAGAATCATTAAGAGGGCCCGACGAGGAAATCATGCACCGTGGACTGTAGCAAGCCCAGGGCGAGGCCGCTGCAACATTCCGGCTGCATGCTATGCGCATGTGAGGGGTGTAGGAGGCACAGAGGTTCATGTCCACAGTCTGGAGCTCTGAGAGACCCTGATAGACCCTGAAGGTACCTGATGACTTGGGTGAAGTGTGAGTCACGCTGAACAGAGTCGGAGGGGAGGCGAGAGGAGGAGCCCCCCGAGAGGACAGCTGGCCTCAAACACATGCAAGTGAGTGGGGCGCTGGCCATGACAGAGCGACGGGCGAGTACCAGTTCTGGTGGTGATCACCCGGACCACCACTTGAGAGCCCAATGGCAGCTTTTGAGAGCCAGGGGGAACACAAACAAGCCTGAAGATCCTGAAGTACCTGGACGCTCCCCCGAGTGGATCCTGTACAATGCCTGGAAAGGGAGAGTCGGGAAACTGACTTGAAGCTACAGATTAAACCAGGGGAGAGACAGGGTAGTAGGGGGTCTTTAATCTAAAGGACTGCAGAGACAACTCCCCCTCTCCTGCGGGGTCTTAAACTGCACATGATCACATCTAGGAGTACCACTCCCGCCGCTCTGCTCCTCACATTCTTTGTTCCTTCTGTTATCACATTGCAGTGGGCTCGCAGTCGCACTCTCCCCCCCCCTCCCTCTTCTTTGCTGTCCCAGGGCATACCATATCAGGGCAATGACATGGTGGATCAGAGAGGGTGTGGAAGACAGGCGTAGACCCCATCGCCCAGCACTCAGCACTTGATCACCTTCACTTGCACCAACTTGCTTATCTGGTCGCTGTACCTCCAGCATCAATGGAGTGTGTTGATAGGGCCTCCCGGCATTTAGCCTGCACTGAAGCCCCTTGCCCTCTACCAATGCAGCCAGGCTGTATGGACGAGATTCTGGACTTTGGAGAAGAGGCCTCACGTTGAGACCCCCCCACCTCTTCCTATCCCATTGCTCTATATGGCCTGGACCCATAGGCTAGGCTTCCAACTTATAGCACTGAAAGCCAACCCAACATCGATACCCTGGCGGGAAGTCCACGGGTAAACCCTCAGGCAAACCGGCACGACAACTACTCTTCTTGGAGGCCCTCCAGCTTAACAAACCAGCGCCCTTACTCACACAGTCCCCAGATATGGCCGGCACGGAGCAAGTAACAACAATGGACCACATACTCTAGGAGATCACAGCGGCCAGTCGCAGACTCGAAGAAATGGATACAGCTATAACCTCACTGACAACAGAGACCAGATCAATGTGCTTAGAAATAGCAACTTTTCAGTCTTGAGTAACAGGACTGGAACACCAAATGGCGACCGTGGAAGACCACATACACACTCCTGTTCCTTCGTAGTACACCTATTGACTTGGAGGACAGAAGTTGGAGGGACAACATCTGTATTTTGGTTTTCTGGAACATGCAGAGGGCACAGACACCCTCACCTTCCTCCGCTTCGTCCTCCCACAATTGATCGAAACAGTCTTCACCCTCCGCTGTAGTTCCAGAGAGCACATCGTCTGGGCACCAAGAGGAAAGATGGAACCTCCAAACCTCTCCTGATCATTGCATGTCTCATAAGACACGAGCAGGTCCGCCAGCTCCTGTCAGCGTCCCCAGCACATGGACCCTTCAAAACGAACGGTTACGAAATCCGCATAATGGCTGATTTCTCAAGAGAAACCAACGAAGGCCGGAAGGGGTTCTTGGCACTCCGCCTCAGAATGAGACAACTGGAAGTAAAATACAGCCTGTTTGAACCAGCAAGACTATGGACCACCAAGAATGGAGCATCCAAGAACTTTTATGACCCAGAAGACGTGCAAATTTACCTGGATAGGTTACAATCCCAGTCTATGGACACAACGGACTCAGATCGACCTCTGCGCACACCCTGTGACAACTGAGACACCTCGCTCCCACCGCCCAACTAGGAGGGACCAGGCCACTCTGAACCCGACCCAGAGGAAGAGACCTGGATAGACTTGCTAAATCACATGATGCAAGGGGATAGATCCTGCAAGAGGTGGCACTCCACACACAGCTTTCGGACAGAGACAAATCCCATTCCCCCTTGAAGCCCAGGCCGGACCCCACTTGAACTTGGACTCACCTGACCCCACCTACACTTGTCCATACTCGCGGTCATGACATGAAGATCTCGAGTGCCCAGAGACTTGCTGAGAGACTGGAGGGCTCGCCAGCCAACCGGCAGAAAGATGAGTATCTGCCCGCATGCTGAAGTTATACTGTTATGTGTTTACACTGTTTCTGTTTTTTTGCATCATACTGTAATTGAATGACTACACGTCTGGTCTTGTTTATGGTCTCGATCGAGTTGTACAAGCTGACAAAGTATGGATAGACATATACACTGTCTCTCAATGTTAATGTTTATGTTAAAGGTTCCTTATATGCAGCTGTTACATCCTTAACCCTTTCTGGGACTGCTCTCCAGTGACCCCGTTGCTCCTACCCCTCCTCTCCCCCCCATCCCAGCCCGTGTGGGCGTACCCACTGCCCAGATACCCCCCCTTTCACCCTACGGCCAGGATTCAATTCTGATAAGACCCGACCTAATCACAGAACTATAACACGAGTGCCGAACTTCTCCCTCAGACTTGCCGCACGCCCCAAGATCTGTGAAACACCGAGCCGCAGGATGATTGGCAATACGGTCGACACTGACGGTATGCACGTCCTGCATAACACTGCATCACACCTCACTTTTACCCTACAGACGGCAGTGGGAGACCCAATCCTCTATGACCCTCACCCCCTCTGCGCCTAATGTATTCCCGCAAATCTGAGATATTCCCGCTCCATATGACTGGAAATTACCCTCAAGCCCATGGGGCAGCCGCATGCCCTCCTCGCTCCCCTTCCCCCTCCACCTCCCTATTTCTATTTCTATTTCAATTCTTATCTTTGCTTCAGCATTAAGAATCTCAACAATTGCATGTCATAGCGATCTCCCATTCCCTACTCAGAGATGATACAAACTTCTATGGCCCCTGGTAATTCTACCCACTCCCGAGGCCTGCTCTCCTATGTCCCCCCATGGAAATGGAGACTGACCCTGGGCGTTCCTGCCCCCGATTGAAGCCCAATCCGGCTGAGGTTGGGGGATCCATAGGTCTGGACCCGCATCCTACAGACCCGGTCTCTTGGAGTTTTGTTTCTGTACTCCTCTCCCTAGCTCCCTAATTCACTTCTTTCTCTCCACTCCCCCCTTCTACTCTATCCTCCGTCTATTCTCCTCCTCACCCCCCTCTCTGTTTTTTCTATCCATTTCTCTTTCTTCCCCACACCCTTTCTCCTCCCCTCCCAGCCTCTCTCCCTCCCTCCACCCCTTCGACTATCATCACACTTCTTTTCCACCACAGGGGGGCATCTAACGCACATCACTCCCCCTCCCCCTCTTTTTCCTCTGCGACCCAACTTGACAGCTCCACTGTTCTATACGGCGCCTACCTCCCCCCTCACCTTTACCCCAGTAACCTCTTTTGGCTCCACCATCATGGCCGGCCCTATACCTCATACAGCCTGCCCCCTTCCGATTGTCTCCTGGAATGTCCACGGCCTGACGCATTTTGTGAAACAGAAAGAAATGCTGCCCTATCTTCAGTCCCAACGGGCCGATATCGCTCTCATCCAGGAGACGCACCTGAATAGCCCTGAATCCAGTAAACTACGGAGGGATTGGGCGGGAAAGGTCTCTTTACCTGTTACCCTCCTTCTCCAGAGGCGGGAGGTGGCAACTCGCGGAAATGCGGGGTTGCAATCTTGCTCCGCAAGATGCTGCCCATATCGATTATCAAAACGTGGGAGGATCCCGAGGGGAGATTTGTATTCAGTAAATTAAGGCTGGGAGACTCATCAATATGCGTGGGCTCAATATACGTGCCAACCGGCTCCAAAAGTTAGTTCCTCTTACAACTCAATCGCCTTCTCGCCGAAATAGGAGCAACCCGGTATTTCATAGGGGGGGACTGGAATTTGACACAGGATGCAGTATTGGACAGGGCGGGCCCTCTCGATACCTGCAATAACCACGACAGAGCTCTTTTAACTGACGTGATGGCAGGCTGGGGTCTGGTAGACTGCTGGAGACTTACACATCCAACCGACAAGGAACACACTTTTGTGTGGCCTGTACATGGCACTCAGCCCCGAATGGACTTTTTCTTGGTATTGCATACTGTTGTGGTTCAAATAAAGGATACTATTATTATGGACTGTGGCCTTTCGGACCACTCCCTAATTCAACTATCAGTACAATCTGGCTTGAAGTACTCCGGCCGCAAACCCTGGCATTTCACCGTTTCACAATATAGAACTCCCCAGGGCAAGATGCATCTGCAGAATCATTTTTCCACTTACATGAGGGACAATGCCGGCTCTGTTGCCTCCAAGAGTGTGATATGGGCAGCAGCGAAGGCAATGCTCAGAGGAAAAATGATGCAAGATGCGGCAATAGATAACAGAGACAGGAAGGCTCACCAAGAAACCCTAGAGGAAGATATACGACATCTAATGAGACAATATACCAGCCAGCCATCTTTGGGTACGTGCCGTTCCCTGGAACGTGCCCGAATGGCGCACAATAAGCTCTTCACGTCCCACGCCGAATATGCGCTACAGCGACTACAGGGATGACACTATGAGCAAGGGGAAAAGTCTGGCCAACTGCCAGTGGCGCAGCTCAGGCAAAGAGAGGCCGCTTTACCTATACCAGCTATCACATCCGCGAAGGGCGAGATACTCACTCGACCCCAGGACATAGTAAATTAATTTGCAACATTCTACCAGCATCTGTATACTCTGAAATCACTGTCAGACCCTGCCCATATTGAAGCATTTATCAACACTACAGCTCTACCGTGCCTTTCGGATTCAGGCCTCTCTCTCCTAGATGGAGAGTTCAGCAGGACGGAAGTGGAGCACGCCATTTCCAATCTCCTTACCACAAAGCACCTGGGGAAGACGGATTCCCAGCCGAATTTTACAAATGGACAGGTGACCAGGCAATAAGCGCTGTCCATGACGCACTCAATGAGGCCTGTAGCAAAGGCTCTCTTGGCACGATTTCCAATAGAGCAACAATAGCAGTAATACCCAAACCTGGACAAGATCCGCTATTATGCGGTAGTTATCGCTCCATATCTCTCCTAAACGGGGATATCAAGATACTTGCCAGCATCCTGCGGCCCGCCTGCACAAAGTCATCCCGTCCTTGATACATCATGACTAGATGGGATTTGTACCGGGATGCAGTTCCCGGAACCACTTGCGTACTCTTAGCCACACTCTGTGGGAAGCCAGGTACATCCCGGAAGAGGCTCTCGCCCTGTCTTTAGATGCTGAGAATTCTTTTGACTGGATCGAATGGCCCTACCTTTTTGAAACCTTGTCAAAATTTGGATTAGGTGACCAATTCATAGCCAAAGTTCGTCTGCTATAGGACCATCCTACGGGTCAGGTCAACTGTAGGGGTTTTATATCAGACCCATTTCCAATCCAAAGAGGGACGCGACAGGGATGTCCTCTCTCGCCGCTCCTGTTCCTGCTGGTAATGGAACCTCTTGCGGCTGCTATCCGTCAATCCCCACAGATCACAGGTATACCCCTAAAAGGGGGACCCTCCACAAGTTACCTATACGCGGACGATGTGCTACTTACCCTAACTTACCTGACGAGATCCCTACCGGCTTTATTGCAGATCATTGATGATTTTGCATTGTAATCCGGATACCGGGTGAACTGGGACAAAAGTGAAGCATTGCCCCTCTTGTTCACAATGACAGGAGCGGCCCTGCAAGGTAATTAGTTTCGGTGGACCCCGTCCCGCCTCAAGTACCTGGGAATACTTGTCAACCGGGGTTTAGAACGTATGGTGCCAGACAACTTGGACCCCCTTACAGTGCGCATAAGACTAGACTTTGTAAAATGGTCACAGCTGGGCATCTCCATGTGGGGCATGGTACAAGCAGTGAGAATGATCATGCTCCTGCGCTTTGTCTACGTCATAGGCATGACCCCCCTCTCAACACTCAGACAAATAGACGCAGCGCTGAGAGCCTTTGTGTGGGGCTCTACACGACCCAGACTGACAGCTGCAAAACTTCTGGCACGTTGATCCTGTGGGGGCCTGGGTCTCCCCTCCATTGAGCATTATTCCCTGGCTCTCCACCTATCACAACTGACATTCATGGTGCCCGGACACCCGGAGCAACCACAATGGGTAGCTACAGAGAAACTCCTACTTTCCCATTCCTACAGCCTAAACGGCGTGTACTGCATGGACCCAACACAGTCCAACCCAGCCAACCTGATGCTAGCGGCAATGCGTGCAACCTGGCACAGAGCACACCTTCTACTTGGTATACACCCCTTCACCCCTTCATCCATACCCAAGCCCCATTTGGGGGAATAACAACTTTAAAATCGGGGGAACAACCCTTAACTGGCCACAGTGGAGCCAAGCGGGCATTGAATGCTTAGTTGAGATAGTCGATGAGAGGTCCCCCCAGTCATTCGATAACCTACGAGTAAAATACAACTTACACACTAGGCACGAATGGCGCTACCTGCAACTCACACATTGTCTTCAACAAATGCTGGGTGCAGCCCCTTAGGACCTTAAGGCCTCTCCAGTGGTCAAATATTAGAAAACATGGGGGGAAAACATGGAGTATTGGCAGGCCTTTCGACATCCTAATGCATCACCTTCATTCGCAACCCCTCCTCGAAACGCTGCACTTGAAATGGCAGGTCTGTTTACAGATGGACTATTCAGTGGAAGACTGGACAGACATACTGGATGCCTTAGACCGAGGAACATGGGAAGACCGATTGAAATTCTGTCTCTTTAAAGTATTACATGATTGGTGCTGGATCCCCCTGAAACTGTACAGAGCCGGACTTTTACCACATGCAAAATGCTGGAGATGTGCAGAGACTCGATGCGACTTGCTCCCTATTCTATGTGAATGTCCTTCAGTCCTGCCCCTATGGAAAGAGGTGAGCTCCACCCTCAAAGAGTCCATGCCACTTCAACCACCGCACACCCCCTCGGCTATCCTCCTACACGATCTGGATCCATTCCCCAGCCTCTCTCGCCCACAACAAAGAATGCTACATGTGGCACTTGTGACAGATAAGATTTGTATCCTTCGGCACTGGAGATCAACGGCATCCCCAACCCCAGACGAATGGATGACAGCTATGGTACGAATAGCCACCCATGAGCGGGTTATCCACAATCGGCAACATCAAGCAGCCTTATTCACTCAGGTCTCGGCACTCTTTCTGGTGGAGGCACCGTAATTCCTTCCTCATTTATCCCTCTCCCCGCCTTAGCCACATAAAGCACTGTGAATCCTCATTAACAGCCTTGCTGCTTCCCCCCACCCCCCTGACTTGCGATGTTGTCCTCTGTGTCTGTCCACCCCTTCCCCCATCTTCTCTCCTTTCCCCATCCCTCTCTCTCCCTCCCTCTTTGCTCCTCCTTTTCTTCCTTCTTCCTCTCACCTTTCCCCCCCTTATCTCTCTCTCTCTTACCTATCCCCTCAACTCCCCACAGGCCTTTCCTTAGTTTCATTATGGACATCACTCCCCACCACACCCTGCCCTTGCCAGCAAGAAGATATGGCCTATTGATACATGCTATTGAGAACTACACCTTCCATGCTCTGCCGGACATACGAAACACGGACGGGTTAGGTCCAGCTGGCACACCCTTTTATGCCAGAATACAGGATAACATATCTTAAGCGACAGTTTACGTTATTCCCCAGTTTGTGACAGTATATTGTTTACCCTACCACACCTCCCTGGCCTTGCACCCCCTCACCTCCCCTCTCTCTCTCTTTATCTTTTCCCCCTCATATCACCCTGTCCTGAATAATAATTTCCTTTCACAGGAACGGACAATTGTTAATCATGTGGGTCGATTTTCCATGCATGAGAAATGTGTTCTAGCCGTTATGTTATGCCACCATGATAGACTTTAAAATGTCCCGTAAAATGTCCTTTATCCTATACTGTTTCCGAATGTATTGCTGAACTTCTATAATAAAGAATTGCAACACAAAAAAGGAGCTTGCATATTAAAAGCCATACAAAAGCCAAAATGAATTATGGTTGTGAAATGTATTGCCCTTAAAGCTGGAAAGGATATGGCCAGGCTTGGAACTAAGTATGTGGACCAAGAGGCGAAATACTGTGCATTACAGGATGAGAAAGTTGTGCGAGAGAATTGAGAACTAATTCAGTGCAACATGCAGATAATGTAAGTTGTTTCTTTATGGATTCAAATCAGAGTTGTTTGAGTGAATTGAGGGATTTAAAGGAGATAAAAAAAGAAAATGGGAGTGACTTGGCTACAAGAAAAATCATAAGGATTTGTATGTGAATGCTGGGCATAAATAGGTCTTACTTGACTCAATGTAAAACCCCATGTGTAAATATTTACACAACAGGTAAAATGCAGATATGTAAAGTTTGATTAGAATATTTTAAAAAAACTGGGAAAATACAGGATTTTGAAATATTGCCAAAGATGTTTTGCAGGTAATATATGTCATTTGAATTGTCAAGGCAAGAGAACAGTTACTGTTATGAAAAATATTGGCAAATCAGAAGGCCCAGTTACAAGACTCCAAGAGGATTTTATCGAGATGCCAAATTGAAATGGTTTATGGTGCATTTTGGTAGTTATCTGCTTGTTTTCTAAATGGGTTGAGGCAACCCCACCGGGAGATCAGATAGCCATATATTTGCCAAATTGCTATTGAGTTTGAGTTAACACCTAGATTTGGCCTTCCTACGTCTTGTGAGACTGATTGTGGAACTCATTTTAAAAATGTGATTTTGTAAATAATCTGCACATCGTTTGAGATAAAGCAAAGGTATAATTTTAGTTATCGACCACAATCTTCAGAAATTGGCACTTTCAAGAACAAACTGTGAAAAGTCTGTTCTTCAACAGCTTTAAAGTGGACTGATGGAATTCCACTTGTTTTGACGAGCATTAAAGTACTGGATTATCACCCCATGAGAATATCATGGGAAGAGCATTGGGATTTGCATATGTTCCTTCAGCTGTACTAGTTTCAAAAACTTCTTGCTAGATTATTGCAAAGGTCTGACTGATATGGTAAATATGTCTCCCATTAGGTGAATGTGGCAACAGAAGAATCCAATGATATGGCCTGCCACAATCTTAACCCTAGTGATTGAATTGCGATTCACAAGCACTTCAGGATATGGTGCTTGGTGGAGAGCTGGAAGGGACCGAAATAGATAATATTGACAATGAACACTGCCGTAAAGTGTGCTGGTGTGCCACAGTAGATCCACCTTGCTTACACAAAGAGCGAGAGTAGCTGAAGCAGAGGATGAATCAGCTTCTCCAGGGTCAAGCAGTCAACATCAATTGCAAAGTCAAGCTCAAAGCCAAGCATAGATTTGAGCATCAGTCAGAGGAGGATTAACAATTTGAAAAAATATAAACTGAATGACAATGAGCAGAAGCAAAACTGAGTGGGAAAGTTTCAGGTTAGTGAAAGCTCTGACAAAAATTAACCTGAAATTACTGAAGTCTAGTTTTGAGACAGAGATTAGAATGAAGAGCTGTTACAGTGCAAATACAAAAGGATGAGTGGTAGCAAGGAAAAGCAGGTTCTGATCTAAGCAGTAAAACTTGCAGTTGAAGATCAAAGTCACAAACACCCACAAAGGAAAGAACTTCACAGTGAACATAGCAGACAAAGGAAAAGCTGATCAAATGTGAAGTTCAAGTCTAAGTTTGAGTTTGAGCTCAAGTCAAAGTATCCTACAGAGTGAAGAGAATCTGACAAAGATTGTTGCTGAACAAAAAAGAGTTAAGGAAGATATTCCAAGGAAGAGAATGTGCAAAAGAAAGCAAGATGAACCAAAAGAGAAGCCTGAGAGTCAAATAGATTCCTAAACTAGTGGAAGTGACTTACCAGTGACAAAGATATCACTGACAAAGAGAGTTCCAAATTGAAAATATGCCTTGCTGGAGTGGGTTTGTTTAACTATAGTTTCAGAAAAAACAAACTGTGATAGATGACAGTGGCCCTTATTACAAGTTTGGCGGTCTTAAGACTGCCAGACTCGCAGTGGCGTTCAGACCGCTGCTGTTGTGGCGGTTGGACCACTGTGGTCATGGTGGTCAGACCACTGTGGTTGTGGCGGTCAGACCACCACATTACAACTATGGCTGAGCGCCATGGTCTGACTGCCAACACATCCAGGATTACACGAGTCGACAGCCTGGTGGTTGTAATTCTCTCATATGGTGCTGCATGCCCCATCGCCCTGAGGATAACGACTCTCTAATCCACCAGCCTTTTCATGACGGATGGACCGCCATGGAAAGGCTAGCAAAATGGGGGTATTGGGGGCCCCTGCACTGCCCATTCACTTGGCATGGGCAGTGCAGGGGTCCGCATGGACAGCCCCATTGCGATTTCCACTGTACGAATTACGGGCAGTGGAAAGCGCAGGAGGTGCTGCTGCACCCGCTGCACCGCCTCATTTCCGCCGACTCGTAATCGATCAATGTTGAGGCCCTGGTTCCCATTGGGCTGGAAATGCTGTTCCCGCCCGCTGGCCCAGCAGAAAACTTACTGTAGGGGCGGGGGTGTTCTCGCCGTACTGGCGGCCAGATGGCAGTACGGGTTTGGCTGGCAGCCTCTGCCACCCACCAAACTCGTAACAAGGGCCTATATTGTGATGAATTAATGCCAGTTTGAAACAGAATTAGGACCACCTTGAATGAACACTTTTTTGAGACTGCTGTTTAAGGAAATTGGAAGTCAAACTGATCTGAACTTTTGAAAATGAACTTTTGAAAAAAATAACTGAGAATATTATTTCGAGTTTTTGTTTTTGATAATTGTTTTAATAAAATAAGAAGCAAAAGAAGAAACAAAGAAAATGTTGTCATTTCAAAGAAAACTTTTGTTGATTTTTGGAGTTTACCATGATAGGTTTCTATCTCAATAGAAGATAAAGTGCAGCAAATGCTATAAAATTTCAAGGTTACTGTTACTAATTTTAATAATACTTTTAGTGGGACTGTTGTTGTGCTTACTGACTGGTGTAGGATAAGCTTCAGATCATGTTGACATTACTACTGAAAGAAATGAGTTACAACATGATGTACCAGTGCACAGAGAAAATTTAGTTAGCAGATTTAAGGATAATGGGGGTCATTTTGACCCTGGCGGTACGGGACCGCCAGGGCTAAAATGACGGAAGCACCACCAACAGGCTGGCGGTGCTTCCAGGTGTATTACGACCGCGGTGGAAGCGCTGCGGCGGCACCTCCAGGGCCGGTGGTATTCCGACACTTTTGCCCCGGCGGTGTTAATCTGCCCAGCGCTGCCCAGGGGATTACGAGGTACCAGGTTTCCGCCCGCCGGCCCAGCGGGGATCTCCAAATGGCTGCGGCGGGGGTGCGCCCGCATTGGCGGCCGCATGGCAGTCAGATCTCGGCAGGCGGCTGATGCCGCCCGCCAAGGTCGTAATGACCCCCAATGTGTATATTAAAATGATGAGAGAATATATAGGTATAATGGAGGTTAGTGGGTGCTAGATTTGTGCCTTCCTTCATACGTCAGCTGGGGAGGGTTCTGCATATGTACAGCTTTGTATTTCCTGCTTGCTCAAATTTATTTTGTGTACTGCAATTTGCAACCAGCATGAGTTTCTTTCTGTTTATTTGACTGATTTTGATGTGTGATTAGAGGATTTGCCTATTAGAGAAGATAACAGAGATATTAAGGCCCATATTTATACTTTTTTAGCTCCGTATTTGCCTCTTTTTTTTACGCAAAAGCAGCACAAACTTACAAAATATAATTGTATTTTGAAGTTTGCACCGTTTTGCGTAAAAAAATTACACATATGCGGCGCTAAAAGAGTATAACTATGGGCCTAAATATGATACGTTTTTTAGAATGATTGCACAAATCAATTATGATACTAACACTGATTAAGGTTATATGTGTCTTTTAACCCCTTGGGTTCCTTGGATGTAACGGTTACGTCCATGGCAGCACCGCTCGGGTGCCGAGGACATGACCGTTACGTCCTGCACCCGGCCCTCAGGGGAAGCGCCATCGCTCCTGTTGAAGAAGATATACTAATTAGAAATCATTAATGAACGTTTATGTGTTTTGATTCACAAGAAGTTGATAGAAAAATTTAATGTAGAGAAATTAATGTGCATGTTTGAAAATATACCCACGAAGAGTGGCTGCCAATGTTCACGAATTATATTAAAAATGACAAAAAATTTGTGAAATTATGAAAAAGAGTAATAATAACATAGTAAAATGTCACATTAGGATGTATCATCTATGTTTTGCATTATATTGTAGAGTTAATTTAGCCGCAGTTGTGGCCTCGTTGCCAGACCTCATGCAGAAGCTGAATTACTAGCACACTGTAGAGAAGCTGATGCGTTCAACTGACCATGAACCGCGTATGTTAATAAAGTCTGCTTAGCTAGCATTTTCTGCAATGTACCGATGAGCAGGAGATGATGGAACTAGACATGTAACAAATTTGGTGCAAGACAGACTCGATGTACTTTCCCAGGACTCGAACAATAGAGACTCTGACTGGAGAAGACCATGCAACATTTTTGAAATCTGATGAGCCGGATGATGAGGACATCGTACAGTGAACCAATCAACGAAGTGAGAATGGTGTAATATTAGAATTCATAGATTTGCAAAATTAATATTATTGGGTAGAGTAATAACTGGTGATTGACTGACCAATTAGGCGGATGGACTGGGCAACCTTAATAAAAAGTCATGACATAGGGCAAAAACGGGAGATGTGAGGGGTGAATTGCTGATGCCAGACGACGCGATTTGAGAATCTGTCATTGGGCTCATGCCCTTGTGAGCCTGATGCTTTGCTGATCGATTGATGACCTGAAGAGAAGACTGACTGTTGCTCATCCATTCCGTGGATAGGTAGCTATGACAATGTGACTGATTCATTTTTATGCCTTTCTTTCTAGGTACCAACTGCGCTGTTCTTATAGATACGTCAGTTGAGTTTTAGTAGGAGTGTGCATACTCCACAGTATGAGAGTAGGGAAGTCATCGAACTTCACATGTGTGTGGCGCTTTGTGCTAAAAAATTGTCCATGTGGTTGTTGGTGATGTACGGACCCTGCGTTGTCTAAGACTCCTGAGTATATTGACATATAGGAGACACTTGGTCATATGTTGTAATCTGTCTGGTTTAGTAGGTGATTCGGGTGTGGTCAACAAGTCGGCATATGAGTTAAGTGACTAAGAGAAATTTTTGAGTGAGACTTGATGAGTCCTATGTGCACCAGGACAGACCCATTGATCAGCTGAGAGTGAAATTTGGGTGTTGAATTTTGCTTGTGAATGTAGGAGACTGAGAAAGAGGAATAGCTGTATGAGCGAAAAGGGCCATCAGTGAAAATCTGTAAGGTCTCTGAAACGATAGTGTACCTTCCAGTAGTAAACCAGCTGATTTGTTTTAGTTATTGTTTTTTGGTTAGTGCTCGCAATAATTTAGCATTCGTTTTGTGTGATTCGAAGATGAGGAGGACAAGCCGCAAGACTTTGTCAGCCGCAGTGTGTGAGTGTGACGTCAGAGTGAGCCGAGCTGGGATAGGTTGGTTGAGGCAATTGGTTGAGTAAGCGGGTGAAAGGAATCTTGGGAGAAAAAGTCATTTCCTTATTGAATCAAATACACAAAAGATAGCAAGATGACGTTTTTCAAAGCATTCAGGAGTGCCATGAAGGGAGATTCCTACATGAAGGGGACAGTTGGGGTGCCAGCCCCACAGGAAAATTCTCCGCCATTTATTGTGATGGAGGAGCGAGGTGCTGCACCATGCCTTTGGTTAAAGCAGTGGTGTAAATTGACAAAGAAACAGGGAGCTTTAGCAATTCCAGAGCATGAAATGTTCAATTTGGGAATTTTGGATCAGTTGCGAATGACATTATATGAGACGAAACCACTTCCGAGACCAGCACAGTTTGAGGCTTTAGCAGTTTGGGAGCTCATAGCCAGACAGCAGCAAGAGATAAAATTCCAGAGGAGAATAAGTAAGGTAGAGAAGTTCTTAGTAGAGGCAAGATGGGATTGGGAACAGAAGAAGTGGAGAATGGCAACGTTACAGGGTGTTAGGTTATTCCTTGCTATCGCAGAGGCAGATGAGTCAGAAGAGAAAGAGGATACTAACAAGAGTGATAAGAGTTCATCAGGGGGTAAGAAGAAGAAAAAGACTTATGTGGAAGAGGAAGATTCAGATGTTGAGGATCTTATTACTCAGGTACTGAGGGACCAACCTCCACCATATGCGGTGTGGGAAGGGGGCCCAAGTACTAGTTCTGCTCCAACTGCCCCAGCCCAAGTGTCGGGACAGTGGGATCAGTGCAGACAGATAATGGACATGTACAAGGGGTAGTGCAGAGTACTCCTAATGCAGTAACTACTTTGTGGTCCAAGGGCAGATGCACCCACCACCTTTACAGAGAATTTATCCTGAAGTACCGATTCTTGAGACAACTTCGAACTTAGTGGTTCCTACGGAGCAGGTGGTTCCGAGACCAATGCTAGTTCAGACTGAGCTGACTCCAATGTTGATGCCTCAGGTACAGCCACAGGGGTTGCCGAAGTTCACACCAATGACAGGGACACAGTCAGATGTGACACCAGTGATGAATCAGAGTATGGGAGTAGTCCTTCCAAAAAATGCGGGTGTCAGAGCAGCACCAGATGCAATATCCCTGCTGATTACTGTTGGTCCAGCAGTACCATTGTTTGCGTAAAAGAAGCCGGTAGCAGGAGAACAGGGTGAAATGTCACAGAGCCTCGTGAGGATGGGAGTGAGAGATCATGTGCAGGTAATATCATCTATGAGTCAGACCTTTGATGTATCTAGACCATTAATGGATCTTAGTCCACTTGTTGCACTTCCAGATGCGGTAAATAGCCCGAGTGCAAGTCAGAGCTTAAAGCTCATGACACCACAATCTCCGGGTGCAGTGGTACAATAGGTGCCATTGCCGAATGCAAGTAACATCTTGTTACAGGGATTGACAGCACAGCTATTGAATGAGTGGTTGGATAGTCTGAATACACCACAAAACGGAGATTGGTCGTGTAAGGCTGGCTACAGAAATAACTGAACTAGTTGAGGGATCGATGGGAGTGGATAGGTTAGAATCCTATACAGAAGAAGAGCTGAGATACTTGTGTCTGAGGATTACAAGAGAAGTGGGTAAGATACATCAGAAATTGGCAGATCTAGCAGATAAACATGACATAGAGATTTTGAAAACAAAGCACTCAAAAAGAAGTTACAGGTTAGATTTTGAGGCAAAAGATTTTGAACACATGAGATCAGCAGGGATGAAAGCACATCTCAAGGAACTATTGCAGAGTGCTCAGATTTGGGGAGCCTTAGAAAAGTGGGAAGGCAGGTGGGCAAAGAAGAAGGATAAACGGAAACGGGATTCAGAAGAAGGGTCTGAAAGTGTTCAGAAAGAAAAGGATCCAGTAACATTTTCACCAATAAAGGAAATTCCAGGAGGGCAGTTTGTTCATGTTCCTTGGCACAGGAGTGATATTCTGTCATTCACAATCATTATCCAAAACTGAGAGAGAAACCGGTTGAGTGGTACCAGTAGACAGATAGATTTGTGAAGTTTTCGAAATGTCTGTGGGAAGACCTGAATACTCCGTTGGAGATAGTGCTTCCAGCTGACTTGTGGGTTGCAAAGAAATTTTATGGCAACACCAAGCAAAAGTATCAATGCACATTCCCATAGTATTCCTGAATGTAATTACAGTTGGAGGTGTTCATACACTAAAACACATCGTTGCCATGATGTGCTTCCTGGAATTCCCCAAAGAAAACCAGTAACAAACAATCAAAAAGAATATAGCTGTGCACACCAATTATTATTGATATATAAATGTAAAAAGCCAGTAATGGCTATAAAGCTGATGATAGGAAATCCAAGATGTAACTACTGTACTATTCTTCGATTAGCCACTATAATGTAGGTTCTCTTGTTAACATATACATGACAACATTTATTTTAATACATATAAAGAAACGTATTTCTTATTAACAAAAATACATAACATACAATACAAATCATGACATAATGCAAACTGATACAATGAGAATTCACTGTCAAATAACTATTACATAAGTAAACTTAAGGTCAGTGGGACTGATGATGTGTGTTGAGCCCACATGTAGCATCAGCCGACACGTGTTTCGTCCAAAGCTGGACTTCTTCAAGGCTTAATTCTCCACTGGTCCTTGAATTCCCAAATGATATCCAAGCCTCTTAGTAATACTAGCACATATACCCATTAGTTGTAAAGGGTCCCGAACCAAACTTCAATTTCTGCTGGAAATATTGCTTCAATTAACATACTCTCAGCTAATCCTTTATCATAGTAACATCTCGAATGTCATGGATCCGTGTCGCGTTTTACTCCCTCATGATAACATCTTGTGGGTTGAGTGTAGGAGAGCAGTGGATTGGTCGACAAGTGAACCAGAAAAGGATAGAGTTACAGGTGCACCATCACCTCAAGTAATGAAACATTATTATAAGGTGATTGAATTCCTGAAGAAGAGAATCTCGCCTAAGAATTTTGATTGGCAGAGAATTGATAGGGCAGTGCAGGAAATGAAAGAGCTGATGCATACTTATTATGAGAGATTGTTGAAGGCATTCAAGGAGTACAGTGGTAAAGAAGTAATTGAGCCGAAAGACATGTTGCACTTTGTGCTAAGGTTCGTGGAAGGATTGAGACCTGAAATAGGGCAGATGATGAAGAGTCATTTGATCTTTTGGCAAGGGAAACCGATTGGTGAGGTGTTGCAGTATGCGAAATACTGTAGTGATGAGATTGAATTGAAGCAGAAAAAGTTGAAGAAGGTGATGGTGATGCAAATTAAGGCAGCTCAAACAGGAGTGCAAGGAGCTTTAGTGCAAAAAATACTGCAACAGCAGGGAACTGTTATGTTCCAACCTCAGACGAGAGGTAGGGGTTGTGGAGTCAAAATGAATCGTGTTCCGGATTTGAGTACTGTAGTGGTTCAGAATGATGTGCAAGGGATGAAAAAGATGTTACCGTGTCATCTGTGCGGAAACGTGGGACACTAAAAGTGGGAGTGTCCGTTGATGGTGAAGGATGGTGTTGTTCAGCAAAGTGGTGAGGCCAATACATTTCAAACTGTGAAGGTCCCTAGAATGAGAGGACTTAATCCGAATCTTCAGAATCAAGTGCAGAATTTTCAACCCATGCAGCAGGTGCAAGTGCTGAGTGCACAAGTGACACAGTTGCAACCGATGCAGCAGCAGGTTCCTATGGTACCTAGACAGCAAATGCAGATACCTCAAGCCCCAATGGAACAGCAACAGGTGATGCTTACCCAGCAGGTCACAGGTCAGAGACAAGACAGAAGTAATGACACAGTGCACCAATTCCCATTACATAGTGAGAATGAAATAAACAATGAATGGATGAGTATTAGTTCGGATGAAGAGCCACGTATGCTTGCAGCTTCACTAGAAGTAGATCAACGAGGACCTTATGTGAAGGGAAAGGTGATGGGTCACAGGGTTTAATTCTTAGAGGACACAGGAGCTACTTGCTCTACAGTAGGAAGTACAGACGTTCCGAACTTACCTCTTTCAGGCAGAACAGTTCAGGTTGTGGGAGTAGCAAACAGACAGCTGATAAATCCGATCACAGATCCAGTACAGGTTGAGATTGGCAACTTCCAGGGACTACATAAGTTTGTAGTCTGTGACTCTAGTCCAGTATCTCTACTGGCAAGGGACTTGTTATGCAAGACCAGATGTTCAATTAGTTGTTCGACTGCTGGAATAGCGGTTCAGACAAATAGTGATGATGAGGAAGAACAAGCTCTTGAAACTGAGAATGAAAACATTAATGAAGAGTACCCATTGATTTTTCCAGATGTTTACTGTGAAAGAGTTGCATGCAGACTTGCAGGAAACAGTACAGGACAATTTGTGGGACCTGACAGGTAAAGAAGTGGGTTTGATCAAGGGAGTAGAGCCAATTAAAATCACTTTGAAACCGAATGTAGTGTTTCTGCAGCTTCCACAGTATAACATGGCACAAGATGTTCTGATGAAAGTGGCGCAAATAACTGGAGATTTTCTGAAACAAGGAGCTTTGAAAGAAGTGTTGAGCAGTCAATGTAATTCACTGATAATGGGCTTAAAGAAGCCGTGTGGGAAAGTGCGCATTGTGCAGGATTTGTGAAGATTGAATGACATGGTGGTTAAGTGTTGTCCTGTAGTTCCGAACCTAGCAGTAATATTGCTTCAGTTTCCATGTGATGCTGAGTGGTTCACAGTGGTTGATTTATCACAAGCTTCCTTTTCTGTGCCTCTTCATGAGGATAGACAGTTTCTTTTTAGTTTCAAATTCCTAGACAGAGTCAACAGCTGGTGCAGGCTTCCTCAACGGTACACGGAGTCACCCTCTATGTTCAATCACATTTTGAAAAAGAATCTGGAGTCATTGGAACTACCGTACCAATCGACTCTGGTGCAGTAAATTGATGATTTTCTGATTGCATCCAACACAAGGAACAAGTGTAAGTACGACTTGAAATTGCAGTACTGTCAGAAGTCAGTGAAATACTTGGGTAACCAAATTGAGAAAGGGTCGAGGAGAATCTCCAGGGAGAGGATTACAATGATATTGCAGAGAAGTCCTCTGACTTCACAGAGGGATGTCAGAATGTTTCTGGGATGGTAGGTTATTGTCCTCAGTGGATTCCAAATGTTGCTGAGATTGCCAAACCATTGCAGCAGCTGGCACAGAAAGAGGTTACTGACCCTATAACCTTAGATGAGGATCAGATGAAAGCATTTACTGAGTTGAGAGAGAGTTTGTGCAGAGCACCAGCGTTGGGAATGTCTGATTACACGAAGCCATTCACGTTGTTTTGTCATGAACGTGATGCTTGTTCTTTGTCTGTCTTGACACAGGTCCAAGGAGGTGCTTATCATCCAGAAGCCTATTTTTCAGCTACCTTGGACCCAGTCGCAGCAGCTTTAGCAGGTTGTCTGCGTGCAGTTGCCGTAGTTGGTCAAAGCCTTTCTCAAAGTGAGGGAGTAGTGATGGGATACCCTCCGCCGGTAATGGTTCCTCACTCTGTTGAGATTTCACTGACAAGGACAAAAACACAGTATTTGACTGGTGCAAGACTGACAAGATATGAGACAAGAATTCTAGGTGTTCCAAATGTAACATTGAAAAGATGTACAGTGCTGAATACAGCAACATTACTTCCAAGTGATACTGCTGAAATTGAAAAAGAAAAAGGTATTGAGCATGATTGTCTTGAGGTAACTGAATTGTGTACAAAACCAAGACCAGACATCAGAGAAACACGGTTGGAAGAAAATGATCAAATTGTATTTGTTGAGGGCTCATGTCTCAGAGATGGAACAGGGACATTGAGAGCAGGATATCCTGTATGCACAATCACAGGTACATTAGAAGCTTCCTGGCTTCGAGGTGTATATTCTGCACAAGCGGCAGAATTGGTAGCTCTTACTAGAGAGTGCCATGTTTCTGCGAGACTGAGAGTCACAATCTATACTGACAGCCAATATGGATTTGGAATTGTTCGTGATTTTGGTCAATTGTGGGCGGAAAGAGGTTTCCTGACCTCTAGCGGTTCACCAGTAAGAAATGGCAACAGAATAAAAGAATTGCTGTAGGCAATACAGTTATCTGAAGAAATTGCCATGGTAAAATGCAGTGCACATCAAAAGACACAGGACTTCATCTCACTAGGAAATGGATATGCGGATCAAGTCGCAAGGTTTTGCACATTGAATTGTATATCGTTCAAAGCTAAGTGGGAACTGATGTCAGAAGAAGATAACCCATGTACAGGTTTTTCATTGAAGGTGATCGATACTTTGGAAGAATTAGAAACAATGCAAGATAATGTTGACAAGGAAGAGAAACGACTCTGGTCCAAATTAAAATGCGTTCAGCGTCCTGATGAGATTTGGGTTTCTGAGGAGGGTCAGATTGTCCTAACCAATAGTTTATTGTCGCAAATGGCCAGGTATTACCATGGTCAGGCACACATTGGGAGTGATGTCATGGTTAGGTTGTTCAAGATTGACTGGTTTAACCCAAAGTTCAGGCAGGCAGCAGAGGCAGTATTGCATCGATGTATAATTTGTCAGCAACTACACATGGGAAAAGGGACAGTGGTGAACTTGAGCCACATTGGAAGAGCAGGATGTCCATTCAGCAGAATGCAAATGGATTTAATTGAGATGCCTGCGTGTGGAGGTTTGAAGTATGTGCTGGTGATAGTGTGTGTTTTTAGTCACTGGATTGAAGCATACCCTACAAGAAGGAATGACAGTCTCACAGTGGCAAAGTTGTTGCTTAGGGAGTTGATACCATGTTTCAGGTTTCCGATCTCTTTAGAATCAGATTTGGGAACTCACTTCAATAACGAGGTGATTAAACTCATATGTGCAGCACTAAACATCGAGCAAAAGTTGCATTGTAGTTACCGCCCTGAAGAATCAGGACTAATGGAACAGATGAATGGTGACTTGAAATCAAGAATTGCAAAGATATGTGCAGCTACAAATCTGAAATGGCCAGATGCATTGCCTTTGGTGTTGATGTCGATGAGAAACACACCTGACAGGAAGACAGGGCTGTCACCCCATGAGATCCTCATGGGCAGAGCAATGAGATTACCAGCAGTTCCAGCCACTGCACCTGTAAACATTACAGATGATATGGTGTTGGACTACTGCAAGGGTCTGGCTGATATGGTTTGCTCTTTCTCTCAGCAGGTGGAGGCCACCACTCTGCCACCCATCCACGATCCAGAGCACAATCTGAGAGCCGGTGACAGGATCGTTGTCCGAAAGCATGTTCGCAAGAAGTGTCTAGAGCCACGTTGGAGAGGTCCTTATCAGGTGGTCCTGACAACTACGACAGCTGTGAAGTGTGCGGGACTCCCGAACTAGATACACACAAGCAATACAAAGAGAGTGGTATGTCCACAGGATCATGAAGAAGCGTTGTTGAAAGCACCAACAACAGCGAAACAGGTCACTGCACCTGGACCAGAAAAAGAGCCAATAGAGCCTGAAGTTGAATCAGAGCTTGTGGAAGATGGTTGTATTACGCCTGTAAAAGACGAGAGTGGAGAATTACAGGAGGGTGCGGAAGAATCTATCTTAACGGATACAGCAGGAGAGCCTAGCGCAGCAGGGGTTCTACCAGAAGCAGACAGTACTGAGAAACAGACAGAGCAAGTGCCAGACCAAGACAGGGGAAAGAGTTGAGACGGATTAAAGTCAAGGTTATCCAACTCCTCCTGAGCCCGTTGCAGGTCCATCAAGAGAAAGCACCATAGAGAAAGAGAAGAGTCCAATCCTGAGAAGAATACTGACAGAAGGATCGAGAAAAGGAGATAATTGGCCTGAGTCGCAAGTAGGGAAAATAAAGGAATTGGTCATAAATGAAACAATAGAAGAAGAGGTAGATACTACGAGAAAAGAAGAATTGAGTGAAGGAGAAATAAGTGGTGATCGAAGGATGAAAAGAAAGAGAATAGCAAGTCAGCACTACGCAGGTCCTGATTGGGTGTATACAACTACCAATGAATAGCAACACGAGTTCATGTCTTTTTGTATGGATAGAGAAGTTCTGAGTCAGTACTTCGATGTAACCTAAAGGTGAACAGAGAGCTGAATTGTTGAGCTAATCTGAAAAACCTAACAGAGACTGTTGAAAATAAACCTGAAGAGACATTGATAACCTGATTTGACATTGAAAACTGGATGGGACAAGCTGCTAATCGATTTTTGACAAGGGAAAAGGGGTTCCTGAATGTAAGACTGAATTGTGAGAGAAGAATGTTTCTTTTTTGATTTCTACGGCACTTTATATAAGAGTTACTTCTGCTTTCTAACTCTTTACAGATCATGGCTGAGTTAAATAACCAAGGTAGAAATGCTAGGCGCTGTAGAGTGTTAGATTGTCAATTATGTTTGGGGTCTTGTTTATAGTGGTGATTGTGGGAATGTCTGTTCTTGATATGAAGGGAGCCAGTCATACTTCTGCTCCTGAGACTATTACACTGACAGTTTTAGAGAGGTTTAAGTTAGATGAGAAGTATTTGCATGAATATACTAAAGCTCATGGAGAGCTTTCTTCTAATGTCTTCTATCGCTTGTTGAGTAAGTATGTTGAAACGATGGATGCAAGGGATTGTCTTGTGTGCATGCAAATCCCTTTGTCAGTAGAGGAAGGAGTTACGTGTCATAGCTTACCTTTAACCTACGGAATAAGTGTAGCTTGCTGCCAACAAGGTTCTTTAATCAAGAGTATATACAATCTTTTTACTCTAATTATGATGTTGTGTTTCCGTTTGTTCCTATTATTAGATATCTGAGTAGAGTAGCTAAAGAGCATGATATAATCTTGGAGGATTCTTTGGGCCTATACTAATATTTGGAACCGCATAAGTGCATAAAAACAACCTTACGTGCTTGCTTACACCTTTAGAGAAAAGCTTCATAGGGCATACTGAGGACGGACAGAAGGAAAGCATTAAAAGAAGAATTAGAAAAAGGTCTAGACAAAAGGATTTACAAGAATGGTTATGCTTATACTGCAATTAAAACGAAAGGGAAATTAGCATTAGATGCAGTACATGTAGGGAAGCTTTGTATATATAGGCCAAAATCACGCACTGACCCTTTATTTGTGGGAACGAGTGAATGTATGCATGTGTTTTTGTTTCAGAGTAAATGGACTTTTATGCTGAACGGCCAGGACCCTGTGATTCCTGAGATTTATTATATTTGTGGACTAAATGCATATTATCGTCTTCCAACAGGATGGTATGGGACATGTTATTTGGGGATAGTTTTCCTAAAGATTTATCAGATAGATAATTTGAAGATCTTTCCGAAATTGACTGAATTACATCATAAGCGACAGAGGAGGGAAACCTCTTTTGCAGTTGTGGGAGATATCTTTGGTGCAGTGATTCCTTCAGTGGGAGTCATCCTGAATTCCATCAAGATACGAAAGTTGTCTACTATTGTGGATAATATGCTGACAAAGTTTACAGGGGCAATACTCCTTATAGATACTGAATTAGCTGCAGCTAGAGCTATGACACTTCAAAATAGGCTTCCTTTAGGCATTCTTTTAGCGAAAGACGGCGGAGTCTGTAAGATGATTAACTCTAAGCATTGCTGCTCATATATTCCGGATAATGAATGGGAGATAAGAGAGTTACTCACTAACCTGACTAACTCAAGTAAGCATTTGAAGGACTTGAAAGAATCAGGTGTTTGGAAAAAGGTTGGAAAGGGATTTGCTTCAGTGGGAAATTGGCTTAGTCAAATTTGGAATGGGTATTATTAAAAATCATACAGGGAATATTAATTGTGATTGCTTGTATATTAGCAATATGGGGTTCATGTAAATTATGTCAAAACATAAAATTTAGAGGATCTAAAAATAATCAGAGGAGGGAAAAACGAAACAGGGGAAGAATCTATAGAGAAAATTTGAGAAGAACACAAAATACTGATGAAACAGAACAATATAAACGATGGTGGTGAAGAGTGGTGTGATGACATATTTAGTCATCAGAGGAGGGACTGTTGAAGCAGATATGCTAATTAGAAATTATTAATGAATGTTTATGTGTTTTGATTAACAAGAAGTTGATAGAAAAATTAAATGTAGAGAAATGAATGTGCATGTTTGAAAATGTACCCACGAAGAGTTGCTGCCAATGGTCACAAATTATATTAAAAATGACAAAAAATGTGTGAAATAATGAAAAAGAGTAATAATAGCGTAGTAATATGAAATGTTAGGATGTATAACCTATGTTTTGCATTATATTGTAGAGTTCATTTAGCCGAAGTTCTGGCCTAGTTGTCAGACCTCATGCATAAACTGAATTACTAGCGCACTGTAGAGAAGCTGATGCGTTGAACTGACCATGAACCGCATTTGTTAATAAAGTCTGCTTAGCTAGAATTTTCTGCAATGTACCGACGGACAGGAGATGATGGAACTAGACATGTAACAAATTTGGTGTAAGACAGACTCAATGTACTTTCCCTGGACTCGAACAATAGAGACACTGACTGGAGAAGACGATGTAACATTTTCGATACCTGATGAGCCGGATGATGAGGACATCATACTGTACAGTGAAACAATCAATGAACTGAGAACTGCGTAATATTAGAATTCATAGATTTGAAAAATTAATAATATTGGGTAGAGTAATAACTGGTGATTGACTGACCAATTAGGAATTAGGGGGATGGACTGGGTAACCTTAATAAAAAGTCATGACAGAGGGCAAAAACTGGAGATGTGAGGAGTGAATTGCTGATGCCAGAAGACGCAATTCGAGAATCTGTCATTTGGCTCATGCCCTTGTGATCCTGATGCGTTGCTGATCGATTGATGGCCTGAAGATGAAGACTGACTGTTGCTGATCCATTCCGTGGATAGGTAGCTATGACAATGTGACTGATTCATTTTTATGCCTTTCTTTCTAGGTACCAACTGCGCTGTTCTTATAGATTTTTTTCTCTTAGCTAGACGTTTTCTAAATTCTTGTTCCAAATTGTTTTTGCATGAAGTCCCACATGCTAATGCTAATCTGGGTTAGGTAAGGTTCCCTTGGGTGACGTTGACAGTGACAATTGATTGACAAACTGATTACTGAACTCTGCTATTAATGTTGATATACTAATCTTTGTTAGTTTATGCTGAAGCATTAGAGCATATGTTTTCTCAAGTTCTGATTAGATTATGTTATTGGTGGTCACTAATGGATTAACTCTGAGATAATTGAATAAAGTTTGAATTAATCCAATGGTTTAGAATTGTAACTAATAGGGAAATAAAAACAGTTAAAATGTTTATTGAGTTGTGGTTATTCATGAAATGTTGATATATTCTCTAATGTTAATGATTCTCTTAGTGGTTATTGATTGATTACATTGATTATTGATGACATTGGTCACCACATGGCTAGGATACTCCATGTGATCCAAAAGGTTCATCGGCCTATATGGTCCCCTTGTAAGTTTACTTTCTAAGGACCAGGCACGCTAACACTCCCCCTACCAACCCTTCCCGAGTGACGTCTGATGACGTCAGCATACGACCGCGCTCTGACCTCATCAGAGGTCGCACCCATCGCGCTGGAAGCTCAGAAGAGAAATTATTGCATTTCTCTTCTGATCGGGGTGGGGCGGGCAGAGAGACATGAAAGAAAAGGCCTTTCTTTTCATGTCTTTCTGAGCATTTCTGCAGCCTGATTGTAAAGTCATTGAGCTGCAGAAATGCAAACTAGGCACCAGGCACTTTGTTTTTTTGGTTTATAAATAAGGGGAGCGGTTCCTTGGGCAAGGGCCCCTCCCCAAGGGGGACAAATTTATTTTAGGCCATTTCTGCCTCCCTTGGGGGCAGATCGACCTAATTTAATTTAGGCAGAAACCATTAGGTACCAGAGATGGGTTTTTATTTTGACAGATGGGGAGGGACCCCCTAGGCAAGGGTGACTCCCCTTGGGGGCAATTTTATTTTAGGTCCTTAAAAAACTTCTTGGGGTGCAGCAGAGGGGGCCTTAGGCCACCAGCACACTGGGGTTTGCATTTCCCAAATTTGCGAATTCCAAGAAGGAATTCGCAATTTGGAAAATGCTAAATATTTGCAAATATGGGCCTACAGGCCCATAGGTGCGAATGGGGCCGGTATCCCAATTTGCGATTTGGTAATAGCATTTGTGATTTTAAGAAATCGATATTACCGAATCGCAAATATGATATATTGCATTTTGCGAATCAGAAATAGCGATTTCTTAAAAATCGCTATTTCTGAATCGCAAATGCCTTTTTTGTTACATCTGGCCCTCAGTAATTTAGGTGTAGATTCTTTACAGATAATCCTAACCCCTAAAATAATCATGATGACTTGTGCAATTATTATGTTTCTTTTGCTAAAGTTTTCTGAGTGTATGATTAGTAGATATAAAAACAAGGGTAAAGGTAAAAATCAGTCGAAGAAAGGGAAAAGATCAATGCAAATGGAATTAGAGAGTCAGAAGGATCATGTATACAACCAGATGAAAATGATGAAGGAAAATTCTTCAAAGTAACTAGAGATGATGATGACTTGTACTGATTTTTGGCTGAGTAAGAAGTTTTTATTAATGTGCTTTTAGTGAATAATAATAAATAATCAGAGGGGGAATTTGTGGTAGATTTTTCTAAATGTGAATCTTGAGTGACAAATTATTTTAACAAAAATTATTTTTATGATTAATTTAGCTGTAACCAATGTATTCTTAATGTTGCACTTGAAACAATATTTATTATTTATTAGGTGTTTAGAAGTCTGTTTATTAATGTAGGTTTGTTGTGGCACATTTTTGCGTAGATACTGTTTTACTAATATGGATGCTGTTTTGGTGTTCTGTTCATCTTGCTCCTGCTCATTTTCCCACCCAATGAATGTCCCCCTGCGAGTCTGCTCTGCCCACAGCCTTCACAGAGCACAGCCATGTGGCGCACCTGGTTAGTTTTCTTAGGCAGCATGTATTGTGAATAAAACTTTCTTTGTCCACTAACTGTATCAATCCTAAGGACATCTCCACAAGAGGTTCTGAGGTGGGTCTGCTAGCCTGCACTTTGTTTGAAAAATGTTTTGCCTTACGTTGTCCATCTCTGGACTACGCAGTTGCTGTAGAAGCTGCTGGAGTTTTCCTTTCCTTAGAAATGATTCAGGCCCTCATTACAACCCTGGCGGTAAATCCCGCTTACCGCCGTGCTGACGGCCACCAACATACTGTGACCGCGCCAGTAATCTGCCACGGGTATCAAGACCCAAACAGAGAACACGGTGACAATACAGACACCCACACAAGTCCGCCACATCAAAGGTCAGTGATAAACTGGCAGTACCAAAACCCACACTGTAACGCCAACAGGAATACGCCCACAGTATCACGTCCCACGAATCAACGAGGCGGTCTTTCAACCGCGGTAAACCATTGGCTGAACACACTGCCACGCTCAAAATACACACACTAACAAACCCACACCACATTGGATAATTCAAAATACACACAACTGACACACATACAGACACCACACCCTCACACTCATACCACTATAAAACACATACCCACATTACCCACAACCACTTACTATGAAAAAAAGAGAGCAAGCACAGAGAGACAAGCAAAGAGCACACACTAACTCAGAGGCACAGAACACCATCACACATACACCATCCACGCACATCACAGTATACACCCCAACACATCACCACACACATCACCTCACACATATCACTCACAGCACATCCATGGCACCTCAAAGGCACCCCAGGTTTTCTGAGGAGGAGCTAAGGGTCATGGTGGAGGAAATCACAGGTGCAGCAGACGTCCATTGCAAGGAAGGTGAAGTTACGGCGGAGAATCGTCAACAGGGTCAACGCCGTGGGACAGCACCCCAGAACCTGGGCTGACATCAGGAAGAGGTGGAACGACCTATGGGGGAAGGTGCGTTCCGTGGTATCAAGACACCAGATAGCAAAGGACTGGCGATGGACCCCCACCTCCTCCCCCACAACTAACAACATGGGAGGAGCAAGTCTTGGCGATCATGCATCCTGAGGGCATCGCAGGAGTAGCAGGAGGACTCTGGTAAGTCAAGCCTTAACTACTAAATCCCCCCCACTACCTATATGCCGTCACATATTACCACCCTCATCCTCACTCCCATCACTCCATCACCTCACATCTACCCCACCATCACAACCAACACATCCCAATACCAAGCCCTGCGTGCAACACCAATGCATGGACACCCATCAGCCCAGCATGCCCAGTAGAGAGACTCACCCAGCCCACACAATCAGCAATCACACAAGGCGAATGTGACAGGGAAACCACTACTAGATGAGAGAAACACACCAATCACTAAAGATGGCACACACATGTACAATAACAATGCATTTGCATCCCAACAGGACCCCTACCCATTGTCACCGGAGAAGAGGTGCCAGCTACATCCAGTCCCCCCACAGAAGAGGCCCACAGTGATGACAGCAGCTCTGCACACCTGGATCACAATGACCAACCTGGCCCATTAGGGACCTTTGGACAGTCGGTTACCCTGCCATAGTCCCAACCCACCACAGAGCCTCCTCCCTCAGGAAACACCAGCACCCCCACCCTTACCCTCACTCCCATCACTCCATCATCTCACATATGTCCCACTATCACAACCCACACATCTCAATACCAAGGCCCTGCATGCAACACCTATGCATGGACCACCGTCACCAAAGCATGTCCAGTACAGATAACTACACAGACCCCAAACCAACTATCACAAAAGGGCAAACACAAAGATGCAAGCACAGGATTAGAGGGTTCCTCACCCGATGCACAAGATGGCACACACAGATACTAAAACTATGCATTTACATCCCAACAGGACCCATACCTAACGTCACTGGACAGGAGGTGCCAGACATATCCAGTCCCCCACAGAAGAGGCCCACAGTGATGACAGCAGCTCTGCACGCCTGGATCAAGATGACCAGCCCGGCCCATCAGGGACCTTGGGACAGTCGGTTCCCCTGACACAGACCCAAACCACCACTGAACCTCCCCCCTCAGGAAACACCACTACAGCACCCACCCAGCGGGCCCATGCCACAGTCCCCAGGACATGTCAATCAGCAGTGTGTCCACCACTACAGGGACCCCAGGCAACCCCACAAACCCAGGACAATCAGGGACCTGGGGTCAGTGGCAGTGGGCACACGGTTCAGGGGACAGAGGCGCAGAACAACAGGGAAGCTGGGAGGACTGCTGTGAGACAGGGGGAGGACAGGCTAAAGGAACCGACACTCGATGAGGCACTCTCAAACATCATGGGAGCATGCGACCACTCCCTGGAGACCTTGGGCACGGTACTGGGCAAGTTGCAGGAGACCCAGCGGCAGCAGTATGGACAGTACTTCGAGATCAGGGATGACCTAAAAAACATCTACACCATCCTGGTCACCATAGCAGTGGTGCTGGCTGACATGGGCAAGACCATGAGGGAAGCAGTGGCACAACAAAGGGCCCCAGACACTAGCCAAACCGAGCAACAGCCTTCGACCTCCAACGGCGCTGGTGGATAGGAAGCCCCACCACAGGACCAACAGGCCACCAGCACCCCTCCCCCTGCAGAAGGAGAAGCACCCGCAAACGGTCCCTGCGATCCAGGCAGAAGACAGAGAACATTGCCAAGACCCCCACCAGGTAATAGGACTCTCCTGATTGTCACCCTTCTGTTCCACTCTGTTCCCCTGTCCACCTTCAACTGCCATTACTCCCCTTCCTATGCCCCATTGGACAATGCACCTGTGATACCAAGAGACTGGACTTTACCATGAACCTTCCTCCACCTTTACCCCAGCCCCTAGCCTCTACCCCTATACTATTTAGCACAAAAAATAAACACCACTGAAATATAAACCATACTGGAGTCAGTGTAATGATTGGAAAGATGTATTCTTACAACATTCTCAAAGCATTGCAACGTCTCAATGTTCTCATAGCAATGTATGAAAGTTGGTGGGCAGCAGTAAACATAGCAGAAGCCAGATTGGGGTACACAGATCTGAAAAAAGGAAACCCAAAGGGAGCAGTCAGTGGCCATACACAGAGAGTAAGAGCATGCCATGTACAATGTCCTAAAGTATACTGAAATGTGAAGAGGAGTTACAGTCTCTTAACTGTGTGTCACTGGAAGTACTGCAGGATAATGTTTGTTCTGTTGTCCACATCTTCTTCATCTGCCTCCTCTCCTCACTGTCCACAGGCTCCACCGCTGCCACAAGACCATCACCAGGCTCATCTTCCAGCAAGAAAGGCACCTGGCGTCTCAATGCCAGGTTGTGCAACATACAGCATGTCACGATTATTTGGCACACCTTCTTGGGTAAGTAGTACAGGGATTCACCTGTTAGATGGAGGCACTGGAACCTGGCCTTCAGGAGGCCGAATGTCCGTTCAATTATCCTCCTTGTTCACCATTGTGCCTCATTGTAACGTTCCTCTGCCCTTGTCCTGGGATTCCTCACTGGGGTCAGTAGCCATGACAGGTTAGGGTAACCAGAGTCACCTGTAAATATCGAGGGACAATTGTGATACACAGTCTAAACCCTTAGGGACAACCCCATACCCAGACACAAATATATACTGTTTGGGGACCTTGGCCTCACCTATCAGGCTATTAGCCTCTCTGGAGTTGTGCCATCACATAAGGGATGCTGCTATTTCTCAAGATATAGGCATCATGCACAGAGCCAGGATATTTGGCATTCACATGGGAGATGTACTGGTCCGCCAAACACATCATTTGCACATTCATCGAATGATAGCTTTTTCTATTCCTGTAGACCTGTTAATTTCTGCGGGGGGGACAAATGCCACATGTGTACCATCAATGGCACCAATGATGTTGGGGATATGTCCCAGGGCATAGAATTCACCTTCCACTGTGGCCAAATACTCCACCTGAGGGAACACAATGTAGCTGCGCATGTGTTTCAGCAGGGCTGACAAAACTCTGGTCAACATGTTAGGGAACATTAGCTGAGACATTCCTGATGCCATGGCCACTGTAGTTTGAAAGGAGCCACTTGCCAGGATATGGAGGACTGACAGGACCTGCACCAGAGGGGGTATTCCGGTGGGGTGGCGGATAGCTGACATCAGGTCTGGCTCCAATTGGGCACACAGTTCTTGGATTGTGGCACGATCAAGTCTGTATGTGATTATAATGTGTCTGTCCTCCATTGTCGACAGGTCCACCAGGGGTCTGTATACCAGAGGATGCCACCATCTCATCATCTGCCTCAGCGGTTGGGGCCTATGGAAGAGAACGGTGAGCAGAAGTTAATTTCCCACAGAGACAGCACAATTGTGTATGCATTAATGTCACAGTAACAGTGTGTGTGAACTAGAGTCAGTATATGTGCCAATATGTGCTGTGACGCAGTTAGGTGCCATGCCATGTGCCCCCATGAAATGGCGGCTGCCTGAGCTGTGAGGAGGGACAAGGGGAAATGAGGTAACTGCGCTGGTGTTGTGCAGCTTCGCAGTAGGCGGTCAAAGATCGCCACGCAACTCCGCATTGGTTATCATTGGGCCCTATGGGTTCCAGGAGCCAACGGTGATGTATGCCGCCGGTCACGGTACGCACCGCCGCGGACATCACCGCCATTTTCTAGCTATTCACTCACTTGCTACTTGACCATCAATAGGAGAGGACCTACACTGCAAGTGCTGCTGTGACCTGAGTCTGGAAGCGACAATGGCTAGAGTGTCTGGGGAAAGGGCCCCTGCCTTCACTGCGGAGGAGCTGGAGAAACTGGTGGATGGGGTCCTCCCCCATTACACTTTACTCCATGGTCCTCCAGACAAACAGGTGAGTACACTGTGAGCATGATGCGTGGGCCATGAATGTAGGGAGTGCTGTGTATGTAAGCCACATGTGGGGGATGGCTGATGCGTCCTGGCCTGAATGTTGCATGTGAGCTGGTCAATGTATGTTCATCAGGGCATGGTTGGGAACTGGTGGGCAAAGAGTATGACGGTTCGGACTGGTGAGTAAAACTTTTTCCGCTGTCTTTTCCCTCTAGGTCAGCGCCCACCAGAAGAAGGGTATTTGGCGTGCCATCGCCAAGAGTGCCGACCCTGGGGATCCATCACAGGCTGAGCACCCACTGCTGCAAGAGATAGGAGGACCTGCACCGCTTGACCAAGAAGACGGCGGAGACCCAGCTGGGGTTGGCCTCCAAACATGGAAGGGGTGCCCGTCGCACCATGAGCCCCCTGATGTTCCGCATCCTGGCAGTGGCATATCCGGAGTTGGATGGGCGCCTGAGGGCATCACAGCATCCACAAGGGGGTGAGTACCGTTTCAGAAAGCTGACTTTGCACGCTTTAGGAATTAGCTGGGTGGGGGGGGGTGGGCTGTGGGTGCCTCTATGCCAGGGCGACCATGCCAGGGTGGGTCCCTTGTCTGCAGACTCTGAAGCACCCCTACCCCAATGGTACAAGTGGCAAACTACTACTGGGCAGGGTCCTGTGGGTGTCAGGTGTGCTGGTGCTGGCATTAGACATTGTACCCCATGGGTTGGCGACTACTTTAGTGAGTGGTTGGGCATGGCCTAGTGCATAGGGAAGCTCAGGGTGTGTTGTGTATGCCAACGGTAGTGGTGTTGCTGAAATTGACCATGTGTATTCTCTGTCTCTCCCCCCCCTTCTTGTTTTGTCACCCTGTCCCTGTGTGCATTACAATCATCTGACGGAGGAGCAGAGGCACCAGTGATGGAGGGAGCTGCATCCCACATGGCCCAGGAGGGTAAATCCACTGAGGGTGAAAGCACCAGTGGGACGGAGGGCGAGGGGAGCTCCACGATGAGGACAGGAGGGGGTACCAGTGACAGCGACTCCTCCTCTGATGGAAGCTCCCTGGCGGTGGCGGACACCTCTGTGCCAACCCCAACATCAGGTACAGCCCCCCCCCCACCAGCACCGCCCTCCCAGCAGGCCCTCTGCATGTTTCCTGTGCCCGCTCACCCAGGAGGGTGGGCATCTCCTTCGCCCCAGGCACCTCAGGTCCTGCCCCAGTCAGCCCTGCTGCCCTCAATGAGGGGGCTATTGACCTCCTGAGATCCCTCACTGTTGGGCAGTCAACAATTCTCAATGCCATCCAGGGTGTTGAGGGGCATTTGCAACAAACAAATGCATACCTGGAGGGCATTCATTCTGACATGGTGGTCCAACAGAGAGCATTTCAGGCTCTGGCCTCAGCACTGATGGCAGCTATTGTCCCTGTGTCCAGCCTCCCCCCTCCAACTTCCACTACCCAGGCCCAATCCCCTATACTCAATAAATCAAATAATGCACACACGGTTCCAAAAAAGCGGGTTTCTTTCAAACCTCAAGGTTCTGCATACCATGGAAGACAAAAATGTTCGAAGCACGAGCCCTCACTCACCTTCCGGTGACATGCTTCATCATAGGGCTATGCTCCTCGTCAGGCCGGCGCTGCAATGCCTGACTGGCCCCACACGGGGGCTATTTGCCGGAGAGCTTTTCAAGGAAAATGCACAACCGGTCAAAAGAAGGGATTGAGGATTGGTATAGGAGTAGTTAAAAATGTCTAGAGGTAAAAAATAGTTTGTATATTTAATCTGATGCTGATACCTCTGATATGGTTAAAAACAATAAATAGGGATATAGTAAAATAATGTCTACACTCCCCATATAGAAGAAGAATTTCTAAACACAGCTACTAAATCTCGCACTGAAAGAGTAGTAAAAGAGAAAAGTGAACACAGGATCCCCTGTGTTACTCTACATCATAGGTCAACATGTTTCTCGATGATTTTTAGTCAATAAATGATCTTAAGCGATTCGTCAGGACCTTAGAAACGTACCTAATCCTTTAAACACTTAGGCATCCCATACTAGGGAGGTTACCGCACCGCCATGTGCCCAGCCAGTGCCACTACAGCAGACATCAGCAGCATCCCCAGTGGGCAGCCGTCCGAGGCCGCAGGAGATGTCCTGGACCCTGCACACACTACATGAGGCACCACCACCAGCAATGGCACTACCAGCAGTTTGCAGCCTAAGTCGCCGTAGGGTGGAGTGTGGCTCTGCCTCCATGGAGTATCATGCTACCTGTTCCCTGAAAATCTCGTGCCTCAGACACCCAGGTGAGGGAATAGGAACTGCCACACCCGAGGTGCCGCGTCACTGGGCACAAAGCCCCCTCCAGAACCAGTGGAGAAAGGCATCCATTCACCAAATCCTTGGCAGGATGAAGCAGACTGGGCACCATGCGCCCTCCAGAACCAGTGGAAAAAGGCATCCACTCACCCAATCCTTGGCAGGATGAAGCAGACTGGGCACCATGCCCCCTCCAGAAGCAGTGGAGAAAGGCATCCACTCACCCAATCCTTGGAAGGATGAAGCAGACTGGGCACAAAGCCCCCTCCAGAACCAGTGGAGAAAGGAATCGACTTGAGAGACTGTGGCTTTGCACTCCCCAGGACCAAGCAGTGGGCAAACCACCCACTTGAGAGACTTGAGAGACTGTGGCTTTGCACTCCCCAGGACATCACTGTGGGCAAGTTGCCCCCTCGAGGAGCAGTGGCATAGTACCATCCTCCGGCTGAGGTGCTCCTCCTCCCCTCCCCCTGAGGTGCCTGTGTGTTTTCAACCTGATGCCCCTGCAGTGTTCTCTCTGTTTTGAGGCAGGAGTCAAGTGTGGGCTTCGCCCATGGTTTTTGGGCCCACGGATATTTACAAGGGACAGTGTACGGGGTTCTGTAAAAAATTTAAATATTTGTATATAGAAATTTTTTGATACTCGTTTTTAATCTGCATGTTCCAAAATATCACTGATTGAACTCAATTCCTTTTGTCCTTGCGTTCTTCCAGGGGGTTACGGGGTGTATCTGTAATGTTGATGCATTCGTTTGTGTGTATGGTGTTGTGGGAGAGGGCGGGGGTAGGGGTGTTGCGTGTTGCGTGTATCTGTCACTCTCTTTTACCTCCCCCCCTTCCCTGTGTGCTAGGTGCAGTACTCACCGTCGTCATCACTGCCTTCTTTGGTGTTCCTGGTAGATGAGGAGGTAGACCAACATGGGCAGGACCTGCAGCTCGGGCTCCATAGCGTCCTGGTTCTTTGTTGGGTGTTGAAAGGTGAGTGGTTCCCCTTCTGTGTACTGTTTCCACCGTGATTTTTATGTCGTTGGTACCGCCCTGGAAAAGGTGGCAGATTGGCCTGTCATAATACAGTGGGCGGTACATTGTCTTCCACCTGTCCGTTGGCAGTGACCGCCACGGTGTTTGTTGCTACCGCCCTGGCGGTCGGAGTGTTAAAGTGGCTGTCTATGTTGGCGGTTTTCGCCGTGGTTGTGATCCCATTTTTTTTACCACCAGCCTGTTGGAGGTGTTACCGCCGCTTTAATACCGACCGCCAGGGTTGTAATGAGGGCCTTAGTGTTATATATCTATTTGTGGTGATCTAAATTAGGATTTGCTCAATATGTGTTATTACTAGTCATTCCATTTCTGAAATTGCAATTTTTGCGTATTACCTATTCATAAAATGTGTATAAAAACCCTTAGTTTTGGGGGTGAGCCAGAGAATTTTTGTTTTCCTCACAGGTATCTGTCCAATTACTAGGGACTCTTTTAATTGACAGCCCTTCCCCTAGAGATGCTGCCTGTTTTCCTTATGGATCGCAGTTAAAAGTTGAGCGATTTTCCTGAACATTCATTAGCAAGAGATGCAGTCTGTTGCTCTTATGGATGTTGATGTTTATTGGGGCTTAGGATAATTCTGGTTCAGGAAATACTTATTTTAAAAGTGGCCTTTATGCATTAAAGAGACAGTTGCGGTTGTTTTCAAAACCGTTTTCCATTTGAGTAGACCTAGGCAGAAACTGGTAGTGGTCACCTGGACAACAACCTTGCTCTGCGGCCCATCTCCCCCAACATGAATTCTGTTGGAAAAACTGTCCCATGAGAACAGCTTCCTCTTTGTGAATCAGATATGACTCCAAATCTGGATCCGTAGTCAGTCAAACTTCTCCGATCTCACAAAGGAGGGGCATCCCTTTGACCCCTCTCCTATTTCCAACATGTAAAAGAGGATTTAGGACACAGTAAAAGGTTTTGCAAATCCCTCTTGTTCTGTGCTTCATAAACAATATTGCAATAGTGCAAAAAATATTATTAAGGAGAATAAGACTCAAAATACAAAAGACTCTGCCTTACAGAGATGTCAAAAAGAGTATGGGTCTACATTTACTTTTATTTTATGGAACCTTGATGTATTCAGAAAGGGCATGCAATAGTAGTAGATTGTAAATAGGACCTTGTTTATGAATAAACTTAGATTAAATGAAATGCGACTGGTAGTCTATGGCAAACATCAGTCACAGTCCTGATATGATTTGCGAATGATCACCCTGTACTACTCTTGCCACAAAAAGCTAAAAATGGACCCAGTTTAGTAAGTACACCAGCAAGAACAATGCCGGCTCTTGCTGTCTTTACGGCTTCTGAGTCTGACACCAACAAAGCCATCAGTTCTACTGACATCACAATCAGAAAAAACATTCATGATATTGAATTTGTTCACAAGAACCACAATTACGCTGCAGTCTGCACCATTTCCCATTGTAACGTGCACTGTGGAAAGTTTTGAAAACCTCTTGAAGCATGAGTCCAACAAAGCCACTCAGAAGGCAAACATGATTACATGTGGAGGGCAAACCTCAGGAAACTACAGGTTGGCATAGATGCAGGGTTAGCTTCTCAATCCATAGCACCATAACATGCTTATGATGTTGGTGCACAAGGTGGAAGACCTCTACTCCCAGTTGTCACAATAACACATCCTTCTCCTGCAGCCTTGCGTGTCTGCATGAACAACTGATGTCTGACACATGGATCTTACCCTTGATTATCTTTGCAGCTCAGGCATCATGCCTTTCCAGAAGTAAGTTGTGGCACTGGTAAAAAAACAATTCACTATGAAGGCTCTGTCACCAAGGAAACAAAGTACTGCCCAAGCTATTCACTAACCCATCTATGCAATGGTTATCTTTCCAAATTATTAACACGTCACCTCCTCCTAGAATTTGTGTGACAGGTTGTCAAAAATGAAAGATTCTGAGCCAGACCTCAATGCTGCATAAAATATTGTTAGACTTGGTTGCTAATGCACTGAGAGAGCAACATGTGGACTATCCACCAGATACCAGAGATGTGGAGCTGTTTTCAGATGAAAGACTACATGTACATTGCTGATGTTGTGTCACTTGAAAGATATTTAATTAATATCAACATCAACCACCACATCAGTGCCATACAAGGCATTCCTCAACATGTGATAATTGCAATGTTTTGCATGAGGAAAGCTCATACAGCTGTCAATATCCTAGAATAATTCAATGGCAAATGTTGTGAATGTTTCAACAGAGATGTTTAAAGGTTGGTTTTATTATCATTAGCAATGACATTCATTTTACCCTTGCATAGCAAATGGTAAATAGATTGACATGCTCTGCTTAATTGCATGAATTTCAAAACGGAGGATGTCCTTAAATAGGAAACAATGTCCACTAGATATTTCCCATATGTCAGTAGGTGTCGACTTGTTTTAGACATTCTTTTAAAGCTAAGAAACAGTTAATGGTGCTGCAGTGAGCTAATGGCCTCTCCAAACCTTTTCCCATATAGGTGGTCATGACTCCTTTAGACCAGTGTTTCCAAAACTATGAGTCGCAAACCAATTTTTGGTAGATCGCAAAAGTCTTAACAATAAATGAAGAAAGAAATAAATAAAGATGCCTTTAGATTCTGTACTTACTATGTCACATTTGCTGTGCTTCAAAGACATATGTCAAATGTCATGCTATGTCTTCTGACAAATTGCTGCTTATTTCTTACCATGGGGCTTTGTGTTGATAAACTCCTCTAACTTTGCAGTCAGAGAAGGAAAAGTAAAGTCAATTATGTGACAATCTTGCTGAGGTACAGGCAGTGTAAACGAAAAGGCTGTAGGGTGTCATTTTTTAACACACACCAAAATGTAAATACCTGTAAATGAACAGTAACACTCAGCAGCTAGGAAACCAAAAATAAGCACTTTTTTGGTAATTTCGAAGTGTGATGGAAACAAAGATTTTAATAGGATCAAAACAAATCAAGACACTTTACTTGGTGATGCACAAATGATACATATTCATTGCAACCCAATTTCTGCACATTATCATCTGTGTTCAATATAGCTTTTATCAGTAAAAACATTTGTGTGTGCACATTTACTACCAATTTCAATGGAAAATGTGCTGTCTGTAAATGACATTGTGCTACCACACAATGCTTTAGTTACATTAAAGAACACCCCTCATGTACATTAAAACTAGGTGGGTTGCAAATGTTTGTTACTTTAATAATTGGGTTGTACTAAAAAAGTTTGGAAAGCACTCCTTTAGACTTCACCTTCCATATGTTGTAGTCCCCCTTGCAAGAATACAAAGATATGAACACAACAAACTAAAAAGCTATAAATTAAAGGCTAATTGTTCTCTTTATTGACCTATGTAAGCCACAGTGGTAGAACCTGCATAGTCACACCACCACCATGGCACCAAAACAATGGTACATTCAGATATTACATTTTGTAGCCAGACAGGTGGACAAAAGTTCATTTTTCATCTTCTTTCTTCCATAACCCTATTTATCACCTCCATCACTCTGAAACCAAAACATCAGTAGTTCAGCTGTCAACCTCATCATTTCAGAAAACTCTCCAACTTCCTGGGACTAAAATATTGTTTGTCCCTGGAGCTACTGTCAAGATGTATCTTCAGTGCAGCTGGGGAAATCCTCAGTAATAGAAGAACCAGTACTAGAAGGACCTGTCGTTCCCAACATGAGAAGGAGTGAAGGTTTGTTGAGTCATGAAGAATGCCTCTTTTTCAGGGATGGTAACCTAAGAACACCAGTTTTCTAGTTGATTCCTAAAACTCATAAGAAAAGGATACATCCACCTGGCCATCCCATTATAGCAACTACCGGAAGTATATCTGGAAATATCTTGAAATATGTGGACTATACTACTCAGATCTACAAGTCCACGTTAAGCCAGGAAAAGTGGCGTAACGCCGCCTTTTAAATATGGTGCACTGCACAGCGCCACCGGAGCCTCGCAAAAAGTGATGCTCTGGTGGCACTAGGGCCTCATAAATGAGGCATGTTAGACCTGGCATCTTTTGGCGTGTTTTCCCTGTCTTCTTGCCCTCTGACCCCCTGTTTGTATGGTATGTTGGGGTCTGTTTTTGTTGGTTTATTGTCTCTGCGCGCTTTAACACTGCTGATCAGTCCTAAAGTGCAAGTGCTCCCTGCATAAATTGTAGTGGTGATTGGTTTTTCATGATTGGCCTATTTGATTTATTAATAAATCCCTAGTAAAATGAACTATGCGTGCCCAGGGCCTATAATCAAATGCTACTAGTGGGCCTGCAGCACTGATTGTGCCACCCATATGAGTAGCCCTGTCAACATGTCTCAGACATGCCAATGCAGTGTCTTTGTTTGCAGTCTGCACTGCCAATTCAACCTGGCAAGTGTACCCACTTGCCAGGCCCAAACTTTCCCTTTTAATACATGTAAGACACCCCTAAGATAGGCACTAGGTAGCCTCATGGGCAGGGTGCAGTGTATTTAGAAGGTGGAAATGTGCTGGTGTGTTTTACATGTCCTGATAGTGCCAAATTAGTTTTTCACTATTGTAAGGCCTATCTCTCTCATAGGTTAACATGGGGACTGCCTTCAAATATATTTTAAGTACAGTTTCCCTTTGGGAGCAGATAGAGGTCCAGAGTTTGGGGTCTCTGAACTCACAATTTAACATACATCTTTTGGTAGAGTTGGCTTTTAGATTGTCTGTTTGAAAATGTCCTCACACAATGCAGTCTCTGGCCCCCTGGAGTGTGTCTGGCGCCAGGCCTGGGCAAGGCAGCATCTTGCGAACAACAAAGACTTTCCTTTGAAGTTTGCCTTCTTCAAAGGCCAGAACTGGTATAAATAGTGCAATAGAAAAAAGGGAGTGATAATTGAGTATCTGGCGCTACACCCTCATAAAAAACTCTATATTATATCTCGTGGCACACGGTGCAAAAACTGGGGTTACACCTTCCAATAACCCTAAACTAGTAGCAAAACGCTACCCTATAGTATATATGTAGTGTTTTCACACGTGAACAAATTACACTCAATTTCCCTTCAAGTGAGAATGTATATTGACCCTGGTGTATCCAACCAAGCTGCAGTGGACACATCAGTGTAAGGTGGTGCAGGTTCACTTTAAGTGGGGGGAGGTCTCAGGTTCCTTGAGGGTAGCTGGGAGTCCCACCATGCCTGTTGACTGTCTGCTGGGCAATGACCTGGAGACTTCCGCCTGGAAGGAGGTAGAACTCAGGTTGCACTTGGGGATGTTGGGGGTTGCCAGAGTGGGCAGGTGTAACCACTCCATCCATGGCAACCAGTCAGGCGATCTTAAGTGCCTGGAGCCTGAAACAGTGGCCCAGGTGCCAGCCAAGAGAAAGGGCAAGGGGCATGGGAAACCCCCAACCCACAGTCTTTGGGGGATGCTGACTTTGAGGGGGGTGCCTTGGCACTTAAAGGGGAACAAATGGCCGAACAGGGAGACCTACCTGAGCTGACCCATTGGCAGTAACCAGGGGGTTGCCAAGTTCCTCAGCACACTTGATTTAACGTCTGGGTACTGGCAGATTGCCTTTACTGATGGGGCCAAGGAGAGGTCGGCGTTCTCAACACCAGAGGGGCACTTTCAGTTCTGGGTCATGCTTTTTGGGATGAAGAACGCCCCTGCCACCTTCCAGAGGTTGGTCAATCAGGTCCTGGCTGGACTTGAAAGCCTCAGTGCTGCCTACCTTGACGACATTGCAGTTTTCAGCTCCAGTTGGGAGGACCACTTCTACCACCTCTGGTACATGCTGAAGGCTCTGCAAGCTGCAGGCCTCACTTTCAAGGTGAGTAGGTGCCAGAAGGGCAGGGGTCAGTGACTGTCAACACCAGAGCAGTGCGCGCTCTATTGGCGACTAGAATGCAAAAACCCAGCACTCTCAAAACAATGTAATTTATGCATTGTGCTGATATGTTGTTGTTTAACCTTTTGCATTGCAGAGTTCAATCCTGAAGACTTATTTTTAATGTGCTTACAAATGCTGTTCATTTGCAATGTATTGCTGCAGGCTTTCAGAGTGTGTTAGGGTGTGGTCACTTTCCAGGGCCTTCTAGAGACTTTCCTTGTAACATGCCTGGGTGTGGTTGTGGGCTGGGCCAAGACTCTATAAAAAGGAGCACACCCAGCTCCAAGTGCTCACTATTCAGAGGTCCCGGTGAAGAGCAGCAGCTATTTCCTTTGCTCCTGTCCCGGTTGCCTATTTGATCTTCCAGACATCTGACTTTCATTCTTCATTTGGAGATCCTTGTTCTGGGCGGTAAGACGGTGGTTGGGTTGGCCTCCCGATGCCGTTATCGAGAACTCTCATGTTCTTGTGCCTAATTCTTTTATGATTTGACAGAGTACTTTGCGTGTGTGAAATATGCGCTTGAGTGTTTGTGACATTTGCAGGGTGACTTGCCAATCGGCAAGACGCGCAATTCGTTTCATGATAATTTAATCTTGTTATTCATTGCATGCTACCATTTCTTGACATTTGCATGGTGGCTTAAGAATAGGCAAGACGCGCAATTCGTTTTACTGTGTTTTAACTTTGTTGTTCATTGCGCGCTACCATTTCTTGACATTTACATGGTGGCTTCAGAATCGGCAAAAGACGCGCGATTCGTTTCATTGTACTTTGATCTTGTTATTCATTGTGAGCTGTTATTTCTTGGCATTTACATTGTGGTTTATGAATCGGCAAGACGCGCGATTTGTTTAATGATGATTTGACTTTGATATTAATTGCCTACTAACATTTCTTGGCATGTTACATGGTGACACTCGAATCGGCAAGACGCACGATTCTCTCCTCGAGTTTAATTCATGTTGTTTATTGTATGCCACTATTCTAAGATATTTATCATGTAATATTCGAGTTGACAAGTTATGTTATTTGTTTTCCTGAATCCATATTGTGTTATTCATGGTGCACAATCCTTTTATGGTGTTTACTAAATATATATATATATAAATCTACAATATGCACAATTTGTGTTGAAACATTTTAAGAGTACACAGAAGATCAGAGTTTCTAGATGCAATATTGTATGGTCCTAGTATGCAGTCTCAAAAAAGGATTTATATGACTGGTTTAAAATTTAGACAGAATGTTTTTTCTGATTCTCATGTAAAGGAAAGTACTTGAATAAGAACGTTTTCATTTAATCCATCTTGATTCCCTTACAGGTATCCGGCCATCTTGAAACTTAGTCATTTTAAACTTAATTCTTAGATTGTTCATGTTTTCAGAATGACTATGCTTAGAATCATAGGGGGTTATTCTAACTTTGGAGGAGGTGTTAATCCGTCCCAAAAGTGACGGAAAAGTGACGGATTTACCACAAGCCGTATTACGAGTCCATTATATCCTATTGAACTTGTAATACGGCTGGTGGTATATCCGTCACTTTACCGTCACTTTTGGGACGGATTAACACTCCTCCAAAGTTAGAATAACCCCCATAGTCTAGTATTGATTTCAGGAGATATAGGCCCTCATTCTGACCTTGGCGGTCTTTTCGCAAGACCGCCGAGTTACCGCCGCGGTGAAGACCGCCGACCGCGGCGGTATGCCGCTGTGCGCATTCTGACCGCTGGGAGCGTTCCGCCGGAAAACCGCCAGCAGCCACACTGGCGGTCGGCGGGAAAGTGGAGACTGGTCAACCTCCACCGCCACGCCAGCAGAACACCGCCCACAGAATTACGACCCACATTTCTGTGTGGCGGTCTTCTGTTGGCGGTCTTCTGTTGGCGGTCACCTCCCCATGGCTCCTGTGACCTCCCGGAGGACCAACGCACAAGGTAAGTTGATCGTCCGTGAGGGGAGGGGGTGGGGGGGTGTTGTGTGATGTGTGCGTGCATGGGGGTGTGCGTGTGAGTGTGTAGAGGGGGTGTGTGAGTGCGTGCATGCGGGCGGGGAGTGCTGCTGTGCCTATGGGCAATGTGTGTAGTTCGGCGGGTGCGCATGTCGGCCTGTATGTGTGCGGGTATGTGTCCCCGTTGTGTATGTGTGTGTGTAGGGGGTGTGTATATGTGCATGTTGGGGGTGTGTGCATGTCGGGGTGCGTGTATGTGCATGTCGGGGTGGGGGTGGGGAGGGGGTTCGTACCACCTCTGGGGGGTGGCAGGGGGGTGGAGGGTGTGGGGGGAGGACTCGGGGGGCAGTGGAGGGTGGGGGAGACCCCTATCAGTGCCAGGGAAGGAATTCCCTGGCCCCGATAGTGCCTACCGCCATGGTTCGCATGGCGGATCCCGACCGCCAGAAACCGCGGCGGTAAGCAGGGTCATGATACCGTTGGCGGTCTTGGGTCGACCGCCAGACCGGAGTGCGCAGACTCCAGCCCGTCGGTCATGACCGCCGTGGCTGTCGGAGTGGGGAAGTGGCGGTCGGTCGCGGCGGTGACCGCCGCGGTCAGAATGCCATTTTTTATACCGCCGGTCTGTTCGCGGTCCGACCGCCGCCTCTCCGCCGACCGCCAAGGTCAGAATGAGGGCCATAATTTTCATACTGTCAGTTCTAACCTTTTTCTTACTACAGGTCTCCTTCCCAGCTGTTTCCCTTCCTAATCCCCTCTTCCCCTCTTGAACTCTCTTAGACTCTGTGATTTATCTATCAGAGTCTTGGAGCTGTTCAGTGTTGGACGTGTTGGGAACGTGCGAAGACCCCGAGGATCTGGTGACTCTGACAGAATAGTGAGCCCACAAATTATTATCCTCCTGGTTTGTGTATGTTGCCAGCATGGCCACGCTGGACGAGTTAGTCAAGGCTATCATCCATCTCCAGGCAGAGGTGGTATCATCCAAAGAATTGACAACTAGCTTAGCTGAGAGAGTCAGTTGCAAGATAAGGTAAAGAAGAAGGAACAAAGTCCCACAGGTATGTCCTGGCCAGGTACTTCTTCTCAGGCTTCTGGAAGTAATCCGACAAACATTTCCCTAAACGTTCCTTCCGCAATTCCTTTAGCTCCCCCAGAACGTTTCTCCGGTGACCCTTTGAAAGCTCAATCTTTCCTGGTTCAAGTGGGACTACACTTCACTTTCAGACCACATACTTTCCCCGATGCCCAGTCCAAAGTAGCTTTCTTGTTATCATATTTGGCTGGGGATGCAGCTACTTGGGCAATTCCTCTTGTGCGTAAAAATAGTCCCTTGTTGTACAACTGGAGAAATTTTGTTCGTGAGTTTGAGAGAGTTTTTGATCGTAGAACTGTAACACAGTCAGCAGATCGTGAATTATTAGATTTACGCCAACGGAATCAAGACCTAGGGGGTCATTCTGACCTCGGCGGTAAAAGGCGCTTACCGCCGGTCAGAAGACCGCCATAACACCGCCACGGCCGCGGTAAACCGCCACGGTCATTCTGACCCACAACTGGCAAACCGCCAAAAACCCGACATCCACAAAAGTCCGCCACACCAAAGGTCAGCGAAAAAAAGGCGATGACAAACCTTCACGCCAACAGAAATACGCCCATACCATTACGACCCACGAATCCACGCGGCGGTCTTTCAAACGCGGTATTCCATTGGCGGTACACACCGCTGCGGTCAAAATACACACACCCACATTGGACAATTTGAAATACACACACCTGATACACATACACACACCACTCCCACACTCCCAATACAATATAAAACACACACCCACATTACCCACAAACCCTTACTTCCACAATTGCGAATCAAGGACAGAGAGAGACAGAACTGCTTAGAGTAGACCACCACACAGAGGCTAATCACAACATCACCCACACAATTACAACGCACAAAACACCATACACCACCACACTCACCACACTCCACAACACATACAACATCCCTCACCTCATCCACACCACCCCATGGCACCCCAAAGACACCCCAGGTTCTCTGACGCAGAACTCAGGGTCATGGTGGAGGAAATAGTACGTGTAGAGCCCCAGCTCTTCGGGGCACAGGTGCATCATACAACAATTGCTAGGAAGATGGAGCTATGGCAAAGGATAGTCGACAGGGTCAACGCGGTGGGACAGCATCCACGCAATCGGGAAGACATCAGGAAGAGATGGAACGACCTACGGGGGAAGGTGCGTTCCATGGTATCAAGGCACAACATTGCGGTGCAGAAGACTGGCGGCGGACCCCCACCTACTCCCCCAGAATTCACAGCATGGGAGGAGGAAGTCTTGCACATCCTGCATCCTGAGGGCCTCTCAGGAGTAGCTGGAGGAATGGACTCTGGTAAGTCAAATCTTAACTACTACTTCCCACCCCCACCCCATCTGCATGCCAGCACATAGCCCCACCCTCACCCCCACCCCCATCACACCAACTCCTTCCAAATGTACCACCATCACAACCCACCCATCCCAACACCTAGACCTGCATGCGACCACAAAGCATGGACACCCATCACCAAAGCATGCCCACTGCACATAACCATCTCCCCCACAAGCCACCCTCACAAAAGCCCCCACACGGGAATGCCTGCACTTGGGTACACGGACACCCACCCATTCCACACTATGGCACACACAGAAGCAATAACCATACTCTTATACCCCTGCAGGACCCGAACGCCACCACACCGCCCAGGAGGGTCCAGAAATGTCTATCCCACCCCCAGAAGAGGCCCCCAGCGATGACAGCAGCTCTGTCGACCTGGACCCTGATGACCAGCCCGGCCCATCGGGGACCTCTGGACAGTCGGTTCCCCACAGACAGCCACAGGCTACACCAGACCTAACCCCCTCTGGGAACACCAGCACAGCTCCCACCCAGCGGGCCCATGCCTCTGTCTCCAGGACACGTCAATCAGCGGTGTGTCTGCCACTACAGGGCACCCAGGTTGACCCACCACCCCAACAACAACAGGGACCTGGGGGCAGTGGTAGTGGGCACACTGTCCAGGGGACAGAGGCCCAGGGAAACAGGGGAACTGGGAGGGCTGCTGTGCGACAGGGGGGGGACGGACCCAGGGAACCGACTCTCCAAGAGGCCCTCACCACCATCATGGGAGCATACCACCACTCCCAGGAGACGATGGCGACGGTACTGGCCAGGTTCCAGGAGATCCAGGCACAGCAAGAGGAACGGTACAAGGGGTTCAGAGAGGAACTGAGGAACATCGGTACCGCAGTGGAGACCACCGTCCTGGCCCTTAACCAGATAGTCACCACATTGCGGGACCATGTGGCACCCCAAAGGGCCCCTGTCACTAGCCCAGGCCAGGAACAGCCTACCACCTCCGCCGGCGCCAGTGGACAGGAGGCCCCCACACCACGTCAGGCCACCAGAACCCCACCTCCTGCTGAAGAACAACCACCCCGCAAGCGGAACCTGAGATCACACAAGAAGACAGAGTAGGATTGCAAGACCCCCGCCAGCATAAGATACCCCCTGATGTCATCCCACTGTCCCACATTGTCACCATGTTCAACCTTTAACTGCCCCTGCTCCATCCGTCCCCAGGCATATGGACAATGCACCTGTGCGACTGAGAACTGGACTCTGCCATGGACATTTCTCCACCCCCACCCATCACCGTTTTACTATCATGTACCTAAATGTAGCACTTATAATAAATCACTTATTGCACTTACAATTACAGGAGTCTGCTTTTATTTTACTATTATGTATCACACATAACGGTGCAATTATGTTCTGTTACATTGTAATGACAACATACCAATGACAACAAGCTGTAGTCCATGGGCAAACAAAGCAGGTGTCACGCAGTTGGTCAAACAGCTCTGAAAAGTGAAGGGAAAGTCACAATTCAGCTAAAAGGAAATGGTGGGAAACACAGAAAGTAGAGACGCAGGAGGCCTCAAGTAAATGTAAAATGGCATGGGTGAATCTTACCTGTGTGCTACTGAAAATACTGTTGGATAACTGTATCCCTGTTGTCCGTGTTGTCCCCGTCGTCTTACTCCTCTTCACTCTCCACAGGCTCCACAGCTGCTACAACACCACCATCTGGACCATCCTCCTGCAGGAAAGGCACCTGGCGTCGCAATGCAAGATTGTGAAGCATACAGCAGGCCACGATGATATGGCACACCTTCTTTGGTGAGTACATTAGGGATCCCCCTGTCATATGCAGGCACCTAAACCTGGCCTTCAGGACCCCGATGGTCCTTTCTATTATCCTCCTAGTTCGCCCATGGGCCTCATTGTACCGTTCCTCTGCCCTTGTCCTGGGATTCCTCACTGGGGTCAATAGCCAGGAGAGGTTGGGGTAACCAGAGTCACCTAATAACCACACACGGTGTCTCTGTAGCTGTTCCATCACATAGGGGACGCTGCTATTTTGCATAACATACGCGTCATGCACTGACCCAGGGAACTTGGCATTCACATGGGAGATGTACTGGTCTGCCAAACAGACCACCTGGACATTCATAGAATGATAACTCTTTCTATTTCTGTACACCTGCTCACTGCCTTTGGGGGGTACCAAAGCCACATGGGTCCCATCAATGGCACCAATGATGTTGGGGATATGTCCAAGGGCATAGAAATCACCCTTCACTGTAGCCAAATCATCCTCCTCAGGGAAAACAATGTAGCTCCGCATGTATTTCATCAGGGCAGACAACACTCTGGACAAAACCTTAGAAAACATAGGCTGAGACATCCCTGATGACATGGCCACTGTTGTCTGAAAAGACCCACTTGCCAAAAAATGGAGTACTGACAGAACCTGCACCAGAGGGGGAATCCCTGTGGGTTGGCGGATGGGGGACATCAGGTCTGGCTCCAGCTGGGCACACAGTTCATGAATAGTGGCTCTGTCAAGTCTGTAACGAAGTATAATATGTCGTTCTTCCATTGTCGACAGGTCCACCAGCGGTCGGTACACGGGAGGATTCATCCTTCTCCTCGCAAGTCCCAGCGGACGGTGCCTAGGAAGGACAACATGGAGTACAGAGTCAAGCAAGCCACAGGCTCGTTCAAACAGCTTGCACAGTAAATGAATCGCAATGCAGTGAAAGGCGTGTATGAGTGGCAATGCACGGCCTAGGCCTGTGTGACGCAGTAGAAATTAACCCATGTGGGCCTTTGAAATGGCGGCTGCCTGACCTGTGAAGTGTGACAATGGGATCTGTGAGGTCAATGCGCTGGCGTGGCACACCGTGGCGGTAGGCGGTCGAAGACCGCGGTGCGAAGCCGCATTGGTTAACATTGAACCCTATGGGTCTCAGGAGCCAATGACGATGTGCGCCGGCGGTCGCGGTACGCACCGCGGCGGTGGCGTGAACGCCATTTTCTAGCTGCTTAATCACTCGAGACCTGATCATCCACAGGAGAGGACCTATACTGCAAGTGCTGCTGTGACCTCGGTCTGGGAGATACTATGGCTGCTGCGACTGGGGAAAGGGCCCCTGCCTTCACTTCAGAAGAGTTGGAGAAACTTGTTGATGGGGTCCTCCCCCAGTATGCGCTACTCTACGGTCCTCCAGACCAACAGGTGAGTACATAGGGTGCACGTTGAATGGGCTATGCCTCTGTTGAGTGGGGTGTATGTAAGATGGTGGGGAGGGGAGCGAATGAGGAGTGCCACGCACGACAGATGAGAGCATGTGCCACATGCCAAGGTTGGGGAGGGGGAGCCACTCACATCTACCATGCAGAAAAGTGATGATATTTCGTTTCCCACCCTGTACATGTCACATAGGTCAGCGCCCATCAGAAAGTCGACATTTGGCGTGCCATCGCCAAGGACGTCCGGGCCCTGGGGGTCCACAACAGACGGGGCACCCACTGCCGAAAGAGGTGGGAGGACATCCGCCGCGGGACCAGGAAGACCGCCGAGTCTCTGCTGGGGATGGCCTCCCAACGTAGGAGGGGTGCCAGCCGCCAATTGACCCCCCTGATGTCCCGGATCCTGGCGGTGGCCTACCCCGATTTGGATGGGCGCGTGAGGACATCACAGCAGACACAAGGGGGTGAGTATCAGCACATTCTGCTATCTTTGCGCGCAGTGGAGGTGTCTGGGTTGGGGAAGAGGGCTGTGGGTGACTTTAGGCCAGGGCGCTTTCTGTAGGCTAGTCCCCTCCTTTAGGCATGGCCCTGTGCCCCCGCCCCCCACCTCTGTAGGGTGCCAAGTCGAGCTATCCATGGTCCTGCATCACCCATGTGTGCATTTGTTGTCCATAGACCTGTAGGCCTAGTCACAAGTACTGAGTAGTGTACCCTGATTGCGCGGCGTAGTGCAGGTGGCTTCTGTGTCTGTCCTCTCCGACAACGGTGTTGTCAATGCATGCACTCAACCTGTCTTTATTTCTCCCCCCACCCATTTTCTTTATCTTCCTGTGCATGTGTGCATTAGCATCATCAGGCGGAGGAGAATTGCCATCGGAGCACGAGGGAGCTGCAACTCACATGGCCCCGGAGGGCCATGCTACAGACACCGAGTACACCAGTGAGACGGAGGGCGAGGGGAGCTCCACAACGGGGACCCGTGGAGACGTCAGCGACACCGACACGTCGTCGGAAGGGAGCTCCCTTGCGGTGGTGGCAACCTCCGTGCCCACCGCCACAACAGGTACAGCCGCCACCCAGCGCACCAGCCCCGCCCTCCCAGCAGCCCCTCGGCCTTCGCTCCGTGCCCGCTCGCCCAGGAAGGCAGGCATCTCCTTCGCCCCAGGCACCTCAAGCCCTGCCCCAGTTACCCCTGCTGCCCTCAGTGAGGAGGTCATTGACCTCCTGAGGACACTCATTGTTGGGCAGTCTACCCTTTTGAATGCCATCCAGGGTGTAGAAAGGGAGGTGCATCGGAGCAATGCATACCTGGAGGGCATTCATTCGGGTCAGGCTGCCCATCAACGATCGTTCAATGCTCTGGCCTCAGCACTGACGGCAGCCATTGTCCCGGTTTCCAGCCTCCCTCTTCTAACTGCCTCCACCCAGTCCCAGTCTCCTGTTCCTCTGCCTATCCCATCCACACCATCAGACCAGCCTGCACACACCTCAACCCCAAGGGCAGCTCATCCAGACATAAGCACCACAGATCCCACAAGCATTCACACAAACAACATCCAGATGCAGACATGGCAACAGTCACTACCACCTCTGTGTCCCCCTCCTCCTCGTCTCCCTCCTCCCTCCCTGTGACGTCTCCACTCACACCTGCATGCACACCACCATCAGCCAGTACTTCCATCACCAGCACACCCTCCAGTACAGTCCGCACACGTGCAGTCACCACCCCCACTGCCATTTACACGTCCCCTCTGTCCTCTCCCAGTGTGTCTGTCACCCCCTCTTCCAAAACACACAAACGCAGGCAGCCACCCACCCAACAGCCATCCACCTCACCACAGCCTCCGCCACAAGCACCTGCACCCAAACACAGCACACTTGACTCTCCTACAACCACATCCTCTTCCTCCACTCCCATACCCACTGCACCTACCATTCCCATTGCTCCTAAAAAACGTTTCCTCTCCAAAGTTAACCTCTTTGCATCACCTGACCCACCCCCTCCATCTGGTAAGAGTCCTAAGAGCACCTCAGCCACCACCAGCCCTGCATTGAGGGCGACCATTGTGCACGGGTATTGGAGTCCACCTTTTCCCAGTCCAGATACATCGGCCAGCAGCATGGGGACAGCCAGCCCACCCCCTGGGAAGAGAACCCGGAAGACAAAGGGCCGGCGCGAGAAGGCTGACACGGCTGCCACCAAGGAGCGTAGTCGTGGGCCGTCACCTGCCACAACATCAAGGGGAGGCAAGGGCCAGAAAGCCTCATCGAAGGAGGGCAAGGGCAGCAGGGCGGAGAAGTCAGCCAGCAGGCGCGCAGACCGGGAGGGCCCCACCAGCCCCATACCGGCTGTGACGGAGGACACCCACGGGCCCAGGACTCCATCACAGGAGGGGCCAGCAACCGCACGGTCGGAGGGCGACTAAGCAGGGAGTCCTGGCCAGGTCTGGCTCCCTTGAAAGACAGGACAAGCACCGCTGAACAGGGCCCCGCGTGCAGAAAGGCACCGCTGAACAGAGCCCCACTGTGAAGACAGGCACCGCTGAACAGGGCCCCGCCGTGAAGACAGGCACCGCTGAACAGGGCCCCGCCGTGCAGAAAGGCACCGCTGAACAGGGCCCCGCCGTGCAGAAAGGCACCGCTGAACAGGGCCCCACCGTGAAGACAGGCACCGCTGAACAGGGCCCCGCCGTGAAGACAGGCACCGCTGAACAGGGCCCCGCCGTGCAGAAAGGCACCGCTGAACAGGGCCCCGCCGTGCAGAAAGGCACCGCTGAACAGGGCCCCGCCATGAAGACAGGCACCGCTGAACAGGGCCCCGCCGTGAAGACAGGCACTGCTGAACAGGGCCCTTCCTGTCAAGCACCGCTCCGCTGGGCCCCGCCGTCTCAAGCACCGCTCCGCTGGGCCCCGGCGTCTCAAGCACCGCTGAACAGGGCCCTTCCTGTCAAGCACCGCTCCGCTGGGCCCTTCCTGTCAAGCACCGCTCCGCTGGGCCCTTCCTGTCAAGCACCGCTCCGCTGGGCCCCGCCGTCTCAAGCACCGCTGAACAGGGCCCTTCCTGTCAAGCACCGCTCCGCTGGGCCCCGCCGTCTCAAGCACCGCTCCGCTGGGCCCTTCCTGTCAAGCACCGCTCCGCTGGGCCCTTCCTGTCAAGCACCGCTCCGCTGGGCCCCGCCGTCTCAAGCACCGCTGAACGGGCCCTTCCTGTCAAGCATCGCTCCGCTGGGCCCCGCCGTCTCAAGCACTGCTGAACAGGGCCCTTCCTGTCAAGCACCGCTCCGCTGGGCTCTTCCTGTCAAGCACCGCTCCGCTGGGCCCTTCCTGTCAAGCACCGCTCCGCTGGGCCCTTCCTGTCAAGCACCGCTCCGCTGGGCCCCGCCGTCTCAAGCACCGCTGAACAGGGCCCTTCCTGTCAAGCACCGCTCCGCTGGGCCCTTCCTGTCAAGCATCGCTCCGCTGGGCCCCACCGTCTCAAGCACCGCTGAACAGGGCCCTTCCTGTCAAGCACCGCTCCGCTGGGCCCCGCCGTCTCAAGCACCGCTCCGCTGGGCCCTTCCTGTCAAGCACCGCTCCGCTGGGCCCTTCCTGTTAAGCACCGCTCCGCTGGGCCCTTCCTGTCAAGCACCGCTCCGCTGGGCCCCGCCGTCTCAAGCACCGCTGAACAGGGCCCTTCCTGTCAAGCACCGCTCCGTTGGGCCATTCCTGTCAAGCACCGCTCCGCTGGGCCCTTCCTGTCAAACACCGCTCCGCTGGGCCCCGCCGTCTCAAGCACCGCTCCGCTGGGCCCTTCCTGTCAAACACCGCTGGCCCATTGACAGTGCCGGTTCTGTGTGGAGCTGGTGTTCACGCTGCACTCTGGGCACCCTGCCTCCTCCAATACCAGTGGAGTCGGGTATCCATCCGATGGACTGTGGCTTTGCACTCCCCAAGATGGCACAGTGGACAATCGACCCACTGTAGAGACTTGAGAGACTGTGGCTTTGCACTCCCCAGGATGGTACAGTGGGCATGGAGGCCCCTCGTGGATCTGGCGTCGTGGACTCATGTGGCTGAGGTGCCCCCCCTTCCCTTCCCCCTGAGGTGCCTGTAGTTTTATCATCTGATGCCCCAGCAGTGTTCTCTCCAACGGAATCTGGTCTCCTGTGTGGGCTTTGCCCATGTGTTTGTGGACATTGGCCCACGGACTGTGGAACTTTGACACTGTTCATATTTTTCATTTTTATATTTCATATAGTTAATTTTCCATGACTTCAATGAACCTATTTTATACATAAATTTAAATGATAATTTTTATTTTGTCTTTGCATTTTTCCAGGGGGTTTGCAGGGTGTCACTCTGAGTTGTTGCTCTGCATTGGTGTGTAGATAGTTGGGGGGGGGTGGGTAGGTGTGTAGCGTATGTGTGTGCACGTAACCTTTTTTCTTCCCCCCTCCCCTGTGTCGTAGGTGCAGTACTCACCGTTGTCGTCTGCGCCGGAGTTCGTACTCGTGGTAGATGAGCAGGTAGACAATAGCTGGTAGGATGTTCAATTCGGGTTCCATGCTGTCCTCCTTCCTCGTGGAGTGTGTATAGGTGAGCGTTTTCCCGTTCGTAGTCTGTTTCCGCCGTGTTTTTATCGGCGGGGCTCTGGCCCCGGAAAAGGTGGCGGATTGGTGAGTTGTGATAGGGTAGGCGGTACATTGTCTGCCGCCTGCCTGTTGGCGGTGACCGCCGCGCTGTTTGTTTGTCCCGCCGTGGCGGTCGGAGTGTTAAAGTGGCGGTCTGTGTTGGCGGTTCCCGCCAGGGTCAGAATTCATTTTTTTTTACCGCCTGCCTGTTGGCGGGTTGGCCGCCGCTTTATCACCGACCACCAGGGTTGGAATCATCCCCCTAGTGTTGTATTTATCCAACTTTAACCAGCTGGTTGCCGAGACATCCTGGCCTGACGAAAAACAAGCGGTCTTGTTTTACAAGGGACTCAAAGAGGAACTAAAAGATATCTTAGCGCAAATTGACCCACAACCTACAGACTGTCAAGAATTAATAAACCTTGTCTTGAGGCCTGATCATCGTTTAGCAGAACGTAAAGGAACGCACAACAAGATTGAAAAATATTCATGGTGTGCTCATGATAACAGAGTCTCAAGAACTCCGAAAGAGAGAACGCCGGAACCGATGGTAATTGGAACCATCAGAAGACCTTTGACCAATGATGAAAAGGACCTACGCAGAAAAAATGGACAATGTCTTTATTGTGGGCGGAAGGGTCATTTTGCCAAAGATTGTCCAATCAAACCAAAGAACAAGCAAGGTCCAGTTCAGAAGGTCGCAGCCAATGCACCAGTCGAGTTGGAAAACTAAAACACCCAAGATGCAGAGTAGGGTTGCTCTTGGGTGTCACCTTGGACCCTTCACAATCCAGACATCTTAAACTGGAAATAAGAGTTCAGGTCAAGAAAAAGATCTATTTAAAAAAAGCTCTAGTCGATTCTGGGGCTACTGGGAACTTTGTTGATGCCCAATTGGTTCGTGCATGGGGGATCCCATGTATTGAAAAGAAGACCTCGGAAATCATCCAGGCAGTCGATGGAAAACTCTTGACTGGAGGTCCAGTAACTCTTCAGACTATCCCCTTGTCGATGATTTGTGAAGATAAGAATCAAAGAAAAAAACATAAAGAGAAAATCATTCTTGACGGGATCCATGCTCCCCAATATGGGATTATCCTCGGCTTGCCATGGTTAACTCATCACAATCCAGAGATCAATTGGGCAGAACGAAAAATCGTGTTCTCATCTGCACTATGTAACGAACAATGTCTCCAAAAGATTCAAGTACCAAAAGTTTGTAACTCTTACATAGCTACTTCCGCAGAGCAAGAAATTCAGCTGCCCAAACAGTATTCATCTTACAAAGATGTATTTGATGAGAAAGGAGCAGAGACTCTACCTCCTCATAGATCTTATGACTGTCAAATTGATCTAGCCCAAGGTGCGATACTTCCCAACTGTTGTGTATATGCTCTGTCAGAACATGAAAATCAACATTTACGAAAATACCTAGATCAATTTTTTGAAAATGGCTTCATTCGCCCCTCTAAGTCTCCTGCAGCTTCGCCTTTGTTTTTTGTTCCAAAAGCTAATGGAGAACTTCGAACTTGCACCGACTATAGGGGTTTGAACAAAGTCACCATCAAGAATAAATATCCTTTACCCCTAATTCCAGTATTATTGGAACAAGTAAAGAGAGCAAAAATCTACACGAAGCTTGACTTTCGAGGTGCTTATCATTTGGTCAGAATGAGAGAGGGTGACGAATGGAAAACAGCATTCAAGACAAGATATGGCCTTTTTGAATACACAGTCATGCCTTTTGGTCTGTGTAATGCTTCAGCAGCATTTCAATTTTTCTTGAATTACGTTCTTAGAGAGTACCTCGACATATTTGCCATAGTCTACATCGATGACATTTTGATCTACTCTGACAATGAAAACAAACATGTCCAACATGTCAAGAAAATTCTTGCAGCCCTTCAAAAGCACCATTTATATTGCAAACTAACCAAGTGTGAGTTTCATGTTACCACAGTTGAGTTTTATGGGGTTATTCTTACTCCTCAAGGTATGGTGATAGCAGAAAAGAAAGTAAAAGCCGTATATGATTGGCCCACCCCAAAGACTGTTCGTGATGTACAATGTTTCCTGGGGTTTGCAAATTTTTACCGGAGATTCATAAATCATTTCTCCCAGACAGTGGCTCCAATCACTAAGCTACTAAGAAAGAAAGAAAAGTTTGTATGGTCCCCAGAAGCTGATCAAGCCTTTTCGACTTTGAAGAAAGTTTCTCCACTGCCCCAGTCTTAACTCATCCTGATGCAAATCGACCTTTCATAGTGGAAGCTGATGCTTCAGATGTAGCAATAGGAGCCGTCTTATCACAACGAAATAAAGACACTGGTCAACTTCATCCTGTAGCTTATATGTCTCGGAAGTTGAACGAAGCCGAACAGAACTATGTCATTGCTGAAAAAGAGCTTCTGGCGATTTGTGACGCCTTTAAAGAATGGAGACATCATTTGTTGGGTGCCAAATACACTGTCACAGTATATACTGATCATCGTAATCTTCAATTCATGAGTTCCGCCAGACTTTTGACCCCTTGGCAATTACGCTGGATGCTGTTTTTTGCCGAATTTGATTTTGTAGAAACCTTCCGGCCTGGTAAAGATAATCGCAAAGCTGACGCCTTGTCCCCTCAAGAGTCTACCACGTTGCCTGCATTTCAAGCCTCCAGAGCTATCATTGCTCCTGACAAGGTTCTATGTATCATAAAAACTGAAGATTTCTTTGAAGAAATTTGCAACTCTTTCACTGTTGAAAAATGGCAAACATGGGCCCAAGCAGATCCCAAAAGGTCAATCAAGCAAGGACTACCCTTTTATGACGCTCGTTTGTTCGTACCCACTACCAAACTTCGCAAGATAGTGTTTCATTGGTTGCATGTTATACCGACGGCAGGTCACCCAGGTACTCCTAAAACTCTTGAACTGATCCAATGCTATTTTTGGTGGCCTACCCTAACAAAAGATGTAAAAGCAATGGTAAACAACTGCGAAGTTTGTGCTCGCATTAAAACAAGTCATTCAAAACCAAAAGGGTTGTTACATCCACTTCCAACCCCAAGTCGTCCATGGGAGCACATTTCTTTAGACTTTTTTACCGGTCTGCCAGTGGTTCAACAGCATTCAGTAATTCGGGTGGTAGTAGATAGTCTCACGAAATATGGACATTTCATTGCCTGTAAAAAACTGCCCACTTCTAGTGAACTGGCAACTATTTTACTGAACAGAGTGGTTCGTTATCATGGACTGCCAAAAGTTATCCTCTACGATCGGGGGTCGCAATTTGCCTCCAATTTCTGGAAGACATGGTGTAAAACAATCCAAGTGACATCTACGCTATCTACTAGTCACCATCCTCAAACAGATGGTCAAACGGAGAGACTAAATCAGACTTTGAAACAATACCTACGTGCCTACGCTGAAAAGGCACTTCATTCTTGGACATCTAGCTGAGTTAGCTTACAATAACTCATTCCACATTTCTATTGGCGTTACACCCTTTTTTGGTTTATTTGGCTATCATCCTGACACCCTGCCCATCACAATTCTTCAAGAAAGTTCTCTTACGCCAGCTGTGTCAGAAACCATTCAGCATTTGCATCAAACCCAGAAACTGATTCAACAGCATTTAGAAAAAGCCAAACAAAAATACAAAAGGCAGTATGACAAGAAACATTGTGAGGGACTGCAATATCAACCAGGTGACAAAGTGTGGCTTTCCACAAAACATATAGACTTCAAAAAGAAGCACATGTTTAATCCCAAATGTATAGGTCCTTACACAGTCCTTCAGCAAATCAATCCGGTAACCTATAAACTACAATTGCCCAGACCCATACGGATTCATCCAGTGTTCCACACTTCCCTATTGAAAAGGGCAGTCCAAAAGGTCCACCCTCATCCAGCTCCTGTTCTAGTACAGGGAGAAGAAGAATATGAAGTTAAGAAAGTGTTGGATTCTAAACTACAAGGGCGTAATCTATGGTACTTAATCCCATGGAAAGGTTATGGTCCTGAAAGTAACTCATGGGTTTCCGCATCTGATGTTCATGCTCCAGTACTTGTGAGACGCTTTCATCGTCTTAATCCAGGCAAACCAGGCCCTAGATCGCGTCTGGGAGAGGGGAGTACTGTCAACACCAGGGCAGTGCGCGCTCTATTAGCGACTAGAATGCAAAAACCCAGCACTCTCAAAACAATATAATTTATGCATTGTGTTGATATGTTGTTTAACCTTTTGCATTGCATAGTTCTATCCTCAAGACCTATTTTTAATGTGCTTACAAATGCTGTTCATTTGCAATGTATTGCTGCTGGCTTTCAGAGTGTGTTAGGGTGTAGTCCCTTTCCAGGGCCTTCTAGAGACTTTCCCTGCAACATGCCTGGGTGTGGTTGTGGGCTGGGCCAAGACTCTATAAAAAGGAGCCAGCCCAGCTCCAAGTGCTCACTATTCAGAGGTCCCGGTGAAGAGCAGCAGCTATTTCCTGAGCTCCTGTCCCGGTGGCCTATTTGATCTTCCAGACATCTGACTTTCATTCTTCATTTGGAGATCCTTGTTCTGGGTGGTAAGACGGTGGTTGGGCTGGCCTCCTGGCGCCTTTATAGAGAACTCTCATGTTCTTGGGCCTAATTCTTTTATGATTTGACAGAGTACTTTGCATGTGTGAAATATGCGCTTGAGTGTTTGTGACATTTGCAGGGTGACTTGTGAATCGGCAAGACGCGCGATTCGTTTCATGATAATTTAATTTTTTTATTCATTGCATGCTACCATTTCTTGACATTTGCATGGTGGCTTAAGAATCGGCAAGACACGCAATTCGTTTTACGGTGTTTTAACTTTGTTGTTCATTGCGTGCTACCATTTCTTGACATTTACATGGTGGCTTAAGAATCGGCAAAAGACGCGCAATTCATTTCATTGTACTTTGATCTTGTTATTCATTGTGAGCTGTTATTTCTTGGCATTTACATTGTGGTTTACGAATCGTCAAGACGCGCAATTCGTTTAATGATGATTTGACTTTGATATTAATTGCGTACTAACATTTCTTGGCATTTTACATGGTGACACTCGAATCGGCAAGACGCACGATTCTCTCCTCGAGTTTAATTCATGTTGTTTATTGTATGTGACTATTCTAAGATATTTATCATGTAATATTTGAGTTGACAAGTTATGTGATTTGTTTTCCTGAATCCATATTGTATTATTCATGGTGCACAATCCTTTTATGGTGTTTACTATATATATAGATATAATTCTACAAAATGCGCAATTTGTGTTGAAACATTTTAAGAGTACACAGAAGTTTCTAGATGCAATATTGTATGGTCCTAGTATGCATTCTCAAAAAAGGATTTATATGACTGGTTTAAAATTTAGTCAGAATGTTTTTTCTGATTCTCATGTAAAGGAAAGTACTTGAATAAGAAAGTTTTCATTTAATCCATCTTGATTCCCTTACAGGTATCCGGCCATCTTGAAACTTAGTCATTTTAAACTTAATTCTTAGATTGTTCATGTTTTCAGAATGACTATGCTTAGAATCATAGTCTAGTATTGATTTCAGGAGATATAATTTTCATATTGTGTGTTCTAACCTTTTTCTTACTACATGTCTCCTTCCCAGCTGTTTCCCTTCCTAATCCCCTCTTCCCCTCTTGACCTCTCTTAGCCTCTGTGATTTATCTATCAGAGTCTTGGAGCTGTTCAGTGGTGGACGTGTTGGGAACGTGCGCAGACCCCAAGGATCTGGTGATTCTGACAGTGACGTACTTGGGACAGCAGGTAGGAAGCGGCTGGGTGGCGCCCCAAGATTGATACGATTTGGGCTTGGGCACCCCCCAAGACCCAGACAGAGGTGGGAGCCTTCTTAGGCCACACCGGGTACTACAGGAGATTTGTCAAGGGGTATGGAACCATTGTTGCCCCCTTGACAGAGCTGACTTCCAAGAAGCAGCCTAGACAGGTGATCTGGACTTTGGCGTGCCACACTGTGTTTGACTCCTTGAAGGAGGCCATGTGCACGGTGCCTTTGCTGCTGGCCTCTGACTTCTCCAAGGAGTTTGTAATACAGACAGATGCTTCAAAGCATGGTGTGGGAGTGGCACTTTCACAGCTGAATGAACACGGCCTGGACAGACTTGTAGTCTTCCTTAGAAGGGAGACCACTCCCCAGGGAACGGAAGTGGAGTGCAATTGAAAGGGAAGCTTTGCTGTGATCTGGGCACTGAAAAAGCTAAGACCCTACTTGTTTGGGTCTCACTTCCAGGTACAGTCCGACCACAGGCCCCTCAGATGGTTTATGCAGATGAGGGGTGTGAACCCAAAACTGTTGTGGTGGTCCATTTCCCTACAGGGGATGAATTTCACAGTGAAACACCATCAGTCAATGCTGATGGTGTGTCCAGGTTCTTCCGCCGTAGTGAGGAATAATCCCCAGGGGTTGGGTAGTTCTCTCTAATCTCAGCTGGAGGGGACATGTGTAAAACCTGCCATCTTTTGGCGTGTCCACCTTTCATTTTGCCCTCTGACCTCCTGTTTTTAAAGTAGGCTGGACTCTGTTTTTGATGGTTTATTGTCTCTGCACACGTTACCACTGCTGATCAGTGCTAAAGTGCAGGTGCTCCCTGGGTAAATTGTATTGGTGATTAGTTTTCCATGATTGACATACTTGGTTTACTAGTAAGTCTAGGAAAATGCACTACGTGTACCCAGGGCCAGTAAATCAAATGCTACTAGTGGGCCTGTAGCACCGATTGTGCCATCCACATGGGTGGCTCAGTAAACATGTCTCAGACCTGCCACTGCAGTGTCTCTGTGTGCAGTTTGGCACTGCTAATTCAACCTGGCAAGTTTACGCACTTGCCAGGCCCAAAGCTTCCCTTTTACTACATGTAAGGCACCCCTAAGGTAGGCCCTAGGTAACCCCATGGCCAGAGTGCGGTGTATTTAAAAGGTAGGACATGTTCTGGTGTGTTTTACATGTCCTGATAGTGAAATACTGCCAGATTTGTTTTTCACAATTATGAGGCCTATCTCTCCCATAGGTTAACATGGGGACTGCCTTTAGATATCTTTCAAGTGCAGTTTTCCATTGGGAGCAGATAAAAATCTGGAGTTCGGGGTCCCTGAACTCACAATTTAAAAATACATCTTTTAGTAGACTTGGGCCCTCATTACAACACTGGTGGTGTTAAAGTGGCGGTAAGACCGCCAACAGGTCGGCGGTAAAAAAAATGGAATCACGACCATGGTGGAAACCGCCAACATAGACAGCCACTGTAACACTTCGACTGCCACGGCGGTACAAACAAACAGCATGGTGGTCACCGCCAACAGGCAGGTGGAAGACAATGTACCACCCACTGTATTATGAGAGGCCAATCCGCCACCTTTTCCAGGGCGGATTCAAAACGGACAAAAACATGGCGGAAACAGGACTTGGAAGGGAAAACCCTCACCTCTACACAACCCACGAAGAACCAGGATGCCATGGAGCCAGAACTCCAAATCCTCCCTGCGATAGTATTCCTGCTCCTCTACCAGGAGCACGAAAGACGGTGGCGACGACCACGGTGAGTACTGCAGCTACAACACAGGGGAAGGGGAGGTAAAAGAGAGTGACACACACACGCAAAACGCAACACCGCCCACCCCCACCCTCACCCACAACAACACACACACAAATACATGCTGCAAGAATAGATTTACACCTCCCAACCCCCCCTGGAAGAACGCAATGATAAAAGGAAATGATTGTAACGATTGTAATTAATAAAAATCCGTTAATCAAAACTTTAAATACAGTATAAACAATTATGTGCACTAACTATACAAGTCTAGATAGTTCACCATTCAAAGTCCCTGGACCACTGGGCCCAAAATGCATGGGCAAGGCCCACACTCGATACTAGACTGCAAACTGAGAGAACACTGCTGGGGCATCAAATCAAAATGAAACAGGCACCTCAGGGGGAAGGGAAGGGGGGCACCTCAGCCGGATGAGTGCATGACGCCAGCTCCACGAGGGGGCTCAATGCCCATTGATGTATCCTGGGGAGTGCAAAGCCACAGTCTCTCAAGTCTCTCCAGTGGGTGCTTTGCCCACTGCTTTATCCTGGGGGGTGCAAAGCCACAGTCTCTCAAGTCTCTCCAGTGGGTGGGTTGCCCACTGCTTTATCCTGGGAAGTGCAAAGCCACAGTCTCTCAAGTCTTTCAAGTGGGTGGGTTGCCCACTGCTTTATCATAGGGAGTGCAAAGCCACAGTCTCTCAAGTCTTTTCAGTGGGTGGTTTGCCCACTGCTGTATCCTGGGGAGTGCAAAGCCACAGTCTCTCAAGTCTCTCCAGTGGGTAGGTTACACACTGCTTTATCCTGGGGAGTGCAAAGCCACAGTCTCTCAACTCTTTTCAGTGGGTGGGTTGCTCACTGCTTTATCCTGGGGAGTGCAAAGCCACAGTCTCTTAAGTCTTTTCAGTGGATGGGTTGCCCACTGCTTTATCCTGGGGAGTGCAAAGCCACAGTCTCTCAAGTCTTTTCAGTGGGTAGTTTGCCCACTGCTTTATCCTGGGGAGTGCAAAGCCACAGTCTCTCAAGTGTTTTCAGTGGGTGGTTTGCCCACTGCTTTATCCTGGGGAGTGGAAAGCCACCGTCTCTCAAGTCTTTTCAGTGGGTGGGTTGCCCACTGCTTTATCCTTGGGAGTGCAAAGCCGCAGTCTCTCAAGTGGATGCCTTTCTCCACTGGTTCTGGAGGGGGCTTGGTGCCCAGTGTGCTTCATCCTGCCAAGGACTGAGGTAGTGGATGTGATACTCCACTGGTTCTAGAGGGGCTTTGTGCCCAGAATGCTTCATCCTGCCAAGGACTGTGGTAGTTGATGCCTTTCTCCAAAGGTTCTGGAGGGGGCTTTGGGCCCAGAGTGCTTCATCCTGCCAAGGACTGAGGTAGTGGATGTATCTCTCCACTGGTTCTGGAGGGGGCTTTGTGCCCAGAGTGCTTCATCCTGCCAAGGACTGAGGTAGTGGATGTGATACTCCACTGGTTCTGGAGGGGGCTTTGTGCCCAGAGTGCTTCACCCTGCCAAGGACTGATGTAGTGGATGTGACACTCCACTGACGGTGGTGCAACATGCAGGCTGGCCAGGCTCCTGGAACTGACCACCAGCCTCGTACGACTGACCACTTGGGATGGCAGCCATGTCTGCGGTGGTTCCACTGGCTCAGGATGTTGCGGGTCCGCTGGCGGTGCTGGCGGTGGTGTCTGTAGCGGCGGTACTGGCAGCGGTGTCGCTGGCAGCAGTGTCAGTAGCGGCAGTGCTTGTGGTGGACTCTGTGGCATCGGTGCTGGCGGCGGGCTCTGTGGCATCGATGCAGGCGGCGGGCTCTGTGGCATCGGTGCTGGCGGCGGGCTCTGTTGAAACGGTACTGGCGGCCGTCTTTGGCGGTGGTACTGGTGGCGGGCTCACTGACTGTGGTGCTGGTGGCGGCCTCACTGACTGCGGTGCTGGTGGTGGCCTCACTGAATGCGGTGCTAGTGGCGGTGTCAGTAGCAGCGGTGCTGGTGACGGGCTCACTGACTGCGGTGCTGGTGAAGGCCTCAGTGTCTGCGGTGCTGGTGAAGGGCTCAGTGTCTGCAGTGCTGGTGAAGGGCTCAGTGTCTGCGGTGCTGGCGGCAGTGTCTTTGGCGGCGGTGCATGTGGCGGTGCCAGTGGCGGTCTTGTCCGCCGTGCAGGTTGGCGTTGACGTGGACCTGCCTTTGATTTTTTGGCCCTTCCCCACCCTGGATGGTGGCGCAGCTGTCTTCCCACTTTCCATTTTTGTTTTGCCTGAGCCCTTGGTGGCAGGTGTTTTCGCCTTCTCCCTCTGGGATGTGGGCAACTTTTTCAGTTTTGGAGGTGGGGGAATGTCCCTGCCCTCGCTCCTTGGGACACTGGCAGCCCTGTTGCATGGCACACTCCAAAATCCTACTATTGCTGGCACCACTGTGCCCGGTGATGTGGTGGCTAAGGTGCTGGATTGGGACCTGGAAAGGCGGGCCCTAGGGGACGGACGGGGGGGAGGTGTAGGGAAGAGGTCAACATTTGATAGGAAAAGCTTTTTAGACACACTGGGACGGGTAGATGGAGGGGGTTTTGGAGTGGAGCTAGAGGTAGTGGTTGTAGGAGGTGTACGTTTGCTGACTTTGGGTGAAGGTGCATGGGCTGGAGGCTGTTGTGAGGTGGATGGCTGTTGGGTGGGTGTGTGACTGCGTTTGTGTACTTTGGGAGGTGGGCTCACAGACACACTGGGAGAGGACACAGGATGTGTGAAAGGTAGTGGGGTGGTGAGTGCACGTGAGCAGTGTGTGGTGATGGGCGTGCTGGTGATGGAGGTAGTGGCTGATGATGTAGTGCATGCAGGTGTGAGTGGAGACGAGACAGGGAGGGAGGAGGGAGATGTGGAGGAGGGGGACACAGTGGAGGCAGTGGATGTTGGTATGTGTGCATGGGTATGATGCTTGTGTGAGTGCCTGTGGGATGTGTGGTGCTTATGTTTGCCAGAGCCACCCTTGTGTGTTGACGTGTGTGCATGCTGGTCTGTAGGTGTGCTTGGGATAGGCTGAGGTACAGGGGATTGGGTCTGGGTGGAGGAAGTTGGAGGGGGGAGGCTAGAGACGGGGACAATGGCTGCCATCAGTGCTGAGGCCTGAGTCTGAAAAGCTCGCTGAAGGGCCGCCTGACCAGAATGAATGCCCTCCAGGAATTCATTTGTTTGTTGCAACTGCCTTTCTACACCCTGGATGGCATTCAAAATGGTAGACTGCCCAACAGTGAGGGACCTGAGGAGGTCAATGGCCTCCTCGCTGAGGGCAGCAGGGGTGACTGGGGCAGGGCCTGAGGTGCTTGGGGCGAAGGTGAGGGGGGTGGCGGCTGTACCTGTAGATGCGGTGGGCACAGTGGGGCCCGCAACCGCAAAGGAGCTCCCATCAGAGAAGGAGTCGGTGTCGCTGGTCTCTGCTCCTGTCCCCGTCGTGGAGCTCCCACTTGCCCTCCATCCGACTGGTGACTTCAGACTCCGTTGTCTCGCCCTCCAAGGCCATGTGGGATGCAGCTCCCTCCTGCTCCGGTGGCACTGCTCCTCCGCCTGATGATGCTAATGCACACAAGAACAGGGAGACCACAAAAAGTGGGGGGAAGAAAGACATGTTCAGTGCAAGCAATACCGCTACCGTTGGTGGACACTACAGACACAGCAGCCCTCTGCACTACGCCATGCACTTAGAGTTCCGTAATTAATCACAGGGACATGGGGGTACAAGGCCTATGCCTGATTGCTGCACACATGGAAGTCACAGGAGCCTGACTAGTTGTAGATGGCTCTTACCACTGCTGGGGTTGGGGTGCCACATAGCGTTCCCTAATTAATCACGGGGACATGGAGGTACAAGGCCTATGCCTGATTGCTGCACACATGGAAGTCACAGGAGCCTGACTAGTTGTAGATGGCTCTTACCACTGCTGGGGTTGGGGTGCCACATAGCCTGCCTCACAAAGGGCCCTTGCCTACAAAGCTCACCCTGGCCTAGGGTAACCCACTGCCCACCTCCCCCACCCAGACACCTCGTATTGCGCGCAGAGTCAGATGGATGTTACGGTACTCACCCCCTTGTGGCTGCTGTGATGCCCTCAAGCGCCCAGCCAACTCCGGATCTGCCACCACCAGGATCCAGAACATCAGGGGGGTCAGGGTGAGACAGGCACCCCTTCCACGTTGGGAGGCTATCCCCAGCTGAGCCTCTGTCATCTTCTTGCTCCAGCGGCAAATGTCATCCCATCTTTTGCGGCAGTGGGTGCTCCGTCTGTGGTGGACACCCAGGGTCCGGACGTCCTTGGCGATGGCACACCAAATATCCTTCTTCTGGTGGGCGCTGACCTAGAGGAATAGCACAGGGGAAAAGGATGATCTTTAACCATCCAGACCGTCACAGTCATTGGCCCACGTTCCCACCCTTGCCCTGACGCACATACACTCACCGTCCGCTCATGCAGGCCTCAGTCCCCCCCGTATCTTCCATCCACACCACTCCAAATAGGCATTGCCCATACAGCATGCTCACAGTGTACTCACCTGTTTGTCTGAAGGACCGTAGAGTAGCGTGTACTGGGGGAGGACCCCATCCACTAACTTCTCCAACTCCTCCGAAGTGAAGGCAGGGGCCCTTTCCCCAGACACATGAGCCATCATCGCTTCCAGACACAGGTCACAGCAGCACTTGCAGTGTAGGTCCTCTCCTGTCGAAGGTCAGGTATCAAGTGAGTGAACAGAGAGAAAATGGCACTCACTTCCGCGGCGGTGCGTACCGTCACCGCCGGTGTACATCGTCATTGGCTCCTCGGACCCATAGGGCCCAATGTTAACCAATGCAGGATTGCGCCATGGTCTACGACCGCCTACCACGACGGTGTACAACGCCAGCGCAGTTACCTCATATCTCCTTGTCCCACATTACAGGTCAGCCAGCCGCCATTTCAGGGGGCCACATGGCATTATTTTTAAATGCGGCACACATATCTAGGCCTTGCAAACACACAGTGACAGGTACATAGCAGATTGACGAATGTGTGCATAAATTCTTTTTTTACTACCTCAGTGTTGGCTGACTCTGTGCTCTCTGTTCTCGTCCATAGGGCACGTCCGCGGGGGCAGATGAGGAGATGGCGGCATCCTCCGGTGTACAGACCGCTGGTGGACCTGGTGACAATGGAAGACAGACACATCATTATCACTTACAGACTTGATTGTGCCACAATCCAGGAACTGTGTGCCCAGTTGGAGCCAGACCTGATATCAGCTATCCGCCATCCCACAGGAATCCCCCCTCTAGTGCAGGTCCTGTCAGTACTCCATTTCCTGGCAAGTGGGTCTTTTCAAACAGTGGCCATTGTATCAGGGATGTCCCAGCCTATGTTCTCAAACGTGTTGGCCAGAGTGTTGTCTGCCCTGCTGAAATACATGCACGGCTACATTGTTTTCCCTCAGGTGGAGGATTTGCCCACAGTGAAAGGTGACTTCTATGCCCTGGGACATATCCTCAACATCATAGGTGCCATTGATGGGACACATGTGGCATTGGTACCCCCCGCAGGAGTGAACAGGTGTACAGAAACAGGAAGAGCTATCATTCAATGAATGTGCAGATGATGTGTTTGGCCAACCAGTACATCTCCCATGTGAACGCCAAGTTTCCAGGCTCAGTGCATGACGCTTATATTTTGAGGAATAGCAGCATCCCCTATGTGAAGGGGCAACTCCTGTGGCACCGTGTGTGGCTAATAGGTGAGGACAAGGACCCTATACCTGTGAATAGTTGTCTGAGTCTGGGGTTGTCCCTAAGGGTTAGTGTGTGTCTAACAGTTGTCCCTCGACATTTGCAGGTGACTCTGGGTACCCCAACCTGTCATGGCTACTGACCCCAGGGAGAAATCCCAGGACAAGGGCAGAGGAGCGCTACAATGAGGCACATGGGCGAACTAGGAGAGTGATCGAACGGACCTTCGGCCTCCTGAAGGCCAGGTTCTGGTGCCTCCATATGACGGGTGGTTCCCTCTACTACTCACCAAAGAAGGTGTGCCAGATCATCGTGGCATGCTGTATGCTGCACAACCTGGCTTTGCGATGTCAGGTGCCTTTTCTGCAGGAGGATGGTCCAGAAGGAGGTCTTGTGGCAACTGTGGAGCCTGTGGACAGTGAAGAAGAGGAGGCAGAAGAAGAGGATATCGACAACAGAAACAACGTGATCCAGCAATACTTCCAGTGAGACACAGGTAAGAATACATTACTGCCTCCCACATCTCATACAATTGTTAGACCTATCATATGTCTGTCACTTTCACCCAGTGTATGGACCCTGACCTGTCACTTTGCTTTTCCATTTCACAGATGTGGGTCCCACTGTGTGACATCTGCTATATTACCTTATGGACTAGAGCTGTGTGACATAGGTATGTTGACAATACAATGGACATTGCTATTTTCGTTAGTTACAGCAAATACGCATTTGTGAAAGCACAGACTGACTCCAGATTGTTTTGTGATTCAAGGGTGTTTATTTAAGTGCAAATTAGTGGAGGGGGTTGGTAAATGGTCAGGGGTGATGGTGGAGGAATGTCCATGGCAGAGTCAAGTTATTTGTCTCTCAGTTGCATTGTCCAAAGGGGCATAGGGAGTAGAGCTAGGGCAGTTGATGGATGGACAGGGTGAGGAAGTAGGACAGAAGGATGACATTCAGGGTGGTCTCATTTCTTGGCGGGGGTCTTGGCATTGTTCTCTGTCTTTGTCCTGGATCTCAGGGACCGTTTGCGGGGTGGTTCTCCATCTGCAGGGGGTGGGGTGCTGGTGTCGTGGTCCTGTGGCGGTGCCTCCTGTCCACTAGCGCCGGCGGAGGTGGTGGGCAGTTCATCATCGAGGCTAGTGTCAGTGGCCCCTTGTTGTGCCACAGTGTCCCTCCTGGTCTTCACAAGGTCCTTCAGCACCCCTACAATGGTGACCAGGGTGGTGTAAATGGACTTCAAGGCCTCCCTGATCCCCAAATACTGTTCCTCCTGCAGCCGCTGGGTCTCCTGAAACTTGGCCAGTACCGTTTCCATCGTCTCCTGGGAATGATGGTACGCTCCCATGATGTGGGAGAGGGCCTTGTGGAGAGTGGGTTCCCTGGACCTGTCCTCCCCCTGTCGCGCAGCAGTCCTCCCAGTTCCCCAGTTTTCCTGTTCCTCTGTCCCCTGAACCGTGTGCCCACTGCCACAGCCCCCAGGTCCCTGACGTTCTTGAGTTTGTGGGTTTTCCCGGGTTCCCTGTAGTGGTGGACACACTGCTGCTTGATGTGTCCTGGGGACAGAGGTATAGGCCCGCTGGGTGGGTGCTGTGCTGGTGTTTCCTGAGGGGGGAGGCTCTTTGGTGGCATGTGCCAGTGTGTGGGGAACCGACTGTCCCGAGGTCACAGATGGGCCGGACTGGTCATCTAGATCCAGTTGGACAGAGCTGCTGTCATCACTGTGAGCCTCTTCTGTGGGGGGTGTGGACATGTCTGGAACCTCCTGTCGGGTGACGTTGGGTAGGGGTCCTGCAGGGGTGTAAAGGCATGATTATTGCATCTGTGTTTGCCATTGTGTGCAATGGGTGGGTGACCCTGTACCCCAGTGCTTACATTATTGTGTAGGACCTTGTGTGATATTTGGTTTGGGGATCTGTCTGGGTATCTGTAGTGGACATGCTTTGGTGATGGGTGTCCATGCTTTGGTGTTGCATGCAGGGCTGGTGTTGGGATGGGTGGTTTGTGATAGTGGTACATATGTGAGGTGTTGGAGTGATGGGGTGAGGGTGAGGGTGGGGGTATGTGATAGCATGCAGGTAGGGTGGGGGATGAAGTAGTTAAGATCTGACTTACCAGAGTCCATTCCTCCTGCTACTCCTGCGAAGCCCTCAGGATGCAGTATTGCCAAGACCTGCTCCTCCCATGTTGTAAGTTGTGGAGGGGAGGTGGGGGTCTGCTGCCAGTCCTCTGAACTGCAATCTGGTGTCTTGAGGCCACGGAATGCACCTTCCCCCGTAGGTCGTTCCACCTCTTCCTGATGTCATCCTGTGTTCTTGGATGCTGTCCCACTGCGTTGACCCTGTCGACGATTCTACGCCATAGCTGCATCTTCCTAGCAATGGAGGTGTGCTGCACCTGTGATCCGAATAGCTGTGGCTCTACCCGGACGATTTCCTCCACCATGACCCTGAGCTCCTCCTCGTAGAACCTGGGGTGTCTTTGCGGTGCCATGGTGTGGTGTGGGTGATGTGTGAGGTGGTGTGTGTTGTGATGTGTGAGGGGATGTGTTTGTGTGTATTGTGTGAGGTGCGTGGATGTTGTGTGAGTGATGGTGTTGTGTGCCTGTGGATGCTAGTTTGTTGATGGTGGTGTCTCTCTCTGTGCTTCTTTCGGAATTTTTGGTTGTAAGGGTTTGTGGGTGATGTGGGTGTGTGTGGGAGTGGTGTGTGTATGTGTATCAGGAGTGTGTATTTCGAATTGTCCAATGTGGTTGTGTTTTGTAAATGTGTGTGTATTTTGAGCACGGCGGTGTGTACTGCCTATGGAATACTGTGGTTGAAAGACCACCGCCTGGATTCGTGGGTCGTGATAGTGTGGGCGTATTCCTGTAGGCGTGATGGTGGAGGTTTTGTTTTCGCCAGTTTATCACTGACCTTTGGTGTGGCGGACTTGTGTGGGTTTCTGGATTTTGGTGGATTCCGGCCTGTGGGTCGTAATAGCTGTAGCGGATTTCCGCGGCCTCAGCAGTGTGTTGGCGGTCTTCTGCACGGCGGTAAGCTCCATTTACCACCAATGTTGTAATGAGGGCCTTGGTTTTTAGATTGTCTGTTTGAAAATTACACTTTTAGAAAGTGGGCATTTTCTTGCTTAACTCCGCCCTGGCAGAGTCCCATGGGGACCCTTGGGGTCAGAGAATTCCTACCCTGCCCCTTTCAGCGTCCCTAGATATCTATCTATTTTAAACTTTAATATCTCTAAAACTACTGAACAGATTTACACCAAACCACAAGAAGCACACTTTCAGGACCAAGAGCTAGATTTCTGGTAAATTTTGTGCCATTCCGTCCAGAGGTTCAGGCTGCCCTCAAGTTGAAATTCCTTATGGGAAAATGCATGGGGAAAATGTGCTTTAGGACCCTTGTTTTTCTCGGCCCCTGCTTGATGGATCACCTCAAAACTTTCAAGATGGCAGCTGAACATCATATTAATTTTGAATGTTTTGTGAAGATTCGCCAAGCGGCGCCAAAGGTATTGGCAAAAGAAAAAATGTTATTCCTATGGAAACTGGGTCCTAACTATAACTACCTACTGGCAATGGCCAGTGGGTCATATGTATGTGTGTGTGAAAATATATATATATATATATATATATATATATATATATATATATATATATATATATATATATATATATATATATAAAAATAGTCACTAAAAAAACTAAAGGTTTGATGGATGTTATACTTAAGTTCTCATTTTATGCTCACAAAACCATAGAAATCCAGCACTTATAGCTAGAGCTATCTCAAGCTTGAGCCCTAAGGTAACTATAACTCGTGCCCCTGCCATGCACAGTGTTCTCAGCAATAATTTTATAGCAAATGTTGCTGAGATATTTTCAATGATGTCATAGAAGATGTTATGAGTGTTGTAATATGTGGGGTAATTAGAGTGCATGGCGAGTGTCTGAGTTATAGTTGCCTTAGGGCTGAGTTTCTATGGTTTTGTGTGTTTAATATGTGAACCTAACAATAATGCCCCTGTAACCTTTGTTTTTTTAGTTACTTTCTAAGCTTTTTACTTTCTATTTCCTAACTATAAAGTCCTGTAACCTTTGTTTTTTTTCAATGGATTTCTATGTCAGCAGGGGTTTCACCACGGGGCCTGACCTGCACCTAAGCCTTGCAGCCAACCCCCGCATGTAGCCAACTGCACGCTGCTCATGGTCAACCAAGCCCTGCGGCCAACACCCTTATGCCGTGCCAACCCTGCGTGCAGCCAACCCCATGCGCTCGGCCAAGCATAAAGTAGGGTTGTCGATGGGCCTGGCCTGCAGCCAGGATCTGTGGCCGTCCCTCAAAGGCAGCCAAATAGGAAGGTGGACACACAGACCCCCTACTTGGGCTGATTTCAGCCTCAGGGACCCCCTCCCATGAGCCATATTTCGGCCCGAGAACGCCATCTCCTGAAGCCCGGCCATATTTATGCCTTAATTGTCTGTGGGAAGGGGGCATGCTTGTTTTGCCTTGGATTAGTTCAAGAAGTTGAGAGAAGTTGTCCTTTACAGAAGCAGAGCTTTAGCTGGCACCTGTAATGTTTATATTTGTATGTGCTTCCTGTTGATGTTTAGTTTCTGTGAAATAAGCATTGGTGCCACAATGTATCCTCACCTGCTAATATTTATCTGAGAAGAGTAAACAGTTTTGCACAAAATGTCAACCCAACCGGAGTACTTTCTACTGGCTAATTAGTAAGTGCTTCCTCATTGTGCAAACATATAGTGCATATTCTACACTATCACTGTGTTAGAGTGTGAAAATTACTAATAAAACTGAGTGATTAACTGAAAGAAAAACGTGCATTTAAAAGTACAAGGCTGAAATGAAAATGAGGCCTACACTGATAATTGACGGAGATATTTTGAAAATGAAAATGAAAATAAATCACTGTCTAATTAAATGTATTTTATGTTTTACTAACTGAGAGTAATTAAAAAATAATAATTACATGTTCAGAAAATAAATAGTATGAGTTTTATAAAATGTTGTACACTGCACATTTTACTGCATTTTTTAAAAGGCCTATGTTAAGCCAATTCAGAATTGAATAAATGTGATGCTTGGAAAGTTTTCTGTTCTTTCTGAAACATCCTGTGTGATGGTCTAATGTCCAAGAGAAATGTTCTTGTGCTGTATTTTGAAACATTTGTTTAGTTCCTGACAGATAGTGTTCCACAGAAAACAATGGCTTTCAGTAGTTTTTTTTAGTTCGGAACATTTTATTTCTGCAACAGAAGCTGGTGATGGCAGTGAAAGGAGCTGAACCAATGAAGGAACAAAGAACACAAGAAGTGCAATATGAAGAAATGTGTGTTAGTTTTAATTGGTTCTGTCTAAAACCATACTATACTGTAGTCTAACCAATGGCAGAGTATATAGTTACTTTTTGGGACTTTAATACTGTGATGTAAGCTCAGACTTAGAGGAGACTTTGCTTTGCCCTTTGTTGTGATCAGTCTTATGCAGAATTCTTCCCCGCTGTTTAGAATGCAGTTCTTCCCTGTTCCTGGCTGTGTTCAGATGTGCTTTTATTTCTGCTAGTGAAATAATGTGCTATGTGCCACTGACAGTTCAGATGCATTAAGGCCAAACATTACTGAACTGTTTCCCTATATGTCACTGCCCACTGAGGCTGACCATGAAGATACTCAACTGATGAAGACTTTGTTGCCTGCTGAACCCATTAAGGAGAGCTCTAACAAATTTCGCATTTGTCTTTCTTGCAGGTTTTCATGTTTTCCTCTTCTAGAAACCCAACCGCTATTTTTACTAGCACCATAGTTAGATGTTTTCGAAATTAATTTTTGTCTTCTTTTTCTTTTTGCATGAAGTCCAACATGCTCAATCTAATTAGGGTAATAGTTAGAATGTCACATTCTGAATTTGGCTGTGCAAAATAACAGATTGTGAACAATACATCTGTCTTAACTCAATGTATTCAATCCCAACTGTGCATCTGATATTGCTGTTATTCTGGATGGTGATTCTTGAGTGCCTAATGATTCATATTCTGTCAAAGCTGAGATTCTTTAGAAGGTTTGGTCAACCTGTGGTATTCATGTACTATTACAATCTGGTTTTGCGTTTGGTTTGCGTGATCTTAGCATTGTTATTCTAAAGAGAAATAAATGTTTGAACTTTACTAAACTGGTGCAGTCATTGATAGCCAAATAGGTAATGGAGTGTTTAAATTACTGATTATAATTTTGATTAATGATAGTATTGTTTTGTTTTGTTTATTGTTGACTTTGTTTTGTTCATAGCTAAACACTCACACCTATCTGAGTCCAAAGGTTCATTCGAGTTCATGAGGGTAGATGGTTGGTTAACCTTACGTGTCCCCTTATAAAATAAATTATCAAAACAAATATAAGGTAGGGCGCGCCCACGGCTGTGTAAAGGATCACAAGGTAATGTCTCCAGTGACCTTGTGTGGTCCAATTTTGGCAATGTAATTGTTCTTCAGGTGTTTTCTTAATGAAATCTTCGCCAACACAAATCTTCATGTAGAGAAAATGATGAGACTACAGAGGGCTGGCACTTTCTATTTGATTGGGAAAGGGGGGATGCAGACACACTCCCCAAACCTTCTTGAGGTCCAAGGGATGCCATACCCTGGTGCAGATAGGTTAATTATTGGGACGAGGGCCATGTGGCCCCTCACCCCTACCTTTCTTGAAGCCCTGGCAACCCTGGGACTGATTTTAATGTTAAGGGTGGGATGTTGGGCAGGAGCCACTCATTTATTATTCACTGGTCCGGCAAGGAGTGCCCATAATGTCCAGGACTTTCAAAAAATATGGGGCTGATTTAAGAAAAGTGGTGTAGCGCCACTTTCCTTTGCTTTCCTTAGCTCACCTTGTCGTCAGCATGTGTGCTCCGTATTTAAACTACAGCACACCATGGCACAGGCTAGGGGGAAATAGTGTCAGAATTTCTGACGCCATTGATATACTAAGCAGGAGTAGTACCAAAATTGTGGCGCTACTCCTGCAGAGGATATAGGGGCCCTTTGTATTCAAAGGCATGCCCTCTTTCAACGCCTGCTCTGAGCATGCGTTAAATGTGCCGAAAAAATGTTGGAAGGAAATCTCTTTGATTTCCTTGCAACATTTCTTTTTGGCCCACTTGACGAGGGAGCACCCCCCTTGCAAACATTATGCATGGCACAGGCATAATGTAGTGCAAGAGTTTACAAAGTGGTGCAATGCATGCATTGCACCACTTTGTAATTATGGCACGTGTAAAATGCCACTTTAGGGCCGCCTTAGCATCAAAAAACTGATGCTATGCCAGTGCTAAGGTGGCTCTAGGGCCTCTTAAATCAGGTCCTATATTCTTTCTTCCTTGGTGGTGCCCCTAGAAGAGGCAAGGGTACCACCAGCCATTTATTTAATGTTGTGGAGGGCTGCAGGGAGTACGTCAGCACTTGGTCTGGATGCCCATAAAACCATTCTCACAGAGGATGTCTAGCTTCTATTTTTATAAGGGATCACCTCATGGAGTGCAGAAAATAATGCAAGCATTTTTCTTCTTGTTACCTGAGGATCTGAGTGAAAAAATATGCATGAGTGGACTTTAAAACAGGCTCTGGTGAACCCAGAGTGGGACAAAGAATTAAAACCAGTAGTGAAGCACAATATAAGGCCATCCTAGACCAACTACGGTATCAGGGAGTATGAATCCAGACAATTCATATGGAATTGTGTTGGATTATAGAAATGAAAATGCACATAACCATGAGGGGCATATATATCAAAGTACTGGACTCATGTAAAACTTAGTCAGGAAGAAATACAATATGATGTTGCAGATCTCAAATGAGTTCTTTAGTCAAACTATTAAGCCTGAATCACAGTATCTAACTGATTTCTCTCATTCAGTGAAGTAAGCCGATACAGGACTGCCACAGCGGAAGAAGAACATCCCTCATCGTTTTGTGGCAGAATTATGGAGAATTTACAAAAAGATCTTGAGGTGTTATCATGCCCTGATGATATCAAAGATAATGACTTAGCAGAGCATATGGTGGTCGCAATAGTGACTCTTTTGGCCGGGCACAAGAATAAAATACATTTTTAAAAATCTAAGCTTGTGTGTCTTAATGTGATCTTCTTTGAACATGAATTATCGAATGAGGGCAAAGGACTGGCATCAGACTTCCTTCAAATGTGTACTACTTTACAGCTTTCAAACACACGCGGAAACTTACAAACTTATGTGCCACATTATGCTGAGTGGCTCAAGCCCATTCATCAATTAATTCATTTAACATTTTCTGAGAAAAATTTGAAGGTATATGCATTCTTCTATCTTACAGGGACTGCAAGTTGAAATGTTGGAGATGAAATACTTACAGACATCAGACAACAAAACACACCTAGTAATTAGGGTTGTTCCTAGCACTTGAGGCTAAACATATATAGTTTACAATAAGGGACAGATCAACCATACCTTATAGATCACACTTATATTCTACTACAGAGGAATATTATACCTCCTAGTGCACAAAATCTCACAGAGGTTCAGACAGCCATCTTGAACGAGAGCCCTCTGGCACCGGAAAAAAAAGATAGTCACAATTTCACCGATATCAATGTTGGAGGTGACTATTAAAGCAAGGATGCCTAGAGCTCATGCTCTAAACTTTCATTGTGTACAATGGGCCGTGATACAGAATTCAACTGATGTATATTTTGAATGCAATCCTACACCTATAACACAGGCATTTCTGCAATATTAACAAACAAACCCACAAACTCATACATGAGTATAAAATTGTGTTCTATAAGACCAGCTCTGTGCAGTCTGTGACTGTCACTAAGTAAAATATTCCTGAAGTTCATGGAATTTTGGGCGTCTTCAAAGTGCTATGTACACACACTAAGGCCCTCATTACGAGTGTGGCGGTCTCAAGACTGCCACACTTGTGATGGCGGTCGGACCGCCGCAGACAGGGCGGTCTGACTGCCCTGTTGTGACCGTGGCAAATGTGCTATGGTCCGACCGCTGGCACCGACAGGTTGCTGCCTGTCAGCAGCCTGGCAGTCTTGGTGGTTTCAATCCACCAGGGCAGTGCTGCAAGCAGCACTGCCCTAGGGATTAAGAGTGCCCTTTCCACCATCCTTTGCATTGCGGGCTCACCACCATGCAAAGGCTGGCAGAAAGGGGGCATCGGGGCCCATGGGGGCCTTTGCACTGCCCATGCACTTGTCATGGTCAGTGCAGGGGCCCCATGGACAACCCGGTCGCACATTTCACTGCCCGAATTACGCACCACAACATTACCCCTGGTTCGATTATGAGCCAGCGTCAATGTTGTGGTGAGTTTTCTGTGGGCTAGAGGGCGGAAATGCCCTTTTTTCGCCCGCTGGCCCAGCAGAAAACTCCTAATAGGGTGGGCAAAAGACCTCTATTACTGGTGGTCTTTTGCCTGCAGCGGCTTCGGTGGTCCTGTTAAAGGACCACCGAAGTCGTAATCAGGCCCTTAATGTTTAGGTGACTCCACTGCATAGACAGGAGAAAACAACACCCTCTTACTTGCCCTTCAGAAGGCTGACCCATGTGCCCTAACAATAATCGTGAGAGGTTCGGCATTCCTTGTACTTGCCAAGTTGGCACCTGAAAGGATTTGGAGATTCAAAAGGCAAATTGATAAAAAACAAAGCAGCTTTGATAAAAAGCAGGGTCTATACAGGACAAGTTTCTTTGGTCCATGTGCAACATACTGTAGAGCATAAAAGTGAAGGAATCATGATAAAAGAAACTGTGCAAGTGATTTAGCTACAATGACAACAGTGCAAACCTTTAAGATAACGACTGTGACTCAATCACAAACATTCATGAATGCAGACATAATGGCAGCAATACAAGCAACATTGAAAGAAAAAGTATCTCCAGGTGGTTTCCTTACCTATTACACTTACTGCCTCACTACAGGCAATGTTCCTATGTACATACCTAAGAAATGCGCTAGATTGGATCTGATTAGGGCAGCTCACAAAGGGTTACATTTTGCGGGGCCCTGACTTAGGGCTGGTACCACTTTCCCAGAACAGATCATGGGGGGGCGAGAGGCAAGAATGGAACTAGAAATTGTGGTCCATGCTGGAGGTTTAAGGGCCTGTGCTCTAAGAACTACAGGGCCCTGTGTCCCAGCACGGTCCTTTGAGAATGGGTCTGTGGTCACAGAAAGGAGGTGGCAACCTGGTTGATTCCCCCCTTCTTTTTTCCTCTTCCCTTGCAGAACCTCTCTCTTGCTCAGATCCCCCCAATTGGCCACAGAGCATTTAAAGATTAAGTTAAGGAGAAGGCTCTCCAATTGCATGCACAGAAGGTAAAGTGCCCAATGACTTTGTAAAGCATGGGTTTAAGGCTCCACCATGTGCTCCTAGTGGAGTGCCTTAGACAGCAGCCTGCCTCAGTGGAAACAATCCTACAAACCATAAAGGACATTAGGTCAGCACTAGAGAGTAAAATAGAAGCCATACGAATTGAAGTGTCACTGATATGACATTAACTCTGTAAGACAACCAGAGTCACTGAGGCTGAAAATCAGATATCAACAGTGGAAGATAAGACTCAAACCATGCACACTTCGCTGGCTCACCTAGCTGAGGCCACCATATGACTGGAAAACAGGATTGAGGAGGCCAAGGGAAAGCTTGTAAAAACAAAGTCCACCTCAATGGCATGCCAGAAGGTGCAGTCGCTCATCCAACAAACAATTCCTATCTAACTGGCTTAAAATGTGGATCCTTGTGAACAAACGTTCTCAATGCTTCCATATAGAGTCAGCATACAGAGGCCTGTCGATGAAGCCCCCAATGGTGCCCTGCCAAGACTCATCAGTGCTCACCCCCTCAGTTATGTAGGTAGGGGTACCATCCTAAAAGAAGTGTGTTACAAGGACATTGTCTTGTTCTTAAACTGAAAAATGTTATGGTTTGCAGACTACATGCACTTGGTGCAGCAACAGCGGTGCTCCTTCTTGGCCATCTAACCAAACTTCAGACCCCTACAGCTAGTTCATGTGCTCATTGTACCAGCCAAGCTCCAAGTTAGCTTCTGGGGAAAAACATTCTTTTTTGAAACACCAGAGGTCACCTGTGACTGTATCGACACAGAGGAAATCACTGAGGTCCCCAGCAGATCGCCTAGGACACTCATCCCAGGTGGCAATGGGGCATCTATTACTTTGGCGCATATGACCTGACCTTGCTAGCTGCCATATCGGACAGCTGTGGAGGGTGAGGATGTGAAGTCCGTAGGTTCTATTTTTGTGGATGTTTGATTTGTCCAGATGATGGGATCATGGCACTAGGCTTTCTAACCACACCCTCAAAGGTAACCTTAGCTTAGACGTAATTGTTTATTGTCTCGGTGGGTGGCAAAGGCTTCAGGGAAGGACATATAGAGTAGGGAAGTTGATGGCTAATGACATTTTTATCAAGGTTTTATTTTAGTGTTGTGGTTTGATTGGTTCCACAATGCAATTGCAGGCAGGCTCAAATGCAAAAGCTTAAGCTGGAGGGAACAGAGCAGTCAGAAGTTTCCTAGGTTTGCTAGCTCAGGATACTAAGGTAATTCATGCATGACCGGGAACTGTAACATACAGTCACCTTTATCCCCTCTAGCAAGACAGTCATGCACAACATGGGCCACACTGAAACTGCAACAAACAGCATATCCCTAGAACAATACTGAAAACTATGGAATGTGAATCGGCTAAGTAATAGGACTAAGTGAAAGAAGGTGCATATGCCCATCTTCTTCAGGAGAACTACATCGCCGGACTAAATGTCACTTCTTAAGTCTCCATACGTACACTAAGCTATATCATGTGGGTTTCGCCTTAGGCTCTCTTGAAGTCTCCATTCTGCTTTGCAGGACTTTCCCTCTCACAATAACCGTGATACAGACAGTGGCACTGAGCAGGTTCCTGCATAACAGTGTGACAGTAGAGGGACATAAGGACCATTATTAATGTCTGCACCCCCCAGGTCTGACGGAGGATGCACTTTCCGGTGTCTCAAAACTATTGGTGAGTCCCATGCTCACTGTGTCACTAGAATCAAGTTGCATCTCACTGATGGTCCCAACTAGGGTTAAACCGGTTTTGGGTTGTTTGTGTTCTGTTTTAGAGAGGACCTGGCTTTATAGTTTGGACTGAACTGTTCGTCCTGGAGCAGGATTGCAAATAAATTGTATTAATCTTTGGGGTGGGTGACTACCCTCCTATATGAAGAATCACAACTCTTGTCAGAGAGAATGCCCACAGTCACTAAGTTAACCTAAGCTCAACTCCTTCATAGCTATACCACAAAGCAGACATGTTTAATTTAGGGCAATGTGTAAAGTATTATGCAGTACCAAAACAGTAATGAAGTCAAAATACAACAGAATAAAATCTCAATACAATGTAATAAACAAAAGACACAAAAATTACCAAAATCCAATAAGGTGAGCCAGAGATATGAAATTTTAAAGTTTTAAATAGGAATAGCACCTATAAAAAAGCCAATGATAGACAATGGTCACGGTAGACCAGGACCAAGGTGCAAATTGACATTTTCTGTGATGGAGCAAGGGTCCAATACATCAGGTTCATCCTAGTCAAAGGTTTTACCTTCTGTTGTTACTACTTCAAGTCCTAATCCACCACAGAAGTACCCTTATAACGCCCTTCTAGGACCTCAGGGAAGTCACTTAGAAACTCACTTGGTGTCAGGCAGACGCCAAACACCAGGGTCTAATACAGGTCCAATTGCTACCAGTCAGCTGGGTAGTTGCATGAAATAGAATCTTGTAGCTTGTTGTGCCCCTATATCTGTAAAGGCAGGTCAGCCTTATGATGCCTGGAGTCACTTCCTTGTCCTCGGTGCAGGAGAGCAGATCCAGTCCTTCAAGGCTCCTCTCAGTTCACAGATATCAAGTCCAGTACTCTTCTGTTGGTCCAGAGAGTAACCTGAGGTGGATACCTTGAGATGCCATATTCATGTCTGGCACACGTACGTGGGTGGGAATGACTCCTGTGAACACCTTAACCAAGGGGGTAAAACTTGCCTGGGCCAACCCTACCTACTTTGGACATTTTCAAGATGGCAGAGGTGTTAAGTCACATCAACAGAGGCTCTGAGGGGTAGGGGGTGTGGGGAGTGTATTATGGTAATCCTATTCTCTTCTAACATGTAACCCTTAAATCCAGTTTGGAGCAATCACTGCACCTCCAATAAACCCAGAGACAGATGTCTGGTAGAACAAAGCAGAATTTTCCATTGCCAGACAGTGGATACACAAAAATTATTTTGGCATCCTGTTCTTGCTCCTTGAAGAGTGCCCCACATGTTATATGTAAGGCCCAGCAGACCAGTCAAGGAGGATTTTACAGTCCAGCAGGATTTGACACTGTAATGTCAAGGGCCCACGGTGATTGGAGCCTGTCCAGGTGGTGAGACAAAGAAAGGGCTCTGCCCAGGGGTTAGCTAACATTTGCCCACGAGCGAGAAAGTCTTGTTGAATTGCACCCCAAGTGTTATATGTAAAACCCCAGCAGTCCTTTCATGCAGAATTTGGCATGCAAGCAGGCTTTGACACTGCAGTGTCAAAAACGATATTCACAGCCCCACCCTCCATATTCCAGCAGAGTACAGAGGGGTCATCTCTGGCCACTCATGTCAGCCTATTGTTTGCTCCTGGGAGGCCTCCAGAGAGAATAGTCAATTAATTAACAAATATTATATGTTTCACATTAGTAAAAAAGTAATTTGCGCAAAATAGGTAAAACACAATTTTAAAACCATACATATTCTAAGAAAATATGTTAAACATTTCAAAATATGAAAGAAATTCAAAAATATTTTCTAAATAAACAGTATTTGTAATGAATTAACATATAAATGGGGTGAGATATTAACTTTATCTTTACCAATTTCACTCCAAACCAACCAACATTAGGGAAGTGTTAAACTCTGGAATGGGTAGATCTACTATTCTCTCTCCAAACTAAGCAACACGGGGGAAATGTAGAACTCAGGACAGCTAACATTTATGACTGCCCCTTAAAGGAAATAAACAAAAAATATAAATAACATGTTTGAATAAAAACAATAATATTTATAATTTATTATGTATTAAATACAAAAACAATTAAACTATACTTTAAAAAACCTTTAAAGTTAACAAAACTAGTATGTTAAAAATATAGCATCTAAAGTATGTATTCAAATAAAGATAATTATTTACCTCAGAATTTAAAATTTTGAAATATTTTTAAAGTACAAATAGTATTCCTTAAATAAAATGTTTTGACAAAACTTCAATAGTCAAAAAATACTTAAAAAAATAAAAGTGTATAGATTTTAAAACAGTATTCAGCCAAAACCCCTAAAAGCACCAAAAAAACAAAAACAAATACATGACATTAAAAAATGCTATTTCAAAATAATTTCTAAATTAAAAACATTTATTTTTAAAATGTTAATAAATAAAAAAACATTAAAACACTACCCGCTCAAAACTATGCATGTGTGGGGCAATTTTTGCGCTTTTCATGTACTTCCGCAAATAATACAAAAGCTTTATTTCTAATTTATGACTTTCAAGAAACTATAACTTTGGATACTTATTATGAGCCCACTCCCTTCTTTCAACCTCAAACAAGTATACATACCAACATTTTGCATGCTGGTGATAGCTTAAAAAGGGAGGATGCAGCTGTACCTCATCTAACCTAGCCTTACTATTAGACTTACCCATGACATCCTGTGGGGGAATCTACCATTTATTAACGTGGAGAGGAACACCCCCTCTTAAAACACTTGCTCATTCATAACCTCTAAAGGAGAAACCTGGCACACACCTGGAGAGGTCCTATCTCTCACCTGAGGGAAGACATACACACTGTTCCTTCACCAGTCTGCACTTTTACATTACCTTCATGGTTATGGGTAAATGGTAGAAAAAGCCTGGCATGCCTTTCAACTATCATGCACAACTTGAATGCAATATCCATTTACTCTTTGGTTAACATTTTACTCCTTGTCCCCGTTCTACACCTCTCTGTCGCTCTTGAAGAACTTCTAAGGTTACACACATGCCACTTACCAATACAAATAAGATGAGGCCATGAGTAAAGTTTCACATTTTCAGGGAGTTTTAGGGGTTCACCTTGACTTGGCTGCCACAGAGCCTCCATATGCTCATGGGCATCCATCTTTTCCACCAGAAACACCAATGATTAAATCCTAAAAAGAATCCATAGGCAGGATTGTTCTTTGAGAGTGAAGTTTTATTCAGCTGAAATACATGGGAGCTCATGTAGCTCTAGTACAATTTCTGACAAAAACTGTAAGCACAGAGAGATATACCCTCCCCTACTGAAGGAAACTGACACAGCAGTTCAGTCCTTAAGCAAGGCAAGTACATGATGTATTCACTATACCATTAATAGCTCATTCCCAGTGAGTTTGTTACCATTTGTAAAAAAGTTCATTCTTCCCATTGGGGATACAACCTTGAGAAGCACTTGTACATTGCAGAAGAAGAACTTTACATCTCACTCCCTGGTCTTCCCATGCCATCCGAAGCTGAGCTCTGTGAAACACCATTAATTATTAGTTGCTAAAGTTTATGTATGTATTTGTACTGTTGCAAGGTATTCATGTGAATTTAAGCAAGATGGAGGGAGGGTAGTTTTTTACATTTATGGCATAAAAGCCCTTACAAACCTTAATGTCGATGACTCACCTACAGAATTACTGCTCAGCATTGAGCCCTCTTCAATTTCTCCAACCAACATTGTTGTCCTAATTCCTGCATTAGCAGTTCATTTATCCTCTAATGTGGTTATTATTTGGACTAGGCTCCTTGGTACATCAACTCTGGGGTGTACTAACTCTAGCAACACGTTAGCAGTTCTCCAACACATGGGTAAGTTGGCTGTAACCACCCTAACTGCAGCGCACCAAAATATCTGTGTGCTGCGGAGTCTTGAGCCATTTGTTTGGTAGTATCCTTTGTATCCATTCTTAATTGTTCAAAGACATATCCAATGGCTAACCCTTCTGACATGGTTGTACCTAATTTTGCTACCAGTCTACTCACTTCAAGGGTAGCCCTGGGCTGCTTAATTTGAATTCTGAATCAGGGAAAACCTATCTGGTGTTGTTTGTTTTCCATTTAATGGGGGAGCTGGTAATTCATTTTGGGCTGGACTGTTCCTATTTGAGGAGGGTCAAGACTGATTTGCATATGGCTTGGTCCAACCTGAGATGGCATTGTGGGCAAAAGAACAATGGACTGGCATGCTACCCCGATATATTGCCAGTGGTAAAACAAATTGCAAGCATTACTCACATCCCATTCTGTGTGTTCTTTGAATTTGCAAAATGGATAGTTCCAGTGTATGGAACAATACTGGAGTAAAGGAGCTTTCCCAGACTTCTCTGATTCACAACCCTACAGTAGGCCTTAAAGCCTTCTTTCTCTTTCTAAAATAGGAAGGGATGGTGTTGGCTGATGTTGAGTAACTGCAAAGGAACCAATAGTTGTAGCATGGTCTCCAAGTGCAGGGGTTTTGTTTTGCTTTTTGGATGGGTTTTCTGTGCCTGTACAAAGATTAATCACTGTATTAGCAGTTTCTGTGTGACAGGAGTAACCACCTACAGTGTCTGTTTTGGGTAGTAAAGCATGAGCAGGATGAGCTGTTATAGATCAAAGCATAATGAAAATACTTTTACAATTGATTTTTATTGATTTCATTAAGACATTACAGAATGGAGCAGATAAACAAGAAGTTACAGCAGTACAAATAAATTACTCATTAGACATTTTGGCAACTCAGCATTATTCTTCTAACGCCAAGTTCTGGCCGAATTCCTCCAATCACTGTGTGACAGAATTTTGTTTTTCACACTCGGCTCCAGAATGCTGTACTATAGTAAGTGTTGCAGTTCACTAGTGATAGTTAACTTACTAGCCCTGGGGACACTTTAGTCCATATAGTAGGGACTTATAGGTAAGGTAAATATGCCATTCATTGAGGTGTCAGAATACGTGCACTGGGGCCTATTCAGAAGGGCCCAGTGCAATTCAGAGTCCAAAAAAACAGCAGCATCAGTCCAAAAATTTGTGGTGGTGACCTTATAAAAAGAGCCACTTTCTTACAAGGGGAAATCAGCTTGATCCCAGATCCAGCAGTGATTTCTAATCCGGATCCAGGCTGGACCAGGTACAATATGCTGAACAGGTCCCACTTAATCTGCCGATACAAGGCACAATCAGCTGTGCCTGCACACTGTCTGCTTTCTTTTGAGAGCAGTAACCTGCAGGTGGCGAAGAATCTTCTTTTATTTTTACTTCCAGTTGGACTCAAAACAGGCCTGATTTAAAGGGCCATCTACTCTCCTTTTGTTTAGCATCATCCTGGCTGGGAGGGAGCTTTAGGGCCGTAACACCTTGATACAAATTCAATGGAGGGAGACAAAGGAACACCACATATTTTCACTTCACAATATTTAACAGAAACTGTGATTTGGAGGCAGGTTTTTTACTCTGTTAAAAACCTGTATATAGGAGACACGCATGCACTATTTGAGTATCAGATGCACCTATCTGTATTAGTAATTACACAAATAATGATTTAAATAGCAGTTACTAGTTTATATTTTAGAGTAACAACAGATTACTAAAAAAACAACAATAAGATTCTAAACACACCTTGCAGTTTACGTACATATCCTTGATGAACGTTAGTAGCTCACTGTGCTATATTGGAAGTATTGCAATTTACAAACTGCAAGTAACAAAAGGATGTCTGTGTCAAAAGCTGCAAGCACTGTGTTACTTTGTAAATATGACAAAGGTGAATGTTCTCCTTAAAGCCCCATTAGCGTAAATGAAAATGATGCTAGTGTGGCTCTGAGAAGCGTGAGGGCCTTCTAAATCTGGCCCGTAGTTTTTAAAAATTAAGGGCCAGATTTACTAAAAAGTGGGGCCGCGCAGTGCTGCACCAACATTTGCAGCACTGCGCTGTGTCACTTTAGAAATGCAGGGATGTGCCGTATTTACTAAAAAAAGGCGCACCCCTGTGTTTCCCCCTGCGCCAGTGCTAAATTTAGCTGCAAAAGAAGGCACCCTTGCACCATATTGCTAGAGTGTCTGCGTTGAGGGGCTTGATTGTTTAGGTGCAGGAAGGTGTCTCTTCCTGCACACAAACAATCTACAACGATTTGGCACTTCTTATGTGTGCTGCAAAATGTAGCACACATAGAAGTAGCAAATCCTCTAATGTGGTTATTATTTGGACTAGGCTCCTTGGTACATCAACTCTGGGGTGTACTAACTCTAGCAACACGTTAGCAGTTCTCCAACACATGGGTAAGTTGGCTGTAACCACCCTAACTGCAGCGCACCAAAATATCTGTGTGCTGCGGAGTCTTGAGCCATTTGTTTGGTAGTATCCTTTGTATCCATTCTTAATTGTTCAAAGACATATCCAATGGCTAACTTTCCTTCTGACATGGTTGTACCTAATTTTGCTACCAGTCTACTCACTTCAAGGGTAGCCCTGGGCTGCTTAATTTGAATTCTGAATCAGGGAAAACCTATCTGGTGTTGTTTGTTTTCCATTTAATGGAGGAGCTGGTAATTCATTTTGGGCTGGACTGTTCCTATTTGAGGAGGGTCAAGACTGATTTGCATATGGCTTGGTCCAACCTGAGATGGCATTGTGGGCAAAAGAACAATGGACTGGCATGCTACCCCGATATATTGCCAGTGGTAAAACAAATTGCAAGCATTACTCACATCCCATTCTGTGTGTTCTTTGAATTTGCAAAATGGATAGTTCCAGTGTATGGAACAATACTGGAGTAAAGGAGCTTTCCCAGACTTCTCTGATTCACAACCCTACAGTAGGCCTTAAAGCCTTCTTTCTCTTTCTAAAATAGGAAGGGATGGTGTTGGCTGATGTTGAGTAACTGCAAAGGAACCAATAGTTGTAGCATGGTCTCCAAGTGCAGGGGTTTTGTTTTGCTTTTTGGATGGGTTTTCTGTGCCTGTACAAAGATTAATCACTGTATTAGCAGTTTCTGTGTGACAGGAGGAACCACCTACAGTGTCTGTTTTGGGTAGTAAAGCATGAGCAGGATGAGCTGTTATAGATCAAAGCATAATGTAAATACTTTTACAATTGATTTTTATTGATTTCATTAAGACATTACAGAATGGAGCAGATAAACAAGAAGTTACAGCAGTACAAATAAATTACTCATTAGACATTTTGGCAACTCAGCATTATTCTTCTAACGCCAAGTTCTGGCCGAATTCCTCCAATCACCGTGTGACAGAATTTTGTTTTTCACACTCGGCTCCAGAATGCTGTACTATAGTAAGTGTTGCAGTTCACTAGTGATAGTTAACTTACTAGCCCTGGGGACACTTTAGTCCATATAGTAGGGACTTATAGGTAAGGTAAAGATGCCATTCATTGAGGTGTCAGAATACGTGCACTGGGGCCTATTCAGAATGCAGAATGCAGCACACATGGAAAAAGCAATAACAAGGAGGAATAGTAGTATTTCTCCTCGTCGTGCCATTGCCGCTGCCACAGATTTACGCCTTCTTGTAAACCTGGGGCAGTGTCAAAAACAATGGGTGTTGCAGTTGAACGCCCACAGCAAAACCCATTGCATGCCCCTCTGATACAGAAAACTGCATAGGAGGGGCCCATATTTACAAGGTGGCGTTAAGCCACAAAAAGTGGTTTAGCACCACTTTGTAAATGTGGCGCACTGCACAGCGCCACTGGAGCTTCACAAAAAGTGACGGTCTGGTGGCACCAGGTCCTTGTAAATCAGGTCCTAAATGTGTGGGTTAACTGTTAGACTCCATCCCTCCTAACATCACTCCGTTTCCGCTGCCACACCTTGACCCCAATTTATGGGTTCCTGGGGCGATTTTCTGTCCATTTTACTTGCAAAAAATGTCTATTTGTCACGGAACTGGAAGAATTGACAGTGCCCTTGGATTTACCTTCAAGAAACTTGGCACGGAAATAAGGTGAAGGTAATGTAGAACCCGTATTTTCCACTTGAAATTTCTGTCACTCCTCAAGTGGATAGAACTCAATAGCACCAGGGCAATTGAAAGTCTGCCACACGGCGCACAGTATCACACACGCCTGGAACTATTTGCTTAAAATCTTAGGTTCCAAAATGTAGCTGTCTTCGGAGGTGCTTGGTTAACTTAATGTATTGCCATGGCTTTTATTTGAGAAATCTATCCATTATAAAATAACTCTGGAAAGAAATTAGAGACATATAGTAATCAGATGACCCCCGCGTGCGCTCTAAATATGTCGGGAAGGCATATGATTTTTTTTTTGTTAGCCTACAGTTTATTGTGGAATGTTGTCAAATTTTTGTAAAGCGTCAAAATTGTTGAGAGCACTGCTGAGGTTCTGAACTGTTAGCACAAAGAACAATATTCTACATTTAGAAAGCTCTTGAATAGGGCCCTCTTTCGGTCTGTCTGAAAAACATCTAAAAGAGTTCTATGATGAGCTCCCAGCTGATATATGCAGTTATATGTAGGTCATTTTTTTTAAGTCTGTCAAGGAAGACTCAGTATTCCATCCTTCCGAGGCCTTATATTGGGTAATTATAATAAATGGTATAAACAGTGCTTGGAAAAGTCAGAATTGCCAGTAGCATAGCAAGGGCACAAAGACTAATTAATGCAAGCAAGGAAAATACACCCCTGATCTCGGGCAGGATAGTAAAATACTACAACAATCAAGGTGCAGTGAGCTCTACAGACCCTTAGGATCCTGTACCACTTCACATACTACACCCTGAAAAATGCGGTAAGAAGTGCTGTAAAAATATTTATTTTTATAAATGGCAACACTTTATCATAATAGACAAATGTCTCGTTACTGTAGGACGACGTCAGGCTGAATCGTTACTACATTCATCTACCACACACTAATTACCTGTGTCCACTAAAGATCATTATGTCCACCTATAGGGAGTTGAAAGAGGACCATTCCCGTGCTGCAACTTACTTCGACCTCTCATTAAATATAGTTAGTTCAGAGTGTCCACTAAAATGATATTTTTACTTTTTTTACAACTTTGGTGCTGTTTGACGAATCTGCACAAAACTGTCTAACAGTGCCTACGCCCTCCACCTCACAGTATATAACTATAGTCTTAAAATATATCATAATAAGTGAAACATGTAATTCTATGGCCCTCATTACGACCCTGGCGGTCCAAAGACCACCAGTGCTTCGGTGGCGGTCTCACAGCTGACACCACCAAATTACGAGTTTGGCGGTTTTGCCAAAGCTAAACCGCCGATACTCCGCCCGTTCCCCTGGTTTTCCGGGGTCCACCAGACTGGAGTGGAGCACCTCCAGCACAACGGTCGCGTAATACCGCTGGCGGTCTTGCATCCTGGTGACAGGATACACTCGCACACACTTCCACATACCTGCATGCATGCACTCACACACTTCTACACACAAACACACCCCCACTCACTCACGCAAACGGAACATACACACCCATACACACTGACATAAATACACAAACACCACTAACACGCACGCATTCACTCCTCCCTCCAGCGCATACCCACATTCACGTCCCCCTCATCTGCAAGCATCCATTCATGCCCCTCCACCCCCTCCGCACCGCATAGACCCATTCACTCCCACCCTTCAGCACCACACACACGCACTCACTCCATCCATCCGCATACACCAACATACACGCACTCACCTCCCCCCGCATTCACGATACTCACACACGCACTCACACACTCACACACACATAACCTCCCCTGTCGGATGATCACTTATCTCGTCCGTCAAGAAGGTCGTCCAGGAGGGGACAGGTCCCGGCACTTCCACCACCGGCAGCGCCCTGCCATCAGGACACCCCTGCTCTGTATTTCAGGCAGAAATCTTAAGACCGCCCTTTCAGCAACCGCAGCTTTGATGGTCTTGTAAAAAACTGCCAAAGTCGTAATGAGGGCCTATGTGATTTCCTTACCACAAAGCCTAACAACAAGTTGAATGGAACATATAATTCTTCCTCACAATTATAAATTGGCTGGTGTTCCCACACCCAGATTTTCCAAGTGTGGGAACCTGGGACCCAATTTTAACAGCCAGAAGTTCCAACGGCTAAAATTACTTTAGGAAATGGCAGCTCTGCAGCCTGGCACCAGTTTCCAGGCCCAAATTGACCTTCCACAAAGACACTTAGAGGGGCATGTAATGCTTCCCCCATAGCAGGCTACATACTCCCCTTCTCTCCACCACCCTCTTCTCCTACACCTCACACTGACTCCTCTCCGAGGTATACCAGCTGCTCAGAGTAGGTGGTAAATGCCTGCACTACATCACATAGGATTGGGAACTCTATGTGGAACTCTGCCAGGTAACCCCGGGCCCACATAATATTCCCCATTCCGTGGGGTATAACATGTAATAGAAGGAATCGTGTGCAGAGATGGCCACCTATAAATGAAATTCCGAACGCCCGGGACTTCCACAGATAATTCCTCCTCACTTGTAATTGGGGGATATAGGTGGAATTCCTTAGGTCCTCAGATAACCCGATTTTAGATGAATTCCATTATTCTTAAGACAAGGCTATCTGAGGAGGGAAAATAACCAGACCATGTATCATCTTCAGAGATGCACAATTATTAGGGATAATGAAGTTTCACCTACAAAATTGGGCGCAGTCAGAAAACTTTTCTCTTAGTGCAGCTTCACTACTTTGCCAGAAGTAAAGTCTAACCCACTAAGCCCTCTGCTGCTGACTATACTCTGCTGCAGGATACACTGAGGGTTGAACATGCTGCAGTCTCAAATGATTGCTGTAACATTCAACATTTTCACTTCAGTCTCTTATAAGATGTGTGGATGCACAGACACTGCAGGATGCAAGTGATATGGAGCAGGGGATGGCATGGATTGCAGACAGGGGACTGTTGTTAGCACGTCAGACCTTAATAAGTAAACTTACAAAGAGACGCAAATAGGTCGATGGACCTTTTTACTCGCTTCAAGGGTTTCCCACCATATATCCCACACCAAATACAAATCAATATCCAATAACAATCAATAACATTTGCAATCAATAGGAGTCAGTAATTGTCACACACCATGACCTTGCGGTCATCAATAACCACAGTGCTGTGTAAAAGTTAGAACATTTATTTCCCTTTATTAACAAAACTAATGTTATGTCACTTAATCTCAAAATCAAATGATAAACCTAAAGAAACAACACTGGCTGATCAAAGCGGCAAAAGAAACGCAATCTAATCAAAGCTTGAGCTACTACACATTCTAAGGTTACAGTACAAATTAATAGCAAGAATAACTGTGCAAACTATATAACATACATTTAGATTCAGCAAAGAAAAGACATAAATTGTTATTACATGTAACAAACTTCATCAGTGAGAACCCTAACTAACATCAGATTAGAATAGCATGTTTGGACTTCATGCAAAATAATTTAGTCAACAAAAATTTGGAAAAACATCTAGCTATGGCTCTGTCAAAATTAGCAGTTAGTACCTAGAAACAAAAGCAAATAGACATAGCAAAAAGTATCATAGTCAGTATACCTCTCCTCAGTTTTGGATCAGCAAGCTGTGACAGTCTTCATCATCAGGACATCAGTCTGGTCAGTACGGAATCAAGTTCCAGCATCAAAGTTCAGAAAAGTAAAGCCTCTGAAGCAATAAAGTTTAGCACGTCTCTTCTCAAGACGGTCAAGAAAATAATGGCCTTACGGCAAGATAGAAAATGGGCAAATGGTGTCTTCTTCTCAGTGGAGTCACGCTAAGTTAGATTCCCTAAAACTACTTCCCATACACTAATAGGTCAGGGGATTGCATGCTTACATTTAGTCCAATGAAACTAAAACTTCAAATCTACTCTTCTTCTAGTACATGGTTCACATGTCGATGATTGGCTCCTCTTCTCCTGCTCTCGTCATCCGACTCGTCAGGTATCAATATTGTTGCAGCTTATACTCCAGTCAGTACGTTCATTGTCTTCTCCTGGGAAGGTCAGTCTTACATTACATTAAACATTGTTTCACTAACAAATACGTCATCTCCTAGCAAGCAGTTCTCATGAGAAAGACTTTTATACTACGAGAACTTGGTCAGCACAGTGGAAAATCACAATTTAATTGTCTAAGCATCCATTTTGGGAGTGGATTAAGAAATGCAGCTTGACATGAGTCTGTGCAACTAGGCCAAGACCTCGCTAAGTTAAGGCCTATAATTAATAAGGCTAATACATAATGCATAGCCTTAATATGACATATTACTACATTAATCAAAAATAAACTCATCGTTTCATATTAATAAGCCATTAATAAGTACACTTTGTGAATACTGGTGGACTCTCTGGTGCGCACACCTTCAAATGTGTGCATTATTTTTCTCTACATTATTAAATTGTCTATGCAATTTCAACACTCAAAATACATGAATAATCATTATTAATTTCATTAAAAATTCTGCTTAACAGTGGAAGGGCTTTTCAGTGCAAGCAGGGGACTTTGGTCTTTATCATGGAATAGAGGCTTGGAGCAGGAAGCACGAGACCGCTACATATAATTATCCCTCCACATTGAGCAGCAGCAGAAACGGATTCTCACGGAAGCTAAGGGCCTCTAAATCTGCTCTTAAAAAAAAGAAAGCTTCACTGTTCATAAAGCTTTTGAAGCATACAGAAATTTTGTAAAATTTGCTAGTTCGTCGACATTACTTCCCGCACTACTAATAACTATTTTACTGTTATGCATGGGAAGTGAACACAAGCCTTTTATTATAATAAGACTACGGGGGTTATTCTAACTTTGGAGGAGGTGTTAATCCGTCCCAAAAGTGATGGAAAAGTGACGGATTTACCACCAGCCGTATTACGAGTCCATTATATCCTATGGAACTCGTAATACGGCTGGTGGTATATCCGTCACTTTACCGTCACTTTTGGGACGGATTAACACTCCTCCAAAGTTCGAATAACCCCCTACGTCTGGAATAACAAAATAATTCACTATTTTGGGGGTGGGGAGGTAACATTCTTTTACCCCTAAGAAAGCATTGAAACCAGCTATATACAATTCGGAATACTAATGCTAATTACCGAAATATTCACTGCACTGAAAGCTGCATCCACAGCCCTGATAGCCGCATGGGTATACAGCACGTCATGCATGGGGAACAGACCATATACTATTTAAGGACAGGGCTATTGGGATGGGAAATGGGTATGCACCCCGTCAGTGAACGAATCAACTGCTGTGGGCCAGCTCACATGCTAATCTAGTGTGCTTGCTGAGACCTATGCAGTTCTTTGACAGTGAATTCTTGCACCTGGTTGTCCGACCTGGATGGGGACACCAAGCCTGCCCTTTTGCTGACATGGGGCTCAGAGCATGTCCCAGGGGCGCGTATTAGGCAGTTTTGACAATTGGCTTTTTTATGATCCTAGCACTAAACAGATCTGTTTCTCTGACATGGATGTGAGTGTAAGGTTGATAAGACTAGTGACATCCATTGCCTCTGGTTTCACATGACACAAGATGGAAGGTGAAGTGTAGCGGAAGTTGAAATATATTGCCTGTTCCCATTCAGGCGCACAAGGGTGTATCCCACTGAATTGGGAGAGTATGTATATATTGTTGCATTTGAAAATCTATGGTGGCTTTAATTCGGGGATTGCTGATTAACCTTTCTTGAGCATTGCCATTTGGGTTAATGGTGATGGAATAGGGGTGAGTCAGCAAACCTGGTTGTTAGAAGGAAGGAAACTTCTAGGCATACCCTTTTTGTCTCTTCCTGAGAGCCACTTCACGAAGGCTGATGACAACCAGATGCAGAGGTTTTACATATCAGTGTGAGTGATCACCGGTTACAAACTATGGGTTTGCATTGCAGAAAGAACATGAAATATGAAAAGAAGCCTCACCAAGCCATTTACTGGACATGAGACTGGAATCACCATCCCATTTCTAGAAGTATGTTTAAAATTGCAATCCAAACTACCCCACTTGGTTCCAGTTCCAAGTTCTTCAAGACCAGGGAAAGGGGTATGCCAAAGAAATGATGAGATTAAGGGCTGGTATCTGCCAAACAGCCAGCCTCCTAGAGGTGAGTGGATGTTACCTGAAGTCTGCTCATATTACTGAAAGACCTATGGGTCTGCGTGTCTCCTGTGAGCCTCCCTGAAATGCTAAGGGGGACTAGCATGCTTGACACTGAAAAAGGTGACGACCGGAGAAAGAAGGAGTCCAATGGCTGAGACCAGAAGAGGGTTGGTTCAGAAATGTGGACTGTTTGTGGGAGAGTAACTACAGTTGATCTGAGTCTGCCCGAAAGTCCCTCAGCCTCACTGAGGGTTTCTATGTTCAAGCAGTATGAGCCAAACCGGCTCACTCCCAACCCATCAGAGTATCTACTACAGTGACTGTTGATGGAGAAAGACAATGGACTTGTGCTGACACTATCTTCTGTGCACCAATAAAATTGCAACCACACCATGGACCAAAGGAGAGAAGCCAACCTCCGGCAGTGCAAAGATCTGCTCAATCACAGATGAGTTCCATTTAAAATCTATTCTAAGGAGCGGAGCCAGACAAGCCTAAGACAGCCTTGTGATGATCACAACAAGTGATAGAGTGAATTGCATTCTGTTCGGGAGATGCAGAACTAAGCAGCTGCGGGTCTCCTTTCCCACCTAATGCTGAGCTTCAATAATTCACGCTAGTGATAGAAAGCAGAGTCCTCCCATCTGCTGTGGTAGAGGGGGGTTGGGAGCACTGTCAGGAGTCAAGGTGACCAGAGAGATGCCCTGCCTGTTAATCCAGTGTCTCCTCAGTTTACTAAGCCTGAAAGCCTTTCATTCAACCAGGGTGTTCTTATGAGACAAAGGGAGATGTCAGGGGAGATTAGGCATGGGTGAATGTTGGATTTCTTAGTTCCTTTGGCTCCCTGGATGGCACCATACCATCTGCATTGCTACTCAGTGTCTTCCTTCAGCACAGTGGCTTAATGAGCCCTTGTGTGGTAGCAGACCTGGTAGTCTGATGTCCTGTTCTTCTGTTTTTATGGAATGCTGGTCTTTCATGTAACCAATGAAACTCATTTTGGACTGTCTTCATAACTCCTTGGAACTGGCAAACAGAAATAAATATATAAAAAGTAATTCTTTAACTTTAAGCCTTGACTAGTAAGAGCTAAGAAGCAATCAAGAGGAGCCTCTTCTCTGTTGAAAGTGCATGAGGGTAGCATCCCACCTGGGCTGAATGTTAATAGAGTCTATTAATGGCCTGCATTCTAACCTCAACACAAAGACTAAACATATTTAGAATGGCATCAGATCTGCGGAGTGGAAATTGTAGGGGCTCTCAGACATACTGCCAGAGATAGACTGTAGTTAAAGTCATGCAGAAAAGAGGGTCGGCTCTTTGGATAAGAGGCTGGATTATTAAACTTCTTGGAGCTAAAGATGGAGTCCATGTTCGAACTCTTCGATAATGTGTGTAGACAAGCAGGGGGAGCTCTGGGGACACTGCTTAATTTTAAGGATGACCACCTTCAGATAGAATATGAGACTTTAATCTGACCTCAATCAATCAATCAGTAGACTTTTAGAACGCGACTTGTCAACCATGAGGGTATCCAGGCACTGGCAAGGTCTAAGGTATCAGTCGAAGAGCCCGGTTTTCAGCGTTCTTCAAAACTCCTGTAGAGTAGGAGCAGTCCTGAGGTGCAGGGGGAGGTCATTCCAGACTTTGGCTGTGAGGTAGGAGAAGGATCACCCTCCTGCTCTGCTGCGTTGTATGTGGGGGTATGGACCTGCACGAGGGAGACAGAGCGGAGATATCTGGTGGGTTCGTGGAATCTCAGGCGGTGGTTGATGTAGGCTGGTCCAGAGTCATGCAGGGCCTTGAATGCATGTGTGAGGAGCTTGAACTGGCATCTCTTCTGAACCAGGACCCAGTAGAGTTTTTTAAAGTGGGGGTGATGTGGGTGCTATGAGGGAGATTCAGTATGAGTCTTGCTGCGGCGTTCTAGATGGTCTATTTCAGTTGAACTAGGTGGGCCTTAATTCCTGCATAAAGGGCGTTTCTGTAGTCCAGTCTACTGGTGACAAGGGCTTGGCTTGGCTGATCTTGAGTTTTGGGGAAGCCACTTGAAAATCTAACAAAACATGAGCAGAAGGAAGAAGCAGGAGGATGACATTACGTTGAATTGGGACTGCATGGTGACTTTGCTGTTTAGGATGATACCAAGGTTCTGGGCATGTACACCCGGGGTTGTAGTGATCCCTGATTCTGTGGGCAACCAGGAGGTGTCCCAGAGGGAGTTGTTATTTCCTAACTTTTCTGTGTTGAACTTGAGGCAGTTGTCCCTCAATTGGTGATGCTAATCATGGATTGGTGGAAGTTGGTTCTGGGGGCTGGTAGAGTTTGTGGAGAGGGAGAGGATGAGGTGTGGGTCATCAGCATAGGATACAATGTTGAGTCTGTGGCATCTGGTCATGTAAATGTTAAAGAAGGTTGGGCTGAGTGATGACCCTTCTAGGTCTCCGCAGATGATTGCTTTGGGTTCAGAGGTGTAGGGTGAAAGGTGGACTTGTTATGTTCTGCGCTAGCGCTCCTCCCGTGGACCTCCCTCCCCTGGGCAGGGATGGAAGAGGAATCGATCGGAAGAGAAATGCTTGCTTTTCTCTTCCGATCAGGTGGTGAGGGAGGTCAGAGATACATGAAAGGAAAGAAAAGACTTTTCCTTTCCTTTCATGTCTTTCTAAGCATTCCTGCAGTCCGATCGCATGGCCGGACTGGCATGATCCGATTACATTATCTAAACAAAGAAGGGGAGTGGTCCCTTGGGCAAGGGCTGCTCCTCAAGGGGGCATTTTTTTATTAGGCATTTTCTTCCCACCAGGGGGGGACATCGGCCTGCTACTAGGCACCAGGGATAATTTTTTTACATTTTTTTTACAGGTCGGGAGTGACCCCTTAAGCAAGGGTCACTCCCCTTGGGGGCAAATTTATTTTAGGCCATTTCAGCCTATTTGTCTTAGGCCAATATGCCCCCAAGGGGGGCAGAAACCACTAGACACCAGGTATTTATTTTCCGCCAATTTCAGCCAGGGGAGCGACCCCTTACGTAAGAGGAGCGACTCTGGAGGACAAATTCATTTTAGTTCATTTCCTATATTAATTAGGCCGATCTGCCCTCCCCTCAAATTCCAGAACTTTGCAGCACCGAAATGTGAGGAAAAAGTTTTGCCAAATGTTGAGGTCTGCTAAGGATTCTGGGTAACAGAACGTGGTGAGAGCGCCACAAGTTACCCTATCCTGGGTTCCCATATGTGTCTAGTTTTCAGAAATATCCAGGTTTGCTATGTTTTCCTAGGTGTTGGATGACCTAGAGGACAAAATCCACAGCTAGGCACTTCGCAAAAAACAGGTCAGTTTATTTTTGGAAAATGTGATGTGTCCATGTTGTGTTTTAGGGCATTTACTGTTGCTGGCACTAGGCCTATCCACACAAGTGAGGTACCATTTTTATCAGGAGACTTGGGGGAATGCTGGGTAGAAGGAAATTGGCGGCTCCTCTCAGATTCCAGAACTTTCTATCACCGAAATGTGAGCAAAAAGTGCTTTTTGCCAAATTTTGAGGTTTGCAAAGGATTCTAGATAACAGAACCTACTGAGGGACCCGCAAGTTACCCTATCCCTTTTTAAAAAGTCACAGGTTTGGTATGTTTTCCTAGGTGCTGGCTGAGCTAGAGACCAAAATCCACAGCTAGGCACTTTCCAAAAAACATGTCAGATTTCAATGTAAAAATATGATGTGTCCATGTTGCATTTCCTGTCATGGTCTCTGGGCCTACCCACACAAGCGAGGGACCATTTTTGTAGAGAGACTGGGGAGAACACAGAATGGCAGAATAAGTGTTATTGCCTCTTGTCTTTTTCTACATTTTTTCCTTCCAAATGTAAGACAGTGTGTAAAAAAGACGTCTATTTCAGAAATGCCCTGTAATTCACATGCTAGTATGGGGACTCCGGAATCAGAGATGTGCAAATAACCACTGATTCTCAACACCTTATCTTGTGCCCATTTTGGAAATAGAAAAGTTTCCTTGATACCTATTTTTCACTCTTTAAATTTCACCAAATGAATTGCTGTATACCCAGTGTAGAATGAAAACCCATTGCAAGGTGCAGCTCATTTGTTGGCTCTGGGTACCTAGGGTTCTTGATTAACCTACAAGCCCTATATATCCACGCAACCAGAAGAGTCCAGCAGGTGTAACAGTATATTGCTTTCAAAAGTCTGCCACAGCTGGAAAAAGTTATAGAAGAAAACGTGGAAAGAAATGGCTTTTATTTTAGCTGTTACTTTCTGTAGGAAAACCTTGAAGGATCTACACAAATGACCCCTTGCTAAATTCAGAATTTTACCTTCTTTTCAGAAATGTCCGGGATCCAGCATTGGTTTCACACCCATTTCTGGGACTAACTGAAAGGCGGCTGAAAGCACAAAAAATAGTTTAAAATGGGGTATGTCCCAGTAAAATGCCAAAACTGTGTTGAAAAATGTAGTTTTCTGATTCTGATGCCTGTTCCTGAAAGCTGGGAAGGTCGTGATTTTAGCACTGCAAACCCTTTGTTGATGCCATTTTCAGGAGAAAAAAACACATGCTTTCTTCTGCAGCCCTTTTTTCCCATTTGTTTGAAAAAAACAAAATTTTAGTTGTATTTTGGTTAAATTCTTGGTCTCCTCCAGAGGAACCCACAAACTCTGGGTACCTCTAGAATCCCTAGGATGTTGGAAAAAAGTACACAAATTTGTCGTGGGTAGCTTATGTCGACAAAAAGTTATGAGGGCCTAAGAGCTAACTACCCCCAAATAGCCCAAAAAAGGCTTAGCACCGGAGGGGAAAAGGCCTGGCAGCGAAGGGGTTAACAATCACGTGTAAGAGTTCAAGCTGACAGTGACAAAGCATAAAGGAGAGCGATGTTGAGAAAGACGTTATGTGAACCACACTTAGGAGGGATATATCAAAACATTATTTCCCCTCCCTACCTGGACATTCCCTGTCACTACAGGTGGCCCTGGACTGCCAAGAGGGGAAATGGACAGTCACTGATGGCATGATGCTCTGGTCTAGCTGCTACAATGCCTGGCTTTTAAGTAAAAACTATTTTAAGGTCACTGCCTAAAGAAGAGGAAGGTGGACTCTTGAGTGAGTGGATGGGCCCACCGTTTCAGAGAGAAAATCTCCTCCTGGTAGGTGGCAAACAGTGTGGCCACCACATTTTTAAGAACCAGGTGGAAAAGAGCATGCAAGATTTTACTATAACACGTATTGTGGCAGTTATCTTTTGCACTTAATTATTGCAATAGTTGCCATAGAAGTCTTTGGTTTATGGTGTCTAAAACCGATTCTTAAAATGTGAGAGACTTTCTGTATGATATATTTTACTCTCAGACGTCCTCTCATAAAAAATCGGTCCCACTCCCTCTCGACTTCCTCCCACTTCTCAGGACAGCTTCTCCCAAATATCAAGCCCGGAGCAGCGTGGCGCAGGGTTATTCAGTTACACCATGCACATGCCAAGGCTCAAAGGCCCCTTTGAGAGTAAGAGGCTGGGCTCACACTACAGGGACTGTGGGGTCCTGTGGTACATACTTATCACAAGCACAGCTTCACAAAGCTCTGTGTACCCAAATTCAAAAAAATAATTACTTCTTATTGACTGAGAGAGTTTTTATCCCATCATCCATTTCTGTTTGCAGACCTGAATCCAGAGTTGTGGACCCAAAGACTCTGATTTGCAGGATGCATCAGAAGAAATTCTTTTTTGGCTACTATTAAAGGACATGAGGCTTGTGCCCCACATTCAGTACACTAAAAGTGAAGGCGCTTTAAGGTGGGCAGGAGAAGCATCCCAGCAACCCGGGCTCGGTTTGTGTGAGCCTAGGAGGACTCTCCAATGTTACTATAAAAAAGTACATTTTGCCACCAGAATCACTAACCACAAGTCAGGGTTTGAGGACCTTCACTGTGACCCCAATGTTCGTGAATACTGCAATGGTGCCACAAACAACACATTCAAAAAAATACTAAAACGGACGACAATAATATATTTTTTTACAGTCTGAAAAGATAAAATAAAAGAGGCCAGCCCCAGCTTGATACCCTCCTTTGCATAGTCCAGGGCCCTGAGGCCAGTCGCAGATATAGACTGATAGAGGCTGTGGTAAGTGTGGGTTGGTGACCGGTAGAGGGTTGGACACAGGGCCTGGCCTTAGATCAAGCCTTCTGGTCAACACTAGCTATGCATGGAAGTAGAGGTTCATTACTTTGAAGTCAAATATATTGGAGTAAGACAGGGACAGACTGAATTGTGACATATTATGAAGGTGTTGTCTCTTTTACTCTTGTAGACTCCCATTGTTTAATCCATTTCTGTAAAATATTTTTATGGAAGTGGCCAGAGCCTCCCTAGTATAAGCATTAATAAAGGTGATGATTTCAGTTCAGGAGAAGCCATGAAGCACGAAGGAGGAACACAGACACTGAGAGAAGCATGAGACATGCCACATGCAAAATGAGAAACAGACATTGGCCTTCATTCAGAAGACCAGAAGACAGTTTACAATGAAAAGATGCTTGCTTAATAACTTCTGTAAAAAGTTGACAGATAATGCAAGGCACATCATGAAAATGTTGAAAAGGATTGCTCTGATAAATTTGGCTGGTACGCAGCCCATATGAGATAGAGGTATGTGGGCGGAAGTGGGCTCCTAGCACAAAAACATATTGCATTCAAGAGAGAGAGAGGAAAATAGCACCCAATGCATTGCTTTATAACATTCATCTTAATGTGTCATTGAGCATATATGTAGAAGTAATGGCTAGAAGAGTGTGTCCTTATAGGAAAGCTGTTGTTTATGTTACTTGATCACTGTCCTGCACCAATCAAAATCTCTGTGAGTCTTGTCTTTACAGGGAAAGTTGTGTTCTTTCTGCAATTGTGTGTGGCAAAAATTCTAAATACAGGTAGATACTAATTGACTAAGTTAATGTTTAATGGACATAGTACTCCACCACAAGTTTGGAAGAGTACCCTGTCTGCTAAGCTGTCGGTCCAGCTGCTCTGAGTCAGGTGTACTGACATGATTCTACCTTCCACTGGCTCTGACGATGTAGACTCTTGAACAATGACCCCTTTGCTGTTGAGCCATCAGTCAACAGATGTCAGACTACCTGCCCTATTTAGGGCAGATGTTCTGAAGCTATTTTTCCTATTTAGCTTTGTTGGGAAAAGCCTGAAAGGCAAAGATGAACACCCCTGTTCCAATTTCATCACAGGGAAGGGTAGGATCAGCAAGACTCATTGATACCACCCCTAGCTCCAGATAGTTTTGCTGTATCATCAAAGTGTGTACGTTTCAGCAGGGGATGCTGCTTTACAGGACATAACTGTCTGCTCCCAAGAAGTCTTGAGCACGTCCTTTCATCATGCCACTCCCCAGACTTACAATGAAGACTCTGGTCAGAGTATTTCGTTCAGGTGAGGTAATTTTAAAATTTAACTTCTGAAGGTTCTGGTGTTTTGAGATACTTTCTGTAGCCCACCTCAGCAGATTTGCCTGACCTCAAGGTGGGCACATTCCAGCAACTTTAAAACTTATTAGCTTTAAGAGTCTTATATTTAAAGATACTATGTTTTCCCAGGTGCTGGGATGTGCCCGTCTCAAGCTCTGTGAAGAAAAGTTAAGGCAGGCTACATTAAAAAGCACCTCATCATACGTTATGCTTGTTCATATTGTGGTACTGTAATTGAGATTAACTATAGGAGAGTTCCATTTTTAAATCCCTTTCCATTACTGGTTGAATATGTAGCAATATATAATGCTAATAACAACCCACAAAGTAGAAGCGCTGGAGTGTTTGTAGTCAATGAGAAATCAGTCTGTACTCACCTGTCAGTCATGGCAAACACCAACCTTCCTCAAGGTCTGACATTGTTAGCTGGGAGAAAATGTAAAGCTTATAAACATTGTGATAAAAGTAAACAAAAAACTACAGATTATTGAATCTACAGCCCAAAACCCTTGTTGATCAAGGCTAAGTAGTTAAATGTGTGCTCTCCATTGCTAAAACAATCACTATTTTCTATTTAATACTCTCATACTGGTAAAATGTCACTGATGGATGCCCAGGGTATCTCTCCCTCACAAACACCAGAAAGGCAGTTGCCCATTCCTAGCTGGGCCTTAGTACTGATGTAGTTTAACCTTTAGTAGTGCCCCTCAGGTCACAAAGGTCATCAGACTATGACAGTTCATGTTTTATGTCAATCGTAGTTTCGCGCATTTTAAATGTGCACTTGCTTGCATTTCAGAGTCCGACTTAGGTGGCATTTAAATTAAATCACATGTTAGAGGGATACAATTGATGTTATACTGTCATTTAGATTCTAGACTAAGAGTGCATATAAAAATGATATTGAATTTCTAATGATTAGTAAATTATTAATGAGTTTAAAAATATGTGTAAAGTGAGAGAAATGCAATTATCTGCTGTACTTAATGAAATGCAGTAACACATTTTTCTTGTTTGAAATATAATGTATTACTCATATTAATGAAATATTATTAATGCTGAATTTATGAGTGCATATTATATGTGTTCTACCACAGCGTATTAATTAAATGCATTTTATATTTTCTCTTGCGTTAGCATGAGTGAGGCCTGATGAAGTTTGTAAATTGTGACCATGCTAAAAATACTGATCCATTTCCTAACATGAACTTTCTTTTAGGTTATGTTCTCATGAGAAGTTTATCTAGTTGGTAATAGATCTTATTGTTTAAGCATTGATAGAATGTAGCATAGTGCCCTTTATGGAAGAATAGTGTGAAACATGGATTCTTAGTGCATGGAGTCACACAGATAGAAGATGTTCCCATGACAGACCTGGGAAAGAATTGGACTGTTACAACTTGGAGTATGGTGATCGAGCACTATTTGATGATGCCCATTCAATGTGACATGAACTGATATCTTTGATGAATCAGAATGCTTTGTGAATTCTAATATATCAATGGACATTTCAACTTTGGGCAGTTCCTAGCAGCTGGCAGAGAGCTCCTGCTGCTTGCAGATGCCTTGCTGATTCTGATGCTTGGTGATTAAAATTCCCTAATTTGGTTAGATGAAGGGTTGAACTGTGCCCAGCTAAAAGGTTATTGAGTCTGCTGAATTTGAATTGACCAATGATTGTTAACTCTGAGCAATGCATTATTTCAGTATCTCAGATATTTTTATTAATATTATACATTGTTCTTCTTGAATGCCCAGTTTTATTAATGTTAGTTTGCCTATATCTATTTAAAAACCTTGGGAAACACTTGGTGTATATGTATCTTTATACCTTGGTTTTGCACATTGTCTAAATGACTGTAAGTTTGTGTTTATAATAAATGTATAAATGTTTTCCCTCATTGGAGTTTTTCTTCCATGGCCACATTGGTCATGGTGCTTAGATTGTTTGGGATGGTACTAAAATTCTGTTGATGTTCTACCACACTACTCACTGCGTCCAAAGATTCATCCACCTCGATGAGCATTAAATCCTGGGAAGGATGAAAATTCAGCAACAGTTCTGGTAGTTCTGGTTTCATCCCATGAGAGGGGAGAACCATTTTTCTTTACTGTTAGGGAAATAGGATTGACCTCATGTGATTGCCCAATCTAAAGATTGTTACCCCAAACCTTGTCCCATGGTTCGGTCTGAAGATTGATGAAGTTCCAGCGTCGTGCCTACAAGTGACGGTTTTGGGAGTTTAAATAGGGTCCTGCGCATGAGAAGCTTTTGGCTTAAAGATTGCAGTGAAGTGTGATATTGTGAAGTGTGATATTGTGAAGTGTTTGGCAGAGTCATCATACTCGAATTGATTGTGGCGCATTTTGCTAAAAAATGTCTGTGGTTGCTGTTGTTGTTGTTGACAGGTCCGTCGAGACCTAAGATCCCAGGATAATGCATAAGTGTAGAAAACACTTGGACAATTTATTGTCTGCAGTGATGTACTTGTCATGAGACATCGTTGACAGTGGTAATAGTTTTCCTTAAATGAGTGTGAGTTGTTGGTTACTATTTAGTGAAGGGCCTACAGAGGATCTATATCAACCAATGTGAGAATTGCTAGTCTACTTTCACTCATTGTATAATTGTGAAAGCTACAGTTGGAGAAGTATAAGCCCCTAAAGCTTTGAAGTGTTTGAATTCCTACCAGTCGATGCAGATTGGTTGTTGGCTTTTGCTTGCAATATTTTGCACTAGGTGTGAGTGAGCGATTGTATGAGTGACACTTACGAAGCGATTGCAGCCATTGAAAGAAGTGAATGTGGTGTCACATTATGAGGTGCTGGTATAGGTCAGTTTGTGTGAAGCTGCACTGGTATTGGTGGAAAGTGCTATGTTGCTATTGGTTGAGAACCGTTAAGCAAAGGATTGTGGGATTTAAATTACTTCCTGATTTGATTTAAAGATGTGAAATTAATTGAATTTCACTGAAAATTATATTTTTTAAAGCATTAAAGAGTGCACTAAGGGGAGAGGTGTTTATGCCAGTTAGAGATGTTATTGAAATGCCACCAGAAGGAACTCCAGTTTACAGTGTACCGTCCGCTAAAGGGTTGCATGCATGTACTTGGCTTGAACAATGGTGCAAAATTACTGAGAAATAAGGTGCTTCGGCTTTTCACCAATATGGGACATTTAATTTGAGATTTTTAGACAATTTGAGGGTAATAATGTATTAAATGAGACCGCCTCCAAGACCTGTACAATTTGAAGCCCTCAGTATTTGGGACCTTGTTGCCCATGAAAGAATGTCAGCTAAGTAAGAGAAGAGAAATGCAGAAAGCAATTAAAACACTTTCAGAAGCTAGATGGGATGCAGAACAGAAGGTGTGGAGAGCAGATATATTAGATGGAGTCAGAATGTTTCCAGCTATTGCAGAGGAAGGTGAGGGGAGTCCAAAACCTAAGACTTAAAAAATAGGTAGAAATAGCAGGACAGACAGCAGAAGCTGAGAGCAAAATGACAGTAAAATATGACAGTGATTCATATGATAAGTTTATAAATCAGTTACTGTTGAATCATCCACCACCGTATCATTCAGTTGAGACAGGAATCAGAAGTGAAACAGTACAGAATGTAGTCCTGAATGTGGCGACCACTCCAGTTCTACAGATTTTTCCAGTTCCACCTGTAAGTTCAGAGACACCAATGTCCATGGTTTATCCACCAGTTCAGATTGTTAACACAGTTCAGCCCATTTCAAGTTCAGTTGTAAATCAAATTGCCCCAGATCCAAATGAGAATCAGACAGCGCTGACACCTAGGCCCATATTTATACTTTTTGACGCAAATCAGTGCTAGCGCAGGTTTGCGTCAAAACGTTTACCGCCGGCTAACACCATTCCAACGCGCCAGTCGGACGCCTTATTTATGGAATGACGTTAGCCGGCGCTGCAGCCTGGTTAGCGCCAAAAGAAATGACGGTAACTAGGATGCAGGGGCGAAGAAAAGACTGGGGGTTGTGCGCCAAAGAATGGTGTAAGTCAGGTTAGAGTCAAAAATATTGGCTCTAACCTGACTAGCGCCATTTTTTGACGCACAACCCCCATGGAGATGACTCCTGTTTTAGCAAAGACAGGAGTCATGCCCCTCTGCTCAATGGCCATGCCCAGGGGGACTTCTGTCCCCTGGGCATGGCCATTGGGCATAGTGGCATGTAGGGGCCCCAAGTTAGGCCCCCCTATGCCACTTAATAAAAAAATTAAATTATACTTACCTGCACTTACCTGCACTCACCATGGATGGGTCCTCCCATCCATGGGTGTCCTCCAAGTGTGGGCGAGGGTGGAAGGGGATTTCCCTGGGTGCAAGGAGGGGCACCTGTGGACTGCTTCCATGGTGGGAGACCCAGGTCCTTTAATGCCTGCCCTGACTCAGGCGTTAAAAAACGGCGTAAATCCAGCTGGGTGCCATGCTTTAAGGCCCGTCCCCTCCTGTGCATCATTTTGACGCCGGAGGATAAAAAATGCACACATGCCTTAGAGTAATTTTTGCATGGGAACGCCTACCTTGCATGTCATTAGCGCAAGGTAGGTTTTCACGTACAAAACATTACTCAAACTCCATAACTTTGGCACTAGACGGGTCTAGCGGCAAAATATAAATATGGAGTTAAGTTTGCACCAAATTTGCGCCAAGATAAATGACACAAATCCGGCGCAAACAGGGTATAAATATGGGCCCCAATGTGACTATGCCTATGCAGAATTTTAATCAGAATCAGCCTATGACTATGTTTATGCCAGTGCAGATAATGTCAAATGTTACTCCAAGTCAAACAGGGTAGACTTACAGTACTGTCTTAACAGGACAGAGTGTAGGAATTCAAATTCCTCAAAATCAGACAAATATTGTGAGTACCGATGCACTGACAGTTCCCGTGACTATAGGTAGAGTTGTTCCTTTGTATGCTTCAGGCTATTCTGAAAGTAATGCTCATTAAATAAATGTCCTGACTTTTACTGAAACACCAATTACATCTGCTGGGATATCACCAATTGAGATCAGTATATTCAAACAACTCAGAGATGGTGAGAACAGCTTCTCTTGTTCCACCTTTGACCCTTACACGAATTGCAGAACCTAACCAGATGTTAAACCAGGCAGCACCAGTTCTTGATGCGAGGTTTCCTCAGGGAACCCCACCGTATCCCATGAATAGACAAGATCAGATTCCGAATATACATTGCAGGACCCTGCAAGACGTACCCCAGAGAAATATTTGAATGAACGGCCATACATTTTCCCCTGCAAAATTAGAGTATTGCAAGAAGGAAGTCATGTAGTTAGATCACCACATTGAGAAAGATGTGAGGGAAGTGTCACAAGAAGGAATCTCAGCAAGCTTGAAAGTGACTCCTCCAGTAAGACAGAAAAAAGTCTGAAAGTTTTTGGGAATGGTTAGCTACTGTTGTAAGTGGATTCCAAACTTTTCCCTTGCAGCCAAACCTTTAAGGAGTTTAACACACAAAGATGTGACTGATCGGGTACTATTGGATGAAAATTATCTACGTGCCTTCACAGAACTGAGAGAAAGCCTATGCAGAGTCGCATCTTCAGGAATGCCTAATTATAATAAATGTTTTTTTTTGTTTTGTTTGCGAGAGAGTTGGATGTGCACTCTCAGTTTTGACACAGTTCCATGGAAATGCAAACAAGCCTGTGGCTTATGTTTAAGCCACACTTGATCCTGTAGCTGCAGCGGTGCCCGGTTGTTTAAAAGCAGTCGCTGCCCTCATCGTTAGCATACTGCAGTGCAAAAGCATCAAGATGGGACATCCACTTAAAATTCTTATCCCCCACTCAGGGGAGATTTTGTTAAACCGAACAAAGACTTAATACTTGACAAGTGCCCATTCAACCTATTATGAGCAAGTGATCTTTGACTCTTCTAGCGTGAATGTCAAGAGATGTACAGTGTTAAACCCAGCAACTTTGATGCCTATTTCTATTGAAAATGCAAGTGACTGTGAAGATTAGGTTGAGCATGACTGTCTCAATGTGACTGAAGTGTGCACCAAAGCAAGACCTGTTATTCAATAAGTTTCTTTAAATGAAAATGACTATATTGTGTTCATTGTAAGTTTCTTTAAATGAAAATGACGATATTGTGTTCATTGATGTCTTTAGTTTGAGAGATAAAGATGGCACCCTGAGAACAAGTTATGCAGTTTGCACAGTCTCAGTTGTAATAGAAGCCTCCTGGCTTCAAGGAGTCATTTCAGCTTAAGGAGCTGAATTGGTTGCCCATACCAGATCATGCTGTGTTTCTGAAAAGCAGCAATTTTCACTGGTAGCCAATATGAGTTCAGTGTTGTTAACGATTTCGGACAGTTATGGTCTCAGAGAGGTTTTATGACCTCTTCTTGTTCCCCAATCTGAAACGGTGACAAAACTTACCTTTTGTTGAATGCATTACAGGTACCAGAAAAAATTGCCATTCTTAAATTCCTAGCTCATAGAAAATCAACTAATTATGTTACCCTGGTTAATTCCTATGCAGATGAAGTTGCTAGGTATTGTGCCCTTAGTTGTACCTCCTTCAATGTAGAGTGGAAACGTGATACACAGGATGAGCAAGCCAAAGTTTCTTGATTCCTGCTGTTGACACATGGGAGGAAGTAAAAAGATTGCAGGAAAAAGTGACTGAGGAAGAACAGCAAAGTTGGATTAGAGTGTGACGTTTCAAAAGGAATGAAGATGGTGTTTGGGTTTCAAGTGATGGAAGCGAAGTGTTGCCAAATATCTTACTATCCCCGATGGCAACACATTACCATAGACAGGCACACATAGGTAGAGACGCAATGATCAAAACATTGAGGCAAACATGGTTTAATCCTAGGTTCAGAGTGATTGCTGAATCTGCATGTTACCAATGTGTCACCTGTCAACAAATGAATGTGGGGAAATGTACAGTTGTTACACTGAGTCACATCGGTAAGTCAGTAGGACCGTTTAAGAGAAAGCAGTTGGATTTTATTGAATTACCAGTATGCAATGGACTTGTATATGTTCTAGCTATTGTTTGTATTTTCTCGCACTGGGATGAGGCTTACCACACAAGGAGAAATGATTGCCTCACAGTAATGAGGCTGTTACTAAGAGAGCTGATAGCTAGGTTTGGATTCCCAACTTCTCTTTAATCAGACTGAGGAACTCATTTTCAACAGTTAGGACCGTAAAATGTGTGTCGCATTAAAAGTGGAGCAAATATTGCATTGCAGTTATCGTCCAGAAGCTTCAGGTCTGGTACAACAGATAAATGGAACACTGAAGTCCAGACTATCAAAAGTAAGTGTGTCCACAACACCGAAATGGCCAGGTGCATTTCTTCTTGTTCTGATGAGTATGCGCAGCACACCTGACAAAGAAACAGGATTTTCTCCTCAGGAAGTCATCATGGGGCGCGTTATGTGATTATCAGCAGTGCCAGAAAATGCGCTTGTGAACATTAGATGACTTGGTGCTGGATTATTAAAAGGACTAGATGACGTGCATTCTTTGTCTTATCAGGTTGGAGAGGCTACTGTCCAGTGACAGCAGAAACTGCGTTGTGACCTGTGCCCCGGTGATTGGGTCATGCTTAAAAAGCATATAAGGAAGACATGCATGGAGCCTTGTTAGAAGGGTCCATACCAAGTGGTTCTCATGATGACAACAGCTGTGAAGTGTGAATTGGGAACATGTTAGTCACACTTGCGATGTTCCAGGTCCTCTTGATGAAACAATGCCTGTTCCTGAAGTGCCAGTTACAGTGAGTGTGAGGTATCGGAATAGCCAAGCTGTTGGGCTGGACAAGTGAGTGTAGCAAAGACTGTATCTGGTGGGGTTCTGAGCTAGTCATCAAAAGTGACAACAGTGAATGTTACAGAAGGGTTGAGGCAGAATCAGTTGACTCATGCAAGCTCAGATGCTGATGAGGGATCAGTCATACGAGATGAAAGAGTTGTACCAGGAGGCAATTGGCCTAAAGCTAAAACTGTGCTTGCTGTGCAAGTGCCATCAACTATTGCTGAAGAAACTGAAGAGTCGTGTCAAGGTGAAAGTGATTCTGAGAATCAAGTAAACAGAAGGTCACAAAGAAAGAGTGCCAAGCAGAAAGTACTCAGCACCTGAATGGACATATTATTCAGCTGATGACTGGGAACATGAGTTTGTTACTATTTGTGCTAACAATTCATATCCAGCTCATTATTCCTGGCATAGAAATTGCTTTGGAACTAAACTTTGAAATCTCATTGCCAGTTGATGATAAGAGACATTACATTTTGGAAGTGATTATCAGTGATTGCAAACTGTGCATTTATTAGAGACATTTGAACTTTTTAGAAGTCGCTTTTGAACTTTTGCAAGTAGAGAAATTCTTGATAAACTTTTTAGAAGATCGAGAAACTTTGTGAATTATTGCGTTATTGAAATAGACTATTTCTTAATTGTTTGCTCACAAATAAAAAGGACTGAGAAGAGACAGTGATAAACAAAGGCTGCTTTGAGTTTTGAAATTAGAGAATTCATGGAGTCAAATCACAATAGAATTATGTGTAGATACAAATGTATTGGTTTAACAGTAGTCACAGTTATCATGACTATATTATTGCTAATAGGTTTGAGTTCGCCCACAGCAAAGGATTCAGATTGCTCTCACACTTGTTTCAAATTTAGTAAATCCCATTGCAGATCAAAATTCATTTCACACAGATGAGAAGTGTTTACACACTGTATGAATATGTTGAGACAATGGAAGTTAGAGACTGTTACTTGAGTACACAGCTAACTTCATCAGTTAGTGAAGGAATTACATATCACAGTTCACCCATAACCTATGGAATTTCCTGTAGTCGTTTATTAACACTGTTTTATCAGCATTAGTATTACCAGTACTTCTATTCAAATTATGATTTTGTGTTTTCATTTGTCCCAGTCATGAAACATTTAAGCAGCATTGCAAAGGTGAAGACTATTGATTATGTGGTAGGTTTCTTTGAATCTAAATTGACATTTGGATCATTGTATGCAAACAAGAATAATTTAACTTGCTTTCCTAGTCCTGCAGAAAAGGAATTCATTGGACAGGTTGAGGAAAAAGGGAGAGCATCGAAAGCCAAAATACAAAGCGTAATAGTTTTGCAGGACTGGGAGAAAATTTTGAGACGTTCAGTACCTGGAAATCAAGGATTCCTGGTTATTGATTGGCAACATTTTTTTAAGCACTTTTTATTGGGTTTTGGTCTTACAACATATACAGATGACAATCATTCCATATAGTGTCATAGACAGTTTTACAATAGGACAGTCAGTGTAGTATTTATCCTCTTGGATTGCTTATTTTAGGTACATACAGTATCATTGTCCCATTATCCCAATACATTGCAATAGGATTCACTTCAGTAGTCTTTCTGATTACTCTTAACCCCCCCCATCTCTAACCAAACTGTGCTGCTTCCAGTGTAAAATAGAGGTGAGAGAGAAATTAAATGGGGGGAATTTGTCAGTGGACAGGTAGGTGAACGGGAATAGTTGATGAGAGATGCGGCTGCTCCTGGGTATCTGATATCTTCAATATATAATCTCAGATGAAAATGTGTGGTGAGCAGCCGTGTTCTATTCCCCACAGTACGTTTTTAGCCAATGGGTCTAGGTATCTGAGATACAGGGGCATATTTATACTCCGTTTGCGCCAAATTTGCGTCGGTTTTTTCGACGCAAATTCGGTGCAAAACTAACGCCATATTTATACTTTGGCGTTAGACGCGTCTAGCGCCAAAGTATGAGGAAAGAGCGTAATTTTTTCGCGTGAACTCCTTCCTTGCGTTAATGAGATGCAAGGTAGGCGTTCCCGTCTAAAAAAATGACTGCGACGCAAATGCGGCGTATTTATACTCCCGGGCAAAAATCACGCCCGGGAGTGGGCGGGGCAAAAAACCCCGCATTTGCGCCGGATTTTAGCGCCTGGGTCAGGGCAGGCGTTAAGGGACCTGTGGGCTCAAAATGAGCCCACAGCTCCCCTCCCATGCCCCCAGGGACCCCCCCTGCCACCCTTGCCCACCCCAGGAGGACACCCAAGGATGGAGGGACCCATCCCAGGGACATTCAGGTAAGTTCAGGTAAGTATAATTTTTTATTTTTTTTATATTTTTTTTGGCATAGGGGGGCCTGATTTGTGCCCCCTACATGCCTCAATGCCCAATGACCATGCCCAGGGGACATAAGTCCCCTGGGCATGGCCATTGGGCAAGGGGGCATGACTCCTGTCTTTACTAAGACAGGAGTCATGTAAATGGCGTCTGGGCGTCGTTAAAAATGGCGCAAATCGGGTGGAGGCGATTTTTTGGCGTCCACCTGACTTGCACCATTTTAAGACGCCCTAACGCCATTTTCCCCAACGCCGGCGCTGCCTGGTGTACGTGGTTTTTTTCCACGCACACCAGGCAGCGCCCGTCTGCTAGCGTCGGCAAACGCCATTCAATAAATACGGCGCCCGCATGGCGCTTCAGAATGGCGTTAGCCGGCGCAAAACTTTTTGACGCTAAACTGCGTTAGCGCAGTTTAGCGTCAAAAAGTATAAATACGGGCCACAATGTTCTAGTGTAATCCAGTGTGGAACTTTCACTAGATCTGACAGGGCAGTATGAACACCCACCCAGTAGGCTTGTATGGAAAGACAGTACTAGAGATTATGCACAAGGTCTGCTGGACCACTACAGCAACTTGGACAATCCAGGGATGCTGCAGGGAATATAGTTTGGAATGTCTGCGGTGTATAATATGCCCTATTCATTAGGGAGAACTGTATAAATTTAAAGCGGGAATTACGTCTTATTTTGCTGGGGCCCATCCTTTGTCTTTCAGGGCCCGAGCTATGTCCGCCTCTCAACGAGTCCTTAGAGTTGTCAGTGATATGTATGAGTGTTCTCCTACACCCCTATATAGCCATTTGACCATTTGAACAAGTGTCTGCCTGTTCCCATCTCGTGTACTGCCTGAAATAGCAAATATGTTTTCGGTTCAGTGCCTTCGCATGCCCAGGTTTTACGAACATATCGGGATGTTCCAGTATGTAAAAGATAGAGGGAAACCTTATAATCCATGCATTTGAGTAAATTCCTGGTGGGACATTAAAATGTCATCTTCAAATAAGTCACCAATCATGTGCGCACCTATTGCATTCCATAGTCGGATGTGTAGTGATCTGATCAGCCCCAAAGGTGTTGGTATGCAAGCTAAAGGTATGTTGGGTGCATGAGGTAGTGGGTTCTTTGTATATTTTAGAGCTTGCTTCAAATATACTAGAGCATTATTTAAAAGCATAGGTAGCTCGTGGGGGAGGCAGGGGAGTTGTACACCCGATAATAATAGTGTTTGTCACTTGACCCATTTTAAGTCCCAAAGTGTGAAATTTATTTCCATCAGGTGGAGGCCTACCAGCCAGTATGCCAACCATTGCAATTGGCCTGGATAGCAATACACCCTGAAATCTGGAGCACCCAGTTCACCTCTGTCTGGGGAAATTGCCATTTAGTGAGGCTCACCCTGCGTCTTCCAGTACTCCAAATTAGACGTAACAGTAATGTGTTGATTTGCCGGTAGGTTAACAAAATAATATAATAACTGGGGCACCATTACCATTTACATTATCAGTGCTATCCATCCAGCCACTGACAAAGGAAGTGATCCAAAATAGAATCTGTGAACAGAGGGAAGCGATTATTCTGTTTAAATTACCTTCTAGTAGATCAGAAGCGGTTCTGTAAATTTGGAATCCTAAATAACAAAACGTACATGGAGCCATCGGAATAGACTTGATTCCCATGTCTATGCGTCCAACTAGAGTATCCTCCTGGAAAGTGAAGGCACAGGATTTATGATGGTTTATGTGGAGCCTTCAGAATTCTGCAAATTGAGTAAAGACGGCATTGAGTGGTGACATATCCATCATCAGATCATGTTAGTATACTATAAGGTTATCTGCATAAATAGAAATTGAATGCTGGGTTTGTCCTTGTGGATTACTCTAGGTTGCTACGCTTTGAAGTATTGTATAGGCCAGTGGTTCCATGGCCTATCCAAAAGGAAGTGGTGACAGCGGGCATCCCTGTCTAGTGCCCCTGAAAACTGGGTAATTGGAGGAAATGTGAGAACCTGTTCAGACATGAGCAGTTGGTGTACAGTAATTTCACCCTGTAATTTCTGCAGTGTTGCAACATGTAATCCCAGCGTAAAGTGTCAAATGCATGCTGGAGGTCACATGAAAGAAATCCAGCATTCAGGTAGGTTCTTTTGGTGATCTCCATCACTTGGTAGAATCGTCTAAGGTTTTATCATGTACTATGGCGGGGTATAAAGCCGTTTTGATATGTATGCATCAGATTTGGTAATAGAAGAAGTAATCTCATAATCAAAACCTTACTCAAGATCTTGTATTCCATTAAGAACAGGGATAACAGCCAGTAGAATGACGGGTCTGGTGAGTCCCTACCAGCCTTAAGCAGGGAGGTCACTACGGCTTGAGAATTAGTGTGCGAGAGGGATCCATTTTTATGTGACATACTGTATGTCTTTACTAAGTGTGGGATTATGCTGGTGGCGCACATGGAGTAAAATTCAACTGGTAGACCATCTAGTCCTGGTGTTTTATTTCATGGAAGAATGTTTATCACGCAACTGATCTGTTCCTGAGTTAGTGGTGCAGTCAGTGCTGCATTCTGTGTCTTAGGGACCTGTGATAGTTCCATATTGTCCAAAAAGTTATGGAGGTGACATATGGGCTGGGATTAGGAGGTTCATACAGTTGTGTGTAATATTCTTGAAATGAGGTATTAATAGATTCTTGCATTTCAAGTATTGGTCCCTCTGGTGTGCATATTGATAGTGTAGGCATTGGGGACAATTGTGGGTGAATCAGGCAAGCCAACCAGGCACCTGCTTTATCTCCCTCAGAATGCATTCTATTTGTATAAGGATAAAAAACTAGTACCCAGAGGCATTCTGAGTGTTGCGTATATTGGGAGCGGCAATCTTATCGTTCTCCTGATCTAGTGCTCTTGACCTGTTTTCAACTTCTATTATATCTCGTAATATTGTTTGGTGTGCCCCATCAGCGATAGACATCGATGCTCCCCATATAACCACTTTAAACGCTTACCATTCAACTGATGGTGAAGAAGCTGTGCCCTTGTTCTCTATGAAGTAGGTGGTGATAGTAGTGGCCAAAGTATCTTTAAAAGACTGTATCTTCCAGCAGACTAGGTTGGAGTCTCCAGGTGGGAATCGGGTAGGGGAACTGTCCCTTTGCAATATGCAGTTCTAGCGGGTTATGGTCAGACAGGGTTTTACCTACGTATGTGGTGTGTGAGATGTCTGTAAGTCGAAATGGTGAACAAAATATGAATAATCATGAGTGTAGTTTGTGTGGGACTGAGTAAAGTGAGTATTCTTTCATCCCCTCATTCAGTTCCCGTCAGGCATCAAGCAGGGACCACCCTTCTGCCCATTCTTTCAGGGCCTTGTCCTGTAGAATCGGAGGCGCATTAAGCAGAGGAGAGTGAGATCGAGCTAAGTGAATGTCAAGGACTGCATTATAGTCACCAACTATTATAGCTTTTGTGACCAGGCTGCAAACACTGAAGAGAGATGTGATAGGAAACAGTCCTGTTCAGTATTTAGGGCATACACACTTTCCAATACTAATGGCTTCCCATCCAGGTTTCCCGAAACCAACATGTATCGCCCCCGTGTGCCTATTTTGGATTCGAGTGCTTCAAATGGTACACCAGCAAATATCCAAATGGCAGTGAATGAGAGATGTATCTTGCAAATATGTCACTTGGACTTTTTGGTGACTCATTAGAGTATGTATTCTGTGTTGCTTCGGTACAGGACCATTCCCTCTAACATTCCATGTTATTACTTTGTATAAGGTAGCTGCAGTAACCCTTTTCATAAGTGATAAACCTTAATACGAGTACCATTCATTCAACCGCAAAAACAAGCATAATACCACAACATGTGTTTTGTCTCATTTTCCCTTGGGAAAGGCTAACATTATCAAAGACGGTATTTGTCTGTTTAGTAATCCAACAGCTTTTAGTTGAGGTAAAGAGTGGATGGCTTCCTCTGGCAAGTCTGGACCCAACACCATAATACAAAAAGTGAGACAAATTCTAGCACTGGTGCTGCATCAGGCTTACAAACCATTCGTAGTTCAGCCAGCAGCTTGGGCCAGGGATATCAAGACAGCTATCAAATATGGCAATAAAGGATACAGTTTTAGAAAAATAGGGGGAGAGTCATACGATTGTGTCAGATGTTTGAGAGGTCACTATTGGGAACAATGCTGCACTAGCATTTGAGTCAGAGTCCGATGCAGCGTTGTTCAATGAGCTGGACGAGGAGTGTGGAGACCGGCATTGGTTAGCATTAGACATTGTAGCAAGCACTGCCAATTGTCCTTCTAAGGCCTGCCTTGGGGTCGGGGCTGTCCCAAGGGAAAAACATCTGGCACTGTGCTATCACCTTCACCAAGGGATGAGGCAGGAGGGCCATGCACATTTCCAGTGGGTTCCAGTATACGAGCATTGGGATAATGGGTTTCCAGCCAGTCCCAGACTGATTCGGAGGTGTCAAAAAACATTGTTTGTTGTTCATGAATGACAGAGTCGTGCTGGGAACATCAACGCATAAGTCAGTCCTTCAGTTCGCAGCTGTCATTTTACTGCCAGAAATGTAGTTATTTTCCACTGAACTTCAAGGATGTAGTCCAGAAATATGGAAACTTGAATTATTGACTATGATTGGTGTGCGCTCCCTGGCTTTTTGCAGGATGATGTCCTGATCTCTATAGTTTAATATATATGTGCAATCATGGGTCACAGTGGTGTATTGGGGCCAGTCTTCATGTGGGTATTTACCATGGCCCCCAAGGTGATGTGAGTGGCGTTATAAGGAGAACAGAGGTCGGGCTTCTAATGGCATCCCCACCTGGCCCCTGTAACAATTGCTGCAATGGCCTCTCGAGACCTGCAGCCACCACCACACTAGGGTGCAACTCTCACTGGGATGTGGGGATTTCTTTCAATTCTTGCAGGTGCCCTGGGGGCAGTCGGATTCACCCCCCATCCTCACCTGCACTCTGCACCGTTAGTCTGCACAGGATCTGGGCCCCCATCTTCATACAGGTACTCACCACCCTTCAAGCCAATGGAGCTTGTTTGTTTAGGCTAGCCTGCTGCTGAGACACAGCCCAATCAGGAGGCTGCACATTGGCAGTCTGCCTTCAATGCTGCCCCCATTTTTGGGCTTTGGATGTGGCAATTTTGCTAGTGTACCTGTCCAATCAGTCATAATTGATTGCTGTTTCGCCTCAATATGGAGTCCGTTCCAAAGAACTTGATTAGAGCTATCAGAGGAGGGAGTGGTCACCTAGGATGAGGCCTAACCGAGTCACCTCATGGTCCTTAGAGGCCTCCCAGGTCAGGTTGATGGGGGGAGTTACCACAGTTTTCCTCCACCTCTAGCAGTCACAATAGCAAGTATTGGCACTGCGTGACTCCTAACTTTTCTCGGGCATTCGGATGATGTTTATAAGTTACAGGATATTGCAGGATTGTGCAAGGTCCCAGGTGCCTGCCGGAAGCCTCACAAAACTGGGCACGCCATCTTGGGCTATAAGCCCCACCCCCGCTATTGATTACCAACATGTAGGTAAACAATGTATATATAGGCTGAAATCAAGGACTGACACACATTTTGTAGGTACCAGTGAGTGTAGACATGTATTTTTCAATGCTTATTCAATCAATCAATCAATCAGTGTCTGTTAAGTGCAACTACTCACCCGTGAGGGTCTTAAAGCGCTGACGGGTGGGTGCGGAGCACTCATCAGTGCTGTGGTTCTTCAGATAGCCATGTCTTCAAATAGCCATGTCTTCAGGTCTTTCATGAAGTTGAGGAGGGGTGTAGTCTGTTTGAGGTGGGATGGTAGGGCGTTCCAGGCTGTGGTTGTGAGGTAGGAGAATGAGCGTCCCCCTGTTCTTGTTTTTTTGATGCAGGGTACTTCGGCGAGAGAGAGCTGGGCTGAGCGTAGAGTCCTGTGGGGTGCATGGAAATTGAGTCGCCTGTTCAGGTAGGCTGGTCCGGTGTCGTGGAGGGCTTTGTGTGCGTGGGTGAGGATCTTGAAAGTGATTCTTTTCTCTATAGGGAGCCAGTGTAGGGTGCGCTGGTGCTGGGAGATGTGACAATGTTGAGGTAGGTCGAGGACCAGTCTGGCGGCAGCATTCTGAGGGTGGGGGGCCACCAGGAGTCTTTCCACGCATCGGGTTGAGGGCCCATGATGAGTATTTCAGTTTTGTCTGCGTTGAGTTGTAGGCAGCTGCTTTTCATCCAGTTGGCGACTGCTCCCATTACTTTGTGAAAGTTGTGTCTGGCTGTGTTGGGTTCGTTGGATAAAGAGAGGATGAGTTGGGAGTCGTCAGCGTAGGAGACAATGTTGAGTCCGTAGTTTCTGACGATGGCGGCTAGCAGGGCCATGTAGATGTTAAACAGCATGGGGCAGAGGGAGGATCCCTGGGGAACTCCGCAGGTGGTAGGTGTGGGGCCCGAGAGGAAGGGGGGAAGTCTTACTCGTTGAGTTCTGCCGGAATAAAAAGATCGGAACCAGTCAAGGGCCTTGTCTCTGATGTCGGCCTCGTGAAGTCTGCGTATCAGGGTGTGGTGGGAGGCTGTGTCGAAGGCCGCGGAAAGGTTGAGCAGGATAAGGGCCGCAGTCTCTCCCTTGTCCATCACGGAGCGGATGTCGTCCGTTGCGGCTAGGAGGGCTGTTTCAGTGCTGTGTTTTTTTCTGAGGCCAGATTGGGAGGCGTGGAGGATGTTGTGGTCTTCAAAGAAAGTAACAAGTTGGTTGTTGATGGCATTCTTGATGACTTTCACTGGAAAAGAAGGCAGGGAGATGGGCCTGTAGATCTTGAGGTCGGTGGGGTCCGCCAAGGGTTTCTTGAGGAGAGGGTTAATCTCGGCTTGTTTCCAGTCATCTGGGAAGGAGGAGTCCGCTAGAGGGCAGTTGATGGTGAGGTGGAGCTTGGGGGTGATGTTTTCAGCGGTTCTGTTGAAGATGTGGTGAGAGCATGGGTCTGTGGGGGCCCCAGAGTGTATTCTCCTCATTGTCTTCAGTGCAGCTTCGGTGGTGAGGGGGGTCTAGTTGGTGATCATTGATGATTTGGTTTCAGGTTCCGGTGGAAGGGGTTCTGCACGTTGGTTGTCTTCGCTGAAGTTGTTGTAGATTACCTTGATTTTGTGGTGGAAGTATGTGTTGAGTTTGTTGCAGAGATCTTGTGACAGTGGGATGTCCGTTGTTTTGCTGTTGGGTTGGGCGAACTCCTTGATGATGCTGAAGAGTTCCTTGCTGTTGTGTATGTGTAAGTAGATTCTTTCTTGTATTGCTTTCTTTCAGGTGCTTTTGATGAGATGGTGGTGTGGGGTGGTGGCACTTCTTCAGTTGATTTGGGCTTCTGTAGATTTGGTGTTTCTCCAGATTTTCTCGAGGCGTTGACATGTGCGTCTGGATTCTCGGAGTTCTGCGGTGAACCAGCTGGCTTTCTTGGCATGGGTGCTGTTGTTCTTTTTGAGGGGGGCTATGGTGTTGGCGCAGTCGGCGATCCATTTTTGAAAGGTGAGGGCTGCAATGTTCGGTTCATCGTTGTGTGCGATGGGGGCAGAGCTTGTGAGGGTGATGGTGAGCTAGTTGTCAGTGATCTTTGCCCTGCTTCTACGAGATTTTTGGTGTTGGGTCGGAGGATGGTGGGTGTGTTGAAGATGAAATGGATGCAGCAATGTCCATGGAAGTTCAGAGGTGTGGCTGAAGGTAACGGAGGTTTCTGTTGTGAAGATGGGGTCGATGGTGTGTCGTGCTGAATGTGTTGGTTCCGTCACGCTCTGTCGGAGCTCTATGTTGTGGAGGCTGTCTAGGAGGGATGCAGTATTGTGGTCTTGTAGGTTGTCGAAGTGGAAGTTGAGGACTCCCAGCAGGGTGTAGTTGGAGGCTGCGATGGCTTGCGCAGTGATACTGTCTGTGATGGAGATGGAGAAAGGTGTGCGGGGCCCAGATGGGGGGATAGATGAGGGTTCTATTGAGGGTGGACGTTGGACTTGTCTGAAGTTTGAAGTGAAGCATGAGGCATGTGAGGTCTTTGGAGTGTGTACTCAGTTGGATGTTAGACTTGTGGACAATGTCTTTCCCCTCCCCCCCCCCGGGTTGACTGGGGCAGTCTTTCGGGGTGATCTTGTATCCTTGGGGAATGGCGATGGCAATGTCTGGGCCAGAGGTGGTGTTCGGCCAGGTTTCGGTGAGGAATTAGATGTTCGGGTGGTGCTGTCAAAGAGGTCCCAGATTTCTGTAGCATGTTGGTGAAGGGAGCAGACTTTGAGGACGATGCATTTCAGGATCTTCGGTGTGGGTGTGTTGTTGCAGGTGGTCTATGCCAGGTTGAAGGTCTTGGTGGTGGTGTAGGACTGGCGGCTACAGAGGCAGCTGAAGGGTCCTTGGGTGTCGGCCGGTGATGAGGGCTTGCAGTTGTTGTTGCATCCTGGGTTGAGTGCACAGAGTGCGGCTGGTGTGTAGAGGTGGTAAGTGGGAGATCCAGGGGTCCTGGCACTGGTCGCAGTCGGGTCACGGACAGGCACAGATGGGCTTCCCTTTGGCGTGTCCACTGCACGTGGCCACCATTAAGTAGGGAGAGGGGGGAGGAGAGGACAGCTGGGCGGCGGAGCGGGAGAAATGGTGCAAAAAAGGGGGGGCGGGCCTCAGGGTAAGCAGCGGTGGGGAGAGGAAAGAGTGAAAGTTGGGAAAAAGCAGGAAAGTGAGAAATGAGAGAGAATGCGAGAAAAATAGGAAATTTAGAGTAAAAAGCACAGAAAAAGAGGAATAAGATGAAAAAAACTCAGAAAGTGCAAGGACACAATACAGAAAGCAGAAAAGCATGAAAAGGAAAAGACAGAGAAAAGAGGCCAAGGGCTGGTGGGGAGCCTAGCAGAAGAGCAAAACTCTCCCACTAGACACCAGTAATGAGGCACAGTCAGGAGCCTGCGGGCGGAAGAGGGCCTCAAACTTGTGACCGGGGTCAGAGTTCAACAGGCACAGGCTCCACTTACTGGAGGAGCTACACGGAGGCAGAGCAGTTCACTGACCAGGTCAGTGGGGTTGCTCATTGATGTGGATGAATCTTTAGAACCAGTCAGTGGTGTAGTAGAACCATCAACAGAATGTCAATAACACCCCAAACAAGTTAAACATCATGACCAATGTGACCATGGAAGGAAAACTCCAATCAGGGAATACATTCAAACTGTATTACAAACACAAACTTAAAGTCATGTAAACAATGCATAAAAACAAATTGTAAAGGTACATGATCACCAAGGGTTTCCCAAGGCGTCAAAATAGATTTAAGTGAACTAACATTAATAAAACTAGGCATTCAAGAAAAATAATACATAACATTACAAGAATATCTGAGTTACAGAAATAATATGTTGCTCAAAATTAGCAATAATCAGTCAATTCAAATTAGCCAATAATCTTTGGCTGGGCGCAGGTCATGAAATATATGTGAGAGGAGTAATACATGTGGGCAAAATACAAAAATCATAGTAAGGGCCAAAATAATTTGGAAGAAGACAATCTTGGTCTGCAGGTCACTAACTAAGTTAAGCAAAAAAATAAGAAAAAAGGGAAAGAGTCAGCATCTCACAAGGTCAGTCAATAGCCTTATGATGGGGAAAATAAAAGGATTTCTAACTATAAAGGGCATTTCAAAGGGCAAATGGTAAAGAGGAAGATATCTTCCCAAGGCATACTGCATTCAGGGAATCTTCATCAGCAAGCATCTGGGGACTGCAAAGGTCTGTCGGAGACTGCTCAGCACTGCTCCAATGGTCAAATGACCTCCATATTTTACAAATCACAAAGCAATCTGATTTGTTAAAGGTATTAGTTCATGTCACATTGAATGGACATCATCCAATGGGAATTAATCATATTACTCCAAATTGAAAAGGTCCAATTTTTACCAAGGTCTGTCATGGGAACATCTTCCACCTGTGTGACTTCCGCATGTGTTTGCCCTTTCCCACATATGCTAGTTTCAATTGTGGATAGTGATAAGGATGGCCCAGCTCTGAAATTGATTTTTAAAATTGTATTTTGATGATTTACTGATGTCACCGTCATCTACTTTGAATGTTAATAATCATGCACACATTGTATTGTTGCTCATTTATATCATTATTTTGGAGTCCCTAACAGTATTGATGTTTAGTAAGTTGAATCTTTTCAGATGTCTTGGTCAGCCTATGGTTTTCATGTATGAGTATAAGCTAGTTTTGCACACCATTTATGTGACGTTGTTTTGGGATTGTAATAAAGCTTTGAAACTTTATTCAGTTTGGAGTTTTGATTAAGCATTGAATTGTTCATGGTGTTTAATATTGTTTATGGTTTCATGTCAATGATTTGTGATTATGTGATTCTGACTACTAACTCTGTCACCAAGTCCAAAGATTTAGTCAACCTTTGAGGGTGAGAATTGGTGATGTTGTCTTACTCAAGCGCAGGTGGTTGTTGTGCCCCAAACTGGAGAGTAGAATTTTTCTGGTGCCCGAGTGCTCCAGCAAAAACATAACCTCAAAGTAAGTTCACATTAGGAAATGAATCAGCAATTCTAGCACGGTCACTGATTACTAGCTTCAACATGCCTCATTCAATCTAACACAAGAAAAAATATAAAATGCATTTAATTAATACCATTTAGTAAACCCATAAAATTAAAACGAACATATAAATTCAGCACTGATAATATTTCATTAATATGATCAATACATTTAATTTCAATCGTGAAAAATGTTGCTACTTTATTTCATTAGTCACAACAGAGAATTGCATTTCTCTCACTTTGCACATATTTCTAAACTCATTGATCATTTACTAATCATAAGAAATTCAACATGGTTTCTATATGTACTGTTAGTCTAGGGTCCAAATTATATTATAACATAGGTTTTATCCCTATAATCTGATTTAATTCAGATACCACCTAAGTCGAACTCTGAAATACAAGCACGTGCACATTTAAAATGTGTGTCAGCGCAGCTTTGGCATTAAACTGAAACTAACATAAAACATAAACTGTCATATTCTGATGACCCTTGTGACACAAAGGGCTCTACTAAAGGTTAGACTACATCTACTTCTAACTCTAGACTACAAGATCATAAAAGGATTCATGGACAAATGCAAGGGCAGGATGTATTGATTGACTTTACATAGGTACTTACTGGGGTGGATACCAACCATTCCATTGAATATCTGACCACTTATTGGTCATTGCATTCCATTCCTCCTTGCCTAAATATACTACAGTCCCCATCTACTGGGGACTGATAAGCAGACTGAATTTGGCATTTATCTGATCTGAATTTTGTTTTTAGTTCTTTCAGTTCTGAGGGCCTTTCTTCACATTTGTTGTTTTTGTATCTTAGGGCCTAATTACGAGTATAAGTCCTATTTATCACACATGATCATGTGCAATTAATAACACCTGTTTCGAGTTTGTGGGAGAGAAAATGCAGATTTTGGTGTTTATCGCACCAACATCTGCATAATACAGTAAATGCTATATGCTTTCCCCCTATTAAATTTATACATGTGTTGCCTGCCAAAATGTAATTAAGGTTGAGGTATTTGATTCATCTGATGATTATTGACTGTGTTAAATACCTTCCAACTCATAATTCTGGCTCTGGAGTAAACAGGGGTTTATCCCCAGGTTGGAATACACAACCCACTTGTGATTAGGCCCTAAGAGTGAATTGGCATGGCTTTGAGGATTTGACTCTTATGATTTCTGATGGTTTTCAGAGGAACAAAATATTGGGCTGGGTATTCCTTTTGCTCCTTCTTTGGTCTTTCCAAGACTGTGAAAGCTCTTTCAGACATATCATGTTTTATTTGCTTGCTTGGTCATGATTCTGTCATAATCGCAAATGTTAGCAGTGAGCTTCTGTGGTTGGGGCTACTGCCTGCTTTAAGTCTATGTACTCCCTGTGTTTCCTCCCCCTGCCTCCTTCTGTTTTGTTTCCTGTCACTGAATGCAGGTGAGCATGCTAGTTCACTTCTTTTTCTGTTTGCCTTTTCATGAGGTCATAAAGAATCTGCTAATTAAGGAATGGAAAGATGTTGACAAGCCTATGTTTCCTCGTTTTCTCCATAAAAAATATTTATTGGAGGATTTTGACAATCAGTTTTCTCAGGCACCTAAGGTCAATACAATATTGGTGTCCATGTCGGTGTCCTCTTCGGCTCCAAGGATGCTGTCCTTATTGACCCAGTAAGAAAGATAGTGGAATCTGCCTTGAAACAGGCATATGCTGCTTCTAACTATAACATTCGTACAAACACATATGCAGCATATGCCACGCAGGCTCTTCTGAAGAATTTTCATTCTTTGTTTGACTGCCTGCAGGCTCAGGGTGATCCTTCAGAATTATTGGCACATATGGAACTGCTAGCACAGTTTTTGTCAGATGCTGTATTTGACGGTCTTCAGGCCTCGACTTCCGTGGCTGCTGCTTTCATTGTATGTAGGAGGTCCTTAGGGTTGAAGTCTTGGAAGTTGGACGCTAGTCAATGCCCCTTGATTTGAAAAATGCCGTTTTTGGGCCAAAAGGTGTTTAGTCCAGAACTCAATGAAATAGTTGAAAAGGTGGCAGAGGAGAAAAAGATCCTGCAACCTTTTAAACCTCTGGTGGATAGGAAGCAGTTTGGTTTCCGGAAGTTTTTTTTTCCAGACAATGAATGACGACCCGTTTGAGGTACGGCCCGTGGTCAGGGACTGCCTTCTACACTAAATCCCAGCCCTCTTCCTCTAGTGCCTGTTCTATGCAGCAGCTGAAATGACTATATGGCAGTGGGAGGTCACCTCAAAGACTTTCTTCCCCAGTGGAAGAAAGCAGTGTCGGATGCCTGGGTCCTTCCTGTAGTGGAGCATGGCTATTAGATTCAATTCAAAGATCAGTCTCCTCCCCCATGTTTCAGACCTATGCTTTCTCCAAAGGATCCAAGACAGTTGCAGAGTCTCTAAGTGGGAACAGACTTACTCCTGCAGGAAAAAAGGGAATTGTTCCAATGCACATTTTCTGATAGTGTCCTAACAGTCAATCATTCCTTTCCTCATGAAAGGAAACGATCTATCAAAATGGATCTCCAAGATGCCTACTTTTATGTGATAATCCATATGGAGAGTCAGTCATTCCTGAGGTTCATGGCCCTTGGCCGGCATTTTCAGTTTCAGATCCTTCCATTTGGCCTGGCCACATCGCCCAGATTCTTCGCAAAGGTATTGGCCCCTTTTGTTTATTTTTTGCATTTGAAAGGTGTTGTGCTTTATCTATATTTGGACAACTGGTTATTCGTTGCTCTATCTCATTTGAAGGCTTAGCAGGATGTTGAGATGGTGCTTGAGGCCTTGGTTGATTTTGGCTTGCTGGTGAAACTTCCGAAGTCTCACCTGGCACCTTCCGAGATGAAGATGTTTATTGGCGCTCTCCTAGATACTCAGCTTGGGTCTGCATTTCTTCCAGAAGAAAGGATCCTGTCCCTTCAGGGGGCAATGACGGACTTGCTATCTCGCTCACTCAGTTCTGAAAGATGTTGGTTGAGGGTGCAAGGGCTGTTGGCAGCTTTCACTGCAGTGGGCCCTTGGGCAAGGTTTCATTTAATGCCAATTGTGAATCACATTCTCAGGCACTGGGATCCCAGCTCTAGGGAGTACAGTGTCATGATTCCGTTCTCAGCTCAGGTTTCTCAAGCTCTGTCATGGTGGTTGATCAGGGACAATCTAGAAAAAGGAGTTCTATTTCAGTGCCCTTCCCCAGGTCTTTTGACGATGGATGCCAGTGAGTGGGGCTGGTGGGCAGTATTAAGTCACCTGGGAAGAAGTGCGCCTTGGTCTCCTTGGAAGAGTAAGCAATCATCAAATTAGAGGGAACTAATGGCAGTGTTGAGAGCCTTACTTGTTTTTCAGGAGAATCTGAAGGGTCTGCACGTGGTGGTCAGGACAGACAACCAAGTTTTCCGGGCTTACCTTCCATCTGCGCAGGCCTAAGCAGTGGATGCTCTCTCAATCTTTTGGCCCCAGGGATGCTGTATGCCTTTCCTCCAATTCCTTTCCTGCAAAAGGTGCTGCAGAAGGTCTGGGAAGAACAGGTGCATGTGACCCTCATTGCCACTTAGTGGCCCCACCATCACTGGTTTCCTCTCTTTCTGACTCTGGCCAAGGGACGTTGTTTTGGTTCTTCTTCGCAGCTCTTCTTCCCTTCAGTTTCCTCTGCTGTCTCACCAGAAAATGTCTCAGTTGTGTCTGATGGCCTGCTGTTGAAGGGGTAGGCTTGGTTCAGTTGGGTTGTTCACCACATGCTGATTGGAAGATTCCCCCTGAGGTTTATAGTAAGCATTGAAGGTCTTTCTCTATTTGGTAAAAGGCCCGGTTTGAGAATCCTGCTTGTATTAACCCCTATAAAATCCTGGATTTTTTATGGGATGATTTTTTGAAGGGATTAACTCCTAGTACTCTTTCAGCTCAGTGGGCTGTGATTCAAGCTTGTCGTTCTTTTTCTGATAATTTTTCTACCCTATCTCCCCTGATTTTGAGGTTGCATATGAGCTTCAGGTTAAAATGGCCCCTTATCCGCAGGATGGTTCCTTCTTAGGATTTGTCTGTTGTTTAGGGGGGATTGCAGGAGGCCCTGGTTGTCTGCTAAGGTAGTTTTCTTGAAAGCTATAACCTTGGCCAGGCGTTTGGGTGAGTTGGGGCTTTGCTTGCTGTTTTTCCCTACCTGGAGTTTTTTCCCAGATTGGCTGGACCCAAAGTTTGTCCCTTAGATTTCTTCTTCTTTTCATTACTCCCAGGAGGTGACTTTGCTGGTTTCTCCTGATTCCTCTTCTTCTCTTCCTTCTACCCTTGACGTCAAGAGGGCTCTTCTGATTCATTTGAATCGTACTAAGCCATTTAGAGTTTCACAGTCCTTATTTGTGGCTTATGGTTTGGTTTCCATGGGACAGAAGGCTTCTACCCAGACTCTTAGTAGGTGGATGAGACAGGATATTTCCCATGCTTATGTTGTAGTGGGGGGCCTCTCCCAGTGGATGTACATGGGAGGTCTACTACCGTAGTGTCCACTTCCTGGGCAGTGGTGGGAGGTGTTTCTCTTTTGAAAATTTGCAGGGTGGCCACTTGGTTGGTTCCTTATACTTTCCTCACTCACTACTGTCTCTCAGTTTGTGATGATGTTGATGGACATTTTGGTTCCGCTGTCTTATCTGCTGCTTCTAACTGAATTTGTTGTTTTTGTGTTAATAAACTTTGTATTCAGACGTCCTTTTGGTGCTCACTTGTTTTCTTTGTGCTTGGTTACTTCGTCGTTTGTTAGGACTGAGACGAGGAGGAGCCCATGAGGGGGTAATGTTCAGTTACTTACTTGTAATCTTCATTACCGTGATTAGGCATCTTTCTCATCTCAGTCCTCTTCCCTCCCTCCCTCCTGGTTGCACCTTATAGGGTACTACTTGGAAACATACAGGAAGAGGGGGGAGGAGTAGTCAAAAAAGAGAAGGGACTTCTGTGCTACGCTGTCAGAGAGGCATCAAACCTTGTTTGTTAGGACTTGGATGAGAAGGATTCCTAATTAGGGTAATGAAGATTACCAGTAAGTAACTGAACATTACCCTACAGTGAGGTATTTACCACATGTTCTAAATGCCTCCTATTTCAAGTTTTCAACTTGAAAATGAGGCATAACATGCAGAATCGGGTTTAACACATCTAATTCTGTGTATTTGCCCTCTTTTTCTGTGTCTTTTCCCCTAACATATTTGAGCAGGTTCAACCTCCTTGAATCTGTCAGAGGAAAGCTCCCAGAGATTGAAAATTATCAAACAATTTATAATTCTAACCCATTTATAAAGTGTTGTTTGCATCCAGATCGGAAATTAGGTCTGAGCTTGAAATGAGGGCAATAGTACTTAGTATAAATATGACTTACAAGTCAAAACCAAAGTGCATTACGTTTATATGTATTCAAATTATTTACAGTATCATCATAAGCTGTTCTGAATATCCCTGTAACACTCTAGCATGTATATACAGTGCCATGTATAAACTGTCTTCAATACAGTGGGTGAATGATCTGGGTAGACAACCATAATTCTAGGGCAGTAAACTCTGCAAATGTATCATGAACATAAAGTTGCAATCCCTTACAGTCTGGAAGTGAATATAAGAAGTTTTTTCTGGGCTGGTGTCTCTGAAGAGATCTTTCTGGACCTCCATAACTCAGTGCATTTATAAATCAAGTCAAACTGATCTGCCCAGGGCCAGATCCTGTACCACATTCTGATCACCACAGATGACCACTGGCACCTTTCCCACTTGTATAATGAGGATTTTCAAATATGAAATGAAGCACACTGTATCACGACCATGAAAATGCCCTTACCATGGAAGCATAGTTCTGCAATTACCTATCAGTCACACCTTAGTCACATTCAGTGCTTGAGATTTTTATACAAGAATGGAAGTGAGATATGGCTTAAAGTTATGGCATGATCTTTTTACTCTTACTAAAACCATTCTCCCCATTAACATTACAATATATTATCTTCAAACCCATCGCCGATGTGCTAAACAGAACATGTTCTTCCCCATGGAGATGTCAGGTTTGTTTAAAATACCCTAAGCCTGGCACCTTCCCTGAGCTGTTTGATACACATGCCAACCTGTGGCCAGCCAAACAGGCCCACAATCAAGTAACTCACAAGCACTATCAGTGAGCCTTGGCACAGTAAGTGAATTTACGTGGTTCTCTTGCCCACCATGGACATACGGGATCCCATTGTGAGAGCAGTTGAAAGAGGAGTTCCAGTATAGCTGGTTGATATTCTTCTTGAGTTGTAATGGTCAGAGCCCACTTCTGATTAAAGTTTTTGAAGGATATTCCAATTTTAGGTGATTACAAGTGTCCGTCAGTAACTTCTTTGAGATGAGAACTGATTCCAAATGTTTGAATTAATCTAGGTAACTTCCTGCATATGACCATACATATTGGTAGATATTTTTTTTTCACTGTCAGAAGGGGTCTGTATATCTTGTGCAACTGCAATAACAATGGCTCTGGTGAGTCTTCTGCGGCTGCTGCTTCCATTTTGGGTAGGAGGTCCTTATGGTTGAAGTCTTGGAAGTTGGACGCTCCTTGATTTGTAAGTTGTAGTTTTTGGGCCAAATAGTTTTTTTTGCTCAGAACTCAATGAAATGGTTGAAAAGGCAGCAGAGGTGAAAAAGATCCTGCAACCTTTCAAACCTGTGGTGGATAAGAAGCAGTTTGGTTTCCGGAACGTTTTTTTTCATGCTAATGAATGCCAAACCGAGGGGACCGCCTTCCACAATAAATCCCGGACCTCTTCTTCTAAAGCACCTTCTATCCAGCAGCCGAAATGACTATGTGGCAGTGGGAGCGCTAGCGCACCCTTGGATTATCTGTTATGATAATAGTAAGGGGATACATTGCTTAAGGTTGATGGACCTTATGACTCATTTAAATTTTATAAAGAGTTAGTTATAAAACACAACAGTATCACAAAAAGACAAACCATTAGAGAGTCATTAAAGAACGCACCATGACCCATTTGGCCATGAATAACCACACCTTTTAGTATCAATTAAAATATTTATTTCCCTATATTAACAATTCTAAGGTGACGAAAATTAATCTCCACACCAAATGGTACAAGTAAAGAAACATCACAGGTTGACCAAACCTTCTAAAGAATGTCAACTTTAACAAAGCAATAAGAACGATAATTTCAACAGCGAAAACACTAATCAATAGCAGTAATATTTGAGCAAGAGAAATAACATACATTTGTTCAGCAATAAAATGACATCAGATCATAGGTATAGAGAAAACGCCTCACTAACTTCAGATTAGCACTAGCATGCTGGGCTTCATTCAAACCTTTTAGTAACACTAATTTAGAAAACATCTAGTTATGGCGCTATCACAACAGCAGCAGTATCAAAACAGTAGCAGTTGGGACATGAAAAACAAAAGACAAACAACAATGCACAGATCATTCATCTTACCTATCCCTAGGGAATCAGCAAAACAGATTCAGCTTCATCAGGGGCACAGCAGCATCAGAATCAGGAGAGGAACAGGGAAATGGGGACGGTTTAGAATTTGGACTATAAAATCACTAAACCTCCTTAGCATTAGTTCAGCTTTGAACAGGCATAGTAAACTCAGAAAATAATAAAGTACCAGAATTTCAGTAGACTGACTGGCAAGGCATGAAGTGTCAAAGTAACAGGTCACACACAGAATCGGAAGTGAAGTCTCCAAGAAAATCCCACTAAACTTTCAGTGCAGAGTTGTTAAATCAAATCTAACACACACAACATTGGCAGTGTGATGAATGGGTCTTCTAAATTTACGTAACTCCAAAGTATACTAAATGTAGCATCCCGCTCTCCCTTCTGTCTGTGATGAGTAGGCCCTTTTTGTTCGGCTCATTCCAAATACGTTGCTAGACAGTGGTAACAGAGACTGCAGAAAACCTTCAAAAACATGTCAGTTCCTCAAAAGAAATACATTTTGTTAGTGCAAGCTTCTACACAGATATGCAACTCAAACAATAAAACTCTGTTATACAACGAACATTGAATGATTTCATAAGTTACATCTTCTAGCACTTTGGCAGACAAATAACTTTCGCAGTTGCTTTACATGCTTGTGGCTCTGCAGTAAGGAAGAATGAAACTCATATTATTTTAGCCATTAATATAACCGAGCAATGCATTTTGAAAATGATTATGATGCTTAATACAATATTAGTGTATTTGTTTGTTAAAATACTATATACACAGGGTCTTACATGTGTTGGTGGCCAATAGAGCAGGCACATTATGAGTCACATGCTATTACTTTCAATGTTTATACATCTTATATATTAAAAACAAAAGCAAACAAATTATTAATGTTAATTTCAGCGCTCAGAATCCCTTCTTTGATTACTATATATGTCATCACACTTGCATCTCAAATAAATTTATGTATTTCATTGCACAGATTTCTAAAATGTTGCTTCCCTCACATTTTTATAGTTTTTCTTCTTTGAATTTTCCCTATATAATCTTTCTAATTGTAATTCTATCCTCATCTGTTTCTTTCCTTCTCTTTTTAATCACATTCTACAATTTGCACATACCCCATATTCCAATTATATAAATCACAATAATTGATTGTATTATTTTCATTAACATCCCTTTTCCCAAATTGCCATTTCCCACAGCAGTCATTCCTTTGCAAGCTTTTTCCCAAACAGTGAGCTCAGTTAGTTCTTTTACTTCAGTTTCATCTTTTGTTCTATTGTTAATTGAGCCTCTGTCTGCTTTACTGTTGTCTGGAATATGTCAACAATGACACGGACCTAGCAATTTATAAACCCCACCCTCCTTTGCTAAGAGAATGGCCAATGCAAGGCGGTTCTGAAGAGTCATAGCTCTTACCGCAGCCATCTCGGTATCCAAAAGGATAATGGCTCCTGAATAAGCTATCAGCATGTTATCCACAACTGTAGATAACCGTCAAATTGTAATAGAATTCAGAACAACTCCAACTGAAGGAATTATTGCTCAAAATATGTCTTAAACAATGGTAGTAACTGATTCTCGCTTTTGTCTCTTTGGTTGTAATTCATTCATTGTAGGAAATTTACTCAAGTCATCAAGTTGGTACATTTTTGGGAAGACTATTCCCAAATAACATGTGTCATACCATCCTCTAGGAAGACACTAATATGCATTTTTCCCACAAATTTAATAAATACCAGGCACTGGGGTATCCTGACCATTCAACATAAATGTCCACTTATGCTCAACAAAAACACATGTCTGCATTCACTCATTCCCACAAATATTTTATCAATCCTAGTTTGCGCCTATAAATACACAAAGCTTCCCTACGTGTTGTGCATCTGAAGTTAGTTTCCCTTGTTTAGTAATATCAGTGAATGCATAGTCAATCCCAGGTCTACGTGGAACTAATCCCTTATCTAAGTTAGCCTTTATTGTCCTTGTCCTTTCTTCTATGTGTTCTAAAAAAAAATTCTCTAAAAAAAATTCTAATGGTGAAAGTAAACAGGCTAAATTATTTTTGTGAGCACAAATGGTCCCAAATGTTCATGTAGGCTCATTATTACTATATTATTGTCCTTAACTACCTTATTAAGATCCCTAATTATAAGAACAAAAGAAAAAACTACATCAAAATTGGAGTTGAAATACTGGATATACACCTGGTTATAAAATCTTGTTAGTAAAAGACTACAATTTATGCCATACATTAGCAGCAGACTGTGATAGGCTATTCCCTCCTCAACAGAGGCTGGAACCTGTGTGCAAACATGACAATCTCTCGCATCCATTGTATCAACATACTCTCACAATAAGCAATAGAAGACATTAGAAGAAAGTTCTCCCTGTGCATGCAAGTACTTCCCATGTATTTTAAATCTATCTATTGCTGAAAGAGTAGGTGCTAATTCTGAAGATGGTGTTTCTACAGCTACGGTATGTTTGGCTCCATTCTTATCAAATACAGTCACACCTACAATCAATAAAAAATATACAACTGCACAAAAAATTACCAAACCAATACCCATGTATTTGTAGCATCTGTTTTTAGTGTTCTGCTGGTTGTGATTGTCCATGGTCTGTTAAGAATCAGAAAATAAAAGCAAATACAAAAATATTGCTATGCAGCAAAAGTCAAAGCTTTAAAAAAAACTAAAAAAACACATTTTTACAAGACTTCAATTTTCAATCCCTCCTTATTTTTTTCTTTCAAAAACAATACACAGCTTCATTCACACATGACCCTTGTTGTAAAAAATCAGTAAAGTTGTCAAATTCAGTTTAGCAGTTTATCAAAATCAGGTTATTAACCTGTTCTATGCCTTGGACAAGATGATCTCGTCCAAGGCTACAGTTCCCCTGTGCCTTGGACGAGATCATCTCGTCCTAGGCACAGGGGAACTTGGGGGAGCGCTAGCGGGCCCCCCGTGCACTCCCTTCCCCCCCCAGGCGGGGATGGAAGGGGAAGAACTTCCCCTTCCACCCCCGCACCCCCCCACGGCAATCCGATGAAGTCAGCGCACGCACAGCGCGCTGACGTCATCTAGTGTTGCCGGGCGCGCTGGAAGCCATTTGCTTCCAGCGCGTCTTCGGAGAAGGACGTCTAAGGTGAGTCCTCTCCGTTTTTGGGGGGCGGGGGTGGTGAAAACAGACACGGGGGGAAAGGAAACGGTTTTTCCTTTCCCCCTGTGCCTGTTTTCACAAGATTCCTGCTCCACGATCGCGGGCAGGGCCCGCGATCGTGGAGCAGGAATCTCCACTAGCCACCAGGGATTTTCTTTGTTGTTTATTTTGGGGGCGACCCCTTGGGCAAGGGTCGCCCCCCCCGGGGGCATTTTTTTTTTTGTATTTCGCCCCCCCCTGGGGGCAGATCTGCCGATTCTTCGGCGGATCTGCCCCCAGGGGGGGGCGAAAACCACTAGACTCCAGGGATATTGTTATTTATGTGTATTTTGGGGGTGACCCCTTGGGCAAGGGTCGCCCCCCCCCCGGGCGCAATTTTTTTTGTATTTTGCCCCCCCCCCGGGGGCAGATCCCCCGAAGAATCGGCAGATCTGCCCCCAGGGGGGGGCGAAAACCACTAGACACCAGGGATATTGTTATTTATGTGTATTTTGGGGGCGACCCCTTGGGCAAGGGTCGCACCCCCAGGGGCAATTTTTTTTTGTATTTGGCCCCCCCCGGGGTGCAGATCCGCCGATTTTTCGGCGGATCTGCCCCCAGGGGGGGCAAAAACCACTAGACACCAGGGATTTTATTATTTGTGTGTATTTTGGGGGTGACCCCTTGGGCAAGGGTCGCCCCCCCACCAGGGGCAATTTTTTTTTGTATTTCGCCCCCCCCCCCCTGGGGGCAGATCTGCAGATTTTTCGGCGGATCTGCCCCCGGGGGGGGGCAAAACCACTAGACACCAGGGATTTTATTATTTGTGTGTATTTTGGGGGCGACCCCTTGGGCAAGGGTCGCCCCCCCCGGGGGCAATTTTTTTTTGTATTTCGCCCCCCCCCCCCTGGGGGCAGATCCTCTGATTTTTTGGCGGATCTGTCCCCAGGGGGGGCGAAAACCACTAGACACCAGGGATTTTGTTTTTATTGTTTATTTTGGGGGCAACCCCTTGGGCAAGGGTCGCTCCACTGGGGAGCTATTTTTTTTTTCTGTTTCGGCCCCCCCGATGGCAGACCAGCCATTTTTTGGACGATCTGGCCCCGGGGGGGTGGAAGCACACTAGGCGCCAGGGATTGTGTTGTGTGTGTGTGTGTGTGTGGTGTGTGTTTGGGGGCACCCCTTGGGCAACGGTCGCCCCCCTAAGGTGGGGAAAATTCGTATTGGCCATCTCTGCCCCTAATTTTGTAGGCCCATCTGCCCCCAAGGAGGGCATAAACCACTAATACAGCAGGGATTTTTTTGTTTTGTTTTGTGTTGTGCTGGGGGTGCCCCCTTTGGGAAGGGTCGCCCCCTGAAAGCGTGCACAGAGGTGTTGCCCATTTCTGCCCCCCTTGGGGGCAGATTGGCCAATTTGTTTATGCCCATCTACCCCCGAGGGGGGCAGGATCCACTTAGGTACCAGGGACAACTTCTAAGTTCTTGGTGGTGGGGTGTTTGTCAACTGGCAAAGTATTTGTATTTGTGATTATAACAATTTATTTCTTCTTTTTCTTCTAGTTCAACGCTTTTGCTTCCTTTGCTGTGGATCTTTGCGATTTTGGCAGTAGTTGTCCTGTGGTTTGCATAGTTGCATGTTTTAGGTAAGTGAAAGCAATTTACTCCAAAGGAGTATTGTTGACATGCATGAATGACATGTTTGTAGGTGGTGTACTAAATGCAGTATTGTGTGTTTGACATTGTCCTTAGATTTGAGCACAGTGATGTTTGTGTTGTCATATGTCTAATTTGATTTTTTCTTTTTTCTTTTTAGTGGGATATCATTGGTGATTGCTGTGTCTGTGCAGAGTAGTTGCTTGGTGAGTAGCTATTTCAGGCAACTGAGTGGTATAGTTTTTTGTAGTACATAACTCTTTGTGATAAAGCTACACTTTGTTTATTACTTATTTCAGTGCTAGTTGTTGTTGGCAATCCATTTGTTGTTAGGATCATGGCTAGCCGCAAAGTGACCGCTCAGCAGGTTGTTCGCATGCTCTTTGAGTCGTCTTCCGACCATGATTACGACACTGACTCTGCATCTGAGGCAGAGGAGGAAGCAGGAGATTCTGGAAGTGAGTTTTCTATCCGAGAGTATTCTTCTGATGAGGAAGCTACTCTCAGTGCAGATGAAGGGCCTGTGTTAGAGGAGGACATTGATGTGCCAAGAGTGCAGCAGCCTGGGGCTGAAGGGTTTCCCATTGGAAGACCTGACACCTGGATTGCCCCAAACATGGAGCAGCCACAGTTACCTGCATTTACTGGTCTCCCAGGGTGTAGAGTTAATACGGAAAACTTTCTGCTTGTCCATTTCTTTCACTTGTTTATGGACAATGTATTTTTGGAAGAGATTGTGGAGCAGACAAATGTGTATGCAGAGCAATATTTGCGGGACAACGCTGCCAGACTTAAGCCTCAGTCTAGAGCTACTCATTGGGTTCCCACATATCTGGAAGAGATGAAAAGGTTTTTAGGTTTGTCTTTTTTGATGGGGTTGATCAGGAAGCCGTCACTGGCTTCTTATTGGTCTGCTAGTCCCTTGATGGCAACTGCTATATTTCCTGCAACTATGACACGTAATCGGTATTTGCTTCTTCTTCGTATGCTGCATTTTGTAGACAATTCTTTAGCCTTGCCACGAGATCACCCTGATTGTGACCGCCTTTTTAAGATTAGGCCTGTCCTTGATCATTTTGTGGATCGGTTTTCAGAGGTCTATGTTCCAGGCAAAAAGATAAGTGTGGACGAGTCTTTGGTCCTTTTCAAGGGGCGTTTAGTTTTTAAGCAGTACATTCCTAGTAAGAGGGCACGGTATGGGATTAAATTGTATCTGCTGTCAGAAAGCAGTACAGGATATGTGTATAATTTCCGGGTCTACACTGGTAGGGATTCCAGTATTGACCCTCCTGGTTGTCCGGCCACTTTTGGAGTTAGCGAAAAAATTGTGTGGGAACTTGCTAGATGGCTGTTTAACAAAGGTCACCATTTGTACGTAGATAATTTCTACACTGGAGTGCAGTTGTTCAAGGAGTTGTTTAGGGTGGACACTGTTGCTTGTGGCACAATCCGTTCTAACCGGAAAGGCTATCCAAGGGAGCTTGTCTGTAAAAAACTTGAACGGCAGTCCACACTCCCATCAGCTGGTGTGATTCTTGTGTCAGGCATGTGGGCGTATGTAAGTGATGGGCACTTGAGTGGCGCGGTCTGTCGATGTGAGTGTTGTAATGTGCTGGGACCGTGGCTGGCGGTGTGAATGGTCTTGTGCGTGTCATGTATGAAAGGAGTGTGAATGGACTGTAAAGCGGTTGGTGCCTTGTTGCGGCTTTACAGCTCACGAGCTGTGAGTCATTGGTTCACTTTTTTGCCTTTCAGTTATTAGCAGTGCATTTCATTTTTGTGAAATCTCTTGTTAATAAAATTTGATCCACTGAACCATCACTCATCCTCGTGCCAAATCCAACCAGTATGTGTTGTAAAAAATGACAAAGCCTGCTCCGCTGTAATCAGGCGTCACAGCACACCTGTGACACGCTAGGTGCCTCGGGTGGGACCCCGATGATGAAGCATGCCACCAACTTGGTTGGTGGGTGAGGGGTCTTCTTCACATAACCTAAGTGTGTTTCTTTTCACAATTTTAGTTTTTGGCACATCACGGACGTATGTGCACACATCAAAATGATATATTGCAAAAATACCTGTGTTTGGGGGGGAGGGCCCACCTATGTTTTTGGTCCTGGGTGCGGCCTTCATCTAGGGAAACCTACAAAACACAGAAACTTTTTAAAACTACACCCCAAGAAGTCCAGGGAGGTGTGGCTTGCGTGGCTCCCCCAACATTTTCTTACCCAGACTCCTCTGTAAACCTCAAAATTTGCATAAAAAAGCATATTTTCCTGACTTTTCTTAGTAGGATCACCGCTCCAGCACAAAATTCCTACTCCCCAGTTTTCCCCTCAGTCTCCCAAGTAAAATGACACCTCACTTATGTGGGTCCCCAAAGCAGAGTCCGTCTAAAGATGTATAAAAGAATATGCCCTTATAAACTCGCTGTGCTATCCCTTCTATCTCTTCAGGTTTTGGGCCTTATTCTGTTGCAGGCACCTGGCCCACCCACACAAGTGAGGTATCATTTTTATCAGGAGACTTGGGGGAATGCTGGGTGGAAGGAAATTTGTGGCTCCTCTAAGATTTCAGAACTTTCTGCCACAGAAATGTGAGGAACATGTGTTTTTTTTAGCCAAATTTTGAGGTTTGCAAAGGATTCTGGGTAACAGAACCTGGTTCGAGCCCCACAAGTCACCCCATCTTGGATTCCCCAAGGTCTTTAGTTTTCAAATATGCACAGGGTTGGTAGGTTTCCCTAGGTGCCGGCTGAGCTACAGGCCAAAATCCACAGGTAGGGTCTGTTTTCTTTCAAAAAATGGGATGTGTCCACGTTGCGTTTTGGGGCATTTCCTGTCACGGGGGCTAGGCCTACCCACACAAGTGAGGTATAATTTTTATCAGGAGACTTGGGGGAACGCTGGGTGGAAGGAAATTTGTGGCTCCTCTCAGATTCCAGAACTTTCTGCCACAGAAATGTGAGGAACATGTGTTTTTTTAGCCACATTTTGAGGTTTGCAAAGGATTCTGGGTAACAGAACCTGGTCCGAGCCCCGCAAGTCATCCCTCCTTGGATTCCCCTAGGTCTCTAGTTTTCAGAAATGCACAGGTTTGGTAGGTTTCCCTAGGTGCCGGCTGAGCTAGAGGCCAAAATCTACAGGTAGGCACTTCGCAAAACACACCTCTGTTTTCTTCCAAAATTTTGGAAGTGTCCACGTTGCGCTTTGGGGCGTTTCCTGTCGCGGGCGCTAGTCCTACCCACACAAGTGAGGTATCATTTTTATCGTGAGACTTGGGGGAACGCTGGGTGGAAGGAAATTTGTGGCTCCTCCCAGATTCCAGAACTTTCTGCCACAGAAACGTGAGGAACATGTGTTTTTTTAGCCACATTTTGAGGTTTGAAAAGGATTCTGGGTAACAGAACCTGGTCCGAGCCCCGCAAGTCACCCCTCCTTGGATTCCCCTAGGTCTCTAGTTTTCAGAAATGCACAGGTTTGGTAGGTTTCCCTAGGTGCCGGCTGAGCTAGAGGCCAAAATCTACAGGTAGGCACTTCGCAAAAAACACGTCGGTTTTCTTCCAAAAATATGGATGTGTCCACGTTGCGCTTTGGGGCGTTTCCTCTCGCGGGCGCTAGGCCTACCCACACAAGTGAGGTATCATTTTTATCGGGAGACTTGGGGGAACGCTGGGTGGAAGGAAATTTGTGGCTCCTCTCAGATTCCAGAACTTTCTGCCACAGAAATGTGAGGAACATTTGTTTTTTTAGCCAAATTTTGAGGTTTGCAAAGGATTCTGGGTAACAGAACCTGGTCCGAGCCCCGCAACTCACCCCTCCTTGGATTCCCCTAGGTTTCTAGTTTTCAGAAATGCACAGGTTTGGTAGGTTTCCCTAGGTGTCGGCTGAGCTAGAGGCCAAAATCTACAGGTAGGCACTTCGCAAAAAACACCTCTGTTTTCTTCCAAAATTTTGGATGTGTCCACGTTGCGCTTTGGGGCGTTTCCTGTCGCGGGCGCTAGGCCTACTCACACAAGTGAGGTATCATTTTTATCGGGAGACTTGGGGGAACGCTGGGTGGAAGGAAATTTGTGGCTCCTCTCAGATTCCAGAACTTTCTGCCACAGAAATGTGAGGAACATGTGTTTTTTTAGCCAAATTTTGAGGTTTGCAAAGGATTCTGGGTAACAGAACCTGGTCCGAGCCCCGCAAGTCACCCCTCCTTGGATTCCCCTAGGTCTCAAGTTTTCAGAAATGCACAGGTTTGGTAGGTTTCCCTAGGTGCCGGCTGAGCTAGAGGCCAAAATCTACAGGTAGGCACTTCGCAAAAAACACCTCTGTTTTCTTCCAAAAATTTGGATGTGTCCACGTTGCACTTTGGGGCGTTTCCTGTTGCGGGCGCTAGGCCTACCCACACAAGTGAGGTATCATTTTTATCGGGAGACTTGGGGGAACGCTGGGTGGAAGGAAATTTGTGGCTCCTCTCAGATTCCAGAACTTTCTGCCACAGAAATGTGAGGAACATGTGTTTTTTTAGCAAAATTTTGAGGTTTGCAAAATATTCTGGGTAACAGAACCTGGTCCGAGCCCCGCAAGTCACCCCTCCTTGGATTTTTAGCCAAATTTTGAGGTTTGCAAAGGATTCTGGGTAACAGAACCTGGTTCGAGCCCCACAAGTCACCCCATCTTGGATTCCCCAAGGTCTTTAGTTTTCAAATATGCACAGGGTTGGTAGGTTTCCCTAGGTGCCGGCTGAGCTACAGGCCAAAATCCACAGGTAGGGTCTGTTTTCTTTCAAAAAATGGGATGTGTCCACGTTGCGTTTTGGGGCATTTCCTGTCACGGGGGCTAGGCCTACCCACACAAGTGAGGTATAATTTTTATCAGGAGACTTGGGGGAACGCTGGGTGGAAGGAAATTTGTGGCTCCTCTCAGATTCCAGAACTTTCTGCCACAGAAATGTGAGGAACATGTGTTTTTTTAGCCACATTTTGAGGTTTGCAAAGGATTCTGGGTAACAGAACCTGGTCCGAGCCCCGCAAGTCATCCCTCCTTGGATTCCCCTAGGTCTCTAGTTTTCAGAAATGCACAGGTTTGGTAGGTTTCCCTAGGTGCCGGCTGAGCTAGAGGCCAAAATCTACAGGTAGGCACTTCGCAAAACACACCTCTGTTTTCTTCCAAAATTTTGGAAGTGTCCACGTTGCGCTTTGGGGCGTTTCCTGTCGCGGGCGCTAGTCCTACCCACACAAGTGAGGTATCATTTTTATCGTGAGACTTGGGGGAACGCTGGGTGGAAGGAAATTTGTGGCTCCTCCCAGATTCCAGAACTTTCTGCCACAGAAACGTGAGGAACATGTGTTTTTTTAGCCACATTTTGAGGTTTGAAAAGGATTCTGGGTAACAGAACCTGGTCCGAGCCCCGCAAGTCACCCCTCCTTGGATTCCCCTAGGTCTCTAGTTTTCAGAAATGCACAGGTTTGGTAGGTTTCCCTAGGTGCCGGCTGAGCTAGAGGCCAAAATCTACAGGTAGGCACTTCGCAAAAAACACGTCGGTTTTCTTCCAAAAATATGGATGTGTCCACGTTGCGCTTTGGGGCGTTTCCTCTCGCGGGCGCTAGGCCTACCCACACAAGTGAGGTATCATTTTTATCGGGAGACTTGGGGGAACGCTGGGTGGAAGGAAATTTGTGGCTCCTCTCAGATTCCAGAACTTTCTGCCACAGAAATGTGAGGAACATTTGTTTTTTTAGCCAAATTTTGAGGTTTGCAAAGGATTCTGGGTAACAGAACCTGGTCCGAGCCCCGCAACTCACCCCTCCTTGGATTCCCCTAGGTTTCTAGTTTTCAGAAATGCACAGGTTTGGTAGGTTTCCCTAGGTGTCGGCTGAGCTAGAGGCCAAAATCTACAGGTAGGCACTTCGCAAAAAACACCTCTGTTTTCTTCCAAAATTTTGGATGTGTCCACGTTGCGCTTTGGGGCGTTTCCTGTCGCGGGCGCTAGGCCTACTCACACAAGTGAGGTATCATTTTTATCGGGAGACTTGGGGGAACGCTGGGTGGAAGGAAATTTGTGGCTCCTCTCAGATTCCAGAACTTTCTGCCACAGAAATGTGAGGAACATGTGTTTTTTTAGCCAAATTTTGAGGTTTGCAAAGGATTCTGGGTAACAGAACCTGGTCCGAGCCCCGCAAGTCACCCCTCCTTGGATTCCCCTAGGTCTCAAGTTTTCAGAAATGCACAGGTTTGGTAGGTTTCCCTAGGTGCCGGCTGAGCTAGAGGCCAAAATCTACAGGTAGGCACTTCGCAAAAAACACCTCTGTTTTCTTCCAAAAATTTGGATGTGTCCACGTTGCACTTTGGGGCGTTTCCTGTTGCGGGCGCTAGGCCTACCCACACAAGTGAGGTATCATTTTTATCGGGAGACTTGGGGGAACGCTGGGTGGAAGGAAATTTGTGGCTCCTCTCAGATTCCAGAACTTTCTGCCACAGAAATGTGAGGAACATGTGTTTTTTTAGCAAAATTTTGAGGTTTGCAAAATATTCTGGGTAACAGAACCTGGTCCGAGCCCCGCAAGTCACCCCTCCTTGGATTCCCCTAGGTCTCTAGTTTTCAGAAATGCACAGGTTTGGTAGGTTTCCCTAGGTGCCGGCTGAGCTAGAGGCCAAAATCTACAGGTAGGCACTTCGCAAAAAACACCTCTGTTTTCTTCCAAAAATTTGGATGTGTCCACGTTGCACTTTGGGGCGTTTCCTGTTGCGGGCGCTAGGCCTACCCACACAAGTGAGGTATCATTTTTATCGGGAGACTTGGGGGAACGCTGGGTGGAAGGAAATTTGTGGCTCCTCTCAGATTCCAGAACTTTCTGCCACAGAAATGTGAGGAACATGTGTTTTTTTAGCCAAATTTTGAGGTTTGCAAAGGATTCTGGGTAACAGAACCTGGTCCGAGCCCCGCAAGTCACCCCTCCTTGGATTCCCCTAGGTCTCAAGTTTTCAGAAATTCACAGGTTTGGTAGGTTTCCCTAGGTGCCGGCTGAGCTAGAGGCCAAAATCTACAGGTAGGCACTTCGCAAAAAACACCTCTGTTTTCTTCCAAAATTTTGGATGTGTCCACGTTGCGCTTTGGGGCGTTTCCTTTTGCGGGCGCTAGGCCTACCCACACAAGTGAGGTATCATTTTTATCGGGAGACTTGGGGGAACGCTGGGTGGGAGGAAATTTGTGGCTCCTCATATTCCAGATCTTTCTGCCACAGAAATGTGAGGAACATGTGTTTTTTTAGCAAAATTTTGAGGTTTGCAAAATATTCTGGGTAATAGAACCTGGTCCGAGCCCCGCAAGTCACCCCATCTTGGATTTCCCTAGGTCTCTAGTTTTCAGAAATGCACAGGTTTGGTAGGTTTCCCTAGGTGCCGGCTGAGCTAGAGGCCAAAATCTACAGGTAGGCACTTCGCAAAAAACACCTCTGTTTTCTTCCAAAATTTTGGATGTGTCCACGTTGCGCTTTGGGGCATTTCCTGACGCGGGCGCTAGGCCTACCCACACAAGTGAGGTATCATTTTTATCGGGAGACTTGGGGGAACGCTGGGTGGAAGGAAATTTGTGGCTCCTCTCAGATTCCAGAACTTTCTGCCACAGAAATATGAGGAGCCAAATTTTGAGGTTTGCAAAGGATTCTGGGTAACAGAACCTGGTCCGAGCCCCGCAAGTCACCCCTCCTTGGATTCCCCTAGGTCTCTAGTTTTCAGAAATGCACAGGTTTGGTAGGTTTCCCTAGGTGCCGGCTGAGCTAGAGGCCAAAATCTACAGGTAGGCACTTCGCAAAAAACACCTCTGTTTTCTTCCAAAAATTTGGATGTGTCCACGTTGCGCTTTGGGGCGTTTCCTGTCGCGGGTGCTAGGCCTACCCACACAAGTGAGGTATCATTTTTATCGGGAGACTTGGGGGAACGCTGGGTGGAAGGAAATTTGTGGCTCCTCTCAGATTCCAGAACTTTCGGCCACAGAAATGTGAGGAACATGTGTTTTTTTAGCCAAATTTTGAGGTTTGCAAAGGATTCTGGGTAACAGAACCTGGTCCGAGCCCCGCAAGTCACCCCTCCTTTGATTCCCCTAGGTCTCAAGTTTTCAGAAATGCACAGGTTTGGTAGGTTTCCCTACGTGCTGGCTGAGCTAGAGGCCAAAATCTACAGGTAGGCACTTCGCAAAAAACACCTCTGTTTTCTTCCAAAAATTTGGATGTGTCCACGTTGCGCTTTGGGGCATTTCCTGTTGCGGGCGCTAGGCCTACCCACACAAGTGAGGTATCATTTTTATCAGGAGACTTGGGGGAACGCTGGGTGGAAGGAAATTTGTGGCTCCTCTCAGATTCCAGAACTTTCTGCCACAGAAATGTGAGGAACATGTGTTTTTTTAGCCAAATTTTGAGGTTTGCAAAGGATTCTGGGTAACAGAACCTGGTCCGAGCCCCGCAAGTCACCCCATCTTGGATTCCCCTAGGTCTCTAGTTTTCAGAAATGCACAGGTTTCGTAGGTTTCCCTAGGTGCCGGCTGAGCCAGAGGCCAAAATCTACAGGTAGGCACTTCGCAAAAAACACCTCTGTTTTCTTCCAAAATTTTGGATGTGTCCACGTTGCGATTTGGGGCGTTTCCTGTCGCGGGCACTAGGCCTACCCACACAAGTGAGGTATCATTTTTATTGGGAGACTTGGGGGAATGCTGGGTGGAAGGAAATTTGTGGCTCCTCTCAGATTCCAGAACTTTCTGCCACAGAAATGTGAGGACCATGTGTTTTTTTAGCCATATTTTGAGGTTTGCAAAGGATTCTGGGTAACAGAACCTGGTCCGAGCCCCGCAAGTCACCCCTCCTTGGATTCCCCTAAGTCTCTAGTTTTCAGAAATGCACAGGTTTGGTAGGTTTCCCTAGGTGCCGGCTGAGCTAGAGGCCAAAATCTACAGGTAGGCACTTCGCAAAAAACACCTCTGTTTTCTTCCAAAGATTTGGATGTGTCCACGTTGCGCTTTGGGGCGTTTCCTGCCGCGGGTGCTAGGCCTACCCACACAAGTGAGGTATCATTTTTATCGGGAGATTTGGGGGAACGCTGAGTGGAAGGAAATTTGTGGCTCCTCTCAGATTCCAGAACTTTCTGCCACAGAAATGTGAGGAACATGTGTTTTTTTAGCCAAATTTTGAGGTTTGCAAAGGATTCTGGGTAACAGAACCTGGTCCGAGCCCCGCAAGTCACCCCTCCTTGGATTCCCCTAGGTCTCTAGTTTTCAGAAATGCACAGGTTTGGTGGGTTTCCCTAGGTGCCGGCTGAGCTAGAGGGCAAAATCTACAGGTAGGCACTTCGCAAAAAACACCTCTGTTTTCTTCCAAAAATGTGGATGTGTCCACGTTGCGCTTTGGGGCGTTTCCTGTTGCGGGCGCTAGGCCTACCCACATAAGTGAGGTATCATTTTTATCGGGAGACTTGGGGGAACGCTGGGTGGAAGGAAATTTGTGGCTCCTCTCAGATTCCAGAACTTTCTGCCACAGAAATGTGAGGAACATGTGTTTTTTTAGCCAAATTTTGAGGTTTGCAAAGGATTCTGGGTAACAGAACCTGGTCCGAGCCCCGCAAGTCACCCCATCTTGGATTCCCCTAGGTCTCTAGTTTTCAGAAATGCACAGGTTTGGTAGGTTTCCCTAGGTGCCGGCTGAGCTAGAGGCCAAAATCTACAGGTAGGCACTTCGCAAAAAACACCTCTGCTTTCTTCCAAAAATTTTGATGTGTCCACGTTGCGCTTTGGGGCGTTTCCTGTCGCGGGCGCTAGGCCTACCCACACAAGTGAGGTATCATTTTTATCGGGAGACTGGGGGAATGCTGGGTGGAAGGAAATTTGTGGCTCCTCTCAGATTCCAGAACTTTCGGCCACAGAAATGTGAGGAACATGTGTTTTTTTAGCCAAATTTTGAGGTTTGCAAAGGATTCTGGGTAACAGAACCTGGTCCGAGCCCCGCAAGTCACCCCTCCTTTGATTCCCCTAGGTCTCAAGTTTTCAGAAATGCACAGGTTTGGTAGGTTTCCCTACGTGCTGGCTGAGCTAGAGGCCAAAATCTACAGGTAGGCACTTCGCAAAAAACACCTCTGTTTTCTTCCAAAAATTTGGATGTGTCCACGTTGCGCTTTGGGGCATTTCCTGTTGCGGGCGCTAGGCCTACCCACACAAGTGAGGTATCATTTTTATCAGGAGACTTGGGGGAACGCTGGGTGGAAGGAAATTTGTGGCTCCTCTCAGATTCCAGAACTTTCTGCCACAGAAATGTGAGGAACATGTGTTTTTTTAGCCAAATTTTGAGGTTTGCAAAGGATTCTGGGTAACAGAACCTGGTCCGAGCCCCGTATGTCACCCCATCTTGGATTCCCCTAGGTCTCTAGTTTTCAGAAATGCACAGGTTTCGTAGGTTTCCCTAGGTGCCGGCTGAGCCAGAGGCCAAAATCTACAGGTAGGCACTTCGCTAAAAACACCTCTGTTTTCTTCCAAAATTTTGGATGTGTCCACGTTGCGATTTGGGGCGTTTCCTGTCGCGGGCACTAGGCCTACCCACACAAGTGAGGTATCATTTTTATTGGGAGACTTGGGGGAACGCTGGGTGGAAGGAAATTTGTGGCTCCTCTCAGATTCCAGAACTTTCTGCCACAGAAATGTGAGGACCATGTGTTTTTTTAGCCATATTTTGAGGTTTGCAAAGGATTCTGGGTAACAGAACCTGGTCCGAGCCCCGCAAGTCACCCCTCCTTGGATTCCCCTAAGTCTCTAGTTTTCAGAAATGCACAGGTTTGGTAGGTTTCCCTAGGTGCCGGCTGAGCTAGAGGCCAAAATCTACAGGTAGGCACTTCGCAAAAAACACCTCTGTTTTCTTCCAAAGATTTGGATGTGTCCACGTTGCGCTTTGGGGCGTTTCCTGCCGCGGGTGCTAGGCCTACCCACACAAGTGAGGTATCATTTTTATCGGGAGATTTGGGGGAACGCTGAGTGGAAGGAAATTTGTGGCTCCTCTCAGATTCCAGAACTTTCTGCCACAGAAATGTGAGGAACATGTGTTTTTTTAGCCAAATTTTGAGGTTTGCAAAGGATTCTGGGTAACAGAACCTGGTCCGAGCCCCGCAAGTCACCCCTCCTTGGATTCCCCTAGGTCTCTAGTTTTCAGAAATGCACAGGTTTGGTGGGTTTCCCTAGGTGCCGGCTGAGCTAGAGGGCAAAATCTACAGGTAGGCACTTCGCAAAAAACACCTCTGTTTTCTTCCAAAAATTTGGATGTGTCCACGTTGCGCTTTGGGGCGTTTCCTGTTGCGGGCGCTAGGCCTACCCACATAAGTGAGGTATCATTTTTATCGGGAGACTTGGGGGAACGCTGGGTGGAAGGAAATTTGTGGCTCCTCTCAGATTCCAGAACTTTCTGCCACAGAAATGTGAGGAACATGTGTTTTTTTAGCCAAATTTTGAGGTTTGCAAAGGATTCTGGGTAACAGAACCTGGTCCGAGCCCCGCAAGTCACCCCATCTTGGATTCCCCTAGGTCTCTAGTTTTCAGAAATGCACAGGTTTGGTAGGTTTCCCTAGGTGCCGGCTGAGCTAGAGGCCAAAATCTACAGGTAGGCACTTCGCAAAAAACACCTCTGCTTTCTTCCAAAAATTTTGATGTGTCCACGTTGCGCTTTGGGGCGTTTCCTGTCGCGGGCGCTAGGCCTACCCACACAAGTGAGGTATCATTTTTATCGGGAGACTGGGGGAATGCTGGGTGGAAGGAAATTTGTGGCTCCTCTCAGATTCCAGAACTTTCTGCCACAGAAATGTGAGGAACATGTGTTTTTTTATCCAAATTTTGAGGTTTGCAAAGGATTCTGGGTAACAGAACCTGGTCCGAGCCCCGCAAGTCACCCCTCCTTGGATTCCCCTAGGTCTCTAGTTTTCAGAAATTCACAGGTTTGGTAGGTTTCCCTAGGTGCCGGCTGAGCTAGAGGCCAAAATCTACAGGTAGGTACTTCGCAAAAAACACCTCTGTTTTCTTCCAAAATTTTGGATGTGTCCACGTTGCGCTTTGGGGCGTTTCCTGTTGCGGGCGCTAGGCCTACCCACACAAGTGAGGTATCATTTTTATCGGGAGACTTGGGGGAACGCTGGGTGGGAGGAAATTTGTGGCTCCTCTCATATTCCAGATCTTTCTGCCACAGAAATGTGAGGAACATGTGTTTTTTTAGCAAAATTTTGAGGTTTGCAAAATATTCTGGGTAACAGAACCTGGTCCGAGCCCCGCAAGTCACCCCATCTTGGATTTCCCTAGGTCTCTAGTTTTCAGAAATGCACAGGTTTGGTAGGTTTCCCTAGGTGCCGGCTGAGCTAGAGGCCAAAATCTACAGGTAGGCACTTCGCAAAAAACACCTCTGTTTTCTTCCAAAATTTTGGATGTGTCCACGTTGCGCTTTGGGGCATTTCCTGACGCGGGCGCTAGGCCTACCCACACAAGTGAGGTATCATTTTTATCGGGAGACTTGGGGGAACGCTGGGTGGAAGGAAATTTGTGGCTCCTCTCAGATTCCAGAACTTTTTGCCACAGAAATGTGAGGAGCCAAATTTTGAGGTTTGCAAAGGATTCTGGGTAACAGAACCTGGTCCGAGCCCCACAAGTCACCCCTCCTTGGATTCCCCTAGGTCTCTAGTTTTCAGAAATGCACAGGTTTGGTAGGTTTCCCTAGGTGCCGGCTGAGCTAGAGGCCAAAATCTACAGCTAGGCACTTCGCAAAAAACACCTCTGTTTTCTTCCAAAAATTTGGATGTGTCCACGTTGCGCTTTGGGGCGTTTCCTGTTGCGGGCGCTAGGCCTACCCACACAAGTGAGGTATCATTTTTATCGGGAGACTTGGGGGAACGCTGGGTGGAAGGAAATTTGTGGCTCCTCTCAGATTACAGAACTTTCTGCCACAGAAATGTGAGGAACATGTGTTTTTTTAGCCAAATTTTGAGGTTTGCAAAGGATTCTGGGTAACAGAACCTGGTCCGAGCCCCGCAAGTCACCCTATCTTGGATTCCCCTAGGTCTCAAGTTTTCAGAAATGCACAGGTTTGGTAGGTTTCCCTACGTGCTGGCTGAGCTAGAGGCCAAAATCTACAGGTAGGCACTTCGCAAAAAACACCTCTGTTTTCTTCCAAAAATTTGGATGCGTCCACGTTGCGCTTTGGGGCATTTCCTGTTGCGGGCGCTAGGCCTACCCACACAAGTGAGGTATCATTTTTATCAGGAGACTTGGGGGAACGCTGGGTGGAAGGAAATTTGTGGCTCCTCTCAGATTCCAGAACTTTCTGCCACAGAAATGTGAGAAACATGTGTTTTTTTAGCCAAATTTTGAGGTTTGCAAAGGATTCTGGGTAACAGAACCTGGTCCGAGCCCCGCAAGTCACCCCATCTTGGATTCCCCTAGGTCTCTAGTTTTCAGAAATGCACAGGTTTCGTAGGTTTCCCTAGGTGCCGGCTGAGCCAGAGGCCAAAATCTACAGGTAGGCACTTCGCAAAAAACACCTCTGTTTTCTTCCAAAATTTTGGATGTGTCCACGTTGCGATTTGGGGCGTTTCCTGTCGCGGGCACTAGGCCTACCCACACAAGTGAGGTATCATTTTTATCGGGAGACTTGGGGGAACGCTGGGTGGAAGGAAATTTGTGGCTCCTCTCAGATTCCAGAACTTTCTGCCACAGAAATGTGAGGACCATGTGTTTTTTTAGCCATATTTTGAGGTTTGCAAAGGATTCTGGGTAACAGAACCTGGTCCGAGCCCCGCAAGTCACCCCTCCTTGGATTCCCCTACGTCTCTAGTTTTCAGAAATGCACAGGTTTGGTAGGTTTCCCTAGGTGCCGGCTGAGCTAGAGGCCAAAATCTACAGGTAGGCACTTCGCAAAAAACACCTCTGTTTTCTTCCAAAGATTTGGATGTGTCCACGTTGCGCTTTGGGGCGTTTCCTGCCGCGGGTGCTAGGCCTACCCACACAAGTGAGGTATCATTTTTATCGGGAGATTTGGGGGAACGCTGAGTGGAAGGAAATTTGTGGCTCCTCTCAGATTCCAGAACTTTCTGCCACAGAAATGTGAGGAACATGTGTTTTTTTAGCCAAATTTTGAGGTTTGCAAAGGATTCTGGGTAACAGAACCTGGTCCGAGCCCCGCAAGTCACCCCTCCTTGGATTCCCCTAGGTCTCTAGTTTTCAGAAATGCACAGGTTTGGTGGGTTTCCCTAGGTGACGGCTGAGCTAGAGGCCAAAATCTACAGGTAGGCACTTCGCAAAAAACACCTCTGTTTTCTTCCAAAAATTTGGATGTGTCCACGTTGCGCTTTGGGGCGTTTCCTGTTGCGGGCGCTAGGCCTACCCACATAAGTGAGGTATCATTTTTATCGGGAGACTTGGGGGAACGCTGGGTGGAAGGAAATTTGTGGCTCCTCTCAGATTCCAGAATTTTCTGCCACAGAAATGTGAGGAACATGTGTTTTTTTAGCCAAATTTTGAGGTTTGCAAAGGATTCTGGGTAACAGAACCTGGTCCGAGCCCCGCAAGTCACCCCATCTTGGATTCCCCTAGGTCTCTAGTTTTCAGAAATGCACAGGTTTGGTAGGTTTCCCTAGGTGCCGGCTGAGCTAGAGGCCAAAATCTACAGGTAGGCACTTCGCAAAAAACACCTCTGTTTTCTTCCAAAAATTTTGATGTGTCCACGTTGCGCTTTGGGGCGTTTCCTGTCGCTGGCGCTAGGCCTACCCACACAAGGGAGGTATCATTTTTATCGGGAGACTGGGGGAATGCTGGGTGGAAGGAAATTTGTGGCTCCTCTCATATTCCAGAACTTTCTGCCACAGAAATGTGAGGAACATGTGTTTTTTTATCCAAATTTTGAGGTTTGCAAAGGATTCTGGGTAACAGAACCTGGTCCGAGCCCCGCAAGTCACCCCTCCTTGGATTCCCCTAGGTCTCTAGTTTTCAGATATGCACAGGGTTGGTAGGTTTCCCTAGGTTCCGGCTGAGCTAGAGGCCAAAATCTACAGGTAGGTACTTCGCAAAAAACACCTCTGTTTTCTTCCAAAAATTTGGATGTGTCCACGTTGCGCTTTGGGGCGTTTCCTGTCGCGGGCGCTAGGCCTACCCACACAAGTGAGGTGTCATTTTTATCGGGAGACTTGGGGGAACGCTGGGTGGAAGGAAATTTGTGGCTCCTCTCAGATTCCAGAACGTTCTGCCACAGAAATGTGAGGAACGTGTTTTTTTAGCCAAATTTTGAGGTTTGCAAAGGATTCTGGGTAACAGAACCTGGTCCGAGCCCCGCAAGTCACCCCTCCTTGGATTCCCCTAGGTCTCAAGTTTTCAGAAATGCACAGGTTTGGTAGGTTTCCCTAGGTGCCGGCTGAGCTAGAGGCCAAAATCTACAGGTAGGCACTTCGCAAAAAACACCTCTGTTTTCTTCCAAAAATTTGGATGTGTCCACGTTGCGCTTTGGGGCATTTCCTATTGCGGGCGCTAGGCCTACCCACACAAGTGAGGTATAATTTTTATCGGGAGACTTGGGGGAACGCTGGGTGGAAGGAAATTTGTGGCTCCTCTCAGATTCCAGAACTTTCTGCCACAGAAATGTGAGGAACATGTGTTTTTTTAGCCAAATTTTGAGGTTTGCAAAGGATTCTGGGTAACAGAACCTGGTCCGAGCCCCGCAAGTCACCCCATCTTGGGTTTCCCTAGGTCTCTAGTTTTCAGAAATACACAGGTTTGTTAGGTTTCCCTAGGTGCCGGCTGAGCTAGAGGCCAAAATCTACAGGTTCGCACTTCGCAAAAAACACCTCTGTTTTCTTCCAAAAATTTGGATGTGTCCACGTTGCGCTTTGGGGCATTTCCTGTTGCGGGCGCTAGGCCTACCCACACAAGTGAGGTATCATTTTTATCGGGAGACTTGGGGGAACGCTGGGTGGAAGGAAATTTGTGGCTCCTCTCTGATTCCAGAACTTTCTGCCACAGAAATGTGAGGAACATGTGTTTTTTTTAGCCAAATTTTGAGGTTTGCAAAGGATTCTGGGTAACAGAACCTGGTCCGAGCCCCGCAAGTCACCCCATCTTGGATTCCCCTAGGTCTCTAGTTTTCAGAAATGCACAGGTTTGGTAGGTTTCCCTAGGTGCCGGCTGAGCTAGAGGCCAAAATCTACAGGTAGGCACTTCGCAAAAAACACCTTTGTTTTCTTCCAAAATTTTGGATGTGTCCACGTTGCGATTTGGGGCGTTTCCTGTCGCGGGCACTAGGCCTACCCACACAAGTGAGGTATCATTTTTATCGGGAGACTTGGGGGAACGCTGAGTGGAAGGAAATTTGTGGCTCCTCTCAGATTCCAGAACTTTCTGCCACAGAAATGTGAGGACCATGTGTTTTTTTAGCCATATTTTGAGGTTTGCAAAGGATTCTGGGTAACAGAACCTGGTCCGAGCCCCGCAAGTCACCCCTCCTTGGATTCCCCTAGGTCTCTAGTTTTCAGAAATGCACAGGTTTGGTAGGTTTCCCTAGGTGCCGGCTGAGCTAGAGGCCAAAATCTACAGGTAGGCACTTCGCAAAAAACACCTCTGTTTTCTTCCAAAGATTTGGATGTGTCCACGTTGCGCTTTGGGGCGTTTCCTGTCACGGGTGCTAGGCCTACCCACACAAGTGAGGTATCATTTTTATCGGGAGATTTGGGGGAACGCTGAGTGGAAGGAAATTTGTGGCTCCTCTCAGATTCCAGAACTTTCTGCCACAGAAATGTGAGGAACATGTGTTTTTTTAGCCAAATTTTGAGGTTTGCAAAGGATTCTGGGTAACAGAACCTGGTCCGAGCCCCGCAAGTCACCCCTCCTTGGATTCCCCTAGGTCTCTAGTTTTCAGACATGCACAGGTTTCGTGGGTTTCCCTAGGTGCTGGCTGAGCTAGAGGCCAAAATCTACAGGTAGGCACTTCGCAAAAAACACCTCTGTTTTCTTCCAAAAATTTGGATGTGTCCACGTTGCGCTTTGGGGCGTTTCCTGTTGCGGGCGCTAGGCCTTCCCACACAAGTGAGGTATCATTTTTATCGGGAGACTTGGGGGAACGCTGGGTGGAAGGAAATTTGTGGCTCCTCTCAGATTACAGAACTTTCTGCCACAGAAATGTGAGGACCATGTGTTTTTTTAGCCAAATTTTGAGGTTTGCAAAGGATTCTGGGTAACAGAACCTGGTCCGAGGTCCGCAAGTCACCCCATCTTGGATTTCCCTAGGTCTCTAGTTTTCAGAAATGCACAGGTTTGTTAGGTTTCCCTAGGTGCCGGCTGAGCTAGAGGTCAAAATCTACAGGTTCGCACTTCGCAAAAAACACCTCTGTTTTGTTCCAAAAATTTGGATGTGTCCACGTTGCGCTTTGGGGCATTTCCTATTGCGGGCGCTAGGCCTACCCACACAAGTGAGGTATCATTTTTATCGGGAGACTTGGGGGAACGCTGGGTGGAAGGAAATTTGTGGCTCCTCTCAGATTCCAGAACTTTCTGCCACAGAAATGTGAGGAACATGTGTTTTTTTAGCCAAATTTTGAGGTTTGCAAAGGATTCTGGGTAACAGAACCTGGTCCGAGCCCCGCAAGTCACCCCATCTTGGGTTTCCCTAGGTCTCTAGTTTTCAGAAATACACAGGTTTGTTAGGTTTCCCTAGGTGCCGGCTGAGCTAGAGGCCAAAATCTACAGGTTCGCACTTCGCAAAAAACACCTCTGTTTTCTTCCAAAAATTTGGATGTGTCCACGTTGCGCTTTGGGGCGTTTCCTGTCGCTGGCGCTAGGCCTACCCACACAAGTGAGGTATCATTTTTATCGGGAGACTGGGGGAACGCTGGGTGGAAGGAAATTTGTGACTCCTCTCAGATTCCAGAACTTTCTGCCACAGAAATGTGAGGAACATGTGTTTTTTTAGCCAAATTTTGAGGTTTGCAAAGGATTCTGGGTAACAGAACCTGGTCCGAGCCCCGCAAGTCACCCCTCCTTGGATTCCCCTAGGTCTCTAGTTTTCAGAAATGCACAGGTTTGGTAGGTTTCCCTAGGTGCCGGCTGAGCTAGAGGCCAAAATCTACAGGTAGGCACTTCGCAAAAAACACCTCTGTTTTCTTCCAAAAATTTGGATGTGTCCACGTTGCGCTTTGGGGCATTTCCTGTTGCGGGCGCTAGGCCTACTCACACAAGTGAGGTATCATTTTTATCGGGAGACTTGGGGGAACGCTGGGTGGAAGGAAATTTGTGGCTCCTCTCTGATTCCAGAACTTTCTGCCACAGAAATGTGAGGAACATGTGTTTTTTTTAGCCAAATTTTGAGGTTTGCAAAGGATTCTGGGTAACAGAACCTGGTCCGAGCCCCGCAAGTCACCCCATCTTGGATTCCCCTAGGTCTCTAGTTTTCAGAAATGCACAGGTTTGGTAGGTTTCCCTAGGTGCCGGCTGAGCTAGAGGTCAAAATCTACAGGTAGGCACTTCGCAAAAAACACCTTTGTTTTCTTCCAAAATTTTGGATGTGTCCACGTTGCGATTTGGGGCGTTTCCTGTCGCGGGCACTAGGCCTACCCACACAAGTGAGGTATCATTTTTATCGGGAGACTTGGGGGAACGCTGAGTGGAAGGAAATTTGTGGCTCCTCTCAGATTACAGAACTTTCTGCCACAGAAATGTGAGGAACATGTGTTTTTTTAGCCAAATTTTGAGGTTTGCAAAGGATTCTGGGTAACAGAACCTGGTCCGAGCCCCGCAAGTCACCCCTCCTTGGATTCCCCTAGGTCTCTAGTTTTCAGAAATGCACAGGTTTGGTAGGTTTCCCTAGGTGCCGGCTGAGCTAGAGGCCAAAATCTACAGGTAGGCACTTCGCAAAAAACACCTCTGTTTTCTTCCAAAGATTTGGATGTGTCCACGTTGCGCTTTGGGGCGTTTCCTGTCACGGGTGCTAGGCCTACCCACACAAGTGAGGTATCATTTTTATCGGGAGATTTGGGGGAACGCTGAGTGGAAGGAAATTTGTGGCTCCTCTCAGATTCCAGAACTTTCTGCCACAGAAATGAGAGGAACATGTGTTTTTTTAGCCAAATTTTGAGGTTTGCAAAGGATTCTGGGTAACAGAACCTGGTCCGAGGTCCGCAAGTCACCCCATCTTGGATTTCCCTAGGTCTCTAGTTTTCAGAAATGCACAGGTTTGTTAGGTTTCCCTAGGTGCCGGCTGAGCTAGAGGTCAAAATCTACAGGTTCGCACTTCGCAAAAAAACACCTCTGTTTTCTTCCAAAAATTTGGATGTGTCCACGTTGCGCTTTGGGGCGTTTCCTGTCGCTGGCGCTAGGCCTACCCACACAAGTGAGGTATCATTTTTATCGGGAGACTTGGGGGAACGCTGGGTGGAAGGAAATTTGTGACTCCTCTCAGATTCCAGAACTTTCTGCCACAGAAATGTGAGGAACATGTGTTTTTTTATCCAAATTTTGAGGTTTGCAAAGGATTCTGGGTAACAGAACCTGGTCCGAGCCCCGCAAGTCACCCCTCCTTGGATTCCCCTAGGTCTCTATTTTTCAGAAATGCACAGGTTTGGTAGGTTTCCCTAGGTGCCGGCTGACCTAGAGGCCAAAATCTACAGGTAGGCACTTCGCAAAAAACACCTCTGTTTTCTTCCAAAGATTTGGATGTGTCCACGTTGCGCTTTGGGGCGTTTCCTGTCGCGGGTGCTAGGCCTACCCACACAAGTGAGGTATCATTTTTATCGGGAGACTTGGGGGAACGCTGGGTGGAAGGAAATTTGTGACTCCTCTCAGATTCCAGAACTTTCTGCCACAGAAATGTGAGGAACATGTGTTTTTTTATCCAAATTTTGAGGTTTGCAAAGGATTCTGGGTAACAGAACCTGGTCCGAGCCCCGCAAGTCACCCCTCCTTGGATTCCCCTAGCTCTTTAGTTTTCAGAAATGCACAGGTTATGTAGGTTTCCCTAGGTGCCGGCTGAGCTAGCAGCCAAAATCTACAGGTAGGCACTTCGCAAAAAACACCTCTGTTTTCTTCCAAAAATTTGGATGTGTCCACGTTGCGCTTTGGGGCGTTTCCTGTCGCGGGCGCTAGGCCTACCCACACAAGTGAGGTATCATTTTTATCGGGAGACTTGGGGGAACGCTGGGTGGAAGGAAATTTGTGGCTCCTCTCAGATTCCAGAACTTTCTGCCACAGAAATATGAGGAACATGTGTTTTTTTAGCCAAATTTTGAGGTTTGCAAAGGATTCTGGGTAACAGAACCTGGTCCGAGCCCCGCAAGTCACCCCATCTTGGATTTCCCTAGGTCTCTAGTTTTCAGAAATACACAGGTTTGTTAGGTTTCCCTAGGTGCCGGCTGAGCTAGAGGCCAAAATCTACAGGTTCGCACTTCGCAAAAAACACCTCTGTTTTCTTCCAAAAATTTGTATGTGTCCACGTTGCGCTTTGGGGCGTTTCCTGTCGCTGGCGCTAGGCCTACCCACACAAGTGAGGTATCATTTTTATCGGGAGACTGGGGGAATGCTGGGTGGAAGGATATTTGTGACTCCTCTCATATTCCAGATCTTTCTGCCACAGAAATGTGAGGAACATGTGTTTTTTTAGCAAAATTTTGAGCTTTGCAAAGGATTCTGGGTAACAGAACCTGGTCCGAGCCCCGCAAGTCACCCCTCCTTGGATTCCCCTAGGTCTCTAGTTTTCAGAAATGCACAGGTTTGGTAGGTTTTCCTAGGTGCCGGCTGAGCTAGAGGCCAAAATCTACAGGTAGGCACTTCGCAAAAAACACCTCTGTTTTCTTCCAAAAATTTGGATGTGTCCACGTTGCGCTTTGGGGCGTTTCCTGTCGCGGGCGCTAGGCCTACCCACACAAGTGAGGTATCATTTTTATCGGGAGACTTGGGGGAACGCTGGGTGGAAGGAAATTTGTGGCTCCTCTCTGATTCCAGAACTTTCTGCCACAGAAATGTGAGGAACATGTGTTTTTTTTAGCCAAATTTTGAGGTTTGCAAAGGATTCTGGGTAACAGAACCTGGTCCGAGCCCCGCAAGTCACCCCATCTTGGATTCCCCTAGGTCTCTAGTTTTCAGAAATGCACAGGTTTGGTAGGTTTCCCTAGGTGCCGGCTGAGCTAGAGGTCAAAATCTACAGGTAGGCACTTCGCAAAAAACACCTTTGTTTTCTTCCAAAATTTTGGATGTGTCCACGTTGCGATTTGGGGCGTTTCCTGTCGCGGGCACTAGGCCTACCCACACAAGTGAGGTATCATTTTTATCGGGAGACTTGGGGGAACGCTGAGTGGAAGGAAATTTGTGGCTCCTCTCAGATTCCAGAACTTTCTGCCACAGAAATGTGAGGACCATGTGTTTTTTTAGCCATATTTTGAGGTTTGCAAAGGATTCTGGGTAACAGAACCTGGTCCGAGCCCCGCAAGTCACCCCTCCTTGGATTCCCCTAGGTCTCTAGTTTTCAGAAATGCACAGGTTTGGTAGGTTTCCCTAGGTGCCGGCTGAGCTAGAGGCCAAAATCTACAGGTAGGCACTTCGCAAAAAACACCTCTGTTTTCTTCCAAAGATTTGGATGTGTCCACGTTGCGCTTTGGGGCGTTTCCTGTCACGGGTGCTAGGCCTACCCACACAAGTGAGTTATCATTTTTATCGGGAGATTTGGGGGAACGCTGAGTGGAAGGAAATTTGTGGCTCCTCTCAGATTCCAGAACTTTCTGCCACAGAAATGTGAGGAACATGTGTTTTTTTAGCCAAATTTTGAGGTTTGCAAAGGATTCTGGGTAACAGAACCTGGTCCGAGCCCCGCAAGTCACCCTATCTTGGATTCCCCTAGGTCTCTAGTTTTCAGAAATGCACAGGTTTGGTAGGTTTCCCTAGGTGCCGGCTGAGCTAGAGGCCAAAATCTACAGGTAGGCACTTCGCAAAAAACACCTCTGTTTTCTTCCAAAAATGTTGATGGGTCCACGTTGCGCTTTGGGGCGTTTCCTGTCGCGGGCGCTAGGCCTACCCACACAAGTGAGGTATCATTTTTATCGGGAGACTTGGGGGAACGCTGGGTGGAAGGAAATTTGTGGCTCCTCTCAGATTCCAGAACTTTCTGCCACAGAAATGTGAGGACCATGTGTTTTTTTAGCCAAATTTTGAGGTTTGCAAAGGATTCTGGGTAACAGAACCTGGTCCGAGGTCCGCAAGTCACCCCATCTTGGATTTCCCTAGGTCTCTAGTTTTCAGAAATGCACAGGTTTGTTAGGTTTCCCTAGGTGCCGGCTGAGCTAGAGGTCAAAATCTACAGGTTCGCACTTCGCAAAAAAACACCTCTGTTTTCTTCCAAAAATTTGGATGTGTCCACGTTGCGCTTTGGGGCGTTTCCTGTCGCTGGCGCTAGGCCTACCCACACAAGTGAGGTATCATTTTTATCGGGAGACTTGGGGGAACGCTGGGTGGAAGGAAATTTGTGACTCCTCTCAGATTCCAGAACTTTCTGCCACAGAAATGTGAGGAACATGTGTTTTTTTATCCAAATTTTGAGGTTTGCAAAGGATTCTGGGTAACAGAACCTGGTCCGAGCCCCGCAAGTCACCCCTCCTTGGATTCCCCTAGGTCTCTATTTTTCAGAAATGCACAGGTTTGGTAGGTTTCCCTAGGTGCCGGCTGACCTAGAGGCCAAAATCTACAGGTAGGCACTTCGCAAAAAACACCTCTGTTTTCTTCCAAAGATTTGGATGTGTCCACGTTGCGCTTTGGGGCGTTTCCTGTCGCGGGTGCTAGGCCTACCCACACAAGTGAGGTATCATTTTTATCGGGAGACTTGGGGGAACGCTGGGTGGAAGGAAATTTGTGACTCCTCTCAGATTCCAGAACTTTCTGCCACAGAAATGTGAGGAACATGTGTTTTTTTATCCAAATTTTGAGGTTTGCAAAGGATTCTGGGTAACAGAACCTGGTCCGAGCCCCGCAAGTCACCCCTCCTTGGATTCCCCTAGGTCTTTAGTTTTCAGAAATGCACAGGTTATGTAGGTTTCCCTAGGTGCCGGCTGAGCTAGCAGCCAAAATCTACAGGTAGGCACTTCGCAAAAAACACCTCTGTTTTCTTCCAAAAATTTGGATGTGTCCACGTTGCGCTTTGGGGCGTTTCCTGTCGCGGGCGCTAGGCCTACCCACACAAGTGAGGTATCATTTTTATCGGGAGACTTGGGGGAACGCTGGGTGGAAGGAAATTTGTGGCTCCTCTCAGATTCCAGAACTTTCTGCCACAGAAATGTGAGGAACATGTGTTTTTTTATCCAAATTTTGAGGTTTGCAAAGGATTCTGGGTAACAGAACCTGGTCCGAGCCCCGCAAGTCACCCCTCCTTGGATTCCCCTAGGTCTCTAGTTTTCAGAAATGCACAGGTTTGGTAGGTTTCCCTAGGTGCCGGCTGACCTAGAGGCCAAAATCTACAGGTAGGCACTTCGCAAAAAACACCTCTGTTTTCTTCCAAAGATTTGGATGTGTCCACGTTGCGCTTTGGGGCGTTTCCTGTCGCGGGTGCTAGGCCTACCCACACAAGTGAGGTATCATTTTTATCGGGAGACTTGGGGGAACGCTGGGTGGAAGGAAATTTGTGACTCCTCTCAGATTCCAGAACTTTCTGCCACAGAAATGTGAGGAACATGTGTTTTTTTATCCAAATTTTGAGGTTTGCAAAGGATTCTGGGTAACAGAACCTGGTCCGAGCCCCGCAAGTCACCCCTCCTTGGATTCCCCTAGGTCTTTAGTTTTCAGAAATGCACAGGTTATGTAGGTTTCCCTAGGTGCCGGCTGAGCTAGCAGCCAAAATCTACAGGTAGGCACTTCGCAAAAAACACCTCTGTTTTCTTCCAAAAATTTGGATGTGTCCACGTTGCGCTTTGGGGCGTTTCCTGTCGCGGGCGCTAGGCCTACCCACACAAGTGAGGTATCATTTTTATCGGGAGACTTGGGGGAACGCTGGGTGGAAGGAAATTTGTGGCTCCTCTCAGATTCCAGAACTTTCTGCCACAGAAATGTGAGGAACATGTGTTTTTTTAGCCAAATTTTGAGGTTTGCAAAGGATTCTGGGTAACAGAATCTGGTCCGAGCCCCGCAAGTCACCCCTCCTTGGATTCCCCTAGGTCTCTAGTTTTCAGAAATGCACAGGTTTGGTAGGTTTCCCTAGGTGCCGGCTGAGCTAGAGGCCAAAATCTACAGGTAGGCACTTCGCAAAAAACACCTCTGTTTTCTTCCAAAGATTTGGATGTGTCCACGTTGCGCTTTGGGGCGTTTCCTGTCACGGGTGCTAGGCCTACCCACACAAGTGAGGTATCATTTTTATCGGGAGATTTGGGGGAACGCTGAGTGGAAGGAAATTTGTGGCTCCTCTCAGATTCCAGAACTTTCTGCCACAGAAATGTGAGGAACATGTGTTTTTTTAGCCAAATTTTGAGGTTTGCAAAGGATTCTGGGTAACAGAACCTGGTCCGAGCCCCGCAAGTCACCCCTCCTTGGATTCCCCTAGGTCTCTAGTTTTCAGACATGCACAGGTTTCGTGGGTTTCCCTAGGTGCTGGCTGAGCTAGAGGCCAAAATCTACAGGTAGGCACTTCGCAAAAAACACCTCTGTTTTCTTCCAAAAATTTGGATGTGTCCACGTTGCGCTTTGGGGCGTTTCCTGTTGCGGGCGCTAGGCCTTCCCACACAAGTGAGGTATCATTTTTATCGGGAGACTTGGGGGAACGCTGGGTGGAAGGAAATTTGTGGCTCCTCTCAGATTACAGAACTTTCTGCCACAGAAATGTGAGGACCATGTGTTTTTTTAGCCAAATTTTGAGGTTTGCAAAGGATTCTGGGTAACAGAACCTGGTCCGAGGTCCGCAAGTCACCCCATCTTGGATTTCCCTAGGTCTCTAGTTTTCAGAAATGCACAGGTTTGTTAGGTTTCCCTAGGTGCCGGCTGAGCTAGAGGTCAAAATCTACAGGTTCGCACTTCGCAAAAAACACCTCTGTTTTGTTCCAAAAATTTGGATGTGTCCACGTTGCGCTTTGGGGCATTTCCTATTGCGGGCGCTAGGCCTACCCACACAAGTGAGGTATCATTTTTATCGGGAGACTTGGGGGAACGCTGGGTGGAAGGAAATTTGTGGCTCCTCTCAGATTCCAGAACTTTCTGCCACAGAAATGTGAGGAACATGTGTTTTTTTAGCCAAATTTTGAGGTTTGCAAAGGATTCTGGGTAACAGAACCTGGTCCGAGCCCCGCAAGTCACCCCATCTTGGGTTTCCCTAGGTCTCTAGTTTTCAGAAATACACAGGTTTGTTAGGTTTCCCTAGGTGCCGGCTGAGCTAGAGGCCAAAATCTACAGGTTCGCACTTCGCAAAAAACACCTCTGTTTTCTTCCAAAAATTTGGATGTGTCCACGTTGCGCTTTGGGGCGTTTCCTGTCGCTGGCGCTAGGCCTACCCACACAAGTGAGGTATCATTTTTATCGGGAGACTGGGGGAACGCTGGGTGGAAGGAAATTTGTGACTCCTCTCAGATTCCAGAACTTTCTGCCACAGAAATGTGAGGAACATGTGTTTTTTTAGCCAAATTTTGAGGTTTGCAAAGGATTCTGGGTAACAGAACCTGGTCCGAGCCCCGCAAGTCACCCCTCCTTGGATTCCCCTAGGTCTCTAGTTTTCAGAAATGCACAGGTTTGGTAGGTTTCCCTAGGTGCCGGCTGAGCTAGAGGCCAAAATCTACAGGTAGGCACTTCGCAAAAAACACCTCTGTTTTCTTCCAAAAATTTGGATGTGTCCACGTTGCGCTTTGGGGCATTTCCTGTTGCGGGCGCTAGGCCTACTCACACAAGTGAGGTATCATTTTTATCGGGAGACTTGGGGGAACGCTGGGTGGAAGGAAATTTGTGGCTCCTCTCTGATTCCAGAACTTTCTGCCACAGAAATGTGAGGAACATGTGTTTTTTTTAGCCAAATTTTGAGGTTTGCAAAGGATTCTGGGTAACAGAACCTGGTCCGAGCCCCGCAAGTCACCCCATCTTGGATTCCCCTAGGTCTCTAGTTTTCAGAAATGCACAGGTTTGGTAGGTTTCCCTAGGTGCCGGCTGAGCTAGAGGTCAAAATCTACAGGTAGGCACTTCGCAAAAAACACCTTTGTTTTCTTCCAAAATTTTGGATGTGTCCACGTTGCGATTTGGGGCGTTTCCTGTCGCGGGCACTAGGCCTACCCACACAAGTGAGGTATCATTTTTATCGGGAGACTTGGGGGAACGCTGAGTGGAAGGAAATTTGTGGCTCCTCTCAGATTACAGAACTTTCTGCCACAGAAATGTGAGGAACATGTGTTTTTTTAGCCAAATTTTGAGGTTTGCAAAGGATTCTGGGTAACAGAACCTGGTCCGAGCCCCGCAAGTCACCCCTCCTTGGATTCCCCTAGGTCTCTAGTTTTCAGAAATGCACAGGTTTGGTAGGTTTCCCTAGGTGCCGGCTGAGCTAGAGGCCAAAATCTACAGGTAGGCACTTCGCAAAAAACACCTCTGTTTTCTTCCAAAGATTTGGATGTGTCCACGTTGCGCTTTGGGGCGTTTCCTGTCACGGGTGCTAGGCCTACCCACACAAGTGAGGTATCATTTTTATCGGGAGATTTGGGGGAACGCTGAGTGGAAGGAAATTTGTGGCTCCTCTCAGATTCCAGAACTTTCTGCCACAGAAATGTGAGGAACATGTGTTTTTTTAGCCAAATTTTGAGGTTTGCAAAGGATTCTGGGTAACAGAACCTGGTCCGAGGTCCGCAAGTCACCCCATCTTGGATTTCCCTAGGTCTCTAGTTTTCAGAAATGCACAGGTTTGTTAGGTTTCCCTAGGTGCCGGCTGAGCTAGAGGTCAAAATCTACAGGTTCGCACTTCGCAAAAAAACACCTCTGTTTTCTTCCAAAAATTTGGATGTGTCCACGTTGCGCTTTGGGGCGTTTCCTGTCGCTGGCGCTAGGCCTACCCACACAAGTGAGGTATCATTTTTATCGGGAGACTTGGGGGAACGCTGGGTGGAAGGAAATTTGTGACTCCTCTCAGATTCCAGAACTTTCTGCCACAGAAATGTGAGGAACATGTGTTTTTTTATCCAAATTTTGAGGTTTGCAAAGGATTCTGGGTAACAGAACCTGGTCCGAGCCCCGCAAGTCACCCCTCCTTGGATTCCCCTAGGTCTCTATTTTTCAGAAATGCACAGGTTTGGTAGGTTTCCCTAGGTGCCGGCTGACCTAGAGGCCAAAATCTACAGGTAGGCACTTCGCAAAAAACACCTCTGTTTTCTTCCAAAGATTTGGATGTGTCCACGTTGCGCTTTGGGGCGTTTCCTGTCGCGGGTGCTAGGCCTACCCACACAAGTGAGGTATCATTTTTATCGGGAGACTTGGGGGAACGCTGGGTGGAAGGAAATTTGTGACTCCTCTCAGATTCCAGAACTTTCTGCCACAGAAATGTGAGGAACATGTGTTTTTTTATCCAAATTTTGAGGTTTGCAAAGGATTCTGGGTAACAGAACCTGGTCCGAGCCCCGCAAGTCACCCCTCCTTGGATTCCCCTAGCTCTTTAGTTTTCAGAAATGCACAGGTTATGTAGGTTTCCCTAGGTGCCGGCTGAGCTAGCAGCCAAAATCTACAGGTAGGCACTTCGCAAAAAACACCTCTGTTTTCTTCCAAAAATTTGGATGTGTCCACGTTGCGCTTTGGGGCGTTTCCTGTCGCGGGCGCTAGGCCTACCCACACAAGTGAGGTATCATTTTTATCGGGAGACTTGGGGGAACGCTGGGTGGAAGGAAATTTGTGGCTCCTCTCAGATTCCAGAACTTTCTGCCACAGAAATGTGAGGAACATGTGTTTTTTTAGCCAAATTTTGAGGTTTGCAAAGGATTCTGGGTAACAGAACCTGGTCCGAGCCCCGCAAGTCACCCCATCTTGGATTTCCCTAGGTCTCTAGTTTTCAGAAATACACAGGTTTGTTAGGTTTCCCTAGGTGCCGGCTGAGCTAGAGGCCAAAATCTACAGGTTCGCACTTCGCAAAAAACACCTCTGTTTTCTTCCAAAAATTTGTATGTGTCCACGTTGCGCTTTGGGGCGTTTCCTGTCGCTGGCGCTAGGCCTACCCACACAAGTGAGGTATCATTTTTATCGGGAGACTGGGGGAATGCTGGGTGGAAGGATATTTGTGACTCCTCTCATATTCCAGATCTTTCTGCCACAGAAATGTGAGGAACATGTGTTTTTTTAGCAAAATTTTGAGCTTTGCAAAGGATTCTGGGTAACAGAACCTGGTCCGAGCCCCGCAAGTCACCCCTCCTTGGATTCCCCTAGGTCTCTAGTTTTCAGAAATGCACAGGTTTGGTAGGTTTCCCTAGGTGCCGGCTGAGCTAGAGGCCAAAATCTACAGGTAGGCACTTCGCAAAAAACACCTCTGTTTTCTTCCAAAAATTTGGATGTGTCCACGTTGCGCTTTGGGGCGTTTCCTGTCGCGGGCGCTAGGCCTACCCACACAAGTGCGGTATCATTTTTATCGGGAGACTTGGGGGAACGCTGGGTGGAAGGAAATTTGTGGCTCCTCTCTGATTCCAGAACTTTCTGCCACAGAAATGTGAGGAACATGTGTTTTTTTTAGCCAAATTTTGAGGTTTGCAAAGGATTCTGGGTAACAGAACCTGGTCCGAGCCCCGCAAGTCACCCCATCTTGGATTCCCCTAGGTCTCTAGTTTTCAGAAATGCACAGGTTTGGTAGGTTTCCCTAGGTGCCGGCTGAGCTAGAGGTCAAAATCTACAGGTAGGCACTTCGCAAAAAACACCTTTGTTTTCTTCCAAAATTTTGGATGTGTCCACGTTGCGATTTGGGGCGTTTCCTGTCACGGGCACTAGGCCTACCCACACAAGTGAGGTATCATTTTTATCGGGAGACTTGGGGGAACGCTGAGTGGAAGGAAATTTGTGGCTCCTCTCAGATTCCAGAACTTTCTGCCACAGAAATGTGAGGACCATGTGTTTTTTTAGCCATATTTTGAGGTTTGCAAAGGATTCTGGGTAACAGAACCTGGTCCGAGCCCCGCAAGTCACCCCTCCTTGGATTCCCCTAGGTCTCTAGTTTTCAGAAATGCACAGGTTTGGTAGGTTTCCCTAGGTGCCGGCTGAGCTAGAGGCCAAAATCTACAGGTAGGCACTTCGCAAAAAACACCTCTGTTTTCTTCCAAAGATTTGGATGTGTCCACGTTGCGCTTTGGGGCGTTTCCTGTCACGGGTGCTAGGCCTACCCACACAAGTGAGGTATCATTTTTATCGGGAGATTTGGGGGAACGCTGAGTGGAAGGAAATTTGTGGCTCCTCTCAGATTCCAGAACTTTCTGCCACAGAAATGTGAGGAACATGTGTTTTTTTAGCCAAATTTTGAGGTTTGCAAAGGATTCTGGGTAACAGAACCTGGTCCGAGCCCCGCAAGTCACCCTATCTTGGATTCCCCTAGGTCTCTAGTTTTCAGAAATGCACAGGTTTGGTAGGTTTCCCTAGGTGCCGGCTGAGCTAGAGGCCAAAATCTACAGGTAGGCACTTCGCAAAAAACACCTCTGTTTTCTTCCAAAAATGTTGATGTGTCCACGTTGCGCTTTGGGGCGTTTCCTGTCGCGGGCGCTACGCCTACCCACACAAGTGAGGTATCATTTTTATCGGGAGACTTGGGGGAACGCTGGGTGGAAGGAAATTTGTGGCTCCTCTCAGATTCCAGAACTTTCTGCCACAGAAATGTGAGGACCATGTGTTTTTTTAGCCAAATTTTGAGGTTTGCAAAGGATTCTGGGTAACAGAACCTGGTCCGAGGTCCGCAAGTCACCCCATCTTGGATTTCCCTAGGTCTCTAGTTTTCAGAAATGCACAGGTTTGTTAGGTTTCCCTAGGTGCCGGCTGAGCTAGAGGTCAAAATCTACAGGTTCGCACTTCGCAAAAAAACACCTCTGTTTTCTTCCAAAAATTTGGATGTGTCCACGTTGCGCTTTGGGGCGTTTCCTGTCGCTGGCGCTAGGCCTACCCACACAAGTGAGGTATCATTTTTATCGGGAGACTTGGGGGAACGCTGGGTGGAAGGAAATTTGTGACTCCTCTCAGATTCCAGAACTTTCTGCCACAGAAATGTGAGGAACATGTGTTTTTTTATCCAAATTTTGAGGTTTGCAAAGGATTCTGGGTAACAGAACCTGGTCCGAGCCCCGCAAGTCACCCCTCCTTGGATTCCCCTAGGTCTCTATTTTTCAGAAATGCACAGGTTTGGTAGGTTTCCCTAGGTGCCGGCTGACCTAGAGGCCAAAATCTACAGGTAGGCACTTCGCAAAAAACACCTCTGTTTTCTTCCAAAGATTTGGATGTGTCCACGTTGCGCTTTGGGGCGTTTCCTGTCGCGGGTGCTAGGCCTACCCACACAAGTGAGGTATCATTTTTATCGGGAGACTTGGGGGAACGCTGGGTGGAAGGAAATTTGTGACTCCTCTCAGATTCCAGAACTTTCTGCCACAGAAATGTGAGGAACATGTGTTTTTTTATCCAAATTTTGAGGTTTGCAAAGGATTCTGGGTAACAGAACCTGGTCCGAGCCCCGCAAGTCACCCCTCCTTGGATTCCCCTAGGTCTTTAGTTTTCAGAAATGCACAGGTTATGTAGGTTTCCCTAGGTGCCGGCTGAGCTAGCAGCCAAAATCTACAGGTAGGCACTTCGCAAAAAACACCTCTGTTTTCTTCCAAAAATTTGGATGTGTCCACGTTGCGCTTTGGGGCGTTTCCTGTCGCGGGCGCTAGGCCTACCCACACAAGTGAGGTATCATTTTTATCGGGAGACTTGGGGGAACGCTGGGTGGAAGGAAATTTGTGGCTCCTCTCAGATTCCAGAACTTTCTGCCACAGAAATGTGAGGAACATGTGTTTTTTTATCCAAATTTTGAGGTTTGCAAAGGATTCTGGGTAACAGAACCTGGTCCGAGCCCCGCAAGTCACCCCTCCTTGGATTCCCCTAGGTCTCTAGTTTTCAGAAATGCACAGGTTTGGTAGGTTTCCCTAGGTGCCGGCTGACCTAGAGGCCAAAATCTACAGGTAGGCACTTCGCAAAAAACACCTCTGTTTTCTTCCAAAGATTTGGATGTGTCCACGTTGCGCTTTGGGGCGTTTCCTGTCGCGGGTGCTAGGCCTACCCACACAAGTGAGGTATCATTTTTATCGGGAGACTTGGGGGAACGCTGGGTGGAAGGAAATTTGTGACTCCTCTCAGATTCCAGAACTTTCTGCCACAGAAATGTGAGGAACATGTGTTTTTTTATCCAAATTTTGAGGTTTGCAAAGGATTCTGGGTAACAGAACCTGGTCCGAGCCCCGCAAGTCACCCCTCCTTGGATTCCCCTAGGTCTTTAGTTTTCAGAAATGCACAGGTTATGTAGGTTTCCCTAGGTGCCGGCTGAGCTAGCAGCCAAAATCTACAGGTAGGCACTTCGCAAAAAACACCTCTGTTTTCTTCCAAAAATTTGGATGTGTCCACGTTGCGCTTTGGGGCGTTTCCTGTCGCGGGCGCTAGGCCTACCCACACAAGTGAGGTATCATTTTTATCGGGAGACTTGGGGGAACGCTGGGTGGAAGGAAATTTGTGGCTCCTCTCAGATTCCAGAACTTTCTGCCACAGAAATGTGAGGAACATGTGTTTTTTTAGCCAAATTTTGAGGTTTGCAAAGGATTCTGGGTAACAGAACCTGGTCCGAGCCCCGCAAGTCACCCCATCTTGGATTTCCCTAGGTCTCTAGTTTTCAGAAATACACAGGTTTGTTAGGTTTCCCTAGGTGCCGGCTGAGCTAGAGGCCAAAATCTACAGGTTCGCACTTCGCAAAAAACACCTCTGTTTTCTTCCAAAAATTTGTATGTGTCCACGTTGCGCTTTGGGGCGTTTCCTGTCGCTGGTGCTAGGCCTACCCACACAAGTGAGGTATCATTTTTATCGGGAGACTGGGGGAATGCTGGGTGGAAGGAAATGTGTGGCTCCTCTCAGATTCCAGAACTTTCTGCCACAGAAATGTGAGGAACATGTGTTTTTTTAGCCAAATTTTGAGGTTTGCAAAGGATTCTGGGTAACAGAACCTGGTCCGAGCCCCGCAAGTCACCCTATCTTGGATTCCCCTAGGTCTCTAGTTTTCAGAAATGCACAGGTTTGGTAGGTTTCCCTAGGTGCCGGCTGAGCTAGAGGCCAAAATCTACAGGTAGGCACTTCGCAAAAAACACCTCTGTTTTCTTCCAAAAATGTTGATGTGTCCACGTTGCGCTTTGGGGCGTTTCCTGTCGCGGGCGCTAGGCCTACCCACACAAGTGAGGTATCATTTTTATCGGGAGACTTGGGGGAACGCTGGGTGGAAGGAAATTTGTGGCTCCTCTCAGATTCCAGAACTTTCTGCCACAGAAATGTGAGGACCATGTGTTTTTTTAGCCAAATTTTGAGGTTTGCAAAGGATTCTGGGTAACAGAACCTGGTCCGAGGTCCGCAAGTCACCCCATCTTGGATTTCCCTAGGTCTCTAGTTTTCAGAAATGCACAGGTTTGTTAGGTTTCCCTAGGTGCCGGCTGAGCTAGAGGTCAAAATCTACAGGTTCGCACTTCGCAAAAAAACACCTCTGTTTTCTTCCAAAAATTTGGATGTGTCCACGTTGCGCTTTGGGGCGTTTCCTGTCGCTGGCGCTAGGCCTACCCACACAAGTGAGGTATCATTTTTATCGGGAGACTTGGGGGAACGCTGGGTGGAAGGAAATTTGTGACTCCTCTCAGATTCCAGAACTTTCTGCCACAGAAATGTGAGGAACATGTGTTTTTTTATCCAAATTTTGAGGTTTGCAAAGGATTCTGGGTAACAGAACCTGGTCCGAGCCCCGCAAGTCACCCCTCCTTGGATTCCCCTAGGTCTCTATTTTTCAGAAATGCACAGGTTTGGTAGGTTTCCCTAGGTGCCGGCTGACCTAGAGGCCAAAATCTACAGGTAGGCACTTCGCAAAAAACACCTCTGTTTTCTTCCAAAGATTTGGATGTGTCCACGTTGCGCTTTGGGGCGTTTCCTGTCGCGGGTGCTAGGCCTACCCACACAAGTGAGGTATCATTTTTATCGGGAGACTTGGGGGAACGCTGGGTGGAAGGAAATTTGTGACTCCTCTCAGATTCCAGAACTTTCTGCCACAGAAATGTGAGGAACATGTGTTTTTTTATCCAAATTTTGAGGTTTGCAAAGGATTCTGGGTAACAGAACCTGGTCCGAGCCCCGCAAGTCACCCCTCCTTGGATTCCCCTAGGTCTTTAGTTTTCAGAAATGCACAGGTTATGTAGGTTTCCCTAGGTGCCGGCTGAGCTAGCAGCCAAAATCTACAGGTAGGCACTTCGCAAAAAACACCTCTGTTTTCTTCCAAAAATTTGGATGTGTCCACGTTGCGCTTTGGGGCGTTTCCTGTCGCGGGCGCTAGGCCTACCCACACAAGTGAGGTATCATTTTTATCGGGAGACTTGGGGGAACGCTGGGTGGAAGGAAATTTGTGGCTCCTCTCAGATTCCAGAACTTTCTGCCACAGAAATGTGAGGAACATGTGTTTTTTTATCCAAATTTTGAGGTTTGCAAAGGATTCTGGGTAACAGAACCTGGTCCGAGCCCCGCAAGTCACCCCTCCTTGGATTCCCCTAGGTCTCTAGTTTTCAGAAATGCACAGGTTTGGTAGGTTTCCCTAGGTGCCGGCTGACCTAGAGGCCAAAATCTACAGGTAGGCACTTCGCAAAAAACACCTCTGTTTTCTTCCAAAGATTTGGATGTGTCCACGTTGCGCTTTGGGGCGTTTCCTGTCGCGGGTGCTAGGCCTACCCACACAAGTGAGGTATCATTTTTATCGGGAGACTTGGGGGAACGCTGGGTGGAAGGAAATTTGTGACTCCTCTCAGATTCCAGAACTTTCTGCCACAGAAATGTGAGGAACATGTGTTTTTTTATCCAAATTTTGAGGTTTGCAAAGGATTCTGGGTAACAGAACCTGGTCCGAGCCCCGCAAGTCACCCCTCCTTGGATTCCCCTAGGTCTTTAGTTTTCAGAAATGCACAGGTTATGTAGGTTTCCCTAGGTGCCGGCTGAGCTAGCAGCCAAAATCTACAGGTAGGCACTTCGCAAAAAACACCTCTGTTTTCTTCCAAAAATTTGGATGTGTCCACGTTGCGCTTTGGGCGTTTCCTGTCGCGGGCGCTAGGCCTACCCACACAAGTGAGGTATCATTTTTATCGGGAGACTTGGGGGAACGCTGGGTGGAAGGAAATTTGTGGCTCCTCTCAGATTCCAGAACTTTCTGCCACAGAAATGTGAGGAACATGTGTTTTTTTAGCCAAATTTTGAGGTTTGCAAAGGATTCTGGGTAACAGAACCTGGTCCGAGCCCCGCAAGTCACCCCATCTTGGATTTCCCTAGGTCTCTAGTTTTCAGAAATACACAGGTTTGTTAGGTTTCCCTAGGTGCCGGCTGAGCTAGAGGCCAAAATCTACAGGTTCGCACTTCGCAAAAAACACCTCTGTTTTCTTCCAAAAATTTGTATGTGTCCACGTTGCGCTTTGGGGCGTTTCCTGTCGCTGGTGCTAGGCCTACCCACACAAGTGAGGTATCATTTTTATCGGGAGACTGGGGGAATGCTGGGTGGAAGGAAATGTGTGGCTCCTCTCAGATTCCAGAACTTTCTGCCACAGAAATGTGAGGAACATGTGTTTTTTTAGCCAAATTTTGAGGTTTGCAAAGGATTCTGGGTAACAGAACCTGGTCCGAGCCCCGCAAGTCACCCTATCTTGGATTCCCCTAGGTCTCTAGTTTTCAGAAATGCACAGGTTTGGTAGGTTTCCCTAGGTGCCGGCTGAGCTAGAGGCCAAAATCTACAGGTAGGCACTTCGCAAAAAACACCTCTGTTTTCTTCCAAAAATGTTGATGTGTCCACGTTGCGCTTTGGGGCGTTTCCTGTCGCGGGCGCTAGGCCTACCCACACAAGTGAGGTATCATTTTTATCGGGAGACTTGGGGGAACGCTGGGTGGAAGGAAATTTGTGGCTCCTCTCAGATTCCAGAACTTTCTGCCACAGAAATGTGAGGACCATGTGTTTTTTTAGCCAAATTTTGAGGTTTGCAAAGGATTCTGGGTAACAGAACCTGGTCCGAGGTCCGCAAGTCACCCCATCTTGGATTTCCCTAGGTCTCTAGTTTTCAGAAATGCACAGGTTTGTTAGGTTTCCCTAGGTGCCGGCTGAGCTAGAGGTCAAAATCTACAGGTTCGCACTTCGCAAAAAAACACCTCTGTTTTCTTCCAAAAATTTGGATGTGTCCACGTTGCGCTTTGGGGCGTTTCCTGTCGCTGGCGCTAGGCCTACCCACACAAGTGAGGTATCATTTTTATCGGGAGACTTGGGGGAACGCTGGGTGGAAGGAAATTTGTGACTCCTCTCAGATTCCAGAACTTTCTGCCACAGAAATGTGAGGAACATGTGTTTTTTTATCCAAATTTTGAGGTTTGCAAAGGATTCTGGGTAACAGAACCTGGTCCGAGCCCCGCAAGTCACCCCTCCTTGGATTCCCCTAGGTCTCTATTTTTCAGAAATGCACAGGTTTGGTAGGTTTCCCTAGGTGCCGGCTGACCTAGAGGCCAAAATCTACAGGTAGGCACTTCGCAAAAAACACCTCTGTTTTCTTCCAAAGATTTGGATGTGTCCACGTTGCGCTTTGGGGCGTTTCCTGTCGCGGGTGCTAGGCCTACCCACACAAGTGAGGTATCATTTTTATCGGGAGACTTGGGGGAACGCTGGGTGGAAGGAAATTTGTGACTCCTCTCAGATTCCAGAACTTTCTGCCACAGAAATGTGAGGAACATGTGTTTTTTTATCCAAATTTTGAGGTTTGCAAAGGATTCTGGGTAACAGAACCTGGTCCGAGCCCCGCAAGTCACCCCTCCTTGGATTCCCCTAGGTCTTTAGTTTTCAGAAATGCACAGGTTATGTAGGTTTCCCTAGGTGCCGGCTGAGCTAGCAGCCAAAATCTACAGGTAGGCACTTCGCAAAAAACACCTCTGTTTTCTTCCAAAAATTTGGATGTGTCCACGTTGCGCTTTGGGGCGTTTCCTGTCGCGGGCGCTAGGCCTACCCACACAAGTGAGGTATCATTTTTATCGGGAGACTTGGGGGAACGCTGGGTGGAAGGAAATTTGTGGCTCCTCTCAGATTCCAGAACTTTCTGCCACAGAAATGTGAGGAACATGTGTTTTTTTATCCAAATTTTGAGGTTTGCAAAGGATTCTGGGTAACAGAACCTGGTCCGAGCCCCGCAAGTCACCCCTCCTTGGATTCCCCTAGGTCTCTAGTTTTCAGAAATGCACAGGTTTGGTAGGTTTCCCTAGGTGCCGGCTGAGCTAGAGGCCAAAATCTACAGGTAGGCACTTCGCAAAAAACACCTCTGTTTTCTTCCAAAGATTTGGATGTGTCCACGTTGCGCTTTGGGGCGTTTCCTGTCACGGGTGCTAGGCCTACCCACACAAGTGAGGTATCATTTTTATCGGGAGATTTGGGGGAACGCTGAGTGGAAGGAAATTTGTGGCTCCTCTCAGATTCCAGAACTTTCTGCCACAGAAATGTGAGGAACATGTGTTTTTTTAGCCAAATTTTGAGGTTTGCAAAGGATTCTGGGTAACAGAACCTGGTCCGAGGTCCGCAAGTCACCCCATCTTGGATTTCCCTAGGTCTCTAGTTTTCAGAAATGCACAGGTTTGTTAGGTTTCCCTAGGTGCCGGCTGAGCTAGAGGTCAAAATCTACAGGTTCGCACTTCGCAAAAAAACACCTCTGTTTTCTTCCAAAAATTTGGATGTGTCCACGTTGCGCTTTGGGGCGTTTCCTGTCGCTGGCGCTAGGCCTACCCACACAAGTGAGGTATCATTTTTATCGGGAGACTTGGGGGAACGCTGGGTGGAAGGAAATTTGTGACTCCTCTCAGATTCCAGAACTTTCTGCCACAGAAATGTGAGGAACATGTGTTTTTTTATCCAAATTTTGAGGTTTGCAAAGGATTCTGGGTAACAGAACCTGGTCCGAGCCCCGCAAGTCACCCCTCCTTGGATTCCCCTAGGTCTCTATTTTTCAGAAATGCACAGGTTTGGTAGGTTTCCCTAGGTGCCGGCTGACCTAGAGGCCAAAATCTACAGGTAGGCACTTCGCAAAAAACACCTCTGTTTTCTTCCAAAGATTTGGATGTGTCCACGTTGCGCTTTGGGGCGTTTCCTGTCGCGGGTGCTAGGCCTACCCACACAAGTGAGGTATCATTTTTATCGGGAGACTTGGGGGAACGCTGGGTGGAAGGAAATTTGTGACTCCTCTCAGATTCCAGAACTTTCTGCCACAGAAATGTGAGGAACATGTGTTTTTTTATCCAAATTTTGAGGTTTGCAAAGGATTCTGGGTAACAGAACCTGGTCCGAGCCCCGCAAGTCACCCCTCCTTGGATTCCCCTAGCTCTTTAGTTTTCAGAAATGCACAGGTTATGTAGGTTTCCCTAGGTGCCGGCTGAGCTAGCAGCCAAAATCTACAGGTAGGCACTTCGCAAAAAACACCTCTGTTTTCTTCCAAAAATTTGGATGTGTCCACGTTGCGCTTTGGGGCGTTTCCTGTCGCGGGCGCTAGGCCTACCCACACAAGTGAGGTATCATTTTTATCGGGAGACTTGGGGGAACGCTGGGTGGAAGGAAATTTGTGGCTCCTCTCAGATTCCAGAACTTTCTGCCACAGAAATGTGAGGAACATGTGTTTTTTTAGCCAAATTTTGAGGTTTGCAAAGGATTCTGGGTAACAGAACCTGGTCCGAGCCCCGCAAGTCACCCCATCTTGGATTTCCCTAGGTCTCTAGTTTTCAGAAATACACAGGTTTGTTAGGTTTCCCTAGGTGCCGGCTGAGCTAGAGGCCAAAATCTACAGGTTCGCACTTCGCAAAAAACACCTCTGTTTTCTTCCAAAAATTTGTATGTGTCCACGTTGCGCTTTGGGGCGTTTCCTGTCGCTGGCGCTAGGCCTACCCACACAAGTGAGGTATCATTTTTATCGGGAGACTGGGGGAATGCTGGGTGGAAGGATATTTGTGACTCCTCTCATATTCCAGATCTTTCTGCCACAGAAATGTGAGGAACATGTGTTTTTTTAGCAAAATTTTGAGCTTTGCAAAGGATTCTGGGTAACAGAACCTGGTCCGAGCCCCGCAAGTCACCCCTCCTTGGATTCCCCTAGGTCTCTAGTTTTCAGAAATGCACAGGTTTGGTAGGTTTCCCTAGGTGCCGGCTGAGCTAGAGGCCAAAATCTACAGGTAGGCACTTCGCAAAAAACACCTCTGTTTTCTTCCAAAAATTTGGATGTGTCCACGTTGCGCTTTGGGGCGTTTCCTGTCGCGGGCGCTAGGCCTACCCACACAAGTGAGGTATCATTTTTATCGGGAGACTTGGGGGAACGCTGGGTGGAAGGAAATTTGTGGCTCCTCTCTGATTCCAGAACTTTCTGCCACAGAAATGTGAGGAACATGTGTTTTTTTTAGCCAAATTTTGAGGTTTGCAAAGGATTCTGGGTAACAGAACCTGGTCCGAGCCCCGCAAGTCACCCCATCTTGGATTCCCCTAGGTCTCGAGTTTTCAGAAATGCACAGGTTTGGTAGGTTTCCCTAGGTGCCGGCTGAGCTAGAGGTCAAAATCTACAGGTAGGCACTTCGCAAAAAACACCTTTGTTTTCTTCCAAAATTTTGGATGTGTCCACGTTGCGATTTGGGGCGTTTCCTGTCACGGGCACTAGGCCTACCCACACAAGTGAGGTATCATTTTTATCGGGAGACTTGGGGGAACGCTGAGTGGAAGGAAATTTGTGGCTCCTCTCAGATTCCAGAACTTTCTGCCACAGAAATGTGAGGACCATGTGTTTTTTTAGCCATATTTTGAGGTTTGCAAAGGATTCTGGGTAACAGAACCTGGTCCGAGCCCCGCAAGTCACCCCTCCTTGGATTCCCCTAGGTCTCTAGTTTTCAGAAATGCACAGGTTTGGTAGGTTTCCCTAGGTGCCGGCTGAGCTAGAGGCCAAAATCTACAGGTAGGCACTTCGCAAAAAACACCTCTGTTTTCTTCCAAAGATTTGGATGTGTCCACGTTGCGCTTTGGGGCGTTTCCTGTCACGGGTGCTAGGCCTACCCACACAAGTGAGGTATCATTTTTATCGGGAGATTTGGGGGAACGCTGAGTGGAAGGAAATTTGTGGCTCCTCTCAGATTCCAGAACTTTCTGCCACAGAAATGTGAGGAACATGTGTTTTTTTAGCCAAATTTTGAGGTTTGCAAAGGATTCTGGGTAACAGAACCTGGTCCGAGCCCCGCAAGTCACCCTATCTTGGATTCCCCTAGGTCTCTAGTTTTCAGAAATGCACAGGTTTGGTAGGTTTCCCTAGGTGCCGGCTGAGCTAGAGGCCAAAATCTACAGGTAGGCACTTCGCAAAAAACACCTCTGTTTTCTTCCAAAAATGTTGATGTGTCCACGTTGCGCTTTGGGGCGTTTCCTGTCGCGGGCGCTAGGCCTACCCACACAAGTGAGGTATCATTTTTATCGGGAGACTTGGGGGAACGCTGGGTGGAAGGAAATTTGTGGCTCCTCTCAGATTCCAGAACTTTCTGCCACAGAAATGTGAGGACCATGTGTTTTTTTAGCCAAATTTTGAGGTTTGCAAAGGATTCTGGGTAACAGAACCTGGTCCGAGGTCCGCAAGTCACCCCATCTTGGATTTCCCTAGGTCTCTAGTTTTCAGAAATGCACAGGTTTGTTAGGTTTCCCTAGGTGCCGGCTGAGCTAGAGGTCAAAATCTACAGGTTCGCACTTCGCAAAAAAACACCTCTGTTTTCTTCCAAAAATTTGGATGTGTCCACGTTGCGCTTTGGGGCGTTTCCTGTCGCTGGCGCTAGGCCTACCCACACAAGTGAGGTATCATTTTTATCGGGAGACTTGGGGGAACGCTGGGTGGAAGGAAATTTGTGACTCCTCTCAGATTCCAGAACTTTCTGCCACAGAAATGTGAGGAACATGTGTTTTTTTATCCAAATTTTGAGGTTTGCAAAGGATTCTGGGTAACAGAACCTGGTCCGAGCCCCGCAAGTCACCCCTCCTTGGATTCCCCTAGGTCTCTATTTTTCAGAAATGCACAGGTTTGGTAGGTTTCCCTAGGTGCCGGCTGACCTAGAGGCCAAAATCTACAGGTAGGCACTTCGCAAAAAACACCTCTGTTTTCTTCCAAAGATTTGGATGTGTCCACGTTGCGCTTTGGGGCGTTTCCTGTCGCGGGTGCTAGGCCTACCCACACAAGTGAGGTATCATTTTTATCGGGAGACTTGGGGGAACGCTGGGTGGAAGGAAATTTGTGACTCCTCTCAGATTCCAGAACTTTCTGCCACAGAAATGTGAGGAACATGTGTTTTTTTATCCAAATTTTGAGGTTTGCAAAGGATTCTGGGTAACAGAACCTGGTCCGAGCCCCGCAAGTCACCCCTCCTTGGATTCCCCTAGGTCTTTAGTTTTCAGAAATGCACAGGTTATGTAGGTTTCCCTAGGTGCCGGCTGAGCTAGCAGCCAAAATCTACAGGTAGGCACTTCGCAAAAAACACCTCTGTTTTCTTCCAAAAATTTGGATGTGTCCACGTTGCGCTTTGGGGCGTTTCCTGTCGCGGGCGCTAGGCCTACCCACACAAGTGAGGTATCATTTTTATCGGGAGACTTGGGGGAACGCTGGGTGGAAGGAAATTTGTGGCTCCTCTCAGATTCCAGAACTTTCTGCCACAGAAATGTGAGGAACATGTGTTTTTTTATCCAAATTTTGAGGTTTGCAAAGGATTCTGGGTAACAGAACCTGGTCCGAGCCCCGCAAGTCACCCCTCCTTGGATTCCCCTAGGTCTCTAGTTTTCAGAAATGCACAGGTTTGGTAGGTTTCCCTAGGTGCCGGCTGACCTAGAGGCCAAAATCTACAGGTAGGCACTTCGCAAAAAACACCTCTGTTTTCTTCCAAAGATTTGGATGTGTCCACGTTGCGCTTTGGGGCGTTTCCTGTCGCGGGTGCTAGGCCTACCCACACAAGTGAGGTATCATTTTTATCGGGAGACTTGGGGGAACGCTGGGTGGAAGGAAATTTGTGACTCCTCTCAGATTCCAGAACTTTCTGCCACAGAAATGTGAGGAACATGTGTTTTTTTATCCAAATTTTGAGGTTTGCAAAGGATTCTGGGTAACAGAACCTGGTCCGAGCCCCGCAAGTCACCCCTCCTTGGATTCCCCTAGGTCTTTAGTTTTCAGAAATGCACAGGTTATGTAGGTTTCCCTAGGTGCCGGCTGAGCTAGCAGCCAAAATCTACAGGTAGGCACTTCGCAAAAAACACCTCTGTTTTCTTCCAAAAATTTGGATGTGTCCACGTTGCGCTTTGGGGCGTTTCCTGTCGCGGGCGCTAGGCCTACCCACACAAGTGAGGTATCATTTTTATCGGGAGACTTGGGGGAACGCTGGGTGGAAGGAAATTTGTGGCTCCTCTCAGATTCCAGAACTTTCTGCCACAGAAATGTGAGGAACATGTGTTTTTTTAGCCAAATTTTGAGGTTTGCAAAGGATTCTGGGTAACAGAACCTGGTCCGAGCCCCGCAAGTCACCCCATCTTGGATTTCCCTAGGTCTCTAGTTTTCAGAAATACACAGGTTTGTTAGGTTTCCCTAGGTGCCGGCTGAGCTAGAGGCCAAAATCTACAGGTTCGCACTTCGCAAAAAACACCTCTGTTTTCTTCCAAAAATTTGTATGTGTCCACGTTGCGCTTTGGGGCGTTTCCTGTCGCTGGTGCTAGGCCTACCCACACAAGTGAGGTATCATTTTTATCGGGAGACTGGGGGAATGCTGGGTGGAAGGAAATTTGTGGCTCCTCTCAGATTCCAGAACTTTCTGCCACAGAAATGTGAGGAACATGTGTTTTTTTAGCCAAATTTTGAGGTTTGCAAAGGATTCTGGGTAACAGAACCTGGTCCGAGCACCGCAAGTCACCCTATCTTGGATTCCCCTAGGTCTCTAGTTTTCAGAAATGCACAGGTTTGGTAGGTTTCCCTAGGTGCCGGCTGAGCTAGAGGCCAAAATCTACAGGTAGGCACTTCGCAAAAAACACCTCTGTTTTCTTCCAAAAATGTTGATGTGTCCACGTTGCGCTTTGGGGCGTTTCCTGTCGCGGGCGCTAGGCCTACCCACACAAGTGAGGTATCATTTTTATCGGGAGACTTGGGGGAACGCTGGGTGGAAGGAAATTTGTGGCTCCTCTCAGATTCCAGAACTTTCTGCCACAGAAATGTGAGGACCATGTGTTTTTTTAGCCAAATTTTGAGGTTTGCAAAGGATTCTGGGTAACAGAACCTGGTCCGAGGTCCGCAAGTCACCCCATCTTGGATTTCCCTAGGTCTCTAGTTTTCAGAAATGCACAGGTTTGTTAGGTTTCCCTAGGTGCCGGCTGAGCTAGAGGTCAAAATCTACAGGTTCGCACTTCGCAAAAAAACACCTCTGTTTTCTTCCAAAAATTTGGATGTGTCCACGTTGCGCTTTGGGGCGTTTCCTGTCGCTGGCGCTAGGCCTACCCACACAAGTGAGGTATCATTTTTATCGGGAGACTTGGGGGAACGCTGGGTGGAAGGAAATTTGTGACTCCTCTCAGATTCCAGAACTTTCTGCCACAGAAATGTGAGGAACATGTGTTTTTTTATCCAAATTTTGAGGTTTGCAAAGGATTCTGGGTAACAGAACCTGGTCCGAGCCCCGCAAGTCACCCCTCCTTGGATTCCCCTAGGTCTCTATTTTTCAGAAATGCACAGGTTTGGTAGGTTTCCCTAGGTGCCGGCTGACCTAGAGGCCAAAATCTACAGGTAGGCACTTCGCAAAAAACACCTCTGTTTTCTTCCAAAGATTTGGATGTGTCCACGTTGCGCTTTGGGGCGTTTCCTGTCGCGGGTGCTAGGCCTACCCACACAAGTGAGGTATCATTTTTATCGGGAGACTTGGGGGAACGCTGGGTGGAAGGAAATTTGTGACTCCTCTCAGATTCCAGAACTTTCTGCCACAGAAATGTGAGGAACATGTGTTTTTTTATCCAAATTTTGAGGTTTGCAAAGGATTCTGGGTAACAGAACCTGGTCCGAGCCCCGCAAGTCACCCCTCCTTGGATTCCCCTAGGTCTTTAGTTTTCAGAAATGCACAGGTTATGTAGGTTTCCCTAGGTGCCGGCTGAGCTAGCAGCCAAAATCTACAGGTAGGCACTTCGCAAAAAACACCTCTGTTTTCTTCCAAAAATTTGGATGTGTCCACGTTGCGCTTTGGGGCGTTTCCTGTCGCGGGCGCTAGGCCTACCCACACAAGTGAGGTATCATTTTTATCGGGAGACTTGGGGGAACGCTGGGTGGAAGGAAATTTGTGGCTCCTCTCAGATTCCAGAACTTTCTGCCACAGAAATGTGAGGAACATGTGTTTTTTTATCCAAATTTTGAGGTTTGCAAAGGATTCTGGGTAACAGAACCTGGTCCGAGCCCCGCAAGTCACCCCTCCTTGGATTCCCCTAGGTCTCTAGTTTTCAGAAATGCACAGGTTTGGTAGGTTTCCCTAGGTGCCGGCTGACCTAGAGGCCAAAATCTACAGGTAGGCACTTCGCAAAAAACACCTCTGTTTTCTTCCAAAGATTTGGATGTGTCCACGTTGCGCTTTGGGGCGTTTCCTGTCGCGGGTGCTAGGCCTACCCACACAAGTGAGGTATCATTTTTATCGGGAGACTTGGGGGAACGCTGGGTGGAAGGAAATTTGTGACTCCTCTCAGATTCCAGAACTTTCTGCCACAGAAATGTGAGGAACATGTGTTTTTTTAGCCAAATTTTGAGGTTTGCAAAGGATTCTGGGTAACAGAACCTGGTCCGAGCCCCGCAAGTCACCCCTCCTTGGATTCCCCTAGGTCTTTAGTTTTCAGAAATGCACAGGTTATGTAGGTTTCCCTAGGTGCCGGCTGAGCTAGCAGCCAAAATCTACAGGTAGGCACTTCGCAAAAAACACCTCTGTTTTCTTCCAAAAATTTGGATGTGTCCACGTTGCGCTTTGGGGCGTTTCCTGTCGCGGGCGCTAGGCCTACCCACACAAGTGAGGTATCATTTTTATCGGGAGACTTGGGGGAACGCTGGGTGGAAGGAAATTTGTGGCTCCTCTCAGATTCCAGAACTTTCTGCCACAGAAATGTGAGGAACATGTGTTTTTTTAGCCAAATTTTGAGGTTTGCAAAGGATTCTGGGTAACAGAACCTGGTCCGAGCCCCGCAAGTCACCCCATCTTGGATTTCCCTAGGTCTCTAGTTTTCAGAAATACACAGGTTTGTTAGGTTTCCCTAGGTGCCGGCTGAGCTAGAGGCCAAAATCTACAGGTTCGCACTTCGCAAAAAACACCTCTGTTTTCTTCCAAAAATTTGTATGTGTCCACGTTGCGCTTTGGGGCGTTTCCTGTCGCTGGCGCTAGGCCTACCCACACAAGTGAGGTATCATTTTTATCGGGAGACTGGGGGAATGCTGGGTGGAAGGAAATTTGTGACTCCTCTCATATTCCAGATCTTTCTGCCACAGAAATGTGAGGAACATGTGTTTTTTTAGCAAAATTTTGAGCTTTGCAAAGGATTCTGGGTAACAGAACCTGGTCCGAGCCCCGCAAGTCACCCCTCCTTGGATTCCCCTAGGTCTCTAGTTTTCAGAAATGCACAGGTTTGGTAGGTTTCCCTAGGTGCCGGCTGAGCTAGAGGCCAAAATCTACAGGTAGGCACTTCGCAAAAAACACCTCTGTTTTCTTCCAAAAATTTGGATGTGTCCACGTTGCGCTTTGGGGCGTTTCCTGTCGCGGGCGCTAGGCCTACCCACACAAGTGAGGTATCATTTTTATCGGGAGACTTGGGGGAACGCTGGGTGGAAGGAAATTTGTGGCTCCTCTCAGATTCCAGAACTTTCTGCCACAGAAATGTGAGGAACATGTGTTTTTTTATCCAAATTTTGAGGTTTGCAAAGGATTCTGGGTAACAGAACCTGGTCCGAGCCCCGCAAGTCACCCCTCCTTGGATTCCCCTAGGTCTCAAGTTTTCAGAAATGCACAGGTTTGGTAGGTTTCCCTAGGTGCCGGCTGAGCTAGAGGCCAAAATCTACAGGTAGGCACTTCGCAAAAAACACCTCTGTTTTCTTCCAAAAATGTGGATGTGTCCACGTTGCGCTTTGGGGCATTTCCTGTTGCGGGCGCTAGGCCTACCCACACAAGTGAGGTATCATTTTTATCGGGAGACTTGGGGGAACGCTGGGTGGAAGGAAATTTGTGGCTCCTCTCAGATTCCAGAACTTTCTGCCACAGAAATGTGATGAACATGTGTTTTTTTAGCCAAATTTTGAGGTTTGCAAAGGATTCTGGGTAACAGAACCTGGTCCGAGCCCCGCAAGTCACCCCATCTTGGGTTTCCCTAGGTCTCTAGTTTTCAGAAATACACAGGTTTGTTAGGTTTCCCTAGGTGCCGGCTGAGCTAGAGGCCAAAATCTACAGGTTTGCACTTCGCAAAAAACACCTCTGTTTTCTTCCAAAAATTTGGATGTGTCCACGTTGCGCTTTGGGGAGTTTCCTGTCACTGGCGCTAGGCCTACCCACACAAGTGAGGTATCATTTTTATCGGGAGACTGGGGGAACGCTGGGTGGAAGGAAATTTGTGACTCCTCTCAGATTCCAGAACTTTCTGCCACAGAAATGTGAGGAACATGTGTTTTTTTAGCCAAATTTTAAAGTTTGCAAAGGATTCTGGGTAACAGAACCTGGTCCGAGCCCCGCAAGTCACCCCTCCTTGGATTCCCCTAGGTCTCTAGTTTTCAGAAATGCACAGGTTTGGTAAGTTTCCCTAGGTGCCGGCTTAGCTAGAGGCCAAAATCTACAGGTAGGCACTTTGCAAAAAACACCTCTGTTTTCTTCCAAAAATTTGGATGTGTCCACGTTGCGCTTTGGGGCATTTCCTGTTGCGGGCGCTAGGCCTACCCACACAAGTGAGGTATAATTTTTATCGGGAGACTTGGGGGAACGCTGGGTGGAAGGAAATTTGTGGCTCCTCTCTGATTCCAGAACTTTCTGCCACAGAAATGTGAGGAACATGTGTTTTTTTAGCCATATTTTGAGGTTTGCAAAGGATTCTGGGTAACAGAACCTGGTCCGAGCCCCGCAAGTCACCCCATCTTGGATTCCCCTAGGTCTCTAGTTTTCAGAAATGCACAGGTTTGTTAGGTTTCCCTAGGTGCCGGCTGAGCTAGAGGCCAAAATCTACAGGTAGGCACTTCGCAAAAAACACCTCTGTTTTCTTCCAAAAATTTGGATGTGTCCACGTTGCGCTTTGGGGCGTTTCCTGTCGCGGGCGCTAAGCCTACCCACACAAGTGAGGTATCATTTTTATCGGGAGACTTGGGGGAACGCTGGGTGGAAGGAAATTTGTGGCTCCTCTCAGATTCCAGAACTTTCTGCCACAGAAATGTGAGGAACATGTGTTTTTTTAGCCAAATTTTGAGGTTTGCAAAGGATTCTGGGTAACAGAACCTGGTCCGAGCCCCGCAAGTCACCCCATCTTGGATTTCCCTAGGTCTCTAGTTTTCACAAATACACAGGTTTGTTAGGTTTCCCTAGGTGCCGGCTGAGCTAGAGGCCAAAATCTACAGGTTCGCACTTCGCAAAAAACACCTCTGTTTTCTTCCAAAAATTTGGATGTGTCCACGTTGCGCTTTGGGGCGTTTCCTGTCGCTGGCGCTAGGCCTACCCACACAAGGGAGGTATCATTTTTATCGGGAGACTGGGGGAATGCTGGGTGGAAGGAAATTTGTGGCTCCTCTCATATTCCAGAACTTTCTGCCACAGAAATGTGAGGAACATGTGTTTTTTTATCCAAATTTTGAGGTTTGCAAAGGATTCTGGGTAACAGAACCTGGTCCGAGCCCCGCAAGTCACCCCTCCTTGGATTCCCCTAGGTCTCTAGTTTTCAGAAATGCACAGGGTTGGTAGGTTTCCCTAGGTTCCGGCTGAGCTAGAGGCCAAAATCTACAGGTAGGTACTTCGCAAAAAACACCTCTGTTTTCTTCCAAAAATTTGGATGTGTCCACGTTGCGCTTTGGGGCGTTTCCTGTCGCGGGCGCTAGGCCTACCCACACAAGTGAGGTGTCATTTTTATCGGGAGACTTGGGGGAACGCTGGGTGGAAGGAAATTTGTGGCTCCTCTCATATTCCAGAACGTTCTGCCACAGAAATGTGAGGAACGTGTTTTTTTAGCCAAATTTTGAGGTTTGCAAAGGATTCTGGGTAACAGAACCTGGTCCGAGCCCCGCAAGTCACCCCTCCTTGGATTCCCCTAGGTCTCAAGTTTTCAGAAATGCACAGGTTTGGTAGGTTTCCCTAGGTGCCGGCTGAGCTAGAGGCCAAAATCTACAGGTAGGCACTTCGCAAAAAACACCTCTGTTTTCTTCCAAAAATTTGGATGTGTCCACGTTGCGCTTTGGGGCATTTCCTATTGCGGGCGCTAGGCCTACCCACACAAGTGAGGTATAATTTTTATCGGGAGACTTGGGGGAACGCTGGGTGGAAGGAAATTTGTGGCTCCTCTCAGATTCCAGAACTTTCTGCCACAGAAATGTGAGGAACATGTGTTTTTTTAGCCAAATTTTGAGGTTTGCAAAGGATTCTGGGTAACAGAACCTGGTCCGAGCCCCGCAAGTCACCCCATCTTGGGTTTCCCTAGGTCTCTAGTTTTCAGAAATACACAGGTTTGTTAGGTTTCCCTAGGTGCCGGCTGAGCTAGAGGCCAAAATCTACAGGTTCGCACTTCGCAAAAAACACCTCTGTTTTCTTCCAAAAATTTGGATGTGTCCACGTTGCGCTTTGGGGCGTTTCCTGTCGCTGGCGCTAGGCCTACCCACACAAGTGAGGTATCATTTTTATCGGGAGACTGGGGGAACGCTGGGTGGAAGGAAATTTGTGACTCCTCTCAGATTCCAGAACTTTCTGCCACAGAAATGTGAGGAACATGTGTTTTTTTATCCAAATTTTGAGGTTTGCAAAGGATTCTGGGTAACAGAACCTGGTCCGAGCCCCGCAAGTCACCCCTCCTTGGATTCCCCTAGGTCTTTAGTTTTCAGAAATGCACAGGTTATGTAGGTTTCCCTAGGTGCCGGCTGAGCTAGCAGCCAAAATCTACAGGTAGGCACTTCGCAAAAAACACCTCTGTTTTCTTCCAAAAATTTGGATGTGTCCACGTTGCGCTTTGGGGCGTTTCCTGTCGCGGGCGCTAGGCCTACCCACACAAGTGAGGTATCATTTTTATCGGGAGACTTGGGGGAACGCTGGGTGGAAGGAAATTTGTGGCTCCTCTCAGATTCCAGAACTTTCTGCCACAGAAATGTGAGGAACATGTGTTTTTTTATCCAAATTTTGAGGTTTGCAAAGGATTCTGGGTAACAGAACCTGGTCCGAGCCCCGCAAGTCACCCCTCCTTGGATTCCCCTAGGTCTCTAGTTTTCAGAAATGCACAGGTTTGGTAGGTTTCCCTAGGTGCCGGCTGACCTAGAGGCCAAAATCTACAGGTAGGCACTTCGCAAAAAACACCTCTGTTTTCTTCCAAAGATTTGGATGTGTCCACGTTGCGCTTTGGGGCGTTTCCTGTCGCGGGTGCTAGGCCTACCCACACAAGTGAGGTATCATTTTTATCGGGAGACTTGGGGGAACGCTGGGTGGAAGGAAATTTGTGACTCCTCTCAGATTCCAGAACTTTCTGCCACAGAAATGTGAGGAACATGTGTTTTTTTAGCCAAATTTTGAGGTTTGCAAAGGATTCTGGGTAACAGAACCTGGTCCGAGCCCCGCAAGTCACCCCTCCTTGGATTCCCCTAGGTCTTTAGTTTTCAGAAATGCACAGGTTATGTAGGTTTCCCTAGGTGCCGGCTGAGCTAGCAGCCAAAATCTACAGGTAGGCACTTCGCAAAAAACACCTCTGTTTTCTTCCAAAAATTTGGATGTGTCCACGTTGCGCTTTGGGGCGTTTCCTGTCGCGGGCGCTAGGCCTACCCACACAAGTGAGGTATCATTTTTATCGGGAGACTTGGGGGAACGCTGGGTGGAAGGAAATTTGTGGCTCCTCTCAGATTCCAGAACTTTCTGCCACAGAAATGTGAGGAACATGTGTTTTTTTAGCCAAATTTTGAGGTTTGCAAAGGATTCTGGGTAACAGAACCTGGTCCGAGCCCCGCAAGTCACCCCATCTTGGATTTCCCTAGGTCTCTAGTTTTCAGAAATACACAGGTTTGTTAGGTTTCCCTAGGTGCCGGCTGAGCTAGAGGCCAAAATCTACAGGTTCGCACTTCGCAAAAAACACCTCTGTTTTCTTCCAAAAATTTGTATGTGTCCACGTTGCGCTTTGGGGCGTTTCCTGTCGCTGGCGCTAGGCCTACCCACACAAGTGAGGTATCATTTTTATCGGGAGACTGGGGGAATGCTGGGTGGAAGGAAATTTGTGACTCCTCTCATATTCCAGATCTTTCTGCCACAGAAATGTGAGGAACATGTGTTTTTTTAGCAAAATTTTGAGCTTTGCAAAGGATTCTGGGTAACAGAACCTGGTCCGAGCCCCGCAAGTCACCCCTCCTTGGATTCCCCTAGGTCTCTAGTTTTCAGAAATGCACAGGTTTGGTAGGTTTCCCTAGGTGCCGGCTGAGCTAGAGGCCAAAATCTACAGGTAGGCACTTCGCAAAAAACACCTCTGTTTTCTTCCAAAAATTTGGATGTGTCCACGTTGCGCTTTGGGGCGTTTCCTGTCGCGGGCGCTAGGCCTACCCACACAAGTGAGGTATCATTTTTATCGGGAGACTTGGGGGAACGCTGGGTGGAAGGAAATTTGTGGCTCCTCTCAGATTCCAGAACTTTCTGCCACAGAAATGTGAGGAACATGTGTTTTTTTATCCAAATTTTGAGGTTTGCAAAGGATTCTGGGTAACAGAACCTGGTCCGAGCCCCGCAAGTCACCCCTCCTTGGATTCCCCTAGGTCTCAAGTTTTCAGAAATGCACAGGTTTGGTAGGTTTCCCTAGGTGCCGGCTGAGCTAGAGGCCAAAATCTACAGGTAGGCACTTCGCAAAAAACACCTCTGTTTTCTTCCAAAAATGTGGATGTGTCCACGTTGCGCTTTGGGGCATTTCCTGTTGCGGGCGCTAGGCCTACCCACACAAGTGAGGTATCATTTTTATCGGGAGACTTGGGGGAACGCTGGGTGGAAGGAAATTTGTGGCTCCTCTCAGATTCCAGAACTTTCTGCCACAGAAATGTGATGAACATGTGTTTTTTTAGCCAAATTTTGAGGTTTGCAAAGGATTCTGGGTAACAGAACCTGGTCCGAGCCCCGCAAGTCACCCCATCTTGGGTTTCCCTAGGTCTCTAGTTTTCAGAAATACACAGGTTTGTTAGGTTTCCCTAGGTGCCGGCTGAGCTAGAGGCCAAAATCTACAGGTTTGCACTTCGCAAAAAACACCTCTGTTTTCTTCCAAAAATTTGGATGTGTCCACGTTGCGCTTTGGGGAGTTTCCTGTCACTGGCGCTAGGCCTACCCACACAAGTGAGGTATCATTTTTATCGGGAGACTGGGGGAACGCTGGGTGGAAGGAAATTTGTGACTCCTCTCAGATTCCAGAACTTTCTGCCACAGAAATGTGAGGAACATGTGTTTTTTTAGCCAAATTTTAAAGTTTGCAAAGGATTCTGGGTAACAGAACCTGGTCCGAGCCCCGCAAGTCACCCCTCCTTGGATTCCCCTAGGTCTCTAGTTTTCAGAAATGCACAGGTTTGGTAAGTTTCCCTAGGTGCCGGCTTAGCTAGAGGCCAAAATCTACAGGTAGGCACTTTGCAAAAAACACCTCTGTTTTCTTCCAAAAATTTGGATGTGTCCACGTTGCGCTTTGGGGCATTTCCTGTTGCGGGCGCTAGGCCTACCCACACAAGTGAGGTATAATTTTTATCGGGAGACTTGGGGGAACGCTGGGTGGAAGGAAATTTGTGGCTCCTCTCTGATTCCAGAACTTTCTGCCACAGAAATGTGAGGAACATGTGTTTTTTTAGCCATATTTTGAGGTTTGCAAAGGATTCTGGGTAACAGAACCTGGTCCGAGCCCCGCAAGTCACCCCATCTTGGATTCCCCTAGGTCTCTAGTTTTCAGAAATGCACAGGTTTGGTAGGTTTCCCTAGGTGCCGGCTGAGCTAGAGGCCAAAATCTACAGGTAGGCACTTCGCAAAAAACACCTCTGTTTTCTTCCAAAAATTTGGATGTGTCCACGTTGCGCTTTGGGGCGTTTCCTGTCGCGGGCGCTAAGCCTACCCACACAAGTGAGGTATCATTTTTATCGGGAGACTTGGGGGAACGCTGGGTGGAAGGAAATTTGTGGCTCCTCTCAGATTCCAGAACTTTCTGCCACAGAAATGTGAGGAACATGTGTTTTTTTAGCCAAATTTTGAGGTTTGCAAAGGATTCTGGGTAACAGAACCTGGTCCGAGCCCCGCAAGTCACCCCATCTTGGATTTCCCTAGGTCTCTAGTTTTCACAAATACACAGGTTTGTTAGGTTTCCCTAGGTGCCGGCTGAGCTAGAGGCCAAAATCTACAGGTTCGCACTTCGCAAAAAGCACCTCTGTTTTCTTCCAAAAATTTGGATGTGTCCACGTTGCGCTTTGGGGCGTTTCCTGTCGCTGGCGCTAGGCCTACCCACACAAGGGAGGTATCATTTTTATCGGGAGACTGGGGGAATGCTGGGTGGAAGGAAATTTGTGGCTCCTCTCATATTCCAGAACTTTCTGCCACAGAAATGTGAGGAACATGTGTTTTTTTATCCAAATTTTGAGGTTTGCAAAGGATTCTGGGTAACAGAACCTGGTCCGAGCCCCGCAAGTCACCCCTCCTTGGATTCCCCTAGGTCTCTAGTTTTCAGAAATGCACAGGGTTGGTAGGTTTCCCTAGGTTCCGGCTGAGCTAGAGGCCAAAATCTACAGGTAGGTACTTCGCAAAAAACACCTCTGTTTTCTTCCAAAAATTTGGATGTGTCCACGTTGCGCTTTGGGGCGTTTCCTGTCGCGGGCGCTAGGCCTACCCACACAAGTGAGGTGTCATTTTTATCGGGAGACTTGGGGGAACGCTGGGTGGAAGGAAATTTGTGGCTCCTCTCATATTCCAGAACGTTCTGCCACAGAAATGTGAGGAACGTGTTTTTTTAGCCAAATTTTGAGGTTTGCAAAGGATTCTGGGTAACAGAACCTGGTCCGAGCCCCGCAAGTCACCCCTCCTTGGATTCCCCTAGGTCTCAAGTTTTCAGAAATGCACAGGTTTGGTAGGTTTCCCTAGGTGCCGGCTGAGCTAGAGGCCAAAATCTACAGGTAGGCACTTCGCAAAAAACACCTCTGTTTTCTTCCAAAAATTTGGATGTGTCCACGTTGCGCTTTGGGGCATTTCCTATTGCGGGCGCTAGGCCTACCCACACAAGTGAGGTATAATTTTTATCGGGAGACTTGGGGGAACGCTGGGTGGAAGGAAATTTGTGGCTCCTCTCAGATTCCAGAACTTTCTGCCACAGAAATGTGAGGAACATGTGTTTTTTTAGCCAAATTTTGAGGTTTGCAAAGGATTCTGGGTAACAGAACCTGGTCCGAGCCCCGCAAGTCACCCCATCTTGGGTTTCCCTAGGTCTCTAGTTTTCAGAAATACACAGGTTTGTTAGGTTTCCCTAGGTGCCGGCTGAGCTAGAGGCCAAAATCTACAGGTTCGCACTTCGCAAAAAACACCTCTGTTTTCTTCCAAAAATTTGGATGTGTCCACGTTGCGCTTTGGGGCGTTTCCTGTCGCTGGCGCTAGGCCTACCCACACAAGTGAGGTATCATTTTTATCGGGAGACTGGGGGAACGCTGGGTGGAAGGAAATTTGTGACTCCTCTCAGATTCCAGAACTTTCTGCCACAGAAATGTGAGGAACATGTGTTTTTTTAGCCAAATTTTGAGGTTTGCAAAGGATTCTGGGTAACAGAACCTGGTCCGAGCCCCGCAAGTCACCCCTCCTTGGATTCCCCTAGGTCTCTAGTTTTCAGAAATGCACAGGTTTGGTAGGTTTCCCTAGGTGCCGGCTGAGCTAGAGGCCAAAATCTACAGGTAGGCACTTCGCAAAAAACACCTCTGTTTTCTTCCAAAAATTTGGATGTGTCCACGTTGCGCTTTGGGGCATTTCCTGTTGCGGGCGCTAGGCCTACCCACACAAGTGAGGTATCATTTTTATCGGGAGACTTGGGGGAACGCTGGGTGGAAGGAAATTTGTGGCTCCTCTCTGATTCCAGAACTTTCTGCCACAGAAATGTGAGGAACATGTGTTTTTTTTAGCCAAATTTTGAGGTTTGCAAAGGATTCTGGGTAACAGAACCTGGTCCGAGCCCCGCAAGTCACCCCATCTTGGATTCCCCTAGGTCTCTAGTTTTCAGAAATGCACAGGTTTGGTAGGTTTCCCTAGGTGCCGGCTGAGCTAGAGGCCAAAATCTACAGGTAGGCACTTCGCAAAAAACACCTTTGTTTTCTTCCAAAATTTTGGATGTGTCCACGTTGCGATTTGGGGCGTTTCCTGTCGCGGGCACTAGGCCTACCCACACAAGTGAGGTATCATTTTTATCGGGAGACTTGGGGGAACGCTGAGTGGAAGGAAATTTGTGGCTCCTCTCAGATTCCAGAACTTTCTGCCACAGAAATGTGAGGACCATGTGTTTTTTTAGCCATATTTTGAGGTTTGCAAAGGATTCTGGGTAACAGAACCTGGTCCGAGCCCCGCAAGTCACCCCTCCTTGGATTCCCCTAGGTCTCTAGTTTTCAGAAATGCACAGGTTTGGTAGGTTTCCCTAGGTGCCGGCTGAGCTAGAGGCCAAAATCTACAGGTAGGCACTTCGCAAAAAACACCTCTGTTTTCTTCCAAAGATTTGGATGTGTCCACGTTGCGCTTTGGGGCGTTTCCTGTCACGGGTGCTAGGCCTACCCACACAAGTGAGGTATCATTTTTATCGGGAGATTTGGGGGAACGCTGAGTGGAAGGAAATTTGTGGCTCCTCTCAGATTCCAGAACTTTCTGCCACAGAAATGTGAGGAACATGTGTTTTTTTAGCCAAATTTTGAGGTTTGCAAAGGATTCTGGGTAACAGAACCTGGTCCGAGCCCCGCAAGTCACCCCTCCTTGGATTCCCCTAGGTCTCTAGTTTTCAGACATGCACAGGTTTAGTGGGTTTCCCTAGGTGCTGGCTGAGCTAGAGGCCAAAATCTACAGGTAGGCACTTCGCAAAAAACACCTCTGTTTTCTTCCAAAAATTTGGATGTGTCCACGTTGCGCTTTGGGGCGTTTCCTGTTGCGGGCGCTAGGCCTACCCACACAAGTGAGGTATCATTTTTATCGGGAGACTTGGGGGAACGCTGGGTGGAAGGAAATTTGTGGCTCCTCTCAGATTACAGAACTTTCTGCCACAGAAATGTGAGGAACATGTGTTTTTTTAGCCAAATTTTGAGGTTTGCAAAGGATTCTGGGTAACAGAACCTGGTCCGAGCCCCGCAAGTCACCCTATCTTGGATTCCCCTAGGTCTCTAGTTTTCAGAAATGCACAGGTTTGGTAGGTTTCCCTAGGTGCCGGCTGAGCTAGAGGCCAAAATCTACAGGTAGGCACTTCGCAAAAAACACCTCTGTTTTCTTCCAAAAATGTTGATGTGTCCACGTTGCGCTTTGGGGCGTTTCCTGTCGCGGGCGCTAGGCCTACCCACACAAGTGAGGTATCATTTTTATCGGGAGACTTGGGGGAACGCTGGGTGGAAGGAAATTTGTGACTCCTCTCAGATTCCAGAACTTTCTGCCACAGAAATGTGAGGACCATGTGTTTTTTTATCCAAATTTTGAGGTTTGCAAAGGATTCTGGGTAACAGAACCTGGTCCGAGCCCCGCAAGTCACCCCTCCTTGGATTCCCCTAGGTCTCTAGTTTTCAGAAATGCACAGGTTTGGTAGGTTTCCCTAGGTTCCGGCTGAGCTAGAGGCCAAAATCTACAGGTAGGCACTTCGCAAAAAACACCTTTGTTTTCTTCCAAAATTTTGGATGTGTCCACGTTGCGATTTGGGGCGTTTCCTGTCGCGGGCACTAGGCCTACCCACACAAGTGAGGTATCATTTTTATCGGGAGACTTGGGGGAACGCTGAGTGGAAGGAAATTTGTGGCTCCTCTCAGATTCCAGAACTTTCTGCCACAGAAATGTGAGGACCATGTGTTTTTTTAGCCATATTTTGAGGTTTGCAAAGGATTCTGGGTAACAGAACCTGGTCCGAGCCCCGCAAGTCACCCCTCCTTGGATTCCCCTAGGTCTCTAGTTTTCAGAAATGCACAGGTTTGGTAGGTTTCCCTAGGTGCCGGCTGAGCTAGAGGCCAAAATCTACAGGTAGGCACTTCGCAAAAAACACCTCTGTTTTCTTCCAAAGATTTGGATGTGTCCACGTTGCGCTTTGGGGCGTTTCCTGTCACGGGTGCTAGGCCTACCCACACAAGTGAGGTATCATTTTTATCGGGAGATTTGGGGGAACGCTGAGTGGAAGGAAATTTGTGGCTCCTCTCAGATTCCAGAACTTTCTGCCACAGAAATGTGAGGAACATGTGTTTTTTTAGCCAAATTTTGAGGTTTGCAAAGGATTCTGGGTAACAGAACCTGGTCCGAGCCCCGCAAGTCACCCCTCCTTGGATTCCCCTAGGTCTCTAGTTTTCAGACATGCACAGGTTTAGTGGGTTTCCCTAGGTGCTGGCTGAGCTAGAGGCCAAAATCTACAGGTAGGCACTTCGCAAAAAACACCTCTGTTTTCTTCCAAAAATTTGGATGTGTCCACGTTGCGCTTTGGGGCGTTTCCTGTTGCGGGCGCTAGGCCTACCCACACAAGTGAGGTATCATTTTTATCGGGAGACTTGGGGGAACGCTGGGTGGAAGGAAATTTGTGGCTCCTCTCAGATTACAGAACTTTCTGCCACAGAAATGTGAGGAACATGTGTTTTTTTAGCCAAATTTTGAGGTTTGCAAAGGATTCTGGGTAACAGAACCTGGTCCGAGCCCCGCAAGTCACCCTATCTTGGATTCCCCTAGGTCTCTAGTTTTCAGAAATGCACAGGTTTGGTAGGTTTCCCTAGGTGCCGGCTGAGCTAGAGGCCAAAATCTACAGGTAGGCACTTCGCAAAAAACACCTCTGTTTTCTTCCAAAAATGTTGATGTGTCCACGTTGCGCTTTGGGGCGTTTCCTGTCGCGGGCGCTAGGCCTACCCACACAAGTGAGGTATCATTTTTATCGGGAGACTTGGGGGAACGCTGGGTGGAAGGAAATTTGTGACTCCTCTCAGATTCCAGAACTTTCTGCCACAGAAATGTGAGGACCATGTGTTTTTTTATCCAAATTTTGAGGTTTGCAAAGGATTCTGGGTAACAGAACCTGGTCCGAGCCCCGCAAGTCACCCCTCCTTGGATTCCCCTAGGTCTCTAGTTTTCAGAAATGCACAGGTTTGGTAGGTTTCCCTAGGTTCCGGCTGACCTAGAGGCCAAAATCTACAGGTAGGCACTTCGCAAAAAACACCTCTGTTTTCTTCCAAAGATTTGGATGTGTCCACGTTGCGCTTTGGGGCGTTTCCTGTCGCGGGTGCTAGGCCTACCCACACAAGTGAGGTATCATTTTTATCGGGAGACTTGGGGAACGCTGGGTGGAAGGAAATTTGTGACTCCTCTCAGATTCCAGAACTTTCTGCCACAGAAATGTGAGGAACATGTGTTTTTTTTATCCAAATTTTGAGGTTTGCAAAGGATTCTGGGTAACAGAACCTGGTCCGAGCCCCGCAAGTCACCCCTCCTTGGATTCCCCTAGGTCTTTAGTTTTCAGAAATGCACAGGTTATGTAGGTTTCCCTAGGTGCCGGCTGAGCTAGCAGCCAAAATCTACAGGTAGGCACTTCGCAAAAAACACCTCTGTTTTCTTCCAAAAATTTGGATGTGTCCACGTTGCGCTTTGGGGCGTTTCCTGTCGCGGGCGCTAGGCCTACCCACACAAGTGAGGTATCATTTTTATCGGGAGACTTGGGGGAACGCTGGGTGGAAGGAAATTTGTGGCTCCTCTCAGATTCCAGAACTTTCTGCCACAGAAATGTGAGGAACATGTGTTTTTTTAGCCAAATTTTGAGGTTTGCAAAGGATTCTGGGTAACAGAACCTGGTCCGAGCCCCGCAAGTCACCCCATCTTGATTTCCCTAGGTCTCTAGTTTTCAGAAATACACAGGTTTGTTAGGTTTCCCTAGGTGCCGGCTGAGCTAGAGGCCAAAATCTACAGGTTCGCACTTCGCAAAAAACACCTCTGTTTTCTTCCAAAAATTTGTATGTGTCCACGTTGCGCTTTGGGGCGTTTCCTGTCGCTGGCGCTAGCCTACCCACACAAGTGAGGTATCATTTTTATCGGGAGACTGGGGGAATGCTGGGTGGAAGGAAATTTGTGACTCCTCTCATATTCCAGATCTTTCTGCCACAGAAATGTGAGGAACATGTGTTTTTTTAGCAAAATTTTGAGCTTTGCAAAGGATTCTGGGTAACAGAACCTGGTCCGAGCCCCGCAAGTCACCCCTCCTTGGATTCCCCTAGGTCTCTAGTTTTCAGAAATGCACAGGTTTGGTAGGTTTCCCTAGGTGCCGGCTGAGCTAGAGGCCAAAATCTACAGGTAGGCACTTCGCAAAAAACACCTCTGTTTTCTTCCAAAAATTTGGATGTGTCCACGTTGCGCTTTGGGGCGTTTCCTGTCGCGGGCGCTAGGCCTACCCACACAAGTGAGGTATCATTTTTATCGGGAGACTTGGGGGAACGCTGGGTGGAAGGAAATTTGTGGCTCCTCTCTGATTCCAGAACTTTCTGCCACAGAAATGTGAGGAACATGTGTTTTTTTTAGCCAAATTTTGAGGTTTGCAAAGGATTCTGGGTAACAGAACCTGGTCCGAGCCCCGCAAGTCACCCCATCTTGGATTCCCCTAGGTCTCTAGTTTTCAGAAATGCACAGGTTTGGTAGGTTTCCCTAGGTGCCGGCTGAGCTAGAGGCCAAAATCTACAGGTAGGCACTTCGCAAAAAAACACCTCTGTTTTCTTCCAAAAATTTGGATGTGTCCACGTTGCGCTTTGGGGCGTTTCCTGTCGCTGGCGCTAGGCCTACCCACACAAGTGAGGTATCATTTTTATCGGGAGACTTGGGGGAACGCTGGGTGGAAGGAAATTTGTGACTCCTCTCAGATTCCAGAACTTTCTGCCACAGAAATGTGAGGAACATGTGTTTTTTATCCAAATTTTGAGGTTTGCAAAGGATTCTGGGTAACAGAACCTGGTCCGAGCCCCGCAAGTCACCCCTCCTTGGATTCCCCTAGGTCTCTATTTTTCAGAAATGCACAGGTTTGGTAGGTTTCCCTAGGTGCCGGCTGACCTAGAGGACAAAATCTACAGGTAGGCACTTCGCAAAAAACACCTCTGTTTTCTTCCAAAGATTTGGATGTGTCCACGTTGCGCTTTGGGGCGTTTCCTGTCGCGGGTGCTAGGCCTACCCACACAAGTGAGGTATCATTTTTATCGGGAGACTTGGGGGAACGCTGGGTGGAAGGAAATTTGTGACTCCTCTCAGATTCCAGAACTTTCTGCCACATAAATGTGAGGAACATGTGTTTTTTTATCCAAATTTTGAGGTTTGCAAAGGATTCTGGGTAACAGAACCTGGTCCGAGCCCCGCAAGTCACCCCTCCTTGGATTCCCCTAGGTCTTTAGTTTTCAGAAATGCACAGGTTATGTAGGTTTCCCTAGGTGCCGGCTGAGCTAGCAGCCAAAATCTACAGGTAGGCACTTCGCAAAAAACACCTCTGTTTTCTTCCAAAAATGTGGATGTGTCCACGTTGCGCTTTGGGGCGTTTCCTGTCGCGGGCGCTAGGCCTACCCACACAAGTGAGGTATCATTTTTATCGGGAGACTTGGGGAACGCTGGGTGGAAGGAAATTTGTGGCTCCTCTCAGATTCCAGAACTTTCTGCCACAGAAATGTGAGGAACATGTGTTTTTTTATCCAAATTTTGAGGTTTGCAAAGGATTCTGGGTAACAGAACCTGGTCCGAGCCCCGCAAGTCACCCCTCCTTGGATTCCCCTAGGTCTCTAGTTTTCAGAAATGCACAGGTTTGGTAGGTTTCCCTAGGTTCCGGCTGACCTAGAGGCCAAAATCTACAGGTAGGCACTTCGCAAAAAACACCTCTGTTTTCTTCCAAAGATTTGGATGTGTCCACGTTGCGCTTTGGGGCGTTTCCTGTCGCGGGTGCTAGGCCTACCCACACAAGTGAGGTATCATTTTTATCGGGAGACTTGGGGGAACGCTGGGTGGAAGGAAATTTGTGACTCCTCTCAGATTCCAGAACTTTCTGCCACAGAAATGTGAGGAACATGTGTTTTTTTATCCAAATTTTGAGGTTTGCAAAGGATTCTGGGTAACAGAACCTGGTCCGAGCCCCGCAAGTCACCCCTCCTTGGATTCCCCTAGGTCTTTAGTTTTCAGAAATGCACAGGTTATGTAGGTTTCCCTAGGTGCCGGCTGAGCTAGCAGCCAAAATCTACAGGTAGGCACTTCGCAAAAAACACCTCTGTTTTCTTCCAAAAATTTGGATGTGTCCACGTTGCGCTTTGGGGCGTTTCCTGTCGCGGGCGCTAGGCCTACCCACACAAGTGAGGTATCATTTTTATCGGGAGACTTGGGGGAACGCTGGGTGGAAGGAAATTTGTGGCTCCTCTCAGATTCCAGAACTTTCTGCCACAGAAATGTGAGGAACATGTGTTTTTTTTAGCCAAATTTTGAGGTTTGCAAAGGATTCTGGGTAACAGAACCTGGTCCGAGCCCCGCAAGTCACCCCATCTTGGATTTCCCTAGGTCTCTAGTTTTCAGAAATACACAGGTTTGTTAGGTTTCCCTAGGTGCCGGCTGAGCTAGAGGCCAAAATCTACAGGTTCGCACTTCGCAAAAAACACCTCTGTTTTCTTCCAAAAATTTGTATGTGTCCACGTTGCGCTTTGGGGCGTTTCCTGTCGCTGGCGCTAGGCCTACCCACACAAGTGAGGTATCATTTTTATCGGGAGACTGGGGGAATGCTGGGTGGAAGGAAATTTGTGACTCCTCTCATATTCCAGATCTTTCTGCCACAGAAATGTGAGGAACATGTGTTTTTTTAGCAAAATTTTGAGCTTTGCAAAGGATTCTGGGTAACAGAACCTGGTCCGAGCCCCGCAAGTCACCCCTCCTTGGATTCCCCTAGGTCTCTAGTTTTCAGAAATGCACAGGTTTGGTAGGTTTCCCTAGGTGCCGGCTGAGCTAGAGGCCAAAATCTACAGGTAGGCACTTCGCAAAAAACACCTCTGTTTTCTTCCAAAAATTTGGATGTGTCCACGTTGCGCTTTGGGGCGTTTCCTGTCGCGGGCGCTAGGCCTACCCACACAAGTGAGGTATCATTTTTATCGGGAGACTTGGGGGAACGCTGGGTGGAAGGAAATTTGTGGCTCCTCTCTGATTCCAGAACTTTCTGCCACAGAAATGTGAGGAACATGTGTTTTTTTTAGCCAAATTTTGAGGTTTGCAAAGGATTCTGGGTAACAGAACCTGGTCCGAGCCCCGCAAGTCACCCCATCTTGGATTCCCCTAGGTCTCTAGTTTTCAGAAATGCACAGGTTTGGTAGGTTTCCCTAGGTGCCGGCTGAGCTAGAGGTCAAAATCTACAGGTAGGCACTTTGCAAAAAACACCTTTGTTTTCTTCCAAAATTTTGGATGTGTCCACGTTGCGATTTGGGGCGTTTCCTGTCGCGGGCACTAGGCCTACCCACACAAGTGAGGTATCATTTTTATCGGGAGACTTGGGGGAACGCTGAGTGGAAGGAAATTTGTGGCTCCTCTCAGATTCCAGAACTTTCTGCCACAGAAATGTGAGGACCATGTGTTTTTTTAGCCATATTTTGAGGTTTGCAAAGGATTCTGGGTAACAGAACCTGGTCCGAGCCCCGCAAGTCACCCCTCCTTGGATTCCCCTAGGTCTCTAGTTTTCAGAAATGCACAGGTTTGGTAGGTTTCCCTAGGTGCCGGCTGAGCTAGAGGCCAAAATCTACAGGTAGGCACTTCGCAAAAAACACCTCTGTTTTCTTCCAAAGATTTGGATGTGTCCACGTTGCGCTTTGGGGCGTTTCCTGTCACGGGTGCTAGGCCTACCCACACAAGTGAGGTATCATTTTTATCGGGAGATTTGGGGGAACGCTGAGTGGAAGGAAATTTGTGGCTCCTCTCAGATTCCAGAACTTTCTGCCACAGAAATGTGAGGAACATGTGTTTTTTTTAGCCAAATTTTGAGGTTTGCAAAGGATTCTGGGTAACAGAACCTGGTCCGAGCCCCGCAAGTCACCCTATCTTGGATTCCCCTAGGTCTCTAGTTTTCAGAAATGCACAGGTTTGGTAGGTTTCCCTAGGTGCCGGCTGAGCTAGAGGCCAAAATCGACAGGTAGGCACTTCGCAAAAAACACCTCTGTTTTCTTCCAAAAATGTTGATGTGTCCACGTTGCGCTTTGGGGCGTTTCCTGTCGCGGGCGCTAGGCCTACCCACACAAGTGAGGTATCATTTTTATCGGGAGACTTGGGGGAACGCTGGGTGGAAGGAAATTTGTGGCTCCTCTCAGATTCCAGAACTTTCTGCCACAGAAATGTGAGGAACATGTGTTTTTTTAGCCAAATTTTGAGGTTTGCAAAGGATTCTGGGTAACAGAACCTGGTCCGAGGTCCGCAAGTCACCCCATCTTGGATTTCCCTAGGTCTCTAGTTTTCAGAAATGCACAGGTTTGTTAGGTTTCCCTAGGTGCCGGCTGAGCTAGAGGTCAAAATCTACAGGTTCGCACTTCGCAAAAAAACACCTCTGTTTTCTTCCAAAAATTTGGATGTGTCCACGTTGCGCTTTGGGGCGTTTCCTGTCGCTGGCGCTAGGCCTACCCACACAAGTGAGGTATCATTTTTATCGGGAGACTTGGGGGAACGCTGGGTGGAAGGAAATTTGTGACTCCTCTCAGATTCCAGAACTTTCTGCCACAGAAATGTGAGGACCATGTGTTTTTTTATCCAAATTTTGAGGTTTGCAAAGGATTCTGGGTAACAGAACCTGGTCCGAGCCCCGCAAGTCACCCCTCCTTGGATTCCCCTAGGTCTCTATTTTTCAGAAATGCACAGGTTTGGTAGGTTTCCCTAGGTGCCGGCTGACCTAGAGGACAAAATCTACAGGTAGGCACTTCGCAAAAAACACCTCTGTTTTCTTCCAAAGATTTGGATGTGTCCACGTTGCGCTTTGGGGCGTTTCCTGTCGCGGGTGCTAGGCCTACCCACACAAGTGAGGTATCATTTTTATCGGGAGACTTGGGGGAACGCTGGGTGGAAGGAAATTTGTGACTCCTCTCAGATTCCAGAACTTTCTGCCACATAAATGTGAGGAACATGTGTTTTTTTATCCAAATTTTGAGGTTTGCAAAGGATTCTGGGTAACAGAACCTGGTCCGAGCCCCGCAAGTCACCCCTCCTTGGATTCCCCTAGGTCTTTAGTTTTCAGAAATGCACAGGTTATGTAGGTTTCCCTAGGTGCCGGCTGAGCTAGCAGCCAAAATCTACAGGTAGGCACTTCGCAAAAAACACCTCTGTTTTCTTCCAAAAATTTGGATGTGTCCACGTTGCGCTTTGGGGCGTTTCCTGTCGCGGGCGCTAGGCCTACCCACACAAGTGAGGTATCATTTTTATCGGGAGACTTGGGGGAACGCTGGGTGGAAGGAAATTTGTGGCTCCTCTCAGATTCCAGAACTTTCTGCCACAGAAATGTGAGGAACATGTGTTTTTTTATCCAAATTTTGAGGTTTGCAAAGGATTCTGGGTAACAGAACCTGGTCCGAGCCCCGCAAGTCACCCCTCCTTGGATTCCCCTAGGTCTCTAGTTTTCAGAAATGCACAGGTTTGGTAGGTTTCCCTAGGTGCCGTCTGACCTAGAGGCCAAAATCTACAGGTAGGCACTTCGCAAAAAACACCTCTGTTTTCTTCCAAAGATTTGGATGTGTCCACGTTGCGCTTTGGGGCGTTTCCTGTCGCGGGTGCTAGGCCTACCCACACAAGTGAGGTATCATTTTTATCGGGAGACTTGGGGAACGCTGGGTGGAAGGAAATTGTGACTCCTCTCAGATTCCAGAACTTTCTGCCACAGAAATGTGAGGAACATGTGTTTTTTTATCCAAATTTTGAGGTTTGCAAAGGATTCTGGGTAACAGAACCTGGTCCGAGCCCCGCAAGTCACCCCTCCTTGGATTCCCCTAGGTCTTTAGTTTCAGAAATGCACAGGTTATGTAGGTTTCCCTAGGTGCCGGCTGAGCTAGCAGCCAAAATCTACAGGTAGGCACTTCGCAAAAAACACCTCTGTTTTCTTCCAAAAATTTGGATGTGTCCACGTTGCGCTTTGGGGCGTTTCCTGTCGCGGGCGCTAGGCCTACCCACACAAGTGAGGTATCATTTTTATCGGGAGACTTGGGGGAACGCTGGGTGGAAGGAAATTTGTGACTCCTCTCAGATTCCAGAACTTTCTGCCACAGAAATGTGAGGAACATGTGTTTTTTATCCAAATTTTGAGGTTTGCAAAGGATTCTGGGTAACAGAACCTGGTCCGAGCCCCGCAAGTCACCCCTCCTTGGATTCCCCTAGGTCTCTATTTTTCAGAAATGCACAGGTTTGGTAGGTTTCCCTAGGTGCCGGCTGACCTAGAGGCCAAAATCTACAGGTAGGCACTTCGCAAAAAACACCTCTGTTTTCTTCCAAAGATTTGGATGTGTCCACGTTGCGCTTTGGGGCGTTTCCTGTCGCGGGTGCTAGGCCTACCCACACAAGTGAGGTATCATTTTTATCGGGAGACTTGGGGGAACGCTGGGTGGAAGGAAATTTGTGACTCCTCTCAGATTCCAGAACTTTCTGCCACATAAATGTGAGGAACATGTGTTTTTTTATCCAAATTTTGAGGTTTGCAAAGGATTCTGGGTAACAGAACCTGGTCCGAGCCCCGCAAGTCACCCCTCCTTGGATTCCCCTAGGTCTTTAGTTTTCAGAAATGCACAGGTTATGTAGGTTTCCCTAGGTGCCGGCTGAGCTAGCAGCCAAAATCTACAGGTAGGCACTTCGCAAAAAACACCTCTGTTTTCTTCCAAAAATTTGGATGTGTCCACGTTGCGCTTTGGGGCGTTTCCTGTCGCGGGCGCTAGGCCTACCCACACAAGTGAGGTATCATTTTTATCGGGAGACTTGGGGAACGCTGGGTGGAAGGAAATTTGTGGCTCCTCTCAGATTCCAGAACTTTCTGCCACAGAAATGTGAGGAACATGTGTTTTTTTATCCAAATTTTGAGGTTTGCAAAGGATTCTGGGTAACAGAACCTGGTCCGAGCCCCGCAAGTCACCCCTCCTTGGATTCCCCTAGGTCTCTAGTTTTCAGAAATGCACAGGTTTGGTAGGTTTCCCTAGGTGCCGGCTGACCTAGAGGCCAAAATCTACAGGTAGGCACTTCGCAAAAAACACCTCTGTTTTCTTCCAAAGATTTGGATGTGTCCACGTTGCGCTTTGGGGCGTTTCCTGTCGCGGGTGCTAGGCCTACCCACACAAGTGAGGTATCATTTTTATCGGGAGACTTGGGGGAACGCTGGGTGGAAGGAAATTTGTGACTCCTCTCAGATTCCAGAACTTTCTGCCACAGAAATGTGAGGAACATGTGTTTTTTTATCCAAATTTTGAGGTTTGCAAAGGATTCTGGGTAACAGAACCTGGTCCGAGCCCCGCAAGTCACCCCTCCTTGGATTCCCCTAGGTCTTTAGTTTTTCAGAAATGCACAGGTTATGTAGGTTTCCCTAGGTGCCGGCTGAGCTAGCAGCCAAAATCTACAGGTAGGCACTTCGCAAAAAACACCTCTGTTTTCTTCCAAAAATTTGGATGTGTCCACGTTGCGCTTTGGGGCGTTTCCTGTCGCGGGCGCTAGGCCTACCCACACAAGTGAGGTATCATTTTTATCGGGAGACTTGGGGGAACGCTGGGTGGAAGGAAATTTGTGGCTCCTCTCAGATTCCAGAACTTTCTGCCACAGAAATGTGAGGAACATGTGTTTTTTTAGCCAAATTTTGAGGTTTGCAAAGGATTCTGGGTAACAGAACCTGGTCCGAGCCCCGCAAGTCACCCCATCTTGGATTTCCCTAGGTCTCTAGTTTTCAGAAATACACAGGTTTGTTAGGTTTCCCTAGGTGCCGGCTGAGCTAGAGGCCAAAATCTACAGGTTCGCACTTCGCAAAAAACACCTCTGTTTTCTTCCAAAAATTTGTATGTGTCCACGTTGCGCTTTGGGGCGTTTCCTGTCGCTGGCGCTAGGCCTACCCACACAAGTGAGGTATCATTTTTATCGGGAGACTGGGGGAATGCTGGGTGGAAGGAAATTTGTGACTCCTCTCATATTCCAGATCTTTCTGCCACAGAAATGTGAGGAACATGTGTTTTTTTAGCAAAATTTTGAGCTTTGCAAAGGATTCTGGGTAACAGAACCTGGTCCGAGCCCCGCAAGTCACCCCTCCTTGGATTCCCCTAGGTCTCTAGTTTTCAGAAATGCACAGGTTTGGTAGGTTTCCCTAGGTGCCGGCTGAGCTAGAGGCCAAAATCTACAGGTAGGCACTTCGCAAAAAACACCTCTGTTTTCTTCCAAAAATGTGGATGTGTCCACGTTGCGCTTTGGGGCGTTTCCTGTCGCGGGCGCTAGGCCTACCCACACAAGTGAGGTATCATTTTTATCGGGAGACTTGGGGGAACGCTGGGTGGAAGGAAATTTGTGGCTCCTCTCAGATTCCAGAACTTTCTGCCACAGAAATGTGAGGAACATGTGTTTTTGTATCCAAATTTTGAGGTTTGCAAAGGATTCTGGGTAACAGAACCTGGTCCGAGCCCCGCAAGTCACCCCTCCTTGGATTCCCCTAGGTCTCAAGTTTTCAGAAATGCACAGGTTTGGTAGGTTTCCCTAGGTGCAGGCTGAGCTAGAGGCCAAAATCTACAGGTAGGCACTTCGCAAAAAACACCTCTGTTTTCTTCCAAAAATGTGGATGTGTCCACGTTGCGCTTTGGGGCATTTCCTGTTGCGGGCGCTAGGCCTACCCACACAAGTGAGGTATCATTTTTATCGGGAGACTTGGGGGAACGCTGGGTGGAAGGAAATTTGTGACTCCTCTCAGATTCCAGAACTTTCTGCCACATAAATGTGAGGAACATGTGTTTTTTTATCCAAATTTTGAGGTTTGCAAAGGATTCTGGGTAACAGAACCTGGTCCGAGCCCCGCAAGTCACCCCTCCTTGGATTCCCCTAGGTCTTTAGTTTTCAGAAATGCACAGGTTATGTAGGTTTCCCTAGGTGCCGGCTGAGCTAGCAGCCAAAATCTACAGGTAGGCACTTCGCAAAAAACACCTCTGTTTTCTTCCAAAAATTTGGATGTGTCCACGTTGCGCTTTGGGGCGTTTCCTGTCGCGGGCGCTAGGCCTACCCACACAAGTGAGGTATCATTTTTATCGGGAGACTTGGGGGAACGCTGGGTGGAAGGAAATTTGTGGCTCCTCTCAGATTCCAGAACTTTCTGCCACAGAAATGTGAGGAACATGTGTTTTTTTATCCAAATTTTGAGGTTTGCAAAGGATTCTGGGTAACAGAACCTGGTCCGAGCCCCGCAAGTCACCCCTCCTTGGATTCCCCTAGGTCTCTAGTTTTCAGAAATGCACAGGTTTGGTAGGTTTCCCTAGGTGCCGGCTGACCTAGAGGCCAAAATCTACAGGTAGGCACTTCGCAAAAAACACCTCTGTTTTCTTCCAAAGATTTGGATGTGTCCACGTTGCGCTTTGGGGCGTTTCCTGTCGCGGGTGCTAGGCCTACCCACACAAGTGAGGTATCATTTTTATCGGGAGACTTGGGGGAACGCTGGGTGGAAGGAAATTTGTGACTCCTCTCAGATTCCAGAACTTTCTGCCACAGAAATGTGAGGAACATGTGTTTTTTTATCCAAATTTTGAGGTTTGCAAAGGATTCTGGGTAACAGAACCTGGTCCGAGCCCCGCAAGTCACCCCTCCTTGGATTCCCCTAGGTCTTTAGTTTTCAGAAATACACAGGTTATGTAGGTTTCCCTAGGTGCCGGCTGAGCTAGCAGCCAAAATCTACAGGTAGGCACTTCGCAAAAAACACCTCTGTTTTCTTCCAAAAATTTGGATGTGTCCACGTTGCGCTTTGGGGCGTTTCCTGTCGCGGGCGCTAGGCCTACCCACACAAGTGAGGTATCATTTTTATCGGGAGACTTGGGGGAACGCTGGGTGGAAGGAAATTTGTGGCTCCTCTCAGATTCCAGAACTTTCTGCCACAGAAATGTGAGGAACATGTGTTTTTTTTAGCCAAATTTTGAGGTTTGCAAAGGATTCTGGGTAACAGAACCTGGTCCGAGCCCCGCAAGTCACCCCATCTTGGATTTCCCTAGGTCTCTAGTTTTCAGAAATACACAGGTTTGTTAGGTTTCCCTAGG